>NC_090928.1:344042918-346542918 GCF_040938575.1 Ambystoma mexicanum
GTTCCCCCCACCCCCGCTCATGCCCTTTGTCTCCCTCATGTTACACCCCACTCCCGCTCATGCCCCGTGTTTCCCTCGTTTTAACCCCTCACCCCCGCTCATGCCCCGTGTCTCCCTCCAGTACCCACACTCCCCGCTCATGCCCCGTGTCTACCTCCTGTACCCCCCACCCCCTGCTCATGTTCAAGTCTCCCTCCTGTACCCCCACCCCCCACTCATGTTCGTGTCTGCCATTTTCCCCCCAGCCCCCGCTCATGCCCCGTGTCTGCCCTGTTCCCCCCACCGCCTGCTCTTGTCTCCTCTGTTCCCCCCATCCCCCGCTTATGCCCCGTGTCTCCCTCCCATTCCCCCATCCCCTGCTCATGCCACGTGTCTACCCTGTTCCCCCCATCCCCGCTCATGTCTCCTCTGATCCCCCAACCCCCGCTCATGACCCGTGTCTCCCCTGTTTTCCCACACCCCCGCTCATGCCCCGTGTGTCCCCTGTTCCCCCCACCCCCCGCTCATGCCCCGTGCCTCCCTTGTTCCCCCCACCCCCTGCTCATGCCCCATGTCTCCCTCGTGTTACCCCCCACCCTCCGCTCATGCCCCATGTCTCCCCTGTTCCCCCCACCCCCGCTCATGCCCCGTGTCTCCCTCATGTTACACCCCACTCCCGCTCATGCCCCGTGTCTCCCTCCTGTCCCCCACCCCCCGCTCATGCCCCGTGTCTCCCTCGTGTTACCCCCCACCCCCCGCTCATGCCCCGTGTCTCCATCCAGTACCCCCAGCCCCCGCTCATGCCCCGTGTCTCCCTCCTGTACCCCCATCCCCCACTCATGTTCGTGTCTCCCTCCTGTACCCCCCACCCCCACTCATGCCCTGTGTCTGCCCTGTTCCCCCCACCCACGCTCATGTCTCCTCTGTTCCCCCCACCCCCCGCACATGCCCCGTGTCTTCCTCCCGTTCCCCCCACCCCCGCTCATGGCCCTTGTCTGCCCTGTTCCCCCCACCCCCGCTCATGTCTCCTCTGTCCCCCCACCTCCCGCTCATGCCCGTGTCTCCCTGCTGTCCCCCCCACCCCCTCTCATGCCCCGTGTCTCCCTCACGATCCCCCCACCCCCACTCATGACCCGTGTCTCCCCTGTCCCCCCCACCCTTTGCTCATGCCCATTGTCTCCCCTGTTCCCCTCAGCCCTCCCGCTCATGCCCCGTGTCTCCCTCGTGTTGCCCCACCCCTCCTCATGCCCTGTTCCCCCAACCCTCGCTCATGCCCCGTGTATCCCTCGTGTTGCCCTCACACCCTGCTCCTGCCCTGGGTCTCCCTCTTGTTGCCCCACCCCCGCTCATGCCCCGTGTCTCTCTTGTGTTGCCTCCCAGACCCGCTCATGCCCCGTGTCTCCCTCGTGTTACCCGCCACCCCCCACTCACGCCCCGTGTCTCCCTCGTGTTGCCCCACCCCACGCTCATGCCCTGTGTCTCCCTTGTGTTGCCCCCCACCCCTCTCTCACCACCCCCCACTCATGCCCCGTGTGCCCGTGTCTCCCCTGTTCCCCCCACCCCCGCTCATGCCCCATGTCTCCCTGTTCCCCCCCACCCCCCGCTCATGCCCCGTGTCTCCCCTGTTCCCCCACCCCCACTCATGCCCTGTGACTCCCTCATGTTAACCCCCACCCCCGCTCATGCCCCGTGTTTCCCTCATGTTACCCCCCACCCCCGTTCATGCCCCGTGTCTCCCTCCAGTACCCCCACCCCCAGTCATTCCCCGTGTCTCCCTCCTGTACCCCCCACCCCCTGCTCATGTTCGTGTTTCCCATATGTACCCCCCACCCTCAGCTCATGCCCCGTGTCTGCCATGTTCCCCCACCCCCGCTCATGCCCCGTGTCTCCCCTGTTTCCCCCACCCCCACTCATGCCCTGTGTCTCCGCTGTTCCCCCCGCCCCCGCTCATGCCCTGTGTCTCCGCTGTTCCCCCCCACCCCCTGCTCATGCCCTGTGTGTGCCCTGTACCCCCCACCCCCTGCTCATGCCCCGTGTCTCCCCTGTTCCCCCACCCCCTGCTCATGCCCTGTGTGTGCCCTGTTCCCCCCACCCCCCACTCATGCCCCATGTCTCCCTTGTGTTACCCCCCACCCTCCGCTCATGCCCCATGTCTCCCCTGTTCCCCCCACCCCCGCTCATGCCCCGTGTCTCCCTCATGTTACACCCCACTCCCGCTCATGCCCCGTGTCTCCCTCCTGTCCCCCCACCCCCGCTCATGCTCCGTGTCTCCCTTACGATCCCCCCACCCCCCAATCATGCCCCGTGTCTCCCCTGTTCCCCCCCACCCCCGCTCATGCCCCGTGTCTGCCATATTCCCCCACCCGAGCTCATGCCCTGTGTCTCCCTCGTGTTTCCCCCACACCCCGCTCATGCCAGTGTCTCCCTCGTGTTGCCCCCCACCCCCCGCTCATGCCCCGTGTCTCCCTCGTGTTACCCCCCACCCCCCGCTCATGCCCCGTGTCTCCATCCAGTACCCCCAGCCCCCGCTCATGCCCCATGTCTCCCTCCTGTACCCCCATCCCCCATTCATGTTCGTGTCTCCCTCCTGTACCACCCACCCCTGCTCATGCCCTGTGTCTGCCCTGTTCCCCCTCACCCACGCTCATGTCTCCTCTGTTCCCCCTGTCCCCCGTACATGCCCCGTGTCTTCCTCCCGTTCCCCCCACCCCCGCTCATGGCCCTTGTCTGCCCTGTTCCCCCACCCCCGCTCATGTCTCCTCTGTCCCCCCCACCTCCCGCTCATGCCCCGTGTCTCCCTGCTGTCCCCCCACCCCTCTCATGCCCCGTGTCTCCCTCACGATCCCCCCACCCCCACTCATGACCCATGTCTCCCCTGTCCCCCCCACCCTTTGCTCATGCCCATTGTCTCCCCTGTTCCCCCAGCCCCCCGCTCATGCCCCGTGTCTCCTCGTGTTGCCCCCCACCCTCCTCATGCCCTGTGTCTGCCCTGTTCCCCAACCCTCGCTCATGCCCCGTGTATCCCTCGTGTTGCCCTCACATCCCGCTCATGCCCCGTGTCTCCCTCGTGTTTCCCACAACCACCGCTCATGCCCCGTGTCTCCCTTGTGTTGCTCCCCACCACCCGCTCATGCCCCGTGTCTCCCTCATGTTGTCCCCCGGCCCCGCTCATGCCCCGTGTCTCCTTCATGTTACCCACCACCCCCTGCTCATGCCCCGTGTGTCTCTCCTGTACTCCCCACCCCCCGCTCATGCCCCGTGTCTGCCATGTTCCCCCCACCCCCGCTCATGCCCCGTGTCTCCCCTGTTCCCGCCACCCCCCACTCATGCCCTGTGTCTCCCCTGTTCCCCACCTTCCCCGCTCATGCCCTGTGTCTCCGCTGTTTCCCCACCCCCTGCTCATGCCCTGTGTGTGCCCTGTACCCCCCACCCCCGCTCATGCCCCGTGTCTCCCTTGTGTTACCCCCCACCCCCGCTCATGCCCCCTGTCTCCCCTGTCCCCCACCCCCTGCTCATGCCCTGTGTCTCCCTTGAAACCCCCAACCCCTGCTCATGCCCCATGTCTCCCCTGTTCCCCCCAGCCCCCCGCTCATGCCCCGTGTCTCCCTCCTGTTGCCTCCCACCCCCCACTCATGCCCTGTGTCTGCCCTGTTCCCCCCACCCCCGCTCATGCCCGGTGTCTCCCTCGTGTTGCCCCCACACCCTGCTAATGCCCTGTGTCTCCCTCTTGTTGCACCCACCGCCCGCTCATGCCCCGTGTCTCCCTTGTGTTGCCTCCCAGACCCGCTCATGCCCCGTGTCTCCCTCGTGTTACCCGCCACCCCCCACTCATGCCCCGTGTCTCCCTCGTGTTGCCCCCACCCCACGCTCATGCCCTGTCTCCCTTGTGTTGCCCCCCCACTCATGCCCCGTGTCTCCCTCCTGTACCCCCCACCCCCGCTCATGCCCCGTGTCTGCCCTGTTCCCCCACCCCCCGCTCATGCCCCGTGTCTCCCCTGTTCCCCCCACCCCCCGCTCATGCCCCATGTCTCCCCTGTTCCCCCACCCCCCGCTCATGCCCCGTGTCTCCCCTGTTCCCCCACCCCCGCTCATGCCCTGTGTCTCCCTCATGTTACCCCCCAACCCCGCTCATGCCCCGTGTTTCCCTCATGTTACCCCCCACCCCCGTTCATGCCCTGTGTCTCCCTCCAGTACCCCCACCCCCCGGTCATTCCCCGTGTCTCCCTCCTGTACCCCCCACCCCCTGCTCATGTTCGTGTCTCCCTCATGTACCCCCCACACTCAGCTCATGCCCCGTGTCTGCCATGTTCCCCCCACCCCCGCTCATGCCCCGTGTCTCCCCTGTTCCCCCCACCCCCACTCATGCCCTGTGTCTCCGCTGTTCCCCCCCACCCCCGCTCATGCCCCGTGTCTCCGCTGTTCCCCCCACCCCCTGCTCATGCCCTGTGTGTGCCCTGTACCCCCCACCCCCTGCTCATGCCCCGTGTCTCCCCTGATCCCCCACCCCCCGCTCATGCCCCATGTCTCCCTCGTGTTACCCCCCACCCTCCGCTCATGCCCCATGTCTCCCCTGTTCCCCCCACCCCCGCTCATGCCCTGTGTCTCCCTCATGTTACACCCCACTCCCGCTCATGCCCCGTGTTTCCCTCGTTTTACCCCTCACCCCCGCTCATGCCCCGTGTCTCCCTCCAGTACCCACACCCCCCGCTCATGCCCCGTGTCTACCTCCTGTACCCCCCACCCCCTGCTCATGTTCAAGTCTCCCTCCTGTACCCCCACCCCCCACTCATGTTCGTGTCTGCCATTTTCCCCCCAGCCCCCGCTCATGCCCCGTGTCTGCCCTGTTCCCCCCACCACCTGCTCTTGTCTCCTCTGTTCCCCCCATCCCCCGCTTATGCCCCGTGTCTCCCTCCCATTCCCCCATCCCCTGCTCATGCCACGTGTCTACCCTGTTCCCCCCATCCCCGCTCATGTCTCCTCTGATCCCCCCAACCCCCGCTCATGACCCGTGTCTCCCCTGTTTTCCCACACCCCCGCTCATGCCCCGTGTGTCCCCTGTTCCCCCCACCCCCCGCTCATGCCCCGTGCCTCCCTTGTTCCCCCCACCCCCTGCTCATGCCCTGTGTGTGCCCTGTTCCCCCTACCCCCGCTCATGCCCCGTGTCTCCCCTGTGTTACCCCCCACCCCCCCGCTCATGCCCCGTGTCTCCCCTGTTCCCCCCACCCCCGCTCATGCCCTGTGTCTCCCTCATGTTACCCCCACCCCCGCTCATGCCCCGTGTCTCCCTCCAGTACCCCCACCCCCCGCTCATGCCCCATGTCTCCCTCCTGTACCCCCACCCCCTGCTCATGTTCGTGTCTCCCTCATGTACCCCCCACCCTCAGCTCATGCCCCGTGTCTGCCATGTTCCCCCCACCCCCGCTCATGCCCCGCGTCTCCCCTGTTCCCCCCACCCCCACTCATTCCCTGTGTCTCCCCTGTTCCCCTCCACCCCCGCTCATGACCCGTGTCTCCGCTGTTCCCCCCACCCCCTGCTCATGCCCTCTGTGTGCCCTGTACCCCCCACCCCCACTCATGCCCCGTGTCTCCCCTGTCCCCCACCCCCTGCACATGCCCTGTGTCTCCCTTGAAACTCCCCACCCCCCGCTCATGCCCCGTGTCTCCCCTGTTCCCCCACCCCCTGCTCATGCCCTGTGTGTGCCCTGTTCCCCCCACCCCCCGCTCATGCCCCATGTCTCCCTCGTGTTACCCCCCACCCTCCGCTCATTCCCCATGTCTCCCCTGTTCCCCTCACTCCCGCTCATGCCCCGTGTCTCCCTCATGTTACACCCCACCCCGCTCATGCCCTGTGTTTCCCTCGTTTTACCCCTCACCCCGCTCATGCCCCGTGTCTCCCTCCAGTACCCACACCCCCGCTCATGCCCCGTGTCTCCCTCCAGTACCCCCACCCCCCGCTCATGCCCCATGTCTCCCTCCTGTACCCCCCACCCCCTGCTCATGTTCGTGTCTCCCTCATGTACCCCCCACCCTCAGCTCATGCCCCGTGTCTGCCATGTTCCCCCCACCCCCGCTCATGCCCCGCGTCTCCCCTGTTCCCCCCACCCCCACTCATTCCCTGTGTCTCCCCTGTTCCCCTCCACCCCCGCTCATGCCCCGTGTCTCCGCTGTTCCCCCCACCCCCTGCTCATGCCCTCTGTGTGCCCTGTACCCCCCACCCCCACTCATGCCCCGTGTCTCCCCTGTCCCCCACCCCCTGCACATGCCCTGTGTCTCCCTTGAAACCCCCCCACCCCCCGCTCCTGCCCCGTGTCTCCCCTGTTCCCCCACCCCCTGCTCATGCCCTGTGTGTGCCCTGTTCCCCCCACCCCCCGCTCATGCCCCATGTCTCCCTCGTGTTACCCCCCACCCTCCGCTCATTCCCCATGTCTCCCCTGTTCCCCTCACTCCCGCTCATGCCCCGTGTCTCCCTCATGTTACACCCCACCCCCGCTCATGCCCTGTGTTTCCCTCGTTTTACCCCTCACCCCGCTCATGCCCCGTGTCTCCCTCCAGTACCCACACCCCCGCTCATGCCCCGTGTCTCCCTCCTGTACCCCCCACCCCCTGCCCATGTTCAAGTCTCCCTCCTGTACCCCCACCCCCCACTCATGTTCGTGTCTGCCATTTTCCCCCCACCCCCCGCTCATGCCCCGTGGCTGCCCTGTTCCCCCCACCCCCCACTCTTGTCTCCTCTGTTCCCCCCATCCCCCGCTCATGTCCCGTGTCTCCCTCCCATTCTCCCATCCCCTGCACATGCCACGTGTCTACCCTGTTCCCCCATCCCCGCTCATGTCTCCTCTGATCCCCCCAACCCCCGCTCATGACCCGTGTCTCCCCTGTTTTCCCAAACCCCCACTCATGCCCCGTGTCTCCCCTGTTCCACACACCCCCGCTCATGCCCCATGTCTCTCCTCTTCCCCCCACCCCCTTCAAATGCCCTGTGTGTGCCCTGTTCCCCCCACCCACCGCTCATGCCATGTGTCTCCCTCGTGTTACCCCCCACCCACCGCTCATGCCCCGTGGCTCCACCAGGCCCCCACTCATGTCCAACTCATGTCTCCCACCACCCCCACCCCCCAGCAGTGCAGGGCACCCTCCACTAGGCCCCCACTCATGTCTCCCACCCCCCCCACCCCCCAGCAGTGCAGGGCACCCTCCACCAGGCCCCAACTCATGTCTCCCAGCACCCCAACCCCCCAGCAGTGCAGGGCACCCTCCACCAGGCCCCCACTCATGTCTCCCATCACCCCCAACCCCCAGCAGTGCAGGGCACCCTCCATCAGGCCCCCACACATGTCTCCCAGCACCCCCACCCCCCAGCAGTGCAGAGCACCCTCCACCAGGCCCCCACTCATGTCTCCCATCACCCCCACCCCCCAGCAGTGCAGGGCACCCTCCACCAGGCCCCCACTCATGTCCAACTCATGTCTCCCAGCACCCCCACCCCCCAGCAGTGCAGGGCACCCTCCACCAGGCCCCCACACATGTCTCCCAGCACCCCACCCCCCAGCAGTGCAGGGCACCCTCCACCAGGCCCCCACACATGTCTCCCAGCACCCTCACCCCCCAGCAGTGCAGGGCACCCTCCACCAGGCCCCCACTCATGTCTCCCAGCACCCCCACCCCCCAGCAGTGCAGGGCACCCTCCACCAGGCCCCCACACATGTCCCCCTGCACCTCACCCCCCAGCATCCAGGGGCACCCTCCACCAGGCCCCCACTCATGTCCAACTCATGTCTCCCACCACCCCCACCCCCCAGCAGTGCAGGGCCCCCTCCACCAGGCCCCCACACATGTATCCCAGCACCCCCACCCCCCAGCAGTGCAGGGCACCCTCCACCAGGCCCCCACTCATGTCTCCCAGCACCCCCACCCCCAGCAGTGCAGGGCACACTCCACCAGGCCCCCACTCATGTCTCCCAGCACCCCCACCCCCCAGCAGTGCAGGGCACCCTCCACCAGGCCCCCACACATGTCTCCCAGCACCCCCACCCGCCAGCAGTGCAGGGCACCCTCCACCAGTCCCCCACTCATGTCTCCCATCACCCCCACCCCCCAGCAGTGCAGGGCACCCTCCACCAGGCCCCCACACATGTCTCCCAGCACCCCCACCCCCCAGCAGTTCAGGGCACCCTCCACCAGGCCCCCACTCATGTCTCCCATCACCCCCACCCCCCAGCAGTGCAGGGCACCCTCCACCAGGCCCCCACTCATGTCCAACTCATGTCTCCCAGCACCCCCACCCCCAGCAGTGCAGGGCACCCTCCACCAGGCCCCCACACATGTCTCCCAGCACCCCCACCCCCCAGCAGTGCAGGGCACCCTCCACCAGGCCCCCACACATGTCTCCCAGCACCCCCACCCCCAGCAGTGCAGGGCACCCTCCACCATGCCCCCACTTATGTCTCCCAGCACCCTTCACACCCCAGCAGTGCAGGGCTCCCTCCACCAGGCGCCCACACATGTCCCCCTGCACCCCCACCCCCGAGCATCCAGGGGCACCCTCCACCAGGCCTCCACTCATGTCCAACTCATGTCTCCCACCACCCCCACCCCCCAGCAGTGCAGGGTACCCTCCACCAGGCCCCCACACATGTCTCCCAGCACCCCCACCCCCCAGCATCCAGGGGCACCCTCCACCAGGCCCCCACACATGTCTCCTGCACCCCCACCCCCCCCAGTGCAGGGCACCCTCCACCAGGCCCCCACTCATGTCCAACTCATGTCTCCCCCCACCCCCACCCCCCAGCAGTGCAGGGCACCCTCCACCAGGCCCCCACACATGTCTCCCAGCACCCCCATGCCCCAGCATCCAGGGGCACCCTCCACCAGGCCCCCACTCATGTCTCCCAGCACCCCCACCCCCCAGCAGTGTAGGGCACCCTCCACCAGGCCCCCACTCATGTCCAACTCATGTCTCCCACCACCCCCATCCCCCAGCAGTTAAGGGCACCCTCCACCAGGCCCCCACACATGTCCTCCAGCACCCCCACCCCCCAGCATCCAGGGGCACCCTCCACCAGGCCCCCACACATGTCTCCCAGCACCCCCACCCCCCAGCAGTGCAGGGCACCCTCCACCAGGCCCCCACTCATGTCCAACTCATGTCTCCCACCACCCCACCCCCCAGCAGTGCAGGGCACCCTCCACCAGGCCCCCACACATGTGTCCCAGCACCCCCACCCCCCAGCCGTGCAGGGCACCCTCCACCAGGCCCCCACTTATGTCCAACTCAGCTCTCCCAGCACCCCCACCCCCCAGCAGTGCAGGGCACCCTCCACCAGGCCCCCACTTATGTCCAACTCATCTCTCCCAGCACCCCCACACCCCAGCAGTGCAGGGCACCCTCCACCAGGCCCCCACACATGTCTCACAGCACCCCCACCCCCCAGCATCCAGGGGCCCCCTCCACCAGGCCCCCACTCATGTCTCCCAGCACCCCCACCCCCCAGCAGTGTAGGGCACCCTCCACCAGGCCCCCACTCATGTCCAACTCATGTCTCCCACCACCCCCACCCCCCAGCAGTGCAGGGCACCCTCCACCAGGCCCCCACACATGTCTCCCAGCACCCCACCCCCCAGCAGTGCAGGGCACCCTCCACCAGGCCCCCACACATGTCTCCCAGCACCCTCACCCCCCAGCAGTGCAGGGCACCCTCCACCAGGCCCCCACTCATGTCTCCCAGCACCCCCACCCCCCAGCAGTGCAGGGCACCCTCCACCAGGCCCCCACACATGTCCCCCTGCACCTCACCCCCCAGCATCCAGGGGCACCCTCCACCAGGCCCCCACTCATGTCCAACTCATGTCTCCCACCACCCTCACCCCCCAGCAGTGCAGGGCCCCCTCCACCAGGCCCCCACACATGTATCCCAGCACCCCCACCCCCCAGCAGTGCAGGGCACCCTCCACCAGGCCCCCACTCATGTCTCCCAGCACCCCCACCCCCAGCAGTGCAGGGCACACTCCACCAGGCCCCCACTCATGTCTCCCAGCACCCCCACCCCCCAGCAGTGCAGGGCACCCTCCACCAGGCCCCCACACATGTCTCCCAGCACCCCCACCCGCCAGCAGTGCAGGGCACCCTCCACCAGTCCCCCAGTCATGTCTCCCATCACCCCCACCCCCCAGCAGTGCAGGGCACCCTCCACCAGGCCCCCACACATGTCTCCCAGCACCCCCACCCCCCAGCAGTTCAGGGCACCCTCCACCAGGCCCCCACTCATGTCTCCCATCACCCCCACCCCCCAGCAGTGCAGGGCACCCTCCACCAGGCCCCCACTCATGTCCAACTCATGTCTCCCAGCACCCCCACCCCCAGCAGTGCAGGGCACCCTCCACCAGGCCCCCACACATGTCTCCCAGCACCCCCACCCCCCAGCAGTGCAGGGCACCCTCCACCAGGCCCCCACACATGTCTCCCAGCACCCCCACCCCCAGCAGTGCAGGGCACCCTCCACCATGCCCCCACTTATGTCTCCCAGCACCCTTCACCCCCCAGCAGTGCAGGGCTCCCTCCACCAGGCCCCCACACATGTCCCCCTGCACCCCCACCCCCGAGCATCCAGGGGCACCCTCCACCAGGCCTCCACTCATGTCCAACTCATGTCTCCCACCACCCCCACCCCCCAGCAGTGCAGGGTACCCTCCACCAGGCCCCCACACATGTCTCCCAGCACCCCCACCCCCCAGCATCCAGGAGCACCCTCCACCAGGCCCCCACACATGTCTCCTGCACCCCCACCCCCCCCAGTGCAGGGCACCCTCCACCAGGCCCCCACTCATGTCCAACTCATGTCTCCCCCCACCCCCACCCCCCAGCAGTGCAGGGCACCCTCCACCAGGCCCCCACACATGTCTCCCAGCACCCCCATGCCCCAGCATCCAGGGGCACCCTCCACCAGGCCCCCACTCATGTCTCCCAGCACCCCCACCCCCCAGCAGTGTAGGGCACCCTCCACCAGGCCCCCACTCATGTCCAACTCATGTCTCCCACCACCCCCATCCCCCAGCAGTTAAGGGCACCCTCCACCAGGCCCCCACACATATCCTCCAGCACCCCCACCCCCCAGCATCCAGGGGCACCCTCCACCAGGCCCCCACACATGTCTCCCAGCACCCCCACCCCCCAGCAGTGCAGGGCACCCTCCACCAGGCCCCCACTCATGTCCAACTCATGTCTCCCACCACCCCACCCCCCAGCAGTGCAGGGCACCCTCCACCAGGCCCCCACACATGTGTCCCAGCACCCCCACCCCCCAGCCGTGCAGGGCACCCTCCACCAGGCCCCCACTTATGTCCAACTCAGCTCTCCCAGCACCCCCACCCCCCAGCAGTGCAGGGCACCCTCCACCAGGCCCCCACTTATGTCCAACTCATCTCTCCCAGCACCCCCACACCCCAGCAGTGCAGGGCACCCTCCACCAGGCCCCCACACATGTCTCACAGCACCCCCACCCCCCAGCATCCAGGGGCCCCCTCCACCAGGCCCCCACTCATGTCTCCCAGCACCCCCACCCCCCAGCAGTGTAGGGCACCCTCCACCAGGCCCCCACTCATGTCCAACTCATGTCTCCCACCACCCCCATCCCCCAGCAGTTAAGGGCACCCTCCACCAGGCCCCCACTCATGTCCAACTCATGTCTCCCACCACCCCCACCCCCCAGCAGTGCAGGGCACCCTCCACTAGGCCCCCACACATGTGTCCCAGCACCCCCACCCTCCGGCCATGCAGGGCACCCTCCACCAGGCCCCCACTCATGTCTCCCAGCACCCCCACCCCCCAGCAGTGCAGGGCACCCTCCACCAGGCCCCCACACATGTCTCCCAGCACCCCCACCCCCCAGCAGTGCAGGGCACCCTCCTCCAGGCCCCCACTCATGTCTCCCAGCACCTCCACCCCCCAGCAGTGCAGGGCACCCTCCACCAGGCCCCCACTCATGTCCCCCTGCACCACCACCCACCAGCATCCAGGGGCACCCTCCACCATGCCCCCACTCATGTCCCCCAGCCAACATGTCATCACAATCTAGATCCCTGGCCCTTATGGTCAGCCTCCAAATGCCAAACACCCACCCGAGTATTGCATCCACCCACTTAGAAATGGCAACAACATGATAGAACACCAATTGCAAGTTTGGAAATGAACACATGTCCCTCACATACACCCAATGGGTGTCAGTGAATGTAAAAACCCATATCATGATATGCATGAAACCAATGAGATGATACTACACATTGAAGTTTGAAGAAAAAATATGTATTAAAAGCAACATAAATTGAATCAAAAATAAACAAACAATAACGGAAATTTAAAAAAAATAAACCAGCATGTCCATGAAATAATGCAAAACCACAAATCATAATCCAAAGGAAAGGTGTCCAAAGTCACAGTCCACAAAAGTAAATCCAATGGAAAATGAAAATCGAAAACCATTGCTCCATGGGTAAATCATAAAAAAAAATGAAAATCCAACTATTGACTAACAGTCAACTATATACAGATAAACATTCCAGGGTCCATGATCCCAACAGAAGAAATGAAACCTATCTAATACCACTACCGAAAAAAGAACTATATAAAAATGTGGCCCATTGTCCAAAAGGTCCAAAAAAAATGCAAAACCAAAGGAAACCTAACACTAACTACAGAACTATTTACAAGGGCAGCGGGCTCGTCCGAAGGCTCACTTCGGGATGTTCCGGGCCAGGGCATCATCGAACTCCTGCTCAATGTCCCGGAGGCGGTCCTCCTCCATGGCCCTGAGGGTCCGCAGGGCCGTCGACATGTTCACCCCCAACTCCCTGCAGATTGCCTCGAGGCACTCGGCCCGCCTCAGGGCCTTCTGCATGGATTTCTCCGCCCTGACCATCGTGAGCCATGCCTCTTCCGCCCGCTGCCGCTCCGCATCTATGGCGTGGCCCAACCGTTGCCACACGGAAGACACTTCCCGTCCTGGGTCCTCCTGCCCTCCGGCCGATGCCTGCCCCTCCGATGTCAAAGGCCCCGAGCCATCATGGCTCCCACCATATTGCTGCTGCTGCTGTGCCTCTGCCCGTGCACTGCCTCCTGCTGCCTGCACATTCTCCGCTGGCTGGGGTGCAGTCGTTGATGTGGCCACCCCTGCTGGACATCCGACTCCCGACTGTGGCAGGGATGCCTCCTCCACCAGCCTGGCCGCACCGTCAGAGGCAGCTCCACAGGGCACCCAGGTGACTAATGGGTGGGAAGATGGCACGGAGGACGACTGCCGCATAGGGGGTTCAGTTGAGGAGGGGGTCGGAGCAAGCTCCATCAAACGGAGGAATCCGGCCTGGGTGACCTGTCCCAGTAGGCCGACGCTGTCAACGAGCCATTCGAGATGACGTGCAGTCTCCTCATGAAAAGACTGCAGGTCACCTCGCATGGCCCGTTGACGCAACGCCACACCAGTCAGGACAGGCTAAACCCGGACCCGGATAGCCAGGTCCGCAGGCAGAGGAAGGCCAGTTGTCGTGAGCTCATCCCCTGCCTGAAAACGGGTCTGGACGTAGGCATCCCTGCTGGTGCAAGATGATGCAGTGACAGGATCAGGGACAGGATTGCACACAGGCACCTCGGCGGCGACCTGTGCTGCCTCCTGTCCCTGGTCCTGCACTGCACCACTAGCACCAGTGGAATCCCCACCTCCAGACCCCGTCTCTGTTGCTTGCACGGCCTCCTCCTCCACCAAACCCCCCACCAACCTGGATGACTCCGTGCCATCTTCCCCGGTTGGGCCCTGTGGGGTCCCAGCTGCCCTTTCTGCTGCCGAGGAGTCCAACTCCGACCTCCGCCTCTTGGACCTCCCCCCGGCAGCTGCGGCCTGGGACGCGTCACCGGACTCCTCACTCCCCGACGAGATCACAACCTGGGAGGGGAGCCGGGCCTTGCGTCTCCGGCTGGTGGTGCAATCCCCGCCGCTGTGCTCCACAGCACCTTCTCCGCCCTCTTCATCAGTTGACGCTGCAGACAGGGAGTAATAAAACACAGGCATCAGGGCACTGTACAGTGGACACATACACAAATGACAGTTGCACATGAGTGGCATTGGCAAACCTCAGACATGGCATCACAATCGGCAACAAACATGTCATTTCGACCTGCACACATGACCCATACCACAGCCATATCGCAACTGCCAGCACCATCCATACACATACAACAGCATGAGCAGGCAAAGGAGAGCCAGACATCACATGCAACACAGGGAGTGCACTACACATGCACGCACACCACCACACTTGCATGCATGTGTACACCTCAGCCAACTGTCGCAGTGTTCAGATGGGCATCCATGTCACATCTGCCAATCAGGCTTCCACATCCTGCTGTCACATGCATCCATGTTGCATCACTGTTGCACCCTTGTCAAATACACACACATGCACATGTACACAGTGCTGATACATGCAGCTGAAAACAACATACATGCTTGACATCACGAACATGCCTACTTACATACATATTCATCCAAACATGTGTGCCCACACAACTGCATTTGGCATGCAAGCCTACACACACTAGCACCATCCATGTCTCACACATGACAGCCCTCGCATGTGTTAGCCTCATGGCCCTGTACACCCCCACCCATACTTGGCCCCATACAAACAGATGTGCAACCTGCACACTACTGGCACATCACCACACGCACAGCTTACAATCATGATGCATGTACACTTACCGCTCGACTCCATACGGGTCTGCCTCTCAAGGACCTGGACGTGGAGCGCTGGGGATCTGCGTTCCAGGACCCTCATCTGATCTTCCGACAAGTGGCCCCGGCGCCCCTTAGCATCCTCTGCCTTCAAGAGGTGCCGGGCCTTGTTGAGGGTCCTGGACCTGAAGTCCTCCCAGCGCTTCTTGACATGTTGGAAGTCGCGGACTGCCACCCCCTCCACGTTGATGGCAGTCACGATGTCCGTCCAGATCCGAGTCCGTCCTTCCTTGTCGGCGCGCACACTTCCGAAGAGGGCATCATACTGCCCCAGGACTTGCTCCACCAGGACACCAACTTCGGTGGCAGTGAAGCTGGTGCCCCTCTGCCTCTCTGGCCGGGGGTTGTCAGTGGTGCCAGATGTTGCAGTGCCCGACATGACAACCCCAGAGGCAGGAGTGGGTGGGCAAATGGGTCCTGGGGCTGGGCTGTGGAGTGATGGAATCCCAGTCGGGAGTCTTCGGTTCCAGCAGGGGTGGTCACAGCAACAGCACCTCTGGATGATGTGCAGGCAGCAAATGGCAGGGCACATGGGCAGCAGGCAGTCAGGCAGCAGCAGATGGCAGGTGGGAGCGTGCTCGGGGCTCTGGGGGGCAATAAATCGGCTTTCTGGGCAGGAGCGTGGTCTTCCGTGTGCTTATGCGTGGCCAGCTTGATACGGAGTGATTTGGCACGTGAAAATCCTGCACGTCTGCGTGTAATTCGAGGAAAGGCCCTTAGCGCGTAAGCGCGTCTGCATGCATACGCGATTTCATTGGCCCAAATGCCCCCATGCGCATCTATGATGTCACGCGCATGGCCGTAGAGAATGGCGCGTGTAAAAAAAAAGATACACGTCTGAGTGTCAAAGCGTGTAATTGGTGGAAATGGCCTCATCGCGTATGCGCTTCTGTGACGTGTGTATAAAAGGTACGTGTAGAACGCCATTTCCTTGTACGTGCTTTTCGTGGAGAGCGAGAGGGTGAAATCTGTACTTCTTGTCGGTTCACACGTGATTTACTTCACGGCGTTTCAAGTTCGTACTCCCTGTTACCTCTGACAGCTTTTTCTCTTTTCCTCTTTTTCCTGGGCCTGTTTCCTCAAACAGCATTCCCTTCTACTGTTGTCGTGTCTCCCCAGACAGCGTAAAATTCTTCTTTTGGCGGGGGTGTTGCCAACGCGCACACACGCATATTTTTCATGCTTTTGTTCCTGGCAGACGGTGAGTCGCGCACGTATTTAACATCTGTGCTTGCCCCGTGTGTCGCATACCCCTTCAGAGGTCATTCTAGGCTGCGTGTGACACGCATACGTTCATTCTTGTGTTTCTGGGTGCCACAGCGTAGTGCAGGTTTATTTTTTCACACACGTGGTTTAGGAGGGGTTGTGTGCACCTTACTTCCCTTTTTTGGGGTGCCTGTGCGTTGTGTGACCCGTCATCTTTCCCCAGGGGTGATATACAGCCTTGCTAGTGCACTAGGGTACGATTAACATCTGGTACCCAACCCCTTTGACCCCCAATTGCCCAGGACAATAGTTCACAGCGACTCCCATTCGCACAATAACATCAGTGTCATGGCTGGGAGGCGAACAAGCCATAAGGGTGGCAAAGGTGGCCGAGTCCCAACTGGTGGCTGTGGTGGATCCGGTAGGGGACGTGGCCGTGACTTACAGGGTGCCCCTAGCCCCCCATGTGTGGAGGAGCAGACAGGGACACCCATGCCCCCCCCCTGGTTGAGGGTAACGTGGCTGACACCATCCATGCTCAGCCCACTGTGGAACCAGACCTGGCACAGGGTGACTCCATGGCTGACTTCCAGGTCAGCAGGTCTAGGCCACGTGCGCCGGTGCACATTGGTGTCATCAGGCCACGTGGATCAGGGGCAGCTAGGTCATCTGCTGCCCTGCGTAGGCAGGCTAGGGAGGCTGCAGGGGCAGCAGCGGCTCCATCCACCCCACCTCTCACACACCCAGCCAGGACAGTGTCGGTCCAAGTCCATCCTGCTGACATTCCCCCTGACACCATCACACTTGAGCTAATGCCTGCACCAACTCCCATGCTGAGTGTACAATCCCACACTCCTAGTACAGAGTCCACCGGGGCTCCTGCCCCTAGTGTCCAGAGCGGCATAGGACACTCAGGATCCCCACCACCTTACAAGCGGAAGAGGAAGAGTGCTTGTCCAGTAGAGGCTGATGCCCCAGGCACAGCTACACAGTCCGGCCCGTCAAGGAAGCCCAGCTTCAATCAAGCCGAACTGAATGCACTTGTAGAGTATGTGTCCGCACATGACCGCAAAATGGTGATTGTTGCAGGATCCAAGACCACACCTGCACAACGTCTGGCACACTGGCAGACCATCGCGGACATCATAAGTGCCCTTGGAATCGTGAGGCGCACAGCTAATGAATGCTACAAGCGCTGGAATGACCTGAAGCGCAGGGCAAAGAATAAGCTGGCCTCAAGTCATGCCGCTACTCTAGTGACTGGAGGTGGGTCTCCAGCCGAGGACATAGAACTCACTCCACATGAGCATGTTGCTGGGACCTATGTCACGGAGGAACAGATCCAAGGCGTGGGAGAACTGGCAGATTACGAGGCATTGTCCGATGAGTGCACATGCATGTGTGTGTCATCCATGTGCATGGTGTGTGTGTGAGGGCTTCTGTTTGGGTGCCCGGTGAGGGTGTGTGTGCCTGAGTGGTTTGGGTCACCCATGTGCCTCATCCAATACATTCTGCGCACCAGCATTTGGGTATAGCAGTATCCCTTCTGCCAACATTAGACATCTAGCCCAACACCACGCCAGTTGCCCTTGAAGTGTCATATTGCCACAACATTGTTGCTTATTTTCCTCTGTTTATTCAGGCAGATTGTTTGCATACCACCACTTTTACTAGGCATTTCTCAGTCCTATTGTCACATGTCTGACATGGCTATGGTACAGTGGACTGGCTTTGTTTCCTGGATATGATTTGTTTAGACATGTCCCTGTGCTATAGGACCATTTTGGACTGGCGGGTCCAGGTTAAACATTTGAACCATTTCAATGAAAACATCAATTTCATGAGCAAACTAGACTGAATGAACAATTGGTGCCCTCCTCTCCCTCTTCACTTTATGGCTAGGGTACATGCCATCTGTGTGATGGCATGTGTTTTTGACCTGCCAATCACAGGCCCATGTGTGGTGCCACTGCTAGACAGCATGCAGCAAATGTGTTCATCTTCCATCTTGATGTCATCAATGTGTGCCATCTGCCTCCACTTCACACGCAGTGACGGTGCATGCATGGGAGGGTTTTGGTCATGTGGGACATGTGTTAATCAAGTTCTGTTTCTGTAGCTTCTCAGCCCTAATTGTGTGCCATAGTGCTAATGCCTGTTTCCATTTGTTTTCTTTTATGTCTTTGCAGGGGATGACGCACTTGATACTGCTGGGGTTGTGGAGATGGTGCAGACCCAGGAGGGGTCTCAGGCCCGACTGACCACCAGTGAGGGACGTTGTGTGGTGGTGGGTGAGAACCCACAACTGCTGCAGGTCGTGCTCTCAAGGGGTGTCTCTGGCTGCACCTCCCCCGAGCTGTATTCAGGTGTCGCTTCGGATGATGAGACCTATGTGCCGTCGCAGGTGAGTGTTCCTGGGAGGGATTCTGTTCTGTCTGACCCGCCTGCACCAGGGTTAGAACCCTCAATGGGGATGTCAGTGTTGGCAGGTACGCCTTTGGTGGTTACGGATGCAGGGTCACACTCCACAACATCTGATCCTGTTCCTGGGCGAGCAGATCAGAGGGGGAATGCAGTCCTGCAGCCTCAGGCAGTGCCGGCACAGCAAGGCGCAGTTCGCCTTGCCCCAGACAGGTGTGGTGCCTGCCGACGTGGTGGCCGTATGCCACCTGGCAATACCACATGGGAGCAATCCATATACGGTATGGCAACCCAACAGGCAGCATCATCAGAGATGATGGCTCAGGCCATGGATAGGGTGGCCACTTCCATTGTCCCGCCCGAAAGGCTGATGGAGCGACTACAGCAGGCAACAGACTCCATCTGCCAGTCACACAGGGAGGACATGTTGGCGTCCGACAGGGACAGGCGGGCGGCACTGGCGACTCTGCGGGAAGCCATTTCCATAGAGTCCCAGGGCCACAGGGAAGCCCTGAGGGTGGAACTCCTTCACCTCAGGACGACTCTTGTTGAGCTTGAGGCTTCAACAAACAGAAGGACAGAACAGCAGCTGGAGCGTCTCACACGTACGCTCTCAGCTGAGATGCAGGCAACTAGGGCGGCGGTCCGGGCATCCCGTGAGTTGTTGCCTGGGGACCTACGCACAATTATCCTCCAGAACAAGACCTTCCACACCCGCATGCTTGCTGCCATGGAGGACCAGACTAGGGCTTTGTGTGGGCTGCCTCCCATAGTGCCACCACCTCCTGATGCAGCTGCAGAGGGTGAGGAGAGCGACAGTAGTGATTCTCTCACAATAGGGTAGCCGTGCAGGCCATGAGCCCATGGAGGTGTTTTTTTTCGCAAGATCCACACAGGTGGGTTTTGGTGTGCACCCTGTCCTCGGACCTCCTGGGTGGCCTCCCCCACCCCCAACAGGCCCATTAATGGCCATTTTTTATTTTTTTTATTTTTATTTTTAATTTTTGTTTTTTGGACAGTGTGTTGCCTTGTGTGGCTCCCGTGGGCATACGCTGTATTGTGGCTGGGCACATGCAGGCTTGTCATGAATTTGGTTCAGATACTTGGGTTTGTGTGACACACACCCCTCCTGCTTCCCGTTTCCATGGGCTTGCAAAGGGTGTGCCCAAGTGACATTGAAGTACATGGTGACGATGGACTCCCATTTGATGTGTGGGCAGTCTGTAGTCAATACTGTGTATACATTCATAGTGCATATTTGTTAGGGAGAATTCTCTGTTTAGGCTGAATTTCCTAACCTAATGAGTCCCCCAGCAGCTTTGCTGGATTTCTGGAGTTTGTTTTTTTCCATCCTGCCAAGAGTGAGACTCTTTTTCTCCCACTCTTGGACATGAATGTGGTTAATTCCTTGTAATGTCAATGTGTTCTATGGGCTATGGGGTCTTTTACTCCATAGGGTCTCATATGTTTTGCTATGTGTGTTACAACGCACCCTCCGTGCCGTAACACTGGGGCGTCCTAGCGGACCTCCACCATAGACTCCATACCCGGGGACTGACTACTGTCTCCCCGGGCATGTAAAGTCACCATTGGCTTTACTAGACCTAAATTTACTAACAGAACTAGTACAAACCATCCTATTGTGGGCGTACTAGTAGGGGTAATTCAATTACTCCTGGGTCTGTTATTCGAGGGGGCACTGTCCCGTCCCCCCTCGTCGAGTTTTGGCTGGTGGCAGTGGAAACTATTTGTTATATTCGACCCCGAATATAATCCTATGGGATTCTTCCCATTGTTGGAGATTAATTCTTTTTCTTGTTAATCTCTAACATACCACCAGTTTACTTATCTTAAATAAGTCTATCGGATGGTATTTTCTGGCAGAACTCGGTTTTTAAAATGGCCTCTGTGTTCGTCTCTGTGACTCATAAACCAAAGGTTGAGCCCTTTGTTCCACTTTTGGCGGGCCTCTACACAGAGGCCCTCCAAAGTGGTGCCTTTCTGTCTGGGTACCACAGGGGGTGTGGGAGGGGTTTAGGCACCCTGGACTGAGTTGCCTTGCCAACTCGAGTCGCACTCTGGTGTGATTGGCCCAAGTGGTGAGCCACCCCGCTCACCACTTTGCGTGTTTTGATTGACAACTAGGCTGAATGAATGGGGGTTTTCTGCATAAAAGCAGGGCTTTTGGACTGGATCTTCAGAAGTCGCCACAGGACCTAAGAATCCGACGAGGGTAAAGCTGAGCCGACCTGCAACGACGACACCTCCGGTGGAGCCCTGCTGAACCGACTCACCACTTCCCGACGACAGAGGAGATCTCTCTGCCGGAGAGTCTTCTCCCCTGACTGGTGGGAACAACCAGTCCCCCTTTGATTTTTCTTCGCTCCAGGACGCAGTGGTCGAATTGCCTGTGCAGAGCACCTCGGCAACCGGATAGCCACTACCCCTGTACCACGACCAAAAGGTGGTGCCTTGTGACGGAGCACTCCGTGGCTGGTCTCTTCCCTGGTGGTGCAACAATCTTCAAACTTTCCTTCGACGACGGGATCATCTCTTCTCTTGGCAAAGACCCGACGTGCATCCACCACCAGGAACAACTGTCCCCGCCGGAGCTGTCTCTCCACAAACAAGGTACTGTGTCCGCCTGGCTGCCCTTTCTGCCGGATCGAGTGAAGTGTCTTAATCCTCGCCTCTCCATTGGGTCGCCTCCAATCTTTCTTAACTTTCTGTTCTGAACTGGTCCAAACTTTCCATAACAATTTGCGATAAAGACTCGAAGCGCATTTCCACTGAGACACTTTTTTTGGGACATATCGCCTTGCCTCTTTCCGAGTGGGCCTGGCCGCTGAACTTTGTGATCTGCAGTAGACCCTGCCTTACTTGCCTTGCATTTGTTCGTACAAGTGTTGGTGCCGAATGATTTCATAACCTGTCTTTTTCTATCCCGTCCTAACGAATACTAGAGTGCCATCTAGGTTACAGCATACACCTCTGTCTGCAAATCAGTGATGCCGTTGAACCTAGACTTGTCGAACTATTGTTAGGGGGATTGATCTTTTTCTTATAGTAATTGTGATTGAAGTTGTTTGCCGTATTAGTGCCCGAGTGTTTTTCATAGATGTGTTTTTATAAATAAATAACTATATATCTTTACACCGAAGCCTTGTTCAATGTTAGCTTGTTCTACTGTGGAAATTGCCCTATTTGGTATACCCCACATACTGCCTAACTCTTCTTGAGGGAAGTCTGACTGCTCAGCCACAGCTACCAAGTGAATCTGTGTGGTACAGACTGCTACCAAGTGGGTTTACTGCCAAACACCTGTAGTCCTAAATCTTTTGCAGTGGTCCCAGAGGGAACTGCACAGGTTTCCGCCTAACAATATTGTTGTTGTATTGTACACTGCATGGTGTATTGATATGTGCCTCGGCATCCATCTCATCCTCCTAATTTGCAGGTCCATTTCTCATGTCTTCATAAGGCGGTCTACCTTGGAACTGGAGTCCCAGGAGGATAGCTCAGCGACAGCGTGCTCGTCTAGGAAACAAGACAACACTGAGCAACACGGGTTCGATCCCTGGGTCTGCGCTTAGAAACTTCAGGGTATTAAGCGCGTTATAAATAACCTATAATATCATATCATGTTGTAAGCAGTGCACCTACACTCTTGCGTGGCGCTAACACTGTATACTTGGAAGTGTTCGAAGTGCTGGCATTATCAGGTAGTGAGGCTACCAATTTTTTAAGTCTGTAATGTCATGTTTAAGGTAGGTTGGAGGTTGTGTAGGTGATTGCTATTCCTGGTAAGTATTTGGTAATGTGTGTTGTAGGTCCTGCATTACTGTGAGCATTTCATGTGTGGCCAGTTTCCATTAGGGACACTGTAGTTGGTGACACTTGGGGCATGTTGTGGGGATTAATTTGTTTGCTCTCACATTGCATGACATGCCATGGTGTGTTGTGTGGCCGTGCCGGGGAGGGGTTGGGTGACATGGCACTGTTCTCACGTAGTATTTTGCAAGTGGGTATTCATTTCTGCAGCATGGAAGTGTGTCTTTTGATGACACTGCATTGGTGGTGTTTGTGTAGGTAGGGATGCACACATTCTCACACTTCCACATGAACAATCTCAGGCTGCTATGGTTCTGACAGTTGATTGTCCCTTTGTCCGTCATAATTGTCAGGTCGAGTCATCATTGCTTATCAGATGGTATGTGCCAGGGCTGTGTGCACTCCACAGGGGTGTGATTTCTATGTGAAGTAATTAGCCACCAGCTGCATACGGGCTGCCTCACCCCGTGCCCTTTCCCCTCCCATGCGCAGCGGGCGTGCATGTGGTTGGGGATGTGGGGGCACCACCATGTTCACAGCCAGGCCCCGGCGTGTTGCAACATTGTGCAGGACACATGCTGCCACTATGATCCTGCACACTACTGGGGGCGCATATAACAGCTGCCCGCCAGAACGGTCAAGGGAGCGAAAGTGTGACTTGAGCACTCCGAATGTGCGCTCCACTATGCCCCGGGTTGCAATATGAGCTGTGTTGTATCTTACCTCGGGAGGCGTGATGGGGTTCCGAATTGGCGTCATCATGTGGGTGCTCAGAGGGTAGGCACTGTCCCCTGGTGAGGAGGTGATGGGTATCATTAGTGGGGTAGTGACATAACTCTGCATCTGACATGCATGCATGTGCAGTGGCATTCATACTCACCAAGCAGCCATGTATCGCCATGCCGCCCAGCTTCTAGGTCCCGGCTTCGATAGACATTCAGTAAATGAAGCTGTCGTGGGTGGACCCTGGATAGTTGGCATATACTGAGGTGATGATTCCCTTGGCATTACATACTACCTGCACGTTGATGGAATGCCAGTGCTTGCGGTTCCTATAGATGTACTCAGATGCCCTGGGGGGACGTAGTGCCACATGGGTGCAGTCAATGGCACCTAGCACTTTGGGGAATTGTGCCACATCGTAGAAATCCAGGGCGGCAGCCTGCCTTTCTGCAGGTGTCCTGGGCAGGTATAAGTGCCTGCGGACTGATGGGCGTGCAGTGATGATGTTCAAGACCTGCTGTAGGCAGCGTGACTGCGTGGCCTGTGACACACCACCCACTATGGCACTTGTCCGCTGAAATGATCCAGTGGCCAAGAAGTGCAGTACATTAAGGACCTTCTCCAGGGGGCTGAGTGCTTGGGAGCACAGGGTGGGTGATGTGAGGTCATCCTCCCACTCACTGACCAGGTCCAGTATTATGTGTGGTGGAAACCTGTACCTCCCATACACCTGGTCATCAGGCATCCCAAAAAGGCTGGTTCTGGGAGTGAAAATTCGGGCCCTCACTATCCTCCTCCTCCTCCTTTGGTAACCTACGGCCACTGCTGCTAGGAACGGTATATTCATCCTGGCGTCTGAGCTTGTTTGTTGCTTGCGCGCACTTTTATGCTGTGCGGGCCGACGTACGCCTGCTTCATGCTGGCGTACGTGTTTCAGGGTTGGACCATTTATTTTTTGGCGCGTTGTAGGCGACCGTGTGAATCTTCCCACCCACCCTAGGAATACGTGTAACACGCTCACCCAGGCCCAGTCGCGAGTAAATATTCCCACCCACCCCTGGAATACACGTACCCCACTCTCACAGGCCCAGTCGCATGTGGAACTTCACACGCACCCCGAAATACACGTACCCAGGGCAATTGCGTGTGGAACTTCCCGCGAACCCCATAATCCACGTAGCCTGCTGGTATCGTGTGTGGAAGTTCACGCGGACCCATAATACGTACCCTGATGGTATCGCATGTGAGACTACAAGCGCACCCCAGGAATACACGTACCCAAGCAAATCGCAAGGCTGGGGGGTGGGGGCACTGGGAGACATGAGTGGGGGCCTGGTGGAGGGATCCCCTGACTGGTGGGGGGTGGGGGTGCAGGGAGACATGAGTGGGGGCCTGGTGGAGGGTGCCCCTGGATGCTGGGGGGTGGGGGTGATGGGAGACATGAGTTGGACATGAGTGGGGGCCTGGTGGAGGGTGCTCCTGAATGCTGGGGGGTGGGGGTGCAGGGGGACATGAGTGGGGGCCTGGTGGAGGGTGCCCTGCACTGCTTGGGGGTGGGGGTGATGGGAGACATGAGTGGGGGCCTGGTGGAGGGTGCCCCTGGATGCTGGGGGGTGGGGGTGCAGGGGGACATGAGTGGGGGCCTGGTGGAGGGTGCCCCTGGATGCTGGGAGGTGGGGGTGCAGGGGGACATGAGTAGGGGCCTGGTGGAGGGTGCCCCTGGATGCTGGGGGGTGGGGGTGATGGGAGACATGAGTTGGGGCCTGGTGGAGGGTGCCCCTGGATGCTGGGGGGTGGGGGTGATGGGAGACATGAGTTGGACATGAGTGGGGGCCTGGTGGAGGGTGCCCTGCACTGGTGGGGGGTGGGGGTGCAGGGAGACATGAGTGGGGGCCTGGTGGAGGGTTCCCCTGGATGCTGGGGAGTGGGGGTGATGGGAGACATGAGTGGGGGCCTGGTGGAGGGTGCCCCCGGATGCTGGGGGGTGGGGCTGCTGGGGGACATGAGTAGGGGCCTGGTGGAGGGTGCCCCTGACAGGTTGGGGCTGGGGGTGATGGGAGACATGAGTGGGGGCCTGGTGGAGGGTTCCCCTGGATGCTGGGGGGTGGGGGTGCAGGGGGACATGAGTGGGGGCCTGGTGGAGGGTGCCCCTGGATGCTGGGGGGTGGGGGTGATGGGAGACATGAGTTGGACATGAGTGGGGGCCTGGTGGTGGGTGCCCTGCACTGCTGGGGGGTGGGGGTGATGGGAGACATGAGTGGGGGCCTGGTGGAGGGTGCCCCTGGATGCTGGGGGTGGGGGTGCAGGGGGGCATGAGTGGGGGCCTGGTGGAGGGTGCCCTGCACTGCTGGGGGGTGGGGGTGATGGGAGACATGAGTGGGGGCCTGGTGGAGGATGCCCCTGGATGCTGGGGGGTGGGGGTGCAGGGGGACATGAGTGGGGGCCTGGTGGAGGGTGCCCTGCACTTCTGGGGGGTGGGGGTGATGGGAGACATGAGTGGGGACCTGGTGGAGGGTGCCCCTGGATGCTGGGGGGTGGGGGTGCAGGGGGACATGAGTGGGGGCCTGGTGGAGGGTGTCCCTGACTGGTGGGGGGTGGGGGTGGAGGGAGACATGTGTGGGGGCCTGGTGGAGGGTGCCCCTGGATGCTGGGGGGTGGGGGTGCAGGGATACATGAATGGGGCCTGGTGGAGTGTGCCCCTGGATGCTGGGGGTGGGGGTGATGGGAGAGATGAGTGGGGGCCTGGTGGAGGGTGCCCCTGGATGCTGGGGGGTGGGAGTGCAGGGGGACATGAGTGGGGGCCTGGGGGAAGGGTGCCCCTGACTGTTGGGGGGTAAGAGTGCAGGGAGACATGAGTGGGGGCCTGGTGGAGGGTGCCCCTGGATGCTGGGGGGTGGGGGTGATGGGAGACATGAGATGGACATGAGTGGGGGACTGGTGGAGGGTGCCCTGCATTGCTGGAGGGTGGGAGTGATGGGAGACATGAGTGGGGGCCTGGTGGAGGGTGCCCCTGGATGCTGGGGGGTGGGGGTGATGGGAGACATGAGTTGGACATGAGTGGGGGCCTGGTGGAGGGTGCCCTGCACTTCTGGGGGGTGGGGGTGATGGGAGACATGAGTGGGGGCCTGGTGGAGGGTGCCCCTGGATGCTGGGGGGTGGGGGTGCAGGGGGACATGAGTGGGGGCCTGGTTGAGGGTGCCCCTGGATGCTTGGGGGTGGGGGTGATGGGAGACATGAGTTGGACATGAGTGGGGGCCTGGTGGAGGGTGCCCCTGACTGGTGGGGGGTGGGGGTGCAGGGAGACATGAGTGGGGGCCTGGTGGAGGGTACCCCTGGATGCTGGGGTGTGGGGGTGATTGGAGACATGAGTTGGACATGAGTGGGGGCCTGTTGGAGGGTGCCCTGCACTGCTGGGTGGTGGGGTGATGGGAGACATGAGTGAGGGCCTGGTGGAGGGAGCCCCTGGATGCTGGGGGGTGGGGTGCAGGGGGACATGAGTGGGGGCCTGGTGGAGGGTGCCCTGCACTGCTGGGGGGTGGGGGTGATGGGAGACATGAGTAGGGGCCCGGTGGAGGGTGCCCCTGGAAGCTTGGGGGTGGAGGTGCAGGGGGACATGAGTGGGGGCCTGGTGGAGGGTGCCCCTGGATGCTGGGGGGTGGGGGTGATGGGAGACATGAGTTGGACATGAGTGGGGGCCTGGTGGAGGGTGCCCTGCACTGCTGGGGGGTGGGGGTGATGGGAGACATGAGTGGGGGCCTGGTGGAGGGTGCCCCTGGATTATGGGGGGTGGGGGTGCAGGGGGACATGAGTGGGGGCCTGGTGGAGGGTGTCCCTGACTGGTGGGGGGTGGGGGTGCAGGGAGACATGAGTGGGGGCCTGGTGGAGGGTGCCCCTGGATGCTGGGGGTGGGGGTGATGGGAGACATGAGTTGGACATGAGTGGGCGCCTGGTGGAGGGTGGCCTGCACTGCTGGGGAGTGGGGTGGTGGGAGACATGAGTGGGGGCCTGGTAGAGGGTGCCCCTGGATGCTGGGGGGTGGGGGTGATGGGAGACATGAGTTGGACATGAGTGGGGGCCTGGTGGAGGGTGCCCTGCACTGCTGGTGGGTGGGGGTGATGGGAGACATGAGTGGAGGCCTGGTGGAGGGTGCCCCTGGATGCTGGGGGGTGGGGGTGCAGGGGGACATGAGTGGGGGCCCGGTTGAGGGTGCCCCTGGATGCTGGGGGGTTGTGGTGATGGGAGGCATGAGTTGGACATGAGTGGGGGCCTGGTGGAGGGTGGCCCTGGATGCTGGGGGGTGGGAGTGCAGGGGGACATGAGTGGGGGCCTGGTGGAGGGTGCCCCTGGATGCTGGGTGGTGGGGGTGATTGGAGACATGAGTTGAACATAAGTGGGGGTCTGGTGGAGGGTGCCCTGCACTGCTGGGGGTGGGGGTGATGGGAGACATGAGTGGGGGCCTGGTGGAGGGTGCCCCTGGATGCTGGGGGGTGGGAGTGCAGGGGGACATGAGTGGGGGCCTGGTGGAGGGTGCCCTGCACTGCTGGGGGGTAGGGGTGATGGGAGACATGAGTGGGGGCCTGATGGAGGGTGCCCCTGGATGCTGGGGGTTGGGGGCAGGGGGACATTAGTGGGGGCCTGGTGGAGGGTGCCCTGCACTGCTGGGGGGTGGGGGTGATGGGAGACATGAGTGGGGGCCTGGTGGAGGGTGCACCTGGATGCTGGGGGTGGGGGTGCAGGGGGGCATGAGTGGTGGCCTGGTGGAGGGTGCCCTGCACTGCTGGGGGGTGGGGGTGATGGGAGACATGAGTGGGGGCCTGGTGGAGGATGCCCCTGGATGCTGGGGGGTGGGGGTGCAGGGGGACATGAGTGGGGGCCTGGTGGAGGGTGCCCTGCACTTCTGGGGGGTGGGGGTGATGGGAGACATGAGTGGGGACCTGGTGGAGGGTGCCCCTGGATGCTGGGGGGTGGGGGTGCAGGGGGACATGAGTGGGGGCCTGGTGGAGGGTGTCCCTGACTGGTGGGGGGTGGGGGTGGAGGGAGACATGAATGGGGGCCTGGTGGAGGGTGCCCCTGGATTCTGGGGGGTGGGGGTGATGGGAGAGATGAGTGGGGGCCTGGTGGAGGGTGCACCTGGATGCTGGGGGTGGGGGTGCAGGGGGGCATGAGTGGGGGCCTGGTGGAGGGTGCCCTGCACTGCTGGGGGGTGGGGGTGCAGGGGGACATGAGTGGGGGCCTGGTGGAGGGTGTCCCTGACTGGTGGGGGGTGGGGGTGCAGGGAGACATGAATGGGGGCCTGGTGGAGGGTGCCCCTGGATTCTGGGGGGTGGGGGTGATGGGAGAGATGAGTGGGGGCCTGGTGGAGGGTGCCCCTGGATGCTGGGGGGTGGGAGTGCAGGGGGACATGAGTGGGGGCCTGGGGGAAGGGTGCCCCTGACTGTTGGGGGGTAAGAGTACAGGGAGACATGAGTGGGGGCCTGGTGGAGGGTGCCCCTGGATGCTGGGGGGTGGGGGTGATGGGAGACATGAGATGGACATGAGTGGGGGACTGGTGGAGGGTGCCCTGCATTGCTGGAGGGTGGGAGTGATGGGAGACATGAGTGGGGGCCTGGTGGAGGGTGCCCCTGGATGATGGGGGGTGGGGGTGCAGGGGGACATGAGTGGGGGCCTGGTGGAGGGTGCCCCTGACTGGTGGGGGGTGGGGGTGCAGGGAGACATGAGTGGGGGCCTGGTGGAGGGTGCCCCTGGATGCTGGGGTTGATGGGAGACATGGGTTGGACATGAGTGGGCGCCTGTTGGAGGGTGCCCTGCACTGCTGGGGAGTGGGGGTGATGGGAGACATGAGTGGGGGCCTGGTAGAGGGTGCCCCTGGATGCTGGGGGGTGGGGGTAATGGGAGACATGAGTTGGACATGAGTGGGGGCCTGGTGGAGGGTGCCCTGCACTGCTGGTGGGTGGGGGTGATGGGAGACATGAGTGGGGGCCTGGTGGAGGGTGCCCCTGGATGCTGGGGGGTGGGGGTGCAGGGGGACATGAGTGGGGGCCTGGTTGAGGGTGCCCCTGGATGCTGGGGGGTTGTGGTGATGGGAGGCATGAGTTGGACATGAGTGGGGGCCTGGTGGAGGGTGGCCCTGACTGGTGGGGGGTGGGGGTGCAGGGAGACATGAGTGGGGGCCTGGTGGAGGGTGCCCCTGGATGCTGGGTGGTGGGGGTGATTGGAGACATGAGTTGAAAATGAGTGGGGGTCTGGTGGAGGGTGCCCTGCACTGCTGGGGGTGGGGGTGGGGGTGATGGGAGACATGAGTGGGGGCCTGGTGGAGGGTGCCCCTGGATGCTGGGGGTGGGAGTGCAGGGGGACATGAGTGGGGGCCTGGTGGAGGGTGCCCTGCACTGCTGGGGGCTAGGGGTGATAGGAGACATGAGTGGGGGCCTGATGGAGGGTGCCCCTGGATGCTGGGGGGTGGGGGGCAGGGGGACATTAGTGGGGGCCTGGTGGAGGGTGCCCTGCACTGCTGGGGGGTGGGGGTGATGGGAGACATGAGTGGGGGCCTGGTGGAGGGTGCCCCTGGATGCTGGGGGGTGGGGGTGCAGGGGGACATGAGTGGGGGCCTGGTGGAGGGTGCCCTGCACTGCTGGGGGGTGGGGGTGATGGGAGACATGAGTGGGGGCCTGGTGGAGGGTGCCCCTGGATGCTGGGGGGTGGAGGTGCAGGGGGCATGAGTTGGGGCCTGGTGGAGGTTGCCCCTGACTGGTGGGGGGTGATGGGAGACATGAGTTGGACATGAGTGGGGGCCTGGTGAGGGTGCCCTGCACTGCGGGTGGGTGGAGGTGCAAGGGGACATGACTGGGGGCCTGGTGGAGGGTGCCCTGCACTGCTGGGGGTGGGGGTGATGGGAGACATGAGTGGGGGCCTGGTGGAGGGTGCCCCTGGATGCTGGGGGGTGAGGGTGCAGGGGGACATGAGTGGGGGCCTGGTGGAGGGTGCCCTGCACTGCTGGGGGGTGGGGGTGATGGGAGACATGAGTTGGGGCCTGGTGGAGGGTGCCCCTGGATGCTGGGGGTGGGGGTGCAGGGGTACAGGAGTGGGGGCTTCGTGGAGGGTGCCCCTGACTGGTGGGGGGTGGGGGTGCAGCGAGACATGAGTGGGGGCCTGGTGGAGGGTGCCCCTGGATGCTGGGGGGTGGGGGTGATGAGAGACATTAGTTGGACATGAGTAGGGGCCTGGTGGAGGGTGCCCTGCACTGCTGGGGGGTGGGGGTGATGGGGGACATGAGTTGGGGGCCTGGTTGAGGGTGCCCCTGGATGATGGGGGGTGGGGGTGCAGGGGGACATGAGTGGGGGCCTGGTGGAGCGTGGTGCCCCTGACTGGTGGGGGGTGGGGGCGCAGGGAGACATGAGTGGGGGCTTGGTGGAGGGTGGCCCTGGATGCTGGGGGTGGGGGTGATGGGAGACATGAGTTGGACATGAGTGGGGGCCTGGTGGAGGTTGCCCTGCACTGCTGGGGGGTGGGGTGATGGGAGACATGAATGGGGGATTGGTGGAGGGTACCCCTGGATGCTGGGGGGTGGGGGTGATGGGAGACATGAGTTGGACATGAGTTGGGGCCTGGTTGAGGGTGCCCTGCACTGCTGGAGGGTGGGGTTGATGGGAGACATGAGTGGGGGCCTGGTGGAGGGTGCCCCTGGATGCTGGGGGGTGGGGGTGCATGGGGACATGAGTGGGGGCCTGGTTGAGGGTGCCCCTGGATGCTGGGGGGTGGGGGTGATGGGAGACATGAGTTGGACCTGAGTGGGGGACTGGTGGAGGGTGCCCCTGACTGGTGGGGGGAGGGAGTGCAGGGAGACACGAGTGCGGGCCTGGTGGAGGGTGCGCCTGGATGCTGGTGGGTGGGGGTGATGGGTGACATGAGTTGGACATGAGTGGGGGCCTGGTGGAGGGTGCCCTGCACTGCTGGGGGGTGGGGGTAATGGGAGACATGAGTGGGGGCCTGGTGGAGGGTGCCCCTGGATGTTGGGGGGTGGGGGTGCAGGGGGACATGAGTGGGGGCCTGGTGGAGGGTGCCCTCCACTGCTGGGGGGTAGGGGTGATGGGAGACATGAGTGAGGGCCTGGTGGAGGGTGTCCCTGGATGCTGGGGGGTGGGGGTGCATGGGGACATGAGTGGGGGCCTGGTTGAGGGTGCCCCTGGATGCTGGGGGGTGGGGGTGATGGGAGACATGAGTTGGACCTGAGTGGGGGACTGGTGGAGGGTGCCCCTGACTGGTGGGGGGAGGGAGTGCAGGGAGACACGAGTGCGGGCCTGGTGGAGGGTGCGCCTGGATGCTGGTGGGTGGGGGTGATGGGTGACATGAGTTGGACATGAGTGGGGGCCTGGTGGAGGGTGCCCTGCACTGCTGGGGGGTGGGGGTAATGGGAGACATGAGTGGGGGCCTGGTGGAGGGTGCCCCTGGATGTTGGGGGGTGGGGGTGCAGGGGGACATGAGTGGGGGCCTGGTGGAGGGTGCCCTCCACTGCTGGGGGGTAGGGGTGATGGGAGACATGAGTGAGGGCCTGGTGGAGGGTGTCCCTGGATGCTGGGGGGTGGGGGTGCACGGGGACATGAGTGGGGGCCTGGTGGAGGGTGCCCTGCACTGCTGGGGGGTGTAGGTGATGATAGACATGAGTGGGGGCCTGGTGGAGGGTGCCCCTGGATGCTGGGGGGTGGGTGTGCAGGGGGACATAAGTGGGGGCCTGGTGGAAGGTGCCCTGCACTGCTGGGGGGTGGGGGTGATGGGAGACATGAGTGGGGGCCTGGTGGAGGGTGCCCCTGGATGCTGGGGAGTGGGGGTGCAGGGGGACATGAGTGGGGGCCTGGTGGAGGGTGCCCCTGACTGGAGGGGGGGGATGCAGGGAGGCATGAGTGGGGGCCTGGTGGAGGGTGCCCCCGGATGCTGGGTGGTGGGGGTGATGGGGACATGAGTTGGAGATGAGTGGGGGCCTGGTGGAGGGTGCCCTGCACTGCTGGGGGGTGGGTGTGATGGAAGACATGAGTGGGGGCCTGGTGGATGGTGCCCCTGGATGCTGGGGAGTGGGGGTTCAGGGGGACATGAGTGGGGGCCTGGTGGAGGGTGCCCTGCACTGCTAGGGGGTGGGGGTGATGGGAGACATGAGTGGGGGCCTGGTGGTGCCCCTGGATGCTGGGTGGTGGGGGTGCAGGGAGACATGAGTGGGGGCCTGGTGGAGGGTGCCCTGCACTGCTGGGGGGTGGGGGTGCAGGGGGACATGAGTGGGGCCTGGTGGAGGGTGCCCTGAACTGCTGGGGGGTGGGGGTGATGGGAGACATGAGTGGGGGACTGGTGGAGGGTGCCCCTGGATGCTGGGGTGTGGGGGTGCATGGGACATGAGTGGGGGCCTGGTGGAGGGTGCCCCTGACTGGTGGGGGGTGGGGGTGCAGGGAGACATGAGTGGGGTCCTGGTGGAGATTGCCCCTGGATGCTGGGGGGTGGGGGTGATTGGAGACATGAGTTGGACATGAGTGGGGGACTGGTGGAGGGTGCCCTGCACTGCTGGGGGGTGGGGGTGATGGGAGACATGAGTGGGGGCCTGGTGGAGGGTGGCCCTGGATGCTGGGGGGTGGGGGTGATGGTAGACATGAGTTGGACATGAGTGGGGGCCTGGTGGAGGGTGCCCTGCACTGCTGGGGGGTGGGGGTGATTGGAGACATGAGTTGGACATGAGTGGGGGCCTGGTGGAGGGTGCCCTGCACTGCTGGGGGGTGGGGGTGATGGGAGACATGAGTGGGGGCCTGGTGGAAGGTGCCCCTGACTGGTGGGGGGTGGGGGTGCAGGGAGACATGAGTGGGGCCTGGTGGAGGGTGCCCGTGGATGCTGGGGGGTGGGGGTGATGGGAGACATGAGTTGGACATGAGTGGGGGCCTGGTGGAGGGTGCCCTGCACTGCTGGGGGGTGGGGGTGATGGTAGACATGAGTGGGGGCCTGGTGGAGGGTGCACCTGGATGCTGGGGGGTGGGGGTGCAGGGGGACATGAGTGGGGGCCTGGTGGAGGGTGCCCTCCACTGCTGGGGGGTGGGGGTGATGGGAGACATGAGTGGGGGCCTGGTGGAGGGTGTCCCTGGATGCTGGGGGGTGGGGGTGCACGGGGACATGAGTGGGGGCCTGCTGGAGGGTGCCCTGCACTGCTGGGGGGTGGAGGTGATGATAGACATGAGTGTGGGCCTGGTGGAGGGTGCCCCTGGATGCTGGGGGGTGGGGGTGCAGGGGGACATGAGTGGGGGCCCGGTGGAAGGTGCCCTGCACTGCTGGGGTGGGGGTGATGGGAGACATGAGTGGGGGCCTGGTGGAGGGTGCCCCTGGATGCTGGGGAGTGGGGGTGCAGGGGGACATGAGTGGGGGCCTGGCGGAGGGTGCCCCTGACTGGTGGGGGGGTGCAGGGAGACATGAGTGGGGGCCTGGTGGAGGGTGCCCCCGGATGCTGGGGGGTGGGGGTGATGGGAGACATGAGTTGGACATGAGTGGGGGCCTGGTGGAGGGTGCCCTGCACTGCTGGGGGGTGGGGGTGATGGGAGGCATGAGTGGGGGCCTGGTGGAGGGTGCCCATGACTGGTGGGGGGTGGGGGTGCAGGGAGTCATGAGTGGGGGCCTGGTGGAGGGTGCCCGTGGATGCTGGGGGGTGGGGGTGATGGGAGACATGAGTTGGACATGAGTGGGGGCCTGGTGGAGGGTGCCCTGCACTGCTGGGGGATGGGGGTGATGGGAGACATGAGTGGGGGCCTGGTGGGGGGTGCCCCTGGATGCTGGGGGTGGGGGTGCAGGGAGACATGAGTGGGGGCCTGGTGGAGGGTGCCCTGCACTGCTGGGGGGTGTGGGTGCAGGGGGACACGAGTGTGGCCTGGTGGAGGATGCCCTGCACTGCTGGGGGGTGGGGGTGATGGGAGACATGATTGGGGGCCTGGTGGAGGGTATCCCTGGATGCTGGGGTGTGGGGGTGCAGGGGACATGAGTGGAGGCCTGGTGGAGGGTGCCCCTGACTGGTGGGGGGTGGGGGTGCAGGGAGACATGAGTGGGGGCCTGGTGGAGGGTGCCCCTGGATGCTGGGGGTGGGGGTGCAGGGGACATGAGTGGGGGCCTGGTGGAGGGTGCCCCTGACTGGTGGGGGGTGGGGGTGCGGGGAGACATGAGTGGGGGCCTGATGGAGGGTGCCCCTGGATGCTGGGGGGTAGGGGTGATGGGAGACATGAGTTGGACATGAGTGGGGGCCTGGTGGAGGGTGCCCTGCACTGCTGGGGGGTGGGTGTGATGGAAGACATGAGTGGGGGCCTGGTGGATGGTGCCCCTGGATGCTGGGGAGTGGGGGTTCAGGGGGACATGAGTGGGGGCCTGGTGGAGGGTGCCCTGCACTGCTAGGGGGTGGGGGTGATGGGAGACATGAGTGGGGGCCTGGTGGTGCCCCTGGATGCTGGGTGGTGGGGGTGCAGGGAGACATGAGTGGGGGCCTGGTGGAGGGTGCCCTGCACTGCTGGGGGGTGGGGGTGCAGGGGGACATGAGTGGGGCCTGGTGGAGGGTGCCCTGAACTGCTGGGGGGTGGGGGTGATGGGAGACATGAGTGGGGGACTGGTGGAGGGTGCCCCTGGATGCTGGGGTGTGGGGGTGCATGGGACATGAGTGGGGGCCTGGTGGAGGGTGCCCCTGACTGGTGGGGGGTGGGGGTGCAGGGAGACATGAGTGGGGTCCTGGTGGAGATTGCCCCTGGATGCTGGGGGGTGGGGGTGATTGGAGACATGAGTTGGACATGAGTGGGGGACTGGTGGAGGGTGCCCTGCACTGCTGGGGGGTGGGGGTGATGGGAGACATGAGTGGGGGCCTGGTGGAGGGTGGCCCTGGATGCTGGGGGGTGGGGGTGATGGTAGACATGAGTTGGACATGAGTGGGGGCCTGGTGGAGGGTGCCCTGCACTGCTGGGGGGTGGGGGTGATTGGAGACATGAGTTGGACATGAGTGGGGGCCTGGTGGAGGGTGCCCTGCACTGCTGGGGGGTGGGGGTGATGGGAGACATGAGTGGGGGCCTGGTGGAAGGTGCCCCTGACTGGTGGGGGGTGGGGGTGCAGGGAGACATGAGTGGGGCCTGGTGGAGGGTGCCCGTGGATGCTGGGGGGTGGGGGTGATGGGAGACATGAGTTGGACATGAGTGGGGGCCTGGTGGAGGGTGCCCTGCACTGCTGGGGGGTGGGGGTGATGGTAGACATGAGTGGGGGCCTGGTGGAGGGTGCACCTGGATGCTGGGGGGTGGGGGTGCAGGGGGACATGAGTGGGGGCCTGGTGGAGGGTGCCCTCCACTGCTGGGGGGTGGGGGTGATGGGAGACATGAGTGGGGGCCTGGTGGAGGGTGTCCCTGGATGCTGGGGGGTGGGGGTGCACGGGGACATGAGTGGGGGCCTGCTGGAGGGTGCCCTGCACTGCTGGGGGGTGGAGGTGATGATAGACATGAGTGTGGGCCTGGTGGAGGGTGCCCCTGGATGCTGGGGGGTGGGGGTGCAGGGGGACATGAGTGGGGGCCCGGTGGAAGGTGCCCTGCACTGCTGGGGTGGGGGTGATGGGAGACATGAGTGGGGGCCTGGTGGAGGGTGCCCCTGGATGCTGGGGAGTGGGGGTGCAGGGGGACATGAGTGGGGGCCTGGCGGAGGGTGCCCCTGACTGGTGGGGGGGTGCAGGGAGACATGAGTGGGGGCCTGGTGGAGGGTGCCCCCGGATGCTGGGGGGTGGGGGTGATGGGAGACATGAGTTGGACATGAGTGGGGGCCTGGTGGAGGGTGCCCTGCACTGCTGGGGGGTGGGGGTGATGGGAGGCATGAGTGGGGGCCTGGTGGAGGGTGCCCATGACTGGTGGGGGGTGGGGGTGCAGGGAGTCATGAGTGGGGGCCTGGTGGAGGGTGCCCGTGGATGCTGGGGGGTGGGGGTGATGGGAGACATGAGTTGGACATGAGTGGGGGCCTGGTGGAGGGTGCCCTGCACTGCTGGGGGATGGGGGTGATGGGAGACATGAGTGGGGGCCTGGTGGGGGGTGCCCCTGGATGCTGGGGGTGGGGGTGCAGGGAGACATGAGTGGGGGCCTGGTGGAGGGTGCCCTGCACTGCTGGGGGGTGTGGGTGCAGGGGGACACGAGTGTGGCCTGGTGGAGGATGCCCTGCACTGCTGGGGGGTGGGGGTGATGGGAGACATGATTGGGGGCCTGGTGGAGGGTATCCCTGGATGCTGGGGTGTGGGGGTGCAGGGGACATGAGTGGAGGCCTGGTGGAGGGTGCCCCTGACTGGTGGGGGGTGGGGGTGCAGGGAGACATGAGTGGGGGCCTGGTGGAGGGTGCCCCTGGATGCTGGGGGTGGGGGTGCAGGGGACATGAGTGGGGGCCTGGTGGAGGGTGCCCCTGACTGGTGGGGGGTGGGGGTGCGGGGAGACATGAGTGGGGGCCTGATGGAGGGTGCCCCTGGATGCTGGGGGGTAGGGGTGATGGGAGACATGAGTTGGACATGAGTGGGGGCCTGGTGGAGGGTGCCCTGCACTGCTTGGGGGTGGGGGTGATGGGAGACATTAGTGGGGGCCTGGTGGAGGGTGCCCCTGGATGCTGGGGGGTGGAGGTGCAGGGGGCATGAGTTGGGGCCTGGTGGAGGTTGCCCCTGACTGGTGGGGGGTGATGGGAGACATGAGTTGGACATGAGTGGGGGCCTGGTGAGGGTGCCCTGCACTGCGGGTGGGTGGAGGTGCAAGGGGACATGAGTGGGGGCCTGGTGGAGGGTGCCCTGCACTGCTGGGAGTGGGGGTGATGGGAGACATGAGTGGGGGCCTGGTGGAGGGTGCCCCTGGATGCTGGGGGGTGAGGGTGCAGGGGGATATGAGTGGGGGCCTGGTGGAGGGTGCCCTGCACTGCTGGGGGGTGGGGGTGATGGGAGACATGAGTGGGGGCCTGGTGGAGGGTGCCCCTGGATGCTGGGGGGTGGGGGTGCAGGGGTACAGGAGTGGGGGCTTCGTGGAGGGTGCCCCTGACTGGTGGGGGGTGGGGGTGCAGCGAGACATGAGTGGGGGCCTGGTGGAGGGTGCCCCTGGATGCTGGGGGGTGGGGGTGATGGGAGACATGAGTTGGACATGAGTAGGGGCCTGGTGGAGGGTGCCCTGCACTGCTGGGGGGTGGGGGTGATGGGGGACATGAGTTGGGGGCCTGGTTGAGGGTGCCCCTGGATGATGGGGGGTGGGGGTGCAGGGGGACATGAGTGGGGGCCTGGTGGAGCGTGGTGCCCCTGACTGGTGGGGGGTGGGGGCGCAGGGAGACATGAGTGGGGGCCTGGTGGAGGGTGCCCCTGGATGCTGGGGGGTGGGGGTGATGGGAGACATGAGTTGGACATGAGTGGGGGCCTGGTGGAGGTTGCCCTGCACTGCTGGGGGGTGGGGTGATGGGAGACATGAATGGGGGATTGGTGGAGGGTACCCCTGGATGCTGGGGGGTGGGGGTGATGGGAGACATGAGTTGGACATGAGTTGGGGCCTGGTTGAGGGTGCCCTGCACTGCTGGAGGGTGGGGTTGATGGGAGACATGAGTGGGGGCCTGGTGGAGGGTGCCCCTGGATGCTGGGGGGTGGGGGTGCATGGGGACATGAGTGGGGGCCTGGTTGAGGGTGCCCCTGGATGCTGGGGGGAGGGAGTGCAGGGAGACACGAGTGGGGGCCTGGTGGAGGGTGCGCCTGGATGCTGGTGGGTGGGGGTGATGGGTGACATGAGTTGGACATGAGTGGGGGCCTGGTGGAGGGTGCCCTGCACTGCTGGGGGGTGGGGGTAATGGGAGACATGAGTGGGGGCCTGGTGGAGGGTGCGCCTGGATGCTGGTGGGTGGGGGTGATGGGAGACATGAGTTGGACCTGAGTGGGGGACTGGTGGAGGGTGCCCCTGACTGGTGGGGGGAGGGAGTGCAGGGAGACACGAGTGGGGGCCTGGTGGAGGGTGCGCCTGGATGCTGGTGGGTGGGGGTGATGGGTGACATGAGTTGGACATGAGTGGGGGCCTGGTGGAGGGTGCCCTGCACTGCTGGGGGGTGGGGGTAATGGGAGACATGAGTGGGGGCCTGGTGGAGGGTGCCCCTGGATGTTGGGGGGTGGGGGTGCAGGGGGACATGAGTGGGGGACTGGTGGAGGGTGCCCTCCACTGCTGGGGGGTAGGGGTGATGGGAGACATGAGTGAGGGCCTGGTGGAGGGTGTCCCTGGATGCTGGGGGGTGGGGGTGCACGGGGACATGAGTGGGGGCCTGGTGGAGGGTGCCCTGCACTGCTGGGGGGTGGAGGTGATGATAGACATGAGTGGGGGCCTGGTGGAGGGTGCCCCTGGATGCTGGGGGGTGGGTGTGCAGGGGGACATAAGTGGGGGCCTGGTGGAAGGTGCCCTGCACTGCTGGGGGGTGGGGGTGATGGGAGACATGAGTGGGGGCCTGGTGGAGGGTGCCCCTGGATGCTGGGGAGTGGGGGTGCAGGGGGATATGAGTGGGGGCCTGGTGGAGGGTGCCCCTGACTGGAGGGGGGGGGGATGCAGGGAGGCATGAGTGGGGGCCTGGTGGAGGGTGCCCCCGGATGCTGGGGGGTGGGGGTGATGGGGACATGAGTTGGACATGAGTGGGGGCCTGGTGGAGGGTGCCCTGCACTGCTGGGGGGTGGGGGTGATGGAAGACATGAGTGGGGGCCTGGTGGAGGGTGCCCCTGGATGCTGGGGGGTGGGGGTGCAGGGGGACATGAGTGGGGGCCTGGTGGAGGGTGCCCTGCACTGCTAGGGGGTGGGGGTGATGGGAGACATGAGTGGGGGCCTAGTGGAGGGTGCCCCTGGATGCTGGGTGGTGGGGGTGCAGGGAGACATGAGTGGGGGCCTGGTGGAGGGTGCCCTGCACTGCTGGGGGGTGGGGGTGCAGGGGGCCATGAGTGGGGCCTGGTGGAGGGTGCCCTGAACTGCTGGGGGGTGGGGGTGATGGGAGACATGAGTGGGGAACTGGTGGAGGGTGCCCCTGGATGCTGGGGTGTGGGGGTGCATGGGACATGAGTGGGGGCCTGGTGGAGGGTGCCCCTGACTGGTGGGGGGTGGGGGTGCAGGGAGACATGAGTGGGGTCCTGGTGGAGAGTGCCCCTGGATGCTGGGGGTTGGGGGTGATTGGAGACATGAGTTGGACATGAGTGGGGGCCTGGTGGAGGGTGCCCTGCACTGCTGGGGGGTGGGGGTGATGGGAGACATGAGTGGGGGCCTGGTGGAGGGTGGCCCTGGATGCTGGGGGGTGGGGGTGATGGTAGACATGAGTTGGACATGAGTGGGGGCCTGGTGGAGGGTGCCCTGCACTGCTGGGGGGTGGGGGTGATTGGAGACATGAGTTGGACATGAGTGGGGGCCTGGTGGAGGGTGCCCTGCACTGCTGGGGGGTGGGGGTGATGGGAGACATGAGTGGGGGCCTGGTGGAAGGTGCCCCTGACTGGTGGGGGGTGGGGGTGCAGGGAGACATGAGTGGGGGCCTGGTGGAGGGTGCCCGTGGATGCTGGGGGGTGGGGGTGATGGGAGACATGAGTTGGACATGAGTGGGGGCCTGGTGGAGGGTGCCCTGCACTGCTGGGGGGTGGGGGTGATGGTAGACATGAGTGGGGGCCTGGTGGAGGGTGCCCCTGGATGCTGGGGGGTGGGGGTGCAGGGGGACATGAGTGGGGGCCTGGTGGAGGGTGTCCTCCACTGCTGGGGGGTGGGGGTGATGGGAGACATGAGTGGGGGCCTGGTGGAGGGTGTCCCTGGATGCTGGGGGGTGGGGGTGCACGGGGACATGAGTGGGGGCCTGCTGGAGGGTGCCCTGCACTGCTGGGGGTGGAGGTGATGATAGACATGAGTGTGGGCCTGGTGGAGGGTGCCCCTGGATGCTGGGGGGTGGGGGTGCAGGGGGACATGAGTGGGGGCCCGGTGGAAGGTGCCCTGCACTGCTGGGGGTGGGGGTGATGGGAGACATGAGTGGGGGCCTGGTGGAGGGTGCCCCTGGATGCTGGGGAGTGGGGGTGCAGGGGGACATGAGTGGGGGCCTGGCGGAGGGTGCCCCTGACTGGTGGGGGGGGGGTGCAGGGAGACATGAGTGGGGGCCTGGTGGAGGGTGTCCCCGGATGCTGGGGGGTGGGGGTGATGGGAGACATGAGTTGGACATGAGTGGGGGCCTGGTGGAGGGTGCCCTGCACTGCTGGGGGGTGGGGGTGATGGGAGGCATGAGTGGGGGCCTGGTGGAGGGTGCCCATGACTGGTGGGGGGTGGGGGTGGAGGGAGTCATGAGTGGGGGCCTGGTGGAGGGTGCCCGTGGATGCTGGGGGGTGGGGGTGATGGGAGACATGAGTTGGACATGAGTGGGGGCCTGGTGGAGGGTGCCCTGCACTGCTGGGGGATGGGGGTGATGGGAGACATGAGTGGGGGCCTGGTGGGGGGTGCCCCTGGATGCTGGGGGGTGGGGGTGCAGGGAGACATGAGTGGGGGCCTGGTGGAGGGTGCCCTGCACTGCTGGGGGGTGGGGGTGCAGGGGGACATGAGTGTGGCCTGGTGGAGGATGCCCTGCACTGCTGGGGGGTGGGGGTGATGGGAGACATGATTGGGGGCCTGGTGGAGGGTGTCCCTGGATGCTGGGGTGTGGGGGTGCAGGGGACATGAGTGGAGGCCTGGTGGAGGGTGCCCCTGACTGGTGGGGGGTGGGGGTGCAGGGAGACATGAGTGGGGGCCTGGTGGAGGGTGCCCCTGGATGCTGGGGGGGTGGGGGTGCAGGGGACATGAGTGGGGGCCTGGTGGAGGGTGCCCCTGACTGGTGGGGGGTGGGGGTGCGGGGAGACATGAGTGGGGGCCTGATGGAGGGTGCCCCTGGATGCTGGGGGGTAGGGGTGATGGGAGACATGAGTTGGACATGAGTGGGGGCCTGGTGGAGGGTGCCCTGCACTGCTGGGGGGTGGGGGTGATGGGAGACATTAGTGGGGGCCTGGTGGAGGGTGCCCCTGGATGATGGGGGGTGAGGGTGCAGGGGGACATGAGTGGGGGCCTGGTGGAGGGTGCCCCTGACTGGTTGGGGTGCAGGGAGACATGAGTGGGGGCCTGGTGGAGGGTGCCCCTGGATGCTGGGGGGTGGGGGTGCAGGGGACATGAGTGGGGGCCTGTTGGAGGGTGCCCCTGACTGGTGGGGGGTGGGGGTGCAGGGGGACATGAGTGGGGCCTGGTGGAGAGTGCCCTGCACTGCTGGGGGGTGGGGGTGATGGGAGACATGAGTGGGGGCCTGGTGGAGGGTGCCCCTGGATGCTGGGGTGTGGGGGTGCAGGGGACATGAGTGGGGGCCTGGTGGAGGGTGCCCCTGACTGGTGGGGAGTGGGGGTGCAGGGAGACATGAGTGGGGGCCTGGTGGAGGGTGCCCCTGGATGCTGGGGGGTGGGGGTGCAGGAGACATGAGTGGGGGCCTGGTGGAGGGTGACCTTGACTGGTGGGGGGTGGGGGTGCGGGGAGACATGAGTGGGGGCCTGATGGAGGATGCCCCTGGATGCTGGGGGTAGGGGTGATGGGAGACATGAGTTGGACATGAGTGGGGGCCTGGTGGAGGGTGCCCTGCACTGCTGGGGGGTGGGGGTGATGGGAGACATGAGTGGGGGCCTGGTGGAGGGTGCCCCTAGATGCTGGGGGATGGGGGTGATGGGAGACATGAGTTGGACATGAGTGGGGGCCTGGTGGAGGGTGCCCCTGGATGCTGGGGGGTAGGGGTGATGGGAGACATGAGTTGGACATGAGTGGGGGCCTGGTGGAGGGTGCCCTGCACTGCTGGGGGGTGGGGGTGATGGGAGACATGAGTGGGGGCCTGGTGGAGGGTGCCCCTAGATGCTGGGGGATGGGGGTGATGGGAGACATGAGTTGGATATGAGTGGGGGCCTGGTGGAGGGTGCCCTGCACTGCTGGGGGGTGGGGGTGATGGGAGACATGAGTGGGGGCCTGGAGGAGGGTGCCCCTGGATGCTGGGGGGTGGGGGTGATGGGAGACATGAGTTGGACATGAGTGGGGGCCTGGTGGAGGGTGCCCTGCACTGCTGGGGGGTGGGGGTGATGGGAGACATGAGTGGGGGCCTGGTGGAGGGTGCCCCTAGATGCTGGGGGATGGGGGTGATGGGAGACATGAGTTGGACATGAGTGGGGGCCTGGTGGAGGGTGCCCTGCACTGCTGGGGGGTGGGGGTGATGGGAGACATGAGTGGGGGCCTGGTGGTGCTGCCCCTGCACTGCTGGGGGGTGGGGGTGATAGGGGCCATGAGTGGGGGCCTGCTGGAGAGTGCCCCTGGATGCCGGGGGGTGCAGGGGGACATGAGTGGGGGCCTGGTGGAGGGTGCCCTGCACTGCTGGTGGGTGGGGGTGATGGGAGACATGAGTGGGGGCCTGGTGGAGGGTGCCCCTGGATGCTGGGGGGTGGCGGTGCAGGGGGACATTAGTGGGGGCCTGGTTGAGGGTGCCCCTGGATGCTGGGGGGTCTGGGTGAATTGCGACATGAGTTGGACATGAGTGGGGGCCTGGTGGAGGGGGCCCCTGACTGGTGGTGGGTGGGGGTGCAGGGAGACATGAGTGGGGGCCTGGTGGAGGGTGCCCCTTGATGCTGGGGGGTGGGGGTGGTTGGAGACATGAGTTGGACATGAGTGGGGGCCTGGTGGAGGGTGCCCTGCACTGCTGGGGGGTGGGGGTGATGGGAGACATGAGTGGGGGCCTGGTGGAGGGTGCCCCTGGATGCTGGGGGGTGAGGGTGCAGGGGGACATGTGTGGGGGCCTGGTGGAGGGTGCCCTGCACTTCTGGGGGGTGGAGGTGATGGGAGACATGAGTGGGGGCATGGTGGAGGGTGCCCCTGGATGCTGGGGGGGTGGGGGTGCAGGGGGACATGAGTGGGGGCCTAGTGGAGGGTGCCCTGCACTGCTGGGGGGTGGGGGTGATGGGAGACATGAGTGGGGGCCTGGTGGAGGGTGCCCCTGGATGCTGGGGAGTGGGGGAGTAGGGGGACATGAGTGGGGGCCTGCTGGAGGGTGCCCCTGACTGGTGGGGGGTGGGGGTGCAGGGAGACATGAGTGGGGGCCTGGTGGAGGGTGCCCCTGGATGCTGGGGGGTGGGGGCGATGGGAGACATGAGTTGGACATGAGTGGGGGCCTGATGGAGGGTGCCCTGCACTGCTGGGGGGTTGGGTGATGGGAGACATGAGTGGGGGCCTGGTGGAGGGTGCCCCTGACTGGTGGGGGGTGGGGGTGCAAGGAGACATGAGTGGGGGCCTGGTGGAGGGTGCCCGTGGATGCTGGGGGGTGGGGGTGATGGGAGACATGAGTTGAACATGAGCGGGGGCCTGGTGGAGGGTGCCCTGCACTGTTGGGGGGTGGGGGTGATGGGAGACATGAGTGGGGGGTGTTGGGGGGTGCCCCTGGATGCTGGGGGGTGGGGGTGCAGGGAGATATGAGTGGGGGCCTGGTGGAGGGTGCCCTGCACTGCTGGGCGGTGGGGGTGCAGGGGGACATGAGTGGGGCCTGGTGGAGGGTGCCCTGCACTGCTGGGGGGTGGGGGTGATGGGAGACATGAGTGGGGGCCTGGTGGAGGGTGCCCCTGGATGTTGGGGGGTGGGGGTGCAGGGGAACATGAGTGGGGGCCTGGTGGAGGGTGCCCTGCACTGCTGGGGGGTGGGGGTGATGGGAGACATGAGTGGGGGCCTGGTGGAGGGTGCCCCTGGATGCTGGGGGGTGAGGGTGCAGGGGGACATGAGTGGGGGCCTGGTGGAGGGTGCCCTGCACTTCTGGGGGGTGGAGGTGATGGGAGAAATGAGTGGGGGCCTGGTGAAGGGTGCCCCTGGATGCTGGGGGGTGGGGGTGCAGGGGGACATGTGTGGGGGCCTGGTGGAGGGTGCCCTGTACTGCTGGGGGGTGGGGGTGATGGGCGACATGAGTGGGGGCCTGGTGGAGGGTGCCCCTGGATGCTGGTTAGTGGGGGTGTAGGGGGACATGAGTGGGGGCCTGTTGGAGGGTGCAACTGACTGGTGGGGGGTGGGGGTGCAGGGAGACATGAGTGGGGGCCTGGTGGAGGGTGCCCCTGGATGCTGGGGGGTGGGGGTGATGGGAGACATGAGTTGGACATGAGTGGGGGCCTGGTGGAGGGTGCCCTGCACTGCTGGGGGGTTGGGTGATGGGAGACATGAGTGGGGGCCTGGTGGAGGGTGCCCCTGACTGGTGGGGGTGGGGTGCAAGGAGACATGAGTGGGGGCCTGGTGGAGGGTGCCCGTGGATGCTGGGGGGTGGGGGTGATGGGAGACATGAGTTGAACATGAGTGGGGGCCTGGTGGAGGGTGCCCTGCACTGCTGGGGGGTGGGGGTGATGGGAGACATGAGTGGGGGGTGTTGGGGGGTGCCCCTGGATGCTGAGGGGTGGGGGTGCAGGGAGATATGAGTGGGGGCCTGGTGGAGGGTGCCCTGCACTGCTGGGGGGTGGGGGTGCAGGGGGACATGAGTGGGGCCTGGTGGAGTGTGCCCTGCACTGCTGGGGGGTGGGGGTGATGGGAGACATGAGTTGGGGCCTGGTGGAGGGTGCCCCTGGATGCTGGGGTGTGGGGGTGCAGGGGACTTGAGTGGGGGCCTGGTGGAGGGTGCCCCTGACTGGTGGGGGGAGGGGGTGCAGGAGACATGAGTGGGGGCCTGGTGGAGGGTGCCCCTGGATGCTGGGGGGTGGGGGTGATGGGAGACATGAGTTGGCCATGAGTGGGGGCCTGGTCGAGGGTGCCCTGCACTGCTGGGGGGTGGGGGTGCAGGGGGACATGAGTGGGGGCCTGGTGGAGGGTGCCCTGCACTGCTGGGGCGTGGGGGTGATGGGAGACATCAGTGGGGGCCTGGGCGAGGGTGCCCCTGGATGCTGGGGGTGGGTGTGCAGGGGGACATGAGTGGGGGCCTGGTGGAGGGTGCCCCTGACTGTTGGGGGGTGGGGGTGCAGGGAGACATGAGTGGGGGCCTGGTGGAGGGTGCCCCTGGATGCTGGGGGGTGGGGGTGATGGGAGACATGAGTTGGACATGAGTGGGGGCCTGGTGGAGGGTGCCCAGCACTGCTGGAGGGTGGGGGTGCAGGGAGACATGAGTGGGGGCCTGGTGGAGGGTGCCCCTGACTGGTGGGGGGTGGGGGTGCAGGGAGACATGAGTGGGGGCCTGCTGGAGGGTGCCCCTGGATGCTGGGGGGTGGGGGTGCAGGGAACATGAGTGGGGGCCTGGTGGAGGTTGCCCCACACTGCTGGGGGGTGGGGGTGATGGGAGACATGAGTGAGGGCCTGGTGAAGGGTGCCCCTGGATGCTGGGGGGTGGGGGTGCAGGGGGACATGAGTGGGGGCCTGGTGGAGGGTGCCCTGCACTGCTGGGGGGGTGGGGGTGATGGGAGACATGAGTGGGGGCCTTGTGGAGGTTGCCCCTGGATGGTGGGGGGTGTGGGTGCAGGGGGACATGAGTGGGGGCCTGGTGGAGGGTGCCCCTGACTGGTGGGGGGTGGGGGTGCAGGGAGACATGAGTGGGGCCTGGTGGAGGGTGCCCCTGGATGCTTGGGGGTGGGGGTAATTGGAGACATGCGTTGGACATGAGTGGGGGCCTGGTGGAGGGTGCCCTGCACTGCTGGGGGTGATGGGAGACATGGTGTGGGGGTGCAGGGGGACATGAGTCGGGGCCTGGTGGAGGGTGCCCCTGGATGTTTGGGGGTGGGGGTGCAGGGGGACATGAGTGGGGGCCTGGTTGAGGGTGGCCCTGGATGCTGGGGGGTGGGGGTGATGGGAGACATGAGTTGGACATGAGTGGGGGCCTGGTGGAGGGTGCCCTGCACTGCTGGGGGGTGGGGGTCATGGGAGACATGAGTCGGGGCCTGGTGGAGGGTGCCCCTGGATGCTGGGGGGTGGGGGTGCAGGGGGACATGAGTGGGGGCCTGGTGGAGGGTGCCCTGCACTGCTGGGGGTTGGGGGTGGTGGGAGACATGTGTTGGTGATCAGTAGTGCAAGGTGACATGAGGGTTGGCTGGGGGGCATGGCCATGGTGGATGGGTTGCCTGTGGGACATGAGCAGGGGTGCAGGGTAGTCACCTGTGGTGTGGGCTGCCTGCAGGGGCCGTGGAAGGTGTAGAGGGAACACCTGGGAGGATCCACACGGCCAAATCACGTGTAGCATTCCCCGGCACCACCGAAATACACGTACCCTGCTGAAATCGCGTGTGAATCTTCCCGCGCACCTCGGAATACACGTACCCTGTTGAAATCGCGTGTGGGACTTCCCAAGCACCCCGAAGTACACGTACCCAGGCCAATCGCGTGTGGAACTTCCCGCGCACCCGAAGTACACGTACCCAGGCCAATCGCGTGTGGAACTTCCCGCATACCCAGAAACACCCGCACACACTATTTTTCACACAGCGGGTGTCTGTGTTTGTCGGTACCCCTTTGCACCTCATTTGTCCTAGAGGGCCACTGTATGGACCATTCATCATGGCTGTATATGGGTGCTTTTTGTTAGCGCACATTTTGGCGCACATTTATTTCAGGCGCAGGGACACTACCGCCTGCTATCTTGTGGCGTACTTGTTTGGCCCTGTGCGTGTCTTTCACCGTGCACTGGTTTGCCCTATTTGATTCCATGAATACGGGTTGTAGGCGAGCGTGTGGGCGTTCTGCGCACTTGCCTCCTGTACTTCCCCCGTGACGCCCATATTTTCACGCGTTGTTCCCCATTCCGAGTGTTACGCCCCGTGTTCTGCCTACTTTTGTGATGTGCGCCGCGCTATGTGCGATTTCGCAGTGGCCGTGGCGCACGCTGTTGGATGACCTGTGCGCCGGCGTGCGCGGCGCCCTTTTTCAGCGCACATCCAATGTTTTTCTCGCGCACGGACTTCCATGAATCGATGTGCACTGGTTTCCCTGCGATTTTCGCACTTGCACTGCGATTTACGCACTTTTACTGCAATTCGCACGTTTTGGCACCTCTGCACGGGAATTTTCGGCGCACATTAATTCCATGAATCGACACCATAGTTGAGTAAATGTTGAAAATTACTGGAAGGGTCAGCAATGACGGAGAAAGACCTATGAGGTTACATCAGTATGAATTGGTGATTTAATTTTCCGATTTATAACCTCAGGGTCTATAATTATTGTTCGGAACTGTTTGCTGTAAGAGAGGCTGGGTATCTCTTCAGTTTAGTCTTATCCCTACACACCTTCTACTGCAGAGACATACAACAGTTCATGGTGTTTTCTGTAGTGGCTGAGTTTGTGCCTTTGAATGGGAGAGGTAGTCACCTTGTTCCTGTCTTGTGGAAGAGTGTCTTAATAATATTTGTCTATTTTGTCCAAATGTTCACAAACTTTCATGACTGTTTTAGCAACACGCCTAGAAATCTGGAACATGACTGAACGTCTCCCAACATTTTCTTTGTCAGCCAGTGGTATTCCAGGTTCATCCACTTTCAGATAAACACAACACATCAGCAATCTATCATCTGCTCCTACAGGGCTTGAACCCGCATTGGCCCAGGCACATGGTACTTCAAGGTTCTTTCCAACTGCTTCATGAATTCTTCTAGTCGCCAAAACGTCCAATCCTGCTTGAGCAAACAGTTGGGAAATCTTGCAAGTAGTCAAGCATGTGACACAGCCAGGTCAGCCAGGTCAGACCTCACCAGGCCCAGCAATCAATTGGGAGGGTGGCTCTCCAAGTGATGTTGATAACTTAATGATTCATCAAGCAAATACAGTTCTTCAGAATCCCCCAGCATCAGGCTCCCCAAGAAGATATTATTCCAGGACTACCATAGTCACTAGGCAGGCAAAGCTCCTTCAAGGCAGAGTACTGCTTTTTCAGGAGTTCAAGAGACTCAAAGGCAAAGTTCTTCCAGAATTGTTACATGGTCCCAGAAAAGGGGTAACAGGTTTACTAGGCCAGGTCACAAGGGAGGCTCAGTGGCTACTTTTTGTGGCTTAGCATGCAATGAGGATTGGCCGATTGCCAGGCCCCGGGAACCACAAAGATGACTTTCACCCCCACCATTTGCTGCTCTTACCACAACACAGCAATGTGCACTACGGAGATTAAGTTTGTTAAACGGAGTCAGCATTAATCTATGTATGTTAAAAGAGGGCATGGTAATATGGAATGTACTGTGCGAAAACATTATGAAACACCTTCAGTTATAAAAACCTCTGAAATTCAGTGAACACACATTGTTAAAATAAAATACACGTTGTAGCACAAAATCTAAAACCACAGAAATTGGACAATTACGGAAAGCTACGGCAACATATCTCATCACCCCTTGACGCACTGCTCATGAACACACACACATGACTTCACAGATGACATCACAAAAGGCATCATCAATAAAATCACTGATTACATCACTTATGAAATTACAGAATTATAAACCTCCTGACAGAAAGTACCTTCTAGTGCATGTCTTTATTGTAAGGCAATCAACATATGAAGGGTGACAGGTATGGACCTGGTCATGTTTCCCCAAATGTTTTTAGCCTAAGAGAAACAGACTAATAAGGTTCTGTGGAGAATATAGCAACTATATAATAGTTTAGCAAAGAACAGAGCTACATTATTGGCCATGGGAGTACACACATTCTGTAATTACACATAAAGACTAAACATGCAATTGTGGCAATTATAATGAGCTTTGCCAATCTTGCGATGTGATGCTGTGCCCCTGACCCATGATTTGCAGGGCACAACACATTAACAAACAAAGTAGCATTGGACTTAAAAAAAAAGAAATTCCTAGTCGTTTAATGCAGAATTTCAGTGCCCTTGTTATAAGCAACATTACTCCCACCTGCATGCAGGCACACAACCTTGCTCAGCGTAACAAGACCTCAGATATGTTGTTATTCTAGCCCGTGTACCACTACATTGTCCATGTCAGTGGATGGTGCAGCCAATCAAATTCCTATGCACAACACAGCTCAGAAGCCAGTGGATCGAGGAGAACTAAACTATCCACAATGTGCAGGACATAAAGGCAAACCAAATGCACCAGTGTGAACTATGAGGAGACACCCCATTCAAACCTAGAAGATGCCTAAATCCTAACTGTAGAGTAATCCAGGAATTGGAAAGCAAAACGAATCCACAAGGTATCCATCCTTCAAGTGTAAACTAAATAGACAGACACAAATGCATGCCACTTTCAACTTAATGATCATCGGTCATGCACTTGCACCAACCAAGCTACAGAGCCATGAACTGCACAATCACTTGGTGCGCCTTCTCATACACCTTCTCAATCACACTGCATTATGAGCCCCTGTAATTGCTACCAAATGTAACTTTGCTCTTCATAGCAAGGAAACACTTATACATATCCAAACAGACATAGGGCCTCATTCCGAGTACGGCGCTAACCAATGGCGCTATTAACGCCTTGGTTGACGCCGTACCCGGACCGGCAGCGCCTTGGTGGATGGCGGAATTACCGCCCCATTCCAAGGTTGGCGGGGCGGTAATTCCCCAATCCCCATTTAGCCTTCCCCATTCCCATTCTTGCCCCATAGGGCATAATGGGAGTGGGGAAGGCGTCAATTACGCCACCGTAAATTACGGTGGCGTAATTAACATCAAGGTCCCTTAGCGCCATAGTTTTTAACACCTGCTAAAAGCAGGTGTTAAAACCACCATGGCGCAAAGGGAACTCGGAGTATGGCGGTAAGGGATTACCGCCACCGCTCTCGTTAGCGGTGGCCGCTATCCCTTACCGCCATACTCGGAATGAGGCCCATAGACTCTTAGAGCCAACAAAAACGGGCAATTAAGTTGAGCACATGCATGGAAATCACGCAAACACATGGGAATTGTACATGTCCACCTCTGTAAATAAATCAAACTCCTACAACTTCATTGAAAACACATCAGGCATGCAGCACATCTCAAGCAAACCTTATGTAAATACAAGACTCAAGCATGGACACCACCTCAAATGTACAATCTGTAGAACACCAACCTCAAAAACTCCATGCAATCTTGCACTGCAAATAAAACAATCAAAAACACACATAGGTCACACAGTCGTAGTGCATCAAATAACAAACCAAGACATCACAACAGTTGTAAACTACTGATAGGGAATCCTCATAGCACTACTCACTCACGGTTCATGCTAAGAAAAAATGTATAGCCAAATGTAATTGCCAATATGCACATAGACATTAGGAATTCACAAAACGTAATTCAAAATAGCCAAATGCAGACATAGGGCCTCATTACGAGTCTGGCGGTAACCGAGGCGTTTACCGCCAGTATTAATTCCGGACCGCCCGACCTGTAATGAGGCCCATATTCCTACCGCAACAAATAAATATCAGATACATGAGAACACTGCTTAATCCTGAAGGTTACCACCAGAATATGCAAAATAAAAATAAAACAAATATTTTTATCGAAATACCATTTTCTAGGGGTGCTTAAACCTACCAACATGTACTCTGCGGGACGTTGAAGAGTTTCCACATGGAAATGCCGACACCATGGGATTTCTGTGTTTTTTAAGGGAAAATCCTGCCTTCAGACACAGGCAGGGATTCATGTGCTGTGGTCCAGTCAGGAGTCCTAAGCACGGAAGGGGAGTTCCACACACCAGTTTGATGTCTTGAGCAATTCTAAAAAGATGCTTTAGGACCTTTATAAGGCTTAGCTTGGACCATTGGTCCCTTTTCTATTTCTGTCGTTTGGGAGAGAGGAGTGGGCAGGACAGGCTCACACAGTGCTTGTTTTGCAGGAGTTGTGGAGTGCTCTTGGTAGGTTTAGGAACATGTTGACGACTTCTGGGCAAGTTTGTTGTTTGTAGTATTAGCAGTGTTGGTTGATTCTTGTTTCGGCCCTTTTTGTCTGGGTGAGTTTGTTGATCCCTTCTCTGATCTGATCGTTTTAGCATAGCTCCTTTTTAAAATAAATAAAAAAAACAGTCCACTTGTACTTTACTTTGCTCCTTTTTTCCTTTGTGTCACCCTAAATACAAAAAAGTGCACCTTTTAATTTCCCCTTCTCCTTTTTCCATTTGGTTCACAGAAAACACTTGAAGAGAACACAAGGTTTCCTAATGCGTTTCCTTTGCTGGGAAACCCATTAATGAAACAAAGACGTTTGTTGGTCAATCATCTTTACCACTTTTTGTGTTTCCCAAGAACCCTTTCCCAATCATGGGTAACTGGGTACCATTGCAGCAGTGGCAACCATGGAAAAGCACATGCTCCAGAACCAAAATAGCCTCTAGTGGGTAACTGGGCAAGAGGTATTATAAGGCGAAACAGGGAAAACTGGGAGACTCTAGGAAAAAATGCAGGACTGTCTTCAAGGATAGGTATAGCCAAATAAATTGAGGCAGAACCAGCACTTTGTGAGTGTGGTACATTGAGTTATAGGGAGGTCAAGAGTAATCGTATTGAATGTTCACTTATCCACTGCCTCACATGTGCCCTGTGGGCTTTGTCCTCTGATAATAAGAATATAGCAGTGGTCCCCTCTTGTGGAAACATTTTAAAGTTCGCCAGGCATGAGATAGTGAAATTGCCGTATTGGCACTACACATATTTTGCTAATAAGCATCATTTTGAAGTTAAAGGTCTGTGTACCTTTTTTGATAATTTATTAAAGGCTGGCATTGATTGAAACGTTTTCCAAAATCCCACAACACAATGTAATTGAAGGTGACATGATTCCAGTAGAGGTGGCACATGTTAACTCACAGTGACCATAGAAAGTATCAAGTCACTAGCCTACACGTTAACCCCCCAATGTGTGCAGTGGTGATTTATACAGGGTGTCAAACACAACACTGATCATTTCACTTGGTTACCTTAATCTATGCACCTCCAACAGTTTTAGGATCACTCCTGGCAGCCCTTTTCCAACATTACCCTGAAAGTAAACAATATGGATACAAGGGTGCCCGAATGTCAGTGATTGTCACAATTCCACAACTACACTGCTGATTCTGGTGGGAAGTTGGGAGCCTACGGCCAGTTGCTAATATTCCCCACTGGGCTCCACATTTAACAGGAATCTTCACAGAAGAAGTTTTAGACACTGTGCAGTCCTTCAGAGTGATATGCAGATAAACTCTATATTCTGCGGTGCATCATACAATGCAACAAAGTCTGGGTAATGCATAGCAAAGTCACCGAAAGCTTGATAGACCCGATATGCTGCTCTGGAGTCTCAAGCTGTCAGGGATGTACAAATTGCTACAGCAGTCATATCACCACACTTCTCTACTCCTATTGCATTTCTGATTAGAACCATCTTGAGCCTCTTAAACAACATCACAGGACAACACATTACAAAATAAATTAGAAGCAGCACTGGATGAGACAGCTGACTGTATGGAAGGATAGCAGTCAAATACTATTCTCATCAATGAAGAAGGACCCTCTAGTTGTCCTGCACAACAGCAACATGACAAACAGGTGGTGGTGAGAGAAGGTGAGACCATATTGCCATTGCAGCCTTCCCTATCAGATATATACGTGCATGTTGCAGGATGCAGCATAATATCCTCAATAAAATGGCAATGGCCATGTCTGATAAAACAGGCATATGTAAGGTACTACTTAGGTTGGGTGCAGAGCACAAATCGGACCCAGCCTTTTCATCAAAACAACACGTTGAATCCTTCCTTGTGAGGTGATGGAAGAACCTCTAAGCCCGCTATGGCTCAAACATGTGAGAGCATTGGATGTTTCAAGGATGACATCAATGCCATACACACAGACTTTGAATAATGTGAGGTCCACTAGAAGCAGTGGAAAATAGAGTGATAGTATGTGAAGATCAAGTATCCAAATTTACCAAGTTTGCAGTTAACTTACCTCTAATTGGTCGAAAGCAGAGAACATTGAAAAACTCAGCTATAGAAAAATATCATGATCCACGTTATACTGGGTGAAGTGAAGGCAAGAACATCTGTACGTTCATGCAGAAATTCTTACTTCAGCTCTTAGTTTACCGTCATACCAAAAACCCATTCATAGCGCCCACAGGAACAGTCAATGAAAATCACATAAGCCGGCTCATAAGCCCACTGATATAATCATGTATCCCATCAAATGTACCCACGGTCATCCAATTGTCACGGCAGTAAGACTTACAGGGTATCTTAAATGCAAATAGCTTATGATCTATATTAAGCAGGGCATCACCACCAATACTGTTACACAAAGGAAATGTTTCCTCAATAATTGCCCATCATTCAGGTCGTTTATTATTATTATAAGTTATTTAATGAAAGTGTAAAGCAACAGAACACTTTACATGTCATAGGGGGAAGGGCACGCGAGGGAAGCAGGAATAGAAGGGAGCACGGAACTAACAACAGGAGAAGGTAGGGCTGGGGAATTTGGCAGCAGGGATCCACAAGCACCCATTGGTGGAAGCAGTGGAGAGCAGGACACCTGTTCGAAGGTATGTGGGAGGGGAGGCTGTGGAGCTTGGTCTTTAAATATCATTAAAAGACCATTCGGGCAGTTGAGAGCATAGAGCCAGTTCTAATATTCCCAACTGGGCTCCACATTTAACAGGAAAAGGGAGCGCGGAGGGGAGGGGTTTAAGTTTGGCATATGGTAGGTTCCATGGTATAGACAATGTAAAACGTTTTAAATATACATTTTTATATTATTTTCAAGCCATCACAAATGCTTGGCTGTGTTTGTGTGTGTGTTCAAGATGATCAGCATACTTCCCAACATGCAATAAACCTGAAATTTGGCATGTGGGTAGGTTTCATGGTGTGGACAATGCAACAAGCATAACATATACGTTTTTCTGATTTTGTTGAACATGCCTGCAATGCATACCCTTCCGTATGGCTCTTTGTGCCATATGTCTGTTGTAGTTCTACGTTCATTATCATAGTTCAGCAGCTCATGAGCATTTCAGCAGTTATTGTTCCTAAACATTCCACACTTTCAGCATTCTAGCTGACAATAGCGGCCCTCACTTTTGTAGTAATGCTGGTGACAGGAAATGGTGCATGTCACTTCAATGGTGTCCACAATTACGTTGTCCGTCACATCGTGGCAAACCTCTCATGATAATTACAGAAACTTCAATTCCCACAGAAGTTGATGAATGTATGCCATCTCAACTGTACAAAGCTTGCACACTTCAGCCCTACACTACGGCACTTATGTTGAGGTCGCTGCTGCCTTGGCTGTAGATCGGGAGACCAATAATGTCACTGCATAATCTCCATGCTTCAACTCCAAGTAGCTGGAACTGATTCATGGGATTCATGTTTTTCTCATGGTCAGCTTTATGTGGCTTGCTCCAGAGTTGGAAATAAAGACAATTAGTTCACACTAGCTCCTATAGGAAAGACTAGCAAAATTGTCCACAAAGAAGCATTGGTTTAGCTCAATATATACACTTAAAACTAGGACTGTAATAGGCATTACAGTGCGAAGCACGGGTACACCTGCCAGAAATATATAAGGATAAATCACAATCTAATTAAGATGCTGAGGATATCCAGTTGTTGATCTATCCTTTGACACATGACCACATGGATATTTCAGCACCCACAGCTTCCCATCAAACTAACGTCACTGCAGGCAGGAGCTGAAAAATGCTCAAATCCATTCTTTCAATGTCCTGCCTTGCACTATGTTGTGGTGGATTAAATCTGGTGAACACATTAGTTCCCATTTGAAACAGGTAATGGCATCTGTGTTGCATTTATTCACTTATCCTTACATGAATAAACTGTGTTGATGTCTGAACCACATGCTGGTCATATGTGAAGAATACGTTTCAGAGCTAACTGAACCCAAGGTGTTGTAGTAAGGGAGTCTACATTACGTTTCTGAAGGCCTTCTATAGCCCATCAAGGCTTGCCCTTTTGATTGCTTCATACCCTTACTCAATCCCTCACCACTCTCACCCTTGCACGTAGGCCAGACATGGCAGATACAAATCCCTATTTAGAATTCAGGGCTGTGAAGCCCAGCAGTTTATTTTATAATCCAACACAGTTGTGATGTTGGTTAGCATGCCAATCCATCCCCTCCTTCAGGAGTTAGTTATTATATGTACATATTTTCAAATTGGCATTATGTATACATGCCATTTTATGGGTTCCTATACAATTATGTAATGGGATGTGCATGGTCTAGATGCCCTTCCCAATAATTTTCACTGTTTCTTTCTAGAGCTGGCAATCCTGAAGCTTTTTTGGAATTATATTGTTATAATCTAACAGTGGAGGCAGATATGGGGTCCTTTTATGACGCCCACATGCTTATGCTCCCCAAGCAACATATAGCTCTAACACCATTACAACACAACAATTTCATTTCTCTTGTGACTCATGGGTCCAAGCTCTTAGCCAATGTTATAGCTACCAAAAGCGATACAGTACATCATTTATTTGCACACAAGGATAGGCGTTGAGCCAATCAGGTGGAGGTTTTGGAGGTTCCCCAACTTCAGGCAGGATGTTTTCCCAGTCCATTGGAAGATGATAAATGTTATCCAACTCCTCAAGAAATGTGCCCGAAAAACCATTTGGTTATGCTCCAGAATATGCAGAATGTGTGGACTTAAAAACATTTTGATACATTACAGTATGCTCCACCAAGTTAAAAACATGGGTTTTGATGTATTAATATGCGACTGCAATGATGAAATATGCATTCGTTTTTTTGGTTCTCAGTGTGGTAATTAGGCGCAAATACACATTTTCCACCCGTTGTTTACAGCCACTCGAGGCCCTATCCTGGGTGGCGTTGAGTCCTTTTGTTTAATTGTATTTAATTTGGGGAGGCAACAGAGAGCCATGTAGAGGCAATATACAGCCTCTCCCTGTTGCCTCCCCACCTTTCTAATCACCCAAATAAAACATACCCCTTCCCCAGCTCCTCCCTCCCCACTTACCTGCTGCACTGGAGCTTTGTGCTCTAGTCTGGTGCTCCTCCCAATTCTCTGCTGCCACCAGACGAAAAAGGGACCTCTACCATTTCTATTCTATTCTATTTTTTGTGTTTTCATCCCCCTCAGGACACTGGTACCATTTGCAAAGCCAATCTCAAGAAGGAAAAAAACATTTGCACCTTGGATAAACCTCGGTGTGTGAAAGGTGTTCATCCCCTGCTGTGAGGGGTGGACATGGCCAGTAATGGTCCAAAACCCTCGCTGTGGCTCTACCTAGCCTTGGGTTGGAGGGTCGTTACCTGCCATGCCTGCCTCCATAGTGGAGGTTAAAACCCAAATCTCTGCCAACCCATTGGGTGTGATTTAAGTCATTCTGCATTGGATAACACTGCAATGCGTTGTAACCTGCACAGCACTGCAATGCTTAGTAACCTGCACTTCACTAACACAAGCAAGAGATTCCTAGAAGCCAAGTGGTTCAATGCTGAAAAGCCCCATGATCATGTTGAGTGGAACTATTTGATGTAACTGTTACAGTGCTTGGGCTTCGTCCCTAAGCTTCCATAACTGCCTCAACTACCACATTCAGGGCCCACCTCTCAGGTCTTTTCGAGTGACATTAAGTAGCTTTAACTTAACATTTTGTACAATCCAAGGTTGCTATTATCCCCAATTCTATAAAGATTTTTACTTGAACGGCTGTTTTTCAGGATCAGATCTCACTTCACAATTCAAGGCAAGAATAGGAAGACACAGAAAGTCAATTGTTAAGTATGGGTCCACGCAGTGATGTATACATGATACAGTCCTTTATTAAGTATAATTCAAGGACAGCAGGTACCCCTTCAAGAGGCAGGCTCCAACTGACCAACCTTGGAATACACAGTGAAACTAAACACTCCAATTAGAACTACGTGACATCACAATGTTACTCTTTTTGCTGAACATATTATAATGCAAATGTGGCACATTAATAACACTGGGAAGATTCACCTCAACACATCTCCTCCCTTCATTTTGTGGCAGGTTTAACCCAGGTAATAATCATTCAACCTGACCGGTTTGTTCCTGACCCTGTTAGCATTCAAGCTGGTGTTGTTACTGGAGGCTGTACTCACATTCGGTTCACACATATGTTCTTCCTCTCCATTCCCAAATGAAACTTGCTCCTCTCTGGTTCTCTCACCAGCTTCACTGTCCACCATATTGCACTTAACCAATTTGGCCATTGACCAACATTCTCCACCCTCCATGATTACAACATTACCTCTGATCACAGCAATTTTCTTTGGTCCAATAAACTTGCTCGCAATACATTTGGGAGAAGCCCTGGGATTCTTAACATAAACCCAGTCCCCCACTGACCATTGCATCTCCTTGGCACCCCTTTTTGTGTCAAACCTCTCTTTGTATTCATCTTGAGCCTCTCTAATGAGATCCATGATCCTTTCCCTGTTGACATGTACACTCATCGCTAAATCCAACCAGCCCGGACACAACTTTGTCCCTGGTTGTCTGCCTTTGAGGGACATGAAAGGTGAAATGCCAGTAACAGTGTGTGGAGTCACGCAATAGTTCCAGACCATCTCCCTGAGAACTGTCTGCCACCTTAAACCTTAAGCCATTGCTAATTGCAATCCTCCCTTTAGGAATCTATTTGCTCTCTCAACAAGACCATTCGCTCTGGGCTGGTACAGTGCTGTCCTGTAGTGCTTGATACCAAACCTCTTGAGAAACTCCACCATCCTATCCGAACAGAATTGTACCCCATTATCTGAAACAAGTTCTGAGGGGAATCCCTCCCTGTAAAAGACTTCCTCAAAAAAATTGATAATTTGTGAAGTTGTTGCTTCTCTAATGGCTTTCCACTCAACCCATTTTGAATGATAATCCACCAGGACAATAAGGTATTTAACATCCTCTCCTAGTTCCTGTATGGGCCCCATTAAATCCACTGCCAGTTTCTTCCATGGCTCTCTTGGAACACTCACAGGTCTTAAGGGAGCTTCCTTAATAATCTTACTCTTGTCACTTCTTTCACATTCTTTACAGCTCCTCACACATTTCTCTACCTGACCGTCAATCCCTGGCCACCAAAAGAATTGCCTGATATGCCTTTTAGTACCTCCCATGCCTAGATGGCCTTGGTGAGCTATGTCCACTAATTTGGGCCTGATGTCATATGTAGGTACTATTTTCATTCCTTTTCTGAGTTGAGACCCATCCTCTGACATGCTCAACTCCTCTTTAATACTGTAATAAACATCATATTTCTTTTCAATGAGATCTTTTCTGGGCCAACCTGTTTTGGTCCACAATTTTACTTGCCCCAAGACCTCATCCATAACATCAGCAGACTGGAACTCCTCCTTGCTTATGGCATTGTGTACTAATGCACAAATACCCACAGTACCTTCTGCACTCACATCCTTGACACTCTCGTTCTGTGCAGGCAGTCGAGAAAGACAATCAGCAATCACATTTTCTCCCCCAGGTATATACACCATTCTAAAGTCATATGCTAACAAGTCAATCATCCAACGAGATATTCTAGGTGAACCTTTAGCCCATTCCGCACTGCCCAGTAGCTGAACTAACGGCTTGTGATCAGTCTTTACAACAAACGACTGACCCCATAGAAAAAATTTAAAATGAGCAACAGCCCATGATACAGCTAGGGCCTCATTCTCCACCACGGAATAATTGCTCTCCGCCCCCCTCAGGGGTCGGGAGGCAAAAGCTATGACATGTTCAATGTTGCCATCATATTGAAAAAGAGCGGCACCCAGACCTAATGTGCTTGCATCTACAGCCAGTACAGTTCGTCTGCCAGAAACAACCCCTCCTAAAGAAGGTGCCTTCACAATGCTATCTTTTATCTTACTAAAGGCATTTTGACATTCAACCGACCACACATATTTGGTGCCCTTTTTCAATAAATCTCTCAAAGGAGATGACATTGCAGAAAAGCCATCAACAAACTTGTGGTAGTACTCCGCCAATCCCATGAACGAGCGTAGTTGCTCCTTGTCAAGAGGTTGGGGACCACTCACAATGCTATCCACTAAAGACTTCCTGGGGGCAATACCATTACAGGAGATTTTATGCCCCAAGTAATCCACTTCCGTAACAGCAATTTTGCATTTCTCCCTCTGTACAGTCAGACCCACTTCTCTCAGTCTGACTAACACTGACCTAAGTATCTTATCATGTTCAGGACCATCATTTGCAAATATCAGAATGTCATCTTGAAACACTGTTACTTTCTCAAGGCCTTTCAATACCGTTTCCATCACTCTCTGAAATACAGATGCCGCAGAGGCCAAACCAAAGGGCATCCGGTTATATTTGAAAACAGCCTCAGGAGTGATGAATGCAGTCAAGTGTTGACACTCTTTAGACAACGGAACCTGATGGTAGGCAGCAGAGAGATCTATTATGGAAAATAACTTGAGTTCTCCTAGAGTGGACAAAACTTCTGAGATATTCGGTAATGGGTGTCTCTGAACCACTATGTTCTGATTGAGGCTTCGTAGGTCGACACACAATCTCATCTTACCATTGGCCTTAGTAACTAAAACCACTGGAGACAACCATTCCGTAGCTACAACAGGTTCAATCACCCCTTTGTCAACCAAGCTATTTAGCTCCTCTTTAAGTTGTGCTCTCATCTTCAGTGGTACCTGTCGTACCTTGTGTACCACTGGTTGAGCATTGTTCTTAAGTCTGATGTGATGTTCAAACTCTTTAAGCCTTCCCAGACTCTCAGAAAATACTTGTGGAAATTCCTTGGTCCAAGAGTCCCCCAACTCAGCAATGGTGACAGGGTCCGGTGCATTGGCTTGTACCCTTAAACCCAGCTTCCTCTGCTCCTCCCAGCCTAGCAGAGAGGTCCCTTTTTCCGCCACCAGGATTGTGGCTTGGCATATTCTTTCTTTGCATATAATTTCTGCAAGAAATTCACCCAAGATATTTATATGAGAGTCTGCATATCCACACACCTTGACATTGGTGGGCCGTATGATGGTACTGCTCCTCCCCAGAATGTTTGTCAGTGTGTCTTGGGATATAATGGTCCAAGGGGAACAAGTATCAACTTTCATTTTGAGCTCCATTCCATCCACTTGAAACTTGTCCACAGGACCTTTGGTCATCCCAGACATCTCTGAAATCTCGAATATGTGTCTTGGGGTAAATTCTTGAGTGCCTGACACTTCTTGGATGTTGTACCCCTTTCCGATGCCGTCTTCATTATTGTCCACTGACCTGAACTCAATACTATTGACCGCGTTGCCCTTGCAAACATTGGCAAAATGCCCTTTATTCTTGCACTTGAAACATTCCGCATATTTTGCAGGTCAGCACGGATAGTTCATACCATGTCTTGAACTGCCGCAACGAGAACATACATTTCTTGCATTTCCTCCTCCTCTCTTGACTGTGGAGAAGCCAACTTTCTTCTTTTGATTAACAACACAAACCGAAGACGATGGAGGATTGGATTTGTCAATCCTAAGTTCTTTGACATACTCTGAAGTCTGCTCAATGCGTCTTGCTAATTCTACTGCCTCATCCAATTTCATATCCTTTGCAAGAAGTTTTTCCTGGACTCTCACGTTATTGGTGCATCTAACCAGCTGGTCTCTGATTAGGGAATCAGTCAAATGTTCAAACTCGCAAGTGTAACTCAGGGATCTGAGGCAAGCAATGTAGGACTCCACCGACTCCGACTTCTCTTGGGTTCGCTGGAAAAATTTGTGTCTCTCAAAACTGACATTTTTCTTCGGTTCAAAGTGGTCCCGAAGTTGGTTAAGGGCAAACATATACTCATCCATGTCACCTGCCTCAGGGGCATGGTGTCTGGAAAGTCCATCAAAAATTCTGCGTCCTTCTATACCAAGGTTGTGCAGGAGTAAGGCCCTCTTACGCGCAGAGGGAAATCTCTCCCCGCCCATCGCCACCAAGTAGTTCTCAAACATATCCCTCCACTTCCCATGTAATCGGAGGCCGGCCTGGTTCACTCAGAAAGGGCAGGGGAGGTGGAATGGAGGCGGCCATGGTTGCAGGACGATATTAAAATGTAGATCTCCTTTTTTTTTTTAAAATTTTTTTATTATTGGCGCATACCCAGCACACAATTGGTCCACCAAAGCTGGGTAATTATTTTTTTTTTTAACTAATTAAATTACAAGAATTGTAGTCCACCATTAGCATTCTGCTAGAGTCTCTGCAACCAAGTGATCCCGTGTTCTTTTCTCTGTTGCCGGCTTGTGAATGACGTTGCTAGGATACGCTGTCACAATGGGAGGACCGGGGCTTCTGGAGGCCAACACGTCATGAGATGGGCGTGGCTAACCAAGCCACGTGAGCAGCGAGCGCTCGCTCCCGAGTCCACGCTGCGGCTCGAGCTTCAGGTAGCACTGGATCCACGCAACGCCCCTCCTCAACTTGGGGCTCGCGCGGGACTCCTAAAACAGCAGCCGCTGCACCAACGCTCAAGCCAAAGGCGGGCTGCGGCTCGCGCTGGATCCGCGCAACGCCCCTCCTTGCCTCGGGGCTCGCGCAGGACTCCAAAGCAGCAGCCGCTGCACCAGCGCCAAAGTCAAAGCCGGCTGTGGCTTGCGCTGGATCCGCGCAGCGCCCTTCCTTGCCTCGGGGCTCGCACACGACTTCCCAAGTCGCGGTCGCTGCACAGACGCTTCTGAGAAGCTTTTCCCACTTGCCTGAATAGGGGCTTCCACTCCACCTCCTGCCCGCCTCTCGCCTGCTGTCTCTCTCGGAGGAGGAGATCCTGAGAGCTGTCGGTATCAGGTGGCCCCAGTCAACATGAAGTGCCAATCCTCGTCGCCAATGTTAAGTATGGGTCCACGCAGTGATGTATATATGATACAGTCCTTTATTAAGTATAATTCAAGGACAGCAGGTACCCCTTCAAGAGGCAGGCTCCAACTGACCAACCTTGGAATACACAGTGAAACTAAACACTCCAATTAGAATTACGTGACATCACAATGTTACTCTTTTTGCTGAACATATTATAATGCAAATGTGGCACATTAATAACACTGGGAAGATTCACCTCAACATCAAGGTTACTGTTTATCCTTATAACATCTTAATATATGTGACTAATCCTGAACTCTTTATCCTTATAACATCTTAATATATGTGACTAACCCTGAACATTCAGTACTCTTACTAAAGGCTCCAATTGACGAATATGGTAACATTTAAGACTACAAGTCCAAAATAGATGAAAAGTTCATTTTGCCTTTCTTCAATTGATCAACATCTTAGATTTATTTGGAAACCAAAAGGCATGAACTATCTCAGCATAAAGTGTTTCCCTACCACACTGAGAACCAAAAAAACGAATGCATATTTCATCATTGCAGTCGCATATTAATACATCAAAACCCATGTTTTTAACTTGCTGGAGCATACTGTAATGTATCAAAATGTTTTTAAGTGCACACATTCTGCATATTCTGGAACATAACCAAATGGCTTTTCTGGCACATTTCTTGAGGAGTTGGATAACATTTATCATCTTCCAATGGACTGGGAAAACATCCTGCCTGAAGTTGGGGAACCTCCAAAACGATTTAAGTGATGGAGACTTTCCAATTTTAAAAGACACCAAAGAGGATTTATGATTTGACAAACAAGTGGCTCAGATTAAACATGGTTGCTGAACCCACATCAAGACTCAGGATTGAAGAAGTGCTCAATGTGAGTTCCTTTCTCTACACATGTTCCCTTAAACAATAAAACAAACTCGCCATTATTGTTCTCTCATATCATTTTCAAGCTTCTCTGGGAGAGAGGATCTATCCACCAGTGACTACTTTACAGACTGGTACCATGTACGTACATCTATTGATAAGAAACCAATTACATGTAGTAATTGGATGAAAAGAACACATCCTTCAACCTTCTCAAATTTGACATCTGGTTGGATGTTAAGACTTTTTTAATTTCAAAATCTACAGAAGAAGGACACAATCAACCAGGCGGCCATAAAAGAAGGAAAAGAACTGTGTATGTCCTTACATCTGAATGATCTCATACCCGCAGTGTGTCATGGGTTAACATGAGATTTGCATTAGAACAGATTCCTCAGTCTGTTAGCATGTAACCTAAATCTAGAAGGCTAAGATGTTTGGGAGGAATAACACATCGTCATTAGAACACACGCAATGGGTGCCCATTTGTAGGTTCTGGCATGCTACTGTTAATTCAGCATTCATCACACAAACTATGTTGTGGGCATGTGCCAGAATTTACCTGGACTCCATGCAAACTGCATCGCCTTGGACTATGTGCAGGAAATAACATTTGATTTCATGATTTGGAAACTGGAACTAAGCAGCATATATTGCTTTCCCGTATAATTCCCATAGGACAGCCGTTAGAGCAATAATTTCCACTGTTTTTAATATTGCTACACCTTTCTCTTGGTATATTGTAAATTAAGTATATGTTGCTTTGCCCGAGGTTCACCGGGCAGGCTCATAGCCAGCAAAATGTTCACATCTAATTGGAAGGACCCACCCTAAATCATAGAATGTAATTGGTGGAGTCTAGTGGGTTGTTTTGAAGAATTGGACTGCTCTATAGCGAGAAAAGACATAGACGTGAAATGTGACAACAATATTTGATACATTTGAATGCCACCTATGTCATGCTTCAAAGTGACAATGAGCTTCAGGATATTCATTCCATGACTGTCCTCTCTCTGACCTTGCATATTTGCTGCCTTCTGTGCTATAGCATTTTCTTGAACTTTAGGTACATAACAAAGATGTTTATGTTGATGGTATGTGCTTGTTCAATCAATGTCTCTGGTTGACATGTTTTGTATGGGCCTCATCTGCACTAGCCTTGAGACAAGCATTCATCTGTTGTGTATTAACCTCATTTTCACTAGCCTTGAGACAAGCATTCATCTGTTGTGTATTAACCTCATTTTCACTAGCTTTGAGACAAGCATCCATGTGGCATAAAACCACAAGACAGTGTTTTGGTTGACTGTCCGCAATTAAAGACTGATGAAGCTAGCAGCAACTGAGCTAAGGACAGTTAGCTATATTTTATAAAGCCAAGGTTTGATGCCCTATTGTCAAATTCAGTTGGTGGACCATAATTAGCACTATGAATAGATATGCTGTTTTGACTTATACCTGTTGAATTTAGTGTACATCTCCAACTGAATTTCTTTATTTTGCTAACAATTGCTTAATGTTTTTCTGCAATTTATCTGCTCCACATAATTTTCTGTCTTGTATATTTGTCATATTTGTTTTGAACATTTGCTATTTCTTTTGCATTATTTCATTTTATGATTAGATGTTTTCCTTGTTTGAACCATTGGAATAATAAAACCTACTTGTGTATGTGTTCTAGATTCACCTACTTCGTTGCATTAGTGTCAATAATCACATACTGCACTACTAAAGTATGATAGGTACCATACCTTCACTAAACCCTATGATTCACTCAATATATTCACCAGTCTAATAAATGCTGTTGGTCTGTAAATTACTTTTGCAACCTTACTCACACGGGAACACATTTTCTAATGAGAAGGCTCCCATGAGTACTTGGACCCATTACAACTAGGATATTTGCCTGGCTACCTTTCTCATGGCTACTTTGTAATGTGGGGAGTGTCTCTTCACCTACCCCCTCCCCAATTCCACCACCCTTCTTGCATTTTCTGGATTTAATAGTTCTATTATTCCCTGGTTGGTACATGCTGCTGCAATGGAAATCGAGTTTTGTACTCTATCAATTTCATTTCAGAGCCCCACAATGATGGACTAATTAGCCATAAAGGATTGTTCATTTCTATTCATTTAATGGGTATGAATACACCAACATCATAGGATGTGTTATATAAAATAATATAGGAGTGCATACATTGGAGATTTCTGAATTCATTATTTATTTGAGAGGAAAACATATCTGATGCTGCTATTTTAGAGTACAATGGCCCTTAATACATATAAAATACCATCAGCAGCACATAATCACTCACACAGAGGTGACAGCTCCACTGGCAATTATTGCAATTACACATTAATGCTGAAGGTCTGACATTAAAGGTGGAGTTAAATACCACTGAGGGTAACTGCCACCAACAATAAAAAAACTCCTTGTTGAACATCCTATTCCAGGTACACAAATGCCACCTTGGTGTAAATACCACCTAGGGGTAACTATCACCAGCATTAATTATTGCCAGATGTAAAATAACAGCCTAAACCATTTCAATGTCTGGGTTTGGCACGTGACAGCTGAAGCACAAACCACTCCTCTATTTTCCTGTGCACGGTGCATTTTTACACAACACACATTTATTAAATGGCGCAGCTATTAAAAGATGCTCTGTTTTTAAGACCAGGTAAGGTCCAGTGTTATTTTGGGCAGTCAATACAGACAATACATAGATGTATTTTCTTTCAGGATGGGGACTACCTGTGGTGATAGGGTTTTACTTATATATTTTTATGGGAGGGGGTTTACTGATAGAAAATATGTTCAACTTTGGGGATGAGAAATGTACTGCAGATTGAAGTAATTCACATATACCACTGGTGGTATTCATGGACCTTATCACAAGTTGGGCGGTAGCCCTTAAATGCAACAGTAACGCTTTTAAGGGCTGGTCCAATCACAAGTTGTGCACTAAATGGGCTGTTTTACCTCCAGCTTTTTGCTGGAGGTAAAAATGCCATTTAGCGCCCTGTTTTCAGCTCAATTACTGCCTGCTGTATTAGCGCGTGGTATTTGCGTGGTATTTGCACTGAAAATGCCCCATTGAGTCCAATGGAACTAATGGGGACTGGGGATTTACCATTAACACCCAACCTGTGATCCGACCAGGTGGCGCTAACATAATTACTGTTGGGTGGTATTGCAGCCGGGATACCGCCCAACTTTTGATGAGGCCCATAGTGCACATTCTGTAATGAGGCCCAATTAATTTTATGTGTGCCCAATGTGCAAGGTATCTGGTGACATGAAACTGTGAAGTAACAAGGACACCATTTGTCCTCTCCAAACAAGATTATCCCTTTGTCCTAGCTAATAAATCATTTTAATACTTGAAAACAATGATCATTATACTTTACAAATATGTAAGTGTTGCACTATTTTGGTAGAGCCAAATAGAATGAGACAAACCTTTATTTTCTCAGGTGATACTAGGACAGTGTACGCGGCTAACTTGTAGAGCCAGATATATTTATGCAGAACATCCAGTTTGTGAGCATGGCACTGGGACTTGGGTAGTTGCTTTGTGGTTGGTATAACCAAATAGACTGAGACAGAACAAAGCTTATTAGCCAGGTATAGTATTAAGGGAGTGGCTCTGCAGGCTTGTAGACCCACGCTAAAATCTCCAAGAGGGTAAACCATTTTACTACATGAGAAGCTTGCCAAAGTTGCTTTATACTGTATGTCAGCTGTCTAGATGCAAGTGCTTTATTCTATAAAACAAATATAAAATGTTTCCTGAGCTTTTCTAATGAAAGGTATAGGTTAATTGTGACCTAGTGTCTGGTGATGGCTATGAAATCCATGCCTTGATCACACTCCCCTCTGTCCTTTGTCAGATGGAGTCTCTCGCCCTCAGAGTGGCTGTGAATATAACACTGCTACCAGAACACATTTTTAGATGAGTGGCAGTGAACTGCACACAAAGAAGAGCCAGAACAGAATTTCTCAGTCAATCAAAAAGCCAAGGAGCAACCAGAAGCCGTACATTCCGTGAACTAATTAGGGCTGTTTATCTACCCCCCAACAAAATGCATGTGTGCTTAAGAGTGCTTTGGCATGCTACTCCACCTTAGAAATATATAGGTGCCTACCTAAGACTGATTAGGCAATCTCTCCTACCTCCAAAATATATGTATGTCTAAGATATCTCCCGTTTACAAAAATCCCTTCTGCCGATGGCTGGCATTGTTTGCTCCTTTGTCTGCAATATGAACGTTTTCCTAAGGCTGGCTTGGCATACTCACCTACAAACATAATTCATGTTGGTCTATAATTGCTTTGGCATACTTCTTTACCTTCAAAATTGACATTTACCTCAAGCCACTTTGGCATCGCCCACAAGATTCACAATTACCCTAGTCAGTCCTCTCCTAATCATAACCTGCACAATTCTCATTTCTCTAAAACAGCATTGTCTGCTTGAAGAAATAATGTGTGCCTAAAACTGCTTTACATACTACCCACCTAAAGATCCATATTTGTCCATGACTCCTTTAGCATAAAAAAAAAATCCAAAATAGAAATTTTTAAAACATCACATCAGACCTGTAAGAACAGTGCATAAACAAGATCATGTCATGCACCACAGAGGCAGATTCATCTGAAGAAATAGCACAAATGTACAATACACAAGTAGAAGAACTAGTAGACCAGAAGGTGCCGATCAAATGCAAACTAGTCAGGGCCAATATTAACCACCAGAAATGGTTCTATCCCCAGATAAGTAGCCTAAAGAGTGAGAAGAGGAAAATGGAAAGCAAATGGTTAAAACAGCCCATGACAGAAAAGAAGAATAATTGGAAGGCAATAGAGATGCAACATAAAGAAAGGATTAAAGAGGCAAAGACAAACTTCTTTAATGACCAGATTTCAACAGCATCTAACTCAACAAACAAACTGTTTGAGATTCTGAAATCCATAGAAAAACCCATGGCTTTAACCCCTCTGCCCCTCCCCGCATTCAACCTTCACAGGAAGACTGTGAAAAGGTCCAGGAGGCTTTCACTGATGAGATCCTGAAAACAAGAAAGAGAGACAATAAGAACAACCCAAGTTGAGAAATCCGACCAGCAAATTCCACCCATAGCTTTACAAGCACAGAAGGCGATTGGAAACAAATTTGAGTTCAGCGCCATCATAACAAAGGACATGAGAGCCATAATGGCAACTATGAGACTCACGTCATGCCGGGAGAATATACTACAACCAAAAATGATCCTGGAACACAGGGGTATATTTATCCCATGTTCACGAGGAGGTAAATTCATCATTTAGAAATGGTATTGTTTAGAGGCCATTTAGACAGATACGGTCACACCCCTTGTAAAGTAACCTGGCCTGGACCAGAAGGATCCATGCAACCTCTGCCCCATCACCAACTGCAATGTCCTGTCAATGTCAGAAATGCTGGACAAAGCAGCCACACTCCCACTGCAATCTTTTGTGGAAGCAAGTGAGATCTTACATAGGTGACAATCAGGTTTTAGAATGTCCCATAGTACAAAAACGGCCATGCTGGATCTCCAAACACAAATGCTTGCCATCATGTACAAGGGCAAAGTGGGTCTGTTAGTGTTATTGAACTTATCTGTTGCGTTTGATTTGCTGGACCATTAACAGCTCCAATGGGGAGTGGAGTACTATAGAGGTAATTGTTTGGGTGGTCTAACTTCTGTCGGAATGAAGATCAGAAATTCACTGATTGATACATTTCCCTGTTCAATACCCATCAACTGTGGTGTACCACAGGGGACCAGCTTGTCCCCACTGCTGTTTAGTTTATATCTTAGGTGTCTATGCACTGTGCTCGACAACATTGGAGCTCATTTTATGAACTACGCAGAAAACCCGCAGCTGGTGGTGGAATTAAGTGGATGCTATGACACAGCTAACAGGAGAGTGGAAGCCATTTACAATGCCATCAAGACTTGGGTGAAAGCTAATTGGATGTGCATGAAAGAGAGCAAAACCGAGTTGATGATCTTCAGATCACATCAAGCATGAGCCAAACTAAGTCTAGAATACAGGACTTTCCAGATCAAAGAATCCCCCATCCAAGTTCTTGGAAAAGATAAAACATTAGGGCTATATCTAGAAGCATCATTGAGTGCAGAAACGCATGTTACCAACTTGAACAGAAATTGTCAGTATTAACTTTGCTTACTAAAACACATTAGGCCCTACCTGAATGAAAAAAAACAGTGAAACCATTGCAAGGGCTACAATTCTATCCAGGTTAGATTACAGAAATTCACTTCTGATAGGAGCTAGCAAGGGGTGCATCATGCGATACCAAACAATCCAGAATACCGCTGTTAGAATAGTCAAAAAGAAAACAAGACAGCAGCACATAACAGCAGATAGGAAAGACTTTCATTGGCTAGCAATCGAGGACATAATTACCTTCAAGGCTATGACTAGGGCACACTGCTGCCTATTTGGAAAGGCACCCACCTATTTGAAGGAACAGATCACACACTACACGCCGGGTCGCTCTTTAAGATCTGAAGCACTTGGGTAGATAGTCTGTCCTCCCTTTAAACTATCAAATGGCCTAGGTCGATCCTTCCCAGTGAAAGTGGCACAGGCATGGAATGAAATGCCAATACATCTGAGACAAGAGAATAATTAAACAGCTTTTAGAAAAGCACTGAAAACATACATCTTTAAATAAGTGAGTTTGACTTGTAGGAACTGAGGTAGCAAACCATTGTCCTGTTCAATTTTGTATGTCCGTGTCTAAGCGTTAGCGCTCTGATGTCTGCGGGCTTTGGCGTAATATATACAAACAAATACTATAAAAAAATACCGCCCCCATCACCTACAAAATGAACATATGCCTGAGACTGCTTTGGCATAGTACCCTCCTATACAATTCATATATGCCTATGATTCCTTTAGCATATTGCCCCACTTACAGATCTCATGTGTAAATAAAACTGTGTTGGTCTACAACTCCACATACAACTATTACTTTGCATAAGACTGCTTTGTCAGACTACATATCTACAAAATCTAAAAGAGCTTAAGAGTTTAAGGCCCTTATTCATGGATTTATCTGTGTGTACAATCGTGACTTTGCGTGCCATTCTGCGCCAAAACCCTGTCCGTCGATTCATGTAATCGACCATGCAGTACTTTTCCTGGACTTGTGTGGAAATGGCGCAGATCTGGAATGCCTCCACGAGCAGTCGAGCCCCTTGCGTGAGCCTCCTCGTAGAGTGTGGGTTGGGCCTGCGCAGAGTCCAAAATAAGGAGCGTAACATGCAGAAGGAGGAAGAACTCTGCAAAATGTTGGCGTGTTGATGGACGGTAGATGGCTAAACAAGCGTATGCCCATTCTCATGCAAACCCAAACATATTCATGGATCTCAACGTACAACCTCGCGTTGAAAAAAGGTAAACGCAAACCCTGTGATCCATCCACCACATGACAGCAAACATAAACCTCAATGCGCATAGGAACCAATGCGTACAAAGCACGCAATGCACACCAAATTACCGTCTACCGCCATGATGATCCCAGCGATAGTATGAGATGTTGCAATAGACACAGTAGGAGGAGGAGGATGCACAGGGCCCAGATCTTCACACCACACACCTCGCTGTTTGGGATGTCAGATGACCATTTATATGCTAGGCACAGGTTCCCCCTATGCAATCCTAGAGCTCATCAGGGAGTGGGAAGATGACTTAGCATCACCCTCCATCTGATCCCAAGCCCTTACCCCCCTGGAAAAAGTGATTACTGCACTACATTTATTTGCAACTGGGTCCTTCCAGCGAACCACAACAATAGTTGGTGGGATATCACAGGCCACACAATCCCGCAATATGCACCAGGTATTGTCATGCATAACAGCACGTGCATTTGTGTGCAGGCACATGTGTGTGCCCCAAAAACTGGCAGAAAGGCAGTCAGTGATCCAGGAATTCTACGCAGTTGCACACTTCCCCCATGTAGTAGGTGCAGTAGACTGCACACATGTTGCGCTACACCACCCCCGATTGACGGAGCACATCTAACGGAATTGAAACCACTGGTACTCTTTTAACGTTCAGCTAGTGAACGATGCTAATGGAATTATCATGGAAGTGTATGCCGATTTTCCGGGCAGCACACATGATAGCTACATCTTCTGCCAGTCACCACTGCACTGGGCCCTGGCATCCGGAAAACATGCCAATGCATGGCTCATTGGTCAGTATGAACTGTCATGCAAGTGCATGCACTTGACACACTGAACAACAGACCCTAACAATACATGCCAATAACAACCACACATTTTCACGGGAGAGTGCCTCCCAGCTGTCAACATTTACCACCAGTTGTATGTAAAATCATAGTGGCAGCATGTGTACTGTACAATGTCAGCACACAGCGTGGCGTCCCAGGGGAAATACAGGTGGGACACCTCCCGCACACACAGGCACCACCCTTGGTTGGCCAAAGGGCATGTGGCCAGACGACATGCATCCAGCTGGTGCAATCATACTTTATAGAAAAACCTTACCCTGTGAAGCACACACAGTGAGGCCACATCCCAGGTGCCATTCAATGATGAATTTGGGCCTATCCTCTGTGCCCCTAACACCCTGAGAAAGTGTCTCTGGGAGAGGCAAATTGTGTGCGTCCATTAGGCATAAAACAACATGCACAAAAAGATCCACATATTAGATTTTTAAGTGGGAGTATTGCATTTCCTGTTTTTCAAAATTGGGAGTGAAATGATTTTGGAAGCATCAAAAATGTTAGTCCAATTCACAAATGAGAGAAATTTGTGAGCAAGTAAAAATATGTTGTAACAGAAAAAATGCATGAACATAATAACATTCATTTCTTAGCACCAAGTTATTCATGCCCATCAAAAGCTACATGTTTACCTCTTCCAATCAGGCAATCAAATACTATTGTCTTCCTGTGGTACCACATGCACTACTGGCCCAAACCTGTCCATGTCACTGTGAGTGTTAAAGCAGGGGCGCAAGATTCCACATGTCTTTTTCATACTGTGAACAGGGATTATTTCTACTCCATATTATTATTTCCAGTGAGTATTTGCCAACTTCTAAGGGAGCAAACGTGGCCGATACATCTCTAATCTGTATGGCTGAGCACAAATCACCAACACAGTCACAGGCATAGTATCTTCAACCAACAGTGTCCATGTAGAACACCCAAAAGCACACAGCACAAGCAACAAAGCCCCCAACCACCGTCACATGGACAACAAGAACTAATCAGCACTTAGACCCCAAACTACACATGAGACCACAAGTAGGAAGGTGTTAGGGAGAATTCTCTGTTTAGGCTGAATTTCCTAACCTAGTGAGTCCCCCAGCAGCTTTGCTGGATTTCTGGAGTTTGTTTTTTTCCATCCTGCCAAGAGTGAGACTCTTTTTCTCCCACTCTTGGACATGAATGTGGTTAATTCCTGTGAATGTCAATGGCCCTCATTACGACCCAGGCGGTAAGTATCGAACATTACCGCCATGGCGTAATTTAGGTTTACGCCCTGGCCCCATGCCGTAAAGTGCGGCACATTCCGACCCATCGCGCACGAGCATTACGCCATGGCGGTAATGTAAAGTACCCGATGCCGTAAATGACCCCACAACGGCCCCTACCGGCATCGTACGCCGCGCAAGGTGCACTTCCGCCACCCATCATAGCGGTCACCGCAATTAGCGGTGACCGTAAATAAGCAGAACCGGAAGTAACGTCATCGCGGCGGAACGGGAAAGAGCATGGCGGCCATTTTTAAAAACACAATCCATTGCCATCCTCCCCAACCACTCCACATCCGACCCTGAGACCTGTCAAAACCCATTACCCACCCATTTACCAACTTGAAAATGCCAAAAGCTGTCAAAAAAGCCTGCGATCTGCAGCACCAGGACCGCTTCTCTCGTGAGGAAATCACCATGCTTGCTTGCGGAGACCCTCCAGGACAATGCTGCGGTGGTCTTCTCCACGCAAATGACCAGGCCGGCAATTGCCAAGAAGAAGGCCATATGGGCCCTGGTGGCACAGCGGGTCAGTGCGGTGGGAAACGTACCCCGCAATGCACAGCAGTGTAGAAAGCGGTGGGACGACCTGAGGCTCCGCGTCAGGAGCATCCTCTCGGCGAACAGGAACATGGGCACGGCAACCGGGGGAGGATCTGAATCACCCATCAAATTGCAAGCATGGGAGGAAATCTGTGCCTCCACTATCGGAATGGAGAGCATAGAAGGAGTAGGAGGGATGGAGAGAGGAGTCCCGACATCAGGAGATGCAGGTAGGTGGCTCAAATCAAGCCATGCAAAATTCACCAAAGTCCAATCATGTGAACTACAATGTTGCCCCATAGTGCAAATGCAACACAGCAGCTGGAGACTGCCCACAGACACATCCGATCTCCACCCTGTACACATGCAGCATGCACACCCTAACTGCCGGCACCCACATACCTCAATGCTACTTCCACACAAAAGGCAGACAACCTGTATGCCCCTGCCTCAAATGTGCTGCATGTACTAACTGATAAGATGCCATTCGTCACAATGCAGGCCCAATGTCCGCAGACCCATCAATAACACTATCCCTCCTTTGCTCCACCACAGGCTCAGATTCAGACCCTCTGGATGAGGACACCACTGCCTCCACAGCCACCAAGAGGGCCAGGACAACTGTGCCAAGACCGCAAGCCTCCACCTCTGCCATCCCGAGGAAAACACCACAGCATCCACAATCCCTGCCAGGGAAAGAGGACAGGGCACTGACAGCCACCACAACTGTCACCACAGAATCAGCAGCAGCAGCGCACATTACACAAATCGTGCCCACCAAAGGGACAGGCTCTGCTGCAAGCAGCACTCTTGGCGAAATCGCTGCCATTGCAGCCTCCTCCGATAGTGAAGCTGGGATCATTGAGGAGATTGAGGATGCAAGCCCCACTGCCCACCTACATCCCCCCTACATATCCCTAAGCAGCCTGCATGCGGATGCCACACAGGGGCAGTTAGAGGATGAGGATTGGCCAGCCACCCCATCCCCGCTGCCGGAGGTGAGCAGCCCAATGGGTATGCCAATGCCATTAGTCATGAGCTAGAGGAATCAACAGACCCTGGATGAGATCGTCACCCGGCAGTAGCATCTATCCTCGCTCCTCAATGAGCACGTTGCAGAGTGTGGGGGGGGGCAAGGGATGCAATGGAGAGATGTGCAGACAGAGTCACGGCTGCCATTGAGTCCTCCACGAAGGACATCTCCACAGAACTCGCCGCTGTGCGGCACGTAATCTCAGAACTGGTGCAGACCATTCGGGACATGCGTCCAAATGTGCATGCAGGAACCTCCTCGTCAACCAGCTCGGTACAGAGCAGCCCCATCCGACGATCAGGGAGGAACCTGCGCAGCACGGGCAGGGGTGCCCCGGGGGCCAGGGGAGGGGACTGTCATTAGTGGCTGGATAGTGGAGAATTACTGCATCACACACTGCTGCACAGACTTACTCACACCTTCGTAGGGATTCCAGGGGGGAGGGGGAAGGGGGGAGTGGGTGTGTTGGGGTGTTCAGGGGGGAGGGGGGAGCGGGGAGTGGGTGTGTTGGGGTGTTCAGGGGGGAGGGGGGAGGGGGGAGTGGGTGTGTCATACCTTTTCACAATCATAATACACTTTTTCATTTAGCACAAATCAAATGTGTGCACATTGCTCATTGCGTATGTCTGCTTTATTGTTGTACAGTCCACAGTGTGCATGTCCCAGACACACACAGTGCCCCAAGTGCCGTCTCCATTTTACACACACACGCCGTGTGTACTAGACGCATTGGTCAATGAGATTCTGACGCATTTCACGCCCCTCCTGTGCATCGCTGCCTCCTTGAGGTGCTGCCCCATCCCCACCCTCATCATCTCCTCATCGTCAGGTGGTTGCAGTTCTGCGTCAGGGGGCAGGGGCAATTTCGTCTGACACACATATTGGGTAGCATGACACATGCCATGACGATCTTCGCAACCTTCTCATGGCGGTACAGGAGTGCCCCGCCAGACCTGCTGAGGCAGCGGAAACGTGCCTTCAGTAGGCCGAATGCCTGCTCAATCACCACATGGGTACGTGCATGGGCACGGTTGAAGTCCTCCTCATGCTGGTTCTGTGGGTTCCGGACTGGTGTAAGGAGCCACCTCTTCAGGGGATAGCCTGCATCACCTGTAAGTGGGCAACAATGTATGTGTCAGGGATGAGATTGATTTCTGTACATGACGTGCCACCATGCCTTGCATTCAACTGTTACTTTGCACCACTTTTAGTTGCGCTAATGGATTCACACTATGCAACCGGTATATGTTCATGGCTCTCATGTACAGTTTTGCATGCCAAGACACAATGCAGGGGGGACAAGTGCTTTGTGAGTGCCCATCCACTGTGTCCGTTCAGGTCGTTTCTTTAGGTGACCTGGCATGTGTCCTGTGAGGTCAACGCTCACATGATTGCAACATTGCTGTCTGCCTCATTATGACCCCAGTGAACAATACTGATGTCAATAGGGACAGTTTGTGGGCCTTGCTGTCTGTGTTGCGGTGTATTGATGTTCCTGTCCATCATGTGCCTCCTTTGTGCGCAGTTATGGGGGACAGGCCTTTCAGTTGATGGTGTTTGGTGACCTGCATGTAGGTGCTTTTCGTTGGAGTCAATGTGGTCACATTTTGTACAATGCACTTGCAGATGGTTGTGTCATGGTTGGAGACACCTTCATTCCCATATTAAAGCTGCTTAGATCAGGCATCATGTATACAGTTGTCAGATGACGTAAGTGCTGCCTCAGGGTATGATCTGGCTACTGCTAGTCGCAGCCAGGTGAAGTATGTATCATTCCCCCCCTTTCTGCCAGGTGAAGTATGCATCATCCCCCCCTTTCTGCCAGGTGAAGTATGCATCAGCCCCCCCCTTTCTGCCAGGTGAAGTATGCATCACCCCCCTTTCTGCCAGATGAAGTATGCATCATCCCCCCCCTTTCTGCCAGGTGAAGTATGCATCATCCCCCCCCCCCTTTCTGCCAGGTGAAGTATGCATCACCCCCCCCCCTTTCTGCCAGGTGAAGTATGCATCATCCACCCCCCCCTTTCTGCCAGGTGAAGTATGCATAATCCCCCCCCGTTCTGCCAAGTGAAGTATGCATCATCCCCCCCCCCCTTTCTGCCAGGTGAAGTATGCATCATCCCCCCCTTTGTGCCAGGTGAAGTATGCATCACCCCCCCCCTTTCTGCCAGGTGAAGTATGCATCATTCCCCCCCCTTTCTGCCAGGTGAAGTATGCATCATTCCCCCAACCCCCTTTCTGCCAGGTGAAGTATGCATCATCCCCCCCCCTTTCTGCCAGGTGAAGTATGCATCATCCACCCCCCCCCCCTTTCTGCCAGGTGAAGTATGCATAATCCCCCCCCTTCTCCCAGGTGAAGTATGCATTGGTAAGGCGATCACCTACCCACTTCACATTTCCATGCTCATGACATTAGACTCACCGAGTAGCCAGGATCTTGGGCCTGCATGTCGCTCCATGTAGCGTGGTATTGTGGAGTTCCTCAGTACCATTGAATCATGGGTTGATCCGGGGAATCGGGCACAACAATGTGTGAAGATCCTGTTGGAGTCACAGACCATTTGCACGTTGATTGAGTGAAATAGTTTACGGTTGCGGTACGCTACCTCCATGGCATGTGGGACCACCAATTCCACATGGGTGCAGTCGATGGCACCAATGCAACCAGGTATGCCAGCTAGTGCATGGAAACCCACTTTGGTGTTAGCAATCTCCTGGGCAGACCGTGGCAATGAGATGTGGTCGTCTGTGTGCTTGAGGAGGGCATCGAGCACTAGGATCAGTGTACATGAGAATAATGGTTGTGATATGCCATGCAAGTGCCCCACTGTGTGCTGGTAGGTGCCTGTGGCCAGGAAGTAGAGCACGGACACTACCTTCAGTAGGGGGTGGATGGTGGTGGGTGTTTCAATCATGCTGACGATGTCGTTGTGTATCATGTCCACAATGGTGGTGATGGTGTCCCGATCCAGTCGGTACAGGGTGTGGATCTGCTCAGCGGTGAGGTTGAATGGACTGGCTCTGATGTGTGGGATTGGGGGCTGCCTGCGTGGTGCCACTGGCTGTGCTGGTGGGGCTTGCTGGCCCTGACTTGCCCTCCTTCTCCTCCTGCGTCTCCTCTGTGCAGCATGTTGTTGTTGTTGTTGTTGTTGTAGTTGAAGTTGTAGCACTTGCATTGCTATCAGGTCCTCCAGCCCCAACATTGCTAGTCCTATTGGTATCATTGTGGAGTGTGACTGGGTCTGGGAAGGGGTTGGGTGTGCTCTTTTTCTACTTCCTGAGTCTGTATTGACTCCACCTGTGCTGATTCTGTGCACCTGTGGCAGCTGGATTCACTGCACAAGGCCCTTTACGGTTGGTTCGCGATGGCGTAATTAGCACCATGGCGGTAAGGTACTTAACGGGCTGGGTGATGGCGTTAGGTGCATGTCCGCTTGGGTTGGCATTCGCGTACCTTTGCGCCATGCTGGTAATTACGGTGTGGGAGGTCGCGTGCGCGCGTCCTTGGTGCAGTTAGCGGCAGCGTTAACTACGATGCCGCTAATGGCATCGTAGTTAACGGTCACGGGTCATGATCGGACCTAGCGGAAAACGATGGCGGTAAAAATGTACCGCCATCGTTTTTCACTTAGCGCCAGGGTCGTAATGATGGCCAATGTGTTCTATGGGTTATGGGGTCTTTTACTCCATAGGGTCTCATATGTTTTGCTATGTGTGTTACAACGCACCCTCCATGCCGTAACACTGGGGCATCCTAGAGGACCCCCACCATAGACTCCATACCCGGGGACTGACTACTGTCTCCCTGGGCATGTAAAGTCACCATTGGCTTTACTAGACCTAAATTTACTAACAGATCTAGTACAAACCATCCTATTGTGGACGTACTGGTAGGGGTAATTCGATTACCCCTGGGTCTGTTATTCGAGGGGGCACTGTCCCATCCCCCCTCGTCGAGTTTTGGCTGGTGGCAGTGGAAACTACTTGTTATATTCGACCCCGAGTATAACTCTATGGGATTCTTCCCATTGTTGGAGGTTAACACTTTTTTCTCGCTAGTCTCTAACATGCCACTGGTTTATTTGTCTTAAACAAATCTATCGGTTGGTATTTTCTGCCAGAACTCGGTTTTTAAAATGGCGTCTGTGTTCGTCTCTGTGACTCCTAACCCAAAGGTTGAGCCCTTTGTTCCACTTTTGGCGGGGTTCTGCACAGAAGCCCTCCAAAGTGGTGCCATTCTGTCTGGGTACCACAGGGGGTGCGGGAGGGGGTTTAGGCACCGTGGACTGAGTTGCCTTGCCAACTCAAGTCGCACTCTGGTGTGATTGGCCCAAGTGGTGAGCCACCCTGCTCACCACTTAGCGTGTTTTGATTGACAGCTAGGCTGAATGAATGGGGTTTTCTGCATAAAAGCAGGGCTTTTGGGACTGGATCTTCAGAAGTCGCCACAGGACCGAAGAATCCGACGAGGGTAAAGCTGAGCCGACCTGCAACGATGACACCTCTGGTGGAGCCCTGCTGAACCGACTCACCACTTCCCGACGACAGAGGAGATCTCCCCGCCGGAGAGTCTTCTTCCCCTGACTGGTGGGCACAACCAGTCCCCTTTGCTTTTTCTTCGCTTCCAGGGCGTAGTGGTCGAATTTCCCATGCTGAGCACCCCGGCAACCGGATAGCCACTAGCCTATACCGCGACCAAAAGGTGGTGCCTTGTGACAGAGCACTCCGTGGCTGGTCTCTTCCCTGGTGGTGCAACGACCTTCAACTTTTCTTCGACAACGAGATCATCTCTTCTCTTGGCAAAGCCCCGACTTGCATCCACCACCAGGAACAACTGCCCCCGCCGGAGCTGTCTCTCCACATACAAGGTACCGTGTCCGCCTGGCTTCCCTAGTGACGGGCAGCGTGAGGTGTCTTAATCCTCGCCTCTCCATTGGGTCGCCTCCAAGCTTTCTTAACTTTCTGTTCTGAACTGGTCCAATCTTTCTGTGACAATTTGCGCCAAAGACTAGAAGTGCATTTCCACTGTGATACTTTTTGGGACAAATCGCCTTGCCTCTCTCCGAGTGGGCCTGGCCTCTGAACTTTGCGATCTACAGTAGACCCTGCCTTACTTGCCTTGCATTTGTTCGTAAAAGTGTTGGTACCGAGTTGATTTCATACCCTGCCTTTTCTCTCCCATCCTAACGGATATTAGAGTGCCATCTAGGTTAAAGCATTCACCTCTGTCTGCAAATAAGTGGTGCAGTTGAACCTAGACTTGTCGAACTATTGTTAGAGGGATTGATTTACTTATAGTAATTGTAATTGAAGTTGTTTGCCGTATTAGTGCCAGAGTGTTTCCATAGATGTGTTGTTATAAATAAATACCTATATATCTTTACACCCAAGCTCTGTTCCGTGTTTGCTTGTTCTACTGTGTAAATTGCCCTATTTTGTATACTCCACATACTGCCTAACTTTTCCTGAGAGAGGTCTGACTGCTCAGCCACAGCTACCAGGTGAATCTGTGTGGTACAGACAGCTACCAAGTGGGTTTACTGCCAACACCTGTAAGCCTAAATCTTTTGCAGTGGTCCCAGAGGAACTGCACAGGTTTTCCGCTTAACAGAAGGCATAGTATAAAATGGAAATGAGCAACAAACACATATTCAAACTGCCCTGTACCCCCTATGCATGTTCCACAAACAAAATACAGGTCGAGTGGCCAATACATTCCCTGACAACAACTATGCTTACAATACACACTCAAATCAAAACAGGATTCTATGTTACATTTCTGCATGTTAAAGCATGAACACAAAAAAGACAGATTGCTTTTGGCTGTTTTTGTTTTGGCTCTAAAATGCAGAAATATTACATACTGCCCCACCCTCGCACGCTGATTGCCTCATTAATTAGAGGGGGATAACCTCCCAGTCTCCCTATTCACCCACCCACCAACCCCTTCCCACCTCAACTAACGCATCTGCCCCACACATACACACACAGACACATACACGCACATACACATGCAGACCAAAACGAACCTCTCACTCATGCAAAGACTCTGCTGGGGCTCAAAGAGACTGTCAGCCCCTGCACGCATGTGTGTGTTGCAGGGGCATGACAGACAGCTGCTCTGTTTGGTCACAGAGTGGTCTTTCTAAATAGATCTTTGTCTAAATTGATTTTTATAAAAATATATTTTTACCTAATACCCAAAACAGGCATGCAGATTTTGAAAAATGCAAGTACACTACAAGAAAGATTCACATATCACTTCACACCTTGTCCTTTGTGAGCTTGCACCAGAGGGACTCTGGAATCCAGGGATGTACCCTTCTGAAGGCCTGGAAACCAACCAACTCTGATGCTATGTTCTCTACATGCATGCACCATCCCTTTCAATTGCAGCAACCATCTTCTCCTGCAGAATGCCTATGTACAGAAAACAACACAATGTCAGGGCAGGCAACACATCCACACACCCAATTTCTCAGCAACATGTGCCCCCCTGAGAGACATGCAACAAAAGCAAACACAAACTCAACAAACACCCATCATCATGTGTCCCTGCACCCATGCAACCAGATCAGCCCAACTCATGCTAATGCCATATGAACACCCTACACTTTGACAATTTACCCACCCACAACGCCTACACTGCCTGTCCCCCAGAGTGCCATGCAGTGAAGGACCAGGCACCACTTGCCTCTTCTCGTAGTAATGGTACATCGTGAACACTCTGATCTTGCCACAGTGAGTATGACACTGTGAGGGTTCCATCAAAAAGACTACTCAAAGGGCGGAAACCCTGGATCACCTTGGAAGTATTCCCAATGCCACGATATGGCATCCCCTGATTAACGTTGCACTGGGACAGTGCAGTAATCACTGACAGAGGAGCCAATGATGAAATGTGAGGCATAAAATCACCAATTGCATAGAAGATAGGATCCAGCAAAATGCAGTTGTTCACAGAGGCAGCAGTCATACTGGAAGGCACCAAGGCAACTGGCATGAAAGTGACAAGCAGACATGAGAAAGGAATGAGAAACAGTGGCCAAGGACTTTGCCACACAAAAGGGAGCATGCAACAGGAAAGAAGAAGGGAAGGCAGACTTCACAGGGACTGGATTGAATGGGGACCAATGCCTCGAGAACTGAAAGGAGCATTGAGATGCACTGAGCAGCTGTCAACATGCTGCAAAAATCTGCCAGTGCACCATGCATGGTGCATGTTCACCATGCCAAAAGACAACACCTGGCCATTGTTGTGTGCCTGGTGTCTTTGGTGAACATGACATCCCTCAAATGGCCAGCAATGCTGTGCTGTGTGTGGATATGCCTCGGGACAACACCCTCAGAAGGGTAACAGGGATAAAGAGTGGACTCCTGTGTGGGTAAGTGTGCAGTAATGGCAAAAGAACCCTTTTTTTGATGGGGGCCTGACTCCGGAGGGTTTGGGCAAATATATCGAAAGAAAATGGAGTCAAGGGCTCAAAAAGAGAGACAGTTAAGTTCTGCAATTTATTAGCTCACATCCAATAAAAGAATATTTAAACCAATGACATATGCCGTCCTGGGCACAAAAAGATATTGTATATAGATCACAATACTTTGTACATATTTCAGTGGGTTAGTACAATTCAAGTGACTGTGATTTTATGTATTGCTAATAATAAGGCAGTACACAAGCATGGTCATGGGTTACATGCATTTATCCAATCTTTAAAAGTGGACATTTGTTTGGGGGTGTCTTTCCAGGTCACTGAAATATGTACAAAGTATTGTGATCTATATACAATATCATTTTGTGCCCAGGATGGCATATGTCATTGTTTTAAATATTCTTTTATTGGATGTGAATTAATAAATTGCAGAACTTAACTGTCTCTCTTTTTCTGGAAGAGCATATTGATATACGTTATCCAAAGCTCCACTGCACCCTTTTAGACAAACCACCTTAGCGTCACTGACAAGGGTAGCCTTTGACTCCATTTTCCTTCGATACTCCTGTGTGGGTAGACATAACTAATAAAAACTCATTGAACAGGATACCGCACCGGCAGGCAAGACACATGTGAAAACTGCAAGGGAACACTCCCTGTCAGTCCCATCACCATGTATCCCAACACACATACAGCCGGACCTACTACCCTCATGACAACTCACCAACAAAAGCCCTAGAGTGACAGCCTCCCTCACAACTATCAACCAGGAAGCAGTGCCACCCTGATTGTCATGGGAAAACAGCAAGCAAAGACACACCAACCAACCATAATCATGTGTCAAATGCATCCATGAAGCTGGACCTGTGCACATCAATACCAGCACAAGAAAAATAATCCCACACAATGCCGACTCCCTGCCACCAATGCCAACACAGTTGCCACCCTGAGTGCCCTTCACTTATCGGCTGCCCCACCTGAAAAAAACATTAAGAGCTTGCAAAGACATGCATTGCATCTACATAAAGATACTGGACAGCCATGACTACTACTTTATGGAACAAGGAAATAAGCATGGACCACCCAGTGTAGAAGGATGACAGAGTGCAAGAGGTAGACAGAACACAGACTGATGATTGCCGAGCAGTTGAGTGGAGAGAGAGAGAGATAGGTGAAAAGCAGTGCAAGGAGGAGACTGGCTGGTGGGGAGATGAGGATGGATATGCCTGACATCACAGTGGGTGAGGGCAGAGAGAAGTTGGCCAAGAGAGGAAGACAGAGACATGAAAACTTGTGCAAGAAGCAGCCTGGTCAGAGAGCCAAGCAGCCGCATAGATGGAAAAGTACCACATGCAGTGGGCGAAGACGGACAAAAGTGGGTGATGGAGAAGGGCATACTGGCAAAGAAAGGCCACCTGAGAAAGGTCAATCAGCATCTCTACATCAACATCAGACAAACAACATGCACCACCCACCATGGCATGAAAAGCAGAAAGAGACCCATGTACGCAACACCCCTGCAAATAAGTGCCTACAACCACATATCCATACCCTGCACCAACCACTGACCCCTCATTGTTGGATACCAAGTAAATGGACTTCAGAACAACATGCAGCTGTTCACTCACCCTCCAACAGACCACACGCCTGTGTGAGACCGACCCAGTAAGTGTGGATGGATCCCAGGTGCACTGGCACCTTCCAAAGGGACAACAGATGAAGACAAGCTGTGGGAAGGGGACAAAGTAACAAATGCATGGGCCCACAATGTGAACACACACCATGCAGTCACTCACAGTACCAGATTAGATGAACAAGTAATGCAACAACAAAATCATGCAATGCATCCTGGGGTAGAGAACGTACAGAAACACACAATGTGCAACAAGTGACCTGATTGAGTAACACATGAAGAGTCAATAAGGGGTACACATGTGTATATCTGTACAACCCTACATGCACAAGTGTAACAAACCTGTCCGCTGGAGTTAACCTACACAAATGCCAAGAACTGTATCACCAGAGGCTATGTCATGAAGCGGTGCAAGTGAGGATGAGTAGACCCGAGAATGGACATGTCTGTCACATTTGGAATAGTGGCACAGCAGGGCAGGTCATGTGAGTGGATAAGGGAGTGGAGCGGGCAGTGGCACAGTTCAAAGAGTAGTGTGGACAGGGAGCACACCTGCAGGGTCCCGTATGAAACATGGGGCAGGGGAGTAGAAGGGTGCAGTAAGGAGACATCATCACTATCAGCGAAGCAAATTGTTGGAGAACCAAAATACACTGAGTGCAGATGCACAGAGAATGCATGCTGTCAATTAGAATGGACATCCAGAATGTTGGAAATACTGCCAAAGGCTAAAGTGTGACAAGTGCTGCTCAATCACTTCCATTAATTGAGTCAATTGTGAAAGTGCTTCCACAAAAACAATGCACCTCCATTGAAGCGTAACTGCACACACACACACACACACACATGCATGTGGACAGACACACATCTGCACTGACATGTAACGTGGCTCAAGGATTACACACCAAGCTAGAAATAATGTGTCATGCATGCAAAGACCATGGTGATCAAAAATACACACAACACGAGAGACAGTGCACATACTTACCTGCTGACAGAGATGGCATGATGTGATTTCCTCATCACCTCCACCGGAAACTATACCTCCAAATTCGTGAAAGGAGGGCCTGGCAGAGGGCACGGGGACTAGGGACGTGAAAGTGTGCAGAGTGGCCCTCCCATGGAGTGCCCTCACTGGATGAATCAGGATCACTGCAACAACATGGGATATTGCATTTCACCAACCATAGACGATAATCATGCATACAGCACAGTTTCTCTTATTCAATTTTTACCTGCAAAGGCCATCCTGTCAACCTCAAGGCAACCATGAGAGTTGACACAAAAGGGGCAACAGCACATCTCAAGAAAAAAAAGAAATTAGATTAAGAGTCCACTTCGGAATGGGCTAAAAACAACACATGTTGCATCCTGGACAGGGTTATGAAAAACAAGGAAAAAAGTCCATGCTGAGTCAAGGGGTAAAAGAAATTGAAATCTAACCACACCGGTCATGTTAAAAAAACAAAAATGTCCATCCTGGTGCAGGGGGAGAGCACATGTCAATATTCACGTGAGTGAAAAAAAATCCCCTCCGTGGGCTCATGGACCTCACAGCGGTTCAGGTGGCTGGGCTGTCCTGAGCCCCCCATCCTGTGGATAATCAGGTGGTTGTGGTGGTGGACCCATACCATGTAGTGCCAAGGCCTGGTCTTCATTGGCCAGGGCCAGCCCTGACACGGTTGAATGCACCAGCACAACAAGGGCAGTGAGATATCCATTCACTTCCTCACAAATGGCCACAAAGTCTGTATGCGCACCCACTCATGATGCATTGAGTTGCTCAGACAGTGTCTGCCGGAAGGCATCCATCTCCTCATGGAGAACTGTCCTTGTGGAATTCTTCATGCGTTGCAGTCCTCAAGGCATGCATCTCACGCCTCAGGGCCTGTCTGTGTGCTTGAGCATCTGCATGCAGGGCTCCCTGCAGACACCTCAGATCAGCCCGTCAACCCTTGATGTTGATCTCCATGTGCAGCATGTGGGAGCGGCATGAAGACCACATGACCTGCAGCTGCTGCTCAACTCAGGCGGCTGGTGGAGTCATGGTCATGGCCATCTCATCCATGCCCTCTGAAAGGTTGTCCAACTGATTGCCTTGTCAGATAGTGGCACACAACATCTGCCGCTCCCACTCTGTCTCTCCAACTTGCACATGTCCATCAGGCATGTGGGGCCAACGGTGGCCTGATGCAAGGGACCATGACTCTTGTTGTGGTGCTTCTGTTGTTGGCTGCAGGTCTGCAACCCTCCCTTGGATATCAGCCCCAGAACCTGATGTCATGACCACCGAAGACATGAGGTCCACCACTGACTGGACTTGTGAAACTAGCTGCACTGCCACAGAGTCAATGGCACCATTTGATCTGCCCATTGGTGCACTCATGTTCGCCCTCTTTGAGGCATACAAATGTAGTTCAGCATCCAAATCAGCGGAGTCCAAAGAAGCTGAAGAATGACTGATGGTATGGAGCACCAGTGGGTTCTCATGGCATACAAAACCACGTCCTTCACTGGTGGTCTGATGCACCACAAACTCTTCTTCCTTTTCCTCCTCTGCATCTGTTGCATCCTCACCTGCACATGTACAGAGAAAGACATTTTGAGTCATGTGCCTCCAGGAGCAAAACCACAGGTGCATCAAAGTGCATTCAAACACTAAATGGCAGTACACAAAAGCATCAGGAATTTTGCATTCCCACACTATGAGCTGTAAGACACAGATGTATGGCTTTTGCTGACAAGGTACCACCCTCCCGGTCCTGTCCATGCCGTCAGTGGACACATTGACATACAAAAGTGGTGTACACATTCACTGATAGGCCATGCAACTGCCATGTCAGCATACAAACCAGGGCAGATGCCGCAGATGTGTTCTTGTAATGCAGAAGGACATAAACTGGCATCAGTCAGCCAACCAAATCCACACCCTCTACCACGATCAACACATGACACACAATTTTGATTGGATCAGAGAACTAGAGAAGCATGTCCAGTCAATACATAGATGTAGACTGTTCTACATCTATGTATTGACACACCGGTCATGTTAAAAAAACAAAAATGTCCATCCTGGTGCAGGGGGAGAGCACATGTCAAAATTCACGTGAGTGAAAAAAAATCCCCTCCGGGGGCTCATGGACCTCACAGCGGTTCAGGTGGCTGGGCTGTCCTGGGCCCCCCATCCTGTGGATAATCAGGTGGTTGTGGGGGTGGACCCATACCATGTAGTGCCAAGGCCTGGTCTTCATTGGCCAGGGCCAGCCCTGACACGGTTGAATGCACCAGCACAACAAGGGCAGTGAGATATCCATTCACTTCCTCACAAATGGCCACAAAGTCTGTATGCGCACCCACTCATGATGCATTGAGTTGCTCAGACAGTGTCTGCCGGAATGCATCCATCTCCTCATGGAGAACTGTCCTTGTGGAATTCTTCATGCGTTGCAGTCCTCAAGGCATGCATCTCACGCCTCAGGACCTGTCTGTGTGCCTGAGCATCTGCATGCAGGGCTCCCTGCAGACACCTCAGATCAGCCCGTCAACCCTTGATGTTGATCTCCATGTGCAGCATGTGGGAGCGGCATGAAGACCACATGACCTGCAGCTGCTGCTCAACTCAGGCGGCTGGTGGAGTCATGGTCATGGCCATCTCATCCATGCCCTCTGAAATGTTGTCCAACTGATTGCCTTGTCAGATAGTGGCACACAACATCTGCTGCTCCCACTCTGTCTCTCCAACTTGCACATGTCCATCAGGCAAGTGGGGCCAACGGTGGCCTGATGCAAGGGACCATGACTCTTGTTGTGGTGCTTCTGTTGTTGGCTGCAGGTCTGCAACCCTCCCTTGGATATCAGCCCCAGAACCTGATGTCATGACCACCGAAGACGTGAGGCCCACCACTTACTGGACTTGTGAAACTAGCTGCACTGCCACAGACTCAATGGCCCCATTTGATCTGCCCATTGGTGCACTCACGTTCGCCCTCTTTGAGGCATACAAATGTAGTTCAGCATCCAAATCAGCGGAGTCCAAAGAAGCTGAAGAATGACTGATGGTATGGAGCACCAGTGGGTTCTCATGGCATACAAAACCACGTCCTTCACTGGAGGTCTGATGCACCACAAACTCTTCTTCCTTTTCCTCCTCTGCATCTGGTGCATCCTCACCTGCACATGTACAGAGAAAGACATTTTGAGTCATGTGCCTCCAGGAGCAAAACCACAGGTGCATCAAAGTGCATTCAAACACTAAATGGCAGTACACACAAGCATCAGGAATTGTGCATTCCCACACTATGAGCTGTAAGACACAGATGTATGGCTTTTGCTGACAAGGTACCACCCTCCCGGTCCTGCCCATTCCGTCAGTGGACACATTGACATACAAAAGTGGTGTACACATTCACTGATAGGCCATGCAACTGCCATGTCAGCATACAAACCAGGGCAGATGCTGCAGATGTGTTCTTGTAATGCAGAAGGACATAAAATGGCATCAGTCAGCCAACCAAATCCACACCCACTACCATGATCAACACATGACACACAATTTTGATTGGAACAGAGAACTAGAGAAGCATGTCCCATCAATACATAGATGTAGACTGTTCTACCAGATACCATCATCATTGCTTGTGCCTCATGCCTGAGATGGCAAACAGTGACATTAATGGATAAGTGTTAATGTGAATGCATTGGGACACAGCATACATGCATTTCATCAACATTGACATCCACTCCATCCACCAAACATGACATACACTGCCAAATGTCACCTTAATGCAATTATTCGCCATGGCTAGAACTTCACCGTCCATTGTGATGTTGTGCAGAGCGTACTCTGTGTACACAGAACGATGTTGGAACGTGTCCAGCGAAGATGTGTGCACTGTCGAAATAATACCCTCTCAGTGTTGGTAAACCTGTCTCTGCCATACAATTGACAACACATATCACTGTTACCGTCTGCTGTGTCACTTCAATGATGACACAAGTTCTCCCTGAACCGTATGTGTCTCCACATGGGCGTGAGTCCCCTGCTGTATGCCTAGCAGAAGTCAGGAATATGCATTGCAAAGTGACATTGTCTGTGATAACAGTGGTATGCACATGACATAGTCATATGTTTTGTCAGTCACTGATTGACCATGACTGAGTGGAGTGCACAAGAGTAGTTCATTGTCATTAGCAAAGACACCGTCATGCAATAGCCACTGCCATCTCAAACAATGCCAACTTCTACTGCACATCATGAGTGTACTATGTGCACTAATGCCCTGTGTGGCCACACAAATTGGTATCCTCTTGCACCAGCACTATGCCAATAGTGATACGAATAGTTGACAGGGAACTCTGACATATGCATCGTCCATAAGTGTGGCATACTAGATACAATATGGCATACATCAATAACGGATTCCGCCTCAAAATAAGTACTCCACTGTCACAAAAAGCCTTGCTATTGTGCCAAAACATCCCATTCACTGGCTGCCGGCCAGCACTGAGTGCACCCGCAGATGCCAGCACTGTCAGAAGAAGCATTCATCCCATGATTGTCATTGGGCACTCACAATGTGCCTGAGCACAATGTGTTTTGAGCCATGACGATGTGGGAACAGGGAGGACAACAAAGAAACTGGTCATACTAGGCCTTGGGACATTTGTATTGTGCAAGTGAAGAAAAGAAGTGCAAGGAGGGGTGCTAGTCAGCGCGAAATGGCCGGGGAGAAACGGGCTACAAGTGTGCAGGCCCAGCCAAGACAATGTGGGGGGAAGGTCCCAAAAAGGCTAGTGCAGAGTCATAGGGGGTTGGTCAGGGGAGACCAGGTACATGGCTAACTGGAGAGGGGGGTCCGGTGCCCTGTAAGACTCTGAAAGTACCAGGCAGCCATTCAAGATGCAGAGGGGTACATTAGCAGGGGAGGGGGAGATCAAAGGAAGAAGAGGATAGTAAAGTCCTGGGAAACTGCCAGAACATAATGAGATCTGGCAGAAATCTGAGAGGTGCAGGGAAGCCATTCAAGAGGGAGGAACAGAGGAGGGATATCTACCCCTCACATTCTGACTAGCAAAGCGTCTGATCTGCAGAGAGTCAAAGCTAGATGACTCAAGGGATACAGCGGGGAGGTATATAGGGAGAGTGAGTTAGATATAGAGGGGTCCCAAGACCCAGAACGCCCTGCAGCTGAATACTCGCAGCAACCTGGAGCCAGAGGAGAAATGTCAGGGCTGGAAAGATGCATACCCTACGCTTGAGGCCAAGGAAAAGTCATGCAGTTCAGTTCTGGATTAGTTGAATGGGGTGAGTGGGAATTAGGCAGATTCAGGAAGAGGCTGTTGCAGTAGTCCAGCCTAGAGAGAACCAGATCACAGGAGGCAATGAGGTTCTGGGGGAAGGTGAGGAAAGGGAAAATGCCGTCAAACCGTACCTCTCACCACAAAACTGCCTGTCCAAAGCCAGAGCCAGTAGTAGGGACTAGATTGGACTACTGCAACACCCTCTTCTTAGGCACTTCAGCCAAGAACTTAAAGAAACTCCAAACCATCCAAAACAACGCCCTTAGGCAGCCCACAGCATACCAAAAAGGGAACACATCTCCCAAGCCCAGAAAGATTCCCATTGGCTCCCAGTCATAGAGTGCATCCTATTCTAATCCCTCTCCATTACACACGCCTGCCTAGCAAACACAGCAACCCCCTACCTCACAGAAACCAACCTTCAAAAGAACTAAAGCTGGAGGCGCTAGCTTTGCAGTCCTTGCACCAAGAAAGTGGAACACACTGCCTCCTACTCTAAGGAAAGAGACCTCTCGCTCAATCTTCCGCAAGATGTTGAAAACACAACTATTCCACTAACAACATATCCACACACACCCTACATAAAGTGACACCTCTGCACCCGTCCAGTGGGTTAGCTATGCCTAGACTACAACCGTAATATATGTATACACTGATAAACCATAACTGAAATGTATGTCTTCTCTGCTATATGCCTATGTAAGTAAGTTTTACAAATCTTGTTGTTCTAAGCAAATGTCCTTAATAGCGCCATGATGCCCAAGGGCTGCTGTGCGCTTTACAAATGCAAATAAATAAAATAAATAAATATGTCTCCAAACAACATCCTTGACACCCCTGGGCTGGGGAAGATGTCTCCTAACCATGTCCTGACCCTGTCTGCTCCCTTTCCCTCTTGGGGCCTTTCCACTCATGTCACAGGTGTAAAGTATAAATGGAAGGCACACCAAGATATTGTCCTGGATAATATGAGGAAGGGAACATTCTACGTCATGTGTGATGTAGATGTGTGGTCCAGCAAGTCTCAATGAATGCCAAAAGCAAAATAAATCTGGTACAAGATACGCAGGAACACCACTAGACTCAAACGTTTTGTATGCGAGACACCATAGACCTCAATAATTACAAAAACACAAATGCGTATGCACAGAAACAACCCCCCAAAAACAAAAATGAGGTACTCATTACCTGAAGGAAACAGATTGCATTGCACCCTCAAATATATCTGCAAAACTAGTCCAGATCATACCTTCATGCGGAAAATCAGTGATTCGAGTTGCGCACCTTATATCACACCGTCATTGCTGTGAGCCGCGTAGGCATGCCGTGCAGGTGTACTGTGTCACCACACGCAGGACGTAACCTACATGTTAAGGGTCTTTACTCTATCGGATGCTGTGGATGCAAGACGCGCACCATATTTCGTCCTGCATATAATCTGCTGTTTTGCCTCCTCTGGCCCTGCTTTGCCTCAGTCACTCCTATACTTCTGCTACCAGCTCGATAGTTAGTGCCTGCCTGCAACCAGCACTGTCTTGGCATGCCAGCTGTCCCAAGTTTTCCTGGACACCTGTGCTGGGCCTGCGACCACCTCTTCTGTCCTTGGAACTTCTACCTCTGCCAACACCACCACAGCTCCACAGCACTTACTCAGGACCCAGGAAAGCCATACGTGCCTCGGGCATGCCATGTCTGTCCCATCTACATCATCTGCCATGTCGAGGCAGAGGGCTGCCAATTTCACCTCCACCAAAGTTGGCATCCCGGTGGATCTGGCCATGGGTGCCTATGATGCCCTATTCAACACAGCTATGCAGATGGACAACAAAGCAAGACTGAGAATCTGGTATGAGATCACGGCTGCCATCAATGCAGAGGGGGTGGCAGTCAGCACCAAGAACACCATCCGGAAACATTGGGATGACCTCAAAACCCATGGACATTCCAAGGTGGTGGCAGTCCTTGACAGGGAACCCACCATGGTGTTGTAGCATGCTGGCTGCCACTAGTTCACAGAGGTAGAGCTATGGGTACTTGAGAGGTTCTATCCAGACCTCCACTCCCAGTTCTTTTCCTGGAGAAGTCGTCTGGAAGCTGCTGGTGAGTACCCATGTGGGCAAATGGTCTACAGTGTATGTGTGGCATGCATGTTTGTGTTTGTGCAAAATGTGTTTTGAGCCGTGACGGTTTGGGAACAGGGAGGACAACAAATACACCGGTCATACTAGGTCTTGGGACATTTGGATTGGGCAAGTACTGCAAAAGAAGTGCAAGGAGGGGTGCTAGTCAGAGCAAAATGGCCCAGGAGAAAAATTGAGTGATAGGGGAGGCCAGGTGGGCAGAGCCAGAAAACACTCGGAGCGCAGGAGAAGGAAATTCCATGGCCAAGCACGCGCTAGGGGCATGTAAGTGCTACAAGTGTTCATGCCCAGCCAAGACAATGTGGGGGAAAGGGCCCAGAAGGGCTACTGCAGGGTCATGGGGGGATGGTCAGGGGAGACCAAGTTAATGGCTAACTTGGGTAGGAGGTCCGCTGCCCTGTAAGACTGTGAAAGAACCAGGCAGCCAGTTAAGATGCATAGGGGGACATTAGCAGGGAGGCGGAGATCAAAGTAAGAAGAGGTTAGTAAAGTCCTGGGAAACTTACAGAACTTAATGAGATCCGGCAGAAGTCTGACTGGTGCAGGGAAGCCATTCAAGAGGGAGGAACAGGCAGAGGAGGGATATCTACCCCTCACATTCTGATTAGCAAAGCATCTGATCTGCAGAGAGTCAAAGCTGGATGTCCAAAGCTGGATGTCCGAAGGCATCTGGCAGGGAGGAATATAGGGAGAGTGAGTTGGATATATAAGGTTCCCAAGTCCCAGAAAGGCTGGCAGATTATGCAGAGGGTCCTGATCTGGATCCTCGCAGCAACCTGGAGCCAGTGGAGAGATGTCAGGGCTGGAAAGATGTGGTCCCTGTGCTTGAGGGCAAGAACAAGTTGTGCAGTTCAGTTCTGGATTAGTTGAATGGGATGAGTGGGAATTAGGAAGATTCAGGAAGAGGCTGATGCAGTAGTCCAGCCTAGAGAGGACCAGAACACAGGAGGCAATGAGGTTCTGGGGTAAGGTGAGGAAAGGGAAAATGCCTCTGAGGAGAGACAGCTGAAGGTGGGCCTTCTAGGCAAGGTCTGTAATTTGAAGAGAGAAGGAGAGATGCTTTTAAAATGGCAACAATGTTGATTGACTCCGAATAGGAGGTGGATAGTGGGCCCATGGAGTGCAGCCAGAGTGTGGCAGGGAAAGATGGAGCAGGGGCCCAAATGAGTAGGATCTCTTTCTCACTGGCATTGAGGCAGAGATTCTTAGCAGTACACCATGCATGTATAGCAGATGGGCAGTCATGAATGAGAGAGGATGAGGCGGAGGCAGAGGAGTGAGACTTGGATGAGAGCTGCGTGTCATCTGCATTATAGTGGCATGGCTTGCCCTTTTGCTCCTGCTCCACCCATGCTGGTGTGGAGGCTGTGTATGTGCAAATTTGTAGCCCATACATCATATCCTGAGACACCTTTGTTGGACAGCCTTTGTCTCAATGGAGACAAGACCGAAATGCTCATAGTAGGCACCAAACAAACACTCAGCAAATTGGACAACAAATACTCCTCCTTCATCATAGACAACACTCCCATCACCACAGCTGAAACAGCCAAAACACTAGGAGTCCACATAGACTCCACCCTATCCATGTCAAGACAAGTTAGCGCCATTGCTTCCTCGGCAGCTCTAACCACCAAAATCATAAATGCCGTCAAACCGTACCTCTCACCACAAAACTGCCTGTCCATAGCCAGAGCCACAGGAGGAACTAGGTTGGACTACTGCAACACCCTCTTCTTAGGCATTTCAGCCAAGAACTTAAAGAAACTCCAAACCATCTAAAACAACACCCTTAGAGCAGCCCACAGCATACCTAAAAGGGAACACATCTCCCAAGCCCAGAAAGATTCCCATTGGCTCTCAGTCAAAGAGTGCATCATATTCTAATCCCTCTCCATTACACACGCCTGCCTAGCAAACACAGCACCCCCCTACCTCTCAGAAACCAACCTTCAAAAGAACTAAAGCTGGAGGCGCTAGCTTTGCAGTCCTTGCACCAAGAAACTGGAACACACTACCTCCTACTCTAAGGAAAGAGACCTCTCGCTCAGTCTTCCACAAGATGTTGAAAACACAACTATTCCACTAACAACATATCCAAACACACCCTACATAAAGTCACACCTCTGCACCCGTCCAGTGGGTTAGCTATGCCTAGACCACAACCGTAATATATGTATACACTGATAAACCATTACTGAAATGTATGTCTTCTCTGCTATATGCCTATGTAAGTAAGTTTTACAAATCTTGTTGTTCTAAGCAAATGTCCTTAACAGCGCCACGATGCCCAAGGGCTGCTGTGCGCTTTACAAATGCAAATAAATAAAATAAATAAATATGTCTCCAAACAACATCCTTGACACCCCTGGGCTGGGGATGATGTCTCCTAACCATGTCCTGACCCTGTCTGCTCCCTTTCCCTCTTGGGGCCTTTCCACTCATGTCACAGGTGTAAAGTATAAATGGAAGGCACACCAAGATATTGTCCTGGACAATATGAGGAAGGGAACATTCTATGTGATGTGTGATGTAGATGTGTGGTCCAGCAAGTCTCAATGAATGCCAAAAGCAAAATAAATCTGGTACAAGATACGCAGAAACACCACTAGACTCAAACGTTTTGTATGCGACACACCGTAGACCTCAATAATTACAAAAATACAAATGTGTATGCAAAGAAACAACCCCCCAAAAACAAAAATGAGGTACGCATTACCTGAAGGAAACAGATTGCATTGCACCCTCAAATATATCTGCAAAACTAGTCCAGATCATACCTTAATGCGCACAATCAGTGATGCGAGTTGCGCACCTTATATCACACCGTCATTGCTGTGAGCCGCATAGGCATGCCGTGTAGGTGTACTGTGTCACCACATGCAGGACGTAACCTACATGTTAAGGGTCTTTACTCTGCTATCGGATGCTGTGGATGCAAGACGCGCACCATATTTCATCCTGCATATAATCTGCTGTTTTGCCTCCTCTGGCCCTGCTTTGCCTCAGTCACTCCTATACTTCTGCTGCCAGCTCGATAGTGAGTGCCTGCCTGCAACCAGCACTGTTTTGACATGCCAGCTGTCCCATGTTTTCCTGGACACCTGTGCTGGGCCTGCAACCACCTCTTCTGTCCTTGGAACTTCTACCTCTGCCAACACCACCACAGCTCCACAGCACTTACTCAGGACCCAGGAAAGCCATATCTGCCTCGGGCATGCCATGTCTGTCCCATCTACATCATCTGCCATGTCGAGGCAGAGGGCTGCCAATTTCACCTCCACCAAAGTTGGCATCCTGGTGGATCTGGTCATGGGTGCCTATGATGCCCTATTCAACACAGATATGCAGATGGACAACAAAGCAAGACTGAGAATCTGGTATGAGATCACGGCTGCCATCAATGTGGAGGGGGTGGCAGTCAGCACCAAGAACACCATCCGGAAACATTGGGATGACCTCAAAACCCATGGACATTCCAAGGTGGTGACAGTCCTTGACAGGGAACCCACCATGGTGGTGTAGCATGCTGGCTGCCACTGGTTCACAGAGGTAGAGCTATGGGTACTTGAGAGGTTCTATCCAGACCTCCACTCCCAGATCTTTTCTTGGAGAAGTCGTCTGGAAGCTGCTGGTGAGTACCCATGTGGGCGAATGGTCTACAGTGTATGTGTGGCATGCATGTTTGTGTTTGTGCACAATGTGTTTTGAGCCATGACAGTTTGGGAACAGGGAGGACAACAAATAAACCGGTCATAATAGGCCTTGGGACATTTGGATTGGGCAAGTGCAGCAAAAGAAGTGCAAGGAGGGGTGCTAGTCAGAGCAAAATGGCCCAGGAGAAAAACTGAGTGATAGGGGAGGCCAGGTGGCCAGAGCCAGAAAACACTCGGAGTGCAGGAGAAGGAAATTCCATGGCCAAGCACGAGCTAGGGGCATGTAAGTGCTACAAGTGTTCATGCCCAGCCAAGACAATGTGGGGGAAAGGGCCCAGAAGGGCTAGTGCAAGGTCATGGGGGGATGGTCAGGGGAGACCAAGTTAATGGCTAACTTTAGTAGGAGGTCCGGTGCCCTGTAAGACTGTGAAAGAACCAGGCAGCCAGTTAAGATGCATAGGGGTACATTAGCAGGGAGGCAGAGATCAAAGTCTGAAGAGGTTAGTACAGTCCTGGGAAACTTACAGAACTTAATGAGATCCGGCAGAAGTCTGACTGGTGCAGGGAAGCCATTCAAGAGGGAGGAACAGGCAGAGGAGGGATATCTACCCCTCACATTCTGATTAGCAAAGCATCTAATCTGCAGAGAGTCAAAGCTGGATGTCCAAAGCTGGATGTCCGAAGGCATCTGGCAGGGAGGAATATGCGGAGAGTGAGTTGGATATATAGGGTTCCCAAGTCCCAGAAAGGCTGGCAGATTATGCAGAGGGTCCTGATCTGGATCCTCGCAGCAACCTGGAGCCAGTGGAGAGATGTCAGGGCTGGAAAGATGTGGTCCCTGTGCTTGAGGGCAAGAATAAGTTGTGCAGTTCAGTTCTGGATTAGTTGAATGGGATGAGTGGGAATTAGGAAGATTCAGGAAGAGGCTGATGCAGTAGTCCAGCCTAGAGAGGACCAGAACACAGGAGGCAATGAGGTTCTGGGGTAAGGTGAGGAAAGGGAAAATGCCTCTGAGGAGAGACAGCTGAAAGTGGGCCTTCTAGGCAAGGTCTGTAATTTGAAGAGAGAAGGAGAGATGCTTTTAAGATGGCAACAATGTTGATTGACTCCGAATAGGAGGTGGATAGTGGGCCCATGGAGTGCAGCCAGAGTGTGGCAGGGAAAGATGGAGCAGGGGCCCCAATGAGTAGGATCTCTTTCTCACTGGCATTGAGGCAGAGATTCTTAGCAGTACACCATGCATGTATAGCAGATGGTCAGTTATGAATGAGAGAGGATGAGGCGGAAGCAGAGGAGTGAGACTTGGATGAGAGCTGCGTGTCATCTGCATTATAGTGGCATGGCTTGCCCTTTTGCTCCTGCTCCACCCATGCTGGTGTGGAGGCTGTGTATGTGCAAATTTGTAGCCCATGCATCATATCCTGAGACACCTTTGTTGGACAGCCTTTGTCTCAATGGAGACAAGACCGAAATACTCATAGTAGGCACCAAACAAACACTCAGCAAATTGGACAACAAATACTCCTCCTTCATCATAGACAACACTCCCATCACCACAGCTGAAACAGCCAAAACACTCAGAGTCCACATAGACTCCACCCTATCCATGTCAAGACAAGTTAGCGCCATTGCCTCCTCGGCAGCTCTAACCACCAAAATCATAAATGCCGTCAAACCGTACCTCTCACCACAAAACTGCCTGTCCATAGCCAGAGCCACAGGAGGAACTAGATTGGATTACTGCAACACCCTCTTCTTAGGCACTTCAGCCAAGAACTTAAAGAAACTCCAAACCATCTAAAACAATGCCCTTAGGGCAGCCCACAGCATACCTAAAAGGGAACACATCTCCCAAGCCCAGAAAGATTCTCATTGGCTCCCAGTCAAAGAGTGCATCCTATTCAAATCCCTCTCCATTACACACGCCTGCCTAGCAAACACAGCACCCCCTACCTCTCAGAAACCAATCACTGCGCCACTTCAGAAAGACCTAAACACACCCAACACTGGAACCTGCTCACCATCCCAACCTTCAAAAGAGCTAAAGCTGGAGGTGCTAGTTTTGCAGTCCTTGCACCAAGAAACTGGAACACACTACCTCCTACTCTAAGGAAAGAGACCTCTCGCTCAGTCTTCCGCAAGATGTTGAAAACACAATTATTCCACTAACAACATATCCACACACACTCTACATAAAGTGACACCTCTGCACCCGTCCAGTGGGTTAGCTATGCCTAGACCACAACCGTAATATATGTATACACTGATGAACCATAATTGAAATGTATGTCTTCTCTGCTACATGCCTATGTAAGTAAGTTTTACAAATCTTGTTGTTCTAAGCAAATGTCCTTAACAGTGCCACGATGCCCAAGGGCTGCTGTGTGCTTTACAAATGCAAATAAATAAATAAATAAAATAAATAAATATGTCTCCATACAACATCCTTGACACGCCTGGGCTGGGGAAGATGTCTCCTCATCATGTCCCCCACCCTGTCTGCTCCCTTTCCCTCTTGAGGCCTTTCCACTCATGTCACAGGTGTAAAGTATAAATGGAAGGCACACCAAGATATTGTCCTGGACAATATGAGGTAGGGTACATTCTAATTGATGTGTGACGCAGATGTGTGGTCCAACAAGTCTCAATGAATCCCAAAAGCAAAATAAATCTGTTACTCGATATGCAGGAACTCCAGTAGACTCAAAGGTTTTGTATGCGACACACTGTAGACCTCAATAATTACAAAAATACAAATGCGTATGCACAGAAATAACCCCCCCAAAAACAGAAATGAGGTAACCATAACCCGAAGGAAACAGATTGCATCTCACCCTCAAATACCAATGCGAAACTAGTCCAGATCATACCTTCATGCACACAATCAGTGATGCGAGTTGCGCACCTTATATCACACCATCATTGCTGTGAGGCGCTTAGGCATGCCGTGTAGGTGTGCTGTGTCACCACACGCAGGACGTAACCTACATTTTAAGGGTCTTTACTCTGCAATCAGATGCTATGGATGCAAGACGCACACCATATTTCGTCCTGCATATAAACTGCTGTTTTGCCTCCTCTGGCCCTGCTTTTCTCCAGTCACTCCTATACTTCTGCTGCCAGCTCGATACTGAGTGCCTGCCTGCAACCAGCACTGTCTTGGCATGCCAGCTGTCCCAAGTTTTCCTGGACACCTGCGCTGGGCCTGCGACCACCTCTTCTGTCCTTGGAACTTCTACCTCTGCCAACACCACCACAGCTCCACACCACCTACTCAGGACCCAAGAAAGCCATACCTGCCTCGAGCGTGCCATGTCTGTCCCATCTACTTCATCTGCCATGTCGGGGCAGAGGGCTGCCAATTTCACCTCCACCAAAGTTGGCATCCTGGTGGATCTGGTCATGGGTGCCTTTGATGCCCTCTTCAACACAGCTATGCAGATGGGCAACAAAGCAAGACTGAGAATCTGGTATGAGATCACGGCTGAAATCAATGTGGAGGGGGTGGCAGTCAGCACCAAGAACACTGTCCGGAAACATTGGGATAACCTCAAGACCCATGGACATTCCAAGGTGGTAGCAGTCCTTGACAGGGAATCCACCATGGAGGTGTAGCATGCTGCTGCCACTGGTTCACAGAGGTAGAGCTACGTGTACTTGAGAGGTTCTATCCGGACCTCTACTCCAAGTTCTTTTCCTGGAGAACTCGTCTGGAAGCTGCTGGTGAGTACTCATGTGGGCAAATGGTCTACCGTGTATGTGTGGCATGCATGATTTCAGATGCCACATTTTGTTTCCAGTGAGATGCAGCAGCTTGCTACCTCACGCCAATGCAGAACATTTTTGGCATCAGACATTGCATACTGGCATTTGCATGAGTATTGGCAGATTGCACTTAATTGAGTTCTACTTAGACATGTGCTATTTGTGACCATGGACCAAGTCCTGGAACATGACAGATGCAGAAATGCTATGTTGTGGGCTTGTGAGTGACGTGCATGATCTATGGCCCTATGTGTGGCACACCTGACAGTGCATCCATCCAGACACATCTACTGGGAGGGATACATGTGCATTGATGCCTGCATATGTGAAGTTGATGCGTTGAGCTCTCCGGGATAGTAATGTGACCTTTCATCCCACCGCATTTGTGACACAAGTGTATGTGTGTACATGCAATATTTGCATGCTTCACCACATGACATGTGCAATTTGTTCCCAGATATCTGTGCCGGTACATGTTGCTTGCTTGCAGGTCATGCTGTTGCATGTGCACATAGGTGACTGTGTTTGTGTGGGCAGGTGCCCTGGTGCTGTTCCCTTACCCATGGCTGCATGTCATGCTTGTGTTGGTTGGTCATTGGTATGGTGATGTTGCCTATTTTTGTTTATTTGGTGTTGGCCACTATACAATGTGCTTTGTGGACATGTGCATGTGTCATGAATGTGATTCAGCCTTCACAATGCACTCATGCAGCATTTTTGATGCAGTTTGCCTGGGCACGTACATGTGTGTGTGCATGTTCATGGTTGAAACATGTTGCATGATTTGTTATATTTATGTAGTGCATGCCACACATCCATTGACGATTATTACTGATGTCAATGTTTTTTGTTCCAATTTCCCACAGCTGCTTTATCTCGTGAAGAGGGCGGAGGCTTCACTGTGGAGCAGAAAGTCAGGGACAGAACCACCGGGCCAAAGTGCACATCCCATCCAGCCAAACTTGAGTCCACATAATCTGAGGGTGAGATGGCTGGGAGAGCGCAAAGTTTGATCGTGTGGAGCTGCTGGGGGTACTTCCCAGGTGGATGTTGTGATGGGGGACTCCTCAGTGGCTATGGGCCAGGGTGCCGAAAAGGAGTTGCCATCCAGGGAGGAAGGCTCTCTGGAGTCATCCAGGATATGGAGGAGGTGATGTTGGAGGAGGCAGATGAAGGCCAGCACACTTGTTGGGGCATCCAGGAGGGTGTTCATGCTGCACCCCTAGGCCAGGGACAGGAGGATGTGCAGTGCACCATAGAAGGAGCCGCCTAACCTCCTGTACCTGCTTCATCTGATGCAGCTATAACCACCATTGTGGATGCCTCCACCCAGACCATGACCCCTCTTGGGGCCAGAGAGATCACCTCTGATATGAACACGTGCACTGTTCTTTTGTGGTCTCTGTGCACTGGAACATTCAGCTGCCGCCAGCACCACTGCCTCACCTGTGCCCCAGTCGTCCTCCAGGGGGCCTTCCTTGCCAGTTTCCATCATGGCCCCTCTAACCCAATCCCTCAGACACCGTCCAGTCTGGTGGTCAGCATGTCCCTGCCTCAGGTGAAGTCCCAGCAAGTATAGAAGAGGTCGTAGCTGTGCCTGACCTGGCACCTACACTGGAGCAGACATCAGTGGGACAGCTGGCACATCAGGGCAGTGCTGGTACTGTACCCCCCATCATGCAACATCCAGAAAGCCGTGGTGCATACACAGGGTACGCTCGGCCAGACAGCAGCAGTATATAAGTGGACAGAGGCATTCGACACAGGGCCATACAACATCGGGTAGGCAAAAAAGGCAGCAGCATTCGGTCACCTGGCAGGAGGAACCCCAGTGCTTTAGGCAATTGGCGTGCCTCCGGATGGACTTTAGGATGCAGCTGATGGCAGAGAGGCAGCGGGCTAGGATGGCATGGGCTGCTAGGGACTGGACAGAGGTGTTGGAGGGAACGACACTGAAGCAGGTTGCCATACTACAGGATGCTTGCAGGGATGCAGAGGAGGAGAGGAGATTGAGGGAGAGCCTGCAAGCCATCCAGGACCGAAAAGTGGCCTGACTCCAAGTGGAAGACGAGGAATGCGACTCTGCTCTGGAGGACATCATGAGAGTCTATTGAGCCTGTTGCCTATTTATATAGTTCATTGTATGTTTTTTTTATTTTTGGACTTTCATTCTTTTGTTACCCTTGGACAATCCCCCCTTCCACGTAGTAGATTTTGTAGTGTGAATATTGTTAATACAGTTTCTCTTTATACATCACAAAGTTCTTGTCTCTGTTAATCCGCTGCATTTTGTTTACTTTGATTTTGGTATGCATTTGTTATGTGACTGTCACGTGGGTTGGGGGCCTAACTGTGGATGTGTGGCATACGCTCATTAATTGTGCAGTCATGGGGATGAGCGGGTGCCCCACAAATGCATGGCCTCCCACCTACACACATTAGCTACCAACCAGTGAATGCTCTCATATAAGGCTGCACATCTGCCACTAGAATGCTTCATCATCACGTGTGAGTTTGTTTATTTCTGGCTGTAGACATCATCAATCTGTATGGCTCACACACTCTCAGACGTCCTTAGAATCACCCCAAAACATGCCTGTTCAACTTGTGTTAGTTGCTGCACTTTCCTGGCAGAGTCACTTCATTCATTGGTTGTTGCTTGCTACTATGCACTCACATTACATATGACTCTGTCCTATCTGTGATGTCTTGGGCTTGAGTCCTCCTTGGTCATTCAGCTACAGAACTTTGGGCCTTTGCAATGGCATATGGGCATAATGATACGTCACATTGCATTCCATTGCTTTGCTGTGTCACATGAACAAGTTGCTTTCACTGTGTAGCATCTGCTACATTCTGCTGTCTTGTTGCTGTGCCACTGGTTGGGATGTAGCAGGGAGTCATGTGAGGAGCTACAGACATGGATTCAGCATCAATGCCCCCAGTTGTTAGGTCTGTGGGTTAGTATGCATGTGGACAGCGTGCTTCAGAGTTGAGGTAATTTGTTGGTCAACATTGGACTTGTAGGGAGGTTATGTGGCAGGGCCAGGCTGGTGTGTCATCGGAGGTGAGGGGGGCTGGTGGGTGGTATGAAGACCTGTGGGGCTGCATGCGGGTGGTGTCAGAGGTGAGGGGGGTGGTGGGTGGTGGCTGGGCTTGGGGGAGCTGCCTGAGAGTGGTGTTGGAGGCAAGGGATGCTGGTGGGTGGTCTGAGGACCCATGGGGCTGCCTGGGGGTGGTGTCGGAGGTGAAGGGTGCTGGTTGGTGGTGTCTGGGATTGAGGTAACTGCCTGGGGGTGGTGTTGGAGTTGAGGGGTGCTGGTGGGTGGTGGGAGGACTTTTGGGGCTGCCTGGGGGTTGTGTTGGAGGTGTGCAAGGAGCTGTAGGGCTGCCTGGGGGTGTTGTTGGAGGTGAGGGGAGCTGGTGGGTGGTGTGAGGACCTGTGGGGCTGCTTGGGGCTGTCATCAGAGGTGAGGGGGGCTAGTGGGTGGTGCCTGGGCTTGAGGGAGCTGCCTGATGGTGTTGTCAGAGGTGAGGGGTGTGCTGGGTGGTGTGGGAACCCGTGGGGCTGCCTGGGGAGGGTGTCAGAGGGGAGGAGGGCTGGTGGGTGGTGTGAGTACCTGTGGGGCTGCCTGGGGGTGTCATCGGAGGTGAAGGGGGCTGGTGGGTGGTGTCTGAGCTTGAGGGTTTTGCTGTACAGTAGGGGTATTTGGCAGCAGTTTTGGTGCTTTGGGAGTAGGTTGGAGGGTTAGCAGGATTGCAGGGGTACAGCCATTACTAACGTGGTACCTGGCAGAGATTGGCTGGGGTGCAGCAGTTACTTTGGGGGAGATTGCACAGCTTTGCAGGTGTGCAGCCATTACTTACGTGGGGTTGCGCACAGTTCGGCGGGGGTGCAGCCATTACTTGCAGTGGAGCTCACGCAGGTTTGAAAGGGTGCAGCCGTTACTTACGTGGGACCTCGTGCAGGTTTGCAGGGGTGCAGCCGTTAATTATGGGGGAGCTTGCACAAATTCACATGGGTGCAGCTCTTATGAATGGGGGACCTCTCGCAGGTTTTCAGGGGTGCTGGGTGTTGGGTCAGTGGTGGACGCAGAGGTTTACAGAATGTTTGGGCTATGGCTATGTTTTTAGTTTGTGTGGGGGCGTGTCATGGCAATTTCTCACACAGCTCGGTTTTCTTTGCAGGTCTAGTTGAAATGCGTGTTTGAATCCATGAATACATGAAGCGCGCATTAGAAACTTTGCATGTAGGGTCACGCAGAGCCGTTATTGGTGCATAGGTTTTACAGGATCTATGCACACTTTACCATGAATGGGCCCTGAGTGATTACTGTACTCCCGCATTTACTAAATTTAAGTGTTCCTATGTCTGATCTGCGGTTCTCTCTGACTACACATTTTGCATCTGCCTAAGACCACTTTGGCATATTCCCCAGTCTAAAAAATTAATATGTGCCTAATAGTGTTTTGGCATACTCCTCAATCCAATAATTCACATTGGAATACAATTATATTGGCATACTGCCTTGCAAATAAAATACAATGGGCCTCATTACACGTTATGCAGTAAACCATGGTGCTATTAGCACCATGGTTGCCGCCGGTACCATACCGGTATCACCAGGGAGAAAAGGGGAATTACCACCCCATTCCAAGGTTGGCAGGGTGGAAATTCCCCCTTTCTCCATGGCCCTTCACCAGTCCCATTTTTGCCCCATAGGGCTCAATGGGAATGGGGAAGGAGCTAATTGCGGTACCGTAATTAGCACCCAGGTCCCTTAGCGGGTCCCAACTTTACCGGCTGGTCTACACCAGCCGTTAAGGTCGAGTCCCACAAAGGGACCTCGTAGTAAGGCGGTAAGGGTTTAGCGGTACCCTTACTGCATACCGTGTAATGAGGCCCAATATCTTAGGGCCTCATTACACGGTAGGCGGTGAGCCATGGCGCTATTAGCGCCATGGCTCATGCCGGTAAAATACCGGCACCGCCTTGGTGGAAAGGGGATTTACCGACCCATTCCAAGGTTGGAGGGCAGTAAATCCCCCTTCCACCATTGCCCTTCCCCATTCCCATTTCTGCCCCATAGGGCTCTATGGGAATGGGGAAGGCGCTAATTATGGCACCGCAATTTTGCAATGCCGTAATTAGCTCCGAGGTCCCTTTGCGGGTTGGATTGTAACGCCTGCAAAAAGCAGGCGTTAAATCCCCCAACCCGCAAAGGGACCTCGTAGTAAGGCGGTAAGGATTTACCGGTACCGGTATTTTACCGGTACCGGTAAATCCTTACCGCCATCCGTGTAATGAGGCACTCCACCAATGTCCGATTTTCAATGTGAACTACTGCTACATACGCTGTTACTAATTCTAGGCTATCCCCCAACTTAACATATTCGGCAGCCTAACTATCCAGAGTTCTTTTGTATTGCTCCTGACTCTTCAAACAACAGCTACTGAGTGTCCCAAGCCCCTACTTGCTTGCCTTTCTGTCACCAAAGGGCCCTTTTAGTAGTACCCTATTCCTTGGACCTTGTTAAACACCTGAAAAATGTGAGCTAGTCAAACCCATTGGAATCCAAGGGCTCTGAGTTTTTCATAAACCATCCCCATCCCTATTCTCAATAAAAGCTATCCTCTGCAAACAAGAGTCAGAAATCGCTTGCCAAAACCTGTGCCACTTTTCCAACACTAAATGGGCACAACGAGGCAAGACACCTTGAAACGCTAAAAAGCACAGTCTAAAATGTGCCATAAAACACTAAGGGCCGCATTACGAGTATGGAGGTAGCCATGGTGCTATTAGCGTCATGGCTACCTCCATACCGGGCTCCAATACGGGGTTCTGTGAATGAGGAATTACCGGCTCGTTCCGACCTTGGAGGACCCGGTAATTCTGCATGCACAAAACCATTCCACATTCCCATTTGAGCCCCAATAGCGCTCAATGGGAATGTGGATGGAGCTCATAGCGGGCCCGTTAATAGCTCCTTGGTCCCCTCGCGGGACCCGGAAAGGTCGTCTGGTTTGACCAGAAGTCTGTTCCCGGTCCCACTAGGGGACCTCATAATCAGGCATCCCGTAATGAACGGTGCCAGTTCCGTACCGGCACCATTCATTACGGGAATGCCAGGGTGGTAATGATGCCCTAAAATCCCTAACATTCCCAAAATTACAACTGAAAAATCACTACAATACTAAAGTTGAAAACATAAAATCAAAGATCCCAAGTATTACTTTGTCACTATTACCCACAAATACATGTGTTGACACCATTGGTTCATGCATGAGGTTAGCAGTGGGTAGTGTTTGAAAGCCAGAGGTTCACTTGCTTAATCTTCTACTTATTTTATACAGCGTCATCACATACGATAAACTATCAAACATACAGAAGGAAAGGAAGTGAAGTCCCATCAGGCAACATTGCTTGTTCAGTTCTGGTTAAGCCAGGTGACAATCTACAGAACTCAACATCAGCTTGACTTTTAACTAGTACGCCAAATATAAGTGCGTCCAATGTACAAGGGCCAGCGTATATTGCAGTGGAAGATGCATGCCCATGGCAAGAAAGAAGTAAGTGCAGCTATGTAAGGAAACTACTGACGCAATGCTTAGATAGCCAAAGCATAAAACCCATCTACAAAGACATATTGCATTTTTTTAAAACATGGAAAGAAAATCAAATAGATGAAAAAAATGAAAACATGGAAATAAACCTACCAATAAAAAAAAACGTGTACTAAAAACACAATTATTTAAACTATTATCTTGTAGCACACACATCAATCCATCCTTGTCCCTACCAAAAAACATACCTATCCATAAAACAACATGGCAAAATGAATGATTATACTCTAATAAAGATATAACTATACCATCAGACAATGGCCTCATTACGACCCAGGCGGAAAACCATGGTGCTAATAGCACCATGGTCCATGCCGGTAACTTACCGACTCCGCCATGGAGAAAGGGGGAATTACCACCCCATTACAAGGTTGGCGGGGCGGTAATTCCACCTTCCTCCATGGCCCTTCCCCATTTCCATTTTTGCCCCATAGGGCTCAATGGGAATGGGGAAGGCGCTAAGTACGGTACCGCAAATTGCGGTACCGTACTTAGCACCAAGGTCCCTTTGCAGGTCCCTACTTTAACGGCTGGTGTAGACCAGCCGTTAAGGTTGGGTCCCGCAAAGGGACCTCGTAATCAGACGCTAATGGGTTAACGGCGCCGCAGACTTTCATGGTGCCTTTAACCCATTAGCGCCAGGGTCGTAATGAGGCTCAATGTAATTAAATATTTGCCATAAAAAACTCTAAACATGTCCCCATAGAACGACGTAACTTGCCTAATAAATAATAACACAACAACATCGTTCTGTTATTCACTCTTCGAAGAATGGATTGATACACGTAATGCACAAATAAGGTAACCCCCACAGCACATGCATAATCAATATGCCTGCACTGGGACAAATGAGACAGATTCTATGGGCCTCATTACGACCCTGGCGCTAATCGCCCGTCATTACCGCCATGGCGTAATGAGCGTTTACGCCGTGAGTCGATGGCGTAAAGAGCGCCACATTACGACCCATCGCGCACGAGCATTACGCCATGGCGGTAATGCAATTAACGCCATGGCGTAAAAGGCCCCTACCGCCATCGTTGAGTGAGCAAGGTGCCCTTCCGCCAGCGTAAGTAGCGTCCACCGTAGTTTGCGGCCACCGTAATTAGCGGCGGCCGTAAATTACGTTGGCCGTAAAAGGCCAAACCGGAAATAGCGTCATCGCGCCGGAACGGGAAGCATCCCGTCGGCCATCTTTAAAAACACAATCCATTGCCATCCTACCAAACAACACCAGACCCAACCCTGACACCTGTCCCAACCAAACAACCACCCATCCAACTCCCTGAAAATGCCGAAATGCGTCAAAAAAGCATGTGACCGCCAGCGCCAGGAGCGATTCAGCCGGGAGGAACTCTGCATGCTTGCAGAGACCCTGCAGGACAACGCAGGTGTTGTGTTCTCCCCTGAAATGACCAGGACAGCAATCGGGAAGAAGAAGGCCATCTGGGCCCTGGTGGCTGAGCGCGTCAGCGCGGTGGGGACCGTACCCCGCACCCCACAGCAGTGCCGGAAGCGCTGGGATGACCTGCGCATACGGGTCAGAGCGGTCATCTCAGCAAACCGCAACCTTGCCCAGGGAACCGGTGGAGGGTCGGAATCCCCCCTGAAACTCCAACCGTGGGAGGAGATCTGTGCTACCACCATCGGCATGGAGTCCATCGAAGGTGTTGGAGGGATGGAAAGGGGAGCCCCGACATCAGGCGATGAAGGTAGGTGCCTCTGACAAGACATGCCACAGTCACAGCAGTCCAATCATGTGTAGCACAAGGTTGCCCTAGAGTGTAAATGCAACACATATCAATACTGGCCATAGCCACATGCGAGCACCACCCTGCATACACTGCTGGCACCCGCATACCTGCGTCCACACACCACACTAGAAGGAGACACCCTGCATGGCACTGCCTGTAATCTGCCTCATCCACTGGCCAAAATAATGTCAACCATTGTCATTCCAAAGTCCGTAGACCCATCAATAACGGCCTCCCACCTTTGCTCCACCACAGGCACTGAATCACACCCAGAGGACCAGGACACCCCTGCGCCGAAGAGGGCGAAGTCCAACATCAACGTCCCTGCACCCTCAACCTCAGCTGCAGTGAGGCAGACCCCACGACAAGCAGGTCCCACTGCAGGCATACTGGAGGTCCCACCGGCAAGCACCCCTGTCGGCAGCAGGCCAGCAGCAGCTGCTCCACCTCCACCGACATTGCCTGCCACAGAAGGCAGGGGGTCAGCGGCCAGCAGCAACATCGGGGAGACAGCTGCAACAGCTGCATGTTCTGACTCGGACATGGAGCAGGAGGTCAGAACCCCCACTGACCAACTACATTCCCCCTGTTTCTCTGACGCCAGCCCCCATGAGGGTGACACACAGGGGCACACTGAGGCAGAGGAGTGGCCTTCCACCCCATGCCCTGTCCACACTCCACAGGAGGGGAGCAGCCCCTCCATCACTCCACCTGCACTGGCCGTGGGCCAGCACGGCCAGCACTCCCTAGAGGAGATCACTCAACGGCAGCATCAGCTGTCGGCAAAGCTGGATGAGCATGCCGCAGAATGTGTGGGGGCTGGGCCCAGCATTGAACAGGCCACGGAGACCCTAAGGGCCGAAGTGGCGCAGAGCACTGCCACCCTGAGAGATGCCATGCAGGCCATGTCAAGGGACATCTGTGCCGAACTTGCGGGCTTGCGTCGTGCGGTCACTGACCTCAACCACACACTACAGGAGCAGCATGCACAGGGGCAGCCAGGGACATCCTCCACTGCCAGTTCTGTGCAGAGCAGCCCCGTGCGACGGTCCGGACGCAACCTGCGCTCCACAGCCAGGGGTGCCCCGGGGGCCGGGAGAGGGGCCTTGTGAGGGACTGTGGACACTGTCACAGGCATCTGTAGACACCTACATGGGGTGTGTTGGGGTGTGCAGGGGGGAGGGGGAGGGGGTGTGTTGGGGTGTGCAGGGGGGAGGGGGGAGGGGGTGTGTTGGGGTGTGCAGGGGGGAGGTGGGAGGGGGTGTGTTGGGGTGTGCAGGGGGGAGGTGGGAGGGGGTGTGTTGGGGTGTGCAGGGGGGAGGTGGGAGGGGGAGTGACACGACAGTTTGTTTTACCAATACACTTTTTTCTTTCCTAAAAAGTTATGTGTGGACATTTTCATTGCGTATGTGTGCTTTATTGGTGTACAGTCCACAGTGTCCATGTACCAGAGTGCCCCAAGTGCAGTCTCCATGCGATGAACACCAGCCGTGTGTGCTAGAAGCAGTGGTCGATGCTACTTCGGCGCATGGCAGGCCCCTCCTGTGCATCGCCTCCTCCATGTGGTGGCGCCCCATCTGCACCCTCCTCATCCTCATCGTCAGGTGGTTGCAGTTCTGCGTCAGGGGGCAGGGGCACATTCCGTCTGACGCACATGTTGTGCAGCATGACACATGCCATGACGATCTTTGCCACCTTCTCATGGCCATACAGGAGTGCCCCACCAGACCTGCTGAGGCTTCGGAACCGTGCCTTCAGGAGGCCGAATGTCTGCTCTATGGCCACACGAGTACGTGTATGTGCATGTTTGGAGTCCTCCTCGTGCTGGTTCTGCGGGTTCCGGACTGGTGTGAGGAGCCACCTCTTCAGGGGATAGGCTGCATCACCTGTATGTAGGCGAGAATGATTGTGTCAGTCATGTTGTCTGATCAGGAACATGGTGTTCAACCCTGGCTGGCATCGAACTGTTACCTTGGCTAACTTCTACATGCACTAATTGATTCACACAATGCAACCAGTATATGCTCATTGCTGCCATGGCCTGTTTTGCATGCCATCACCCTATGCATGCAGTGGGGTTGTGTGCATTGTGGGTGCCCTTCCTCTGTCTCCGTTCTCTGTGTTACTCACAGCCAGGTGGAGTATGCATCATCCCCCCCCCCTTTCTGCCAGGTGGAGTATGCATTGGTACGTCATTCCCATGCCCACTTCCATGACATTGCACTCACCGAGTAGCCAGGATCTTGGGCCTGCATGTCGCTCCATGTAGCGTGGTATTGTGGAGTTCCTCAGGACCATAGAATCATGGGTTGATCCGGGGAATCTGGCACAACAATGTGTGATGATCATGTTGGAGTCACAGACCATTTGCACGTTGATTGAGTGGAACTGTTTCCGGTTGCGGTACGGTACCTCCATGGCACGTGGAACCACCAATTCCACATGGGTGCAGTCGATGGCACCAATGCATCCAGGTATGCCGGCTAGTGCATGGAAACCCACTTTGGTGTTTGCTATCTCCTGGGCAGTCCGTGGTATTGAGATGTGGTCGTCTGTGTGCTTGAGGAGGGCATCGAGCGCTTGGATGAGTGTTCGTGAGAATAATGGTTGTGAAATGCCATGCAGGTGCCCCACTGTGTGCTGGTAGGTGCCTGTGGCCAGGAAGTGGAGTACAGCCACTACCTTCAGTAGGGGGGGGATGGCGGTTGGACTTGCTATCATGCTGACGATGTCGTCGTGCGTCATGTCTACGATGGCAGTGATGGTGTCCCGGTCCAAACGGTACAGGGTGTGGATCTGCTCAGCAGTGAGGTTGTTTGGATTGGCTCTGATGCGTGGGATTGGGGGCTGCCTGCGTGGTGGCACTGGCTGTGCTGGTGGGGCTTGCTGGGCCTGCCTTGCCCTCCTTCTCCTCCTGCGTCTCCTCTGTGCTGCCTGTTGTTGTTGTTGCTGTTGTAGTAGCACATGCATTGCTACCAGGTCCTCCAGCCCCAACATTGCTAGTCGTATTGGCATCATTGTGGAGTGTGACTGGGTGTGGTTAGGGGTGGGGTGTGCTCTTTTTGTACTCCCCTGAGTCTGTATTGCCTTCACCTGTGCTGTTTCTGTGCACCTGTGGCAGCTGCATACACTTGACATGGCCCTTTACGGTTGGTTCGCGATGGCGTTATTTGCACCATGGCGGTAAGGTACTTAGCGGCCTCGGTGATGGCGCTAGGTGCATGTCCGCTTGGGTCGGCATTCGCGTACCTTTCCGCCATGGCGCTAAGTACGGTGTGGGCGGTCGCGTGCGCGCACCCTTGGCGCAGTTAGCGGCAGCGTTAACTACGATGCCGCTATTGGCATCGTAGTTTACGGTCACGAGTCATGATCGGACCTGGCGGAAAACGATGGCGGTAACCAGTTACCGCCATCGTTTTTCACTTAGCGCCAGGGTCGTAATGAGGCCCCATGTCAACATCATGCAACCATGCAAACATAGTTGTATCCATTACCCATGTATTCTGAACACATCCATGTGTAAAGTGTATTTATTACCTGTATGTTTTACAAGCACAACATAATAAAATAAAAAAAAATAGGAAATGAATGTAATTAATTCCACACACACACAATGAAAACATGTTCCTGTATATAAAAGTTTTAGAAGCAAGAAACTGTCAATCAAAAACACACCTGCATCTTAATTACTATCACCATAATCCCTGATAGGTGACATTAGGGCCTCATTCCGAGTATGGTGGTAGCCATGGAACAATTAGCTCCATGGCTGCTTCCCATACCGGTACCGCCTCTGGCTTGGTGCAATGGGGACTTACCGGTCCATTCCGAGCTTGGAGGGACCGGTAAATCCCCATTGACAAAACCATTCCCCATTCCCCTTTCAGCCCCCATAGGGCTCAATGGGAAAGGGGAAGGAGCAAATAACGGTACTGCAAATTGCGGTACCATTATTGGCTCCAAAGTCCCTTAACGGGTCCCGTCCACGCCTGGTCAGACCAGGCGTTAAAGGAGGGACCCGCTAAGGGACCTCGGAATTGGGTGCAAAGGATTTACCGGCACCGGTGTCCTTAACGGTGCCGGTAATCCTTTTGCGCCCAAATCGGAATGAGGCCCCTAAACATGCACAGTAGGTCGCCCATTCATGGAATCACAAACGCAACATTATTAAAATAGAAACATCATCTATCCTCATTGGCTACAATGTTAACCATTACTGTATCAATGTATCACCAAACGTCCGAGCCCCAGCACTGTGTGTTGTACAATTCACTTAGGGCCTCATTACACGGTAGGCGGTGAGCCGTTAAAATACCGGCACCGCCTTGGTGGAAAGGGGATTTACCGCCCCATTCCAAGGTTCCCCCTTCCACCATTGCCCTTCCCCATTCTCATTTCTGCCCCATAGGGCCCTATGGGAATGGGGAAGGCGCTAATTACGGCACCACAATTTTGCGGTACCGTAATTAGCTCCGAGGTCCCTTAGCGGGTTGGATTTTAACGCCTGCAAAAAGCAGGCGTTAAATCCCCCAACCCGCAAAGGGACCTCGTAGTAAGGCGGTAAGGATTTACCGGTACCGGTATTTTACCGGTACCGGTAAATCCTTACCGTCATCCGTGTAATGAGGCCCTTAGACACATAAACAATATACACACAACACTAACATAACCAGTAACCCTTACAGCTTGCTTTTTTTACATAACATCAGTGTGCATGGAATTGAGTTTGTAGTTATTAAACTAGGCATTATAAATGAGAAATGAATAAAGAGTACAGGAAATCAAATCATACCATTTAAGATCTCCATGTTATTACAGTAATTTGCTTCGTTCAAATGGAGTATCCCATATGTTTGAGCATGCTGAAATATAAGCTTAGAATCAGAATTTTTGGAGGAGGATCACATCACAGCTATACCCTTACAGAAGGGTTCTCTGAACAAGTCATCAATGATGCTTCTAACAACGTATCCATGGCTTTATGATGTTAAAACAACTGACAAACAATATTGTCCAATCCAATTAATTACAAAATACAATTCAAGAGCGAGAGAAATTCACAACCACTGGGCTATCCGAAAATTAGACATGGATATTTCAGAAAAACGTTGGGCTAAACCTAAGATCACTTTATCTAAATCCCCATCTTTGGAAGACACATCAGCCTGCCTACATCTTTTTCTCCTTAGCTACACCACCTATGGGTATCAATCCAAAGAGAGAAATACTGGTGGTTTCAAGGAATGTAACAATTGTAAGGTTTGCAAATTAGCCATTGTGAACGGGGTTTGGCATATTGAAAACCCCTAAAATGTTTATGTTATGATATGATAAGGCTTTTATAACGCGCCTATACACAAGTGTTTCAAAGCACAACGCGGCAAGGGAGGGGGAACAGAGTGAAGACAAAGACAACAATCCTACTAGGCCAGGTGTCATTCAGATTGCGCAAGTGCATGGGAAGGGGGAAGGAGAAAGTATGGGGTAGGAGGAGGGAACAGTACAGTACAAGGGATAATAGAATAAATAACACTAAGTAAAAGTACGGCCAGCTGGTGACAAGTGTAAGGGTAAGTGCATCAGGTGTCAAGTGCTGATAGTGGGAATGAAGGGATACAGAAGACAGTCCCAGGGGGAGATGTTGCCTGGAAGGCAGTGCAGGCGTGTGACTGGTGGGGGAGGGGACCTGTGACCGAGATCAGAGGGTGGCCAGGTAACCAGTGCAGTTTCAGTTGCAGTCAGAAATTCAGCAGGGGAGAGGAGGAGAAAAAGCAGAAGCAAAGAGAAAGGTTTTGAGGTGTTTCTGGAACCAGAGATGATTCTCCTCAAGTTTCAGGGAGGCAGGGAGGCTGTTCCAGAGGGAGGCCCCAGCCGAAGAAAGAGATCCACCACCAACTCATTGCTTGGAGAAGCGACTGACCCTGAGGGAGTTGGAGGTGGATGAGCGAAGAGCTCGAGACGGAAGATATTTAGGAAGAGAGAGTTGGAGGTATTGCGGCCCCAGGCCCCAGAAGGCCTTGTGGAAAATGCAGAGGGTTTTGAAATGAATCCTCACAGCCACTGGGAGCCAGTGCAGAGATTTCAGTCCTGGACAGATACGATACCTGGGCTTGAGGCCAAGGACAAGTCTCGCAGTCCTGTTCTGGAGTAGTTGCAGAGTGCGGAGAGTAGAAGCAGGCAGATTTAGAAAGAGGCTGTTGCAGTAAGTCAGCCTCGAGAGAACCACTGCTCTGCAGACAGAGAGATTCTGAGGGAAGGTGAGGAAAGGAAGAATACCCCTGAGGAGGGGCAGCTGGTAGTGTGACTTCTTAGAGACATCAGAGATGTAAGGAGAGAAGGAGAGTGTGGAGTCGAAGATGACCCCAAGGTTTTTAGCCTCACCGGTGGGAGCAGGAAGAGGGCCAAGAGAGGCTGGCCAGAGAGTGACAGGAAAGGAGGGATCGGGTGTGCCAATGAGGAGAATCTCAGTCTTACTAGCATTAAGGCAGAGATTATTGGTGGCGCACCACTCCTTTATGACAGACAGGCAGTCAGAGATGAGAGAGGGAGAAGAGGTGGCTAAAAATTAGCTGAGTGTCATCTGCATAGCACTGAAAGTTGGGGCAAAGCATGGCAATGTGGTGGGCAAGCAGTGCCAGGTATTGGTTGAACAGCCAGGGAGAGAGGTTAGGCCCCTGTGGAACACCACAGGTAGAGATAGAGATAGAGGAGTGGAAGGACCTAAGTTGAACTTTAGACATAAGGGGCCTCATTATGAGAATCGCATTAAAAACGCAGTCATTACCGGCATGGTGGTATTTGCACATCCGTGTGCGAGCATGCGCAAACCCCCATGGGGATAATGGCTGCACCGCCATGGCACTAAAGACCCTCCAACCCCCCGATAGCGCCATCACGGAACCCGCCGAAACAACCTCCGCCCCCAGGAGCAACCACTTAATAACGGACCCGGCAATACTATCATGAAAATACTGGGTTTGTAATGCCAGACCCGGAAGTAACGTCATTGCGCCGGAACGGGAAATGTGCCGGCGGCCATCTTAAAAAACACAATCCATTGCAATCCTCTTAACACAGCACCGGTACAGAGTGGAGAGCAGGCCCAATCAAGCCACCATGTCCAAGGCAACTTGCAAGTCCACCCCCGCATGCGCAAGAAGCGCTTCTCGGACGATGAGATGAATATGCTGGCGGACACGCTGGCAGGCCATGCCGATGAGATCTTTGCCAATGACCTCAAACGCGCAGCCCAATTGCAGAAAAAAGAAATATGGGAGGAGGTGGCATGGAAGGTGACTATGGTTGGCACCACCATACGCAGGGTGAAGGACTGCAAAAAAAGATGGGACGATCTGCGTCTCCAGGTGCGCAACATACTATCAGCCAACCACAGGGAGGCCATGGCTACAGGCAGCGGGGTCCACTCACCCACCAAATTGATGCGATGGGTGGAGACATGTAGCACCACAATAAACATGGAATCGATTAAGGGCTTCTGAGAAATGGATACTGGTATGCTGACATCGGCAGATGGAGGTGAATGTTCCCACAAACCCCATAGAACCAAAGCATAACGTAGCACAACAGATGTGAAAGTGAACCAAGCCAATGCATGGGCCATCATACATGTATATACAGATCCATGTCCAGATGGTGGTCAAACCCTGGCACAATGAAATGCATGCTTCGTGCCAATCCCATTACCAACAGACACCCAACACACAGGGATCATTCACATGTCACACATCATGCAAACCACAATGCAACGGTATGCCACCTAGAACACATCATTCCAGAACGGAGAGTCCACGGTGTATGCCAATATGCCCACCCCCCATTGCAAGTACCCTGTGCGTCACACCTAGAAGAATGCATTGCATGAAACATGAACTACTGAACAGCCCCAAATCATGCGTCTTGCACGTAACACCATCACTGATACCCTGCTTCTCTTGTTCTCCCACAGGCACAGATGCAGAAAGTGAAGACCAGGACCTTGCCCCAAAGGCCACAACATCCTCAAAGGGATCCAGGGCCAGACAAGAAGGCACTAGACCTTCTACCTCCAGGGCAACACCAACCCCCAGAATGCAACACAGGCCAGCAGTACAGCCCAGGCAAGCAGAGAAGGAGACAACACCAGCTAATGACACTGCCACCACGGAGTCGGTAACTCTTGCAGAGGGTGATGGAATGCAGTCTGCTACCACCAGTTCCATAGGGGAGGTAGCAGTCAGTGCCCCACTCAGCGATGTGGAGGTCCATGCCGAGAATTCCTAGACATGGACAACAACATCCATGTGGTGTGTCCTATACCCTGAGCCCCCAGCCCACCCCCCAGCACTCCACACAGGGAACACCAGTATGCCCCATGCAGGAACATGCTGTTGTACTGGGAAGTCTGCATCTAGTAACCACATCAGAGGGCAGTCCAGCAATGGGCCACCCTGCCATTGCACCGTCCACCTCCACAGCCCCCACTAACATGGAGGCCTGCCTGACGAGGGTTGAGGCCTGCAAGGACAGTATGATTGAACTGGTCTGGCAGTATGTGGCGGAGGGGGAACTGACCCGCCGTGAGATACGGGAGGCAAATGCAACTTCCACAATGGCCATGAACTCCAACACCATTGTCATCCGAGACAGTTTAGCTGCAGTTACACAGGTCCTTGGCAGGATTGTAGACCTTATGCAGCAGCAACAACCTGCACCAGCGGACGGACAGGCATCCACCTCCACCCCATTAACCACACCTGACAGCTCAACTCCCACAAGCACTGTGCGCATGACCAGGCGAGCGCACGCCACACGGACATGCTGCCCCCAGACCCGAAGAGAGGCCGGAACTAGCAGGTCCACCCTGAATGTGATAACTGCCACCTTGGGATAATCATGATTGGCACATCGTGAGTGGGATGATAATGGGTGATGGGGAGGTGGTGTTGGTAGTGTTTGGGGGTTTTGGGGGTGTTGGAGTGTTTGGGGTGTCGGGGGTATGGGGTGTTGGGGGGTATGGGGAGTGAGAGGAGGGGGGAGGGCATGTGTGAGATGGAGGGATGGAGCACAATATTGTTAAATTTCCAATACACCGGTTGTGTTAAAAATCATATCATGACTGGACATTGTTCATTTTGTGTGTGTTTATTCAATTCATGACAGTGCACAGTACCCAACTCCCCACGCACCCTGTGTCCATGTCCACAACATCCCAGTCCCCAGAGTAGTACTAACACAGAACCATTAGCATCCCTGTCGTTCAGAAGAAATCGTCAATCAGTGATTGTCACACAGCACGGCCATCTTGTCCATCGCAAACTGCCAGAGGTGCTGCTTCTCCTCCATCATCACCCTCATCATCCTCACCCAGTGCATGCAGGTTAATGTCAGGTGGCAGTAGTACATTTCTCCGGATGCACATGTTGTGCAGCATGACAACAGACCATGGTGATCTTTCCCAACTTTTCAGGCCCAGTAAAGGAGTGCTCCACCAGACCTGCTGAGGCAGCAGAACCGTGTCTTCAACAGACCAAAGGTCTGCTCAATCACAACACAGGTAAGGGTATGAACTTGATTGTACTCCTCTTCATGCCTGTTCTGCGGGGTTCTGTACAAGGGTAAGTAGCCACGGCTTCAAGGGATAGCCACCATCACCTGCATAGGAGCACAATGAGGTATGTGTAAGTCAATATATGATCTGACACCATTTGAAATCACTGCCACGGTTGCAGCTATTTGGTGTTGACATGCAGGTGTCCCTGGATGTTTGAACACAGGTTCATTTGATGCAATCAGTACTGTACTATGGTCTGCTGGTGTGGATTGTGTTGTCCAGATGATGCAGGGTGTTCACTTGCATGCTGATGCAGATGTACTGTGGATGCGGAACAATGTCTTGCCACCCATTTTGGCGATGTATGGTACTCTGTATCTATTCCCACTAGTGCCATTGCCACAGGTGTAATCATGTTTTGTCACCCATCGCTTGACATTCCCATGGTGGTCTGCTTGTGCGTCTGGCATATTGTCATTGCTGTGCAGCATTGGTCTTATATATGACATTGATGTGTCATGTTCAGGTTGGGATGTTCAGGGCAACAGTGTTTAGCTGTATGTCAATTGTCCACTCACCACCCAATCTCACCCAGGTGGAGTATGTATCCCCCCAATCTCACTCAGGTGGAGTATGCACCCCCCCAATCTCACCCAGGTGGAGTATGCATCCCCTCTCCCAATCTCACCCAGTTGGAATATGCATGCTCCCCAATCTCACCCAGGTGGAGTATGCATCCCCCCATCTCACCCAGATGGAGTATCCATCCCCCCAATCTAACCCCCCCCACTGCACTACCATGGGCCTGTCAGGCAATTTACCAAGCAGCCAGGCACTTCGTCCAGCATGTCGCTCCATGTAGAGGGGTAGCGAGGAGTTATGCAACACTATGGCATCATGTCTGGATCTGGGACAACGTGTGATGATCTTGCTGGAGTCACATACCATCTACACATTGATGGAGTGGTATTGCTTACGATTGTGGTATACCGCCTCTATGGCATGAGGGACCACCAATTCTACACGGGTGCAGTCGAGGGCACAAACGCAATTGGGCATGCCTGCCAGTGAGTGGAAGCCAACTTTAGTGTCAGCAAGCTCCTGGCCAGTCCATGGTAGGGATATGTGGATGCTTGCGTGCTTCAGGAGAGCATCCAGCACTTGGGTCAGCATGCGTGAAAAGAGAGGTTGTGATATGCCATGCAGCTGCCCCACTGTGTGCTGGTAGGTGCCTGTGGCCAGGAAGTGGAGCACAGACACTACCTTCAGTAGAGGAGGGATGGCAGTGCGGATTTCTATCAGGCTGACGATGTTGTCGTGTATCATGTCCACTATGGTGGTGATGGTATCCTGGTCCAACTGGTACAGGGTGTGGATCTGCTCAGGGGTTAGGTTTAATGGACTGGCTCTGATGTGAGGGATTGGTGGCTGCCTACATGGTACCACTGGCTGCACTGGTGGGACTTGCTGGGCCTGTCTCACCGTCCTTCTCATCCTGCGTCTCCTCTGTGCTGCCTGTTGTTGTTGTTGTAGTTGTAGTTGTTGTTGCTGGTGTAGCAGTACAGACATGTCCTCCAGCCCCAGGATTGCAACTACAAGTGTAGGAAGGGGTGTGGTTTGTGGGTGTGCTCCTTTTGTACTGGGACGGGCTCCATTGCCTCCACCTGTGGTGACTGTGTGCACCTGTGGCAGTTGGCTGCCCTGCAGGTTGCTATTTACGGGTGGTCCGCGATGCCTGTAATACCGCCATCATGCAGGCCCCATTTACCGCCGTTGGGATGCTGGTAAGTGCATGCCCGCGTGACTTGTGATGTCCTCCTGTTAGCGACATCCCGACATTTCCGCCGGGGTCGGGGCGCGTGTACGCGGCCATGCCGGTAAGAAGGGGCACGGTACTCGGCGCGTAATGGCCCGGACCGGTAATCGATGCCGGTAATACCATTCCGCTTTCCTTTTTTCATTACCTCCATGATCGTAATGAGGCCCGAGGACTCTAGTTATTATCTGATTGCAAACAATATCTGGAACCAAAGGTAAGTCATCTTGTAAATTAGCTGTATCCACTGGTGCACACCAGTCAGTTCAGACTCTCCAACAGTCACTGGTGGAATACCAGAGGTAGGGACACTCCAGATTCACGTTATCAGAATGACATTGAAATATGTTATGATTAGTAGGCTGTGATCTAATAAGTCCATCTGGGGAAGGAAGGACTCACTATGAGACGCAGACCACCCAGATCCCAACAATACATTCTGCCAGGATTATGTAACCAACATGTGAAACACCTTAAACAGTCTTAAATAAAGCTTGTCATTCTTCTATGCGATATACCATAGTACTACAGTACATAACCAACACTGAAGTCATGAACAATTGACATGTTTGTGATGTAAATTCATGCATGATTTTAGTTTTTCCAGATGATTTGGTTTTCTTCAGTCAAAAAACAGATTGGGGGAAATCTAATCTAAACCCTGTACGAGGTACAGTGCATCACTTATTCTCCTCGCAGCTGTGCACTTTTCTGGCATTGGCTCCCTTTGTGCAGACCCCCATGACGTCTCTGGGATGATTTACAGAGCACCCAGTGGATTTTCCTGCAATGAGGAACTGTCATTCCCTTCCTTGTTGAAGGTCAGCCATCGCCCAACATGTTAGCTCATCAGGTGCATCCATGTCACGGACATCCTTTGAATCCTGTACAACATTATTTATCCCATGAATCAGAGCTTCCATTCCCCCCAAAGGTCTTCACTCTGCACAGGGTCCGCCTCCTAAAGCCAACCACTTCACAGTTGCTGGTAGTTGCCGCTGACCTGCCTGGTTCCTTCGTGCTTTCAGTCGGATTGACTACAAACTGCCATGTAGCTTTTGAGATGAGCTTCATTCTTAGAAGTACCCAACTCTCCCTATATGTTTAGCATTATGGCTGGTTCAGCACAGTACTTGAACAACAATTTTCACCAATCAAATACACTCATATAAGCATTGATTCCACATGACCTATCTTGCAATGGTAATCCTTCATCAGCACTATTGCTTTGCACACTGAATAACTGGTGCTCTCCTTCTCAATGCCACAGTTCATTCCAGCACAGCTTACAATATTTTGCCTATCGTACTGTTGTAGGCTTCTCTGGTTGGTGGGACTTCTTCTCTGCAGTGGTGTGTCGATGTCTGGATCCTTCCCCAGTGAACATGATTGGGTTCGTCTACTGGACCCTCCTTGGATTAGCTTGCTGTTAAAGCACTACATCTTGACCCGAAGGTAAGTCATCTAGTAAGTTAGTTTAATTCAGTTATTTATTGGTTACAGCTAGTTAACTAATGTACATAGAGGAGAAGGAACCACTGGTACCCACCAACAAGTGGTAATGAAAAGTAACATTTGCTCATATCTGCACATCATCGCTCACACCCACTGACATCACACACATATGCTGTCATTCACAAAACAGACAGAAAGTCCATTAGATTGTTTTAAATGGAATGAAGGAGGTTCGTGAAGTCCCAAAAACGTGCATATATCACCAGATATAAAAAGGCAGCTTTTTTTGTTGACTAAATGGAAGTTATTCCTGCTGCTTTGTGCGGGAAGCTGAAAAAGATATGGGGCCGCATTCTAAGTATGCCGGTCTAGAAATAACAGTGCCGGTAAGCTTACCGGCACTGATGTTTTCAGACTGGCAAATTATAAGCCAGAGCCGTTGTGCCCGTGAGGTCTGAGCCGTCACAGAAGCATCAGCGACGTTAACAATGGTGCCAGTGCCAGTGTTTCCGTGTACCTACTCTGTGTACCTACTCCGATAGAGTCATATGGGAATAGCCCGGTGGCACTGGGAAGTCAGGAGCCAGTCATTTTTTATGGGTCTGGCGGTAACCAACCGGTAGTACCGGCACGGTTACCGCCAGACCCGTAATGAGGCCCTTTGTGTGTGTCACTGATGAAGGGGAGGAAAACTTGGGAGGACAAACATTTGGAATAACATTTAACATTTAACATTTAACATTGAACTGTAAATCCTAGATAAATCCTAGATAGGGCGGTTTATTTGCAGATACAAACACATATTTTAAAGTTGACTCTCCGACAATCTTGTTTCGGATCCTCTCAAATGTGACGGAAAACGCTATGCTGGATTTGAAAGCAAATCTTGCAAAGGTTGTAGGTGAAGTTTGAATTGCAGAATTGATGCTTGGCAGCATTTGACCTTATTGATCATAAATTGCTGCTCACGAGGTTGAAGGATCTGGCAGACTGCTCTGACGCCACAGTCTCCTGAATAGCCTAATTTCTCAAACCACCAACTACAAGAGTGCCTCTCCCCCACATTATTTAATGTGTAAACAAGACCACTTTTTGACCTCCTGGTTAGCGTCGGCATTGGTTATACTCACTATGCTGACGATACCCAGGCTGTCTTGGAACTTACTGGGAATTATGATGAGGATGCAGTAAAAATAAATTGAGTTTAGATTTAATCCAGTAAAGGATGACTGTCAATTCATTAGCCTTGAACAAGAAAATGACTGAGCTACTGATTGTAGGTATGAACCAGAGAATAAACAAACTGGATGACAGGTATGTCCAATGCAATATATTGAATTGCACTATACAAGTCAGTTCATGGGTGAAGAACATGGGGGTCTACCTAAACTCAGGGCTCACCGTGACAAAACACGTACTACAGACTAAAGCTGCATGTACTTACACAACCACATTAAACAGACAGATAAAACCCCATGGGCTTCATTATAACCCTGGCGCTCCCTTAATGAAGGGGGCTGGTACGGGACCGGCCCCCTTCATTACGGGAGCGCCGATTACGAGGTTCCCTTTGCGGGACCCGGGTCAGATGTCTGGTAAAACCAGACGTCTTTTCCGGGTCCCGCGAGGGGAAGAAGGAGGTAATAACGGGCCACTTGTAATGTGCCCGTTATTACCTCCCTCCCCATTCCCATTGAGCCGTATGGGGGCTCAAATGGGAATGGGGAATGGTTCCTGCAAGGAGGAATTACCGGGTCCTCCTATGTTGGAATGACCCGGTAAGTCCCCATTGCAGTAACCCGGTAATGGAGCCCGGTTCGGAGGCAGCCATGGTGCTAAGAGCACCATGGCTGCCTCCAAACTCGTAATGAGGCCCTATGGGCCTCATTACGACCCAGGCGGTAAATTACCGCCTGGGTCGTACCTTTACCACCATGGCGTAAACTACGTTTACGCCATGGTGGTTGGCGGACTTACCGCCCCATTCCGAGGTCGGCGGGGCGGTAAGTCCCCAATCCCCATTTACCCTTCCCCATTCCCATTTTTGCCCCATAGGGCATAATGGGAGTGGGGAAGGCGTTAATTACGCCACCGTAAATTACGGTGGCGTAATTAACGACATGGTCCCTTAGCGCCATGGATTTTAACACCTGCTAAAAGCAGGTGTTAAATGCGCCATGGCGCTAAGGGACCTCGGAATCAGGCGGTAAGGGTCGGCGCTGTTTACGCCGCCGTAAACCCCTTACCGCCTGGGTCCTAATGAGGCCTAATGTATCTTACAAAAGTATCTGTTCAGTAGCAACAGCCATGGTAAATTCATAACTGGACCACTGTAACAGTCTATTGGCTGGAACTTTGAAAGGCAACGTGTAAAACTCTTTGAATGCCACAGAATGGCACTCTTACAGCTTTGCGTGGGCCAGACAAGAATGAACATGTGACAAGCAAGAAAAATCTTGCACTGGTTGCCAGTGCAACATCGTATTAGTCACAAAATCCTTTCACTTACACATACATGTGTACACGGCACAACACCCATATTCCTAAAGCAGTATCTGAAGAGGACTGTAAATACCTGCCTTCTTTGATCTAACACACATGGATACCCTGTTTCAACCTGAAAACATTCTGAGGCGCTTGCTTTGATATTTGTGCGCCTAGCCCCTGGAATACTATCCAGCCAAAATTAAAGAACATCAAGAATCTTACTTAAAAAAATATATATATATAAAAACCTTCCTGTTCAACTGCAAGGACTAGATATAAATGTATATGTTAATTACCAGATAATGATTTTTCCTTCATACTGATCTGTTCTTTCCAACTCTTTGTCTCCTGTTACTTGTGCGCACTGAGGCCTATGGGCATGTTGCGGACTATAAAAACCAAATAATAATAATAACAATTCTCATAAAAGAACAATAAAACAGATCATTGGTCAAGTGCCATTGCGAGTGCTGTCTTCTGTGCTCCTACTTACCTGCCAAGTTATCTCTAATGGAGAACCAGCTAAGTTCAGTTGCTGCATACACAGAGGAACTTCCATTACCTTGTTAACTGCTGGGATGTTAATACTGAGTTTCTATTGGCCTGAAGACCAAAAATCATTCGATCCATTGGTTAATCTGCTTTAGTCCCGCCTCCAGACCAGGGAGTGCTATGAATCCACAAATGTGCGTATTGGCACACACGCATTGGTCAAGTGCCATTGCGAGTGCTATCTGCTGACTGCATGTCGGCGATTGAGGCGGAGCGGTAAACTATGTAAGTGGCCAGAATAGGCTGTGAAAACCTTTTAGCAAGCAATCGTAAATGCCCTGATTTTGTGTGAAGCGACTACATGTCTGGTGACCATTGAGCCTCTACAAGTCTGGTTCTCGTGAAAGTCTCTTAGTCGCAAATGGATAACAAAAAACATAGTTGAATCAGATTACGTGCTGGGTGACTGTGAGTCCTATGACCATTGAGACGAAGCACACACGGTGCTTTGTGATTGTTGTATAGGCTGATTGAAACCAGACCCACCACTCAAAGTTGATTATTGCTGCCGGATACATTTTTGAGACGGTGACTGTATCCTGACATTTAGAATTCTGTGCAGTCCAGCCCTCTGCTAGCATTACTTAGTATTATGCCTGACGTCATTCATAATTATTTGCTGCGCTTAAAGGAACGCGTCACTTGCTCCTGTGTTTGACAGCAAGTTGTAATTGGAAAAGAGATCCAGCAAGAAACCTAGAAATCAATCTATGACGACAGTGGCTGTTATTATTAACTCCATTTTTGAGCTAAAAGAGATTGAGGAGTGTGACTGAGGAAAGATCACAGCCTTTCTTAAACCCTCTATGAGGCCCCGCCTTGTGGGGCTTGTGCCTTCCATAATTGTGGAAGAACATATCATTAAAGACACTATTGATCCTAATGTATCTTCAGACAACCCAATTGACAACAATTTATTCTAAATGTATGTCTAGGTCTACAAGAAATACATAACGCTCATAATTGTACTGCTCCTATGGCTGAACAAAAAATCTTGAAAACAGACCAACACCTGATTCCTTCCCCTGACTTGGCAAAATCACCCAATTTACCTGACATAGCCATGATTGCCTATGTCTCATCTCCAAGACACCAAGCACGTTTTTCTTCACATTCATTGTGTCTGGAGACTTGTGTATGGAACCTGAATAGCTGACCTTACTTAAAGCTTTATTTGCCCTTTGCAATAACATGCACAAAGATCAACACATTTTGAAACAAGATACAATTAGATTGGCAGAAATTATTGCAGCTATGCAGGTCCCAATGACCAGGAAATTATTAATGAGGACTTGGCCAATAAAGCGCCCATGATTATTCCAACAATTGTTATCCATGAAACCCAAATCCCACAAATTCCAAGCTGGTGTGATATGAGTGAGGTTTGTGTTAATGAATCACAGTCGGGCCTACCTAAGGACTTGTCTTCTAATAATACCTTGTTCTCTAAAGTTCCCTCTATTCCGGTTAATAAGCAGCAATCTACTAATGTTAGTAAAAAGAGATCCCAAAAAAGAAATTAACTGTCAACAAATAAAACAATTACAGGAAATAAGATCAATTCAACCTCTGTGGTTGCTGTGCAAGCACTGGCATCACACTTTCCTAAAGATATGGTATGTCAAGAAACAGTTAAAGATTTTGAAATTGTGCCAAGCATGAATCAAGACACAAAGGGAAGGAAACCCCAGGGTTATATACCTGGTTTACGGCTAAAAAAATAACAGGATCTCACCTAAAGAAACTATAATTGACTGTGACTTGGCTAGAGTGACCTTTTTTGCTTCAATAAAAAATTCTAAGCCTGATTAGAAAGAGGCTGGTTTTTCTGGTGGTGTAGCTGCTACCAGAAATGAGAGGCAAGTTATGGACGGAGATATTGAATAAATTGGCATTTCTAATGTAGCTAGGCAAGAAAAAGGCAATATGCTAGATCTAGAACCCTTATCTAACAATGCAATTAACATAACTTTGAATAAAAAACAAATTATGGATCTTTATGCTTCATCATCTAGCCCTTTCCTAAACAGCTCAAAGGGACTCAAATTGATCCATCAAATTCTGTTTTTAAATATGATCACGACTCATGACCTTAACCTTGTAGAGATCCCACGAACATCTTGTGACTTAAATTGGAAGGTAATCCATTGTGTATCACCTATATTTACAGAGCTTATTATAACCCAAGCCACTATCTTCGTAGATTTGGGCTCCAAACTCGTTAAAGAGATCAATCCATTGGTCATGTATAAAAAAAAGTAAAGATATGAATGGTAAAGTGGGACACATATCTGATGCTGTTATCAAAGACATTGTGACCAAGGTCTGTTTTTCTCTCCAATCTAAGGAAAATGTGATTGATTATTATGATCAACACTGTCTGGGAAATTCAGATCTTGATGGGGTAGAATGACTGAAGCCCACAAAAGCTGTGCAAATAGTCATCAGATCGTGGAGTACGTGGGGTTGTGTTGTTTGCTTTCCTCAGACATAGCATTTTTACGGGAAACATAGCTAATGCAGGATCTGTTCATAGATGGTTATGTTACCTTTCAGAGGGAATCTCAAAAAAATGTGCGTGGTTGACCTTTCAGTGGGTTAATTATTGTGGCAGCTACTCATTTAAAAACCAAAGAGTTTTTATCATTGCATCAATTGGAGTATGTCTTAGCTATTGCTGGAAAGTTTGATTGCTGATAACAAAACTAGGTTACTACTGTGGCAATAAGACTCGAGGCGGCGGGCCAATACCACCCCAGGTAATGCCCCAGGGCCATAGTTACAGGCCCAAGCTTAACGAGGGCCTTAACAAAGCCGCGGGGGTATTACCGTGGGCATTATGGGCCGGGGTACTAATGGCATTTTTTTCTGTTTTGAAACGCTGCCGCATTCAGAAACCGAAAAAAAAAAAGTTTTAAAAAATTGCTGCCGGGAAAGGGAAAACGTAGTCCGTTTTCCCTTTCCATGGCGGCCATTGGGAGCAGACGCGCTGGGAACAGAAGTGTTTCCAGTGCGTTCGCTCCAAGAAAGAAGAAAAAAGAAGGTAAGTGGGGTTGGGAGGGTGCAGAGGGGCTAGTATGCGGGGGAGGGGATGGAGGGGAAAAATAAACTTACCTGAGTCCCCGGCGGGGGACAAAGGCAGCCTCCAGCCATGGGGAGTCTTGGAGAGGGGATTGCCCCATTTCGTGCCTCCTCATTGGCTAAGGGGCCACCACACCCCTCGCCGGGAACAGAGTACCCAGCACGCACGGCGTACATGGGGATACCATGTGGTATGGCTTGGAAAGAGCCAATCCACTCGTATTCCCGGTGCACAGCGTGTGCCGGGTACTAATGCTGAATATGTATAATCCTTCAGGACAGATTTGTTACATTGAACTATTGCTTGATGTTTGGTTAAATAACCATCTGAATGGCCAAATTACATTGTGGGAGATTTAAACTATCAACGCCCTGGTTTCCCAACAGGGAAGTAATTGTCTCTCGATATTACTGCTATATAAAATGTATCATCATATATGTCCCATTAGAAGTGGTGAAGATGAAATGACAGTGACACTAGTCCCTGGATATCATTTATCCATGCTTATCAATTAGTACTACTGATTAATGCGGATAAAAATGATGTATTTTATACTTAATGGTTTTCAGTTTCTATTGTCTAATGATGTGGGTTTTGCAAATGTGAATAACTTTATGGTTATACCTAACAACTTAAGTGACCATGTAGTGATTGGATTTTCAATTTCTAGTGAATTAAAACAACCATGTGAACAGATAATGGGCACTCTTGCTCTTAGTAACGGTGGGAAAAGAATGAAGTGGTCAGATGACAACCTAAATAAAATCAATCTTAGGCTATTAGATGTGTTGATTAAGGAAAATTAACCCATGCTCTATAAGATAGAGAACTATTATCAGATTATTGAGGCTTTTGTTAATAAGATTGTGAACGTTCGTAAAAAAACAATTTCACAAAATAAGATACACAAGAATGTTCATGACGATACAATTGAAAACAAGAAAAAACAATTAAATAAAGACATTTGTTGGGCTAGGAAAAATGTGAATGATACTTGTTTACAACGAAGTAATGTACAAAAGATGAGAATGAGATTCACAAATTGGCATAGGATGCATAAAGGTTTAATAGCCTCTGTTCATTGGAAGATTATGTTATTTGCTTAAAAGAATAAGGATATGAGTACATTTTGGTATATTTTTAATCAACATAATGTTGGTCACTCGGGCATGAGAGAAATGAACCATATTTCTAGCTATATGTGGAAAAATGATATACGGTCCTTATATTACCTGAAAAATGTGGTAGAGGTTAGGAATAATGATCAAGATATAATTGACAGAAACTTTTTAAAATTTACAGAGGGCCAGGTGGAGAATGTTAAAATTAAAATGGACTTCAAACCCTGCCAAGCCCCTGGGCCAGATTGTCTTCTGAACACACTGTTCAAAATAAACACTAACGTGTGGGCCTGTATTTTGTATATTACATTTCAAGAGATTGTGGCAACAGGGCACATACTAGCATCTTGGAACAGGTCTCTGTTAATTCAGATCTACAAACAAGACACAAGAGAATCAACAGCTAATTATATTGGCCATGATTGACTCAAGTGCAAACGTCTTCTGCAAATTACATCTGCGCTATATTAATGAGTGGACAAATGAGAAGAAGATGTTTAGTAACCAACAATCTGGTTTTAGAAAGGGCTATAATACCCTGTCCAACATTTGGACCTTAATGTATTTTACCTGTAGCACTTTGAAAACTAAGACTAATATTCTGTATATATGTTTTTCTTGATTTTACAAAAGCTTTCGACAAGGTAGATCAACATATTTTGTGGAAGAAGATGAATGAAGGAAAGTTGCCTCCCCAAATCCTACATTTTGTGAAATCTTTTTATATCGATAGTAGTGTCCAGATTAGAGTTAATCAAGAAGGCTCTGTGAGTGAACAGTTTGTTTGTAAATCATGGCTTAAAGCAAGGCTGTGCAATGGCCCCAGTTCTGTTTAATGTTTATACTGCTGATTTGGAAGGAGCTTTGAAGAACTGTTATAATTATACTCTGCGGTTTGCTCATCATCCGATTGCTTGGCTGTCATATGCTGATGACACTATGATTCTTGACCAAACTGCAATAGGCCTTCAGCGTAGTCGTACAGCATTGGAGCAATTTTCCTCTACTCATGGCCTAATTATCAATTTGTCTAAAACAAAAATGATGATGATCAGGGCAAATAGAAGAAGCATCAAAAAACATAACCGGGTAATCCAAAACACCATTCTGGAAGAGGTGTCCAGTTACCTCTGTCTTGGTGCACTTATAACAAATGATATATGGACAAAACCATCTTTCCCAACTCTATTATGAATACAACTAGCACTAAGTTCATGGCTATTAGATAATTTGTACAGAAAACTGGCAGCCAGTGTTTTGAGGGGATGTTTCCACTCTATAAAAGCTGCATAGTTGCATGCATTTTGTATGGCCTTGAGGCTTATACTGCCAAAGAAATCACATGGTTAAGTTTACTAGAAAGTAAATTGTGGAGGAGGCCTTTAGGGCTATCTCAGTCAATTCCGGTAGAAGCCATTTGTAACAAATTAGACATTATCTCTCTCATCACATGGACAATGATTTCCACTTGTAATTTTTATGTTAAGATTTTAATGAATTGATATAATTCTAAATCAATATATTCTTATTTTATTGACTAAGAAGGTGACATTGGAATTCAACAAGTTTTAAAACCATGGTATAATCAAATTGTTGCCTTTTTCAATAAGATAGCATGTTCTTGTACTCCAACAGATCATTTAGCTTCCATTTCTTGGAAATGAAACAAAAGGCAGCCATTTGGGATCAAAAAGTGTGTATCTCCTACCTGTCTGCTAAATCTAGTAATGCAACGTATTATATGCAATCTCTCACAGGTGGATACTGCCTGTACATACATAAAGATTTATAATATATATAATATAATGTGTTTAAGCCTGAACCAATTGCCTACCTTGTCTACCACTGGTGCCTGGCATAATACTCTGATTATTGAGTGGCTATGAAGACTATGGGCCTCATTACACGGATGGCGGTAAGGGTTTACCGGTACCGGTAAGGGTACCAGTGCCAGTAAACCCTTACTGCCTTACTCCGAGGTCCCTTTGTGGGACCCTACCTCAACGGCTGGTTTTACCAGCCGTTAAGGACGGGACCCGCAAAGGGACCTAGGAGGTAATTACGGTACCACAATTTGCGGTACCTTAATTACCGCCTTCCCCATTCCGATTGAGCCCTATGGGGGCAAAAATGGGAATGGGGAAAGGCCATGGTGAATGGGGAATTACCGCCCCCACACACCTTGGAATAGGGCGGTAATTCCGCCATTCACCATGGCGGACTTGGTAAAATACCGGCGGCAACCATGGTGCTAATAGCGCCATGGTTACCGCCGTCCGTGTAATGAGGCCCTATGTAAGGGGGAAATAGAGACTCCCAGGCATCTTTTGACTGATTGCGTAGCACTAACTACGGTATATCGAAAGGGGTATGAGAAATTAGCTTATGATATGAATTTTATTCACACAGATCCATTTTGGTCTCACTTATTTACAGGACCAAACCTAGTTATGAATTTTACAATATGGTATATATGGCAGGAAATTCTTAAGAAATTAATTTGAAAGAACTCTAAATTGAATTGTTTTGTTTTTACATTAAGAGATTGTAATCTGTATTAATGAAGATTTGTGTATGTATTGTTCTTAATGAGTCAATGGTTACAATTTGTATTAATGTACGTTTGTTGTATTTATTGTTGTTTAATGTGTGAAAGGTTTTAATTAGGTTTTAATTAACCAATAAAACACAAACAAAAATAAAAAAAGAAATGCTGCAGAACAATGTTTTGTGTTTATGTGGGGGGGGAGTGAATCACATAAAGAACAACTTAGAGACAATAACAGGGTGGTTATGAATGGTCATGGCTAAGGCATTAATGGTAGTATGTCCCTAGGGTGATGCGGTTGTTGCAAATGAGGCAGAACAACATGCATTCAAGGAGGACCTCAGAAAGAGTTTGTGCAGAAGTTTTAATGGATCTAGCCAATGAAAAAAGGAACAGCAAACACAGGTGTGATTAGTGCTGGTAGTATAGGCATTGGTGTTAGTCCTGATGGGCCAGCATAAGTTGAGGTAGCAGATATTGAGGCAAAAGATACAGTTGAATATGAACTGGAGGCAATGAGATATCTGTGATATTTATGGGACAGGTGAGCCTAACGGTAAGGCTCATCTATATCATCCTAGTGCACTCTGATTAGGCACTGGATGGGTGGTGAGGTACCCAGGCTTTGTGACACCTCCATTGAGGAGCACCTCACAAGTATTTTATGACAGAAGGTGCATATGACTAGCTGAAGCTTTTTGAGGCATTGATGATGCAGCACATAAAATAATGGGGAAAGGTTATATAGAAACAAATTGTTGTAAGTCCTTGAAAAGTGTGAATTCATTTATTTTGCCATTACTACATTTGCGTCTCTTGACCCTGGATCAAATGGTACTTTTACATGTGGTCAAAAATATAGTTTTGGTATTATGTATTGCAGAAGCAATTTCTCGCGCATATGAAATCGTGCAGGATCTCGTAGTGCGTCTCGCAACAAATTAGATGTCTCGTATTTTGGGAGTTGTGCAATGCACCTGTCGTTCCCACATAAATGGAGACAGTTATATAGCAAATAATTGTCCCATGTTAATGTAGTTTCCATTAACACATGTAGTTCTTTTTCCCCCTGGAGTAAATGGTAACTTGCCATGTTGCTGATTTTGTGATGGAATTACATATTTTCTCTGGAATTTCTCCCTTGCGCAGCATCATGTGGGATAACATGCAGGGGATCATAGTCAATGATGTGTCCATCACAATGACACAGGCAAATCTCCCAAAATGCTTATCACCTCAAAAGAGATGTTTAGTCTCAGTTTATTAAAAACAAAAATCTTTTGGAATGCAAATATTGATGTCCCGTTTGTAGCTGATAACAAAACCGCAGTTCCTAGTTATGGTACAGCTTGCTTGAATGGTACAGCTCTCCTGAACAATGAAAAGGACAATGGAAATGTAGTTTGGGCTGATTTGTCAGTTGAAAAGAGTCTTAATCAAAAAATGTTCAAGCTTTGGCATCAAAATGGTCTAAAACAGAATGTCTGATGTGTGCGAAGCCTCACATTGACTCACTAGCTTGCCTCTCTATGAACAAAGTATCAACATTGCGTGGCTTAGTCGTGGACATACATTTTGTAGGAAACAAGTGCTGAAGCCTCTTGTTGCCACTGAAGAATTGTCAGAAAAGATGCCTGACAGTACAGGCATCATGAAAAGTGATCTGATTGACACCTATCAACCGAGGAGGTCTCCCATTGTAGTGAAGCTTGGATCCATGAAGAAGGAGAGAAAACACTAAACATCAAACCATTCCATGGGTGACATGAAATTGGAACATTTTAAATTAAAGTATATATTTGCATGCTCATCCCTACACCCGCACACAAGCAGAAGGGAGTGTACACCTTTAGGGTCCCATATTCCTATCAAGCATGACACAACATTTTCCTGTTAAAATAAATCTCACATGGGTAGTCTTAGGGTAAACATTAAAAGGCCACTGTAAAATAAATACAACTTAAGACCTAGCAGCAGGTCCAGTGTCGCCATGCCTAACAAGGGAATATGTAAATCAAAACCAAATCACTGGTGAAAAATTGTCATGCCCGGAGAGAGGTATACATAATACCCCCTCCCCAACCCTGGAAGCAGAATGGAGTACGACCCTCCCACCTTGGTTGGCACGGATTTCTGAACTGTACATAACAGGTCACCATAAGGCAGATAATGGGGGGCAAGAGAATTAGGGAGTGGTTGTGGATAGGTAAGAGAACTAGGAACACCGGAAAGGGGGTTAGGTATATTGATTGGCTGGGATAGGGGGGAGCAAAGGGTAAACACACTTTGCACAGTACCTGAGGGCGAGGATGCCTTCCAACACACGTGCATCATAGAATTGACCACTCTACCTATACCATGGAACCACTCTTGATTCTGCACCATATAACCACTCTCGATTTGTGGCCCTGTTATCCTGCCCTGTTCTAGATATATACCTTCAGATATACATATATGCTGCAATGAGTGTTTCCTGAAATAGCACACAGGTGTCTGTCAAAATAAATACTGCAGATACAGTGTACAGAGATACACATGCCCTATCCCACTAAGTCACATGAAATGGCAGCTACATACAGTCTCTGTGTTCAGCCACATATACAAAAGCTAGCACATGACGGGTAACATACAAATGACAATGCTGAGGAGTCATTGCCCAAACAAGCATGTGTCCTGATAGCTTGGAATGCTGAGTTATTCAGCTAAGCAGCAACAAATGGTGCCATGCAGAACCCTGAGTGTTCAGCTTCTACACATGGATTCATAGAAATGCTGCAATGTGTATTCATGGTGTTGTATTGCTAAACACAATACTTATGACAAACAGCTAACATAATTAGTCTACTCATGGGGTCAAACATCATAGACCTGTTAATATCACAGAGCAGCCGCACACATCAGTACGTATCTTCTGCCCATGGAACCTCACAAGGTTTCCCAGGGAGTGTTGGATGACTGCAGAGAAGAACTGGTCAGATCAAAGAGCTCTGATCTCAGTGAGCAAGGCAAATGCAGACGTCCCGCCGCTTGTTAATTGGACAGACACAGATGCTAAGCGCTGAGAGAAGCTAGCGCTTTCCTGCCCATGCCATGAACAGCAATAACCAGCACTCGGCTCAGTCAAGGGCGGGACTTAGGAAGATGAGCCAGCAGCATGTGCGCTGAGCAGACTGCCACCAAGGATCATGGGAAATGAGGATCATAGCCCTGGAACATCGCACCTCCGTGGGTTGTTAGCACATTTCAGGTGGCTCTGGCCGCAGAGGACCCTATGTTTCCCCGCCACCCCAACTATCCTGACAGAAGTTTTCCTTAACCAAACACATATTTTTGAAATAATCATGGTGTGGTTCGAAAATTCTCACAGTTTTCATGACAATGAAACAAACAAATGAGTTATCAAATTGATAAGCATCACATTAATGAATGATTGCAATGTAAAATGGTATGCAGGACTTACATTATTAGTAAAGGACAATTTAAGAATTTTCCAGGACAGATTCTTGGAAAAAGGTAGGAAATGTTCTCTTTTCAAATGATATGTTATTGCATTGACAATTTGGAATTGATCATATAACAAAAATATATCAATAATTCTGCTGATACACTGACATATTACTACATCATTAGGGTAAAAGTTTGAGATTTGGAAATCAAATTAACCTTTTTGTAATAAATGACATCATTTGGTTTAAGTGGTGTAACCAAATCTACTATATGCTTGTCTCCATAAACCCATACTCATAAGTTTAGTTGAGTGGCACAGAAAGACACTTTCAAACTATTTTCTAATATACTTCAATAAAACAAACACGTTTAGAGCCCTTAATGTGGCTATTATTAGTACAGCAGGATTATTATTATACAATAATAATAATAATGATAATAATATATACATCAGTTAAAATGTAGATACATATAGAGAAATAAACAAGGCAAATGAATGCAAGACTTTATTTAATACTAAGTATAATATGAAGAAGATTTCCTGAGATCCACTTAACTGTGTAGTTGTGCTCTGATCTTTATTTGTCTAATGTAGACTGCTAAAGTTAACATTTCAAAATGTTTCTTTTTAGCCATGTTTTGCTGGTTGAAAATATGTCTTTTTCCACTATTCCTGCACAACTTCATGCACAAAAATAAGGTCAAGCAATGTTCTCACCACTCGAATGTACCACGATGTTCTACCACTAAGTATTTAAAAATGCCAAACAGCCTGGTTCTCTGAAAAAAGGCAAGGAATAGTGCTCACCATGTTTTGCCATTTCCTTGAATACATTTGGTTATAAACACAAGACTTCACAGGGATTTGTGTAAACCAATTACAGAGGAAAACAAAAAATCCCAATATGTCTCTGCTAAATACTTTCTTGTTAAGAAAACTTGGCAGTAGTTTTGTGCGACATTGGGGTAGACAATTCACTTTTGGTTATAAATTTGTGTCTTACTTTCACTCAATTTAACTCCCCCTACTCTGTCTCAGTACGAGTTGTATTTATAAGCAGTATGTGACTATTTAAATGTGATTGGAGAATCCTTAAATGCAGGTTTATCTTGATTCATATATAATATCAGCTCAAAATATATGCCCAGAGTCAGAGAAGCCCTACCATTATGTAGGTTGTTTTTGAATCCTTCTCCTGTCCCAGAATTCTTTGAGATATATTTATATCCTCAGTATTTTCCCTGAGTGTGACATGGCATGTGGGTTACCAGACAATTTTGAGTTTTTAAGGAAGATTAAAATGCTAATTCCCAATTACTCGGAATCGATCATATACACAGACACATGAGCGTCCTGGGGATGTAGAAGGAAGGATAGTAAGGACTGGAATCCGGCCTCCGTTCTGCCATCATATCATACAGCTGGTTCAGGAATTCAATTTCATACTTCTAAAATCACTTGACTATTATTTTCTTCACGTAGCAGCAGCAGAGGCCACACAGCCACGAAACAATGTCATGAATGGTGAGCATCTTCACACAGGTTCATATAGGGGAAAAGATATCTACTCACATTTAAATCAATGGGCCTCATTATGACTCTGGCGGTAGCCGTGCCGGTAAATACCAGCACGGCTGCCGCCAGGGTCATTTTTTTTCTGGCACCCAGCAATAGGGACTTACCGGGGCATTACAGCCCTGGCGGTCCCGGTAATTCCTGATTGCTGGGGCTGGAAAATATTAGTCCCCATTCCCATTTCAGACCCACTGGACTCAATGGGAATGGGGAGGATGGATGCACCGGCACCATTCAGGAATGGTGCTGGTGCATCCGTCAAGGTCTGCGAGCGGGTGCCTTTCTGCCCACCAGAAAGGCACCCGCTCCCAGAACTCGTAGTTGGCCGGTCTGGAGACAACAGTACCAGCAAGCTTACCGGTACCATTGTTTCAGGACCAGAACATTTGTAATGACCCCCAATTACTTGTTTTTTTGTAAAGATAATGGAGTGGGAATGTCACAATAAAGAACAAAAGTACATGCTTACTGAGATCTACTTGCAAGCCAATCACAAACATGGCATACCTGATCCACTGTGAAGAATCCTATGAATCCCTCACTGAAACCATGCCTTAAGTCCTTCCCAGGTGTGCAGGGAAAGGCAGACACTTCCTGATCCTGACCTCAGTGATGGTGTACTGCGGGAGAATCACCTGGGAAGAGACAAGGCCCAGTGTGGTGAGAAGATCCTGTGGGATGAGACAAAGTATTTGTGCTCTGAAAGGAAGTTCCTTTGAGGGCATCCAAAACAGGTAATGGCATATTGTCATTATAATGTCCCTGACCCTCATGTACGATCTGTGACAAGGGGTGTACATTCTGTTAGATCTGAGCAAGCCTTGTTAACATTAAGATGTTTTAAAGGGATTCAGGAAGTACACCCTCCTTACTCCCAAAGGTAAAAGGTAAAAGGTAAAAGGATTGGACAAAAATGGCTTAAGTCAAATATCTTCCTCTGTAAGCACCAATTCTAAGAGTCCATCTTTGAATGAGTTTAAGGGAAATAAATCTATCCTTAAAATTAACTCAATTATTAAGATAACTAACCTTGTTGAAGGGGACTACACATCCCTAATCCCATGAGTGCTGGGACAAGGAAGAGGGCTGAAGAGGAATGCTGTAGCAGTAGTCTGGCAATTAAGCCCAACAGCCCTTAGAGAACCTTGAAGGCATACAAGGCCCCCTCTGGTGCAGGCAATTTGAAGGAGATGGAACTATGAATGTAAGCCAAGCTGTAGCAGTAGTAGGAGGAAGAAATAGACACAAAGCTGGCAAACCAAGCAAAAGTGGGAGAACACACCAGAACGTGGAGACAGCAGATTCCACCTGCTTGTTCTGAGAGGGTCCTGTTCCCCCAAACTCTAAATTGCAGAGGCTGTACAACAGAAAACATGCAGGAGAGCCATATTTCCCCATGTGAGACTGATTGCCAGGGTTGCCATGCAACAAACATGTTGGAAACCGAGGCGAGGAGCAGTTGTTAAGCTGTGGCTCTCAGTTGCGAGATGGGCTCCATAAACATGTGACCAGACCAACAACTCCTTCAGAGAGGCAGGTTACAGGTCTCTAAGAAGCCAGAAGCAGTAGAAGCTGTGGTAGAAGTTCTGAAAGCAGTGCGATCTGCAGAGCAAGTGTTAAAGAAGTTGGGGAGTGAAGCCTGGCATTCTAATACCTTGTTCATGCATTGCCCGAAACAGTATCCAGTTCCCTATTCACTTACGGGTGATTTAAAGTGAGCTGAAGATGTTTGTTGAAGTTCTAATACATGAACAATAAAAAAGTAGCAATCACATATATCAGAAAAGTCCTTTTACTTGCATGGAGAGATAATGCTGCTTAAACCCATTGTTAAACCCTTAACCAACTGTAGCTACTGAAGGAGTGCTTGTGTGCCACTAATTAGGAAGTGTGAATGCTGAGAAGACCATTACCGAAAACCTAATCCTGATAAAACATTTGTTGAAGTCTTTATCTTGTACAAATCATATCAAAGTGTGGTCGTGTGTGTCTAATTGTGATTCCGAAAGAAAGACAGAACTCTACCCTTTACCTTTTACATGGGAATACAATTCAACAAAAGTCTTTAACCTTGAAAACTACCTTAAGAAGTGGTTGCGTGTGCCTAAGTGTGATTCCTAAGGAAAGACTGAACTCTGTTATTTACTTTAATGCAGCATACATTTTCATATAAAATAAGATAAAGTGCATCTACTATTGAAGAAGAGAACCAACATTGCCTCCGCCAAGAGCCTCTCCATGTTAAACGTGAAACCAGCCTTTCTCAGAGTTAAGGAGCAATCTAATTGCTACTGTGAAGTTCATAACAGTTCAGCGGGCATAAAATGCATATGTGCACACACTACCTTTAGCTAAGAGAGTGGCACAAAGGCTTCTGGATAATCACTTGGGGTGAGAAAGTTGGAGTTGAGACAACCTGTAGGGCCAAAGACTAGGGAAACCAGAGAGAAGTGAGTCTTAAAGGCAACCCCTGATATTTATTGTGCAGACAGACAGGAGAGTCAAAGAGGCTGCCCCCTTTTGAAGAGAGCTATTCAGAGGAAGAGTGCCTTGTCTAATTGAAGGTGTTGAAGTACTTTAAAGAGTATCTTGTCATAGCCTGTCTAGAAGTACCAATCAATGAAGATTTAGTAGTAACCAAAGAACTGAAGTTGCGGTGGTATATCTGGTTGTCAGTGGATGTAACATTGTAGTAGCCTAGACAAAGTGGAGTACTGTGAGACTAAAGTTACTGTTCTCATGTTGAATCAAGTAGAAGTGAAGTTGTTGAAGGGGAATGCAGCACCACTGAGGAATCATCCTGAAAATATACCATTGTGAATTCTAAAACTGTAACTAATTAAATATTAACTGTTAACCAAGAACTGTGTGTATCACTGACAGTTGTGGTTATTGCATTTCTTATGAACTATGTCAAGTCTTATTGAAGAGTTCATAAATCATTGTTGTTGGGATTACCAATGATGCTAGTTGGTGGAAGTGAAAAGTGGATATTTCACCAAGCAGAAGAGATTTGATATCATTGGAACTTTGGTTAACAAACCTTACTTTGACTTTGCAACATCAAGAACTGATTTGAGACATTTATTTGGTTGAACATTTGCAGAGCTGACCTTGAATCATCGGAAGGGGAATGCACCCTGGACGTCAGAAGGTTATTCAGAAACTGTGAATGTTGTTTCTGTTATGCTATATTGCCATCCATTTTCTTTGTGTATTTGTTGCTTACTGAAAGCGCCAGATATCTTGTGTTAGAGTGTTTTCCCTTAGCTTTGGTTAGGCAGGGAAATCCTCAGCGGAGTAGGGATAGTGAGGCATTTTTCTATATTCTTTTGAGAATTAAATGACATGTTTTCATAAATCTTGAAACTGCTGTCTGTCTCGCATTACTGACCTCTCTCACCACTCTTGGAGTATTCGCCAAATCAGAGCAAGTATGGGTTGTTAGATTTGGTTGCTGCCCTGAAGTTATTTTATGCACCAAAGCTTGGCCCTCAATGTCAGGTGTTCCATTTGAAATCTTCTGAAATTAATATTTAGTGACTATTCAGTACAACCATTCTTCTTTGTAAAAAAATACAAAAAAACAACTACATGCCATTACTCTTACCTGCATTTTGTAAAGGGACAGACTACATTTTCTTTTGTATATGTGAATGTAGGATAGCAGAGGGGCAACATGCTGGTCTTGGAAGCAAGACCATGCAGAGCAGCAGAGGTTTGAATACCAGATCTGGCTTAGAAGCTAAACTCAAGTATTAAGCGCGTTTTAAAAAAAATAATTAAAAAAAATATATGTTGCAATAAAACAAAACATGTGGATGCTGGCATTTCATTTCTCCTTGAATTGAAGTAAAGGCATTTTTAGCCTGGCTGACAGAAAGAAATACAGTGGTATTCTGCTCGCTTTCTTTTTTTTTTTTGTTTATGTACAGGCGTGTCAGAAATGACCCTTCTATGCTTTGCTCATGACACTGCACCAGTGAGAAACAGGAGTATGTGGATGCTTTTCAATTTTACACACTTCAGAGAGAATGCCCTCTGCGACTTGGAATCCAGTTTAATTATGCATACATGCTCTGGTTTGGTTTGTGTAATCACCCATGGTTGTGGTTCAGTTCTCCTTTGTGGTGATTGGACAACACTTCAATTGAAGCAAAATACATACAGGGTAATTCATGGAATCAAGCGCAGAAGTGGCGCACGCGGCTGGCGCACAGAGGGAGCGTGAGCCATCTGCGTTTGCCAAAACCCATTTTGACGCACAGCGTATTCATGGATTTAAACGTCTGCGGGGCATGTCCAGGGGTGATGGGCTGCCTGCGGGGCATGGTCAGGGGTGATGGGCTGCCCGCAGGGCATGGGGAGGGTGGATGGTCTGCCTGCGGGGCATGGGGAGCGTGGATGGACTGCCTGCGGGGCATGTCCAGGGGTGATGGTCTGTCTGCGGGGCATTTCCAGGGGTGATGGCTGCCTGCGGGGAATGGTCAGGGGTGATGGGATGCCTGCGGGGCATGGTCAGGGTGGATGGGCTGCCTGCGGGGCATGGAGAGGGTGGATGGGCTTTCGGCGGGGCATCTCCAGGGTCGGGGCAAAGTCAGGGGTGATGGGCTGCCTGCGGGGAATGGGGAGGGTGGATGGGCTGTCTGCGGGGCATGTCCAGGGGTGATGGGCTGTCTGTGGGGCATGGTCAGGGTGGATGGGCTGCCTGTAGGGCATGGGAAGGGTGGATGGGCTGTCTTCAGGGCATGTCCAGGGGTGATGGTCTGCCTGCGGGGCATGGTCAGGGGTGATAGGCTGCATGCGGGGCATGGGGAGGGTGGATGGGCTGCCTGCGAGGCATGGGGAGAGTGGATGGGCTGTCTGTGGGGCATGTCCAGGGTTGTAGGGGGCTCCCCTGTGGTGCGGACTGCCTGCAGGGGGTACATGTGGCTCCTCACAACAGGGGTGCACAAATATGGGTGTACGCGAGTGCGCTTTTCACGCGATTCTGCTGGCGTGAGCGGGGTACGCGTATTCCCAGGTTGCGCAAAGAGTTTTATAAATGATTTCGCTGGTGCAATCAGGGTACACATATTCTGGGGATGCGCAAGGAGTTTTACACACGATTGGGCTGGCGCAAGCAGGGTATGCATATTCTGAGGGGTGCACTGGGAGTTTTACACACGATTGGGCTGGCGTGAGCGGGGAACGCATATTCTGATGGTTGCACAGGGAGTTTTACATGTGATTGGACTGGTGCGAGTGGGGTACGCGTATTCTGAGGGTGCACAGGGAGTTTTACACGTGGTTGGGCTGGTGCAAGCAGGGTACGTGGATTCCGGGATACATAAGTGTGCTTTACACGCCAATTGTCAGTGCGTGCCCTCCCTGGTGGGCCCTCTCCATACCCCACAGCCAGCCCACACCACAGAGGACCACCCTACACCCCTGGGCTTGCCCCGCAGCCAGCCCATCACTCCTGGGCATGCCCCGCAGGCTGCCCATCCACCCTGCCCATGCCTCGCAGGCCGCCCATCCACCCTGACCATGCCCCGCAGGCAGCCCACATGGCACCATGCACTTGTGAGCCCCAACACATTTCCCCCCTCCAGTGACGGTCACCTGCCAGCAGGCCTCGACACATGTCCCCCCCACCAGTGACAGGCACCTGCCAGCAGGCCCTGACACATGTCCCCCCCACCAGTGACGGGCACCCGCAGCAGGCCCTGACACATGTTCCCCCACCCCACCCCCATTGACGGCAACCTGCCAGCAGGCCCCGACACATGTCCCCCCCCAAACACAATGTCATAAAAATACAGACCCATGGCCCTAATGCCGACCCAAATTCCACCCCCCGACACCACAGTTCAAACACGCACCCATCCACTGCACCCACTCCCTAGTAAATTACCCATACCATGAGAGTCTGAAAAGAACCAGCATGCCCATGAATAAATGTCCTACAGAGCAACACAGTGGCAACACATGACTGAGCCAATGCTCATAGAGAAATGCATGAAACCTATAAGAGAAGAACACACAAATAATATAGATCCAACAAATATATTAAATGTAACATGCAAACTCAAAACCAAAAGCACACTTGAAAATGGAAATTAATCAGGGTCAGTGTGAAAAAAAAATCAAATCCAAGAAAAAAGTGATATCCATGAAAAGCCAAATGAAAAGTGGTCCATCGCCAATGTCCAAGAAACGAAATCCAAAGGTCAAAATAAAAAAATAAAAAAACATTACTCCACGGGTCCAAAAAAAGGAAAGAAAGTATGTACATGTCTGCAACTATTGACAAAGGAAGTCACAAGGGTCCATGATGCCCAGCAGAAAGAAAACCTAAACAAAAAACAATCCAAAACAGAACTATGTACAAAAATGCAGAGCAAAGTTCAGGCACTCCAAAAAATAAAAAAATAAAAGGAAACCTATGTCTAAAGAACTATGTACAAAGGTGGCGGGCCAGTCCCGCTGCTCACTTAGTGATGTTCCGGGCCAGGGCATCATTGAACGCCACATCGATCATCCAGAGGTGGGCCTGTTCCCTGGCCTCAAGGTCTTGCAGGGATGCATGGTATCCACAAACTCCCTGCAAGTTTCCTCGAAGCATTCAGCCCGCCTCAAAGCCCAGTTCATGGAGTTCTCCACCATGGCCATCCTGAGCCTTGCCCACTCCGCCCGCCGACGCTCTGCATCTATCTGCTGGCCCAACCGCTGCCACACAGAAGACACTCCCAGTCCTGGGTCCTCCTGACCCTCGGCCGATGCGCCTGCCCCCGGGATGTTGATGGCCCCGAGCCATGATGCCTCCCATGCTGAGCCTGCTGCTGCCTCCAATGCAAATGCCTCTGGCACCACAACGGCCTCCAGGCTGATGGAATCCCCTGGCGTTGTTGTGCACATCCCCTGCTTGTTGATGCCTGCACGTCCTCCATTTGCTGAGTTCCAGTTGGTGGGGTGGCCACCCCTGCTGGACCTCCGACTTCTGACTGTGGCAGGAATGTGTTCTCTACCAGCCTGGCCCCTGGGTCAGGGGCATCTCCACAGGGGGCCCAGGTGATACTTGGGCGGGAAGAGGGCACAGAGGACGACTGGTGCATAGGGGGTTCAGTTGAGGAGGGGGTTGCAAGACCCTCCAGCACACAGATGAACCAAGTACCGACGACCTGTCCTAGTAGGTCTACGCACCCAAACAGGCATTCAAAATGATGTGCATTGTCCTGCCGAGAACCTTGCATGTCCCGAATACCACGTGCGCGCAACACTAACCCAGCTAGGGCAGGCTCAACCTGGTCACGGATTGCCACGGCCGCAGGGAGAGGAAGGCCAGTTGTTGTTCACGCATCCCGTCCCCGAAAATGGGTCTGGACGTAGGCATCCCTACTGGTGCGGGATGTTGCAGTCACAGGATCGGGGACAGGATTACACACAGGCACCTCTGCGGTGGCCTGTGCTGCCTCCTTTCCTTGCCCCTGGACTGCACCACTAGCACCAGTGGAATCCCCCCTTCCAGGCCCTGTGTGTGGGGCTGTCACGGCATCCTCCTCAACTAAAACCCCCACCAACCTGGATGACTCTGTGCCGTCTTCCTCCATAGGCCCCTGTGGGGGCTCAGCTGCCCCTTCTGCTGCCAAGGAGTCCACCTCCAACCTCTGCCTCTTGGACCTTCCCTCGGCAGCTGTGGCCATGGACACGGCCCCAGACTCCTCATTCCAGGAAGATATGATTACCTGGGAGGCGAGCTTGGCCATTCCGTCTCTGGCTGACGGTGGCATGCCTGCTGCTGTGCTCCACAGCACCGTCTCCGCCCTCTTCATCATTCAACGCTACAGACAGGGAGAGATAGAACACAGGCATCAGGGCACTGTACAATGGTCTGATACACACATGCCAGTTGCACATGTGTGGCAGTGTCAGAAATCACAGATGGCAACACACTCCCCAACACTCATATCATTTGAACCCACACACATGCACAAATAAACTGGTATCGTGCAATAGGCATCGGCATCCATACACACGTAACTGTATGAAAATCCAAAGGTTGGCATGACGTCACAAGCAACATGGGGAGTGCCAATCACATGCACACACGCCACCAGACAGGCATGCATCTGTACATCTCCACCACCTGTCACAGTGCAATCATCGGCAACTATGTTACATCTGCCAATCAGGAACCCAGATGTCCAGGACACATGGATCCATGGCGTCTCACAGTCACACACATGCCAAACAGACATACGCACATTTACACTGTGCATGTACATGAAGGTGGGACCAGCATCCATGTGTCACACCCCAACCATGGCATAGTACATACTCAGAAATGCAAACATGTGTGCATCTCCACACGCAGTTGGGCATCATGCATTGGAAAACATACAGCATTGATGTGCATCACACATGACTAGACTCACATGCAGCACTGCCATGTCCCTGGACACACATCCATACATGGGTCATGTCCGACATATGTCCAAGCTGCAGACTCCTGCCACACCTCAATATGTACTGTGTGGAATGGGACAGCCCAGGCACTCACCGCTCGACTCCAGACGGGTCTGCGTCTCTAGGACCTGGTGGTGAAGCACTGGGTTGATGTGTTCCAGGACCCTCATATGGTCGATGGTAAACTGGACCTGGCACCCCCCTGCATCCGCTGAATGCAAGAGGTGCCGGCCCTTCATGAGGGTCCTGGACCTGAAGTCCTCCCAGCTCTTCTGGATGTGTTTCAAGTTGTGAATTGCCACCCCCTCCACGTTGATGGCAACCACGATGTCTGACCAAGTCGTCTTCCCTCTATCCTTGCCGGGGCACGGTCATCTGAAGAGGGCATCACAATGCCCCAGGACTTGCTCCAAGAGGATGCCAATTTCTGTGACTGAGAAGCTGACAGCCCTCTGCCTCTCTGGCTGGGGGTTGCCAGTGGTCTCAGATGGTCTTTGCCCCGACATACCAACCCCCAGGCAGGTGTGGGTGGGCAACTGGGTCCTAGGGCTTGGCTGTGGAGCGATAGAACAGAAGTCAGGAGTCTTCTGTTCCAGCAGGGGTAGTACCAGCAACTGGACCCCTGCATATGGCTGATGTGCAGGCACCAAATAGCATGGCACGTGGTCAGCAGGCAGCAGTGGATGGCTCGTGGAAGGCTACTCTGGGTGCTGGGGGTCAGAAAAATGGCCTTCTGGGCAGGAGCATGGTTTTCTGTGTGTTGTCATGTGGCCAGCTTGATGCATAGTGAATCTGTATGCGAAAAACAGCACGTTTGCGTGAAAATCAAGGAAAGGCCCTTGGCGGGTAAGCGCCTAAGAGACGTAACATGTGTTAGGGAGAATTCTCTGTTTAGGCTGAATTTCCCTACCTAGTGAGTCCCCCAGCAGCTTTGCTGGATTTCTGGGGTTTCTTTTTTTCTCCTGCCAAGAGTGAGACTCTTTTACCCTCACTCTTGGACATGTTGAAGTGTGTTTTCTTGGTTGAACCTTGTGTTGAATGGGCTATGGGGTCGTTTACTCCATAGGGCCTCATGTATTTTTGTGATGTGGGTTACACAGCACCCTCTGTGCCGTGACCCAGGGGTGTCCTAGGGACTCCCCAACATAGACTCCATACCCTGGGACTGACTACTGTCTCCCAGGGCATGTAAAGTCACCAAAGACTTTGCTAGTCTTGAATCCTGAACAGAACCAGTACAAACCATCATATTGTGGACGTACTGGCTGGGGCAATTCGATTGCCCCAGGGTCTGTTAGTCGAGGGGGCACGTCTCCGTCCCCCCTGATCGAGTTTTGGCTGGTGGCAGTGGAAATTACTTTTTATATTCGACCGCGAATATTTCCCTATGGGATTTCCCATTGTTTTAGGCTAACACATTTAATTATTTATTTACGGTAGCCTTAAACATACCGCCGGTTTATATATTTATTATTATAACTCCGGTTGGGACTTTTTGCCAAAACTTGATTCTAAAATGGCGTTGGCGTTCGCCTCTGTAACTCTGACCCAAAGTGGAGCCCTTTGTTCCACTTTTGGCGGGCTTCTCCACAGAAGCCCTCCAAAGTGGTGCCACTCTGTCTGGGGTACTTAGGGGGGGTGGAGGGGGATTTAGGCACCCTGGACTGAGTTACCTTGGTAACTCAAGTCGCACTCCGTCCTGATTGGCCCAAGTGGTGAGCCGGCCGGCTCACCACTTAGCATGTTTGAGTGACAGCTAGGCTGGGTGAATGGGGGTTTGCTGCATAAAAGCAGGGCTTTGGGGACTGGAACTTTAGAAGTCGCCACAGGACCAAGAATCCGACGAGGGAAGAGCTGAGCCGACCTGCTTCGACGACACCACCCGGTGGAGCCCTGCTGAACCGTCTCACCACTTTTCCCGACGACCGAGGAGAACTCTTAACGGAGTGGCTCCTTCCCTTGACTGGTGGGGACAACCGGTTTTCACCTTCTTTCCGCTTCTCGAGGTATCTCGTGGCCGCCTTGCCAGTGCCAAGCACCCCGGAAACCGGAACCCCACCACTTTTACCCCAACCACGAAAGTCGGTACAACCCTTTAACCGGAGGACTCCGCGGCTGGTTTCTTCCCGGGCAGTGCAACGACCCTCTTCTTCTGCTCTTCAGCGAGAACTTCTTCTCCCCTGACCGACATCGAGCCTTGCTGCCACTGCCTGGAACTACTGCCACCGCTGGAGGATCCTTTCCGCTTAAGGTACCGTGTTCCGCCTGGCTTCCCTTGCCACCGACTGTACGGGGTAGATTTAGCCCCCGGCTTTCGAACCTGGGAGTGCCTGGAACCCCCTGGCTAAACTTTCTAAGCCACTCTAAACTCTTTCTAACTCTTTGCAAGACGTTGAATCCCTAATAACAGTGTGATCTTGGGCACATTTTCGCTCCGGCTACTCTAAGAGTGGGCCCTGCCTAGTGACTTTTGCTCACCTGTGACTTTGTGCTTCTTTGAGTCTATTGCCAGTGTTCTGGACCTTAGAGTGGTGTGTTTAGCCCATTTCTGTTTCTTTTTACCCCTTTCTTGAACCTACTAGAGTGTCATCTAACGTTAAGCGCTCACCTCTGTTTTAATTATGTGGTGTTAACCTAGAGTTGTCTAGATAAGGGTAAGGGTTGAAACTGCTTTCATTATAACTGTGTTTGAAGTGTTTGTACTATATTTTGCTAGAGTGATTTCAACTTATGTGTGTTTAAAAAAAATAAATAACTATATACTTTTGAAACCAAGCTCTGGTCAGTGTTTGCTTGTGCTATTGTATTTGAGTACCTATTGTGTATACTTTACATACTGCCTAACTCTTCTTGAGGGAGGTCTGACTGCTCAGCCACAGCTACCAGGTAAATCTGGGTGGTGCAGACTGCTACCAAGTGGGTTTACTGCTATACCTGTAGTCTTAAATCTTTTGCAGTGGTCCCCAAGGGAACTGCACAGGTTTCTGCCTAACACTGGTGTACAGCGGTGGGATTTGTATTAAGTATACATTTTAGTGTGCTTTAGATACCTTAGTACAACTAACCACAAAGCTTAGCACTATAAAAGTAAACCTCTAACATGTCAGTTATAGAAAGCTATAGTCAAGAGTCCCTTGCAGCCAAAACTGCTGATTGTTTAAGAGTGCTCTGTAAACATAAAGACCTCCTGACTAAGGGCAAGAAAATGGAGCTGATTGAAAGATTGTTAGCTAACCAAAGTCTGGGTGAGGGTTCAGAGGAACCTACCACTCCAGCAACTGTAGATGACAGTATTGAAATTAACATGGAGCAAAATGTTGATGATTCTGAGGAAGAGTCAGAAGAGGAGGGTGAGGCTGTTGTGACTGTCCCCCCTAGGCCTCTACCTGCTCTACCTGCTGTACCTACTGGGCCTTTACCAGGTCCCACATTTAGTCCTCAGTACTTTGAACTGGAGAAAATGAAACTAGAATTGGAGTATAAGAAACTGAATGCTCAAACTGACAAAGAACTAAGGCTAAGGGAAATGGAGCTCAAGTATGAGCTAGAAATGAAGAAATTATCTGTTGAGAATGCTTCTCTCTCCGGCTCCTCTAGAAGTTCCAGTCCTAAAAGACCCCGGATGCCTAAAGAATTGGTTGGTATGTATGAGCCTAAGTTGGATGTGTTGGATTGGTTGTCTCTGATTGAATATAATCATGGGCTCCAGAACATCACAGGAAATGACTTACTCACCTGGTTGTTCTCTAGGCTTCCCCCTGTTGCAACTGATGTGGTAATGGAGATGGGGGAGGAGGATAAGAAGGACTATGAATGTGTGAAACTAGCTTTGATAGCTAGGTTTGGGAAGACCCCTTCCCAGTATCTTAAGAGGTTTAGGAGCCTCAAAAAGCATGATGGTACCCCTTGGGCTACCTGGGTGAGTGAAGGGTTGAAAAACTTAGAGGGATGGATTAAGGGTTACAAGGTGAACACTTATGAAGGTATGAAGAATTTGTTTATGTTGGAGGCTATTTATGATGCCTGCTCTCCTGAGCTCAGACAACACTTGGCTGATTCCAAGGAATTAGATTCCCGGAAACTAGCTAGGGCTGCTGACTTGTGGGTTGCCAACCGGGCCACTCACAAGGACTCTGGGGTAACTCAGAAAAAGGATGGGGAGAGACAGCCTAAAAAGGACTCCAAAGAGAATTCCAATACTACAAATTCCAAAGAGGGCCCCAAACAAAACTCTAAGGGTAAGCCACAAGGGAAACCGAATCAGGCTAGTGTACCTTCTGGTCCCAGACCAGAAGGAGGTCAGAACAAACCTCCATTCCAGCGAGCCTTTGGCTCATGCTTTGTTTGTAAGGCTACTGACCATGTGAAAGGAGATCCCAGATGTAAGGGTAAACCTTCAGGGGTCCAACTTGCCTCCTTAGCCTTCGCTCCAGAAGAGGAAGTACATATGGCAAGTGGAAACTTTCTATTACTGGCTGATGAACCCACTGGAGTCTCAGCTAGTGTCTCTTTAGTCTCTCTGGGGTTGTGGGAACAACAGAATTTAGATGTATATAACTCTATCCCAGATAATACTAAAGAGTATTATAAGGACAGTGTCCAAGTGAATGGCCAGGAGACTCCTGCCATTAGGGACACTGGGGCCAGCATAACTGTGGTGGATGAATCATTTTTCAAGGCAGAGGATGTTGCTAAGGCACCCAAATGCCTCACCAAGTTAGCTGGTGGGCCTGTGCAGATGTGTCCCCAGTTACCAGTTCTCATCCAATGTAATGATATGGCTGTAAAAATACCTGTCAGTGTACAATGTGAAGTGCCAGGTAGGGTTCTGTTGGGTAATGACCTCAAAGCCCTTGGAGTTGTATCTCATACCCCCAGACCCCCTAGCAAAAGGTTACAGGAGCTCACAAAACCTGCAAGAGAGAAAACCCTGAGAGGGTTATCTCAGGAGATGATGACAGAAATCACTCCTCTCCCACTGGAACAACTTACTGCAGTAACAACCAGATCAGGAGCAAAGGGGCAACCCAAGACTCCTAGGAAAAAGCCAGCAGCAAGCACTCCAGTGCTTCCAACAAGGACTTCCCCTGGGTTGTCCAAAGTTACACCTGTAACTCCACCTCCAGCTGAGGCTGAGAGGGAGGTACAACCCTGTGTGGTTGAACTAGACTCTGAGGAAGAGCTAGAGGGAGGCCCAAACTTTATTGGAGATTTGGACCCTGAGGACCATCCTGAGCTGCAGTCTTTACTGGCAGAAGGTGGGCCAAGCAGGGCTGCTTTCCGTAAGGGGCAAAGAGAATGTCCAACTCTGGAAGGTCTCCGCCACCAGGCAGCTTCTCAAGCTGATGGGCAAGAGCCTGGGAAGTATAGGTTGCACTGGGAAGATGGCCTCTTCTACAGTGAACCCACTGAGTCTGAACCTGGAGACTACAAACGTCTTGTAGTCCCACAAGAGAACAGACAACAGTTCTTACAACTAGCCCATGAGATACCTTTGGCTGGTCACTTGAGTTTCAAGAAGACCAAGGAAAGGCTCTCACTCTACTTTTATTGGCCAAAGATGGGGGCTGAAGTAGATAGATATTGTAAGAGCTGCCATACCTGCCAGGTTTCTGGTAAGGTTGGTTCCAAGAATGTGGCACCTTTAGTGCCTCTCCCAGTTGTGGGAGTCCCATTTGAGAGGGTAGGGATTGACATTGTTGGTCCCCTTGATCCCCCAACCTCCTCAGGCAACAGGTTTATACTTGTTGTAGTAGACCATGCTACTAGGTACCCTGAGGCAATTCCTATGAGGACTGTTACAGCTCCGGCTGTGGCTAAGGCCCTCCTTGGTATTTTCACCAGGGTTGGGTTTCCTAAGGAAGTAATCTCTGACAGGGGGTCAAACTTTATGTCCCACTACATGAAAGCCATGTGGAAAACCTGTGGAGTTACTTACAAGTTCTCAACAGCATACCACCCTCAGACAAACGGGTTAGTTGAAAGGTTTAACAGAACCATGAAGAGCATGATAGGTGCTTTAGAGGAACCCCTTAAGAAAAAATGGGACCTTCTACTGCCATGCCTGCTCTTTGCTTATAGAGAAGTCCCTCAGGAGGGAGTAGGTTATTCTCCCTTTGAGCTTCTCTATGGCCATCCGGTCAGAGGTCCATTGGCCCTGATTAAGGAGGGGTTGGAAGGTGCTCCTCCCCTCAAGCCAGTCAGAGTGACTGACTATGTGATAGGTCTCCGGAGGAGAATGTCACACATGATGGCAGAAGCAAGTGACAACTTGAAAGCTGGTCAAGCTCTGGTCAAACATTGGCATGACCAGAAGGCTAACATGGTTGAGTTTACTCAAGACCAGCTAGTTCTAGTTATGCTCCCAACAAGGCAGAGGGCCTTGCAAGACAAGTGGATGGGACCCTTCAAGATTGTGGGAAAGCTTGGAGAGGTCAACTATCTGGTGGATCTGGGCAGACCCAGGGAAGCTCCTAGAGTCTTCCACACCAACAGACTAAAAGCATACATCTCCAGACCTGACGTAGGAGCCTTGCTTCTAGCTTCAGCTGCAGAGGAGGAAGAGAGTGAATCTCTCCCTGATCTCCTCAGAGGGGTGCCTTTAGATGAAAAAGTCGAAGGAGTTAATCTCTCTTCAGACCTGACACCTGAGCAACAAGAGGAGTGCAAATCTATGTTAAATCAGTTTGCCTCCCTGTTCTCACTGTCACCAGGCTTGACCCCTTGGGGCCAGCATGAGATACTCACTGGTGACTGTCTGCCAGTCAAAAGCAGAGGGTACAGAATGTCAGAACATATCAGAACCCACATCAAAGGAGAGGTCAAGAAGATGCTTGATCTCGGGGTAATAGAACCCTCTACTAGTCCATGGTCTAGCCCAGTTGTGTTAGTACCAAAGGCAGGATCCAAAGACTTGAGATTCTGTGTGGACTATAGAGCTCTAAATGCAGTCACCAAGACTGATGCCCACCCTTTGCCCAGGACAGATGAGTTGGTGGATAAACTTGGTGCAGCCAAGTACCTCAGCACATTTGACCTTACGTCAGGCTATTGGCAAATAGCCCTGACAGACCATGCCAAGGAGAAGACTGCATTTTCAACCCCAGTTGGCTTGTACCAGTTTAAGGTCATGCCTTTTGGATTAAAAAATGCACCTGCCACATTCCAAAGGATGGTGAACCAAGTTCTGGCTGGGATGGAAGATTTCTGCATGGCATACTTGGATGACATTGCAGTCTTCAGCCACTCCTGGGAAGAACATGTGAACCACCTAGGACATGTGTTGCAGGCTCTGGAACAGGCCCATTTGACAATCAAAGCCAGTAAGTGCCAGATTGGTCAAAGTAAAGTGGTCTACCTTGGGCATGAGGTAGGAGGTGGAGAAATAAGGCCTTTGCTCAGCAAGATTGAAGCTGTGCAAAATTGGACAACACCAACTACTCAAACCCAAGTGAGAGCCTTCCTAGGCCTCACTGGGTATTACAGGAATTTCATTGAGAACTATGGGACCATAGCTTCTCCACTGAATGTAATCTCCTCTCCTAAATTCCCAAAAAAGGTAAAATGGAATGAGGAGTGCAATCAGGCCTTTGAAAAACTGAAGAGAGCTCTTTGCCAAGCTCCAGTATTGAGAGCTCCTGACTACCACCAAACTTTCATTGTACAAACTGATGCTTCCAATGTAGGTATAGGTGCAGTGCTAAGCCAACTGGATGAGAAGGGTAGGGAACACCCCATTTGCTTCATCAGTAGAAAACTGAAGGATCCTGAGACAAGGTGGGCAACAATCGAAAGAGAATGCTTTGCTATTGTGTGGGCACTGAAGAAGTTTAGGCCATACTTGTATGGTTCTACTTTTGTTATTCAGACTGACCACCAACCCTTGAGATGGTTAATGCAAATGAAAGGGGAAAATCCAAAACTATTGAGATGGTCAATCTGCCTGCAAGGGTTTGATTTCACCATTGAGCACAGGTCAGGGTGTCACCATCAAAATGCTGATGGACTCTCTAGGATGTATATCATCGACTAGAGGTATGAGGTTCATCCAGGAGTGGATTAAATCCTCCTGTCCCTTAGTCTGGGGGGGGCGAGTGTTAGGGAGAATTCTCTGTTTAGGCTGAATTTCCCTACCTAGTGAGTCCCCCAGCAGCTTTGCTGGATTTCTGGGGTTTCTTTTTTTCTCCTGCCAAGAGTGAGACTCTTTTACCCTCACTCTTGGACATGTTGAAGTGTGTTTTCTTGGTTGAACCTTGTGTTGAATGGGCTATGGGGTCGTTTACTCCATAGGGCCTCATGTATTTTTGTGATGTGGGTTACACAGCACCCTCTGTGCCGTGACCCAGGGGTGTCCTAGGGACTCCCCAACATAGACTCCATACCCTGGGACTGACTACTGTCTCCCAGGGCATGTAAAGTCACCAAAGACTTTGCTAGTCTTGAATCCTGAACAGAACCAGTACAAACCATCATATTGTGGACGTACTGGCTGGGGCAATTCGATTGCCCCAGGGTCTGTTAGTCGAGGGGGCACGTCTCCGTCCCCCCTGATCGAGTTTTGGCTGGTGGCAGTGGAAACTACTTTTTATATTCGACCGCGAATATTTCCCTATGGGATTTCCCATTGTTTTAGGCTAACACATTTAATTATTTATTTACGGTAGCCTTAAACATACCGCCGGTTTATATATTTATTATTATAACTCCGGTTGGGACTTTTTGCCAAAACTTGATTCTAAAATGGCGTTGGCGTTCGCCTCTGTAACTCTGACCCAAAGTGGAGCCCTTTGTTCCACTTTTGGCGGGCTTCTCCACAGAAGCCCTCCAAAGTGGTGCCACTCTGTCTGGGGTACTTAGGGGGGGTGGAGGGGGATTTAGGCACCCTGGACTGAGTTACCTTGGTAACTCAAGTCGCACTCCGTCCTGATTGGCCCAAGTGGTGAGCCGGCCGGCTCACCACTTAGCATGTTTGAGTGACAGCTAGGCTGGGTGAATGGGGGTTTGCTGCATAAAAGCAGGGCTTTGGGGACTGGAACTTTAGAAGTCGCCACAGGACCAAGAATCCGACGAGGGAAGAGCTGAGCCGACCTGCTTCGAAGACACCACCCGGTGGAGCCCTGCTGAACCGTCTCACCACTTTTCCCGACGACCGAGGAGAACTCTTAACGGAGTGGCTCCTTCCCTTGACTGGTGGGGACAACCGGTTTTCACCTTCTTTCCGCTTCTCGAGGTATCTCGTGGCCGCCTTGCCAGTGCCAAGCACCCCGGCAACCGGAACCCCACCACTTTTACCCCAACCACGAAAGTCGGTACAACCCTTTAACCGGAGGACTCCGCGGCTGGTTTCTTCCCGGGCAGTGCAACGACCCTCTTCTTCTGCTCTTCAGCGAGAACTTCTTCTCCCCTGACCGACATCGAGCCTTGCTGCCACTGCCTGGAACTACTGCCACCGCTGGAGGATCCTTTCCGCTTAAGGTACCGTGTTCCGCCTGGCTTCCCTTGCCACCGACTGTACGGGGTAGATTTAGCCCCCGGCTTTCGAACCTGGGAGTGCCTGGAACCCCCTGGCTAAACTTTCTAAGCCACTCTAAACTCTTTCTAACTCTTTGCAAGACATTGAATCCCTAATAACAGTGTGATCTTGGGCACATTTTCGCTCCGGCTACTCTAAGAGTGGGCCCTGCCTAGTGACTTTTGCTCACCTGTGACTTTGTGCTTCTTTGAGTCTATTGCCAGTGTTCTGGACCTTAGAGTGGTGTGTTTAGCCCATTTCTGTTTCTTTTTACCCCTTTCTTGAACCTACTAGAGTGTCATCTAACGTTAAGCGCTCACCTCTGTTTTAATTATGTGGTGTTAACCTAGAGTTGTCTAGATAAGGGTAAGGGTTGAAACTGCTTTCATTATAACTGTGTTTGAAGTGTTTTTACTATATTTTGCTAGAGTGATTTCAACTTATGTGTGTTTAAAAAAAATAAATAACTATATACTTTTGAAACCAAGCTCTGGTCAGTGTTTGCTTGTGCTATTGTATTTGAGTACCTATTGTGTATACTTTACATACTGCCTAACTCTTCTTGAGGGAGGTCTGACTGCTCAGCCACAGCTACCAGGTAAATCTGGGTGGTGCAGACTGCTACCAAGTGGGTTTACTGCTATACCTGTAGTCTTAAATCTTTTGCAGTGGTCCCCAAGGGAACTGCACAGGTTTCTGCCTAACAACATGTGCGAGCATTTCCCTCGTCACGGTTGTAGAGTGAATTCGCACGTGCAAAAACAGTGAATGTGAATGTGTGTAATTCAAGGAAAGGAGCTAAGCGCGTAAGTGATGTGATGCGTGCCAGCATTTCCCTCGGCACGGGTTAAAGGTGAGCGCGGCCCAGCATTTCGCTGTACATGCTTTTCATGGAAACTGACATGTGTGTTGATACTTCTTGTTTTTTCACGTGCCATCACTTTACAGCGGATCGAGGACATACCTCTTCTTTTGGCGTGGGTCTTGCCTACGCGTGTTTTTCTTTCCCACGCTTGTCAGACGGTGAGTCGCTCGTGCTATTTTTGTCACTGCGGGTCCCCCTGTGTATTGCATACCCATTTTCAAGGTCATAGTAGCCTGTGTATCGCACGTGTATGCATTTTTTGTGTGCCTGGGTGCCACCGCATACTACGGGAGGTTAATTCCACACACATGGGCTACCAGGTGTTGCATGCATTGTTTTATTGCAGATTTGGGGTCCCTGAGCATTGTGTGACCTGACATTTTCTCACAGGGGTCACATACAGCCTTGCAGGAGCACAGGGGTGCTATTTACATCATGCACCCCACACCCTTCACCCCAATTGCACAGGACAATTGTTGTGTACACCTCCCATTGGCACCAGTACATCCATGCCATAGTTGGGAGGCCACGAAAGGTGAGGGGCGCCTCAGTTGGGTGTCCTGCATGTGGTAGGTGTGGTCAGGGATGTGGCCGGGGTGACCAGAGAGTAGGGGCAGTCCAGGGTGGCCAGGGTGGCTGCAGAGGGGGAAGATGCAGGGGTGCATCACTTCGGCAGGATGTTCTGCCACGTGTTGGTGCAGTCATGCCACCACCCCCTGCGGCTCCGGGAGATGCAGCTCTTGCATCTGACACTGGCACCCATGTGACCCGGCAGTCAGTTTCATCTACTTCCATGGGCCCAACAGTAGTGGTAGCTGCAGCTGTGGCGACCATCACCCAGGCCTAGGGTCGGCCAGCGCATGATGCATTGGCACCTAAGGACGCCCAGGCTGAATTCCAGGTGGTCAGGAGGCACAAGCATTGTGCGTGCAGGGATGCTCTGACCGAGGTACATGTCACTGGGGCAGTGTTGTCATCTGTTGCCCTGAGCAGCCGGGTGTTGGCAACTGCATGGGCAGATGCAGCCAGCACCACCCCTGCTGTGAGTCTGCCAGCCAGGACAGTCTCGGTCACAGACTGTTGCTATGCTGGGTCCTGTCAAGAACACCCAGCAGCCACTGACGCAAGTCAGGGCTTCCGTCCTAGTTCCACCTGCCACTCCCATCATCCAGTCCACCAGTGCCACTGCCCCTACTGATCAGGGCGGCATTTGCCAGTCAGGGTCCGTACCACTGCCCAAGAGGAGGACGGTTTCTCCTGCGCAAGAGGCTGGGACCCCAGACACAGCTTCATCCTCCGGCACGTCGAGGAAGATGCCTTTCAGCAAGCAGGAACTGGACTTCCTTGTGGGCTACGTGTCGGAATACAAACGCAATATGATAGTGGGCCCAAATTACCATACTGCGCCTGCCCACCATTGGGAACACTGGAAGCATGTTGTTGATGATGTTAGTGCATTCAGATATGTGGTGCACACAGTTCAGGACTGCAAAAAGCGTTGGGATGACCTTCAACGCTGTGCTAAGCAAAAGTGTGCCTCCAATTATGCCATGACTCAGGTGACTGGCAGTGGGCCACCATCTGAGGAGGAAGAACTCACTCTGCACAAGGTGATCGCTGCAGTGATGCATGCCCCTATGTGTCCTTGGCTTGTAGTACGTGTCCAGGATTACATATGTATCATGGCATTTGGTCATCCATTGCATGCTCACTCTGGCTCAGTCCTGCATCACGCACATGTTTAAGGTGTCATTGTCTGTGTGGAGCACAGGTCTCCCCTGGTGCAGTCCCCCTGACTCTGGTCAACTGGTTTAGTGCCTTCTGCATGAATGAGTGTACTACAGAGAGTTCATTGTGTGTCCTGCTTACTGTCCCATTCTCATATGCTGTGGTGTCAGTTGACTGAGATTATGCAATTGACGCAAGCCAACACTGTCTGCCAATACACAGTTCTCTGGTCAACCTTTCATTGCCATGCAATGCCTCCCTGCATTTTCACTAAGGTGGGGGTGGGGGTAACTGTAGCCATGCAACCCAGTGCATGCACATTGCACATGATGGCTGAACTTACCCTTACAGTGCTGTCATGTTTAGTGATTGACATCAAAACTTACTTGTTTATGTAGATTGTTGTTAACGTACACCTGTTCTGCACTTCACCCACCCACTTCTGATCCATGTTACACCATTCTACATGCCTACTCACTGCTGCAATGTCAAAGTGACCTGGTATGTATGTTCAGATTTTCATCCCTTCACTGTTATGAAACGCACTAGCACAGGTGCATCCTGTGACACATGTCCTCTGTATTGGAACACCCTAGCGGCTGTTTAGCAAAGTTGATTGGTCAATCTGTGGGTTATACTGACTGGTATAGGCCGCAGATTGATTATAGCCTGCCAATCGGGTTGTAATTACTGTGGAGCTGCCCGCACGTGTGTATGTGTACACTTTCACATACATCAAAGCAAGCAGTGTTGGGGGCGCTTTTACGCACGACGATGATGACCGCCTGACTTTGTTGTTCCCGCTCCGTACAGAAATCCCTTTATTGAAAATCCCCTTGGAAGCCGCCTCAGATGCTAAGAACTTTGAGAAAGGTGGCCTAGCTACCGGTCCACAGCTGCCGAAAATCCTGGGACGCAACGACCTGACAAACTGTAACAAATCCTGTCTGTGTCTGGAACGGCTCGTGCTACGAGCACGACCCGCCTGAGGGCTCCGCGAGGATTTTGCCTGGAGCCGTGGATTCAAGGAGGCGCGAGGCCGCAAGTGGGCGGAGCCTGGGTTGCGGACCGCGCTGAGCCCTCATGTTCTGCTGGAGGCCTGGACGTGGGACCCGAGCTAGCTGTTGGGAAGGGGAGGCAGCGTCAGACTAACACTTGCCAGCGGCTGGGCTTGGTTTCGCCCCCCGTCTCCGGAGGTCCCTGTCGGCGGGATCGAGTGGAGGCACAACACTGCTGCGATGCTCCAGGACCTGATCGAGGGGGGACACGCTTGCACGGTGGTAAGGAGTCTGGGGCCGTGACGGTGGGGGGTCGGGAGCCCATTTAGCTCAAAAGGCATTCCCGAGGCTGGCCTGGGCCCACCCCTTGCGGTCCAGCAGCTTCGTGATTCCCAGTGTGGTGTGCCGGACTAGCCCGCTGCTGACTGTGGGCTGTGGTTCAGAGCCGCATTGACAGCGGATCTAAGGCCATGCACATCCTCAATTGAGCAGACATTGGAGTCGGGCTTTGGCGGAGAGGGGCCTCCTACACGCTGCCTGCTCGCTGCAGCCGACGTAGCCTCCTCCCCCCTCGCCGCCCTGACGGCTGTTGGGGGGAGATCCGGGCTCAACTTGCCCTGTTACATAAGCGCGGCCTCCACCTCTGAGACGAATTGGTGGACAGGTCGGACACGCCATCTTGTGGGTCAGACCCATAAATAGCCCACAGCAGTCACTCGGATCACTCCTGCAGAACTAAACTACTAAATAACTGTCCTTCACTCCTAGTCCTCCTACACAAAACGTGGGAGAACACAATCCATTGATAGCGGACAATGCCCCCGGAACCTTCTTTTGGCTCCCTCAACGAGAGCCTGGAGCACATCACAGCTTGTCAGAAAAGGGACAAAAGTGGTGGAAAGTAGGGCTAGGCAACAGCATCTATACGTAAACATCATGAGTGAGCCACAAAAAGCAGGGAAAGGAGGCAAGACTCCTGGCAACAAGAAGAAGGGCCCCATGGACGCCTACAGAGGTGGCCAAGCGCAGACTACCACTGCAGACGTACATACCAATGTCAAGGAATCCCTGGGTGCGGAGGGTGAAGAGCAGGAGGACAGGCTAACGATGATAGTTCAAAATGGTTTCCGTGCAGTGAACATTAAACTAGACAACATAGTTTCCACCATGGACTCTCTCAAGGCAAGGGTCGAGAAAGAGAGTGCACGTGTCACAGAAACAGAGAGCAGGATAAGTGTCAACGAAGACGCTATAGCACACCATAACCGAGACATTACACAACTGAAGGAGGCCATGTCAAAGAAGCAGAACAAGTGTGAAGACCTTGAATCGCGCTCAAGACTGAACAACCTCTGGGTGGTAGGAGTGGCGGAAACATTCGGCAAGGGCCAGATAGAAAAACAACTTGAAGTATTACTTAAATCCGTACTAGGTCCGGATGCGTTCTCGGAAATTTTTTTGGTTGAGAGAGCGCATCGCATTTTGGCCCCGGCCTCCAAGCCAGGTGCACCGCCACACACGATAATCGCTAGACTCCTCAACTATAGGGACAGAGACAAAATCCTACGGTTGGCAAGGGAGGCAGGAACGCTCCACTATGAAGGAAACCGTATACATATATACCCGGATTTCTCCGCCGAGGTGCATAGCCAGTAGAAGATCCTATGAACCGGTAAAGAGACTCCTCAGGGAACGTCAAATTCCATATGCCTTGATGTTTCCAGCCAAGATGAGTATTCAGCACGCGGGACGGGCGCATTTCTTTGAGTCCCCGGCCGATGCCACACAGTACATTGAGACTTCCATACCTCTTCCCCCTAGAGGGGGCAGACTGCCACAAAACAACAGACCTAAGCTGGAGGATTAGGACACACCCGAAGCTCGAAGATTCGATAGGCCGCAGTGCCACTCAGAATGCAAATTCAAAAAAAAGAGGAGGGCTGGGCGGCTTCACCTCAAGATGATGATGGAGTGCTGGGGCCAAGTCAGCGGTCATGTGAAGCAACATGTCCACCCCGGGAATGTTCCAAGAGTTAATGGGGATATGTCCTCAAGTTGGGGGTGATGATGTGGGGTTGAAATGGGAACGTCAAGTTGGGGGTGACGGTGAGGGGGGGGGCTGATTACAAAATATAGAACAAGCTGTTGCACAGCCTTATGGTTTGAAGTTCGTTGGTTAATGGTTAAACAAGTTGTCTCTGAGATTCTGGCGCAATGCAAGTTCCACGAGAGGTACATTATTGAGATGCGTGATGTCATCCCTACATTCCTTTGTAAATATTGGTTGCAGACTGAAGGTGAAGCTATTGTCCTGGAATGTTAGTGGTCTGAATAATCGGTCTAAAACCAGAAAGGTGGGGAACTACATTGCCAGACTTGGTGCCCAGATTGTCATGTTGCAGTAAACACATGCTATGGATACTAATAATGAATGCATATAGCCTGGTTGGGGTAGGGCAAGGTTTTACACACATTATTCATCCCAGTCCAGAGGGGTCATCACTCTTATACACCCAAGTTTGGGATTCAAGCTGGAAGGTCAAAAAATTGACCCCCTTGGTAGGTATGTTCTTGTGTGGGGCGAGGTCACAGGTCAACAAATGCGGCTGGTTAACACGTATGGTCCTAATATTGATGACCCAGCCTTCTATACCAGTGTATACCAGCTCATCACTTCTGTTGATGTATCCACTATATTATGGGGGTCAATTTCAATGTTGCTCTCGATCCTGGTTTGGACAGGTCCAGTACGATCACAAGGTCGCCCAGTAGAGCTGTTCTTACTCTGCAGCACACCCTACTTCAGCTCTCCCTTGAGGACGCCTGGCGGGTGCTCCACCCAAACAGTAGGGGATACACATATTACTCTTCTGTGCATGATTCGGAGTCTAGAATTGACTATTGGTTCGCCTCCCCTGCTGTAATTACTGCGGTGCAGTCATGCAAGATACTGCCCCGCACACTGTCTGACCATTCCCCAGTTGTGACTGAGGTCGATTTTCATAGCTGTCCCAGACCTGTCAAAAGATGGAGAATGCCTGGAGGATTGCTGTGCGATGCTGGGGTTGTAGAGGGACTACATATTGAAATTGCAGAGTTCATGGACCGGAACATAGGCTCTGTTGACAGATACTCCACAGTATGGGAGTCCTTAAAGGTTTGGACTAGGGGAACCCTGCTGTTGAAATCAGTGGGACTCCTGAAAGGGGTCCGAGCTGAGCTAACCCAAACTGAATTGAAACTGGGGAAACTAGAGGAGGCTTATACTCATACACATGATGGGGCAACATTGACTGAGATACAGACACATCTTCAAGAATTTGGCAGGCTGGCCGCTAGGGAAAAACAATATATGGCGGCCCCGATCCATGCCTGTAGATACGGCAAGGGTAACAAGACTGGTAGGACGCTGTCCAATTTATTGACACAAGATAGATACCCCAACCGGATCACGAGTATACAAACGCCACATGGGGAGGTCCTGCTGGGGGAACAGGAGATCAATAATGAATTTGCTAAATTCTATCAGCAATTATACAGTAACAGGGATATCAAAATAACCACTGAAATTAAAACATATTTAGAGACATTGAAGTTACCTACACTCCCCGAGGTGACCCAACTGGCAATTGACCAGCCTGTCACGGCTGAGGAAATCGCCGAAGTGATTTGAGACTTGGCATCCAATAAGGCTCCAAGATCCGATGGGTTAGGAGCGGAATTTTACAAGGAATTCCATGAGGAGCTGGTCCCAGTGCTGTTACAAGTATGGGAGGAATCCCTCCAGAGCCAAACATTGCCCCCCACAATGAGGGAGGCCATAATAACGGTACTCCCCAAGCCTCGTCGCCCACCGCAAGGCATATCATCCTATAGGCCTCTCTCTCTGATAAACACGGATGCCAAGATATTTGCAAAAGTGTTGGCCAACAGGCTGCTACGAGAGGTCCTGAAACTTGTACACCCCGACCAAAATCGGTTAATCACTGATAGGTCCACGGCCCTCAACCTTCGTAGACTTTTTGGTATCATGGCCCAAATAGACCCGGGGAGGAAAGCAGTGGCCATTTCCCTGGATGCCGAAAAGGCCTTTGATTCAGTGTCATGGGCCTACTTACTAGCGGTACTGGAGGAGTTTGGTGTCGGCCCTAATTTCATCAGATATGTGAAACTACTATACACGGAATCTGGGGCGCGAGTGCTGACCAATCGGTCTATCTCTGACCTATTCCTGCTGGGGAGGGGCACCAGGCAGGGTTGCCCATTCTCACCCATATAGTTTGCATTAACAATAGAACCAATGGCGATTGCGGTCAGGCTTAGACACTCTGATAGGGGTATAACTCTGAAGGGCGCCACCCAGTTGATCTCCCTGTATGCGGACGACACGCTTTTGTATGTTCGTGAGTCGGAAAACAATATTGCTCCCCTTATGGCGGGGATTCAGGAATTTACTGCCCACTCGGGATACTCCATAAATAAGGCAAAGTCCGAAATATTCCCACTTTCACCGGCAACCGCATGCCCCAACTCCATATGCGGACTTAAATGGTCCGAACAATGCATTAGATACCAGGGGATACTTGTCTCGAGAGATAAACACACGCTATACGCGGACAACCACGAAAACGCATTACAGGCCCTGAGCACCAAATTGCTGTTATGGGACCGCCTTCCGATATCACTGCATGGGAGAGTTGCGGTCCTTAAAATGATAGTCTTGCCCAAGTTGCTATATCTTTTTGTTAATATCCCCATATCGCTGGGCCGACCCTTCTTCAATAGGCTTAGATCAATGGCGATGACCTTTCTTTGGAATGGGAAAATCCCTAGAACAGGATGGGAAAAACTGATTGAACCATATTCCTCAGGCGGCATAGCTGCACCTGATTTTGAATTGTACTACTATGCTGCCTGTTAAGCGGAAACCTGTGCAGTTCCCTCTGGGACCACTGCAAAAGATTTAGGCCTACAGGTGTTTGGCAGTAAACCCACGTGGTAGCCGTCCGTACCACACAGATTCACTTGGTAGCTGTGGCTGAGCAGTCAGATTTCTCTCAAGAAGAGTTAGGCAGTATGTGGAGTATACAAAATAGGGCAATTTACACAGTAGAACAAGCAGACACGGAACAGAGCTTGAGTGTAAAGATATATAGTTATTTATTTATACAAACACATCTATGAAAAACACACTGGCACTAATACGGCAAACAACTTCAATTACAATTACTATAAGTACCTCACTCCTCTAACAATATTTCGACGTCTAGGTTTCCCGGCACCACTTATTTGCAGACAGAGGTGAATGCTTTAACCTAGATGGCACTATAATATTCGATAGAACGGGAGAGAAAAGGCAGGGTAAGAAACCAACTCGGTACCAACACTTTTACGAAGCAAATGCAAGGCAAGTAAGGCAGGGTCTACTGTGGATCACAAAGTTCAGAGGCCAGGCCCACTCGGAGAGAGGCAAGGCGATATGTCCCAAAAAGTATCACAGTAGAAATGCACTTCGAGTCTTTGTAGCAAATTGTCACAGAAAGGTTGGACCAGTTTAGAACAAAAAGTTACGATGGTCTGGAGGCGACCCAATGGAAAGGTAAGGATTTAAGACACCCCATGCTAACCGTCACAAGGGAAGCCAGGCGGACACAGTACTTTGTAAGTGCAGAGACATCTCCGGCGGGGGCAGTTGTTCCTGGTGGTGGATGCACGTCGGGGCTTTGCCAAGAGATGAGATTATCTCGTCGTCGAAGGAAAGTTGAAGATCGTTGCACCACCAGGGAAGAGACCAGCCGTGGAGTGCTCTGTCACAAAGCACCACCTTTTGGTCGCGGTACGGGCTAGTGGCTATCCGGTTGCCGGGGTGCTCAGCATGGGCAATTCGACCACTACGCCCGAAGAAAAAGCAAAGGGACTGGTTGTTCCCACCAGTCAGGGGAAGAAGACTCTCCAGCCGGGAGATCTCCTCTGTCGTTGGGAAGTGGTGAGGCGGTTCAGCAGGGCTCCACCGGAGGTGTCGTCATTGCAGGTCGGCTCAGCTTTACCCTCGTCGGATTCTTAGGTCCTGTGGCGACTTCTGAAGATCTAGTCCCAAAAGCCCTGCTTTTATGCAGAAAACCCCCATTCCTTCAGCCTAGCTGTCAATCAAACCACGCTAAGTGCTGAGCGGGGTGGCTCACCACTTGGGCCAATCACACCAGAGTGCGACTTGAGTTGGCAAGGCAACTCAGTCCAGGGTGCCTAAACCCCCTTCCACACTCCCTGTGGTACCCAGACAGAATGGCACCACTTTGGAGGGCTTCTGTGCAGAAGCCCGCCAAAAGTGGAGCAAATGGCTCAACCTTTGGTTCGGAGTTACAGAGGCGAACACATACGCCATTTTAAAAACCGAGTTCTGGCAGAAAATAACAACCGGTAGATTTACTTAAGACAACCGTATGTTAGAGACTAACGGGAAAAAGTATTAGCCTCCAACAATGGGAAGAATCCCATAGAATTATATTCGGGGTCGAATATAACAAGTAGTTTCCACTGCCACCAGCCAAAACTCGACGAGGGGGGACGGGACAGTGGCCCCTCGAACAACAGACCCAGGGGTAATCGAATTACCCCTACCAGTACGTCCACAATAGGATGGTTTGTACTAGTTCTGTTAGTACATTTAGGTCTAGTAAAGCCAATGGTGACTTTACATGCCCTGGGAGACAGTAGTCAGTCCCAGGGTATGAAGTCTATGGTGGGGGATCCTCTAGGACACCCCAGTGTTACGGCACGGAGGGTGTGGTGTAACACACATAGCAAAACACATGAGACCCTATGGAGTAAAAGACCCCATAGCCCATAGAACACATTGGCCCTCATTACGACCCTGGCGGAGAGGGGTTTACGCCAGCGTAATGCATGGCGTACCTCTCCGCCAGATTACGACTTCCCGTAGCGCCATGGTGATTTTTACGCCTGCTTTTTGCAGGCGGTAAAATCCATGGCGCTACGGGAGTTGTTGTTAATTACGCCACCGTAATTTACGGTGGCGTAATTAACGCCTTCCCCACTCCCATTATACCCTATGGGGCAAAAATGGGAATGGGGAAGGGTAAATGGGGATTGGGGACTTAACGCCCCGCCAAGGTCGGAATGGGGCGGTAAGTCCGCCAACCCCCATGGCGGAGTTGGCAGCTCTGCGCCATGGTCCATGGTGCAAATTGCACCATGGATCTCCGCCAGGGTCGTAATGAGGGCCATTGACATTCAAAGGAATTAACCACATTCATGTCCAAGAGTGGGAGAAAAGAGTCTGACTCTTGGCAGGATGGAAAAAAACAAACTCCAGAAATCCAGCAAATCTGCTGGTGGACTCACTAGGTTAGGAAATTCAGCCTAAACAGAGAATTCTCCCTAACACTCGCCCCCCCAGACTAAGGGACAGGAGGATTTAATCCACTCCTGGATGAATCTCATACCTCTAGTCGATGATATACATCCTAGAGAGACCATCAGCATTTTGGGGGTGACACCCTGACCTGTGCTCAATGGTGAAATCAAACCCTTGCAGGCAGATCAACCATCTCAGTAGTTTTGGGTTTTCCCCTTTCATTTGCATTAACCATCTCAAGGGTTGGTGGTCAGTCTGAATGACAAAAGTAGAATGATACAAGTATGGCCTAAACTTCTTCAGAGCCCACACGATAGCAAAGCACTCTCTTTCGATTGTTGCCCACCTTGTTTCAGGATCCTTCAGCTTGCGGCTGATGAAGCAAACGGGGTGCTCCCTACCTTTCCCATCCAGTTGACTGAGTACTGCACCTATTCCTACATTTGAAGCATCTGTCTGCACAATGAAAGTTTGGTGGTAATCAGGAGCTCTGAGTACTGGGGCTTGGCAAAGAGCCTTTTTCAGGTTTTCAAAAGCCTGATTGCGCTACTCGTTTCATCTAACCTTTTTAGGAAATTTGGGAGAGGAGATGACATTCAGAGGAGAAGCTATGGTCCCATAGTTCTCAATGAAATTCCTGTAATACCCAGTGAGACCTAAGAAGGCTCTCACCTGGGTCTGAGTAGTAGGTGTTGTCCAATTTTGCACAGCTTCAATCTTACTGAGCAAAGGCCTTATTTCTCCACCTCCTACCTCATGTCCAAGATAGACTACCTTACTCTGTCCAATTTGGCATTTACTCGCCTTTATGGTCAGATTGGCTCATCCAAGAGCCTGCAAAACATCTCTTAGGTGGGTTACATCTTCTTCCCAGGAATTGCTGAACACTGCTATGTCATCCAAGTATGCCATGCAGAAGTCCTCCATCCCATTCAGAACCTGGTTTACCATCCGTTGGAATGTAGCAGGTGCATTTTTCAATCCGAAAGGCATTACCTTAAACTGGTATAAGCCACGGGGGTAGAAAATGCAGTTTTCTCCTTGGCATGGTCCTTCAGGGCTATTTGCCAATAGCCTGACGTCAGGTCAAATGTGCTGAGGAACTTGGCGGAACCAAGTTTATCCACCAACTCATCTGTTCTTGGCAAAGGGTGGGCATCAGTCTTGGTGACTGCATTAAGAGCTCTATAATCCATGCAGAATCTAAGTTCTTTAGATCCTGCCTTTGGTACTAACACAACTGGGTTAGACCATGGACTAGTAGAGGGCTCTATTACCCCGAGATCAAGCATCTTGCTGACCTCACCTTTGATGTGGGTTCGTACGTTTTATGACATTCGGTATCCTCTGCTTTTGACTGGCAGACAGTCACCAGTGAGTATGTCATGCTGGCCCCAAGGGGTCAAGCCTGGTGAAAGTGAGAACAGAGAGGCAAACTGATTCAACATAGATTTGCACTCTTCTTGTTGCTCAGGGGTCAGATTTGAAGAGAGATTTACTCCTTCAATTTTTTCGTCTAAAGGTAAGCCTCTGAGGAGATCAGGAAGAGCTTCACTCTCTTCTTCTTCCTCTTATGATGCTAGAAGCAATGCTCCTACATCGGGTCTTGAGACATACGCTTTGAGTCGGTTGGTGTGGAAGACTGTCGGAGCCTCCTTGGGATTGCCCAAGTCCACGAGATACTTGACCTCTCCGAGTTTACCCACAACTCTGAAGGGTCCCACCCATTTGTCTTGCAAGGCCCTCTGCCTTGTTGGGATCATAACGAGAACTAGCTGGTATTGAGTGAACTCAACCATGTTAGCCTTTTGATCATGCCAGTGCTTGACCAATGCTTGTCCAGCTTTGAAGTTACCGCTTGCTTCTGTCATCATGTGCGACATTCTCCTCCGGAGACCTATCACGTAGTCACGTAGTCACTCTGACTGGCTTGGGGGAAGGAGCACTCTCCAACCCCCCCTTAATCAGGGCCAATGGACCCCTGACGGGATGACCATAGAGAAGCTCAAAGGGAGAATAACCTACTCCCTCCTGAAGGACTTCTCTATAAGCAAAGAGAAGGCATGGCAGTAGAAGGTCCCACTTTCGTTTATGGGGTTCTTCTAAAGCACCTATCGTGCTCTTCATGGTTCGATTGAACCTTTCTACCAATCCATTGGTTTGTGGGTGGTAAGCTGTCGAGAACTTGTAAGTAACCCCACAGGTTTTCCACATGGCTTTCATGTAGTGGGACATAAAGTTTGACCCCCTGTCAGAGATTACTTCCTTAGGAAACCCGACCCTGGTAAAAATACCAAGGAGGGCCTTAGCCACAGCCGGAGCTGTAAAAGTCCTCATAGGAATTGCCTCAGGATACCTAGTAGCATGGTCTACTACAACAAGTATAAACCTGTTGCATGAGGAAGTTGGAGGATCAAGGGGACCAACAATGTCAATCCCTACTCTCTCAAATGGGACTCCCACAACCGGGAGAGGCACTAAAGGTGCCACATTCTTGGAGCCCACCTTACCAGAGGTCTGGCAGGTGTGGCAGCTCCTGCAGTGTTTTTCTACTTCGGCCCCCATCTTCGGCCAATAAAAGTAGAGAGAGAGCCTTTCCTTAGTCTTCTTGAAACTCAAGTGACCAGCCAAAGGAATCTCATGGGCTAACTGCAAGAACTGTGGTCTGTTTTCTTGGGGTACTACAAGTCGTTTGTAGCCTCCAGGTGCAGACCCGGTCGGTTCACTGTAGAAGAGGCCATCTTCCCAGTGCAACCTGTATTTCCCAGGCTCTTGCCCTTCAGCCTGAGCTTCTGCCTGGTGGCGAAGACCGTCCAGAGTTGGACATTCCCTCTGTCCCTTACTGAAGTCTGCCCTGTTGGGTCCACCTTCTGCCAGTAACGACTGCAGCTCAGGATGATCAACAGGATCCAGATCTCTGATGAGTTCCTGGCCTTCCATTAGCTCTTCCTCAGAGTCTAATTCTACCACACAGGGTTGTACCACCCTCTCAGCCTCAGCTGGAGGGGGAGGTACGGGTGTAACTTTGGACAACCGCAGGGAAGTCCTTGTTGGCTGCACTGAAACGCTGGCTGCTGGGTTCGGTATAGAAGATTTAGGTTTCCCTTTCGCTTCTGATTTCTTTGGAACAGCAGCTGCCAATTCTAGTGGAGCAGGAATGATATCTTTCTTCATCATCTCCTGGAGAGTACCTCTCATGGTTCTCTCCCTTGCAGGTCTGGTTAGCTCCTGCAACCGTTTACTAGGACGTCTGGGGGTATGAGACACAACTCCGAGAGTTTTTAAATCATTACCCAGCAGAACTCGACCTGGTACCTCACTCTGTATGCTGACAGGTATCTTCACAGTCATGTCATTACACTGGATGAGAACTGGTAATTGGGGAAGCATCTGCACAGGCCCTCCAGCTAACTTGGTGAGGCGTTTGGGTGCCTTAGCAACACCCTCAGCCTGAAAAAAAGATTTATCCACCACAGTTATGCTGGCCCCAGTGTCCCTAATGGCAGGCGTCTCCTGTCCTTTCACATGGACACTGTCCATATAATACTCTTTAGTATTATTTGGGATAGAATTATAGACTAAATTCTGTTGTTCCCACAAACCCAGAGACACTAAAGAAACACTGACTGAGACTCCAATGGGTTCATCAGCCAGCAGTAGAAAGTTTCCACTTGCCATTTGGACTTCGTCCTCTGGAGCGAAGGCTAAGGAGACAAGTTGGACCCCTGAAGGTTTACCCTTGCATCTGGGATCTCCTTTCACATGGTCAGTCGAGCCACAAACAAAGCGTTTACCAAATGTTTTCTGGAATGGTGGCTTGTTCTGGCCTCCCTCCGGTTTGGCACCAGAAGGTACACTATTCTGCTGCGGTTTTCCTTGTGGCTTACCCTTATGGTTTTGTTTGGGGCCCTCTTTGGAATTTGAGTTATTAGAATTCTTTTTTGAGTCTTATTTAGGCGGTCTTCCCTCATCCTTTTTCTGAGTTGCCCCAGAATCCTTATGAGTAGCCCTGTTGGCAACCCACAAGTCAGCAGCCTTAGCTAGCTCCCTGGAATCCAATTCCTTCAAATCAGCCAAGTGCTGTCTGAGTTCAGGAGAACAGGCATCATAAATAGACTCCAACATAAAAAGATTCTTCATACCCTCATAAGTGTTCACCTTGTAACCCTTAATCCATCCCTCTAAGTTTTTCAACCCTTCACTCACCCAGGTAGCCCAAGGGATACCATCGTGCTTTTTGAGGGTTCTAAACCTCTGAAGATACTGGGAAGGGGTCTTCCCGAACCTAGCTATCAAAGCTAGTTTCACACTTTCATAATCCTTCTTATCCACCTCCCCCAACTCCATTACCACATCAGTTGCAACAGGGGGAAGCCTAGAGAACAACCAGGTAAGTAACTCATTCCCGGTGATGTCCTGGAGCCCATGATTATATTCAAACAGTTTTAATCAATCCAACACATCCAATCTCGGTTCATACATACCTACCAATTCCTTAGGCATCCGGGGTCTTTTGGGACTGGAACTTCTAGAGGAACCAGAGGAGAGAGAAGCATTTTCCACAGACAACTTTTTCATCTCTAACTCATGATTAAGTTCTATTTCTCTGAGCCTTAACTCAGCTTGCTTCTGCTAAGCCTGGGCATTCATCCATCTGAACTCTAGCTCTTGGTTTCTTTCAGATTGGGCTAAAAAACATTTGTACTCTAATTCGAGCTTCATTTTTTCAAGTTCAAAATAAGCAGGGTTACATGTGGGACCTGGTATGGGCCCCGTAGTTACAGTAGGTAAGGCAGACAGAGGTTCAGAGTGGCTAACTTCATTAGGTTCACTTTCCTCTTCTGACTCATTATCAAGACTTTGATTCGGATCAATACCATCACTGTTTTCTACGTTTGCTGGAGAAGTTGGTTCCTCTGAACCAGTACCCAGACTTTGGTTTTCCAGCAATCTCGCTATCAGTTCTACTTTCTTGCCTATTACAGAAAGATTCTCTCGTCTACAGAGAGCTCTCAAACTCTCAGTATTTTCACCTGACAAGGACTCTTGACTGTAAACTTCCATAGTAGACATGTTTTGGAAAGTTGCTTTTTAGTGCTAAGCTCTGTGGTTAGTTATCCTAAAGTGTTGAAAAGCACTCTAAACTGTATACTCGATACAAATCCCACCGCTGTACACCAGTGTTAAGCGGAAACCTGTGCAGTTCCCTCTGGGACCACTGCAAAACATTTAGGCCTACAGGTGTTTGGCAGTAAACCCACTTGGTAGCCGTCCGTACCACACAGATTCACTTGGTAGCTGTGGCTGAGCAGTCAGACTTCTCTCAAGAAGAGTTAGGCAGTATGTGGAGTATACAAAATAGGGCAATTAACACAGTAGAACAAGCAGACACGGAACGAGCTTGGGTGTAAAGATATATAGTTATTTATTTATAAAAACACATCTATGAAAAACACACTGGCACTAATACGGCAAACAACTTCAATTACAATTACTATAAGTATCTCACTCCTCTAACAATATTTCGACAAGTCTAGGTTTCCCGGCACCACTTATTTGCAGGCAGAGGTGAATGCTTTAACCTAGATGGCACTCTAATATTCGTTAGAACGGGAGAGAAAAGGCAGGGTAAGAAACCAACTCGGTACCAACACTTTTACGAAGCAAATGCAAGGCAAGTAAGGCAGGGTCTACTGTGGATCACAAAGTTCAGAGGCCAGGCCCACTCGGAGAGAGGCAAGGCGATATGTCCCAAAAAGTATCACAGTGGAAATGCACTTCGAGTCTTTGTAGCAAATTGTCACAGAAAGGTTGGACCAATTTAGAACAAAAAGTTACGATGGTCTGGAGGCGACCCAATGGAAAGGTAAGGATTTAAGACACCCCACGCTAACCGTCACAAGGGAAGCCAGGCGGACACAGTACCTTGTAAGTGCAGAGACAGCTCCGGCGGGGGCAGTTGTTCCTGGTGGTGGATGCACGTCGTGGCTTTGCCAAGAGATGAGATGATCTCGTTGTCGAAGGAAAGTTGAAGATCGTTGCACCACCAGGGAAGAGACCAGCCGTGGAGTGCTCTGTCACAAAGCACCACCTTTTGGTCGCTGTACGGGCTAGTGGCTATCCGGTTGCCGGGGTGCTCAGCACGGGCAATTCGACCACTACGCCCTGGAAGCGAAGAAAAAGCAAAGGGACTGGTTGTTCCCTCCAGTCAGGGGAAGAAGACTCTGCAGCCGGGAGATCTCCTCTGTCGTTGGGAAGTGGTGAGACGGTTCAGCAGGGCTCCACTGGAGGTGTCGTCGTTGCAGGTCGTCTCAGCTTTACCCTCGTCGGATTCTTAGGTCCTGTGGCGACTTCTGAAGATCCAGTCCCAAAAGCCCTGCTTTTATGCAGAAAACCCCCATTCCTTCAGCCTAGCTGTCAATCAAACCACGCTAAGTGTTGAGCGGGGTGGCTCACCACTTGGGCCAATCACACCAGAGTGCGACTTGAGTTGGCAAGGCAAATCAGTCCAGAGTGCCTAAACCCCCTCCCACACCCCCTGTGGTAGCCAGACAGAATGGCACCACTTTGGAGGGCTTCTGTGCAGAAGCCCGCCAAAAGTGGAACAAAGGGCTCAACCTTTGGTTTGGAGTTACAGAGGCAAACACAGATGCCATTTTAAAAATCGAGTTCTGGCAGAAAATACCAACCGGTAGATTTATTTAAGACAAATAAACCGGCGGTATGTTAGAGACTAACGGGAAAAAGTATTAGCCTCCAACAATGGGAAGAATCCCATAGAATGATATTCAGGGTCGAATATAACAAGTAGTTTCCACTGCCACCAGCCAAAACTCGACTAGGGGGGACGGAACAGTGCCCCCTCGAACAACAGACCCAAGGGTAATCGAATTACCCCTACCAGTACATCCACAATAGGATGGTTTGCACTAGTTCTGTTAGTAAATTTAGGTCTAGTAAAGCCAATGGTGACCTTACATGCCCTGGGAGACAGTAGTCAGTCCCAGGGTATGGAGTCTATGGTGGGGATCCTCTAGGACACCCCAGTGTTACGGCACGGAGGGTGCGGTGTAACACACATAGCAAAACACATGAGACCCTATGGAGTAAAAGACCCCATAGCCCATAGAACACATTGACATTCAAAGGAATTAACCACATTCATGTCCAAGAGTGGGAGAAAAGAGTCTCACTCTTGGCACGATGGAAAAAAACAAACTCCAGAAATCCAGCAAAGCTGCTGGGGGACTCACTAAGTTAAGAAATTCAGCCTAAACAGAGAATTCTCCCTAACACTGCCCAAGCCCAATTCTCGAGATACTGGTACGATGAAACCGATGGGCCCCCACATGTGGCTGTAGAGGAACTCACCACACACCCCACAAATATACATTCTGTGATATTTGACACACGCTACAGAGGCACATGTGAGTTTAACCCGGTGAGCTGCACAATTGGTGCGTGGAGGGCCATATTTAAAAAATTGGGAGTCGAGTCTCCCTATAACTCGGAGATTCCCCTCTGGAATTACCCTGGTATACCCCCAACCCATGATAACAGCCTGCGCGAGGCCTGGGACCCCAATGAGGAGATGAGGCTGGGTGACCTGTTCATTGACGGGAGGTTTGCGACCCTACAGAAAATAACTGGCGCATTTGGCGGGGGTCCACTTAGTGTGCTTCAATACTATTGTATGAGATCAGCCTTTCAGAAACACTGGTCACCCTTCCCTGAGGAACCCCCTACTCATCCTTGTGTACAGCTGGTGACATTCAGGGACAGTCTGGGGATCTCAAGACTATATGCCGTAGTCCAAACACATTCCCCCTCGATTAACCTGGTTAAAGCTAAATGGGAGAGGGATCTACAGGTTTCCATAGATGATAGAACCTGGGACAGGTACTGTTCACTTACCAAACGGGTCTCCTTGAATGCTGGCATACGCCTGATCCAGTTTAAAATTATAAATAGACTACATTATACTCCAGCCAAAATAGCAAAGTTTGCACCGGAGGGGTCCGGAGAGTGTCCAAATGCAAGGCTAGTTGTGCTGATGCATTTCACATGTACTGGGGGTGCCCGATAGTGGCGCATTTCTGGAAAGAGGTGGCGGGGATGCTAGAGGAATTCACACAAGTTCCCCCTGCACTAACCCCGCAGAAATATCTGTTTGGGGACATAGGCAAGTGCTCTGAAAAGGTCAGAACACTGTTCAACGTTTCATCCGCATTGGCCAAAAAATGCATTTTACAGCAGTGGAAAAGTACTGGCCCACCCAGCATGAAACATTTCCTTCGAGAACTGACATATGTTAATGAAGCTGAGGAGCAGTTTGTCTTCGCCCGCCCATCGGCAAGTAGACCGAAAGACATATGGTGACCCTTCAGAATGTTTTTGTGTGACATGATTTCGGATGATGACAACATGTAACCCTGAATGCCTCAATGATATATATAATGTGTGATGCCACTGAACTGTGGTAACGATGCAATTGTGTTGTGTGTCTTTGTGGCCACTAATAAAAAGAGTTAAAAAAAAAAAGCAAGCAGTGTTGAAGCTTCTTGCTTTGCTGTATAGGATGCTGTTCATATACACCATATGGGTGTATATGAACACGGGTGTATTTGAACACTTTCACATATACATATGTAAGCAGCTTCAACGTTGTGTAGTGCAACATTGCAGCTACTTACTTAGGTGTGTATGAAAGTGTTTATTTACACGTGTTCTCTGCAGCATTTTTGTTGAATAACTCATATGTCGTTATTTTACGTAAATGCTGCTGAGATTTCGCATTGCGCCAGTTATGTTCAACAGGCACAATCCTGAAGGTGCACTGTCGTGCAGTACGGGTACACCCAGGCAGACTTAGCATATCTGATGGAGCCTGGGCGTGGTGATTTGACACACTGAATAATGCTTTTTGCCACATTCAATGCACAAAGTGCCGAATCAGGCCCTGGAGGGTGTTTAGGAGGCTTCATGGACCGGCAGCTGGGACCGTACTGGGCGTTATGGTCCCTCATACCTCATTGTAGGCCCTCACTTTGCTTGGCACGTTCACTATGTCTTCAGGGCCCATGACACCCGGTACGGGCCAAGCTGCAGATGGATGAATCTATACTAGTGATGATGATTTAGTGATGCATGTGTACATGCATATTACATGTGTCATGGTGTGTTTTGATTCACTTGCAGCTGTGGCCATTTGGATATTCAAACATGCTTATGCTACATGCCATCAATTTGTTGCCATCTGTCATTTCTGCCTGTTATATGTGCCTGCCAGAGGTGGTGTGTGATGGAGGTGATATACTACATTCGCAATTTACATGCATCCATTTCTGCTTTCGGGATGCCATTGCATATCAATGCCACTGGATGCATGCCGGAATTTGAGTTGTGTGTGACATGTCTGCTTCATGTGTTGGCTGTCGATGTGATGTCTATGTGTGTCTGGGTTATGTGCTGCTGACATGTGTACTCATGTTTGTTTTGTTCACGTTACATGTGATGATGCAATGGAGCCAGAGGATAGTGATGTCATTCCAGACACAGGGTTGCTTTTACATCAGCAGCCCGGCACAAGTGGGGGTCGTGGGGTGGTACACCACGAGAACCCACTTGTGCTCCAGACCATCGTGTCCAGGGCTGGCAATCAGTCAAGCTCTGATGATCACTCTGAGCACAATGTTGAGTTGGATGCGCATCATAACCATTTGTTGCCGGTGAGTGATACTGATGTGGATGATCTTCTGTCCGCGACACCTGCACTGAGGGGCCAGACAGTGTTGGAACGTCCACCTGTGGTGGTTCTGGACACACGGTCACACTCCACACCAGTTGCTGATGTGCCAGGGGCATCATGTCAACGGAGGGATGTAGTCCACCGTGGGTGGTGCCAATCCAGCAAGGACCAAGGCTCCTTGGGTCCCGCAGGTGTAATGCCTGGCAATTCATTGGCCGTGCGCCTCCGGGAAATACTGAGTGGGAGCAATCCATGTATGCCAGTTCACAGCAACAGGGGGCAGCTATTGATAAGATTGCTCAAGGCATGGGGAGCTGTAGCAGCAGGCAGCACAGTCCATGTGCTGCTTACTCAGGATGGGCATGGCAGCCTCAAACAGGGCTTGCCAGGTAGAAATGGTGTCTTTGTGCGAAGCACTTGCTGCTCAGGCAGAGGCACACAGGGGTGCCCTGAGGGTTGAACACCAATCCCGCAGATCTTCTCTAGGTGTGCTCAATATGACCTCAGAGGCAGTGGTCATAAGTGCAATTGGAGCAGCTTGAGAACACCATCTTGGCTGAACTACAGATGTCATGTGAGGCCATGCAGGCAGAACTCTGTGTTACACGTGCTACCTTGCAAGAAGAAGCACGCATATCACTTGAGGTGCTGCATGCTAACCTACGTGCCATTGCCACACAAGACCAGGCTTACCAGACCCGCATGCTTGCTGCCATTGAGGGGCAAGCTGCGGATAGGTGTGGTCAGGCAACTGTGCCACGTCAACCTTCTGATTTCAATCCAGAGGGTGAGTAGGATGATCACTTATCTTCCACACAGGTCGGGCCGTGCAGGCTTTGAGCCCATGGAGATTTTTTTTAAATCTCAACATCATCGCATGTGGGTGTTGAGGTGTACCCCCCAACTGGTCCCCCCTCCCGCTCGGGTCGTATGTGGCTATTTTTTTTAATTTTAATAATATTGTTTGTCTATTGTGCATTCATGTGACAGTGTGGTCCTTTGTGGCTTTTTAAAGCATCCACTGTGTGTTCCAGCTGGGCCCATACACGCTTGTCTCGTGTATGTGTTTGTGGCTTGGATTCCAGACACATATGCCACTCCTGCTTCCCCTTTCCATGGGCTTACAAGGATGGTTCGGTGTGACAGCAAATTACACAAGGGCATTGGATATTCGTCATATCTGTGGCCAGTCTGCTGTACTACTTGGGTATACACCCCTAGCGGGGATTATGGATGTTTTGTCCATGGCATGTCTGCAATCAATTTTGGTGAGTACATTTTTGAACTGTGCATATATTGAAGTTGATAGTTATGTTTTTTAATTTCTTGCCTATTTTCATGCTTGATGTACTTCATGCTGTAGACAGAAGCCTGCACCCTTTAGCTGTCAAAGCCACACTGATGGTGGGAGATGGCCAGGTGGGGACAATGTCAAGTTGGTACGTGTTAGGTTCAGCCCCTGGGAATTGTGGCAAAGGAGGAAGCCTTAGGAATGTGATCCAAGAACCACAACTCACGGTCCAGTCCTCACCTGAGATGTCCGCCTAGACTACTTCTACACTCTGTTCTGTTTGGACGGCACGTTGTATCTGTCTTCCCTCTTGGACTTTGCTGCTGAGTGACTGCTCAGTTTTCCTACTGGACTACAGCTCTTTTACTCGTTTTTCACACTCTGGTGCCTTTGGTCCCTGTTTTTCTTTCTGCTACTGTCCTTGTTGCAGATATGTCCGCCCGTCTCTCAGGCAGTTATTTCCACATACTTGTATGCTGCCTCGGTTTGCTCGGTACACTTCTGTACCACATTATCTCTCTCGCTCGCTCTCTCACTCGCTCCTCCTATCTTTCATCTATTCCATCCATAACTTTATGTTGACTTCGACCTTTTACCAAAGCTATTCAACTGTTCAGGCTCTTAACTTGCTGTCAGCTGTTTCCGGCAAACTCACATTCACTCTGCATTTCCAGACTTGTGCTGTCTCTTCCTTTCTCCATTCACGCTATCAAGGATTGATTGGGTTTCAGCTCAACCATCCAGTTGTGCCAGCCTCCTTGGTTATATATCCTCATTGATTATTGTCTGCGCAAATTCCTACCCATCTTGTTGAACCATTCTACAACTGTGCAACCTCGGAAGTTATTCTATCATTCAGCTTGGACATGTACTTGGCCATATTCTACAACTTCAAGTCATCTTCGGGGGACTCTTCCATGGTTTATTGGTGCCTAGAAGCTTTTTCGCTGGTTTGGGGGTTTGGCTCCTTGGAGTTCAATGCAATTTGGTATTTTTACCGGTCAAGGTGGCCTCTGAGGGGGGTGGACCCTATTTACACGAAAGGAAGAACAAGAAAACCAACTGCAAGGGGTATCCTGAAGCCAGATAAACTAGCAGGAAAAAGTTGATGATCCCAGGGACAGTTATTCTGAAGGTCAAGATGATGAGGAAATGAGGGAGGGGCTTTAATTGTCGGACAGTACGCTTGGGCTACAGTGATTGGTCACTGTCTGACATTGTCAATGTTGGGTACTATGTACATGATGAATTCTGCTGGACAATGGATGTTCCTCTGTTGTGTTTACTTTTCATGTGTCAGGGGATTGGTGTGGTTTAACATCCTAGGGTGTCCACATGGGCAATGTTCACATGTGATGTGTACAGGACACTGAGGCTCACTTCATTTCACATGCATGTATTGAGTGCATGTCCCTACTGACACACACACTTAAAAATGCACCACCACACATGCAACCACCCATCCATGCCCACACGTGCACACAGATTGCCTTCTCTGCCATGCTGTGTCCCTTCAGTGCATGATCACTGTATCCTCAACACAATGGCCACTCACTGTGCTGTGTGCTGAGCGGTGTGTTGCAGGGGACACACACAGCACATGGTTTTGGGATTTGTGGATTTGGATTGGCCAATGTGCATGCCAACAGGCATTCTGTCTTTTGTTGATGGTACTGCTGGTAGCATGCATTTGTGTATGACTTTGTATGTGTGGGAGGTTGTTGGACATGTCACCATGTCAGGTGTGATTGTCTCAGGCCTGTTTCCAATTATCATGTGGCACTTTGTAAATAATTTGTCATGTGTTGTGCATTTGTTTTGCTCTTTTGCTGTTGCATGCCATGTCATGGTGTGGCCGACGGCGGTAATGGGGGTTGGGAGGGTTTGGGTGACATACCAGTGATTTTCATGGCCTGTTTTGCAGGGGGGTGGTGTGATATGCACCTTGCATGTGTTCCTTTTGGTCACACCAGATTGGTTATGTTTAAGTAGCTAAGGATGCACACAATGTAGCATTTCAGTGGCAACATTCTCAGGGTGGTAAGGTTGTGACAGTTGATTGTCTCTTTGTCATCATCGATTGTCACCTGGTATGTGCAATGCCTGTGTGCACTAAGAGGGGTGGGAGTTTAGGTGAAAAATGTGGCCACAAGCTGGGTCCGGGCTGCCTCTCCACGTGCCCTTGAAGCGTAACTTGAGCACTCCGAATGTGCGCTCCACTATGGCCCTGGTTGCAATATGGGATGCGTTGTTTCTTACATGGGGTGGTGTGGTGGGGTTCCGTATTGGCGTCATCATGTGGGTGCTCAGAGTTTAGGCACTGTCCCCTGGAGAGGTGAGGATAGTTGTCATTAGTTGGGTTTGTGTATTTGTCTGTGTGTGACATGCATGCATGTGCACAGACATTTGTACTCACCAATGAGCCATGTGTTGCCATGCTTTCGAGCTTCCAGGTCCCGGCTCAGGGCGGACATTCTGTATATGAAAAAACTGTCATGGGTAGACCCAGGATAGTTTGCATAGACAGAGGTGATGATTCCATGGGCATCGCATGCAACCTGTACGTTGATGGAATGCTAGTGCTTGCTGTTATGGTAGATGTTCTCAGTGGCCCTAGGTGGACGTAGGGCCACATGGGTGCAATCTATGGCACCAAGCACTTTGGGGAAGTGTGCCACCCTGTAAAAGTACAGGACCATGGCCTGCCTTTCTGCAGGTGTTCTGGGCATGTATATGTGCCTGCGGACTGAGGGGCGCGCAGTCATGATTGCCAACACCTGGTGTAGGGAGCATGACTGCGTGGGCTGTGAGACATCCCCAACTATGACAGTTGTCTGCTGAAATGACCCAGTGGCCAAAAATGCAGGACATTGCAGGACATTGAGGACCTTTTCCAAGCAGTGATCATGGGACACCGCAGGAGGAGGAGAATAGCCAGGCCCCACATTTTTTTGACCAGGACCAGCATTTTTGGGATGCCTGATGACCAGGCCTATGGCAAGTATAAGTATCCAACTCATATCATCCTAGACCTGGTCACTGAGTGGGAGGATGAACTCACATCACCCACCCTGTGCTCTGAAGCATTGCGCCCATTGTAGAAGGTGCTCAATGTACTGCATTTTAAGGCCACTGGGTCGTTTCAGCGGACAACTGCCATAGTGGGGGGGTCTCACATCCCACGCAGTCATGTTGCCTACACCACGTGTTGGCAATCATCACTGCTCGCCCCTCAGTCCGCAAGCACACCACTACAGGGTGGCACAATTCCCCAAAGTGCTTGGTTACATTTCAGGTGTCATAGATTGCACCCACGTGGCCCTACATCCACCTAGGGCCACTGAAAACATCCACCACAGCCGCAAGCACTGGCATTCCATTAACGTGCAGGTTGTATGCAATGTCAAAGGAATCATCACCTCTGTCTATACAAACTATCCAGGGTCCACCCATGACAGTTTAATATACAGAATGTCCTCCCTGATCCGGATCATGGATGCTGAGAAGTTTGGCTACACATGGCTCAAAGGTCAGTACAAATGCCTGTGCACATGCATGCATGTCAACCACAGACAAATACACAAACCCAACTAATGACAACCATCATCACCTCCCCAGGGGACAGTGCCTACCCTCTGAGCACCAACATGATGACGCCAATATGGAACCCCACCACACCACCCCAGGTAAGATACAACGCAACCCATATTGCAACCAGGGCCATAGTGGAGCGCACATTCGGAATGCTTAAGTCACGCTTACGCTCCCTTGACCACTCTGGTGGCCAGCTACTATATGCACGCTCAGTAGTGTGCAGGATCATTGTGGCAGCATGTGCCCTGTACAACGTCGCAACATGGCAGGGCGTACCGGTGGACATGGTGGTGCCCCCACATCCCCAACCACATGCACAGGTGCTGCTCATGGGTGGGGAAAGGGTACGTGGCAAGGGAGCCCGGACCCAGCTTGTGGCCTCATTTTTCACCTAAACTCCCACCCCTGCGGAGTGCACACAGGCCTGGCACATACCAGGTGACAATCAATGATGACAAAGAGACAGTCAACTGTCACAACCTTACCACCCTGAGAATGTTTTCACGGAAGTGCTACATTGTGTGCATCCCTAGCTACTTAAACATAACCAATCTGGTGTGACCAAAAGGAACACATGCAAGGTGCATATCCCACCATCCCCCTGGCAAAGCAGGCCATGTAAATCACTGGTATGTCACCCAAACCCTCCTAACACCCATGACCCCTATCCTCCATGCCATGCCATGGTATGCAACAGCTGAACAGCCAACCAAATGCACAACACATGACACTATTGTCATTAAGTGCAACGTGAGAAATGTAAACAGGCATGAGACATTCACACCTGACATGGAACCTGATGAACTCACTTGGCAGAAATCTTCCACACATACAAAGGGGGTAATTTGAGTATGGCGGAACGCCATAGAGGGTGCCAGTACGTCACTGGCACCGTCCATACCGTACTGCCATATTACAAGTAACCCTGGCAGGTGCCGGGCTGTGTGGTGGTGGCAAAATCTGCACCTGCAGCTACCACTACCGGCGGGCCTGTGTCAGCACATGTTACTTACTGTCAGGTCGCAAGTGTGCCAGGGTTGGATGCAACAGCAGCATCACCTGGAGCGGGGGTGGTGGCATGGCTGCTCCAGTACGTGGCTGGACATCCTGCCCCTGTGGTGCACCCCTGCCTCTTCCTGCTCTATGGCTACCCTGGACTCCACATACTCCCTGGTCACCCTGGCCACGTGCCTGACCACTCCGAACACTGGCAGGATGCCCATCTAAACCCCTCTTAACTTTTGGTGGCCTCACAACCACGGCACGGTTGTACTAATGCCAATAGGAGCTGCACTGAACAGTTGTCCTGGTCAATATGGGTGAAGGGGGAAGGGTATGTGACGGTAGATGCAGCCCTGTGCTCCTGCAAGGCTGCCTGTGGACACTAGGGATAAATGACATTCATGCAATGCTCAGGCACCCCAAAAATACAGAAAAACGTACACGCAACCCCTGTAGCCCACGTGCGTGTAAGAAAACCTCAGCAGTACGCTGTGGCACCCTGGAACACAAAAAAGCATACGCGATTAACATGCGGGCTACTATGACCTCAATAAATGGGGTACGTGACAAACAGGGGCACCTGCAGTGGGACAAATAGTGTGCAATAGTGTGCGTGATTCACCGTCTGCGTGGAAAAGAAATACACGTAGGCACTGTAACCACTGTGAAGTAATTGTGTGTGAACTCCAAAGTAGGAAAAACACAAGAGTCGGTCTCCACTGAAAGCACATACAGTGCTCTGCCGACCCACGTGGACCATTTACATTATCATGCCTTCTGCCAACAATACACTGCCATTTGATGCCCGCACATCAGCCATCTGCAGGGGCCCATTTGCTGTGACCACCCTTGCTGGAACAGAAGACTCCCGACTGGTGTTCCATTGCTCCACTGCCCAGCCCCAGGACCCAGTTGCCCACCCACACCTGCCTCCGGGGTTGCCATGTCTGAACCAACATCATCCGGCTACAGTGGCAATCCCCCAGCAGAGAGGCAGAGGGCTGCCAGCTTCAGTGCAAATGAAGTTGGCATCCGGGTGGAGCAGGTCCTGGGACATTATGATGCCCTCTTCACACCATCGTGCGCCGACAAGGAAGGACGGAAGAGGATCTTGAAGGACATAGTGGGTGCCATCAACGCGGAGGGGGTGGCACCCCGCAACATCAAACACGTCCAGAAGCACTGGGAGGACTACAAGTTCAGGACCCTCAAGAAGGCCCGGCACCTCTTGGAGGCAGCGGATGCAGTGGGGCGCCGGGGCAAGCTTACCACCCAGCAGATGAGGGTCCTGGAGCGCATTCGACCAGTGCTTCAACACCAGATCCTCAGGATGCAGGCCCATCTGGAGTCAAGCGGTAACTGCCCATCCATTCCTGTTTAAAACAGTGCATGTTGCAGTGTGGTGGTAGTAAGCTACTTGGCTGTATGTGTGATATGGGTCATGTATGGATGTGTGTGTGCAGGGACATGATGGTGCTGAATGTGAGTCCAGTCAGGCGTGACCCACATGGATGGTGTATGTGTGACAATGCATCATGCGGAGCAGCATGTGGAATGCACACATGTATGCATGTCTGTGTCTGTACTTGGACATGTTTGGGGTGTGAGAGATGGGTACTGCTGTCATGGACATGCATGGTGTACATGTCTGTGTGTCTGAGTAGTGTGTGCGTGATTGGTAAACGCCATGGATGCATGACACATTTCCGTGAAGATGTGTTGATTCACTGATACAGCCTAGTCATCCTTGTATCCACTGTGTCTGGGGGTGTACGGGGCCAGATGCATGACCCTCCGGTGATGTGTGTGCCTGTGATCAGCATGTCCCATGATGCATGTGAGTTTCAACCCACCATTGGATGTTTCTATGGTGCCTTGGACATGGATGCAAATGATTGTTGCATTTGCCATGCCTGTACCTGCATGTGTGTTGCCTGCACCGACCCATGTGCTGTGGAGGGACATGATGGAAGTGACGTTTGACAGTACCACTCATGTGCTATTGCTTTGTGTCTAGGGGACTATTGTACAGTACCCTGATGCTTGTGTTCAATGTCTCCCTTTACACAGCAGCGAGTGAAGAAGAGGGCGGAGACAGCACTGTGGAGGAAAGCGGCAGGGATGCCTCGACCTGCCGGCGATGCAAGGCCCTGTCACCCTCCCAGGAAATTCCAACATCCGGGAGCGAGGGGACTGGTGCCATGTCCGCCACTACGGCTGCAGCGGAAGGGGTAGGTGAGCCCCCACAAGGGCTGGCGACAGCGGAAGACGGTGCAAAGACATCCAGGTTGGTGGTGTGTACGGAGGAGGAGGAGGAGGACGCATCAAAGCTGCACATGGGGCCTGGTGGGGGTGGTACCACTGGTGCAAGTGGTGCAGTCCAAGGGGCAGGAGCAGGAGGCAGCACAGGTCACTGCGGAGGGGCCTTTGCATGTCACTGTCCCTGACACTGTGACTGCATCACCATTAACCAGCAGGGTTGCCCCGTCCCAGGCCCGTCCGCAGGTAGGGGGGAGGTCCACGTCATCTGGCACTCCTCTACCTGCGGACATGGGGACCCGTGACAGGATTGAGTCTGTCCTGATTGGTGCAATTGGTGTAATTTGTGATGACATGCGTGGTTCCTGGGGGCACCATGCACGTCATCACAAACAGATGTGTGCCAACATGGCCCAGTTGGGAGGGATCATGTTTGGGGGTTTCCTCCATGTGTCAGCCAGTCTTGCGGCCCTCTCCTCCTCGCTGCACACTATACGCCAGTTGTTCTCCATGCCGTCTTCTGGCCCAGATGACACCAGGGCCCCCTGTTCCTACCCAACAATGCCAACACGGGTGAATTAGTCGATTGAAGAGAAGGAGCATGGGATTAAACCCAATATAATTCTGAACCAGCGCAACACTATCAGTGGATATTTCATGTACCTCAGGTAGAATACCCCTGAGTAGCCCAGATTTTAGAAAGGCTCTATTGAGCCGAAACACGTGTCATACAGGGCGATTTGGATTTTTTGACCATATGTGTTTGACCCTATAGAGGGCGTTTTGAGGAAACAAAAACATTTTTTGATTCAATAAAAATTAGATTACTTTTTTAAAGAAATTGGCGCAGAGTCACAGTTATTTCTTGATTTAATGCCCCTGTGGACCTGTCCCAACCAACCCAGCCAGGCTGGTAGAGATCCCATACCTGCCACAGTCGGGAGTCGGAGCTCCAGCACAGGTGGTCACCCCAGCAACGGGACCCCTGGCAACGGACGATGTACAGGCACATTCAAGCAGGGCACCGGCACAATGGCCCCGGGTGTTGCCATCTACCCGGAGGAAGACGTGGTGGCAGAAAGGCAGCGACAGGATCGACGTAGGAGGCATGTGTCCTCTGGGCCATCTACATCATCGGGGCAGGCATCGGCCAGCAGGCAGGGGGACCCAGGATTGGGAGTGTCTTCCGTGTGGCAGCGGTTGGGCCAGCAAATAGGTGCAGAGCGGCGGCAGGCAGAGAGGGCACGGCTCATAATGGTCAGGGCGGAGAACTCCATGCACAGGGTATTGAGGCGGGCTGAGTGCCATGAGGCAACTCGCAGGGAGTTGGAGGAGGCCATAACTGCATCCCTGCAAGTCCTCGAGGCCAGGGAAGAGGCCCACCTCCAGAACATCGACATGGAGTTCGATGATGCCTAGGCCTGGAACATCAAAAAGTGAGCCGTCGGACTAGCCCGCCGCCTTTGTATATAGTTACTTAGGTTTAGGTTTCATTTGGTTTATATTTTTATTTGGAGTTCACGGATTTTGCTCCACTTTTTGCATATAGTTGTATTTTAGATAGGGCTTTAGGTAGGTTTCCTTTTGTTTTGGGATAATGGACCCTTCAGACTTTTGTTTTCATTATTACGGACTTGTACATACTTTTTTTTTTTTCACATGGAGTAATTTTTTTTTGTATGCTTTTCATCTTGGCCTTTATTTCTATGGACTTTCGGTATGGACCACTTTTGTTTTTTCATGTTTTGGATTTTTATTTTTCCTTGGATTTCACTTTCTTATTCATATTGCTTTCATTATTTATTTATTTGTATGTGTGATTTCCATATTGTCATTTGTTTTTATTTTTAATACATTTCATAATTCTTCATTCTTGGTGTGGTCTACTATAATTTCATCTGTGCATGTCTCCATGGGCTTTGGCTCAGTCATGTGTTGCCACTGTGTGGCTCTGTAGGACATTTGTTGAGGGGCATGCTGGTTTTTTTCAGACTATCATGGAATGGGTGATTTAGTAGGGAGTGGGTGCAGTGGATCGTTGGGTGTTTGTTCTGGGGATGGGAGTGTGGGATTTGGGTTGGCATTAGGGCCACGGGTCTGTATAGTTATGATGTGGTGTTTGGGGGGACATGAGTCGGGGCATGTTGGCAGGTGCCTGTCAATGGGGGAGGGTTGGGGGACATGAGTCGGGGCCTGCTGGCAGGTGCCTGTCAATGGCAGGGGTGGGGGACATGAGTCTGAGCCTGCTGGCAGGTGCCTGTCAATTGGGGGGTTGGGGACATGAGTTGGGGCCTGCTGGCAGGTGCCTGTCAATTGGGGTGGCGGGGACATGAGTCAGGCCTGTGCATGGTGCCATGTGGCCTGCCTGCAGGCATTATCAGGGTGGATGGTCTGCCTGCGGGGCATGGGGAGGGTGGATGGGCTGCCTGCGGGGCATGGTCAGAATGGAAGGTCTGCCTGCGGGGCAAGGGAGGGTGGATTGGCTGCCTGCGGGCATGGGGAGGGGTGATGGGCTGCCTGCGGGGCATGGTCAGGGTGGATGGGCCTCCTGCGGGGCATGGGGAGGGTGGATGGGCTGCCTGCGGGGCATGGGAAGGGGTGTAGTGTGGACCCCTGTGGTGTGGTCTGGCTGCAGGGGGTGGATGTGGCTTCTCACCACACTGCTGCGTGAATCTGGGGGTACGGGAGTGAGAATTACACGCGATTTCGCTGGTGCAATTGGGGTACACATATTCCTGCGGTGCACGCAGAGTTTTACACGTGATTTCGCTGGTGTGAGCAGCGTATGCATATTCCTGGGGTGTGCGGGGAGTTTTACAGGTGATTTCGCTGGCGCGAGTGGGGTACGTTAATTCCCGTGGTGCGCAGGGAGTTTTACACGCAATTTTGTTGGCACGAGCCGGGTACGCGTATTCCAGGGGGGTACAGGGAGTTTTACATGTGATTACACTGGCGCGAGCAGGATATGCGTTTTCCAGGGGTGCGCAGGCAGTTCTACACATGATTTCGCTGGCGCGAGCAGGGTACACATATTCCAGGGGTACACAGGGAGTTTTACATGCGATTTCGCTGGTGAGAGCGGGGTACGCGTATTCCAGAGGTGCGCGGGGAGTTTTACATGCGGTTTTGCTGGCGCAAGCAGGGTACACATATTCCTGGGGTGCATGGGGAGTTTTACACGTGATTTTGCTGGTGCGAGCAGGGTATGCGTATTCCAGGGGTGCACAGGGAGTTTTACACGCGATTTCGCTGGCACGAGCAGAGTGCGCATATTCCAGGGGTGCGCATGGAGTTTTACACAAGATTTTGCTGGTGTGAGCAGGGTACGCGTACTCAAGGGATGCGTGGGGAGTTTTACACGCGATTCCACTGGCACGTGAGGGCTGAGGGGTGTTTTTAGCGCATTTTCATGGTTGGGGGGGCTGTATGCTGGTCCACTGGCCTTTGCGCCATGTAGTGGGCTTTCACAATGTTTTTGTCTCACAGGGCAGTTTGGGCATGTAACTAGCGCTGCTGCAGGGTCGCTGCGCCACCCTGCAACATGGCTGGTTATGGATGTATGTATCCATTAATATGCTGTGCGTGAAAATGGTTTTTGGTGCACATGGCTGGAGCAGGCTGGTGCACGCTCCCTCTCTGCGCCAGACACGTGCGCTACTTCTGCGCTAAATTCTATGAATTACCCCCTCAAACTTGAATCTCTTCAACTCAGCCTGCTTTTGTGCACCGGTAATGATTACCACATGTGGTAATTACAGCATGAAGCACTATCGGAATCCAAAATGGAAAATAATGTCGGGTCCGCATGACTCGAAATCATGCAGTCTCATAAAGTTATTGCATTCTTACAGCAATGGTATTAACATGTTTCTACCAAAGTCATAATTACGGCCACATGCCACAGGTGCTCACGCGCAAATGTGTGTTTCACAAATAGTTGCTCAAGAACTTCTCAGTGGTGTTCCAAAAAGCTCCAGGTTTGCTGTGGTTTTAGGCTTCCTGAATTAGGCATAAAGTGGCAGGGGCACATTTGAGAGTCGCAAAGGTGTCTCCTGATTGGCTCTCATGCTTGCCTCTGTAAATCACGCCAACTCTTTCCACATTCAAGATACAGACAGTTTAAGGTGTAAGTCATATCTAGCAGAGCTTTACAAAAACCTCATTTGCTGTTAAACTTGATTTTAATTAAAAGGTGATGAATTGTGTCAGTTCAGAAAGGACATGTGCTGAGTCATTCTTGCATGCAACAAGTAGTAGTGTGGAAAAGGAAAATCATTCTGAACTCTGATTGTCTCATAGATTCATGCACACACATTTTCCCTATGTTCTTTTGACAATATTTCGGGGGCTCGCTGTCTTAATCCGGATTATGACAGTTCTGTTTACTTTTATTTTTTAGGCGATTTTGATCATGTTCTCAGTTAATGCTGTTTAGCTATTTATGCCTGAAAAGATTGATTGATGGAGGATTAAATCTTAACAATGCATGTACTCCTGTGTTACTTTGTCACTGACTATACTATTTATGTTTTTGCTGAAAAGCTCACATCATTAACACAAAGATTATTTACAGAAAAACTAGCTTTAAGGACAATTTGTTTTTTTCACCAATTAAAATAATTCTAAACGGAAGCCATGGGAAGCTCCACGGCAGTGAAGAACAGAACAAGAAAAGGGCATTTGTACGCATGTTTCTCGTCAGGTTAGTTTGCGTTTAAAGAAGAGTAAAATCAGCCTTGCACCGAAGAGTAAGAAAACATGAATTTCGAGCTGGCTAATGATATTATATTAAATCTAATTATATTTAAGCGTATTGGGCAGAGCATCTCATTATGAACATTTCATTCACAGGATCTTTCTGATTAACAGCATGAGCAGAATAAAAGATATTTTAGGTTTTACAATGGAATGGCTATTTTTTAGTTCAGTGGGTTTGATTCATTAGAGCAGTGAATTTGATCCAGAAAAGTGAATACAGAGGACCTAATTTAAAGAAATATGCTGAGTACAGAGAGATTGTTATGGACGTTCTTCACAGTGTATTGTTATATGGACAATCCACTCTTCAAGGACAATGTCATGCTACGGAAAAGGAGCATGGATGGGGGATAACAGATAGCTACCTAGCATGTGGGGGCTCAGCAGGCACACTCTTCGAAACGCCTGTAAATATTAGTGGGGAGATGCAGAAGCACTCCTCTAGACAGATAGCACTGAAACATAAAACATGGGGCAAACACGGTGTGAGGTTGACTGCTTAAGATCGTGATCAGAAACAGGAGGAAGGGTGCTCATCTGATTAGCACAGATTGATCGGGATGACGTCGAAGGAGAATCGCTTCCCATCTGAGTGGACAGTGAAGTGTCACCGGCTGTCATCTGGGGTTGAAACTCTGAGCCCCCATCCCTGCTCTATGGAAGCTCATATACTGAAAGGGATTTCAGACATGCTCAGCACCACTCAGCCATGCTAGAGGGCGGGCTCACAGGTAAAGATTAACCTATGAGGGCTTCTTAGCGTTTGGCAAGAATGGGAGGGGCAAAGCTTCAGTAAAAGTGGGCTGATTGCAGTGATGAATGTGTAATGGGTGCCCTGAACTTTGTCATGAGGTTTGATTTTGGAGAAGTGCCATTACAAAGACTAACATGGCCCTGGTAGAGTGGTAGCCTAGGTCTTATGAGGTGGAGCCATTGATATTGCCGCCGCCACGCCCATTGCCCTTTAATGGGATGAGCTCACATCTGTTCTTGTTTAGGGTGGATTTGCTTCACTGTGAACAGTTAGTGCACCTAAGTCTATACAAAACAGATTCTAATTGTATTTTCTCCAACACTATGAATGAGATATAAGTAGAGGTGTGGCTAATAGGAGGGCAACATTGCTTTATAAAAAATATTTCTGCAATCCATCAAGTGTCAAGTGATATGAAACAGAGTAATGGGAGGAAAAACAGCCTTAGAGACTCCAAAGGTAATTGGATACATATTACTCAGGAAAGAATACATCATCGTCAAGTCAGAAAGACCTGATTCGCTGAGATCAGTAAGTGGGCAACAAGGTGATTCAGCACAATCCTAACTGCACAGAGACACTAAAGGTAGCTACACATAACAGACCCTCACAAGAGGCAAGGGTGGAAAATATAAGGTTGGATTTTTCCTTGCAACTAGTTGAGCATCTTACTACAAGATATGAAGGAATTCAAGAAAAACTGGGACAATGGAGGGAACATGTCAAACATGTCTTTCATCAGAATTGGAGGTGTTTCAGTTAATAGTGGGGGTAGGAACATGGAAGCCTCACATTCTAGCTGAAGGCAGAGCTCTCAATTGATCCTTTTCCACCTCGTTTGGTGTAAAATGGCATGTGGTTCTTCTGATTGTCACCCTGCTCCTACTACTATTCTGAAGCATTTCATTGACATAATCCCAAACTTTACAGAGATAGATATTAATCATCTGAGTCTTTTTAGGCATAAAGGTACGACTTGAATGACATCTCAGGAGATTACTCTTTTTCCAAACTTCTCTAAATTTGTTTAGAGGACAAGGACACCCTTTAAAACTCTTAAGGAATACCCTGAAGAAATCTGATTAAATAATTAAATATGACTACTTTCTGCAACACAAACTGTAGAATGAAAGGGTCAAGCACATGTCTTTTGAAGCCCAACTCAGGCTGGGGTCTGGTTGGTCTGAATAGGATAAGTGGGAAGGAGCACACAACAATCAAAGCATGGCTCCCCAGTTACAACCCCTATCAAGAGGAGGGAAGAAGAAATGGAAACTAGGGAAGTAGGTAGCCTCATGTGATCTTTCATAACATCACTGGAGAAAGCACCATGAAATGGAGGAGAACATTATGCATGAGCAAAGACTTATGTTAGTAGATGTGACTAAAGTTAAACAGTGTCTTCTGAAAATATGATCATGTTCAAAAGATCAAATTCAAGAAAGTCTTGCTCATCGCAAAGGTTTTGGGGCAGGAGAGGAAAGAGTCCAAATGTGTAAAATAGGTGATATAGTTATCTATACAAAAAGTATGCGAAATGTTAGAAAAGGTTACTTTGTTCGGTTAGTAAAATGCTTCTGGGGAGAAAGACAAGGGCTGTGACAGTGTTAAGGGGGATTTATAAACAATTTATATATTATCTAAAACCATCACCCCCAATTCTCACTAATGCTCAAAATAGACCATTTATCTATGAGGATAATGTTACTAAGGCAAAGATAAATTACTACCTTACTCCAGTGTTTATCTCACGTTACTCCAAGTCCTAACCCACACACCCGTTGCTTGATGGACTTTAACCAGAGTGTGACAAATATCTTCTGAGCATCTCATTCCTTTCAAAGGTTGCCAAGGTTTCAACCTATTTACTTTTTCGAATGACATGCAAACGTCTATACATGCTAGATATAGCACTTACTTTTTAATACACAACAAATGTGATAATAGCAAATATAAGTCAAGCACCTGTTCATCAGTGCAAGATTTTTTTGTTTGGAAGCTGAATTGAACTTTGAAATTAATTTTGTATTCAAGGACCCATTTGTCCTATTCTATCAAGATGGCTCTGCCAACATAGGGATTTAGGTATATAGGCAGCTGGGCTTGCTTTTGATCCTTTTTTAAATATTGGTCAAATTATAGCATGCTTACAAGATTCTGGAGAACAAAATTAACTCTGCTTTTCTAACATGATATTAGGAAATTAGTAAGTAACAGCACCCATACACTCAATAAACTATGAAACAAATCTGCTATGCAATTCTGTCTAGAATACCACCTAATACTGAACAACAATTCAAATCTTATTTCCCTAGTGCATTAATTATATGCTTTTTACGAGCATATGCTCTATATTAAATTTTAACTTGGTAAATTCTTAATCCACTAGACCAGACTTTTGCGTGTCTATCCAAGATTAACAGATTACCGTATTGGTGTAACTTTGAAAAATTTACTATCTAGGCTGTTTTTAACATATCATTGAAACATGTTTTGCTTTTGTGCAAACTTGGAACAATGGTTTACCAGTTCCCACAAAAAAGTTTGGAATTGCTTTTTGTTAGATGCCTCTACTAGCTCTTCCCATGCTTTTAGCTACAGTTGTCATTTCAATCTGGACATGGCCTGTTTATATATCAAATGTGCATGGGCAATTTGCAATCTTACAGTCACAGGATTTTTAACAGTGACAATTAAGTGTGTTTTGCTGTTCTACAATCATGGGTATCTTTAAATACACAAGAGAGAAATTCACAAGTCAACAGATTATAATTAATTATTTAGTAAAATAATCTGTTCAGAACTCTATATGCCCATATTGTTATACTATGTACAATTAACTATCCATCAGTGTTATTAAAGTGACTGTGTGCAAATAACTAGCCATCAACAGTTCAAGTTTCCTTTTAACAAGCATTAAGGGACTCTGCAGATCTTTTCAAACTTAGTATTTGATTTCACTATGTTAGCATGGAAAATAACTTTTATTCTCGGGTCCCATCTTACCATAATTTTAGATGACGATAGTGAGGACTAACAATTCTGTCTCAAGTAGTTATTAATTCCAAGCTGTCTTGTAATTCTTAACTTTATGTGGCTATGGTCATTAATCTGGCCCTGAAACTAATCATCTACTGTGTGCAACCTCAAAAAGCAGATATCAAAATATGTCAATTGATGAAAATCCCTCTTTGCTTTTGAAATTATATGGGCCCTAAATATCATGTACAAAGCATAGCACCTTAAACGCTGATCACATGTTAATTTTCCAACATTTCTGGCAAAGGTATACCATGTAAAACATCTTCATTTTCATCAAAAGATTTGGGGCTAGGACCTGTTCCAATTCGTAAATTAAAGTCCCCCCTATTTTCTGGGATAAAATCATCTAGGGCCTCATCACGAGTTGGGTGGTAACACCGCCACTAATAGCGCTGGCAATATTAGCCCTACCGCCAAACCCACCGGCGCTATTAGCGCCGGATCACGGGTTTGGCAGAACGGGTATCGCCCATTCCCCATTGAGCCCATTCGGGAATTCCCCATTCCCCATTGGGCTCAATGGGGAAATTTCACGCTTTACCGCCGGCGGATTTCCTGCCGGCGGTAAACGCACCTTCAAATCGTCACATTTTCAGCAGATTTCCCCCTAACTCAGCCAAAGCAATGATTTGGTGGACCCTTAAATGCTGCGGTAACAGCGCTACTGCCGCATTTAAGGGCTACCGCCAAACTCGTGATGAGGCCCCTATTCTAAAATTGAAAACAATTAAACGGTTAGTGCCATTAGTCTGCTGTGGACTAGTATACAAATTAATTCAATAGAATATATCTCTACACTTGACTGTTACTAATAGAATAAATAAAAAGAGCAAACCACTCTTGATGTGCTTTATTGTTGTATTAATAGAAGATTTGATGAATGCCTTAATCTGATATGAAATGTAGTCATAAAAGTAAATGTCATCCACAGCCTAGATTTCATCTAGATCACACAACTAGCTAAAATAGATTCTGCAAAAATAACCACTATACAGTCTCCTTTCTCCTATTATTTTGTGGCACCAATACAAGAAACCCTTTCCACCATTGATATTAATTCATGGGCCCAGGGTTAGTTCCAGCGTTATTCTCAATTGATGACATTTCTTGCTTTACATCTCTTATCATGTCCTCCACCAGAGTAAGTGTGTTGGTCCAGTGAATAGGTTTATTTATCAAAGAGGCTTTAGATTCACTAGAGTTGTGGACCCAGGGTTCCACATTCAGCATGACTCTGACTAGCTGGACTGCAGCTGGTGGTAAAACAAGCAGAGGATTAGCATTTGGCCTCCCGTATTCTGCCCCTTGCAATCTACTGGGGTTAAGCGGGTTTACTGATGGTAAATTATCTTTTATACTAGGACATATATGCCTATCAACACAAACCAGTCTATTACCCTTTTCAGAGTCTAATGAGGTAGCTTGTGGAGCTTATTTTGATGAAGACTGGCTCTAATCACCCATAGTGGTTTGTTTTCCACCGTTCTTCTTAGTTGTTACCTAGCTTCAGTTAGATTAAACATAATTACTTCCAGGGTTACTCTTAATTGATGACATGTCATTTTTATACTTTTCTCATAATGTTGTCCATCAGATTACATTTGTTATTTATGGATTCCTTAAAGTGATTGGAAAAAAAAGCAATTGAACATTTAAAAACATCATTTTAGATTCCTATTTAACCACTATCACCATTATTTTTTTTTACATATTTGCAGATTTACAGATTATTCAAATTGCCATAATCACATATAATGGCTCATTTCACTTTATTATTTGCTGGGACCCTGGATGTTACCCCTTTATTTGCAACATGATTTTCTACCAACAATGATTCCAAAAGAGCAGTTGCACAAGATTGCCTCAGAGAGGCTCATTTCCTTAACTCAGAAATGATTATGTCATAACTATGGGACACCCCCTTTGTACCTTGAGGAGGGCGAGTGTAAAGGTAATGTGCCTTCTCATTCTCCCTAAGCCCTGCCCACCTGGTGCCTTCCTGGTTGCCGCTCTTATTCCCCACCTACAAAGCCCCGGCCACCTGGTGCCTTCCTGGTTGCTGCTCTTTTTCCCTACTTGAGGAGGCCTCGAGCCTCTTTCCTTTGCAGATGGGGAGCAGGTGCAAGCGGATCTTGGTCACCTGGCCTAAGCCCCGGCCAACTGGTGCCTTCTTGGTTGCCACTCTTTTTTCCCACTTAGCAAACCCTGCCCACCTGGTGCCTTCTTGGTTGCTGCTCTTCTTCCCTACTTAAGGAGCCCTCCAGCCTCTTTTCCTTTGCATATGGGGAGCAGGTGCAAATGGATCTTGGTCACCTGGCCTAAGCACCACCCACCGTTTTAGCCCTGCCTCTTCCTTCCTGCTCTTAACTGTTAATTCAAGGGCGTCTCTTGCCCGGGCATCTGAAGTGAAGGGAAGACAAAGAAAAGGGAAATTCCTGTCTAGACCTGTTCGGACCAAGAGTACCCAGGGCCCGACCCCCTGCTCAGACAGCAGGTAAGCATGCACCAACATGCGGTTACTCTCTCTGTAACCACAGGCCATGCCCTCCTCTGATCCCCCCGTGATGTTCACATATGCCCCCCCTTCTCGCACACAGGTGTTGCCTGTTTTGCTTGATTCTTCTACCCTGCTCCCCCTGCCCCCACCCTCCAGCCTACTTCTGCAGGAGTCTGTCCTAATACATTCTGTTTTCACCATCACCGTCTTGTGGCCAATGCTAGATTTGACTTTTATGGACTTCATTGATTCAAGGTGCATCACCCTTTCACATGGTGACCCTGAATCATGTTATTCCCATCTTCATCTTGTATCCAAGCTTGCAACATTGATATGATATGATCATTTTTGTTATATCGCGCTCTTATACAGGTGTTTCAGAGCGTGACAAGGCAAGGGAGGGAGAAACAGGGGAGAACAAAACAATGATCTTACTAGGCCCAGTGACATTGAGAATGCGCAAGTGCATGGGAAAGGGAACGGGGAAAAAGTGCATTGAAGGAGGAGAGTGGAAAGTGCAGAGCAGAAGAGAACAGATAAATAATAATAATAATAAACAGATAATAGAGGCAATAAACAGTGGTAGTGCAGCCAGCAAGTGGCAAGTGCTGCATTTACGGCAGCAGACTGGGTAAGTCTGAATACGTGCTAAAAAAGCAGAAAGTGGGAGGTGTGGGGAACTGTATGGGTACAGCTAAAGTCCACAGTGCAAGGGATGGCCAGGAGGGAGTGCAGGAGGGTGACAGGGTGAGCAGGAACCAGGGTCCAGGGGACAGAGGTTGGCTAGGTACACAGCCCAAGAGAGAACAGATCAGCAGGGGGCAGGGGGGCAAAGGCAGAAGCAAAGAGGAAGTACTTAAGGGGCTTCCGGAATCGGAGATGATTCTCCTCAAGTTTCAGAGTGGCAGGGGGCTGTTGCAGAGGGAGGACCAAGCTGAAGAAAGAGATCTACCCCCAGCTTGTTTCTTTAATAAACAACTGACCCTAATGGAGTTAGAGGTAGAGGAGCGAAGAGCTTGAGAGAGGAGGTATTTGCGTAGGGATAACTGAAGGTATTTTGGACCCAGGACCCAGAAAGCCTTGTGGACAATGCAGAGAGTTTTGAATGTAATCCTTGCATCCACTGGGAGCCAATGGAGAGATTTCCGAGCTGGAGAGATACGATCCCAGGGCTTGAGGCCAAGGACAATTCTCACAGTTCTGTTCTGGATTAGTTGCAGTGGGCGGAGAGTAGCGGAAGGTAGATTTAGAAAGAGGCTGTTACAATAATCCAACCTAGAGAGAACCAGAGCTTGGGAGACAGTGAGATTATGGGGAAAGGAGAGGAAAGGCAGAGTACCTCTAGGGAGGTGCAGTAGGAAGTTTGACTTTATAGAGACCTCAGAGATGTGGGCGGAGGTGGAGTCAAAGATGATCCTGAAGTTCTTAGCCTCGCAGGTGGGGGTAGGAGGAGGGTCAAGGATGGCAAAGGTATGCTGATGAGGAGGATCTCTGTCTTGCTGGCATTCAGACAAAGATCATTGGCAGCACACCAATCTTGAATGGCAGTTAGGCAATCAGAGATGAGAGAGGGAGAGGAGGTGGCAGAGGGCAGCCTGAAAATGAGTTGAGTGTCATCAGCATAGCACTGGAAATTTGAGCAGAAAATGGCAATGAAGTGGGTTAGAGTTGCTAGGTATTGGTTTAAAGCCAGGGCAAGAGGTAAGAACCCTGGGGAACACCACAGGTAGAGAGGAAGATAGATGATATGAAGGACCCAAGTTGGACATGGGAGGGTAACATTATGTGTTACTACTAACTTCTGCAATTGTATTCACTCTCCCCTCTTGCTTCTCCACTCTTTTTGACTGTTTACTCTCTGTTCTCTCCTCCTCTCTCTTTCTCCCTTTTCCTATATTCTCCCTTCCTCCCCTTACTTTCTTCTATGCACTTACTCTATCAGAATTGTCTGTGGACCTAGTATGATAGCAACCTCATTTCCTCATCCCCTCCCCTTACTTGCCCTCCTGCCAGCACTATCTGAAATATCATCAGGCATAGTATGATAGTCGCTTGTTTTGCTCCTCCCCTCCCTTTCTGCACCCCTCTCCCTCACCTTTTTTTTCCTCCGGCTCTACCAGAAATGTTGTCAGGCCGAGTACGGTAGTCGCATGTCTGTTTCTATTTCCTCCCCACTCTCTCCCTCTCTTCCTTTTCTATGTTTTAGCTCTGGCGCTATATGAAATGTCGTCAGGCTGAGTACAATAGTTAATTTCACATCCTTACTGTTCATGGCCTGTAAATATGTCATTGTATTTTCACTTGTTCCCTCCCTTGCCTTGAAGTGCTTTAAAACACATTGTGTACAGGCGCTATATAAATAAATTATCATATCATACCATATCATTCTTCTGGGCACAGTGTCCTGTTTGGCCTGATTATCTGGTTTATGTCGGATTTTTATCTGTACCCAATTTCTTTATCATATTTTTCTATAATGTTCTCCTCTTATCGTGGAGTAGTGTACATAAAGCCTCTCAGTAATTCTCTCTTATTAATCCATGAAAAATACAACAAAAAAATCAGATTGAGTTTAAAAAAGAATTATCAATATTAATGAAATATTAATGAAAGTAATGCAAGTATTAATTGATGTATTGCATTAATTCAAGAAAAATGTATTATCGACACAATGACACACTGGTCAATACTGATAAGAAATAAGAGCAATGAAGGTTAATACAAAGATGTTTAATAATATAATACATGTGGTAATAATATAAAACATTTAATAATGCCAAAATATTTAAATGAATGTGTAAATAATAATCATAAACAAGATTAATTAACACACAGCAATTAAAAAACACACAAAATACATATTGATCAGAAATAATAATGACAATTAATTGTGAAGTTGTCAGCATGTATGAAAAATACAAATGGGAGACACCATTAACATTAAACAGAAGTAATAACAAGACAATGAACAATCAAGTTTAGTAAAAAAAAAACTTAAACAAGTAGGGTCAATCTAAAATACAAACAGGCTGATACATGGACATAGTTTTTAATAAAATGCGTGTTTTTGTGTGCAAACGACAAAGAGAAAGGACAGGATGATTCTCCTACAAAATAATGATCAAAGAACAAAATCTCCTACAATGATCCGATCAATGTGCCGGCTCTTTTCGAATTAGCAAAAGATTACTCTATCTTTTGTCTTCTGTTAACAGGTTTTTGGGGTTCTCAAACGCTCCTCTGATGAGTCTGGGTCACAGGCCCTACAAAGGCAACATATCCAGGACCTGTAAAAGATGAAGTCCTTCTTCAGATGCTTGTGGTAATAGTGAGTCTTCCCAAACACTGGTTTTCTCTCCCAGGGTCTTGGGTAGAGCCTTGTGGAGGGGTTTCTAAATTCTACTGTCACCTGACGAGTTCCTTCATTTAGTCCCCAGGACTTTTTCTTCCTGATTGCCCCTTTCATTAACTTGCTTACCTGCATTGAGATTGCACCATCTCGAACCTCCTTGGACCACCTTTGAAGTCTGGCCTGGACCTACTTTGTTCTCTGGAACCTCCTGGAATCTCTGACTAGTAGAGATACCTGTTCACCTCTCACCTCCTCAAGTATATTAACTGTATAGTATTCTGCTGTCTGTTTTCTCAGATGGCAGTGGCTTTAACCTCTTACAAGGCTCTCACCTGCTTTACTCCTGATAACTCATCCCTCCAAACCTCCACAACCTCACTCTCCAGGTGGTAGAAAATCTCCCTTCCACTTCCACAGCTCACTCATTACAATCTCTAAAGCTTGCTTCTAGATGGTGTCCGATCTTCTTCCAACTCAATGCCTCCCTCCAACCTCCAACTCCCCTCTTCAGCTTTTTCACAACACACCTCTTGTTCAGCAATCTTTTAAAAACACCTCCCTCCATCCTCTATCATCCTGCATTAGCTGACTAAAATGGCTAATTTGAATATGGTAGTCCCTCCTCTCGGATGGTGCTGCTTAGGGACATAGATTGCACCTTTGTAGGGAGAGCATTGCTGCTCTTTGATTAGGTCATGTGTATGTTCTTATGTGGTTGGCCAAAGCTTGACTTCATTTCTTTCATCATCTTTGCAGAATTGTTTGTGATATGTGTCAGGTGTTCTTTCCAACCTGAACATCTGCTTCCACGTACAGCTTCAGCCTGGGTCGCTCTGCTTTCTCATGTATTAAATCTGAAGTTGGAAAATGCTCTGCTAAGCATGTGAAACTGACAGTTGTAATTGCAACTCCTTCATCACTGAGGATTTTAAACTTTGGAATTGCTTCAATGCTGGGTGGGAGAATATGGTTCATGCACTTTCATTCACATCAGGACAGCAGAAGACAATTTCAGATTGCTTTTGAACAAAATTGTACCTACAGGACGTCTGCATTATAATCAGGTGTTATTCATGTTCTGAAAGGTTTCCTTCTCCATCAGTTTTGAAAGACAATATTGTTTTCCTTCTTCCTAGTGACTTGAAACGTTGTAACTTTGTTTCCTAAAATTGGACAGATTCATTCACTACACTGGGTGTTTCAGCCTGGCTATGGAGCTGGAATTGCTTAAAAAGAGTGACAAACTTGCAGAAATTGGTATATGTAAGATGTTTAGACTTACATTACATCCTTTAATGTTCATTCCTGTTTGTTAGTGAGGTGTGGGTGTAAATGCTCCAGTGACCACTCCCTCCTTTAGTGAAGAAACCAAGTTGGGAAGGTCTGCAGATCAGACATATACCTCCTCCAGGTCCAAAATCCACTATCTAATTGCAGTGTGAAGGATCAATAGTAAGACGCGGACACAGTGGCATATTCCCTGTTTATCACTTTTGTTAACAAAAGAAAAATGGGTTTGGGAAATCCTAACCATCCCTGACTCTGAGAGGGGTTCCCCACCTCAAAACAATGAAGAAATCCTGATATCCTGACACAATGATCTGTGTCAGGATGACTAAAGCAAAAAGAGTTCTCAGTACTGTCTCCAAAATCCTAGGCTGACCCTCACACACTAAGCTCAATATAATGTGACACGGGGAATGTCTCTTGGCTGAACACCTGCAGCTTCATTCCAAAGATCCAAATATAAAGTCTCTAAGGGGCAGAAAAGAAAAATGAATATAGTTCCACAAGATAAGGATCTTTCCTTACCCTAGAATCTTTTTGGTTATTCAACATGTCACTCCTTATATATTCTGCAACCCCAAAGGGGATGGCTCTTCCTTCGGGTTTTCTCTGTTTACACAACTCTTCACAGTTCTTTCTCTGGACACCTGATGCCTTTTAATGAAAGCAGTATGGTTCTTCCCTTTTGGTCCACAATTCAGAAAGTGGGTTTCTTCTGCTGTTTTCTCAGCATTTTCTGGGGGTCTCTTCCCTGTTTCTCCAATACCTGCTTTACTCTCCTGCATGGGTTTTATTTTTCTACTTGTGTTTGAGTCCCAGACTCGCTGTATGCCTGTTTGATTCTCCTGCCAGGGCTTGTTGTCTTTTCACTTGTGTGTGAGTCCTGGGATTATTGTGTTCTCTCAATATTTGAGTGCAAATCCCTGGTTCACACTCATCATTAGCATTCACTCGTTACTGTATCCAGTTAATCATATTTTTCATATGTCGGACCACAGACCTCCAACTGTGTGAAATGTCCCAGCTCCCTTAGATGGGTTTTTGCTCTTTTCTAGTTGCATGCGGCATCCACCCTGAAGCACCTCAGAAATCCAATCTCCTTTGCTGGTTTACCAGTCTACTCAGGGAGCTTGGGAGTCCCTCACGTCTCATCATTTCCTTCAATGTCTGTCTACTGCCTGGTAGTGCGTCTCATTGGCTTCTTGGTTCTTGTCTGTCCTTCTCCTTCGCTCGGCTACTCCTGCTGCTTGGGATAACAGCAAGGCAAACATTCTTCTGCCTGACCTCCCTGTACATCGTTCTTGCCAGATTCTTCACTCAGGTCTGCAGCTCACTTTCCTCCCCTTTCCCAACCAGCATTTGAATGGCTGATTCTCTTGTGTTGTTCAGGTGTTCCATATTTGAATGTCCTGACACTTCTTAACATCTTTCAATGTCTAGAATGCGATATTCGGCCCAAGCCAAATAGACTATGTACTGATAACTTCAAAAGATTGGGGGGCTGATCAAGTAATTTGAAATACTCGAAAGGGTACGAGAGTGATTATAGACCAATCATGTATAGTGTTGCACTAGCACCCAATATTTACATCAGTGCTGTCTTAGATGCAAATTCTATGATTACTGGTAATAGTGGGCAAATGAGAAGTGGTGGTAAGTGGGCAGGGGTGGTGGGTAAGAACTGGATACCTGGTTATAGGGGAAATTGAGGCTATTTGTGATCTGAATAGGGGGCCACATTATGTGTTGTATCACTAAGACAAACTGATAAGAGCCATTTGGATGTGCGGTAACAGTGTGTGCTAGGTGTGCACCATTGACGGAACTAACTTACACTTCTTACGTGGATTGGAACTTGGCACTTTGGCAATCCTACCTCTATCTCTGGACAATCAAGGAGGAATGACTTATTTCTATATTCACTGTGCCTGCACGGAGCGCAGCGATGTATGCGATAACAGTGTGTGTTAGGTGTGCGGCATCCGGTGACAAAGGAGCTATTAGCCACTCATCAAAAGCACTGTGGGTGAGTACCTCCCTCCTGTGCAAATACGGTCGATTTGCTATTATGCATAGCTTCCACGGTGGCTACTGCTTTCTCGGCTATTGAATCTTTGAAGCTGTCAGGAGTCTGTGTCATCACTTGGCACATAGACCCTCAGCCCGTTATATTTCATTTCACTGGGCATAGCTCTAAGAAACCCTTTGGCACGCCATGCTAATGCGAGTGTGCATCGTTTTTGGCATGTAGCCCTCTACTTAGCAACATCTTAAAACCGCCTGATAAAAGATCCTCTCTCACCATCTTGATACTGAATTTACTTGTTTATAACCTCCCTGCTGGCGCTTGCACATCCTCATTTCACTCTGCAGTGCTGTGAGCGGTGTGTTAAATTGCCTGCAGACAGCTTCTGCAGTATTCCTGAAACACTCTTCAGAAGATGAAACCTAAACAGTAATGCAAATACACACTGTGCAATGCAGCACCCTAGCCAGGCAAGAGAACTTGTAGCCCTACACTCACAAAGGAGCCTACGGTCCCTTCACCCCTTTCAAAGAAAGATAAACAGGATCTGGAAACAGGCAGGCAATCAAAGATTCCTGGTTTCTTTGCCGCAATAGTGACAGACTTTGGCGCCAGTGATGGAATCTATCTCAATGGTGCCCTTACCAGCTACAGAGGCTTTGTTTGTTTCACTGACATCTAATGAGAACTCATTTGCTGACCAGCCCCTGATTGATAATGATCACTACCTACTAAAAATGTGTATCGGCCTACAAAGACACTCATTGGGTGGCACACAAAAGAACATTTTTACAGCATTGGGCCTGGATAACATAATTGGCACTCACTTATTGGCAACTCCCGATCTCCAAAGATGGTTATCCTCATCTCCTTCTTTTCACTTGTCTGACTGACTCTTCTAGCGAAACTGGGAGTGATATGCCCTATGTTTTTTCTCATGATGACAATATTTAAACTATTACTCCTACTGTTATATTGAAAACTATAGACTGAATCTTTGATGTCTCTATGTCCCATCATGACAGGTGAACAGCGGGAGCTTCAGCAAATTGTGTCTATAATTGTAGATGTCATTTTGTTGAACAATATCGTACCAGATAGATATGTACCTCTTGTGTTTCCCAAATCCATGAGGATGCTCCATCTATTCCACCTCCCCCTAATTTACAGATGACTTCTTGTCTCAATATATTAGTTTCTCTTAAATCGCTGCAGTCCTTAACTGCCCCCTCCCCTCCCGAGTCTCCTTCGTCTCTGGTGGAGGTCTTGTTTGGCATAACTATGAGGCAAACCTTGTTTGAGGTATGTTCTCCCCCCATGCCGGTAAGATGTAAGAAAGTTAAAAGACAAAGGAAAAATCCTTCTGAACCAGGGCCCCTCCCCTCTGCTATTAGTAAAGCCAAGGCTAGAAGCTCTTCAGAAGCTCTGCCTTGGACCCTATTCCCACACCCTTAGCTCCTGGGAGAGTATCTAGAAAACAGGGGGACGGCACCACACAGACGGTCCAACTACAGGTAGCTTTAGACACCTCGGTGTGCTCTGGGACTCAGCCTGCTTGGAATAAGGAAGCTCATCTTGTGGGTGCACAGGGGCCTGAAGTGATCGCCTCTGCCACTACTGAGAGACAGCCCAAACTATGTGTGGAGGGTAACACTGGTAATATAACATACACTGATCGTCAGACTTCCCACTGCTCGACTGCTGCTACATCTCCTCTTCGTTGGTCTGGTGTATCCGGACCTCACCATACTATTGCGGTTGACACCCAGACACATATTTTTCCACATCATTGTATAACAAATATGCATGGAAATCATCACACTTCTGGGGTTGATACCCAGACACACATTCCTACATCCCATTTCCATACAAATAAATATGATTATGATATGGTATTATACACCATTCTTGGCACATGCCTGTGTCGTCCGCCTGGGTCGAACCTCTTTCCTCCCTTGGCCTTGCAAATGTGGCCCAGGGAGCAGTAGGCCCCCATCATGAAGGCCAGAGCATACAAGACAATATGCAAAAGGACCATATTGCCCCCTCTTGGGGATCAAATCTACATCACGATATAGCAACAGATAATGGCAATTTTGTGAATAATATAGCACCTAATGCTACCAATCTCCACACATCCAGTAACCCATACCATCAGTAGTGTGTACGGCGGCTTCCACTGGGGAAATGGGTTAAAATCGAGGAACTCAATCCAGGCAGAGAGAGCCCATTTATGAATTGTACCTTTCTTCTTGAGCTATGGTCCAAGATATCTTGTCTCAGTGATTTAAGCACTGACGATATGATCCATATTGAATTACCCACAGTAGACAGCTCAACTAATTGGGCACTGATTGAATTGATCTCCCCAGCAGCAGTTGCCCTCTTAGGCGCCAGTACATCAGAGCTCTATATACTGGGCTATGTGCTTACATTCTGTAGAAAACACTTTATCGTTTTGCTCCATGGGTAATGACTCTGTGCCCAGAATAATATTAGACAGTTCCAATGTACGCACAAGTAGGTTGGTTACAGAGAGAGCCAGCCTGCATGCTATGATTGATGGAAATAAGGCCCCTGCAAGCTAATAGAGGCACACTATAAAGTGGGTATCCAAAACACTGAACACTCATGGGCTGAGATGACAAGCATCAGGAGGTCTGCGCTATCCTGGATGTGCTGGAATACTAAGGGGCTTTCATTCCCAACTTGTCCATACTTGGGCGTATCGGACATCTTGGATAGTGACGTATTTGGGATGCAAGAAACATGGCTTAGGGAGGATTTTTACTTGGATGGTTATCAAATACTGTGCCACAATGTGATAGGTGGATTAAGGGGTAGACCTAAGGGGGTCTGGCCATTGGTGTGCATGTGCAATACAATCTAGAGCACTATGCTGTTAGTGACTCTTCCCCTCATGTCCTTTCAGACATTTTCACAGCCCCTAAGTGCCTATAGGTTCCAATATTGGTGATCAATGTTTATGACCACCCCGGATGGGATGGTCCCCAAAATGTCATATGTATTATTGAGGAAACTCAGAGTGCTTGGCTAGGACCCAAACCTAATGGCAAAGTGATAATTTATGGTGATTTTAATTCTCCAGCCGTGATGGACCATCTGACACTGGCCGAAGAAAATGAGATCAATTCATCTACATCTGATGTACTAAATAAACATCAGCACAATAGTGAGAAGTGGTTAGCTTTGATTGAGGCATTCGAATTCCAGCGCCTTAATGTAGAAGGCCTGACCGGAGAAGTGACTGAGCCTACCGGGTCCAACAGCACATCCAGCTCTTGTCTGGACTGTTTAAATATAGATCGGGGTCTATGCGGAAGTGGGGTGTATTACAGGTAAATCACATTAGCCTTAGTGATCATGCAACATTGAATTGGCCACTACCCCTTGATTCCCTTCTGATGTTGCATTATATTTCCCCTTGAGCAACTGTAAACTCCCAAGGCAATCGGCTCATATGGACAGAAAAGTACATCAATATTATGTCTAGTTTTATCTCAAGGAATGAACGAAGTCTGCCTCAATGATTGCCTAGCTCCAACTGGTATTTTAAATTGATACTGGGCTCCTTGAGACATATGTTGAATTATATGAAAGAGTTGTGTGGAGGTTTGGCCCATGATGGGTCCACTTTTGACGTGCTTGTACAAAATGGGAAAAGGGAGAAGCGTTTGGCATGCGCACAGCTCAGGAAGAACTCCAATCTGCCTGCTATTGAGAAGGACAGAAAAATAATGAGCATTGGCACCCGTTATAAAAACTGGCTAAAGCTTCATAAGACATTTCTGTGCAGTGCCAACTGGAGGCTTCTCTTTAACCTACTACACACTGTTAGTAAAGATTGTATGCAGTAACCTGTGGGAGACTGCACTAGCCCTGTCCTCTTGGCTATAGGTACCCCAACCTTTGGGTGCACAAGTTGGTAGAGTGACTGAGCAGCCATGGACTGTAGTAATATATATAGTGCTTTATAATATTTATAGCGCTTTAGAGTATATAGCACTTCACTAAATGTGATGGCAACATTTTTGTTACTAGCAATAATGTGACACACACATATAGCTATTTTATGTTGCCAGTATAACATGTGAATATGTTGCTGGTGGCATGCAAGGTATAGAATTCATAATGCAACAAAAGCCCAATGTGAAGCTGCAGAGAGTAAAAGTGCACCAATTTTTTTCTTGCAAAGAAGACTTCATTATTTATATAACTGGCTGACTTAATTAACAATTACTAATCACTAATGCTAACTCCTTAACATTATAATGTAGTCTCATTTACAAAATAAGGTGAAAATACATATTTTGGAATTCGTTTTTAAACGTGCACTGGAATTTATTATTTTTTTTCTCTTCTTTTCTCTTGCTATGTTGAATGCAGAAAGCAGAAAGGAGGGCAGCAGGAAACCGAAAAAGATACAGTTATTATAATCTGAAGCTCTCATTGTTTTGGACATGAGGGTGGTAACAGAATATATTTTCTGCTAATATGATTGGAAGAAAGTGTCTGCAGATGTGTCACGTCACATGTTGGGATGCTCTGAGTTTTTCTAATGGGAAGATGACAGAGGGAAGTTTAGTTCGGGATGACTGGGCTGTGAGGACAGAAGTTCCTGGTTACTCAGCACTGGCTGGAGAACCCCTCATTCTTGCCGCACATTCCAAGCTTCCAAGATTACAGGAGCAGTTTGTTGGCTCAGATTGCTTTTCTGAGGGGAGCAAGGACAAGGTTGTGTGTGAGAGATTCAAACAAATACCTCTGGTAAGCAGACACAGTTTAAGTGAGGTCACTGTGTGCTGTTGGATGAATGACCAATCTAAAAATGTCATGTAGGCAGAGTAGCAAAGGAAATACCCTGCATTTTAATTTGTCATGTTTATAATGTTAAAAAGTAATTCATATTGTTTATAAAAAGGCTTGTTTGCTCTGTTTCTGTGTTTTGTTTTTTTCCTTCTTCTTTTGTTACAGATAATGGTGGAATGTACAGGGTAAGCATTGAATTGTGAATTGTACTTGTCTGCAATATAACCAGTATATAAAAACACATTGTTTAGAGCCTTTTGTTGCATTTGGGATTTTATATGTGGACACAGGGGAGATTTATTCTCTTTGGTAATGCATTTATCAATTTGCCCATGCAGATAGAATAACAAACAGAATACGCAGTGATAAAATAGGTGTGTCCTCTTTGCATGTTGTTTGGAGGGAATCTGATATAATATATAGATTACTGGAGGTCTATGAGCCAGTAATGATGCCTATGGGCGCATAGATCACTGGTGTAGATAAGCCTGTGATACAGGCCACAGACTGTAAGTGGCACTCTATATAAAAGTGTTGGGTTTTCTTGTGTGTATAGGTCCAAGGCTCTCTATAGATCACTAGGAGGTATTCTCATAGAAAGTTAGGTTTTGTTTATGATGGGGTTATAATGTAGGGAAGGAAACCATGCACACCACTAAATACCGCAAACCATATACTACCGCAAAATACCACAAGTAATACATATTACTAGGTTCTCCAATATAATATAACAAAGAATGGTCACTAGAATGATATGAGGCCAAACCCAATCGAAATATAAGGATAAGTTACCACCAACTACTGCTCATATTTTGGTGGTAAGAAAAATACAGCCAAAACCCAAATTTACACAAAATATCCTACATACATGGTGCGTTGGCCGGGAAAGTGGCTATAGAGCTCCTACTCGGCGTGGCAAGTGTCTCATACTACCATACCTGCATTAGAGGGAACCCATTTCATGATAGCAGTGTGACACCAAAAGTGAATTTTAGAATGTCTCAAGTGGAGCCCACATTCCCAGAGCTAGTGCAATATCTGGAGGCAAAGCTATATGCACATGGGACATGGTCATCAAATAATGCCATAGAATGGCATGACCGCATCTGTGGTGAAGTACAGAAAGAACCATGAGACAGCATTTTTGCAGAAGGCAGCATAATTCAGGTCTGCCTTTTGAGACTACTAAATGCAGTTGGAAAACATGCAGAGAAAGATTGTCTGATACAGCTATGTGCCAAGACATGGTTTATCCAAAATAGATCCCTGCGAATGCAAGAAAATGATACCAAGCCGATTAGCAGGTTAAAAGCTGATCTGGATAGAGCAAGTGAAAAAGAGGAAATGTTAAGAGCAGAATCGGAGGTATGTCAAGAGGACATGCAGTCAAAATGTAGAGATCTCGACACTCAATTGTCTCAAAGCAAGAAGCAGTTTGAGGATAGTGAACAAGAATTGAAACACTTGAAAGCATTGGTAGACCATATTAGACACAATATAGATGAAATTGTTTTGGAAATGCAGGTTTTGCAAGAAGAACATTTTGAGAAAGAAAGTGATCTCCAAAATGCTGAATAGGAAATGGCTAAAATGTTTTAAGAAAGAGACAAGAGAAACAAAGAATTAAATGAATGCCAAATGCAAATAGGCGATATGCAAGCGGTAATTCATAAGACGGGTGATGAGAACAATTATTTGCTTAAGGAGGCATATAGGCTCCTTAAAAAGTACAAGAATTTGGAACAGCAAATATGCATTTCCAGGTCCCAGGATAGACGGCAGGGCAACACATTCAATGGAGTTGTGGTGAACCCTATTTCTACACAGAGAACTAGTGCCCCAGTGACTGGGCCGGTGACTGAACTTGGTTGCAGCGCTCTTGGGGGATTTGATTCACCCATTGGGGGCCACCACCAATCCCATATGCCTGAAACCAGGGTTGAATATCAAAGTAGTGCAATTCCATGCATAGAAACTAGTAGCCCCATAAAAATAATGAAATCAATCAAAGCTCTGATCAAACCATTTAAAAAAGGAGGGAAGTGCTGTACAGAGGACCACTTAGAAGCTGTGCATGATATATTCAAAGCCGTCCAGATACCTAAGGAACAACACAGGCAATACTTTCACTTGACTCTAGATGCTCCCACAGCCAGTATCATTAGAGGGTTAAATTACCAGCAGAACAGACATGGGCAGAGTTTGAAAACGAGATTAGATGTCATTTTTCTCCTTTCCAATCATTGAAAGAGGCAAAAAAGGTTGCATACACGATTACGGATGGGCCTAATATGTCACCTCACCAGTTTTTGCAAGACTTAAAAAGAGCTTTTTCTCGCTTTGATGTATCTTTCGACCCCAATTCCAATGAGTTTAAAACTGCATACTGCTATGGCTACAGAAAGACATCATATCACAGTTAGTCAGTGAATTTGACCATGACAAGTCCCTTGAATGGATTGTACACCAAAGTACAAAACTATATGAAGTACTCTATTGTCCGGGTAGAGAAAATGATAAAATGAAAGACACTAGACCAAAACCTAAAGAACCCTGAGCAACAGTGATGGAGATCAGGTCAGCCAAAATGCCCCTTAAGTCTGCTCAAAGTCCAGGTAAAAATAATTTGACACCTGAACAAAGGGGTAGTCAACAGAGATTGCCACTCCCTGCAGCGATGTTTCAATCACATGATCCTAGTAACATGGAGAGCTACATTAGCCCTAGGTACTTAGGAGACATGCCCCGGGCAGGATATTAGCCTGATAGGTCAGGTATGAATAATAATCAGAGACAAAGTCAGGATCATAGAAACAATGGTCCCTACCAGACATTGGGGACACAAAGCAGATTTGACCCTAACACCATGATATATGGTAATCAGGATAGACCCCGATATGTGGATCAATTTACTGAAAATGGGAATCAGCATAGGGGCAATATTCACAAAATGAGAGTCAGGACATGAGGCAGAATATGAATTATGCCCCACTTCAATACAATGAATCACCACCACCAGGGGACTACAACCAAAGGATGGGTGCACCTTGCTCACCTCCACATTTGAATCAAGAGTTCAGAAACAACCCCAATAGAAATCATTCTCCTGAGAGATATCAGAATAGATTCAATCAGGGTGAAAACTAACAATATCGATCTAAGCCACAAAGAGAAGAATCTAGGGAGATGGAAATATTCCAGTGTCTCGGGGCCCAAGTGACAATGTTGGCTGAGCAAATAGGAAAGCTCTGCACAGCACAAAAACAGTCATCAAAGGAGGGAGCAGAAGGCCATAGCAATGACCGGGTGTTTCCGACAATAATTGACTAAATGTTAATGATACCTGCAATGCTAAGAAAACAAATTGTCCTGATTTGGTTTTGCATAATGATTCTGAGATGCTTAATGATTTAAAAAGGAAAATACGACAAATGAACATGTGACAGAAATTGCAAATACATCTAAAAAAGAAGTTTGATTTAACCTAGAGTTAAATCAAACATTGGAAATTTGCACAAATGAAAAAGGAACACATGAGATTTCAAAAGAACAAAGGGACAGATTTAAGAAAGACAACTCATGCATGGGGAATACAAGTGAACAGGGAGTAAGTGGGGATGCTAGAACCCCTTCCCTGGGCAATCAAAACACTAGCCAAACACAGGCAGAAAGAATAAATACTTCAAAGGAGTGTATAGGTCAATCACCTGAAGAGTTATTTGAGCCACAGATTTTTGAATAAGTTAAAACGACTGGTATCATACCAAATAACCACAAATGCACAGAATTAGAAAATGGCAAATTACCAAGTGATGTTTTTACACATGTTCAGTTGGAGGATTGTAGTGTGAGCTCTGATGATCCCTGGATGGATGGGCGAACACTGGCCACACTCCAAAAGACCTCTGAATATGGGGAAATTAATAAAGTCTCTCACACAGAAATGGACAGAAAGGATGGAAAAATGTCTTTCCATTTACAAATGTGCTTAGCCAAAAGTGAAAAAGGCCTGAGAAAGGTGGGTCCTGAAATCAGTAAGAATTCACACTTTTTATGTGTATTAGAGGAAGTTGAAGACAGGTATTCTGCTCCCATCACTGTGGAAGAGAAATGCAATACATTTGCGATGATTGACCCCGGCGCACAGGCCACAATTATGTCCAAAGAATTGGTAAAAAGTATCAATGAAGGGAGATCCCCACATAATCAGATCACAGTGAGGCAAAGTGAAGATCCAGTGCATAATTTTAACGGTGAGGAGGTGCCTATTATAGGTGTTACCAAAGTTGACATAAAGATAGGAAAACACAGAATGAAACAAGAAGTATTGATCACATCTGTTTGTGAAATTCCATTTTTGATGGGGACAGATTGCCGGAAAAGATTGTCTCCTCCCATAGATGGGATGAATGGAGTACTGTGGTCCTTAACCAAAAAACCATTGAGACATAAGAAAATAAAATCACAAAACAGCAGTATAAATGAATGCCACACCGTTGCCAAAACGAATGATGCAGTGGAGGCAGTGGAGGTATACCTCCAGAATAGCTGTGTACCTAGCGTTACTGTCATTTTGATGTGTCAAGATAAAATGCAAAGTGAAAAAGAAAAACAATCTGCACAGATTTATTTAGATCCTAGGAAAAATGGCAAACTGACATTGATGAACACACATTGTGATTCTATTCAAAAGAGAAGAAATGCAAACCGAATACGCTCCTGAAACAGACACAGAAAAACACATTATCACTCTTGCTGAAAAACACATGGAAGATGAGCAACCATGGGTTCACATTGGTATGAATGACTATTAAAGTGATAAAAGCTACCTTAGTGCTTGAACAGGAAAGGAGCTTTATTAATGAGAAATTACTACAGAAAATAATGGAGAGGCAGCAACATTTAGAATTAAAAACCAATATGTATCTGGTTTGGACATTCCAGAGTTTGAAAACTGAATTGCAGGGAGATGCATGCTGAAGATTAATATTGGGCAGAAAACAATTTACCATAATGTGTGGATAGTGAGTGGAACACAAAATGATTTTTACATGGGCAATGATATTATGCACAAATGTGTATGGTATTAGATTTCCTTAATCAAAAATTATGGTCACGGCTAGGCACACCTGAATTTGAAGACAAAAGAAAGGCTTAACATTGTGCACAATTGGTCCCATATGCAATTATATTACAGGTGAGGAAGGATACTACTATTTCTGCATTCACCAAGCAGGTTGCAATAACGCTAAAGGGCAAGAATGGACAGAAAATGAAAGATTCAGATGCATTTGTGTGTTTAAATGAGTCCATGAAGCAACAAGGCCTGGATTATGAATACACCCTATTGATAGATATTGGAGAAGGATCTGTCAAAATTATGGTGAATAATAAAGGACATCAGGATAGTCATTTAAAGAAAAATTATTCATTAGGTATGGCCATACAAAAATCACATTATACTGCAGATTTCAATAACATGGTAATTGGAAATATCCCTGAAAGGTATGTAGATGCAGGGGGTGTGTTGCCAGAATATCTGGATTCTCAGCCCAAAGGGATCTTTACAATTCAATCTGTGTACCCTTATGATTCAAATGAGACAGTGTGCTGTCACCAAGAGGATTATATAGTATTTGACTAAATGAAAATGAAACAGAAAATCAGCACATTCAAGTGGATGATAATATGTCAAAATATTAAAGAGTGGCAGCTTTACAGAGAGACACAGCCACACAATTGGAAGAAAACAGAGATTCCTCCACTGGAGGATTTCCCAGAATTCTCAAAAATGGTAGAGGAGCAGATTTTATTGTCAGATGCATGTGATAGCGATGAAGATAAAAATGAATTGAGAAAAATATTTATGGAATTTAAAGATGTCTTTGCTAAAGATGCATATGATTGCGGCCTAACTAATTTACATGTTGCCATATTACCGGAGGGGTGTGGTAGAAAAACAGTGTTTATGCGCCAATATAGATTACCAGTGGCATGTTTAGAGTCACTGGCAGAAATAATTAAAAACTTGGAGTCTCTGGAATTATCAGGCCAATTCATAGCACATCCAACACTCCTATATTGGGTGTGTTAAAGCCAAATGGTCAATGGCGTCTGTGTGCAGATTTGAGAGAATTAAATAAAAGAGTGCCAGTGTCCAGATGGCCACTGCCATTCATTGATCAAGGCCTTGCTCAGGTGCATGGCTCAAAGGTGTTTACTACCTTAGATCTCACATCTGAATATTGGTGTGTGCCATTGGCAGAGGATATTCAGAATTTGTTTTCATTTTCATTTGATAATACGCAATACGCATGGGTTAGAACACCATTCGGGTACGTCAATAGTGGGAGTGAATTTGGTATATTTTTGAGAAAGGCTATGCCTGATTCAGCAGAAAGAGGAATTATAGTTTATGTGGATGATGTCCTGATAAAAAATGAAAGCTTAAAAAGCCATTTTGATGAAATTAGACATGTTCTTGGCCATTTGCAAAAAGTATCTTTACAGAAAGCACAAAATTGTTCCAAGAAAAAGGTGAATTTTCTAGGCCATGAAGTGACTGAACATGGACTAACCCCACAAAAGAAAAAGGTGGAAGCCATACAGATATTAAAAGACCCTATCAATGTGAAAGGTTTAAAAAGTGTATTAGGAATGACGGGATATAACAGGAAATTTATTGAAAATTATGCTGAAATTACTAAATTGACTAAACCACCGAAGATGAATACACCCAGGAAATGGGAAAAAGAGCAATCTGAGGCAGTGACTAAATTAAAGGAATGTCTAATAAAGGCAACATGTTTAGCATACCCCATAAAGAACAGGGATTTCTTTATGGAAATAGTTTTTTCTGAACATTGTATGTCAGTAGTGTTATCTACAAGATTTAGGTTACCACAAAGAATAGAATCAGATAGAGGAAGTAATTTTACAAGCGCTTTAACGAATAAAGTGTGGCAGATGCTGGGGGTGAAAAGAAAACTGCACATACAGACCCGCTTCTTCTGGGGGTATTGAGTGTTGAAACAGGTCTCTTGGGACATATTAAAGAACTTTGTAGCAGAGGCAGGTTCCAGCTGGGATTTACGTTTACCTCTGGTTTTGATGGCTATGAGATCAACTCCTGCCAAAGCAACAGCTATCAGCCCTCATGAAGTATCGACAGGTATGAAAATGCTATTACCACAACATTTGTTATACAGGACACATGAACAGACACTTGCAAGCGCATCTACAGTTCACAAATATATGGAAGAACTGAGGAAGCATTTACACCATGCATTTGCTTTTGTGCAGCGGAATTTGGAAAGGGCTGCTGACAGTGCAAAGTCATATTGTGATAAAAAGACATCTGTGAAAGAGTATAGTGTAGGGGATCAGGTATATAAATTTCATTTTGGAAAAGGTAAACAGAAAAATTCTAAATTTCTTGTGGCCTGGCATGGGCCATTTCAAATTATAGATAAGGTGTCTCCAGTGGTGTATTAAATATTGAAGACAGAGGGTGAAACAGTAATAGAGCAGTTTGTTCATGTTAATCAAATTAAGCCCTGTCATCCCAAACATGAAGTCATGAGACTTGAGCAAGTAGAAACAGCTTAAATATCTCTGAATACATTAAAAAAACATGGTTCTATTCATACTGTACAATACCAGAGAAATAAAAGAAATGTGATCCTTAGTGTGAAATAGATGTAAATAAAATACCATAGGTGATAAACATTGGCAAAAGGGGCTGAAGCAGATTGATTTGTTGTGATATAGCGTTGAGATATATTTAATGTATACTGGTGTTTTGTGCATATGTTGTTTTCTCTCTAACATGTGCTTAAATTCAGAAAGCAAAAGAAAAAGGATGAAATGTTTTGGACTAAATGTTTTATTTTTGGTAGAAGGGTGAAATTGGTATTGTGCTGTGTACAATATTCTCTTTTCTATTTTAATTTAGAACGATTAACCTGTGTTTTGAGGTCGGAGGTCACAGGACCGGAGGACACGAGAGATGATGGAGTCATGGAGTCCACGGGATGAAGATCAAGTAATGCCTCCGGACCGAAATATGGAGGTGAAGACAAAACTAACCGGGACGCCAAAAGAGATAACTTTGCTGGAAAAACATTCAAGAGTGCCAGAATGAAAGAATTGCACCGAATGAACCAGATGATAAAAGCCAATGATCAGGACATCTTGACTCTGCAGCGTTCTAAGTGGAGAAGGTCAACCCCTATGTGACTGGAAGCATGGGCAATGGAGTCCCACAACTTTTATTGTTTTAATTAATTATTTTAATTAATTTTGTTAGTCCTTTGTTTTATTTATTTATTTTATTTTATTAATTTATTATTGACTTCAAATATTGATTTCACAATTGAACAAAGACAATAGAACATATGGACATTTCAGTTGGAAAGAAACATGCACAATGTTTTATAAGGACTCATCAACCCGTTTGAGATGAATTTTGCTTTTATGGTGACTGAACAGTGATTTATTATGAAAAATGTAAATGTTCATTTTATGGAGTTTCTATGATGGAAAGAAAAAGAGGAGCACAACTTGGGTTTCCTCCAATTGTGGATTTGAGTACTGCCAAATTGTCAGAAAAGGAGGGGTATGACACAAACATATAGTTATTTTATGTTGCCAGTATAACATGTGAATGTTGCTGGTGGCATGCAAGATATAGAATTCATAATGAAACAAAAGCCCAATGTGAAGCTGCAGAGAGTAAAAGTGCACCCATTTTTTTTCATCTCTTGAATACCTCGTGCATAGAAGACTACATTATTTATATAACTGACTGACTTAATTAACAATTACTACCACCAACTACCGCTCATATTTTAGCGGTAAGAAAAATACCGCCAAACCCCAAATTTACAGAAGAATATCCTACAAGTCAATGTGAGATATAGAGTTATTTACCAGAGATTCACAGTGACAAGTATCCAATTAAACCCTTACACTCAAGGTTGATTGATTAAACAAGCATTTATTAATTTAACAGTCAGTTGAATAAGTCTTCTCTAGAAGGGAGCACATATATGTAACACAATAATATACTTCAAAACTGCACATTCTCAGTTTCAATAAATCAGTAGATACCCATTTGGAATGGCACACAGACACTCCCTACACCCTGAGGTGACTAAAATAACTAGGACACAGTGGACATAACTAAGACACTGTGGACATTGATATGTAACTGGTACATTTAGAGCAATACTGAGGTTTAGTGTCAAAAGGAAAAGAGGAGGGAATGAAACAATGGTTAACAATTATTCTTAAACAGGTAAGTAATTTTTGAACCCTCCAATGAAAAGTAAGTTAACCCTTTCCTGGGGAATAGTTAAAGCACACAGTCAGAAATAAGAAGAGTCTTTCAGGGAGCCAGGACAGCCAATGTTAATTGAGCAAAAGCCTAGGTGAACTGAAGCACTTTTGGTAGGTAAGAAAAAGTTTTAGACGTCTTTGAAGAAAATGAAATCACTGTAGGGCCACACGCGGAGAGGCTTGTGAGGGGAAAAGCTGCAAGCAACTCTACAAAGCAACCAAGACAAGTATCAACTGAGAACTAGCAAGGCTACACAACAAGAGGTAAGCAACCCCTTAGTTTTACAGTACCTTACTTTGAGTAAAACTGGTTCCAGCTAGCTTCTGTTCCTGTGTAGGTCTGCAGATCCTGTTGTTCATGGGCCTCAGTCATGGGGACAAGAGGGAGGACGTCTGGGGACTCCTGCAAAATGAATGGAAGGTTGGTGGCAGCAATGGGCAAACTTCAGATCAGCGGCACGTCACGGTTTCAGCTCCTCGCGGCTATCGCAAACAGCACCACTGCGGTTCTCTGATACCTGTAGCTCCAGTCTAACTTAAAAATGACACACTCGATTCTGTTGTTTTTCTCCCTGGCAATCGGTTCCTGCAGCAGTAATGGAAGTACACCCAGCTCCCAGAAGAGTACGCTTTGGGGTTGATTGGTCCCACCAACGCAAGGGGAGAAGCGTCCATTGCAGGGCTTCTCTAGTCGAGGTGAATTCAGAGCTTCAGCAAGGTAGCAGGTCTTCACCGGGCAAACCAACGTGCAGGAGTTGCAGCAAGCATCTCTTTCAAGTTCTTCTTTGGATTCCTTTGTCCAGTGGTCGACTCTGCCTTCCAAGCAAAAAGCCTTGACTTTTATGCCGGTGTCTCCCATTCATTTGCAGCCAAGCTGTCACTCACATAGAAGGCTTTCGGTGCATTCCTGTAACCAAGGGGATTAAGCACAGGGAGTTTTGGGCACCTCCTTCACTTCCTGCACCTGCCAGACATGCTGGAGCCAGAGGCAGGCTTCACAAGTGAATCCCACCAAAGACAAAACAAACAAAGGTACCAAACCTTATTTGGCTCACAGAGTACATTTCAAGAAGGACCTTTCCAACAAGAAATGGCGAAAAAAAGAAGACTGGGGCCATGTTGACAAGATGGGCACCCATGGTTGCTTTACTGCAGCTGAAATTGCAGTCAGCGGTAGAAACACACAATGGTAGAAAAGAGTAAACCACTGCCACCAGCCAATAATTGTAGAAAGGGTAACATAAAGGTTTACATGAGAAACTAGACAAATGGGATGCTAAGTAACCCCTCCAGCACCCTATTGTAAGATGGTGTGTGCTAGGTCTAGAAAGTTACAAAATGTAAGTAAAGTCAATTTCACTTCACTGCTCTTGGAAACAGTAGTTTCACCGAGAGAAGTTATTTAACCATTGGGAAATCTGGAAGAATTCCCTGTGTCACTGCACTGAAGGTGCTGTGTGTCACAATGTAAAGATGATGCCTATGGAGTTTGTCAGACTCCAAAGTCAAAAAGAAACACAGAGTCCAAATCACAGAAAAATACATGAGAGAGTGAGAAAAAGTTCTCACTCTCTCCAAGTTAGAAATTAAAATTCCTAAAGTCCTAAAGTGCAGCAAAAAGAGCTGGGGTTCTCTAAGGTAGAAGAGAATTAGCACATTTCTGAGAATTCTCAATAACACACACCAACAAGACGTGTTGTGCTATTATTAGAACTTCTACAGCTTGCTTCACCCCTTTGGAGGATAATGTCATCTCGGAACCTCGTTGGGCAGCCGCAATAACTAAACTGTACCTAAAAGCCAGCTATTATAGCATTAATCCGCTTTCTCAGCCTAAACTGGAAGCATTATTGGCAATATTCTCCATATTATCAGGGGCTTGAAGAATTCCAGGGCCCCTGGACTGGATGATATCACCAACGCCATTGTCAAAGCCAATCAGACACTATGGGCCAATACCTTGTGTCGTCTCTACCTTCTTATTATCGATACTGGAGACATCCCTGATACCTGGAGACAATCGGTTTTGATCACGGTATATACGTAGGGAGATAAGATCAACTCACTTAATTATAGACAGTTGGCCATGCTAGATTGCAGCCAAAGAATATTTGCCACCCTCTTCTTGAAAAAGATAAATGCATGGGCGGAAGATCGTGGAGTGTTATATAGGTATCAAACTACTCTACAATACCTGCCTGCCGAAGGCCTTTGATACTGTGGCTCATAATCGCCTTTGGGCAAAATTGATAAACTGGGTCATTAGACCCCAAGCTGTTATATCTGATTACAGATCTCTACATGAACAACACTGTGGTAGTGTGTGTGAACCAAGCAAGCTTACTCTCCAGGCCACGGTTTGAAGCAGGGATGTGTCCTTGCTCCCCTGTTCTACAACTTGTATACTTCTGGCATGGCTACCGCTATTGACAAAGCTAGGAATTTTCCTCCCAAGTTTGGTGGCGCTCCAGTACCATGGCTCGGTTACGCTGATGAAACGGTCTTACTGGACCACACACCCACTGATCTGCAACATTCTATTACGGTCCTGTCTTCGTATGCCCAACAAAATAACCTCTTTATCAACATAGATAAAACCAAAATTGTAACCTTTGGCACTAAAGTGAGGGAAAGAAAACACCCTTTACCTGGAAAGTAGGAGAAGTGATATTGGAAGTACATGCAAGTTATTTGTACCTTGGCTTTCCTGTGAAAGATCGTCCTAATAACATGTATTACAGAGAGGTTTTAAAAAAATGGCGGACCCTGAGAAAATGTGTTGGTAGAAAAGATGGATATTACATCGAGGGCATGATATCGATATACAGAACAAGTGTTGTACTGGGGATATTATACGGCACAGTTGCTATTATTGAGCCCAAAATGAAATGGTTGGAGACCCTAGAGGCAAAAATTCTCTGTTCTATTCTGGGGGTCCCCAACTCAGTCCCTCTTGAAGTCCTGTGACTGGAACTTGGCCTTACTTTGCTAAGAGCGCAATCGTATTTATTGCACTGTAAATTCCTGCTCTCTACTTTATCCGCCAATCTTAATACAAATTCATTGAAGTTTTTTTTTTTGACGGACACCATAACCAAAATACCACCAACCCTTACATCCAGGAACTGGGAGCCTCTACAATCAATTTCCTGAGTGACCTAATTAAGCCTTGCCTCTACCAACTTAAGAGATGTATTATGTATTTGTGTTTTAATATTCTTCCCACCAGAGAGGCTTTGGGTCTCCAGACTGGGATTCCGCATGGCAATAGGATATGCCGTTTCTGTGCTGTTGAAGTTGAAACCACACAACATTTATTTACCAGCTGTCCTAAGCTATTAGATCTATATATTAAGGGATACTCAACCATGATCTCTAGTATTGAATTCTTGGGCACAGAACAGTTTTGGAGTTGTATATACAGTGCAGAGTCAATTATATTCACTGCAGCTGCATTTCACATATGGAGGGAAATACTAGATAGAGCCCCTTGACCTGTCATCATAGTACTCTTGTTTTTATTTTATTTTTATTAACAGAACATTTTGATACTGTTGTTTTTAAGCTAAAATAAATAATATTAAATCATTCTTGTTTTCTATTCTTCTTTTTTAAAGCAATATCTGGAAATGTTTTTAATATGCCGGATATTTATGACTCTTCTTTTAACACGTATGTTGTTCTATCTTTGATCTTTTATGTATCTGCTTAAGGCTTATTATTTTATTTAACCAAATCAACAAAAGATAAGCTCCCATTATCCAGTATTCACCAAACCAGGGGGAAAGGAGAAGACATTTGCTCTGTAGCTCAGGGGTGGTATGGGGTAGAATGCTTGTCCTGTAAGAAGGACATCTTGGACTGTCTGAAAAAGTTAACATTTGTCGATGCAACTATGTTAAGATCCTTGAGGGCAAAATAAAAAATAATGGTTGTCTCCAAAATAGTTTTTTTACAGAGTGAGCTGGAAAGCTCTGATGGCGGCCAGTAATGCAATCGACACACAGGCTTTTTGGAGGCTGATAATGGGTATGTACTTAGATGAAGATTGTGTAATGCCTAATAGTATAGCCCCAGAAATTTGGAAGGGTCAATTTTTCAATATGTTTAAAGACCTGGAATCTCTCAAGACATACAACTAGCCTGGGTATACAGGATGGGGCCCAATCCGAGCAAGTTCCACCTGTAGTCCCACCCGTAGTGAGTGTGGAGTAGGCAACAGAGGCTGTTAGAGGCTATTAGAGTCTTGGGGCGTGGAAAGGCACCTAGCCCTGACTGCATACCTGTTAATCTTTTTAAAAATGTATTGGAAATATCGGCCCCCATGATGGCTATAGTTTGTAATGCTGTGATAGGAACAGACTTAGCCCCAATACTTGGTGTGCTGCTGTAATAGTGCCAATCTTCAAAAAAGGAGCAAAGACCAACCTGAACATTACCAACCAATTTTCCTGCTGGTGGGGCAGGGAAATTGTATGCCAAAATAATTCTGGATCACATCAAAGAATGGGTGGACTCGTCGGGAATAATTGATCCACTGCAGATGGGCTTCCAACAGGGAATGGGCACTATCGAAAAGTGCCTGAGGCTTACTTTACTTGTGGAAAATATGCACACATAAACAAATGCAAGTTGTATGGATTTTTTGCTGATTTGAAAACAGCCTTTGACAGCCCGTGGAAAATTATCTCAGGTTTTACAAGGCAACAACATTCCTCCGGGCCTATTGATAATTATTCAGTCCAAGAATACTGCTTCTGTCAAATGGGGACCGAGTGGCGAGAACATTGAGAAATGTGATATAAACATAAATAGGTTAATAGAGGAATTTGTGACCAGCGGTAGAGACCCTCCTAACTTTTGCACTCTTCGATTTCAAGGCCTTTTCTTCACGGACAATGCAGTGTTGTTGGCAACATCGCCCATGGGCATAAGACACACTGTGTCGGTCTTCGCGAGGACTTGTTCCAATCTCGGCCTGGATATTAACAATAGTTAGATGAAGGTTCTATTCTTTAGAGGCAAAAGGGCAAGGTATGAGAAGGTGCCTGTAGACATAGAAGGGGTAGAACTAGAGCAGGTCACAGAGTGTAAATATTTGGGCCTGTGTTTTTCAGAAAAGCCTTTCTGGCGAAACCAAGTCACCAAAGCTTCCATGAACCTGACAAAACACAGTGGTAGTATTAGGAGGGTTTATTGTATGCATGGAAAAGGTGCATTGTCACCAGTCTTGGAACTGTACCGGTCTAAATCTGTATCTGTTGCAGCATACAGTGCAGAGCTCTTGGGCTGTGAAAATTCAGCCAGCCTGGGTATATTAGAAAACATATTTTCAACGTCAATAATGTTGCAACCCACGAGCGCTCTATATGCTACATTGCATCTAGAATGCGACATACGCCCTATAGAGCATAACATAGCCCTCAAACCTTTATGTTTATGGCAGCCATTAGAGAGCACTATAGACAGGCTTTGGTGACAACCTGCCAGGGCCTTTCCAGCAGCCAGCTTGACTTGCTGGTAAAGGCAGTATTTGGTTATGAGCGTTATTTAGATGTGATTACCCCCTGTCTGGCTTGCTCGCTGCTATTTAACCTAGGAGCGGGAACATTGTGTGTAGCCTCCTTCACAAAAAGATGGAATAATTCGAATTGCTCGGGCTGTCAGAACTGTGGAGCACTGAATGAATCTCTTATCCACTTTAGGTTGCTATGCTGTAGATATAGTGATCTGGGCAATGTACTTATTGCCAATTTACAGACTGAAAGGTATTAGGAGGGAGGAAATAGGTGAAGTGGTCTGTGGTACCTGTACACCAGCATCACTATTCTGATAAGGATTAATTTCCTTGTTGGTGCAAGTGAATGATGGGAACGGACAGAAAAGCAATACAGCACAAAACATATAAGATATTTGACCCTATACCATGGATAATCTCACTCTGTCACTAACTTTCGAATCCTGCTGTATAGTTCACGTACATATTACGCTTGTACTACTCTTTGCATATATCTCTTGTACTTAGATAACTTATGTATATCCTTCTTGCCTGTACATGCTTTTGTATTTTATATTGTATTTATTCTTATCATACTGTAGCTCTACCAGCATGTTGTCCGTAAGCTGATAGAGCCACCTATTTTTTCCATGCATGTAATCGTAACTTTGCCTCCTAAGATATGCGCTCAGATGCCTTTGGGCCTGGCGCACTATGTGAATAAACAAAAATACAAATACAAATACAATATGGGCCCTTTAATTGCTCTGGCCCGGCCTCCTGGTGACATTTTCTTTGCAGCAAGAAGTTTGACTGTATAAAGTCCCACTTCCTGCGCAGAGCATGCACGGAAGTGGGTAAAGTGGTCTGTGGTACGTGGGCACCACTGTTGTTATTCTGCTATGGATGAATTTCCTTGTTAGTGCAAGTGAGCAACGGGAACGGACAGAAAAGCAATACGTGGCCTTTAATTGCTCTGGCCCGGCGTCCTGGTGACATTTTCTTTGCAGCAAGAAGTTTGACTGTATAAAATCCCATTTCCTGCACAGAGCGTGCGTGGAAGTGGCTGAAGTTGTCTGTGGTCCGTGAGTCGGTGGGATGGTGGAAGTAGACCAGGCACGTTGGCAGCTGGAGCTGATTGGGGGTTGGCATGGTAGGTCCACTCCCTGCCTTTTTCTAATCCTTCTAATCGTGGATTAGCCAAGGTGCTATAAACTGGAGCAACTTTACATTTTCTCTTGGCTAAGAGGTTAGGGGAGTAAGCAAAGCTGAATTATAGCAGTTGGACAAAAGCCTTTATGACTTACCGGGCTACTTTTCTATTGGGTGCAACAATCTCTGCTTGAAACATAAGATCTATCTTTGATTCCCCCGGGCCTTTGTTGCTTCCTCTTATTTGGATTATTTGGGAAATGAAGACACATGAAAAACGTATGAGAAGTGTGACGATGAACAAATCGGGAGAATTGGCAATGCCATTAAAAAAAAGACTGCAGCTCTACCGTTGTTAGTAAATCCCCGCTCCCAGAAAAAAAATAAAAACATACTTCCCATTTACAAAGCTCTTCCCGGAGCCCCTGTTGGTCACGCTAAACACCTGCTATCCTGGACATTTTCTGCTGGATTCGGTAACTTCCTTAGATAATACTGGCTTGCTTTTGAAGCTATGCAATGTGGTCAAAAGGAATTCTATGACGCAGGCTAACTTTGAGATTGATCATTTGATGTCCTCCAATCTTTCTCGTACACCATACTTGGAAAACGTTATGACTTTGTCAGAATCAGCACCTGGGGAGAGTGAGAGTGATAGGGAAGAAAGTTTGGAGGACATTAGAGAGGAGGGTGATGTAAATGACACGACCAGAGTAAGGGCCTTAACGTGGTATTAAATGAAAAAACAGGTAGTCTGGAGACAGCTGAAGCTACAGCAAGAGAACAAGTGGGGGTTTAGCGTCTCACATACTCTGGCAGATGGCAAGACCAGACAAGTCCTCCTTAAAAGCCCTATGGAGGCTGGGTGACTAAAAATCCCTGACCAAGCCACATAGTTGTGGCAGTATTTTGACTGGGACTTTGGCACAGGTGAAAAGGCCTCAACAGATTAGCAATAACCAGCCACCGGCTCCAGTAAACTCAGGGCTGGGTAAATTGGGTGCTGTTGAAAGGGGTGAGAAGGAGCCAAACAGACTAGCAATGTGGGAGGAAGTAAGCCTGCCGAATTAAAGGATGGAGCTCCGAGGGGTAACCCTTGGGATACATTCATCTGCAGGGGAAGTTCCCGCCCCAAAAAACAATATTCGAGAGAACACGGTGCCTCTTCAAGATGCCCAGAGATCTTCTTCGGATGTGCAACTAACCTGGGCTGACTGGGTTGATCAACTAAGGCCCAGGACTTGGGGCCATGAAACTCAAATGAAGGACTCTGCCTGGTGTGCAGACTTAATGCATATCAAGTTTATGGAGAAAAACATGACTCTGAGTAGCCCTTTGCTAAATAGATCATGGTTACTTGAGCTCTTACATATGATTCCTGACCTGGGATTGATCACCACAAATGATCTTACTAAGCTGGAACAACCTAAATATAATAGTACTGTTAATTTGGTGGTGGCGACTTTTGTGTCCCCCATATTGGTGGAAAGGATATGCAAAAATGCGAGGGCCCTGAGTCAGCTGGGCTTTGAAATTCAGGTTTTTGTGCAAACGCCCCAAAAAACTCCAGTGAATTGGGGAAGGTTACCCAAGGAATCCCAGAGTAGCTCCTGGATAATGGACCAGCCCCTAGATTCTAGGAGGCAGAGGGGAAGATGGGCGGACACCCCACAGGTATTACAGTGACGGGGGGAGGGACAGCTTCTAATGGCCAGTTAATCCTGTCATGGAACTCTAGAGGCCATAGTTCCCATTTACAAAATGTTGAAATACTGAGACTGCTAAGGGGAGCTATTTGTTTTTGTCTCCAGGAGACTTGGATATGTGATCTGATTATTCTTAATGGCTAAAGGGTAGACCTAAAGGTGGCCTTTGTATAGGGGCCACAGTAAGCACCAACTTAGTTGAATTTTGCCCTGGCCCGCCACACCCGAATTTCTTGGCAGCATCTATAAGGAATCTTGGATGTGGTCTATTACCAAGCTTGATGGCAACCAAGTTTTATGTCCCACCAGGGGGAGCCTTGACATCAGAAATAATGGATCTCATGGCTGAGACACTCAGAGTTTGGGAGGTTATCTGCCCAGGAGGTCCGATTATTGCAACAGGGGATTTTAACATTGATTGCCTGCAGGATCAAGAGGGAGGGGTGGGGTGGGCATGAATAAGGGACAGAGTGGGTGGGTGAGGGCTAGGGAATGGCTGAGAGCTATGGCAGAGTTTAAACGTTCCCCGTTATATTTATGAATGACCATCAGGGGAGTCAAAAACCTGTGATGGAGACTAGATCCACAAAGGCTAGTGATCACTTTCGTGCTGCTAATGAATTTTGAGGGGCTGAGGCAAGATGGCTGAGAAAGTCTGAGATGTAACCAAGAGGTTAATTCAAGGGGTAACTGACTCCGTTGGTCACTGAGAAGGATTGACAAATGTAATCTTTTTCTTAGAAATCATGGCTTGGCAGGTAGCAATTTGTTCCCACAGCACAATTTAGATCTAAGTAAGCCTCATTCCTTTGATGGCATCATGGTATCTAGACAAGTGGTTAAACAAAACGGCCATCACAGGACTATTCGTCATTTTAATGTTGCTGTCGCAAAAAAGAAGAGGGAGATAAACTCTGTCCTATGAAATATCTGTACAAATAGTACCTATCTGCCTGATGAAAAGAGGATAAATCAAGCGAGCTTGAAGACAAGGTAAAACAACTGGCTGAGTAATCATAGGTTCTCCCAAAGTGATGCAGGCTGTAAATTCCTAAACCGGCTAATTAGGATAAACGACTCAAGGAAATTCTGGCACTGGTTGAGGGGATCACAACGTAGTTTCATGGATTCAAGAGAATTGGTAGCCGGATCCGAGGTAAAGTGGGTCAAGTTTATTGAAAGGGCTTTTGATTGTGGCCATAGGGATCTCTATTAGGACAACTCTTTTGGGTGCCTACTTACTGGATGACATCACCCAGAAAGTGTGTCATAAATGGCTTACACTTAAAAAAAAATGTTCGAACGTCAAGACGAAGATGCATTGAAGCCAAGATTCTGGTATATAAGACTTCAATGGTCCCTAACATGATGCATGCCTTAGAGGTTTTTCCATGGAGGTTGGTGTCCCACCTGGGTAAACTAGAGGGAAAGATACTTTGGTCCTTATTGAACATGGCACTGTGTATACCAATATAGGCCATTAGGCTGGAACTTGGCTTACCCTCTCATTTTTTACGATATGGTCCCTTGCATCCTGCAATTTCCGGGCGAGAATAATATACAATCTTGGGGGGAAGGACTCTATGTTGGCATACACAAATTAAAATGCCCAGAGATTTCTGAAGAGCGAATGGTTGAATAACCTGAACTCAGGGGTTATATGGTAACTGGCTGACATTGGGGTGTCTCCACTGCCGGATTTCTGGCTTGGATTTAACCTGGCCAGGATTCCTGTGAGTGTTAGGACCTTTGACGCCGATCAGGGCTTAACCCATCTTGGTACCCTACGATATTTTGGGTGTATGCCCTTCAGGCGTTTGTTTTGGGTGTTCCCAAGACATATTTACCAAAAGGACATAATCCGGTCCTGATTAGGTTTATTCTTGCAGTAAAGCTGCAGACTATTCCAGTACTCGAAAATACAGAAGCATGGGCGGGCATACCCTATGAAGAAAGAATATGTAGATTGTGCTGTAAAAATATTGAATCTGCGCAACATATTCCAACTCAATGTGAAGTGTTGGGAGGACTATATGAGTGAGCTTATGCAAAGTTTACTATGCCTGCCCCTAATCAATTTTGGAGTTTTGTGCTTCGGGGCTGAATCACTGGTCATTTTGGCAGCTGTCTTTCATGAATGGGAAATTGCTTTTAGTAAGCTTGTGCGGATATAGTGATCCTTAGGAAAGGAAGATATGAAATTTGTCAATTTTAAGCTGTAATGTTTGGGGATGGTTTTTTTTAACTGTGTGTCTGTTTTTAATTCTATGGTGGGGTAGCAGTGTTTTAGTAGATTTGGTGTTATCATAATGCTATATGATGGCATTTGATTTATTCTGTTTCTGTTACTTGTTTATAATAGTGTGAAAACGTGTTTATCATGTGTTTTTAATAGTGTGAAAAGGTTGCAATGCACTTTAAAGAATACATAAAATTAGGCGGGTGTCTCAAACACTGGAAATCTGTAAAAAATTTGAATAGCTTGGCATGTTACACTTTATTGCCAAATATATTCATAGGGCATGGCTGAGAAGGAGTAATGTGCTGTGTAGTAATGGGGGATCTAGATAACAAGATTTGAGTATTTTAATTGGTCAATACTATTATGATGTTTATAGGATTAGATTTTATTTTGTATGATCTTGGAGTAGCAAATTGTTGATTCATTCAGAGTCGGGTCAGCTTCTGGGCACTTTGTAGGATTCTGTGACAGAGTTCAGGATTGGAGTCAGCTGTGGGTAACAGGCAGCAAGAAGGTTCGGTGAGAAAAGCTTGACGAATGGATGCAGGCTGGTCTATACAGCGGCTTAAGGTCAGGGCATGTTGTCTCAGTGCTGATGGGCAGTTCTGAAGCAGTGGTCTTGACGGCTCGGGTTTCTTTACCCGACTGCAGCTTGACAATTGTCAGCTTTGCAGTCTATTGCAGATAGAGGAATTGAAGTGACTCAAACATTTCCTTTAAGGTGGATGGCAGTAGATGCTTGTCAAGGCACTTCTCCCAGCTTCTTCCATGTGCTCATGTCGTCCTTTAGGTTGTATGACCCAAAGCTGAGAAGTGTGCAGCGGGCAGCTGGTTTGTCCTTGGTTTTAGGTTCTGAGACCTTCTGCCACTCCTTGTCTAAGGAGCTTGCTGCAGAGCCTAGAATGGTATGCTGGCGGCGTACTGGTTCTGGAGAAGCATGAAGATGCCCTGAATTATTTATCTACCTCTGTTCCCTAGTAGAAGTTAAGGGAAGGGATCTTGCTTCCGTCTTTGGATGTCCTGGCCTTACTTCGCTGGCGGAAGCTGTAAGGCAGACTGAACCTTCAGCCAGGGTCCAATGATGAGATTGTCTTTCCTACTTCTTGTAAAGTATTCAGATGATCTGTCAAAAGACGGGCTCATTCGCTTTTAAAGCCAAGTGAGCTTCAGTGATTGGTATAGGCTAAACCTACCATAACAAACCAATCCTGGGGTCCATAGTAATAACCTTCTGTATGCGTGAGGTCAGAACCTGAGTGCTTTGCAACAGGAATGATAAAGGGGTGAAAACGTGTGATACTAAGTCCCACCCATCTTCCTTTCTGTTGTTGATCATAAATTCTCTCTGATCAATGGAACTCTCTGTGGTTCCTGATTAAAGCAGCAGGTCTCACTTGAAACTGCAGCAAAGCCAGACTCTGATTCCTGCAAACCACATTTTCATACCTTATGAAAGTGGTCCCCCTACCAGGGTAGCCTACTGTAAACAAACAGTCCCAGACATGACAGCTCACTCTCAATGATACTGAGGGTGGGAGGTGGTTTCAGATTGACACAGTTACATATGAAATGTTGTTGGGGTTTCCTGTCTCCTTTCTTAACCTCTGCAGCCAGGCTGCATGAGTGCCTGTTTGAAGTACACTCTATTGGTATGGTAATTGCAGCCATGATCTGCAGGGCCTAACAAAAGAGCAGGCGCGGATCCATGTAGCCTTTTTTAATTAATCAGCCTGGCCATGGCAGTGGGAATTGTGTCCCTCCCCCTTTCTGGAGATCACAGGTGTACTTTTGGCTGTCAGATCCCTACCATATATGACAGGGTGTACTGTGCCTGTAGGCCATGTCCACCCAGAGTACACAGGTCTATGCATTTGTCATGGTGTAAGCAGAGGAAAATGTATGTAGGTTTGCCCCACACATTTTCCTGAGGTTGGTCTACCATCCTTCCATTTATTTCATTAATTAAACATTTCAAAAAAGCCCAGGCGAATGCACATCCACCGTGAGGATGGTCGAATTCCTCAGAAGCTCCCTACAGCTGACTATATTACAACAGACATCCAATGCATATGTGAATGTGAATCTAAAAAAAAATATAGATTGCTACTGTGGAAACGGGAGGTGGCAAGTAGTTTTTGAGAACTTGTCTATTGAAAATGTTTGATGTTTGCATAGCTACATTTTGCAAAAGTGATTCACTATGAAAATCATATGCTGCTCAGGTTCGATTTTAGTAATCTTAGTACATTTTAGTATGACATAGCTTAATATTGTTAAGGGGGCCTAGTAAATCATAATATTGTCCTTTTATAGTTTCAAGATAAACAGACAATCTCCTCTTCTCTCCTAATATGGAACAGCCCTGTTGCCCCATCAAGCAGCCAAGCACAACCGACAGAGAAACAGCAAGTGAGTGGGTCATGCTATATGTGAAGTTTTACACGCATCTTCAAACCGTCATCTGCAACATACATACAGGAGCCAGCATAGACGTTTAACTGACTTTATTTCTCATCAGGCAGTAACTACCAAACCGTTCCCCGACCCCCTCCCTAGCCCAACGTCAACGTGTATATGCGGAAATGACCGCAACTGTGAACAGCCCACATAACGATGTGGGAAGGGTACACAATGACCCGTAACACAATCTGACACTACATTGCCACCAAATCTGGCTAGGGCTTCTCGGGTTGAGATTAGCCAGCCCAATCTACCTGAGAGGTTTGCCAGTATTATTGGCTTGTCAAATTGAATCCCACCTACCAAACTCGCATGTGCGTAGGTAACCTCTCAAGAACTAGTGAGTCTGAAGAATTAGGACGATTTTCTAATTTCATGGTCGAATACCCACCATTAACCAGTCAAGTCCCCAAACTCATGTGGCTGAGCTAGAAATACTTTCATTTATTTGTGTGACTACCAATTAATCAAAAAGATAATGTATATGTCAGATAAACAGGGACGTTTTCAAGCTCCTTGGGGCTTTGCTTTAAGACTGTGCCCATATAACTGTAATTCAGTAGGCTGACTACAATGCAGAACGCAATGCGAATGTAGATTTACACATTTAGGACAAATTGTTGCATGCTAAAATGGTACAGATAACACAATTAAAGCTAAATTAAAAACATGTCATACAGTTGGGGAAGCGTTATAATATTTATCTGAAACCTAAATAACCTTATTGTAGAAAGCAGTACAAAAACAATTGTCACCAGGTTAGTCTGGCTTTTTAAAAAATAAGATAAGAAAAGTTTGAACTTTGATATCATTTAACAGACTACTTGAAATGACTAAGCTGAGCTGGAATAATGCATGCAAATTTGAGATCACATAGATCTTCACCAGATGGTAAACAACCAAGTGAGGGCTTCAGAAGGAGTTATAGTTGTATACCCTAACTTTGCATGCAAGGAATACAGTGCTGTGATCTTCCTATTAAACAGCTATATATCTTCACAGCAGAACTATTTGCTCAGATAAAGAGCAGTTGGAAAATGTGCACTCCTGACCACTTAAAATAATCACATTTTATGATAGAAATTGAATGTATGTGTGTTTCTGAATATTTTCTGTACATATTCCTATCTTGTGTGAGTTTCCAAACATGTGAGAAATGCATTCTACTGCAGGGGCTATTGAATTCATGGTTTAAAAATACACAGCAATCATGAGTTGCAATGTGTCAATTTCCCCGGCACAATTACATTGTTGAAAATGTCCACACTAAAGTTCAATATTTTCAAATACTGACTAATTATCATGAAGGAACGTATTGACTGTCTTCAGGGATTATAACAATTGATAATATTTTACAAAAGACACTTTCCACGTCTATTCATAGTGAACTGTCAGTTTATTTAGGTATTGTAAAATGCTGTGTGGCCTCTATTTTTTGACAAGGGCGTATATTTACTAGCAACTACATACACCTGATGAATACATTAACAGTGTACAGGTATGTAAATACCCATACAAAAATATGCATGTGTGCTGCCTGTTGGGCTATGCTTCAAGGTGTGTTTTCAGTTCAGTTCCAAAAATTTTATTCGGATTTCCTCATGAAAACATATACAACAGTTACACCATTCATATTTCTCAACATTCAAACATCCCTAATGCCCCAAGTTTAAACAGAGTGAGAAGAACCTGTTAAATACTCTCATTGTACAAATCTAAATTAGGATAAAACCAGTAAAAATTCCTAGTTTCTTTTCTTCAATAAAACATTCCTAAATATGAAAACTTATCAAACATACTCACGAAGGCTAAAAACCCTCATTACTACAATTTGTTATATAGGAAAGGGCCTCTATGTAAGTTTTAATTCCAGCCCTTAAAAAATTAGACCTAAGTCTCTTTTTCAATACTGCATAATAGTTAATAGAGATTAGCAGGAAATGCCCCAAGTCCACATCAACTCCCATTCCACAGTAACATTTTGTGGTCACTAACCCCTTTTTCCAGGTAATACAAGCATTCAATGGGAGGACATTAAGGGCCTCATCACCACCTCGGCGGTAACCCTTAAATCCGGCGGTAGCGCTATTACCGGTGGATTTAAGGGTCTGCCGAATCAGGGCCTCGGCGGATTTCAAACCAGCTCTGAGCTGGTGTGAAATCCACCGAGAATTTGCGCTCATACCGCCGGCGGGAAATCCGCCGGCGGTATGAGTGTGAAATTTCCCCATTGAGCCCAATGGGGAATGGGGCATTCCCGAATGGGCTCAATGGGGAATGGGGACTTCCACGTCCGCCCAACTTGTGATCCTGCGCTATTAGCGCCGGGGGCTATGGCGGTCGCGCTAATAGCCCCCACGCTAATACCGCCGGCGTTACCACCGAGGTCGTGATGAGGCCCTAAGTCTAATCATCAGGCTATATTTCCTACATTAGTGGGACTTAATCTTACCAATATCTCCTCCGAAATATGAAATCTGCCAGGTAACCTTGTATAATGCGTGAGACGGTACGTTACCGTAGATTTATTCGAATACCATTTCACCTAATGATATTTCTTTGAATTCTTTTCACTGAGAATGGCAGGTGAAATGGTCTATTTGTAATGCATAATATGTGGGGTGTGGGGTAAGGGTGTAAGTTAGGGCAGGTGGGGTCCGGGGTGTGTAGGGGTCTCCCCCTATATTATGTAAATAGAACAAGTAAAAGGGCAATTTCGGTTTTTAGTGGAAATGGATTCGATGAAATCTCAATTAGGTGAAATATTTTCAAAGAAATCACATACATCCGAGACAGTATAGTCCTCACCATAGTCTTATAACATTCTTTATCAATTCCTATCACTTTCCTTGCCATCTACTTTTTTAATTATTTTAAAATTCTGCAGAAGCACTCCTTCTCTCCCTTGTGTACCCATTTACTCAAGATGGTACACCCTTCATTGTACCGTTTTCATCCCCGGCCTTGATTCTGAGCACACCATCTTGACCAGAAAATTCTGGATATTGGGGTTCCTCCATATTAATATTGGGGTTCCTCAAACTCAGCACGTGAATCTTTAAAAAAGCTGTAGCCATCCTCAAGTTTGCTAGTATAGCTATACTTGTGACTTCCAACTCCAACCTAGCAGCACTATTTGGTGCCCCTGGATGAAGACCAGTTAATTTGTTAAACATTTTATTCTGGGCTACTTTCAGTCGGTTGCATTTTGCAAACCCCCAAATGTCACTCCCATGTAAAATCATTGATCCTAATTTGACTCTATAAACTTCCAAATATGTGTTTAGGATCTTGCACCCTTATTTTCAATAAAATCAAAAAGGCACCCCATCCTTGACCTTCAATTTGCAGTAACAGTATTAATGTGCAGAGCCCAACTTCCAGACTTATTGAAGATGAGCCCCAGATATCAAAAAGAGCTCAACACTTTGTTTCTTTGGCCGATTAACTACCACATATAGTTATTTTGACCTTTCCCAAAAACAATATTTTAGTTTTCCCCATATTAAGCTTAAGGGCATTAGAGTGGAAGTAAGTGTCTGTGTAGTCCAGGCTCCTTTGTAATCCAGAATAAAAGTGTTTTGAAGGACTGCCTGAATTTGTAGCGGCTCCGTTGTAAAGTAAGGTCTGATAATGCTGTATCATCAGCAAATAAAAGCAAACCATATGACACATTTTTTAGTGAAGGTGGGGCAATTTTCTCCTCACTCTGTTCAGGGTTAAAATCAGAGAGCACAAGAATTGATGAAAATGGGGCCAGTGAACATCCCTGTTTTATCCTGTATTAATACTACGACGTAGGGTTAAAATTCCCTTAAATGGGCAGTATACTGCTGCCTGAGTATCCTGATAACAGACTTTTATCAGCTTCAGCAATGCACTTGGAAACATAAGTGATTCCAGTTTTTTCCAAAGGATAGTCCTATTGATGGAATCAAAAGCTTTTTCTAAGTCTAAAAACACTTCACATAACTTGCCCCATTATATAACCTATAACTATACAATATTTCTCAATTAAAATATTTACAATAAAACAATGATAAAGGATGGAGAAACCTTTCCTGAACTCTGCGTGTGTGGCAATCAATATATTATTGCTCTCAGCCCATTATCCCAGCCTCTGTAGCAAACATTTGCAAAAAAAGTGTATTGGTTGTGTTCAGTAGTGATATAGGTCGATAGCAATTTGGGTCCGCAATAGCATCTTTTTAAAATATCTGGAAAATTAAACTAACACTCCAAGAGTTAGGCACAACTCCCTCTTTTGAGACTGCATTAAAAAGCCTCATGTGTAAAGGAGACCACCATTCCCAAAACCATGTATAAACATCAGTGCCAAAACCACCTGGGGCCTTCCCCAGGGCCAATGTTTTCTTTGAGAGGACAGCTTCCTCTTCTGAGAAGACTATATGCTCATCCCTGTGAGGTCTTATCCCACCATCAGCGACTAACCCTGGTTGCAAAAAAATACTTTGATAATGCTTGACTCAGTCTTCTGGAGAAATAGCAACCACCATACCCCCACGGTGTCCCCTTAATTCATCAAACCTATTGGCTACCAGTCTTCAACATTTTTTAATGTCTTTATTCAAGACATCCTACTCCATCAGCTCCCATAGTTTACATGTTTTCTTTTCTTTTATGAGGGATTTATAATCTTTTTGGGATTTAGCAGGAGCTGCCCCACTCATTGTCCCCTTTGAACAGATGTATTTAGCCAAAATGTAAAAGCTTTGCATTCTGCCTCCTACCAAGAGGAGTGCCCTCACCCTCCCAATCAGGATGTCCCTGCGTTAGGTACAGGCAACAAACACCTTTGTCTGATGTCCTTCATAAGGGCTTTGAATACTAGAAGAGATGTATCCCTTTGGTTATTTCCCTCCAGCAGACCAAACGCTTTAAACTTAATTGATCGAAGATTAATAATGTTTCCAAAAATTACCTTTCCTATGTTTCTTTTAGTCCATCGCGATGGTGATGGTGAAATACGTGAGCTTAAACCTGTCATAATATGTAGATTTGCCACAAAGACAAGATGGGGGGAGGTCACTAGCCGGGTGTTGTATTCCCAGAAAGTCTGATATCCTCTGGAAAAAATAACAAACAACTAAAATGGATCCCCGCTCATATGTACAACTAGGGGGATTGTTGCCCTTATACCTGCCATTAAACTTCATCAGACAGTGATAATCCATAAAGGAATTGAGCACTACCGGCTCACTGTCTTGCCTTTGGTTACTAAGATTCCTGGGTGAGATACCGCAAAAATCCTGTAAAAGCTGTTTCTCCTTGGTCATCATACTTGGTGGGCCTATTCTGGCATTGAAGTCCCTCACAATTATTAAAATATCGGCAACTCCTGTGACTGGAAAAAATCTCAGCCAGTTTTGTTAGGGTGTCATTAACAGAGGTAGCCTTTTTTGTGGAAAATACATTATTATTATTATTTATTTGGTATCAAGCATTGCATGGCGTGGGCCTCAAGGCACACACACAACAAACAATAACAGGGGGCAAGACAGTCAATCAAGGGGTTCAATAAGACTTTAGATAATGTTCTCCTCAGCGTAGTTTTAGATTAAACAGGCAAGTTTAATGGATCTCTTCAATTTTACCAGGGACAGGGTTGCTCGGAGCAAAAGAGAGAGGGCATTTCATTCCCTGGGTGCTTGCACATCAAAGCTTGCTTCCCCAAATTTGATTAGATTAAAGCGTGGTTGCACTGATTTATGAATGTCCAATAAACATTTACCAATAGCAACACCTTCTGGTCGGCCTCGCTTTTCAACACAACCCCTACAGCATCTTTTGCATCCAGGCTTAATCTTTCTATTTTAAGGTTTAATGAGCTTCTTATAAAGATTAATAAAATCCCTCCAATTGGCCTCTGCTCTGCCCCCCTCTCAGCATAGATGGAAAAGCTACTATACCCCCTTATACGGTCTCAGTCTGGGACCAGGTCTGGAATGGACTAATTGCATTTGATGATACCTCTATGGCGCCTCTCAAAGGCTTTCACAAATGCCAAAACATTATCAGTAAAGAGTGTCTGACAATGTTATTTTATGTTATGATTTCCAATTTTGTATAGCACACGTCCACCCAAGGAGATATCAGCGTTAGGATTCACAGCACAGAACTGAGGGAAAGAATTGAAATCCAGACTAAATGTATTTTTAATGACTGCCTGAATTTGTAGTGGTTAAGGTTATGTCTAAGAGCCAGGGGCATGGTGTTCCACAGTTAGGCTGCAGCAACTGAGAAGACACAGCCACCAACCCGAAATAAGTAAAATATTGGAACCATGACCAAACATGCATTGCCAGACAGAAACAACTGCCTAGGAAGATAAGGAATAAACTTATCTTGAAGTTATCCATCCCTCTAGCGTTAGTACACTTGATGAACCAAGCAAGGGGACTTGAACTCCATCCTCTTAGCAACTGGGAGCGAGATAAGCTTAAAAAGTACAGGAGTGATATGGGCTCCATAGGGAGTAACAGTGGCTATCCAGGTAGCCAGATTTGCAGAAGCTGAAACCAGCAAATAAGACCAAGAGGCTAGGTTAAAAACAAGATGTTGCAATAATCAATGCGACTCAAGAATAGCGAGGCAAATACCAAGGGACGCAGATAATTGGGCAAAGGAGGTAGAACCTTGCAAAGGACCCTCAGAGGAAAATGGTAAGTTTTACAGACAGTGCCAACCTTAGAGGCCATAGAGAGTGACACTGAGAGGGAGAAACCCACATTTATAACCACTGTCACTGAAGTAGAAAAATCACCTAAGACTGGGTGCCAAAAAATAGGTAGTCCATAAAGTTGGATTGGGAGGAGAACCAACAGCCAGAACCTTTGTTTCGTCCCCATTGAGCTTGAGCCAATTGCTGTTCATCCACCCATTCATGACCAACGCAGAGGCCCAATGACACATCAGCATGGTTAGGGTCTAAAAGAATCAAAATCTGAGTTTCGTCAGTATAGGAGTAGCATTGTAAGCCATAAGAGCAGATGAGGCAGACAAGAGGCTGAATATAGATGTTAAGATAGGGCACAAGGTGGAGCCTTGAGGAACACCACAAGAAAGCACAAGAGAAGAAGAGAAAGGAGGGAGAGAAAGAGATTGGATCCTGTCAGTCAGGAAGGACATAAACCATGACAGAACATACCCAGAGAGGCCAGCCACAGCCAGACAGGATAACAGGATGGAGTGTCAAAAGCGGCTGATAGATATAAAAGTATCAAGGCTCCCACTCCACACTGGTCAACCAACCTGGCCAGGTAATCGACTATGGATTCCAGGACACTCCCTGTGCCACACCCAAGTTCAAACCTGATTGAAAGGGGTCGAAAAAGACAGAAGGTTCAGAAAAACTACAGAGTAGCGGAGACACCGGAGACTCTAGCAGTTTCATCAAGAAAGGGACAATGGAGATGGGATGGAAATTAGCCAAGATAGAGGGGTCCAGTGATAGCTTCTCAAGAAGAGAAATGACAGTGGCCTGTTCAAGCTCCACCAGCATGGAGCCAGTCTGGCAAGATGAAGTGACTGCCTGTATACCCAAGTGACTATGTTAGGCATAGGATCTTTGGGTATGCCAAAGGGATGGGATCAGTAGGGGTAGCAGATATAAATTGTCTAATAGCATTTCATACTGCCTCCAAGGAAAATGTAGGAAAATGAGACCAAGTTTGAGAAGCAGCTACCGCTACTTCAGTCTGAGCTGCATCTACGCTATCTACAAATTGCTCTCACCAAATACTCACCATCCAGATCACTCTGATCCTCTGGCTCCAACTCTCTGCTTGTCAAGCGCTTCCCTAAGCATCTAGTGGGTGGCCAATATCTTTCCTCAGCTGGCTCCCTCCTCTGGAACAACCTCCTCCTTCCTCTCTCTCTTGAGCCAGATCTCCTCAAATTCCACAGACTCCTCAAGATGTTCCTTTTCTGCTCCTATTTCCCCCTCTCCCTCCCATGTTAAACACCACTGTCACTGAGATTAGTGGCATGTGCCCCTATATGTCCTTCTGGGTCCTGACCTTCTGTCCAATCGCCTTCAGCCTCCAACGTCCCCACTTACACTTACCTTTGGGCACCCACTGGCCTGTGTTATCTCACAGGCCTGCACTTATTGCACTTGCATGTGACCACTCTCCTACCAAGTACTTACTGCCTTGTATTCAACTCTTGCCCTGCAACTGGCTCTCTGGTACTTCCCGCTCCGGGGAACATCCAGCACTTCCACCCCTCCCCTGTCCCCTGTCTCTCTCTCTGCACTTCCATGTTCTGAATGTTCACAAGGCCCAGTAGGACCGTCTCTGCCTTTTACTCATCATTGTTAATTCAGCTCATTGTCTTGTTTTGTTCCCTTGTTCCCTCCCCTTTACCCTATGGGCGTTAGAAAACACAATTCCTTGATGTATAAGCACCTTACAAATGCACAATAAATAAAAATCTACTGCCAAATGAGTGTTGTTACATATATTTATTATTTTGGTGACAAAATTGGAACGTGTTGGAGTGGGAACCACCCTGGAGAGGGTTTTGTAGTGGAGGAAAGCATTTCAACCACTGCAAATAGGTCTTTGGACTGGTTCAAAGCATTCTCAACTTTGTGGGTAAAGGAAAACCCTGTTTTGCATCACAAATCGCTGTATGATAGTGTTTGCCAAGCTGACGAAAAGCCATCTTCTCAGCAGGCCCACAGGAAAGGTGCCATTTGCGTTCAGCTTGTCTTAATTTAATTCAAGCAGATTTAAGCTCATCAGAAAACCATAGCTCTGATGATCATCTCTGATGCCTCACTAGTATCAATGGAGCAGCTTAATCAGCTACAGAGCTAAGTGTTTGAGATAAGAAAAGACAGATCCACCAGAGGAACACTATTGCCTCTGTCATTAATCATGGACACCTGAGAGCTGCTCTCTATGCAGGGTCAATTGCACCTCATAACAGCTGAGGTGTGAGGTTTAAACAATGGTGCCAAAAACTGCATTCAAAATACACTATGCAGTGATCAGACCAAAGTACTTACTTAACCGAGGAAACATAAATGAAATGATCTGCCAAAGAAAATGAGATCCAAAACATTGCCCAAAGCATGGTTGAGCTCCTGGCCAAACTGATTAAGACCAAGATCTAGCATTGCCTCAAAGAACTGGGCCACTGTAGCAGCATGAGTACGATTTAACCAAATATTGAAATCACCTAGGACTACAAGATTAGAAAATTTGACTTGCAGGGATTCCACAATGTTTAAGAATGGGTTCACAAAGCAAGCATATGAGCCAGGGGGATTAAATTAAATAAGAAAAAGCAATGAAAATGAGGTAGATATGGTAATATTTACCAAGCAAGTTTCTATGTTCACATTGTGGGTCCTTCTCAACGTAGGATTCAAAGTTGCAGATAGTTAGGTTCTCCCATTTAAGTGTATCTTTAAAGAATGGATGAGATACATCCTGGCTGTGTTCAGCTTTAGCAATTGCTCCTATTATGGTGAGTATTATGTTGGACGCTTTGTGCAGGAATCTATGGCAAGAGGATATTACATCATCATAAGGAATGCTTTAATAGAGTAGGGGTGACCTTATGTGTTACAAACCCTATCTCTCAAATCTTTCACTAGGAAATGTGTTGTGTAATGCACAACGTGTTTTGTGTCTATTACCAAAGATTTCACAATAGATTCCGTTCATCCAGATATCACTTTGGTTAATGTAATAATGCCAACGATGATTGGACAGCCTGTACTAATTGGTTTGAGAATATTCATCAGTAAATGGCATGTCCCACAATTTCATGCGTCAGCTCTGAAACTTTCAATGTTTTACAAAATATTGTTAGGCATGGATTTAATGATTTGCTCCAGGACTTTTCTATACTCCATGGTGGGATCATCACTAAATTCCTGGTAGTAATTTGCCTCAAGGAGTTCTCTGTATACATCTCTTTTATATTACTTGGTAAAAATGGCCACGACAGCACCACTCTTGTCTGTTTGTTTTATTGTGTGGTGTGCTTGTATGGCCTTTATTGTTTGACTAGTTCTGTTAAGTGAGGCACAGTATAAAGCAGAAAGTACTGCTCTATCATATCCCCACCACTATATCTCAATTCTTGGAAGGGAAATTTGTTGAGATACAACATTATTATTGTTTTTTAATGCTACTGACTCCCCTCTCCTTCATGGAACAGTGTCACACTTGCTATCAAGCCATTTAATACCTGAAATGAATGCAATTGTGGGCTGCAACAGTGTTGGATTTTGTGATCTGACAGGAGTAGAAGAGGGAGTTGTGGAGTATGGGGACGAGGAAGGAATTTGTAGCTTTTGTGACAAAGCTGTCAATGACCTATGCTACACTATGGACACATGTTCAGTTTTTATTAAGATCAAACATACAAACACAGGTAATGCAGACTCTAAGAATATGGGTGGCACCTGTGCACTTGCTCTAAACCTTGAAAGGGGCCTTCACCACCCTAAACCCAGGTCACCCTAGCTACTTCCAAACATTTTTATGTTATTTTGGTCTCTCACTCCGCCTATCCTCCTATCACCACTCTACTTCTCCCTCCTGGTTTAACTCCACCTTCTCCCAAACATTCAAAGAGTTAACAATTATAAATCCCTCTAGATTAACACAGCATGTTTTGTTTTTAATCCGAATATTTTTTAAAATCGGAGCAAGAGGGAGTCCAGTTGCTGCTGACCTGCTTTTACCTGGAATCAGCTGTAGGGAACATATTTTGTAGTACAGACTGAAATATCTGTGAAGCAAGCCTGACTTCTAAACCCCTCTCTAGGTGTACAAGGGAGTACAGTTGCTGTCTGTGTTTTTCGGTGGGAAGGATGATACACTATCGGCTGACTGTAAGCTGTAGCGTATTTTCATTTTCTTTGATGCAGGATCCATTTGTTGACCATAGCAAGATACGTCAGCAACGATTCAGCTATCCGAAAATCTGACAAAGCAGATAATGTGGACTTACACAACAGCTCTAAAAGAGAACGACCACTTCATACTATCCATTTTTTATTGCTCAAATGGTTGAGGTAGTCCCTGCTCCAGCTCCTTATTTTTTCACAGTGCAAAGCCTAGGGGCTACTGCCCTGGATAAAAATAATTATTTGCTTAGTCTTTGCTACAGTTTGCAGTTTGAGGGGCAAATAACTCAAAATAATGATTTAGCATGCAGAACACAATGGGCCACATTACGACATTGCCGGTCTGGAAAAAAGGGTGCCGGTAAGCTTACTGGCAGCCTTGTTTCTGGACTGTCAAATTGCATGTTTGCCTGCCAGGGTCTCTGCGCCCGACAGGTCTGACCCTGCCAGACACAGCAGATATGGTAGGAAGACTTTTTACAGAAGTGCCGGCAGCGTTAGCAATGGTGCCGGTGCTTCATTCTCCCCACTCATGTAGAGTCATATGTTTCTCTATAGGAATGGGGAATTACGATATCCAGTGCCTGACTTTCTGCACCACCAGGACTTGTAATGTCCCGGTGGCACCGGGAAGTGAGGCACCGGTAAAATATTATAAGTATGGTGGCAACCCACTGGTAGCACTGACAGGGTAACTGCCTGTCTGGCAATGAGGCCCAATGTATTCCTTCATAATGTTCTGCACAGCAGACTGACTGTAGAGGAATTTTTGCAGCTGCCTTTTGCCCAAACCCTTTCCAAATCTAACCCGAGTGGTTCTCTGTCCATGTATATGTCTGAGGAAATAGGCGATATTTAGGCCACCTCTACACCTGTTAAGGCTTGTATGGCACAAACATTGAATATCAACGCAGTTAATCTGGCACTGAGTACTATAATAACAATCTACTGCAATATATGTGTATTGCAGTATAATCAGTGCAAACCTTCACAAACTATTGTGTGGAATACACTAAAAAATGGCACTTGACAAATACAAAGTCATCAGCAATGAGCTTTGCATAACAGTGGTTTCAAGAGAGGATCAAGTCAGTCCTGGCTCCATCAGTGTGACTAACGTCCCTAATCCAGGTACTGATATATATTTTCTATATCTACAAAATGTTGCAGTTGCAGTAACCCAGCAGAGAGGCCGAAATGCTGTCATGGAGTAATGTGATAACCATTTTTTTAAGTAGAGATTGCGTTACTCATCCATGGCATTTGAGGAATTGCCTGGTTGTGGTATGCGCATGAGCAGCTCTCTACAGTGGTGTCTGGGTCTCAATGACAAGATTAGGACTTGAAATCCATTGATATGATGGTGGACGGGTAACAATGTCAGCTCTTCCTATGCTGGTGGCTTAGCTGATTCCCTTAAGTATTTTCTCAACTGAGGCTAGTGAGGTGATTGATGCTCTTCATATCTCATTATCACATTCTAGTAGTTCAAAGCCACTACAAAGAAGAGACCTAAAAAGAGAAGCAATACAAGAGGGAAATCTAACAGGCATGGCGATAACAGGAATGTTCCAAAACATTTGTTTTTATTTAAAAACAAAGCTAACTTGCCAACTCACCAGAACTGTACACTTGTTGAGAACGCTGACAATTTCCAAATAATAGAGGCTGGCTAAAATGAAAAAAAGCCAAAGCAAGCCAAAAACAAAAGACGAAAAGATAGCAAACAGTACACATGGATATTGTCTCATAAAAAGCAGTGCACCATCTACTAGTGATCAGGCACAAGAAGTTTAGATTACAATTGTAGATCCTGGAGATGGTTCTTTTTTATGTGGACAATCTATGAATTGCCATGATACACAATCCATGAACAGGGTTGCCTACTTATATTACCATCTCTAAAAGTAAGACACTAAGAACATTGGTAGCCCCGCCATCAGAACACAACCATGCTGAATCTAGGAACCTTACAACCAAGACTAAAATCAGATACAATATACCCAGGTTCTTTGATGTGGGCGCACAGTTTTTGAGTCATTTAACACTGATTACCTCAACCGAACACACACTCTGTCTCTTTTGTGTGAACATCCCTCTCACAGAGTAATTTCAACAAAGGACATAGGTCATGTTGAATTTGTAGAAGGCAATGTCAACAAAATAACTAGAGGTGACCAGGAACGTGATTCGGGTTGGCGTTAGCAATGCGCCATCCAAGACTCCATTTGAGGTGAAATACTGCGAGCAACCCAACAGCGCTTACCGCAGGCACCACCAGCAAGATACGTACCACCGGCCAACTTGGACATATTATGCAGCTACAACAGCAATCACTTTTCCATCATGATTGAGCGCAGGACGATGCGTGTGGCATAATAGAGGATCTTGTGTCTACATTGAAGACGAGTCTACCCATCCATTAAAAAGCGTTAATTCTAAATGCCAATACGGGCATATGAAGTACACCACAAAGAAGAGTGAATACATATATTGTGTTAAGAGTGTCAAGACCTGTGTTTTTTTTGATAAATTGCTTTTTTTGTTCCCTTGAAGAAGTTCTTATATATCTATAATTATTGACAAAGAACGAAGCATGTTGGGTGTTTTAGGGTGTTGTACAGTTGCCAACACTCATCAATGAATTATTGAGTTGAAAAGAACCGCATGTCTGTACACATGATGATTCATCTAATAAGGGTATTGGATGTTGTAAGATAGTATCCTACAAGATAGGGACTGTCTCTTGTACTAGATAGAAGTGTTTATCACTATACGAGGTCATATATAGTTTTTAGGTCACTAGGATTTGAGCGTAGTGGGTTGTTGTATAGTTTTTACACTCGTATTTTTGAGGTAGAGTCTCGATCCAGAGACTCAATTGCACTTTAAAAAAAAGAAAAAGAGAAAAAATCTGGTTTTAACAGATAAGGGCTTTGCATTTAGTTTTTAAGACTGTATGGATTATGTGTATGAATTGTTAATTTAATAAAGCATTACAATTGATTGTTATATTTGATGGTACACTTGTTTTTAGTGTCATGGTTGTTTAAAGTGTGGTGTGTTTCATCCCAGAAGGGGTAACAACATGGAGGCAACAAGATTCTCTAGTTCTGAAGCTGTCATAAACCTAGCCATGGGACGAATCTTGGGGCCATTTACATTTTCCCCAGAGTCTTTCTTTTGTTATTTGGTTGGCAACAAAATAACTACAGTCACATGTTATACTTCTCACGTGGTCAATCACATTCTAATGTGTGCTCCCTTTTTTATAAGTATAGGCTATGAGCTATATCTCCATCCTGTTGATGATCACTGTAATAGCCAAAATACAGTGCAAATTAACATATGTATGGATAGCAATTAAATTGCGAAAATCTGCATCACCTGTCAGAAATGAGAGAGAAGAGTAGTATGTGTAGATTCTTGAACCAACTCAGTCGTTGATGTTGAAAAGATCGATTTGCACTGGTTAACATTAATTCTGGAGGCTAAAATCATGGCATGCCCTTATCAACATGAACAACCTTTTTAGCATTGCCACCTGGAACTTTCGTGTGCATAGCCATTTCTTTGATCGGTGAGATGGAGTTAGAATTTATAGGTCGCAAAGTTGTATTAATCGTGGAATGCTGGTTGCTAAAACCTATGCATGTCGATGGATTTACCCTCCACTGTAAACCCACTTAGAGTGGTCCTATAGGTAGACAGGCTGGTGGTTTGATGATGGGTGTGCACAATTTCTACTCAGCAAAAGAGGTTTTAATTCCCCAATCTGCTTACCTTTTGGCAGTCTGCTTGAATTCTAATGGTCACGCCCCTTTGTTGATTATAAATGCATTTGACCCCCAGGCACAGGCTGCACCAAAGACATTATGAAATGTATAGATGTCTGGATCATGAGGACAAAAGTGAAGAATGGGTCTATTGCTTCACAAATGTATTTCAAACTCTTCTCCAAGACACCTTACGTCCCAATTAGCCATGAGATTTACTTGATCATCCCACACGAACTGCCTTATCACAGCATGATCTAGACTTCAAGAGCAGGTGGTGCCAGTTTCCCGGCAATCATTGCCAAGAATTGGAATTCCCTACTACCATCTCTGAGACTGGAACACTCCTATTGGGCTTTCCGCAAGCAGCTCAAAACATTGCTTTTCTCCCAATAGTCAGAGAGATCATTGATGCAGCCCTCCCCTCCTAACACTTATCCTGGTAAATACCCTGCACAACTGTGGCCCAATGCTCCTTATCTCCAACCTCTCTCCTCTTTCCTATATCTATCAAGTTTTGTTAATGACTGTAAACAGCACCTTGATGCCTGAGCTCTTATCGCGCTTTAGAAATGCTAAAATAAATAAATACATTATTGGCGGTGATTTTAATGCCCATTATGGATTAGATCATAATGCATTGGTGAAGTTACATATGGAAATGACTGGCTTCCTGATGCCTAATTGAATAAGCCACAAGGCAATAGGAAAGGCTATGACTGGCTACACATTATGGACTCCCAAGGACTGATAATGTTGAACGGTAGGGTAGAGGGTGATGTGCCAGGTGGTCTTACTCGGGGTGTAGGTCCATAATCTTCTTGATTCGATTATTTCATTATATCGCAGAACGAGTTCAACTATGTAAACGCTATGAACATCATGAAAACACTTGTAACTCATTATGCCTTTTTTTTTTAATGTTCAGAATCAGGCACCTACTGCTGGCAAACTAGCTAAGAACATTTATCAACAATGGTAAAAACAGAATATTTTGGACCCAAAATAATATCCAGCCCTTAAATAAACACATAGCTGTTGGACTTTGTCATGGCAGTGATCTGATAACACATTTTCATTGGAGGGCATCTATGTTTTTATTTATTCACTGACCAGGATATTTGACCTGATTGGGTCTTGTTGTGCCTGTATGCAATAGGTGGGGAGAAAAAGAGAACATATAATGCCTTAATCGCTACACAATAATGAGTAATGAGATGTGAATATAGTACTCCAATTAGAAATAACCTTTTTGACCCGATAAACACCCAACTCAAAATTCAACATTTGAAAACAACATATAGAAATTATCAAAAGAGACACTGTTGTCTTCAGTAAATGCCAATTGACAGCTTATTATACATGTGCTGGCTCACAATGATAGTCAAACATGTTTGGTACATTTTGTTAACAAGCACAGTAGCCCGGTTAGAAATGGTCAAATAAATCCAATAGAGTAAGATACATGATTATCCCATTTGCTCCAGTCGTTTTACTGTGATAACCTTTGGGCTTAATTAAGTCGGTCCAACTGTTCTACTTAAATTAATCAGTACAGATTTGGCTAGGCAGCACAGGGAAGCTCTCCTGCTGGATACCTATCAGCGTGGGCTTGAAGCAGGGAACATGTTCTTGAGTTCAGCTCCATCCATAACGAAAGACTTAGTAGTACAGTTTTCAGCAGTTTACAATTATTATTAAACTAGTCCACCCGTTGCGCTTCCTAATGAGTCCTAAGGGCTTGAGGAGGACTCTTGAGTTTAAGGGGATAAGTTCAAAATTAGTTTGATGTTGTTTCTGTGGACAATGTAGTATCTAAACTGTATCCATAAACTGGTCATTCCACCAATTATTTCCCTCTTAAGGTTTTCACTTAACCTACATTGCTGATGTAGTTTTGTTCACAGTATAAGACAAGATGGTATCAGCCGTGTACTGAATAGTCGAGAATTACAGTCAGTGTACCTATTTAGTTTTAGGGCAAGAGGAGGGTGATCCCTCAGCAAGTCCTATACAACCCTGAAATCAATGATACAATTCCAGTTCAGCAAATTGATACAAAAAAAATCTATAGATGACTTTCCTTGATGACCAATAAAGATGTAGATCATCATCTGGCAGTGTGCCATTGATCGGTCGGAAGCTTCACTTTAGTAGACAAGAAAATAATATTAGGCCACTAGCACACATACTTGAATTTATCATATCAGCCGTAAAACACCAGGTTAAACATGCAAAAAAACAAATAAGGTAGACCTGGAAATCTAATATGTTAACTAGACCATACACCTTTATTTTGGCCTAAAATGCCCTATATTAACAGTACACAGTAGAACCAGCTCAGGGTGAGAAGATTAGTCAATGTTACGTAAATCAACTCCCATAAATGCCCAGCCTCAGACTATGAGGATTCCTGCCTCACACACCAATACCACCATTACCTTGGTCCTAGCAGCACTCAGGAGCTTCCAGGAAGGTGAGACTGAGCTTATGCTCCCAAGGAAGCCATTGATGTAATCTCATGCTGCGCTAAATGTGCACATATTTTATTTCCAACTTTCTCATATGTAGAATTTGGCCTTTAGAGGCTGTTCAGGGCACAGGGGAGTAAGACAATGGGCTTTGCATGCTGTGTTTTCTTCATGCCTTGGCACACCATGACACCGAGGAAGGCGCAAAGCCTTTTCCATAAGAAAAAGCCTAGGATTTTGGTAACCATGACTTAAATAAGGAAACCAAAAAAGGGTGTCTTTTGTTCTCTCTTTTCAGGGAGCTCTTGAAAACTCGGCAAATTCTGGTTTCTGATATACAACCCTTCCCAAATGTTGTTGGAGGCCTAGGCAAGTAAGCATAAGGGTTTTGCTACATACATTTTCTTTGGCAAGACTTCAACATGCCCAGGCTCACCATGAAGTGAGCAATTTCCAGAGACCCCTTGGGCAGAGAACACCGCCTCTCCAGTTATCTCTGCTTTTGGCACTGCACCCCATGGAATAAAGTTGAGTCCCATGATACATGTTGTGAATTGTACACATAGCACCTTTTCCTTCTCATGTCTTCCTGTGCATCTTATCTATCCATCCCCCATGTCCCAACTATCTACTCGACTTTGCTTCCCCTTACCACGAATGAATTTCTATCATACTCCCCCTTTCCCTCTCTGACAGGCAAAGCACTTTGAATCCCTAAACTATGGCAGGAGGTGCTATAATAATGAAAGATAACATAACATCGCATAGCATAACATACTAGGTAGTGCAAAATGGTTTGCCAATCAAACAAGACTGCAGCAGGGTCAATTCCAGTGGTCCACCCTCATTGGATTCCAATAAAGCCTCCATTGAACATTTAAAACATTTTAAACATAAATCATGATTAACATGTTTCACACAATTATAAAGCTTTCCACAATAAATTGAGGATCACTGTGGCTCTTCAGATAATTTTATGATTTGCAAATTGGCAGAATTAGTTGGTATACTTATTACATGTAGTGATAGTTAAATGTAGTTTCAGACAACTGATCAGCAACACTTGGTTCTTTCTTGTTGCCTTGATTTGGAGCGTGGAATACCCATCAATGTACTACTCGGAACAAGCACAGGTTTCTTGCAAAATAATGTTTGTAATCCTGCTATAAATTCTGAGTTCTGCATTTTATTGTTGCATTGAGAGATATTCCATGACAATATTGCAAAAGTATTTTGGCAGGTGTCTTAAATATCAAAGGGGACATACGAACTTGTAGGAGAGAATCTAAGTAGGGTTATCTGTGGGCTTGATTGTCAGTCTAGTTCCTGGAACTAGCTAGTGCCACAACACGATTTTCAGTGAGAATTGCTGTACTTTTTTATGGACTGGATATGGCAAGTTTGATCAGTTGAGGTGCATAACAGCTCAGATTTCCCCTTATAAGGATTCGGCTGATGGTGGGGGTGACATGTTTTCATGCTGCACTGTTTTTTAACAGTAAGCAAGTCATTAGGACGAGGATGAGGAGTATTGCTGTAGCTGGATTCATACAAATAGGACAATGTTAAGTTATTGACCGTTCTATGTGCGCTTTCCTAAACCAGATTAGTATGCGTTTGGTGGAAGTTCCCGGATCAGTGAAGGTAACTATGACACAATCCGCTTGCCTGTTTTTCACTTTGTTGCCAATCCCTTGCACCTTCCTGGCCATTTTAACGTTCTGTGGATCAAAACAGGGTGTGAGGATTCTTGTGTTGATCCAATGTGCTACCTTGTTCATGAGGGATATAGCAATCTTCACAGCATCCATGTGCAAAGATTCTAGTTCAACCAGAACTCCTACAAAGAGTGCAGCACAGGGGGTAATTGTAATGTTGAAATTGTAGAGAAAACTCTTCTTTGACTTTAAAACCTGAATTGCCCAAAGGCCCTGTTGGGACGTCTGGTTGATACCTACTGTCGCTGGAAGCACTGAGCTCAATCATTGACCTTAATCATTTTTTATGTCGATTTCTAGTATAGTTATACTTACATCGTGGGGACCGATGTTATGATATATGGTTTATTCTTGGCAGAGGGAGTAGATACACTCAAGGAGCGAATCATAGTGTCTATTATAGCTCGGGACCGAAACACAGATTGTCTACAATTTTCAAGATAGTCAAAAATCTTATTAACATTAGTTTGTAGTTAGGTTAACTCAGACTTCTTCCCTATATGCCAGACTGAGTAGTGATCCATAGAACATTAGTTAAGTGAGCTTGGTCGAAAGAGGGATAGTTTTCCTGCAGGTGCAGTAGTCTACATTATGCTAGCATCAGTGGGACCAAGTTCTTCATCTGCTCCTTTTTTGATTCCCCTCTGAGATGACTGTACTTAGTGAAATAAAATAGATTAATTATGTTATTTTATAATTAACTTCATCACTGTGTCACGTATTGTATACAAAGATAGCCCTTGTGGCACCAATGTCTTTTGTTTATAGACATTCCTGGATAATGATTCTTCATCACAGTAACCGCCTCTGATATCGGAGAATTTAGCGACCCCAAAATGCCTTCAGAAAAAGGACCAGGAGAGCCACCCAGTTGCACCCGTGACTTCACAGCCTTCTGACTTCTTTCTTCTAATGTTCCCGAACTTTCCCTCAAATATAGGTTTAGGGGGCACACTGTGGCCTGGTGTATTTGCTTTTTAAGTGTACTGATCTTTCTGGGATTTTTACCACTTGAGGGTTCCACTTAGTTAGCTGCCTGTGTTTCCCCATTAGTTAAGTGAAAGTGGTGTTAACAAGATAAGCCAAATAAATATAGGGCACATCCTTCACATTGGTTGTGGTGCAAGAGGAATTTAGATGGAAATGGAGGCGGGTCTAGTCAAAACTTTCTGAACAAAGTCTCAGGCCCCTTTAACTTTCTTCAGTGAAGTTAGGGTAAGTGCACTTAGTCCAGGAACTATTGCGATTGGCATTTAACCTCCACAAGTCTCCCTACATTACATGAAATATAGTTTTATTCGAGACTGCTGGAAAACTTTCAGGTGATTTGAGGGTCACAAAGAGATGTTCGTGAAGTTCGAGGTACTATGCAGGTCCCAATATCTCTTCATGCAGAGGATCAGAAGAAAGAGTTCATGAGTAGGGAAATAAGACATGGGACCTCATTACGACCCCGGCGCTAAACCATGGTGCTATTAGCACCATGGTCCATGCCGGGGTCCGCCATGGTGAATGGCGGATTTACCGCCCCATTCCAAGGTTGGCGGGGCGGTAATTCCCCATTCACCATGGCCCCTTCCCCATTCCCATTTTTGGCCCATAGGGCTCAATGGGAATGGGGAAGGCGCTAATTACGGCACCGTAAATTACGGTGCCGTAATTAGCTCCTAGGTCCCTTTGCAGGTTGGTTTTTTAACGCCTGCTAAAAGCATGGTTTAACGGCGCCGACACCTTTTACGGCACCGTTAACCCCTTAACGCCTGGGTTTTAATGAGGCCCATGGTTTTGCTCCAAAGAAATAATGCTATTTGTGCAATTCAATACGCACACCACAAATGAAATTGTTTCTCTGAACAATATGAAAAGTTAATGCCCCACTCCGAATTACTTATTTCAGATTTATGTGATTACTGCACTGATTTGACTGTGACAGCCAACAATGTCATTTTGTTTTGTTGTTTTTTACCCCCTTTCAACCACATTTTTATGTGGGGGGAGTCCCGTGCAGCCCCCATACTCGCTCCCACATTAAATATTTACTGTACCCATCCCCCACATATATGTGGGGATGTCAAAAATCGACATTGTCAGCTGTCACAGTAAAATTGGCGCTCTAATTGTCTGATCCCCTTATTTCATCCAATTCAGAAAGTGAAAAGGGGAGTCCACCATATATTTAGTCAATCCTGTATCCAAAATAGCAAAGCTGCTAACTTACTGATCTCTCATTCCAAGTGGTAGACATACAGAGGTTTATGCTGATATATCACACACAATATAGAGTAGAAGTAAGGCACAGCATGAACATCAGAATTCTTTACTTGTAGACATTCTTGAGTTGTGATCTCAAGGACCTAGTGTGAAGCTTAACCCTCCCTGAATAGGATCATAGCTCACAAATGGTTGCAAGTAGTTATTTCTGTGTCTACCGAAGAGTTGCACTGTTGTTGCAATAGTGGCACTAGCTCCTAAACCAAAGGAGCATGCATCTCCTTTGGCACATGAGCTAGTGCTGCCATTGCCACCATTGCCACAAAGTGTTTGGAACGCAAATTGTGTGACTGTATGCCCTAATAAACCCGGGTGCTTTGCAGAAGGAAGCAAAAACCGGTGTTAAGCTTGGCCTGAAACTATTTCTATTTATTATTGGCTCATCTGAAATTTTCTCACTGTTGATTTGGTGCAAGCCATTTGTACATACACTACTGTTGACATTGATGTCGTTCAATATGGTTGACCTCATCAAGTTCAGGAGATTAGAGTTTTGTCTGGCACAGTTTGTCATTGCCTTTTAACAATGACGGACCAAGCAGAAGCCACTTGGTAAGACGGAGCACTTGGATTATTAATTTTCCGTGACCTCTATTAAAGCTAGTGCAGGGGTAACAGATCTGGAGATGTAGAAGTGTGGGGTGGGGTGATGAGATACAGCTTTATGCAGACTATTAATGAGCAATGTTCTATGCAATTATCATGTATTTGGTAAGCAGTGAACAAGAAAACAAAGTTGTTTTGTATGTAGTCTGCAGCTCTAAAATTCTAGGGTCCTCACTACGAGCATGGAGGTAATGAAAAAAGGAAGGCGGGATGGTATTACCGGCATCGTTAACGGGTCTGGGCCATTACGAGCCGACAACCCGGCAATACCACCACCGCCCATACCGTGTCCCTTCTTACCGGCATGCACGCATACACGCGCCCCTTCGCGGAAGAAATACCGGCATGCCGCTAACAGGGAGAAATCACAAGTTATGTGGGCATGCACTTACCGGCATCCCGAAGGTGGTAATTAGGGCCTACACGATGGCGGCAATACAGGCATCGCGGACCACCCGCAAATAGCAACCTGCAGTGAAGCCAACTGCCACAGGTGCACACATTCACCACAGGTGGAGTCAATGGAGCATGTCTAAGAACAAATGGAGCACACCCACACACCACACCCCTTCCCACTCCAAAATGATCCCACTAGCTGTTGAAATCCAGGGGCTAGAGGACATGCCTCTACTGCTACAACGGCAACAACAACAACAACATCAACAACAGGCAGCACAGAGGACACGCAGGAGGAGAAGGAGGGTGAGACAGGCCCAGCAAGTCCCACCAGTGCAGCCAGTGGTACCACGTAGACAGCCACCAATCCCTTGCATCAGAGCCAGTCCATTCAATCTAATCCCTGAGCAGATCCACACCCTGTACCGGTTGGACTGGGAAACCATCACCCACATAGTGGACATGATACACAACAACATTGTCAGCCTGAAAGAAATCTGCACTGCCATCCCCCCTCTACTGAAGGTAGTGACTGTGCTCCACTTCCTGGCCACAGGCACCTCCCAGCACACAGTGGGCCAGCTGCATGGCATATCACAACCTCTCTTCTCATGCATGCTGACCCAAGTGCTGGATGCCCTCCTGAAGCATGCTAGCACCCGCATATCCCTACCACGGACTGCCCAGGAGCTTGCCGACACTAAAGTAGGCTTCCACGCACTGGCAGGCATGCCCAATTGATTCGGTGCCCTCGACTGCACCAATGTTGAATTGGTTGTCCCTCATGCCATAGAGGTGGTGTAACACAATCGCAAGCAATACCACTCCATCAATGTGCAGATGGTATGTGACTCCAGCAAGATCATCACACAATGTTGTGCCCGATATCCTGGATCCAAACATGATGCCATGGTGTTGTGGAACTCCACGCTACCCTGCTACATGGAGCAGCATGCTGGACGACGTGCCTGGCTGCTTGGTAAGTTGCCTGACAGGGCCATGGCAGTGCATTGGAGTTGTGAGGTGGGGGTCTGCATACTCCACCTAGCTAGGATTGGGGGGGTGGATGCATACTCCACCTGGGTGGGAATGGGGGGATGCATACTCCACCTGGGTGGGATTGGGGGGATGCATACTCCACCTGAGTGGGATTGGGGGGGATGCATACTCCACCTGGGTGGATTGGCGGGGATGCATACCCCACCTGGGTGGGATTGGGCGGTGAGTGGACAATGCACTCAGAGCTAAACACTGTTGTCCGAAATATCCCAACCCGAACATGACACATCAATGCCATACATAAGACCAATACCGCACATCAATGACAACATGCCAGTCACACAAGCAGGCCACCATGGGTATGTCGAGCGATGCATGAGTAATCATGATTACAAATGTGCCAATGCCCTTAGTGTGATTAGGTTCAGAGTAGCATACACTGCAATAATGGGTGGCAACACATTGTTCCGCATCCACAGTACATCCGCATCAGCATGCAAGTGAGCACCCTGCATCATCTGTACAATGTAATCCAAACTGGTACACCATTGTGCAGTACACAATGCATCAAATTAACCTGTGTGCATACATCCAGGGACATGTGCATGTCAACATCAAATAGCTGCAGCCATGGCTGTTAATCCTAAAGGTGTCAGCTCAGATTGACACACACATACCTCTTTGTGCTCCCATGCAGGTGATGGAGGCTATCCCATGAAGCCATGGCTACTTACTCCTGTGCGAAACCTGCATAACAGGCATGAAGAGGAGTACAATTGGGTTCATATCCGTACACGTGGTGTGATTGAGCAGTCCTTTGACCTGTTGAATGCACGGTTCCACTGCCTAAGCAGTTCTGGTGGAGCACTCCTTTATGGCACTGAGAAGGTGGCAAAGATCACCATGGTCTGTGTCATGCTGCACAACATGTGCATCCTGAGGAACGTACCACTGCCACCTGACATTAACATGCATGCACCGGGTGAGGATGATGAGGATGATGATGGAGGAGAAGCAGCACCCCTGGCAGTACATGATGCACAAGATGGCCATGCTCTACGCCAATCACTGATTGACGATTACTTCTGAACCACAGGGACGTTGATGGTTATGTGTCAGTACACTGAGCACTGGGACCGTGTGGACATGGACATGGACACAGGTTGTGTGGGGAGTTGGGCACTGCATGCTGTCATGAATAGAATGAACACACACGAAATGAGCAATGTCCAGACATTAAATGATTTTGAACACAGCGGGTGTATTAAGAAAAATAACAACATAGTGCTTCCTCCCTCCACCACTCACACGCCCTCCCCCCAAAGCACCCAAACCCCTCATATGCCCAAAACCCCCCAAACAACCTAAACCCCCACAAACAACCCAAACCCCCCAATTAACACCCCCTTAATCCCCTCAACACCACCAACACTACCTCCCCCCTCACCCATTGTCATCCCACACATGATGTGGCTGGATCGGCTATTTCCAGACTTTTTTGTGTTGGGGGGCAGCATTTCTGTGTGCCTTGCCCTGCGCCTTGTCATCTGCACAGGGCTTGAGGGAGCGGAGCTTGCAGGTGTGGACAATGGGGTGGAGGTGGGTGGGTTTTGCACCACCGGTGCTGGTTGTTGGTGCTGCATGTGTTCCAGCATTCTGTTTAGGACCTGTGTGATGGACCCCAAACTGTCATGTATCATTATGGCACTTGGATTGATGGCCGCAATGGTTCCGGCATTCGTCTCCCGGATCTCACTGCGTGTTTCCTCACCCTCGGCCACATACTGGCGCACCAGCTCCATCATCGAGTACTGGCGGGCCTCTACCCTTGACAGGCTTACCTCCATGTCACTGGGGGCTGTGGAGGTGGAGGGTGCTGCGGCTGGGTGGGCCATTGCAGGGCTGGCCTCTGGGGTGCTTGACAGTTGCGGACTCCGCAGTTGAACCGCTGATTCCAGCATGGAGCTGGACGGTGTGCCCTGTGTGGAGGGGTGAGGGGTGGACTGGGGCTTGGTGTGCGGGGACATTCGACATGGATGTTGCCGTGAATGTCCTCAAATTCCTCTGCTTGCACATCATCATCACTGAGGGGGCTGTGGCTTCTGCCTCACCCAGGGAACTGGTGGCAGCGGACTGGGTGCCATCAGGCTCACATTCAGCAATTGTTGACAACTGATTTTTGGCAGTCTCGTCTGCTGCTGTTGTCTCTCCCTGAGCCGGCCTGGCCTGTACAGGTGCCCTGGGTTGCACTCTTGCCCGCGGTGCTGTCCCAGAGGTGGAAGGCCCAAGGACATGTGGTCTGCCCCTGGATGTTGGTGCCCTTGGTGCAGGATCCTGCCCTTCACCTTCTGCATCAGTGCCTGTGGGGGAACAAGAGATGCAAGGCATCAGTGATGGTGTTACATGCAAGATGAGTTTGTGTGGTACAGTATTTGATTACTCATGCATTGTGTTCTCATAGGTGTGTTACACAGGGTACTTTCAAGTGGGGGGCATCTTGGCATAGGCCGTGGCCTCTCCATTTGGTACTGATGTGTAGCAGGTGGCATACTGTTGTATTGTGGTTTGTGTGATGTGTGACATGCAATTTGTCCATGTGTGTTGGGTGTCTGTTGGTAATGGGATTGGCACGCAGCATGCATTTCATTGTGCCAGGGTTTGGGCCTCCATCTGGACACAGATCTGTATATGTTCATATGATGGGACATGCATTGGCTTGGCTCACTTTCACATCTGTTGTACTACGTCATGGTTTGGCCTAATGGGGTTTACGTGGTCACTCACCTCCATCTCCTGATGTCACCGCAGCCATCTCTATTTCGCCAAAGCCCGCTATGGACTCCATTTGTATGGTGGTGCTGCAGGTCTCTTCCCAGCGCATCAATTTCACTGGTGAGTGGGCATCCCCACCTGTGGCCATGGCCTCCCTGCGATTGGATGCCCGGATATTACGGACCCGGAGACGTAGGTCATTCCAGCATTTTTTACAGTCTTTGACTGTGCTGGGGTTGGTGCCAACTGCTGACACCTTGTACGCAACCTCCTCCCATATTTTATTTTTTCATGCGTGCTTCCCTTGTGAGGTTGTTGGCAAATACCTCATCTGCATGGGCTGCAAGAGTATCAGCCAGCATGTTTAGCTCCTCATCGGAGAAGCGCTTCTTGTGCAGGCAGGGGGTAATTTTGCGGGTAGCCTTGGACATCCTGGATGGTATGGCTCTGCTCTCTACTCTGTAGCACTGCTGGAATGAGAGGATTGCAATGGATTGTGTTTTTAGAGATTGCTGCCGGTGCAATTCCCGTTCCGACGCAATGGTGTTACTTCCGGGTCCGGTATTACGAGCCCGGTATTAGCATGATGTTATTACCGGGTCTGTATTAAGCGGTTCCTCCTTGGTGGAGGCAGTATCTGCGGGTCCCGTGATTGAGCTATTGGGGGTTGGAGGGCCTTTACCGGCATGGCGGTGTGACCATTACCGGCATGGGGGTTCGCGCGTGCTTGCGCACTCGTAATCTGCCGCTATTAGCGGCATCAAGGGTGCACGGACGTGCTATTACCACCATACCGGAAATGGCTCAGTTTTTACCTCCATGCTCATAATGAGGCCCTAACTAACTCACATATTCACTCATTCCTTCACTCAGATATTCACTCACTTGTCAGTCATCCATTTATTCACTCCATCAGTCACTCACTAATATTTTCATTCAGTCACATATTCCCTTGCTTGGATAATTCACGCACTTGTCTCACAGCTACAAGTGAATTCATTATTTTGCCCAGTCATCCACATACTCTTCCACTCATTCATGTATTCATTCATGCAGTTATTATTTTGCTCGCTCGCCCATTCACTCAGTCTTTCAGTTAGGCACTCAGTAACCTACTCATACCCACTCTTTTTTTTTTGTTTGTTTTTTTTTATTTTTATTTGTTGTTTTTCGATACAAAATATCTTTACAACAATTCTTGATATTCTTGTATACCCACTCTCACTTACTAGTTTACTCGTGTATACAGTCAAACAGTCATTCACACACACATTATTTCACTCATTCACGTATTATTTGTCTATTCATACACTCATCCACTCACTCAAGCATTGTCAAAAAGGCTTTCTGGGGCCTGGGACCAAAATACCTTCAGCTATCCCCCAGCAAATACCTCCCCTCTTGAGCTCTTCGCTCCTCAACCTCTAACTACCTCAGGGTCAGTCGTTTTTCAAAGAAACGAGCTGGGGGTAGATCTCTGTCTTCAGCTGGGGCTTCCCTCTGGAACAGCCTCCCTGCCACTCTAAAACCTGAGGAGAACCATGTCTGGTTCGGAAGCACCTCAAGACCTTCCTCTTGGCTTCTGTCTTCACTCCCCCTCTCCTCTGCTGATCTGTTCTCTCTTGGCACTGTGCACCTGGCCACACTCTGTCCTCTGGGTCCAGGTACCTGCTCACCCTGCCACCCTCCCGCACTGCCTCCGGGCCACCCCTTGCACTGGGGTCTGCATCTGTACCCATACAGTCCACCCCCCCCTTTTTCTTCCCGCACTTATCAGACCTACCCTGTCTGCTGCCTTAAATCCAGCACTTACCACTTGCTGGCTGCACTACCACTTTTTGTTGGTTTTGTTATTAATTTATTTATTGTTATTTATCTGTTTCTCCTTTGCTCCGCACGTTCCACTTCTCCCCCCTTCCATGCACTTTTCCCCTCCCCCACTCCCATGCACTTGCGCATTCTCAATGTCACTGGGCCTAGTAAGATAGTTGTTTTGTTCCCCAATCAATATCACTATCATACGTGTTGTGCCCCACTGAGTCTAACACTCATTAGTTCACTTACTAATGTGTTCCCTCACTTATTCTCTTGTTTGTTCACTTACTCACTAACTCACTCAACTCACAGAGTCTGGCAAATCTCTCCAAATTAGCCAGTAGATCCCAAAAATTGTACCCCAAACAGTTTGTCCCCTCATTATTTATAGCATGCTAAGAACCATTATTTTGTCCGACGAAAGATGATCCCTTAAAAACCGCAGAACTCTAATGTACATCAGCAACAAACTTCTAAAAGCTGTGGAATATGCTAGAATTTGATACTGGGAAAATCCTGAACTCCCTCTCAAAGGAAATCCACACAACCCAGAGTCACTTGAATTTCAGGCAAACCCTAGAATTATAGCTTTTAACACATCCTCCATCCTTACTTCGAACCCCTGAGTGGTGCCTCTCTATGTAGAGCGCAGTGTTGCTTTCCAGCTAGGTTTAGACTTTATAAATCCCATTCCTACATATGCATACACACACCTAACTAGCCATGGCGCCACCACAGCAATCTACCACTAGCATGACAGACATCATAAAATGCCTACCAGGCGCACATATTTCCCAATTTCCTATGGGGCAATTAGCAAGCTCTTAGATAATGTGTGCACATGCAGTGCACTGATGTGTGGCTCTAATCTGCAGGTGAACTTACAGTGATGCTTCCTAGATGTTGTGCAGTATGTGGCCATTTAGCTGAAACCGAAATAGACCAACACGCAGAGCACCGGAAACTTACGGCCTGCTATTATCCACAAAATAGCAACGATATCATGCATCTTCCCTGTACTCCCTCCTGTACTGTTTTAGACCCATAACAGTGCCTGGGGGCCTTGTGAATGGCAGTGGTGTGCAATATAAATCCCAGTATATAATTAACATAATACAACATAATAATAGTAACTGGATTCTCTAAAAATTGGTGCAATTATCTTTTAACAGCAATATAGTTATCTCATGTCATGCCTGGTGTGTGAAGTTGGTACTTGGTATTTGTCTTGACTTGTCCTATATTTGAATACGTTACTCACGACTGAGATGGGACCACTTAAGAGCTTGGATAAGACTCGAAGCAATAGGACTATTTTTTCTTTTTTTTAAAGAAAAACTACAAACTAATGCTGTGGATGTAAATTGCAACTAGGTAGTTTGTTTCTGCAAACCGAGAATCCATTTTATTAACCAGAAAAATATTGAATGCAGAAGGGATATTAGACTCTGAAAGGAGATCTTGGCAGTGAGTTACTAACTTATCGAGCTGTCCTATAATCCTTTAACATACGTTCACAAAGCATTTTTTAATAGAGACCCCCACCCAACAGAAGTGTATTCCACAAAGGTAAAGGACTAACATACTAATTTAACCTATAAAAATGTTGTGCCAGCTGTGATTTCCATGCTGTGGACAGAACACAGAATAGGTTTATGCTACTGCAGATAGTTGGTCTCATTGCTCAATACATTAATGCATCTGCTGAAAAGATCCAAGTTTATTGCACAACACAATTTTGAATTTCAACTTGTCCAAAACTGCTGTGATCTTTCTGAGGTTTATATATTGAGTAGACTTTGTTTGGGTAATAGTAACATTTGATATTTAAAAAGTAATGACATTCTAAAGCTACTTAAGAAAACAAAACGAGTGATCATTAAGATTGACTTTATGAAATAGCTGTTGCCTTGTACATTATAGCAATTGTTTTATGTGTTACTGCTAATTCAAGATATAGCCAAGGATTTAAAGCACAGTTACGATTTTGCTGAATTACTGCCAAACTTGCTTAATGTTACCGACAAGTGGTCTTGTGGGTTTGCCATTGGATTACAAGTGGTGACAGGGTGGTGTTCATCCTGAGTTTTGGAGTCCATAGGGCTCCATGTAATTGTTGACAGAATTTGTATGAACAGTAATTCCTCAACAGTAATTCTGTCAAGTTTTTACCTTAAAGTGACGGATTTACAACAAGCATGATGTTGGAGAAAAATCCTCCACTTTAAGGTCAAACCTGTAGTTCGGCGGTGTGGTAAAAATGGCTGTAATTCAGTTACCATGGTGGTAATGGAATTATCCTCTGTTTTTTTCCTGTACTGCCAAACTTGCAATGAGGCCCAAATGTGTTTATTTTCAAAAAATGAATCATCAGCATTTAGCATCCTCCACGAATGGCATAAAGTTTCAGTGCTGACTGTCAAAGCAAAGCAATGACTGGGGAAGGTGTCCGCTGCAGCTACAGGCCCGGAAACGGATGGCACTATGGACACTAAAAGCATGCTCCATCTGCATATTCCATTGGCGCTGCAGAAAAGAAAACACATGCACTGCAAGTGTTGATCCTGAAAAAAAGATACCATATGAGGAAGCTATTGCGTTCACACGTGCAGCTAAGAAGAACGCACCAATCTCAATCAGAAGTTCTGTTTGTTCAGCATGGCTCATATTCGTAATTTCATTGAGTGCCATGAAGTGGCGTTGAGTAAAAGGTGTGGGAAGCGCCCAATTCAGGAGTGGTTAGCTCGTGCTGTTGCACTTTCCTCTCCCATCTTCTGAATGGCGCTGGCACCACGCGCTTGCCCTTCTGCATACGCTCCCCATCCTCATTACGGTTTATTTCAATATCCTTCGCGTTGAAAAAGGTTTCCTAGCACTTAAATCATTGTAGTTATGGTTATGTTGCTTTGATCACGTCTATTAAGGCAATTCCATATATGTCCGCATCACCCATTTTGAGTCTGCCTATGTTAGGTCATGCTATGCTTGAGGTGGACATTTGTTTCATGTGTGATTTTCATCTCAAAAGCCTCTTGTCACTGAGGGCACATGATGATCAGTGCTCTACTTTATTTATTTATTTATTTATTTATTTATTTATTTATTTATTTATTTATTGTATTTTAGATTTATTTCAGCTCACAAAGCCTTACGGCATCTAGGCGCTAAATACAGTAAGTGTTTTTTTACAAATCATTAGTACAAGAATATGGCCCTCATTACGTCTCCAGCGTTAACCAATGGCGCTAATAGCGCCATGGTTAACGCCGGTAACTTACCGATTCCGCTAATGGTAAATCGGGAATTACCACCCCATTCCAAGGTTGGCGAGGCGGTAATTCCCCATTTACCATTGGCCTTTCCCCATTCCCATTTTTTCCCCATAGGGCTCAATGGGACTGGGGAAGGCGGTAATTATGGTACCGCAAATTGCGGTACCGTAATTACCTCGAAAGTCCCTTTGCGGGTCCCTACTTTAATGGCTGGTCCAGACCAGCCGTTAAGGTCGGGAGCCGCAAAGGGACCTCGTAATCAGGCGTTAAGGGTTTAATGGCGCCGACACCTTTTACGGCGCCATTAACCCCTTAACGCCAGGGTCGTAATGAGGGCCTATGCATTTTAAAGTCTGTGGGCCTCATTACGAGTTTGGCGGTAGCCATGGAGCTATTAGCTCCATGGCTCCCCGCCAAACCGGGCTCCTTTACCGGGTTCCCTGAATGGGGAATTACCGGGCCATTCCGAGTTCGGAGGGCCCGGTAATTCCTCCCTCAGGGAACCCGGGCCCGGACCTTCCCCATTACCTTTTGAGCCCCCATAGGGTTCAATGGGAATGGGAGAGGGAGCTAACAACGGGACGATTACGACCGGCCCGTTGTTATCTCCCTGGTCCCCTCGCAGGACCCGGTAACGAAGCCTGGTTTTGCCAGGCGTCCTTACCGGGTCCCACGAGGGGACCTCGTAATCATGCGGAATGGTGTTAACGGGTCCGCATCCATTAGCGGAACCCGTTAACCCATTCCGCACGGGTCGTAATGAGGCCCTGTTTCTGTCTATCCAAGGCCACTAGTACGTGTTGCCGAGCAACCGGTCATGGTTGCTCCGAGGAGTCTTTAGCGTGTTTTTCCATCAGATTATTCTTCAATCACAGTGGGGTATGATTAAATGGTTTCGCACTTGCATGTCGTCTTCTAGGGCGAGTTTATATGCAATTTTCTAATATGACTATAAATGAGAAGGCAAACTTCTCTAAGCAATCCATCGTTTTGTAATATATGTTTTAAGCAATATGATTATTGCATCTGGACCTGAGCATTCCTTCCATATTTTTCTGATAACAGTGTCTTAACGTTCACTTTACACATCACCTATAGAGGCTCTTATGCATTCAATGTTTTCTAGATCACTTTTTCCTGTCTGCTTTATTTGCAGTCTGGATAAACTGATAGTTTCTTTCTTATTGCATCTGCATGCCACTAGGTAATCTGCTTTAACGGTAAATCCCTGTCTTTTTTCTGCCAGACTGACCAATCTGGGCCTTTTGGCAATGCACAGTTCAAATCCTCTTGCCCACAGAAATGAACAGAAGTAGGGTATCGCCCAACATCTCCTTTACTATTGAAGAATACTGAGGTCAGAGCATTTTCACGGAATACACCACTACTTGTTCTGCATGTCAAGTTTGGGATTGGGTAGCCCCTATGCCATATGTGCTGGCATCCATTGGCACGAAGGTGCATATTTCAGGGTCGAAGTTGTGGAGACAAGCGGGATGCAAAATACCCTTACATGAGTGTAAACTCCCTGCATAACCTATGTCCACTGATATCCTTGTCCAATTTTAGTAGTCTCCTACCTGATTTGTCCAGAAGGAGAGATTCATGATGAAATTAGCATAATACTTGGTGAGGTCTCGACACATCTATAGCTGGTCTTTGGCGCTTGCCTTTAAGCATTCAATATAGCTGCAAATTGGTGATCTTTGGATGTATTACTCTTCTTGAATTGTTATATCCCAATAAGCAACTCGTTTTTCTTTCCTACGTTTTAAACCTATAACATTTCATGTGCTTCAGCACAAAATCCAGATTTTTATTTTAAGTTAAAGCAGTTGCTCCATAAATGAGTACATCGCTCATATAGTAAATGATGCTGTTGAGTGTGCTTAGCAGTGGTGCACCATTCTATGGGACAGCAATGCTGCAGTGATTGACCAATGGCATTCTGTTGATTTGAAAGGATCCTGTTGAAGTCATACATGAAATGTCATGCATTTTAACTTTTTGACAGTCATTGCACGTCTAGTTTCATGAAGACGTTCTCCTTTTTCAATATTAGGAGCAGCCATGATAGTTTGGATATTAGGGTGTAATTTGTAATTATTTGTGCATCTATACATTATCTCATTAGCCTGTCTCTTTCTTTATTCTAAGTTCAAATAGGCTGAACAATAATGTGGCTTTCATAGGTTCAATAGTTCGATCGGTGGCCATCTGGTTTATTTATTTTATTTTCGATTTATTTAATTTATTTATTGATCACCGGCCTAAATTCGAGAAGACATAGCACACTTTACAACAGTGGGCTGATAAAGTAAAGGAAACGGGGGCATACGTTGTAGCAGAGCTGTGCAACATGCAATTAAGAAACAGAAGCAGTATTTAGGGCTAAGGAGTAGTCAGCATGCAGATGGCAGCAGCAGTGTCTACAATACACCAAGAAGGTGCTCCATGAAGAGGAGGGGCTTGAGCCCCTTTCTGAATAGCATGTGATTGGGTGAAAGTCTAATAGTGTTGGCTGTGATGTTCTACAGCCTGGGGGCTTACATTGAGAATGCATGTTTCCTGTGTTTTGATTCTTGGGGCTCTAATTTGGGCAAATCCTGGCTTCCTAAAAAATGATGGCCTGCATGTATGGAGAACTAGATAGGAGGGATCAAGCAATTACACAGATCATCTTGAAAGAAGTGTGTCCTTGTAGGAATAATCAATGCAGTTTAATGAGTGTGAGATAAACGTGGTCAAACTTGTGGAGACCTTTGATGGGGCAGGCAGAAGCATGGTTGGACATGTCTCATTAGGGCCAGGGTGGAGTACTTTAGGCCTCCAAATAGGGTTTATTCAACATCCACATGAGGAAGGATGAGTGCCAGTACTGTGGGTAAAAAGAAATTGTCTGGAAGGAATGACTTGATTTTGCACAACATAAAGACTTGTGTGGAGCTGTCTGCGCTTTCCTTGATATGGGAACTTTGAGGGAGAGGTGGCTGTCAATGTGGAACTTCAGGAACTTGTTGCTTAGTGTCAGCGGTGGAGTGACACGTTTAGATTTATGGTGGTCTTTCAAGTATGGATGTGGGTTTTGTTTTTTGTTATGGAGAGGAGGAGGTTATGGAGAGGAGGAGGGATTTCCTTTTTGTTGGTTTGACTTTGAGACATGCGCTGGACATCCAGGTTTGTATGAGGGCGGGCGAGGCAGTCCTTGAGCTGGTGGATCTCTTTGATTGAAGAGATTTGGAGGCAGAGTTGAGTATTGTATGCATAATTGTGGATGTGGACTGGCAAGGAGGGATCCTCAGTGATCCAAGTAGCATGTTGAAGATCAAAAGTAGAGGTTGGATTATTGTGGAATTCCAAAGGTGGCAGATGAGAGATGTTTTGGAGATATCACCTGTACAAACTGATAGCTGTCTTTTAGGTATGAGAAGATTCACTGACTGAAGGACAGTCTTGCCAAATCCCATGTGTTTGTGCAGTATATCAGTGAGTTCTTGGTGATGTACAGTGTTGAAAGCTGCAGCAAGATCAAGGAGTACTAGGAGACAGAGCTTCAGAGAGCATTTACTACAACATGGATGGTGGTCCTGAAACCAGATTGCTAGTTCTGTAGGAGGGTGCTGGTGTCAATGTGTGGCAGAGGTTTAGTGGCCATGGCTCTTTCAACGATCTTGACAGGTAAAAGAAGGTGTGTCATGTGACAATAGTTGCTCGGATCATCTGAGTCCTTTGTTGCTTTTTGGAAGTGGGAGTATTGGTTTGGTTTTGAGGGTAGTGAGAAATGGTCCTTGCATGAGGCATGCATTGATGCATTGACAATAGCCAGGAATGGGTGGAGTGCTTTCATAGCGAGTGTCTGGCAGGATTTCATCAAAGTTAGAGGTAGCATTAAACGATGCATGGATATTATTCAGGTCCTGCATGGATAGAAGTCTGGAGGTGGATCATGTTGTTGCTTTGGAAAGTGGGTTAAATGAATCAGCATGTGTTATATGGTTGTTTTTTTGATGTTTTAGTGAACCTTGCTAAACTTGCAATTAAAATGTTGTTGTTGGTGGCATATGTCTTGATGAAATAAGAGATTGGCAGGCTAGGCAGGTGCTTGGTATACTTTGTGAGTGCCTTAAAGAAAGCATTTCATTCATTGATAGCTTCAGCTATGGTCTTTTGGCAGGAGGTGTATTTGTTCAGGTGTATCTGTAGTCTGTAGACAGTCTGGATTTCTTTATGTTGGGTCAAGTCAAATAAGGTTTAGGACTTCTGCCAGGTTTTCACTTGTCTATGCATTACTCTTGTGCTCATACTTTCCTCTGTGTACTAGGAGGCTGATGGTTTATGTCTAATGGTTTGTTCTTTACATGGGGAATCTATTTTGTTGTTTATATTCATAGTTTTTGTTGAGTGCTTCCGGTGTGTTTTTTTAGTCCGTCTTCGTGGTTCCTGAAAGAAAAGGGGTTAGGTTGGTGAGGTGAATAATAAAGCAGAATGTTTGCTTAATGGGGCTAGATTGTGTGTGACTGTTTGGTGTGATGCAGTCAATGGTGAAGTGATAAGACCAGTCAAGGTGTAAACGTTTTCCCTAAAGGCTGGTCAGCATGGCTGTGATGATGAGGTTTAGGATGCCATGTTGGCTGTGGATTGGGTCAGTTGTGTGCTTGGTGTCATCATTGTGTCTAAAAGGCTGAGCAGTGCTTCCTTCATAGTCTTGGTGGCAGGTTGAAACAGAGCCTGGCATCCTTTTTTGTCAATCACAACAGTACTAATTTTATTGATTAGTATGGATGCAAGTTTGAGTTACTTTGGGCTTGAAGGATTCCAAGCTATTGTTGTCGGTAGGTTAAACACAGATCTCTGCAGTTGGTGCTCAACCCACTGAGATACTTCACACAACAGTTAGCCAAATCGTTTTTTTTTGTATACACAGTGTAGCTAGATGCACCAAGATTTACACTGGGGATTCTTACAAGAAAGTAAAATAAAGTTCTTGTGCTCAAAACAAAATAATGAGTGCAGTGGTTTACTTAAAAAGCATGGCTAATCAACAGTAACATACACACCTTTTGATATTGCAGAACACATTAAGCTAATTGAAACAAAGAGAAGGATTTATGTGGGTGTAAGGATAACATAACAAGCTTATTTGTTAAGTGGATGTTCAGCCACAAAGGGGTATCTTGGCAACAATAAAAGATGTTTATTGTTACCCAACTTAATGTTACTCATTTTATCGACCTTGGAAGGATGAAGGGCTGAGTGGACCTGCCGGGATTCAAACCTGTGGCTATGAGGTCAAACACATGTCCTTGTAGTGGATGCATTCGTCCACTGAGCCACAGACCCGGCTGAGGATGTGAAGGGAACCATTCACATGTGTTGTCCAATCCAAAATTGCCTGTCAAAGTATGCTGCATGGGTAGAGTTAGATGGCTATATCATGTTAAACATATAGGGAGGTGAGAGATTTTTAGGTAAAGAAAAGGAAGAACCCCTATCTGATGGGAGTGGCGGAGTATGGGGAGGATTTGAAGTTTCACATGGATGCAGCTGATGGAAACTCTCTTTTAGAGGGCCATTTTCAGAGGGAGCTGCATGCAATAGTCTTTCCCAAGGCACAGCCAGATTTCCTGAGAGGGATTTTTCAGCAAGGGAGAGAGACTTAAGGGAAGCGCTTACCTGGTGAATTTGCATGTGGCTCTTGGTGTTCCTATGTGACCTGGGTCTGCAACTGACAAACCAAAAGTGAATACAATTACCCCAATGCATTTAAATAAATATCCCAAGAAATAGTTACATAACCAAATAGATTTGAAAGTAATTTGGGTAACCCTGAAATGTCACTAAATGGGGACTGGGCCTGTAAATTAAATTTTATGGAAGCATATTTTAAATAGAAAACCCTAGAATATATAATTGAGCAAGGCATGTTAGTCTTGGACAGTTGCCAATTATTTATGAATCGTATGAGTTATCATTGGAATAAGTAATCTCTGGGTTTGTGAGCAAGCTGTACAATGTGACTCAGATATACAGTGATTGCGAAACCTCTTGACCAGCGAAAATCAGAGATTGACTTAAAGAAGACATCTTGAATAGAGGTCTCTACTTCGCAAATTGGAATAGGAGGACAGTTATTATCTCCCTTTCATTCCGTAGTAAATAATGTCAATTTAAATAACCAATGTCATTTTTCCAAATGACTTCACAAAAAAAAGTTAGGGTTCTGTCTTAAATTGACTCTGAAAGGCAGTTAAAGTAACTTGCTGAGTCCTTTCCAATTCAATGTTATAATCTCTTGTTTATGTCACTGTCTAATGTAACAAGATATGTTACTCTGCAATGCAAATGCTTGTACGCTGAAATACAGAATAAGAATAAGTAACCAGGGTAACCCTACCAAGCATTATTGTAGGTATGACCAGGATGGAAACTAATAGTGTCCAACATTCTAAGGTGATTCAATTCCATGTTAAATCAACATTTCCTTATTGACAATATGTATCCTGGGATTTTATGGAACTTTATTCTCTGCACATAAGCCAATGTAGGTATTTAATCAATAGCCATTTAATTATTTGTTCTTGTTTGGACCTAACATTGTTGCCTTTGAATCAAAATCAAAATCGTGTTTCTTTTTTACACATGGAACGTTCCATATCGCCTCCCATTTCTTTTAAATAAAGTCGATATATCCCAGACAATTGTATTTCCATAAGATCTACACCTTCTTATTTATTACAAATCAAGAGAATGATTCAACTATATATTTACATTTAAGGATGAATGACTATGTCAAAAAAATATATTCTAGAGTTGCAATTGGGGGATCTATCATGACCCGATGATCAAGAGCTTTTTGGTACACCTCAATATGCAAAGTAAACTGCCAACCCCCCAATGAGTTAGACAGCAAGTTGGAAACTAAAGGAAGACGGAAAAGAACAAATGGGATGATTTATGCTTTGAAAAAAGTAGAAATACCTTCTCCAATAAATTTAATCTAAAATGTTTTTGGAATTAGTTGTGGCTGCCACCAAAAATAAAATATATGCAATGTAAAAGTAATCAATTTTTCGCGGAGCCAGAACAGCTGGGAGTCTAGTAATTCAGTACTGTGTTTTTAGAAAAATACATGGGAAAATCAGTTGAACAGAAATTCTTCCATATGTCCAGCAGTTTCACACCTCGATTGCAGTTGTACAATGCATAATGTAGAGAAACAAAAAGGACAGGTTGCATAGAAGTCAAAAGCTCAGTAAACTATATACTGTTTGAGTTACAGAGAGGTACTGAAACCGTGACACAAATAAATATACAGAAATATTAGCCTGTGGGGGGAGTGGCAAAGCTTTCTCTGGATGCTGCCACCTGAACATAAATCAACATGTAATTGTTGCTCCTAGAAGAAACGTTATTTAGAGAAAAGTCGAACTCTTCGATTTTCTGTTTCATCACTTACCTCTGAATATATTTCTCAAACTGCACTGGTGATGTCCTTTCAACATGCACGCTTCCAAAATCCACATAAATTACTGCACACTTACAACTCAGAATTAATCACAGGCTTGAAATTCATTATAACATCTTCCTTCACTGTAATTTACTAGCACTCATTTTTTTCATAGATCTTTTCGGAAATGGGTAGAAATAATTGAACACTTTTGTACTTAGAAACAACTCATGTGGCAATGAGAGGATGCCCACAGCCTGCAAAGAACGAAGAAAAGGGGGCAGCACCAGCAAAATGGCACAGCATGCTCTCAATCCATTCTTCACTGTAACTGGCAGTGGCACCCATAGACGAGTTGCTGTTTTTTTTTTTTTTTTTGTAAATGCAAGCTCTCCAAGATCAAAGCGATGTTTTAAATGCGGTTAAGGACATGTTAGAGCATGGGCTCTTAATAGATGTCTAAAGGTTTGCTTGACATATTAAGAAAAGAGGGCCTTATTACAGCTGGGGGCGTATACCCTGCTGAAAATCACGAACACGGAGCACTATCACCAGTGCTAATATGAACAGTCAGACCACATTACCACATTGATGTTAGTACAGTGATAGCTTTAGTGGTTTGTCTGGCATATTTCCGAGTGTATTAGAGAAACCGTGCTTCGTCTTTACTATTAATTTCACACTAAAGTAGTGGTGGCTCAGTTTTACTTGTTTGTATTGCACAAAAAGTTCCCTGCTGGCCCCTTTATACATTCAATGGAAAAGCAGGTGCCCACCTTTTCACTGCCCACGAACAGCCCCATTCAAAATGTGGTTTTCCTAAATTGAAGGGAAACACTTCTTCGTCCCTCTTGTAGAGGAAAAAAAAACACGTATAAAAACAATTTGTAAGACTACCTCTGAGTTGTAAGACAAGTTTCTGGATGTATAAGGTGAAATAACACATCCACTGTCTGGGGGTATTTGTCTAGAACACCTCTGGATGTAAATATCTTAAAGTTGGTGATGGGTTAAGTGCTCAGAGAGGCTGCTGTTTGCAGACGCCGCCTATTATAGAATCACCTCCTAGATTGTAAAGAGGCCAAAAGTCTCAGTTGCCAACAGTGTTACAAAGCATGCATACATGAACAAGCAACGAATGTGTTGCAAAACGCGTTAAACAGCCGTGCTTTGTAGCCTGGGCATGGGGATTTTATAATAAAGTATTGCTTAACACATTGGGTTCTGGACTGAAGCATTTATGAACTTTTGCTGACTTTTGGAGTGCGACTCGAATCTCGCTGGTTTTTGAAGAATGTACATTTATATGTTTTCAAGGGAAAAACTTTAGTTGCAGGGACGATAAGGGAAGAACTTAATGTCATCATTGTGGTCATAGGCTGCGAAACAGTGGGTGCAGAGTTAAGGTGGCTTTAGTTAAATTTCAAGGGTTTTGTTATGTTAAGTTCCCATCTCAATGTTGCTGCAACTAAAGTGTTTTCCTTGAATTTCAGGGGTTTTGTTATTCAATAGATTTTACCGCACATGTCCAGTGGTCACGGCCTAGGGCCATGCCCACTGTATATTTTAACACACTACCAGAACAAAGGCCATGGACGTTGGGCACAGCCTTTGGCCCTGCCCATTGTAAATTTAGAACACTTCCCAACCACTAGCCTTTGGCCATGGCCGTTGGGCACGGCCACTCTTTATTTTAAAACCTTTGCAACCCATCATTCGAAGATGTTCATCAATTCCAAACTGATTGTGACCTGTTCTGAAAGTGGTATTGTTATGTATAAAATATTGAAGGTTTTGAGAACTCACAATGTTTTTAGGCAGTGAGATTAAATTATTTGCCGAGGATCACACACTTTGGTTAAGGAGCGTGCTAGAAGACCCTTGTTTTATGGCCGGTCTCTTGGTGACTGTTGTGATGCATCGCACAACCCCAACTAATCACATTTAAGCAGCAAGGAAAAGGCAACAAAATGAACCGCTACAAGAATAACATCTGACCAGGTGCTTTTGCCACATAGCGAAAATCAAAACCTGGCACCCATGAATATATGCACAGTAAGTGAATGCATATCTTAAAGTGAAAAATACACATGTAGTTCAATATACCTACTCCTTAGACGAAAGTGTGCAAGAGAAAATAGCATTTGGCTTTTAATATATGTCATGAACACCAGAAAAATAACCTGAGAGAGGAAATGTTCCAGTAAATATGATGGCACAGTATAAAAGGTGTGCACCTTTTAAACCAATTAATCTGTTGTAAAATATTCCCAGGAAAGCAAAATCCCAATACGAATGCTAATTGTCTTGTGAGTCAGCATCTGCACTGAGAACATGACAACCCGAGTAAACTCCTGGTAGCCAAATACGTGAGCAAGCTTGCCAACCTCAAAAGAAACAAAGGGGTTGCATCCACTCTCTGAATTAATGTTACACTGTCCACCAATGTGTCCTTTACTTGTGCCCTGAAAATCAGCCACAATCAAGGGAAATAACTGCACCAGTGTACAGGATTGCAAACTCTCTTGCCACATTGTGGGCAGATTCTCATGACTTACTTGCCCTCTCATCATTTCCCCTCCTCAACCCCATGTCTGGCCTTCCACCATACTCTGCTTTATGAAGATAACCTGAAAGGTACACACACTATAGTGTCACTCAAATATATAAATCCTTATAGAACAATGTAAGGCAAAAAGAGTACAATTCTAGCATTATTCCCCCATCTTGACTGGGAGACTACAGATACCAGAATGCAATTCAGCAAAAGGCAAAACAATGGTCTCTGAGTGCAAAAACTTTCAAGGACTAACATTAGCATGGTTTTAAAAAGAAATGTGGATGCCGTGTGTATTGAGATATTTAAAAATAGGAAAACACACAGCATTCTGGACTGTGGCCTGTCTCCCATCCATGCATTAAACAGCATTGACCCTACCTAGCTGGACCCTTCAGGCAGTGTTGTTCCAAGTGGTCTTGTAGGGTGGGCTAATTTGTTAGGCAACATGGCCAGAGGGGCTGACCCCTTCCTTGCTTTGAAGCTAAGCAGAGTCGTTCCTGGTTACTGAATGAATGGGAAACCCACTGTAGCTATTATACTTTTAGATACATTTTTTAAGTTAAGGTGCCCTTTTCTCAAAAATAACATTATCTTGGGTACATTTCCAGAACTGGGTATTTTTAGAAATGAAACAGTCACCATCTGTTTTTCTCTCTATGCGAGAGATAGTCGAGGTTACTGCTGAGGCTATTGAAAATGAAATGGAGGGAAAAAGCATTTATCAGTAAAAAAGATGCAAATGCCATCAGGCTAGAGGTGGTGGTGGGGGGGCTAGATTGCACCAATTGCATTTAACCGCATTTAAGGAGCACTGAAAATGTAAAAAAAGGACTCTCAGTTTTTTTTTTCCTGATATTCATTACTTTTTTTTTAAAGTACAATGTTATTTTGTCTTGCATACACAAACATGGCACGTCTCTAACTTCCAACACATAGGAGGCAGGGGGCGGGATTTCCTGCAAAGGCATGCAGCTGCTCCTCTACATTCCACCCTCTAGTTGTGTCCTTGACCACCTCTTCAATAGTCTCCACATCTTGGTATTTTCTTTTGAAGAAGTGCTTCTTCGAAGTCCAAATCTTCATCACCCCTCTCAGGGTGCCGGCTGATTTACCATGTCTGTCTACACTCCAGGTCATGTAGTTGCACTGCCCATTTGGATTACAATAGATTGATCGTCCCATGTATTTCTTGTGATACTTGGGATACAGGAACTTTGTTCCCTCAGGTGCTACAATGCTGGCCTCTATGTATTTTCTTTATCCATCAATTCCTTGAGTCCAAGCCCTGATTCGACATTGATCATGATCTTCATGACTACTGCCTTCTTTGCTGTCTTCTTGCAATTATTATTCTGATCACAGAGAATCTGAACATCACCACAACCAATATTGCTTCAAGGATCTTGAATATGTTTGCCAACCACTGCAGAATCCATTTTGTTATGCAGGTTTGTTAACAATTTCATGGCCTCTGTCAGGTTCCCATTCTCACCATCATGAGAAGGTATGAATGTGCAACATCAAGGTCCGATTTTGGCACAAACTCCTCCTTCCATTGCTCTGATCATGTCAAGGACATATCTATTTTGCAGGGTCATCAGTCATATGCATCACAGCTCTTCCTTGATAGCATTGACTCCCTTTAAGGTGGTATTGATCCTCTGTAGGAGCTCCCATCTTGTGATCTGCACCCACTTGCCATTGGCCATCGTTTGGATCCCAGGCATTAAGATAGTCGTGAATATTGAAGCAGTCTTGCTGAAAAACCTGTGTTCTTAAGGAATGGCATCATATGCTGTATTGATTTGGTTGGAAAATAATTCTCTCTTCTGGTCCAATTGAGAAATTCAAGCAATCTTCTTTTTCTCAAATGGGAATCTGCTTTAGGAAATTCTCCAATGTTTAGGTCATTCTGAGGAATCACTAATACTGGAACGTGAAAGAGCACCAAGGAGCATGTTCCTCCCCAATCCTTGAGCAGCTTCATGTAGGCGCTAGACCCACAAGCCCAATATCGATCCATCAGGACGGCTGTCCCTGCCACCATCCTGGGTACATCAACTGTAGTTCTACAGTCCTTGTTGTCTCCCACATGCTTCTTTCCATATCTTCGAAAGCACAATGTGGCATTAGCCAATGGGATTGCAGCCAAGGAGCCTTATTTATCTTCTACCCATGTCAGCAATTTGGCATGCTTAGCCCATGACTTCAAACACCCATAATTTACTCTCTGTACCTCTTGTACATATTTTCGCTTCAGTAGATGAGCTGCACAGGACATCAACCCTTCTTCCCATCCCTTCTTGGATTTCATTCATCCATAGACCAAGACTTGGGTTGACTCCCAACATCCAGGCGATCCAGCTATTTAAGTCACATCAGAGCAGTTCATTTTCTTCATCTCTTCAATAACAACCTCATCCTGTCCTGTTGCAGGATACGCAAGTATTTTGCTCTTCCATCCAGGTTCCTTTTCCATCTATCTAGTCTTGATGTAGTCATCCTGGTATGGAAACAACCGTTTCGATCTCCATCGCAAAGTGGCCAACATTTCTTGAAATTGTCCTCTTGTCATGCATGCTGCAAGATGGCTAGGCACCTAGCATCGTGTTCTGGAACTTCCCTGGCATTGAAAATTTGAACTGTATTTATGGCAAAGGGTATGAGAGAGCAGACATAGCAACTCTCCTTAGATGTTCTTTCTCCCACCTTTCTCATGTGCTGATACCACATGGTATTCCCCAAATGTGCTGCATTATCTAGATGCGTATTTAGCCCTTCACTATTTTCCTCTGCATTTCTCCTGTATCTCCCAAACATTGTGTAATACTTATGAAGCAAATGAAATGTAAATCTCATTGTAGGGAGAGCCATAGGGACATCTCCCTCAGCAGAAGTACCAACATACAGGGAGTGTGAAAGATGAGGAAGAGAAAGACAAAGAGAACAATCATACAAGCATATATTATGCACAAAAACATAGGCATACATTTCTCGCACTATCCTACTACTCGTTGCACTTGTTCTTCCCTTTGAACCATGTAACTTTCCTCTTTAATCATTTTTAATACAATTATCAAATTCTTTATACTTGTAACTGCAAAATCTATTCAATTGTGGCAATAAGGACTCTCCTTATCACTGGGTCATTTTTAGGATACTGAAAGAAAGTGCAAACATCAACGTTTCTTCTCACAAGAGCAGAGTAAGCTTGAAGAATAAACAGAAAGACAGCAAGCAAAAGTTGATTAACATGACTGTTGGTAAGCACCATATGATTAACTGCTTAGAACAAGTATTCTCCACAAAATGAAACTGGATACTGATCTTGTTTCCAATTTCGGATCAATAACTGACATTTAGGCATGACTCTAATGTTTCAATTTGTATTTTTAAAGTTCATTTTCAAACCACTGAAATGTTCTGCAAGTCTTTTTACTCACTGCTAAAATATCTATAAGGAGTGTCCACTTGAATTTCAGTTCAAGTTAAATCTGTATTAAACACTGGTTGCTGTATCGTTCTTCTTCTTCTTCATAGATCAAGTCTGCACATGCTTAAATTCTTCTTCTTGTCTTGCTTCAGGATCGGCAACAGTGGGCGGGTGGGTTTCATCTTTATAGGCCTTAACATCACCTAGGTGAAGCCAAGCTTGTCTCCCTTGAACTTTCACAGCTGAAGGAGTTATATTCTCTATGCAAAAGTGACCATTAAAACGTGGCTCATGCCACCTTCAAGTAAAGTTCTTAATTAGGACTAGGTCTCCAACATATAACTTAGGTGCTGATAGTAATTTAATTGGATTTGTTGTTGAATTGTCTTCTTCTGTGTTCTGGGACCAACCCCCCTTGCGCTTGACTTGATCTGAAATGAGAGAGATACTAGATGTCATACATGTCAAATAGTCATGCATTTCATGACCTAAGGTTTTAGCTACACTCTGGGCATCACCTCTATTCATAGATGGAGGTGTACCGTTCCCTGCACACCTATATGCTGAGAATCAGCCAGTAAGTAGTCATCTATGATTAATATAATGATTTACAATTCAATAGAGACAATTCTGTTTCAAATTCTTCTTTACCTTTTCAATATTCTGAGTACAACGCGTTTCAGGAACAAGACTTCCCTTCATCAGGGGGAGTAGATCTAGAATATAACGTATGTACAATTAATCTATCTGCTTCCCAAAAAAAAATTGTCAATTTCATTTAACATCAAATTGATCTTATAATCAGATCGACAAATATAAGTATTACAGGAGAGAAGATCATCAAAGTAACACTTCCAATTGAACCATTAACAACAGGTGTTTTCATATAAATTGAGATCTACTGGTTGTGGGGATAGAAGAAGTATGACCATAAAAATGGAGAGCCAATGAAAACCAAGTGCAATGGAAATCCAGGTGTGTTAGTAAACCATTGATAACAAAGATGGGGTGTAGAGGGAGTGATGAAATCACCTTCCCAGGCATTAAATGAATTAGCACATTCCCAGCCCATTCTCTCGCATTAACTGCTTCTGCGAGGGGTGAGGATCCCAATGGAAATTCTCTGTCTCATACACAGGCAAAACCTTTGTTTACCTGTCACTACACTCGAACTCTGGTAACTGAGCCATACATGCCCGATCTCTTTAATCAATGTTTAGCCTTGTAAAAATCATGTACTTTTGATTATGCACAAGTAAATAAAAAAAATTTAAAAAAATGAATTATAGACATAGTGAATGAAATGTTACCTGAAAGAATGGTAAGCATGATCTAACCCAAAACAGAAAGTCACATAAATATTCTGCACAATTCAAGAGAAAACCTTTTAAATAGAAAAAAACCAATAAAGATGTGTAAGAGCACATGTCTATAAGCCAACATGTAATTCATATGATAGACAATGATGATAATTACCCAGTAGGAACAATCAAGATGCATGCAATAATGAGGTGCGGGGCCTCTGGGTGAGCATGGGTCAAACACTGTGTAAGGAAACCATGGAAACCACAGCAGCGGAGCAAATGTTATAACAAGGGAAATTATTTACTAGATGTGAATATCGCGGTGCGTGAATTGTCATATATAAATCACAAAAGGACTGTGCAAGTAATATCTATGAAGATTACTAGAAAAATCTGTGGAGTGGTATTCTATTAATTGAGCCCAGTGATCACCAATTATGAGGAAAGCCGCCGGATTGAGCCCGCGATGTGTGATGTATATGTAGCTATGGTAACTGGGTGTAGTGATCGAAAAAGGACCATTGCATTAACCCGGACTCTAAAGAATACAGAAAGAGGACTGTCTTTGCGGCCAAACGGCTCGAAAGGTACATAAGAATAGTTCCACCAGCTACAGTGCCGCTCATGAAAGACAACCCGATTTGAAGTGATATTAGCCAGGGACCTCAATTGGTGACCGAGGGTACACATGATATGTATGGTAATCACCTGTTGAAAGCAGATGGGTAGACATATTTAAAAAACATGTTGCAAATGGTTCATAGGAGTATAATCTAAAATGAAAATGTGCATTATTAGAGAGTATAGTATTAATTCACAGGTATCCCATTCCCAAGCAATGGTTTTCAATTAGAGCAAGACTGCCAATCAATAGTTTTCAATTTGAGCAACATGTAACCACTAATGCTGTACTAAGGCTGTACTAATAAATGGAAAGCACATACCATGTATGATGAATTTTAAAAAGAAAATTGATGTTCAGTGATGGAATGGGCAAGTAAACAGACAAAGGATCTAATGATTAAACAACAAACTTTAACCTCTGCTGACTAAAATAAAACTAAAACATCCTTTTGAGATATAATAAACAGGACAAGGCATATAAAAAATCAAATGAGTCTGCAATGTAAAGAATGTAGTCTGATGATACAGATCATAAGTAAATCAGTGGACATAACTGATATAGAGAAGATGGTGGACCAAGTGAATTGCATAGTCTCATAGGAAACATTGTAGGTTGAACTCCTCATTCATGCCTCTGGGATGTACTGTGTCCAACAAGTGGATCCAATGCATCTCTCTTCTTGTAAGCTTCTTCAGTTTGTTGCCCCCTCGAGGAGGGGTATGAACCACTTCCAATATGGCAAATCTAATCTAGGACACATTGTGCTTGTGTTCTCTAAAATATCTTGCCACAGGAGATTTGGCATTTTGTGTTCTTATGTTGGATTTGTGTTCAAGCCATCGCTGAGTAGCTGATCTGTTAGTTTGTCCCACATATAGCAGTCCACTAAGGCATTTAATAGCATAGGTGACTCCCGTGCTGTTTCATGTGGCAAAGTCTCTAAGAGGTATCTTCTGTCCAGTATGGGGATGTTGAATCAAGTTTCCTTTAATCACATGGCTGCAATTGCTACATTGTAGATAGGGAAACATGCCTTTCTTGCATGTAGCTAATGTCCTCTGTTTGTCTGGTGGACTCTTCTCTGCTTTAATCAGTAAGTCTCTGAAGATTCTGCCCCTCTTGTAGGCCATCTTTGGTGGATCCGGGAAGAGCTTTATGAGTAACGATCATTGTGCAAGTGCTTCCAATTTATCATTATAATTCTTCTCAGATAAACACTCTGTCTAGAGAATTCAAATATATATATAATAAAGGTATCCCTTTATTCTTGTGTATTGGGTGTAGTATGCAATCTCTAGAAATTGAGTCTTCCTTGGCTCTTGCTTCTGTCAATGTGTCAGTTGGGTATCCTCTGTCAGAACATCTTTTGTGAAGTTCTTTATATTCATTCTCTAGAGTGACATTGTCAGTTGTGATTCTTTTGATACGTAGAAATTGGCTATATGGTAAACTGCATACAATTTGTCTAGGATGGGCACTTGCATTGTGCAAAATGTTCATCAAGAAAATATAGATAGGGGTCCCCTATATCAAGTGTAAATTTGATCCTGGGATGTATGTTGTTCAAAAAGCTGTGAAAATTGTTGAGTTCAGTTTTTGAGCCTTTCCAAATCCCAAAAATGTCATCGATATAGCGTTTCCACATAAAAAGTGTGTGATCCATCTTGGGTTGTCCATTATGTGCCGTTTTTCGAGGTAATACATGAATATGTTCACATATGATGGAGCTATGGCTGCACTCATTGACACACCTTAGATCTGAGCATAGTATTTATGCTCAGATCTGAAATAGTTATTGTGGGGATGATGTAGAGTAGTTCTATAATGAACTGTTTGTCACATCTAACTTCTTCTGTGTTAAAGATAAGCAATTCTATTGCCTCAAGACCATCCTGATGTGGAATAGACGTGTAAAGGCTGCCCAAATATAATTCAGTGGCGATCGTATTGATGTCTGAAAGTTCATTGAGGAAATCTGTGCTAACTTTAAATACTTGTCTGTGGTTTGAACAAGGGGCTGTAGTATTGAATCAACTTCAATTTCCATAGGGTCAAATATGCTTTCAGTTCCAGCTACTATTGGTCTGAAGGGAGGTTTGGTAGCATGTTTATGAATCTTAGTTAAGATGGAAAAAGACTGGAGTTGTGGGGAATTTATTGGTTGGAAATTCTTTAGTTTTAAGTGAGATCCATTCATTGGCTTCTGCTTTCTCCAATGTGGTTTTGATGATTTCTTTGATTTCTAGAATGGGATCTCTGTCCAGTAGCATGCATGTATTGTGATCAGTTAATAGTTAATAGCTCCTCCTTTATCCACTGGTTTGATAATTAGACTTGCGTCTTTCGTCAGACTCTGGTTACGTTTAAGCTGTTTGTTTTTTATGTTCATAGGCAATTGCCTCTTGAAGTTCACTTTGTTCATTTGTTTGATCACTTCATGTTCAAATAGATTAAGAGCTATTTTATTGTAGCTGGGATTGAATTGACTCTTTGGAAGGAGTTCTAGATAATCCATGGGAGTAGAATCTTGATCTTCCAAAGACTGAAGTTCAAAGAACATCTGTAGATTCTGAAGGCCATACCAAGCTAGGGTAGGCAATATAGCCATCCCTTCTTCAAAGTAATTTTACTCTTGGCAATCTTTTCTTTAAGGAGTCCATTGAGTCCCTCACATATACCGTTCACTTGCAGGTGATAAGCAGAAGAAAACATATGTTTAATGTTCAATAGAAGCACGATCTGTTCAAACAGCTCATCAACAAAATGTGGCCCATTGTCGGATCTCATCAGTTCACACATACCGCATCTTGGAAAGGCTTCACGTACTTAAAACTTCGCTGAGCAAGTGGCATCAGGGTGTGTACATGGACCTGCCTCGATCCACCTAGAAAAATGACACACCACCACTAATAGATACCTATATCCATTACACACCTGCAGCATATTGACATAGTTGATATGTAAATGCTGAAACTGGCCTTAGGTTGAGGTATCACCCCTCTACCTGTTCTCAGTGTATGCCCATCAGTAAACCTTTGACACACGAAGCAATTTACCATAAATAATGCAACATGTTCCAACAAATTCAGAATGAACAAGTCTTCGGCAATCATAGCAGCAAGACTTTCCCTAGTTACATGCGCGGGTAATGCAGTTGTTCAAGCGTGACCTTCAATAATGCTACTGGCATCACCGACTTTCCAGTGTTGTCTTGTCACCATAATACTTCTCTGAGGGATAAAGAACACCCCATTAATTTCCAAAATTCCTGCTCTTCCTGTGGTGCACTCCCTTGAATCTCCATTAGTTGGGTTATCGATTATGTATTAATCCCTTCTTGCACTAATATGGTTGTCACTACTTTTGCTTTAACATTCTCAGTATTGAAACTAAAAATGTCTGGGGAACATGCAAACCTTTTGGCTTCTTCATCTGCGGCTTTGCTCCTGCAAGAGATAAAATCTGTTTCCTTATTCTGCACTGTACATTTAACAATCGCTATGGCTACTGGGAGTTGTCATGCCTTAATAAACCTATCCAATAAAGATGTGTGCTGTACTGGAGTACAATCTGCGCAGAGGTAGCCCCTCCTCTTCCAACATGATAACCCTGCATGTACGGCTGACGTCACATAGGCGGAGTCACTGTACATTGTCACTTCGTATTTCACAAGCGTGACTTTGAGCACTAACGAGTCTGCTGCTTGCTCTGAAAAGTAAGGTGGTAGTCTTGCACTTGTTACAACTTCAAATTCTCCATTTAATGTACGTTTCACTACTGCATGGCCTGAATGCTGTTCCCCACTAGTCTGATTAATTTTCAAAGAACCATCAATAAAGATGATTTCCCCTCCTGCTAAAGCATTCTCCTTCATGCGGGGTATATCATCATAATATTCAACATAATTAGCACCTTCATGCACATGATTGCCTTCTTCTATTGGCTCAGCTATAAACATGGCGGATTCACTATTTTACATCTTGCAATTTTAATTGTTGGGTTTGAAATCATTACCTCATAACTGAAGCTCTTTGAGATGTCAATGTGCCTTTGGATTTCTCTCAAATGGCAAACAGAGCATGCTCCAAGAAGAGGGTCATAGAGCATCCCTTGACAATACTTGCAGATTTCTCAATCAATAACGCAGCAGCAGCCAGTGACTTTTTGCAAGGAAAGTGTCCTCTCATAACTGTGTCTTAAATCCTGCTGTAATATGCTAGAGGTTTGTACCCAAAAGTAGTTATCTGCAGAAACACTACTGTCATAACTGTCCCATTTGTGTGTGAAAACAAAGACATTCCTCAGCATAATTGGGAATTCCCAAAACAGGGGCTGTACACATTGTTTTTTTTTCAGTTCTTCAAACCATTCCTACATTTCTTCAGTCCATTCTATTTTTACTTTTTCCACCTGTGTTTTCTTTAAAGCTTGCAGAAGTGGTATTGTGTACGTACTGTAATCAAACACCAAGGCTCTGACATAGTTGCATTATCCCAAGAACTTTTGCATCTGTTTCACTGTGTTTGGTTATTGATGTTTTCATAATCACCTTGACTCTTTCAGGTGTCATTTTCTTTCCCTCATGTGAAATCAAGTGGCCTATGCTTAACAACTCTTCTTGACAATATTGCAACTTCTCCTTGTCTACCTTATATCCGTTGTCTGCTAGAATAGTCATCAACTGAACAGAATTGTGTCTACACTCATTGTCTGTGGTGCTACAAATTAAAATGTCATCTATGTAGTGTATCACTCCACTTTTAAATTCAATATTGCCTATATATCCATCTGTAGGACCCTATTAAAGATCAATGGGCACTTACAGTACCCTTTTGGCAAACAAGTATCTTTCCGTCAGGTTTGGCAGAACTTAAATGACATCAAGTATTGTGAGTCCTTGCGCTACGGGATTGAGAAAAACACATTCTTCAAATCGATCACCGTGAAATATCGAGTTTCCACCGGGATATAGTATCATATCCGGATTAGGAACCAAAGGAAAGTCTGCATCTATAATCTGGTTAATCAGTCTCATATCTTGTTGTCATGCCCTGGAGCAAGTGGCACGTTTGGGATCGCTGGAAATGAGGCCGCCATTGATAGTTCATCACGTGTTCCCCTTGCGTCTCATTGGCGGTCTAGTTCTTTTGTTTTGCGTCCGTCACCGGTAGTTTATTACCAGCTACTTCCGGGTGACAGACGCATTGCAACTTTCTAGGTTACCTCCTGTGTTGTACCGCTCTGTATCATCTCTCTTTGTGATTTCGAACTGCTTACCTGTTTTTCCTCTGGCCCTTTTGTTCCCTTGTGTACTTTCTATTCTGCTTCTCTCTCCAACTCTTTTTTGGGGCTTTTATGCCTCCGGCTTTTTCCCCATTCCCGGCGGTCAAGGAGGATCGACCACCGTTCACTGTTTCAGTGGCACTGTTGCGTCCTTCCGTGGCTGCCCCAATCTTCACAAAAAAAAGGAGAAGCCCGGTCTGAAACAAAGAACGAAGACAGACCCCAAGTGGAAAGCTAAAGGTGAGGAGGAAAGGGAAGGAAGGGAGACTGAGTCTTCTCTGGAGGAAGAGGATATTTCAGACCCATGTGATACTTGTATAAATCTCCACAACCCTCCTTTAGATTTCTTAATTGCATACCCTGTGGTATTACCAGAATTTCTTATTTCATCAGTGTTGAGTCTGAAGTATACCCTCATCAGCTTCTCGAGACATGGGGTACTGCTTTGTGCAATGCAAAATTGCTCCTTGCTTAAGCTTTATTTTAACATCCCCTATCACCTTCAATAAACCAACGTCATAAGGGTCTGTGGTCCAAAGGACACTTGGCACCCTTTCCAGGTCTTCCTGAAAAATGCTGGACGTTGCTGCATTATTGCCATTTGCTGTGGAACTTCCTTTTTCTCTATTAAGTATGTAATACTCATGAAGAACAATACTTCATTGTCTGTTTGGTCTTCCCGGATCATGTTGTCATCAGTATTGTCAGTCAATCTTTACCTTTCCTCAAGAGCTATTGCTATTCTCCATGGTCTACCCTCATCATCTACTCCCTCAAGCATTACCATTTCCTTTCGTACTATGGCTGCTTCCAATTCTATAGGAGTAGTTTGTCCCCCCTCTTCATCCATATGTATTTGTTGTCTAAACAAAAACTCATCAGGTATCCTTACAATTTTTCCCACTAAGCCAGGTAGCCATGTCAGTAGAATGCTCAGTACGTACAAAATCATCTCTGGATCTACTGGAACACCTCATAGAGCCACTTGCCCTGTGAATGCTTGTATACATTCTCCCACGTTTAAATAGTGTATTCCTGGAGTGGAACACACTATTCCTTGATCAGTGAATGAAATTGTAATGTTAAGATTTGTCATTAAATCTCTACCCAAAATAACCGGTGTCTGTTGTGAATATAACAAAGAAACAAACATGTCACACTCGACTATTGAGCCTGGTAATTCATTAGTAAAAGGAAATCGACTCATAGCTCCAGAGAACACTTGAGCATTCATGGCAATTCCTGACATTGGATATTTTCCCTCTCGTATACATGAACGAGTAGCTGCAGTGTCTACCAAAGAAGAAGAAGGATTGCATCCTATTGTTCTTGCTGTTGCACCTGCTGCACTCGCAGCACTTGTGTCTAATACAATGTATGATCTTGGCTGAATACTTCTCTAGTCTGTGTCCTATATGTTGGAGGATAACCTGTACCCCTCTTGAAAATTGGCCATTTTGTACATTGTACATTGTGCCCTGCCATCCCACAAGTCCAACATACTGGAGGTGCCAGTCTGACAAGCCCTCGTTGAGTACTCTGGTTCTCATTCTGTGTACTTTGAAAACCACCTTTATTATTGTGAAATTCTCACCTCTTCCTCTAAAGCCTATACCTGCCTCGTGGCACAAACCCATTTCCACTTTGATCCATGGGGCACAGATTAGTTGTCTGCAGTGTACCCACTGCTTCCTGCATTCCCAATCTTTCTCCGCTTGTCAATACCGCTCCATCTAGGGCAAATTTTGACAATTATTTCTGAACTAACTTGGCTTCCTCAATTTTCCTATTCTCAACATTCTTCTTATTTTTCTCTTGTAATAACCGACAATGATGTACTATTGTCAATTGTATCTCAGCCCAAGACTTTGCTTCCATCCACACTTGTTTCTTCATCTGTCTCTGTACTGGCTCAGGCAACACCTGACATAGTGGCCCTAATTCATGGATTATTTGCACAAAAAAATTGGGATTTGTGCGCCATTCTGCCCGCAAATCCCCATTTGTTAAACAGGGATTTGCGGGCAGAATGGTGCACAAATCCATTTATTTTTGGCGCAAATAATCTATGAATCAAGGCAAAAATGTGCTAAAATATTGCCACTGTCTTTTCCCATGGCTCGCGAGTTTGAAGCTGCCATATCTCCTGAATTTCATGAATGTAAGCAATACAGTATTCATCTTCCTTCATCTTACATATCATAATTGCATCCATATCTGATGTATCAATATACTGTACCCTGAGTGCCCTCCAAACATCTGCTCTACAATTATTAAACGGTGCTCCATCATGCGCTGTATTCTGTGCTGTCACACTTGAATACCCCACTCTTCTCCATTTGTCGTCAGCCCTCTCCCCAAGAATTGCTGCCAGGACACCTTTTATGTCCTCTATGGCCAACGTGTTTTCACCTGTCATTTTTTATAATTTGTATATCCATTTCCCAGCATCCGAAGTCAAACTCGGGAGCTTACACCTTAAATTATCTTTGCCCATCTGCGGCAATGGAATATACTGTGGTCTTTCTCCTCCTTTTTCCAATAAGAGAAACTGCGTAAACCCTCCCCCCAGTCAGATCCAACTATTAGTCTACCCCTGGCAGGGACGATCCGTCTCCTTATTGGTAACAAGCTAATAATAATAATAATAATAATAATTATTATTATTATTATTATTATTATTATTATTATTATTATTATTATTATTATTATATGCTATGGGATCTGGTGTTCTATCCTTAGGTTGTTCCAGATCGGACCATCTCACTTCTTTGTCCATTTGCAGGCTTCCTTCAGACGCACATGCGCTCCCTCCTCCTACCTCAAGGGTAGAATCTCTTTCCTTGTCTGACATGTCTTGTCCCCAACTAGTGTGACTATCATCCCCTTCACCCTTATCCAGATTCAATCTACTTAAAGACAATGCTCAATGATCATCACTGAACAGGCTGCCCTGCTGTCTTAGTGATCGAGGCATTGGGGATCGTTCATTGTTCCCTTGAGTTTCATACTCTCCATTTCTTCTCAACTGTTGATAAACCTTATTGATCCTTTCTCCAATGCTTTCTACATCAAATCTTCCTTTGTCTAATGCAAATCTAGTTGCTCCTTGCATTGCAACGTTTATCGGAAGGAACTATTCTATTCTATCCCATCGTATTTCTGGGCTTAGCCCTACTCGTTCTTTATGAGAGAGACTGGTATCAAGACCTTTTTGCCTCCTTTTACATTCCATGTATTAGTCTATCTCTTTTTGCTTTCTCGCTTCCCTTCTAATTCTTTCTTCCTCTTGCCTTCGTTCTTCCCCTCTACTTATTCCTTTCCTTCTTTCCTCTTTTTCCCTATGTCTCTGTAATCTTTTGTCCCTTAGTCTTTGTGCTTCCTCCTCTTATTTCTTCCTTTCCTCTCTAATTTATCTTGTATCACTCTCTGCCTATTGTCATACTTTCTCTGTTCTACTGCCTGTTCTTCCTTTCTCTCTTGCTCCTCCTGATATATCTGTTCTCATTGCTGTCTGATCTTCCTTTTCTGTTCATCTTCTCTCAATCTCTTCTCTCGTTCCTAATCCTTTCTTTCTTGTTCATCCTTGTCTTCTCTTTGCCTAATATTTCTCGATACTTTTCTCATCTATTTTAAGGAAGATCTGTCCTCCAATCCATTCACCCTACACAAGCGCTATCTCGTCAGCTTTATCATCCTTGCTTTTCCATCACTTAATTTCCCGATCTATTTATGTCGCCAAATTTGACCACGCAATCCTTTCTTCTTTGTTTAGTATGATATTTTAGATATTTTCTTTTCTCTTATACTCTATTATACTTCATAGCTGCTTTCAACTCCTTTAAAGGCTAAAACCCTATTTCTTCCATGCTAGTGCCATTTACTTCGGGCGAGGTAAGGGGAGCTGATGGCTCAACGCCTTCCTCCTTTCGCTGACTAATCATCCACTCCTCAGGTGGAGGGTCTTCCCTTTCTTCCTGGTACATTTTCCAGAGCTCTAAAATTGTCATATATTGCAATACCGATTTTGACAATGATCCACCTCGTGGCCGTGTCATGAACATTTTCTCTGCTGTGCCTCTCACCCATTACGCACTATACTGTTTGAGCTTGGACATGTGCTTCGGTAATGTTTTACATAAGTGCATCAGAGGAGTATCTCCAATACGGTATGCAGTAATAAAATCACTGCAAAAAAGTCATCTGCACAAAAAATGCTGAAAAAATGCTGTGGTTTGACCGGTAAAGGTGTACCCCATTATGCCGTTTAAGGGGAGCGGGGGTTGCTGGGTCCGAGAGGTGCAGGGGGTTTTCCACGCATCCATTACATGGATTGCAGCAGCAAAACCACTGCTTTTTTGCAGCGATTTCTTGTGTAAACAGCAATTTTTGCCACAATTTTAACACATGGAACCTCCAATACTGACAAATCTCAATCAACTATCAATACTTACCAGATTTATGAAATAACCTTTATACTTCTGCTTAAATTACCACTTTTCAATGTCTTTAAAAAAACAAATATGAGCATGCACCATCATCGCTGCTCAAGCCTCTAGTTTCTTGATTAGCTATCTTTACCTTTTTGATTGGCTATTTGTTCTCTTGATTGGTGCCAATAACTTTGCTATGCACCATCACTGTTGCTCCTCAACTTTTACAATTTTTTCAAAGCTTCTATCACTCTTTGATATTTCTTTTCAACAAGCAACATACAGACTAGTCGACATAACCCATTAATAAACACTGTGATCACCTTTTTCTCTCTCGCCTTTACTTTATACCCTATACAGAGTTTGAGATGTCACCTTACGTAATTCTAATTACGTGTTTTTTGTTTCTGATCTTCCCCTGTTGGAATTTGAAACATCTCCTTCTGAAACTGACTTGATTCAGGACTCATAGGCTCAACCTTTTCTTCACACAATATTTCCAGTTACTAAAGATCATCACAATCCCATCCTCTTCATTTGTCATTCCCCTTAGTCTACTCACCATTCATTCATTAATCAAATCAATGTCTTCAGTATCGACTCCTCCTTCAATCCGCTCACTTCGCCTTCCGTCAGCAGAGCGCCCCTGGAAACCTGGAAGGGATTTCGTGGAAAGGAACACCTGCCCAACGTCTCAGTTCTTCTTGCAAGTTTATTTCTATTGGTCGCTCTCCACAGGAAACCCTGCAATCTAACGGCATGGCAGAGGATACTCAATCGTCCGAAACAATGGAGACAAACTGGTTTGGATATTTTCCAACCATCCGCACCACTACCACGTTTCTTTAGTAACGTACATACTATGGATGGGGTTCACAGAGAAACTCTGAGTCCAAATAATCAAACCAACTCAGGAAGATGGCAAAGGTTGCTGTTTTATTAACAATTTTCTAAAACAGGGAGGTTACAATGGACATCAGCGGATGTTTGCTCAGTTTTCGACAAATTTCTCATAAAACATACACTTTATCCTAAAAATGCGTCAGAAGTGACATCATACTAAGTGGACTGGGATTGTGATTTGCAGTCTACTGTCAGGTGGACAACTTATGCCTACCTCTAAAACATGTCATCTTCAACACTGATAAGTTCACGGTTTACTATTGGCTCTCAAACTATAAGGCCCATTGTTATACAGCCCTCTACAATTCGTTGGCATGCTTCGACCATGTCTGGAACATTCGTTTCACTTAGCAGCACCTAAGCTCATACACAGGTTCCAGGGGGTGGACTTGACTTTACCTCTCCACCCAATTAGCACAACATCTTTTATCACCCATGCCTTCTGCCATGCAGATTGTCTTTGAACGTGGCTTTGCAAAGTATCCTTGTCTGTGGAAATATATGGAAGCACAGACTCTCACTATCATTCTAGGACTCCAAGCTCAACTCTATTTCCATCCTCAGCTCACATGCCACGAGACCATGATTCAGGTCCATTCTGCAGGAGTTAAATGTCTTAAAATTAATAAAAACTTGGCCCTGTGGGTGTTCTTGCTTTGCCTCTTAATAAGGGGTAATTCATCCTTCACACATTCGCTGCTTTCAAGAATAAATTCCCAACCTTGCCTTCAGCCTCGCCAGGCTCTTCCACAATCTCAGTTTATTCATGCTGCGACACAATTTTCAGGCTTTCCTCTCCATCGGTCCGAGCTTACTAAATTCATGATGCCGATGTCCAATCCTATACAATGGCACTTTGCCTGCAATCTATTCACTACATTTAGACAGCTTCTATGATCACTTAGTCTACTTGAGCTTCTGCATTTGTACAAATATTGAACAATTGCATTTCTGTAGTACTTTGCATGCATGCAATCTTCTTTTCTGCATTTGAAAGTTTACTCGATTCTTAACTTTGTCATCAGTTTCTGTATTCTCAGTGAGTTACGCTCTTCTCTTGTGACGCCACTAACTTCTCTTTTACTCCTTTTCATATTCCTTCAGGGAGTTCCTCCCTCAGATTGACGTCTATTTGGGGATACATTCAATAGGGCTTTTTCAGTGGATACCTTTTCTCAACTACTCGCTGCAGTATTGGCACAACTGCTGGTGTCAAACATGGTACAGTCTCTGACTTCTAACATATAGGAAGCAGGGGGGAAGGATTTCATGCAGAGGCATGCAGCTGCTCCTTTAGAGCACACAATATTATGGAATGCACCAAGCACAGCAAATTAACAAGGGGGGGTCCTGGGAGTCCCTCTGCCAGACATTAGTCCTGGTTACGAGAGACTCACCCAGAGTCTTTAGCTCACTATCTTTCACAAAGAAGAAATATCCCAAACATATCAGTCTTTGTCCTGCCCTGTGGTAGTCCAGCACCAAGATGCTAGGCAATTCTTCTCTGAACAAGAGTACCAACAGCATCCCCAGACACATGTTTCGGACTGGTTGGACCTCATCAGTATGGAGAAGCTGTGCCTCTCTAAGAGTAGTAAGCAAGGGGTCCACGTCTGGATTCCCCTAGTAACTTAGGGTGAGACCCAAAGTTACTTGAATATGCAAATTAACAAGGGGGTCCTACGAGTCCCTCTGCCAGACATTAGTCCTGGTTACGAGAGACTTGCCCAGAGTCTTTAGCTCACTATCTTTCACAAAGAAGAAATATCCCAAACATATCAGTCTTTTTCCTGCCCTGGGGCAGTCCTGCACCGAAATGCTAGGCAATTCTTCTCTGAACAAGAGTACCAACAGCATCCCCAGACATGTGCTTCGGTCATGGTTATGATTAATTCAAAACCTTCCAGCCATCACCTTTCTGTTTTGCTAAAGTCACCCGAAGTGGGACGGGTATGCCCAGACGTGGGTCCCGAGTCTGCCGGGCCTAGAGACCCAAGCTACTCCTCACTGATGACACCCAACAAGGCTAAAACATGTCTGGGGATGCTTGTGGTCTTGCGCAGAAGGGATGTGACCTAGCAGTTTGGGCTGGAATGCCCCTTTTGGGGTAGGACCAAGCCTGATTTGCATATGGTTTTTCCCCTTCTGTAATGGTTTGGCAGGCTGAAAAACGATGGTCTGGAGGGTTGCCCAGATTTTTGCACGTGGTTATGATTAATTCAAAACCTTCCAGCCATCACCTTTCTGTTTTGCTAAATGCACCAAGCACAGACCATAACCGTAAACCTCATATTATCAGTTTTGAACAACTCCTCACACAGACTGTGAAAAACCAGAGGGTGTTTTACTACCTAGTCCCTGGGGATTCCATACTCATTTGGCCAGGGAAAGGCCATCGCTTTTGGATCCCGACATTGGGGGTGGACAAGCAAGGGAGGATCACCTTGGTAGGGGGTCCTTGGGTAGTGGGGGAGAAGCACCCGATGGTGAGAGATGGTATCCCCATCTTTCCACAACCCATCTAACCCTTATACCTGCTTATTGTATGGGATACTACAGCTCACATAATTCCTCCCCACTTTACATTGACAACACTACTGAGCTGAGGAAGATGAGGAATGAGCCCTCTACTGACTTTCAAGGGCTCTGTCCCTGTAACGAGGCCAGGAAAAGTTGTGCACATAATCCTAACTATACACACCCGCCACTTGTTAACACTCCCTGTCAGGATAAAAGGTGACGTGCACAGGCTGGGTACAAAAAGCAACAGCTCTTTTGGGGCTGCTGCGAACCAGGCTATGGAACTTGCAAGGCCAAGGGGCTGATTGGCAGTTGCGAAGATTGATTGAGAGCCAGGCAAGAATTCCATACTTCTGGGAAGCAGTAATTGTTCCAAGTTTGAAACCGAGTGAGCAGAGAAAGAAACATTCAAGCTGCTTGAAAATGGCCTGTGACACTCCCAGGTGAATAACAGAGTTGGGTAGGAGCAGAGGAGGCATTGGTAATGGCCTTGACTGTTGAATGAAGAGTGTTGATGAAAGAAGACCAGTTAACACAACTAGTGAGTTATAGAAGGCAACAAAAGCCTGTTTTTTGTTAAAAGCAAAAGTAACTGTAACCCAAATGTTGAAGGTTGTGTGTCTGGCAATAAAACGAGCAATGGAAAGAAAAAATGTGGAATTGTAAAAGGAATGGATACAAAGTAACAGTGCTCCTGCTAGGTGAAATCGCACATTCGAAAGTCTCTGTGAAATGTTCGGAGTTGAAGTGTATTACAACGGAAACAAAAGGCAAGAAAGCAACCGTGATGCAGATAGAAATTTGAATAAGTGAAATGCAAAGTATGTGAACTCTGAATAGGCCAAGAGGGCAAAGTATATGAACTTTGAAAGAGGCCAAGAGGGCAAAATAAAGAGAATACGAAGCTACAAATACCAGGAGGCATTAATGTTGCAAGATGAGGAAGATTTGATATTGTAGAATTGTTTAAAGAGAGGTTGAAGCAGTATTGCAGCGGTCTATGTAAAATCCTTGCAATTTTGAAAGTCTTCGACAGTGAAAAGCCACTTAAGACAAAAAGTGGGGAAGGGATCCCTCACCAAGTGAAATGGTGAATGGACAGGCTCAAGCCCGGCAGAGGAAACCCTCTACAGAACTATGAAAAATTCAGAAAGGGAATTTGAAAAGAGAGGCAGGCGTGTGTCCGGCAGATGGAAGCTTGTGTTGAATTGTGGGAAAGTAAAGGTCAGAAGAAGACCTTTGTATTTCAGACAAGGTGTACAAAGCCCAAGGAAGTGATTGAACTAGCAGAAGCTTCAAGCCTGAACTCGAACTGTTGAATTGTACCAGTAAGCGACAGTGTGCAAAACTGATAGAACTGTGCCATCCACCTATCCTTTTTAAGAAACTCTCTAGACCCTGTGGTGCTGAACATGGGGAAAGGAATTGTTATTTAAGCCATTCTGACATTTCTTTTGAGACACGTTTTTCCTTTTATATTCCCTTAACACATTTGTCATTTTGAGAAGGAGGGTAAGGTTAGGTTTTTCTAGTGTAGGCTTCTTTTTATTTTGACTAGACTGACTTGGCCTTGTCTGTTATTTGTTTAATGGTTGAGACTACTCCCATTCTAGAGTTAGGGCCAGTTAGGAAGTCTACCAACCCAACCAAAATACCAAATAAAGTTTTTTGAAACGTGTACCCATTGTGTCTGTGTCTACTCCTTGATACCATGTTATGTTATGTTATGCTATTTGGAATTTATATAGAGCTTTATATATCATTGGTATGACCTCAAAGCGCTGTTAGGTTGAACAGCCTTGGGAACCATAGTTCTGGTCAGTAGAAAGAGATAGTGGTGTAGGGTGCGTGGGTGCACCAGCTAAGTGTACAGCTGGTGTAATTGCCGGGTGGTAGCTGCATGCTGGTGTTTAGGTGTGGTGCCGTAGAAGTCAGTTGGATGTGTGCAGTCAGTTGGGTGGACATCCAGAATGGGCTTTGGCTGCGTTAGGCCTGAAGGGCACTTATGTGAGCAACTATGCAGCAATGTGCTCAGCTAGCTGCGTTTTGTTAGCATGATGGGGTGTTGATGAGGTCGTTCTAGGCCGAATTACCCAGAGGTATAGCTGTGTTCTATTTGAGTGATGGTGTATAGTAGAGAGTAAGAATAGTGATGTGATGTGGTGGTTATCTTTAGAGCGCCCAAGTCCAGGCACATGAGTAGGATGGTGGGAACATAGCGACAGACAGACATTTAGAGGCAGGGGTATATGGGTATATAGGGGGGTACAGATATATTGCAACTGCATGGGGAAAAGGGGGCAGGGTGCACATTGATACACGTGTGGGCGAATTCCATCGAATTCTGTTCATTCCATCGGCTTCATTCATTCCGTCCGCACCGTCCATTCCATCTACTTCATATACTCTATCTATTCCATCCTCTATATCCATATCATTTGTTCTACATATTCCATTCACTCTATCCATTCATCCATTCTGTCTACTCTATCCAATCCATCTATTCCATCTACTCTATGCTTTCCATCTGTTCCATCTATTCTATCCATTCCATTCACTATATCCATTCCATCTATTTCATCCATCCTATCTAATTCATCCACCCTATCTAATTTATCCACCCTATCTAATTCATCTACCCTATATAATTTATCCACCCTATCTAAATCATCTACCATATCTAGTTCATCCACCCTATCTAATTCATCTACCCTATCCGCTTCATCCACTCTATCCGCTTCATCCACTCTATCCGCTTCATCCACTCTATTCACTTCATCCACCTCATCCGTTCCATCCACTCTATCGATAACATCCACTCTATCCATACCATCCACTCTATCCATACTATCCACTAGATCAATACCATCCACTCTATCCATACCATCCACCCGATCCATGCCATCCACCCTTTCCATACCATCCATTCTATCCAATTAACTTAATTTTCATTCAAAAACTGTGGCTCTTACAAAAACCTCTAAATTGTGTTGGGGGTTTTATATACTGATCTAATAAATGTTCTACTGAACTTAATTATTTTTTCTAACTTTCACAAAAACTGCATCTAATTTGTTTTCTGTTTCTGCGTCATCCAGTAAAAAAGCACACACACCTTTGGTGACATTGCGCCTTGCTTTCTCAATTCATGGACAAAATAAATTAGAACATTTCCACATTTGTTTTTGAGCTATCTCGAACATGAAAACAGTTCCATTAACTCTGCCATTGTATCCTTCATGGCAAACTGTATGGACTTTGCGGTGACATAGCCCAAACTGTTCCCTCCACACTGAACTGCAATGATGTCTGGATGCTTCAAAATGACCATACTCTTTCAAAATGGGAACAATTCCCCCTACTTCACTCCTCAGACTCCATACCAGGAAACTTCAAATTCTTTAAGTCTAAGTTTCACAGGTAATCTACACTGCTCACAGTACACATTTAACCAATGGATCAAAGAATCACCCGCCATTCAGATGCCTAGAAACACTTGTGTAAACACTTGTGTAAGGGTACTTTATAAGTGCCACAACATATCATATCAGACATTCTGCTTTGTCAATATCATAGTCATGGCCATCTTCACTGCACAAAACAAAGATAACTCTTGCTACCCTTTCTTCCTGTAAACAACAACCGGGAAACCTGATTGTTTAATCCCGATGTCTGCGGATGTCCATAGCACAAGACAACCCTCCTACCCGTTTTACTTTTATGTTTGTACACTCCAAGATTTCTATTTGCAGATTCAACAACTTCTGACCTTAACAAGACATCGTACAGGTATGCTTATATGTTTAAAGTTTTGTTTTCAGAACTTTAACAAATATATATATATATATACATTTGTGATGTCATCTTTGATGTCCTGGGTGTTAGTTTTAGCAGTGCACGGTGGTGGCGCGAGTTATGGTTGCTTAGCTTACCGTAACTGGCGAATTTCAAGGGTTTTTCGGTTTTACTTGGAACCATAAAGTCCCTCTGACAAAGTTTTTTCACTGAATTTCATAGGTTTTTAGTAGTGCAACTTAACCATAACGTCCCTTTAACAAAGTTTTTTCATTGAATTTCATAGGTTTTTATTAGTGCAACTTAACCATAACGTCCCTTTAACAAAGTTTTTTCATTGAATTTCATAGGTTTTTATTAGTGCAACTTAACCATAACGTCCCTGTAACACAATTCTTTTTTACTGCATTTCATAGGTGCAATGTCACCATAACATCCTTTTCAATAGATGAAGACCACTAGCATCTTAGGTCCTCAAAGTGGGAACCCCAGGTGGTAAAAAAAGATTTTTCTTCCCAAACCGGGACGCCACAGGAAGGAAAATCTTTTACCAAGATGGCCACCATGGAAAGGGAAGGCGGGGTGTATAAAGAGAACACAACAGGGCATGAGCGGGGGGTGGGCGGGAGTCGTTAGACACACACAGGGCATGAGCGGGGGGTGGATGGGAGGGGATAGACACACACGGGGCATGAGCGGGGGGTGGGGTGAGGGGATAGACACACAGGGCATGAGCGGTGGGGTGGGCGGGAGGGATAGAGACACACAGGGCATGAGCGGGGGGGTGGGGCGGGATGGACAGAGACACATGCGGCTTGAGCAGGGTGGCGGGTGGGATAGAGACACACAGGGCATGACCGGGGGGTGGGCGGGATAGATAGAGACACACGGGGCATGAGCGGGGGGTGGGTGGGATGGATAGAGACACAGGGGGCATGAGCGGGGGGTGGGTGGGAGGGATAGAGACACAGGGGGCTTGAGCGGGGGGTGGGTGGGAGGGTTAGAGACACAGGGGGCATGAGCGGGGGTGGGTGGGAGGGATAGAGACACAGGGGGCATGAGCGGGGGTGGGTGGGAGGGATAGAGACACACAGGGCATGAGCGGGGGGTGGGGGGGAGGGGAGAGTCACACGGGGTATGAGCGGGGAGTGGGTGGGAGGGATAGAGACACACGGGGCATGAGCAGGGGGTGGGTGGGAGGGATAGAGACACACAGGGCATGAGCGGGGGTGGGTGGGAGGGATAGAGACAAAGGGGGCATGAGCGGGAGGTGGGTGGGAGGGATAGAGACACAGGGGGCATGAGCGAGGGGTGGGTGGGAGGGATAGAGACACAGGAGGCATGAGCGGGGGTTGGGTGGGAGGGATAGAGACACAGGGGGCATGAGCGGGGCGTGGTGGGAGGGAGAGACACACACGGGGCATGAGCAGGGGGTGGGTGGGAGGGAGAGACACACACGGGACATGAGCGGGGGGTGGGAGGGCTAGAGACACACGGGGCATGAGTGGGGGGGTGGTGGGAGGGCTAGAGATACACGAGGCATGAGCGGGGGGTGGGTGGGAGTTCTAGAGACGCATGGGGCATGAGCAGGGTTGGGTTGGAGGGCTGGACACACATGGTGCATGAGCGGGGGTGGGTGGGAGGGCTAGAGACACATGGGGCATGAGCGGGGGGGTGAGCGGGGGGTGGGCCGGAGGGAGATATGATATGATATGGCATTTGTAACGTGCCTATACACAAGAGAGACACACGGGGCTTGAGCGGGGGTGGGGGGAAGGGAGAGACACACACGGGGCATGAGCGGGGGTGGGGGTGAGGGAGAGAGACACATGGGGCATGAGCGGGGGTGGGGGGAGGGAGAGTGACACACGGGGCATGAGCTGGGGGTGGGGGGGAGGGAGAGAGACACACGAGGCATGAGCTGGGGTGGGTGGGAGGGCTAGAGACACACGGGGCATGAGCGGGGCGTGGGGGGAGGGCTAGAGGGCTAGAGACACACGGGGCATGAGCGGGGGGTGGGTGGGAGGGCGAGAGACACACCATGAGCGGTTGTGGGGGGAGGGAGAGAGACACACAAGGTATGAGCGGGGGGTGAGCGGGAGGGAGAGAGACACACGGGGCATGAGCGGGGGTGGGGGGGAGGGAGAGACACACAAGGGGCATGAGCTGGGGTGGGGGGGAGGTAGAGAGACACACAGGGCATGAGCGGGGGTGGGGGTAGGGAGAGAGACACACGGGGCATGAGCGGGTGGGGGAGGGAGAGAGACACACAGGGCATGAGCGGGGGTGGGGGGATGGAGAGAGACACACGGGGCATGAGCGGGGGGTGGGTGGTAGGGATAGAGACACACGGGGCATGAGCGGGGGTGGGTGGGAGGGATAGAGACACACGGGGCTTGAGCGGGGGGGCGGGAGGGATAGAGACACACGGGGCACGAGCGGCGGGTGGGTGGGAGGGATAGAGACACAGGGGGCATGAGCGGGGGGTGGGTGGGAGGGATAGAGACACAGGGGGCATGAGCGGGGGTGGGTGGGAGGGATAGAGACACACGGGGCATGAGCGGGGGTTGGAGGGGAGGGGAGAGAGACACACGGGGTTAGAGCGGGGAGTGGGTGGGAGGGCTAGAGACACACGGGCATGAGCAGGGGGTGGAGGGGAGGGGAGAGACACACGGGGCATGAGCGGCGGGTGGGTGGGAGGGATAGAGACATAGGGGGCATGAGCAGGGGGTGGGTGCGAGGGATAGACACACAGGGTGCATGAGCGGGGGTGGGTGGGAGGGATAGAGACACACGGGGCATGAGCGGGGGGTGGAGGGGAGGGGAGAGACACACGGGGTTAGAGCGGGGAGTGGGTGGGAGGGCTAGAGACACACGGGCATGAGCAGGGGGTGGGTGGGAGGGATAGAGACACACAGGGCATGAGCGGGGGTGGGTGGGATGGATAGAGACACACGGGGCATGAGCGGGGGGTGGGTGGGAGAGGAGAGACAAACGGGGCATGAGCGGGGGTGGGTGGGAGGGCTAGGGGCATGAGCGGGGGGTGGGTGGGATGGCTAGAGACACACGGGGCATGAGTAGGGGGTGAGGGGAGAGACACACGGGGCATGAGCAGGGGTGGGGGGAGGGAGTGATACGGGGCATGAGTGGGGGGTGGGTAGGAGGGATAGAGACACACAGGGCATGAGCGGGGGGTGGGTGGGAGGGATAGAGACACACGGGGCATGAGCGGGGGGTGGGTGGGAGGGCTAGAGACACACGGGGCATGAGTAGGGGGTGAGGGGAGAGACACACGGGGCGTGAGCAGGGGGGGAGAGAGAGACACACGGGGCTTGAGCAGGGGGTGGGTGGGAGGGATAGAGACACACGGGGCATTTGCGGGGGGTGGGCGGGAGGGATAGAGACACATGGGGCATGAGCGGGGGTGGGGGGAGAGACACACGGGGCATGAGAGGGGGGTGGGTGGGAGGGATAGAGACACACAGGACATGAGCGTGGGGTGGGCGGGTGTGAGTGAGAGAGACACACGGGGCATTAGCGCGGGGTGGGTGGGAGGGATAGAGACAAACGGGGCATGAGTGGGGGTGAGTGGGAGGGCTAGGGGCATGAGCGGGGGGTGGGTGGGATGGCTAGAGACACACGGGGCATGAGTAGGGGGTGAGGGGAGAGACACACGGGGCATGAGAAGGGGTGGGGGGAGGGAGTGATACGGGGCATGAGTGGGGGGTGGGTAGGAGGGATAGAGACACACAGGGCATGAGCGGGGGGTGGGTGGGAGGGATAGAGACACACGGGGCATGAGCGGGGGGTGGGTGGGAGGGCTAGAGACACACGGGGCATGAGTAGGGGGTGAGGGGAGTGACACACGGGGCGTGGGCAGGGGGGGAGAGAGAGACACACGGGGCATGAGCAGGGGGTGGGTGGGAGGGATAGAGACACACGGGGCATTAGCGGGGGGTGGGCGGGAGGGATAGAGACACATGGGGCATGAGCGGGGGTGGGGGGAGAGACACACGGGGCATGAGCGGGGGGTGGGTGGGAGGGATAGGACACACAGGACATGAGCGTGGGGTGGGTGGGTGGGAGTGATAGAGACACACGGGGCATTAGCGCGGGGTGGGTGGGAGGGATAGAGACAAACGGGGCATGAGTGGGGGTGGGTGGGAGGGCTAGGGGCATGAGCGGGGGGTGGGTGGGAGGGCTAGAGACACACGGTGCATGAGTAGGGAGTGAGGGGAGAGACACACGGGGCATGAGCAGGGTGTCGGGGGAGGGACAGAGAGACACGGGACATGAGCGGGGGTGGACGGGAGGGATAGAGACACACAGGGCATGAGCGGGGTTGGGGGGAGGGAGAAACACACAGGGGCATGAGCGGGGGTGGGCGGGAGGGATAGAGACACACGGGGCATGAGCGCGGGGTGGGCGGGAGGGATAGAGACACACGGGGCATGAGCAGGGGGTGGGTGGGAGGGATAGAGACACACGGGGCATGAGCGGGGGTTGGGTGGGAGGGCTAGAGACACATGGGGCATGAGCGGGGGGTGGGTGGGAAAGCTAGGGGCATGAGCGGGGGGTGGGTGGGAGGACTAGGGGCATGAGCGGGGGGTGGGTGGGAGGGCTAGAGACACACGGGGCATGAGTAGGGGGTGAGGGGAGAGACACGCGGGGCATGAGCAGGGGGAGGGAGAGACACACACAGGCCATGAGCTGGGGGTGGGTGGGAGAGATAGAGACACACGGGGCATGAGCGGGGGGTGGGTGGGAGGTATAGAGACACACGGGGCATGAGCGGGGGGTTTGAGAGACAAACGGGGCATGAGCGGGGGGTGGGTGGGAGGGCTAGAGACACACGGGGCATGAGTAGGGGGTGAGGGGAGAGACACACGGGGCATGAGCAGGGGGTGGGGGAGGGAGAGGCACACAAGGGGCATGAGCGGGGGGTGGGAGGGCTAGAGACACACGGGGCATGAGCGGGGGGTGGGTGGGAGTGCTAGAGACACACGGGACATGAGCGCGGGTTGGGAGTCGGAGGGCTAGAGACACATGGGGCGTGAGCGGGGGGCGGGCGGGAGATCTAGAGACACACGGGCATGAGCGGGGGGTGGGTGGGAGGGCTAGAGACACACGGGGCATGAGCGGGGGTGGGTGGGAGGGCTAGAGACACACAGGGCATGAGCGGGGTTGGGGGGAGGGAGAGAGACACACGAGGCATGAGCGGGGATGTGACCGGGGGGTGGGCGGGAGGGAGAGAGACACACGGGGCATGAGCGGGGGTGGGGTGGAGGGAGAGAGACACGGGGCATGAGTGGGGTGGGGGGAGGGAGAGAGACACACGGGGCATGAGCGGGGGGTGGGCGGGAGGGATAGAGACACACTTGGCATGAGCGGGGGGTGGGCGGGAGGGAGAGAGACACATGGGGCATGAGCGGGGGGTGGAGGGGACCAACAAAAAGACAGAAATGCCGCACGGACATATGTTCGTGCGGTAGATCCTGCTCCTCGGCCCTCCGCTAGCCACCGACGCGGGGCATGAGCGGGGGTGGGTGGGCGGGAGAGAGACACATGGGGCATGAGCGGGGGTGGGGGGAGGGAGAGAGACACATGGGGCAGGGGTGGGGAGGAGGGAGAGAGACACACGGGGCATGAGCGGGGGGAGGGAGAGAGACACACGGGGCATGAGCGGGGGTGGGGGGAGAGGGAGAGAGACACTCAAGGCATGAGCGGAGGGTGGGTGGGAGGGATAGAGACACACGGGGCATGAGCGGGGGGAGGGAGAGACACACACAGGCCATGAGCTGGGGGTGGGTGGGAGAGATAGAGACACACGGGGCATGAGCGGGGGGTGGGTGGGAGGTATAGAGACACACGGGGCATGAGCGGGGGGTTTGAGAGACAAACGGGGCATGAGCGGGGGGTGGGTTGGAGGGCTAGAGACACACGGGGCATGAGTAGGGGGTGAGGGGAGAGACACACGGGGCATGAGCAGGGGGTGGGGGAGGGAGAGGCACACAAGGGGCATGAGCGGGGGGTGGGAGGGCTAGAGACACACGGGGCATGAGCGGGGGGTGGGTGGGAGTGCTAGAGACACACGGGACATGAGCGCGGGTTGGGAGTTGGAGGGCTAGAGACACATGGGGCGTGAGCGGGGGGCGGGCGGGAGATCTAGAGACACACGGGCATGAGCGGGGGGTGGGTGGGAGGGCTAGAGACACACGGGGCTTGAGCGGGGGGGCGGGAGGGATAGAGACACACGGGGCACGAGCGGCGGGTGGGTGGGAGGGATAGAGACACAGGGGGCATGAGCGGGGGGTGGGTGGGAGGGATAGAGACACAGGGGGCATGAGCGGGGGTGGGTGGGAGGGATAGAGACACACGGGGCATGAGCGGGGGTTGGAGGGGAGGGGAGAGAGACACACGGGGTTAGAGCGGGGAGTGGGTGGGAGGGCTAGAGACACACGGGCATGAGCAGGGGGTGGAGGGGAGGGGAGAGACACACGGGGCATGAGCGGCGGGTGGGTGGGAGGGATAGAGACATAGGGGGCATGAGCAGGGGGTGGGTGCGAGGGATAGACACACAGGGTGCATGAGCGGGGGTGGGTGGGAGGGATAGAGACACACGGGGCATGAGCGGGGGGTGGAGGGGAGGGGAGAGACACACGGGGTTAGAGCGGGGAGTGGGTGGGAGGGCTAGAGACACACGGGCATGAGCAGGGGGTGGGTGGGAGGGATAGAGACACACAGGGCATGAGCGGGGGTGGGTGGGATGGATAGAGACACACGGGGCATGAGCGGGGGGTGGGTGGGAGGGGAGAGACAAACGGGGCATGAGCGGGGGTGGGTGGGAGGGCTAGGGGCATGAGCGGGGGGTGGGTGGGATGGCTAGAGACACACGGGGCATGAGTAGGGGGTGAGGGGAGAGACACACGGGGCATGAGCAGGGGTGGGGGGAGGGAGTGATACGGGGCATGAGTGGGGGGTGGGTAGGAGGGATAGAGACACACAGGGCATGAGCGGGGGGTGGGTGGGAGGGATAGAGACACACGGGGCATGAGCGGGGGGTGGGTGGGAGGGCTAGAGACACACGGGGCATGAGTAGGGGGTGAGGGGAGAGACACACGGGGCGTGAGCAGGGGGGGAGAGAGAGACACACGGGGCTTGAGCAGGGGGTGGGTGGGAGGGATAGAGACAAAAGGGGGATTTGCAGGGGGTGGGCGGGAGGGATAGAGACACATGGGGCATGAGCGGGGGTGGGGGGAGAGACACACGGGGCATGAGAGGGGGGTGGGTGGGAGGGATAGAGACACACAGGACATGAGCGTGGGGTGGGCGGGTGTGAGTGAGAGAGACACACGGGGCATTAGCGCGGGGTGGGTGGGAGGGATAGAGACAAACGGGGCATGAGTGGGGGTGAGTGGGAGGGCTAGGGGCATGAGCGGGGGGTGGGTGGGATGGCTAGAGACACACGGGGCATGAGTAGGGGGTGAGGGGAGAGACACACGGGGCATGAGAAGGGGTGGGGGGAGGGAGTGATACGGGGCATGAGTGGGGGGTGGGTAGGAGGGATAGAGACACACAGGGCATGAGCGGGGGGTGGGTGGGAGGGATAGAGACACACGGGGCATGAGCGGGGGGTGGGTGGGAGGGCTAGAGACACACGGGGCATGAGTAGGGGGTGAGGGGAGTGACACACGGGGCGTGGGCAGGGGGGGAGAGAGAGACACACGGGGCATGAGCAGGGGGTGGGTGGGAGGGATAGAGACACACGGGGCATTAGCGGGGGGTGGGCGGGAGGGATAGAGACACATGGGGCATGAGCGGGGGTGGGGGGAGAGACACACGGGGCATGAGCGGGGGGTGGGTGGGAGGGATAGGACACACAGGACATGAGCGTGGGGTGGGTGGGTGGGAGTGATAGAGACACACGGGGCATTAGCGCGGGGTGGGTGGGAGGGATAGAGACAAACGGGGCATGAGTGGGGGTGGGTGGGAGGGCTAGGGGCATGAGCGGGGGGTGGGTGGGAGGGCTAGAGACACACGGTGCATGAGTAGGGAGTGAGGGGAGAGACACACGGGGCATGAGCAGGGTGTCGGGGGAGGGACAGAGAGACACGGGACATGAGCGGGGGTGGACGGGAGGGATAGAGACACACAGGGCATGAGCGGGGTTGGGGGGAGGGAGAAACACACACGGGGCATGAGCGGGGGTGGGCGGGAGGGATAGAGACACACGGGGCATGAGCGCGGGGTGGGCGGGAGGGATAGAGACACACGGGGCATGAGCAGGGGGTGGGTGGGAGGGATAGAGACACACGGGGCATGAGCGGGGGTTGGGTGGGAGGGCTAGAGACACATGGGGCATGAGCGGGGGGTGGGTGGGAAAGCTAGGGGCATGAGCGGGGGGTGGGTGGGAGGACTAGGGGCATGAGCGGGGGGTGGGTGGGAGGGCTAGAGACACACGGGGCATGAGTAGGGGGTGAGGGGAGAGACACGCGGGGCATGAGCAGGGGGAGGGAGAGACACACACAGGCCATGAGCTGGGGGTGGGTGGGAGAGATAGAGACACACGGGGCATGAGCGGGGGGTGGGTGGGAGGTATAGAGACACACGGGGCATGAGCGGGGGGTTTGAGAGACAAACGGGGCATGAGCGGGGGGTGGGTGGGAGGGCTAGAGACACACGGGGCATGAGTAGGGGGTGAGGGGAGAGACACACGGGGCATGAGCAGGGGGTGGGGGAGGGAGAGGCACACAAGGGGCATGAGCGGGGGGTGGGAGGGCTAGAGACACACGGGGCATGAGCGGGGGGTGGGTGGGAGTGCTAGAGACACACGGGACATGAGCGCGGGTTGGGAGTCGGAGGGCTAGAGACACATGGGGCGTGAGCGGGGGGCGGGCGGGAGATCTAGAGACACACGGGCATGAGCGGGGGGTGGGTGGGAGGGCTAGAGACACACGGGGCATGAGCGGGGGTGGGTGGGAGGGCTAGAGACACACAGGGCATGAGCGGGGTTGGGGGGAGGGAGAGAGACACACGAGGCATGAGCGGGGATGTGACCGGGGGGTGGGCGGGAGGGAGAGAGACACACGGGGCATGAGCGGGGGTGGGGTGGAGGGAGAGAGACACGGGGCATGAGTGGGGTGGGGGGAGGGAGAGAGACACACGGGGCATGAGCGGGGGGTGGGCGGGAGGGATAGAGACACACTTGGCATGAGCGGGGGGTGGGCGGGAGGGAGAGAGACACATGGGGCATGAGCGGGGGGTGGAGGGGACCAACAAAAAGACAGAAATGCCGCACGGACATATGTTCGTGCGGTAGATCCTGCTCCTCGGCCCTCCGCTAGCCACCGACGCGGGGCATGAGCGGGGGTGGGTGGGCGGGAGAGAGACACATGGGGCATGAGCGGGGGTGGGGGGAGGGAGAGAGACACATGGGGCAGGGGTGGGGAGGAGGGAGAGAGACACACGGGGCATGAGCGGGGGGAGGGAGAGAGACACACGGGGCATGAGCGGGGGTGGGGGGAGAGGGAGAGAGACACTCAAGGCATGAGCGGAGGGTGGGTGGGAGGGATAGAGACACACGGGGCATGAGCGGGGGGAGGGAGAGACACACACAGGCCATGAGCTGGGGGTGGGTGGGAGAGATAGAGACACACGGGGCATGAGCGGGGGGTGGGTGGGAGGTATAGAGACACACGGGGCATGAGCGGGGGGTTTGAGAGACAAACGGGGCATGAGCGGGGGGTGGGTTGGAGGGCTAGAGACACACGGGGCATGAGTAGGGGGTGAGGGGAGAGACACACGGGGCATGAGCAGGGGGTGGGGGAGGGAGAGGCACACAAGGGGCATGAGCGGGGGGTGGGAGGGCTAGAGACACACGGGGCATGAGCGGGGGGTGGGTGGGAGTGCTAGAGACACACGGGACATGAGCGCGGGTTGGGAGTTGGAGGGCTAGAGACACATGGGGCGTGAGCGGGGGGCGGGCGGGAGATCTAGAGACACACGGGCATGAGCGGGGGTGGGTGGGAGGGCTAGAGACACACGGGGCATGAGCGGGGGTGGGTGGGAGGGCTAGAGACACACAGGGCATGAGCGGGGTTGGGGGAGGGAGAGAGACACACGAGGCATGAGCGGGGATGTGACCGGGGGGTGGGCGGGAGGGAGAGAGACACACGGGGCATGAGCGGGGGTGGGGTGGAGGGAGAGAGACACGGGGCATGAGTGGGGTGGGGGGAGGGAGAGAGACACACGGGGCATGAGCGGGGGGAGGGCGGGAGGGATAGAGACACACTTGGCATGAGCGGGGGGTGGGCGGGAGGGAGAGAGACACATGGGGCATGAGCGGGGGTGGAGGGGACCAACAAAAAGACAGAAATGCTGCACGGACATATGTTCGTGCGGCAGACCCTGCTCCTCGGCCCTCCGCTAGCCACAGACGCGGGGCATGAGCGGGGGTGGGTGGGAGGGAGAGAGACACATGGGGCATGAGCGGGGGTGGGGGGAGGGAGAGAGACACATGGGGCAGGGGTGGGGAGGAGGGAGAGAGACACACGGGGCATGAGCGGGGGGAGGGAGAGAGACACACGGGGCATGAGCGGGGGTGGGGGGAGAGGGAGAGAGACACTCAAGGCATGAGCGGAGGGTGGGTGGGAGGGATAGAGACACACGGGGCATGAGCGGGGGGTGGCCGGGGGGGATAGAGTCACACGGGGCATGAGCGGGGGGTGGGCAGGAGGGATAGAGACACACAGGGCATGAGCGGGGGTTGGGGGGACAAACAAAAACACAGACATGCCGCACGGACATGAGTTTGTGCGGCAAATCCCGCTCCTCGGCCCTCCGCTGGCGGGGTGCTGGATGAACAGGGGACACACGGAGCATGAGCGGGGGTAGTGGGGACAGGAAGGACACACGGGGCATGAGCAGGGGTGGGGGGCACAGAAAGGCCACACGGGGCATGAGCGGGGGGTGGGGCAGACACGGGCATGAGCGGGGGTGGGAGGAACAAGAGACAGACCCACTCCTGCTGACCTGACAAAGCCTCTCATGCGGGAAAGAAAGATGGCGGGCGTCTCTGAAGCCAGACGCACTGCAAGCTTTCATCGCATCCAATGAGAGAGCACGTCAGATGTCCGCGGACATCACGCAAGCTGCTGGCCCAATCTCCGTCCTGTCCGCGGAGCGAACAGGGAAGTCCGTCCGCGGACCGAACACAGATATCACTAATTTTTTTTACCTAATTTTTGGTCATTTTAAAAAACACTACTGGAAGGATTTTCACCAAATTTGCAAAAGCACGCTTTCGGGACCAAGTCGCTGCTCCTGGTCCAAATTTGGTGAAAATCCATCCAGCGGTTTGGGCTGTAGACGCGAGCAAAATTTTGTTCCCATTCAGTCTATGGGAAAAAAAAGTTTTGGAACCCCCCTATAACTTTGCCCCCCCTGGACGAATCCTCACCAAACTTTGCAAACAGATTCAGAGTGACTCAAATACTCTTTTTGTAAAGTTTGGTGAGGATTCGTCCAGGCAGAGCGAAGTTATAAGCCACCCAAAAAGTGCTCTTCCTATGGAAACAGCAACTTAACCATAACTACATGGCCACTACCGTGGCCATGTAATATATATATGGTTGCTGCCACTTATCCTGTAATAAGCTTCTGAAGAAGCATATTCCCTTTTAACCACTCTATCAAATGCCATGTATTGCAGCATTCTGCACCTACTCAAATCAAGTGGCAGCTACTTACATGTACTGCCAAAATATTAAACTTGCTCACCTACCAAGGGCCACTTAAAAATGTTCTACAAATCTTTCGCCTCTGCTTTTCTTTTCGTTTACAAATAGTTACACACAGTGCTGTTATTAATGCACATATGCATGTTTTAACATTCAGGAAAATGCTCCTAAAAAGATAAATGTTTGAACAGTCAGCATTTTCCATTTTTGATTCCATATAAATGTCACACCTTATAGCCCTTCTTGTTGAATCCCTTAGACTGCCATCCTTCCCCACCTGCTCACACATATCTGTATATGGCCAAGGTATCAATATATAACACTTCACCTTGCATATAAAGTACTCTTCTTTCCCAATCTCTACTATAAGACATCAAACATTGCTGCAATTCAGTCCACCATTGCATTACCACTAGGCCAAAGTTTCTCTACTCTTTAAAAACACTACATGGACATGCAGCTCAATATGTAACATAGACCAATAATTCCTCAATCACTATGTGAAACTGATTAACAAAAGTAGAATGAAAACTTTGCAAAAAATAGACTCCTGCCCAGTGCACATCCACACTGGACTGCAAGGGCATTCAATAGCCTGCATTTCAGGAACTGCCTGCAAAAGCACCTTCCGCCACATCAAAATGTTAGCAATCCACCATTCTGCTATACAAGATCGTATGCATAGACTGTACTATGCAAAAAGTCATGCTCTAGAACTCGTATATAACATTCACCTACAGGGTAAAGCCAAAGTACCCCTTTGAGAAATAGAGCACATCCAAAGTAAATATTATGGAACTGAAGTTGACTTGCACAATTCAGTATCTCCAGCTAAAGCCTCAAACCTCCAACCTCCGAGCAAACAAATACAAAAAAGAAATAGCTAAGTTTCAAAACACATCTGCTGAAATACCACCAAGTAAGTATCTGTTGTAGCAGAACATTTTATTAAAAGAACAAAAAATAAGTAGATATGGCCTTATGAAATTGACCATAATTCGAAACATGAAACTACAACTTGTAGCTGTAAAAATTACAAACGTCCGCTCCTGTATGTAAGGGGTGAAGCTGGTTCTGGTAAAAAGTTCTTAATTAAAATAATCAGCACATTTCTACAAGACTTAACCAAAAACAACTTTTAATCTGTTGTAACAGCCCTCACAGGTTTAGCTGCCTACAACAAGGAGGTGTAACTTTACACTGACTACTGCTCCTCCCAGTAGAACACCAAACAAAAAAATGACAATACAACAAATTATAAGCAGAAGCTGCTACTGAATTACACAGAATTCTGAAACATATGGAAGGGCTCCTCAAATATGAAGTAAGCAAGGTTTACAACCTCATGTTGGCTTTATTTAATTTCAGAATACAAGAAGTCCTAAAAAAACAACTAACTGTTTGGAGGAACACACATTATTGTTTACAGAGACATCCTACAGTTAACAACAGTAAGATATCAACCTATTTTCAAAACTTACGGACACACACAAAGCATTAACCCACTTAGCAGCATTGGAAATGTAAATCTCTGGCACATGTTCACTACCGAGAACTAATTCAAATCAGGCTGTATATCGAGCCTATGTTAACATTTTAAAAAGCATTAGAACTGGTCTGCTTACTAAAGATGCAAAGTCCATCTTAAATACTACTCCATGAGATATATGGGCAAAACACTTCTGAGCCTGATCATCTCTTCCTGATGTCATGGAACAATTAACTCAACAAAATATAAATTGCATCTCCTTAATGCCAACCCTTGCAAGCTGTAGTCAATTCAACAATACAACATTGAAAAAAGAAATGCAACTCATACTGCATATCAGCTCCACAGACAAACTAGAAGTGCACAGCATTACACTCCCTATGTGTCAACAAGCAATAACACGAATAAATAGCTTAGAAAAATGTATCCCCAACACGGCTGGATTAGAGAAAGTATTAACTCTTTGTCAAAACTGCTGAGTAATTCTAAAATGCAACCTTGACGTAGAACAAGGTTCAGTCATTGGAGCAATTGGTACAGTTGGTAGCTTCCAAACAAATCCACATGCCAACAACATTTCCTTTTTTCAACATCCACTTTGACAAACATGAAAAAGTTAAACAAAAGTGCCACACAATAGCACAATTCCTTCTTTTCAAGGACATGTATGTATGCAGAGAACAATTGTATCTCTTACATATGCTGTTGCTATCAACAAATCGCAATGTCTAACCCTAGATCACGCATTGATTGACACTGACAGCACAGTCATTAAAGAAGGTATGAGTTACGTAGCACGTTTAAATGCACCCAGTGGTCTATTCCTAGTTAAATTTAATGCAAACAAAGTCAACGCTGACATTCCTTGAATCTTAGAATAGAACAGGCTATGTGCACTGTCCACCCCATCTAGATATGTACCCTGTACCTCAAAAAAGAAAAATTTTAAAAAGAAAACTAAGACAAACAGAACATATCCAAGATCTCCCAACAATGCCTCTAAAGAAACAAAGAACAACTACTGCTATATCAAATAATACAACCACAAAACTGTCTAGTACAAAATTAACTGAATGTCTATCACAAGACAGAGACACATTTCTCTTCTCGAGAAACAACTGCAGGACCATCAAAGGATACAGAGCTAAAACTGTGTGGTCCATTTGTAAAATATAGCAATCATTATTCTCTTTCAACTGCCACCAATTGTTCAAAACATTTACTTAAACGGCTCAGATCAGTTGTGTTTGCAAATGCTTGTCCTTCATAGAAATGCCACAAATAATCCTTACAACAGTTGCAGTGTCTCAGGTGTAAGTTAAGAATTGTACTAATGTACAGGAAAAGTAAAATTCACTATAAACAAGCAAGAAGGTCCATACAAATTCTTAATGCACTTAATACAAGTGCTGGAAACCAAACACATCCCTATAAATCAAATCTTCCAGATTTCATAAACTTGCAAACATACATGCACTCTCTGCAACTATGTTCACAAGAGCAAGTCTCTAATAAACGATTTGTGTATGTATCCAAACCAAAGTCTGAATCTGTTCCATTTCACCAGCTTCTGAAGATTGCAAATAATAGCACATTATGCTCTTTTTGGAATTCAGACAATTGTTCCAACAAATAAATAAACGCTCATGGCCAATGTGTGATACTAATGCTTCTATGGTACAGTGCAGATGGTACCAAAACCAACTGTAAGCTTACAGGTTTCACACATGGCCAAGTATCACTTGGCAAGAACACCTTCACAACAGTAGGCATAATGTAACAATACCTCAGTTACTCCAAAACATAGGTTACCAGCAAATCTAACAAATGCCTTCTTAATATTTCTTCAACCAATAATGAAGGCACTAAACTGTAGCAAAATAAACAGTTACAATATTCCAAAGGGTTTCTAACTACATCCATAAAATTACAATAGTACTTTTAAATTCTAAAATAGTTTGAATACACCAACAGGTCTCTAACAACTTCAAACATACAATTAATTGCAATATACTTCAAATATGCCATTACAGTTCTTGTTAGTGCAATACTTCTTCTAAAAAACAATTTAATCACAATACGCCAATGTTGCCACCAAATCTTACAAATGCCTACTTACTATTCCTTCAACCAAGATTTATTCACTAAACTATAGTAAAATAAACAGTTAGAGTACGTCAACTGGTATCTAACTACATCTAAAATACTACAATATAACTTTTAAAAACAAAAATAGTTTGAGTACACCAACAGGTATCTAACTACTTCTTAAATATCCTTCATTGCGATACACTTCCAAAATACCATCACAGTTATTTGTACTGCAAAACTTCTTGTAATGTCCAATATAGTTAGAAAATGCCAGCAGGTATTTAAGTACTTTTAACATTCCCTTAATTACAACACACTTCAAACAAACATACTATCACAGTTACACTCAAATAATTATAATTTGTTTTTAAACCTCTATGGATTTTATTTCCCAATGACCCAATGATTATTTTATGTCAGTACAACAACAGTGTATTGTGGGGTGAAATCTAGCCCCTGAAGGGCAGAAATAAAGGGACCAGAGTCAATTGTGAATGCTCACCAAAATATAAGGCCAGCACAGAAATGATGAGGTCTGACATAAGGCCTATTGAACCTAACATCTAAAGGAAAGCAAGTGAGCCTAAAATTAAAGGTGTGAAGATGTGTGCAATGCCTTTTGGAAGGAAAGAAGGACATGTGGCTGACAAATCCATGGAGAGCTGTACTCACACATATAGAGAAACAGGAGTGAGTACAGTACCTTCAGTGGAATACCAAGCAGTCAAAGTGAAACAGAGCTCATTACATGTAAAATAAATAAAAGAATGTCATTTTGTTTTTCCCTCATCCAAATTGACAGTATGCTGAAAGAAATGTTCACTAGCATGTAAAATAAATAAAGGAATGTCATTTCATTTTCCCTCATCCAAAAATTGACAGTATGCTATGAGAAATGATCACTAGCATGTAAAATAAATAAAATATTGTCATTTTTTTCCATTATCCAAATTGACAGTATGTTAAGAGAAATGCTCACTCGACTTTCAAAGCTTGAACATGATGTTCTCATACAACAGCCCTATGCATGTACACAATCTAGAAGTGATTTATTTATTTATTGATTTTATTTATTTTAATTCTTGTAATGCACCAACATGCCCGTATGCCTCAGGGCGCACATAAAACTGGACACAACAAACAGACACACATGGTAGAGAAAGAAGAAGGGTCAAGGAGTTATTCCAGATTGAAGAAGTGGGTTTTTACAGCACGTTTGAATACAGTGTAGTCCTGGATCTGCCGCATCTGGGCTGGGAGTTTTTTTCCATAGAAGGGGACCTTGAGCGTCAGGAGTGGTACCTCGAAATTTGGCTGTCCTGTATTTTGGATGCTTGAGAATAGTGGCAGAGGATGAACGAAGGTTCCTCGTGTTGGATTTAGTGCTAATGCGGGCTGACAAATAAGTAGGGCTACAGAGGCTGAGGCATTTGTGGGTCGTGGTCAATATCTTGTGCGTTATCTGATGTTTAACGGGAAGCCAGTGAAGTTTTTTCCTAAAAGTGGAGATGTGTGTACGACGGTACTGATTGAAGATATTACGTACAGCATTATTCTGAGCCACTTGTAGTGATTGGATGTTGGAGGCTGTGGTGCCCGCCAGGAGGCTGTTGCAATAATCCAATCTTGAATTGATCAATGCAGTGGACAGAAGGGCACAGTTTTCTTCCGAAATAAATGGTCGAGTATAGCCTATTCTTTTATTTATAAGACCGCAGCTAGATTTAATGCTGGAGACATGGGACTTCATAGAGAGTTCTTCGTCAAGAACGACACCCAGGGTCTTGACTTTCTTCTGGACGAGAATAGTATTGTCGGCAATATGGAAACTAGCATAGTTGGAGTCGAGTTTCGCCCGAGTGTTTTTTGATGCCACGATGAGGAGTTCAGTTTTTTTGTCATTCAGGGCAAAAGAATTGCAGGCCATCCAGTCTTATATGGCTTTGTATAATTTATTGATGGTTACTGTATCGCTGCTATAGGAGCCACTCAGCTGTATGACCACCTGAGCATCATCAACGTAGTTTGTGTATTGCACTCCTAATTTGTTTAAGAGATCAAGAAGGGGACGGATATAAAGATTGAAAAGCAGAGGCGATAGACAGGAGCCCTGAGGAACTCTGCATGTCTGAGATATTGGAGAAGATTGATTATCGCCAACACAGACCCTCACCATTCTGGGACCCAGAAAGGAAGCAATCCATCTGGATGCAATTACGGAGCAGTTGACGACCTCTCCGAGCCTTGACTCCAGTAAACTGTGATCAACTAGGTCGAAGGCTGCAGAGAGGTCTAGTAACATGAGCAAAGCAGCTTGATTATTATCAGCTATGCTAGCTAAGGTAGATTTAAGATCTAGCATTGCTGTCTCAGTCCCGTGACAAGCCCTGTAGCCCGACTGACGGGTACCCAAGATGTTATATTTTTCAACATGGGCTTGTAACTGTAAATAGGCAAGTTTGTCAATTATCTTGAAAAAATATGGCACGTTGGTAATGGGCCTGTAATTGTCTTCGTTCGCTGGGTCAAGATTTTCCTTTTTCAATAAGGGTGTAATCCACGCTGATTTTAACAGTTCCGGTACCAGGCCCTCATCAAAAGAGAGATTGACCAGTTTGGTAATCCATGGAACCAGAGTTTCTAAGGACTCCTTAAGAGTGCTTGTGGGGCAGTCGTCAGCAGGAAAGGACGTGTCTTTAAGGTCCTTTATGATTTTGAGTACTTCATCTTCGGTGTAGTGTGTGAAAGAGAATTGAGGGATATTATTTTCGCAGGTATTGGGCAGAATGGTGTCTGTGGGAGTTTGCGGGGATGTTACATTGCCTAGGGCTTTATTTATTTTTTCTTTGTGAGAATCAATCTTGAGTAGAAAGGCATTATGTATGCCCTGACACCATTTATTGTCCTTAATGATGTTATTAGTGGTTGGGGGCTGATTTTGGAACTCCGCTAAGATTTTGAAAAGCTCCCCAGTGTTGGATTGAGCATTCACTATCCTTGCGTTATAATGTGTGGCCTTAGCTTCTGTGATGAGTTTTTTGTAATTGACGATGGATTTTTTGTAATTGGTTAGAGTGTTGTCGTTGGGATCTTTCCTCCAAACTCTTTCGAGGGCACTTTTTTCTTGTCTGGCTAAAAGAATTTAATTTGTGAACCAGGTGTTCTTTGTGGTTTTGGTCTTTATTGTCTTCATTTTCAGTGGGGCAAGGTCGTTAACTGCTTCTTTGATGTTGGTAGACAGATGATTGATAAGTTTCGAGGAGTCAACAAAGTTGTCAAGGGGTTGAAGTTGATAATCATGTATTTTGAAACTGTCTGCCTTATAAGATGGCGTATAAAATTGCAATTGTGGGTGAGTTTTAAAGGCCACTTGCTGCAGGGTACATGAACAGTCATTTCTCCCAACATGAAACTAACCTCGAGGACCTTCCCTCTGCTGCCCCAGAGATACAGGCCTGGTTGTCATCATAAATCAGGGTCATTACTTAAAATATAAGCAATAAATACACTGCTGAGATCGGAACCACAGTGAAAAACAGATAAGCCCATGTCTGTTGTTGCAGCAAGAGTGACCTTGAGGTCACAATTCCCATAAAATGTCCATTAAGAGTTACTATCAGGGCCTCACATGCCTTGATAGGGGAGGCAAACCTAAACATGAGTCTCTTTGCTAAGTCACATGCCTAAGCGGAAATTAAACTTACCAGAAAGGGTGGGGGCCTGTGAAACTGCAGTTTTATTAAATGGGAAAAATACAATTTATTGCATAACAAGGGCAGTGTGCATGAACAACGGTCATTCCAGACTTTTATTTATGGTGACAGTCACCCCCTTGTAACCATGCTAAACAATTTTGGTATGATAAACATAACTAAAGTTATTAATGAAAATATGATTTGGGCCTTCCCTTGATTCTGAGAGATGTGAAAGTTGTATAAGCATGCAGATAATAATTAACATATGAGCTGTAAAATGGAATATTTTTCACTGATATGGCCCCTGAGTAAATGAATAGGAAGGGCATGCAAACATCAGACTAGCCTTATCTGATACGCCGTAAAATGTAGTTCTCAAAAATATATGCATACATGTAAAGATTTGAAAATATAGGGTACTTGCCATGTTAAGAGATTGCGAGTTTAAAACATGACCAACCACATCCGGAAAAGTGGGATGATGAAGCTTTCCCCTCCCACAGCTGGGAATCACTTCCCCATCCCATTGTCCTATTAGCACACAGGTGGGAGGTGAGTAGTGTAAACCAGCCAATCCCTTTCACAAGAAACATGACAAGTTATGATGTCATCTGCCCTATAAGTAAATCAGTTTGCATTAGAACTGGATTTCTTCCACTAATTCCGAGAGGTAACCTGCTGCTAAAATCTGGCGAGAAACATCCCAGCAGAGAGGCCTCATTCTTGAATTGGAGACAGGAACCAAGAAACATAGACGCTGATTGGGACACCTTGGAGAATTCAGAGTAGACCCTTGACTGACCCCCTTGCAGTCCCAGCGGTGCTGTCACAGTTTAGACAAACTTTATAAAGGATACAGTCGTGTAAAGGATACAGTCAGCATCCACTCTCGGGAAGCCCTTTCCGCTCTGGGGTAGCTTGAACGTGCAGTGAACCAGATTCTTCCGGGACACCTTGCGCGTGATGCTAAACAAGACTTCCCCCCAAGAGCATAGCCTGTAGGAATTTAATAATAACTAACAGGCCAGGGGCTTGAGTGAAAAGGCAGGAGCAGCGACAACAGAGCTAAGGGAGCAAACAAAACAATGATTTAATAGGATGAACTAGGGTTATCCAAAATGCAGCGACCAGCCACCCACAATTACCCTCTCTTACCTGCTTAGCCAGAAAGATATCCCACAACCTTATGTGAGTCCAAACACACCACGAAAACCAGGTGATGCAGGAAGAAGGTCCCAGTTGGTCGAAGTTAGTGTAGAGGTTCACCTAACCCAAACGGCACGAGGGCGCCGCTAATGTCCAAAAAGAAATCCCTTGTTCAATTCAGCAAAGCATCCCTGAAGTGATGGTAAGCAATCCAGGTAGCGACCAGTAGAATCAGGAAAGCGTCCATATAGTCACGTTGATGCGTAGAGTGATGTGTCTTGTGACGAAATGAAAAGTACCATTAAACAATCCAGAATGCGTAGAATATTGAAGGGGAATTAGGAAGTCCGTGGAGATAGCAGCCAGAGATAAACAAAGCTTAATTTGAAGTTCAGTGATGAGGAAGCAAATCCGAAAACGTCACAACAAACAGGAGCAGGAGAGAGCAATCCGTATACAAAGCCAGGGGTCTGATTACCAAAGGGAAAACAGTCGAGGGTTTTAGCGCCAGAAATGGTAAGGGAGGAGACGTATGGAATAGTCCGTAAAGCAAGAGCCGGGTCCAGGAGATTTCAGAAAACAGGATAACCAGAATCGGGCACTTCAACTAACTGCTTAGTTTTAGGAGCACCCGTGGCATGGACAATCTGAGTTAAATACGAGTCTCTTTCCCAGGACGTGAGACGCGTTGTTGGCGTGTCATGTGACCGCAAAAAGGGGGAATGCTGGGAAATGTAGTGTGGCGTGTCCCGCGGCTTGGAAATAGTCGCCAAGGCAACTTCCACATGGAAACGGATGACCCCAGTCGTCCGTGTGCAGGAACGCGGGGCATGACAGTACCCCTCCGCAAAGAGCGACTATCCCTGCGGGCACGCAATCTTTCCAAAAAGAAGGCACGCAAAAGCCGGGGTGCATGTACATTTGAGGCCGGTTCCCAAGTTCTATCTTCGGGGCCGTAACCTTTCCAATCAATCAGGTAAGATCGTACTCCGTGACGCAGACGAGTGTCCAGTATAGCATGCACTTCGTATTCATCTTCCCCCTGCACGTCGATGGGAGCGGGAGCAACAGAAAGACGGGTACCAGGTACAAAGGGGCGGAGGAGGGAAACATGGAAAACAGGGTGAATCCGCCAATGAGATGGAATGTCCAAACGGATTGCCGCAGGATTGAGACAATGCAGTACCTTATAAGGACCTACATAGCGAGGCAAAAGCTTTCGTTTACCCCGAATGTTGAGATGCTTGGTCGAGAGCCAGGCACGATCACCCGGTGCATAAGAGGGGGCAGGTGAACGATGCCTATCCACTTGTTCTTTTGTCCGAGACTGCGCAGCCAGGAGATGAGACATAATCGAATCGCGGATAGCAACCAATGTGTCTCTTGTAGATTTTGCAGCAGGGATCTGGTCCAATGAAGGTAGGACATGCGGAAGAATCCTTGGGTGTAGACCATACAAAGCGTAAAACGGGGAACCACCTGTTGAAGAGTGCCGAGAGTTATTATAAGCAAATTCTGCGGTTCCCAGAACAGACAACCAGTCGGTCTGATGTTGCAAGCACAGACAGCGAAGGTACTGCTCCATGGTGCCATTGGTGCGTTCGGTTTGTCCGTCCGTTTGAGGGTGGTAGGATGATGAAAGCCGTGCATCTATGCCCAAGGAATGGGTAAGGGCTCTCCAAAACCGTGAGGTAAACTGGGTGCCCCGATCGGAAATCATGATTGTAGGAAGACCGAAGAAACGTACCACATTATCGAAGAATAGTTTAGCCAACAATGGAGCAGTAGGTAGACCAGAACATGGTATAAACCGTGCCATCTTTGTGAAAACATCCACTACTACCAGCACAGTTGACATCCCCCTGACCAAGGGGAGTTCCACCACGAAATCTAGAGTAACCGTATGCCACGGATGTGGTGGGAGAGGCATCTTCATCAATAGACCGAAAGGTTTCCCAGGTTGTCTCTTGCATTGAATACACACCGCACACTTGGATACGTATGAATCAGAATCTTTCCTCATGCCCGGCCACCAGCACCATCGATGTAACAGGTCATAGGTTTTAAGCTGACCCGGGTGCGCAGCCAACGGGGTATCATGTGCCCATTCCAAGGCCTTCCGTCTGGTTTGGTCATCAGGTAAATACAAAAGCCCATGAACATAAGGAAGACCCGTAACGATTCGGGCATCCAAAGTATTGAGAAAAGAAGCATGATCTTTGGTCCACTGTCGTACTCGGTCAAGGAGTGAGGCGGAGACCGAACAGACACATACTACAGAACCCGAGAGCAATATAAGCGACACCGAGTCCTGGGTAATAAAATCGGTACCGACACGGGATAGGGCATCCGCCTTCCCATGTAGAAGGCCAGGGCGATATGTAACCGTGAAATCAAATAGTGTGAAGAACAAATGCCAACGTATTTGGCGGGCATTAGTACATTTTGCATGTGAAAGAGCTTGGAGGTTCCGATGGTCAGAGTACACCGTTATGGTGTGTCGAGCACCCAGGAGATGGTGTCTCCACTCCTTGAAAGCCGCTCGAATTGCCAGAAACTCTCTCTCCATAACGGTATAGTTGCGTTCAGCCGGGGACAGTTTTCGGGAGAAATAGGCCACCGGGTGCAACCGCTGCGTAGCAGGGCAGGTCTGAGACAGGATGGCCCCCACCGCTATTGCGGAGGCATCAGCCTCCACTATAAAAGGGAGAGAGGAGTTTGGGTGTTGTAGAACAGGAGCTGTGGTGAAGGCCTTCTTTAATGCCTCAAAGGCCGACTGGGCTTCATTGTCCCAAACAAAGGGGACTTTGGGACTAGTGAGACGAGTAAGAGGTGCCACTATTTCAGAGAAGGAGGCAATAAAGCGTCTGTAGAAATTTGAAAAACCCAGAAAAGACTGGAGCGCTTTTACAGAGTCCGGAACCGGCCAGTCCATCACAGCTTTGACTTTGGAAGTGCACATGAGCACCCCTTTTGCTGATATTTGGAACCCTAAGAACTCAACTGAGGCGGCATGGAACACACATTTCTCTAGCTTAGCATAGAGGGAGTGAGTACGTAAACGCCGCAGCACGGAGCGGACATGCTGGATGTGTTGAGTGAGTGAATCCGAGAATATCAGGATGTCGTCTAAGTAGATTACTACATAACAATCCAGCATGTCTCCAAAGATGTCGTTAACGAAGTGCTGAAAAGTGGCGGGGGCGTTACAAAGCCCAAAGGGCATGACACAGTATTCGTAGAGCCCAAACTTCGTCTTAAAAGCTGTTTTCCATTCATCACCACTTCGCATTCTGACCAAATTATATGCCCCTCTGAGATCTAATTTGGTATAAATGGTGGAAGATGTCATCTTGTCAAGTAGTTCCGTTATGAGGGGTAGTGGGTACTGGTTTTTTATTGTTATCTTGTTCAAGGCCCTATAATCTACGCAAGGGCGTAGGTCTCCCTCCTTTTTTGGCACAAAAAATATGGGAGAGGCAGCAGGGGACCGGGAAGGTCGAATATGTCCCAGACGCAATGCTTTATCCACATACTCTTTTAGATGTTCCTCTTCTTGGACGGTTAAGGAGTAGACACGACCGTGAGGCACCACTGCCCCAGGCACTAAGTCGATGGGGCAGTCGTAACAACGGTGTGGAGGGAGTTTCTCTGATAGTCCCTTGTCAAAGACATCAGAAAAGTCCTTGTATACCGTCGGCAGTTGGGACGTTGGATCACTCCGCGTGGCATTAATGGAGGGGACATTAGCCACCAAAGCCAAACAAGGAGAAACAGACGTCGTATCTGGGTTTTGAAGACAATGTTGGGTACAAAACACAGAAGAAAAACGCACCGTCTGTTGGATCCAGTCGATTTCAGGGTTGTGAGTCCGAAGCCAGGGGAGACCAAGAATGATCCCAAACTGAGGGGCCGAAATAAGGTCAAATACTATATGTTCAGCGTGGCCTTCTGTGGTGGACATGCAAAGCGGGGTTGTCTGTTCCGTTACCCATCCGGATACCAGACGAGAACCGTCTACAGCATGCACCTCCTCAGGTCTAACCTTAGGAACTACCATTAAACCATGGCACCGAGCCAACTGTATATCCATGAAGTTACCGTTAGCCCCCGAATCAATCATGACTGGATTGGTGAAAGGTTCCACACCAGGGATCACAAAATACATAGCCAGGTAGATGTGTGAGGAGGGGGAACGTTGTTCCGAGCCATCCGTTTTGTGACTCATCCTTAGGGCTCGGCTTAAGGACGAGTCTTGGCGTTTCCCGCCATCTTGACAGGTCGCCTAGGGCATACACGGATATAGTGGCCTGACTGGCCGCAATAGAAACATAGATTGTTAACCATACGCCGTTCCCGTTCGGCTTTGGTTAATGGACCTCTGACAGCTCCTATTTGCATCGGTTCGACCTCTCCTGGAGAGGCAGAAGAGGAGGTTTCTGGCTTGGCTGGAAGACGAAGATCAGGGATACGTCGTTCGCCACGTCTCTGTCGTAGCCTAGCATCGACCTGTAAAGCCAGGTCTACCAGTTCCGGAAAACTGGGCGGTAGAGCCGGTACCACTGATAGAGCGTCTTTTAACTCTTCCGAAAGAACCCTTATAGAAGACGGCTGCTTTCTTCTGTTCGGGCCATGTAGTTTCCGCTGCTAACTGATTAAAGCGGGCAAGGTAAGATAAGAGGTCCGTTTTGCCCTGACTGATAGCAAGGAACTCGAGGTCGGAAGTTTGTGCCTTGTAACGCATGTCGAATACTCTATTCATGGATTGAATAAGGGTATCAAAATCATACAAGGCTGGGTCGTTGGCTTCGAGTAACGGGTTAGCCCAAGCCGCTGCTGTTCCTCCCAAATGGGAAAGAAGGAACGCTGCTTTAGTAACAGCATCAGGAAATGCCAGTGGCCGACACAGAAAATGCAGACGGCACTGATTTATGAAGGTCCGATATGTTTTTGGATCTCCAAAAAAGCGTTCCGGAGGGGCCAAGGAAAAGGTCCAGGAAGTACAATGGGGGCTGAAGCAGGAGGTTGAACTTGGGGTGTAGGAGGAGCTGCCGCTGCAACAGCATCATCAAACTCCTCATCGGGTGGTAGTGGCTGCACGAAACTCTGTAGTACATCCATACGCTGATGGAGGGTCGCATGTGCTGATGCCATGTCGGTACGCAAAGCCGCAAAGGCTTGCATCAAAGTAGCCATTTGATCAGCTCCGGTGTCCATGACCGACAGGCAAAAATAGAATAGGCTCCTAAATCTGTCACAGTTTAGACAAACTTTATAAAGGATACAGTCGTGTAAAGGATACAGTCAGCATCCACTCTCGGGAAGCCCTTTCCGCTCTGGGGTAGCTTGAACGTGCAGTGAACCAGATTCTTCCGGGACACCTTGCGCGTGATGCTAAACAAGACTTCCCCCCAAGAGCATAGCCTGTAGGAATTTAATAATAACTAACAGGCCAGGGGCTTGAGTGAAAAGGCAGGAGCAGCGACAACAGAGCTAAGGGAGCAAACAAAACAATGATTTAATAGGATGAACTAGGGTTATCCAAAATGCAGCGACCAGCCACCCACAATTACCCTCTCTTACCTGCTTAGCCAGAAAGATATCCCACAACCTTATGTGAGTCCAAACACACCACGAAAACCAGGTGATGCAGGAAGAAGGTCCCAGTTGGTCGAAGTTAGTGTAGAGGTTCACCTAACCCAAACGGCACGAGGGCGCCGCTAATGTCCAAAAAGAAATCCCTTGTTCAATTCAGCAAAGCGTCCCTGAAGTGATGGTAAGCAATCCAGGTAGCGACCAGTAGAATCAGGAAAGCGTCCATATAGTCACGTTGATGCGTAGAGTGATGTGTCTTGTGACGAAATGAAAAGTACCATTAAACAATCCAGAATGCGTAGAATATTGAAGGGGAATTAGGAAGTCCGTGGAGATAGCAGCCAGAGATAAACAAAGCTTAATTTGAAGTTCAGTGATGAGGAAGCAAATCCGAAAACGTCACAACAAACAGGAGCAGGAGAGAGCAATCCGTATACAAAGCCAGGGGTCCAATTACCAAAGGGAAAACAGTCGAGGGTTTTAGCGCCAGAAATGGTAAGGGAGGAGACGTATGGAATAGTCCGTAAAGCAAGAGCCGGGTCCAGGAGATTTCAGAAAACAGGATAACCAGAATCGGGCACTTCAACTAACTGCTTAGTTTTAGGAGCACCCGTGGCATGGACAATCTGAGTTAAATACGAGTCTCTTTCCCAGGACGTGAGACGCGTTGTTGGCGTGTCATGTGACCGCAAAAAGGGGGAATGCTGGGAAATGTAGTGCGGCGTGTCCCGCGGCTTGGAAATAGTCGCCAAGGCAACTTCCACATGGAAACGGATGACCCCAGTCGTCCGTGTGCAGGAACGCGGGGCATGACAGGTGCCCAGATATTCCCTGATGCCCAGTTCAAGGCCTATCCTGTAACTACCCCAAAGCGATAGATTGTGTAGGCCCTCTATTTTCCCAGCATTGTTTTAGTTATTTCCCCATAGAAAAATATCCTGTTTGTGTAGATCCCTAGCATATTTAATCAAAGTAAATCACGGGATGTGTTTATTGGCATTTGAAACATCACACTCTTCCCAGTGTTTTGTGACTCGGTATAGACATAAAGATTTGACAAAAAGAAAGAATCCCAAAATCCTGTTCCCACGTGAGTGTGCAGGGTGCAAAATGAAATTCCCCATTGATCCCCTTCGATTTAAATCAGATGGGTGAAGACTGGTAGTGCCTTTGCATATGCAAGGTACAAAACAAAATTGCCCCTTTGTACTTATTGTGCTCTGACCAAAACCCCAAAGCCCTGCCTGTTCTTGTTAGGATAAGAAAACAAATTTCCCATTGCTTTTCTTTATTTCACATTAGTTGTGCTTAATATCCCAAAACCAATGTACCTATTCTCTGACCAAATCCCGAAAGCCCTGCCTGCTCTTGTTATGTGTAGCAAAACTCATTTCCCATTGCTTTTCTGTCTCCCATATTGTTTCTGTGATTAGAAATCCCAATACCGACTTTCCGATTGTGTTCCCACTCTCTGCCACTACCTTCCATTCAGAGGAATCAAGTTTAACTGATGTTTGGATGGTGAGGGTTGTTGAGAGAAAGCATAACTAAATCTCCAATCACTGTGTTTGTGGAATTGTTATTTTCCTGTATTGGTGGGTGATGTAAAGGGAAATAACTGTGACTGCACATCTCTGTGTTGGTGCCTTAATGGAAGTTATTTTTGTTCTTGTGTTGCCACAGCATTGGTGGCTGATGTATTTGTGAAATTTGGTTTAAATAAATTCATAATTCTATATCGTTAATACACACCGGCCCGGTTCCTAGTCCATTGTGGAAGCGTGTACTTGTTGGGTTGGGTGTGAGACAGGTTACAGCCCTCACTAAATAGAACCTGAATCAAAATCATAGTGATTTGTTGTGCTGCACATCCATTGGGGCAAAGTCACTCCCTGAGTTGAGCGTGACAGCATAATAAACTGCAACAGTAGCAAACACTAATGTTTTACAAAACATAGCACAAAGAATGTATCATTGATGAGGGTAAAAAAACTAAATATATATAAAACGGTATGCAATTAAAGCTTTTAAACTATCCTGGGTTTAAAAACCCATATTGCAGCTTTATTACCGTATGCAACTAAGTAACCATGCCAAGTATTATCCAATTTGTTATCTTCACAAAGAAACAAATACATTTTCCATAAGCACTATACTCATTTGTACTACAATCATAAACACCATATACACTTCAATTATATCATTGCACCATATTAGAAATAATGTCTACACCCCTACAGTACCTATAATTACTACACTAAGTGTTGCCATACCCCCAAAAATCTGGCCACTGTCCACAACCACCACAATACAATGAAACCATATAAAACGTATATACAATACTCTTTTAAATAAAAAGACTTGCCAGAGCCCCTTGCTTATTCAAATAAGGTCTGCAGACACTAAAATTGACTGTGACTTGGCGGCATATGCAAATCTTTTTTAACCTATAAAAACAGTTCCATGTCAACATTATTCCACTCCTTCACCTTTTTCAGACCCTCTTTCGGCTACCAAATAATCCCAAATTTGTTTTCTAGCCTTTTTTTTTTCACTGAGCTGTTCATGGTCAGCGGCCATGTCCACGGACTCAGCGACACCTGACAACCCATTTTTCACCTATAAAAACAACTCCATGTCAACTTTACTCCACTCCTGCACCCTTTCCATCTCCTCTTTTGGCCACTAAATAACCCCAAATGTGTCTTGCAACCTTTTTCCTCATGGCGCTATTCACAGACACCGGAGGCTGTCCGGAGATCCAACATGACAAGAGTTTTTTTAAAAAAATGATTTGGCTCATGTTTTTGACCATCCAATCAGCAGGCAGGTACAATATCACGCCAGACCCTGAGTGTTCCAGAGGCGTTTGCGGACCCTGAATCAGTAAGTGAGTCCACGGATTAGACTCAATATCACTCATTTTTTTACCTCCTCTTTGGCAATTTTGTTTAAAACGTCTGGGGGGAGGCTAATTTATAAGCCATAAGTCATAAGCCACCCAAAAGGTGCTCTATGAGTTGAGCAACTTAACCATAACAGTTAACAGGACTTTGTAGTTACAAGTAAAACTGAAAAGCTTCAGAAATTCACCAGTTATGGTAAGTTAAGCAATCATAACTCACGCCACCACTGAACACTGCTAGACTAACACCCAGGACATCAAAGAAGACATCACACATTTCATTAATGGCATACTGATGACGTCACATATCTGGGCCACTCGTTTTTGTTCACTGACATCGAAGCCAGGTGGTTTTGTTCATTAACAGTTAAAATATGAACATTGAAAAGGTGCTCTATATCTGGTTGTTTTGTAGGTTTTCAAAGTACTTTACTCACGGTTTGGTCTCAGCTCATGGTGCACATATATGGAGCAATACGTAGGCCTCAAACACACAATTCATTTGTATACATGATGATGAACTTTAATGTTATTGACATTTCCTGATGATGTTGTTTCTTTCTTCCTTACTTTAGTTTCCCTGTATGTGCCACTGAGTTGTATGCATTGTGGGTCTTCATATGTCTTCATATGTATTGTTTGTACTAACAAGTATGTAGTAAGTCTTGAATTATTAGCTATTTATTCCATGTTCAACATCACTCAAAACTCTTACAAAATAGCATTCATTATTTTGCTATTGAAAATTACCAGATTAAAAATATTGTACTTTTATGGTGCATGCTGCAGCCATTGCCCATCTGTATGTATGATTAGGTTTCTGTATCAACAACAACACTGCAATATACAGGGTAATTCATATAATCCAGTGCACAAGTGGAGCATCCGGCTGGCGCACAGTGTGCGTGTGCGACAATCTGCGCCAGCCGCGTGCGCTAAAATCCATTTCCGCGCACAGCGTCGTCATGGATTTTAACATCCAAAACCAGCCGTGGCACAGAGTGGCGCAGCGACCCTTCAGTAGCGCCAGTTATGAACCTCCCCGTGCGCCATGCACAGCGCACAAATCCCGTACATGGCGCACAGGCCCCCAACCACGAAAACGCATGTAAATCTCCCTGTGCACTCCTCCCAATACATGTACACCCCGGCACGGGGAGTTTCACATGTGATTGGCCCTGTGCGAGCGGGGTACATGTATAACTGGGGTTCCCGGGAAGTTTGACACACGATTGGCCTTGTGCGAGCGGGGTACATGTATTACTGGGGTTCGCGGGAAGTTTCACATGCGATTGGCCCTGTGCGAGTGGGTTACGTGTATTATTGGGGTTCGCGGGAAGTTTCACACGCGATTGGCCCTGTGCGAGCGGGTTACGTGTATTACTGGGATTCGCGGGAAGTGTCACACGCGATTGGCCCTGTGCGAGATGGGTATGTGTATTACTGGGGTTCGTGGGGAGTTTCACACGCGATTGGCCCTGTGCGTGCGGGGTACGTGCATTACTGGGGTTCGCGGGAAGTTTCATACGCGATTGGCCTTGTGCAAGCGGGTTACGTGTATTTCAGTGGTGTGTGAGAAGTTTCACACGCAATTTCGCTGTCAGAGCAGGGTATGTGTATTTCGGGGGTGTGCGTGAAGTTTCACACGCAATTTCACTGTCAGAGTGGTGTACGTGTATTTCGGGGGTGCACGTGAAGTTTCACACTCAATTTCGCTGTCAGAGCGGAGTACGTGTATCCAGTTGGGTGCGCGGGGAGCCCCACACGTGAATTGGCAGTGTGGGTCCTCCCAGGTGTCCCCTCTACCCCCTCCATGGCCCCTGCAGGCAGCCCACACCACAGGGGACTACCCTGCATCCCTGGTCATGTCCCGCAGGCAGCCCATCCACCACGGGCATGCCCCCCAGCCAAGCCACATGTCACGTTGCAATATGATCACCAACTCATGTCCCCCTACACCCCCACCACCCAGCAGTGAGGGGCACCTGCCAGCAGGCCCCCACTCATTTCCCACTCATGTCCCCCAGCACCCCCACCCCCCAGCGGTGAGGGGTACCTGCCAGCAGGCCCCCACTCATGTCCCCCTGCACCCCCATCCCCCAGCGGTGAGGGGCACCTGCCAGCAGGCAGCCACTCATGTCCCCCTGCACCCCCACCCCCCAGCGGTGAGGGGCACCTGCCAGCAGGCCCCCACTCATGTCCCCCTGCACCCCCGCCCCCCAGAGGTGAGGGGCACCTGCCAGCAGGCCCCCACTCATGTCCCCCTGCACCCCTACCCGCCAGCGGTGAGGGGCACCTGCCAGCAGGCCCCCACTCATGTCCCCCTGCACCCCCACCCCCCAACGGTGAGGGGCACCTGCCAGCAGGCCCGTACTCATGTCCCCCTGCACCCCCACCCCCCAGCGGTGAGGGGCACCTGCCAGCAGGCCCCCACTCATGTCCCCCTGCACCGCCACCCCCCAGCGGTGAGGGGCACCTGCCAGCAGGCCCCCACTCATGTCCCCCTGCACCCCCACCCCCAGCGGTGAGGGGCACCGGTCAGCAGGACCCCACTCATTTCCCCCTGTACCCCATCCCCCAGGGGTGAGGGGTACCTGCCAGCAGTCCCCCACTCATGTCCCCCTGCACTCGCATCCCCCAGCAGTGAGGGGTACCTACCAGCAGGCCCCCACTCATGTCCCCCTGCACCCCCACCCCCCAGCAGTGAGGGGTACCTGCAAGCAGGCCACCACTCATGTCCCCCTGCACCCCATCCCCCAGCAGTGAGGGGCACCTGCTGGCAGGCCCCCACTCATGTCCCCCTGCACCCCCACCCCCCAGCAGTGAGGGGCACCTGCCAGCAGGCCCATACTCATGTGCCCCTGGACCCCCATCCCCCAGCAGTGAGGGGTACCTGCCAGCAGGCCCCCACTCATGTCCCTCTGCACCCCCACCCCCCAGTAGTGAGGGGCACCTGCCAGCAGGCCCCCACTCATGTCTCCCTGCACCCCCACCCCCAACAGTAAGGGGCACCTGCCAGCAAGCCCCCACTCATATCCCCCTGCACCCCCATCCCCCAGCAGTGAGGGGCACTTGCCAGCAGGCCCCCACTCATGTCCCATTCATGTGCCCCTGAACCCCCACCCCCCAGCAGTGAGGGGCACCTGCCACCACACCTCCACACATGTCCCCCTGTACCCCCATCCCCCAGCAGTGAGGGGCACCTGCCAGCAGGCCCCCACTCATGTCCACCTGCACCCCCACCCCCTCAGCAGTGAGGGGCACCTGCCAGCAGGCCCCCACTTATGTCCCCCTGCACCCCATCCCCCAGCAGTGAGGGGCACCTGCCATCAGGCCCACACTCATGTCCCCATGCACCCCCATCCCCCACCAGTGAGGGGGACCTGCCAGCAGGCCGCCACTCATGTCCCCCTGCACCCCCATCCCCCAGAAGTGAGGGGCACCTGCCAGCAGGCCCCCACTCATGTCCCACTCATGTCCCCCTGCACCCCATCCCCCAGCAGTGAGGGACACCTGCCAGCAGGCCCCCACTCATGTCCCCCTGCAGCCCCATCCCCCAGCAGTGAGGGGCACCTGCCAGCAGGCCCCCACTCATGTCCCACTCATGTCCCCCTGCACCCCCATCCCCAGCAGTGAGGGGCACCTGCCAGCAGGCCCCCACTCATGTCCCACTCATGTGCCCCTGCACCCTCACCCCCAGCAGTGAGGGGCACCTGCCAGCAGGCCCCCAATCATTTCCCCCTGCACACCCATCCCCCAGCAGTGAGGGGCACCTGCCAGCAGGCCCCCACTCATGTCCCCCTGCACCCCTATCCCCCAGCAGTGAGGGGCACCTGCCAGCAGGCCCCCACTCATGTCCCCCTGCACCCCCATACCCCAGCAGTGAGGGGCACCTGCCAGCAGGCCCCCACTCATGCCCCCCTGCACCCCCACCCCCCCAGCAGTGAGGGGCACCTGCCAGCAGGCCCCCACTCATGCCCCCCCTACATGAAATAAAGATGCACAATCATGGCCCACTTCCACACCAAAATACCACAGCACGCCACCCCATTCTTGAGACGCAATGATTTCCCAATCCACCCCACACTGACGTGCCTATCTCAAGACACAAACCAAAAGTCAACTATGTGCATCAACACATGTCCGTCACACACACACACTGGTTGGCATTGATTGTGTAAACCCACATTTTCACATGCATTAACCCAATGAGCAAATCCCACACATGGAACTAAAATATCAAAATATATTATGTACACAAATAAAGCAATGAAATGAAAGCATAACAAAATAGCAAACATGAAATGAAAAGCATGTGCAAAAGATGAGTAAATGAAAAGTATAACCAATCCAAAGAAATCCGAAAGAAAAATTGTCCAAACTCTCCCTCCACCAACGCAAATCCAAAGGAAAGGTAAAAAGAAAAATCCATTGATCCATGGTGAAATCAAAAGAAAAAGTTCAAAATAATCCATTGTCCAACTATGTACAATCCATTGTCAAGGGTCCATGTGCCCAACGAAAGAAATGAAACCTACCTAAGAAACTACCTAATAAAAAAACTATATACAAATGTGTGTGGCATAGTCCATTCACCACAAATCAAAGGAAAAGGAAAAGGAAACCTAACTCTAAAAACTATTTACAATGGCAGCGGGCTAGTCCGACGGCTCATTTCCCGATTTCCCGGGCCAGGGCATCATCGAACTCCTGCTCGATGTCCCGGAGGCGGTCCTCTTCCATGGCCCTGAGGGTTCGCAGGGACGATGACATGTGGACCTCAACTCCCTGCGAATTGCCTCGAGGCACTCGGCCCGCCTCAGAGCCCTCCGCATGGAGTTCTCTGCCCTGACCATTGTGAACCGTGCCTCTTCCACCCGCTGCCGTTCCGCATCTATGGCCTGGCCCAACCGCTGCCACACGGAAGACATTCCAAACCTGGGTCCTCCTGCCCTCTGGCCGATGCCTGCCCCTGCGATGTTGAAGGCCCCGAGCCATCATTGCTCCCACCTTGTTGCTGCTGCTGCTGTGCCTGTGCCTGTGCCCTGGCTCTTGCTGCCTGCAGGTCCTCCTCCGGCTGGGGTGCAGTTGTTGAGGTGGCCACCCCTGCTGGACGTCCGACTCCCGACTGTGGCAGGGATGTGTCCTCCACCAGCCTGGCCGCAGGGTCAGAGGCAGCTCCACAGGGTACCCAGGTGATACATGGGTGGGAAGATGGCATGGAGGATGACTGGCGCATAGGGGGTTCAGGTGAGCAGGGGGTCGGTACAAGGTCCAGCAAACAGAGGAATCTGGCACTGGTGACCCGTCCCAGTAGGTCAACACGGTCAACGAGGCATTCGAGATGACGTGCACTGTCCTCACGAAAACACTGCAGTTCACCTCGCATGCCCCGTTGACGCACCGCCATCCCACTCAGGACAGGCTCAACCTGGTCCCGGATAGCCACGTCCGCAAGGAGAGGAAGGCCAGTTGTTTTAAGCAGATCCCCTCCCTGAAAACGGGTCTGGACGTAGGCATCCCTGCTGGTGCAGGATGATGCAGTCATAGGATCGGGGACAGGATTACACACAGGCACCTCCGCGGTGGCCTGTGCTGCCTCCTGTCCCTGCCCCTGCACTGCACCACTAGCACCAGTGGAATCCCCACCTCCAGACCCGGTGTTTGTCCCTTCTATGGCCTCCTCCTCCACCAAACCCCCCACCAACCTGGATGACTACGTGCCATCTTCCTCCATCAGACCCTGTGGGGTCTCAGCTGCCCCTTCTGCTGCCGAGGAGTCCAACTCCGAGCTTCGACTCTTGGACCTACCCTCGGCAGCTGCGGCCTGGGATGCGGCACCAGACTCCTCACTTCCTGACGAGATGACAACCTGGGACGGGAGCCGGGCCTTGCGTCTCCGGCTGGTGGTGCGATCCCTGCCGCCTTGCTCCACAGCACCCCCTCCGCCCTCTTCATCAGTTGACGCTGCAGACAGGGAGAGATAGGACACAAGCATCAGGGCACTGTACAGTGGACTGATACACACATGACAGTTGCACATGAGTGGCAGTGTCAAACTTCAGACATGGCATCACAATCCCCAACACACATGTCATTTCAACTCACGCACATGAGCAATTCACAGCAATATTACACCAGGCAGCACCATCCATACACATACAACAGCATGAGCAGCCGAAGGTGAGCCTGACATCACATGAAACACGGGGAGTGCACAAGACATGCTGTCATGATGCCTACCCCCGGGCATCTGGATCAAGCCCATCAGCCTCGGGAGCAGGCATCCAGGTATTTAATAAAACCCCAGCAGCCCCGTCTGGGTTAGCCGCCACGCTCATAATAGAAATCAGTCCTGGCGCCATAGGCTCCAGGCTCATAGACTTTATTTACCTCATGCAGACCATGCTGCAAATGAATCCAAGCCAACGTGAGGCCTTGATGGGACTATTTTTCTACAGGGACTATTTTTTACTCGGGTGTGGTTCTAGGGACTTCTTACCTGGAACTACTTTGGAGGCTATTTAAACCACGCCCGAACAGCAGCACATGCTTTGTGTTATTCTGCATCCAGCAGCGTAATGCTCACCGTGCCTGCAGTCAGCATCCAGTCTTCAGCCACGCCTGTCTCGAATCCAGAGCTCCTAGCAATAGAAGAAAGAAGAAGGAAAGGTTAGAAAACAGATATTATTTCAATCCTTATCTGAATTCCGGATCCATCACGTCTTCGAACTTGAAAAGGACATTATTCTACACGTGTCGCATCGCCAGCTGCAGCGCCGCGCCATATTCACCAGTCCTCACAGCATTTTTCTCTCTGGCGCAGCCTCCATCATTTTCTCAGCCGAATTCCACCATCTAGGGGACAAAAGAAACATAAGGTGAGCTGAGAGAGCCAATAAATACAACCTCTCCACCATAGACTTACCTGATTAACAACCGGAGGCATTATTCTGTAACAAACCGCAACTTCTTACGTCGCACCTGTAAGGAGAGAGAAACCAGCAATTTAAACACACGCATCTTTTGCCGGACAGTGTTGGGTAATACAGACTCTTACCTCAACACCATCAGCTGCCACAAGACAATCTTCCCTTGGACCCAGCTGCAACACAAGAAAGGAATGTACAAGAGTGAACATCGGACATATTGAACTCTTTGAACTTTGTTCTTACGGGTTCTCGCCTGGAACCTCAGAGTCAATATTCATCCAGAACTCTTCCAACGCCCTCAAACCAGTGAAGTAACTGGTATCTACGCGCCCCTGCATTCCACGCAGGATGGAGAGCTCATCATTTACAAACATAAGGTGAGCTTACAGAAAGTGAATATCGGTGGCGATTAGTGGGGAGAACAGTGGGGTGCCATTACTAAAATCTACGGGTGGCTGAATCCCTTTCTCCACTTGCAGGAGAATATTTCTACGGGTCAAGCAGACGAGATTAGGCGGTCCAGTCCAGTCTGTCATCTCTGCACTCCGCTTCACGCTGGAGGAGGTCGCAGCTGTCCGGGTCCGATCGACGCTCCTGTGGGAGCCAGGTGAGCGTAACAGAACACAAAGCCTATCTACAAATTCCCACCCGGGTGTTATTGAATCCTCCGAATCAGACCAACTAGCCCAATTATTAGGGGAACTTAGGGCGGAAGTGCACTCTGCGTGCGAAGAGACTAATGCCCTCAGAAGAGAACTGATTGTGTCAAAGGAACGCACAGATGATCTTGCTAGACAACTGCTGCAAAATCAAGCTGGGCAAACACCCCCACCTAGACTCGGGGGAAACCCAGCTTCTGTTTCATCGAGCAATCCTGTGCAAGTAATCCTCCCAGGGGCTATTGCTTTAGCTCCACTCGAACGCTTTGCTGGGGACCCAAAAAGGTTTGCAGTGTTTATGAATCAATGCTGCTTGCACTTTTTATGCAGAACTGGAGCTTTTCCAAATGACCAAGCCAAAGTAGCCTTTGTAATATCATATCTTAGTGGCAGCACAGCTGACTGGTCAATTCCACTAGTCAACCAGGATGATCCTCTTCTTCGGGATTTTCAGGGTTTTCAAAGAAGCATGGAAAGACTATTCGCCAGACATTCACAGGGACAGGCCCTGGATAACAAACTTTTATCCCTTCGACAGGGTAATCAGGATCTGCTAACCTATATCGCAACCTTCAATAAGTTGGTGGTGGAAACCGGATGGCCTGAGGAGAAACGAATTACATTATTTCATCGTGGGCTTCGGGGAGAACTCAAAGATGTTTTGGCTCAAGTTGTGACCCACCTTAGGATTGCGCAGAATATATAGACTTAGTGGTCCAGTTAGACCACCGACTTCAGAATAGAAAGGCTGAGCGAGCTAAGTTCGATAGTCGGGTATGGGTTAAACCCAATGTCACCCCCAAAGGAACAGATGCATCAGAGCCTATGCAGATCGGGGGCGGGGGGGTTAAAGGACCCTTAAATCAAAAGGAAAGAGAAAAGAGACAGCAGATGCAATTGTGTCTGTACTGTGGAACCGCAGGACATTTTCTACGGGATTGCCCTATGAAACCACCCAAGAAAGTAGTAGGAGTTGCTGACAAAAGTCAAATAGAGCCTGATTCAGGAAATGACCACGCCCGACCACGCTGCTTGCCGAGCTTAAAGAAGGACACTCAGACCTCCCACCTAATTATACCAATGGTCCTAATTGATCCAAGGTAGCCATCACGTATGCACGCAGTAAGGGCATACATTGATAGCGGGGCTGTAGGAAACTACATGGTCCACGCTTGGCCTCAAGGATGAATCTACCCCTTTCCAAAAAGACTGCTTCGGATGTCATCACCACAGTCGATGGAACTGAAATTGCCTCTGGGCCTGTAACTCATTCCAGTACTGAGCTGACACTGTTGGGTCAAGATGGGCATCGAGAAACTATTGTGTTTGATTTAATCAAGGCCCCGCAATTCCAAATAATTCTGGGAATGCCATGGTTGGAAACACATAATCCTTGTATTGATTGGCGAGAGAAGAGAGTGACCGTCCCAGATTGTGCACACACCTGTTACCTGGCAAAAAACCTTGAACTAAAGCCTGGCCACCGTTACTAATCCAGTTGTGCAGTTACCTCAGGAATATCAAGAATTTCAGGATGTTTTTCAAAAAGAACAGGCAAATACCTTACCGCCTCACAGATCATACAATTGTCAAATTGACCTAGTACCCGGTGCACAACCTCCATGCAGTAGAATCTACGCCCTTACGGAACCCGAAAATCTTCACCTACGACAATATCTGGACCAATACCTTGCTAATGGCTTCATTCGTCCATCCAAATCTCCTGCATCCTCAGCACTATTCTTCGTGCCTAAAAAGGAAGGTGACCTTAGAACGTGCAGAGACTACGGTGCATTAAATCAGATTACAGTAAAAAACCGATACCCATTGCTCTGATCCCCGAATTACTAGACCAAGTAAAGGATGCTTATATCTACACTAAGTTAGACCTCCGAGGGGCATATCATCTGGTACGTGTAAAGACAGGCGATGAATGGAAGACCGCCTTTTGCACCAAGTACGGGTTATTCGAATACCAGGTGATGCCCTTCGGGTTGTGCAATGCACCAGCAGCCTTCCAGTATTTTATGAACGATGTCCTTCGTAAACTCATTGACGTCAGTGTTGTCGTATAAATAGACGATATTCTAGTGTACTCCTCCTCAGAATCAGACCATGTGAAGCACGTTCGTGCAGTCCTAGAGAAACTACGCCAGCACAAATTATACGCAAAATTGGAGAAATGTGTTTTTCATTCTACAGAAGTTGAATTCCTGGGATTTATCCTGACTCCAAAACGAGTTTGAATGGACTCTCGAAAGGTGGACGCAATCCTCAAGTGGCCATCACCCAGTTCTGTTAACGGGGTACAAAGCATGCTTGGATTTGCTAATTTCTATCGCAGATTTATTCCTGAATTCTCACATATTGTACATCCCATCACAGCACTTTTGCGAAAAAACAGATGTTTTTTGTGGACTGAAGAGGCTGAAAGAGCCTTCCAAGAGCTAAAATCGAAACTCACATCTGCACCTGTCTTAAAGCATCCACGCCCTGAGATTCCATACATAGTTGAAACCGATGCATCCAGTTTAGCCATGGGAGCTGTCCTGTCCCAGAAGGATCCCGAAACCGGTCAACTTCATCCAGTAGCATTCTGGTCAAGAAAGTTCTCAGCACCCGAATTAAACTATGCGGTTACTGATAAGGAGTTATTAGCCATCAAGTCCGCCTACAAGGCTTGGCGGCATTATCTTCTCGGTGTCAGGCATACCATCACTGTAATCACAGATCACAGGAATCTGCAGTATTTGAAAACAGCCAATGCCCAATCATTGCGTCAACTTCGGTGGGCATTATTCTTTGCCGAATTCGATTTCGTAATCACTTATCAACCAGGTTGTAAAAACAGCAAGGCAGATGCCCTATCCCGAATAGGGATGGGAGAAGTATATTCGAACCCGGAACCGATGCCTATAATTTCAGAACAAAGAATTCTTGGCATAACTACTCTACAGACTCTAGAAGACATTCATTTAAAAATCCAACAACTTTTCGATCCAGCAGCCCTGCAAGACTGGGTAAAGAAAGGCCAAGATTATTCAGTCATCGATGACCTGCCTTACTATCAAGGACGTCTATTTCTACCACACAAGGAACTACAAGAACTAGTCATCTCCAATTATCATGACGCCCTTATGGAAGGACACCCAGGTATCGCAAAAACTGAAGCTAAAATTAAAAGACAATTCTGGTGGCCCACCTGGCGAAAGGACGTAAAGTCATTTGTGATGTTTTGTGGTATCTGCGCCCAAAACAAAAGTCAGAAGAAAAAAACAGATGGCCTTTTACAACCTTTGGATATTCCACCTACACCATGGCGCACCTTGTCTTTAGACTTCATTACAGATCTACCTCTGTGTAATGGATTTAACACCATTCTAGGTATTGTGGATCTTTTTTCCAAAACGGCCCACTTTATTCCTTTAAAAGGATTACCTTCCTCTTCGATTTTGGCCAAGGAATTTCTCGAAAATATTGTACAAATCCATGGATTTCCTTCCGTATTGGTCTCTGACCGAGGTAGTCAATTCATTTCGCAATTTTGGAAGAAATGCTGTCAAATGGCGCAAATCGATGTAAGGCTATCAACCAGTCACCACTCCCAAACTGATGGTCAGACGGAGAGGACCAACCAGACTCTTGAACAATACCTACATTGTATGCTACACCAAACCGAAAGCAATTGGAAAGTTATTTTATGGATTTCCGAATACGGATACAATAACTCCGTACATTCAGGAACCGGACAAAGCCCCTTTTATACCATATATGGACATCATCCGCGAACCTCAGAACTCGATTTGCCTCAACACTTAGAAATGCCTGCAGTGACTCATTTGCACTCTACTATTACACAATCCTTTAAGGAAGCAGTAGAACACTTGAAACAAGCAAAGGAGAAATACAAGAAAAATGCTGATCGACATAGAAGTGAAACTCCACAATACCAGATTGGAGATCAAGTTTGGCTAGCTACAAAACACATACCTCTAAAGGGAACTCAAACTTTCAATCCTAGATATTTGGTACCTTACACCATTAAGGCCATTATCAACCCGGTGGTCGTCTGATTGCAATTACCCTCTAATTTGCGGATTCATCCTGTCTTTCATGTTTCACTTCTAAAACCAGTTCTTCCTGGGACAAGATTAGCCAAACCACCTGACCCCATCCTAATAGATGGAGAACCTGAATTCGAGGTAAAGAAAAACCTGGGCTCTAAGATGGTTAAATCAAGACTTTTTTATTTAATCGACTGGAAGGGTTACGGACCACAAGAAAGGTCATGGGAACCTAGTGACCACGTTCATGCACCTCGGTTGGTGAAGAAATTCCATCGGAACTTCCCAGACAAACCAGGACCAAGGGAAAGAGCAACTTTAGGAGGGGCCTTGGGGGGAGTGCTGTCATGATGCCTACCCACGGGCATCCGGATCAAGCCCAGCAGCCCCGGGAGCAGGCATCCAGGTATTTAATAAAACCCCAGCAGCCCCGGCAGGGGCTGTCTGGGTTCAGTCCTGGCGCCTCAGGCGCCAGGCTCATAATAGAAATCAGTCCTGGCGTGATAGGCGCCAGGTTCATAGACTTTACTTACCTCACGCAGACCATGCTGCAAATGAATCCAAGCCAACGTGAGGCCTGGATGGGACTATTTTTCTACAGGGACTATTTTTTACTCGAGTGTGGTTCTAGGGACTTCTTACCTGGAACTACTTTGGATACTATTTAAACCACGCCCGAACAGCAGCACATGCTTTGTGTTATTCTGCATCCAGCAGCGTAACGCTCACCGTGCCTGCAGTCAACATCCAGTCTTCAGCCACGCCCGTCTCGAATCCAGAGCTCCTAGCAATAGAAGAAAGAAGAAGGAAAGGTTAGAAAACAGATATTATTTCAATCCTTACCTGAATTCCGGATCCATCACGTCTTTGAACTTGAAAAGGACATTATTCTACACGCGTCGCATCGCCAGCTGCAGCGCGCCATACTCACCAGTCCTCACAGCATTTTTCGATCCGGCACAGCCTCCATCATTTTCTCCGCTGAATTCCACCATCTAGGGGACAAAAGAAACATAAGGTGAGCCGAGAGAGCCATCAAATACAACCTCTCCACCATAGACTTACCTGATTAACAACCGGAGGCATTATTCTGTAACAAACCTTCAACTTTTTAGGCTGCACCTGTAAGGAGAGAGAAACCAGCAATTTAAACACACGCATCTTTTGCCGGACAGTGTTGGGTAATACAGACTCTTACCTCAACACCATCAGCTGCCACAAGACAATCTTCCCTTGGACCCAGCTGCAACACAAGAAAGGAATGTACAAGAGTGAACATCGGACATATTGAACTCTTTGAACTTTGTTCTTACGGGTTCTCGCCTGGAACCTCAGAGTCAATATTCATCCAGAACTCTTCCAACGCCCTCAAACCAGTGAAGTAACTGGTATCTACGCGCCCCTGCATTCCACGCAGGATGGAGAGCTCATCATTTACAAACATAAGGTGAGCTTACAGAAAGTGAATATCGGTGGCGATTAGTGGGGAGAACAGTGGGGTGCCATTACTAAAATCTACGGGTGGCTGAATCCCTTTCTCCACTTGCAGGAGAATATTTCTATGGGTCAAGCAGACGAGATTAGGCGGTCCAGTCCAGTCTGTCATCTCTGCACTCCGCTTCACGCTGGAGGAGGTCGCAGCTGTCCGGGTCCGATCGACGCTCCTGTGGGAGCCAGGTGAGCGTAACAGAACACAAAGCCTATCTACAAATTCCCACCCGGGTGTTATTGAATCCTCCGAATCAGACCAACTAGCCCAATTATTAGGGGAACTTAGGGCGGAAGTGCACTCTGCGTGCGAAGAGACTAATGCCCTCAGAAGAGAACTGATTGTGTCCAAGGAACGCACAGATGATCTTGCTAGACAACTGCTGCAAAATCAAGCTGGGCAAACACCCCCACCTAGACTCGGGGGAAACCCAGCTTCTGTTTCATCGAGCAATCCTGTGCAAGTAATCCTCCCAGGGGCTATTGCTTTAGCTCCACTCGAACGCTTTGCTGGGGACCCAAAAAGGTTTGCAGTGTTTATGAATCAATGCTGCTTGCACTTTTTATGCAGAACTGGAGCTTTTCCAAATGACCAAGCCAAAGTAGCCTTTGTAATATCATATCTTAGTGGCAGCACAGCTGACTGGTCAATTCCACTAGTCAACCAGGATGATCCTCTTCTTCGGGATTTTCAGGGTTTTCAAAGAAGCATGGAAAGACTATTCGCCAGACATTCACAGGGACAGGCCCTGGATAACAAACTTTTATCCCTTCGACAGGGTAATCAGGATCTGCTAACCTATATCGCAACCTTCAATAAGTTGGTGGTGGAAACCGGATGGCCTGAGGAGAAACGAATTACATTATTTCATCGTGGGCTTCGGGGAGAACTCAAAGATGTTTTGGCTCAAGTTGTGACCCACCTTAGGATTGCGCAGAATATATAGACTTAGTGGTCCAGTTAGACCACCGACTTCAGAATAGAAAGGCTGAGCGAGCTAAGTTCGATAGTCGGGTATGGGTTAAACCCAATGTCACCCCCAAAGGAACAGATGCATCAGAGCCTATGCAGATCGGGGGCGGGGGGGTTAAAGGACCCTTAAATCAAAAGGAAAGAGAAAAGAGACAGCAGATGCAATTGTGTCTGTACTGTGGAACCGCAGGACATTTTCTACGGGATTGCCCTATGAAACCACCCAAGAAAGTAGTAGGAGTTGCTGACAAAAGTCAAATAGAGCCTGATTCAGGAAATGACCACGCCCGACCACGCTGCTTGCCGAGCTTAAAGAAGGACACTCAGACCTCCCACCTAATTATACCAATGGTCCTAATTGATCCAAGGTAGCCATCACGTATGCACGCAGTAAGGGCATACATTGATAGCGGGGCTGTAGGAAACTACATGGTCCACGCTTGGCCTCAAGGATGAATCTACCCCTTTCCAAAAAGACTGCTTCGGATGTCATCACCACAGTCGATGGAACTGAAATTGCCTCTGGGCCTGTAACTCATTCCAGTACTGAGCTGACACTGTTGGGTCAAGATGGGCATCGAGAAACTATTGTGTTTGATTTAATCAAGGCCCCGCAATTCCAAATAATTCTGGGAATGCCATGGTTGGAAACACATAATCCTTGTATTGATTGGCGAGAGAAGAGAGTGACCGTCCCAGATTGTGCACACACCTGTTACCTGGCAAAAAACCTTGAACTAAAGCCTGGCCACCGTTACTAATCCAGTTGTGCAGTTACCTCAGGAATATCAAGAATTTCAGGATGTTTTTCAAAAAGAACAGGCAAATACCTTACCGCCTCACAGATCATACAATTGTCAAATTGACCTAGTACCCGGTGCACAACCTCCATGCAGTAGAATCTACGCCCTTACGGAACCCGAAAATCTTCACCTACGACAATATCTGGACCAATACCTTGCTAATGGCTTCATTCGTCCATCCAAATCTCCTGCATCCTCAGCACTATTCTTCGTGCCTAAAAAGGAAGGTGACCTTAGAACGTGCAGAGACTACGGTGCATTAAATCAGATTACAGTAAAAAACCGATACCCATTGCTCTGATCCCCGAATTACTAGACCAAGTAAAGGATGCTTATATCTACACTAAGTTAGACCTCCGAGGGGCATATCATCTGGTACGTGTAAAGACAGGCGATGAATGGAAGACCGCCTTTTGCACCAAGTACGGGTTATTCGAATACCAGGTGATGCCCTTCGGGTTGTGCAATGCACCAGCAGCCTTCCAGTATTTTATGAACGATGTCCTTCGTAAACTCATTGACGTCAGTGTTGTCGTATAAATAGACGATATTCTAGTGTACTCCTCCTCAGAATCAGACCATGTGAAGCACGTTCGTGCAGTCCTAGAGAAACTACGCCAGCACAAATTATACGCAAAATTGGAGAAATGTGTTTTTCATTCTACAGAAGTTGAATTCCTGGGATTTATCCTGACTCCAAAACGAGTTTGAATGGACTCTCGAAAGGTGGACGCAATCCTCAAGTGGCCATCACCCAGTTCTGTTAACGGGGTACAAAGCATGCTTGGATTTGCTAATTTCTATCGCAGATTTATTCCTGAATTCTCACATATTGTACATCCCATCACAGCACTTTTGCGAAAAAACAGATGTTTTTTGTGGACTGAAGAGGCTGAAAGAGCCTTCCAAGAGCTAAAATCGAAACTCACATCTGCACCTGTCTTAAAGCATCCACGCCCTGAGATTCCATACATAGTTGAAACCGATGCATCCAGTTTAGCCATGGGAGCTGTCCTGTCCCAGAAGGATCCCGAAACCGGTCAACTTCATCCAGTAGCATTCTGGTCAAGAAAGTTCTCAGCACCCGAATTAAACTATGCGGTTACTGATAAGGAGTTATTAGCCATCAAGTCCGCCTACAAGGCTTGGCGGCATTATCTTCTCGGTGTCAGGCATACCATCACTGTAATCACAGATCACAGGAATCTGCAGTATTTGAAAACAGCCAATGCCCAATCATTGCGTCAACTTCGGTGGGCATTATTCTTTGCCGAATTCGATTTCGTAATCACTTATCAACCAGGTTGTAAAAACAGCAAGGCAGATGCCCTATCCCGAATAGGGATGGGAGAAGTATATTCGAACCCGGAACCGATGCCTATAATTTCAGAACAAAGAATTCTTGGCATAACTACTCTACAGACTCTAGAAGACATTCATTTAAAAATCCAACAACTTTTCGATCCAGCAGCCCTGCAAGACTGGGTAAAGAAAGGCCAAGATTATTCAGTCATCGATGACCTGCCTTACTATCAAGGACGTCTATTTCTACCACACAAGGAACTACAAGAACTAGTCATCTCCAATTATCATGACGCCCTTATGGAAGGACACCCAGGTATCGCAAAAACTGAAGCTAAAATTAAAAGACAATTCTGGTGGCCCACCTGGCGAAAGGACGTAAAGTCATTTGTGATGTTTTGTGGTATCTGCGCCCAAAACAAAAGTCAGAAGAAAAAAACAGATGGCCTTTTACAACCTTTGGATATTCCACCTACACCATGGCGCACCTTGTCTTTAGACTTCATTACAGATCTACCTCTGTGTAATGGATTTAACACCATTCTAGGTATTGTGGATCTTTTTTCCAAAACGGCCCACTTTATTCCTTTAAAAGGATTACCTTCCTCTTCGATTTTGGCCAAGGAATTTCTCGAAAATATTGTACAAATCCATGGATTTCCTTCCGTATTGGTCTCTGACCGAGGTAGTCAATTCATTTCGCAATTTTGGAAGAAATGCTGTCAAATGGCGCAAATCGATGTAAGGCTATCAACCAGTCACCACTCCCAAACTGATGGTCAGACGGAGAGGACCAACCAGACTCTTGAACAATACCTACATTGTATGCTACACCAAACCGAAAGCAATTGGAAAGTTATTTTATGGATTTCCGAATACGGATACAATAACTCCGTACATTCAGGAACCGGACAAAGCCCCTTTTATACCATATATGGACATCATCCTCGAACCTCAGAACTCGATTTGCCTCAACACTTAGAAATGCCTGCAGTGACTCATTTGCACTCTACTATTACACAATCCTTTAAGGAAGAAGTAGAACACTTGAAACAAGCAAAGGAGAAATACAAGAAAAATGCTGATCGACATAGAAGTGAAACTCCACAATACCAGATTGGAGATCAAGTTTGGCTAGCTACAAAACACATACCTCTAAAGGGAACTCAAACTTTCAATCCTAGATATTTGGTACCTTACACCATTAAGGCCATTATCAACCCGGTGGTCGTCTGATTGCAATTACCCTCTAATTTGCGGATTCATCCTGTCTTTCATGTTTCACTTCTAAAACCAGTTCTTCCTGGGACAAGATTAGCCAAACCACCTGACCCCATCCTAATAGATGGAGAACCTGAATTCGAGGTAAAGAAAAACCTGGGCTCTAAGATGGTTAAATCAAGACTTTTTTATTTAATCGACTGGAAGGGTTACGGACCACAAGAAAGGTCATGGGAACCTAGTGACCACGTTCATGCACCTCGGTTGGTGAAGAAATTCCATCGGAACTTCCCAGACAAACCAGGACCAAGGGAAAGAGCAACTTTAGGAGGGGCCTTGGGGGGAGTGCTGTCATGATGCCTACCCACGGGCATCCGGATCAAGCCCAGCAGCCCCGGGAGCAGGCATCCAGGTATTTAATAAAACCCCAGCAGCCCCGGCAGGGGCTGTCTGGGTTCAGTCCTGGCGCCTTAGGCGCCAGGCTCATAATAGAAATCAGTCCTGGCGTGATAGGCGCCAGGTTCATAGACTTTACTTACCTCACGCAGACCATGCTGCAAATGAATCCAAGCCAACGTGAGGCCTGGATGGGACTATTTTTCTACAGGGACTATTTTTTACTCGGGTGTGGTTCTAGGGACTTCTTACCTGGAACTACTTTGGATACTATTTAAACCACGCCCGAACAGCAGCACATGCTTTGTGTTATTCTGCATCCAGCAGCGTAACGCTCACCGTGCCTGCAGTCAACATCCAGTCTTCAGCCACGCCCGTCTCGAATCCAGAGCTCCTAGCAATAGAAGAAAGAAGACGGAAAGGTTAGAAAACAGATATTATTTCAATCCTTACCTGAATTCCGGATCCATCACGTCTTCGAACTTGAAAAGGACATTATTCTACACGCGTCGCATCGCCAGCTGCAGCGCGCCATACTCACCAGTCCTCACAGCATTTTTCGATCCGGCGCAGCCTCCATCATTTTCTCCGCTGAATTCCACCATCTAGGGGACAAAAGAAACATAAGGTGAGCCGAGAGAGCCATCAAATACAACCTCTCCACCATAGACTTACCTGATTAACAACCGGAGGCATTATTCTGTAACAAACCTTCAACTTTTTAGGCTGCACCTGTAAGGAGAGAGAAACCAGCAATTTAAACACACACATCTTTTTCCGGACAGTGTTGGGTAATACATACTCTTACCTCAACACCATCAGCTGCCACAAGACAATCTTCCCTTGGACCCAGCTGCAACACAAGAAAGGAATGTACAAGAGTGAACATCGGACATATTGAACTCTTTGAACTTTATACTTACGGGTTCTCGCCTGGAACCTCGGAGTCAATATTCATCCGGAACCCTTCCAACGCCCTCAAACCAGTGAAGTAACTGGTATCTACGCACCCCTGCATTCGACGCAGGATGGAGAGCTCATCATTTACAAACATAAGGTGAGCTTACAGAAAGTGAATATCGGTGGTGATTAGTGGGGAAAACAGTGGGGTGCCATTACTAAAATCCACGGGTGGCTGAATCCCTTTCTCCACTTGCAGGAGAATATTTCTACGGGTCAAGCAGACAAGATTAGGCGGTCCAGTCCAGTCTGTCATTTCTGCACTACGCTTCACGTTGGAGGAGGTCGCAGCTGTCCGGGTCCGATCGATGCCCCTGTGGGAGCCAGGTGAGCATAACACATGCACACACACCACCACACTTACATGCATTTGTACCTCTCCACCAACTGTCGCAGTGATGAGATCGCCATCCATGTCACATCTGGGATTCAGCCTTCTACATATCAGTGTCACATGCATCCATGTGGCATCACAGTTGCACACTTGTCAAATACACACGCATGCAGATGTACACAGTGCAAATACATGCATTGGAACCAACATCCATGTGTGACACCACAACCATGCCAACGTACATACACAGTAATTCAAACATGTGTGTCCCACATATGCATTTGGCCTGCAAGCTTAACCACACATACACCATCCATGTGTCTCACACATGAGAGGACTTGCATGTGTCAGCCTCACGCCCCTGTACATACACATCCATACATGGCCCTACAAAAACACATGTGCAACCTGCACACTACTGGCACACCACGACACGCACAGAGTCCAATCAGTATGCATGTACACTCACCGCTCGACTCCAGACGGGTTTGCCTCTCAAGGACCTGGAAGTGGAGTGCTGGGCATATGCGTTCCAGGACCCTCATTTGGTGGTCGGACAGGTGGCCCCGGCGCCCCTTGGCATCCGCTGCCCTCAAGAGGTGCCGGGCCTTGTCGAGGGTCCTGGACCTGAAGTCCTCCCAGCGCTTCTTGACATGTTTGATGTCACGGACTGCCACCCCCTTCTCGTTGATGGCAGTCACGATGTCCATCCAGATCCTGGTCCGTCCTTCGTAGTCGGCGCGAGAACTTCCAAAGAGGGCATCATACTGCCCCAGGACATGATCCACCAGGACACCAACTTCCCTGGCACTGAAGCTGGTGGCCCTCTGCCTCTCTGGCTGGGGGTTGCCAGTGGTGCCAGATGGTGGTGTGCCCGACATGGCAACCCCAGAGGCAGGTGTTGGTGGGCAACTGGGTCCTGGGGCTGGGCTGTGGAGTGATTGTATCCAAGTCGGGAGTCTTCAGTTCCAGCAGGGGTGGTCACAACAACTGCACCCCTGCACATGGCTGATGTGCAGGCAGCAAATAGCAGGGCACGTGGGCAGCAGGCAGGCAGGCAGGTAGGAGCAGATGGCAGGTGGGAGCGTGCTCAGGGCTCTGGGGGGCAGTAATTCGGCCTTCTGGGCAGGAGTGTGGTCTTCCGTGTGTTGTTGCGTGGCCAACTTGATACGGAGTGATTTGGCACGTAAAGAAATTGCACATCTGCGTGTAATTCGAGGAAAGGCACTTAGCGTGTAAGCGCATCTGTGACATTACGCACGTGGGCGTTTCCCTTGTGACGTGGGCATAGTGGTTCAGCGCGCGTGAAAAAACTGCACGTCCGTGTGTGAATGTGGGCAGGAGCGTGGTCACGCTAGTTATCACGAAAGTTCTCGGCACCCGAATTAAACTATGCTGTTACTGATAAGGAGTTATTAGCCATCAAGTCCGCCTACAAGGCATGGCGGCATTATCTTCTCGGTGCCAGGCATACCATCACTGTAATCACAGATCACAGGAATCTGCAGTATTTGAAAACAGCCAAGGCCCAATCATCACGTCAACTTCGGTGGCCATTATTCTTTGCCGAATTGGATTTCGTAATCACTTATCAACCAGGTTGTAAAAACGGCAAGGCAGATGCCCTATCCTGAAAAGGGATGGGAGATGTATATTCGAACCCGGAACCGATGCCTATAATTTCAGAACAAAGAATTCTTGGCATAACTACTCTACAGATTCTAGAAGACATTCATTTAAAAATTCAACAACTTTTCGATCCAGCAGCCCTGCAGGACTGGGTAAAGAAAGGCCAAGATTATTCAGTCATCAATGACCTGCCTTACTATCAAGGATGTCTATTTCTACCACACAAGGAACTACAAGAACTAGTCATCTCCAATTATCATGACGCCCTTATGGAAGGACACCCAGGTATCGCAAAAACTGAAGCTAAAATTAAAAGACAATTCTGGTGGCCGACCTGGCGAAAGGACGTAAAGTTATTTGTGATGTCTTGTAGTATCTGCGCCCAAAAAAAAAGTCAGAAGAAAAAAACAGCTGGCCTTTTACATCCTTTGGATATTCCACCTACACCATGGCGCACCTTGTCTTTAGACTTCATTACAGATCTACCTCTGTGTAATGGATTTAACACCATTCTAGGTATTGTGGATCTTTTTTCCAAAATGGCCCACTTTATACCTTTAAAAGGATTACCTTCCGCTTCGATTTTGGCCAAGGAATTTCTCGAAAACAATGTTCGAATCCATGGATTTCCTTCCGTATTGGTCTCTGACGAGGTAGTCAATTCATTTCGCAATTTTGGAAGAAATGCTGTCAAATGGCGCAAATCAACGTAAGGCTATCAACCAGTCACCACCCCCAAACTGATGGTCAGACGGAGAGGACCAACCAGACTCTTGAACAATACCTACGTTGTATGCTACACCAAACCGAAAGCAATTGGAAAGATATTTTATGGATTTCCGAATACGGATACAATAACTCCGTACATTCAGGAACCGGACAAAGCCCCTTTTATACCATATATGGACATTATCCTCGAACCTCAGAACTCGATTCGCCTCAACACTTAGAAATGCCTGCAGTGACTCATCTGCACTCTACTATTACACAAGCCTTTAAGGAAGCAATAGAACACTTGAAACAAGCAAAGGAGAAATACAAGAAAAATGCTGATCGACATAGAAGTGAAACTCCACAATACCAGATTGGAGATCAAGTTTGGCTAGCTACAAAACACATACCTCTATGTGGAAACAGAGAAATTGATATGAGGCCGGGAAGTCCAAAGGAAACACACCAACACAGGTTACAAAGAACATACAAAGCGCTTTATTCAAAGATACAACAATTACCAAAAGTTAATTGACAAACGGATTGCTATTCGGCCCTCAGAGTAACAGAACGAACTATCAACGGTAGTTCGCTGTGTTAGTGTGAGAGACCGTACATTGGGGTACTCAGGTTTTTATACTTTTTATCCAGCTCTGGCCAACCCCCTCGCGGGTTAACCATTCCTAGAACCAGGCCTACAGTTCGTTGCCAGGTCGATCCCATAATGTATGCATTTCGATCAGTTTCGCTGATACAGTTGTTCATTTACACATAGGTCAGGGAGAGGACAAGGTCTTAGTTCGCGACCCCAACAAGTGGCCTGCAGGCATATTACTTATTCATGTGTGCGAAGGTCACAACGGCCAGAATCCCACTCGAAATGTCATTCGGCCTCCATTTTGTTGTTCAGGGTGACTTCCACGCTACAAGAGAACCTAAAATGGCGGCTAAATCCAAGATGGCGATTCACACAATACATTAAGGTCAAGACCTTGCCGCGGAATCTATTTACACAATGTTTTTATACAACTTGGCGTAGGCCAACATACATTCAAACAATGCGATTGGAGGTATAATATTATTTCGATTTCTACAGACCCTCCTTTTATCCTATGCCAAGTGCTAAACATTGTTCCCAATACTTTTGAAAATAACTCCATGTGTTATCATCCATAGATTCCACATCATTGTCTGTAATGTTTATGGCCATAAGGTCGTTCAAGAAAACCTCTTGTAACATGAATTCTTTAGATGCTGTATCTGGGGTATATATTTTATGCCCTATTGCGCTCACTGCTTGAGCACAACACCCCCCTATCATTCCACACATACTTGGGAGGCATTGAAAACAGCAACAAAGAAAAAACAGAATCCCTAAAATAACCAGAATAACGGAAAGCACCTTCCAACCCCAAGATCGCAAAGAATCCCAGAACCAAGTACTAAGGTTCCAGTCTCCTACAGGGATTTGGACTTCAGAACTGAGAGTATGCAAGTTCTGAATTGCTTTAAAAATTGTTGGTGAGGAGTCTGGTACGAAAACACAACAAGCGGACCCCACTAATTTGCATACTCCACCTCGCTCTGCCAAGATGACATCTAATGCCATCCGATTTTGAAGTGCTACCAATCTTATTGCCTTTTGCTCTAAGGTCATACAGTAGACTATGTCTGTGGTCCGGTTGATCGTTCTCTCCAGTACCCTTGCTAATCCCCTAATGTTCTCTGAGTTTGCTATTTGTCCCCAAAAGGGCACAACTGATTTCACTATGTCCCCCAATACTTGCCCTGGGGTATCTCCGTTGTCGTCTCGCCGCGGGCGAGCCTTAGAAATCTCTAATGTACTTGCTACAAATACCCCGGGTAACAATATTCCTAAATAACAGGTTCCCTGCCAATCCTTGGGCAGCCAGGGAAATGCTAAACTACCACAAACAAAAAAAACAGGCCCCCCTACATACAGAGGCCTGTTTTCCCCAGTCAAATTTACAATGTTTTTACAAGCTTCAAAATCTCCCATTGGCCTAGTGCCATTTCTCTGTACACAGAAGGGAACTGAGTCAGGACTATGATTTATAGAATAAGAAGGAGGTACAGCGTCCTTATTGCCTATCGGAGCCATTTTAAAGGAAATCAGAGTTTGAAAAGGAAGAGGTAGTTTGTCAGACGGCCTAATAGAAGCGACATTAGGTTTACTTCTATTTGCGAAAAGCGAAAATCCCAGGGGAGTCAATTCACATTTCTCGAAATCATTTAAATTAGTTCCATCAAAGTTCCCTGAGATGCTATCATTCCATCGGCCAAAGAATAGTGCTCTAAGAGAGGCATAGCACGCAGTCGTTAAAGGTAGAGGATGTATATACCATCCCAGCCCCTTGTTCCCATGTTGCGGTAAATCAGTACAAATCCAACAATTACTCTTATTAAAAATGGCATGAGTAGCATTCATTAATATCATCAGAGTGTTATTATGATACTTCTGTCTATGTTGGGAGTCTTTAGGGGACAGAGTGTGAAGGTGTACAGAGGGAGTCAAAACAGTTGGTACGATCTCGGTCGGTAATAAAGGTTTCAAAGGATAGATTTCTTCAAAATACCAAAGTCCTACGGCAGCAGTTGCAAAAATAACAATAATCATTATCAAAACACAACAGTACGTTTTCAGGGCCCAGGCACATTGTTCATTGTTCGATTTGGTCACCCCCTTATTTACAAGTCCAGTGCGGGGAGCAGCGGTGAATGTGGCAGGCATCGTATTTTCTCAAGCGACGGCCCAAATGTTAGTTGCTGGCGACACTACGGTCGCGTGATTTCTTAGTCCTTCCCAACCCTAGCCAGCAGAATCCCTTTTATTCAACAAAACTTTCTCATACCAAGACAATTTTCCAATCACTTCCTTTTTCCAGATGCACGAAACTCGTGCCGTAGTTCTATTTCCTTGGTCGAAGGTTGTACCTGATGGTACCCAAAATTGTGTGGTCCGGAAGCAAAGTATCGTCACTTCCTAAGGGAAGCGACGTGTCGGTGGCGACGGAAGTCGCAGAGCTCGAAACAGTGTTTTCCGGAAGTGATTTTTCAAGAGAGTGCGGAGACAAAATGGACTGTTCCTCAAGCTCCTCAGGCTCAGAGAACTTCTCCGACGCACTCACAGCACTGTTTGCTACTCCAAGATCAGATACTGTAGCATCAGCGAGGGGTTCTGCTTCTTCTGTAGCGTGTGGCGTCGGGTGAGGAAGTTTCTTGACGTGCGTCGCGTGAATCCAGTTCTTCTTTCCAGCCACTCACACTGCTGTCCTGGTGACCAATAACACCTGATGGGGTCCCCGCCAGCGAGGCGCGAGACAGGAAGACCTCTCGTAGGCCTTTACTAAGACCCAACTTCTGGGCTGTATATCGTGTCCTCGGCCTGTGAACCGTACAGGTAAAGCTGCGTGAATCTGGTGATAAATGAAATACAGGTTTTTAGTTAACTGGTTACAGTAGTCTACAAGCAATACATTTTCCACCTCTCTCATGGCTTTAGGTTTCAGGAGACCCCAAATATTAGCAGGTCTCCCCATCACTACTTCAAATGGAGAAAGCCCAGTTCTAGTCTGAGGTGTGGTACGCATAGCTAATAACACAATAGGTAGGGCATCTGGCCATTTTAGTTTGGTGTCAGCACATGTTTTTGCAAGTTTATTCTTTAGAATACCATTGTGTCTTTCCACCAACCCAGCGCTTTGAGGATGTCTAGCTGAATGAAATCGTTTCTCAATACATAGGGCTGCACATATTTGCAAAATTACTGCTGCGATAAAGTGAGGACCATTATCCGACCAGATTATCCTCGGGAGCCCAAATCGAGGAAAGAATTCTTTTACCATAATCTTTGCAGTGGTCATGGCGGTAGCATCTTTGACTGGGAAAGCCTCGACCCATTTACTGAAGGCACAAATAATTACAAGAACATATATTAGATTATTACATCCCTCCATTTCAATAAAATCAAAGTGAATAACCTCAAAGGGGACAGAAGGGGGCCCGAAACTTCCCCTTGGAGTCACTGTCCCCTTGCCCACATTGTGCTGCAGGCAGATCATACAGTTCTGGACGTGCCTCTTTGCAGTGTCCAGAATCTTGTCATTTACCCAAACTTGTTCTAATATTTTCGTGATCTGCTGGGCACACACATGTGTAGGACCGTGTGCCATCCTAACCATTGCCAATACATAAGAATCAGGAAGCAACCATTTCCCCTCGGATGTATCCACCCAACACCCTTCGTCATCCAGTTTCGCCATTCCTTCAGCCCACTTTTTAGATTCTTCTATTGTGGCATCAGTTTGAATATCTCGCACAGACCCAATACCTTCATCCATTATGCAAGCATCTCTCATTTCCCTGGAGGCATACATGTCCGTGCTAAGGTCTGTGGCTGTTTGTCTGGCTATCAAATCCGCAAAAGCGTTCCCTTTCCCCACATCATCTATGACCTTGCAATGTGCTGCACATTTCATGATCACTAACTGTTTAGGGAGTGAGAGTGCCGAAAGTAATTGCACTATCAAGGGGCCATGCTGAATCTTGGTCCCATGTGAGGTCAGGAACCCTCTTTCTGACCAAAGCTTTCCAAAGTTGTGAGCCACCCCAAATGCGTACTGACTATCAGTATATATATTGACTCTATGCCCTTGGGAAAGTTCACAAGCTCGGGTCAACGCTATAATGTCTGCGGCCTGCGAGGAGTTATGCGAAATTCTCTTAGTTTCGATAACTTTGCTCAATGTAGTAACTGCATAAGCAGCTGTAGATGTACCATTCGAAAGTTTGAAGCAGGAGCCATCACAAAACAGCTCCCCTTCTGCATTATCCAAAGGAATATCTATGAGATCTATCCTGCCCTTCGTTTCTTGTTCAGTGGTATACAGGCAGTCATGTAATTCTTCGCCACCGCAAACAGTATTTTGCGAGAAAGGTAAGAGTTCAGCCGGATTAAGAACACAACACCTCTTAATTTGAATATGAGGGGCAAACAGAATTAGTTCATACCTTGTTAACCGTGCTGAGGTGAGGTGTTGCGTTTGAGTTTTGTTCAATAGAATATCAACAGAGTGAGGTACCATCCGAATCAAATCATGGCCTAGGACCATTCCCTCACTCTGTTTTACAGGCGCGGCCGCAGCAGCGACAGCGCGCAAACATCTTGGCAAAGCGCATGCGACAGGATCAAGGGCGGAGGAGTAGTAGCCGCACGGCCTATTCTTCCCTCCATGTTCCTGTGTTAACACAGCCAAAGCACATCCATCACATTCATGCACAAACAACACAAAGGCCTTGTCATAATTTGGAGTACCCAGAACCGGTGCCGAACATAGCGCGGTTTGGAGAAGCTCAAATGATCGTTGATGTTCCGATTCCCATGGCAGTGGCAGAGAAATGCCCTTCTTCGTCAAAGCCAACATCGGTTTTATCACTAGTGCGAAATTGGGGATCCACAACCTACAGTAAGAAGCCATACCTATCAGGGCTCTGACTTCCTTCTGTGTATTTGGAACAGACATGCCAGAAATGTGTTTTATTCTTTCAGGTGTCAATCTTCTCCCCTCCTTTGACAGGAGGTAGCCCAAATAGGCAACCTCCTGACAACAATATTGAAATTTCTTAAGCGAAGCTTTGTGACCATTTTTAGCTAGATGAACAAGCAACAGTATAGTGCCTTCTTTACAGGCATTCTCAGAATCTGCAGCCAAAAGCAAATCGTCAACATATTGAAGCAGCGTGCAAGTAGGTGGCAATTCAAGGGTGTCGAGCTGCTCTTTCAAAGCTCTACTATAAATACTGGGACTTTCAGTATACCCTTGAGGTGCCCTTGTAAATGTAAATGATCGTCCCCCCAAGGTGAACACAAACAGATATCTGCTTTCTTTATGTATAGGAATACTAAAAAGGCGTTTTTCAGATCCACTTCGCTAAAGTGCGTAGCCGTAGCAGGGATCATTGTCAATATCGTCGTCACATCAGGTATAATATGGATTTGTGGGGCGACCACTCGGTTAATAGCACGAAGATCAATTATGAACCGGTATGGAATTGCATTGTCGCCTTTCTTATATACGGGCAGGATCGGACTGTTACACAAACTACCTGTAATCTCCTCGATCACCCCACGATGTACAAAATCGGAGACAATGCATTTCAAAGCACGTTCGCCTTCGACTGATATTTCATACTGCGGAATGTGCGGCAGTTTCACCCCATGTTTCAGGACTATTTTAACAGGCTCAATCTGTAACACTCCGACATCATTGTCGTCCACCGCCCACAAACATTCCGGGACAATGCTAAACTCAGGAGGTAAATGTCGAATCAGAAACTGAGAATTAGGAAGTTGCTGTGGTGAAACCGTCAGCTGTACTCCATCCGAAGAACAATGGATTACTGCGTTTAATTTCTTTAACAAATTCAACCCCAGCAAATTCTCTCCACAGTTTGAAGTGAGAAGAAAGGGACAATGGTCCGTAAAGGGACCCAAAGAAACGGATACCGGTGCAGAAACCGGACAGACAGTTGGTACACCAGAAAAGCCTATGGAAACATTTGTTTGCCCTGACAGTGGGATGTTTGGAACCCGAGAATGATCAATGGAGCACTTCTGTGCTCCAGTATCAATCAAAAACTGGTGTTTCCTATTCTCTACTAATAATTCAACGTAGGGGCCTTTCTGATTAATGGGAATAGGCGAAGGTTCCAAACCCTGCTTTGGGCAATCCTAATGGAACAGAGCCTCGTCAGAAGGAAGCTCTTCAGAAAGGTAGGCAGCAGAAGGGTGATCAAATATGTTTCTCGAATCCATACGCGAGGTCTGATTTTCCTGTGAAAAAGGTTGCTGAGAATCTTATAAAAGCTGACCTCTGTCAGGGCCCCCTGCTCCAGGGCGGCCCCTAGGTCGTCTACCCATACCCCCAAACGCACTGTTTGACCTCTGGCGAAGGACAGGGCACTGTGCTCGCCAATGACCTTCCTGGCGGCAATAAACACATTGATTAATATTCACAGGACTCAAAGGAGTATTTCCTTTTGGGACATATTGGCCTCAAGTCTGTGTCGTACCTCCTCTGGGGTTTCTAACAATTTGTTGTAATAATACTTTGCTTTTCAAATCTCCCTTTCTCTTTTCAATGTTCTCCTTCTCATTATTAACACGGTTCTCATAATACTGAGCCATGTGCAAAACCTCAGATTGAGATTTTGCCTGCCAAGCGCTGTCAGAGGACATAATTTGGGACTGGATGTCAGGTAACAATCCACGTACAAATTTGTCCACCAACAACCTCTTCCCCGACTCTGTACCTAAATCCTGTCCACTGAAGTCAGAGAATACCTGCTCGAATCTATTAAAAAATTTGGTGGCGCCTTCAGTTTTCCCTTGGACACAGGCCGTAAGCTTGTCCCAAATAATCCTTTTCTCTGGAATTATAGTTTTTATTTTCGTAACAATCCTATCAGGTAAAGTAAGTATTACCTGTGGTAGTTTCTCGCCAGCTGGTCTTTCTCCAACAATTCGAATCATATTTGCCCACGTATCTCCCAGCCCCGGCACATCGTCTATTGTCCGAACCTGTTTCCATACATCTACGGGTAGGAGTACAGGGAATAACAAGTCAATGTCACTCAAGGTGAACACAGAGGACTGTAAAACGGACTCTATTTCTTTGTAAAACCCAGTCAGGTTTTTCCTAATATCGGGAACTGATTGTCTAATTGTGTTCACTTCCTGTCGTGAAAACGGGACGTGAACAAATTGCGATACATAATGTGCAGGGATATCCACAGCGGGGGCACCAGTCCCAGCGTTGGCGGGGATCTCAACTTTTGGGACAAAGGTCGGAGGAACCTCTCTCATAGCCAACTGAGATATAGGTACCTCCGGCCGCTTACTAAGCAACAGGGCCAGGTCGAGCGCTAAGGCAGCTGTCGAAGTATCGGGCTAAAAAGCCCTTTTACAAATCCCCAATAATTCTATGGGGCAACTAACCCTCTTCCTTACATATTCCTCTTGCAGGTGCTGTACCATCACCTGAATTACCTTCCTTTGCATTTCTACCGTATACTGACTATACGTGTCATACACTTTGTCTGGCGGTATCTATGAATCCGAGATCCATCGAACCGCGTCCTTAGTTCAAATTCGTACTTCCTCAGGTGCCGATCTACGGCACGGAAGGAACCGTTTCTGTACATATATTCTATCGTCTTCATCATCCTCATCTCGTGATTTTTCAAAGTCTTTCCTAAACTCAAACAAACTTACAACATGCCCATCTATTTTCTGCTCCGTGTCCCTCGAAAGTGCCAAAGCATTCAGATCTCTCACCCCTTGTGGAAGATCCAAATTGTGTAATCTACCCCACATCACACACAAATGAGTCCCCAGACCTTCGATAAAAACATTTTTCTCGGGAAAACTATTCAAATTAGATAATGTGGAAAAAACATTAACTTGATCGCCTTTCTCCATGCAATGCTTGGCCCATGCAAACAATTCCTGTTTCTTATCTGCAGAAACAGTACTACGGGTCACAATCTTTGATCCTGCACCTGGATCGACTTCAGTCAATACGGGGCCACTGGGGAGCGGAGGTATAGGTAATTTTAACAGAGGTGCAACTATCGGTGCAGAGGGAAGGGGCGGTGCAATAGGCGGAGGAACAACAATCAAAGGACTATGAACAATAGGTTGTATAGGGGGAACAGGAGTAACAACAGGAGCGACAACAGGAACGGGCAGGGTGCCCAAAATAGGGGCATACGGAGGTGGCGCTGAGGCATCGGGCCTGCGTTCATTTAATAACTTCTCAATAAATTCTTCAGAAACATGGAAATCTTTAGAGGGGTAAATTTTTTGGACTCCGAGTGAAAAGGCTTTATCCATATTTTTAACTAATTCTGACCGCTTTTCTTTATCATATAATAATCCTTTTTCAGCGTTTGTTTTATGACGACGTGCATGTTTATCCCTACTTTTAAGCTGCTGTAATGCTTCTTTCTTCCAATTCTGTAACACATCAAAGGCTGCTGGTCTAGCCTTTTTCTTTAACAAAATCGATTCTAAGTATTCAATACGGGGGATCTCAAAACTACCGTTGATTGCCCACTGAAAGGCATGTCTGGTCTGTCTGTGCCAAATATCATTAAATACTATACTTCCAATGCCATACTTACAGTACATAGTACACGCCGGCGACCCCTCCTGTGGTGCCGGGCGGCTAAATTCCAAGGATTGTCGATCGCTGCGGAACAGAGCCCTAAAGCAGCTAGACAATTTCCCTGGCATTTCACAAAAAATTGGTGTTACCTGGTTCAATAATTGTGTCTGCAGATACAATACGCCAAATTCAAATTGTCAGGGTTAAATTAAGAGCCGGGTCACGACTGCACCTGACCAAACCTAAGGAGGACCGTAAGGTTTACCAAAGAACTTACCTAACAAATTTTACCTTGTGTTTGGTGGTTTCGGCAAATCTGCCCGCCTCAAAATTGAACCCTCGTCAAGATGCCGTGTCAGACCACACGACTATCGTCCAAGGATCGGATCGTGCAGCGCTGCCGAGGTATCGCGTCTCGATCGGTCGGGCCCACAGAATCACACCTTCCGATCCCAGTTCGATAGTCTGCGTCAACCTTCAATGATCCGGCATCAATCTTGAGGGTCCCTATTCGGGCGCCAACTGTGGAAACAGAGAAATTGATATGAGGCCGGGAAGCCCAAAGGAAACACACCAACACAGGTTACAAAGAACATACAAAGCTCTTTATTCAAAGATACAACAATTACCAAAAGTCAATTGACAAACTGATAGCTATTCGGCCCTCAGAGTAACAGAGCGAACTATCAACGGTAGTTCGCCGTGTTAGTGTGAGAGAACGTACATTGGGGTACTCAGGTTTTTATACTTTTTATCCAGCTCTGGTCAACCCCCTCGCGGGTTAACCATTCCTAGAACCAGGCCTAGAGTTCGTTACCAGGTCGATCCCATAATGTATGCATTTCGATCAGTTTCGCTGATACAATTGTTCATTTACACATAGGTCAGGGAGAGGACAAGGTCTTAGTTTGCGACCCCAACAAGTGGCCTGCAGGCATATTACTTATTCATGTGTGCGGAGGTCACAACGGCCAGAATCCCACTCAAAATGTCATTCGGCCTCCATTTTATTGTTCAGGGTGACTTCCACGCTACAAGAGAACCTTAAATGGCAGCTAAATCCAAGATGGCGATTCACACAATACATTAAGGTCAAGACCTTGCCGCGGAATCTATTTACACAATGTTTTTAGACAACTTGGCGTAGGCCAACATACATTCAAACAATGCGATTGGAGGTATAATATTATTTCGATTTCGACATCTAAAGGGAACTCAAGCTTTCAATCCTAGATATTTGGGACCTTACACCATTAAGGCCATTATCAACCCGGTGGCCGTCTGATTGTAATTACCCTCTAATTTGCGGATTCATCCTGTTTATCATGTTTCACTTCTAAAACCAGTTCAACCTGGGACAAGATTAACCAAACCACCTGACCCCATCCTAATAGATGGAGAACCTGAATTCGAGGTAAAGAATAACCTGGACTCTAAGATGGTTAAATCAAGACTCTTTTATTTAATCGACTGGAAGGGTTACGGACCACAAGAAAGGTCATGGGAACCTAGTGACCACATTCATGCACCTCGGTTGGTGAAGAAATTCCATTGGAACTTCCCAGACAAACCAGGACCAAGGGGAAGAGCAACTTTAGGAGGGGCCTTGGGGGGGAGTGCTGTCATGATGCCTACCACCGGGCATCCGGATCAAGCCCATCAGCCCCGGGAGCAGGCATCCAGGTATTTAATAAAACCCCCGCAACCCCGGCTGGGGGCTGTCTGGGTTCAGTCCTGGCGCCTTAGGCACCAGGCTCATAATAGAAATCAGTCCTGGTGCCATAGGCGCCAGGCTCATAGACTTTACTTACCTCATGAAGACCATGCTGCAAATGAATCCAAGCCAACGTGAGGCCTGGATGGGACTATTTTTCTACAGGGACTATTTTTTACTCGTTTGTGGTTCTAGGGACTTCTTACCTGGAACTACTTTGGAGGCTATTTAAACCATGCCCAAACAGCAGCACATGCTTCGTGTTATTCTGCATCCAGCAGCGTAACGCTCACCGTGCCTGCAGTCAGCATCCAGTCTTCAGCCACGCCCGTCTCGAATCCAGAGCTCCTAGCAATAGAAGAAAGAAGAAGGAAAGGTTAGAAAACAGATATTATTTCAATCCTTACGTGAATTCCGGATCCATCACGTCTTCGAACTTGAAAAGGACATTATTCTACACGCGTCGCATCGCCAGCTGCAGTGCCGCACCATACTCACCAGTCCTCACAGCATTTTTCGATCCGGCGCAGCCTCCATCATTTTCTCCCCCGAATTCCACCATCTAGGGGACAAAAGAAACATAAGTTGATCCGAGAGAGCCAACAAATACAACCTCTCCACCATAGACTTACCTGATTAACAACCGAAGGCATTATTCTGTAATAAACCGCAACTTCTTATGCTGCACCTGTAAGGAGAGAGAAACAAGCAATTTAAACACACACATCTTTTTCCGGACAGTGTTGGGTAATACAGACTCTTACCTCAACACCATCAGCTGCCACAAGACAATCTTCCCTTGGACCCAGCTGCAACACAAGAAAGGAATGTACAAGAGTGAACATCGGACATATTGAACTCTTTGAACTTTATACTTACGGGTTCTCGCCTGGAACCTCAGAGTCAATATTCATCCGGAACCCTTCCAACGCCCTCAAACCAGTGAAGTAACTGGTATCTACGCGCCCCTGCATTCCACGCAGGATGGAGAGCTCATCATTTACAAACATAAGGTGAGTTTACAGAAAGTGAATATTGGTGGTGATTAGTGGGGAGAACATTGGGGTGCCATTACTAAAATCCACGGGTGGCTGAATCCCTTTCTCCACTTGCAGAAGAATATTTCTACGCGTAAAGCAGACGAGATTAGGCGGTCCAGTCCAGTCTGTCATCTCTGCACTACGCTTCACGTAGGAGGAGGTCGCAGCTGTCCGGGTCAGATCGACGCCCCTGTGGGAGCCAGGTGAGCATAACACATGCACACACACCACCACACTTACATGCATGTGTACATCTCCACCAACTGTTGCAGTGATGAGATCGCCATCCATGTCACATCTGGCATTCAGCCTTCTACATATCATTGTCACATGCATCCATGTTGCATCACAGTTGCACACTTGTCAAATACACACGCATGCAGATGTACACAGTGCAAATACATGCATTGGAACCAACATCCATGTGTGACACCACAACCATGCCAACGTACATACACAGTAATTCAAACATGTGTGCTCCCACATCTGCATTTGGCCTGCATGCTTAACCACACATACACCATCCATGTGTCTCAAACATGAGAGGACTTGCATGTGTCAGCCTCACGCCCCTGTACATACACATCCATACATGGCCCAACAAAAACACATGTGACACCTGCACACTACTGGCACACCACGACACGCACAGCGTCCAATCAGTATGCATCTACACTCACCGCTTGACTCCGGACGGGTTTGCCTCTCAAGGACCTGGAAGTGGAGTGCTGGGCATATGCATTCCAGGACCCTCATTTGGTGGTCGGACAGGTGGCCCCGGGTCCCCTTGACATCCGCTGCCTTCAAGAGGCGCCGGGCCTTGTCGAGGGTCCTGGACCTGAAGTCCTCCCAGCGCTTCTTGACATGTTTGATGTCGCGGACTGCCACCCCCTCCTCGTTGATGGCAGTCACAATGTCCATCCAGATCCTGGTCCGTCCTTCATAGTTGGCGCGAGAACTTCCAAAGAGGGCATCATACTGCCCCAGGACTTGCTCCACCAGGACACCAACTTCCCTGGCACTGAAGCTTGTGGCCCTCTGCCTCTCTGGCTGGGGGTTGCCAGTCTTGCCAGATGGTGGTGTGCCTGAAATGGCAACCCCAGAGACAGGTGTGGGTGGGCAACTGGGTCCTGGGGCTGGGCTGTGGAGTGATGGTCTCCCAGTCGGGAGTCTTCAGTTCCAGCAGGGGTGGTCACAACAACTGCACCCCTGCACATGGCTGATGTGCAGGCAGCAAATAGCAGGGCACGTGGGCAGCAGGCAGGCAGGCAGGCAGCAGCAGATGGCAGGTGGGAGTGTGCTCAGGGTTCTGGGGGGCAGTAATTCGGCCTTCTGGGCAGGAGCGTGGTCTTCCATGTGTTGTTGCATGGCCATCTTGATACGGAGTGATTTGGCACGTGAAAAAATTTCACGTCTGCGTGTAATTCGAGGAAAGGCACTTAGCGTGTAAGTGCATCTGTGACATTACGCACGTGGACGTTTCCCTTGTGACGTGGGCATAGTGGTTCAGCGTGCGTGAAAAAAATGCACGTCCGTGTGTGAATGTGTGTAATTCGAGGAAAGGGCCTACCCATATGTCACGTGACGCGCGCATGCGTTTCCCTCAGCACGGGTTAAAGGTGAGCGGGGCCAGCAGTTCGCTGTATGTGCCTTTCGTGGAGACCGACGTGTGTTGCTGCTTCATGTTGTTTTGCGCGCCATCACAACTTCACAGCAGATCGAGGACGTATCTGTTCTTTTGGCATGGGTATTGGATACGCGTGTTTTTCATTATCACGCTAGTCAGACGGTGAGTCGCGCACGCTATTTTTCCCACTGCAGGTGCCCCGTGTATCAAACCCATTTTTGAGGTCATAGTAGCCTGCGTGTCCCATGCGTACGCGTTTTCCGTGTTACTGGGTGTCACCGCGTACTGCGGGAGGTTGATTCCACGCACGTAGGCTGCAGGGTTGCATGCACAGTTTTACTGCATTTTTGGGGTGCCTGAGCATTGCGTGACCCGTCACTAAATCACCGGGGTCACATACAGCCTTGCAGGTGCAGGGGGGCTGTTAACATCTTGCATCCCACCCCCTTCACCCCAATTGCCCAGGACAATTGTGGTGTACACCTCCCATTGGCACTCCTCCATCTGGGCCGGCACTACTCCATCTGTGCCATGGTTGGGAGGCCACCAAAGGTGAGGGGTGCCTCAGCTGGGCGTCCTCCTCGTGGTGGGCGTGGTCAGGGACGTGGCCGGGGTGACCAGGGAGTAGGGGGACTCCAGGGTGTCCAGGGTGGCCACAGAAGGGGAAGAGGCTGGGGTGCGCCACTTGAGCATGATGTTGTGCCATGTGTTGGTGCAGTCTTGCCACCACCCCCTGTGGTTCCGGGAGATGCATCTTCTGCATCTGGCACTGGCGCCCGTGTGACCTGGCAGTCTGTTTCATCGACTGCCATGGGCTCAAGGGTAGTGGTAGCTGCAGGTGCAGCTGTGGACACCACAACCCAGGCTCAGGGTCTGCCAGCGCAGGATGCATTGGCTCTTGAAGAGCCCTTGGAAGATTTCCAATAGGCCAGGAGGGAAACCGTAGGTGCACGCAGGGCTGCCCTGACCAAGACACGTGTGCCTGGGGCAGTAATGTCATCTGCTGCCCTGACCAGCCGGCTGTTGGCAAGTGCAGGGCCAGATGCAGCCAACAACACCCTGGTTGTGAGTCTGCCAAACAGGACAGTCGTGGTCAATGACCCTGCCCAGCGGATGTTGCTGCGCAGGGTCCATTAGATGGCACCCAGCTGCTACTGACGCATGTCAGGCCTTTTGTCGACCCTCCACCTGCCCCTCCCTTGGCTCAATCCACTGGTGCTACTGGCCATAGCGATCAGGGCGGCCTTTGCCAGCCAGGGTCTGCGCCACAATCCAAGAGGAGGAAGGTTGCACCTGCAGCACAGGCTGGGACCCCACACACAGCCACGACCTCCAGCACGTCGAGGACAAAGCCTTTCTGCAACCTGGAACTGGACTGCCTCGTGGACTACGTGCTGGGCCACAGCCGTGACATGCTAATGGGTCCTAATTGTCAGACTACGGGTGCCCACCGTGATACCCACTGGAAGCAAGTTGCGGAACATGTGAGTGCATTCGGCCATGAGGTACGCACGGCGCAAGAGTGCAAAAAGTGTTGGAATGACCTCAAACTCAGCGCTAAGGCTAAGCGTGCCTCAAATTACAACTTGACTCTGGTGACTGGCAGTGGGCCTGCACCTGAGGAGGAAGACCTCACTCTGCATGAGTCACTCGTTGCAGAGGTCATACCATCTGAATCGGTCAAAGGAGTGGGAGAGATGCCGGACTTTGATGCCCTGTCCAGTGAGTGTTGCTGCGTGTTTGTTGTGGACATGTGTGTTTCACTTGTGTGATGTGTTGTGCATGACTCCCACTACATGTCACATGTACATGGTTCGGATGTGCAAATAATGCAATGCTTCCCTGATGCAATTCTGCTCTGCTGGATGGTGGACATGTGGAGCGGACGGGGACTGTCCGCATCACCACTATTGCACCCTACTCATATGCTGGTCAACAGGATGCCCCTCAAGTCCATGTTCCAGCTCACTGGCCCTTCTGCATGTAGCGTGGGGTGACCTTCCTCTCAGCCCAGGGACTATGTCATAGCATGACTGACGTGCATGTGTCCTGTGCCTGCATGCGGGTACTCCATTTAGGCATGATCGCTTGCCCCTCCTCCCCCCCTCTGCACCCCAATTCCACCTTAACACTGGTATGCTTCAATTTTGCCGTTGAGTACTTCCCTGTTCATGCGTCCTGTGTACATGCTAACTTCCAGCAGCCAATCAGCAAGACATATGCTGTGTGGTACATCCTTTGTACTTGATGAAGGGTGCCTCACTTGGACTGTGCAGAGGTCAGATGCCCTGCAGGGACATGAGTGCCCTTTCATGCTCCATGTGTATTCCACTCATGCCCCTATGTGTCCTTGACTGGATGATCATTGTAGTAGGAGTCCAGGGGGACCTACATTGCATGGCATTTCATCAGCCTTCCCATTTCCACTGTGGCTCAGTCCTGCGTCACACACATGTTTAGGGTGTGACAGTCTGTGTGGGTCACAGGCCTCAGCCTGTTTAATGGCCAATGACTCTGTCCAACAGGTGTAGGGTCTTCTTTACATGTGGGTGTACTCCAGAGGTTTCATCATGTGTCCTCCTTACTGTCCCATCATCATTTGCTGTGTTGTCACTTGACTCACATGATGCAGTTGATGCTAGTCAACACTGTCTGTCAATACACAGGTCTATTCAGCCTTTTGTTACCATGCTAGGCATTCATGCATTTGCACTTGGGGGGAGGGGTGGTTTGCTTGTAGACATGCTACCCATTGAATGCACATTGCACGTGATGCCTGAAGTTGATCTTGCACTGCCTTCACATTTTCTGACACACATCATGAAGTTCTTGTACATGTAGATAGTGAGTAACATACATATTTGCTGCACTGCATCGACCCAATTCAGAGCAAACTGACTCATTTCGACATGCCTAATCACAGAAGCAATTTCAAGTTGACCCAGCATGCATGGCAGGTTCTATTTTGTGTGTGACATATCTGCTTGATGTGTTTGGTGTCTGTGTGTGTGTTGTGTGCTTCTAACATGTGTAGTGACCTTTTTTCTCTCTACTTTTCAGATGATGACACAATGGAGCCAGAGGATGGTGTTGTCATGCCAGGCACAGGGTTGTCATCACTACAACAACCCGGCACAAGTGGGGGTCGTGGGGTGGTAGGCCACGAAAACCCACATGTGCTACAGTCCATCTTGTCTCTGGCTGGCAATGAGTCCAGCCCTGATGAACACTCTGACGTCCATGTCGAGTTGGATGAGCATCAGGTGTATATGTCAGAGGTGAGTGATTCTGATGTGGACACTCCTCTGTCCGCGACACCTACACTGAGGGGTCAGTCTTGGAACCTCCACCTGTGGTGGATCAGACGCAGGGTCACCCTCCACACCAGTCACTGATGTGCCTTGGCCATCACGTCGACGGGGGCATGTAGTTGTGCAGCCGCGGGCGGTGCCAACACAACGAGGACACCCAGTCCTTGGGTCCCGCAGGGGTCAAGCCCAGCAACGTGGTCGCCGCGTGCAACCACAGTATACTGAGTGGGAGCAAGACATGACTGCCAATTCTGAATGCCAGGGGGGCAGCAATGGAGAACATCACTGTGAGCATGGAGCATGTGGCCCAATCCGTGCTCCCCCCTGCTAGGCAGGTGCTTCTCCAGCAGCAGGCGGCACGGTCCACGGCCCGCTCACTCAGGCTGGGCATGGCGGCCTCAGACAGTGCACGCCAGGCTGAAATGTCGTCTCTGCGTAAAGCAATTGTTGCTCACACAGAGGCACACATGGAGACCCTGAGGCAAGAGTATGCTTCCCTCAGATCCACAATGGGTGTCCTTCTGATGTCCCAGAGGGAGCGGGCAGAGGAGAGGTTTGCGCAGCTTGAGCGTACCATCTCGGAGGAGCTACATGCTTGCTGGGAGGTGCAGCAGTTGTCCAGCCAGGTCTTGCAGGATGAACTCCGTGTTACACGTGCTACCTTGCAAGAGGAAGCATGTGTATCACGGGAGGTTCTGCATGCAGACCTACGTGTGATCGTCGCACAGAACCGACAGACTTGCTGCCGACGAGGGGCAAGCTGTAGCTAGGCGTGGTCAGGCTCCTATGCCACGTCCTCCTTTCCAGGAAGAGCCAGACTCGGACGAAAATCTATCTCCCACATAGGTCGGGCTGTGCAGGCGTTGAGCCCATGGAGGTTTTTTTTTTCCTCAACATCATCGCATCTGGGTGTTGAGCAGCACCCTGTACCTCCCCCCTCCTGGGTGCCTCCCCCAGGGTTGTATGTGGCCATTTTTGATTTTTCTTTTAGTTTAGTTTAGTTTCATTTTGATTGTTAGTTTAAATAGGTAATGTAGGTTTTTAATAGCTAGTGTAATTAGTTAATATCGTTTAAAATTGTTTGGCTATTGTGCTTTCATGTGATGGTGTGGTGCTTTGTGGCTTTTGAGAGCATCCACTGTCTGTTCCAGCTGGGCCCTTCAAGCTTGTCTTGTGTATGTGTTTGCAGCTTGGGGTCCTTGACTCACATATGCCACTCCTGCTTCCCTTATCCATGGGCTCGCAAGGATGGTTCGGTGTAACAGCCTATTACACAAGGGCTCTGGACTGTCCAATCTGTGGCATGTCTGCTGCTGTGAAACTTGTGTTAACACCCCTAGTGGGGATGATAGGGGTGTTATTGACCACTGTTCTTCATTCGCTGGATCGGGGGTTTCATGATTGATATGTACATTCATTGCTATTCATTGTGTAGTATGTTTATTATCTATACTGTACATGTGCTTGTTGCAATTCATAGCATAGATGGTGTGTTCAACAGTTTGCCTGTGAAAGACGGACTGATGGTGTGATTTGTGTTGTACGTCTCAGACATGGTCCAGTCATGTAATGCCCGAAGAGACACACACAGATGATTTTAAAGCATTAATCATGTGTTTCATGCCCTTTCTGCAGGGGGATGAGCCTCCAGACCACCTTTGCCAGCAGACATGGGCCATTGGACGTCTGGTAGCTGGACATGTTTGGTGGTACCGACATGCGCATGTGTGCGCAAGCAGAGGCACAGGGATTGCGCTCATACATCCGAAAACAGCTGACATATTTCAAGGGACTCCAGGCAAGGTCAGCAGGACAGGGGGGCCACAACGCAGCAGACCTTCCACCTGGCCAGTTGCACATGCATTCTTAGTAGCAGCACTGACGGTGAGCTTGGACAAATATTGGTGTTGAAGCGCACAATACAGCTGAGATGCGTTGGTGGACTAATGGCTAGTTGATGGGAAAGTTGTCTGGGGAACCTGCAGGGCCAGTGGCACATACTCTCCGGTCCACCATGGTCCATTGAGGCACTTGTATTAGCCATGTAGCATTCCGAGACATTGAAAGAAACAGCTCACAGGGACAGACAGCAAGGGACAGACTTCTGTGCAGTGCATTTCATTACCATGTAGAATTTGACACATGCACTACCTACTTTATTTGGGTCATGGTGGAACAGGACTTGTTCTGAAGTCATTCCTTGCTATATGCGTCTGGCTGCTTACCCAGGGAACATTGCATGTTGTGTGATTCGTGACACATTGGTCTTCCATTTGCAACACACCCAGCGGCGCATGACTTACTGCATTGACTGTGTCGTAACCATCACAGGGGTAATGTTACGTATGGGTACGAAGCATCCACACCAGATTGTTTGTTTGTAGAGAATTTTGTTACTTTGGGGCATATATGGTGGTGTGTCTGTGTGTTATAGGCACGCACAGATTAGTAACTGTGGCTCTCTTTGCAGCATTAAACTGCTCCTGTTACTGGACCTGATAGTGCTCAGGCAGGAGGCCAGCACTCACCCCAGAAATAAGTTTCTGTTTGTCTTCTATTTGAGTAATTTGTTACTATGCGCATGATGATCAAGTTTGGTGTACTTCTGTATGTGTTAATGTGAGTAGTACAGTTTTGTGCATTTCCTACTTTCCCATGTGAATCCTACTCCCCTCTCCTGCCCCTCATTCCGGTTATCCAGTACAGCAATGCCTGTCCCGACTGCATAGCCCTGACCCTCCTTCCCCACCACGGTCTCAGAGGCCTGTGTGAGTTTGACCTTGCAGGCACCCAGCCACAGTGGGGGTGGTTGGATCGTGCCACTCCTGCACCTGTACACGGGAGCAGTGACAGTACACATCAGTCTGTGGTGCATTATTCTGTGTTACGTACCACACATGGTACACATCCTGTTGTGACACTGTTTTACTGTGCTGCCTTGGTTGTTATGCTATTGTGGTAGTTCTTGGGATTTGTGACGTACTACTACTTCAAGTAATCTACTGGAGGGTCTTCTGGTTTGTTTTGCTGCCTGCAGGCTTTTTGCTTGGCTTCTGTGATGGCCTGCTTTGAGTTCTCTTTGATGTGGTGTATTTGCAAGTCAAGGTGGCCTCTGAGGGTGCTGGACACTTTTTGCACACAAGGTGGGAGATGGTGACAAAGGGGAAGGGTGATCCTGTGGCCAGGTGAACTTCAAGTATGAAGGCTAGATAACCCAGGTGCAGTTGTTCAGTGGGTCATGGTGATTTGTGAGGGAGGGGGTGTTTTGTTGTTGACAGTTGCCTTGCCCTACAGTGTGATGCACACCCACACATTGTAATTGCAGTATCCTATGTACATGATGTATTCTGCTCATCAATGCCTGTTCATGTGTTGTGTTTACCTTTCAGGTGTGAGGGAACAGTTGTGGCTTGACATGCTGGGGTGCACACATGGTGAATGTTCACATGTGATGTGTAGAGGAAACTGATGATCACTTGATTGCACATGCTTATATTGAGTGCATATCCCTACTGACCCACACACTCGCTCTATGATCCACTACACACACAATGGCTGTTCACTAGGCTGTGCGCTGAGCAGTGTGTTGCATGAGGTGGGCACGGCACACAGAAGCTGCAGTGTTGATTTTGCAATGCACAATGTGCATGTAGACAGGCATTCATTGTTATGTTACAACTACAACTGTTGGAATGCATTTGGGTATGACTTCGTTTGGGTGGGAGGTTGTTGGTCAGTCATTTCATCTGATTCCATGTCAGGCATCATTGTGTGATGCCACTTTCATTTTTCACATGTCAATGTGCACCTTATTGGTACAGTTTTGGTGTATAGCTATTGCTTGCCATGTCATGTTGTGGTTTGGGAGGGTTTGGGTGACATAGCAGTGATAGTCATGGCCTGTTTTGCAGGTCTGTGTGATTCACACCTTGCATGTGTGCCTTTTGGTCACACAGGATTGGTTATGTTTAAGTAGCTAGTGATACACACAATGTGGCACTTCCATGGCACTTCCATGGCAACATTCTCAGGGTGGTAAGGTTGTGACAGTTGACTGTCTCTTTGTCATTATCGATTGTCACCTTGTATGTACCAGGTGCACTCCGCAGGGGTGGGAGTTTAGGTGAAAAATGTGGCCACCATCTGGATCCGGGCTGCCTCGCCACATGGCCTGTCCCCTCCCATGGGCAGCGCCTGTGCCTGTGGTTGGGGATGTGGGGGCACCACCATGTCCACCGGTATGCCCTGCCGTGTTGCAACATTGTGCAGGACACATGTTGCCACAATGATCCTGCACACTACTGGGGGTGCATAGATTAGCTGCCTGCCAGAGCGGTCAAGGGAGAAGAAGCGTGACTTGAGCACTCCGAATGTGGGCTCCACTATGGCCCTGGTTGCAATATGGGCAGCGTTGTATATTACCTGGGGTGGTGTGGTGGGGTTCCGGATTGTCGTCATCATGTGGTTGCTCAGAGGGTAGGCACTGTCCCCTGGAGAGGTGATGATGGTTGTGATTATTGGGGTTTGTGTATTTGTGTGTGTGTGTGACATGCATGCATGTGCACAGGCATTTGTACTCACCTAGGAGCCATGTGCCGCCATGCTGCCCAGCTTTCAGGGCCCGGCTCAGGGCGGACATTCTGTATATGAAACTGTCATGGGTGGAACCAGGGTAGTTTGCATAGACAGAGGTGATGATTCCCTTTGCATCGCATACCACCTGCACGTTGATGGAATGCCAGTGCTTGCGGTTTTGGGAAAGTGTGCCACCCTGTAACAGTCCTGGACAACGGCCTGCCTTTCTGCGGGTGTTCTGGGCATGTATATGTGCCTGCAGACTGAGGGGTGCGCTGTCATGATTGCCAAGACCTGGTTTAGGCAGCGTGACTGCGTGGCCTGTGAGACCCCCCACTATGGCAGTAGTCTGCTGAAATGACCCAGTGGCCAAAAAATGCAGGACACTGAGCACCTTCTCCAAGTGGCTCAATGCTTGGGAGCAGAGGGTGGGGGATGTAAGGTAATCTTCCCACTCCCTGACCAGGTCTAGGATGATACGAGGTGGAAACCTATACCTGCCGTAGACCTGGTCGTCAGGCATCCCAAAAAGGCTTATCCGGGGTGAAAAAATTAGTGCCCTGGCTATTCTCCTCCTCCTGCGGTGTCCCACGATCAGTGCTGCGATAAATGGGGCCTTCATCATAGCGGGATATACGTGTGTGTTGTTTGCGCGCACTTTTATACTGTGCGCGGGGACGCTTCCGCCTGCCTTCCTGTGGTGGACGCGTTGACGCCTATGCACGTCTTTTGCGGTGCGCAGGTTTCCTGTATTCGGATCCATGAAGACGGGTTGTTCGCGTGCGTGTGGGCGTTCTGTGTAGTTCCCTCCAGTACTTCCCCAGTTACGCCTTCTTTTTCACACGTTATTCCCCATTCCGTGTGTTCCGCCCACTGTTCCGCCCACTTTTGTTGTGTGCGCCGCGCTATGTGCGCTTTCGCTGTGCGCGTAGGGCACGCCATTTGATGACATGTTCCGCCGTGTGCGCCACGCACGGATTTGGCGCACGTCCAGTGGTATACATGCGCAGCGCCTTATTTGAATCGCACGCGTGCGCATGCGCTTGCTTTCTCACAATTGCGCCACATTGCGCCTGCTTGCGCTCGGATTTTTGGCACACGTTTGTTCCATGAATCGGCCCCATAATCTTTTGTTTAGATAGATACATTCTTTAATAAATTAAGTAGTTCATGATAGGTCTCCCGATCACCCCTGACATCTTGTTAATAACATTATAAACACAACCCCTTGTAGGGACTTTTCATCAAAATGAATTTTATATGTGATGCCATCATGCATTTCATAAATGACATGTTATTTGTCCATGTTCGTTCTTAGTAAAGTGGCTCCCAGACCTTTTTGTGCATTATTAGGAACTTTGTGTTTCACCCTAGGTTACTCGAGGTAATCCAAACGTGGACCCCTTGCTCACTGTGCTTATAGAGGCACAGCTTCACCTCACTGATGAGGTCAGGCTAGACCGAAACACGTGTCTGGGGCTGCTGTTGGTACTCATGTTCAGAGGAGAATTCCAGAGCATTTCGGTGCTGGTCTGCCCCTGTGGGTGGGACAAAGACTAATATGCAAATGAATATTTCTCCTCTGTGAAAATTACAGTGAGCTAAAATGTTGTTGAACACCCTCCCGAGTGGGCACCTTCCCAAACAACAGGTTATTTGGTTGTGCCCCTTCTTGGTAGAGCGTCTTGTAGTTCTTTTTGTGGCTATATATAGACATGTCATCTTTGATGTCCTGGGTGTTAGTCTTAGCAGTGCACGGTGGTGGCGCGAGTTATGGTTGCTTAGTTTACCATAACTGGCGAATTTCAAGGGTTTTTCGGTTTTACTTGGAACCATAATGTCCCTTTGACAAAGTTTTTTCACTGAATTTCATAGGTTTTTAGTAGTGCAACTTAACCATAACGTCCCTCTAACAAAGTTTTTTCATTGAATTTCATAGGTTTTTAGTAGTGCAACTTAACCATAACGTCCCTTTCACTTTATATACATATCATATGGAACTGACTGAATCTCTTCTACTGTACTTGATGTCCGCGAACGTTCACGGACATGTTTGAAGAACAGTACCACTACCTAAAAACTCTGGGGGGGGTATGTTTAATTGTTATATCATAACATAGGAACATTTAACAAATTAAAAAAAACACACAAACACATTATATGTACTAATACATAAGAAATGTAACCCATATAACACACTAACCATTCATTTAAATGCACTATGTTCTAAAATGGAATATACCACAAGAAAATAAATTGGCTTCCAACATAATTACCTCACAAACACGACAGAACTGAGAACAAGAGCAGACCCACTGAGTACATAGGACATATCTTACCTGAAATAGTAAGTGTACTTAATTTTATTCATATATTTATAAACTTTCTGTATTAGATAAAAAAATATATTATCTTTTTTTTTTTTTTCTCTCACAGAAATGTCTAGTACTCTGGAATGGCTAGAGGAACATTTCCCACATGAAGAAATGTCACAAGATAGTGAAACTAATGGTAAACACTTTATAATATAAACCATTTAATTATTATTATTTTGTATACATTTAACATATATATTTTTTTTTGTACAGAGCATACCAAAATAGAAAATAATTCAGAAAAACCTGTTATGGATAACACTTTTCACAGTATAGAAGAAAACATGGATTTATTGTTGACTAATTTTAATAATTTGAAAACTTTTGTGGAAGATCGTTTTAAACCAAAAACCTCGTACCATTGCCCCACATGTACTTGTCCCTCCTCACCATATCCCAGTCAATTATCCCCAAAACCTCTCCATAACCCAAAACGTTTTGATGAGACTTCCATCCCTTCTTCACCTAATAACAATCATGATGAAACCCCTAATTCTCCTGTTTTTGTTTCTGTTTCTGCCTCACCTTCTCTGTCATAAATTATTAATATATGTTAAATAAAGTTTAATTTTTATATTGTGTTGTAAATAGTTTTGTTTTTTTAAAAAAAAAAACAATGTAGGTGTCCGCGGACAGTGCAGGTGTTCTGAAATGTTCGTAAATAAACGAAAATGGAGGTGTCCTGAAGAACAATAAACCTGTTCGTACTGTTCGCTAGCAAGATCAAACTATTCTAAGAACACACGCGGTGTCCTGAAATGTTCATAAAAAAAAAAATTAAAGTGTCCTAAAGAACACTATATCTGTCCGTAGTGTTCGCTAGCAAGTTCAAACTGTTCTAAGAACACACGCGGTGTCCTGAATTGTTCGTAATTAAACGAAAATGGAGGTGTCTTAAAGAACACTATAACTGTCCGTACTGTTCGCTAGCAAGTTGAAAATGTTCTAAGAACACAATTGGTGTCCTGAAATGTTCGGGAAATGTAGGTCTCTCTTAAACTATGCCGTTTTATTTTTGTTGCATTTCGTTTTTGCATTTCGTTTTTAGCACTGTATGAAGGTCTATTGTGTGTAATGTCATGAAACTACAATTGATTATAAATTGAATTTTAACTTGTGTCATCATTAGTTGGGGCCATTAGATAACGTACCTGCCCAAAATTTAGCATTTTATTAACACAGCTAAGATTTTAGCCTGTTTGTTTCCCTGCATGTGCTGCCTGGGCATCTGAACTACACAATCCAGCAGCCTTGTAGTTCTCTGCTGCCTCATTAGTTTAAACCCGGCGCGAACGCGCCGGCGCGAAGGGGGCAAGCCGGTCTGTGCCGGTCTGGCCAGACTATAAAGTCCATTGATTCTCCTTCATCTTCAGGTCTCTCTTAAACTACGCCGTTTTATTTTCATTGCATTTCGTTTTTGCATTTCGTTTTTAGCACTGTATGAAGGTCTATTGTGTGTAATGTCATGAAACTACAATTGATTATAAATTGAATTTTAACTTGTGTCATCATTAGTTGGGGCCATTAGATAACGTACCTGCCCAAAATTTAGCATTTTATTAACACAGCTAAGATTTTAGCCTGTTTGTTTCCCTGCATGTGCTGCCTGGGCATCTGAACTACACAATCCAGCAGCCTTGTAGTTCTCTGCTGCCTCATTAGTTTAAACCCGGCGCAAACGCGCCGGCGCGAAGAGGGCAAGCCGGTCTGTGCCGGTCCGTGGCCGGACGGGTCGGAGTTGGTGGAGCCGGGACTCGTCACACCTGTGTCAGTACCCGGGATTTGGGGAGCCTGGGGCTTAGGTAAGTCAAGATCTGCGCCATGTTGACTACAGGAGTAGCGAGAGAAACAGGTCAACATGAGAGGGATGCAGTTTTAATTGATGAGGTGGAGGGAAATTTGGTCACTGGTTCAGTACGGGAGGATACGGGGAAGTTCTCAGACCTTAATATCGGCCTACTTAACACACGATCGTTAACCAAACATGCTACCAATATTGGGGAGTTGATTACTTCCAACAATTTTGACATTCTCTGTTTAACAGAAACCTGGCTCGAGGACCCAGTAGGTCCCACATGTGAACAGGCTGTACCAGATGGCTACAGTATTTACTTTGAAAACAGACAGCAGGGTAGAGGCGGCGGGGTGGCAATTATTGCCAAAAACAGCCTTAAACTTTTTAAGGTTACTCTAGGACTTAGTGGATGCGAAGCTTTGCACTTTAAGTTAATGCTCTCACCCAATAATTGCTTAAATGTAATTGCTATTTACAGACCACCAGCTTTGGTCTCAGACTTTTCTTCGGAACTTTGTTCATATTTAAACACCCTGAGATCTGATAACGTATCTACAGTTATTATGGGTGACGTAAACTTTTGGCGAGGGAATAAGAAAGATAAGGGAGCTATTGCCCTGGAAAAAGCATTGAATAACCTGGATTTTTCTATTCTCAATATGGATCCAACCACCCCTCAGGGAAACCAGTTAGACTGGCTGTGTGGTTATAATGTACTATTACAAAATTGCAGAACCACTCCTTGTATATGGAGTGACCACTACTTAATATCAGCCAATTTAAGATTACCACTCTATGCACATAAACCCAATCCTCATATTAAAATAGTTAAGAGAAACTTCAATAATCTAAATGCGCTACTTCTTAAGACTTGTATGGATAAAATAGCGGACTCATTTCAGGATCAGGACTCATGTACTAACCTTCTAGATAAATATAATAAGCATCTTACAGAGTTAGTGGAATCAGAGGCACCGCTCATCTCAAAATTAGCTAGGAAAAATAACAACAGCCAAAAATGGTTTAGTCCAGAGCTCAACTCTTTGAAGAAAGAAAAACGCACGTTGGAAAGGAAATGGACTAAAGATAAAACCACGGAGAGTAAAAAGAACTGGAAATTGAAGGATAAGGAATATAGAGATAAGATTAAGGTACCCAAGGCTAATTTTCTCAATAGTGAAATTGAGCAGGCAGAAAATAAGACAAGCAAGCTCTTCGATATTTTGAAGAGCATGGAAAAGCTGGCCTCTCTCACCCCGCCTTTCATGCCCTCCGAGGAGGATTGTAACAAGGTGTCACAGGCCTTTCAAGCAAAAATAGAAAAAGCAAGACAGAACATTATCAAAGCCAGACTTATCTCTAAACAAGACACTGATCCCCCACTAACGGAGACTCTTGTCAGAGGACAGTTCTTCAAATTTAGCTCCATCTCAGAGGCAGAGATGTTAGAGGTGTTGAACAACATGAAACCAACCACTTGTGCAGAAAATATCCTGCCTCCTAGCATCATTCTCCAACATAAAGCTACCTTTGCGCCCATTCTTCAGAGAATAGTAAACGCCTCATTTAAAGAGGGCACAGTGCCGAGAGACATTAAGAAAGTTACTATCATCCCTCTTGTCAAAAAAGCAGGTCTGGATCCTAAAGATCCTGCAAATCTTTGCCCAATAACCAACTCAAACTTTGTTCTCAAGCTATTGGACAAGGTTTCTACACAACAACTGCAACAATTCGTTGAAAACGAGGAGATCCTGCATCGGCAACAATCGGCATTTAGAGCCTCCCATAGTACGGAAACAGCCATGCTGGATCTGCAGAACCAGATGCTTAGCTTAATAGATAAAGGCAAGTTAGGAGTGTTAATGCTTTTAAATTTAAGTGCCGCCTTTGACCTGGTGGATCACCACCTTCTCATCAAGGCACTCAGAGAGAATGTGGGATGTTCAGAAGGAGCCATTGATTGGCTTCTGTCCTTCCTTTCGGACCGTCAAGCCAGAGTCCATTGGGGCAGTAGCTTCTCCGATCCCTGTGATATTTTATTTGGAGTCCCACAAGGGGCCAGCCTGTCCCCAATGCTGTTTAACATATACATGCGCACTCTGTGCAGCTTACTGGTGAAGGAGGGGGTGTTGTTTACAAATTACGAAGACGACACCCAACTCATATTGGAACTGGATGGCAGCCATCATGACGCAGACAGTGAAGTAATAGCCAGGGTCTATAAGATAATTAATGCTTGGATGCAGACAAATTGGATGTGTCTGAACAACTCCAAAACTGAGCTTATGCTGTTTGGATCTAGTCGTCAGCTTGCCAACTTGGGGGCAGAGTATAAGTCATGTAAAATCAAGAAAGCCACTATCCAGGTAGTCCAGAAAGTGAAGACCCTGGGAATGATGGTTAACGCAGTGGTAGACTCTCATGCTCAGACTAGCTATCTACAAAAAAACATGGCATATTACTTAAGGCTCATGAAAGCCATTAAGCCTTACCTTAATGAGGGCAACATGGCTACCATAGCCAGAGCCATTATATTATCAAGACTTGACTATGGTAATGCCCTGATGCTAGGGGCTTCCTCTAGGGATGTCTCTAGTTGTCAGGTGATTCAGAATAACGCGGTTAGGCTGGTCAGAAATTTGAGGAAAAGAGACCATGTCACTAAAGATAGAATGGCGTTACACTGGCGAAGAGTAGAGGATCGTATAAAATTTAAAGCTCTCTGCCTGGTTCATAAATGCCTTTATGGCTCTGCTCCAGAGTATTTAAAAAAGAGGTTAGTGCTTCACACCCCCAGTAGAAGTCTTCGCTCCGGGGGTAAATGCCTGTTGATCGTTCCCAAGTTCAAGCTGAAATCGGGGTTGGGCAGCTCCTTTTTGGTTCAGGCGCCCAGCTTGTGGAATAGTGTTCCGGAAACACTCAGGTCTGAAACAAACCTTCTTGCTTTCAGGAAGGGTTTGAAAACATATCTCTTCAGATGATGAACCGGGATAAGTTGGATCAGGGACATCTTCAGGGTTCAGCTATGGACTGGCCTCTTTCTGTGTTCTATGTGTGTCTCTGTTTGTTTAAAGCGCCCTGATGCCCTTGGGCTACCGGCGCTATATAAAAATGAAATGAAATGAATGAAATGAATGAAATTCGTACATAAACGAAATTGAACGTGTCCTGAAGAACACTATATCTGTCCTTACTGTTCGCTAGCAAATTTAAACTGTTCTAAGAAAACACGCAGTGTCCTGAAATGTTCGTTTCAAGTGTGATGCAATTTTAATTAGTTCAGGACCCGAACAGTGTCCGTAGAACATAAACGCGCATGCGCTAGCCAATCTCTGTGCATTTGGTGTCCTGCGGACATGCACTTCCTTCGCGGACTTGTTCGCGAACGGATCATATGACCGCACCCACGCTGATCGCGTGTTCTGAATGCGGACACTGTTCGAGTCCCCGAACAAATTAAAAGTACATTTTCAATTAATCCATAATATTTTTCAATAAAATCTCACCATGGCACAAGTCCCACATAGTAATGCTGAGTTTCTACATACCTTTTGAAACTTTTCAATCTTTTTTTTGTGTTTGATCTGTCCGCGGACAGCGCGCATGTCTGTGGACCGCGCACAAGCACCCCTATAAAAGACCACGCCCTAGAGCTCATTTTTATTGTGTTTCTGGCTTTTCTACAGAGCACAGCAAAATTTGCTGCCAACTGCAGATTTCCATCGCATCTTTGATGGCATCCCTGGCTGCTGAACTGCCACATGGTGCTGCACCTGCTTCAGCACCACCCCCACCCCCTCCACCACCACCAGCCCCCCAAGGGCCTGAAGAGGGGAACAGAAGTGAGGATGCGGAGGAGGAAGAAGAGGATGATGAGAATGAGGTAGAGGAAAACCCTACTACCTGCACTAAGCGTGTGTCTTGGGTGTGGCGGTTATTTACCATTCATGGGAATGTTCCTAAGGCTCGTGCAAACCGTGTTACCTGCAATGAGTGCAAAATGATACTCAGTCGCGGGAAGCATGGTAGGTACAGCTTTGTGACCACTACTATGACGCGACACCTGAGGTCATTTCACTCTGGGGCTATTTGCAGGGTTGTACCTTGCAAAGAACATAGCAGGTTGATTTCCTATACTTCATCCTCTGTTTCTGATCCTGTCACCACAAGGACCACTTCTGTGGGACAGCGTCTTCCTCAAGCTGCCTCACAGGCCATACAGAATGTTGATGACCCTTACCTTTCGAGGGTCACAGTTGTATGTATGTACTGTGACACAGTACTCTGCAGGGGGGAGCGACTTCGCAGTGCTTTTGAGACTAATGTCTCAGAGCACGAGAAGATCTGCTCACTACCCAAATAAAGCCCACTCTACATCTTCCTCTCTCAGCTCGCCCTTTCTTATCCCTGTGGTTGGTGTCCCCCCTTTACCTTCCTTTCTCCTTCTCTCCTAGTGTGTCGTGTATAAAAAACCAAAAAAAATACAAAATATCAAAAATCCAAAAAAAAATAAGGCTCTTTTCAGAGCCGCCTTTCACAGTTAAAAAATAGAAGTGAAAATAAATGAAGCAGGGACCTTTGTATTTTTTAGAAGTCCGCGGACAGTTTGCCAACATTTAAAAAATTGGGTTGCTACCCCATCACAAACATTGCAATTTTCTCTGGGAGGAAGTGGTGGCTCTGAAAAGAGCCTTTGGGAGGTGTTTGTAAGTCAAAAATTATAAATGCTTAACACCTACTTCAAAATGGATGTTGTAATTCCAAAAAAGGCCGCAATGCATTTTGTACATTTCTCAGAAAAATCTGATTGCCAGCATAAGTAAGATGGACTCCATCTCTGCGAAAAATGTATGTACTACGAAACATAATATTTTCATTGTGAAAAGAGGACATGCCAAAATCTCTTAGAAAGGCACAAACAGCCTTCTTAACATTGCGCCTTGCTTTTTCCATTTCTGGACCAAATGAAGAAAAACGAAGCCACATTTTTCTCTGCACAATCTGTGAAAATATCACTTGAGAATTAGGAAACATGTCCATAACCTTCCCAAGTCCTTCTTTCATAGCAAATTGCAAAAAAATTCCAGTCACATGTCCTAAACTGTTCCCTCCACAATGAATTACAATTAGGTCTGGATGTTGCTCTGTCTCCAAAGTAGCACAGAGAGGTAGCAAGTCCAACCACTTCATTCCACGTACTCCATGCCAGTGTACTTCCACATGTGGGAATCCAAGATCTACAGCTACTCCACAGCTTTCTGCATGCACCTTCAACCAATGTATCCACGAATCTCCCAAAAATCAAACACTCTGTTTTCTGAAACACACAGCCATAGCTATATTTTGTTCTCTCAGCAAAAAGAGTATCTGAGAAACTCTCTCCTGGCACAACACACCCACTAAAGTTTCCTTACCAATCCCTTTCAGTGCTTATTCTCATTTGCATGACTTCTGAACCCAAAAATCCCCGGATGTAACTCCCGATGTCTGCGAACTACCGCCATGTCTGCGGACATATTGTAACATGAACAGCCCTTCTACCATTTCCACTTCACTCTCTCTGCCATTCCCTCATTGGATGTAGCTAAAGAATCACATGACCATGCACCAATCACATTCAAGACCTCTAGATCTAACTGCATCATCATAGATCAGCACTGCAAATGTACTGTGAATCTCTCTGAGTACAAGTGTCATATCATTGGTAAGCACCATCTACCAGAAATACTGTACAAGTCTCCAAGATTTCTACTTGCAGCTCCATGCATATCCATATGCATGAACACAAACTTCAGGTATGCATATTTTCTGTACAGTAGATGAACACATTTTCAAACAGACTTTTAGCTTGTGTAATCTGTAAAATGAATGTACTGTATTTTTTTCAATATCCTAAAATCAACTATCACTTATAAACCTTTATACTATTTACTTTCTTTATACACACACACTCAAATCATGTTAAACTAACATTTTTTAAATATAATATATAGACTACATATATTCAAACAAAATTGCATGCAAGCACAATCTATGTTTAAATCTTTAAAAAAATACTTATACAATTTCATATTTTATTGTTTTTATTTATTTATTTACTTAATTACTTTAATTTAGACATGACATTGAGGCGCTATTACCTAGAACAGCTTACTTACAGAAGTAGTGGTATTCACTGGTATATTATAAATTTCACAAGACATAGTAAAGATATTTTTTTTTGCTACAGTTAGTCATTCAATACAATTTGTTCATTAAGAACATATCTATGTACTGAACTGATGCAATGTGTCTTATGTAAATAAATTAGTTTAATGGTTTTAAAGAAGGCACTGAGGATTTCAATTAAAAAAATCAATATCTAAATTAAAAACAGCGCAATATACAAACAAAGTTACTAATTTGCAGCTTTTACAATTGCAGTGAAGACCAGTCTCCTGAAAAGAAGCAGCCAAATTCGAAGATCAAAGAAGAACTAAGAAGTTACCTGTTAATTTAAGAATAAAAGTAAGTAGAATATCACCATAACATTTGTATTATTAATCAAACATACTATAACGTTTATACAAGCTATTTCTGTGCCTAAAAATAGATATTGTGTACCATTTTGTCCAAAAATCTCCATGTCTTAAACAGCGATTTACAGCCAGAATGGTCCACAAATTCCTATTTTTGGACACACAAATTACTCAACTGAACCGCTACAATGTTCATATTATAGAACAAACAACTGTTTTAATTGTATACATTAGATTTACTATTTGTACTTTTCCACACTACTAGCTTACTTTTTTTTGTCATCTGAACCCCAGTTTAGTAACACATAAATTCAAGACTACCTATCCCCACTAGTTGTAGTTCCCAAAGCACAATCACACACCATTACATACATCTTTATCATATTACTTAAACACTCATGCACACAGCGCACATACATTCCAGAACACCCCAACCCATATCTTCTTTATTTTTTTCAACAGACCCTAAAGAATGCCTACCAAAAGTCAAGTCCGTAGAAAGCAACGCAAAAGTAGAACAAATGAAAATAAAAGTGTCCAACATAAGCATCCATCTCTAGGAGAATTTGTAAAAAAAAGCTGAAACAAAACAGCTAATACAGTCATTTAGTGAAACACAAGAAGTTTCACGTACAAAAACGTTGCCTCCTCTATCAAAATGTAAAACAAACCAAAAAACAATTAACAGAAAATCAGCTATCACTACAGATAAAACTACTTCTTCAAATTTTAATATAGTGCAAAGTAAGCATACCAAGAGAAGTATTTTAGCCAAAATGTACCTAGAACGGCTTACTTACAGAAATAGTGGTATTCACTGGTATATTATAAATTTCACAAGACATAGTAAAGATACCTTTTCTGCTACAGTTAGTCATTCAATGCAATTTGTTCATTAAGAACATATCATATGTACTGAACTGATGCAATGTATCTTATGCAAATAAATTAGTTTGATGGTTTTAAATAAGGCACTGAGGATTTCAAATAAAAGAAACAATATCTAAATTAAAAACAGCGCAATATACAAACAAAGTTACTAATTTGAAGCTTTTACAATTGCAGTGAAGACCAGTCTCCTGAAAAGAAGCAGCCAAATTCGAAGAACAAAGAAGAACTAAGAAGTTACCTGTTAATTTAAGAATAAAAGTAAGTAGAATATCACCATAATATTTGTATTATTAATCAAACATACTATAACGTTAATACAAGATATTTCTGTGCCTAAAAATAGAGATTGTGTACCATTTTGTCCAAAAATCTCCATTTCTTAAACAGCGATTTACAGCCAGAATGGCCCACAAATTCCTATTTTTGGACACACAAATTACCCAACTGAACCGCTACAATTTTCATATTATAGAACAAACAACTGTTTTAATTGTATACATTAGATTTACTATTTGTACTTTTCCACACCACAAGCTTACTTTTTTTTTGTCATCTGAACCCCAGTTTAGTAACACATAAATTCAAGAATACCTATCCCCACTAGTTGTAGTTCCCAATGCACAATCACACACCATTACATACATCTTTATCATTTTACTCAAACACTCATGCACACAGCACACATACATTCCAGAACACCCCAACCCATATCTTCTTTATTTTTTTCAACAGACCCTAAAGAATGCCTACCAAAGGTCAAGTCCGTAGAAAGCAACGCAAAAGTAGAGCAAATGAAAATAAAAGTGTCCAACATAAGCATCCATCTCTAGCAGAATTTGTAAAAAAAGTTGAAACAAAACAGCTAATACAGTCATTTAGTGAAACACAAGAAGTTTCAAGTACAAAAACTTTGCCTCCTCTATCAAAATGTAAAACAAACCAAAAAACAATTAACAGAAAATCAGCTATCACTACAGATAAAACTACTTCTTCAAATTTTAATATAGTGCAAAGTAAGCATACCAAGAGAAGTATTTTAGCCAAAATGTACCGTCACAAAGTCCTTCAAAATCTTATAAAAACAGGAGCGAAATCAGGTTCAATGCTTAAAACCTATCGTAGGAAATTAATCTTAGAAGCGTTGATTGACAGTGCAATTCTTCTCAAAAGAAATTTATTTATTTTACTGTTAAACAAAATGAAACCAGCAACAAAACTAATAACTAAATTACAAAAAAGACTTCTCAATAAGCGAAATGTCAACAGAAAGAACTTCTTAAGTATCTGCGGAGGTGAATGGAATCACACTACGAGCACAGAACCTTATTTTAATGAAGAAACATACAAACAAAAGAAAACAAATACAATTGCCATACAGAGCAGTGGTTGAGGTTATGAAAAAGTGAATAATACCATAATGGAACAAGAAGTACTCCTTACAAAAATATGCCCTGAAAACTTAGAATTACCCCTCCATTCAACTGAATCAGAACGTCTAGTGTACAAATGGCCATGCACGTCAATGTGTAACATTCCCAAACAATGTCTTTACGCCAATTCCTCAATAAATATGTAAAAAGCAAAGACAAAATCAAAATTAAGTTGCTGCAAAATATGGATACCTGTCCAGTGCGCAAGTACACAGGACTACAAGGACATTCATTTGCCTGCATTACAGGACCTACTTGTAAAACCACTTTCCATGATATCAAAAGGATATCAACACAACATTCAACTATAAGAAATCTAGTCTATAAACTGTACTATGCTAAAAGTCCTGCTTTAGCACTAGCAAAGTTAAATAACATCCTTCTACATGGTACAGCAAAAGACCTACTTGAAGAAAATCACTGTATCCAGAAAAAATATTTTGGAAGTGAAAGCCATTTACAGAATGAAATAGCTTTAAACCAATTAAGCAACAATTCTACACATGGCAACCTTTTGCTAAACACATACAAAAAAGAAATACTAACATTTAAAAGTACATCAGCTGAAGTACCAAACCATGTATGTGTATGTTGCCGTAGAACTTTTTATAAAAGTAACACAAAAACCGTAGACGTATCATACAAAATAGAAGACAATGAAGATTCTAAATGGTTTGAATTAGCTCTCTACCTTGTAGCAGAAAACAAATACGAAATAACTAAGCCCTTAATACTTTGCAGTTACTGCACTACAAAACTTGACAACAACCAAACTCCTTCACGTTATATCACAAATAATTTGGAATTATACCCAGTACCAAAACCCCTACAACAACTTAATGTATATGAGAGCATCATAATTCAAACAGTACACCCATTTCAAGCAATAATACGCCTTCAACCAAAACCAGCAAAATTACCTCCCTCTGAATTGGTAAAAGGCATTCGTGGAAAAGTAGTTTATTTACCATTAGATCTAAAAGAAAATGTGCATACTCTAGGAGTGCAATGTCCAATGCAGCAATCTTTAATTATCTTAGTAAATGGAGTACCTACAAAAGACAAAAAAATATGGCAACAGCTGGTAGATTTATATAAAGTTAGACAAGCCTTCCAATATCTTAAAGAGAATAATGAATATTACAAAGAAATTAATATTGAAGAAAACTTGAAAAATACAACTGAAATAATTCAAGAAACACAAGAAGCTGGTCAATTTGAGCTACTAGATCCTGCTAAAATATCAAATACTTTAGACCATTATACAATTCATCCTTTGCACTGTAATGACACCGTAGAAGATGTACTGGAAACTTACCAAATGCGTCAAACAAAAGGATCGCCTATCAGCATATGGGAAAAAAGTATAGAAGCACATGCTTTTCCTCTACTCTTTCCTACTGGCAAAGGAGGAAGGTATGATAATAGACCTATTCAAATATCAGCTTCAGAATACCGCTCATTACGGATGTATTCTGAATATCCCAGATTTAGACAAAATGTGGAATACATATTCCACCTACTCTTTGAAAGTGAACTAGCAACTTTACGTTACGGAGTTGCACACATATTAAAATCAGGATCACACTTTCAAAATATGACAGCTACACAATTATTAGAAAAAGTGCAACGAAAGGATGAGGTTTTACAATCAAATATTACAAATCTATTAGCAAATATGAGTGGTACTAAAGAGTACTGGTTTCAACGTCATGGAGATGTACGTTGTATGATCAGAAACCTTGGCCCACCCACTTGGTTTGTTACATTAAGTTGTGCAGAATATGCATGGGAAGATTTACATGATTTCCTACGCATATCAAATAAAAACAAAACAAACATAGATATACTAACACCTGGAGAACTTTGTTCTTTGGATCCTGTTAATGTTTCAAGATATTTTCACCATCGCTTCATTGCTATGCTACATTTTATTTTAATAAAACGGTTCCTCCCCTTGGAGAAGTGCAACACTTCTTTTGGAGAAAAGAAGACCAAGCCAGAGGAGCACCACATATCCACATGCTTTTATGGATTAAAGATGCTCCTAAATTTGGTCAATACAGTGATGCCACTGTTTTACAGTTTATTGAAAAATATGTCACTTGTGAAATTCCATCAGAAGCCACAAATAGTGATCTTCATGCACACATTTTACAATTTCAAAGACACTAATGTGGAAAATATTGTCGTCGCTAATACAAAAACAAAGGGAAATACTACACCAAATGCCGATTTGGTTTCACTAGACCAGTTACAAATACAGGTCAAGCAAACACCCTCATGTCTTCAGTTAGACATAGTGTTAAAGGTAAGTCACCTAAAAATGCATATTACATAAAAAGAAAAGAGGAAGAAAAATATATCAATGATTATAATGCAATCATTGCCCACTTATGGAATGCAAACATAGATGTGCAGTACATTGCAGACAATTCTATTGCAGTTGCACGATATGTCACAGCATACTTAACTAAAGCAGAAAAGACAGAGCTCCAAGACCTCTGGAATGACCTGTCATCAGATAAAACAGTATCTCAGAAATTATACAGCTTGGGCATAAAAATGCTCACCCATAGAGAATATGGATCATATGAAGCAGCTGATCGTTTAACTGGTACTGCATTGTATGGTAAATCTGAAAATATAGTATGGCTAAGTCTTGGTCCAGCTAGATCTAGAAAAAGAGTTCTAAAATCATATGAAGATATAGAAACAATAGCCAAACATGATCCCAACAGCCACGACATTTTAAAAAACAATTTATTGGACACATACTACCCAAACAGAAGTAATACTTTGGAAAACATGTGTCTATACCACATAGCCCAAAACTACACATACAATAATAACATGAAACCTGATGAAAAAAGGTAAATATAGAGTGACAAACTGTGAAGGCAGCTTAAACACACTAAACCAAATTTTATTAATCATATCAAATTGTCATTAAAGACTCCTCAACATAAAGAAGTATATTACATGTCCCTGCTACAACTCTTCAAACCATGGAGAAAAGAAGAACAATTACTAGATAACTATGACTCTTATGAGGATGCTTTCAAATCAAATGAAAGCACTATAACTGATGTAAACTTTACACAGTACAAAACAATGTTGCACAATGAACAGCAACACGAAGAAGAACTCCAAGCCCAACTAGATAAGGACACTTCTGACAGTAGTCAACCTTCTGTAACAGGAAGCCAAGCACCACTGGGAGAACCACTAATAATAAATGTTGCAGAATTAGCTATGATAGAAGTAGTAAACACCATGTGTCAGTATGAAGATAAGGAAGACTTAACTATACTACAATCAAAATTAAACAATGAGCAAAGTAACATTTTTCAAGAAGTAACAAAACAAATTGCACATGGTGTAAAACATGAAAATAAAGAATGTTCCTGCCATACTTATAAACCTATACTACTGTACGTCAGTGGTGAAGCTGGTTCTGGCAAAACATTCCTAATCAAAATCATTAGTAAGTTCCTTCAACAATTGACAAACAACAAACTGTCAGCTGGTATCACTGCCCCCACAGGTTTAGCTGCCTACAACATAGGTGGTGTTACATTACACCGATTACTTCTATTACCAGTAGAACACCAGAACAAATTAGACTATTACAAACTTTCTGCAGAAGCTGCAATGGAATTATGCAGAGTATTGAAACAAATGAAAATGCTACTAATAGATGAAGTGAGCATGATCTCCAACCTGATGTTAGCTTTGATTCACCTCAGATTACAAGAAGTACTCAAAACAGACTATGAAGAGCTCTTTGCAGGAAAACACATGATTGTTTTTGGAGATCTGCTTCAATTAACACCAGTAAAAGGTGAGCCTATTTTTAAAACATTAGGACACAAACTCTGCCGTAAAACTGTTGGCAGCATTGGAAATGTCAACCTTTGGCAACATTTCCAATACAGAGAATTAACAGAAAACATGCGGCAGTCTGCAGATCTCATTTATGCCACATTTTAAAAAGTATCAGAGTTGGTATACTTTCTAAAGAAGCAGAAGCAATATTGAAAACCTGGCACATTAATTCACTTTATGGCGATAATGCATGTGCTACAGATGTTATGGAACAATTAGCCCACAAAAATGTCAATTGTATGGCCTTAATGCCAACTCCTGCAAGCTGTTTCAAATTCAATTAAATCATGCTAAGTAAAGAAATGCAACCAATCGTGGAAATTAGCGCCACAGACAAACTAGATGTACATGGTATGACACTATCCATGTGTGACAAAGCCACAACAAGACTAAATAGTTTAGAAAAATCAATCTCACACAAAGCAGGCTTAGAAAAGATATTAAAATTATCCTTAAATTGCGGAGTAATGCTTAAACGTAACCTTGATGTGGACCAAGGACTAGTTAATGGAACACTAGGTACAGTTGTTGGCTTTCAAACATACCCACGCGACAACAAAATTCAGTTTGTCAATATACTCTTTGACAAACTTTCAGAAGTAAAAAGGATAGGACGCTCAACAGCTAGATTCCTTCTCTTCAAAGATATGTATGTACGCAGAGAACAATTTTCTCTAACTCTTGCATACGCAGTCACGATTCATAAATCACAAGGTCTTACCCTAGACAAAGCAATGATAGATATTGGTAACACAGTCTTTAAAGAAGGCATGAGCTATGTAGCACTATCACGCTTATGTATACTTGACGGTCTATTTCTAATCAACTTTGATGCAAGTAAAAAAAAAGCTGATATTCCTTGCATTTTAGAATACAATAGACTTCGCTCACTATACACCCCCCACCTAAAAACATATTCTGTTCCACAAAAAGTAAAACGTTATAAAAGAAAAATAAATCAAACATAATTGCAACAGGATGTCACTTTTTAATCCTCCAAAGAGAGTAAAAGAAACTAATACTTCATCGAGTACCACAAGCAAAAAAGAATCAATTAGGGAAAGTAAACCAGGTACTTCTTTAAAGAAGGAAGACAAACTCCAAAAAAAGCAGTTAGATACAGAACTACCTGGACCATTTAAATTCTCAAATATAGTTGGTGTAAGTTGCTACGCAAATGTAGCAATGAATATTCTATTTCAATTACCACCAATTGTTGACAACATTTACTTACACAGTACAGACCCATTGTGTTTGCAAATGTTAGTGCTTCACAGAAATGCAGCATACAATCCTGACAACACGTATAGTGTTTATGGAATAAAACAACAATTGGACTACTGTGCTGGAATGGTGAAATTCACTATAAACTCACAGGAAGATCCACAAGAATTTCTAATGTACTTACTACAAGTACTGGAAAACAAAAACATACCTAGAAATGAAATCTTTCAGATTTCATACATGTGGAAACATACATGCACTCTGCAACAATGTGACACAAGAAGAAATCCCCAATGAACGCTTCATATATATATCAATACCAAATTGTGAATCCATTCCATTTCAGCGACTTGTACAAAATGCAAATAATGGTGGATATTTCTCTACTTGCAATTCAGATAATCGCTCCACGTTAGTAATACAAACACATAGTAAATACATAATACTAATGCTTCTACGTTACAATGCAGATGGTAGCAAAAACAACTGCAAGCTGACTGGATTCACACATGGTCAAATATCACTTGGTAAGAAAACCTTCACAACAACAGGTATAATCTACCACGCAGGAGCCACAACCAATTCAGGGCACTACACTGCATATATAAAAAAGAAATGTGGATGGTTTGAATGTAATGATAGTACCATTACTCTAAAGCAGAGATTACCAGCAAATCTTACAAACGCTTATTTGATGTTCTTAAAACCAAAATTTGATAACTAAACTGTATTTAAACCCTAAGTAAACTTGTGTTGAAAAAATATAAACTGTTAGAAAACTCCAAAAGCTATCTAACTGCTCAAAGATTCTACAACAACTAATCAGATAAATGAATACCACTAAATTAGACCAAACAATACGCAGTTAGAATACGCCAATTGGTATCTATCTGTCCCAAAATTTAACAATATCCAAATAGATAAATCAATACCACTAAAATATATATAAAAAAATAGACAGTTAGAATACCCCAATAAACAAATAAACTGTAGCATAACAGAAAAAGTTTTTTTTTTAATCCAACATGGATTTTTTTTTCTCCCACAGACCCAATGATTTTAGCAACAAATACAGAAACTGAGCAAATTGCACAGTACTCTGATTTGTAATCTACTAAATATGAGGGTCCAAAAAAAAAAGTATATTGATTATACAATGTAATAAGTCATTACAAAATACTAATAGTAACATGCTATTTTCTTTTATCACAGAAATTAACAAGAAATGCATGTACTCCGGTTACTAGACCAAACAGTAAGTAAACAATAATAAGGAGAACCATAGCAGCATATTACATCCATAGTATCTAATACCTTTGTTCCTTATACATTTGTTTTTCACCAAAAGTTATAAGCAAATATGGATGTGATATGCTGTGGTGGTTGTTGCCAGGGCATAGAGTCTTGGGTCCATGGCAAATGGCCATGCACCCAAGACTCTATGCCCTGGCAACAACCACAGCAGCATATCACATCCATAGAGTCAAACATTTCAACTATGGTCTATGGAAACTTTTAATGTCTGCGGACATTATGAGTGTTCTTAGAACACTTTCAACTTGCCAGCGAACAATATGGATAGCAATTTCAGGACACCCCCTACGATACGAATATTTCAGAACAAAGCGATAGTTCTTAGAACACTTTCAACTTGACAACGAACAATACGGACAGTGTCCTCAGGACACCCCCATTTTGTTTATTTGCGATCATTTCAGGAGACTGCGAGTGTTCTTAGAACACGTTCAACTTGCCAGCAAACAATACGGACTACGCCTTCAGGACACCCCCTACGAACATTCCAGGACACTGCGAGTGTTCTTAAAAATGTCTTCAGAACACCCCCTTTTTGTTTATTTGCGAACATTTCAGGACACCGCGAGTGTTCTTAGAACACATTCACCTTGACAGAGAACAATATGGAAAGCGTCCTCAGGACACCCACTACGAACATTCCGCGGACACCGCGAGTGTTCTTAGAAGCGTCTTCAGAACACCACCATCTTGTTTATTTGCGAACATTTCAGGACACCGCGAGTGTTCTTAGAACACTTTCAACTTGACAACGAACAATACGGACAGTATCCTCAGGACACCCCCATTTTGTTTATTTGCGAACATTTCAGGACACTGCGAGAGTTCTTAGAACACATTCAACTTGCCAGCAAACAATACGGACTACACCTTCAGGACACCCCCTACGAACATTCCAGGACACCGCAAGTGTTCTTAGAAACGTCTTCAGAACACTCCCATTTTGTTTATTTGCGAACATTTCATGACACCACGAGTGTTCTTAGAACACATTCAAATTGACAGAGAACAATACGGACAGCGTCCTCAGGACACCCCCTACGAACATTCCCCGGACACCGCAAGTGTTCTTAGAAGCGTCTTCAAAACACCACCATCTTGTTTATTTGCAAACATTTCAGGACACCGTGAGTGTTCTTAGAACACTTTCAACTTGACAACGAACAATACGGACAGTGTCCTCAGGACACCCCATTTTGTTTATTTGCAAACATTTCAGGACACTGCGAGTGTTCTTAGAACACATTCAACTTGCCAGCGAACAATACGGACTACGCCTTCAGGACACCCCCTACGAACATTCCAGGACACCGCGAGTGTTCTTAGAAACGTCTTCAGAACACCCCCATTTTGTTTATTTGCGAACATTTCAGGACACCGCCAGTGTTCTTAGAACACATTCAACTTGACAGAGAACAATACGGACAGCGTCCTCAGGACACCCCCTACGAACATTCCCCGGACACCGCGAGTGTTCTTAGAAGCGACTTCAGAACACCACCATCTTGTTTATTTGTGAACATTTCAGGACACCGCGAGTGTTCTTAGAACACATTCAACTTGACAGAGAACAATACGGACAGCGTCCTCAGACACCCCAATTCTGTTTAATTGCGAACATTTCAGGACACCACAAGTGTTCTTAGAACACATTCAACTTGTCAGCCACAACCCCCATTCATATTTGCGAACATTTCAGGACACAGCGAGTGTTCGACAGCGTCTTCAGAATACCCCCATTTTGTGTATTTGCGAACATTTCAGGACACCGCGAGTGTTCTTAGAACATATTCAACTCGACAATGAACAATACGAACAGCGTCCTCAGGACACCCCTATTTTGTTTATTTGAGAACATTTCAGGACACTGCGAGTGTTCTTAGAACAGTTTCAGTTTGCTTGCGAACAAAACGGACACATATTGAGTCCTCAGAACACCCCCATTCAGTTTATTTAGAACATTTCAGAACACCTGTGACGTCCGCAGACAAATCGAACACAAAAAGAACGTCTAACACATAAAAAACACAACTTTCATCCTATCTCATACACTCCCACCCTCCCCAAACACTCCTACACACCAACACAAAATACAAATTTTGAACAAAGTTTCACTGCGCTGTCCGCAGACGACCGCGAATCCAAGATGGCGGGCACTACCGAAAATCTGACGCGCTTCACGCTCCACGCCGTCCAGTTGTCGAAATCGAAATAATATTATACCTCCAATCGCATTGTTTGAATGTATGTTGGCCTACGCCAAGTTGTCTAAAAACATCGTGTAAATAGATTCCGCCGCAAGGTCTTGACCTTAATGTATTGTGTGAATCGCCATCTTGGATTTAGCCGCCATTTTAGGTTCTCTTGTAGTGTGGAAGTCACCCTGAACAACAAAATGGAGGCTGAATAACATTTCGAGTGGGATTCTGGCCGTTGTGACCTCCGCACACATGAATAAGTAATATGCCTGCAGGCCACTTGTTGGGGTCGCGAACTAAGACCTTGTCCTCTCCCTGACCTATGTGTAAATGAACAACTGTATCAGCGAAACTGATTGAAATGCATACATTATGGGATCGACCTGGCAACGAACTCTAGGCCTGGTCCTAGGAATGGTTAACCCGCGAGGGGGTTGGCCAGAGCTGGATAAAAAGTATAAAAACCTGAGTACCCCAATGTACGGTCTATTACACTAACACGGCGAACTACTGTTGATAGTTTGTTCTGTTACACTGAGGGCCGAATAGCTATCCGTTTGTCAATTGACTTTTGGTAATTGTTGCATCTTTGAATAAAGCGCTTTGTATGTTCTTTGTAACCTGTGTTGGTGTGTTTCCTTTGGGCTTCCTGGCGTCATATCAATTTCTCTGTTTCCACAGTTGGCGCCCGAATAGGGACCCTCAAGATTGATGCCGGATCATTGAAGGTTGATGCAGACTATCGAACCAGGATCGGACGGTGTGATTCTGTGGGCCCGACCGATCGAGACGCGATACCTCGGCAGCGCTGCACGATCCGATCCTTGGACGATAGTCGTGTGGTCTGACACGGCATCTTGACGAGGGTCCAATTTTGAGGCGGCCAGATTTGCCGAAACCACCAAACACAAGGTAAAATTCGTTAGGTAAGTTCTTTGGTAAACCGTACGGTCCTCCTTAGGTTTGGTCAGGTGCAGTCGTGACCCGGCTCTTAATTTAACCCTGACAATTTGAATTTGGCGTATTGTATCACAGACACAATTATTGAACCAGGTAACACCAATTTTTTGTGAAATGCCTGGGAAATTGTCTAGCTGCTTTAGGGCTCTGTTCCGCAGCGATCGACAATCCTTGGAATTTAGCCGCCCGGCACCACAGGAAGGGTCGCCGGTGTGTACTATGTACTGTAAGTATGGCATTGGAAGTATAGTATTTAATGATATCTGGCACAGACAGACCAGACATGCCTCCGAATTTCAGTGGCCAATCACGGTAGTTTTGAGATCCCCGTATTGAATGCTTGGAATCAATTTTGGTAAAGAAGAAGGCTAGACCAGCAGCCTTTGATGTGTTACAGAATTGGAAGAAAGAAGCATTACAGCAGCTTAAAAGTAGGGATAAACATGCACGTCGTCATAAAACAAACGCTGAAAAAAGCATTATTATATGATAAAGAAAAGCGGTCAGAATTAGTTAAAAATATGGATAGAGCCTTTTCACTCGGAGTCCAAAACATTTACCCCTCTAAAGATTTCCATGTTTCTGAAGAATTTATTGAGAAGTTATTAAATGAACGCAGGCCCAATGCCTCAGCGCCACCTCCGTATGCCCCTATTTTGGGCACCCTGCCCGTTCCTGTTGTCGCTCCTGTTGTTACTCCTGTTCCCCCTATACAACCTATTGTTCCTAGTCCTTTGGTTGTTGTTCCTCCGCCTATTGCACCGCCCCTTCCCTCTGCACCGATAGTTGCACCTCTGTTAAAATTACCTATACCTCCGCTCCCGAGTGGCCCCGTATTGACTGAAGTCGATCCAGGTGCAGGATCAAAGATTGTGACCCGTAGTACTGTTTCTGCAGATAAGAAACAGGAATTGTTTGCATGGGCCAAGCATTGCATGGAGAAAGGCAATCAAGTTAATGTTTTTTCCACATTATCTAATTTGAATAGTTTTCCCGAGAAAAATGTTTTTATCGAAGGTCTGGGACTCATTTGTGTGTGATGTGGGGTAGATTTTAAAATTCGGATCTTCCACAAGGGGTGAGAGATCTGAATGCTTTGGCACTTTCGAGGGACACAGAGCAGAAAGTAGATGGGCATGTTGTAAGATTGTTTGAGATTAGGAAAGACTTTGAAAAATCACGAGATGAGGATGATGAAGACGATAGAATATATGTACAGAAACGGTTCCTTCCGTGCCGTATATCGGCACCTGAGAAAGTACGAATTTGTACTAAGGACGCGGTTCGATGGATCTCGGATTCATCGATACCGCCAGACGAAGTGTATGACACGTATAGTCAGTATACGGTAGAAATGCAAAGGAAGGTAATTCAGGTGATGGTACAGCACCTGCAAGAGGAATATGTAAGGAAGAGGGTTAGTTGCCCCATAGAATTATTGGGGATTTGTAAAAGGGCTTTTTCGCCCGATACTTCGACAGTTGCCTTAGCGCTCGACCTGGCCCTGTTACTTAGTAAGCGGCCCGAGGTACCTATATCTCAGTTGCCTATGAAAGAGGTTCCTCCGACCTTTGTCCCAAAAGTTGAGATCCCCACCAACGCTGGGACTGGTGCCCCCGCTGTGGATATCCCTGCACATTATGTATCGCAATTTGTTCACGTCCCGTTTTCACGACAGGAAGTGAACACAATTAGACAATCTGTTCCCAATATTAGGAAAAACCCGACGGGGTTTTACAAAGAAATAGAGTCCGTTTTACAGTCCTCTGTGTTCACCTTGAGTGACATTAACTTGTTATTCCCTGTACTCCTACCCGTAGATGTATGGAAACAGGTTCGGACAATAGACGATGTGCCGGGGCTGGGAGATACGTGGGCAAATATGATTCAAATTGATGGAGAAAGACCAGCTGGTGAGAAACCACCACAGGTAATACTTACTTTACCTGATGGGATTGTTACGAAACTAAAAACTATAATTCCAGAGAAAAGGATTATTTGGGACAAGCTTACGGCCTGTGTCCAAGGGAAAACTGAAGGCGCCACCGAATTTTTTAATAGATTCGAGCAGGTATTTTCTGACTTCAGTGGACAGGATTTAGGTACAGAGTCGGGAAAGAGGTTGTTTGTGGACAAATTTGTACGTGGATTGTTACCTGACATCAAGTCACAAATTATGTCCTCTGAGAGCGCTTGGCAGGCAAAATCTCAATCTGAGGTTTTGCACATGGCTCAGTATTATGAGAACCGTGTTAATAATGAGAAGGAGAAAATTGAAAAGAGATAGGGAGATTTGAAAACCAAAGTATTATTACAACAAATTGTTAGAAACCCCAGAGGAGGTACGACACAGACTAGAGGTCAGTACGTCCCAAAATGAAATACTCCTTTGAGTCCTGTGAATATTAATCAATGTGCTTATTGCCGCCAGGAAGGTCATTGGCGAGCACAGTGTCCTGTCCTTCACCAGAGGTCAAACAGTGCGTTTGGGGGTATGGGTAGACGACCTAGGGGCCACCCTGGAGCAGGGGGCCCTGACAGAGGTCAGCTTTTACAAGATTCTCAGCAACCTTTTTCACGGGAAAATCAGACCTCGAGTATGGACTCGAGAAACATATTTGATCACCCTTCTGCTGCCTACCTTTCTGAAGAGCTTCCTTCTGACGAGGCTCTGTTCCATTAGGATTGCCCGAAGCAGGGTTTGGAACCTTCGCCTATTCCCGTTAATCAGAAAGGCCCCTACGTTGAATTATTAGTAGGGAATAGGAAACACCAGTTTTTGATTGATACTGGAGCACAGAAGTGCTCCATTGATCATTCTCGGGTTCCAAACATCCCACTGTCAGGGCAAACAAATGTTTCCGTAGGGTTTTCTGGTGTACCAACTGTCTGTCTGGTTTCTGCACCGGTATCCGTTTCTTTGGGTCCCTTTACTGACCATTGTCCCTTTCTTCTCACTTCAAACTGTGGAGAGAATTTGCTGGGGTTGAATTTGTTAAAGAAATTGAACGCAGTAATCCATTGTTCTTCGGATGTAGTACAGCTGACGGTTTCACCACAACAACTTCCTAATTCTCAGTTTCTGATTCGACCTTTACCTCCCGAGTTTAGCATTGTCCCGGAATGTTTGTGGGCGGTGGACGACAATGATGTTGGAGTGTTACAGATTGAGCCTGTTAAAATAGTCCTGAAACATGGGGTGAAACTGCCGCGCATTCCGCAGTATAAAATATCAGTCGAAGGCGAATGTGCTTTGAAATGCATTGTCTCCGATTTTGTACATCGTGGGGTGATCGAGGAGATTAAAGGTAGTTTGTGTAACAGTCCGATCCTGTCCGTATATAAGAAAGGCGACAATGCAATTCCATACCGGTTCATAATTGATCTTCGTGCTATTAACCGAGTGGTCGCCCCACAATTTCCTATTGTACCTGATGTGACGACGATATTGACAATGATCCCTGCTACGGCTACGCACTTTAGCGTTGTGGATCTGAAAAACGCCTTCTTTAGTATTCCTATACATAAAGAAAGCAGATATCTGTTTGCGTTCACCTTGGGGGGACGCTCATTTACATTTACAAGGGCACCTCAAGGGTAGTACCAGTATTTATAGTAGAGCTTTGGAAGAGCAGCTCGACACCCTTGAATTGCCACCTACTTGCACGCTGCTTCAATATGTTGACGATTTTCTTTTGGCTGCAGATTCTGAGAATGCCTGCAAAGAATGCACTATACTTTTGCTTGTTCATCTAGCTAAAAATGGTCACAAAGCTTCGCTTAAGAAATTTCAATATTGTTGTCAGGAGGTTGCCTATTTGGGCTACCTCCTGTCAAAGGAGGGGAGAAGATTTACACCTGAAAGAATAAAACACATTTCTGGCATGTCTGTTCCAAATACACAGAAGGAAGTCAGAGCCCTGATAGGTATGGCTTCTTACTGTAGGTTGTGGATCCCGAATTTCGCACTAGTGATAAAACCGATGTTGGCTTTGACGAAGAAGGGCATTTCTCTGCCACTGCCATGGGAATCGGAACATCAGCGATCATTTGAGCTTCTCAAAACCTCGCTATGTTCGGCACCGGTTCTGGGTACTCCAAATTATGACAAGGCCTTTGTGTTGTTTGTGCATGAATGTGATGGATGTGCTTTGGCTGTGTTAACACAGGAACATGGAGGGAAGAATAGGCCGTGCGGCTACTATTCCTCCGCCCTTGATCCTGTCGCATGCGCTTTGCCAAGATGTTTGCGCACTGTCGCTGCTGCTGCCGCGTCTGTAAAACAGAGTGAGGGAATGGTCCTAGGCCATGATTTGATTCTGATGGTACCTCACTCTGTTGATATTCTATTGAACAAAACTCAAACGCAACACCTCACCTCAGCACGGTTAACAAGGTATGAACTAATTCTGTTTGCCCCTCATATTCAAATTAAGAGGTGTTGTGTTCTTAATCCGGCTGAACTCTTACCTTTCCTGCAAAACACTGTTTGCGGTGGCGAAGAGTTACATGACTGCCTGTATACCACTGAACAAGAAACGAAGGGCAGGATAGATCTCATAGATACTCCTTTGGATAATGCAGAAGGGGAGCTGTTTTGTGATGGCTCCTCCTTCAAACTTTCCAATGGTACATCTACTGCTGCTTATGCAGTTACTACATTGAGCAAAGTGGTCGAAACTAAGAGAATTTCGCATAACTCCGCGCAGGCCGCAGAGATTATAGCGTTGACCCGAGCTTGTGAACTTTCCCAAGGGCATAAAGTCAATATATATACTGATAGTCAGTACGCATTTGGGGTGGCTCACAACTTTGGAAAGCTTTGGTCAGAAAGGGGGTTCCTGACCTCACATGGGACCAAGATTCAGCATGGCCCCTTGATAGTGCAATTACTTTCGGCACTCTCACTCCCTAAACAGTTAGTGATCATGAAATGTGCAGCACATTGCAAGGTCATAGATGATGTGGGGAAAGGGAACGCTTTTGCGGATTTGATAGCCAGACAAACGGCCACAGACCTTAGCACGGACATGTATGCCTCCAGGGAAATGAGAGATGCTTGCATAATGGATGAAGGTATTGGGTCTGTGCGAGATATTCAAACTGATGCCACAATAGAAGAATCTAAAAGGTGGGCTGAAGGAATGGGGAAACTGGATGACGAAGGGTGTTGGGTGGATACATCCGAGGGGAAATGGTTGCTTCCTGATTCTTATGTATTGGAAATGGTTACGATGGCACACGGTCCTACACATGTGTGTGCCCAGCAGATCACGAAAATATTAGAACAAGTTTGGGTAAATGACAAGATTCTGGACACTGCAAAGAGGCACGTCCAGAACTGTATGATCTGCCTGCAGCACAATGTGGGTAAGGGGACAGTGACTCCAAGGGGAAGTTTCGGCCCCCCTTCTGTCCCCTTTGAGGTTATTCACTTTGATTTTATTGAAATGGAGCGATGTAATAATCTAAAATATGTTCTTGTAATTATTTGTGCCTTCAGTAAATGGGTCGAGGCTTTCCCCGTCAAAGATGCTACCGCCATGACCACTGCAAAGATTATGGTAAAAGAATTCTTTCCTCGATTTATGCTCCCGAGGATAATCTGGTCGGATAATGGTCCTCACTTTATCGCAGCAGTAATTTTGCAAATATGTGCAGCCCTATGTATTGAGAAACGATTTCATTTAGCTAGACATCCTCAAAGTGCTGGGTTGGTGGAAAGACACAATGGTATTCTAAAGAATAAACTTGCAAAAACATGTGCTGATACCAAACTAAAATGGCCAGATGCCTTACCTATTGTGTTATTAGCTATGCATACGACACCTCAGACTAGAACTGGGCTTTCTCCATTTGAAGTAGTGATGGGGAGACCTGCTAATATTTGGGGTCTCCCGAAACCTAAAGCCCTGAGAGAGGTGGAAAATGTATTGTTGTAGACTTCTGTTACCAGTTAACTAAAAACCTGTATTTCATTTATCACCAGATTCACGCAGCTTTACCTGTACGGTTCACAGGCCCAGGACACGATATACAGCCCGAAAGTTGGGTCTTAGTAAAGGCCTACGAGAGGTCTTCCTGTCTCGTGCCTCGCTGGCGGGGACCTCATCAGGTGTTATTGGTCACCAGGACAGCAGTGCGGGTGGCTGGAGAGAAGAACTGGATTCACGCGACGCACGTCCAGAAACTTCCTCACACGACGCCACACGCTACAGAAGAAGCAGAACCCCTCGCTGATGCTACAGTCTCTGATCTTGGAGTAGAAAACAGCGCTGTGAGTGCATCGGAGAAGTTCTCTGAGCCTGAGGAGCTTGGGGAACAGTCCATTTCGTCTCCGCACTCTTTTGAAAAATCACTTCCGGAAAACACTGTTTCGAGCTCTGCGACTTCCGTCGCCACCGACACGTCGCTTCCCTCAGGAAGTGACGATACTTTGCTTCCGGACCACACAATTTTGGGTACCATCAGGTACAACCTTCGACAAAGGAAATAGAACTACGGCACGAGTTTCGTGCATCTGGAAAAAGGAAGAAATCACGCGACCGTAGTGTCGCCAGCAACGAACATTGGGGCCGTCGATTGAGAAACTACGATGCCTGCCACCTTCTCCGCTGCTCCCCGCACTGGACTTGTAAATAAGGGGGTGACCAAATCGAACAATGAACAATGTGCCTGGGCCCCGAAAACGTACTGTTGTGTTTTGATAATGATTATTGTTATTTTTGCAACTGCTGCTTTAGGACTTTGGTATTTCGAAGAAATCTATCCTTTGAAACCTTTATTACCGACCGAGATTGTACCAACTGTTTTGACTCCCTCTGTACACCTTCACACTCTGTCCCCTAGAGACTCCCAACATAGACAGAAGTATCATAATAACACTCTGATGATAGTAATGAATGCTACTCATGCCATTTTTAATAAGAGTAATTGTTGGATTTGTACTCATTTACCGCAACATGGGAACAAGGGACTGGGATGGTATATACATCCTCTACCTATAACGACTGCTTGCTATGCCTCTCTTAGAGCACTATTCTTTGGCCGATGGAATGATAGCATCTCAGGGAACTTTGATGGAACTAATTTAAATGATTTCGAGAAACGTGAATTGACTCCACTGGGATGCTCGCTTTTCGCAAATAGAAGTAAACCTAACGTCGCTTCTATTAGGCCGTCTGACAAACTATCTCTTCCTTTTCAAACTCTGATTTCCTTTAAAATGGCTCCGATAGGCAATAAGGACGCTGTACCTCCTTCTTATTCTATAAATCATAGTCCTGATTCAGTTCCCTTCTGTGTACAGAGAAATGGCACTAGGCCAATGGGAGATTTTGAAGCTTGTAAAAACATTGTAAATTTGACTGGGGAAAACAGGCCTCTGTATGTAGGGGGGCCTGTTTATTTTGTTTGTGGTAGTTTAGCATTTCCCTGGCTGCCCAAGGATTGGCTGGGAACCTGTTATTTAGGAATATTGTTACCCGGGGTATTTGTAGCAAGTACATTAGAGATTTCTAAGGCTCGCCCGCGGCGAGACGACAACGGAGATACCCCTGGGCAAGTATTGGGGGACATAGCGAAACCAGTTGTGCCCTTTTGGGGACAAATAGCAAACTCAGAGAACATTAGGGGATTAGCAAGGGTACTGGAGAGAACGATCAACCGGACCACGGACATACTCTACAATATGACCTTAGAGCAAAAGGCAATAAGATTGGTAGCACTTCAAAATCGGATGGCATTGGATGTCATCTTGGCAGAACGAGGTGGAGTATGCAAATTAGTGGGGTCCGCTTGTTGTGTTTTCGTACCAGACTCCTCACCAACAATTTTTAAAGCAATTCAGAACTTGCATACTCTCAGTTCTGAAGTCCATATCCCTGTAGGAGGCTGGAACCTTAGTAATTGGTTCTGGGATTCTTTGCGATCTTGGGGTTGGAAGGTGCTTTCCGTTATTCTGGTTATTTTAGGGATTCTGTTATTCCTTTGTTGCTGTTTTCAATGCCTCCCAAGTATGTGTGGAATGATAGGGGGGTGTTGTGCTCAAGCAGTGAGCGCAATAGGGCATAAAATATATACCCCAGATACAGCATCTAAAGAATTCATGTTACAAGATGTTTTCTTGAACGACCTTATGGCCATAGACATTACAGACAATGATGCGGAATCTATGGATGATAACACATGGAGTTATTTTCAAAAGTATTAGGAATGATGTTTAGCACTTGGCATAGGCCAAAAGGAGGGTCCGTCGAAATCGAAATAATATTATACCTCCAATCGCATTGTTTGAATGTATGTTGGCCTACGCCAAGTTGTCTAAAAACATTGTGTAAATAGATTCCGCCGCAAGGTCTTGACCTTAATGTATTGTGTGAATCGCCATCTTGGATTTAGCCGCCATTTTAGGTTCTCTTGTAGTGTGGAAGTCACCCTGAACAACAAAATGGAGGCCGAATGACATTTCGAGTGGGATTCTGGCTGTTGTGACCTCCGCACACATGAATAAGTATTATGCCTGCAGGCCACTTGTTGGGGTCGCGAACTAAGACCTTGTCCTCTCCCTGACCTATGTGTAAATGAACAACTGTATCAGCGAAAGTGATCGAAATGCATACATTATGGGATCGACCTGGCAACGAACTCTAGGCCTGGTTCTAGGAATGTTTAACCCGCGAGGGGGTTGGCAAGAGCTGGATAAAAAGTATAAAAACCTGAGTACCCCAATGTACGGTCTCTCACACTAACACGGCGAACTACCGTTGATAGTTCGTTCTGTTACTCTGAGGGCCGAATAGCTATCCGTTTGTCAATTGACTTTTGGTAATTGTTGCATCTTTGAATAAAGCGCTTTGTATGTTCTTTGTAACCTGTGTTGGTGTGTTTCCTTTGGGCTTCCTGGCCTCATATCAATTTCTCTGTTTCCACACAGTCAGCAAACACGTTGCATGTCCGCGAGCATCACGCAAGCCGATTGGCCAATCAGTACACTGTCTGCGGAGCGAACAGGGAAGTGTGTCCGCGGACCGAACACAGATATCACTAATTTTTTTTACCTACTCTTTGGTCATTTAAAAAAAAAACTACTGGACGGATTTTCACCAAATTTGCAAAAGCACGCTTTCGGGACCAAGCCGCTGCTCCTGGTCCAAATTTGGTGAAAATCCGTCCAGCGGTTTGGGCTGTAGACGCGAGCAACAATGTTTTCCCATTCAGTCTATGGGAAAAAAAAGTTTTGGGACTCCCCCTATAACTTTGCCCCCCCTGAACGAATCCTCACCAAACTTTGCAAAAGAATTCAAAGTGACCCAAATACTTATTTTGCAAAGTTCGGTGAGGATCCGTTCAGGGAGAGCAAAGTTATAAGCCGCCCAAAAAGTGCTGTTCCTATGGAAACAGCAACTTAACCATAACTACATGGCCAGCCATGTAATATATATATATATATATATATATATATATATATATATATATATATATATATATATATATATATATATATATATATATATATATATATATATACATGGACGCGGTAGCATCCATGTAGTTATGGTTAAGTTGCTGTTTCCATAGGAAGAGCACTTTTTGGGTGGCTTATAACTTATAACTTCGCTCCCTCTGGACGAATCCTCACCAAACTTTGCAAAAAAAGTCTGAATTTTTTTGCAAAGTTTGGAGAGGTTTGGTCGAGGGGGGGGCAAAATTATAGGGGGGTCCCAAAACTTTTGTTTTTTCCTATAGACATAATGGGAAAAAACGTTAGACACACGGCTACAGCCTGACCCGCTGGACGGATTTACACCAAATTTGCGGCAGGAGCGGCGGCTTCGTCCCGAAAGCGTGCTTTTGCAAATTTGTTGTAAATCCGTCCAGTAGCTTTTTAAAAAATGACCAAAATGTAAGGCAAAAAAATTAGTGATATCTGTGTTCGCTTCGCGGACGGACTTCTCTGTTCGCTCTGCCGGACAGCACCCGGATTGGCCCATGGGCTTCCGTCATGTCTGAGGACATGCAACGTGTTCGCTGATTGGACGGCGTGGGGCGTGGAGCGTGTCAGATTTTTTGTGGCGCCCGCCATCTTGTATTCGCCGTCGACTGCGGACAGCGCGGTGAAACCTGGATAAAAAATTGTATTTAGTAGAGTGTGTTGGTGTGTAAGAGTGTTTGGGGAGGGTGGGGGAGTATGAGATAGGTTCAATGTTTTGTTTTTTTATGTGCTATATGCTTTTGTTGTGTTCGATTTGTCCACGGAGAACACAGCTGTTCTGACATTTTGTAAATAAACTAAATGGTGGGGTGTTCAGAGGACGGAGTATGTGTCCTTTTTGTTCGCAAGGAAGGTAAAATTGAGCTAAAAACACGCGCAGTGTTTTTAAATGTTCGTAAATACACCAACCTTATATTGGGAGTCGTGGGCCTCTCCCGGCCGCGAGAAAAAAATGGAAGCAGCTGACCTTCACTGTGAACGAGCATAAATGCTTACTTTGCTACATTCTGTGTAAAGCCATCTGTGAGAACTTCCTGTTTACACTACATCTTTGTATATTGTTTGCGTGCTAATAAAAAAAGTTTGTTTAAGGGACGTTATGGTTCCAAGTAAAGCCGAAAAACCCCTGAAATTCGGCAGTTATGGTAAGCTAAGCAACCATAACTCACACCACCACCGTGCACTGCTAAGACTAACACCCAGGACATCAAAGATGACATCGCAAATGTCATTAATGACATCTCTGATGACATCAAATGTGCATTTACTTTTCATGAAATTTGTGTACTAGGGATTTTTATTATAATGTTCGAAAAAAGTGTCAAGGATCATTGCAATAAATATCATACCCTAATTAGTGCTTTGAACGATGCATTGATATAAATAGCATTGTATTATGGGGTTCTATCTAGTATACTGAGCTACTAATGGAGAAACATAGCATTGTGTGCAGCGTACAAGATGAAAGTATAATATTTGTAATGTTAATATGTTGAATAATGAAATGATAATAATCCTGAAATGTTTGAAAATAAACAAAATGGGGGTGTTCTGAGGACGTTCTTCGTATTGTGTGACTGCTTAGCTGTATGCAATGAGGGAATGGCACAGAGAGTAAAGTGGAAATGGTAGAAGGGGTGTCGAAGAGTTACGTGGTCCGCGGACACCACGGCTGTCCGTGGACAGGGCGTGCTACATCCGGGGTTTTCCAGCAAATCCAACATGGAAAGAAGACTGTACGGATTAGCCAATCAGATGTTGAGGTTGTGGATTTGTGTTGAAAGAGACTGTGTGTGGTGAAGATAGCAGAAGTAGAGAAAGTCAGGGTGTTGGTGCTTGGAGATATGTTTGTGCATGGTTTACAACAGTACGCTCGATGCAGGCATGTTGAAAAGAACTTTGATGTGAAAGGAGCGGAGGTGGTGTGGAGCACTGTGCCTGATTGCAATGTACAGGGAATTGTACAAGTTTGTGAGGATATGGCCATGATGAACAGTCCGCATGTGGTAGTTTTGCACTATGGTGTTTTCCATTTGGGCAACGTCAGTGCCCCTACTTTGTTGGCTGATTTGGAACGCTTGGTTCAAGCCGTAATGAAGATCCTTCCAAATGTGAAAGTAATTTTTTCTGGATTACTACCTAGGGCAATATGGGATAATAGTTTGTTTTTTTGTGCTCAGCAAATCATTGCTAGGTGTGTTATCAACCGAGGCATGTGTGCCTTCATGCTTAAAGCTGGTATGTTCTTCTGTAATAATGAGAATATTGATGCCAGTAACACTGTTAATTTTAAAGAAGATGGCATCTCTTTATCTTTTACGGGAAATGCCTTTCTATTTTGGAATGTAAGGGTTGCTTTGGAGAAGGTTATGTGAAGATTTTAGGAGTAAAGTAAGGAAAAGAAACAAGAAAAAAATATACAAAATAACAGGTGTCTGTCAAGCATCTGTAAAAAAAAACAAAAAAACGCTCTTTTCAGAGCCAACTTCAAAGGGGAAATGGGGCACACTATTTAAATTGACATTCACCACGCTCAGATTCTCGGTATGTCTGCGGACATGGCGGTAGTCCGCAGACATCAATATCACTACGTGGGGGTTCAGTATGTTCTATCTTACATGTATATGAAGTCAGGGAGATTATGGTTAAGTTGTGCTACCAAAAACGTATGAAATTCAGTGAAAAAACATTGTTAAAGGGACGTTATGGTTAAGTTGTGCTACGAAAAAACCTATGAAATTCAGTGAAAAAACTTTGTTAAAGGGACGTTATGGTTAAGTTGCGCTACTAAAAACGTATGAAATTCAGTCAAAAAAACTTTGTTAAAGGGACGTTATGGTTCAAAGTAAAACCGAAAAACCCCTGAAATTCGGCAGTTATGGTAAGATAAGCAACCATAACTCGCGCCACCGTGCACTGCTAACACTAACACCCAGCACATCAAAGATGACATCCCAAATGTCATTGATGACATCACTGATGACATCACATGTGCATTTACTTTTCATGAAAACTCTGTACAAGGAATTCTTATAATGCTGACCAAAAACTGTCACGGATCATTGGGATAAATATCATGAGCTAATTAGTGCAATGAGCAATGCATTGATATAAATAGCATTCTATAATGAAGTTCTATCCAGTACACTACGCTACTTATGCAGAAACATAGGCAGTGTGTGCAGCATACATGATGAAGGTGTAATATTCATAATCTTGCCATGTTGAATAGTGAAATGATAACTGCTTTCTTATTAGAGTTTTGCGTACTGTGAAGGTACCGTAATTAGCACCAAGGTCCCTTTGCGGGTCCAATCCTTAACGGCTGGTAAAAACAGCCGTTAAGGTGGGAACCCGCAAAGGGACCTTGTAATCAGGCGCTAAGGGTACCGGTACTGGTACCGGTAATCCCTTAGCGCCAGGGTCGTAATGAGGCCCCTTGACTGTTACTGAACAAAACCATGTGGCCTAGATATGTCAGTAAAGGAAAAAAATGGGGAGCCAGACAAGTGATGTCATCAGTGATGTCATCAATGACATTTGTGATGTCATCTTTGATGTCCTGGGTGTTAGTGTTAGCAGTGCACAGTGGCTCGAGTTATGGTTGCTTATCTTACCATAACTGCCGAATTTCAGGGGTTTTCGGTTTTACTTTGAACCATAACATCCCTTTAACAAAGTTATTTTCACTGAATTTCATAAGTTTTTAGTAGCGCAACTTAACCATAACGTCCCTTTAACAAAGTTTTTTCACTGAATATATATATATATATATATATATATATATATATATATATATATATATATATATATTTATATATATATTCAATGAACAAAACTGTGTTAAAGGGATGTTATGGTTAAGTTGCACTAATAAAAAACTATGATATTCAATGAAAAAATGTAGTTAAGGGGACGTTATGGTTAAGTTCCACTAATAAAAATCTATGAAATTCAATGGAAAAACATTTTTACAGGGACGTTATGGTTATTGGTAAAACCAAAAAAAAATTGAAATTTGCCAGTTATGGTAAGCTAAGCAACCATAACTTGCACCACCACTGTGCACTGCTAAGACTAACACCCAGGACTTCAAAGATGACATCACAAATGTCATTGATGACATCACTTGCAAATATCGCAATTGCAAAATTGGTGAAAATCAATCCAGCGGTTTGGGCTGTAGGCATGAGCAAAGTTTTTTCCCTTTATGCAAAAAAGTATATGGCCCACTCTGAGTTTTTTTTGCAAAGTTTGGTGAGGTTTGGTCAAGGGGGGCCAAAGTTATAGGGGGTCCCAATTTTTTTTGTTTTTCCCATAGACTGAATGGAGAGAGAACTTTTCTCGCGCCTGCAGCCCAAACCGCTGGACAGATTTTCACCAAATTTATGGCAGGAGCGGTGGCTTAGTCCGGAAGTGTGCTTTTGTAAATTTGGTGGAAATCCGTCCAGTCGTTTATTTTAAAATGACCAAAAAGTAGGTCCCAAAAAATTAGTGATATCTATGTCTGCTCCACGGACACACTTCCCTGTTCGCTCCGCGGCCAGGACTCCAATTGGCTTAGAAGGCAACGAGGTGTCCACAGACATAGGACATGCCCACTAATTGGATGGTGAACAGCATGAAGTGCGTCAGATTTTTGGAAACGCCCGCCATCTTGGATTTGCGGACAGCGACCAATGTCCCGGACATTGCGGTAAAAACATATTAAACAACACAACATTGCACTTTTCAAACTTATCAAATAATCTCTGGGGAGGTGAGGGATGATGAAGATGGGATGGGATATGGCTGCAAAAAGCAACAAAACTGGTGTTTTTCGTGTGAAGGTCCGCAAACAGTTTGCATACCTGTGAACAGTTTGCATGTTCACGAACAGTCCTGAGAAGTTCACGGACACCTCAGCATTACAGAGTTGGTGAAAAGCAGTTCTTGGTTTGCTCATAACTTTGGTGCCACTTAATGAAACTGCATGATATTTTGCATTTATATTCTTGACCTGATTCTGAATGAGTTTGCAAAGTTTGGTGGGATTCTGTCAAGAGGGGACAAGATTAGAGGGGGGTCCCAAAATAATGTAAAGGCTTATAAATGAGTTGCCATTTGACAAATCTACACTTAATTTGGCAAACTGGTAACAGATCTGAATGTAAATGTGTTTGCGAAGTTTGGTGGGATTGTGTCAAGAGGGGGAAAAATTAGAGGGGGGTCCCAAAATAATGTAAAGGCTTATAAATGAGTTGCCATTTGACAAATCTACACTTACTTTGGCAAACTGATGATAGATCTAGATATAAATGTGTTTCCGAAGCTTGGTGGGATTTTATCACGAGGGGGCAAAATTAGAGGGGGGCCACAAAATATTCTAAAGGCTTATAAATGTGGTGCCATTTGACAAATCTACTCAAAAGGTTTACAAAAAGATTATAGATCTAGATTTAAATGTTTTCATAAAGTCTGATTGGAATTTGTCAAGTGAGGGCTAGGTTATATGACTATTGCATGTGCATACATTTGACACTTTTGAAAAAATTAAACGTGGGTGGATTTCCAGCAAACTTGTGTAAGGAACATTGGCAAGGATCTGAAAGCATGGTTTTGCAGATGTGCCAGTGTCATAATGTAAGTACGAAAAATAGTGATATACCTTTGGTGACTGAGGTGTAGCCTGTGGCCATAGGCAGTGGCCAGATTGTCCGTGTCATGGAATAAGGTCATGATCCGGACAATCTGGCTACTGGCCATGACCACGAGGTACAACACATGAGGTTAAAGTGGCCATGTCCACCTGGGACTGGCTTTGTGGTAAAGTTATTTGAAATTGGGATAGGTATGAAAGGGAAGAAAAATGTGCTTGTGGTAATATGGTCATAGGGTTCTCTTTTCGCCTTCTGCAGGCTGCCATGGAAAGCGAAGTGGGGCCCTGTACGGAACCCCGCCTTTCCTTTCCATGGTGGCCATCTTGGAAAAGGATTTTCCTTCCTACACCGGGACGCCACAGGCGTCCCAGAGTAGGAAGAAAAATCTTATTTTTAAAAACCCGGGTTTGGGAATTTAGGGTGCTAATGGCCTTCAACTCCCATTACAGAGGCCGGAATGGGGGGATAATGGTCCAGAGACCTTATTATCCACCCTCGCTTCACTTTGGCTGATAACTTGGGATGCCAGGCCGGTATCCACCATTTCAGTCCATGGAACGGGGGATGAACACCACAGTATTTCCATCAGCATAACACAAAATGCAGAGGGAAATGTTGGAAAATCTTATTGAGTCTATGTACTTTACTGAGAAATATAAAGTAGATGGAGTCTATACGTTTTTTTAGTTCTATTTTTTTAACTCTGAAAGGTGGTTCCTATAGTAAAATTTCTTTTATTGTTTTTAGATGTATTTTTTTTTTGGCAGGAGAGCTTAGAATGAAATGTGGGGAGGGAAATGAGGGAAGAGGTACCAAATAAAAAGGTAGGGGGCAGTGTTTCTCATGCTCCTTGATTACAGCAGTGATGGTGTCTCTTGGGGAGGAGGGATGGCATTAGCTGATTACATTTTAAGATAAATAGCAGTTTTGCTAAAAGTATGTACTGTGTACTAGAATGTTAATGGATGAGCATGAATAGGTCTTGGAGCTGTGCAAGGGAAATTTTGAAGTTGAAAGTTCCTAGATCAGGAGATAATGTAGTTCCGAACTGTCCGTGAAGTACAGATATTATTGTGAAGTGCAGACGGGTTCACGGACACGTCATCATGTCGTGCGCCAGCGTATTGTCATGTAGCACTGTCCGGAAGGTTTGCAATGAAGTCATATGTTCATAGACGTCTACGGATGCAGAACTAGTTGAAATTGTTGCAATATGTGTACAGAAGTGTTAAACATGAATCTAGAAGGTGGGAAATGGCAAAGTTTTAAGGTGACACTATGTAAATTGGACACAAATTTTGCTATACTGGGCACATTTTCCATCAGTAAGTTGTCAGAAAATAGCATGCACTGGTAAAAACTCATGAAATTCACTGAACAAACTTTTGTTAAAGGGACATTATGGTTAAGTTGGACTCATAAAAACCTATGAAATTCAATGAAAAAACATTGTTAAGGGGACATTATGGTTAAGTTGCAGTAATAAGAACCTGTGAAATTCAATGAAATAACTTTGTTAAAGGGACATTATTGTTATGTTGCGCTACTAAAATCCTATCAAATTCAGTGAAAAAACTTTGTTAAAGGGATGTTATGGTTACAAGTAAAACCGAAAACCCCCAGAAATCCGCAAACCGAGCACTGCTAAGAATAACACCCATAACATCAAAGATGACATCACAAATATGATTGATGACATCATTGATGACATCACATGTCTAGCCACTTCTTTTTTTGTTCACTGACATATCTAGGACAGGTGAGTTTATTCACTGACAGACAAAAACTTAAATTTCAAAAGGTATTACATTTGTAGACGTTGCTAGTTTCATATGTTCTTACAGTACTTTCCTTAGAATTCAATCACATCTTCTGCTGCACATACATAGGGGAAGAAGCAGGCCTGAAACACAGCAATCATTTCTATGCGTAAAGATATTCATGTTGGTTATACACAGTGGCTCATGATACTGCCTCTTGTTTACTTACTTTACTCTCCCTGTATAAGCCCCATATTTGTATACATTGTGGTCTCTTAATGTTTATTAGTACAAGTATGTAATAAGTGATGAATTATTAACTACTTAGTATATGTTTCACAGTATGCAAAAGTGTGATAGAGAAGCATTCACCGTTTTACTATCCAAAATTGGAAATATTACATCTCTATGGTGTATGCTGCAGCCAATGCCTATGTTTCTGTATGAGTAAATTACTAAATGAAAGCTGTTTTCTTATAAGCAGTTTCCAAAAAAAGGCTTTTTTTAGAGCCAACCTCAAAGCAAAATTAGGGAACACTATTTAAAATGTTATTCCCCACTCACATTTCACGATTTGTCCACGGACATGGCAGTTGTCTGCGGACAGCGCGTATTACATATGGGGATTTTGAGGCTGAGAGTCGTGCAAATGAGAATTAGCAGGGCAAGGGACTGGTCAATAAGTTTTAGTGGGTGTGATGTGTAAAGAGAGTTTGCCAGAAAGTCTTTTTCCTGAGAGGAGAGCAGATAGCTATGGCTTTGTCTTTCAGAAGGGAAATCGTCTGGATTTTGGAAGACTTGAGGATACATTGGTTGGAGGTGCATGCAGATCACAGTGGAGTGGCTGCACATCTTGCATTCCCTCATGTGGAAGTGCACTGGCATGGAGTGCGTGGAATGAATTGGCTGGATTTGGTACCTCTCTTCTACTTTGATACAGCATCATCCAGACATTATTATTATTCATTGTGAAGGGAACAGTTTAGGTCATGTCTCTGGAATCTCTTTGCAATTTGCAATGAAAGAAGCACTTGGGAAAGTCATGGACATGTTTCCAAACTCCCGAGCAATTTTTTCTCGTATTGCGCAGAAACAAATGTGGCTGCATTCTTCTTCATTTGGTCCACAAAAGGAGAAAGCAGCGCACAATGTCAACAAGGCTGTGTGTGCCTTTTTGAGAGATGTTGGCATGTCCTCTTTTCACAATGAAAATATTATGTTTTGCAGTACACACATTTTTCACAGAGATGGAGTACATCTTACTTATGCTGGCCATCAGATTTTTCTGTGAAAAATACAAAATGCATTACTACCCTTTTTGGAATTATAGTAATCTTTTTTCCAGTAGGTGTTGAAGATTTGCAGTTTTTGAAACACAAAAAAAACAAAAAGGCTCTTTTCAGAGCCACCACTTCCTCCCGGAGAAGAGTGCAATGGTTTTTATAGTGCAGCACCCCAAACATTTAAAATGTCTGTAGACTGTCATTTCATTTCATTGGCACTTCTAATTTTGAACTGTGAAAGGTGGCACTGGAAAGAGCCTTTTTTTTGTTTTTTGTTGTTTTGTTTTTTTTTCATTTTTCAGACATGACACATAAGGAAAGGAAGCGAAGGGAGGGTAAGAAAGGAGCACCAACCACAGGGATAAGAACGGCCAGGTGGAGAGAGGAAGATGTAGGGTGGGCCTTAATCACGGTAGTGGGCAGCCCTTTTCATGCTCCCAGACTGCAGCATTGAAAGCACTTCAAAGGGTCTCCCCCCTGCAGAGTACTGCATCACAGTACATGCAAAATACTGTGACCCTCGAAAGACAAGGGTCTAGAGCATCACGTATGGCCTGCGAGGCATCTGGAGGGATGCGCTGTCCCACAGGAGTGCCTCTTCTGGTGGCAGGAGCAGAAACGGAGGATGCTGCAGAGAAACTCAACCTGCTATGTTTATTGCAGGGTACAACCTTACGAATAGCCCCACTGTGGAATGACCTTGGGTGTTGCTTCATTGAAGTAGTACCGTAGCTGTACAAACCTGGTTTGCCATGACTCAGCACCAACTGGTACTGAGTGCAGCGCAGCTTGTTTGCACAAGCTTTTGGTACTCCATCAAGAGTGGCAAACAACCTCCACACCCAACATTCACGGTTGGTGCTAGTAGTAGGGACTTCCACTACCTCATCCTTGTCATCCTCATCATCCTCCTCTGCATCCTCACACCTGTTCCCCTCTCCAGGCCCTCTGGGAGGTGGTGGTGGTGGAGGGGTTGAGGTGGTGCTGAGGCAGAAGTAGCATCAGCAGCCATGGTTACCATCTTCAATGGTGTCAGGAGGCACAAAAACAGTATCAATTTGCAGAATATAAAATTCTGCATTGTCTGTCCTGAAACTCCAAAAACAGAGTGAGGAGCAGCTCTGGGGTATGCCCTTTCATAGGGGTCCTGGGGAGTGCTATGTGGACACCAGCTCTGTCCACAAACACTTCAAACACCAAAAAGGGTTCACAAATTTCCAAAAAGTATATAGATCGCTACGGACATGGTCTGGGACATGTGCAAGTGTGAAGTTTCACATAAAAATAACTTGGATTGCTCAAAGAAGCACATTTTTGATGTTTTGGGGCCCAGACTGTGTTCGCGAACAAGGACCCATGCTTAGCGTGGATGCGGTCAATTGATGACGTTGCGGACATGTTCTGGAATGGGACGGGTGTCCGTAGGACACAAAATGCAGGGGGTCAGTTGTTCACATGCGTGCGAGTGTTCTACGGATAGTGTTCATGTCTTGGAGCTCATTAAAAGTGTGCCACACATACGGCAGACAGTTACAAGCAGGCACGAGGTTCGTAGGACCCAAGGGTGTGATACGCATGTGTGCAGATGTTCTACGGACAATGTTCAGGTCCCCAAACTACATAAATGTGCATCACAACTTTTCAGACAGGCTGACGGGCTATGTGTTCACATGTTCATTCTGATTGCAGACAATGCGAACAGGGGGGATGTTCTTAGGACACCTTATTTTGGAATAATAGCGGACAGGCGGACAGATTTTGTGTCCTGCGGACACCTTCATTTTGATTGCGAACAGTATGGACAGGCATAGTGTCCCTATGAAACCCCCATTTGTTTCATTGCAGACATTCCGGACAGCGTCGTCGTCTGTGTACACCCTAACAGCCGTTTAAAAAAAAACAACACAAGTAATATAGTAACAGCGTTTATGATATTTTATTATTGTATACAACTATAAACATTATGAAAGAGAGTGGGGAGCAGAAATGTTTACAAATTATGAGAATTAGGGGTTTGTACATGTTAGAAGGTAGGGGAGGAAGGGATTGAAGTCTCATCATAATGTTTTTTGTGATGGGGATTTTTTGGGGATGGTTGGTTGGGACATGGAGAAGGGGTACAGGTACATGTGGGACAGTGATATTTCATTTTTTCCATGATATGGTTCTCTACAAAGTTTTTCAACATAAAAAAATTTGCCATTAATTGATCAATTTTTTGCTCTAAACGTTGCAGATGATTCTCGAAAGTGTCTGTTTCAGTATTATTCTTATTGGCTGTATGTTCTATTAAAAAAATGTGTTAAGTGCACATAAAAAAATGTTTACTAATTTGCTTATTTAAAAAAGTGTAGTGTCTTCCATTACTATCACTGTTCTCACTCATTTCGTCCTGGGGAACATTTTCTTCTAGCCATTCCAAAGTACTAGACATTTCTGTGTAAAAATAACAGAACATTATTGTTCAGTATATCCAACTACAGAAAGTTTATAAATATAGGAATTCATGTAGTATACTTACCAGTTTGCTTTTTAGTTTTGCTGTTACTGCTTTGTAGGTGTGCTGTTGATATTTGCTGTGCAGTTTCTGTGAGGTAATTCTGCTAGAGGCATATGTTATTTTTTTTTGGTATGTTCCATTATGTTTCATATGCTATGTAATTGTACTGTTGGTGTCTTACATATACAGTTTGCACTTCTTATTTATTTTTTAATGTAATTTATTTATATGCTGCTCTTTGAACATGTTCAGTGTTTTTATTGCATGACAGACCAATGTAAGATACCCCTTGAGCAGTGGTCGAAGTGTACATAAAGATGTAGTGGAACTATGTTCCCTGCTGGCCTGCACCCACTCCCCACAAACACCATCATCACGTCCCCTCCCACACACAATACACCCCCCAAACACCTGCACCTGCTGTTTGAGAGAAGGTTCAGTTCAGTGCACTGAAAGTGCAAGCTGCAGCGTCTTCCTACACTTTTATTTTAAAACGAAAGCATTCTAGATCAGTTTTGCTTTAAAATAAAAGCAAAGGAGCTGTAAAAGGTAATTTAAAAAAGAAATGGTGCACAGCTCCCGACCGCTCCCGCTCACTTCGACCACTGCCCTTGAGTTTTTGGATAGTGTTGATGTTGACCGAGTCCGTCCGCGGACATGCGCATGGTCCGCTGACATCAGAACCACTAGCGTGGGACAGGGGGTACAGTATGTTCTTTGTTACATGTGTATAAACTAAGGGGATCCTACTAAAAACCTATGAAATTCATGATATCTATATCTATATTCAGTGAAAAAAACCTGTGAAATTCAGTGAAAAAACCTTGTTAAAGGGACATTATGGTTAAGTTGCGCTACCAAAAACCTATGAAATTCAGTCAAAAAACATTGTTAAATGGATGTTATGGTTTTAAGTAAAACCAAAAAACCCTAGAAATTCGCCAGTTATGGTATGCTAAGCAACCATATCTCACACCACCACCATGCAATGCTACGGCTAATACTCATGACATCAAAGATGACATCACAAATGACATTACACATGTATTTAGTTTTTATGTGCAGTCTCTAGAAGGATTGTTTTTATGATGTTGGTATAAAAAAGTCAAAAAATCATTGGAAGAACTATCATTTGCCAAATAGTTCATTAGGTCATGCATTGCTATAAACATCATTGTGTTACTGACTTCTTTCCAGTACATGAATGAACTTGTATTGAAATGTAGGCATTGTCTGCAGCATGCACCAAAGAGCTGCAATATTCAATAACTTAATATGTTGGATAGTGAAATGATGAATCTTTTTATTTAGCATTTTGTGCACTGTGACACATATACTAAGTACCTAGAAATGCCTTCTTTACTGCATAATTGTAGTAGTACACATATAAAAAAGACACCAATGCTAGAAATATGAGTTTATACAAGGGAAGTAAAGTATGCAAAAAACAGCAGAATTACCAGATAGTGTTCATAACCTGCCTTTACATTCATGCACAGACATGGATTCTCTATCGCAAAGCTGCTTATTCCCTTATATTTATGTGTTGTATAATGTGGGTGAATTCAAAGGAAAGTAGTGTAGTAAATAAAAGAAGAGTAAAGTATACAAACATAGTATCTTTTGCATTTTTACTTCCTGACTGTTACTGAAAAAAAACAAACTGGCCTACCTATGTTAGTGAACAGAGAAGAAGGGGGAATAAGATATGTAATGTTATCAGGCATGTCATGAATGACATTTGTGATGTCATCTTTGATGTCATGAGTATTAGTCTTTCTTAGCAGTGCATGGTGGTGGCATGAGTTATGGTTGCTTAGCTTACCATAACTGGTGAATTTGTATTGTTTTTTGTGTTTTACTTAAAACCATAACAACCATTTAACACCGTTTTTTTCACTGAATTTCATAGGTTTTTAGTAGCGCAACTTAATATTCAGTGAAAAAACCCCCTGAAATTCGCCAGTTATGGTAAGCTAAGCAACCATAACTCGCGCCACCACCGTGCACTGCTAAGACTAACACCCACAACATCAAATGTGACATCACAAATGTCATTGATGACATCACATGTCTGGCTCACTCTTTTTTCTTTTGCTGACATATTTAGGCCACATGGTTTTCTTCAGTAACAGTCAGAAACTAAAACATGTATTTTATTTGTAGACGTATCCTTCAAGTAGGTTCTTACAGTAATTCCCTTAGAGTCCAGTCACATCATATGAAACATATACATAGGAGAAGACACAAGCTTGAAAGACAGCAATCCTTTTTGTGCATTACGATAATCAATAGACTTATCAGCACTTTCTGATAGTTCTGTTGTTTTTTAATGGCTGTACTTTCCCTGTATATGGTCATATTTGTATACATTGTACTCACACTACTTTCCTTAGGGTCCAATCACATCAAGTGATACATATACGTAAGGTAAATAGCAGCTTTGAAACAGAGCAATCATTTATTTGCATGAAAATAATCAGTTAGGTTATGAATTGTTTCTGCTACTACTTGTGCTTTTTTGCTAACTTCACTTTCCCTGTATATACCCATATCGGTATGTGCTCTTGTCTCTTTGTGTTTTGTCTATAGTAATGCAATTATGTAGTACATGGGTTTTATTAGCTACTTATTACATATTTCACAGTACACAAAAATCTATTAAGAAAACAATTATCATTTCATTATTCAACATAATAACATTACGAATATTATAACTTCATCTTGTACACTGCACACAATGCTATGTTTCTGCATGAGTAGCTTAGTATACTAGATAGAACCCCATAATAGAATGCTATTTATATCAATGCATCGTTCAATGCACTAATTAGGGTATGATATTTATTGCAATGATCCTTGACACTTTTGTGATGCCATCAATGACATTTGTGATGTCATCTTTGATGTTGTGGGTGTTAGTCTTAGCAGTGCATGGTGGTGGCGCGAGTTGTGGTTGCTTAGCTTACCATAACTGGAAAATTTCAGGGGGTTTTACTTGGAACCATAACGTCCCTTTAACAAAGTTTTTTCACTGAATTGCATATGTTATTAGTAGCACAACTTAACAATAATAACTTTGACTTTATGTACATGTAATATGGAACATACTGAACCCCTGCTACTGAATTTGATGTCCGCAAACTTTTTTGAAGTCCACGGACATGTTCGGACAACAGTACCCCTACCTGAAAACTCTGGGGGGGGGTATGTTTAATTGTTATATCATAACATAGTAACTTTTGAAAAATTCACAAAGCAGCACACATACATATTAGTAGTAATACATAAGAAATGTAACCCATATATGTAACTGTCATGATCTCTGCTTCCAAAAGGTCAGGGTTTTCCCAACTCCCTTGGAAGCAGATCCATAACCCAGGTTCCGAGGGCCAACCAGTCCCAATTGGGACCTTTTGGACCCAGTCCTGGCGCCAGTGGCACCAGGCTCATAAATGTGCCCAGTCCCAGCGCTGGAAGCGCCGGGCTCATAATGCTTGGGTGGACTTACCTGCAGCAGACCATGCTGCTTACTTGCCTGCCTGCTGAGCCTCTGATCCTCTTCTGTTTGGAACTACTTTTCCTGTTGGGTGGGGCAGGAGCCACTCCCTAGATTCAGAACACTGGAACTCTTCTGGAAAGCAGGAACTCTTTTCTTACCTAGGCGTGGCTGTGGAAGGAGACACCTAAGCACTACAGGAGGCTATTTAAACCACACCCGGTGGATGAATCTTGCTTTGCGTTATTCTGCATCCTCTGCAGCAGAACGCTCATCGTGTCTTCTGCATCGGATCCTGGGCCTAAGGAAAAAGGCTTACCATCCTGAATTCAGTCTTCAGCAACACCTATAAAGACAAGAAAGAACAGGTTAGCATTCCGGCATCTGAAAGACAAAGGCTTACCTACTCTTCGTGCGCTCCGGAGGTCTTCACACTGCATTCCGGCATCTGAAAGACAAAAGCTTACCGACTCTTCGCACGCTCCGGAGGCCTTCGGCGCTGCATCCTGCATCTGAAAGACAAAACAAGGTGCGTTTAAAGACATTGGGGAACTTTGATACTCACGTGCCATTACTCCTTTCCACATCAACCCCAGTGGGTATTCCGGCACCCTGCAGCCGCTCCGAACTCGTACCTGCAAAATAAAAGACAGTTAGAGCGCATTGTGAAGCAGGCAACAAGCGCTTACTTACGTGCTTCCAGGCGCTTCTATTCATCATACGGACTCCATCTTCAACTCACTTCAGCCCGTCATCCGCCATCGCCGGAACCTGCAAAACAAGAGACATCATTGCTAAAGACTTTAAAGACAATAGAATTACTCGAAACTTACCGTTCGTGCAGTAAACGACGGACAGCAGTCCTCTGAAGTCAAGAGGCCTGCGCTACCGATCCAGTGAAGAAACTGGTTACAGCACCCTGCCCCGAGGCAGATGGAGAGCTCGGCATTCACTTACCTAAGGTGAGAGCGTTAACCTTTGGGGGTCTACAGGAGAGCAAAAAAGGGAAGAGATAGGGACACCCCAATAACCCCAGTTCATTAATCCCATATTTTCTGTCTGCAGACATCTTACTCTTGAAGTCAGGCATACAGTGCACAGAGGTCCAGCCCAAAGAGCCAACCGGGTGCTACACATCACCTTTGAAGATACGGTAGTCGCCCAGTCAAGACCGGCGCCTCTGCGAGAATCAGGTGAGCGTTACAGTAACACACTAACCATTCATTTAAATACAATGGGCCTCATTATACGGTAGACGGTAAGGGTTTACCAGTACCGGTATTTTACCGGTACTGGTAAATCCTTACCGCCTCACTACGAGGCCCCTTTGCGGGTTGGGGATTGTAACGGCTGCTTTTTGCAGGTGTTAAAAACCAACCCGCAAAGGGACCCAGGGAGCTAATTACGGTACCGCAATTTGCGGTGCTGTAATTAGCGCCTTCCCCATTCCCATTATGCCCTATGGGGCAAAAATTGGAATGGGGAAGGGCAATGGTGGAAGGGGGAATTACCGCCCCGCCAACCTTGGAATGGGGCGGTAATTCCCCTTTCCACCAAGGCGGTGCCGGTATTTTACCGGCATGGACCATGGCGCTAATTGTGCCATGGTTCTCCGCCTACCGTGTAATGAGCCCAATATGTTCTAAAATGGAATATACCTAAAGAAGATAAATTGGCTTCCAACAAAATTACCTCACAGACACTCCACAACTAAGAGCAAGACCAGACCTACAGAGTACTCAGAACATATTTTACCTGAACTAGTAAGTGTAGTCATTTTCCTCATATATTTATAAACTTTCTGTATTAGACAAAAAAATAATATATTATTTTTTTTTTCTCACAGAAATGTCTAGTACTCTGGAATGGCTAGAGGAGCATTTCCCACGTGAGGAAATGTCAGAAGATAGTGAAATTAATGGTACAAACTTTACAATATAATCCATTTAATTATTATTATTTTATATACATTTAACATATATATTTCTTTTGTACAGACCATACCAAAATAGAAAATACCTCTGAAGAAACCGTTACGGATAGCACTCTTGACAGCATAAAAGAAAAAATTGATATATTGTTCACCAATTTTAATACTTTGAAAACTTTTGTTGAGGATCATTTTAAAACAAAAACCTCATACCATTGTCCCACATCTATTTGTGCCCCCTCACCATATCCCCGTCAATTATCCCCAAACCCTCTCCATAACCCAAAACGTTTTGATGAGACTTCCATCTCATCTTCACCTGATACCAATCATGTTGAAACCCCTAATTCTCCTGTTTTTGTTTCCGTTTCTGCCTCACCTTCTCTGTCATAAATTGTTAATATATGTTAAATAAAGTTACATTTTTATGTTGTGTTGTAATTAGTTTCAGTTTTTAAAAAAAACAATTTAGGTGTCCACGGACAGCGCGGTTGTTCTGAAATGTTCGTAAATAAACAAAATGGGGGTGTCCTGAAGAACACTATACCTGTCCGTATTGTTCGCTAGCAAGTAGAAACTGTTCTAAGAACACAAGTGGTGTCCTGAAATATTTGTAAATAATCGAAAATGGAGGTGTCCTGAAGAACACTATACCTGTCTATAATGTTCGCTACCAAGTTGAAACTGTTCTAAGAGCACAAGCGGTGTCCTGAAATGTTCGTAAATAAACGAAAATGGAGGTGTCCTGAAGAACAGTATACCTGTCCATACTGTTCGCTAGCAAGTTGAAACTGTTCTAAGAGCACACGCGCTAGTCTGAAATGTTCATAAATAAATGAAAATGGAGGTGTCCTGAGGATGCTATGTCTGTCCGTATTGTTCACAAGGAAGTTAAACTGTTCTAAGAACAAATGGTTGTCTGTAACTGTTCGTTTGATGTGTGATGCACTTTTAATTTCTTCAGGACCCGAACAGTGTCCGTAGAACATCAACGCACATGCGCAAACCAATGTCCGTGCATTTGGTGTCCTGCAGACAGCCGCTTCCTTCGCAAACATGTTCGTGAAGTGATCATGTGACCGCGCCCATGCTGATCGCGTGTTCTGAATGCGGACACTGTTCGTGTCGCCGAACAATTTAAAAGTTCATTTTCAAGTAATCCACAATATTTCTCACTAAAAACTCACCATGGCACAAGTCCCAAATACTAATCCTGAGTTTTGACATACTTTTTGAAAGTTTTTGAACCTTTTTTTGTGTTCGATCTGTCCGCGCATGTCTGTGAACCGCGTACAAGCACCCCTATAAAAGACAACACCCTAGAGCTTATTCTCATTGTGTTTCTGGCTATTCTTCAGAGCACAGCTATTTTTCCTGCAACATGCAGATTACACCATCATCGAGATGACATCCATGGCTGCACTACTGCCACCTGGTGCTGCACCTGCTTCAGCACCACCCCTCCACTACCACCACCTCCCCAAGGGCCTGAAGAGGGGAACAGGAATGAGGATGCAGAGGAGGAAGAAGAGGATGACGAGAATGAGGTAGTGGAAATCCATACTACCCGCACTCGGCATGAGTCTTGGGTGTGGCGGTTATTTACCATTCATGGGGATGGTCCTAAGGCTCGTGCAAACCGAGTCACCTGCAATGAGTGCTAAATGGTACTCAGTCGTGGGAGGCATGGTTCGTACAGCTTTTTGACCACTACCATGAAGCGACACCTAAGGTCATTTCTCTCTGGGGCCATTCGCAAGGTTGTACCTTGCGAGGAGCGCAGTAGGTTGATTTCTTCTACTTCATCCTCCGTTTCTGATCCTGTCACCACAAGGAACACCTCTGTGGGACAGCGTCTTCCTCAAGCTGCCTCACAGGCCATACATAATGCTGACGACCCTTACCTTTCGAGGGTCACAGTTGTGTGTATGTACTGTGACACAGTACTCTGCAGGGGGGAGCGACTTTGTAGTGCTTTTGAGACTATCGTCTCAGAGCACAAGAAGACCTGCTCACTACCCAAATAAAACCCACTCTACATCTTCCTCTCTCAGCTCGCCCTTTCTTATCCCTGTGGTTGGTGTCCCCCCTTTAACAAAAAAAGAAAAAAATAAGGCTCTTTTCAGAGACGCCTTTCACAGTTAAAAAATAGAAGTGAAAATAAATGAAGCAGGACCCTTTGTATTTTTTAGAAGTCTGTGGACTGTCCGCGGACATCTAAAATGTTGGGGTGCTACCCTATCATAACCATTGCAATTTTCTCTGGGAGCAAGTGGTGGCTCTGAAAAGAGCCTTTGGGAGGTGTTTGTGTTTCAAAAATTATAAATACTCAACACCTACTTCAAAATGGATGCTGTAATTCTAAAAAAAGGTTGCAATGCATTGTGTATGTTTCTTAGAAAAATCTGATTGCCAGCATAAGTTAGATGTACTCCATCTCTGCTAAAAAATGTATGTACTACGAAACATATTATTTTCATTGTGAAAAGAGGAAATGCCAAAATCTCTTAGAAAGGCACAAACAGCCTTATTAACATTGCGCCTTGCTTTGTCCATTTGTGGACCAAATGAAGAAGAACAAAGCCACATTTGTCTCTGCGCAATCCGTGAAAATATCACTTGAGAATTAGGAAACATGTCCATAACCTTCACAAGTCCTTCTTTCATAGCAAATTGCAAAATAATTCCAGTCACATGTCCTAAACTGTTCCCTCCACAATGAATTACAATTATGTCTGGATGTTGCTCTGTCTCCAAAGTAGCACAGAGAGGTAGCAAGTCCAACCACTTCATTCGACGTACTCCATGCCAGTGTACTTCCACATGTGGGAATCCAAGATCTACACCTACTCCACAGCTTTCTGCATGCACCTTCAACCAATGTATCCACGAATCTCCCAAAATCCAAACAATCTGTTTTCTGAAACACACAGCCATAGCTATCTTTTGTTCTCTCAGCAAAAAGAGTATCTGATAAACTCTCTCCTGGCACAACACACCCACTAAACTTTCCTGAGCAATCCCTTTCAGTGCTCTTTCTCATTTGCATGACTTCTGAACCCAAAAATCCCCAGATGTAACACCCGATGTCCGCGAACTACCGCCATGTCCGCGGACATATCATAACATGAACAGCCCTTCTACCATTTCCACTACACTCTCTCTGCCATTCCCTCATTGGATGTACCTCAAAAATCACATGACCATGCACCAATCACATTCAAGACCTCTACATCTAACTGCATCATCATAGATCAGCACTGCAAATGTACTGTGAATCTCTCTGAGTACAAGTGTCATATCATTGGCAAGCACCATCTACAAGAAAGACTGTACAAGTCTCCAAGATGTCTACTTGCAGCCCCATGCATATCCATATGCATGAACACAAACTACAGGTATGCATATTTTCTGTACAGTACATGAACACATTTTCTAACTGACTTTTATCTTGTATAATCTATAAAATGAATCTACTGTGTTTTTTTCAATCTCCTAATATCAACTGTCACTTACAAATATTTATACTATTTAATTTCTTTAGACACACACACACTCAAATCATGTTAAACTAACATTTTTGAAATGAAATATATAGAGTACATATAGTCAAGCAAAATTGCATGCACACTCTATGTTCAAATCTCAAACAATAATACTTGTACAATTACACATTTTTTTTAATTTCTTTATTTATTTAATTACTTACATTTACATAGGACAAGCAGCCCATGACATTGAGGCACTATTACTTGGAAGAGCCTAGTTACAGGAATAATGGTATTCAGTGGTACATTATGAATTTCACAAGACATAGTAAAGATATTTTGTTTGCTACAGTTAGTCATTGCAATACAATTTGTTCATTAAGAACATATCATATGTATTCAACTGGTGCGACATATCTTATGTAAATAAGATAGTTTTAATGGTTTTGAGGAAGGCGCTGAGGATTTTAATTAAAAAAATCAATGTCTGAATTAAAAACAGTGCTATATACAAACAAAATTACTAATTTGTTTCTTTTACAATTACAGTGAAGACCATTCTCCTGAAAAAAGCAACCGAATTTGAAGTACAAAGAACAACTAAGAAGTAACCTGTTCATTTTAGAAAAAAAGTAAATAGAATATTCACGATAATATTTGTATTATTACTCAAACACATTGTAAGGTTAATTCATGCTATTTCTGTGCCTAAAAATAGAGATTCTGCACCATTCTGTCCAAAAATCCCCATGTCTTAAACAGGGATTTACAGCCAGAATGGCCCACAAATTCCTATTTTTCGACACACAAATTACCCAACTCAACCGCTAGAATTTAGATGTTATAGAACAAACAACTGTTTTAATTGTATAGCATTAGATGTACTGTTTATACTTATCCACACCACTAGCTTTCTTGTTTCTGTCATCTTGTCACACCGCTTCCTACTAAGCCAAAGACACGCCCCTCCGCTTCTACCACTAAGCCAAAGACACGCCCCTCCGCTTCCACCAGCGCCCCCCAGCACACACGCATAGATTCATGCACAGCATTACCCACTCACGTTTCACACAACAGGGCACGGAGTGGCATGTTTGCCGGAGCTGGTGTTTATCGCCCTTCACGGCGGTGGCAAACCAAGTGGAGACTCCTTCAATCCAGGAACTCGCTTCCTTCGCGGAGACCAGTGCTGCCCGGCACGTCACGGATCATATGACTCTTAGTTGCCTAGCAACGCTACAACACTTTCGGTTCACTTCCACGTGATACCGTCACATGCGTTCCTTCCAGGGATAAAAAGAGTTTGGGAACCGAAGGCATTGCTTCACAGCTGTTTCATCTAGGATTACGTGACGCTCTCTCTTCGCTCTACGGACCTGTTCTATTGCCGATCTACGCTTGCTCCACGGATTGTCTCTGCTTAGCCCTTCTCTGACTCTGGAACTTTGGATTGCCTATTGCCAACTTACGCTTTCTCCACGGATTGTTCTTGCTTAACCCTTCACTGACTCTGGAACTTTGGATTGCCTGTTGCCGACCTACGCTTGTTACACGGATTGTCCTTGCTTAACCCTCCTTCGCTCCGGAACATTTAACACCCGTTTTCTGACCTCGGACTGCCTGGAATTCTCTACGGATCACGTGTTTTCACTAGGATCTCGGTCCTACAATAGGTGGTTACCTGCTATACCTTACAGCCTTGTCCAGCTACAGGCTGAAGGTTCACGCCTCTTTCAAGTCCTCACAGGTATTCCAGTGTTTTGATATTTACATACGAGAATATTGTGTCTTGCTTTCCTGCTTACATAACCACTGTACCTTGCCTTACAGCGCTCAAGGGGTTCTTCCGGCTGTCCCGCGTCCTGGTTTGGGGACTTCCACCTGTGGCCTTAATAATCACGCTGACAGTATTTCTGGTGTTGTCAGGGTGTTTCTTGGGGACAGAGGGGTTGTTCATGCTCTACACGACCAACGAACTTCGTAACAGACTGTGAAGCCTTTTGGTCGTCCGGAGTATGAATCCCTCCGCCGGGGATCCGGTGACCGCTTTGTTGCAGGCAGTGGCGGTCCTTAGGACCGATATGGTTACCGCCACGACAGCCATACATCACCGTTTGGACGCCTTACAAAGCACACGCTTCCCATTACCCGCGGATGCCGATTTCGGGGACCCAGTTCCCCCAATCCAACCAACACCTGCCACGACCCCGGCACCCACTCCAGTATGGTTTCCTACACCTGTCCCTCTTGCTGCGCCAGAACGCTATCAGGGGGACCCACGGAAGTATCGTACTTTCGTTAATCAATGCAAATTACATTTTTTGTGCAGGCCCTTGGCGTTTCCCGATTCTGTTACAAAGGCCGCGTTTCTTCTGTCCCATTTGTCTGGGGTGGCGGCCACTTGGGCGAACCCAATGCTGGAGAACGATCATCCCGCTCTGTATGATTTTGATCTTCTTGTATCAGAAATGGCCAAAGTCTTTGATACGCGTTATAAGGCCCAGTCAAGGGATCTCGAGCTCCTGGATCTAACACAAGGTAAACAAACATTGATAGAATACATTACTAGGTACAACCAACTCGCTGCTGAAACATCCTGGCCCGAGGAGAAGAAAGCAATTGTATTCTATCGCGGCCTATGCAACACCATGAAGGACGCACTCTCAGTGGTTCCTGCCCTTCCCTCTGTGTTTTCGGATCTGGTGGATCTTGCTTTACAAATTGACGCAAGGAGATCCGAGAGAAGGGCCGAAACTATGTTCACTGGTCAATCTGGATATTCCGTTTCTACCACCCCTGTTGAACCCATGCAAGTAGGCGGTATCCGTAGTCCGATAACTACATCCGACTGAGAACGTCGGCGAAACGATAATGCCTGTTTTTATTGCGGGTTAAACGGACACTTTGTAAGGGAATGCCCCCGACGCCCCAGGAACAAAACTTCGGGTTTTCAGAAGGCTCGCCAATGATACAGGGGGTACCGGCGAGCCTGTCTATAACTCCCTCTGAACCCACCTTCGGGCCTATCCGACCAGTGGTAATACATGCTCTACTGAAGCCCACTAGGGAGATCACACACATAGTTCATATTGTAGTTGATTCCGGGGCCACTGGTTGTTACATCGATATTCCCTTGGCCCATCGTCTCAATCTGCCCCTGGTCAGGAAAGAACACCCGGAACCGGTACACGCCGTGGACGGCACTTCCCTGTCCTCCGGCCCAATCAGGTTCCAGACTGCGCCAATGGAAGTGGTGATACAAAACATCCATAGAGAAACCATGTCGTTTGATCTTATCAATACACCACAGTTCGGCGTCATATTGTGGATACCCTGGTTACGACAGCACAACCCATTGATCAATTGGGGTAACGGGCAAGTCACGTTCGAATCCGAGGTGTGTCAACAGTTTTGTCTCCTCGAAGCTGATCCGCTGTCCACTCCTGCCACGATCCTTGGTGCCATGGCTGCCACCCATATCGAAAACATTGTTCCAAATCCTGTGCTTTCACACACTGTGGGGGCAGTTACAGCTAACATACCTGCTGCCTACCATGATTTCCATACGGTTTTTGACAAAGCCACTGCTGAGGGTCTACCCCCACATAGACCATACGATTGTCCGATTGACCTGGCTCCGGAGGCTCCCATTCCCAGGGGTAGGGTTTATTCGTTGTCACAGTCAGAGGAGCAAGCCCTTAAGGACTACATACATCAGGCTTTGAAGTTGGGTCACATACGGCCTTCTTGTTCTCCAGCTGCCAGTCCGATCTTCTTTGTGCCAAAGAAGGAGGGCGATCTACGTCCATGTGTGGACTACAGACGGTTAAATTCCATCACCATAAAAAACAGGTACCCGCTTCCGCTCATTTCCACGCTGCTGGACAGGTTGACTAAGGCTTCTATATTCACCAAGCTGGACTTAAGAGGAGCGTACAACCTGATTCGTATCCGGCTTGGGGATGAGTGGAAGACGGCGTTCTGCTCCCGACAGGGTTTATTCGAATACACAGTGATGCCCTTTGGGCTTTGTAATGCTCCCGCGACGTTCCAACGATTCATCAACGACGTATTCTCTGACATCCTGGATACGTTCGTGGTGGTGTATTTGGATGATATTTTGATCTACTCATCCTCCCTGGAGGAACATGTCGGTCATGTTAGAGAGGTACTCTCTCACCTCAAGGCAAACGCCTTGTTCGCCAAACCTGAAAAATGTTTATTCCATTCAAGGGAAGTAGAGTTTCTGGGTTTTTACATCTCCCCTGGAGGCTTGTCCATGAACCTGTCGAAGGTTTGTGCTGTCACTGAATGGCCAACTCCCGTTAACATTAAACAACTCCAGTCCTTTCTCGGCTTCGCTAATTTTTACCGGCGATTTATCGCCGGCTTCTCTTCTATCGTTTCTCCTCTGACCGCTTTGACCAGTCCTCTTGTCCCGTTCTCTTGGACCCCTACACATCAGAAGGCCTTCGATGCACTCAAGGCCAGGTTCGTCTCTGCCCCTGTGTTGCAACATCCCGATCCCGACCTCCCCTACATTCTGGAGGCAGATGCCTCCTCGTTTGCCCTAGGTGCGGTACTGTCCCAGCCTTGCCCAACCACGGGTTGTTTGCATCCGGTGGCCTATCACTCACGTAAATTCTCGGCAGCCGAATCACACTATACTGTAACCGAGAAAGAGTTATTGGTCATCAAGGACGCTCTACAAGCGTGGCATCATCATCTAATGGGGGAAAAGCACCAGACGGTGGTATATACAGACCACAAAAACTTACAAGACTTAGCCTCCCTGAAATGTGCAAACAGCAGACAGGTGCGTTGGCATTTGTTTTTTGCCGCCTTTGATTTTGTAGTCAAACACAGACCAGGTCGTATCCATGGTAAGGCTGATGCTTTATCCCGTTCTCCTGGCGGGGAGTCATTGTCTCAGTTCCCTGACACACTACTAGGAAAAGGCCATGTTATCTGTATGTGTACGCCATCTCCCACCATGCTTACCGACATTAGACAATGGGTTTCCCAAAATCCCCATGCACTCACCGAATGGGACGTTGCCCTTCACGAGGGATTACCATTCATCCAGGGCAAATTATTGCTCCCTACATGCGATGTACGCAACCAGGCACTTACCTGGTCACATGATGCGGCAATAAATGGCCATTCAGGGCAACAACGCACTTTAGACTTGTTACAACGTTGGTGCTGGTGGCCCTCCATGAGGAAAGACATTGAACATTATGTTAACACGTGCTCCATATGTGTCCAATGCAAGTCACGGAGGGGACGGCCTTTGGGCTACTCTTACCATTACCGGTACCTCCCCGACCTTGGCACACCATATCTATGGATCTCATCACCGACCTGCCCCGCAGACAAGGTTACGATACCATATGGGTTATCGTCGATTCATACACAAAAATGGCCCGCTTTATTCCCTGCACAGGTATACCGTCTGCCCCAACCTTGGCTCGCTTGTTCTTTAGGGCTATCTTCTGTCTCTTTGGTTTGCCGCAGGTCATCATCTCAGATCGTGGATCGCAGTTCACGTCCTGTTTCTGGCGCGCTCTCACCAAACTCCTGGGTATAGATGCCCGCTTCTCTTCGGCCTATCACCCTGAAAGCAACGGGCAGACCGAGAGGGTGAATCAGGCTCTAGAGCAGTACTTACAGTGCCTGTCCCTGCAGTTCCAAGACTCCTGGTCTAAACTGTTGTATCTCGCTGAATTTGCGTATAACAACTCCCGTCATTCGACTACTGGTTTCTCCCCCTTTTATGCTCTGTATGGGCAACATCCGCGCACCCTGCCGCTCCCTGATTTCCCCTCTGCCACTCCTGCTGCTAATGCCTGTGTGCGCGATCTAGCGGGTGTGCATGCCCAGACACTGGTCCATCTCCGTGAAGCCCAAGCAATGATGAAGACTAAGGCTGACCGCAAGCGGGCGAAAGCTCCGGAGTATCAGGTGGGCGACCGGGTGTGGCTGTCGACCAGACATTTGCGGATCCCTGGTTGCCGCAAACTGTTGCCCCGTTTTGTGGGCCCTTATCGGATTACCAAGGTCTTGCATCCCGTGGCTCTCAAACTCTCTGTTCCCCTTTCCTGGCGGATTCACCCGGTGTTCCATACCTCTCTCCTCAAACCATACCTTGCTCCCACACGTGTCCTTGTCCCGCCTGCCCCGGTCTCTGTGTCTTCCCAGGACGTTTTTGAGGTTAGTGCTATCCTTGGTTCCCGATACTACCGGGGTCGAATTCAATATCTGGTGGACTGGCTGGGCTATGGTCCCGAGGACGGTTCCTGGGTTCCCTCCCGGGATGTTTGGGCTCCGCTTCTGGTGTCGCGGTTTCATAGGGACAACCCTGCTAGCCCACGTGGTCGTGGGCCTTTGAGGGGGGATTCTGTCACACCGCTTCCTACTAAGCCAAAGACACGCCCCTCCGCTTCTACCACTAAGCCAAAGACACGCCCCTCCGCTTCCACCAGCGCCCCCCAGCACACACGCATAGATTCATGCACAGCATTACCCACTCACGTTTCACACAACAGGGCACGGAGTGGCATGTTTGCCGGAGCTGGCGTTTATCGCCCTTCACGGCGGTGGCAAACCAAGTGGAGACTCCTTCAATCCAGGAACTCGCTTCCTTCGCGGAGACCAGTGCTGCCCGGCACGTCACGGATCATATGACTCTTAGTTGCCTAGCAACGCTACAACACTTTCGGTTCACTTCCACGTGATACCGTCACGTGCGTTCCTTCCAGGGATAAAAAGAGTTTGGGAACCGAAGGCATTGCTTCACAGCTGTTTCATCTAGGATTACATGACGCTCTCTCTTCGCTCTACGGACCTGTTCTATTGCCGACCTACGCTTGCTCCACGGATTGTCTCTGCTTAGCCCTTCTCTGACTCTGGAACTTTGGATTGCCTATTGCCAACTTAGGCTTTCTCCACGGATTGTTCTTGCTTAACCCTTCACTGACTCTGGAACTTTGGATTGCCTGTTGCCGACCTACGCTTGTTACACGGATTGTCCTTGCTTAACCCTCCTTCGCTCCGGAACATTTAACACCCTTTTTCTGACCTCGGACTGCCTGGAATTCTCTACGGATCACATGTTTTCACTAGGATCTCGGTCCTACAATAGGTGGTTACCTGCTATACCTTACAGCCTTGTCCAGCTACAGGCTGAAGGTTCACGCCTCTTTCAAGTCCTCACAGGTATTCCAGTGTTTTGATATTTACATACGAGAATATTGTGTCTTGCTTTCCTGCTTACATAACCACTGTACCTTGCCTTACAGCGCTCAAGGGGTTCTTCCGGCTGTCCCGCGTCCTGGTTTGGGGACTTCCACCTGTGGCCTTAATAATCACGCTGACAGTATTTCTGGTGTTGTCAGGGTGTTTCTTGGGGACAGAGGGGTTGTTCATGCTCTACACGACCAACGAACTTCGTAACACATCTGAACCCCAGTTTAGTAACACATTCATTCAAAAATACCCATCCCTACTAGTTGTAGTTCCCAATGCGCAATCACACACCATTACATACATCTTTATCATCTTTATCAAACACTCATGCACATAGCACACATACATTGCAGAACACCCCTACCCATACCTTCTTTATTTTTTTCAACAGACCCTAAAGAATGCCTACCAAAAATCATGTCCGTAGAAAGCAACGCAGAAGTAGAGCAAATGAAAATAAAAGTGTCCAACATAAGATTGCATCTTTAACACAATTTGCAAAAAAAGTTGAAACAAAACAGCTAATACAGTCATTTAGTGAAACAGAAGAAGTTTCAAGTACAAAAATGTTGCCTCCTTTATCAAAATGTAAACCAAACCAAAAAATAATTAGCAGAAAATCAGCTATCACTGCAGATAAAACTGCTTCTTTAAATCTTGATAAAGTTCAAAGTAAGCATACCAAGAAAAGTATTTTAGCCTAAATGTTCCGTCACAAAGTCCTTAAAAATCTTGTAAAAACAGGAGAGAAACCAGGTTCAACGCTTAAAACCTATCGTAGGAAATTAATCTTAGAAGTGTTGATAGACAGTGCAAATCTTCTCAAAAGAAAGTTATTTATTTTAGTGTTAAACAAAATGAAACCACTAACAAAACTAATAACTAAATTACAAAAAAGACTTCTCAAGAAAGGAAATATCAACAGAACAAACTTCTTTAACATCTGCAGAGGTGAATGGATTCACACTACGTGCACAGAACCATACTTTAATGAAGAAACAAAAGCAAACAAATACAATTGCCATACATAGCAGTGGTCGAGGTTATGAACAAGAAGTACTCCTTACAAAAATATGTCCTGAAAACTTAGAATTACCCCTCCATTCAACTGAATCAGAACATCTAGTGTACAAATGGCCATGCACATCAATGTGTAACATTCCCAAACAATTTTTCAAGTCTTTACGCCAATTCCTCAATCAATATGTGAAAAGCAAAGACAAAATCAAAATTAAACGACTGCAAAATATGGATACCTGTCCAGTACGCAAGTACACAGGACTACAAGGACATTCATTGGCCTGCATTACAGGACCTACTTGCAAAACCACCTTCCATGATATCAAAGGATATCAACACATCGTTCAACTATAAGACATCTAGTTTATAATCTGTACTATGCTAAAAGTCCTGCTTTAGCACTAGCCAATTTAAATAACATTCATCTACATGGTACAGTAAAAGACCTACTAGAAGAAATCAACTATATCCAGAAAAAAGGTTTTGGAAGTGAAACCCACTTACAGAAAGAAATAGCTGTAAACCAAATTAGTACCAGTTCTACACATGGCAACCTTTTACTACACACATATAAAAAAGAAATACTAAAATTTAAAAGTACATCAGCTGAAGTACCAAACCATGTGTATGTATGTTGCCGCAGAACTTTTTATAAAAGTAACACAAAAACTGTAGACCTCTCATACGAAATAGAAGACAATGAAGATTCTAAATGGTTTGAATTGGCTCTCTACCTTATAGCAGAAAACAAATACGAAATAACTGACCCCATAATACTTTGTAGTTACTGCACTACAAAACTTGACAACAACCAAACTTCTTCACGTGCTATCACAAATAATTTGCAATTATATCCACTACCAAAACCCCTTCAACAACTTAATTTATATGAGAGCATCATAATTCAAACAGAGCACCTATTTCAAGCAATAATACGCCTTCAACCAAAAACTGCAAAATTACCTCCCTCTGAATTAGTGAAAGGTATTCGTGGAAAAGTAGTGTATTTACCATTAGAACTAAAAGAAAATGTGCACACTCTAGGAGTGCAACGTCCAATGCAATAATCTTTAATTATCTTGGTAAATGGAGTACCTACAAAAGACAACAAAATTTGGCAACAGCTGGTAGATTTACATAAAGTTAGAGAAGCCTTGCAATATCTTAAAGAGAATAATGAATATTACAAAGAAATTAATATTGAAGAAAACTTGAAGGATACAACTGAAATAATTCAAGAGACACAAGAAGCTGGTCAGTTTGAGCTCCTAGATCCTGCTACAATATCAAACACTTTAGACCATTATAAAATACATTCATTGCACTCTAATGACACCATAGAAGATGCACTGGAAATGTACCAAATGCGTCAAACAAAAGGATCACCAATCAGCATATGGGAAAAAAGTGTAGAAGCACATGCTTTTCCTCTTCTCTTTCCTACTGACAAAGAAGGAAGGTACAATGATAGACCTATTCAAATATCAGCATCTGAATACCGCTCATTACGGATGTATTCTGAAGATCTCAGATTTAGACAAAATGTGGAATACATATTCCACCTACTCTTGGAAAGTGAACAAGCAACTTTATGTTATGGAGTTGCACACCTATTAAAATCAGGATCACACTTTCAAAATATGGCAGCTACACAATTATTACAAAAAGTGCACCAAAAAGATGAGGTTTTACAATCAAATATTACAAATCTATTAGCAAATATGCGTGGTACTAAAGAGTACTGGTTTCGACGTCACAGAGATGTACGTTGTATGATCAGAAACCTTGGCCCACCCACTTGGTTTGTTACATTAAGGTGTGCAGAATATGCATGGGGAGATTTACATGATTTCCTATGCATATCAAACAAAAACAAAACAAACATAGATATACTAACACCTGGAGAACTTTGTTCTCTGGATCCTGTTAATGTTTTCACCATCGCTTCATTGCTATGCTACATTTTATTTGAAATAAAACTGTTCCTCCCCTTGGAGAAGTGCCATATTTCTTTTGGAGAAAAGAATACCAAGCCAAAGGAGCACCACATATCTGCATGCTTTTATGGATTAAAGATGCTCCTAAATTTGGTCAAGACAGTGATGCCACTGTTTTACAGTTTATTGAAAAATATGTCACTTGTGAAATTCCATCGGAATCCAAAAATAGTGATCTTCATGCACAAATTTTACAATTTCAAAGACACAAATGTGGCAAATATTGTCGTTGCAAATACAAAAACAAAGGGAAATACTACATCAAATGCCGATTTGGTTTCCCTAGACCAGTTGCAAATACAGGTCAAGTGAAAAACCTCGTGTCTTCAATTATACATAGTGTTAAAGGTAAGTCACCTAAAAATACATATTACATAAAAAGAAAAGAAGAAGAAAAATATATCAATGATTACAATGCAATCATTGCCCACTTATGGAATGCAAACATAGATGTGCAGTACATTGCAGACAATTCTACTGCAGTTGCACAATATGTCACAGCATACTTAACCAAAGCAGAAAAGACAGAGCTGCAAGACCTCTTGAATGACCTGTCATCAGATAAAACAGTGTCTCAAAAATTATACAGCTTGGGCATAAAAATGCTGTCCCATAGAGAATGTGGATCCTATGAAGCAGCTGATCGTTTAACTGGTACTGCACTGTATGGTAAATCTGAAAATATAGTATGGCTAAGTCTTGGTCCAAGTAAATATAGAAAAAGAGTTCTAAAATCAAACGAAGATATAGGCCCTCATTACGACCCTGGCGGAAATCGAAAAACGATGGCGGAAATGTAATACCGCCATCGAATACCGCTCGTTGCGATCATGACCCGTCACCGTAAAGTACGATGCCATTAGTGACACCTTAGTGAACGCCAACGCTAACTGCACCAAGTACACGCACGCGCGCCTTGCGAAACCGCAATTTCCGCCATGTCGCAACGGTACGCGAATTCTGACCCTAGCGGACATGTACTCAACGCCATCAAGCATGGCGGAAAGTACCATTCCGCCATGGCGAGAATTACGGCATCGCGAACCAACCGTAAATGGCCCTACTGAGTGCCTGTACTCCACTCCCTGCCCACATTGCACAACTCCCCGTAGGCGCAATGTAGTCACACTATGCAACCTGTGAAATGTACAAGTCACCCATGCATGCCAACGATCAAATGCATGCAGGGGCTCCAAGTGGCTTGTGAGTGGCCATCCATATTTGGCATGTCACCATTGCCGTACTGATGCAGCACAGGCATGTGAAGGTACAAGTACACCAAAATGAACTGAAATATTCCATGAGACAAAACAACAATAGTCCCCCATCGCTTGCCACCAGTTAAAATCAACATCCAAAGCAGTATCCTGAGGGAGACTGCACCAGCCCTGTACTCTTGCCAGTAGACAAACCAACCATCAGCATAAGCATGTACCACACACGTTGGCAGAGTGACTGAGCAGCCAGGCTCATCTCAAGAGGGGCCAATGGGAGCTGTAGGGCACAGATGGCACGAATACAGCAGCAATTCCAATGGACCTGACCTCAGTCTCCCTCCAAGAAACGCACGCAAACACAGGCACCTGTGACCAGCCATTTTCTGATAATCCCATCATTCCACCAATTCACCTGGCTGACCGGCATCTGTTGCACAAAAGCTAATCCCCCGCCCCTGAGCATGACATCATAAAAACAGTCATAATGGCAGCCCCTATCCCTGACCTAACTGGGCTTCGTAGGCAAACGCGGCCAGTACAGTACCACACAACTCTACTCAGAAGCCGGAACCCAATGCACATCATCTCACAATACATCGCGGCACCAATGGGAATATGCTACATTACTAGCAAAGAATAACGCTACACGGTAAATAACTGAATATAAAGTTAATGCACATCAAAATCACCAAGCCCATACAGCTATTTACTCATAAACTCCCAAATAATTTTCATATTTACATTACTGTGGGCTGCATCCGCAATAAATGACCAGCTACTTCTTGTGTGACGCCCTGTTCCTTCATGGTACACAGGGGCTACATTTACGTTCAAAAAGGCAACATGGAAGTGCCTAGAACCGCAGGGCCGTCCCATGAAGTAGGCACTAGTCCAGCTGAAAGTATGAGATGTTGCCCCTAGCCACTAGTACTGCGTAAGGGCATGTGGCCCATTGGCGATCGTCCCATAAGATCGTAATGGTGCTCCACTGATTAACTCGAAGCTGCAGGTGTCGACTGTAGAAGCCATCTGCAGGAGTGGCGTACAGATGGCAGCGGCAAAAGGGGAGGAGATACCTGTCACCCAAATGAATAAAAATAAAAATAGTATGGGAATCCGAACTTCATAAGTATTACTCACTTCATTCAACACACTAAATCTACAACCATATGCATGCTAGCCCACTCAAAAGGATTAATTTCACCCAAAAATAACTTGGGAATCATAACGATATAAATCGAGGTGAATACACTATCACAAATGAGTGTTTGTGTGCATGCGTCTGTTAAAACATAATCCATTTGATGGGATTGGTAACGTGCATAGACACAAGTGTTTGAAGGCGCGTCGAGACAGGGAGGGTTCAACAAGGGCAGATAGACGATGGTCCCACTATGGCAGCATTGCATCAAATAGCGCAGGGGAAGGGGATAGATCCCAAAAAAGCCATGTACATGGCAAACCCTCAATTAAATCATCTTTCCATGCATCCATTCATCATTCCCTCATCCCGGTATAAAAACGCCTGCATATTTACTCACATAACATTTGAAATTTCCATTGAGTCTGTGCGTAATGCAGTCTGCAAAATCCACTGTGCTCCTGGCCGGATTTGTAGTGTAGTGAAATAACATGTAATTGGGAACGTCCTGCCTTATCGTCCACTACGCTATTGCGCATCCCATTCAATTCATATCAATCATTGCATTCTCGTCATGGGCCCTGTCCCAAGGACATTCAACAATAGAACGTTATATTCCCTGTCAGACCTGTGGGCGTCTCCTCGCCGCTAGTTGAAAACCAAAAGCGCTGTCCTTCGAATTCCTCATTTGCAACATCACGTCGAAAAGGCATCTGTGAACGCTTGAATTCACAAATACATCTATGTAGTGCGGCTGTGTGTGAAAATGGTAACTGGCTCCAATCACTAATGGGACTCCCCGCCCGTCGGTGAACGTCGGTACAGTGCTGCATGAGGGTCCACCGTTCATCGAGTACTACATTCCACTGACCCTTCACAAGTTTGTTCGCGACTGCAAATATAGTATGTTAAAAAATGGAACAATAGCAAAATTAACATATAAACCAATATTTCACTGCCATCGGGATTAAATACATGATTGCATTTGCAAGATGCCATGCGTCAAATTGCAGCGTTGTGTGCGGGACGTGCTCGCCCAATAGTTACTGCAGCTGGCACAGGTGGAATGAATCACCACAGGTGGAGGCTATACAGCCTGAAAACACATAAATTGCACACCTAAACCCCTCCCACAACCACACCCACTCCAAAATGCTACCGACAGGACTTGCGATGTTGGGCCTGGGGGACCTGATAGCACTGCAAGTACTCCAACTTCAAGAAGAAGACGAACACCAACTACTACAACAACCGGCCGCACAGAGGAGACGAAGGAGGAGGAGAAGGAGGGCAAGGCACGGGCAGCAAGGCCCACCAGCACAGCCACTACCACCACGCAGGCAGCCCGCAATCCCACGCCTCCGAGCTAATCCGTTCAACCTCACTGCTGAGCAGATCCACACCCTCTACCGTTTGGACCGGGAAACCATAACCGCCATTGTCAACATGACACACGCTGACCTTGTCAGCATGATAGATAGCCCCACCGCCACCCTACCCCTACTGAAGGTGGTGTCTGTACTCCACTTCCTGGCCACAGGCACCTACCAGCACACAGTCGGACAGTTGCATGGCATTTCACAGCCACTATTGTCACGGACCACTATTCCAAGTGCTTGATGCCCTCCTGAAGCACACAGACGACTACATCTCTTTACCACGCTCGGAGCAGGAGCTTACAAACACAAAAGTGGGATTCCATGCACTTGGCGGCATACCGGGTTGCATTGGTGCCATCAACTGCACCCATGTGGAATTGGTTGTCCCACATGCCATGGAGGTCCAGTACCGCAACAGGAAACAATATCATTCTATCAATGTACAAATGGTGTGTGACTCCAACAGGATCTTTACACATTGTTGTGCCCAATTTCCAGGATCAACCCATGATTCTATGGTCTTGAGGAACTCTACAATACCACGCTACTTGGAGCGACACGCAGGGCACCGATCCTGGCTACTCGGTGAGTCTCATTTAATGCATGTGAATGTGGGGTAGGTGATGCGTCAATGACGTAACAGGAAGGGGGGGATGCGTACGTAGCAATGTTATTCCACAAACATCCTTCTTTGTCCACATACAGGTGATGCCGGGTATCCACTGAAGAGATGGCTCCTTACACCAATCCGGAACCCACAGAACCAGCATGAGGAGGACTACAACCATGCCCACTCACGTACCCGTGTAGTCATAGAACAGGCATTCGGCCTACTGAAGGCTCGTTTCCGCTGCCTCAGCAGGTCTGGCGGGGCACTCCTGTACCGCCATGAGAAGGTGGCAAAGATGGTCATGGCATGTGTCATGCTACACAACATGTGCATACGTAGAAATGTGGCCATGCCCCCTGACGCAGAACTGCAAGCACCTGAAGATGGTGATGATGAGGGTGGGGATGTGGCAGCACCTCAAGGAGTCCGCGAGGCACAGGAGGCCCGTGAAATTCGTCAGAATCTCATAGATGCATGCTTCTAGCACTCACGCCTGGTGGCTGTTACATGGACACGGGACTTGTGGCACTGTGTGTGTCTGGAACATGCACAATGTGGACTGTACGACAAGAAAGGCCTCGTACACAAAGATCAATGTCCACACATCTCATTGGATGAATATGAAGAAATGTATAGCAAATGTGAAATGATGTTACACACCCAATCGACCCGCCACCCAAAGAAGCACAACACACCCCCTCCACCCTCCTACCTCCCCCCCGAACACCAGTGTCCAAAGATGCTCAGTGTCAGTGGGCAGTCGCTATTGCAAGCCCCCTCTCCGGGTATCAGGGGCACCCCTGCCTGTGGAGCGCAGGTTCCTCCCAGATCTACGTTGGGGGCTGCCCTGGACGGAACTTGCAACGGATGATGTCTCTGCCTGCTCACGTCCATGCATGTCCCTAAGGTTTTGTGAGAGCTCAGTGAGCACACGGCGCACAGCGGCAAGTTCACCACATACGTCTTTGGACGTCGCATGCAGTTCCCCCCTCAGGCTCTCGGTGCTTCTCTCCATTTGTGCCCTTAGTGTCTCTGTACTTCACTCCATTTCTGCCCTAAGTGACTCAGTAGATGTTTCTATGGCTGCCTTAGAACCCCCACATTCAGCAGCATGCTCCTTGAGGAGCGTGGCCAGTTGCTGCTGTTGCACAATCATCTGCTCGAGGGACTGTTGCCTCTGCTGGGCCATGCCCATTTGCGGTGGTGTCACAGAGGGGCTGATCACCTCATGTTGCCTTGCCACAGGCCTTGTGGGGGTTGGCCAGTCGTCGTCTTGTAGGTGCCCCTGCGTGGTTTCCTCATGGTGTACGGGATGAAACAAACAGGGGGATTGAGACAGGTCATGGATGGATCCTACATCTACAGCACCGTTTTCTGTGTCGGAGCATGCTGGCATGAAAGCAGTGTCACCTATGGTGCTGCTGCCACCAGAAGCAGTGCCTTCTGTGGCATCCATTGGGGGGACCTGTGGTGCTGCTGTTGTGGACATGCTGGCAGCTGGGGTGCCTGTTGAAGTCCCCTCCAGTGTGCTGCCACTTGATTTGTGCTGCTGCCGTGTCTTGTTCCGTGCAGCTGAGGTGGAGGGTCTTTGGCCGTTGGTCTTGGCCCTCTTTGCAGGTATGCTGGTAGGGGTGTCCTGTAGCTCGTCGTTTGATTCGGACCCTGTGGTGGAGTAAAGGAGGGCGAGCGTTATTTATGGGTCTGTGGAAATTGGAATGGCAATGTATCACATGCATTGGGGTGGTACCTGAGGGTGATTTGGGTCAGGGCCTTGGAGGTGGTCTCATTTTTGTGTGGATTGAGGATGCAGTTATTTTGCAGCCTGCAGTTAGGGTGTGCATGCTGCACATGTAGAGGGTGTTTTTAGGATTTTTACTTATTTATGTATTTGATCTGACTTTTAAAGGGCGCTAGCATGGCAATGTATGTGGACGTTCTCCTGGACATGTGTTTCTATTGCACTATGGGGACACATGGTACTTCACATGATTGGACATTGTGGATTTAGCATTGTTTTATTTGGGCCACCTACCTGATTCTTCGGATGTCTACACTCCTTTCTCCATCCCTCCGACTCCCTCTATGCTCTCCATTCCAATGGTGGAGGCACAGATTTCTTCCCAGGGGGTCAACTTGATGGGTGAATCCGATCCTCCCCCGGTGGCTGTGGCAATGTTTCGGTTGGCCGAAAGTATGCTCCGGACGCGTATCCGCAAGTCGTCCCATCGCTTTCTGCATTGCTGTGGGTTGCGGGGTGCGGTCCCCACCGCACTTACCCGCTGTGCCACCAGGGCCCATATGGCCTTCTTGTTCGCAAGTGCCGTCCTGGTCATTTGCGTCGAGAAGACGACGGCAGCATTCTCCTGGAGGGTCTCTGTGAGCACGGTGAGTTCCTCATGGGAGAAGTGGACCTGCCGCTTGCGATCGCACGCTTTTTAGCAACTTTTCCCATATTTATTTTTTTGACTGGTGTGGCTAACGGGTTGGGATGTGTCTCAGGGTCGGATTTTTGATGGTTGTGTTGGGATTCTGATTTTATAGGTGTACGGCGTGCTGTTTCCCGTTCCGGCCCCATGTTTTTACTTCCGTTTCCGTATATTTACGGTGACCGTAATTTGCGCTGCCCGCTCATTACGGTGACCGCTAAGATGGGTGGCGGAGTTGCACCTAGGGCGGCGTACGACGGCGGTAAGGGGCGTTTTGGGGCCATTTCCGCCATCGCGGACTTTGCACTTCCGCCATGGCGTTATGCTCGTGCCCGATGGGTCGGGATTAGCCGCACTTTGCTCCATCGTGCTATGGCGGAAACGCTATTTACGCTGTGGCGGTCATGTCAGTTACTTTCCGCCAGGGTCGTAATGAGGGCCATAGACACAATAGCCAAACATGATCCCAACAGCCAAGACATTTTAAAACACAATTTATTGGACACATACTACCCAAACAGGAGTACCACTTTGGAAACAATGTGTCTATACCACATAGCCCAAAACTACACATACAAAAATAATATAAAACCTGATTAAAAAAACGGTAAATACAGAGTGACAAACTGTGAAGGCAGCTTAGTAAAACTCACCAAACCAAATTTAATTAATCAAATCAAATTGTCATTAAAGACTCCTCAACATAAAGAAGTATATAACATTGTCCCTGCTACAACTCTTTAAACCATGGAGAAAAGAAGAAGAAATACTGGATAACTATGACTCATATGAAGACGCTTTCAAAGAAAATGAAAGCACTATAACTCATGTAAACTTTACACAGTACAAAACAATGTTGCACAATGAACAGCAACACAAAGAAATCCAGGCCCAACTAGATAAGGACACTCCTGTCAGTAGTCAACCTTCTGTAACAGGAAACCAAGAACCACTGGAAGAGCCACTAATAACAAATGAGGCAGAATAAGCTATGATAGAAGTAGAAAACACCATGTGTCAGTATGAAGATAAAGAAGACTTTACTATACTACAATCAAAACTAAAAAATGAGAAACGTAGCATTTTTCAAGAAGTAAGAAAAGAAATTGCACATGGTGTACAACATGAAAACAAAGAATGCACCTGCCAAAATTACAAACCTATACTATTGTACATCAGTGGTGAAGCTGGTTCTGGCAAAATATTCCTAATCAAAATCATCAGTAAGTTCCTTCAACAATTGACAAACAACAAACTGTCAGCTGTTGTCACTGCCCCCACAGGTTTAGCTGCCTACAACATAGGTGGTGTCATTTTACACCGATTACTACTCCTTCCAGTAGAACACCAAAACAAATTAGACTATTACAAACTTTCTGCAGAAGCTGCAATGGAACTACGCAGAGTATTGAAACAGATGAAAATGCTACTAATATATAAAGTGAGCATGGTCTCCAACCTGATGTTAGCTTTGATTCGCCTCAGGACACAAACTCTGCCGTAAAACTGCAGCATTGGAAATGTCATTCTTTGGCAACATGTCCAATACAGAGAATTAACAGAAAACATGCAGCAATCTGCAGATCTCACTTATGCCAACATCTTAAAAAGTATCAGAGTTGGTATACTTTCTAAAGAAGCAGAAGCAATATTGAAAACCCGGCACATTCATGCACTTTATGGTGATGATGCATGTGCTACAGATGTTATGGAACAATTAGCCCACAAAAATGTCAATTGTATGGCCTTAATGCCAACTCTTGCAAGCTGTTTCAAATTCAATTAAATAATGTTAAGTAAAGAAATGCAACCAATATGGAAATTAGCGCCACAGACAAACTAGATGTATATGGTATGACACTACCCATGTGTGACCAAGCCACAACAAGACTAAATAGTTTAGAAAAATCAATCTCAAACACAGCAGGCTTGGAAAAGATATTAACATTATCCTTAAATTGCAGAGTAATGCTTAAACGTAACCTTGACGTGGACCAAGGACTAGTTAATGGAGCACTGGGTACAGGTGTTGGCTTACAAACATACCCATGTGACAACAAAATTCAGTTTGTCAATATTCTCTTTGACAAACTTTCAGAAGTAAAAAGGATAGGATGCTCAACAGCTCGATTCCTTCTCTTCAAAGACATGTATGTACGCAGAGAACAATAACTCTTGCATACGCAGTCACCATTCATAAATCACAAGGTTTTACCCTAGACAAAGCAATGATAGAAATTGGTAACACAGTCTTTAAAGAAGGCATGAGCTATATAGCACTATCACGCTTACGTACACTTGACGGTCTATTTCTAACCAACTTTGATGCAAGTAAAGTAAACGCTGATATTCCTCGCATTTTAGAATACAATAGACTTCGCTCACTATACACCCCCATCTAAACACATATTCTGTACCACAAAAAGTAAAACGTTGTGAAAGAAAACTAAATCAAACTGAAATGCAACAGGATGTCACTGCAAATCCTCCAAAGAGAGTAAAAGAAACTAAAACTTCATCAAGTACCACACACATAAAATAACCCATTAGGGAAAGTAAACCAGGTACTTCATCAAAGAAGGAAGACAAACTAAAAAACAATCAATCAGATACAGAACTACCTGGTCCATTTAAACTCTCAAATATAGTTGGAGTAAGTTGCTTCGCAAATGTAGCAATGAATATTCTATTTCAATTGCCACCAATTGTTGACAACATTTACTTACACAGTACAGACCCATTGTGTTTGCAAATGTTAGTACTTCACAGAAATGCAGCATACAATCCTGACAACACGTATAGTGTTTACGGAATAAGACAACAATTGGACTACTGTGCTGGAGTGGTGAAATTCACTATAAACTCACAGGAAGATCCACAAGATCCAGATTTCATACATGTGGAAACATAAATGCACTCTCTGCAACAATGTGACACAAGAAGAAATCCCCAATGAATGCTTCATATATATATATCAATACCTAATTGTGAATCCATTCCATTTCAGCAACTTGTACAAAATGCAAACCATGGTAGATTATGTACTACCTGCAATTTGGATAATCACTCCACGTTAGTAATACAAACACATAGTAAATATGTAATACTAATGCTTCTACGTTACAATGCAGATGGTACCAAAACAAGCTGACTGGATTCACACATGGTCAAATATCACTTGGTAAGAAAACCTTCACAACAATAGGTATAATCTACCACGCAGGAGCCACAACCAATTCAGGGCACTACACTGCATATATAAAAAAGAAATTTGGATGGTTTGAATGTAATGATAGTACCATTACTCTAAAGCAGAGATTACCAGCAAATCTTACAAATGCTTATTTAATGTTCTTAAAACCAACATTTGATAACTAAACTGTTCTTAAACCTTAAGTAAACTTATAGTAAAAAAATATAAACTGTTAGAATATTCCAAAAGCTATCTAACTGCCCAAAGATTCTACAACAACTAATCAGATAAATGAATACCACTAAGTTAGAGCAAAAAATAGACAGTTAGAATTTGCCAATTGGTATCTAACTGTCCCAAAATTTAACAATATCCAAACAGATAAATCAATACCACTAAAATATATAAACCTACCACTAAAATATATAAAATAAATAGACAGTTAGAATACGCCTACTGTTATCTAACTGCTCCAAAATTTTACAACATCCAAACAAATAAATCATATGTTACTGCTCCAAAAACTGCAACAAGCCAATGTATAAAGCATTAGCCAGAAACAAGTGAACACTGAAAACAAACAAACAAATAAACTGTAGCATAACAGAAAGTTTTTTTTTTTAATCCAACATGGATTTTTTTTCTCCCACAGACCCAATGATTTTAGCAACAAACATAGAAACTGAGCAAATTGCACAGTACTCTGGTTTGTAATCTACATATGAGGGTCCAAAAAAAATTGTTGATTATGCAATGTAATAAGTCATTACAAAATACTAATACTAACATGCTATTTTCTTTTATCACAGAAATGAACAAATACATGTACTTCAGTTACTAAACCAAACAGTAAGTATATTCTAATAAGTACAACCATCGCAGTATATCACACCCATAGTGGCTTATAACTTTGTTCCTTATAAATTTGTTTTGACTCAAAATTATAAGCAACTATGAGTGTGATATGCTGCGGTGGTTGTGGCCAGGTCATAGAGTCTTGGGTGCATGGCAAATCGCCATGCACCCAAGACTCTATGTCCTGGCCACAACCACCGCAGCATATCACATCCATGGAGTCAAACATTTCAACTATGGCCTATGGAAACTTTTAATGTCCGCGGACATTATGAGTGTTCTTAGAACACTTTTAACTTGCTAGCGAACAATACGGACAGCGTCCTCAGAACACCCCCTTTTTTATATTTGCAAACATTTCAGGACACCGCGAGTGTTCTTAGAGCACATTCAACTTGCCAGCGAACAATACGGACAGCGTTTTCAGGAACCCCCTATGAACATGTCAGGACACCGCGACAGTTCTTAGAACACTTTCAACTTGACAACGAACAATACGGACAGCGTCGTCAGGACACCCCCTACGAACATTTCAGGACACCACGAGGGTTCTTAGAACACTTTCAACTTGACAACGAACAATACGGACAGCGTCCTCAGGACACCCCCATTTTGTTTATTTACAAACATTTCAGGACACCAAGAGTGTTCTTAGAACACATTCAACTTGCCAGAGAGTAATGCGGACAGCGTCTTCAGGACACCCCCTACAAACATTTCAGGACACCGCGAGTGTTCTTAGAACACTTTAAACTTGACAACGAACAATACGGACAGCGTCCTCAGGACACATCCATTTTGTTTATTTACAAACATTTCAGGACACCACGAGTGTTCTTAGAACACATTCAACTTGCCAGAGAACAATGCGGACAGCATCTTCAGGACACCCCCTACGAACATTTCAGGACACCGCGAGTGTTATTAGAACACTTTAAACTTGACAACAAACAAAAAGGACAGCGTCCTCAGAACACCCCCATTTTGGTTTTTTAAGAACATTTCAGGACACCACAGGTGTTCTTAGAACACATTCAACTTGCAAGAGAACAATACGGACAGCGTCCTCAGAACTCCCCCATTTTTTTATTTGCGAACATTTCAGGACACCGCGAGTGTTCTTAGAACACATTCAACTTTGCAGCAAACAATACGATTGCGTCTTCAGGTCACCCCCTACGGACATTTCAGGACACCGCGAGTATTCTTAGAACACTTTCAACTTGACAACGAACAATACGGACAGCGTCCTCACGACACCACCATTTTGTTCATTTACGAACATTTCAGAACACCGCGAATGTTCTTAGAACACATTCAACTTCCCATCGAACAACACAGACAGTATCCTCAGGACACCCCCATTTTGTTTATTTGCGAACATTTCAGGATACCGCGAGTGTTCTGAGAACACATTCAACCTGCCATCGAACAATACGGACAGTATCCTCAGGACACCCCCATTTTGTTTATTTGTGAACATTTCAGGACACTGCAAGTGTTCTTAGAACACATTCAACTTGCCATCGAACAATACGGACAGCGTCCTCAGGACACCCCCATTTTGTTTATTTACGAACATTTCAGGACACCAAGAGTGTTCTTAGAACACATTCAACTTGCCAGAGAGTAATGCGGACAGCGTCTTCAGGACACCCCCTACGAACATTTCAGGACACCGCGAGTGTTCTTAGAACACTTTAAACTTGACAATGAACAATACGGACAGCGTCCTCAGGACACATCCATTTTGTTTATTTACAAACATTTCAGGACACCACGAGTGTTCTTAGAACACATTCAACTTGCCAGAGAACAATGCGGACAGCATCTTCAGGACACCCCCTACGAACATTTCAGGACACCGCGAGTGTTCTTAGAACACTTTAAACTTGACAACAAACAAAACGGACAGCGTCCTCAGAACACCCCCATTTTGTTTATTTAAGAACATTTCAGGACACCACAGGTGTTCTTAGAACACATTCAACTTGCAAGAGATCAATACGGACAGCATCCTCAGAACTCCCCCATTTTTTTATTTGCGAACATTTCAGGACACCGCGAGTGTTCTTAGAACACATTCAACTTTGCAGCAAACAATACGGATTGCATCTTCAGGTGACCCCCTACGGACATTTCAGGACACCGCGAGTGTTCTTAGAACACATTCAACCTGCCATCGAACAATACGGACAGCGTCCTCAGGACACCCCCATTTTGTTTATTTACGAACGTTTCAGGACACCACGAGTGTTCTTAGAACACATTCAACTTCCCATCGAACAATTCGGACAGCGTCCTCAGGACACCCCCATTTTGTTTATTTACGAACATTTCAGGACACCACGAGTGTTCTTAGAACACATTCAACTTGCCAGAGAACAATACGGACAGCGTCTTCAGGACACCCCCTATGAAAATTTCAGGACAAAGCGAGTGTTCTTAGAACACATTCAACTTACCAGAGAACAATTCGGACAGCGTCCTCAGCAAGTGTTCTTAGAACAGTTTCAGTTTGCTTGCGAACAAAATGGACACATATTGCATCCTCAGAACACCCCCCATTTAGTTTATTTAGAACATTTCAGAACAGCCATGTTGTCCGCAGACAAATCGAACACAACAAGAGCGTCTACCACATAAAAAAACACAACATTTAACCTATCTCATACTCTCCCACCCTCCCCAAACACTCTTACACACCAACACACTCTACTAAATACAAATTTTAAACCAAGTTTCACCGCGCTGTCCGCGGACGTCTGCGAATTCAAGATGGCGGGCGCTACCGAAAATCTGACACGCTTCACGCTCCACGCCGTCCAATCAACACGTCGCATGTCCGCAAACATCCGCGAAGCCGATTAGCCAATCAGGACACTGTCCGCAGAGCGAACAGGGAAGTGTGTCCGCGGAGCGAACACAGATATCACACATTTTTTATGACCTAATTTTTGGTCATTTTAAAAATAAACTACCGGACGGATTTTCACCAAATCTGCAAAAGCATGCTTTCGGGACCAACCCGCTACTCCTGGTCCAAATTTGGTGAAAATCCATTCAGTCTATGTTTATAGGGCCTATGTCTATAGGAAAAAACAAAAGTTTTGGGACCCCCCCTATAACTTTGCCCCCCCTGGACGAATCCTCACCAAACTTTGCAAATAAATTCAGAGTGGGCCATATACTTTTTTTTGCAAAGTTTGGTGTGAATTCGTCCAGGCGGAGTGAAGTTATAAGCCGCCGAAAAAGTGCTCTTCCTATGGAAACAGCAACTTAACCATAACTACACAGCCACTACCGTGGCTGTTTAATTCCAAAAGCTAACCGGTGTGCAAATACAGGTGAAAGTAAGTCACACTCACAGCCGGAGGCACTCAATTAATAAACAGTTTTTCGTTCCGTCAAACCATCAGCATCCAAATTGTAAGGGTTAAAAAAACCTCTTTATGTTCATTTAACAGTTAAAGGGCCTCATTACACGGAAGGCGGTAATGGTTAACGGCCACCGTTAATGGTAACGGTGACCGTTAACCATTGCCGCCTTACTACGAGGTCCCTTAGCGTGTTGGTGCTTTAACGCCTGCTTTTTGCAGGCGTTACAATCCAACCCGCAAAGGGACCTCGGAGCTAATTACGGCATTGCAAAATTGCGGTACCGTAATTAGCGCCTTTGCCATTCCCATAGAGCCCCATGGGGCAGAAATGGGAATGGGGAAGGGCAATGGCGGAAGGGGGATTTACCGCCCCACCAACCTTGGAATGGGGCGGTAAATCCCCTTTCCCCCAAGGCGGTGCCGGTATTTTACCGGCATGAGCCATGGCGCTAATATCGCCATGGCTCACCGCCTTCCGTGTAATGAGGCCCAAAATGTTCTTCCATGACGGGAGACAGAAGCAAACAAATGAAACGTTTTTCTACCCATAGTAGCTTGATATATGACCTTGTGGTGTGGCGCTGGGCCGTGCCATACATTAAAAAAGTATGTTTCTCTGTTGAAGACATGACAGTCATCAAGAGAGGACATGGATTTCAGGAACTAGGGTCTGGTGCTGAGGTGCGCCGTAAGGTAAGTGTGTTTTTGTTCCAATTAAACACTGTTAACGCCTGCATGGTGCTAACAGCCTTTAGTTAAAGCAAACAAAAAGTGTGGCATTGTGCTGTAATTTTCGAATCCCATTTCTCTCTTGAGGTTGCCACAGCCATCAGAAAATGGATTTCAGGAACTAGTGCTGAAGTGCACAGCAATGTAAGGCCTTTTTTAATGAAAGACCTTTAGCACCTGCATAGGAAAGTACATGGGTGTTAATCGCAATATAATACACGGAGGCCAGTGATCTGCTGTACCAGTGATGTCGCTTGTGATGCCATCAATGATGTAATTTGTGCTGCCATCAGTGTGATTAGTGCCCATGCAATGGCGACCAAATAGTTTAGGTGGCAGAACGTCAGCACCTGCCCAATTTCAGAGATTTTGTTGCATTAAATCAGCACTTTAACTTCACATCAAGATTGAAAAATAATAGGTTGTTTATTTTGAAAATCACAGATGGTTTTGATGTCCCTCAGTTTGTTCCTCCTGGCATCATGCAAGCACACATGGAATGCACTTTTAGTCTGGAGTAACAAAACCAGGAATGCCAGGACATGAAGGGTCTGATCAAACCGCCTCCAAATTGGAAAGGCAGAGACAATCCCAACATCTCTCTGACCTATTGTAGACACTGGCAGGGTTGCTTCTAATTTCCCAGTTCAGTCCAATTCCCTTGCCGTAGTCCCATCTGATTTCCAGAAGAGTGGCATTATGCTAATATAAAGTCCTAAGAAGAGGCTTGTGTGACAACTTGAGTGGTGTCCACTGAAATGCTCAGGAAATCCCTTGAGACCCCACAATCTTATCTTTGTAGCTGCACTGCCTAAACCATAAATAAGCACATATCATCCTGTGAGATCTTGCTAACCCTGTTTCTGTGATCAGCATGTGTTATGACTGACAGCCTCAGGATTCACCAACACTGTTAATTCATATCACCTCTTTGTGAAGACCCTTTGGTCCATGAGAAGGGCCCCACAGAGTGAAACGGGTTACATGTCTTCTCCTACTAGATTCTGCAAAAGAAAAAGTCAAGCAACACTAATCTTGCAATTGTGCTGTTTGTTCACACCCATCAAGTGCCTATACCTTGATATCCCTCTTCTGCACCCGAGCTGAAACCTTCATCTCTGACACGTCTGATTAACCCTTTTACTTATGCAGATGTAAAGGGATGGATCAACATGTCTTTAGCAGTATTTTGAGAAAATAACAGCAGAACAAAAAGGCCTGAAAACCAATGGTACACAGGTCTATGAAAGGCTTTCTCATCCACTATGAAAACTCATTTTTGGGGACCATTTCCATCTCCTAACTTCTCAGGCTGTATTCTAGGTTTGCCAGTCAAAAAATATAATCTTCATTTTAGACCTTGTAAGTGTCAACATCCAAAACAAGTATTTTGACCTATTTTGGCCCTACTCATTTTTATTAATATTTTGAACCTATTGGTACCCTAATGTAACTCTGTACTAGTCTAGGAACAATAAACAAAAATTAATTTCAATCACAATTCTCCCCTTGATGGCCATGTGATGGGAACATTTGCTTTATCTTATAGGTTTTGGAAGACGATGAGAACAATGTCTATCATTCCTAAAGTTGTTTGTTAAAAATTGTGCTGAAGTGTTTGAGCAAGGCGAGATTAGCATGGAAATTGGAAATATCTGTTTAAAATCTCAAGCGGTAAGTTTTTAGTTGGTTTCAATACAAATGAAGCATTTCTGAATATTTTGTCTATTTGTTCTTTTGTTCAGCACTTATTTGCCTTTGTATGTGCCAGTGATCAGCCTTCCCTATAAAAACTTCAAAAGAGTATGTTTCAGTATAGGGTTAATGGCTAATAAGCCACTAGCAAACCAGACACATTTACTGTATCTGTTATGGCAACTGGTGAAAATAATCACTCTGTGTGGTAACATTGGCTTCAATAAACACAGGATATCCTGTTCAATGAAAGCCATCCTTTACGAGCTCCATTCTTAAAGCTTCCTTCCCTCAGGGAGACATACCCAGAATACTGAGGCAAGGCTGAAATTCACGATATGTTGGTAGCAGAACATATGGTCTAAAAGTGTACTTTTTATACTGTAATTTTTGGTCAAATTTGGATTAATTCAAATGATATGTTACATTCCTACTCACACAAATATGCATTTAGGGCTATAGTGCTATGGCCAGGAAGGGATGTTGCAACTTCATCGAATCAGATATGAGACTATTTAAATCATGGAGGTTGGAATCAATGATTGGAACAATTAGGGGATAAAACTCGAAAATTCAAACCCTGACATGAACACCCTGAACACAAAACAACACACTAGAATGGCTGGCCTGATTGTTAGTTGCAGAAATATTTCATGCAGTACGGGTATTGTTGTAAATAGTAATGCCAATCACATGGTAGCACTATATTGCAACCATGCCAACAACAGTTACCCCCAGAAGAGCAAAAGGGACAGAAGAGGTAAACAGAGAATGTCAAATTGGGCTTGGGGCATGACACCCAGAACAAAATCTAGTCCTGACCATGAGGGCTATTGGTATGCTAATGTAACACTGTTTGAGTCTGTCAGCAATAAACAAAACAATAATTTTAATCACAATTCTCCTCTTGATGTCCATGTGATTGGGACATTTAGATGTTAAAATGACATTTGCTTTAGTTTAGTTTAGTTTAGTTTAGTTTAAAACAGAAAATGTGGATTAACGCGTAGAGGTCTGTGCGCTGGTGTTCACTGATTATGTTAATAATTCAGTCAAAAATAAGGAATTGGAAGTGTGAGCTGCATTACCACCTGCGCCAACCAGTCCACCCTGGCTGGTACTGAAAATCGTATACAAAAAAATGGGGTGAGGTGGAGATGCGCTAAACACTATATAAATAAGGGACACTAGTAGTACAGTTGATGCTTTAATTGTAGCAGGAACATCCAACACGTATTTCGACACACAGGTCGTTTTCAAGGCTGAATAGTTAATGCAACATTGATATTACATAACAAAAGCAAGATCCAAAATGTCGCAATCAAATTAAATATAAACAAAAACAACCGCATCACATTACAGTAGATAATGATTTAAATAAAACCGAATAACACAACACATTGTATAATAAAAAGTCGTTAGCATACCGTAAACCATGGTTGGAGAGTGGAACAAGCAGAAGCACAGGCAGTAGCAAATATTAAAAACAAAACAGCAGATATACAGTAAGTTACATACTTTAGCAATTTGTGAATACATCACTCCGGGTATGGGGGAACAAAAACAGAAGTCCCATTGAACAGTGTGCAGCCACAACGGAGCCTCCAGTCATGCATAGTGTGTACAAGTCACCCGAAAAAACAGTGAAGTAAAGTCTATTAAGCACCAAGGGAAAAGGCCATAGATTGGCCAGAAGCCAGTGTCCAATGGACAAACTAGAATACAAGTAATAAACTAAACTTACCACAGGCAAACCACATATATCGAAAACGTAGATGATGGGTAATCCCTGTGCAAAGTAATCATCAATGTCAAATAGGTGGCAAGGCATAAGAAGCGGTTCTAACCATTATATAGAGGTATAAAATATAAGTCAAGGTGTTCGAGTCCACATACCACAAAGAACAGGACGTTGTAAGTATCACGCTGATGTCACATTCAGAAATTGAGTCCGTGCCGTGATGGCCGTAACCAATATATAGTCTAAAGAAAATCAACAAATTAACTGAATACTACAGCCAGATTAAATAGGATCAGTTTACCTAATACTGAGCAACAAGGAACCAAACTTACTCGCTAGATCGAGCGGTCACAATCACAGAGGAAATCCCTGAAGCAGCCGTCCAAGCAAAAGGTAAGAAAGAAGTAGAGGAGAAGCAACCGACGTCACAGCGGTGACGTCGGTGGCGTCGCACGCGTCTGGCGTCGCGTTGATGACGTCAGTTGTAAACAAACAACTGAATTGAGAGTGAGGTTAAAACTAAGCTGACAAAAACGTCATGTTGGAAGAATGCAAAGAAGACCAATAATGAGAGGCTGGACCCTGAATAATAATAAATCAGAAATTGGTTAATAAGCGCAGAAATAGACAGACAATATTCCAGGGCATAGTCATACCTAAACAAAAAATATAGTCCGGACTCGAATAACATTTAGAATCATTGCCAAAATATGAAAGACAGGGTCAAATCACAATTGCAGTATAAAAAAGAGGACCAAAGGAACTAGATATTGCAAAAGTAAGACATATGAAGTATATAAGTCAGCATGGGAAATAAATGAAAATAGAACAGGTTAAAATTAGTGGGTGCTAGTGCCCGCAAGCACGATGGAATGGCTCCGGCGTAGTGCAACTCCAAATACTGATTGTAAAACATAAGATTCATTGTGACTCTTTAAGTAAATTATTATAGAAAAACAGACATCTCATGATCTGTGTTTAGACCCCGTGTGGTACAACGTAATAAACAAATAAGTTTCGCCTACATTTGGCGTAGTTTCAACTGTAGGTTGCCAACCCTTTTCCCCTTATGCGCCTTTATCAGACCAATAAAACGCAAATCAGCAATATTATCCAACTGGTGTTCCAATTGCCAGTGTGCGGCCAAAGGAGATTTTGGTTCAGGCATTCTGAGGCTGGACAAATGTTCCCTTATTCGGATACGAAGTTGGCGAATGGTGCTACCCACATACAACTTATCACAGTTACAAATGATGGCATAGACCACATAGGTAGTCTTGCAGTTAATGAAATCACGTATTTCAATTTGTGTTCCAAATTTGTCACAAAAGGTTTTGCATTTGCTAACAGCCCAAGGGCATTGGTTACAATTGTCACATTTGTGGAAACCACCCGGTTGTTGTAACCACGTGGAGGAGCTTGGTTGGTTATCAAAAAATAAAGGACTCACAATATTTTTGATCGTAGGGTGATCTTGTGAAAGTGAATTTGGGTTTTGGAGTCAAAAATGGTTGTAAATCTTTATCAAGTCTTAGAATGTGCCAATGCTTGGCAACCATTTTGTATAGCAATGAGGAATCATTCGTGAATGGAGTGATTAGTGAAATATATGGGAGAGGTTCTTTTGACCTGGTCACATTAGTCAGGAGGTTGATGAATTTGAGTAAATTTAGAGTATGCCTTATGGATAACAGAACTCTTGTACCCTTGATTGAGGAAGCGTTGATTTAAGAGATTGCATCCTCTTTTGTAATCACTAGATAAGGTACAGTTACGTCTAGCCCTATGAAATTCACCCATTGGGATATTATCAATGGTGGCGCGTTGATGGTTGCTCTGGGCAGCCAAAATTGAATTAACTTCAGTAGGTTTTCTGAAAGTACTGGTGTGTACATTATTTGCTTCATGAAAAATATGTAAATCCAGAAAATCAATTTTACTTGGGTTACAAAGGCCTGTAAGGCGAATTCCAAACCCATTGGTGTTAGCATGGCATAAAAAAGAGTGAAAGAGTCTTCAGACCCCTTCCAAATTAGAAAAATATCGTCAATGTAACAACGCCACATCACAATGTTTGACACAAATTGCACTTGATTGAGGATATGCGTTTCTTCATAGAAGGCCATAAAAAGATTAGCCAAAGAGGGTGCAAACTTAGCCCCCATGGCAACGCCCGTCACCTGCAGGTAGAACTGGTCATTGAAAATAAACATATTGTTCGCAAGTACAAATTGTAAAAATTGCTTCAACATGAAAACATGATCAGAATAAGATGCTGAGGTGTTCCTAAACACATAATCAATTGTCTGCAATGCTAAATCATGATTAATATTAGTGTAAAGTGCAACTACATCAATTGTTGCCAACAAGTAATCTGGTTCCCAAGTGATAGCTTGCAAAGATTGTAAAATGTGAGTACTATCACGAATATAGGATGGCATTTGCAACAACAAAAGGCTTGAGCGCCTCGTCCAAATATTTTGAAAGACCTTCAGTAGCCCAATCAATACCACTCATGATGGGCCGAACCTCAGGTAAGGTCTCAAAGGTTTTATGTATCTTTGGCAGAAAATACATAGTCGGTATAGTAGGGTTGGTATTAGACAAAAACTGTTTCTCATCGTCAGTAAGGAAGCCTTTATAATGCCAAGTATCAATTAATTCAAGAAGACCAGTTACCACACGCTTGGTAGGATTGGATTTAAGGGTTTCATAGCAACCAGGGGTATGTAAATGTTTACAGCCCATAGTTATATAGTCAAGAGTGTTGAGGATGACAATATTGCCCCCTTTATCGGCCTCCTTGATAACCATTGAAGGGTCTTTCGCCAAATTTTGTAATGCTTTCCTTTGCTTAGTAGTGAGATTACTTTTTTTATATGAGTTAATCTGCTTATCCAAATAGGAATGAATGTCTTGTGTAAGTGCTTGATTGAAGGTTTCAATGACATTGTCTGCAGACAGTTGAGGGGTGAATTTAGACTTAAATTTGAGTTCTTTAAGATTCAAATGAAGTGGATTAATGCTTAAATCTTGAGCAACATCACATGGTTGTGAACAGACCTCACGATCTAGGGTGACTAAGGTCTCAATTACATTTAGATCCCCAATGGTGAAGGAACTAGGGGGATCAGGTTTAGGCTTAGGATTGTACATTGTGACTTGAGTAGCAAAAAACATTTTTAGCTTGAGTTTCCTCAAAAATTTGAATATATCAACCTGGAAATTCACAAAATTAGTACCAATGCTAGGAGAAAAAGACAGGCCTTTATTAAGTGCAGAATTCTCATCATGAGATAGAGAGCGATCAGAAAGATTAATCACCAAATCTGAATCAACTATCAGCATGTGTTAAGACTGACAGCCTCAGGATTCACCAACACTGTTAATTCCTATCACCTCTTTGTGAAGACCCTTTGGTCCATGAGAAGGGCCCCACAGAGTGAAACGGGTTACATGTCTTCTCCTACTAGATTCTGCAAAAGAAAAAGTCAAGCAACACTAATCTTGCAATTGTGCTGTTTGTTCACACCCATCAAGTGCCTATACCTTGATATCCCTCTTCTGCACCCGAGCTGAAACCTTCATCTCTGACACGTCTGATTAACCCCTTTACTTATGCAGATGTAAAGGGATGGATCAACATGTCTTTAGCAGTATTTTGAGAAAATAACAGAGAACAAAAAGGCCTGAAAACCAATTGTACACAGGTCTATGAAAGGCTTTCTCATCCACTATGAAAACTCATTTTTGGGGACCATTTCCATCTCCTAACTTCTCAGGCTGTATTCTAGGTTTGCCAGTCAAAAAATATAATCTTCATTTTAGACCTTGTAAGTGTCAACATCCAAAACAAGTATTTTGACCTATTTTGGCCCTACTCATTTTTATTAATATTTTGAACCTATTGGTACCCTAATGTAACTCTGTACTAGTCTAGGAACAATAAACAAAAATTAATTTCAATCACAATTCTCCCCTTGATGGCCAGGTGATGGGAACATTTGCTTTATCTTATAGGTTTTGGAAGACGATGAGAACAATGTCTATCATTCCTAAAGTTGTTTGTTAAAAATTGTGCTGAAGTGTTTGAGCAAGGCGAGATTAGCATGGAAATTGGAAATATCTGTTTAAAATCTCAAGCGGTAAGTTTTTAGTTGGTTTCAATACAAATGAAGCATTTCTGAATATTTTGTCTATTTCTTCTTTTGTTCAGCACTTATTTGCCTTTGTATGTGCCAGTGATCAGCCTTCCCTATAAAAACTTCAAAAGAGTATGTTTCAGTATAGGGTTAATGGCTAATAAGCCACTAGCAAACCAGACACAGTTACTGTATCTGTTATGGCAACTGGTGAAAATAATCACTCTGTGTGGTAACATTGGCTTCAATAAACACAGGATATCCTGTTCAATGAAAGCCATCCTTTACGAGCTCCATTCTTAAAGCTTCCTTCCCTCAGGGAGACATACCCAGAATACTGAGGCAAGGCTGAAATTCACAATATGTTGGTAGCAGAACATATGGTCTAAAAGTGTACTTTTTATACTGTAATTTTTGCTCAAATTTGGATGAATTCAAATGATATGTTACATTCCTACTCACACAAATATGCATTTAGGGCTATAGTGCTATGACCAGGAAGGGATGTTGCAACTTCATCAAATCGGATATGAGACTATTTAAATCATGGAGGTTGGAATCAATGATTGGAACAATTAGGGGATAAAACTCGAAAATTCAAACCCTGACATGAACACCCTGAACACAAAAAACACACTAGAATGGCTGGCCTGATTGTTAGTTGCAGAAATATTTCATGCAGTACGGGTATTGTTGTAAATAGTAATGCCAATCACATGTTAGCACTATACTGCAACCATGCCAACAACAGTTACCCCCAGAAGAGCAAAAGGGACAGAAGAGGTAAACAGAGAATGTCAAATTGGGCTTGGGGCATGACACCCAGAACAAAATCTAGTCCTGACCATGAGGACTATTGGTATGCTAATGTAACACTGTTTGAGTCTGTCAGCAATAAACAAAAAAAATATTTTAATCACAATTCTCCTCTTGATGTCCATGTGATTGGGACATTTAGATGTTAAAATGACATTTGCTTTAGTTTAGTTTAGTTTAGTTTAGTTTAGTTTAAAACAGAAAATGTGGATTAACGCGTAGAGGTCTGTGCGCTAGTGTTCATTGATTATGTTAATAATTCAGTCAAAAATAAGGAATTGGAAGTGTGAGCTGCATTACCACCTGCGCCAACCAGTCCACCCTGGCTGGTACTGAAAATCGTATACAAAAAAATGGGGTGAGGTGGAGATGCGCTAAACACTATATAAATAAGGGACACTAGTAGTACAGTTGATGCTTTAATTGTAGCAGGAACATCCAACACGTATTTCGACACACAGGTCGTTTTCAAGGCTGAATAGTTAATGCAACATTGATATTACATAACAAAAGCAAGATCCAAAATGTCGCAATCAAATTAAATATAAACAAAAACAACCGCATCACATTACAGTAGATAATGATTTAAATAAAACCGAATAACACAACACATTGGCCCTCATTACGACCCTGGCGGAAAGTGACTGACCGGACCGCCACAGCGTAAATAGCGTTTCCGCCATTGCACGATGGAGCAAAGTGCGGCCCATTCCGACCCATCGGGCACGAGCACCACGCCATGGCGGAAGTGCAAAGTCCGCGATGGCGGAAATGACCCCAAAACGGCCCACACCGCCGCCGTACGGCGCCCTAGGTGCAATACCGCCACCCATCACAGCGGACACCGCAGTGAGCGCCAACCGGAAAGTACGGTGACCGTAAATATACGGAAACGGAAGTAAAAACATGGGCCCGGAACGGGAAACATCCCGCCGTACACCTATAAAACCACAAAATCCACACAACCACTAAAAACACTACCCTGAGACACACCCCAACCCGTCATCCACCCTAGCGAAACCAAGAAAAATGGGAAAAGCAGCGAAGAAAGCGTGCGACCGCAAGCGGCAGGTCCACTTCTCCCGTGAGGAACTCACCGTGCTAACAGACACCCTCCAGGAGAATGCTGCCGTCGTCTTCTCCACGCAAATGACCAGGACAGCACTTGCGAACAAGAAGGCCATATGGGCTCTGGTGGCACAGCGTGTAAGTGCGGTGGGGACCGCACCCCGCAACCCACAGCAATGCAGAAAGCGATGGGACGACCTGCGGATACGCGTCCGCAGCATACTTTCTGCCAACCGCAACATTGCCACAGCCACCGGGGGAGGTCCTGAATCACCCATCAAGTTGACCCCCTGGGAAGAAATCTGTGCCTCCACCATCGGAATGGAGAGCATAGAGGGAGTCGGAGGGATGGAGAAAGGAGTGCAGACATCCGAAGATTCAGGTAGGTGGGCCAAATAAAACAATGCTAAATCCACAATGTCCAATCATGTGAAGTACCATGTGTCCACATAGTGCAACAGAAACACATGTCCAGGAGAACGTCCACACACATCGGCCTGATAGCGCACTTTAAAACTCACAATAAATACATAAATAATTAAAAACCCCTAAAACACCCACTACAAGGGCAGCAGGCACACCCTAACTGCAGGCTGCCAAACAACTGCACCCTCACTCCACACACAAATGAAAGCACCTCCAAGGCCCCGACCCAAATCACCCTCAGGTACCACCCCAATGCATGTGATACAATGCCATTCCAATACCCACAGACCCATTAATAACCCTCGCCCTCCTTTACTCCACCACAGGGTCCGATCCAAACGACGAGCATCAGGACACCCCTACCAGCACACCTGCAAAGAGGGCCAAGACCAACGGCCAAAGACCCTCCACCTCAGCTGCACGCATCAAGACACGGCAGCAGCACAAATCAGGTGGCAGCACAGAGGAGGGAACATCAACAGGCACCCCAGCAGCCAGCATGCCCACAACACCACCACCACAGGTCCCCCCAACGGATACCACAGAAGGCACTGCCTCTGGTGGCAGCAGCACCATAGGTGACACCCCATTGATGGCAGCATGCTCCGACACAGAAGACGGGGATGTCGAAGTCAGATCCATCCATGACCTGTCCCAATCCCCCTGTCTGTCCCATCCCGTACAACATGAGGATACCACGCAGGGGCACCCACAAGACGACGACTGGCCATCCCCCACAAGCCCTGTGGCAAGGCAACATGAGGTCAACAGCCCCTCTGTGACACCCCCGCAAATGGCCATGGCCCAGCAGAGGCAACAGTCCCTCGACCAGTTAATCGTGCAACAGCAGCAACTGGCCACGCTCCTCAAGGACCATGCCGATGAATGTGGGGGCACTAAGGCAGACATAGAAACATCAACTGAGACACTTAGGGCAGAAATGGAGAGAAGTACAGAGACACTAAGGGCACAAATGGAGAGTAGCACCGAGAGCCTGAGAGTCCAAATGGAGACTAGCACCGAGAGCCTGAGAGTCCAAATGGAGAGTGGCACCGAGAGCCTGAGAGTCCAAATGGAGAGAAGCACCGAGAGCCTGAGGGAGGAACTGCATGCGACGTCCACAGACGTATGTGCCGAACTTGCCGCAGTGCGCCGTGTGCTCACTGAGCTCTCACAAACACTTAGGGACATGCATGGACGTGAGCAGGCAGAGACATCATCCGTTGCAAGTTCTGTCCAGGGCAGCCCCCAACGTAGATCTGGGAGGAACCTGCGCTCCACAGGCAGGGGTGCCCCTGATACCCGCAGAGGGGGCTTGCAATAGCGACAGCCCACTGACAATGAGCATCTTTGGACACTGGTGTTCGGAGGGTGGTAGGAGGGTGGAGGGGGTGTGTTGGGCTCACTTGGGTGGCGGGTCGATAGGGTGTTCAATATGATATCACATATGCCATAAACAGTGCACAATCAACCAATGAGATGTGTGGACAATGATCATTGTGTACTAGGCCATCATAGGCGTACAGTCCATATTGTGCATGTACCAGACACACACAGTGCCACGAGTACCGTGTCCATGTATCAGCCACCAGGCGTGAGTGCTAGAAGCATGCATCAATCAGATGCTGACGAATGTCACGGCCCTCCGGTGCCTCGCAGACTCCTTGAGGTGCTGCCACATCCCCACCCTCATCATGACCATCATCAGTGCTTGCAGTTCTGCGTCAGGGGGCATGGGCACATTTCTACGTACGCACATGTTGTGGAGCATGACACATGCCATCACCATCTTTGCAACCTTCTCATGGCGGTACAGGAGTGCCCCGCCAGACCTGCTGAGGCAGCGGAAACGAGTCTTCAGTAGGCCGAATGCCTGTTCAATGACTACACGGGTACGTGAGTGGGCATGGTTGTAGTCCTCCTCATGCTGGTCCCGTGGGTTCCGGACTGGTGTGAGGAGCCATCTCTTCAGTGGATATCCAGCATCACCTGTATGTGGACGATAAACGGATTATGTGGAATGCCATTGCTACGTACGCACACCCCCCCCCTTCCTGCCAGGTCATTGCCGAATCACATACCCCACATTATCATGCATGTAATGAGACTCACCGAGTAGCCAGGATCTGTTCCCTGCGTGTCGCTCCATGTAGCGTGGTATTGTAGAGTTCCTCAAGACCATAGAATCATGGGTTGATCCAGGGAATCGGGCACAACAATGTGTAATGATCCTGTTGGAGTCACACACCATTTGTACATTCAGGGAATTAAATTGTTTTCGGTTGCGGTACTGGGCCTCCATGGCATGTGGGACGACCAATTCAACATGGGTGCAGTCGATGGCACCAATGCAACCCGGTATGCCGGCAAGTGCATGGAATCCCACTTTCGTGTTTGTAATTTCCTGCTCCGAGCGTGGTAGGGAGATGTAGTCGTCTGCGTGCTGCAGGAGGGCATCGAGCACTTGCAATAGTGTCCGTGAGAACAGTGGCTGAGAAATGCCATGCAACTGTCCGACTGTGTGCTGGTAGGTGCCTGTGACCAGGAAGTGTAGTACAGACACCACCTTCAGTAGGGGTGGGATGGCGGTTGGGCTATCTATCATGCTGACAAGGTCAGCCTGTGTCATGTCCACAATGGCGGCTATGGTGTCCCGGTCCAAACGGTAGAGGGTGTGGATCTGCTCATCAGTGAGGTTGAACGGATGTGCTCGGAGGCGTGGGATTGCGGGCTGCCTGCGTGGTGGTAGTGGCTGTGCTGGCGCCCCTTGCTGGCCCTGCCTTGCCCTCCTCCTCCTCCTGCGTCTCCTCCGTGCGGCCGGTTGTAGTTGGTGTTCGTCTTCTTCTTGGAGTTGGAGTATTTGCAGTGCTATCAGGTCCCCCAGGGCCAACATCGCGAGTCCTGCCGGTAGCATTTCGGAGTGGGTGTGGTTGTGGGAGGAGACTGGGTGTGCAATTTATGTGTTTTCAGGCTGTATGGCCTCCACCTGTGGTGATTCATTCCACCTGTGCAAGCTGCTCTCCCCTTTGGCCGAGCACGTCCCGCACACAACGCTGCAATTCGGTAATGGCATCTTGCTATTGCAATCATGTATTTGTACCCGATGGCCGTGTAACATTTGTTGATATGTACATTCGGCTATGGTCCCATTGTTTCACATACAATCTTTGCCGTCGCGAACAGACTTGTGAAGGGTCAGTGGAACGTAGTACTCGAGTAACGGTGGGCCCTCATGCATCACTGTACCGAGTTGCACCGACGGACGGGGCGTCCCATTTGTGGGTGAAGGCAGTTGCCATTTTCACACACAGCCGCACTAGATGGATTAATTTGTGATTTCAAGCGGCCACAGATGCCTTTTCGACGTGATGTTGCAAATGAGGAATTCGAAGGGCGGCGCTTTCGGTTATCAGCTAGCGGCGAGGAGATGCCCACAGGTCTGACTGCAAATATAACGTTCTATTGTTCAATGTCCTTGAGACAGGGGCCATGGCGAGGAAGCAATGATTGATATGAATAGTTTGGGATGCGCAATAGCGACGTGGGCGATGAGGCCGGACGTTCCCAAATACATATTACTTCACAACACTGGAATTACGGGCTGGGCACTGTGGATTTTGCAGGCTGCATATCGCACAGACTCAATGGATATTTCTAATGTTATGTGAGTAAATATTCAGGCGTTTTTATCCCGGGATGAGGGAATGATGAATGGATGCATGGACAGATGATTTGATACAGAGTTTGCCATGTACAGGGCTTCTTGGAATCTGTCCGCCTCCCCTGCGCTATGTGATGCAGGGCTGCCATAGTGGGACCATCGTCTATCTGGCCTTGTTGAGCCCTCCCTGTCTCGACGCGCCCTCAGACACTTGTGTCCATGCACGTTACCAATCCCATCTGATGGATTCTGTTTTGACAGACGCATGCACAGGTACACTCGTTTGTGATGGTGTTTACACCTCGATATAGATGGTTATGAGTCGCAAGTGGTTTTGGGGTGGTGATGATCCTTTGGAGTGGGCTAGCATGCATATGGCTGTGGATTCAGTGTGATCATTGAAGTGAGTTGTTCGGATGTAGTTCTGATGGCCATTCTGTTCTTTTTCTTTTCTTTTGGTTGACAGGTATCTCCTCCCCTTTTGCCACTGCCATCTGTATGCCACTCCTGCAGATGGCTTTTACTCCCGACACCTGCTGCTTCGTGTTAATCAGTGGAGCAGCATTACGATCTTATGGGACGATCGCCAATGGGCCACATGCCCTTACGCAGTACTAGTGGCTCGGAGCAACATTTCGGCCTTTCAGCTGGACTAGTGCCTCCCCATTGGGACGGCCCTGCGGTTCTGTGCGCTTCCATGTTGCCTTTTCGTACGTGAATGTGGCTCTGTGTACCATGATGGAACAGGGCGTCACACAAGTAGTAGCTGGTCATTTCTTGCGGATGCAGCCCACAATGGTGAAATGTGTTTTGGAGTTCATGGCCTAATGGCTGTATGGGCTTGGTGTTTTGTTGTGCATTAAATTTCTATTCTGATATGGGCCGTGTAGCGTTCTTCTTTGCGAGTGATGTGGCATATTCCTATTTGGGGAGCGATGTATTGTGAGGAGATCTGCATTGGGTTCCAGCTTCGGAGTTTAGTTGCGTGGTACTGTGCTGGGCACGTTTGCCTACGAAGCCCAGTGAGGTCAGGGATGGGGGCTGCCAATATGACAGTTTGAATGTTGTCATGCTCAGGGGCGGGGGATTGGGTTTTGTGTAACAGATGCCGGTCAGCCAGGTGGACTGGTGGAATGATGTGATTTTCGGAATATTGCTGGTCACAGGTGCCTGTGTTTGCGGGCGTTTCGGGGGGGGGGACTGTGGTCATGTCCATTGGAATGGCTTCTGTATTCGTGCCATCTGTGCCCTGCAGCTCCCATTGGCCCCTCTTGTGAATCTTTTGTTCGTTGGCATGCATGAGTGACTTGTACATTTCACTGGTTGCATTGTGACTTCATTGCACCTACGGGGAGTTGTACTTTGTGGGCAGGGAGCGGTGTACAGGCACTCAGTGGGGCCGTTTACGGTTGATTCGCGATGCCGTACTTCTCACCATGGCGGAATGGTACTTTCCGCCATGCTTGATGGCGTTAGGTACATGTCCGCTAGGGTCGGAATTTGCGTACCCTTGCGCCATGGTGGTATTTACGGTTTGGCATGGCGCGCGCGCGCGTACTTGGTGCAGTTAGCGTTGGCGTTCACTACGGTGTCGCTAATGGCATCGTACTTTGCGGTGACGGGTCATAGTCGCACCGAGCGCTATTCGATGGCGGTATTGCATTTCCGCCATCGTTTTTCGATTTCCGCAAGGGTCGTAATGAGGGCCATTGTATAATAAAAAGTCGTTAGCATACCGTAAACCATGGTTGGAGAGTGGAACAAGCAGAAGCACAAGCAGTAGCAAATATTAAAAACAAAACAGCAGATATACAGTAAGTTACATACTTTAGCAATTTGTGAATACATCACTCTGGATATGGGGGAACAAAAACAGCAGTCCCCTTGAACAGTGTGCAGCCACAACGGAGCCTCCAGTCATGCATAGTGTGTACAAGTCACCCGAAAAAACAGTGAAGTGAAAGTCTATTAAGCACCAAGGGAAAAGGCCATAGATTGGCCAGAAGCCAGTGTCCAATGGACAAACTAGAATACAAGTAATAAACTAAACTTACCACAGGCAAACCACATATATCGAAAACGTAGATGATGGGTAATCCGTGTGCAAAGTAATCATCAATGTCAAATAGGTGGCAAGGCATAAGAAGCGGTTCTAACCATTATATAGAGGTATAAAATATAAGTCAAGGTGTTCGAGTCCACATACCACAAAGAACAGGACGTTGTAAGTATCAAGCTGATGTCACATTCAGAAATTGAGTCTGTGCCGTGATGGCCCTAACCAATATATAGTCTAAAGAAAATCAACAAATTAACTGAATACTACAGCCAGATTAAATAGGATCAGTTTACCTAATACTGAGCAACAAGGAACCAAACTTACTCGCTAGATCGAGCGGTCACAATCACAGAGGAAATCCCTGAAGCAGCCGTCCAAGCAAAAGGTAAGAAAGAAGTAGAGGAGAAGCAACCGACGTCACAGCAGTGACGTCTGTGGCGTCACACGCGTCTGGCGTCGCGTTGATGACGTCAGTTGTAAACAAACAACTGAATTGAGAGTGAGGTTAAAACTAAGCTGACAAAAACGTCATGTTGGAAGAATGCAAAGAAGACCAATAATGAGAGGCTGGACCCTGAATAATAATAAATCAGAAATTGGTTAATAAGCGCAGAAATAGACAGACAATATTCCAGGGCATAGTCATACCTAAACAAAAAATATAGTCCGGACTCGAATAACATTTAGAATCATTGCCAAAATATGAAAGACAGGGTCAAATCACAATTGCAGTATAAAAAAGAGGACCAAAGGAACTAGATATTGCAAAAGTAAGACATATGAAGTATATAAGTCAGAATGGGAAATAAATGAAAATAGAACAGGTTAAAATTAGTGGGTGCTAGTGCCCGCAAGCACGATGGAATGGCTCTGGCGTAGTGCAACTCCAAATACTGATTGTAAAACATAAGATTCATTGTGACTCTTTAAGAAAATTATTATAGAAAAACAGACATCTCATGATCTGTGTTTAGACCCCGTGTGGTACAACGTAATAAACAAATAAGTTTCGCTTCCATTTGGCGTAGTTTCAACTGTAGGTTGCCAACCCTTTTCCCCTTATGCGCCTTCATCAGACCAATAAAACACAAATCAGCAATATTATCCAACTGGTGTTCCAATTGCCAGTGTGCGGCCAAAGGAGATTTTGGTTCAGGCATTCTGAGGCTGGACAAATGTTCCCTTATTCGGATACGAAGTTGGCGAATGGTGCTACCCACATACAACTTATCACAGGTACAAATGATGGCATAGACCACATAGGTAGTCTTGCAGTTAATGAAATCACGTATTTCAATTCGTGTTCCAAATTTGTCACAAAAGGTTTTGCATTTGCTAACAGCCCAAGGGCATTGGTTACAATTGCCACATTTGTGGAAACCACCCGGTTGTTGTAACCAAGTGGAGGAGCTTGGTTGGTTATCAAAAAATGAAGGACTCACAATATTTTTGATCATAGGTGATCTTGTGAAAGTGAATTTGGGTTTTGGAGTCAAAAATGGTTGTAAATCTTTATCAAGTCTTAGAATGTGCCAATGCTTGGCAACCATTTTGTATAGCAATGAGGAATCATTTGTGAATGGAGTGATTAGTGAAATATATGGGAGATGTTCTTTTGACCTGGTCACATTAGTCAGGAGGTTGATGAATTTGAGTAAATTTAGAGTATGCCTTATGGATAACAGAACTCTTGTACCCTTAATTGAGGAAGCGTTGATTTAAGAGATTGCATTCTCTTTTGTAATCATTAGATAAGGTACAGTTACGTCTAGCCCTATAAAATTCACCCATTGGGATATTATCAATGGTGGCGCGTTGATGGTTGCTCTGGGCAGCCAAAATTGAATTAACTTCAGTAGGTTTTCTGAAAGTACTGGTGTGTACATTATTTGCTTCATGAAAAATATGTAAATCCAGACAATCAATTTTACTTGGGTTACAAAGGCCTGTAAGGCGAATTCCAAACCCATTGGTGTTAGCATGGCATAAAAAAGAGTGAAAGAGTCTTCAGACCCCTTCCAAATTAGAAAAATATCGTCAATGTAACAACGCCACATCACAATATTTGACACAAATTGCACTTGATTGAGGATATGCGTTTCTTCATAGAAGGCCATAAAAAGATTAGCCAAAGAGGGTGCAAACTTAGCCCCCATGGCAACGCCCGTCACCTGCAGGTAGAACTGGTCATTGAAAATAAACATATTGTTCGCAAGTACAAATTGTAAAAATTGCTTCAACATGAAAACATGATCAGAATAAGATGCTGAGGTGTTCCTAAACACATAAACAATTGTCTGCAACGCTAAATCATGATTAATATTAGTGTAAAGAGCAACTACATCAATTGTTGCCAACAAGTAATCTGGTTCCCAAGTGATAGCTTGCAAAGATTGTAAAATGTGAGTAGTATATTGGTATTAGAGAAAAACTGTTTCTCATCGTCAGTAAGGAAGCCTTTATAATGCCAAGTATCAATTAATTCAAGAAGACCAGTTACCACACGCTTGGTAGGATTGGATTTAAGGGTTTCATAGCAACCAGGGGTATGTAAATGTTTACAGCCCATAGTTATATAGTCAAGAGTGTTGAGGATGACAATATTGCCTCCTTTATCAGCCTCCTTGATAACAATTGAAGGGTCTTTCGCCAAATTTCGTAATGCTTTCCTTTGCTTAGTAGTGAGATTCCTTTTTTTATATGAGTTAATCTGCTTATCCAAATAGGAATGAATGTCTTGTGTAAGTGCTTGATTGAAGGTTTCAATGACATTGTCTGCAGACAGTTGAGGGGTGAATTTAGACTTAAATTTGAGTTCTTTAAGATTCAAATGAAGTGGATTAATGCTTAAATCTTAGCAACATCACATGGTTGTGAACAGACCTCACGATCTAAGGTGACTAAGGTCTCAATTACATTTAGATCCCCAATGGTGAAGGAACTAGGGGGATCAGGTTTAGGCTTAGGATTGTACATTGTGACTTGAGTAGCAAAAAAAAATTTTAGCTTGAGTTTCCTCAAAAATTTGAATAAATCAACCTGGAAATTCACAAAATTAGTACCAATACTAGGAGAAAAAGACAGGCCTTTATTAAGTGCAGAATTCTCATCATGAGATAGAGAGCGATCAGAAAGATTAATCACCAAATCTGAATCAACTATAGACCCAAATGTTTCTTTGAGCGAGTCAAGATCCCTGTACGGGTCGTGTCCTCGTCCGAGCTTCCGCTTCCGCTGCCGCTTACCCCCCCTCCTGCCCTTGGTGTGCTTGGCATGGTTGGAGTAAACACAGTTGGTTTTTTGGTAAATCTGACTTGTTTGCTATTGGCAAATCTGATATTGCCCTTTTTGTAGCGCCTGATTTTGCCCAAAAAAAGTTTACCTTTTAAGTTGGGAGTTACACCAGGCTGTGCCTCATTGGCATCTGGTTCAATTGGTTCTGTTTCTGAGTCTGGATCAGAACTAGCAGGGGTAGTATTAGCTGAAGGTGGTTTGGAATTAGTGTGGATGTCATCATACTTTGGTTGAAAAGTGTAAACTCTATCCTGACCGTAATCTTATCGTCACGGAAATATTTACAGAATTTACGTAGTTTAATTTCATCTTGGTACTCTACTAGGATTTCATGCATTTTCTCAAAATTCTTATGCTTAGTTTCTTCTGCATTAGGCATTTTACTGATTTCCTCCTTTATTTCTTGAATTTTAGACAGAACACGTTTATGCTCTCTAGTAGCATGTAACATTAGTAGTTCCAACATGTGTTTGGAGCTTTGATTTAAATTATCTACCCATTGTTCTGCTAGATCCGCATCCTCTTCATGATCAAAATTAGGAAATGTAAGTATCCACAAGCCTCTAGGGATAAGGTTATTCTCAAGGTAATTGGTGAGCGATGCTTGCTCCCAATACTTGTTGATTTCTTTTTTAGGAAGACGTTCAAGTTTGATGAATTTGTGTTTGAGGGTCTCAGGTACTGAGGAATTACGTTTGAATGGGTTATCAGTGCTATTCCTAGGGGCAAATAGTGCTGCTGTGTCCTTGTCTCTGTTGGACATGTAATCAGCCTTTGTTATGCAGTGAAGGTCAGCAGGCACAGACTAGCGACAATAAATGTAAAACAGAAAATGTGGATTAACGCGTAGAGGTCTGTGCGCTGGTGTTCACTGATTATGTTAATAATTCAGTCAAAAATAAGGAATTGGAAGTGTGAGCTGCATTACCACCTGCGCCAACCAGTCCACCCTGGCTGGTACTGAAAATCGTATACAAAAAAAGGGGGTGAGGTGGAGATGCGCTAAACACTATATAAATAAGGGACACTAGTAGTACAGTTTGTTGCTTTAATTGTAGCAGGAACAGCCGACACGTGTTTCGACACACAGGTCGTTTTCAAGGCTGAATAGTTAATGCAACTTTGATATTACATAGCAAAAGCAAGATCCAAAATGTCGCAATCAAATTAAATATAAACAAAAACAATATGTTTATTTTCAATGACCAGTTCTACCTGCAGGTGAGGGGCGTTGCCATGGGGGGTAAGTTTGCACCCTCTTTGGCTAATCTTTTTATGGCCTTCTATGAAGAAACGCATATCCTCAATCAAGTGCAATTTGTGTCAAACATTGTGATGTGGCGTCGTTACATTGACGATATTTTTCTAATTTGGAAGGGGTCTGAAGACGCTTTCACTGTTTTTTTATGCCATGCTAACACCAATGGGTTTGGAATTCGCCTTACAGGCCTTTGTAACCCAAGCAAAATTGATTTTCTGGATTTACATATTTTTCATGAAGCAAATAATGTACACACCAGTACTTTCAGAAAACCTACTGAAGTTAATTCAATTTTGGCTGCCCAGAGCAACCATCAACGCGCCACCATTGATAATATCCCAATGGGTGAATTTCATAGGGCTAGACGTAACTGTACCTTATCTAGTGATTACAAAAGAGAATGCAATATCTTAAATCAACGCTTCCTCAATCGAGGGTACAAGAGTTCTGTTATCCATAAGGCGTATTCTAAATTTACTCAAATTCATCAACATGACCTCCTGACTAATGTGACCAGCTCAAAAGAACATCCCCCATATATTTCACTAATCACTCCATTCACGAATGATTCCTCATTGCTATACAAAATGGTTGCCAAGCATTGGCACATTCCAAGACTTGATAAAGATTTACAACCATTTTTGACTAAGAAACCCAAATTCACTTTCACAAGATCACCTAAAATCAAAAATATTGTGAGTCCTTCATTTTTTGATAACCAACCAAGCTCCTCCACGTGGTTACAACAACCGGGTGGTTTCCACAAATGTGGCAATTGTAACCAATGCCCTTGGGCTGTTAGCAAATGCAAAACCTTTTGTGACAAATTTGGAACACGAATTGAAATACGTGATTTCATTAACTGCAAGACTACCTATGTGGTCTATGCCATCATTTGTACCTGTGATAAGTTGTATGTGGGTCGCCAACTTCGTATCCGAATAAGGGAACATTTGTCCAGCCTCAGAATGCCTGAACCAAAATCTCCTTTGCCCGCACACTGGCAATTGGAACACCAGTTGGATAATATTGCTGATTTGCGTTTTATTGGTCTGATGAAGGCGCATAAGGGGAAAAGGGGTGGCAACCTACAGTTGAAACTACGCCAAATGGAGGCGAAACTTATTTGTTTATTACGTTGTACCACACGGGGTCTAAACACAGATCATGAGATGTCTGTTTTTCTATAATAATTTTCTTAAAGAGTCACAATGAATCTTATGTTTTACAATCAGTATTTGGAGTTGCACTACGCCAGAGCCATTCCATCGTGCTTGCGGGCACTAGCACCCACTAATTTTAACTTGTTCTATTTTCATTTATTTCCCATTCTGACTTATATACTTCATATGTCTTACTTTTGCAATATCTAGTTCCTTTGGTCCTCTTTTTTATACTGCAATTGTGATTTGACCCTGTCTTTCATATTTTGGCAATGATTCTAAATGTTATTCGAGTCCGGACTATATTTTTTGTTTAGGTATGACTATGCCCTGGAATATTGTCTGTCTATTTCTGCGCTTATTAACCAATTTCTGATTTATTATTATTCAGGGTCCAGCCTCTCATTATTGGTCTTCTTTGCATTCTTCCAACATGACGTTTTTGTCAGCTTAGTTTTAACCTCACTCTCAATTCAGTTGTTTGTTTACAACTGACGTCATCAACGTGACGACAGACGCGTGCGACACCACCGACGTCACCGCTGTGACGTCGGTTGCTTCTCCTCTACTTCTTTCTTACCTTTTGCTTGGACGGCTGCTTCGGGGATTTCCTCTGTGATTGTGACCGCTCGATCTAGCGAGTAAGTTTGGTTCCTTGTTGCTCAGTATTAAGTAAACTGATCCTATTTAATCTGGCTGTAGTATTCAGTTAATTTGTTGATTTTCTTTAGACTATATATTGGTTACGGCCATCACGGCACGGACTCAATTTCTGAATGTGACATCAGCGTGATACTTACAACGTCCTGTTCTTTGTGGTATGTGGACTCGAACACCTTGACTTATATTTTATACCTCTATATAATGGTTAGAACCGCTCCTTATGCCGTGCCAGCTATTTGACATTGATGATTACTTTGCACAGGGATTACCCATCATCGACTTTTTCAATATATTTGGTTTGCCTGTGGTAAGTCTAGTTTATTACTTGTATTCTAGTTTGTCCATTGGACACTGGCTTCTGGCCAATCTGTGGCCTTTTCCTTTGGTGCTTAATAGACTTTCACTTCACTGTTTTTTCGGGTGACTTGTACACACTATGCATGACTGGAGGCTCCGTTGTGGCTGCACACTGTTCAAGAGGACTTCTGTTTTTGTTCCCCCATACCCGGAGTGATGTATTCACAAATTGCTAAAGTATGTAACTTACTGTATATCTTCTGTTTTGTTCTTAATATTTGCTACTGCCTGTGCTTCTGTTTGTTCCAATCTCCAACCATGGTTTACGGTATGCTAACGACTTTTTATTATACAATGTGTTGTGTTATTCGGTTTTATTTAAATCATTATCTACTGTAATGTGATGCGGTTGTTTTTGTTTATATTTAATTTGATTGCGACATTTTGGATCTTGCTTTTGTTATGTAATATCAATGTTGCATTAACTATTCAGCCTTGAAAACGACCTGTGTGTCGAAACACATGTCGGCTGTTCCTGCTACAATTAAAGCATCAACTGTACTACTAGTGTCCCTTATTTATATAGTGTTTAGCGCATCTCCACCTCACCCCCTTTATTTGTATATGATTTAGTTTAGTTTAGTTTAGCTTAGTTTAGTTTAGTTTGTTTATTTGTGTTGCGCAGCCGAACCCTGGGATAACTGGGCACATTAGACTTGTGGAGTAACATGGGTTACAGAAGGTTGTACATGCGAAAGACAGCAGAAGTTGGTACAATACAATAAATAACATGAGGGAAAAGGTTACAGTATGGTCCGCCACAGTGGAGGCAACAAAGTTTACAAACTGGATCTGGTTACAGATTGGCCCGCAGCTACAGAAAACAAACACAAAATTGACAGGGTGAAAGAATTTGCTGAGGGCCAGTAGCAGGCTATTGTTGGGTTGTGAACAGCTCCTTCACATTGACTCTGAATGACCAGAACAAAGTGTCGGCTCTGATTGCCATGGGAAGTGCATTCCAGCATTTTGCTGCTAACACAGGGAAGCTAGCTCCCCCTGCCGTTTACCAGGTTGAATTTCAGAAGGTTCAGTTGGTTCAGATACGGGGTTCTGGTCGGTCTGGATAAGCTTTGTCTGGTGGATTTATCTGATAAATATCGTGGGGCTGTCAGAGAGAGGCATTTGTGTGTGAAGACAGGTGAGCGTAATTTGATTCTGTCATGGATATGGAGCCAGAGAACCTCCTTTCTGAAGGTGGAGATGTGAGCCTTGCAGGGAAAGTTGAGGGCACATCTGAGGGCGTTTTTCTGTAGTATCTGTAGTCTGTTCAAGTTGTGATTAGTGGAATCTAGGAAGAATGTATCTTTTTCTTACAGGTTTCGGAAAACAATGAGAACTATGTCACTCATTCATAACTTTGTTTTCAGAATGGTGGTGAAGTGTTTCATCAAAGAGATATTAGCATGGAAATTGGAAATACCTTTCTAAAATCTCCAGTGGTATATTTTAGTTGGATTCAATTGTAAAGAAACTTTTTTGAAGATGTTGTCTGCACTTATTTTATCTTATGATGTGCTGGTGATCAGCCTTTCATATAGAAACTCCAAAAGAGTAAGTTTCATTATATGGTCAATGGATAAATAATCCATTAGCAAATGGGACACATTGGGCCTCATTACACGGAAGGCGGTAATCCAGGGTGCTATTAGCACCCTGGACCATGCCGGTAAATTACCGGCACCGCCTTGGCGGAAAGGGGATTTACCGCCCCATTCCAAGGTTGGAGGGGCGGTAAATCCCCCTTCCGCCATTGCCCTTCCCCATTCCCATTTCTGCCCCATAGGGCTCTATGGAAATGGGGAAGGCGCTAATTACGGCACCGCAATTTTGCGGTGCCGTAATTAGCTCCGAGGTCCCTTAGCGGGTTGGATATTAACGCCTGCAAGAAGCAGGCGTTAAATCCTCCAACCCGCAAAGGGACCTCGTAGTACGGCGGTAAGGGTTAACGGTCACCGTTGCCATTAACGGTGACCGTTAACCCTTACCGCCGTCCGTGTAATGAGGCCCATTATCTTTACCAATTTTTTTCTGTTTGTTGTAAGGACCAAACAGAGATAAATCAAATATATGGATTGGCTTTCAAATTGAATTTGTATTGTATTCCTTCTCTACAATTAGTGTGAAGCTCTTAAGATTAGACTCCATTCCACTGATGATAGAAAATCAAAGATTAATCAGAATCACTTGAATCAGACCCTGCATTCCAACACTTCACTCAGAAGACATAGGGAGCGATAAATACCCTAATATATTGTATGAATCCTACCTACTCTTAAAGAAAAGGGGCTTCATCACGAGTTGGGCGGTGCGGAACAAATGCAGCAATGATACAGTTACCACTGCATTACTGTTCTTAGGTGGAATTCTCATTTATGTGCTAATTCCCTCCAAACCTAGAGACCCCCAGCTCTTTTGCTGTACTTTAGGACTTTTTCATTTTAACCCTGGAGTGAGTGAGACCTTTTTCGCACTCTCTCACGTGTTTTGACCTAAATTGGATTATGTGTTTTTACTGTTTTTGGAGTCTGACAAACTCCATAGGCATCTACCTTTTATGGTGACACACACTACTTAAAGTGCAGTGTCACAGAGAAATCCCTTTAGATTTATCATAAGGTTTAAATACCTTTTCTTGGGTGAAGTACAGTTCCCATGATTAGTAAAGTAAAATTGACTTCACTTATCTTTTCTCTTTGTAGGTCCAGCAGATACCAACATATGTGGAGTGCTGTGGGGTTACCTAGTAGCCCCTTCTCCTACCCTCTCATGTAACATTTGTATGCTACCCAGACTACTTTAAATGGCTGGTGGCAGTGGTTTAATTTTTCTTACCATTGTGCTTTTCTACCGCAGGCTGAACCCTCAGCTGCAGTACAGCACCCATGGGTGACCATTTTATCAAAGTAGCCCCTGTCTTCTTTTTTCACAATTTTCACTTTGTGAGGTCTTTCTTGGGGTTTACTCTGTGCAACAATGCATATTTGAGCCCATTCTTTGTCTTTGGTGGGCATCAGGCCTGAAGCCCGCCTCTAGCTCCAGTGTGTCTGGAAGGGCAGGACGAGAAGGAGGTTCCCGAAACTCCCCTGTCCTTTATCTTTAGGAATGCCTGTATGCAGCCAGTCCTGATTGGCTGGCTGGCTGTCCTATTAGGACAACCACCCTTCTTGTGAATGACAGCCTAGGCTGTACATGAATGAGAGAAACCTCCTTAAAAGGCGAACGTTTTGGGACTAGACACAGAATCAACCACTGGGAGAAACACCCGACGAAGAAACCGTTAACAAAGCTTGCTGCATTTTCTTGGACCTTTGATTTGCCTGGTGAAGCCCTACTGCTTTGCTGAATCTCCTTTTTCATTTTGACAGAGAAGCTCCGGAAAGAACGACTTCTCCCCTTGGGTTAGTGGGACCAAATAACCCTGAGACGAACTCCACTGGACCATCTTCCCCGGCTGGCTGTACTTCTTCATTGCTGCAAGAACCGAGTTCCAGTGGTCAAGTAATCCGTACTCAAGTGCAACGTCTGAAATCCTGCTAGAAGCTCCAGGAGTCCCCTAAAGATCCTCCAGAATTGGGACCACCAGAGCTCGAGCCCCCTCACCAGAGTGCAGGACGCAAGGAGTGAAGGAATCCCAACCGGTATCCGAGATCTACAATGGTGCTGTTTGCTAAGCACTGAAACTGTTGCTGCTTAACCGGAAAGAACCCGTAGCTGCAGATGACCTACCAATTACCGCCGCAGGAGCCCTCCAGACATCCTCCCTCTTTTCCCCCTATCCGAGGCTCAGGAACACTTGGTCTGCACTTCTGTAGCAAAACAGAATCCTGCTGGACCACCCTTCTTCAAACCAGAGGTACTGTTTAGGTTGTGGGTACTTACCTTATTGCCTTTTCAGCTGTGCTCTTCTCAGTTGGCAATTGCATTAGCTACTTACAGAGTTTATTCCAAATCTCCTTTCACAGGCTTAACAGCTTGTGACCCTACAAGTGATTTTCAACAACTCTGTAAGTTTGTGCAAGACTGCCTCAGCTCCATAGACTGTGTTCCAATTGACTTTGGCTGTCCTGGCTCCCTGAAGACTCTTCTAGTCCATTGACTTTGATATTGTTTGTCCCTCGTAGGTGGAAGCTTGTTTTGAACTGCTACTGCTGTGAAAGGCTTATCTAGACTTTACTGAGAAGCTGTTTAACCTTTTCCTTCCTTAAACCTTTCCTTTCTGCAACTTCAGAATCTGCAAAGTAACTAGTGTGATATAAAAATGGCATTCCTGTGTTTGTGATCAAAGTCACCTCGGGTGTAGGAATTGTGTAAGATGCATACCCAAATATTATCCACTAACTTGTTCTGATTCTGTGAAACTAATGTTAAAGCATATTTACACTGTTAGATGAATTGCCATTTTAAAGAATGCTTATTTAAACATTGATGTTAAATAAATAAATAACCATTTATAACAGAAACCTTGAGTGTAAGTGTTACTTGGTTACTTGCATTTACAAATGTAATTTGTACAGCTCTACAGCTCACATTTACCCCTCTTGAGATGGCTGCTCAGTCACACTACCAACTTGTGTAGTACAGACCTACACCAAAAGGTGGGTTACCTAATACCAAGCAGATAAGTGTTGTGTAGTCACACAACGTGTGACTGCATCAATTCTTACCTAAGACTGGTGGCAGGTGGTCGGATTGGCTTGGAGTTGTTACATTGACTATTTGTTGTACTTGTGCCCAACTAAACCAGCCACAAGTCTAAGCTCCACCGAAAAGTTAAGCAATTGTAACATGCCAAATATGGATCACTTTAATGAGTCAGGCCTGACTTGCCTGACAATAGAATAACTGAAAGAAATGCGTAAAACTAGGTGTCTGACTCTGAAAGAAAAACAATGTGAATTGATTGTAAGTTTGTTAAATAACCAAAGCTTGGATAATAGGCCTGTAACACTTACTTACCAAACTAATGTAGAAGATAATATATTAATGTATTTATTTATTTTTTCATTTGTATAGCGCACATATCCCAGAGGCATCCAGGCGCTTTTACTTAAAAAATCGGTTAGAGTAATTATTTACATCAGGAGAAGTTACAGACATAACAACTTAGGTACAGAAGTCGGTTACAGTAGGTACTTACAACCGAGGAAGTTACAGACATAGCATACTTGGGTCACAGGGAAACATTTATAGGATACAGCATAATTCTACATGGGTTACAAGTTAATAGCCCCTGTAATAAGTTGCACACATACAGTAAGTAGTAGGTTGCAGTGTGTGTGTGGTCGGGATTGGTACTAGGGAATACAGTGAGGCTTGGTGATCGGTAATGGTTGTTAGTTGTCCATGTTACAGACAGCAAAGAGTTAGTTACGATCTTGGGCGAAGATAATGATGAGGATGCTAGTTTAGGGTCAAACTCCAATCTGCAAAAGGAGTCAGAGGAGGACGAGGAGTCTACAGGAGGGATGCCACCCTCTTCCACAGCCTGCCCCTGTACCTCAGTAACTTCCCATTGTGACCTCACAAGGTCCAAATCTAAACCCAGAATATGTTGCACTTGAAAGCCTAAGATTAGAGTTGGAGTTCAAGAGACTAGATGTCCAAGCTGAAACCAAACATCAAGGGGTGAAACTAAAAGAAAGAGAAATGCATCATGAAATGGAATTGAGAAAGATGTCCCTTGATTCTGCATCCCTTTCAGGGTCTTCTAGGTATACTAGTCCCAAGAGGCCTTGTCTGCCAAAAGAAGCAAGGAGTATGTATGAACATAAACTTAAGTATTGCATTGGCTGGGTACATTTGAATACCTTTGCTCTTCAAGGAATAAGTTGGAATGTTTTGATTCCATGGGTCAGGTATAGGTTACACCTGAATGGCTGTGATGCTGTTTTGGAGTTGGAGAGAAAGGATTATGAGTCAGTTAAGATGGCATTAATAGCCATATTTGGGAAGACCCCTTCCCAGTATCTTAAGAGGTTTAGGACCTTCAAAATGACTGGTGGTACTCCTTGGGCTACATGGGTATGTGAATGTTTGAACAACTTAGATGGGCGATTTAAGGGGTACAGAGTAAACACCTTTGAAAGAATGAGAAATCATTTTTTTCTTGAATCTATTGTTGATTCCTGCTCTTCTGAGCTGAGACAGCACTTGGCTGACTCAAAGGAAATTGATTCTAAAAAGCTAGCACAAGCTGCTGATTTATGGGTAGCCAACAGGGCCACTCACAAAGACTCTGGGGCAACTCACAAGAAGGAAGATGGGGAGCAGCACAAGAAAGAGGGTAAAGAGAATTATAATTCCCACCATCCAAACGAGGGCCACAAACATAGCAAGGGGAAATTCCATTAGAAACCTGATAGGTCTAGTGAACTCTCTGGTGCCAAACCAGAGGGAGGTTAACAGAAACCCCCATTCCAGAGAACATTTGGTAAATGTTTTGTATGTGGGTCTGTAGATAATTTGAAAGGGGATCCCAGATGTAAGGGTAAACCTTCATGGGTCCACACTGCCTCCTTAGCCTTTATCCTTGAGGAAGAAGCACGCATGGCAAGTGTACACTTTCAAATTCTGGTTGAAGACCCCATTGGAGTTCAAGCCAGTGTATCTTTAGTGTCCCTGGGTCTGTTGGAACAACAGAATGTGGATATCTATAACTCCATAACAGATAACACTCTCGGTTAGACGTTAAGGAGATTTCCAATACCTCCCGTCAACTGGAAAGCCACCCTTCAACTTCCAAGAAAAGAAAAGAGACAAAGGAGACAGCCATGATCTCTGGAAAAAAGAAAGGTATGAAACCTAAAACTGAGATGACTGTCCCTGGTCACCCCAGTGACCCCTTCCCCAGCTGCTGCTGAGTGGGAGGACCAACTAAATTCTGTGGAATCAGCTTCTGGTGACACAAAGCTGGAAGTAACCCGTCACTGCATTGGAGGTCTGGATCCTAGAGACCATCCTGAGCTGCAAACTTTACTTGCAGAAGGTGGACCCTCTAGGGCAGACTTCAGCATAGGATAAAGAGAGTGTCCCCCTCTAGAAGGCCTGCACCAGCAGGCAGCTTCCCAGTTGGAAGGGCAAGAGTCAGGGAAGGATAGGCTTCACTGGGAGATGGCCCGCTCTACAGTGAACCTACTGAGTCTACCCCAGGGGAATACAGGTGACTGGTAGTGGCCCAGGAGGTGGGACAAAAGTTGCTACAGTTAGTACATGAGATCCCTTTGGCTGGTCAGTTGAATTTCAAGAAGACCAAAGAAAGGCTATAACTGTATTTCTACTGACCTAAGATGGGGGCTGATGTAGATAAATTATGTAGACTTCAGGCAAGAGTGGATTCAAGAATGTGGCTTCTTTAGTGCTCCTCCAAGTGGTGTGTGCCCCTTTTGAAAGAGTCGGGATTGATATTGTTGGTCCCCTAGACCCTCCAAGTTCCTCAGGCAAACTGATTTATATTGGTTGTGGTAGGCCATGCTACCAGTTATCCTGAGGCCATACCTATGAGAACTGTTACTGCTCAGGCAGTGGCTAAGGCCCTCGTTGGTATTTTTACCAAGGTAGGTTTTCCTAAGGAAGTCATCTCTGACATGGGATCAAACTTTGTGTCCCACTACACGCAGACCATCTGGACAAACTGAGGATTGACTTACAAGTTCTCAACAGCCTACCATCCCCAAATGGGTTGGTGGAGAGGTTTAACTGTAATAAGGAAGGGTTGGAGAGTGCTCCTTCCCTACCGCCAGTGAGAGTCACTGACTATGTGCTGGGCCTCAGGAAGAGGATGGCACTGATGAGGACAGAAGCTTCAGAAAACCTGACAGCAGGTCAAGATCTGGTCAAGCATTAGCACAACCAGAAGGGCAATATGGTGCACTATACTCCGGACCAGCTTGTATCGGTTATGGTACCTACAAGGCAGGGGCCTTATAGGACTAGTGGATTGGAACCTTCAAGATTGTAGAAACGCTTGGAGAGGTCAGCTATTTAGTGGACTTGGGCAACCACAAGGAGTCCCCGAGGGTCTATCACATAACTGTCTGAAGGCTTATGTTTCCAGACCAGAACAAGGAGCTTTGCTTCTAGCCTCTGACCAAGGTGAGGAGGAGAGCGAGCCTCTCAGTGATCTCCCCAGGGGATAACCTTCCATTGAGACAATTGAAGGAGTAAAACTCTCTTCAGATTTGACTCTTCGACAACAGGAGGAGTGCAAAGCTCTGTTGAATCAGTTTGCCTCCCTGTTTTCACTGACACCAGGCTTGACCCCTTGGGTCCAGCATGATATTCTCACTGGCAACTTTCTCCCTGGCAAAAAACAGGGCTTACAGAATGCCAGATCATGTCAGATCTCACATAAAGGAAGATGTCAAGAAGATGCTTGACTTTGGGGTTATTGAGACATCTACAAGTCCATGGGCTGGTCCAGTTGTACTAGTGCTCAAAGCAGGAACCAAAGACGTGAGATTCTGTGTGGACCATAGAGCTCTTAATGCAGTCACCACAAGTGATGCCCACCCTTCACCCAGGACAGATGAACTGATCGACAAACTTGGTTCAGCCAAGTTCCTCAGTACATTTGACCTGAGCGCAGGCTATTGGCAAATAGCTCTGACAGACCATGCCAAGGAGGAAATTGCATGTGTCCACCCCAGGAGGTTTATACCATTTTAAGGTTATGCCTTTTGGACTTAGAATGCACCTGCTACATTTCAGAGGATGGTGAATCAAGTTCTGAATGGATTAGAGGACTTCTGCATGGCATACCTGGATGACATTGCAGTGTTCCGCCCCAGTTGGGAAGAGCATCTTCACCACCTAAGGTGTGTTTTGCAGGCTATGGAGCAAGCCCATCAGACATAAAGGCTAGTAAATGTAAAATTGAGCAGAGTAAAGTGGGCTATCTTGGAAATGAGGTAGGAGGTGGTGTAATTAGGCCACTACCTAGCAAAGTACAAGCTGTACAAGACTGGGCCACCCCTACTACACAGACTCAAGTGAGAGCCTTCCTAGGTCTCTCTGGATATTACAGGAAATTCATAGAGAACTATGGGACCATAGCTTCTCTTTTACATGTGATCTCCTCACCCAAATTCCCCAAGAAGGTCAGGAGGAATGAGGAGTCCACAAAGTCCTTTGAAGGTTTGAAGAAAGCCATTTGTCAAGCACCAGTCTTGAGAGCTCCTGATTATAAACAATCCTTCATTGTACAGACAGATGCTTCTAATGCAGGGATAGGTGCAGTGTTGAGCCAACTGGATCAGAAAGGCAGGTAACACCCTATTTGGTTCATCAGTAGGAAACTGAAGGACCATGAGACAATGTGGGCAACTATAGAATGTGAATGTGTTGCCATTGTGTGGTCTCTGAAGACGTTTTGGCCATACTTGTATGGTTCTACTTTCATTATTCAGACAGATCACCAACCCTTGAGATGATTAATGCAAATGGAGGGGGAAAATCCAACATTTTTGGGAGGGTCAATCAGCCTCCAACGGTCTGATCTTACCATAGAACACAGGTCAGGGTGCAATCACCAAAATGCTGATGGTTTCTCCAGCCAGCATGACCAACTGGAATAAGAGATTCACCCAAGAGTAGATTAAATCCTCCTGTCCCTTAGTCTTGGGGGTTTGGGGGGTTCAACCTTAGAGAACCCCAGCTCTTTTGCAGGACTTTAGGACTTTTGATTTTAACCCTGGAGTGAGTGAGGCATTTTCCTCACTTTCTCATGTGTTTTGACCTGAATTGGATTATGTGTTTTTACTGTTTTAGTAGTTTGACAAACTCCATAGGCATCTACGTTTTGTATGGTGACACACAGCACCTTCAGTGCAGTGTCACAGAGAAATCCCTTTAGATTTCTCATAAGGTTCAAACACCTTTTCTTGGGTGAACTACATTTGCGATCTTGAAGCCTCCATGTCATTCAAAAAGAGTTTCTTTTTTAAGTCACTCTGCCCACATAACGAAATTATTTTCGAACAGAAAAACATTTCTTTCTTAAGGCAGAGTGACTTCAAAAAGAAACAATCTATTTTTGAAGTCTGATGGGGGTCCCTCCCTGGACATGTGGCAGCGGGGCCCTAATAGTGTGGGGGCCACGAGGGCCACCTCTACAGCAGTGTTGATACTGTTGTGAACCATGCTGACAAAGTAACATGTACACATGTGATGGTCAGTCTTCTTTATTGCTCCACATTGTGAGCTGTGCCCAAATATAATTAAAGGCTTAACCTAACACTGGTGCTCACCATCCAGACTGGCCACTCTTTCTTTGCCCAACCATCTGTAGTGGATTCCCAGCTTCCCACTCACAGTCACCAAGTGATGACCTCATACACTCACCAGCTTGCCATTACAGATCCCCAGACATGTTCCGGCCTTGGGCGTCATCAGTGACGAGTAGTTTAGTTTTAGTTTAGTTTATTATTTGTAGGGCGTGCCAAGCCCTGGAGCATCAGGGCGCACAAGACAAGAATATGCTCAACTTTGTTACAGGTACATCTACATAATCATAGTACATTCTGCAATAAATAAAATATATACAGGTACATGTGCATGGTAATAATGCAGTATACAATAAGGAAGAATGAGCAGGGCTGGAGCTAGGTCCAGACAAGAGGTGATAAGGGTACAGGAATATTTAACAATGTGGAGGTGATATACAGTGGAGTAAGTACAGTAATATACAATGGTGTAAAATACAGAAAGTGGTATCAGAGCTGGGGCATGCAGGTGGATCGCTAGTAGGGACAGTTAGGTCAAGCAGGTCGGATTAGTTAGATGTCATTAGCTCTCAGCCACTTGGTCAAATTCTGCCTGAATTTCGCAAAGGGCTGGGGTTCTCTTATGTCATGTGGTAGGGAGTTCCAAAGCTGTGCTGCTTTGACTGCGAAGCTATGTCCTCCAATAGTGGCACGTTTAAAGCGAGGGACATAGAGGCAATTCGCATTGACCATTCTTGTTGGTCTAGGTGAGGTTCTTAAGTGTAGCCTGTCCATGAGGTAGGGTGGTGCCATGTTATTGAGGCACTTGTGAGTAAGGGAGGCAATTTTGAGTTGGATTTTGTCCTGAGTGGATAGCCATTTATATTCTCTTCTTATAGAGGAGATATGCTCTTTCCTGTTGATCTTAAGCGCGGCTCTCAGGGCATTATTCTGTAGGATAGTCTGTTTGTTAGCCCCAATGTAGAGACCATTACAGTAGTCCAGTTTGGACAGTATAAGGGCTCTGGCAAGCGTGATGCAGCTGTCTGTATAGAGGAATTGCTTGCTGGCTCTAATGAGTTTGCAAGTATATGCTGTAGAAGAGGCTAGGGAGTTGACTTGTTTGCCAAAGTTTAAGGTGGCGTCAAGGTAAAAGCCTAGGGTCTTGACTTCCTTTGCTACTTTGATATTGTTCCCATCGATAATGAAGCTGGCATAGTCAGTGTTAAGTTTAGTTATGTATGTCGGGGTGCCTAGGATTATGAGCTCATTTTTGTCGTCATTCAGGCATAAGCCGTGTGTGGCCATCCATGCCTGAACGATGCTGTAAATTTTATTCACTAAAGCCAGATCCACGACGTAATCTCCTGAAAGCGGAAGGAGGATCTGGGTATCGTCTGCATAGTTGGTGTAGGCGATACCCAGATGATCCATTTCGTTAAAGAGCGGCTTTGTGAATATGTTATAGAGGGTTGGTGATACACAAGATCCCTGGGGTACACCGCACGTTATAGGGATTGGGTCAGCTGAGGCTGATGGAGAGAAGACTCTCACGGTGAGGTTATTCAGGAAGGATTTGATCCATAATATGGCCTCTTTAGAGAAGTGAGCAGCAGAGTCTAGGTGGCTGCAGGTCTCTAGGTAGGGCTACTATGTTTTCCAATATTTAGGAAGCTATAAAATATTGTCTTGGATTGTCAGACAAGCATGCGTTTTTGTTAATGGATTTGGATACAAGCATCTAGTAAAAACTTGTACTGCTTTTATAATAAATACATTTTCACTTGCCACACATATGAATTCAAAAAACATGTATGTAATTTATTTAAGGAAAACATGTTGGTAAAACTGCTTTCAGCAATTACTCTCTCACGTTAATTTCATTTTCCCAATCAACTAATTTTATATTTATGCTTCAAACTCTCTTCAAGTACCTTCATTATTTCGAAATGACAAGTGTCTGTCTAATTGGCGGTGCTAAATGCACATCTGTTGTCTATTAAGGAAGTTCTTTTTTCATAAGATATATGCTGTATCACATTCATAATTTAAATGCTAGTGCTTATATTAATGCTTCTATGAGCTAATTTTGCTAGTTTAGCTAAATGATTGCAGTGTGCATAAACCTTCATTCAGAAACCAGCATAATTTAAAAAAAGAAAATCATTTTAGCGTACTTTTGTCTGCAACGCTCAAGTAGAGCCATGGCAGTAATTAATGTTTAATGAAACGTGTATGGTATGTGAAAAACACGTGTGCAATAATATCCACTTAAAAATGCAAGCCATGAAAAAAAAATGTATACATTTAAAATTAATCAGCAATTTCTATTGTTTTCTTGCCGAAACAAGCTAAAAGCATTTCTGTTCTAATAACATCACATTTGTCTCTTCATCTGCCTACTTGCCCCTCTTCCTTGCCAAATTGCAGCTCCTGCCTGCATGTGTGTCTTAGTGTGCTGTGCTATGTATCAGGGTGTTTTTATAATGTCCTCTTTGTGTCAAAGTAGCTTTGAGTGGAGGTCATGTCAATCCTGGTTTTACGACAAATGCCGCTCTCAAGATTTTGGTATGGTACCAGACTGTCCATCTATCATGCACATTCTCTGTAACATGTAACAATCTCTGGGGATGTGGGTGGGTGAGGATGGGATGGGATATAGCAATAAGAAGACAAAAAACGGGTTGTTTCACCCCCCCCTCCCTCCAACAGTCCGCAAACACACCAGATGTCCTGGGGCAGTCCTGTGGTTTTTGCAGACACTTCTGTACCTATTTCTGCATTACAGGGTTGGGGAAAAGCAGTTTATGGATGGCTTATAACTTTTGCGCCACTCAATGGAACTTGCAATTCCATTCTAGAACTAATCCTGAATGGTTTTGCAAAGTTTTGTGGGATTCTGTCAAGAGGGGGCAAAATTGGGGGGGGGGGTCCCAAAATATTGTAAAGGGCATATAAATGTGGTGTCATTTGACGAATCTACCAAACATTTGGCAAAACAATTTTGGATCTAGATATAAATGGTCTTCTAAAGTTTGGTGGGATTTTCTCAAGAGGGGGCGAAATTAGAGGGGGAGTCTCAACATTTTTAAATGGCTTATAACTTTGTTGCTATTTGACGAATGAGGACAAACGTTTTGAAAAAGATTATAGTCCCAACCTTCAATGTTTGTGTAAAGACTGAATGGATTTTGTCAAGTGGGGGCTAAGTAATATGACTATTGTATGTACATACATTTTGATACTTTAAAAAAAGAAAACGGGTGGACTTCAAGCAAACTCGTGAGGAACATTGGCAAGGACATTAAAGAATGGTTTTGCAAATGTGCCCGTGTTTTATTTTTTGACAAGTGTCATAATGTAGGTAGAAAAAATAGTCATATACCTTTGGTGCCTGAGGTGTAGCCTGTGGCCGTGGGCAGTAGCCAGATTGACTGGGTCATGGCATAAGGTCATGACGCGTACAATCTGGCTACATGCCATGACCGCTAGGGACAGAAAAGGGACGAAAAATTGTGTTAAAGTGTCTATGTCTACCTGCGATTGGCTATGTGGTAAAGTTATTTGAAGGTAGGATAGGTTTGAAAGGGAATAAAAGTGCTTGTGGTAATATATTCATAGGGTTTTGCAGGCTGCCATGAGGCTGTGTATGGTGCCCCACCTTCTCTTTACATGTTGGCTGTCTTGGAAAAGTGTTTTCCTTCCTTCTTACAACGGGACGCCGCAGGCATCCTGCTATAGGAAGAAAAATCTGTGTTTTAGCACCCTGGGTTCCCGCTTTGAGAACCAGGGGTGCTAAAGGCCTCAGGGCTGCTAATGGCCTTTATCCCCCATTTCAGGGGCTGCAATGGACGATAATGGTGTGTAGCCCTCCTTATTTATTTATTTATTTATAACAGAAGATGAGGTTGAGGAAGACCGCTTACTACTTGCTGAGAAAGGAACAACCTTTCTGAGAACATTGCGGTCATTGGATTTGGTGTGGCAGTGGATGGAGGTGGTCCCGTAGGAGTACTGTCCATGTAGTCTGCAACTGAGTACAAAATTGCACTCAGTGCATTTCACTTTTGTAGCTTTAGTCTTTGTTACACTCCCAACAGTAGCAAAGAACTAGCACACCCATGATTCGATCTTGGTGCTAGAAGTTGGTACTTCCTCTACCTCATCTTCTTGGTCCTCTTCATTGTCTTTGAAAGTACTGCACTTTTTTGTTGCGAAGGTTCACCAGCTGGTGGTGGTGGTGGCTCTTGGGGAGGAGGGATGGCAATAACCGATGCCATTTTTGACATAAATAGCAGTTTTGATAAAATACTTCCAAGTTTGTACTGTGCACTAGATTGGTAATGGATAATGAGTACGAAAAGGTGTAGGAGGTGTGCAAGGGAAATTTTGAAGTTTAAAGTTCCTGGATCAGTAGAAAATGCAGTTCCGAACTGTCTTCGAAGCACGGATCCGATTATGAAGTGCAGACACCTTCGTGAACATGTCACCATGCCACGGGCAATCGTATGGTCAAGTGGCACTGTCCAGAAACTCTTTGATTAAGTCAGACATTCTCAGACATCTACAGACATCTACAGATACAAAATTATTTTAAAAAGTTGCAAAATGTGTATAGACGTGTTTAAAATGATGCTGCAAGGTGGGAAATGAGTTTTAAGGTGAAACTTTGTCAATTGGACAAAATTATTGCTTATTGGCTAAGTATTGGCTAAGTATGACATTAGTAAGTTGTAGGAAAATAGCATGCACTGGTAAAAACCCAAGAAATTCAATGAAAAAACATTATCAAAGGGACGTTATGGTTAAGTTGCACTCCTAAAAACCAATGAAATTCAATGAAAAAACATTGTTAAAGGGACTCTATGGTTAAGTTAGGGACGTTAAGGTAAAAAACCCATGAAATTCGATGAAAAATCTTAGTTAGGGGGACTTTAACATAGTTTTTTTACTGAATTTCATAGGTTTTTAATAGAGCAACTTAACCATACCCTCCCTTTATCAACGTTTTTTTTTATTGAATATACATATTCATAGTGTGAATTTGATACATGTTTACTAGGATTCCCTTACTTTATATACATGTAACATAGAACATACCAGCTAGTGATTTTGATGTCCGCGGACTGTGCGTATGTCCCCGGACTGACGCAGACAACATCAACACTACCCAAAAACTCAGGAGGTATCTTAAATTGTGCTATAATGCCATATAAACACTAAACAAGTTCAAAAACCAGAACATAAACAAATTATATGTAATATAAATAAGAAGTGGAACCTATATATTTAACACATTAAACATCCATTTAAATAGCATATGTACTAAAGTGGAATATACCAAAACAAAAAAGATATGCCTCCAAAATAATTACCTCACAGAAACTGCACAGCAAGAAGCAACAGCAGACCTACACAACAGTAAGAACAATACTTACCAGAAACTAGTAAGTAAATTTCACTTTTCTTTCATATTTCTGAACTTTCTGTATTAGGTACACTTAAATTAATATATTTTATTTTACACAGAAATGTCCATTACTTTGCGAAGGCTTGAAGAAAATGTCCCAAGTGACGAAATGAGTGAAGACAGTGATACTAATGGTAGACACTTCTCTATATAAGCAAACTAATAATCATCACTTTATGTGCACTTAACATATATATATATATATTTTTTTTTACAGACCATAAAAACATTGAAAATAATATACCAAAAAAGACATTACAAAATACTCTGCAGCGCATGGAACAAAAAATGGATATGCTTTTGGAAAATTTCAATCTTTTGAAACATTTTGTAGAGGACCACATAAAAGAAAAAGATAAATATAATTGTCCCACATGCACCTGTTCCCCCTCTCCATGTCCCAGTCAACTATCCTCAAACCCTCACCACCAACAAAAACAATATGATGCGACTTCCATCCCTTCATCCCCTCCCATCCATCCTCTCCAAACCCCTAATTCCCCTGTATTTGTGTCAGTTTCTTCTTCCCCGTCTCTTTCCTACATTTTATATCTGTATATAATTAAAAAAAATATTATGTGTGGTTTAATTCAGTCCTTTGTGTCTTTTAAAAAAAAAAGGCAGTTAGGGTGTCAGCGGACTGTGCGGGTGTCCGGAATGTCGCAAATTAACAGAAATCGGGGTGTCCTGAGGACATTATACCTGTCCGTACTGGCCGCAAGCAAGATTGAACTGTCCTTAGAACACACTCGGTGTCCTGAAATGTCCACAACTAACCAAAATGGATGTGTCCTAAGGACATTATACCTGCCTGTACCATCTGCAAGCAAGATGGGACTGTTCTTAGAACATACTTGTTGTCCGGAACGTCTGCAATTAACCAAAATGGAGGTGTCCTAAGGACACTATACCTGTCCGTACCGTCCACAAGCAAGATGGAACTGTTCTTAGAACATACTCAGTGTCCGGAATGTCTGCAATTAACCAAAATGGCGGTGTCCTAAGGACACTATACCTATCCGTACTGTTCGCAAGCAAGATGGAACTGTTCTTAGAACACACTCGGTGTCTGGAATGTCTGCAATTAACCAAAATGGAGGTGTCCTAAGGGCACTATACCTGTCCGTACTGTTCGCAAGCAAGATGGAATTGTTCTTAGAACATACTCGGTGTCTGGAATGTCTGCAATTAACCAAAATGGCGGTGTCCTAAGGACGCTATACATGTCTGTACTGTTCGCAAGCACGATAGAACTGTTCTTAGAACACACTCAGTGTCCGGAATGTCTGCAATTAACCACAATGGAGGTGTCCTAAGGACACCATACCTGCTGTACTCTCTGTAAAACATCTACGCACATGTGCACCACACCCATAAATCCTACAAACATCGCGCCTGTTCGTAACTGTCTGTCTCATGTGTGTCGCACTTTCAATTAGTTTGAGGACCCGAGAACATCCACGCGCATGTGCACAACCGTTCCCATGCATTTGGTGGCCTGCGGACACTCTTCCCATTCGCAGGCATGTTCGTGACGCCATCATGTGACCGCACCCTCGCTGAGCGTGTGCCCTGATATGCGGACATTGTCTGGGTCCCCGAACATTTTAAAAGTATTTTTATGGACAATCCAAAGTATTTTACAGTAAATATTCACCATTGCACATGTCCCAGACAATGACCCTGGCTTTCTACACACTTTTAGGAACTTTTTGAGCCTTTTTGGGGTGTTCGATCTGTCCGTGGACAGCGCGGCTGTCTGTGGAGTGCACAACTGCACCACTATAAAAGGCCACACCCCAGAGCTCTGCCTCATTATGCTTCTGACTACTTGACAGAGCATTGTCTATTTTGGCTTTTGCTGATCTTGCTGCTCTTGCTGCTTCCCAACATCTAACCTGATGGCATCTTCGGTTGCTGCTGCTCCAGCTGGTGCTACTTGTGCCTCAGCACCACCCCCACCCCTTCCACCACCACCACCTCCCCAACAGCCTGCAGAGGGGAACTGACGTGAGGATGTTGAGGAGGAGGTTGAAGAGGATGAAGAGGATGAGGTAGTGGAAGTCCCTACTACCAGCACTCACCGTGAGTCTTGAGTGTGGCGGTTGTTTACAATTGAGGGTGGAGTTCCAAAAGCGTGTGTGAATAAGGTCACCTGCAACCAGTGCAAAATGGTGCTGAGTCATGGGAGGCCTGGCTCGTAGAGCTTTGGTATGACATCCATGAAGCGACACCAAAGGTTGTTCCACGGTGGGGCTATTCACAAGGTTTTACCTTGTGATAAATGTAGTAGGTTGAGTTCCTCTACAACATCCCATCCTCTGTTTCCGCTCCTGTCACCACAAGAGACACTCCTGTGGGACAGCGCATCCCTCCAGCTGCCTCACAGGCCATCCATGATGTTGTTGACCCTTACATTTCGAGGGTCACAATATTGTGTATGTGCTGAGATGCAGTACTCTGCAGGGGGGGGGTGTCTTTGGAGTGCTTTCGAGACTGCGGTCACGGAGCATGAGAAGGTCTGCTACCTACCTAAATAAGGCCCACCCTACATCTTCCTCTCTCCACCTGCCCTTTCTTATCCCTGTGGTTTGAGTCCCTTCCTTACCCTCCTTTCCCCTCCTTTCCTTGTGTGTAGTGTGAAAAAATAAATAAATAAATAAATAAACCCAAAAAAGGCTCTTCTCAGAGCTGCCTTTCACAGTTTAAAAATAGAAGTGACAAATAAATAGTGCAGGGCCCTGTTCATTTTTTTAGAAGTCTGCAGACAGTAGGCGGACATATAACATTTTGGAATGCTGTCCTATCAAAACCACTGCACTTTTCTCTAGGAGGAAGTGGTGGCTATGAAAAGAGCCTTTTGGTGGTGTTTTTTGTGTTTGAAAAACTTCAAATGGTGAACACCTACTGCAAAATGGATTGCTGTGCAATGCATTTTGTACATTTCTCAGAAAAATCTGATTGCCAGCATAAGTAAGGTGGACTCCATCTCTGCGGAAAATGTATGTATTACAAAACATAATATTTTCATTGTGAAAAGAGGACATGCCAACATCTATTAAAAAGGCACATACAGCTTTATTGACATTGCGCCTCGCTTTCTTCATTTGTGGACCAAATGAAGAAGAATGCAGCCACATTTGTCTCTGCGCAATAAGAGAAAAAATTACTTGAGAATTTGGAAACATGTCCATTACCTTCCCAAGTCCTTCTTTCATCGCAAATTGCAAAGAAATTCCAGACACTTGTCCTAAACTGTTCCCTCCCCAATTAATTATAATTATGTCTGCATGATGCTGTGTCCCCACAGTAGCACATAGAGGTACCAAGTTGTTTCACTCACCTGGTATCCACAGGGACGCCACCCAGCCGGGTTACTCGCTGGTATGATTCTCAGCTTTGCCCTGATGTGGTCTGCAGGGAAGGTTCTGCCTCAAAATACAGGAGGACTGTGTTCATGACTGACTGACTGGGGTAAGTATCCTCCCTCCACCCCCGTATGATTTCAGTCCCTCTGGCACCCTCTCCTCACCTTGTGGTAGAATTAGGCGAGCTCTCCGTCCTGCCTTCTTTGCAGGGGCGCGTTGTCTTTCATGAGCGAGTGCGGTCCAATTACTTCACTGACGCTGGCCCGTTTGATATTGTTCAGGTAGGTCTTATTGCTGTTCTTTAGTTTTGTTGGTATCCTGCATGCCTTTCTTTGTTTAAAATGTCTCTTTTTTCTCCCTTAGGTATGCAGAGCTTCAGCGCAGTGAACTGGCTTGGTTGAGTCCCGCTGGTAAATGATGGCTCATTGATTAGTCGTGGTGCGTGGATATTCTCACTGGGCTCCCAAATCTATCTTGTGGTCCAAATCCTTTCCAATCGACGAGATAATATAGCTTGGTCCTCGAGTATTTAGAGTCCAAGATATCTTTGACTTCGAATTCAGGTTCTCCGTCAACAAGTATGGGCTTAGGTGGTGTCCCAATCCGTGTGCCGGGGTGCATTGGTTTCAGGACGGACACATGGAATACTGGGTGGATGTGTAGATTAGGTGGTTAATCCAGTTTCACGGCTTCTGGCTTGATAATTGCCTTAATGGTATAGGGTCCTAGGAATCTGGGATGAAAGGTCCGGTTCCCTTGATGGGTACGAATTTAGCGGCTAACCAACCTTTGTCTCCTACTTGATAATCAGGGGCCTTTTTCCGGTGTTGGTCGGCAAATCTCTTTTGTTTTTCTTTGGCATGAATAAGGTGTTCATTTGCCCTTTTGAAAGCCTGAGTAATGTTTGTGTGTAGAGTCTTTACTGCTGGCATTTCCAAGCTGGCTGGAAGGTCTAGTTCAGAGGTACGTGGATGTCTGCCATAAAGGGTACAGAAGGGCGTTTGTCCCGTGCTTGAATGCAAAGAATTGTTATATGCATATTTGGCTATCCATAGTAGGTCTTTCCATTTCCTTTCTTCGTGGTGCAGCATGCACCGTAAATATTGCTCGAGTGTCTGATTGGTACTCTCGGTTTGGCCATCCGTTTGGGGATGGTGACTGGTAGAGAGCCGAACGTCGACCTGCGCTATTGCACAACATTTTTTACTGAAGTTTGAAACAAACTGGCTGCCTCGATCAGAGACCAGAAGCGAAGGGAAGCCATGTAGCTGAACCACGCCCTCCAGGAACACTTTTGCTAAAGTGGCTGCGTCTGGGAGGCCTTTGAGAGAATAATAAAATGGGCCATCTTCGAGTATAAGTCCACAACTACAAGGATGGTGTTGAACCCTCCCTGACTTGGAGGTAGATCAGTGATGAAGTCAAGGGAAAGAGTGTTCCATGGAACTGGAGGAATGTCCAATGGTTGTAGGAGACCAGATGGTTTTTGTTTCTGTGATTTATTTTGTGCGCAGACACCGCAGGACTGAATATACTGAATGATGTCCTTACGCCAGGTAGGCCACCAAAAGTTCTCTTTCACCTTAGCTAGGGTTTTGGCGATCCCAGGATGCCCTTCTATCAGTGAATCATGATAGTTTGAAAAAATATGCTGTTGTAATTCCTTCTTGGGTACATATAGGCGATCCCTAAAAAAGGGTAGATGGTCCTTGATGGTATATTGTTCTCCTTGAGTTTGCCATGTGAGATAGGCATCAGGATTCATTGTCCGTTGGATTTCTTTTCGTAGTTATGCTTGTGTTAAGGCTGTTGTGATACCCAAGAGTTTGTCTTCAGGTAAAATAGGTACTGGGTCTGGAGTTGAATATACTATTTCATCCATGCCCATGCAAGATAAGGCACCCGCCTTTCCGTTTCTGACTCCTGTTCGAAATGTGATTACCTAATCATATTCAGCGAAGAAAAGGGCCCACCGTAATTGGCGCGAGGACTGGGCCTTGGCTGTTTTCAGATATTACAGGTTTCGGTGGTCTGTTATGACTGTAATGATGTGCATGGCCCCCAGAAGGTAGTGCCTCCAGGCTTTAAAGGCGGATTTGATAGCCAGGAGTTCCTTGTCCGTGATGGCATAATTAATCTCTGGAGGTGAGAACTTTTTCAACCAGAAGGCCACAGGATGTAGCTGGCCGGTTTCCGGGTCTCTCTGTGAAAGGACAGCCCCCATTGCGAGACTGGATGCATCAGTTTCAACAACATAAGGGAGGTCTGGACAAGGATGTTGCAGGATTGGAGCTGAGGTAAACCTTTGTTTAAGTTCCTGAAAGGTTTCTTCTGCTTCTTCGGACCAAACAAACTTTTTATTGTTTTTTCATAATAGTACTGTGATTGGGTGCACAACCTGAGAGAAGTCTGGGATGAACCGGCGGTAGAAGTTCGCAAGGCCCAGCATGCTTTGTGCCCCTTTCAGAGATGTCGGTGAAGGCCATTTGAGAATGGCATCTACCTTGTGCATGCCCATTCTGATGCCTCCTGGAGTACGGATAAAACCAAGAAATTCTACTTCGGTGACGTGAAAAAAGCATTTTTCAAGCTTTGCAAACAAGCAATGTTGACGGAGCTTGGTGATGACTGAACGAACGTGCCTGACATGATCTTGTTCCGAGGCTGAGTATACTAAGATGTCGTCTACGCACATTAAGGCGCACACATCAATTAACTGCCTAAGACGTCATTCATGAAATACTGGAATGCCGCAGGAGCATTGCATAACCCGAAGGGCATTACTTGATATTCAAACAAGCCGTACTTTGTACGGAAGGCGGGTTTCCATTCATCTCCTTTTCTGACTCGGACCAGGTGGTACTCTCCTCGAAGGTCCAATTTGGTATAAATCTGGACATCTTTAACTTGGTCTAGCATCTCAGGGATAAGTGACAAGGGGTAGCGGTTCTTCACAGTGATCTGGTTCAATGCACGGTAGTCAATAAAGGTTCTCAAGTCTCCTTCCTTTTTCGGTATGAAGAACAAAGGACTGGCTGTGGGGGAGTTCGAAGGACGCATAAATCTGTTTGCAAGGTACTGGTCTAAAAGGGATTTTAAATGAAGGTTTTCTGGTTCTGTGAGAGCAAAGATCCTGGCGCGAGGGATTTGTGCACCAGGAACAAGGTCGATCTGCCAGTCATCGGGCCTGTGCGGCGGCAATGTATTGGCCTGGTCCTTTCCGAACACATCCTGGAAATCATGGTAGTCACTTGGCAGTCTATCAAAGGGTTGTGAGCAACCAACCATGGCATCCCTAGTATTAGCCTGAAATGAGGTGCCTTGATGAGATTGAATGAAATAGACTCCCGATGTCTGTACTGGCACAGCAAGTTTACCCTGGCTGTGCACTGGGTTACTGGTCCGGAAGCGATTTCTGTCCCATCCACGGTGGTTACCTTGTCCATAGTTGGCTTAGAACACAAAGGAAGCCCATCTCTGCTGCCAGTTCTTGATCAATATAATTTCCAACTGCTCCGCTATCGATGTATGCTTCAACGACATGCATTCTTGACGACTTATGGTGGTTAATTCGGATCATGGTATTGCAAAGTGCGAGGTCAGCCACTCTTTCTTCTCACTCAACAAACTGACCTCTACGTTTGTCAAACTTGGTAGTTTTCCGATTCCTTAGCTTCATCCTTCTCTGTGGCCCCGACTGTTCTTCTTGGGGGTTTTACTGGACAGTTCTTCAGGAAATATCCTGGTTTCCAACAATACAAACAAAGCTGTTGTTGTCTTCTTTTGTCCCGCTCTTGTTTTGTTAATGGAGGCCGTATCCCTCCAATCTGCATGGGTTCTACAGCATTTTCAGGTACATCGGGTGTGTTTTCCCTTGGTCGAACATACACGGTCCGAGGGTCTGTTTCAGACCGGTCTGCCTTTCGGTCCTGCAACCGGTGGTCTAGCTGCACGACCAGATTTATGAATTCTGCACAGTCTCTGGGTGGATCAACCACCTGGGCTAAGACGTCCTTTAATTCGCCTTGTGAACCTCGATGGAATAACATGGTCCTTTTGTTTTCTGGCCACATAGCATCGGCAAGGAGTCTGGTGAAGGTAGCAATGTTCGTTAACAAGTCCTGATTCCCCTGTCGGAGGGACAAGAGTTCATTGTCTACTGCTTGTTCCTGGGTATGGCGAGCAAAAAGTGTTTCCATTTCTCTCTGGAACCCCCCAAAGTCATGTAATAGAGGATCGTCATGGGTTACCAACGGCACCGACCAATCTGCTGCACTACCACTCAGGTATGATAAGACAAAAGCTACCCGAGCTTGGTCGTTTGGAAATGCTCCACGCCTACAAAGAAAATGAAGGCAGCATTGATTGATGAATGCTGCATACTTCCATGGGTCACCACAGAACCTTTCTGGTGGTGCCAGGGGCACTGTTCCAGGTAACGTGATCTGTACCAGAGTGGGTGGTATGGCGGGGTTTTGCATTGTTGGATTGCTTCCAGGTAGAGGTGTCTGTCCTGCCTGTGATTGTAAGTATCGCCTGCTAATCTCTTCAGTGCGTTCTTTGGTCACTATTAGGTCTCTCTGGAGGGCATCAGTCTCTTGTCGGGCAGAATGAACCTCAGCACGAAGCTCTCCTAGTAATTGGGCCAATTGGTCGATTTCTGATGTCTCCATGGTGCCTAGGTGGATTTGTTATGGTAGGCTTCGCGTTCTGTTACGCTCACCTGGTATCCACAGGGATGCCACCCAGCCGGGTTACTCGCTGGTATGCTTCTCAGCTTTGCCCTGATGTGGTCTGCGAGGAAGGTTCTGCCTGAAAATACAGCTGGACTGTGTTCAAGGCTGGCCAACTGGGGTAAGTATCCTCCCTCCACCCCTGTATGATTTCAGTCCCTCTGGCGCCCTCTCCTCACCTTGTAGAATTAGGCGTGCTCTCCCTCCTGCCTTCTTTGCAGGGGCGCGTTGTCTTTCATGGGCGAGTGCGGTCCAGTTACTTCACTGACGCCGGCCTGTTTGATATTGTTCAGGTAGGTCTTATTGCTGTTCTTTAGTTTTGTTGCTATCTTGCATGCCTTTCTTTGTTTAAAATGTCTCTTTTTCTCCCTTAGGTATGCAGAGCTTCAGCGCAGCGAACTGGCATGGTTGAGTCCCGCTGGTAAATGATGGCACATTAAGAGCGCTATGATGCGGTAAGTAAGCGCTCTGGGCAGCGCTGCGAAGTCTTGCCTTTGCTAACCTGTGTGTTCCTTCCTTGTAGGTCGCGGTGTTCTTCAGCGCGAGTGGAATGTCCGGAGTTTTGCCAGCCAAGAGGCGTCCAGCCAGGTAAGCCTTTTGAGCAGTTCGTAATTTGTAAATGTCTCTACTGCTTTCTTTAATGTTGCCTCTATCTTCCTCTTTCAGGACATTCTGTCCGGGATGCGTGCAGATTCGAGGAAGCTGTTCTCAGTAGCTGCGAGTGTTTGAAGATGAAGACTGCAGGTAAGATGCTGCTGCTAATGATGTTCCTTTTGTCTCCTTGCAGGTTCTGCTTCTCCGAGGTTCGAGGGAATAGCTGGACACAGTGAGCGTCACGTTGCAAGCTGCAAAGTAATGCAAAGCGTGTTGTCTTGTTCGAGTGTGGTTTAAATAGCCCCAACAAAATAGTCCAGGTAAAGTAATCCCTAGGCTACCACACCCAAAACACTAGACCGCATAGCTTGGTTCCTAGGAACCAAGATATGTGGATGCCTCCATGTTGGCTGACAATACAATAAAGTAGTTCCCAAACACATTGTTTTTCATGGTGTATGAGCCTGGCGCCATAGTCGCCAGGACTGGCCGCATGAGGACTTTTGAAGATGATGCCAGGCTCTAGAGGCCCGAGTCCTGATTCCACCTGGCCAATGGGTTTGCCAGAGGGGGTTTTGGGCGAGGGTCGTGACACAAGTCCAGCCACTTCATTCCAAGCACTCCATGCCAATGCATTCCACATGAGGGAATCCAAGATCTGCAGCTACTCCACAGCATTCTGCATGCACCTCCAACCAATGTATCCATGAGTCTCCCAAAATCCAGATAATCTGTTTACTGAAACACAGAGCCATAGCTATATGTTCTTCTATCAGGAAAAAGACTTTCTGACAAACTCAATCCTTACACAAGACACGAAATAAACGTTATTGACCAATCTCTTGCTCTATTCATTGTCATTTGCATGCCTCTCCACCCCAAAATCCCTGTATGTAATGCACAGGGTCCGCGGATTAGGGCCATGTCCACGGACATATCGAAAATCTGTGCATGGTGAATTTAAATTTAAATAGTGTGCCCTATTTCCCCTTTGAGGTTGGCTCTAAAAAGAGACTTTTTTTTGGTTTTTTTGCAGATGCTTGACAGACAACTGTTATTTTGTATGTTTTTTTTCTTACTTTACTCCTAAAATCTTCACATAACCTTCTCCAAAGCAACCCTTACTTTCCAGAACAGCATGGCATTTCCCATAATAAATGCCATCTTCTTTAAAATAAACAGCATTACTGGAATCAATATTCTCATTATTACAGAAGAACATACCAGCTCTAAGCATGAAAGCACACATGCCTCGGTTGATTGCACACCTAGCAATGTTTTGCTGAGGACAAAAAACAGAACTATTGTCCCATATTGCCCTTGGTACTAATCCAGAAAAAATAAGTTTGGCATTTGGAAGAATGTTCATTACTGCTTGAACCAAGTGTTCCAAATCTGCCAACAAAGTAGGGGCACTGACATAGCCCAAATGGAAAGCACCACAGTGCAAATCTACCACATGGGGACTGTTCATCCTGCCCATATCTGCACAAACTTGTACAATTCCCTAAACATTGCAATCAGGCACAGTGTTCCACACCACCTCCACTCCTTTAACATCAAAATTGTTTGCAACGTGCCTGCATTGAACATACTACTGTAAATAATGCACAACCATATCTCCAAGCACCATATCTCCAAGCACCAACACCCTCACTTTCTCCACCTCTGCCATCTTCACTACACACAGCCTCTTTCCATGCTGGATTTGCTGGAAAACCCTGGATGTGGCACGACCTGGTAGCCCTTCTACCCTTTCCACTTCACTCTTTGTGCCATTCCCTCATTGGATACAGCCAAGCAGTCACACAACCATCCACCAATCACATCCAAGACCTCTACATCTAACTCCATCATCAGAGTTCAGCACTTCAAATGTACTGTTGATCACTCTGAGTACAAGTCTCATATCATTGGAAAGCACCTACTACAAAAACTACTTTACAAGTCTCCAGATTTCTACTTTGCAGCTGCATGCATATCCACATGCATGAATACAAACCACAGGTATGCATACTGTATGCAGAGTACATGTACAACTCGTATAAATGCATATAAACAGAGTAACTGCCACTTAACCTGTATAAGCTATAACAAGAACTTACTATTGTTTTTCCAATCTGCTATAATCAACTGTCACTTCCAAACATGTCTGCTTTCTAAATTATTTTTTTACACACACAACTATCTAAAAAGGTATAATGTTAAAATATGGGAGAAATAACAGTATAATTGTAGAAAACACTTAGTAGTGTATTATAAAATTACACACAGGCAGGATAAGTTCATGCATCTTATACACTCACACAGATATAGACACTATCATTGAAAGCTCCCAGCTGAATTAACACCACTGCCTGTACATCAGATCCTTATGCTTTATTACCCTTATGCTTTATTACCCAGACCTTCACACACACATTCATTTTATGCTTTTCAAAACAGTTTCTGAAATTTACCTTATCTCGTAACATGCAATAACACAACCTTAAGAAACCAAGAGAGTTTCATATACTTAGTATTCTACTCATTTGCAAAGCATGTTGAACTAACATATTGTAAGTAAAATATAAAGGCTGCACATAGTCAAAGGAAACTGCATTCACACTCTATGTTCATTTATCAATCAACAATACTAATACAAAAACATAAAACTCAATGTCTAAATTAAGACACAAATCCCCATTTGTTAAACAGGGATTTGCAGGCAGATTGGCACACAAATCCCAGTTTTTCGGCACACAAATTCCATAAATCAGCCACTAGAATGTTAGTATTGCAGAACAAAGAACTGTTTTAATTCTACACCATTAGATTTAGTATTAGTGCTTCTCCTCACCACTAGTTTACTTTGTACTGTCATCTGAACCCCAGTATAGTAACACACAAATACAAGAATAGCCCTCCCAACTAGTTGTAGCTGCCCAATGCACAATCACAAACCACCACATACATCCTTACCATCATACTCAGACAATCATTCACACAACACACATACATTGCAGAACAGCCCAACCCATACTTTCTTTTTTTTTCAACAGACCCCAAAGAATGCCTACCAAAAAGCAAGTCTGTAGAAAGCAACGCAGAAGTAGAGCAAATGAAAATAAAAGTGTCCAAAATAAGCATCCATCTCTAGCAGAATTTGTACAAAAATTTCAAACTAAATATCTAATAGAGTCATTAAGTGAAGCAAAACAAGCTTCCAGTACAAAAACATTCCCTCCTCTTTCAAAATGTAAAACAAAACAGAAAGTGATGAACAAGAATTCAGCTACCACTGCTGCTAACACTGCTTCTATAAATCTTGATGTAGTGGCAAAGAAACATACCAAAAAAAGTATTTTCCAAAAAATGTTCCGCCACAGAGTCCTTCAGAATCTTATGAAAACAGGAAAGAAATAATGCACAACCCTTAAAACCTACCATAGAAAATTAATCTTAGAAGCACACAGTGCAATCCTTCTCAAAATGAAGTTATTTATTTTAGTGTTAAACAGAATGAAATCACTAACAAAACTAACTACTAAATTACAAAAAAGATTCTCAATAAACAGAATGTCAACAAAAATAACTTCTTAAATATCTCTGGAGGTGAATGGAGTCACACCACGAGCACAGAAACATATTTCAATGAAGAAGCATACAAACAGAAGCAAACAAACACAATTGCTATACATAGCAGCGGACAAGGGTATGAAAAACTTAATAATACCATTATGGAACAAGAAATGCTGCTCACAAAAATATCCCCAGAAAATTCAGTATGACCTCTCCATCAGACTGAACCAAAACATCCAGTGTACAAATGGCTGTGCACATCAATGTGTAACATTGAGAAAAACCTTTCAAATCTTTACGCCAGTTCATCAATCAATATGTAAAAGGCAAAGACAAATTTAAAATGACACTTCTACAAAATATGGATACTTGTCTAGTGCGTAAACACACAGGACGACAAGGACATTCATTAGCCTGCATTTCAGGACCTAGTTGCAAAAGCACCTTCCATCATATCAAAGTGATATTAACACATCATTCAACTATAAGAAATCTAGTCCATAAACTGTACTATGCTTAAAGTCCAGCATTAGACAATTTAAATTACAATCTTCTACATGGTACAGCCAAAGACCTACTCGAAGAAATAGAGCATATCCAGAGAAAATATTTTGGAAGTGAAAGCCACTTACAAAATGCAATAGCTTTACAAGAGAATAGGAACAATTCTGCAAATGGCAACCTTCTACTACACACATAAAAAAAAGAAATACTAAAATGTAAAAGTACATCCGCTGAAGTACCAAACAGGTTGTGTGTGTGTTGCCGCAGAACTTTTTTATAAAATTAGCACAAAAACTGAAGACATAACATACAAAATAGAAGACAATGAAGATTCCAAATGGTTTGAATTAGCTCTCTACCTTATAGAGGAAAACAAATACGAAATACATGACCCCTTAATACTTTGCAGTTACTGCACTGCAAAACTTGACAACAACCAAACTCCTGCACGTGCTATCACAAATAACTTGGAATTATTCCCACTATCACAACCCTTGCAACAACTCGATTTATATGAGAGCATCATAATTCAAACAGTGCATCCATTTCAAGCAATAATACGCCTTCAACCAAACACAGCAACATTACCTCCCTCAGAATTAGTGAAAGGCATTCATGACAAAGTAGTTTATTTAACATTAGATCTGAAAGAAAATGTACACACTCTAGGAGTGCAACGTCCAATAGATCAATCTTTAATTGTCTTAGTAAATGGTTACGAATGTATTCTGAAGATCCCAGATTTAGACAAAATGTGGAATACATATTCCACCTACTCTTTGAAAGTGAACTAGCAACTCTATGCTGCGGAGTTGCACACACATTGAAATCAGGTACCCAATTTCAAAATATGTTAGCTAAGCAATTACTACAAGAAGTGCAAGAAAAAGATGAGGTCAAGCATTACAAATCTGTTAGCAAACATGCGTGTTACTAAAGAGTACTGATTCCAACGTCACGGAGATGTACATTGTATGATAAGAAACCTTGGCCCACCCACTTGGTTTGTTACATTAATTTGTGCAGAATATGCATGGGAAGATTTAAATGATTTCCTACGCATATCAAACAAAAACAAAACAAAAATAGATACACTAACACCTGGAAAACTTTGCTCTCTAGATCCTGTTAATGTTTCAAGATATTTCCAACATCGCTTCATTGCTATGCTACACTTTATTTGTAATAAAACTGTTTGTCCCCTTGGAGAAGTGCAACACTTCTTTTGGAGAAAAGAATAACAAGCCAAAGGAGCACCACTCATTCACATGTTTTATGGAATAAAGATGCTCCTAAATTTGGTCAAGACAGCGATGCCACTGTTTTACAGTTTATCAAAAAATATGTCACTTGTGAAATTCCTTCAGAAGCAACAAATAGTGAACTTCATGCACACATTTTACAATTTCAAAGACAGAAATGTGGGAAATATTGTCATGACAAATACAAAAACAAAGGGAAATACTACACCAAATGCCACTTTGGTTTCCCTAGACCAGTTTCAACAACAGGTCAAGTAAACAACTTCCAAGGTAAATCACCTAAAAACACATATTACGTAAAAAGGACAGAAGAATAAAAATACATCAATGATTACAATGCAATCATTGCCCTCCTATGGAATGCAAACATAGATGTGCAGTACATTGCAAACAATTCCACTGCAGTTCCACAATGTGTCACAGCCTACTTAACCAAAGCAGACAAAACAGAGCTTCAAGACCTCTGGGATGACATATCATCTGACAAAACACTATCGGAGAAATTGTACAGCTTAGGCATAAAAATGCTCTCTCATAGAGAATGTGGCTCCTATGAAGCTGCAAACCGTTTAACCGGTACTGCTTTGTATGGAAAATCTGAAAATATAGTATGGCTAAGCCCTGGTCATGCTAAATCTAGAAAAAGAGTTTTCAAATCATACAACAACATAGAAACAAGAGCCAAAAATGATCCCAACAGCCAAGACATTTTGAGAAACAATTTACTAGACACATACTACCCAAACAGGAATACCACTTTGGAAACCATGTGTTTATACCACATAGCCCAAAACTTCACATACAAATATAATATAAAACCAGATGAAAACAAAGATAGATACAGAGTGACAAATTGTGAATGCAGCTTAGTGAAACTTACCAAAATAAGCTTAATTAATCATATCAAATTGTCATTAAAAACTCCTCAACTTAAATAACGATATTAAATGTCCCTGCTACAACTTTTTAAACCATGGAGAAAAGAAGAAGAGTTACTAGATATCTATGACTCCTATGAAGACATTTTCAAAGCAAACTAAAGCACTATAACCGATGTAAACTTTACACAGTACAAAACAGTACAAAACAATGTTGCACAATGAACAGCAACACGAAGAAGAACTCCAGGCCCAACTAGGTAAGGACACTCCCGACAGTAGTCAACCTTCTGTAACAGGAAGCCAAGAACCACTGGGACAGCCACTAACAGAACATGAGGCAGAATTAGCTATGACAGAAGTAAAAACACCATGTCTCACTATGAAGAAGATACAGTAGACTTAACTGTACTGCAATCAAAACTGAACAATGAACAGCATAGCATTTTTCAAGAAGTAACAAAAGAGATTGCACATGGTGTACAACATGAAAATAAAGAATGTACCTGCCAAAATTACAAAACTATACTACTACACGTCATTGGTCAATCTCAATCTGGTTCAGGCAAAACATTCTTAATCAAAATCATCAGCAAGTTCCTTCAACAATTGACAAACAACATACTGTCAGCTGTTGTAACTGCCCCCACAGGTTTAGCTGCCTAAAACGTAGGTGGTGTCACTTTACACTGATTACTACTCCTTCCAGTAGAACACCAAAACAAATAGGAATATTACAAACTTTCTACAGAAGCTGCAATGGAACGATGCAGAGTGTTAAATCAAATGAAAATGCTACTAATAGATGAAGTGAGCATGGTCTCCAACCTAATGTTGGCTTTGATTCACCTCAGATTACAAGAAGTACTCAAAACAAACTACGAAGAGCTATTTGGAGGAAAACACATTATTGTTTTCAGAGTTCTTCTTCAATTGACACCAGTGAAAGGTGAACCTATTTTTAAAACCTTAGGACACAAACTCTGCCGTAAAACTGCTGGCAGCATAGGAAATATCAACCTTTGGCAACATTTCCAAAACAGAGAATTAACAGAAAACATGCGCCAGTCTTCAGACCTCACATACGCCAACATTTTAAAAAAGTATCAGAGTTGGTGTACTATCTCAAGAAGCACAAGCAATATTAAAAACCTAGCAAATCAATGCACTCTATGGCCATAACTCATGTGCTACTGATGCCATGGAACAATTAGCACACACAAATGTCAATTGTATGTCCGTGATGCCAACTCTTGCAAGCTGTTCCAAATTCAATGAAACAATGCTGCAAAAACAAATGCAACCAATAATTGAAATTTGCTCCACAGACAAATTGGACATACATGGTATGACACTACCCATGTGTCAACAAGCCACAACAAGACTAAATACTTTAGAAAACTCTATCTCCAACACAGCTGGTTTGGAGAAAATATTAAAATTATCTTTACAATGTACCAATGACATGGAGCAAGGACTAGTTAATGGAGCACTGGGTACAGTTGTTGGCTTTCACACATATCCACCTGGCAACGACATTCAGTTTGTCAATATTCTCTTTGACAAACTATCAGAAGTAAAAAGGATAGGATGCTCAACAGCTCGATTCCTTCTTTTCAAAGTCATGTATGTACGCAGAGAACAATGTTCTCTAAATCTAGCATACACAGTCACCATTCACAACTCACAAGGTCTTACCCTAGATGAAGCATTGATAGATATTGGGAACACAGTCTTTAAAGAAGGCATGAGCTACAAAGCACTATCATGCTTACGTACACTTGACAGTCTATTTCTAATCAACTTTGATGCAAGCTAAGTGAACGCTGATATTCCAGCATTTTAGAATACAATAGACTACGTTCAATATACACCCCCATCTAAAAACCTACCCTGTTCCAAAAAAAGCAAAACGTTGTAAAAGAAAACTACTTCAAACAGAAATGCAACAGGATCTCATGAAATCCTCCAAAGAGAGTAAAAGAAGCTACTACTTCATCAATTACTACAACCAAAGAAGAATCTACTACTCAAAGTAACTCAGGTACTTCTTCAAAGAAGCAACACACAGTCCGAAGAAATGACTTGGACACAGAACTATCTGGTCCATTCAAATTTTCAAATATAACTGGTGTAAATTGCTACGCGAATGTAGCAATACATATTCTATTCCAATTGCCACCAATTGTTGACAACATTTACTTACACAATACAACCAATTGTGTTTGCAAATGTTAGTCCTTCATAGAAATGCAACCAACAATCCTGACAACACATAAAGTGTTACTGGAATAAGACAAGAATTAGATTACTGTGTTGGAATGGTACAATTCACTATAAACTCACAAGAAGAGCCACAAGAATTTCTAATGTACTTACTACAAGTACTGGAAAACAAAAACATACCTATAAATGAAATCTTCCTGATTTCATACATGTGGAAACATACATGCACTCTCTGCAACAATATGGCACAGGAACTAATCCCTAATGAATGCTTCGTGTATGTATCCATACCTAACTGTGAACCGGTTCCATATCAGCAACTTGTACAAAATGCAAACCATGGCAGATTATGTACTACCTGTAATTCAGATAATCGCTTCACCTTACAAATACAAACACATAGTAAATACGGAATATTAATGCTTCTACTTTACAATGCAGATGGTACCAAAAACAACGGTAAACTGACTGGATTCACACATGGTCAAGTATCACTTGGTAAGAAAATCGTCAAACAATAGGTATAATCTACCACACAGGAGCCACAACCAATGCAGGTTACTACACTGCATATATAAAAAAGAATTGTGGATGGTTCGAATCTAATGATAATACCATTACTCTAAAGTAGACATTACCAGCAAATTTTATAAACGCTTATTTAATATTCTTAAAACCAAAATTTAATAACTAATCTGTACATGAAAAATAATTAAACTTCAATTAGAAAACTATAAACAGTTAGAATATGCCAACAGGTATCTAACTGCCCCAAAAATTTACAACAACCCAACAGATAGATGAGTAACTTGAAAATATACATAAAAAACTATAACCAGTTAGAATATGCCAACAGGTATCTAACAATCTGCAACAAGTCAACAGATAGAACATTAGCCAGAAACAATAAATAAACACTGAAAAGAAAGAAAGAAATATATTTTACCATAACATTTTTTTTTAATCCAGCATGGATTTTTTTTGACATAGACCCAATGATTTAAGAAACAAACAAAGAAACTGAGCAAATTGCACAGTACACTTGTTTGTAAACTACTAAATATAAGGTTCGAAATAATGCAGAAATGCCTATTGTGCAATGCAATAATTCATTATAAACTACCTACACTAACATGATATTTTCTTTAATCACATAAATTGAGTCATGAAAAAATATATCCCATCATAAAAAATCAAACAGTGAGTATATTATAATTCAACCCACAAATACTGCTCCATAAAACAACCATTGAAGCAAACATCTAACCATACACCACAATTCAAAATATTTCTATGGGTTTTATGGCTATGGCCGAAGGCCGTAGGCCGTAGGCCATGCACCCAAGAGTGTAGGCCCTGGCCAAAACCACCACAGCATAACACACCCATTAACTATGCTATATGGGCGTTTATTATGTGCACGGACAGCAGCGGTGACCGCGGACATGACAAACACATCAGGGATGCCTGCCACCTAAAGAAATACAGCATTTGACCCATCTCTTACTCCCCCACCCTCCGCAAGCACTCTTACATACTAACACACTCCCCAAAGTTTTATTTTTCCCCCGTTCATTGCCGCGTTGTCTGCGGATGTCTGCGGATCCAAGATGGCGGACGCATCAAAACAATATGACACACCTCACGCTTCATACCAGCCAATCAGCGAACACATCGTATGTCCGTGGACATGACGCAAGCCGATTAGCCAATCGGTGTCCTGTCCGCGGAGCAAACAAGGAAATGTGTCCACGGAGCGGACATATATATCACTTATTTTTTGACACCTACTTTTTGGTCGTTTTAATAAAAGAACTACAGGACAGATTTCCACCAAATTTACAAAAGTACGCTTTCAGGACCAAGCCTCTGCTTCTGCTGCAAATTTGGTGAAAATCCGTCCAGCGGTTTGGGCTGTAGGCGTGAGCAAAGTTTTTTCCCAATTCACTCTGGGAAAAAAATACATTTTGGGACCCCCCTATAACCTTGGCCCCCTTGGACCAAACCTCACCAAACTTTGCAAAAATTAAGAGTGGGCCATATACTCTTTTTGCAAAGTTTGGTGTGAATTTGTCCACAGGGAGTGAATTTATAAGCCACCCAAAAAGTGCTCTTCCTATGGGATTAGCAATTTAACCATAACTACACGGCCACTACCGTGGGCTGTGTAATGACAGTTGGAAGGAAGCTAATAAACAATAACAGCATACTAGTAACACCCATATATTGTAATACCCAATTTTCAGAACAATATATAGTTTACCAAATGAGAATCAAGCAGGCAGAAAATCAGGTTTTGTAAATATTTGTTTTGCAAGATAGGGTGGTCATGAGTGTTATAGCTGCCCTAGATATTCTATTGCAAACTGTAGCTGGAAGATGGACATGCAACCAAAAGTTTATTGGGAAACTTTTTGAACAGATACCCCTACCACACATATAGGAGGAAGACAGTATACTTGCCGCTGGTGGTTAGTAGTGAGGTGTTATAAAAAGCTTTCAAACCACTCCCACATTTTGAAGGATCCAAGAGAAGTTGAATTATTAGCAACATGTGCCATCTTGGTAGTGACACTAGTTTACAGGATAGGTAGCTGTGGCTTGAATAATTAAAGCACAATTAACGCATGGGATAGAAAAACATTGTTTTTTTTTTTCCAAAATAAATACAGATCAAACGATGTATCAGTCACACAGACCCATGTATGGATTAAGACATTATTTTCTGCATCACTAGCTACTAGATTAGTAGCTATTTTACTGCCCATTTTATCCGCATAGGAACATGCTTTTGTTCTTCGAAGAACTACCGTCGCATACGCAAATGTGTTAGCCGTCGTGGTGCGCTATGCACTGGCACCTGAAATACACACCCGTCAATCTTCTTTCTCAAAGTGAGGAAGGCTTTTGACAAAGTCTGGTTGGAGATGTTGGTGCCAGGTACTTGCATGAACCAACTCACGCCAAAATGTCTGCACGTTGTAGAGAGCCTTTTTTTCATGACTTGGGTAACTGTAGCAGATATTCTTTTTCAATTGCTGTGATAAAAGAAAAGATCATGTTAGTTTAGGTAGTTTATTAAGACTTATTACATTGCATAAAAGACATTTCTGCTTTATTTTGACCCTCATATTTAGTAGTTTACAAACAAGTGTACTCTGCAATTTGCTCAGGTTCTGTGTTGGTTGCTTAAATCATTGGGTCTGTGGGAAAAAAATCCATGTTGGATTAAAAAAATCCTATTTTGTTATGATACAGTACATTTCTTTCTTTGTTTTCAGTGTTTCTGGCTAATATTGTGTTGGCTTGTTGCAGGTTTTTAGATACCTGTTGTCGAATTGTAACTCGTTATCATTTTTTATTCATATTCTCAAGTTGCTAGTCTATCTGTTGGGTTGTTGCAGATTCCTGGGGCAGTTAGATACATGTTGGCATATTCTAACTGGTTATTTCTTGTTATAGTTTAGTGGTATTTATTTATTTGTTTGGTTGTTGCAAAATCTTGGGGCAGTTGGATACCTGTTGGCGTATTCTAACTGTTTATTTCTTCTTATAATTTAGTGGTATTGATTTACATTTTTGGTTGTTGCAGAACAGTTAGATACCTGTTGGCGTATTGTAACTGTTGATAGTTTTCTAATTGAAGTTTTATTAATGTTTATGCACAGATCAGTTATTAGTGGTATTGATTTATTTGTTTGGTTGTTTCAAAATCTTGGGGCAGTTAGATACCTGTTGGCGTATTGTAACTGTTTATAGTTTTCTAATTGTAGTTTTGTTAATGTTTATGTACAGATTATTTATTAAATTTTGGTTTAAGGAGTTTAAATAAGGGTTTATAAGATTTGCTGGTAATCTCTGCTTTAGAGTAATGGTACTATAATTACATTCGAACCATCCACAATTAATTTTTATATATGCAGTGTAGTGACCTGCAATGGTTGTGGCTGCTGCGTGGTAGATTATACTTATTTTTGTGAAGGTTTTCTTACCAAGTGATACTTGACCATGTGTGAATCCACTCAGCTTGCAGTTGTTTTTGGTACCATCTGCATTGTAACATATAAGCATTAATATTATGTATTTACTATGTGTTTGTATTTGTAAGGTGGAGCGATTATCTGAATTGCAGGTAATATATAATCTGCCATGGTTTGCATTTTGTACAAGTTGCTGAAATGGAACGGATTCACAGTTTGGTAGGGATACATACACGAATCATTCATTAGGGATTTGTTCCTGTGCCATATTGTTGCACAGACTGCATGGATGTTTTCACTTGTATGAAATCTGGAAGATTTCATTTTTATGGTATGTTTTTGTTTTCCAGTACTTGTAGTAAGTACATTATACATTCTTGTGGATCTTCTTGTGAGTTGATAGTGAATTTGACCATTCCAGCACAGTAGTTCAATTCTTGTCTTATTCCATGAACACTATATGTGTTGTCAGGAATCTTGCTTGCATTTCTATGAAGGACTAACATTTGCAAACACAATTTGTCTGTATTGTATAAGTAAATGTTGTCAACAATTGGTGGCAATTGAAATAGAATATTTATTGCAACATTTGCATAGCAATTTACAACAGTTATATTTGAAAATTGGAATGGACCAGATAGTTCTGTGTCCAAGTCATTTCTTCGGAGTGTGTGTTGCTTCTTTGAAGAAGTACCTGAGTTACTTTGAGTCGTAGATTCTTCTTTCGCTGCCGTAATTGATGAAGTATTAGCTTCTTTTACTCTCTTTAGAGGATTTGCAGTGACATCCTGTTGCATTTCTGTTTGAAGTAGTCTTCTTTTACAACATTTTGTATTTTGTGGAACAGGATACGTTTTTAGATGGAGGATGTATAGTGAATGTAGTCTATTGTATTCTAAAATGCAAGGAATATCAGCATTTACTTTACTTGCATCAAAGTTGATTAGAAATAGATCATCAAGTGTATGTAAGCGTGATAGTGCTGCGTAGCTCATGCCTTCTTTAAAGACTGTGTTCCCAATATCTATAAATGCTTTATCTAGGGTAAGACCATGTAATTTGTGAATGGTGGCTGCATATGCTAGAGTTAGAGAAAATTGTTCTCTGCGTACATACATGTCTTTAAAAAGAAGGAATCGAGCTGTTGAGCATCCTATCCTTTTTACTTCTGATAGTTTGTCAAAGAGAATATTGACAAACTGAATGTTGTTGTCATGTGGATATGTTTAAAAGCCAACAACTGTACCAATTGCTCCATTAACTAGTCCTTGCTCCACGTCAACGTTACATTGAAGCATTACTCTACAGTTTAAAGATAATTTTAATATATTCTCCAAACCAGCTGTGTTTTATAAGGTATTTAGTCTTGTTGTGGCTTGTTGACACATGGGTAGTGTCATACCATGTACATCCAGTTTGTCTGTGGAGCAAATGTCAATTATTGGTTGCATTTCTTTTTTCAACATTGTTCCATTGAATTTGGAACAGCTTGCAAGAGTTTGCATCAAGGACATACCGTTGACATTTTGTGTGCTAATTGTTCCATGACATCAGTAGCACATGAGTTATGGCCACAGTTTTAAATATTGCTTGTGCTTCTTGAGATAGTACACCAACTCTAATACGTTTTAAAATGTTGGCGTATGTGAGGTCTGCAGACATTTGTGATGTCATCTTTGATGTCCTGGGTGTTAGTCTTAGCAGTGCACGGTGGTGGCGAGAGTTATGGTTGCTTAGCTTAGCATAAATGGGGAATTTCTGGGGTTTTTCGGTTTTACTTGGAACCATAACGTCCTTTTAACGTTTCTTTTACTGAATTTCATAGGTTTTTAGTAGCGCAACTTAACCATAATGTCCCTTCAACAAAGTTTTTTTCACTGAATTTCATAGGTTTTTAATAGCGCAAATTAACCATAACGTCCCTTCAACAACGTTTTTTTCACTGAATATAGTTTGTTTTGAGTACTTCTTGTAATCTGAGGTGAATCAAAGCCAACATTAGGTTGGAGACCATGCTCACTTCACCTATTATAGTAGCATTTTCATTTGTTTTAACACTCTGCATAGTTTCATTGCAGCTTCTGTCGAAAGTTTATAATATTCTAATATGTTTTTTTTTTCTACTGGAAGGAGTAGTAATCGGTGTAAAGTGAAACCGCCTATGTTGTAGGCAGCTAAACCTGTGGGGGCAGTTACAACAGCTGACAGTTTGTTGTTTGTCAATTGTTGAAGGAACTTGCTGATGATTTTGATTAAGAATGTTTTGCCTGAACCAGCTTGACCACTGACGTATAGTAGTATAGGTTTGTAATTTTGGCAGGTACATTATTTATTTTCATGTTGTACACCATTTGCAATTTATTGTGTTACTTCTTGAAAAATGCTATGCTGCTCATTGTTCAGTTTTGATTGCAGTACAGTTAAGTCTTCTGTATCTTCTTCATAGTGAGACATGGGACCTCATTACACGGATGGCGGTAAGGGTTTACCAGTACCGTTATTTTACCGGTACCGGTAAATCCTTACCGCCTTACTATGAGGTCCCTTTGCGGGTTGGGGAATTTAACGCCTGCTTTTTGCAGGCGTTAAAAACCAACCCGCAAAGGGACCCAGGGAGCTAATTACGGTACCGCAATTTGCGGTACCGTAATTAGCGCCTTCCCCATTCCCATAGAGCCCTATGGGGCAAAAATGGGAATGGGGAAGGGCAATGGTGGAAGGGGGAATTACCGCCCCGCCAACCTTGGAATGGGGCGGTAATTCCCCTTTCCGCTAAGGCGGTGCCGGTATTTTACCAGCATGAACCATGGCGCTAATAGCGCCATGGTTCTCCGCCATCCGTGTAATGAGGCCCATGGTGTTTTCTATGTCTGTCATAGCTAATTCTGCCTCATTTGCTATTAGTGGCTCTCCCAGTGGTTCTTGGCTTCCTGTTACAGAAGGTTGACTACTGTCGGGAGTGTCCTTATCTAGTTGGGCCTGGAGTTCTTCTTCGTGTCGCTGTTCATTGTGCAACATTGTTTTGTACTGTGTAAAGTTTACATCCGTTATAGTGCTTTCATTTGCTTTGAAAGCGTCTTCATAGGAGTCATAGATATCTAGTAACTCTTCTTCTTTTCTCCATGGTTTAAAAAGTTGTAGCAGGGACATGTAATACAGTTCTTTATGGTGAGGAGTTTTGAATGACAATTTGATATGATTAATTAAGTTTTGTTTGGTAAGTTTCACTAAGCTGCCTTCACAATTTGTCACTCTGTATCTACCTTTAATTTCATCAAGTTTTATATTATTTGTGTATGTGAAGTTTTGGACTATGTGGTGCAGACACATGGTTTTCAAAGTGGTGCTTCTGTTTGGGTAGTATGTGTCTAGTAAAACATTTTTCAAAATGTCTTGGCTGTTAGGATCATTTTTGGCTATTGTTTCTAAGTCGTATGATTTGAGAACTCTTTTTCTAGATTTAGCAGGACCAAGACTTAGCCATACTATATTTTCAGATTTTCCATACAAAGCAGTACCGGTCAAATGATCTACAGTCTGCAGCTTCATAGCAGCCACATTCTCCATGAGAGAGCATTTTTATGCCTAAGCTGTACAATTTCTGAGACAGTGTTTTGTCTGATAATAGGTAATCCCAGAGGTCTTGAAGCTCTGTTTTTTCTGCTTTTCTTAAGTAGGCTGTAACATATTGTGGAACTGCACTGGGATTGTTTGCAATGTACTGCACATCTATGTTTGCATTCCATAAGAGGGCAATGATTGCATTGTAATCATTGATATATTTTGCTTCTTCTGTTCTTTTGATGTAACATGTGTTCTTAGGTGATTTACCTTTAACACTATTTCTAACTGAAGACATGAAGTTGTTCATGTCACCTGTTTCTGTAACTGGTCTAGGGAAACTAAAGCGGCATTTGGTGTAGTATTTCTCTTTGTTTTTGTATTTGCGATGACAATATTTCCCACATTTGTGTCTTTGAAATTGAACAATTTGTGCATGAAGATCACTATTTGTTGCTTCTGATGGAATTTCACAAGTGACATATTTTTTGATAAACTGTAAAACAGCAGCATCACTGTCTTGTCCAAATTTAGGAGCATCTTTAATCCATAAAAGCATGTGGATAGGTGTTGCTCCTCTAGCTTGGTATTCTTTTCTCAGAATGAAGTGTTGCACTTCTCCGAGGGGAGGAACAATTTTATTACAAAGAAAGTGTAGCATAGCAATGAAGCAATGATGGAAATATCTTAAAACATTAACAGGATCTAGAGAGCAAAGTTCTCCAGGTGTTAGTATATCTACGTTTGTTTTTGTTTGATATGCGTAGGAAATCATGTAAATCTTCCCATGCATATTCTGCACTACTTAATGTAACAAACCACGTGGGTGGGCCAAGGTTTTTTTATCATACAACGTACATCTCGGTGATGTCGGAACCAGTACTCTTTAGTACCATGCATGTTTGCTAACAGATTTGTAATGCTTGATTGTAAAACCTCATCTTTCTCTTGCACTTTTTGTAGTAATTGCGTAGCTGACATATTTTGAAAGTGGTTACCTGATTTCAATGTGTGTGCAACTCTGTAGCATAGAGTTGCTAGTTCACTTTCAAAGAGTAGGTGGAATATGTATTCCAGATTTTGTCTAAATCTGGGATCTTCAGAATACATTGTTAACGAGCGGTATTCTGATGCTGTTATCTGAATCGATCTATCATCGTACCTTCCTCCTTTCCTAGTAGGAAAGAGTAGAGGAAAAGCATATGCTTCTATACTTTTTACCCATATGCTGATTGGTAATCCTTTGGTTTGTCGCATTTGGTACGTTTCTAGTGCATCATCTATGGTGTCTTTAGAGTGTAATGGATGAATTGTATAATGGTCTAAAATATTGGATACTGTAGCGGATCTAGAAGTTCAAATTGACCAGTTTTCTGGTGACTCTTGAATTATTTCCGTGGTTTCCCTCAAGTTTTCTTCAATATTCATTTCTTTGTAGTATTTCTTATTGTCTTTTAGACATTGCAAGGCTTGTCTAACTTTATGTAAGTCTACGAGTTGTTGCCAAATGTTTTTGTCTTTTGTTGGTACACCATTTACCAAGACAATTAAAGATTGCTCTATTGAACATTGCACTCCTAGAGTGTGCACATTTTCTTTCAGATCAAATGGTAAATAAACTACTTTGCCACAAATGCCTTTCACTAATTCAAAGTGAGTGTTTTTGGTTGAAGGCGTATTATTGCTTGAAATGGGTGCACTGTTTGAATTATGACGCTCTCATATAAATTGAGTTTTTGCAGGGGTTTTGGTAGTGGGAATAAAAGTTATTTGTGATAGCATGTGAAGGAGTTTGGTTGTTGTCAAGTTCTGTAGTGCATTAAGTGCAAAATATTAAGGGGTCAGTTTTTTTGTATTTGTTTTCTGCTATAAGGTGGAGAGCTAATTCAAACCATTTGGAATCTTCACTGTCTTGTATTTTGTATGTTACGTCTACAGTTTTTGTGTTACTTTTATAAAATGTTCTGCGGCAACACACACACACATGGTTTGGTACTTCAGTGGATGTACTTTTAAATTTTAGTATTTATTTTTTGTATGTGTGTAGTAGAAGATTGCCACCTGTACAATTGTTGCTAGTCTGCTGTAAAGTTATTGCATTTTGTAAGTGGCTTTCACTTCCAACATATTTTCTTTGGATGTGCTCTATTTCTTCAAGTATGTCTTTGGCTGTACCACATAGAAGAGTGTTATTTAAATTGGTTAGTGCTATAGCAGGACTTTTAGCATAGTACAGTTTATAGACTAGATTTCTTATAGTTGAATGATGTGTTGATATCATGTTGATATGATGGAAGGTGCTTTTGCAAATACGTCCTGAAATGCAGGCTAATGAATGTCCTTGTAGTTGTGTGTATTTGCGCACTGGACAGATATCTATATTTTGTAGTAGATTCATTTTGATTTTGTCTTTGCTTTTCACATACTGATTGAGGAACTGGCATAAAGATTTGAATTTTTTTGACGTGCATGGCCATTTGTATACTGGACGTTCTGGTTCAGTCGCATGGAGAGGTGATACTGAATTTTCTGGGGATATTTTTGTAAGCAGTATTTCTTGTTTCATTATGGTATTATTAAGTTTTTCATACCCTCGCCCACTGCTATGTATGGCAATTGTGTTAGCTTGCTTTTTCTGTATGCTTCTTCATTGAAATATGGTTCTATGCTTGTGGTGTGACTCCATTCACCTCCACAGATATTTAAGAAGTTATTTTTGTTGACATTCCTTTTATTAAGAAGTCTTTTTTGTAATTTAATAGTTCATTTTGTAAGTGGTTTCATTCTGTTTAACACTAAAATAAATAACTTCTTTTTGAGAAGGATTGCACTGTCTATGAGAGCTTCTAAGATTAATTTCCAATGGTTTTAAGGGTTGTGCATGATTTCTCTCCTGATTGAATAAGATTCTGAAGGACTCTGTGCCGGAATTTTTTTTCTAAAATACTTCTTTTTTTGGTATGGTTACTTGCCACTACATCAAGATTTAAAGGAGCAGTGTTAGCAGTAGTGGTAGCAGAATTCTTGTTGATCACTTTCTGTTTCGTTTTACATTTTGAAAGAGGAGGGAACGTTTTTGTACTGGAAGCCTGTTTTGTTTTGCTTACTGACTCTATTAGATCTTTTGTTTGAACTTTTTGTACACATTCGGCTAGAGATGGATGCTTATTTTGGACACTTTTATTTTCATTTGCTCTACTTCTTCGTTGCTTTCTACAGACTTGCTTTTTGATAGGCATTCTTTGGGGTCTGTTGAAAAGAAGGTATGGGTTGGGCTGTTCTGCAATTTATGTGTGCTGTGTGCATGAGTGTCTGACTATGATGTTAAGGATGTATATGGTGGTGTGTCATTGTGCACTGGACAGCTACAACTAGTTGGAAAGGCTATTCTTGTATTTGTGTGTTAGTACTAATAATAAATCTAATGGTATAGAATTAAAACTGTTATTTTTTCTGCAATACTAACATTCTCGGGGCTGAGTTATGCCATTTGTGTTTCGAAAAACTGGGATTTATGCGTCATTGTGCCTGCAAACCCCTGTTTAACCAATGGGGATTTGTGGACAGAATGGTGCACAAATTTCTTTTGTTTGGTGCACAAATTCCATGAAGCAACCCCACAGATTGTTTCAGTAACAGTAAGAATATTATGGTAGTATTGTACTTACTTTTTTGTTTGGAATGAGCAGGTTTCTTCTGAGTTGTTGTTTGTACTTCAGATGCTGCTGCTTTCCAGGAGAGTGGTCTTCACTGCAATTGTAAAAGAAAGAAGTTAGTAATTCTGTGTGTTTATAGCACTAATGTTAATGTAGACGTTGATTTTTATGTTTTTGTAGTAGTATTCTTGTTTGATAACTGAACATAGTGTGTGCATGCAGTTTCCTTTGACTATGTGCAGCCTTTATATTTTACTTACAATATGTTAGTTCAACATGCTTTGCAAATGAGTACAATACTAAGTATATGAAACTCACTTGGTTTCTTAGGGCTGTGTTATTGCATGTTAGGAGATAGAAGAAATAATGATGTATTTGTTTTCCAATTTTTGTAAGATAAATGGCAGAAACTGTATAGAAAAGCCTAGAATGTATGTGTTTGTGAAGGTGTGGGTAATAAAGCAGAAGGATGTGATGTACAGGGAGTGGTGTTATTTCAGCTGTGAGCTTTTCAATGATGTGTCTATCTGTGTGAGGGTATAAAGATGCATGAACTTATCCTGGCTGTGTGTAATTTTATAATACACTACTAAATGTTTTTCTACAATTATACTGTTATTTCTCCCATCTTTTAATATTATAATTTTGTAGATAGTTGTGTGTGTAAAAAAATAATTTAGACAGCAGACAGGTTTGGAAGTGACAGTTGATTATAGCAGATGGGAAAAATAATAGTAAGTTCATTTTATAAGTTATACAGGTTAAGTGGCAGTTACTTTGTTTATATGCATTTATAAGAGTTGTATATGTACTGTGCATAAAATATGCATACCTGTGGTTTGTATTCATGTATTTGAATATGCATGCAGCTGCAAGTAGGAATCTTGGACACTTGTACAGTAGTTTTATTTAGTAGGTGCTTTCCAATGATATGAGACTTGTACTCAGAGTGATCAACAGTAAATGTGAAGTGCTGAACTCTGATGATGGAGTTAGATGTAGAGGTCTTGGATGTTATTGGTGGATGGTTGTGTGACTGCTTAGCTGTATCCAATGAGGGAATGGCACAGAGAGTGAAGTGGAAAGGGTAGAAGGGCTGTCTAAGAGTTATGCGGTTCGCGGACACCTCAGTTGTCCGCCAACAGGGCGTGCCACATCCGGGGTTTTCCAGAAAATCCAGCATGGAAAGGGTACTGTAGGGATTAGCCCATCAGGTGTTGAGGTTGTGGATTTGTGCTGAAAGAGGCTGTGTGTAGTGAAGATGTCCGAGGTGGAGCATGCAGGTTGTTGGTGCCTGGAGAGATGTTTGTGCATGGTTTAAAGCAGTATGCTCAATGCAGGCATGTGGCAAACAATTTTGATGTTAAATGAGTGAAGGTGGTGTGGAGCACTGTGTCTGATTGCAATGTACAGGGAATTGTACAAGTTTGTGAAGATATGGGCAGGATGAACAGTCCCCATGTAGAAGTTTTGCACTGTGGTGCTTTCCATTTGGGCTATGTCAGTGGCCCTACTTTGTTGCCATATTTGGAACACTTGGTTCAAGCAGTAATGGACATCCTTCCAAATGCCAAACTTATTTTTTCTGGATTAGTACCTAGGGCAATATGGGACAATACTTCTGTTTTTTTTCCTCAGCAAAACATTGCTAGGTGTGCAATCAACTGAGGCATGTGTGTGTTCATGCTTAGAGCTGGTATGATCTTCTGTAATAATGAGAATATTGATTCCAGTAATGCTGTTTATTTTAAAGAAGATGGCATTTCTTTATCTTTTATGGGAAATGTCATGCTGTTCTGGAATATATGGGTGGCTTTGGAGAAGGTTATGTGAAGATTTTAGGAGTAAACTAAGGAAAAAAAAGAAAAAAAAAAACAAAATAACAGGTGTCTGTCAAGCATCTGCAAAAAAACAAAAAAAACGGCTCTTTTCAGAGCCAACCTCAAAGGGGAAATGGGGCACACTATTTAAATTTACATTCGCCACGCTCAGAGAGTTTGTTAGAAAGTCTTTTTTCTCAGAGAAGTACAGATAGCCATGGCTGTGTTTTTCAGAAAACAGATTATCTGGATTTTGGGAGACTCATGGATCATTGATTGGAGGTGCATGCAGAACGCTGTGGAGTAGCTGCAGATCTTGGATTCCCTTATGTGGAAGTGCATTCTCATGGAGTGCGTGGAATGAAGTGGCTGTACTTGGTACCTCTCTGTGCTACTTTGGAGACACAGCATCATCCAGACATAATTATAATTCATTGTTGAGGGAACAGTTTAGGACATGTGTCTGGAATTTCTTTGCAATTTTCAATAAAGTAATTTTTTCTCATATTGCGCATAGACAAATGTGGCTGCGTTCTTCTTCATTTGGTCCACAAATGGAGAAAGCGAGGCGCAATGTCAATAAGGCTGTTTGTGCTTTTTTAAGAGATGTCGGCATGTCCTCCTTTCACAATGAAAATATTATTTTTTGTAGCACATACATTTTTCGCAGAGATGGTGTTCATCTTACTTATGCTGGCAATCAGATTTTTCTGAGAAATGTACAAAATGCATTGCAACCTTTTTTGGAATTACAGCCATCCATTTTGCAGTAGATGTTGACCATTTGAAGTTTTTCAATCACAAACAAACACCACCAAAAGGCTCTTTTCAGAGCCACCACTTCCTCCCAGAGAAAAGTGAAATGGTTTTGATAGCACCCCATAATTTTACATGTCCGCGAACTGTCCGCAGACTTCTAAAAAAAATGCTAAGGGCTGTGCTCCATTTATTTGCCACTTCTATTTTTAAACTGTGAAAGGTGGCTCTAAAAATAGCCTTTTTTTAGTTTTTTGTTGTTTTATATATTTTTTTTGTTTTGTACACACGACACACAAGGAAAGGAGGGGAAAGGAGGGTAAGGAAGGGACGCCAACCACTGGGATGAGAAAGGGCAGGTGCAGAGAGGAAGATGTAGGGTGGACCTTATTTAGGTAGTGGGCAGACCTTCTCATGCTCCGTGACCACCGCCTTGAAAGCACTCCGAAGACTCTCCCCCCTGCAGAATACTGCATCGCAGTACATATACAATATTGTGACCCTCGAAAGGTAAGGGTCAAGAGCATCATGGATTGACTGTGTGGCAGCTGGAGGGATGCGCTGTCCCACAGTAGTGTTTCTTGTGGTGACAGGAGCTGAAACGGAGGATGTTGTAGAGGAACTCAACCTACTACGTTTATCACAAGGTACAATCTTGCGAATGGCACCACCGTGGAACAACTTTAGATGTCGCTTCATGGATGTCGTACCAAAGCTGTACAAACCAGGCCTCCCATGTCTCAGCACCATTTTGCACTGGTTGCAGGTGACCTTGTTCGCACGTGCTTTTGGACTGTCACCTGGAATGGTAAACAACCACCACACCCAAGACTCACGGCGAGTGCTGGTAGTAGGGACTTCCACTACCTCATCCTCTTCATCCTCCTTCTCGACATTCTCATGCCTGTTCCCCTCTGCAGGCCCCTGGGGAGGTTTGATTATGCAACAGCAACAGCAAAGGCTGCAAAAGCAGGTCAATCTTCAATAGTAGAAACACAGAATGAAGATGAGCTCTGGGGTGTGGCCTTTTATAGGTGTGCAGGTGCGCGCTCCGCGGACAGATCAAACACCCAAAAAAGGCTCAAAAAGTTCCAAAAAGTATTTAGAAAGCCAGAGTCATTGTCTGGGACATGTGCAATGGTGAATTTTCTACTGTAAAATACTTTGGATTGCCGAAAAAAGTACTTTTTAAATGTTCAGGGATCTGGACAGTGTCCGCAAATCAGGACACACGCTCAGCGTGGGTGCGGTCACATGATGATGTCGCGAACACGTCCATGAATGGGACAGGGTCCGCAGGACACCAAATGTGTAGGACCGGTCCAGCGCATTCGCGCGGTTGTTCTACTGACATTGTTCAGGTCCTCAAACTAATTAAAAGTGACACACGTGAGACGGACAGTTAGGGACAGGCGCGATGTTCGTAGGACTTCTGGGTGTCATGCGCCTGTGCGTAGAACTTCTACGATGAGTATGGACACGTATGGTGTCCTTAGGACACCTCCATTATGGTTAATTGCAGATATTTCAGACACCGACTGTGTTCTAAGAACAGTTTCATCTTGCTTGCAAAATGTGCGGATAGGTATAGTGTCCTTAGGACACCACCATTTTGATTATTTCCGGACATCCCGGACACCGAGTATGTTCTAAGAACAATTCCATCTTGCTTGCGAAGAGTACGGGTGGGGAAAGTGTTCTTAGGACACCTCCATTTTGGTTACTTACAGACATCCCGGACACCAACTATGCTCTAAGAACAGTTTCTATCTTGCTTGCGGACAGTACGGACAGGTATAGTGTCCTCAGAACACCACCATTTGGTTAAATGCAAACATTCTGGACACCCGCGCTGTCCGCAGACACCCCAAATGCCTTTTAAAGACACAAAGGAATGAAGTAACAACACATATAATATTTATTATTGTATACAAATATAACTTTTATGAAAGAGGGGGGAAGCAGAAACTGACACAAATACAGGGGAATTAGGGGTTTGTGAGGATCGATCTGAGGGGATGAAGGGATAGAAGTCTCATTAGAACATTTTTCTTGGTGGTGAGGGTCTGGGGATAGTTTACTGGGACATGGAGAGGGGGAACAGGTGCATGTGGGACAATGATATTTAATTTTTTCTTGTATGTGGTCCTCTACAAAATGTTTCAAAAGATAGAAATTTTCCATAATCATATTAATTTTTTGTTCCATGCACTGTAGAGTATTTTCAAATGTCTCTTTTGCTGTATTATTTTCAATGTTTGTATGGTTTGTTAAAAAAAAAATATATATATATATATATATATGTTAAGTACACATAAAGTAATGATTATTAGTTTTCTTACATAGAGAAGTGTGTACCATTAGTATCACTGTCTTCAGACATTTCCTCATGTGGAACATTTTCTTCAAGCCATTCCAAAGTACTGGACATGTCTGTGTAAAAAAAAATATATATACTTTTAGTGTACCAAATATAGATAGTTTAGAAATATATAAGAAACATGAAGTTTACTTACTAGTTTCTGGTAAGTTGTGTTCTTACTGTTGTGTAGGTCTGCTGTTGCTCCTAGCTGTGCAGTTTCTGTGAGGTAATTTTGTTGGAAGCATATCTTTTTTGTTTTGGTATATTCCATTTTAGTACACATGGTATATAAATGAACGGTTGATGTGTTACTCATATAGGTTGCACTTCTTATTTATTGTTACATATAATGTGTTTATGTGCTGCTTTTTTAACTTGTTCAGTGTTTATATGGCATGATAGAACAATCTAAGATACCCCCTGAGTTTTGGGTACTCTTGATGTTGTTTGTGTCGTCCGCGGACATCAAAATCACTACCAGAGGGCTCAGCATGTATATAAAGTAAACATCTATCAAATTCATAGCATGTATATGTATATTCAGTAAAAAAAACTTTGATAAAGGGACGTTATGGCTCCAAGTAAAACCGAAAAAACCCTGAAATTCACCAGTTATGGTAAGCTAAGCAACCATAACTCGCGCCACCACCGTGCATTGCTTAGACTAACACCCAGGACATCAAAGATGACATCACAAATGTCATTGATGACATCACTGATGACATCACATGTGCATTTACTTTTCATTAAAACTCTGTACAACGGATTCTTATTATAATGTTGACAAAAAAGTGTCAAGGATCATTGGAATAGATGTCTTGAGCTATGTAGTGCATTATTCAATGCATTGATATAAATAGCATTCTATTATGAAGTTGTTTACAGTGTACTAAGCGACTCATGTATAAATATAAGCATTCTGTGCATCATACATGATGGAGGTGTAATATTCATAATCTTCATCTGTTGAATAGTGAAATGATAAATACTTTGTTATTAGAGTTGTGTGTACTGTGCAACATGTAATAAGTAGCTAATGAAACCCACTTCCTATATAATTTCATTATTACATACAAAACAAAAAAACACAAAAACACATACAAATATGAGTCTATACAGGGAAAGTGAAGTATAAAAAAAACGCAGTAGAACCAGAAATTGTTCATAGCCTACCTGATTATCTTTATGCACAGAAATGATTGTTCTGCTTCAAACCTACTACTTACCTATGAATAACTATCACATGATTTGACTGCACCCTAAAGAAAGTAATCTGAATACAAATATGAGCATATCCAGAGAAAGTACAGTAATAAAGAAACAGCAGAACAATAAGAAAGTGTTGATAACTTCACTGATTGTCTTCATATACAGAAAGCATTGGTATCTTTCAAGTGTGTATTTTCCCTATGTATATGTTTCATATGCTATGAGTGAACCCCAAATGAATTACTGTAACAACATAATTGAAGTATAAGTCTACAAATATAGTACTTTTTGATTTCTTTGTCCCTAAGTATTACTGGCTAAGATATATCACTAAAGGAAAGACCATGGAGCCAGACATGTGATGTCATCAGTGATGTCATCAATGACATTTCTGATGTCATCTTTGATGTCCTGGGTGTTAGTCTTAGCAATGCACGGTGGTGGCGCGAATAATGTCCCTTTAACAATGGTCTATAATGAAGTGGATTGTAGCATTGCAAATGAATAATACAATTCAGGTTCGGCTGCGGAATGATGGGTTGCTGACTGCCAACATTGAAACAAGGTTGTCTGCTAGCCTCTGCTATATTTAATTTCTTTTTAGCGGATATAGGCTATAGTTTTGCAGGCCTGCTTACGGATCCGCCTAAATTACAGGGGTCAGCGAGAAATTGGCTCTTATATGCAGACGATTTGATCCTTATATTTAAAACACCATCTGGGCTGAGAACTTTATTGAATGCTCTAGATAAATATGCCCTAGAAAACCGCATTAGTATTAATACTAGTAAAACACAAACAATGCAGTTTGGTAAATCAAATCAAAGACAGTATCAATGGCAAATACAAAATACTACACTACAGTTCATTAGGACGTATATTTATCTGGGAGTTTGTGTTCATAATAATTATGATGATAAGCCATATGAGGATCATATGAAAATTAAATGTCAGACTGCAAACTCTCAAATGTGCATAATAAGAGCTAAATATTGTAAGTTTTCAATATCCCCCTTAATAATATATTACAAGCAAAAACTGGTGCCAATAATACTCTATGGTGTGGAGACAAGAAAATGTCAGACGTATGAATATTGGACGAAATGGGAAGGATCTTATGGGAAAAAATCATTGATACTTCCCATGTCTGAATCCATGGTTATTATTCGGCATGTACAAATGGAAAATATGTCAACTGTACAGGAAATGCATTATGCAGGGAAATAATAACAGTTTGTTAAATATAATATCAAAACATCTAAAGCAAGGAAATGAGTGCTTCGTGAAGACTGGGTGTAAATTTGCGTCAAAATCATTACAAGGAGCTGGGATAACTGTAAGAATGTTGATGGAGAATCCTGATAAGGCCAAGCAAAAATGATGGATGTCTGATTGGATTAAAACGAGATCAAAGTGCATGGAATTACATACATTTCAAGCAGATCCATTCGGTCTAAAAGTACATGGTCAAGTAGAAGCATATCTACAGCGGTCTCCTAACATTACACATCGGGCAGATTAATAAAGATTTAGACTGAATTTCTGGCCTACCAAACTGGCAAAAGATACCAATACAGGCAATACATTGCAGATTTTGTAATGAATATCCAGAAACGATAAAACATTTGATGGTTGAATGTGGAAACCTTCAGGAAAAGAGAATTGCTTATTTTAAATGTTATTTTACTGAGTCAGTTGCTCTAGAATTACTCAATTTGGCTATATGATATTGAATATCAGTCACATCGAATTCCATATTATTTTGCTGATATGGATCATTTATTTCAATACTAAGCCTGTTAAAGGGTGACTGAAAGGCATTGCCATAATAATCATGCCATACCTCTTTAGCAATGGGATTAATTTGTAAAACAAGGTGAGTCTGTTTCTAAGATCCATTTAACAGCGCCCAGATGCCACCCGATGTCTTCAGCATGAGTTGTTTAAGCATGGACTCACCCTCATGTTGATATTGAATGGCTCGTCTTCCTCTTTGCCAAAGTGTATATGCATTCTTAAGTTTTTTTTATCTGATCTTGTTTATTCACAGAGATTCTCACATCTCGAATATTTTTCCTTAATTCTCTTTTTATGGGTTTAACCTCATAATCAAAAGCATGGGAACAGTTACCATGGCTTTGCCAATCATCCACTCTTCTGGACTTGAACACTTGCAAAGATTCAACATAGTTTGTGTTGGTATAACTATTGAGATTCTGAAATGAAGCTTGTAATATTTCTCCAAACTTAAATAACTTTGCTTCGTTCCAGGTGACTCTAGATGTGTTATTATTAACATTTAAGACCGCCATCTAAGGATTGATCAGGATCTCTGTATGGGAGGCAGGCCAATCACATACCAAACATAATTGATCATGGTCACTCTTGTTAGATGGTTTAATAGTTAGAGACATTATTTTGTCCAAATAAGTGGTAATTACATAAAGATAATCTAAGATGGCATGTTGGCCATCTCTTTGCCATGTCATACGGGGCGGAATATCTCCTTGAATAGATCAATTTAACATTACATAATTGCGTTCAGCCATAATTGATAGCCATTTTTATTCCGCCGCAGTTTTGCTAGATTTTACATTAAGCATCAAATGCATATTTAAATCCCCCATATTTAGGGTATGCATGATGGTCATATCCAGAACTAGACTGTCAAGAATGGACTGTAGTTGATGAAAAAACTAATCCACTGACAAGTGTTTTCTGGCAATCATATATTTTCCTTGTTGTACTTTTAAAACTTCAAAACAGGGTGATGATGTTGGTACACTAAGGAATTTAAAGTGTTTGTCTTTTCTAAACGCCATAAGGAGGCCCACCATCGGCAGATTCTGCAACAAGCAAACAGATAAATAAATACCACTAAAATCAAACAAGAAATATACAGTTAGAATACGCCAACAAGTATCTAACTGACCCAAAAAATCTGCAACAAGCAAACAGATAAACAAATACCACTAAAATCAAACAAGAAATATACAGTTAGAATACAGCAACAGGTATCATCTAACTGCCCCAAAAAAATCTGTAACAACCCAACAGATAGATGAATAGTATAAAAGTAGAAATAAACAATTAGAATACGGCAAAAGGCATCTAATTGCCCCAAAAATCTGCAAAAATCCAACAGATAGAAGATTAGCAAGAAACAAGAAATGAACAGTAAAACATTGAAAGAAATATATTGTACCACAACATAGAAGTTTTTTTTTTATCCAGCATCATTTTTTTCCCCACATACCCAGTGATTTAGAAAACCAAAACAGAAACTGAACAAATTGTGCAGTACACTGGTTTGAACTATAGTACTTGTAAAGTACTAAATATGAGGGTAAAAAAATACAGAAATATCTATTATGCAATGCAATAACTCATTATGAACTACCTACTCTAACATATGATCTTTTCTTTATCACAGAGAACGAAAAAAAGTATGTCTGGTCCAGTTACCCATGTCATGAAAAAACTGCATACAACCACAAAAAACTTCAGTCCTTGTTACAAACTCTACAATCTTAACTGCATAGCCTACCCAAAACTTCACATACAAACTCTACAAATGAAACAGTACACAAACTTTTGGGTTGTGGATATTTGATGGGTGTTTGATTCTATGAGTGTGTTATGCTGCGGTGGTTGTGGCCGGGGCTTAGAGTCTTGGGTGCATGGCATACGGCCTTTGGCCATGCACCCAAGACTCTAGGCCCTGGCAACAACCACTGCAGCATAGCACACCTATACTACCAAACATTTTGACTGTGGTATGTGTGCTGCTCATAGGGGATATTAATTACAGTCAGTCCTCTACTAACAACCCAAAACCAACATCATACTAAATTAAAATAGCTAGTAGTGCATTTATTATGTCCGCGGACAGCTGCGAAGACTGGGGACATGGCAAACACATTAGGGGCACCTGGAACCTAAACAAATACAGTATTTGACCCATCTCTTACTCCCCAAACCTCCCCAAGCACTTCTGCACATCAACACACTCCACAAAATTGCATTTTGCCTCTGTTCGCCGCCACGCTGTCGGCGAACCCAAGATGGCGGGCGCATCAAAACTATTTGACGCACCTCACACCTCATCCCAGCCAATTGGAGGAGGCATCACGTGTCTGCCGACATGGCGCAAGCCGATTAGCCAATCGGTGTCCTGTCCGTGGAGCAAACAGGGAAGTGTGTCCGCAGAGTGGACATAGATATCACTAATATTTTTGCCTTACGTTTTTGGCCATTTAAAAAAAAAAACTACTGGACAGATTTACACCAAAGTAACAAAAGCACATTTTTGGGACTAAGCCGCCGCTCCTGCCGCAAATTTGGTGGAAATTCGTCCAGCGATTTGAGCTGTAGGTATGCACAAAGTTTTAACCCATTATGTCTATAAGAAAAAAGAAACTTTGGGACCCCCCCCTATAACTTTGTACCCCTGGACCATACCTGACCGAAATTGGCAAATAAATTGAGAGTGGGCTTTTTTTTGCAAAGTTTGGTGAGGATTCATCCAGGGGGGGCTAATTTATAAGCCTCCCAAAAAGTGTTCTTCCTATGGGATTAGCAACTTAACCATAACTACACAGCCACTATTGTGCGCTGTATAATTATATATATACGTATATATGTGCCAAGGTTCCGCTGCAGTGTGCAACAAAAGATATAGGAGCACTCTTCAAAGTCTGCAAACTGTGCAAACACCAGAAATCCGAGAGCAGAAAAGTGAAAATACCAAGTTATTTTATTAGTGCATCATTCACATTAAAAACCACGAACATGTAAAATTCCCAAAGTGCAAAATGGCAAAAATTCAGCAGAGTTTTGTTTTGCGACCGACTTGTCACTTGATCACATTTTATTATTTTATTGTGTGGGTTCAGACAAAAATGCGTGACATTTTCTTAACCCACCGTCATTACAGATATAAACACTTAGATTCACAGAAAGATTTCCAGTAACTTAAAAGTGCAAAAAAAGTTCAACTTGTTAAATAAACGTGCAATATACATCAGATATAAAATACAACTCCAAGCATACATCAAATGCAAAATGCAAATCATAAAGTTTTACATCATGCATGGAAAAAAAGAGATGTCTCGGGAAACATACATTTTAAAGTCATACAGATTTCCTACAATTATGAGTTTATTAGCCAGAATTGTTGGAAAAAGGAGGGTATGCAAGGATATATTTGCGGACTTTATTGGTAGTATGCAGTATGCAGTATGGAAATGCAGCCATTTCGAAATAGGTGCCAGGCATAGTTTTTCAGCAGGCATTATTTTTAAAAGCATTTGCCAAAATGTTTTAGAAACATGCCAGTCATTTTAAAGTGCAGAAGTGCATAGGTACAATGTGGATGTTTTCATGTGCGTAAAACTGCATTAGAAATACACAATTAGCTAACCCTATACTAATTGTATTACTAATATAGTAACTGCCCCGCTCCCTCTAACATTGTAATGCAGTTTGTGAGCACAGTGAGATGCATTCCATTTTTTCATGAAGAGCAGTAACATGTGTGATAGGAAGGCAAATGGAAACATTTGCCTGAAGCTTTCATTGTTCTGGAGCATAGAGAGTTTTTTTTGCAAAACATTCTTGCACGATGATTGGTAGGAATAGAGAGGTGGTACAGCTCGTGTCATGGGAGCATGACTTGCAGTTGATAGACATGGAAAGTTTTTTGATGGGCAAAATAAGGGGAAGAGGTCAGAGCTGTTTGGGATTGAGTGCGAACAGTGACTTCCAGGGATGGGAGATCTGTGACTGCAGTCTTGAAGATAAAAGAGAGAGGGTGAGCTGCCTGGCTTTAAAGCATTCCGAGGTAGTGCATGGCTGTGTTCCTGGGAGTTGCGCGAGGGAGGTTCGCATAGATAAAGCTCCCGTGACAAGTGCTTCAGAATTCACTCATTTTGGTGAGTCAGTTCAAAGATGAGGAGCGTGAGCATGTATGAGATGCATTACACTTATTGAAAGACAGTGTAGTGAGGTAACTGTAAAAAGAAAATATCATGTTTCTCTACGCATGTTTGCACTGACTAAACAAAAATGATGCACACTGAGTTCATTTTGCGATGTGTTTTATTTTGATATATTTTTTAGGCATAAGGATATATTTGGGGATTTTATTGGTAGTATGCAGTATGCATTATGGAAATGCAGCCATTTCAAAATAGGTGCCAGGCACAGTTTTTCAGTATTATTTTTTTAAAGCATTTAGCAAAATGTTTCAGAGACATGCCAGTCATTTTAAAGTGCAGAACTGCATAGATACAATTTGGATGTTTTCATGTGCGTAAAACTGCATTAGAAATACACAATTAGCTAACCCTATACTAATTGTATTACTAATATAGTAACTGCCCCGCTCCCTCTAACATTGTAATGCAGTTTGTGAGCACAGTGAGTTGTATTCCATTTTACATGAAGAGCAGAAACATGTGCGATGGAAAGGCAAATGGAAACATGTGCCTGAAGCTTTCATTGTTCTGGAGCAGAGAGAGTTTTTTTACAAAACATTCTTGCACGATGATTGGTAGGAATAGAGAGGTGGTACAGCTCATGTCATGGGAGGATGACTTGCAGTTGATAGACAGGGAAAACATTCTGATGGGCAAAATAAGGGGAAGAGGTCAGAGCTGTTTGGGACTTGAGTGCGAATGGTGACTTTCAGGGATGGGAGATCTTTGGCTACAGTCTTGAAGATAAAAGAGAGAGGGAGAGCTGCCTGGCTTTAAATCATTCCGAGGTAGTGCAAGGCTGTGTTCCTGGGAGTTGCGCGAGGGAGGTTTGCATAGATAAAGCTCCGGTGACAAGTGCTTCAGAATTCGCTCATTTTGGTGAGTCAGTTCAAAGATGAGGAGCGTGAGAATGTATGAGATGCATTAAACATTTTGCGATGTGTTTTATTTTGAAATATTTTTGATGCATATTTGGGGATTTTATTGGTAGTATGCAGTATGCAGTATGGAAATGCAGCCATTTCAAAATAGGTGGCAGGCACAGTTTTTCAGCAGGCATTTTTTTATAAAGCATTTAGTTTATTGGCAATATGCAGTAGGCAGTATGGAAATGCAGCCATTTCGAAATAGGTGCCAGGCACAGTTTTTCAGCAAGCAAAGAAAAAGGCAGGAACGTGTTTTGCTGCACAACACAGTCACCTTGAGATGGTGAAGAGAACTCTGTTCTTCCTCAGAGTAATTGAAACTTTCTTGGGTATTTGCCCAGTTCTCCTTTGCTGGGCTTCTCCTTTTCATGGTAGTCATCATGCTTCCCAACAGCGGTCTACCTATCAACTTGAATAATTTGGATTCCCTCTCTTTTTACCTTTGCTACATCAGAGTACGGTTGTTTTGGTTATGTGTACACCGCAGGCAAGCCACTGGAAGTTCAGCTTTGGGGTATCAATTTAACTCACTGCATGGTAGCCAGCAATACCTAGGCGGAATCAAATGCAGTCATACATTACCTGAGAATGCTGTAGCTGTGCTTGAAACTGAGGAATGACTCAATGTGAAGGAGTCTTCGGAGGGGCTCAATTTGAGGAGTATTTTTTCAACGAAAGTGATTATTCAAGACCCACGTAATTTCAAATGTTGTATCGGTCATCTGCACCTTAGCAGATGTGTTGTTCTTACTCCAAGGCTAACACTGTGCTGGCTTACTTTCACAAATGTAACAACAGAATTCAAAAGAATTATATCTGATCATTTAAAAACATGTAGTCTAATGGTATGAAAGTTCCAGGAATAATTGTTCCCATCGATTACGACTTGGGCTTAAAAGATGATTGCTCATCTAGGTAGTTGGCCGTTGTCCTTTATGGTCGATGGGAGAACTATTTTGAAGGCATTGATTGACATCTTCCGGGGCAGCCATCTCTGTCTACTTAGGATGGAATGCCTGTGATGAAACCCTGGCCCAGGCTCAGAGGGGGGCCCAAACACTGCTGACTATTTTCTATTTTGGAAATTGCAGCAGCATTTCACACCATGAAACATGGATTGCTTATGGTACTTCTGTGGCATATTTTTGGATCCTGCCTTCAGGCATTTCTCAGACTTCTCCAACCATAGAGGACCATGTGTAAATCTACGCAACTATGCCGCTAATTCTAATCAGTTTCACAACTGTCACAATGTCTATGTATTATCTGTCTGTGAACACTCCTGCACATTTACAGATATGCATGCAGGTGGATTCGGAGTACACAGTAAGGCACTGAGTGGATATATAGGTGGAAGTGCAAACAAGCCAAGATGCAGGGGATGCTGTTGAGACCCCAGCATACCCTATGACATAAAACACTCCGCTGCCTCCTTGCAGGTCGTTTGGGGGCATCATGCTTAGTCTACAAGGTGTAGAACTAAGGAGTGTTTTGTGATGATAATTTGAGATGAGATCCCAAATTGGGGTAGTCATTAAACATGCCTACTTCCTTTTGCCCCAATTCCATCAGACATCTGTATCTCTAAGGGGACCAATAGCACCACGCTTGGAGCACTTGTGAACTCCATTCATGTCTATGGTAACATGTGCTCTCTCTTGGGCTCCCAACACACCAGCGGAACAGAATTCGGGGATACAAACACACAAAGTTTCGTGTGATTTATCAAACTATCAAAAGTGATTTGATCGGGGAGGAGAGGATGCTTTTAAAATGTGAATTGCATGGAGGCTACCTCATCCACATTCACATTTGTGCATGAATGTGCACTTTGTAAATTTCTTTTTATTTCCATCAGGTAATGGAAACATTAATAGTAACATACAGGTGAAAGTGCCTTTACACTTCACTTTGCCACAACAAATGTTAAAAAGGATAGCTCCACCCACAACGGACAATTCCAGGAATTATTTACTAAGAATTCCAATGGAATCCACATTATTTCTCTGATGTAAAATCCAGACAGATTCCATAGGCATCCATTGCATTACCCTCACATGAAAAACACATGTTGACAGTAATGTACGGACATTTTTCTGGCCGAGTGGAAAACGCAGGCAGATATGTTAAGTCTGTCGCTTCCAAAACTCAACTCGAAAATAGAAAGAAAAAAAATATACTTGGTACTGCCACTTTTAGTGCCATTTGTACGGATCTCTAAGGCACAGATGTACTCCTGAGTGCCCACATTAAAGCAAGCTCTTCAATAGCTGCCATTAGGACAGCAGATCGTTTTAAAATGGTTCTGTCTTTCAGTGAAAGAAATCCGAGAGCACACCCTATGCTATCTGATTGATAGAATCATCCCATATTTCTCCACTTGTAATCTTTAATCAGGAAGTCAACATCGGTTAGTAGTTTCTAAAGGCAGATACAAGAGAAGTGGAGATTTTCCGTTTTCAGCGTAAGAGCCCATGGCTGCAATGTTCTCCCCTCAGAGAAGCTGGGGATAATAGGGTTAACACAATTCCTGAATGCTACTAAGACATTGATGTTTTGCTGGGTATGGTGTTAATTGTGACAGGCTATTTTGTGTCATTCAGCAGTTGCTTCTAGACACATTTAAATATGCAACGAGGCACACTATACCTATCCACAAACATAAAGAAAAATACAATTGCAAATTGCGCTTTTTGGTTCCCGTGGGAGAGGAGAACAGCATTTGATCACAATGCTGTTTGTATAACAGGTGTATTGAGTAAAGATAGAAATAAAATGAAGAGGCTGACAGAGTTACTGTACAGGAGTCAGTAAACAACAACCTCCCATCACCTTACAACCTACAGTGCCGCGCATGCCCCATTCCATTCTGGAGAAGTTTTTCCAGATTTAGATGCGCACTTATTCACACTATAAATATCCATGAACATAAACACAATCGCAAAGCACCCTTCATGATCCCTCTGAGAGGAATAGGAGAACAGCATCTGGGCACAATAAACTGGCAAGTGGCACTAGAAAGCAGTCAGCTGGAGTAATGATAGAAATAACGCGAAGAGATGTGTGGAATTACTGTACAGGAGCCAAAAAACACTGCCTCCCATCTCTTTACAACTTACAGTCACATCCATTGCCCATTCCATTCTGGAGATGCTCTTCCTGTAACAATTCATGCAGTGCTCCTGATACCCTCAATTTAAATGCAGCTTTACACGTCCGATAATGCAATTACACATTGTGGCCAATGAACACCTAAAAGCCATTTGGGATGTTCTGAACCTACAAAGGGCTGCTTATGTTGCAACAGGATGCATTATAATCACGCATTATTATTGGGTGCGGAAATAGCAGGAAATCATTCGTTGGCAGAAAGGAACACTATAGATTCTATCTTCGCGAGTAAGTCTTGTTGCCTCTGAACCAGCAACCCGCAGGTACTGATGTGTGCCTGAGTGCAGATGCATTTTCTATTAAATAAATGTGTTCTGTTTAAAAATCTTAGCGTGTGTTTTTGAGCTTTCACTAACCTTGACCCTTTTGACAGCCCTAACTATTAGGATACTAATATTGCCTAAGGTTCATTAAACATCTTCATACTTAGGGATATAGCAGCGTGTACACTACTTTCTCCTCAGAGGTATAGGACACTGGTTGCATCTGTGACATTTCAGTCCTTGAGATATGCCTAAGGTCTCAGATTCGGCAGGTTTGGTGTCTACCACAGTACCCACATCACTAGCCCACTCCTCACCTGATGACCCTGTGTTGAAATCAGAGGGCTCGTCTGAGGAACTCTCCACCTTACTTTCTCTCCAGGCTGCCTTTGTCTTCTTCTTGATGGTTTTTCCTTTCTGTTTGAAGAGATAGGGGTGGGCTACCCCGGAGACCACTTTGCTAGAAAGGCTATTTGCCTGGCAGCGGGGACTTTGGGGAGCCCTCTACAAACCAGGGAAAATCCTACGCCAAAAAACCCTGGTAGGTCTTGTTGGGTAGGTTGTAGGCGGTGATGTGGCATGTAGACTTGATTGTAATCCTTTGCTGAATCCATTACTTTTCCGTGAACTACCAGTACCAGCATGCACTGGGTTAGACAGCAGTTAGTGGGCGAATAAAGGTAACTCATGCCTCCCAGCACGAGCAATCAGAGACGATGATACAGAGCAGATAGACTCTGCAAGGCAAAAAGGCACCTGTGCCAATTGCTCACAGAAACACACGGCACAGACAAGCCGCCAGGCAACAGCGGGAGTCGCTGTTGAAGTACGCAGTGAAATGTCAGCAGCGAGAGGGAGTAGATTGGAACGCCGCTGACAGAGGTAACCGCTGAAGGGAAATCAGTAATCCGCTCGAGCGCGGAATGATAACACAAAGAATCGCACGAGAGTGGCAAGTAACAGAAAGTGCAGGAGCAGGACAAGGGCAGGAAAACAGGAATATGGGTGGGAAGGAGAAGTAGGGTAAACTCACAGGACAGATGCGTTGACCAGAACTAACATAGGGGAACCATGAAAGTTGCAATGTACTGGTGCAACCACTTGCCTGATAAGTATAGCTTGCCGCAGTCAGGAAGACAAGAGCACACTGTGCGTTCCCACGAATGGGTGAACTAGTCCTTCTTCCATATCGCCCATCTGTTCCATAGCTTCCAAGAGTGATATATGACAGAATGACCCTTTCTCAGCCGTCTTCCTCCCGGCTTTCCCAGGTGTAAGTAATGGAACCTCCGGATGAGTAGAGGTGAAGATATGTTCGAATGGGTTCCCATGAACTCTCTGACATCGGGTAGCCCTTCCATATCACAAGGTATTGTAAGGCACCCCTCTTGTATCTTGAGTCCAGCAGTCTGGACACTTCATATTCTTCAGCCAATCCAGTAGGTCTGCAACTGAGCCTCTTCACCTTTCTAGTGTGAGGGTCTTCCACATATGCTTTCAGCATGGATGTGTGAAACACTGGATGGATCCTCTGAAGTCTTGGTGGAAGGGCTAGATGAAAGGCAACCAGATTTATCTTGGCAGTAGTCTTGAAGGGTCCAATAAATTTGCCTTGATGAATCCATCTGGGTAGAACTTGGTAGCTAACCACACCTTAGTTCCAACTTCGCATGGTTGGTTGGGTCTCTGTTTTTGGTCTGCCCATCTTTTATTATCCTGATGAGAAATCCCAAGGTTGGATCAACCGAAGGTATGTTTGTAGACACTAGGCCGAATGGGGATGTGTCTGGGATTTAACCCATAGGTGCAACAAAAAGGGCTCATACCTGTTGATGTGTGGCTTGTGTTATTGTATGAAAATTCTGCCATGGGTAGGAGTTGATACCAGTCACTCTGTTCGTGGTTACAGAAACACCTGATGTATTGCTCCAAGATAGCATTGAGCCGTTCAGTTTGTCCATTGCTCTCCGGGTTAAACACGGATGACAGTGATCTCTTTATTCCTAATGATTTGCAAAGGACTGTCCAAAACATGGACGTGAACTGTGAGCCCCTGTCTGAGACTATGGTGTGTGGAAGTCCATGTAACCTAACCACATCCCTCAAAAACACCTCCACAGTAATAAAAGCTGATGTTAATCCTTTTAGTGGCGAAAAATGGGCTAACTTGCTGAAAGATTCAACCATGACCGTTATCGCTGAGTGGCCTTGAGAAATGGGTAAGTCCACAATGACATTGGTCAAGATGTGTTGCCATGGACCAGCTGGTGTAGGTTCCTGTTGTAGTAAACCGCAGTAAGAATACTTTTTCTGAGCACATATGGGGCATGTGGCAACATGATCCTTTACATTCTTTGTCATACTAGGCCACCAGAAATGACGAGATGTCAGCTCCCAAGTAGCATTCTGTCCCTTGGCCTGTTCTTGTAAGGTTTGAGTAGGCATGAACAAGGATCCATCTTTGAACAGGAAACCTCCTTTTCGTGTCATCCCCTGATTCAGGTCTCTTTGCCCCACATCCTGGGTTGTTTGTACTTGTTGGAGGAAAGTACTTACAGTGTTAATGAATCTTTTCCCTGCCCACAGGACTTCTTGGCCTTGGTATCCTCCTGAGTCACCTCCGTGACTGTGTGATAGAGCATCCACAAGTGGATTGTCCTTTCCTGGTAACACCACATGTCCTTAGCAGTTTTTTTTATTTTTTTTCAACTGGCAGAAACTGTCAAATTCCTTTGAAACATGATGAGGGGCCTCTTTCCTTTGACTGAAGTTGCCTGCCTTTCACACTTGACAGGTGAGAGTCAGTCTGCTATTGTCTCATCCTTAGTCAAAGACGAATGTCTGATGCACTGGGGATCCCCCCATTGTCCTGGGATTCAAAGCCCCCATGCTTGCAATTAGCATGCCCTGCTAAGAGGTTTATGAGGTGTCACCCTTTCTCAGGGCTGGCACTCTGGGATAGCAGTTTTTTTTTCCTTTGACACAGTTTGCCATTCAGCCTGGGTTTTTGCTGTGATGTATACTTTTAAATCTTAACTTTAAACATATAGAATTAAAGAATTTATATGTGTATTTCTAATAGTAGAAAATCCTGTCACATGCTTAAATAATCAAGCCTTTACACAATGATATACTTTTAAAATAGGCGACTTTGCTCTTCATTCAGGAAAAAGCATATTTAACTTATTTCTTTTCAATTCAGTTTTCCTCTGCGGCAAATACACCCTTGAGTCAGCTCTAGTCCTTTCCTTGAGTGCTGGAATTTTTTGCAGTATGGATACATGTATCCGACATTTGTTTATAATATTTCTCTGCACAGCTGATTCTTGATACTTGTTGCAAAGAAATAGCCGCTTTTCCCATGGAGAAATGGAAACACAGTCCCTGGTTTGCTTTTCCAAAGATACTGTTGCCAGGAGCTGTCATTCAAATGAGGCCCGGTTCCTCTGAGCCACAATGGATGATCCTGAGCATTTCAGGGCCTTTTTTGTCATAGTGTTTTATGAGAAAAGAATGGATTTGGTGCCAAATAGCACTTTGAAAGTTGAAAAGATGACATTTAAAAGAGGCATTTTGGGTTTTTCAGCACAGTAATGCTGCTCTTTCCTTTGCTCCATGTTGAATGTTGCAGAGCACCCTGGCATACTCCTACAGTGCGTACTCTGTTCCACCCCACCTGAAATGTGTGTTGGCAGGGAAGTGCAGCCATTTTCCGGTTATTTCAAAGTGCAGTTTAGGGATCTTGGTGTGCACAGGAGTCAGCGCGGTCATTTTGGGCTGTTTCCTTCACCATTGCAGTAAAGCGATGTAGTGAGGCACATCTAAGTGGGTCAAAATATCCCACAAGTTCGATCCTGCAGTCCTCCTTGCAATGAGGTAGAAGGTTACAAGGTTGACTGTCCACAAATACGTCAGTGAATTCTTGGAACTGAACTGGTATTGAATTAACACTGACAACGGTATTTGGACGAGTCATCTGCACACTGGGAGGAGTCGACTCTGGTATCAGACAATGCTTACAACAAATTTGTGATTGGAATTCCACTGTGTTGAGTCTCCAGTCAATACTTGGGTTATGTTTCCTAAGCCATGGTATACACAGTATAACTGGAAAATGAGCCACTCGGATGAGGTCAAAATGATGGTCGGATGATGATTAGACATCCTGACTCTTACTTCCTGAGTTTCCTGACTGATTTTTACCGACGTTGATGATGTGCGATCAGCTCCTTCCACTGGAATAGGTCGTATCTTGGAACGCCTGGGAATATGATGATTCAATGTCCATTTATCATCCACAAAGTTTCCTGCTGCCCCGCAATCCAGCATGGCCAAACATTCTACAGGATTTTCTTGATTCCAGTCTAGGGTAACCTTGATGACCACAAGACTACTGCTGTTGATTACCGCTAGTTGGATAGCGGCACAGGGATTGACTGAAAACACTGCTTCATTTTCCCCTCTTAAAGGTCGGGGTGTTTAGTTTCCCTGTCTCCTGGGAGCAACGTCGGGACAATCGCATAACAAATGCGTATTGGACCCACAGTACATGCATAGCCCGAGATCCTTGTGCCCCTTTTGTTCATTTGCTGTAAGCGGTCCTCTAGCTGTTCTGATCTGCATGGGCTCTTCAACTGGACCTTTTTCAGGTAATAATGGTAGGCTAGGCAGTGGTACGAACAATTGAGGTTTCTACTTCTCTGCCCTTCTCTCAGACATACGGAACTCTACCTGTAACACCAAAGATACAAACTCCTGGAAAGAAGCAGGTCTGGTAACTCTGGCCAGTTCATCCTTGATGTCTTTGTGAAGACCTCATCGAAAGATGGCTTGCTGGGCTGTCTCAGGCCAACCTGCTTCCACAGCAAACTTCTGAAAGTAGGCTACATAGGCCTGTACGTCAGACGTTCCCTGGCGAATGTCCAGCAGGTTCTCAAAAGTAGAGTATAAAACCTCCGGTCTCTCAAAACTTTCATTGAAACATTGTACAAATGACCCATAATTATTCAGGGCTGGGACCATATTGGTTACTAATTGGGTGGTGCATGCAAGGGTGTTCCCAACTAGAGTGGGTATTAGAAATCCCACCCTTGCCCGGTCCAAATCATATGTCTTTGGGCAAAAGCTATAGTGGATTGTGCAAGCATCTAGGAACTCATTTATTTTCCTCAGGTTACCGTCAAATTTGCCACAGGGTAATGCAATGGGAGGCAGGTCTTCTCTCTTTGAACTTATTGTCTCAAGGCAGTGGTATCAGCTTTTAGGGACTGTATTTCAAAGGTCAGAGCCTGCATAGCATTAACCATTTCCTGGTATTGCTTGAGGCTGGCCATTTTCTCTTGGCATTGCAATTTCTCAGATTCGGCAGGTTTGGTGTCTACCACAGAACCCTTATCACAAGCCCACTCCTCACCTGATAATCCTGTGTTGAAATCCGAGAGCTCGTCTGAGGAACTCTCCACCTTACTTTCTCTCCAGGCTGTCTTTGTCTTCTTCTTGATGGTTTTTCCGTTCTGCTTGAAGATATAGGGTTGGGCTCCCTCGGAGGCCACTTTGCCAGACAGGCTATTTGCCCGGTAGCGGGGACTCCGGGGAGCCCACCCCAAACTAGGGAAAAGCCTTTACCGAAAAACCCTGGTCTTGTTGGGTAGGCTGTAGGCAGTGATGTGGCTGGTAGACTTGATTGTAATCCTTTGCAGAATCCAGTACTTTTCTATGGACTACCATTACCAGCATGCACTGGGTTAGACAGCAGTTGGTGGGCAATGGAAGTTAACTCACGCCTCCCAGCGTGAGCAATCAGATACGGTGATACAGGGCCGATAGACTCTGCAAGGCGAAAAGGCACCCTTGCCGGTTGCTCACGGAAACACGTGGCACAGACAAGCCACCAGACAACAGCGGGAGTCGCCGTGGAAGTACGTGATGAAATGTCAGCAGCGAGAGAGAGTAGATTGGAGCGCCGCTGACAGAGGTAACCGCTGAAGGGAAATCAGTAATCCGCTCGAGCGCGGAAGGATAACACAAACAACCCCACAGGAGTGCCGAGTAACAGAAAGAGCAGGACAAGGGCAGGAAAACAGGAATACGCGAGGGACGGAGAAGGAAGGTAAACTCACGGGACAGAAGCATTGACCAGAACTAACGTATGGGAACCATGAAAGTTGCAACTCACCGGTGCAACCACTTGCCTGATAATTATAGCTTGCCAGAGTCAGGAAGACTAGAGCGCACTGTGCGTTCCCACGAATGGGTGAACTAGTGCTTCTTCCATATCGTCCATCTGTTCCATAGCTTCCAAGGGCGATATATGATATGACATAAGGTTAATTAAACATCTACACACTTTGGGGTATAGCAGCACGTACACTACTTAGTTCACTCACGGCCTCAGAGGCATAGGACAATGGTTGCAGCTTTTAAATTTCAGTCCTTGAATATGCCTAAGGTTCTTTAAACATCTACATACTTAGGGGTATAGCAGCATGTACACTAATTGGTTCACTCACAGAATCAGATGTATACGTATTTATTTATTTATTTGTAATGCGTTGAAAGCCCACAGGAATTGGGTCGCAAACACACCCAAAAGATGGATCCATCAAAGACGGGACAGGGGCCAGAAGGACTGATCCGGGGAGAAAGGGGATTACTTAAAAAGCAAGGGTGTTAGGGTTTTATTGAAAGTTCTCAAATTTTCATCCCTTGTGACTGCGGGAAAGGAGTTCCAGAACTGTGCCACTTTGACTGGGAATAATCTTCCCAGGCCATTTTCGCGCTTATACTTAGGGCATTTGATCTGGTTTTTGTGTGCTAACCGCAGTGGGACAGTACTGGGGTATCGGGACAGTACTGGGGTATCAAAGTTTTCAGGTAGGATGGTGCGGCTCCATGCACGCGTTTATGGATAATGTAGCCTACTTCAAAATTGATTCGTTCTTGTGTAGGTAACCAATGTAGGTTCCTCCTATGTGATGTGATGTGCTCTCGCCTTTTGACTTTGTTGACAATGCGTACTGTGTTGTTTTTTAGTACCTGACAGTTCCTTACATTATTGGTTGAAGTAGCAATCAGTAACGAGTTGCAATGATCCAACTTGGATAAGACAGTGGCACAGGCAATAGTTTCTGTGTTATCTCTGGTGATGTATGGTCGGATATTTTTCAGAGATCGAGGGATTAGTTGCAGCTTTTTATCATCTGATTGACATTTTCATTGGAATTAAGGGAGGCCTACAGCTGAATACCCAGAGTATTCCCCTTATCAAGGACAGAGTTGCAGCTTGTGCCTATTTGGAAGCTGGTGTAATCAGTGCTTAGTTTAGCCTGTGTGACCGTTGAGCCAAATATCATCACCTCTGTCTTGTTGCCATTTATACATAACCAATTGGTTGACAACTAGTCTTCAATTAGATGATATATGGTTGAGAGGGCTATGGCGTCAGTGGTTCACACTCCTGTTATTCCTAGGACTAGCTGGGTGTCCTCAGCGGAGTTAGTAAAGAACATACCGGACCGTCCTGGAGGGAACAGGGGGAGGTCTAATATACAAATTGAAAAGTAATGACAACAGGCTTGCCCCCTGCGGGATACCACAGCAAATCGTAACTGCAGGTGATCCAGCCTGTCCCCATTGGAATTTTGCATCATGATCAGATAGGAATCAATCCACCCCTTTGTCTGAGCAGTGGCCAAGATGGCCCAATGTTTGTTTCATAATACCAAGGTCCACTAGATCAAAGGCCACAGATAAATCCAATAAGTCCAGGATATGTACTTTGCCCTCTTCTGTGATTTGTAGCATGTGTGACTGGAGGTCTACTAAAGCAGTTTCGGTACTATAATTAGGACGAACGCCAGACTGCTTGGGATATAGAATGTCATTAGCTTCAATGAACCACTGGAACTGCATGTAAACTGCTTTATCCAGGACTTTGAGAAGTGTGTTGCTGTTGTTAATTGCCATAAGGTTGTTCGTATCTTTTTTTTTGGTAGTGGTGTGACTTCAACTGTTTTAATGGACTTGCGTACCCTTCCTTCCCTAAAGGAGGCATTTATGGACCTGCTGAGTAAAGGAGCAAAAAGTTCCTGATGTTTCAAAAGGATTTTAGATACAATAATGTTTTGCTGTAGGTCTCATTGACTTAATTACATGTCACATGTGTCAATTTCAAAGAATGAGAAGGAGGGCTGGCTTCGGACTTTGTTGCATTTATGCGGAGAGATGTTAACTAAATTGGCCCTGGACTGTATTGTATCCTTGATTTTCTTTTGTCCCTTAATGATTTTCTCTTTGAAGACAGCCTGCACTGTCAATGAGTCTTGAGCAGTGGACAAAAAAGGAGTTTGGAGGGCATAAGGTTTCTCTACTAATTTTAGTGTTTCAAAAAGTTTTCCAAATTATAGAAATTCATCTTTCTCTCTACCTCTTTGTTTTTATAGGTTTTATCAGCTTGTTTCTGAACATCTTTATTTTATTTGGACTGGTATTTAAGCCAGATAGATTCTAGTTTTCGCTTCTCTTTTTTTTAGACCCAGAAATAACCAATCAGAAAAGTCATTATTATATACAACAAACCAGGGCTCTACAGGAATCATGGCAGGTCTGGAGAGATAATGAGCCACAGGATTGAGAGCAGAGCCGTAAGGAATAGGCACTAACTGAGGAAGCTGCCACTGGAAATCCCAGTACATGTCCTTTATCCATTGTTGATTGCTGCTGCAGGAGGATTTGGACAAGGCATCAGAACAAACCACAAAGAATCGACTAATTTGAGATAATCAACAAGTACAGGTCCCAGCTGGATGGTGACTATCACAGCCTGACGAAATCCCTACTCAAAGAGGAAGACATTTTTGCTGGTAGTCATGATTTTAAAATATACACTCTCCCAAGAGGATGATCTTCCATTACTGTGTAAGAATATCTAGGTCTGACAATTATCCTAAATCAAGGCTGGAATATTTTTTGGTAGGAGATTGTGTTGGCAAGAAGCAAACATGTGGCTATATCTCCAGGACTGACATTTCCAAGATGCTACCAGTTTCCTATACCTCTGAGGCTGTGAGTGAACCAAGTAGTGTCCATTCTGCTATACCCTTAAGTATGATGTTTACTGAACCTTAGGCAATATTAATATCTAGATAGTTAGGCCTGTCAAAGGGTCAAGGTTCATGAGGGCTCAAGAACACAGGCCAAGATTTTTAAACAAAAAACATTCATTTAATAGAAAATAAATCAAGAGATCAATCCAGCAACAGGAACATTCAGTGGGAAACTCAGTAATTAGAAGTATCTCCTTGACACTTGAGAAAATTAATATACAAAAAGGAGGGGGTCTATGTGGAGTTACTCATCCACAGAGGGCCCTTATGATAATGGCCACTATTAGAGACTAGGCTTGTGATCAATGGGGTTCCTCACACCCTTTGGGGGATAGTGTTTCTCTGTGACAGAATCCATCTAGTGAGGGTGTTGAAGCCATAGCTAATGTGACTCCCTTTCATGAAGCTCCATGCCAAAGTCATAGTGCATACATGTGCCCCTGGTACACCAGTTGCTTGACAGCAGCTGCACCTCCCCTCCAGTGGCACAGGACAGGTTGAACAGTCATGTGTGCATTCCTGACAACTTCTGCACCCAACATCCCTACAGAGTGGCTGTAATTTAACTTCTGCAACTCCAAGCCAAAATATAAGTGTTGCCGTATTTGATAGTGGCAGGGTAAAATCTAAAAGATGTACCTGGTATGGCACAGTGACAAATAAGAGAAAACACGTATTAAAGCCACACCAATTTGATATCATACACATGTAAACCCTGTGAACCCAGGTTAGCTATGTGAGGGCAATTTGTATTTATGGAAGCATGGCTTTCTATACTGCTCCTTATCAGAAAAAAAAATCCAGGTTGCTTGCCTCTTTTGATCCCCTGTGAGGATGGGTACCACCTACACTAAGGCAGAGGGGCTACGAACATGACATCCAATGGGATCCTTGCTTTCAAATGGACACTCACATAACAAAAGCCAGTCTCACACTAGACAGTTCCACCTCAAAGTGCCTTCGAAGTGTAGTCATGGGAAGGGGGTGGATTTACTCTAGCCACAGATAATGAAGTGGACCAGCCAATGGATTCCACCATTTTGCTTTTCTGGGGGGTGTTCTTTCCTACCTCTCTTCACCATTTCCTGTGGAATACGGCACTCTCTGTATGATGCAAGAAGGCAAGGGACTCTTGTTACAGCAACATGATTTGGACTCTGTAAACTTAGCTTGCCCCTGTCCAATCTCCTGTGAGTTTTTCTAAACTTTATTAGGAAGAAGCCCCACGCCTTCCTTAATTCTTTCCTGAAACCAAGAAGAAGACATCCCTGGAACACTGTCGTCAGGAGTTCAGCCCATTCCAAAGCCCTCTGCCATAAAGGAGAAGACAGGTGTATCCAAGACACAGGAGAACTCTGGGTCCCTAACCATCCCCAGGGAACACTGGGGGTCAACAGCTTCTACCAAGGCATGCACTCTTCTAGCTGCACGCTGTCATGGCTCCTCACTGCAGGTGTAGGAATTTCTGCAGGTGCCAGTCAAGCTCCCTGGACTCAGAGTGAAGAGTGAGAAGGACTCACCTGGTCCTAGGTCCCGTGAACAAAGACGCACAGTGCCTTGAGCAGCCCAGAGCAGCCTTGACTCCTACTTAACCATTGTGAAACATCCTAGAAATAATTTTACCATGTTCAAAGCCTTTGAAACACACAGAACCTGCAGTGCTGCCTTTGGCATCGCTTGATGCATCTTTGATCCACTGATTTCAACATTCAAGCGAGTTTGACATGGCACCACGAGTAGTGCTTATCACTGTTTTGGTCTGAGCACCAGCTCACAGTTGCAGACACCTTCAAACTTCTGCATGTACACACAATTCATTGGACCATCAGAACCTCAAATTGACATTGCTTGAAGCATTGATGGAAGCCATCAGGGTCTCTCACCAACCTGACCCAGCAGTAACCATTAATTTCAAACCAGCTGGACCATCAAACCAACCCGGTTGAACTCTTTGAAATTCACTCCTCACATGCTGCATTGAACCCCATGGAACTCCTCTTCTTACCCGACCCAAAGCTGACTCAGCACCAGGACCAACACGTCTTGCAGCATTCAAACCCAGTTTGACCTTCAAGGACAGTGTATAGAAGTCTGGTTCACTGCCAAACTGCCCAAAAGCCAGGTAGTGTTGAGATGCCTAGAGGCTCTGTTCCACTTTTGCAGCCATTGTTACTGATAACACCTCCTATTACACCTGTTTCTAAAGAACATATCATGTTCAAGTGGCATTACTGCAATTACTTACCTGTTCATCTCAGCTCAATTAACCTGAGTGTTATTGCATACACGCTCGGCTTGTTTTGTACTTTATCAACAGGGATGGGATTTCACTTGTGTATTCTAGTTTTCATTCTTGATTGATCAAGTATAAATATGTGTATAAAACCTTTTTTGAACATTCCTTTATGTTTCAGCCTTTGTACTATTTCTGTTTGGGTTGCTGCTTTGATCACTTCACATCTCTTCTGAGCATATAGTCTGCCCTGGACCCACATTATCGCAAAAGCCAAAGGAGGCACACCAATTGGGCCAGGTCTGTTTTGCCCTTAGATTGAGAGCAAAGCTCCTTTAGAAGTAGTGTGGAGGTGAGTAGGTGGTTTATTCACTACTCATGCTTGTACTCAAGAAGTGCAGTGGTTATTTTGATCGGTCTCTCAGTCCTTGGACTTTCAAATTTGAGCTCAAGTATGTCCTGCATTATTCCTCATCCATCTCTTAGTCTCCCCAACTGACCTTCTGTTATTATTATGACTCCAGAGTTAAGTCTCCCCCAACCGCCTCATTGTTTGATTCCTTCTCCAGCTTTTGAAATCCTCCTGGAACCTCTTGTTGATTTTCATTCTCCACATCTGTCTCCCCAAACTAATGCTTCTTGTTATTACTCCTCCAACTCTTAGTTTCCTCCAGATGTAATACTTCATCCACACTCTAATCCTTCTCCCTCGCCCTCCAGGTCTTATCTTCCCCTCTAGCATCAACCAACCTGCTCCAGAAGATAATTCATCCAACCACATCCAATTTGTCTTCATCCAACAAATCTCTGTTTCCCTCAGCCTCCTCCTTCCATGTATTTCTCCACCTAGAATCTCTGAACTCCCCAAACAATCTCCAATTTCGGTGCTCCTCCCTGAGGCTCTAATGCCTGCCCTTCTCTAACCAGCTCCAATATCTGTCCTCCTTGAACCAGCTGCAAGCATTGTCATTCTCTCACTCCAACACCTACAACAACTTACAAAAAACTGCTTAATGATAGTCTGAGCGTACATAGCCCTTTAACTCCTCCTCACGGTTGGCCTCCCTGTGAGGGTATACAGTTGGGTTTCCAAATAAGTGACAGACTGGAACTGGTTGCACTTAACAGGCATGGTGGGACGAAGTAAAACGTTTACAATAGTGTTCTGTCACTAACGATTTCCCAAATATTTTCCTGGCATCACAGGAAGCTGATTTTGCTCTGCTTGTAGCCTGGAGGCATGCTGCTTTGAAGTGAGAGTGTATCTTAATGATGGGTATGGAGTGAAAATGTTGGTAGCTGAAGAGAAATACATATGTGAATTCCCAGAGGGAGTTCTATATCCCTTGTGCCAGTCAGCAGTCGCATGTTGCATTGCAAATCTGAGTGGAAGTTTCAAACCTTTGTGGACTCCCCAATCTAATCAAGGATATCCGTTTTCTTTTTTTTTTTGTCTATGCGAGCCCCTTATAGGGCTTGTATAGGAATCAGACTAGGGTCTTTGATGTGTTTGTGTGGTCAGTGAACCAGGTTGGACAGACTTGACTCCTTAGCAATTAGGTTATTAGGAATAGCATGATCACAGTCCATTCAAAGGACAGTACTAGCAACTCTGCACACATTTGAGGAGTGCCAAGAACTGCATTCTAACCCTGGGATAATAATGGTACATTTGTAGGTAATTAGTCAGAGATTTTGAATGCCTTTGATTGTATCTTTTAAAAGGACAACACTCTGAGGCCATGAGCTTGAGATAACTGAATGTGTTTTGCTAGATTAGATAGGACTGCTGTGGAAGGACTTTTAAAGGGCCAGTGCCTTGGTTGCTGTTCCAGTGAGCAGGGAATGTTGGGCACCAAACCCCTGAGGTTGTGGTGCTGTGTTGGGTTGATGCTGCTTCCTGGCTGGTTGTGCCCATGGCACAATCAAGGGTGCCGAATCATCTTGGTTGGTGACCATGTGATGTTCCTCTGCCTAAGTCATTGATTATGTTTGGGTGAAAATCGTATTCGCTCTCTATGCCTCCTCTGGGTCCATCATCTTCTAGAGTGGGGAGGTTGCCAGCCCCTTTTTTCACACCACTAGATATCCCCAGATGTATGAAAGTCACTTCATCACAGGTCCCTGTGACAACGTAACCCTTCTTGACAAATGTATGAAAAGAATCCTTATTGTTTCTAATGTAAAGGCAATAGACATTATTCATCTCCATCCTAACAAAAGAAGGACATGTTTTTGAACTTGTACTTTTGGATAAGATGCGTTCTGTTGGTCATATGTGACACACAATGAGAATGACACACTGACAACTAGTGGTGAAATGATGAACATTGTCTTGCAAGGCTTTATTTGCAATTTGCCAGGGATATATATTGGTTAAAGTAGTGGCAATAGGTGCTAATGAAATACCTTTTTTGTGTGAGGAAAACACTATGCCTATAGGTCACTCTTATGTATAATAACTGGCTACAAAGGATACAAAGGGTGATCTAACGAAGCCTTATGACATACAAAATTAACTCAGCATAATGAAGTCTGGCCTTATAGTGGTTTGTGCGGTTCCACTGACTGATGACAGATTATCATGTGTAAATCAATTCTGGTACTACATGCTATACTCCATGGGTGCCCGTACTGGGAACCCCTACGTCAAGTACAGTGGGTAAACTATCAGCCTAAGGTTGTATTCCTGGGAGAATTTGTGGGGCAGAGATATTGCCATTTATGATGAAGCATTAGCCTGCCTCAGAAGAGTGATGGAACCGGACACGATCTGGCCAGATTCCTGAATTATATCTGGATTCACAGTGGAGTTATATATTGTAAAGGAATGTTTGAATGTGACAACCATTCATGATTTTAAGTTTGCCAACATTTTGAATGAATGCAACCATTTTATCAGAGGAGCTGGCTTACTCCTCAGATCCTATGATTTCTATTTAACCTGAGAGTGAGCACCTGTACCTTGCATACGTATAGGTGTAGAACCACAAGTTTACTACTACTTCGCATTGTGGTTGATTAAGACATGTTTTAGCTGCATCACAGCATTGTATTTTGGTCAATGTTCCCTGTCATGCATCTTCATCCATTCACTTTGGTTTGCCTGAGTCTCTCTGACCGACAGTCATCCAATGTGGTTAAATGCAGCCCACCCCAATTCCTGAAAGTCACTTATTACCCTTTACCCACTTGTATGGCCACTACCTGTCTACCTAATAGAGAAATAGAAAAGCAACAACTCCCTATACCTCTCAGCCCTCTCACTCCTGCACCAAAACCCCTGCTACCTTTCCTCTTTTGCATATCACTGTGCTCCCATCTGTCCTACTTCTTCTCACTATTCCCTCTCTCGCCCCCTACTTTGGGTCTCTGTCTAACCTCATTCTCTATCCCACCCCTTCCTTTGCCCCACTCTTGCGCTCTCCCTTCCCAATTCAGCCATATATAACCTACTTGCCAAGCTCTTATGACTCCCCTCTTCACCTTTTCAAACCAGTCCACTTGTATTGACTTTATTGTGCGTATGCGGGAGGCCAAACAGTTCTGCAACAAAACATCTTTCCTCACTGAGTATGTTGACCCCCATCAGATTGAACTCTCAATAATAGGCATCACTAAAACAGCGATTACCCCCATGGCATGGCTTCTCTCCCACCACAATCCACACTGACATGGCCAGGCTCCCCCGCTCCCCTGTACCTCATCACACAAAGTTGATAGTGTTTGCCTTAATGATCAGCAAGCGCTCTCCATTTTTCCCATCTCTCTCTGACTTCGCTCTCTCCTCATTCAAATACATCTCTGACCATCTCCTTCCCATATCCCTATTCTCATTCTTCTCATATACCACCCACCCATCTTCTCTGACTCTGACATGTCCGCTGATGTGCATATAATCAAAATAGGTGACTTCAACTTCTCCAACACATAGACAGAATGTCATCTGCAACTGCACTATACTGATGTTTTTGAAGGAGATATTAGTGTTGGTTAAACATTGCAATTTTTAGGCATACCAGATTATTACAAATCCATCTAGGCTCCCAATACACAGGGTTCGAAAGTGAGATTCAATGAGCAGGAGTGAACCCTGCATACAGAATATTAGGCACTACAAATGACCCAAGTTAATGGGGCCATTTTGCGGTATAACATAAACATCTGAAAGATTATAATTCTAGAATATTTTCCAAGTATATTGCAAATCCAAAGTATACTATGCAAGTTCCAAGTATATTATGCCATTTCAGTTTCAGTTACTTCTTATTCTGCTGATGCTTGGAGTTGGGACTTGGATTCTTGCCTTCAAACAAAAGGGAATGGTTTTATAAGAAAGAATGCAAGAAAGTATTTATGCTTGCCTAAGGCAGCACACATATATTTCCTACAGAAGTTGACCAGGATTTTTTCGCAGACAACTTTACATTGGTCTGTTACTAGTCTGCGTCTAGATTTCGACAACAAGTATTATTATTATTTTTTTTAACCTGGAGGTCACTGATTAGATTAGGATTAGTGATTATTGTCATTGCTCTCATTCGTTGAACTTCTTAAATAAGGAGCTGATTGAGCTGAGACTAGCCTCCTGTTTTTAAAAGAATCCTAATTGCTGAAATGGCCTCGCCTCGCTGGCCATACATTTGCTAACCAGTATCCAACTACCTTTGCTACTGTTTGCCAATAGAGTACCACTTCATTCAAACTAAAATACCAAGACTATTAATCACTAAAGACATTATCATGCACTGTAAAATAGTAGTACATTCTTTAGAATGTTTCCATTTAATAGCATGTGTATTAAGGCTTCACACTGCTCATCTTCATCCAGGATTAGGATTTCCTTCACCTGCGTATTAGGAGGAGGAAACAGGTAATTAGCGCTCTTATTAACATTACCCCGGTCAACGATAATAGTCTTGAAAGGCTGCTGAGAGTCGGCTGTGCGGCCCTCTGTCAACACATGCTCCTGTTCCCCTTCACCCCATTGTTAGATATCCCATTGTGCCCCTTCTGTTTTTATATAGGCCAGCCCTTAGAATAGATGGGTTCTTGATACTAGTATGATTACTGGTATTATTGATGTCATTAGGATCCTGAGTATATAGTTTTGTGTTCATAACCATTATATGATTTATTCTCAATAGAATGTGGATCCCAAATGTTTACACAACATGCATAGATTTTACTTTCAACCTCTGAGATAACCTCTGAGATGTCCAGTTTCTGACAAAAAGCATGAAAAAAATACCATCAATAAAATGAATAGAATAGATGCAATCACTGCTTTACGGGTGAATCCAACCACCAAGTGGCCAGCTCAGTGAACCACTACAAAGTGCTAATAGTTCCTTTAGGTGCTTCCAGTTTCAAAGTGCTCAAGTGCATGAAGTGAAAAAGTGACCAGATGCAGATGCTTGATAGTTCCAAACATCTGCGATAACAGGAACAAAATATCCAATGGGACAGTAACGTTTCTATACCTAGGAATTCAAAATACACATAATGAACAGGGTTGTGGATAGGTACTCCAAAACCTCCCAGGTCACCACCAGCTACTTTCACTCACTCAAGGGAAACCAAATGAGTAAATGATGAGATAGATGCAACAGGGAGGGGGAAGAATTCCAGTCTTATGGCCAACCTTCCATTTAAAAATTGCAATATCTTAAACATGGTGCGGGCAGGGCACAGGAAACGTGGGCAGTCAAGTGGTCAACCCCCAACCCCTTATGCGGAACGAGCCCTGCCAACAAACTTCAAAATATCAGCCTTGAATGGAGATCAGAGTTCAGCTGTAGGAGTGTTAGATGAGTCGGAGAACCACAGAAAACAACAGAGGAAAAGCAGGACCAGCCGCCTCCACTTCGGGCGATTAAGAGGCATCTTTGTGACTGATCTGTCAATTTTGTAAAATAATTTATTAAGCATGTATCATCTTGCCCCACATCTGTTGTTTATTTGGAGTTTTGTCTCATGTATGTTGAATATGAGATACTGAAGGTGCCACTGTGCCTTTGGCTCAAAACATGGGACGAAAGAAGAAATAGGTTTGCACATTCATTATTCAACCACATAAGTATGTGAGGCAAGTGCTTAAACATTCCATGGAGCAACACTGTAAATGGTTGGTTGTAATTATGCCCAATGGTTTACAAATTAAACAACATTCCTGAAGTGAATACAGTCAAAGGTAGTCAATGACTTATTATTGCAATTTGCAGAACGTCATGCAGACCTTTAATAAGATAACATTTAGCCATCTGAACTACTGAGTAATTACTAACAATGAAAGTAGCCATGCTGAGTACTTGTCCTGGGTGCCTACCAACTCTATCAGACACTGGTTGATGAGATTGAGATTAAACCTGCTACCACTGAAAAATGTACAGAGACATGGGCAAAGTCCTGATTACATGGCCAGTAGGGACAAGCTGCCATAATGCTGTTGAAATAGTACTGCATTTTCTTCTGTTTTGTCCAGTTTATGATGGTATTCAATCTCATACACTAAAATAGATTTTTTTTAATGCAGTTATTTGCCAATGTGGAGTTGCCCTTTGTTGGAATGCATTTCTAAACTCTAGCCTGGTGGCCAGATGTTTAGAAGGCCACCATTGTTATATGAACAGTAGACATTTCTGAGAAGATAGCCAGACCAATTCACAGTAACTTGGAGTTCAGTCAAGGATGGGTCTCAGGAGGAGTGAGGTTGATCACAGGCCCACAATGAGCACACACAGTGAAACACCAATAATTACCATTAGACAGAAGTATACAAAAATATACTATGTATTAGGACCGCAGGAATCAACTCAAATGAATAAAGAAATGTACTATCAAATTGAACACAAGTAACACAATATGTAACATGTATACAATCACTGGAGTCAATACAATCAAGTTAATAACTGCGGCACTACCTGTAAGGGAAAAGGGTGAATAACCTTTAGAGTGCAGAGAAACTTCAGAGATGGCGATCCTAACTTTAGAAGTCCTGCCCTACGATGAATGGAGCCTCGTGCTCAATGTTCGATGCACGCATAATAGCGTCTTTTCCTGCGTAAAATTCACAAAGTACCTTTTTTAAAAGCTGGTAAAAGTTAGGGAAGCAATTCTGAAGGCGTGAAACAAGTTCCAAAAGTCAGTAGTGGATCTGCTTCCATGAACATAGCTGTTCCTGACTTTCGGAGGTCTTTAGGAAGCGGGCGCTACCCAAGCCAAAGAGAAGATCAGAAGTGATCCTCTATGCATTAAAGCATATGGATGAGCAAAGGGCCACCAGTAAGTGGCTAGACTGCACACTGTCCTTAGCTCATTTTGGTCCAAACTTGGCAAGTCTGGATGAAGTTGCACAGGCGCTTCGGGTGCAGATGCGGGTCTGGTATGGAACAGGAGCTGTAAATCTTGATTTGGGTTATGAAGAAAGAAAACACTGATGCATCTGGTCTCAGGGAACAGGAAGGAACACAGGAAACTGCCTTAAAGACTGTCACTGTAACCCAAAGTCTTAAGCCAAAACTTGATGCAGCAACACTCCTGCACGGTAACCCAGGTTAGAGCTGGACAGTCCCCTGGATGGCCCAGGGACACATCCGAACATGCTCATTTGCACCAACTAGGATGCTTTGAGATTGATTAGTTCCACCACTCTAAAGGTTCAAAGCACCTTTGCAGGTCTTCTGAGATCAAGTGCAAAGCAGGGCTCCACCGGGACAACAACGTGATTCTGGTGCTAACTTTCATCTGTTTGATTCATGATCGTTCTTTGTTCTGCTCAGCTCTCCTGGATACTTGGCTCCATATCCAGGTCAGTTCTGACTTGTTGTTGATCTGCTGGAATGGATTCAGGACCCCTCCTCAGGTCCAAAGTTGTGCAAGTGCTCGTACCCGGCCCACCAATGAGAAGATCTGTCACATGGATGCACGCCAATAGCAGTCAAATCAGGCACCCTTGGGGTTCTCATGCTCTTGTGTACACCAGACATCCTGGCACCATTAGTATGGATTGGGACCAGGCAGTCCCAGCCCACTTCCTGGGTACACACACGTGACCTGCAAGACCCACGAAGAAGCAGCTTTCGCAGGTAACTGAATGCCCAAATAAGGGAGTCCCAGGTCGGAAGACCAGGGGGAAGGTCAAAGGACAAAATGGCCAAAAGGAACAGACCAAACACCTTGTGGCATGGCCATGACGGATACCAGCCACAGTCATGAGCAAAAGTGGTAAGTGCTGTATGGCTCAATAAAAAGCTGTAAAAATACAGGAAAAAGATACTGCTGCCACCAGTCTGTTCTAAGCACACTGCTGTATCATCACCCCAAAATCCTTAGAGGGTGTCTAAGCCGAGAAAACACATAGCCCCCATTGTGCGGTACAGTAATGTACTTTGCGCAATGATACACTTTTACCAAAAGTGGAAACAAAGTTGAAAGACTAAGAGAAACAAAGTTTCTTAGTACTGACAGCCTGAAGGACATGCCAGTTTCCCCATAACAATGAGCTGAAAATGGTGAGCAACCACAGGTTGCCTGGCTACTTTGGAGTGAAGATGAAACAGGCATTCATGGCCCACAAAACACATATAAATAATGATATTGTTTACATAGATACAGGTTTGATCAGTTAACATGAATTGCTTTAATACATTGTGCATAGTTTTGTATGTTTCAGCTTTTGTCACTTTATTATGTTCTGCATCAGTTGATCAGTCTATTCAAATCATAGGTGATTTTAGCCCATACAAACCATCAGGGTCGGGCTGGCTGCATCGGCCATCGCCCACTGGCCGATGACCTTTGAGGACCTGGGGGGCCAGTTTTCATGAGGCCCCCAGGGCCATTTTTTTGCTGGTAAAATGATAAGTAAACATAATGCAGCGAGACTCACAGTGACTGCTGCGGGGCGCGTTGCCCAGCTGGGCCTTTTTTGTTGTTAATTAAATTGGCTTGCCACCAGCCATGTCGTGCCTCGCTGCTGCGCCGGCACGACACACAGCGGATCTATTCATTAGAGAACGGTAACATGCAAGTGTTACCTTTCTTTGATGAATGCATCACGTAGGCATTCTGGACTGGCAGTGCCCTTAGCCCCGAGCCGATCTGGCGACGGCGTGGCACCAATTGTTGCAAAGGTTATGAATCACAGTAAAAAGGAGTGGCTCCTGGGGAGCCGCTCCTTTTGTTGCGATTTATTGAATTAGCAACAGAGCCAACAGGACTCTACTCTCAGGGAGACAGGTTGGGTGGGACAATTAGGGAGAATGATCTGGGTAGGGGGAAGACGCAGCTGGGAGGGTTGGGTCGCTCTTGGTCTCTCCATCCTCGGTCTCTCCATCCATTTACGTTTTGTCTGACTCTGCTTTCACTTTCTGCAGGTCTGGAAATGACCTCAGACCTCTCCCCCAAATGAGGCCCATTGTCCACTGATCCTGGACTGCCGAGCTCGGCTGCAGGCAGCACTGTCGGGAACTTTTCAGGAAAAGTCTCCCGCCAGTCCCGCGGGCACCTTCTGCAGTGCCGACTGCCGCCCATTTCCTATCTTCACATTTATGTTACTGACTCTCTCAACTGGTCCCCACTTCTCCCCAATAACCGGGCATTGCATTTCCATGCTGGTACCGGAACTTGTGGATTTTTTGGAGCTGGACACGATGGTTGCAGACTACAGTCCGGAGCTGCGTGGCGCAGGTTGGACATTAAGGCAGAGTCTAGGATCGCCTCTCTCTGGGGTGAGTCCCGTCCATGGAGCTGCAGGTGCTGTGTGGGGTCCTCTACTGGCTGCTGTTACCCCTCTCAGTTCTGGCAGGTAAGTCATATGTCTTCAATGTTTCTTCTCCGACCAAACCAGTGGCGACTACCCCAAAAAGCCCCTTGCTCTGACATCATTATTTAATATATTATATAAAGCACTGAAAACATTGTTTCTAAGTACTATAACATGCCAGAGAGAGGAAGCTCGACACATGGGGTGGCACCCTGTAGTCGAGTGGTAAAGCCGGGCTTACATTCTTTGATCCAAAGCTGACCCCACAACCACGGGATGAACCAAACCAGCTTCCTTACAAACACCATAAACAAATGGATGTGGGTATGCAGTTGACTCAGGTTCAAATCTAGATAGGTACACAAAAGTAAAAGACAGCCCAGGTGGTTTCTGCGACGAACTGTGCGAACCGTGTGAGGCTGACTAAATCTTCCCATCATCGCCCAAAGTTGATTAGAACGTGTGGCAAGTGTCCGCGCGCACTAAGCAATAGGGCTATGAAGAGAAAGTGGCGATTGTCTGATATGCAAAGAACAATAACTGAGTGGGTAAATACTCCTGTAGAAGATGACATGTGTGTAACATGTTCCTCATTGGCCTTTTACCATTTCATGAGTGGTGAAACGTACCCTGCGTGGATGGGCGTGTTAGAGAGTTGAGTTTGTGATGTGCACTGTATAAAGTGCTTGGCAATGATATTGTGTTGTCAGGATGTTCCGTTCCTGCAGGAGGGAGCATATTGCATGGGATTAAGCATACAGGTCTACTGCTGATGTTCTAGGGCGTGAGGGAGAGTGCATGTAATAATAATGACACTAAAGAGCTGTGAATGAAAAGGATGACAAAGAAACAGGCTGTGGTATGCTGTAGCAGCCCTTCAACTCATGGAGGCTGATCACACTGCAAAGTTTGATGGTAAGGCTTGATTAAAGCAAGCTGAAAGAGTTCCCATGAAGAGGTGTTTTGGGCGGGCAGGGGCAAGAACTGGGTGGATTTGGCCATAGGGATTAGCATAGCCATGGGCAGTCAATGGGTGAGCAAATAACTAAAAACACCTACAAGCTCTGTGTTCCACCTCATTTACCATTCTCCCTATCTGTACTCTAATGCAATAGTTTTGGCTTAAAGCGGCACCTAATAGCCCAAACTAAAAGAAAAACAGTGAGCTCACAGCACACGAGATATGGATAGTGTATGCTATGCTAAGTACTCAAATCATAAGGCCCACACCCTCTCTGCCACGCACACATAACCACACTCTCTCTCTGGTGGATCAGGGTGCCAGGCAACACCATTTTGCCTCAGGTTTCCCCTGGAGTTGTGGTGTGACCCATGTCTGGAGGGCACAGGCATTAATGTCCCCTTCCATGTATTACACACCCATGGACACATTATGGCAAAACGAGACCAAAAACAGACCTGAAACGGCTAGGTCCAAAATACATGTGACATACAAGAATGGCTAAGCCTATAAAATAATGTGCACTAGGTGTGCAGTCATCAGTCAATGGTCGATTGCTCTTCACCCAGAGAGGACAGGACATTTAAACATCACAACAGTCATATGTAAACAAAAGTATCCATATGTTGGTGTGAACAAATGGCGCTGTATAAAATCTCGCGCGTGAAGTGTCCTGCGAAACCATTTTGAAAATGTGGCCACCCTATTGCAAAGGGCAATTTATCCAGGTGTGAGTTTTTGGGATAGAATTTCTGTAAAGTCGTGAATTGACGAGATTCACGGATGAAGGTTTGAGGGCCACTTTTTTTGGGGTGTCCGGGCCTATTTCTTGTCCCAGTCCGACCCTGCAAACCATTAATTATGGTGGGTTTCATTATACTATAGGGCAAATGTCCATTGTACATTATTTTATTTAGTTTTTATGATTTGATTTTCTTTTTATCGTTGAGTTAATTAACTAATATTATTATATGTACTTTAATGGATAGATTGTTGCTTTCTGAATAAAGCTGATTTACTGAAAATTGAAATACTGACATGTTCGTGTAGAGCACAAGAAGGAAGGGAAAAGTTGCATCCTCTATCCTGGAAAGTATATTTCTTTTTGCTTTACTAACATTTGGGCTGCATGAGCTTCAGCCACTTTTCAGCAGCTTATGGATACAGAGCTGGGGCAGTTTACACTCGTTTTGGTCGCCTCTAAATATCACTGAAAGTCTGTGGCAAAACCTATCTGGTGGGATAGGCATTACCAAAACATCCAGGTACACAGCTAAGTTGGAAAAGTGTCTTCTTGTCTAGTCCATTCAAAATATCTGGGGCTTATAGGAAATGGTTTAGTACAAACCTAGTCAGAAAAGATGCCTTCAGTCCAATACGTACTTCTTGCACCACCTAAAAAAGAGTCTTTTAGAACTGATTGGCTATTTGAGTATGTTTATCCTGAGATTATTATAGCAGGATCTCTTATTGATAAAATTAAACCAAGTCACTGTGCTTAATTGGTTTGGAGTGCTTTTGAAACAGAAGCTTTACAATTGTTAAATGCCACCTTATGCAGCCCCCTTTTATCTGGTCATGGGTGCCTTTACCCAGCCCGATTCCTATTTCAAACTAATGCATCAAAAGTAGGCTTCAGACCAGTGTTAACTCAAAAAAGACATGGGGCCTCATTACGAGTTTGGAGGTAGCCATGCCCTTAATAAGGGCATGGCTACCCCCAAACCCGAATCCGGGTTCCCTGAATGGGGAAATACCGGGCCATTCCGACCTTGTATGGCCTGGTATTTCCCCATTCAACGAACCCAGACCTGGTCCATCCCCATTCCTATTTGAGCCCCCATAGGGCTCAATGGGAATGGGGAGCATGCTAACAACGGGCCTGTTAATGACGGGCCTGTTGTTAGCATGCAGGACCGTTCACGGGACCCGCTAAGGACGTCTGGTAAAACCAGGCGTCCGTAGAGGGTCCCGTGAGCGGCCCTCGTAATGAGGTGGTAGGGGGTTAACGTCGCCGGCAGCTCTACCGGCACTGTTAACCCCCTACCACCAGGGTCCTAATGAGGCCCATGGTCTGGAACATCAGGTCTTGCATATTAGCTGGAAAAATGTGAGAAACAAACCCAAAATAGATATGGCTATTAGGAAGGCTTTAAGCACCTCAAAATACTGTCTCACAAGCTGAAAATCATGTCTTATAACATATCTCACCCATTAAATTGGTTAGGGTTGAATAAAGAAAGTAATTCATGGCATATGATTTTCTTCCTGAGAAACCAGACTTATCTATCTATTCTCATTTAAGCACTGCAATTACAAGCTACAATCTGTTGTGGATTTCATAAAAACATCACCTTATCCCAGTCCAAAGTCCCTATAACGGCTAAGGGTAGAAGGTGTGTGATGAAGTCACAATTAGGGTGACCATTGTGGAGGACTAGTGAACATGGGACTCAGGACAATGAGGCGAAATCTGTAGGGTCACTGAGAAGGAAACGCGCTATGCTCCCAATATTGTCACACTGTAAATGAATTGAGTATAGTGGGAGAAAATACAGACATAAATTACTCCATGATTGCATCCTTGGTGGAACCCTTCAGCCTACCAAATAACAAGGAACATGAGAAACATCCTACACAGAAGAACCATAATGACCAAGGGGGAAGTTACAATGCTTGCTTCAGCAATGCCTTATGAAGTTTCCTGGGGTGGAGGGCAACCTCAATAGGTTTTTTTCATTTATGATGTACATCACAACTATAGAATTCTAGGGGAATGCTCGTCATTCAGGCCATTGGCTAAATACAAGCCAAGGAAGTGTGCCGGGACACTTACGTTTCACTGACACTGAAGGAATTTAAGAAATGTCCCTTGGGCATGGATGCCAAGGGAGCCTTTGAAGCGGAATTGAAATTGGGCATTATATTCAGGACATTAAGTCATGTTAGATTTGGCCACCACTGGAAATGGAATATTACCATTTTATAATCACTGCTTCTATGTTCGATCTGTTCTGTACGGATACCTCTAAACTTTCCCCTTCAAAGTGAATATGATTGTGTGATGAAATGCCACCTGGCAAGGGTGTGAAAGCTTTAGCCTTTTTGATGTTTACTAAATAATAAAATGATGCAGGCAATACCATCTCTGAAAGAGTAACCTGCTGATCAGAGTCCCCTTTCATGAGATCCACGCCAAAAGTATAGCATGTATGTGTGACCTGCTGCATCAGTATCCTAATTTGCAGCACCTCCCCTACTGTTGGCAGAAAGCAGGTTTAGAGGTCACAATTACCCATTTGACAGCTGCAGTGACAGCCAAGTCTCTGCAGTGCAGGGGCTGCATTTAAGATATGCAGCTCTGCACCAAAACTGTAATGATCATAAGTAGCCCAAGCTGGTGGCAGGGTAAACTCTCAAGATAAGCTATGCCTGCGTGAAAGCATGGTGCATGACACTACTTATAATCATTGCAGCTGCATCCAATTTGATATCACACATGTGCTAGTGTCTGTGAGCCAGCGCTGCTTTGGATGTTGATGTGTTTTAGGCCAAACAGGCTGAGCCTGCCAAATTACAGGGCATGAACTTGAATGGCCATGCCTCTTCTTTGATATCTTTGTGAGGGTAGGTAACACCGTCATACAGGGACAACCACAGAACAGGCAGCTGTCCTGGACCCAGGCATCAGAGGGGCACACCCATTCAAGGGGAGTAGTCTCACACCAGGGTGCTGCATTTCTAAAGGCTGATGATCCTAGTAAGAGGGTCGGGGGCAGGGTTAGAGTGGACATGAGGGCTCTATACAGTGGAGGAAAACTTCCACATGTTTGTTCCTCTCTGCCTTTCTCTCTCCTTCCTGTACCCTCAACACCCTCTACAGTGAAGCACTTTGGGTGTGATGTCAGAAGGGCAACATACATTTCTTTCAAGAACAGGGATTAAACCACTTAGGCAGGCTTGCTTCAGTCCAATCACCTGCTGATCTTTACCTTTAAAGGGTCACCCACCCCTTCTTTGAATTATCTTTGGCTCATCTCTTAAGAAGATTTTATTGGACTCTGTGGAAAGAACAGTCCTTTCCAGAGATCTCCAGTTCTGAGGTGAAGGCAGGTGTCCCAATGCAGAGGACAATTCTGCTCCCTAACCATCTCCAGGGACAATTGGGGGTGACCTGCTGTTGGAACAAGACCCACCTCTCTGTCAGTCACAGTGGTATCCAGGATCTCACCATGTTGGATTGCCCATGCAGTGGTATGCCAGCTTCCCGCGGGTTTGGGAGCAATAGAACAAGCACTCACCTTGTACCTGAGTCCCTGAATTGGGCTTCACAGCACCTGAAAGCTAGAACAGCAAGGATACTTGTGGTTACACCATCAAAATAGTTTGAACCGTGATTCTAGCATGTTCAACAAACAACATTTGATCCAGCAGGATCCTCTGTACCTTGCCATTGGCATATGTTGTTCTACAAACCGCAAGTTCATCCGTTTGAACCAGTTCACCACTGCCATAAGCTGCCAGTTGGAGTGCCAGCTGGAGTGCCAGTTGGAGTGTGTCATTGACTCAGCTCGAACCCAGAAGTAGCACATTTGCTTGAACCGCTTTCCAACTGTCAGTTGCTTCATTGTGCCAGCACTGTAAGCCGACTGAATCTGGTGTCCCTCGAACCGTAACATCCAGGCTTCAGCATTGAACGGACTCACCTGCATATCCTGGTACTATCCTCCAGCCATCGAAGCTCGACCGTTGAATCGAACCAGGCGACCGTCTGATCCACATCTCTAGAGTAACGCTTCAAACCACAGCTACCTTCCCATTTGACCACCGGTTTGACACCTGCTCACCACTGGATCCCCAAACCTGCCTCATCCTCGAAATGAACCCTCGAACTGCACTCAGAAGCCTGCTCAATGTTGTTGAACTGCTAAGTCTCCTTTAAAGCTACTATTAACTGATTAATTGGTCAATTTTTTGTGTCCTTGATCCTAGAGACTGGACAGGTTATTTTAATCCCTTTTGCAAACCCACGGCATATCCTTTTGAACATTGTGGTCTTTTAACTGTCTTTTCTCCCCTGTCTCGTTACCCATTGTGCTGCATCTATTCTTTGTTTGCATTTTCTCTGTTCCTTCTAGAGGGGTGGGTTTTTACAGTTTTTTCAAGGTAGCTATTAATGCACATGGTGTGTTTGTTTAAAGAACATATTTTAAAAGAAACTTGATTGGACATTGCTTTATTCTGGACTGTTATAGTTCACTGTTTCGGTTGCTACTGAACCACAGTCACACCCCTCTTGCGAGTATAGTCTTCGATTGGTCCACGTTACCACAACAGGCGAAGGAAGTATATCTATTAACTGTGCCTGTTTTACTTGTATGATTGTGTTGGCTCTTGGTTTGTAGAAGTGTGAGGTCTGAGTAGGCGTTTAGCCTTTGTTCATACTTGTATCCCTGCAGGGCAGTGGTCAATTCTTCACAATGTGTTAAGGCATCCTTGAGTGGGTTGCGTTCTTTTGTATCCACACTGTAAGAGGAGCTGGTGCTGACATTTGTTGTGGTTTATTTTGTCTCTTTATATCAACTGTTATGTTCCTTCCAGCTTTCTAAAGTGCTTGCATCACTGGCTGATTGGTATATTGACACTGTTATATTTATAACTAAAACCATCACATATTAATGCTCCTGACTGGATTGTCCCCTTCCTTAAATTATTGCTTTATGATCATCTTTAAAGTGGCTCCATTTACCATGAAGGCTCATGTCACCCCAGTAAGAGATCACTGTGAGTTGCTTGGTAAACTTATTTCTGACATGTTCTCCGAGGGTTAAAAGGCATCACATGATCCATCCTCCGGACTATCATCCTCAAACTAACAATTTGACGCATAGGGTCAATCAGTCTAGAGAGCAGTATTTGCTTTTTTATTTTAATTAAAGGCAACAATTAATTGGAAGATTATGTTGTCCAATACATTGTGTACATGTCAAAAAGCTGTGCATGCACTTTTCGGCTTTTGTTCTCTCTCTTATGTTTGCCTGTTGGCAGTGGCGGCTGCTATGATAGGGCGGCCGGGCGCCACCCCACGCCCCCAAAAAAAAGAGAGAAGCTAAAAGAGATTCAATCAGAGAACTTCTCTGATTGAATCTCTTTTAGCTTTAGTGCTGCATTTCCTTTGCCAACAGCGCGGGGGCGCTGTGGCAAGGAAACAATAGTGTGTATAGGCCGGCCCGGCTTTCACAGTGGGGCGCGTCCCAACTTACTATATTTTTTCTTCTATAGTAGAGTGTGTGGAGCTCGTAGCTCCACACACTCTACGTAGCCCCTTTAATTAGAAGCCTGCATGCCGCTTCAGGGTTGGCCCCGCTAGTATAAAATGTACGCAAACAGAGCACTTATTCGATTCCTTCCCCTCCCCTGCCATGGATACAGTAATGTCATTGGCTGGCAAACAGCCAATGACATTACTGTATCTATGACTGGCGGCGCAGGGTGTGTGCGTGCGCCTGCGCCGCCTTCACACGTCTGTCTGTTTCTCTTTCTTTCAGAAGTACGAGACGTTGAGTGAACAACACACGACTCCAGCCCAGCGGCGCTGTGGTAAGTACACCCATCCCCATGTTTGTTTAACTTTTCTTCTCTGTTTGGGCCCGGTGTCTCGGGAGTGTTACACTCTCCTCCCCGGGCCCAAACTATGTGGTCCACCACGGCCCAGGCCCAGTAAACACTGAACGACGTGTAGGCTAGGGCCTACACGTCGTTCAGTGTTGCTGCTGAGCTGACTGCCGTCAACTTGGGCGAGCCTTGGTGGTTGCGGGCCACCCGCTACCACCAAGGCGGGGGCTGCCTGGGCCTACTTTGTTTAACCCCGGTCCGTGCCGTGGCCAAAGGGCCTTGCCTTGGGCCACGCCGGACCGGTACGCAAGGCCCAGGGGGGTCAGGGCAGGCAGGCGTGCGCTGCTGCTGCCCATACTGCAGCCGCGGCCTCGCGACCACTCCCACATCATGCTAATTGTGCCGTTTTATATTTCCTGCATTTTTCGAAAAAAAATGCTGAAAATGTAAAACGGCACAATTAGCATGATGCGCGGTCGCGGGCCGCGGCTGATCATGGGGCCTGCCTGGTCATGAAAGGGTTAACAGCTGGCAAATGGTGTTAGCTCCTAGCAAATGCCTATAAAGATCCAACACGGTTGGTTTTGAACATGCTATTGTTACTAGTAATTCAGTGCTAGTTTCACTAGTAATTTATGCTAGTTCACACATACTGCTTATGAAATGAAGTGGCTGAAGGCACACTTCGTTAAGACATTTTTATTACACCAGAAGCTGTAATTTTGACAGTGCAAATAGAGCAAACCTAGCCAGAAACATAAACATGGGGGGGTGCCGGGAAAGAGTATCTGCAATCAAGCCATTAGCTTCAGAAAGAAGCACAGAAAGCCAAGATCTAGATTAAAACGATCGCAGGTGTGTGTGTTTTGGGCAGGTATAGGGTGTGACCATGGAGACTAGTACGGCCATTTGCTTTTTACCCACCTGCCCAACACCCAAAGGCTGTGTATCCCCCTCACATCCCCTTCTCCCTCAGACCTTCACTTGCCATGACAATAGTATGCTTTAGAAGCACCATCTAATAGGCAAAACAAAACACAGGAAACATTCACAGTAACTGCAGGAAAAAACGGAGCACATTCTAAAAACTGACATCCCAACGACCCCGCCCCAAATAGTGCCGCCCTTAATCGGGAGATTCCTTCCCAGGATCAAGGCGCGTGGAGATCCTGTGGAACACATTTGTGACAGAACAAGAGACTGTAATTTTCAATTTGGGGAGTGAGCTAATAGTAGACTCACCTTTTTGAAAGAAATCGCACGGTAGCAGAGTAGCTTTGCACAGTGTGGGGCTTGTTCACATCATTAAGTTAAGGTTTTCGTATAAGGAAGCTTGATGGGCAGTGAATACCAAACGACCTCAATGACGAGGGACACAAAGGAGGAACATATACATTCACGTGCAGGGCAAATGACCCACTTGCTACATTGCTGGGTGGCATGGCACAGAGCCTTGTGCTATACCACTCTGCAAGAAGATGAGTCCTAGCATCATTAGGTGTATGGTGGTTTAAAATACAACCAATTAGTTGCAGCCACGTGAAATATTTACAGCACATGGAGTAAATACGGGTTATTTGTTCAGTCCATCCAGTACTTTCCATGTACCCCATGCACACATAAATATCCCATGTGTTGCCAACTCATAGGGTGATTTAAGAAACTCATCTGTACAATAACCATCATTTTCACAGTGAGGCTCATAGGCACGACGTCTTAGAAGGAACAGAAAAAATAAAAAAACAGTTCTGCTTGGTAAAACAGTTCAGGACGTACAAAAGAGCTGGCATCTTGGGTACACTGCAGCTGCTTGCAAAGTTGAGCAGTTGTGTACTGAGCAGCGCGAGGCAGACAGCCCACTGTGTACCGCATGCGATGGCCCACTGTACTTTTTGTTGGCTTTCCTGGGTTTGCGACTACTTTTTTACCCAGCCAGGCTAAATCTCAAGCATAACCAGAGGCGATGATGGGTGGGGGGTCTTAGGGGGCTATAGCCGCAGGTCTTTTGGTTCTAGCTCCGGATAGAATCTCAGGAGCTTCAACCAAAAGGCTGGCTAGACCAGAGTCTCGACAGTCCCAACATTAGTGTAGCCCCGGATCTTTTCTAGACCTAGCAACACCCCTGAGCATAACAGATTGTGGGTCTGCATTTGTGCTGTGCCCTACCACCCTTATGACTCCTAAGGTAGGGATACCCCTTAGTCTGCTAGAGAGAGGTCCTTCTTGGTTAGTCATGTGGCTAGGCTGGTGATGGGTCTTCGCCAGTGTAAAGAGTTTCCTCCAAGACTTGTTAGATCACTTGACTATCCTTTGTCCCTCTTTGGGTATGTGAGAGAAGGGGGCCATCTTTGGACACGAGGAGGTAGTGTGTGTCTCCTAGGCCTGGGGGCTGTCGTCAGTCTGAAACCAGTTCTGACTGGCACATTCAGATGTATGTCTGGAACAGCGTAGATTCATTCCTTTGCAAGCGTGGCCGTTCTAGAATGCATAGGTGTTCTTGGTGGGGTGGTCTAGCCTTTGGCGGACCACCCCTTGGTTTGAATTCCATTTGGGGGTGTGGTATTCACTCATTGATTTCCGAAGGAGTAAATAACTGACCAATCACCTGGTCTACAGCTGGACTGCATAAACTGCACTCTGGAAGGCTGTAGCAGAATTAACTACCCGTTGTTGTAGAAGCAGAAACATGGTGCAAGTTCCTGGGCATCGTGATCTAATAGCAGTGCCTGGCTTTTAACAGGACTTCAGCGAAGGACACGCAGAGTGCTTATAAATCTGGTGCCTGAAGGGCTGCAGCAAATTAATGTTGTAATGTGAGCTCCGCAAAGCGCACTTTTAAAGCCCCAGAATGAAAACATTACAAAAATGTATATATTGCAGCGTTATACAACTGATGACTGGCACATGGTGGTAGTTGCTGGTACTTTCTTTACACATTGTACTAATGATTATTCTGGTGCAGCTTCAATGTTACAAGCAGTTAACTCTCTCTCCTTCATGCGTGAAAACCATTTTAATACTGCTCTGAGCTTATGTTGCCCTTTCTCAGATCAGTCTCTAGCTTTCTCTTTACAGACCATCAGCAACACCTTACATGAACAAATCCAACCAGTCCAGGGCAATTGTGCAACTAAAAACATCAGACTTCAACCTCCACAGTGCACCTTCCGGGATTTGAATTTCCCATAGCCTACAAAGGAGTTCATTGCAGTGACCATTCTCCAGAACGAGGTGAGCTAGCATGAGTCTTTTGTAGGGTTTGGTGCTCAGGGCACTCCAACTCTGTTTGTGTTCATCTGTAGTAAAGAAGGCACACAGCTATCTTGTTTAATTTTTTTTTTTAAAAGAAGCCCATGTTTGTGGGGATCAATGAGGTGGGGGAAAATCTGATGAACAGTACAGACTACAGAATGGCATCTATGACTAGCTGAGAGGGTGGCATGTGAAAATGGAAAGTCATACATATAATGCAAAAAGGCCAGCTTATGGTTCAACGGAAGCAAACCTGTCCATTTGGAAACTGTTTGTCGAAGGATAGGATTGGGTGGTGGTTCTCACTTACCTCATGATGACCTGGTATCTTCCAGTTGAATGGTATACAGTAATTTGTTTTACTGCTGTAAAATCCCACAATCTTTCAAACATCAGAATACCTTCTTTCTAATCTTCACCATTGCTCCCACAGTGCTTGGGAGGAGTTGGGGTTGTGTCATGCAGTCAGAAAAATCTCCCTACATTCTAAACAATGTTTTTTTAGAACAGTATTAACAGAACAAACGTGACTCATTTCTTCCATAAGTACTCATTTGCCAAACAAGCTGCAATACGTACTGTGTGACCGGTGTCACATTTGCTAATGGGCATGTGTGTTAACGCATGGATAGATATATCGGCAATTATACTCAACTGTACTGGTCGATGATAAGTACAGCAGAGTTGTGTATAATTGCAGACGATATCTGTGTCTAGTACCAACTAATTATACTTATGTGTTATTGAAGAGCATACCTAACAATGACTACATGATCCCATCTACATATACATGTACATAATCATTTTGCTTATTAACAGGTGTCACTGTTGCCGAAAATGAATTCAGTGGACCAATTACTCTCAAAACCATTTTCTGGACTCGCACACAGTGAAAAACTGGAGGTGTAAGAGTAGGGCCTGATCGGCCAGATGTAAAAATTGAACAGTCCGCAAAAGATAGGGGAAAGGCTTACACACGCACATTTTCCATGGTGTGGTATGAAAAGAAGACATGGCTCACTGGTAGCATTGCTAAGCTGTCTTTGTTCTGCTTCACTTGCCTGCTGTTTGGAGGTGAAACGGCCTGGACAAAAACCAGAGTCACTGACTTAAAGCATTTGTCAGAAAAAAGCAAGAGACATGAATCGTGCAAATCTCATATTGAGAATATATTACAGCTGCGCATGTTGGGAAGTGTAAACATTGCAACACAGTTGGATGATGCCTATTGCCGGAGCGTGATGAGTCATAATGAGGATGTGGATAAAAACCGATACATCTTGTCAAAGTTAATAGACTGTGTGCGTTTTTGTGGTGCTTTTGAATTGGCTTTACGTAGCCATGATTAAACTGAAGATTCTTTAAATCGTGGTGTATATAGAGGCCTGGTGGATTTTGTATCCAGCATAGACAGTGCAATGGAACTATACTGCATCATTATTCAAGGGCACTTCAAAAACAATTCATAAAGAACTGCTGGACTGCATGCTCACAGTCACCAGAGAGATCATTGTAGAGCAGTGAAAATGCACTGATTATGTGGCTATTCAGGCAGACAATACAACTGATGTTTCCACTAAGACTCAGTCTGTGCTAGTCTATCTCTACATTGATGAACGATACAGAATTGTTGAAAGGTTTTATGGATTCTCTCATCTGAAAGACTCTAGAGCGCAGACCATTGCTACTGCCATAATGGAAAAATTGGACAAAGTATTTCCTGAAGATTGCCACAAAAAAAAGTAATTGCGCAAACATATGATGGTGCGAGTGTAATGAGAGGGTATCTGGTGGTGTCCAAAAGAAAGTAGCTGAAGTGTATCCAAAAGCACATTATGTACATTGCTATGCACACCAGCTTAACCTCATCATTGAACAGGCTGTTTAAAAAATCTCAGAAGCTCAAGTTTTCTTTTGTGATATCTCTGGCTTCTGTACATTTTTTTTCTTGTTCTCCAAAAATAACTGCAGTTCTAGATGAGGTATCAGATCACAGACTTCCAAAACCATCTCGCACTCGCTGGAGCTACCATATTCGGGTAGTGGAAGCCGTATATCAGTACAGGGAAGCACTCCGTACATGCTTTGAGCTCATTATTGAAAGACGGACTGATTTTGAGGGGGTTACTGTGCATGAGGCCCAGGGATTCATTCAAACTTTTTTGTTCAATGACATAATGCCCCATGTCAACATTCTATATAACCAGCTTCAGAAGTGATACATTGACTCTGTGTATATGCAGAAAGCTACTGCAACTTTTATCAAGTGCATTGGCAGAGTACGTGGAAGCACTGACAATCTGGAAGCTAAACTTCCATCAGAGGCAACTTTTTCAGGTCGCAATGCAAATATGAACACTTTGAATCGTTTGGCTAAAGAAGTATGTGATATTATAGTTACACAAGCCCAAGAACGCTTTGCATTTACTAACCACTTGGAGGGGGCCAAATTGTTGCAGAGTGACCTATTTCAAACACATGGACAGTCTTTTCCCAATGATGCACTGAATGCAACTGTCCAAGCGTACCCCATGTTAAACAAGGAAAGACTGCGCACTGAGCTTTCAATTGTTTATGAGAGACTAGAATTCTGTAGTTCAAGTGGGGCAATTTCTTTATTAAAATTGTTCGTTGAAAACAATCTCAAAGAAGCATTTAGTGAGACAATGCAGTTATTAAAAATTCTGATTACTACACCCATGACAACAGCTGAGTCTGAGCGCTGCTACTCCACCCTGAAGCGAATTAAAACATTCCTGAGAAACACAATGCCTGAGGATCGTCTGAATGCTTTGGCCATGCTGTCCATGGAAAAACAACTAATTCAAGAGATCCCTGACTTCAATACACGGACTATTGATAAATGTGCCTCTCTGAAAAATAGACGTGCACAATTTGTGTACAAACTTTCAAAATGATTGACCAGTGAATGTTCTGTTACAAACAAGCTATTTGCAGTTATTTTGTGGGTTTCCTTGAATTCTTTTTTTCAATGGCCTTATATATGTTATGATTTTGTGTAAGGTTGCAGTGATCTATTTGACAGAACAGTGAGAAATGTGAAGTATGTTTGGATGTTATAGTTGTTGGTTGATTATAAAGCACTCAACATAATAAACTTAGCAAACTATTTCTGTTGCATTTTTCTCCATGCAATATGTATGTGTTATTTCTGAGACCTGTGCATTCCACGTGTTGCAACTTTGAGCAACTGAAGCAATGGCAACTCAGTGAGGCAGACAGCCATTAGAGGTAGGACAAATGTCGCATTAATTAAGTGGTTAAAAACTAAAGTAATATTTTAGCTTAGTTTCCCCCTTTCAGAAAATGCCTAAAATCTCACCTTAGTAAGAGGATGAACGCATGTGAATGCCAGTAACAGCATGATAAACATATGTTTCCATCATTACTGACTATATAATGAATTTCTTTATGCATACACCATACTACCAGCTATTCTCAATACAAGCCGCTGTAAAATACACCATCACACTTGCACACGTAAGAATAGTGTACCACCATTAATATGTAAAACCAAATGCTTTTTTCATATTTCGGTGAGTTTTTTGGACAGTAAATTGCACATTTTGTAGGCCATTTTTCCAAAAATGTTGCGGGGGGAGAACCCCCGGCAGCCCCCACGCTAATAATTTCGGCCTGCAAAATTTACGCCCCACCAGCTTTCAAACTCACAAGCCGCTACTGCCTGTTGGGTAGTTGTCTTCCCTGAAGTCTTTCTTTGTCCTTTTTACAATCTGTTTAACGTAAAGCAGTCAGTGGGTGGCAACGTATGCAATCTGTACTGTGTATCCCTTCTCTTTTCAACTAGTCTAGCTTTCACCTCATTGTTGTTGCATTTTCTTTGCTGGAACATATTGTTAGTTCTGTAGGGTTTGGTAAGTGCTTCCTTTGAAGTAGGAAGGTCTACCAAGTTATCCATATTCCTCAGATTACTTCTGAAGGCTATGCTCTGATTGCATGTTCCTTGCAGTTACAGTAATATGTTAATTGGAAAATTAATCAGGTATCTGAAAGTTACAAAACACAAGCCTTTTTGCTTCATGTTCTTATGTTGGTGTGCTGTTTATATCTGCAGTTTTCTGATTATCTTTCATCGCTGAAGTCATTGGGGGAGAGAAATACTTTAAAGTGTCATTCTACTGATATGTTCTGTCCACTCTGTGGAGCTTGGCATGGGGTTGGGAAATGCAGAACAGTTTGCCAGGATATTTGGTACCATACCTGTGCCACTTGCCCCAGTGTACCTTGTTACCTCGGATCTCATGCTTCGGCTGTGGCATTGGGTCTACTGGCTGGCACATGAAGTATGTGGATGGAACGGGTGGCACATGTAGTTGGAACGGGTGAAGTATGTCGTGTAACAGGTGAAGTATGTGGTTGGAACAGGTGTAGTATCTGGATGGAATGGGTGAAGTATCTAGATGGAACGGGCGAAGTGGATGGATCGAACTGATGAAATTGATGGATGGAATGGCTGAAGTATGTGGAAGGACGGGTGAAATATGTGAAGGAATCGAGGGAAATGGATGGACAAAACGGGTGAAGTATGTGGATGGAACAGATGAAGTACGTGGATGGAACAGGTGAAGTACGTGGATCGAACGGGTGAAGTATGTCGATGGAACGGATGCAGTATGTGGATGGAATGGGTGAAGTATGTGGATAGAACGGGTGAAGTATGTTGATGGAACGGGTGACGTATGTAGTTGGAACGGGTGAAGTATGTGTATGGAACGGGTGAAGTATGTGGATGGATTGGGTGAAGTATGTGGAAGGAACGGGTGAATTATGTGGGAGGAACGGATGAAGTATGTGGAAGGAACGGGTGAAGTATGTGGAAGGAACAGATGAAGTATGTGGAAGTAACGGGTTAAGTATGTGGAAGGAACGGGTGAAGTATGTGGATGGAACAGATGGAACGGGGAAGTACATGGGTGGAACGTGTGGACTGGGTAGAGTGGGTGGGACCGGTGAAGTGGTTGAAACGAAAGAAGTGTGTGGACGAAACGGGTGAAATAGAATGGTTGGAGTGCTTAGAATGGTTGGAGTGCATAGAATGGATGGAGTGCATAGCATGGTGGTAATGAATGGAATGGTTTGGAGTCACAAAACGGTCGGAGTACATGGAATTGCGGAAGTGCATGGAACTACTGGAGTGTGCTCGACCTCAAGATATAAACCACCTTATCACAGCTCCACACTTACTCTCTCCTTTACACCACCACTCAACTAGAACACAGCAATACTATGACACCATTCGGTATAGCTGTTCTCATACCATCACTTGCCTCATACTCTCCATCATCCTATCTAAACATAGCTGGTTACACACCCTCCAGCATTGGCATTCTCCTCAGGCCTAACGCAGCCAGAATCGGTCTGGATAACAACCTGCCAGAATGACATATACTCTTGATCTCCCAACCACCACACCTACCGCTAAGAAGCAGCTATCACAGGAATGCAACAACGCTGCACACATATCCGGTGCTTACATGCACCTTATGACTCTCTCTCTCTGTACTGACTTGAACTTCGGTTCCCGAGGGCACTCAACCTACCAGTGCCTTGAGATCATACCAATGATACATAAGGCGCTATATAAATGCAAAATAACATAACATAACAATGCAAATAATCTGGGGAGTTCAACAATGTCGCCATCACTGAAGTTCATGAATAACTACTGTAAGGATGACATCACAATATCCCGTAAACAAAACTTGGATATCATTGTCTTCTATAGGTCCTCTTAATCACAAGAATATCCAGACAATTATTCCTCCATAGCAAGCTATCCATCACACTCTAAAATCCTACAAACAAGTATTCTCCATAAAACTTCAGCAACAAGACTTGTGGGATGGAGTGGTGAACAATATTACACCTCTCAGTGCTTTGAAAACCAACAAATGGGTTAAGGTGCATTGGTGAATTCACACATCTACTATGCCTTAGACAATGTCAATGTCCTCCATAGTAGACCCCTGCATAGCAAGCCGTTATATTGCAATAGGTTGTAACAAGACTTCAATGCCACTGGTGAGCGTACTTCACCTCAAGTAATTCATCGCTTTCCTATTGCATCACTGAGGCATCCATTGCCTCACCTTTACATCCAGGTTCACCATTATAACCCAATGGCTAAAATACAAATTCATGGAACACTTGGCCCTCACGTACTTCCAAGAAATGTTTAATATCAATTGTACACCATATGCAGCTCTGATTTAAGGAATAAGAGCATAGACCCTGCAAAGCAGTCTATATGTTCAATACCATTCCACACATTCCGTGCAAAAGACTCTCTGTGCGAACCGTGTATTAATGGAATCAAAAGTGCAAAGTAACCCAACTGCAAAGCAGACCGAGCTGCGCTAAATCCACCCACAATACGACCCCCACACATACCAAAACCATTGACAAAGAACAATCTATGCGCAAACCTTTGCATCCACCTCTGCCCAACAATCCAGAAGCCCTACGAAACTGCACACAGTCCCCTGTAAGTCAGGGCTGTACACAGGCGAAACTGCGAGCAAACCCCCATGAATATTGTCTTCACCCGTGTGAAACTGCGGGCTGTCCTCCGTAAGCAATGGTCTGCACCCCTGCAAAAAAATGCGCAGAGCCCCTTAAGTCAAAGTTGCACCCAATCGAAACTGTGTGAGGTCCGCCCAAAGTAACGTCTTCAGCCCTGCAAAACTGTGCAAGGTCCCCCTTAAGCAATTGCGGCATCCCTGCAAAAGTGCACAGAATATCCCATAAGTCACAGCTGTACCCCCTGCAAAAGCAGGAGCGGTACCCAGTAAGTAATGGCTGCATCCCTGCAAAACTGTGTGCTGTCCCCCGCAACAGCTTCACCCCTGTGAAAGTGCATGTGACCTCCCATAAGTCATGGCTGCACCCCTGCAAATGCATGCGTGGTACCCCGTAAGTAATAGCCGCCTCACTGTAAAACTGCATCCCCTACTCCCCTACTCCCAAGGCACACAAAATGCTGTCAAATACCAACAAATCATAGCAGCACCTTCAAGTCCTGTAACCACCTACCAGCCCCCCTCACCTCTGCCAATATCCCAGACAGTCCCCTCGAGTCCCCACACCACCTAACCGCCCCCCTCACCTCTGACACTATCCCTAGGAAGCCCAATCAAGTCTCCACACCAAACATGAACCCCCCTGTGCTCTGCCAATACCCCAGGCAGTCCCCTCAAATACCCACACCACCCACCCGCCCTCCTCACCTCTGCCAATATCCACAAGCAGCCTTGACACCACCCACCACTCCCCCTCACCACCACCAATACCATCAGGCAGCCCACTCCAGTCCAGACACCAACCACCAGCCACCCTCACCTCTGCCAATACTCCCAGGAAGCCCTGACACCACCCACCAGCCCCCCTCACCTCTGCCAATACCTCCAGGTAGCCCCCAAGTCCCAACACCACCCACCAGACCCTCACCTCTGCCAATACCTCCAGGTAGCCCCCAAGTCCCAACACCACCCACCAGACCCTCACCTCTGCCAATACCCCAGACAGCCCCCTCAAGTCCAGACACCACCCACCAGCCCCCTCACTTCTGCCAATACCCCATATAGCCCTCTCAATTCCAGACACCACCCACCAGCCCACCTCACCTCTGCCTATACCCTGAGCTAGCCCTGACACCACCACCAGCCCCCTAACCTCTGCCAATAGCCTCAGGTAGCCCCCGAGTCCTGACACCACCCACCAGCCCTCATCATTTCTGTCAATATCCCAGGCAGTCCTCTCAAGTCCCCATACCTCCTATCACCACCTCTTACCTCTGACACTATCCCCAGGTAGCGCCCTCAGGTCCTGACACCACCCACAAGCCCCCCTCAACTCTGCCAATACCCCAGGCAGTCCCGTCAAGTCCAGACAGCACCCACCAGCCCGCATCACCGCTGTCAATATCCCCAGGGAGCCCTGACACCACCTATCAGGTCACCTCACCTCTGCCAATACCCCCAGGGAGCACCCTGACTGTCTGCCACCCCACCATTCCAATGTGGAACTGCAACTTACCTCAACCTCTGTGGTATTCCTCCACCATGAAGCAGGCATGCCACATGTTCACCACCAACATGATCAACTGGTAGCGCTGTTGTTGAATCCAGTACCAGAGCATCTCATGTCACTCCCTGACAGACCTGAATCTGCAGCACCTCAACTGGACAGCACACCGTGGCACCACCTCCACTAGGACCACCCCATGTACATATGACATGAATGCAATGCAAAGTGGCATGTGCAAATTGTGCAAATTGTGCAAAGGCCCCAAATCACAGCAAGTGAATGCCTGTGGTGGACATAAGTACCCAGAACCATAGTGTGGGATATATTGACCCACTTGTACTCTAATATGCTGCATCACTCTGTTATGGTGGTGCCAGAAACAGCAAAATGGCTGAAAAACCACTGTGTGTGACAAAACCCCTGAAAATCACGCTTTTCAATGCACAAAAAGATGGCTGCTCAATCTGCCACGCATGTTGTCAGTGGTGGAACAGAGCTCTCACTACTGAAATATTGCTTTAAATCACCTTTCTTTGCTGCTGAAACCTCAGAATGCTGGTACAGAACATCTTCCAAATATTCACAATTCTTGCTGGGTGCTACAATTCACTTAGTTTAAGGAATCACAAGTTTGTTTTTTGCTAAAGTAAAGCCAAAAGAATTTAACAATTAAATTAAGCCTGGGTGGGAGATGTAATTCTGCCAAGGGGTTGCCAAACAGGTTCTATCCAGGGGGAGGGCATTCCTCTCAGCAGATGCTGTCTTAATTGTGTTAATCACAAGCTAGGCCAGATTATTGTCTCCAGCCAGGACTAAACAATGGACATCCTCCAACCCAGGATATTGAAGGTGTGAAAGGTCGTAAAACTGCTGCAGCCAAGGAAACTCCTGGCTGACAGAAGAACATTCCATAGGAGGGGGCTACCACATGCTTCAAGGACTGACAAACACTGACCTTTTGGTCTTAACAGGATATGTAATGGACATTTTTAGAAGGTGTATAACTTATTATCAGAAGGGGTACAAAATCTGAAAATGACAGATTTATTAACCTAAATGTTTGCACTACTTTTGACACTGTGTAGTTTATTCTGAACAGGAATGGCAATAAAGGTGGGTTTATGTGGACTGTATTAATGTTAGAATTGTGAAAATGTACAAGCACATCCCTATGTTAAACACACACATTTGTGGCAAAGTTGCATACAATTTGGAAATTGTGTTCATAGCAAAAAGGTCATAATTCTTTAGAATGTTGAGACAAGATCCCACCACTGGAGGGTTTTGAGGAATAGCTGCTACATAAAATATGGCATCTTTGTGTGTGATTTGTATAAAGGTGACCAATGTAGAAATGTACATTTAGTATCAAATCCGATTTTGAGACCAGTGGCTAAAGGGAGGTTTCTAAAGGCTGTAAAGCAAACCATAAAATGTGACATCATCCAGACTTGATCCAATCACTCAAATTGCAATGCAGATATGAAGTGTGGTCCTATCCCAGCTCACAGGGTTAAACTTAGCTAAGCCGGCCCATACACCCCCTTTGTGATGTCATTTTATATAATATATAGGGACAGCTGACAACACATAGGGACTTCTACAACATTTCTATCTCCTGACTGCTGGCGGAGCGCTCTGCTGCTGAAATCTACATCTTCCTTGTTCCAGACTCCAGAAACTTGGCAAAGCAAAGGCCTATGCATAGCTGAACCATTCGCAGCTAGGCCTCAAATTCTAGAAAAGAATCCCAAAAGCATAGGGGAAGCATCACAATACAGCCGGGCGTGCTGTTAATGCTTGCCTGCTGAATTGGAATAGCCTCAGAACCAAGAAGGGCAAATCCTGTGCAATCCTGTGCCGTGCTGTGACCAGAGAGTCTTGCTGACCCTGTCCAGTCCGATGTGCCCAGCTGTCAGACCCTGTCAGTTCCTGATAGATCCGATTAAGTGGTCTAGAATCCTGATGGTTCAAAATCTTAAATCCATTTGTTTCTGAGTATTAACAGGAAGCTAGAAACGATTGATTACCGTGCATCATCTTGTACCCTCCTAACCTCTGAACTATCCTTACTTCCATAATCAGTAACATTGTCTAAATCCGTAGTGAAATCTTATTCTGTCTATCTGTCAAAGCATCCTTTTCCTAGTCATTTTGTAAATTTTGATCTGTTAATTTCATTCGAGTGACCAGCCTAGCACTCCAGGGTGGACATTGAAGAACTAGGATTGAGTCGCAAATCACTCCTGGCTCTTATGTTGTGCCATCCTGGTGGCTTAGCTTGGATGCTCTAGTCCATAGTCAATATTTTTCTGATTTTAAAACTGAAGCCTCTGTCAAAATTCTCGCACCTATTTTACAAAAGCGACCTTTACTAAAACCTCTATAACTCCCTCCGTTTTTAAGATAGAAACACAATTACACCTAACAAACCATAGCTATCCATAGAATTGCAATACAGTGTGGTTGCCCCATTATAGCGAAAAACGTGCAAGGAAAAGTTTGCCGCGATTTTAAAAATCTCAAAGGTTTACACGTGTAAAATAGCTCTAAACTGCTTCCAACTTGGACTTTAAGCTTTCAAATGTTTTCTGCTGCTAAATCATTGCTTGTGTTTGTGTGCAACTGTTCAAAGCGGCTCCCATAGGAATTAATAACAATTTCAGTATGTTTGACCATAGTTGGTGTTTTTACCCAGTCAATTCTAAAGACCATTTTAAAGCCATCCTGACAGCTGAAAAGTCAATTCCGTTTTTCTCTTGTGTTTGAAGGGGGAAAGTGGGACTGATATTCTGTTTGATTTGTGCTATTCCTGAATACCTGCTCTCTCCTCACATCTATTTAACTGCCTATTGGGGGGGTAGAGAGGTGTTGCAGGGGGAACCTATAACCATAGTGCTATCTGATCTGAACCAACACAACAGTATTATTTTCTGTGCTGCATTTGTTTTGCTCATTACTTATTCCTAGTGTATTAAAGATATTCTTCAGTGTTCTGTCTCCCCGGTGGTGATTGTTGTGTACCTATTAAAATCTACTGTGATATGAGTGGTATATCGTTCAGAATATTGAACATATAGACAAAAATAAATAATGGTTTCAGTTGTGCTCTACATGCTGGGCTTCGACTTGGGTGTGTACCGGATTGAAATCACTTATAAATAGATTGGTCATATCCACAGAAATGACTGGGCGCCTTGGAACCTGTTCAAAGGTATCCCAAGTGGTAGTGGTGGCAAAGTCCTTATCAGGGTCAAAAACATGACAGGCCTGTGCATGGGTGATGGGAAGCCAGTCAGAGAGCGTGTGTCTCAGTGAGACAGGAAATGTGTTCGGCCAAACAGTAACACAAATCATGGGACACATCTGCATTGATATGAGAGCAGGCAGTGTGTGACTGCAGATGTGGTTGGATGGTTCAGCATCACATGGGAGTGACAAAGCAATGAAATGTCAAATGCACAAGCGATGTGTCCAGGCCACCCATCCACAGTGAGCCCACTTCCCACCCAAGCATCAACAATGCCAAATGCACACTACAGTGAATAGCTTGTGGTCACATGCACAAACCCAAGCATGCACCGAGGGGACACCTGAACAACAGTGGACCTAAAAGGGAAACAATTCAAAATAAACACCACCACCAGTATCAAATGTGCAGAGGCAATACAGATGACACCAGGTACTACACACAACACAAACATGTTGAACGTGTGGAAGTACACATAAACAGGTGGTAATCCATCCCCAAAGAGAGTCTATAAAACCGGCATAAGACATCTAAGACATCCACACATGTCTACAACCATACCCTAAGTACAGTGTAGTCCCCAAGCCCCCACAAAGGAATGTCCAAACACTGTATTTGTTCAAACACAGTCTTTATATAATTAAGTTCAAGGTTATGTATACAATCACAATAACTCACTTTGTGCTCAGTGAATCTACAATGGCAAATATATACAGTTCTAAGTGGCACCACAATTATTATTATATTCCAACTGTACTCTGGTTAAATGTCACACAAATCAATCAATAGAGGTAAACAACAATAGACATAGGAGGAAAGCAGTTGGTTAGAACAATTGGCAGAATACTGGCCCCGTTACCTAGACACAGTTCTGTGTGGAGATCGCCCCACCAGGGCAACCTGTAAATAAAGACATCATACAAGTCTAGTCCATATATTGTTCACAAGAGTCTTATTTCCTTCTAAAATAGTTCTACCACCCCAATGTACCTGGAATAGCAGAGTTTGTTGTCGGGTCGTCGACGGATCCTTCTTGAGCGGCTCACTTTAAGGCAGGAGCCACAGATCGTCGAGATCCCACGAGGAACAAGGGTTGAACAAAGATAGTGAGGTGGCATCTTCATTTCTAGCGATGCTCGTCGATGATGGAGCATTGGCATCCTGCAAGGAAGAGGTGTGTGGGGCACCTCGATGACGATAGTTCAGGATCGCAAAGAGATTGTGACGAACTGTGGCTCAGCAAGGGCGTTGAGTGGTCTGGCGTCTCTACGGTTGTCAGGTGGCGGGAAACCCACCAGCGGATTCTCCTCTGCACGTCGGCAGCCTTGACTTTCTCCAGCGGGACAAAGTGGTCAACAGTGCAGGCGAGAGCCTCCTTGGATCAAATGTCACTTAGGCAAAGGGAGCACAGCGGCTCCGGTCTGTGACGACGGTCATCGACACTGATGGACAACAGTGTCCGGGCACTTCTCCTTGTGATTCCGAAACAGTCCCCGTCTCTGGTCGGCAGCCTGTTGTAGGTCTGTCTACCAGGGAGCTTTGGCAAAGATCAGCTGGTGCACAATGGTCCCTCATAGCTCGGGAAGAGGGTGCCTTACGAGGTCCTCTCTAGGTGAGTTCTTGGAGACACAGCAGCTTTCAGATCGACAAAGTAGAGCAACAACAAGACTTCTCTTCCAGCAGGGCTTCAATGTTAAGCTTCAGTTCCAACTCTAGTTTCTCTTCAGCTTCTGAACACAAATTCTAGCAGTTAGAGGCCCCCAGATATACTAGTTGATCTCCCATTCATTCTGCAGGGTCACACTCAGGCAACCAATCGGTCAGAAGGGCATTCATGCAGGCAGGCAGCCAATCAGGTGCATAGTGCGTTCAGGCCATTGGCTTCTCTACAGACACTCACAACAAGTTATGTGTATTGGGACAAGTACCCAGCCATTCAACACTCCACACTGCATTCATACCAGTTTCGGGCAGGGCTGTCTCAGTCATTGTGTCAAACACCAGAAACCAGACATCCACAACAAGAAGTGCATATTGGTCACACACTCCATTCACCCAGGTCTCACCCACACGGTGTACCCACAACATACAGTCACTGGGAAGGCTCCAGCCAGTCTGGCCTGAACTTCACAACAACACCATATATGGAACTTCCACCCAACAGCTGGTCAGGGGGAAGGGACAGAGTCAGGGCTTTCCAGGACTTTGGGAAAACAAGGTAACAGGCAATAGAACGCAAGAGGCCAGAGGGGCCATCTCGTTTCCTATCAGGAATCAACTGATTCCAATGCCAGGGCCTGGGTATCCCAAAATGGAGGATACTCAGAGCACCTGTCAAATTCAGCATGGAGCTGCCACCAGCCCATGCCCTGCTCTGTGGGCCACACACAGGTTCCCAAAAACATACACTAGGGGCACAGGGTTGTACCCCCACCCATTGGTGCCATAAGGGTATCCCATGTGTCTGTACACCAAACCAAAAGAGACAGCTGCACCGCCAGGAGTCCCACATGAACTCCTGCGTGGAAAACACAACAGAACACACAATAAAAATCAATAAAGGACAAGGATACGGAGGCCCTGTCCCTCCTATGCATTTCCAGCATCACAACCATAACAGACACAACAAAAGCCTCCCCGCCAACCACACCAACACACTGATGCAAAACATGCGGTGCACCCGGAACATGTAGCAGAATATGATAATCATTCAGTGCACCCTCAAGTTGCCTGATGGTCAAACCTCCACATGTCAAGCACACGGTCACCCCTCCAGCAGCTAACATCACAGCACCAACATGACACACACAGTCAGGCCACAATACACATGACCGACAATTAACAGATGCACAGGGAGAACATAAAAAAATCCAATGCATAGATAGATAAATAGACTGCATGAATTGTGAAATGAAGTAACTGAAAAACTGTATTTTAATATAACTATATACATAGAAAACAGGGAAGGAACAACTTTAAAGTCCTGGGAAGAAAAAAATAAATAAATTCACAAATGAAACCTAATTGTAAATAAACTAAGTGATTTAAAACCTGTAGAGAAATGTAACTTTGTACATGAAAAACAGAAAAGGAATGCCTTTCAAGTCTGGGAATAAAATAGAAACAAAATGTCAAACATGAAACCTAATCCTAAATAACTATTAACAAAGGCATCAGGTTAGTCCTCTCCAATTTATGACAATCATTTGACCAGGACTGTGTCGCAGGCAACATCCTCCTCCATATGGAGGGCCTCCATTGTTGCCTGTGGGGCTTGCAGGGTTGCCACCATGTGTTGTTCTGCCTCCTCTGCCAACCTAAACGTTGCCTCCAGGTTGGTGCCTGGCTCCAAGGCTGCCTCAGCGCCCCCTCAGCTCTGCCACCGTCACCTACGCTTCCTGTGCCCACTGCATCTCTGCTACCAGCTGCCTCTGGTATCATCGGAACGCAGAAGACAAAGCCTACATGCCCCCCCTAGGTTCCGCCTGCCTCATAGGTGCCCACTGCCTCCTCAGGGTGGTATGCCCTGTTACAGTCTGCCTCCTCATAGTTGCCATCGGCTGCCGCCATGCCGAGTGCAAGCTGTGTAGGTATGCCCTCTGACCAGATGATGGTTGTCAGGGGCGTACAGCACCTGCACTGCTCGGAGGTGACTGCTGACCCTCCACTGCCTGGAGCTGTGTTGGTGCCTGGGTAGGCACAGTGACCACTTCATCTGTCATTGAAGGAATTCCCACCGTGGGCACGGACGTTACCCTCACCAGACAGGGCATAGGTGGTGTGAGTGGTGTACAGGGGACCACTTGGAATGTGGCCCGGAAGGCACTCTGGAGGATGACTGTTGCACATAGGAGGAAGTGGAGGAGGGGGTCATGACAGAGAACAGCCCACGGTGCCCACCCGAGAACATTGCTATTGCCAGCAAGGCCATGAGGCAGCATAGCTCAATCTGACGATTCACAAGCATACCACGAGTAGTCGGTGCATCATCACAGATGACTATGGTCCACCTCGTGAGACCAGCCAGCAAGGGCAGCACATGATCTTGAATGGACATCAGCTGGCCTGGGTATGGTGGCCTGGGTGGAGGCATCCAGGTAGGTGGGCACTGCTGCTTCCGATAGCCCAGGGACAGGATTTTGTAGAGGCAACTACACCCACCTTCACACACCCACCTGACCCCATGGGCTGGGCTACAAGTGCCATCTCCACCTCCCTCAACCTGGATGACTTCAGGGTGTCTTTCCCCGTGGATGGCCTCTGTGTAGCATCACCCTGTCTCACCGCTGCTGAGGAGTCCCCTGCCTCCTTCAACTCCTGGGACTTACCCCTAGCAGTCACGCACAATGGTCCTGGCGCTCCCTTGGCCACATCACTCCCCAAAGATGAGCTGTCACAGGGGAGTGGCTGGGTTATGTGCCTTGGTCTGGCAGCTTGGGCCCCGCATCCACGCTCGACAGCACAGCTTCCACCTTTCTCTCCAGCTGCAGCTACTGCGGGAAAGAAGACATAGAATATTGACATCTTTATACAGTGTCAAAGCATGTGTGGCATACACACCATTTACAGTAACATGAAGTTGCCATAGGTGAGCCAGCAACAGCCACATGCCCATGCTATTCCCATGAAAACAGACACACCAATCCAGGGTCAAGGATGAGAACAGTCACGACACATTCACATGTAAACACAGCACAAAGACAGCAGTGCACGGGCACATACCAAGACATATGACATAGCACAATGGCAATGCCAAGGTGACCTAACTGCAACCTGCTGCATTGCTATGGGAGTCATGGCACAGGGGTACAGGGGTGTGCAGGGTGTCAACTGGTAGGTTGGCCAAACACAGAAAGCATGGAAGCACAAATGGACCAGGGTACCGCTGGGTACCCATTGGTGGCAAGACACACAGTGGATCGTTGGCTCCTAGTAGACACTCATGATTGCACTATGCACAGATCTGCCATGACAACACCTGCTTGGGCATCTGTCCACACTATTACATAAAACAACATGCCTCCATGACAGCCTGACCTGTGCTCATGCAACACATACATGTACAAATTGCAGAGGCACACGCAAGTATGGCATAGCCCCAAGCACATAGACAAGGCATGATCGCACATCAACACAAAGTACACATGCAGCAGCATGACATATATAAATGTCCCCAAAATGTCAATGCCACAACATGACACCGCCAAACATCCATACACACTTATTACCTCCAGATATTGAGGGTGGATTGACATGCATTGCAATGGTCCACACAACATCATGTCCAACATGCATGCCCCTCACATGGGCACATCATTGTCATCTGGCACCCTTGTGTCCAAGCACATCTAACCATCAAGTGACATTGCATGTGCATGGTTGGTGCAACTGTACAACTACAAACTCTGCAAATACCAGTGCATGTCCAATCAACAGATGCCAGTCTTCACACAGTGTGAGCATTGTCTGGGGCTGCATGCTGCTGTGGATCACTGAAACACACATGCCACATGCATAAGGGAGAAACTACTAACATGCAGGCCCATTTACAACACACATGTACTGTAGATCAGTGCACCACATAGCTGCTCACCAGCAGCATCCAGGTGCTGTTTGTTGCACTCGCGGATGTCGGATAAAGCTCCAGGTAGAATGTCGACAGGACCTTTGTATTCATGGTGGAATACTTGCACCTGCCCACACAGTGCACCTCCACGGTGGCACCGTCCTTCTGGGCACGCAAGGCCTCGGTGTGGGTCCTGGACTTCTTGAGGTCCTCCCATCACTTGTGCACACTCTTGGGGCAGCGGACTGCCACCCCCTCTGCATTTATGGCAGCCGTGATGTTCACCCAGATCTGCTTGTGTGCTACAGTCCTCCATTTCTTTGCTGGGTTGGAGAGGGCATCAGAATTCTCCAGAACCTGATCCACCAGGATACCAACCTCGCTGGAGGTGAGGTTGGCAGCCCTCTGCCTCGCTGCCATGGGGGTGCCGCTTGATGAAGAGGATGATGGTGCCGACATGGCCACCACAGAGGCATGTGTGGGGGGGCAAACTGGAAATGGGCTGTGGAGCAGTGGTGGTGTAATGGAGAGGTGGGAGTCCTACATGGCAAATGAGGTGGTCACAGGGACAGACAAAGAAGCACAGGAAATGTCAGATCAACAGGCACTCCGAGAGCAGTGCAGGTGGGCAGCAGGCACTCACTCTGGGCAGGCAGCACCAGATAGCAAGGTAGGAGGTAGCACAGGACAGGAGGTGGCAGTAAAATTGGCACAGGGGCAGGACAGGGGTGTGTTCCGTGTCTAGCATTGAAGACAGCTGAAAACAGAGTATAGGCCCTTACCATGTAAGTTAGGTGACACACGCTGCATGCTGAGAAGCACCTCTTCCTCTGTGGACCCATCTCCTCTGCCTTGTCTTGTGGTGGAGCCTCTTCTTAGTTGTGCATGTGAAGGTACGACGACAGAGGAGTATCGCATACTCGTATTTGAGGGTGTTACACAAGCCGTTTCCATCAGGTAACACGCAATGACATTTTCTTTTTGGGGATTGCGTCTGTGCATACGCATATGTATTTTTGTCCATTTGAGGTCTACTGTGTGTTGCTATGGAATTCTTTGTTTCTGGGATGCCTCTGTGTATCACATACTTCTTTTTCCACCTTTCAGAAAGCTTTCCGAGTATTATTTATGCAATTTTTTGTTTTGGGGTACATTGGAGCCTTGCTGGACCACACATCCACGTAGCACATCATATAGACTGTTCCCTTCCACATTTTGCCCAGAACAATATACTGGTGTGCATTGCACTCATCCAGTACATCAGCAACATGAGTGGAAAGTTTGCAACATGGAAAGGGAAATGGAGTAGACATGGACATGGTGAGAACATATCAGCCACAGCCCCAGTAGGACGTAGTGTGCCTCAGCCCACAGGTGACCCGGCACCTGACGTGGACATGATCAGAGGCAGACAGGTGAAGCAGCACCAGCTAGGGCCTCTAGGTCCAAGAAGGGACTCCCTGCAGAGCACAAAGAGGCTCCACCACAAGACAAGGAAGAGGAGCTGTGTCTGCAGAGGAAGAAGTGTTTTTCTGATGAGGAGCTCCAGATCCTCGTTGACTATGTTAGCAATCTCCATGATGAGATGTACCAGCATGTGGGGAGCACCCATACACCAGCAGAATGAATGGTGCATTGGCAGCATGTCACAGGACTCTTCACCGCCTTAGGTTATGAGAATTGCACTGTTGAAAAGGTCCAAAAATGGATGAAGGATCTCAGGCGAAGGACCAAGTATAAGCTCCGTGCCAAGCTGTCCTCTGCACTGGCCACATGAGGGGGGGGGGCAATAGAGGAGTATCAGCTGACTCCATTTGAAGTGGCCACAAGTCAATTCACCACCATTGAGCAGGTGCAGGCGTTGTATGTGTGGAGAACTATGAGGACACATCTGGTGAGTGACATTTGTGTGCATCATATGTGCAGAAAATCATGGTTGACCTACCCATATATATGTTGCAGTACAGTTCTCTGGAGTTGGCACCCATCCTAGGGCAATGCATGTTTGCTACCGTGTAGACTTATGTCACATGTCCTGTCTTCTTGGAGGTTGTTGTGTGGTTCACAAGCGTGGCTCATATCAGTGTGACAGTACACAGCACTGACTGCTGGCCTATACAGCTGTGCCAGTACTTGCATGGAGGGGTTCAATGTCCGAATTATCTGAAAATTGCAATACTCTATGGCGTGCACCCCTGTTATGCACACATTACCCACAGGGCGCACCTCTGTGTCATGCCAAAAAATGCAACAGCCACATGTATTGATCTTTGCAACATTCTTGTGACCTGTCTCTTTGTATTTTACATCAAGTTCATGTGATTTATGTCGAACACACGCTTCATTGCTGCACAATTATCATGTAATTGATTGTACATGGACTATGCTATGCGCAATAATGCAATGTATCATGCTGTCCTGATCAAGGTGCAGAGTCACATTTTGCCCGAAAGTGGCAGTAGTTGCCATGTTTGGTAGATGAGGAGTACTCCAATGGTGAGGGAATGCATGTAGGCTGCATCCCAATGCATGGTTTACAGCTCAAAGCGCGCCAAGTCATGATGTTAGATGTATCTGTATCTAGGCATTTTGTGTCTGTCTGCACTTTGGTGTATATGTGCATTTTTGTCAGGAAACACATGACTCAAACTGTCTTTCTTGGTCCATGTGCAAATGATGATGCAGCAGATACATTGGAGGAGGAGGAAAAATAGCAACTGGTTTGTCAGTCTACCAGTGGAGGCTGTAGTGTCCTTCGACAGGAAAATCCACAGGTGTTACAGGTGATTATCAGTCATTCTCCTGCCTCTTCAGACTCTGCTGATACAGATGGAGAACCAGAAGTGGATGCCTCGCAGAGAGAGAAGGTGAGTGCCCCAAAGGGCAGATCAGATGGGGTCATTGAGTCTGTGGCAGTGCAGCAGGATTCACATGGCCAGTCTTTAGTGATCCCCACGTCTGTGGTGGTTATGGCGGCAAGACCTCCCTCCCATGAGTTGGTGTCAGGTTCTGGGACTGATGTCCAACAGAGGGCTGCAGACCTGCAGCCAACTACAGTGGCACAGCAGCAAGAGGCCTGGTCCCTTGCATCACACCGCCATGAGCCCCGCACACATGGTGGAGGTGTGCTTGCTGGGGAGACAGTATGGGAGCAGCAAATGATGCGTGCTGCCATCCAGCATGGTGATCTGTTGAGTCGTGTTGCAGAGGGCATGGATAGCCTGGCCAAGAACATGCCCACACCAGCAGCCCAGCATGTGCAATGGCTTCAAGACATGCAGTCCTCAAGCCACTCCCATAGACTGGGTATGGAGGCCAACATCAAGGGCCGACAGGCTGACCTAAAGTGTATGCAGGAGTCCCTGCATGCAGATGCTAGGCCACATAAAGAGGCCCTCAGGCATGAGATGTTGGCATGTCGTAGATACAATTGCCATGAGATGTGGAGCTTGAGGGCTTCACTGCATGATGAACTCTCAGCCACAAGGACACAGCTCCATGAAGGGATGGATGCCTTGAGGCAGACACCGTCCCAGCTACTTGATGTGTCACGAATGAGCACACATATAGACTCTGTGGCCACTCAGGATGAAGCGCATCATGACCTCCCCACCTCTGGCATGCTGGGGCATGCATCTGTGTCACAGCCAATGAAGACCAGGTCTTGGCACTGCATGGACTGGATACACTACCACCTGCAGATCCACTGCAGGATGGCGGGTCCAGCACACCCATGCCTCCTCAACCACCTCTGCCATGATGCCCATGAGCCCATGGAGTGATAATTTTTATTGTTTTTATTTTTGGTGGACTCACTCATGGTCATGCACCCTCCGCCTCCCCCTTCCAAGGTGGATTTTTTTTACCCCCTGTCCAGGATGGACTTTTTATATTATTTTAACCTGACCAGTGTGGTCTGAGTTTTCATTGTTTTGCCCTCTTGATCGTGATGGACTATTTCTTCCTAATTTTACATTCCCCTGTCTAGGATGGAGGCATGTGTTGTGTTTTTCCCCTAAACGAGATGGACTTTTTAAAAAATATTTGCCAACCTTGACAGATGTGCTATTCCCCTCTCAAGGGAATAATGAGTGCAGTACTGGAGATGAAGCCATGCACAGTGGTATGAACTGGCATAGTTGACTTGGTCACAACAGTATGACATGTGCAGGTAACAATGGTTGATAGCCTTTTTGTTCATATGGGCAGTATGCATGATTTGCTACTGCGGCTGGTGACACACAATATCCCATGTTGTTACAGTGATCCTGATTCATCCAGTGACTGAACTCCATGGAAGGTCCACCCTGCAACTTTCACCTCCCTATTCCCCATGCCCTCTGCCAGGCACTGACACTCCATTCACAAATGTGGAGGTAAAGTTTCCGTGGAGGTGATGAGGGAATCACATTAGGGCAGCTCTGTCAGCAGGTAAGGATGAGCACTTTCTATTGTGCAATATCTGTATTAGTGGTCACCAGGTTCTTTGCATGCATACTTACACATTTACTTTCTGTGGGTGTAATCATTTAGTCACAGTGAATGTCAGTACACATGTGTTTGTCCACATACATGTGTGTGTATGTACCCTTCCGCATCAATGTGTGTGCCTTGTTTTTGTGGTTTCACTTCCATAATTGACTGCCAAATAATGGGAATGTACAGCACATATCTCACAGAGTGTTTGCAACATTCTGGATATGCATCCTCATTCACGTCCTACATTCTCTGTGCATCTGGACTCTGTGTTTTTGGTTGTTCAATACTTACTTCACTGACCAGTATGATGTCTTCTTATTGCCACCCTTATCCTCCCCCCGCCCCATGTGCCCTTCCGGGACCCTGCAGGTGTACTCCCTGTCCACACTACTCTGTAACCTGTGCCAGATCCCACTCCACACCCTGATCCACTCACATGACCTGCCCTGATACAATTATACATCTTACACACATGTCCATTGTTGGGTCTACATGTCCTCGACTGCTCCCCTTCATGGCCTTGCCTCTGGTAACACAGATCTGGCCATTTGTCTCCATGGACTCCATAGGACAGGTTTGGCACACTTGGTGCATCTAGGGTTGTACTTGTTTGCACAACCACTGACAGACTTAACATGTGTTACCCAATCACGACCCTTGTTGTTCATTGTTTTTGGTATGTTTTCTCCACCTAGATATATTGCATGACTTTTTTTTTGTTATTTGTTCTTCAAATCCATTACTGTGAATGACTGCACAATGTGTGTGTAAATTGTACATTTAAGGCACATGTATGTGGTACATTAGTCACTCGCCCAAGCGTGTGTTCATCTGTTGTCCCTGTAGGTGTTGCCAATGCACTTATGATCCCTGCACAATTACCCGGACGGTCTCATCCAGGGGTCGTGTTCTGTTGGATGGTAAAGCAACAGCTGTGTATTTTTATCATGTCCATTTACTGTGGTGTTCAACTGGGGGGGGGGGGGTTTGGTGGTTTGTGCAGGGTCTGGAGATGTTATTTGATTGACGTTTTGGTGCGGATGATGCAGACATGGGTTTCTTTCCGGTTAACATGCTTTCGTGCATTTTTCCTGGTCTTTCTGTCTTTCTCTATTCACCACCTTCGCTCTGCACTCACCTACTGTGATTGCCAGCATCTCTCTCCTCATCTCCCCACCAACCAGTCTCCTCCTTGTACCATGATTTCCCTATCCCCCTCTCTCACGCCCTCTTTCCACTGTGCAGCTACACATTCATCATTCTGGGCATCATCACAAGTCTGGCAGTATACTGGGCTAATTCCACTGTGATACCGCCGGTGCAAATAGTACTACGGCTACTTGGTCCGGTGCCATTAGCACCGAATCAAGAGTAGCGGCTCGACAGTTATTGCCCATTCCCCATGGGGTCCTATGGACCCAATGGGAGTTTCATGGTGCTGTTAGCGCTGGCGCAATTAGCACGACACTAAAAACATGCAAAACTGCCGGAAAGTAGGATTTTTACCTCCAGCAAAAGAGGTAAAACTCCAAACTTTCTGCCCAACCCATAATAGGGTCAGCCCTTAAATGTGGCAATAATAGCTTTACGGCCACATTGACGGGCTACCGCACAACTCGTGATGAGGCCCTCTGCGTCCTATCTCTGTCATCCTTCACATTGGCTCCCACACTTTTACTTCCACTCCCCAAACATTTGCCTCATCACTTGGTGTCTTTTTTCACCCCTGCTTCCATGGGTGACCCAAAGGCACACGTGACACCTGGCAGTGGGTGTGTAGCACATGTATGGCTGCAATCAATGAACCCACTTGTGATCGCATCTAATGACTGATTGACACCTGTTTCCAGGGTGCATGTTGTGCTGAGCTTGAGATTGGTTTGCTTCACTGTGGGTGCTCTCTCTGTATATGAATTTTGCTGTCATCAAGTTGAAATTTGCTCACGCTCCGAAAAGTGTACTTCTGGACATTGACACTGGGTGATGCCTGGCATTTGCCATGTTGCATATGGGAGTTGTCAAGGCTGTCCACTATCTTTATTTTAATGCAATGCATGTCTTTGCTAGCTTAGAATGTTGTTTCAGGGGTGATGCTGTGGATGGGAGACAGGTGGGTACATTGTGCATGTAAGTTGATGGCATTCAGGGGGCCACAGGTTGTGGTGATGTTGGTGGCAGGGAGTCTGGCATTGTGTGGAGTGTTTACTTTGGGATGAACTGAGGCGAGCAAGTCCGGTTTCATGAGTGCAGCGGCACATGGTGATGGTAGGCTGGTGAGTCTATGCTTGGAGGTTTTGCATGTGTCTTGACTGCCATGCAGCATCCCATTGACTGAGCTTTTCATGGCATGTCTAGCCACTCTAGCAGTCCACTCACGGTATATCTGCCCCTTCATGTGGTGCTGTCCCAAGGCAAATCCCCAAACAGCACAGCATTGCAGCCCATTATGGGGATGCCTGGTTCACCACAGATGCCATGCACCCATCATTGGCCTGGTGTTGGTGTTTCCCATGGGGACATGTACCTTGCATGGTATGCTGGACAATATTTTGCTGGCTGTTGAGAGCTGCTCAGTGCATCTCTGTTCAGTTACCAGCACATTGGTCCCCATTCAGTCCAGTCCCTATGAGCTCAGCCTTCCCTTCCTCTTGCCTGTTCCCTGCTCCCTTTTGTGTGTCAGTCTCCTTGACCTCTGTTTCTCTTTCCTTTATGCCAGTTGCCTCTGTGCCCTGCCTTCCTGTATGACTGCTACTTTTTTTTTTAAATGTATTTGGCTTTACAAAGAAAACTTTCACAAAAAGTACAAAAGTTTACAAGTCCAATTATAATTTCACATAACATTTCAACATCAATTTGTTAAAATATAAAGTTATATTAAATCCAAAGTTCACATCTGTACCTTGTCAGTCAGTCAATAGTCCTCAATCCACATACTTTTGACAGAAAGCACACTATTGCTAGTTTCAAAGAGACAGGCCGTCCATGTAGCATATTCCACCATATTATCTCTGGAGCACTCTCTATGAATCCCTCACAAATTTACCAAAATATTCAAACCATTTCTCGTCAATGATTCACAGTCTAATAGTAAATGCCTGATAGTTTCCTTTACAGTTGCACTCTGACAGAAGCGACAAGGAACATGAACACTCCCTGATTGATCTCGAATCTGCAAAATTTCCCCTGATAACAGTACAAAAGTGCTATTTTTTTCCACTCAATAATACTGGTCAATGACTGAAGACCCAACTCATATCTGAGGGCCGAGAACAAAATGTGTTTTCTTTTCTGCTACCTCTTTGACCAGCTGCCTGCTGCCGGATCCTGTCTTCAGTGCAATTGATGAGATGTTTGCATTCCATAATTTTGCTGCTTCCCTCATTGGTTTGTACTGCACTGTCCCGAGGGCACGTTAATTAGGGGATGCCATATCATGGCATTGGGAGTGCTTCCAAGGAGATCAGGGGTTTCAAACCTCTCATTGATCTCTATTTGGGAGTCTGCTCACTGTCATTCTTTCTACAGTCGGATCAACATGTTCACAATGTCCCCTCACCGGAACAAGAGTTAAGTGGTACCTGGTCCTTCACTGCATGGCACTCAGGCGGGCAGGCAGTGTAAGTGTTGTGGGTGGGGGAGGTATCACTGTGTGTGGTTTTTTACTTGCATTGTCCTGGGGTGGGCGGGTCTGGCTGCATGGGTGCAGAGACACATGGTGATGGTAAATGTGTCAATCGGGGTTGACGTAGAGCAACAGGTGTAAAATCAATGACACCAAGTACACGTGGGAAGTGTGCTACTGCATAGAACTCCTGGCATACTCTCTGCTTTTCCTGCACTGTGTAGGCATGTGTCTGTTCCTATGCACACTCGCACGTGATAGTTTGCAGGCCAACACCTGGTGGAGACAACGGGATTGTGTGGCTTGAGATATGCCACCCACAATAGCTATGTGGTGCGCTGAAAGGAGCCTGTGGCTTTGAAATGGAGTGCTGTCAGCGCCTTTTCCAGGGGGTGAGGGCATGGGAGCAGATGGTGGGGGGTGAAAGGCCTTCTTCCCACTCCCTGACCAGTTCTAGTATGACATGGGGTGGGAACCAGTATCTTGCATACATCTGGTCATCAAGCATCCCAAACAGCATGGTGCATGTTGGGAAAATCTGTGGTCTCTGTACCTCCTCCTCCTTTTGTGCCCAACTACGACGGCTCCCACTATTCCGGCATTCATTGTGGCTGACTGACGTTGGAATGGTGTGCATTGAGTGCTTTGTACACATTGGCCCTCATTACAAGTCAGGCGTTAAGGGTTTAACGGCGCCGTCGGTGCCGTTAACTCTTAACGCCTGATTCACACTTTAATGCCTGCTTTTTGCAGGCGTTAAAGTCCAAGGCGCTAAGCGACCTTGGTGCTAATTACGGCACCGTAATTAACGGTGCCGTAATTAGCGCCTTCCCCATCCCCATTATGCCCTATGGGGCAAAAATGGGAATGGGGAAGGACAAATGGTGAATGGGGAATAACCACCCCACTCACCTTGGAATGGGGCGGTAATTCCGCCATCCACCATGGTGGAATCCGGCATGGACCATGGTGCTAATAGCACCATGGTCCACCGCCTGACTTGTAATGAGGGCCATTGTTTCCTTTGCACATTGTACGCACGTTGTAAATTGTGAGTACTACAATGTGGCAGTGATATCAGGAGGTCTGCGCATGACTTTTCCCGATGTGACCTTGCACAGTGAAATCCACAAATTTGGTTGTGTTGCGCATAAATGGGCGTGTGGATTCTCTGCATGGCCCATCCCTCAACACGCCCATGTTCTTCCTCTTTCTGCATTGGAAATGGGGTAAATGAATGCTTCGCCCCACTATTTATTTCCTTGCGTAGGCCATTCCCAGTTTTTGCATGGAGTCGCACCCACTGTACTCAACTTCACACAGAGATGTGACAGGCCCGCGCAAAGCCATGGAAAGGCAGGCAAAGTTGGTTGAATGCGCAAAGTCACTATTCAGCGTGCAAAGAACATTGATAAATCAGGCCTTATCGTAATTTTTCCTCCTAAGAAGTCTGTCTTATTGCCAAATATAACCAAATATTTTCACAAAAAATATCCTGATACATGTCAAATGTGTCATCTTGCTTGCCATGCCTACTCTAATTGTCGAAGAAATTGTGACGTGGAGTCCCTCCTTCAGCAGCCTGCATCTTGAATGACATTGACATATATGTTCAAAATTCTGTAAGCCTCGTGCAATTCGGACTGAACTGAAAACGTACCTGTTTAAACTACTGTATAATTTGATCTATGCCCGACGTATAATTTTAATTGTGTAACTTCATGTGAATAATGCATAGCACTACTTTAATCCTCACCACCTTATGCCATTTAACACCATCATTACAGCATTTACACACATCGTCGAACAATATAATACTTATTTCCCTTCTGCCATTTTGTAGCAAAGATGCATTTGCAGTGTTAGCGCTAACGAGAGATACAGATATAATATATTTTAAGGAATACAATGCAATTTATGTTTGAGTGTTTGTTTTAATAATTAACTTCGCATGGAAACTTGATTAATGAATGTGCGGAAAAAGGAATATGAAAAAAGGAAGGTTATAAGATATACAAAACTAATAAAACAAAGCTAATGAAATAAGAGAGAAAGGAAGGCAGAACGTGTAAAGAAATTATGCATGATATAGAAATTAATGACAACTAAAATAAGGAAAAATAAAAATGCAAGATCAAGGGAAGGCAATAAAGCAGGATATAAACAATAAATGAATAAGGGAGGAAACTTTAAACGGGTGTGATTTGGGAAATAAAGGAGGATAGATGACAAAAGTGGAGAAGAAAAAGGAATTGTTGAGAGAAAAGGGACAAATATGAAAAAAAGAAAGAACGGAAGGAAGGCAGGAAGGAAGAAAGGAACATGAGGAAAGAAGGAAGGAAAGAAGAAAGGAGAGAAGGAGAGGGGGGAAGAAGGAAGAAAAGATCGAAGGAAGGATGGAGGGAAAGAAAGAAAGAAAGAAAGAAAGAAAGAAAGAAAGAAAGAAAGAAAGAAAGAAAGAAAGAAAGAAAGAATAAACATTAAGAGGTAAGAAAGAAAGAAAGTAAGAACATTAGGAGGTAAGAGAGGAAGAAGGTAGTTGTTAAAGATGAAGAGGTGGCATGAAGGGGAAAATGATTGAGCACATGGATGAACGATGCAGATGGAAAGGACAAGACTAAAAACGCGGAATTAAAGAGTCAGATTAATGCAGAGTGAATAGGGAAGGAATAAATGCTGTGAAGCTGGCCGGAATTGATGGATGGAAGGAATTGATTTTCAGATAAATGAAGCAAGGCAGGATCAATGGAGAGAAATAAATAAAGAGTACAACACATAGGTGCAAAATGGCATCCGTGGAGGTTGGTGTTTCAGGGTTTGACCTTTGTCCATCTATAGATTTGTAGAGATTCAAAATTAAGCTACCGTGAGTTTGAGATGGATTTTCTATAATTAAAACTAGAGCACAGGAAATTTAAACGATCCTGATATTTATTCACTTAGGTCGGCAAGCCTGAAGCCTGTGTGTTCCTGTTACTTGAATAGAATAAAGTGGACTTGGCAGGTGACCCGTCTACCGATTAAAGATCATTTTCATCGGAGTAGTGCAGCTACAAGCAGGTAAACCTGGATCAACCGGGTTCACCCCATTTTGATTAAGGACATTCTATTAGCATTGAAATGTATGGAGAAAAAGAAAAAAAAATCCATTGTTTAACAAGCAGGTATTTCAAAGGAACTGGCGCTTCTTATTTCACACAGTAAAAAAAAAGGTGTTGATTTTTAATCAAAACATTCTATTAATTGGAAAAATCGAGGGCATGCTCTTTTAAAAATGTTTATAAAATGGTCCCTCTACCACAAGCTAGATAGTATAAAAGCTCCACTTGTGTTATTATTGCTGTTTGGAATGTTATCATTGCCGTACTTGCAAATGCGTAAGGCTAATGGGTTCTTATTTATATGGTCAATCTGTCCATCAATCAATCTTTCTTCTGCGTTCTAAGATCATATAGTGTGCCTGATGACAGAACCTCTCTCTGCTCCTTCAAGCCTTTCTCACCTGTCTTCAAAACTATTCTGATGACTATGGTAAGGAGAAAAAACATCAGGGCTTCCTCTAAAAAGGTTGATACGTGCCCAGCAAAAACGAACAATATTCACACCCCTGCACCTGTGGTAAATTCCTTTGTCAATAACATCCTGGACACTGACATTTTCACAAATGTCCTCAAGTAACTCAGATCTGTACTGTCCTAAAAAATATTAACGTTGACCCAAGCTTTTTAGAATTACCCCTATCGCTAGTATCCCCTTCATTTTTAAAAGCAAAGAAAAACAATCACTCAGCAGTTGCTTGTTCACAGTGAATCGCAAAGGTTCCCGTATGACCACTATCTGGAATCAGGCCCACCAGAGAGAGTGATTAAATCATGAGGTCATTGGATGTCAACACATCCACTATTCCCAATCTTGTAGAATTCTTGGAACCTTTGCCACTGTTACTCATGCTACCCTTCTCACCTGCCATTAAGCATCTTTGACATTTCTGCAATGGCCTTGAAGCTTCCCTCCTCATTCTTCCATGACAAGGAATTCAATTCAGTTTAAAACAGTCCTTTATTTCTTCCCAAAACCAATCATGTTAAACTGTGATGGACTTTCTGCTGATATATTACACGGCCATGGTTGACAGGTCCAGGACTGGATTGTTGAAAACTGTGTCTGCCTTTCTGTTCTTAAAACATCATTTATCTGTTCTCTTCAATTCCAACATCTTTAATTTTCTCCTGAACATCATCCTTAGGAATGCCTAATTCCAATCTCAACTTCACATCCTTTGAGACCTCTGACCACTCTTGAGTATACCCCCAAAGAAATTAACAGACTTCTGTCATGGCTGTCTCTTATCTTGACTATTGTAAAACTCTTCTGGCAGGCCTCCCAATGTAAAACCTAATCCATCTTCTCCACATGATTCAAAACAAAGCAATCAGACTGATATTCGTCCTGAAAAAAGGAAGAACCCAGTGGCATAGATGTGAGATCTGCTGGGGCCGCATCAGACTACACTCACAATTGGCATTACATCTGTGAAGACCACTTTTAGGCCTGAAAACACAATAAAAATGAAGCTCTTTAGAAAAACGTTTGCCTAGGAGACTGGTCTCATTTCCTAGAGGTGTTGACTCATCTTTTCATTGCGCTATATGTAATGTAAATGGGACGTATATTGCGTCCTTCTGCAAATAATGTTGACTGGGCTGAGCCTAGCCTTTCATGAAAGGAGGGCAGGGTGTGTTAGTCGAATAGCGGAATGACAGATGCAGAAACCTTTGGTGTTGACAGATGTAGGGTGAAAGTGCCCATTACCTGTGTGTTGATATGAACATCTCAATGTTGTTTGAACTTGGTACTGACCGGTCAGGTTAACCATATGGGCAGCCCCCGGATTGTGGAGTGCACAAATATACAGCATGGATGTCGATAGAAGTACACACACTGATTAAGGTGGGCACCACTATATTATCTTGTCATACTCCTCTATTATTTCACATTCTTGTTCTTCTATTAATATTACTTTTGTCTGTCTAGGAGCTCAATGGTCAAACAGCCCCTGGCACAGGGTTATAAAATACATACACAAATTCCAGGGGCGCCCTTGAGAAAAACCATGTGCTCTCGCTATGCTCTAAACCGAGCTGCATATAACATGTCTAGTCAACAGATTAGTCCTAACACTGTCATAGCTTTAATCATTCAAAAGAACTTCACATCAATCATATACACAGTTCTATTTTCATTCTGAGTTCGAGGCAGTGTGTATACATGGGTTATATTCTGAAAATGCATGTCAAATGTGATCCGTCTTCAGGGCAGATCCCTTTATCATCATCAATGTAGACAAACACAAGTAAAAACATAAAAACAAAACACAAGACTAAACATTGAGAAATAGATTAGTACTAAATTCCGATGTGCAAATTAAATGTAGGAATCAAATCATAAGTGGCTTCAAAGCCTTTTAACATGATACCTGTATAGTAACACTCCTTATTTGAACTAAATATGGGAAACAAAAAGGGAACATAAATGGCAGTTAGATCATAATCCTCAAGTGCAAGTCAAAAGCACGTGTATTAATGACCAATGTATGTTTAAATTGTCCCCTGTGTCTTCATCAATCCTTCTTAAATAGGCAAGTTAAGTTCAAATATCCCCTGAAAATATAAATGAACAAGGAACAAGTGTATAACTATCCATACTCTAAGCCATTGTATTGCATCCAACCAGAGTATGTGGTGTGCATGTGGGCATTACCTTCCTATTGTAGTGCTGGGCTGAAAACGAGTGGAACGCGCAGCCCCGCTGACGCTCGGGAGCATCCTGCACTTACCTAAACCTATATATAGTGAGTCGCTGGCTGTTAGGCAAAGTTTGTATGCAGTACCCTCTGGAATCACTACACACAACTAGGACTACAGGCGTATGCAAAAACAACTTTTGGTATAAGTCTGTACCACAAAGTTTTTGGTAGCAAGCTGAGCAGCCAGGCTTATTTCAAGAGAGAATGTGAGCATGTAAGGGTGTTACACAAAGGTCTACAATGACAAGTTTTCAGATAGACACTTATGCTCAAGGTTTCTTGGTAAAACATTTCTTAATTTATTACACAATCATTTAAAAGGCATTCACTAAATTAGACAACCAATATCACACAAAAATAACACTACAATACCGATTACTAAGCAGTTGAGCTCCCTTGAAGTCAGAGCCAAATAGCATTGAAGTAGGAGAAAAAGGCATAAGCTGATAAAACGAATATTACAGTTACTTTAAAACAGTCCAAATAAGTTGAGTACACCAGAGGAGTTCATTCAATGCAATAGGTAGGCCAAAGTTAATGGGCTAGTGTCTTGTATAAGTAAAAACGGTTCTGGTATTTAAAACGGAAATGTCTTTGCCACGGTTCTTAGGAGTAGTTCACAGAAGAAAGGTGTGTATGTCGGGTCACAAGCTGACTAGGCGTGCAATTTGCCAAAGTTCCACAAACTTTTCCGGTGAGAGGTGAATTCTCAAGGTCGGGTTTTCACAGTACCTTATTTTGAAGAAAAAGATGCAGCTGAAGAATTCTGTTCCTGGCAGTTCCTGCAGATCTCGCTGTTCCTGTGCCTCAGTCGTGGGGACAAGAGGGGGGACGTCAGTGGACTCCTGCAGTGCACAGGGACGGATCACAAAGCTGGCAAATTGGCAAATCTTCAATTCCGGTTGCTGTTCTTCAAGCACACAAGCTGGTGTCATTCTCCCTGGTTAATCCTAACCAGCTCCGAGAATGGTATCCAGGTGGCTTACGGGTTCATTGGTCCTACCAACTCAAAGGAAGAAGTTGTCCTTGAAGGGGCTTCTCTGTCGACATGAACTTGGTGATTCGGGCCTGGAGCAGGGCTCCACCGGGCAAACCAATGGTCCAGTAGTTGCAGTAGCCGTCCTCTTGCAGCTCGTCTTCAGTTCTTTCATTCCAGTGGTCAACTCTTCCTTCCAAGCCAAGAGACTCACCTTTTAAACAGTTTTCTCCCTTTCATTCCAGCCTAGCTGCCACTCAACCAGCAGGGACAGTCAGCCAGCCAATCACGCCACAGTGCATTTGGGTCTCCTAGGAGACTAAGCACAGGAAGTTCCGGGCACCTCCTCACTTCCTCCCCAACCCAGACACTCAGACGACAGAGACAGTCTTCAGTCCTGATGCCCGCCAAAGGCATAGAAACAAAGAGGCCAAACCTATTTTGGTGTGCAGAGACAAAATCTAGAAGGAGATTTCCAAAAAGAAATGGCAAAAAAAAAGAAGAGCGGGACCTGTTTAAACAAAGGGGGCTTAGGCGCCATCTTGAAAAGCATGGCTCCTGCGATTTTTAGCTACCAGTGTTCATGGTCGGGAACAATCATGGTAGTTTGTTGTAAAACCACTGCCACCAGCCATTTCGATAGGAAAGGGTAGCTTTTGACTGCTACATACGTTTCTAGACATAGGGGATACTAGGTAACACCTCTGCCTTCTATTGTAAGATAGTGTGTGCTGGATCTAGGAATTTAAAAAGACTAGTAAAGTCAATTTAACTTTGCATTCTCTGGGAAACAGTAGTTTATCCCAGAGAAGGTTTTCAGATCTTGGGAGATCCTAGAAAGGCTTCCCTTTATTACTGCACTGAGGGTGCTGTGTAACACACATGAAAAGATGGTGCATATGCAGTTATCTTAAAACACCATAATCAAAGAACACAAGAGTAAAACACACATCAAATACATGAGAGAGTAGGAAAAAAGGTGCACACTCTCTCCAGGTAAAAACATAACGTCCTCAAAATCCAGCAAAGTTTATGGGGGTCTCTAAGGTGAAGGGAATTAGCACTTTTATGAGAATTCTCCCTAACACTCGTCCCTCCCCAGACTAAGGGACAGGAAGGTGCAATCCACCCCTGGATGAATCTCCTTACTCCAATTGGTCATACTTTCTGGAGAGACCATCAGCATTTTGGTGATTACACCCGGACCTGTGTTCAATGGTAAAATCAAACCCCTGCAGGCTGGTTGACCATCTTAACAATTTAGGATTTTCCCCTTTCATCTGCATTAACCATCTCAAGGGTTGGTGGTCTGTATGAATCACAAAAGTAGATCCATACAAGTATGGTCTAAACTTCTTCAGAGACCACACAATGGCAAAACACTCATGCTCTATGGTTGCCCACCTTGTTTCCGGTTCCTTCAGTTTCCTAGTGATGAAGCAGATTGGGTGTTCCCTACTTTTCTCATCCAGCTGACTCAGATCTGCACCTATACCTGTATTGGAAGCATCTGTTTGCACAATGAAGGTTTGGATGTAGTAAGGAGCTCTTAAGACTGGAGCTTGACAAAGGGTGTTGTTAAATCCTTCAAATGCCTTAGTGCACTCCATTCCATCTGAACTTCTTGGGGAAGTTGGGTGACGAGACCACATTCAAGGGAGAAGCTATGGACCCATAGTTCTCTATGAAGATCCTATAATAACCAGTGAGACCTAAGAAGGGTCTGGTTAGACCACTTTGCTCTGGCCAGTTTGACATTTACTTGCCTTTATGGTCAGATGGCCTGCTCAAGAGCCTGCAAAACATATTCTAAGTGGTCAACATGTTCTTTCAAGTAGGGATGAACACTGCAATGTCATCCAAGTTTGCCATGCAGAAGTCCCCCATCCCTTTCAGAACTTGATTAACCATCCTTTGGAATGTTGCAGGTGCATTCTTTAATCCAAAAGGCATTACCTTACACTGGTAGAGGCCTGCTGGGGTTGAAAATGCAGTTTTCTCTTTGGCATGGTCTGTCAGGGCGATTTTTTTTATTGCTAGAAAGCTTTTTTGCCTATAGCAAGTCACGCTCTTTTCATAGAGCCAGTCCTTTAAACATCTATCAGAATAAGTTATTTAGTGATCAGTGACATCCCCGTAAACTGGTGATTAAAATTCAGATTGAAATTCCAGACAAGGAAAGGACCCTGTCACTTTGATAGAGACACAAGCATAATATACTGTATCTCCTTATATCAATAACTTTAGTGACCTCACCCTGGTTTTTATTTTTGTACTACAGTGAAGTATGAATGAAGGTTGGATAGGGATATTTTTCTTCCTAGCCCTGTTAGATAGGCGGTACACCTCCGCAGCCTAGTGAGAGATCCCATATGAGGGTAGGGACAGGGTGTCCTTCTAGTAGGGATAGTCTGTATGAGTGTGGAAGATTGTGCAGTAGACACTTTGCTGTCATAAGCAGTTACATTTTTCTCTGATACCATTCCTTTGTGGTAATACTGCTACAAGTACCATAAAATCTGGAAATTAGAAACATGTTCCATACTAGTCAATGACTGCATGTGTTACAGACAAGAGGATTGCTTCATCTTAAACAAAACATCCTTTTCTATGTATCTTAGTACCCTGGGAATGGATATTTTTTGTTTCATGATGGTCATTAACTATATTAATTTCAGAGAGTAGCATTGCTCAATCATACACACAGAACAAAATATCCTTTTCTTGTATATTGGTACCCTGGGTTAGGCATCCACAATGGGACACATATTTTATCAAGTGGTGAAACACCAATCATATTGATATGGTGAGATGTAATCTATCTCACATACCCCTTGGTTTTGCAAGTATTGTTAATAGTCCAGATCACAAATTCTATAGGTAACAGAGGTAATTAATCTCTTCATTAATCCTATTGGTAGCCATTCACTCCAATCTCTCTTTCCAGTACATATCTCATTGGGTCTTTTGGCAAGATCTTCATAAGGACCTCTCTTTCTTACCATTTCCACCACCTGAAATCGTATTTGCGAGATATCATGTCTCTTCTCCATCCAATGATGTGCCACTGTCAAGTTCATGTAATTCATTTTGTTGAGATCTGGGTGGCAAGCATGCTTTATTGTCAGGGTTAACTTGGATGTCTACTATCTTTTGGTTGAAATATGCACTAATCTGGTCACAGAGATCTTGTGCAGGCATAGGAGTTGCATTACAGGCTGTCAAGGTTTTGTATTCTCTGATGATCTTCTACATGTCCCTTTTGCTGTGATGTGCCAAATCAATGCATTTAGAGTAGTGCGTTTTCTTTGCTTTGAATACTTCAGCCCTGTGTAGGAATAACTGTTTCTGGTAGACACAGTTTCTAGTGTGTAGATTGTTTTTCCTCCATATTGGGGATGAATCATTTGACTTTTGTCTTTGTTTAGAGTTTTTGAAAGGTTTATTAGTGTCAATTCAGTCCAATGTGGAAATAATCCAGCTGTGAATGTGGTGGAGTTTTGCATACAATGTGGTTGTTGGCACATCTGCGGGTACGGTGGATCTGGTTGCTTCTAGCTTTTTCAGTAGGGAGTTGATGTGTATTTCTTTTCCATGGTCTGGGCATGGTCAACAGTTCTATTGAGGGTCCTGTGATGTGTGGTGTCTCTATGAATATTGTGAACATGATAAATAAGTAAAGCCCCTAGGTGAAGTGTACTGGGGAATAGACAGTGATTATGTTTTCATTACAAGCAATGTCATCTAGAGTGTGTCAAGCTATGTGGGTAGGGCCCTTGACCATCTGTTTGAAGTTTGCACCAAGTGACTTTGTAATAGTACCATTTTTTTCTTGAGGTATACGTACTAGTTGGTGATCTATGGCCAGGTTGGGGGCAGCATCAGCAAGTTTGTCAGCAATGTTAAGACTGTAGGAGGGAGTTCTATAGATTAACAGAAAGCTTAGGGTAGCTGTGGGAGAGATGGAATAGGTCAGAGAGAGTGATTCACAATCTGGGATGGTGGCAATGGAGGATATTGAGAGTAGGAAGGAGTCTGTGCACTAGAGCTGTGTCACCTCCTCTCCTATTGTTGTGATTAGCAGAGATGATCTTGAACCCTGATGGGATACTCTTGTGGATAATTGAGGACCGATCAACTGAGAGCCAAGTTTCTCTGATGAAGACTACGTCTATCTGGTCTTCGGAGAGAAGGTTGAAAAATGTAAGAGGAGTGCTTGGAGACAGAATGTGCATTGATCAGGAGGCATCTTGTGCCTGACATTTCTGGGTACGTTTGGCTGTTTGGGTCAGTGTTGTTGTGTTGTTCATGGTTTGAGGGGTCCACAATAAGTCTTTCACATTCAAAGAAGCTTAGCAGGTTTTTTAGGGTCTAGCAAATCTCTTAATTCCTGCTTTGTGATATTGGTAGATGGTGCAGGGTGACTCAAGATGAATGGAGTAAAAGGTATAAGGTATTATTGCAGCTTCCATCTTATGGATGGTTGAATGGCTATCGGGGTAAATGCATGTGAGAATTTTAGATTCTTGGCGATTCCTGTTTCTCTGATCAATATTATGTCATAATAATGAACTTTAGCTGGGTGCTTCAGGATGTATCTGGAGATAAAAGCAGTTAATGATATTTTACCGTCAGGATCTGGGATCAGGATGTATCTGGAGATAAAAGCAGTTAATGATTTTTTGAGTTCAGGATCTGGGAAGCCTGTAGAGTCTCGAGATGCCTGATCGGAAGGGTAGTGAGGGCTGCTCCCATTTCTCTCCTTGTTCTTTCTTCCTTTTAGATTATGCTCTGTTTGCAGTTTCTAGGCATCTTTCCAACCTGTAGTTGCTGATGATTGGGATGAGGGAGGAAATAAGGTAGGGAGAGATGGGAGGGGTGATATTTACCTTTTGATTTACTTCAGGCCTGAAATTGTGGTTGGTTTGTAAGGATTTCCTTATCCCGCTGTGACAATATTTAGTTGTGAAGTTATGCTCTGAGCATGTTATATGCCATGTTATAGGCCAATTGGCTTGTAGAATATCCATATGGGATAATTTTCCATTGGTTAGGTTTATGGACAGGGGGTACCTTCAGTGCAGCAGTGTATGCAGCTATGCTTATATGGTTATAATGATTCCAGAAGTTATAAGGAATTGTTTGTGTCTGATACTCTGTGTGTGAGGGGCCTAGTTTTAGTAAGATAGCATGGATTACAACAAAATATATTTACTAGGTGTGTTGATTTAACATAGTACTGATTGCTCAGGAAGATACGGTGGGACCAACACGTTATGTGCGGGGGGTGTAGTTGAACTACCACAAGCTATGCGGTTATTATGGGGATAGCACAGTGAGTTAAGGTGTGTAGATGATTGGTATGCAAAGCATGTATGTATTTGGTGTTTGTCACAGCTAAAAGTAAACTAGTTATGCATTAGGTAGTTTGTCAGTGGAAATAGGTCTGGAGTTATTGTGCAGATACAACACTGATTCAACCTCCCTAATTACTAGATATGCAGGCACATGATGGAGCTGTGCATTAGTTATACAGGTGTAGAAGCAAGTTAATCGACCATGCAGATGTTAGGAGCAAAGCACTAAGACAAAGCTCCTAACGTGCTTCCATGTGAAAGGTGCATTTAGAAGTTTAATTTAGAAGTGTGCCCAATAGCCTCGTTGTGAAAGTTGCATTCAGAAGTACGCCCAATAGCTTCCATGTGAAAGGTGCATTTAGAAGTTTAATTTAGAAGTGTGCCCAATAGCCTCTCTGTGAAAGTTGAATTTAGAAGTGCATTTAGAAGTTGATTTAGAAGTGTGCTTAATAGCCCCTCTGTGAAAGTTGAATTTAGAAGTGCATTTAGAAGTTGATTTAGAAGTGTGCCCAATAGCCTCTCTGTGAAAGTTGAACTTAGAAGTGTGCCCAATAGCTTCCATGTGAAAGGTGCATTTAGAAGTGTAATTTAGAAGTGTGCCCAATAGCCTGGTTGTGCATTTAGGAGTACGCCCAATAGCTTCCATGTGAAAAGTGCATTTAGAAGTTTAATTTAGAAGTGTACCCAATAGCCTCTCTGTGAAAGTTGAATTTGAAGTGTGCCCAATTGCCCCTCTGTGAAAGTTGAATTTAAAAGTGCATTTAGAAGTTGATTTAGAAGTGAGCCTGATAGCCTCTCTGGGAAAGTTGAACTTAGACGTGTGCCCAATAGCCTCTCTGTGAAAGTTGAATTTAGAAGTGCGCCCAATTGCCCCTCTGTGAAGGTTAAATTTAGAAGTGCATTTAGAGTTCATTTAGAAGTGTCCCAATAGCCCCTCTTTGAAAGTTGAACTTAGAAGTGTGCCCAATAGCCTTGTTGTGAAAGTTGCATTTAGAAATGTGCCCAACAACCCCTCTGTGAAAGTTTAATTTAGAAGTGCATTTAGAAGTTGATCTGGAAGTGTGCCCGATAGCCCCTCTGTGAAAGTTGAATTTAGAAGTGCAATTAGAAGTTGATTTAGAAGTGTGCCCGATAGCCTCTCTGTGAAAGTTGAACTTAGAAGTGTCCCCAATAGCCCCTCTGTGAAAGTTGAACTTAGAAGTGTGCCCAATAGCCTCGTTGTGAAAGTTGCATTTAGAAGTGTGCCTAATAGCCTCGTTGTGAAAGTTGCATTTAGGAGTACGCCCAATAGCTTCCATGTGAAAAGTGCATTTAGAAGTTTAATTTAGAAGTGTACCCAATAGCCTCTCTGTGAAAGTTGAATTTGAAGTGTGCCCAATTGCCCCTCTGTGAAAGTTGAATTTAGAAGTGCATTTAGAAGAAGAATTTAGAAGTGTGCCCAATTGCCCCTCTGTGAAAGTTGAATTTAGAAGTGCATTTAGAAGTTGATTTAGAAGTGAGCCTGATAGCCTCTCTGGGAAAGTTGAACTTAGAAGTGTGCCCAATAGCCTCTCTGTGAAAGTTGAGTTTAGAAGTGCGCCCAATTGCCCCTCTGTGAAGGTTACATTTAGAAGTGCATTTTGAAGTTGATTTAGAAGTGTCCCCAATAGCCTCCCTGTGAAAGTTGAACTTAGACGTGTGCCCAATAGCATTGTTGTGAAAGTTGCATTTAGAAGTGTCCCCAATAGCCCCTCTGTGAAAGTTGAACTTATAAGTGTGCCTAATAGCCTTGTTGTGAAAGTTGCATTTAGACGTGCATTTAGAAGTTGAATCTAGAAATGTGCCCAATAGCCTCTCTGTGAAAAGCTTAATTTAAAAGTGTGCCCAATAGCCTTGTTGTGAAATATTTAATCTAGAAGTACATTTAGAAGTTGAATTAGAAGTGTGCCCAATAGCCTCTCTGTGAAAAGCTTAATTTTAAAGTGTGCCCAATTTCCTCGTTGTGTAAAATTGAATCTAGAGGTACATTAAAAGTTGTATTTAGAAGTGTGCCCAATTGTCTCCTTATAAAAGTTTAATTTAGTAGCGTGCCCAATAGCAGCTCATGGAAAGTTGTATTTAGAAATGCGCCCAATGGCCTGGTTGTAAAAAGTTGCATTTAGAAGTACATTTAGAAGTTGAATTTAGAAGTGTACCCAATACCATCTCTGCGAAAGTTGAATCTAGAAGTGTGCCCAATAGCCTCTCTGTGAAAGCTGAGTTTAGAAGTGTGCCCAAATAGCCTCTCTCTGAAAAGTTGAAATTGGAAGTGTGCTCAATAGACTCTATGTGAAAGTTGAATTTAGAAGTGCACCCAATTGCCTTTCTGTGAAAGTTACATTTAGAAGTGTAACAAATAGACTCTCTATGAAAGTTGAATTTAGAAATGTGCCCAATACCTTCTATGTGAAAGTTGAATTTAGAAGTGTGCCCAATAGACACTCACTCTGTGAAAGTTGAATTTTTGATGTGTGCCCAATAGCTTCTGAGAGAAAGTTAAATGTAGAAGGGCGCCCAATAGCCTCTCTGCGAAAATTGAAATTAGATGTGTGCCCGCTATCCTAATAGCCTAATAACGTGCCTGGTAGAACCGACTAATCTCCCTAATCACCTCTCTGTGCAAAGTTGATTTTAGAATCATGCCTAATACCCTCCCTGTATAAAGTTTAATTGAGAGAAGTGTGCCTATTAGTGTGCCCTAACTGAACTGAATAGTGTCCAGAATAGTCTCTCTGCGCTTAGTTCAATTTAGTCTAAGTTAGTCTAAGACTGCGCAAAGTCTAAGTTAGAAGTATACCTAATAGTATATCTGTGTAATTTAGAATCTAGAAATGTGCCTTATAGTCTAATATCCCCTCTATACAAAAGTGAATCTAGAGATAGACCTAATATCATCCATATACAAAATTTAATCTAGAGGTAAACCTAATATCATCTCTGTGTACAGTTGAATCTAGAAATCCACCTAATAGTCTAATATCATCTGTGCAATGTAGAATCCAGAACTGTGCCTAATAGTCTAATATCCCATCTATACAAAATTTGAATCTAGAGGTAGACCTGATACCGTCTGAGTACAGTTGAATTTAGAAGTGTACCTAATACTACATAATAGCCTAACATCATCTCTGTGTACAGTTGAATCCTGAAGCGCACCTAATAGTCTAATATCATCTCTGTGCGAATTGAACTTGGATGTGTGCCTAAAAGCGTGCCCCCACTGAATTTAGAACTACAATTAGGAAGCCCTCCTAAAATTCCACCTAAAAGTGCAAACTAAAACCATACCTGGGGTGTTGCTACACTCAATTTCTCCTAATAGCTTCCTGTATTCCAGCTAACTAGAAGAAACCCTTCCGAACAGCGTAACTGCGCTGTAGCTACAACTAAATAGGCCACTAATGAGCATAACCTAAGGTCTAGCTACACCTCAAAACGGCCTAATATCTGCAAGCTAGTACAAATAGTACACCAAAACCTAGAATATGTGAATAATATCGTGAAACGTAGATAAAGTCCAATAAACGGTAAGTTGCACTTGAATCTACATCTAACAGCTCGTTCCAAGCATGACTGCACCCACTCCACCAGAGTTTGTCGGAAACAAACACCGTGGACCGCCCCCACTCCCCGATCTGCCTTCCCCCGAACCCCCTTCTGAAATCATCCCACCCTCCTTCACATTCCCTACCATTCCCCTTCCAAACACCAAGCCAGAGGGGCATGATGGCGAGCAAACCACCCTAAGTCCACTCTTCCCCCGAACCCCACCACCGACCAGCCAACGTTAACCATGCCCCCTCCCCCCATTATCATACCAGGCACACCCTGCCCTGCAATCATCCACCCCCCGCCTTTCCCACAAACCCCCGCCACCTTCCCCCGACCGCACCCTTTCCCCTCCCTAAAAACAGCACGCCTAGCCCTAGCAAGAACCGAAGCAGCATCCTTCTCCCCCTCTGACCCCCCTACCCTCTCCCACACTCCAATCGCAGCAAGGAAACTAAAGAGGAAACGTACCTGGTCCCCCTCAATCTCTCAGCACTCTTTGCCTCCCCTCCTCGACCCACCACATCATTCCCCCAATCACCTCCTTCCCCCGTGGCTTAACCCTTCCTGAAACCCCTCTCCCTCGATTTCTCATCAACTGCAACTGAAACTCCTAACCGCCCACACCCCACCTTCAAATCCCCCGAACCAAACCCGATCATCCGAACACACGCAGCCACCCAATCCCGGCAAAAGCCCGCCAACTTTTCTGCTCGCCCACTATTCCCTTCGATCATCGCCCACCCTCCCCTTCTCCCCTCCCAGCTTCCACTCTCTCCGCCACCCCCCCTCCCCTCCAGCTCCGAGACCAACCTCGCCTACCGATGTGAGCTGTATTCTATTTAATGCCTGATCCTTAGCAAAAAACAGACACTGCATCTTTGACCTCCTCACCTCTGACAAACCAGACCAGGTTTTCATCACCGAAACTTGGTTCTCTGACTACTTTGCCCCAATCTCTAATGAAGCCTTCCCCCCTGACTACTCCCTCATCCCACTGAACCGTCCCTCTAAAGGAGGAGGAGTAGCATTCGTCTTCAAATCTCTCTTCCACGCCCCAATCATCGACAACCAACCTTCCATTCCTTCCTGCGAATCTCTCCTCGTTAAACTATCCCTCTCCCCGTCACTCTCACACAGCTTCCTAATAATCTACCCGGTCCCTGGCTATGATAGACAATTCGCAAACAACCTCTGCAACTCTATTGCCACCCTTCAACTAAACCATCCCAACCTCACCCTTCTTGAAGACTTCAACATATGGCTCGACATCCCCACCAACCCTATGACACACTCTCTGGTTGACGGTTTAGACGCAATTAACCTCCACCCCCACATAAATGTCCCGACTCGCTATAAAGGACACACTCTTGATGCCATCTTTAGCACCAACACCGGATTCATGTAAATCCCTCCACCCCTATCATCTGGTCCGATCATTTCATTCTCTCTTTCGCCATTCGCTCACCCGACCCCCTTCCCGTACTCAAATCTGAACCTCTGAATCTACGCAAATGCTGGAAAAAACTAATAATCGTCCCTGACCTAGCCTACACACTCCTCCAGTCTCCACCACCTACCTGCCATCCCAATAAACAACTAACCCCTGACGCCTTTGACTCATGGCTCAACGCATCTCTGATGCGACTCACACCCCCTTGCAAATCATCAACCCGCCGTGGCCTCTTCCCCAAATGGTTCACTCCTGATTTGAAGAACACTAAACAACTATATAAATACCTAGAACGCAAATGGCAGAAAGACAAAACCCAGGAGAGCAGGGCCACCTTGGCTCGACACCTTTACCAGTACAAGGCCGAAATCCAGAAAGCAAAAAAGACCCACTACAACTCCCGAATCCTAAACTGCAAAAACCCAAGGAAAGAACTCCACAAAATTATCTCTGAATTCACCAAACCGGCTTGCACCACGACCGTCCCGACCCCCTCACAATCACTGTGCGACTCACTCTCTCTCCACTTTTACACCACGGCTCTCGAAAGAACTAATACTCTAGCCACCAAGCTGGCCCTCCTACATCCGCCAGGCAATACTCCTCCCATACCGGACAGCCCACCAGCTGCGACCACTACGCAATCAACATTTGAATCCTTTAGTCCAATATCACCAGAGCAATTTCTCAAACATCTATCTGCCTGCACACCATCTGGCTCTCTGCTGGACCCTTACCCAGCCACAACCCTCAAAGAATTTTTTGTTTCCACCTGCGCAGGAGAACATGCAAGATCCATCATAAATGCCTCCCTTTCCTCTGGTATCTTTCCCGACACATTCAAAACGGTTCATGTCAAACCTCTAATTAAAAAACCTTCCCTCGACCCTCTCGAGCCCAAAAACTACCGCCCCATCTCAAACACCAGGTTCCTTGCTAAACTCATTGACTGAACCGCCTACTCCTAACTAAATGCCTTTGTTGAAGCCAACAACCTCCTAGACCCCGCAAAATCAGGTTTCAGAGCCCGTCACAGAACTGAAACCACGCTAACCTCAATCTGGGATGACCTTAAAATGACGGCAGACTCTGCGGGATGCGCCGCACTAATCCTTCTCGACCTATCCGCCGCCTTTGACACAATCAATCACTCAATCCTCCTATACCGCCTTCACTCCCTAGGAATTCGTGGAACCGCTCTTAAATGGATAGCTTCATTCCTCAAAAATAGGTACCAAATAACGATACTCTCCACCTATACCTCCCAAGCCGGACCAGTTGACACAGGAGTCCCACAAGGAGCATGCCTATCCGCCCTCCTGTTCAATCTCTACTTGATCACCCTCCCACCAATAATTCGTTCACACAACATGCTGTGTTACAACTATGCCAACGACACTCATCTAATTCTAAAACTGCTGAACTCAAATCCCAACCCCCGACCTGACCTGGCCTCCTGCCTCATTGACATAGAACTCTGGATGACCCAAAGCCACCTCTTGTTAAACCCCTCCAAAACGGAAATCATGGTATGTGGCAACCCCAAAATTCTTCTGGAACCGCTACCCTGGCCATCCGACATGGGCAACTCACCGACCCCCTCCAACTCAGTGAAAAATCTTGGATGCACCCTTGGCTCTGACCTAACACTCTCGCGCCAAGTCAACAACATCTCAAAGTCCTGCCACTACCACCTTAAAACCCTTAGGTGCATCTTTCCATATCTCTCCTTTCCCAAAAGACTCTCCGCGGTCCAATCAATCGTTATATCAAGACTGGACTACGCAAATACCCTATACCTCGGAGTCCAAGCGTACCAACTGAATGAACTCCAAAGGGCACAAAACGCGGCAGCCAAAATGCTACTTGCGCTCGGCCCAAGAGACCACATCTCCCCAACCCTTAAGACGCTGCACTGGCTCCCGCTAGCCCGAAGGGTGACTTTCAAAACCTTATGCATCTCACATCGAGCACTGCACAAAACTGGACCTCAATATCTTCAAGACAAGCTAAAACCCTACCACCCCCCACACACCCTAAGATCAAGCTCAGTCGGCCTCCTAGTCATACCTAAGACAAACTCAGTCAGGCTAGGTGGATCATCATTCTCAGCCTTGGCCCCCACGCTGTGGAACTCACTCCCACCCCACATCTGCCTAATTGAGGATTTAACGTCTTTCCGCAAACTGCTGAAAAGCTGGTTCTTCCCCTAAAACCAACCGGTACCAAACTAACCCAAACAGACTCACATCATCTCAATGACACCAACCCAACAAACTACCTGATGCGAGAAATTGACAGCTAATAACCCCTAATATAAACTACAAGAACAAACAGAACTAAACGAGTAAACTAGATCAAAGCAGTGAAGTGGTTAATAAGAATAAATCATACGGAAACAGTAAAGAGATTTAAACTCCTGAAATGGACATAATGCATGAGGAATGAACAAAGTGAATGGCGTGGATGAAATAGTTAGAATGGATGAAACGTGTGAAACAGAGGAATGCGCTGAGTGGAAGAATGCATGAGTGGAAGAACAGATGACTATATAGTTTGAATGAGTGTGTAAATCAAATGAGTATGGAGATTGGATGACTATATAGAACGGATGAACATGTTGAGCGGATAAGCGTGTAGAGCGGTTGGGTATGTAGAGCGGATGAGTGCATAAATACTGAGAAGTGAGTAGAACGAAGGAGTGCGTAGAACAGATGAATGTGCGGAACGGATGAGCGTAAACCGGATGAGTGCGAAGAACAGATTAGTATGTAGAACAAAGATTGTGTAGACCGCATGAGTGTGTATAGCGGATGAGTATGGAAGTGCGGAGAGTGTGTAGATCGCTGGAGCAGATGAATGTCCAGACCTGGTGATTGTATAGAGCGGATGAGTGTATAGAGCAGATCAGTGTATAGAGCGGATGAGTGCATAGAGCAGATGAGTGTATAGAGCGGATGAGTGCATAGAACGGAGGAGTGCATAGAGCGGATGAGGGTATACAGCAGATGAATATATAGAACAGGAATACTGCGTATTAGCGAATGACTTTATAAGGCTGATGGGTGCATATTGCTATTGAATGCGTGGAAAGCTCGAGTGCATAAATCGGATGAGTGCATAGATCGGATGAGTGCGGATGATTGAGGGGAGCAGACAACTGAGGGGAGCGGTTGAGTGCGCGGAGCGGATGAGTGCGGGGAGCGGATGAGTGCGGCGAGCAGATGAGTGCGGCGAGCGGATGAATGTGCAAGAGCGAATGAGTGTGGAGAGCGGATGAGTGCGGAGAGCGGATGAGTGCAGAGAGCGGATGAGTGTGGAGAGCGGACGAGTGTGGAAGAGCGGACGAGTGTGGTGAGTGGATGAGTGTGGAAGAGCTGATGAGTGCGGAGAGCGGATGAGTGCGGAGAGCAGATGAGTGTGGAAGAGCGGATGAGTGTGGAAGAGCGGATGAGTGTGGAAGAGCTGATGAGTGTTGAGAGCCGATGAGTGTGGAAGAGCCGATGAGTGCGGAGAGCGGATGAGTGCGGAGAGCGGATGCATGCGGGGAGCTGGCAAGTTCGAGGAGCAGATGAGTGCGGGGAGCAGGTGAGTTCGGGGAGCAGACGAGTGCGGGGATGGGTGCATATTGCTTTTGAATGCGTGGAAAGCACAAGTGCAGAAAGCGGATGAGTGCCTAGATCGGATGAGTGCATAGATCGGATGAGTGAGGGGAGCGGATGAGTGAGGGGAGCAGATGAGTGAGGGGAGCGGATGAGTGAGAGGAGCGGATGAGTGAGGGGAGTGGATGATTGAGGGGAGCAGATGACTGAGGGGAGCGGATGAGTGTGGAGAGCAGATGAGTGCAGAGAGCGGATGAGTATGGAAGAGCAGATGAGTGTGGAAGAGCGGATGAGTGTGGGAGAGAGGATGAGCACAGATGAGTGCAGAGAGCGGATGAGTACGGAGTGCGGATGAGTACGGAGTGCGGATGCGTGCGGAGAGTGGATGCGCATGGAGAGTGGATGCGTGCAGAGAGCGGATGCGCGCGGGGAGCTGCTGAGTTCGGGGAGCGGACGAGTGCGGGGAGCGGATGTGTGCGGGAGCAGGTGATTGCGTAGGGTGGGTGAACGCGTAGAGCAGATGACGGTGTAGTGCATGCGAGGGGATAAAGCGGACAAACGCCTAGACCGGATGAGTTACATAGTCCGGATGAGTGCGTAGAACGGATAAGCATGTAGAACAGATGAGTGCAGAATGCATGCAGAGCTGATGAGTACGTAGAACAGATGAGTGCTGGGAATGGATGGATGAGTGGAGCGGGATGGATGAGCTGAGCGGAAGAACGTGTAGAGTGGAGGACTGCATAGAACAGACTAGTGGGTAAGACCGACAAGTATATAAAGCAGACGAGTACATATGAGCAAATGAATGCATATGAAAAAGGGGTACGTAAAGGGGATGAGTGCGTAGAGGGATTGAGTGCGTAGAGGGTTTGGGTGCGTAGAGGGTTTGAGTGCGTAGAGGGGCAGAGTGCATAGAGGGGTTAAGTGCGTAGGGGAGATGAGTGCGTAGAGGAGATGAGTGCGTAGAGGAGATGAATGCGTAGAGGGGATGAGTGCGTAGAGGGGATGAGTGCGTAGAGTGGGTGAGTGCGTAGAGGGGATGAGTGCGTACAAGGGATGAGTGCGTAGAAGGGATGAGCGCGTAGAGTGGGTGAGTGCGTAGAGGGGATGAGTGCATAGAGGGGGTGAGTGCGTAGAGGGGGTGAGTGCATAGAGGGGGTGAGTGCATAGAGGGGATGAGTACGTAGAGCGGGTGAGTGAGCAAAACAGATGAATGCATTGGGCGTGTGAGGGCATAAAGTGGATGAGTGCCTAGAGCGAACGAGTGCCTAGAGCGAACGAGTGCCTAGAGCGAAAGAGTACCTAGAGTCGAACGGACGTGTTGCATAGAGTGGACGAGTTGCATAGAACAGATGAGTACGTAGAATGAACAAGCGCAGAATGCATGCAGTACTGATGATTACGTAGAATGGACGAGTACGTAGAGCTGCTGAATGCGTAGAGCGGATGGAACGAGTGAAGCATGCTTATGGAATCTATATAGACAGAACAAATGATATATGTGAATGGAATCGATTAAATATATGGATCATACGGGTGCCGGACGTGGATAGAACGGGTGACGTACATTGATAGAACGGCTGACATATGTGGATAGAACGGGTGCCCTATATGGATGGATCGGATGCTGTATGTGGACGAAACGGGTGACGTAAGTGGATGAAACGTGTGAAATAGGTGGATGGAAAGGATGAAGTATGAAGATGTTATGGGCAAAATATGTGGATGGAGTGCATAAAACAACTTAGAATACACACAACGGATCGGAATAAATAGAGCGCCTTTGAGTGCGTGTAGAGGACAGGAGTGCGTGTGACGGACAGGAGTGTGTGTGGCTGACAGGAGTGCATGCATGAGCCTGACAAGAGGGTATGCATCGGGCAGACAGGAGTGTATGCATGGGACAGACAGGAGTGTAAACTTAGGGCAGACAGGAATGTATGTGTGGGGCAGACAAGAGTGCATGCATGGGGCAGACAAACGTGCATGCGTGGGGCAGTAAGAGTACATTCATGGGGGGGACTGGAGCATGCATAGCGGACTGGGCGCGTGTGGCGGATTGGAATGTGCGGGGCGGACTGGAGTGCATGAGGGCGTCGAGCTGACCGGAGTGTGTGGAGCAGACTGGGGTGCATGGAGTGGATAGGAGTGCATGGAACGGACTGGAGCGCATAGAATTGCGTGACGTATATAGTATGGTTTGAAATGCAGAGAATGTTTGAAAGACCATATAACCTGTCATATCACACCACCACGCTTACTCTCCCCTTTACACCACCACTCAACTAGAACACAGAGATACTATGACACCATTCGTATAACTGTTCTCATACCAACATCCGCCGCATACTACCCATCATTCTAAATAAACACTGCTGGTTACACACTCCCAAGCCAGGCATTTTCCTCAGGCCTAACACAGCCACATTCGGTCTGGATAAATCCTGCCAGAACAAACACATACTCCTGATCTATCAACCACCACACCTACCGCTAAGAAGCAGCTATTACACAAATACCGCACCAGCTGCACACATACCCGGTGCTCACACGCACCTTTTGACTCTCTCTGCTCTCTCTACTGATCTGAACTTCGGTTCCCAAGGGCGGTCAACCTACCAGCGCCTTCAGACCATACCAATGGTATATAAGGCGCTATATAAATGCAAAATAACATAACATAACATATACAGTACAAATAACCAAATCTGGCTGTGTGCTAGGTATTCATGTATTGATATTAAGTTAAACAGTTGTCGTGGATGCTTGTATGGATATCATTAGGTTAATCTAGCTATGTGTTAAGTAACAGGTAAAACAGTGAGTAAACTACAAAGTAGTGGTCGAATATAATTCAGTTATGTGCTACATGTGCATGGTTGTAGTGTAAAAAGCCATAAAGGGTGAGGCCAACACATTGTTTCAAACTAGCTCTGTGCTGTGTGTATGTGCACATCAACAGGCTCTTGGTATGGAAGCAATTACAAAGAGTGACATTCAGCTATGACTGCGTTTCTGATACTGCTCACTATCTGTGCTACAGGGAGCAGTAGCGTGAGGAGCAAAATTATTGTTATGATTTATTCAGTGAAGGGCAGCTTATGTCTTATGTATGCACGCAGTGATATCATTAGCTGTACAGATGTAGTGCAGGGTAAACACAGATTTAGGGGGTCATTCCGAGTTGGGCAGCAGCCATGGTGCTATTAGCACCATGGCTGCCTCCCAAACCAGGTCCGCGTCTGGTGTGGCTGAATGGGGACTTACCGGGTCATTCCGACCCTGGAGGAACCGGTAAGTCCCCATTCAACCAACCATTCCCCATTCCCACTTGAGCCCCCATAGGGCTCAATGGAAATGGGGAAGGTGTTAATAAGGGGCCCGCGAATAGCAGGCCCGTTATTAGCGCCCTGGTCCCTTAGCGGGACCCGTAAAGGACGTGTGGTCAGACCACACGTCCTTTACGGTTCCCGCTAAGGGACCTCGGAATTGGGCAGTAAGGGATTACCGGCACCGGTCTCCTGACTTGTGCCTGGTATCCCTTACCGTCCAGCTCGGAATGACCCCCTTAGTCTAGACAGTTGCTAGCCATGCTGCTAAACACAATGGGGCTGATTCACAGAACAATTTTCTATGGGATTGCTCCATTATAAAATGCTTCTGTGAAACAAGCCTAAAGATGGAACAATTTCAGCAAAATCTCAGGCAAAAACCAGGGCCTCATTCCGAGTATGGTGGTAGGGGGTTAATGGCACCGGTAAGGTTGCCAGTACCATTAACCCCCTACCACCATATTCCGAGGTCCCTTAGCGGGTCCCACCAGAAACGGCTGGTCTGACCAACCATTCTTAGCAGGCCCGTTATTTGCTCCTTCCCCATTCCCATTGAGCCTTATGGGGGCTCAAATGGGAATGGGGAATGGTTTTCTAAATGGGGACTTACCGAGTCCTCCAAGGTTGGAATGACCCGGTAAGTCCCCATTCAGAGACACCGGACCCGGGTTTGGAGGCAGCCATGGTGCTAATAGCACCATGGCTACCTCCAAACTCATAATGACCCCCACAATCATTTTAGCTATGTGTTATGGGGTCAGCAGTATGATGAGCTTTACAGATGGATGGGTTGCTAAACAGATTCAATCTGGATAACTGCTTGTCTAAACACAATTAGGCATGAATATAGTTTGAATTTCAGAAACAGGGTAAATCTAGCTATGTTATGGGGTCAGCAGCATAGTCAGTTATACAGGTGTAGTGGATGCCAAAACACAAAGATTCATTCTAGATAATTGCTAGCCATGTGGTTAACACAATGGGTCTGTCAAATATTTCTAGCTAGGATTTCAGATAAAATAAAATAAATAATCAATCTGTGTTAAGGGTCAGCAGTATACTTAGCTGTACCAATTAAAATTGTTGTGTAGGGTAACAAAATGATTCAATGCTGCTCAGTGCTAGGTGTTCAGGGGCATATATTACAAGGTAATATCATATGATCACAATCTAAGTGGAAAAATTACACAACCACATTTTTTTAATTTTTTTATTTTGATATGGCTGTAAAAATGCAGCCTTTCAAAAATGAATCAAAATACATAGTTCCTTCATTGATAAAAAGATTTACAATACTGTCTAAAATAGAGAAATATACAACAATACAATTCATCAAATATAAAATATAAGCTACAACTTAAATACATATACCAAATTACATTAATCAGCCAACGATCAACGTTTTGTTTTCATTCTCTCAGATTTCAAATTATCATATTTCAATATGGTGCTTGTTTAATACTTTGTATCATTTTATGATCAACAGTGTCAGGATGGTGCCCCAAATGTAAGGATTCAACAAATAATATCATTGCAATATTCATCTTTACTGATTGATTATTGTACAAGATGTTCCATAATGTATCCGCATCCATCAAACGCGAGCTCTCAAACATATGTTTAAACAAGGCACATCTTTGGTTATTTAGTGCTGGACATTCAGAGATCAAATGTTTTAGAGTCTCATTTGAGAAGATATGAGGCAGAATCTACAACTGGGATTTGTAGTGATTTTTCTTGTATGACGAATTTCATTTGTGAGACAAATATTCAGTTTTATTCTCATAAGTGAGCATCTATTCTTGCAATCAGGAAATTTTATCAAGTAACTTTCACTGATGTGCAACTTTTTAATTGCAAGTGGTTGTTGTTTGAACTCTCTTAATCTCATACACGAATCTCTAGTTTCAATCCGATCCCTTAGCCATAGTTTCTTTTTAGCTCTCTCCAGATTTGTGACTAAAAGATCTCTGTCAATACCAGCACTGTCCATTATGACCTTTAACCAATTTCGCCAGCGCGTGATTTTTAAGCTCTTTGTTTCCCATATGTACTGTCCCATTATGTACATTATGCCATTTTGTTGACTAGCCATAAGATATTTCCGATATAAGGCTAGAGCTTTCCATGTATAAATGGCATACAAAGAGAGACGACCTATTTCATGTCTGATTAAACAAACTGATGCAGACATTGGAAGACCACATATCTTCTTCCAAAAACAGCCTTCCAGTTTGGCCCATACACTTTCCGGAACAATACCTCTCGATTCAGATCCATATGTTACAATTGGGGTAACTTTCTGTTTAAAGAAAATTATAGCAGGTGACAAAGAAAACCAAATTTAGCCTGAATGATTTTTGTCTGAGCTATGCCCGTTTTCAATTTTCTTTCCAAATCTCTGTAGTAGGATTTGTCACAAGGATCATCACCAAAGGTTAAACCCAAATACTTATATTCAGATACTATTTCAATATTCTCATTTTGTATGTGCCAGTGTTATAGGTTATGTGTCCCACTTTTTTTTGACCAAGGATCATGATTTTACACTTTGCTTGATTAATTTTTAATAGATTTGTCTCAGCATAATTACTCAAGCATGACAAGAGAGCTTGTAGGCCGCCTGGTGTTTTAGCTAATAACACTAGGTCATCCGCATAAAATAACCAGGGGACCACATAATTGCCAATTCGAGGAGCATCAGATCTTATATTCAAGAAATCATGACGTCCAGCTGACATGAAAAAGTTAAATTATGTACTGGCCAATATGCACCCCTGCTTTAGGCCACGCAGCTCTCTATTGAATCTGATAACATGCCATCTAAGGCCAGTCTGATTTGTACCATATTTTAGAATGAAGTTCATCTATCCAATGTATCAGATAGCTTGGGCAATTTGCATTCCTTAATTTATTTAGTCAACGTTTTCTACAGACTGAGTCAAAAGCAGCCTGGAAGTCGATAAAGGCCATGTACATTGCCTGACCCTTCTGATGTTCTTGGTTCTTTATGACTTCCAGGATGTGAAGGTTAATTACTGTCCCTATACCTGGCATAAAGGCAGTTTGATTTGGATCTCTCATTTTGATTTCATCTAACCAGTTGTTAAGATCTCTTAATATGAGTCGTGCAAAAATTTTAATCGGAATATCCAGAATGGATATTGGTCTATAATTTGCTGGATTGGTACTATCCCCTTTTTTTAATAAATGGGGATAGTGATATATTTTCTCCATGAACTGGGAATACAGCGACTTCTTAAGATTTGAGTAAACATGGTCACATAAATTTGGGCACATGCCATGGGATTTTTTTATTCATAAAGTTAGATATTCCATCCGTACCTGGTGCACGAGATGTTGATAGTTTGGATATATATAACAATATGTCATCGACATCAAAGGTTAGCTCTTCTTTTTGTCTCTCTTCTACAATTCCCTCAATTAAACTACTGTTTTTGTCTGCATATAGGGATTTGTAGAAAGACGTCCAAACTTCCTGAGGAATCAGATTGATTTGACTCATCATCGGTATTTAACTTTGTGTGTATTTTAAATGCGCCCAAATTCTAGCTGAGTTATTTGATTGGAAAGACAACAGCATAGATTCTGCATCTCACTGATACATAAGAGCTTGCCTTGATTTCATCCAATTCTTATATTTAGACTTCAAATTCTTTAATTTTGTCAAATAGTTTGGCAATCTTGCTTTGAGAAGCTTCCACTTGTCAGCTCTAAATTGTGATTTTTGGAGAGCGATCTCATGATCATATGTATGCAACTGGTTAATACCTGCTGGACAGATTTTATTTTTTTGTCTGTCTTTTTACAATAAACAGTTGCATTTCATCGACATAGGAGGTCAGCATATCAGAGCCATTATGGCGATTATGACTTACTGACCATTGTAAATTTTTATTCAAGTGTTCCAGAGAGAATGGAGTCCAATGAAATCTATTTTGGGCAGAGTTTAAATTCTTATTACATGACAATGAATTTTCTTGAGTTTTTGCTTGAACACACCAAGACCACTGAGTGGATTGTATATCGTGGTCACTTTCATCCTGCAATATTATCTGAAATTCTGTTACACAATCATACAATTCTCTATCCACAAAAGTATAATCAATCAGCGCTGCTTGCATATTTCTATGCCAAGTTGTTTTAGGCGGCATATCTCCCTTTTTGGTTCCATTTAGTCTCAAAAACTGATGTTCCTCCATAAAGGAGTTCCATCTAGCAGCTGCCTGTGTTAGGGGTTTCCCTTCAAGGGTTATGCAGGTTATATTTAAATCACTTGTAATTATTACATTCTCGCAGGACGTATCAAGTATTGCTAATTTCAGTAAGTCATCCATAGCATCATGAAAATCATTATCATTTATTGCAGCATGGTTCCAGTAAGCATTAATTAAAGCCATGTTGGAATGTTGGAACTTGATTTTAACCATCTGTAAAAAGCTGTTAGGGCAAAAACATGGCTCGACCTGTATATAGGGGGAAGATTTTATAGCCACCATTAGACCAGCCATAGGTCTCCCCTTGACTGGCACAATGGTAGGAACCAATAATATTGTGTGTTTGTCCCAGATAAGGACTGTGGAAAGCCGTATTTCCTGAAAAGCTACTATATCATGCCTCCTCAATAAGCTATCTTTGGACTGAGTAAGATGCTTGAAGCCTCATAAATTCCAAGAGGCTAGGGAGAAGGTTCTCACCTGATAATCTAGTTAGTTGTTATTACTTCTCACTTCTTCAACATCCCTTAATTGTTCATCAGGTCTTGTTATCATCCCCTGATTTTTGTTATACACATTAACTCTTGAGATATATTGATTTCTCACTGTTAACTGTTGCTGGTGATCTCGAGAAGATGGATTCAACAACACAAAGCCTAATTGATATAATTCATCTCTTGCATACCACACAGCATTTTTAACAAAATTTGATTTCATCCATAGTTTCACTATGGAGAGATCACTTTTATGAACAAACTCAATCTGATCGATGTCCCTCGAGCAAATTCCCTCAAGGGTTGGAATATCAGCAAAGATGTTCATTGCAGATTGTCTATTCAAGTCAAAGCTACAATAGGGGTGAGGGCGACACTGCATCGTTAAGGAGTTTGAGCTTATATCTCTCTGCGGTGTATGGTATTCACCTTTAAATGCCTGATTTTTTTGTTGAAGTTGCACTTTTGATTGCGGGTTATGAGTATTCATTTTCATATTAGGTGTTTGCACTGATGTGTGTTCACTACTCGATGATTGGTTTTCTTGCTTATTTGCTTGCGCAATTAGTCTTTTTAGTGATTGCTCAATTTCTGTTTTCCATTCACTCATGGTTACAGTCTTCTCCTGTGCCAACTCTGTTATATCGCCCTGTCCCCCCTCGCTGCTCTGTCCTTGTTGTACATTCGATGACATTTGAGCACATTGTTTTAGATCACTAGACATTTGATTAGACTGCATTTCAGCAGTGTTTGTTGTTTTCAATGAGGTATGTAGCTTGTTTTCATTTGTTTGTGTGCTATCAATAGCCCTTTGGCTTTGTTGTTTTGCTATTAGGACTAAATTGTCCAGTGGTTCATATGCCAATGATGATGCTTGTTTCTGTGATCCTTGCCCTATTTTTGAAAATAGAGCATTACGATATTTGTTGGCCATAGCTGTGCAGGCCAGGGCTGTTGCAGATTTTGGCATAGATAATAAGCGAATAAATTGGCGAGTACCAGTGATCTTTGAATTTGGAGCAGTTGTAATATTTTTTTACTTTTTCATTGTTGTTGTTTTCAAACTCGTGGTCACTTTTTTCTTTTTCATATCAAAAATATTGTAAGTAAGCGCCTTACTACTCTCATGTTCCTCTGTTACTGATAGGGTGTCTATAGGTCTGTGTGTTACTCTGAGAAGGTGCATTTGCTATTTCCAGATTCTAAGCTTTACATGTTTTTTTTGGTGCAAATCTTTCCCACCTCACATTCATCATTTTTATCTTGTGCAATTTCTGAGAGTATTTTTTCATTATTCACTTCCACAGAGAGCGATTTTGGAACAATATCAGTCACACTACTCAATTTGTTATTTTTTTTTTGCGTCTAACTGTATTATCGCCTGTTGATCTTGCGTACAATCAATTAGTAGGACCTCATTTTGCTCTACGTCTTCCACCCCATGTTTGTCTCCATTACAGAATTGTTCAGTGATTTATTTCGATTTTCACCGCAAGCACAATGAATTTGCTTAATTTTGCTTGCCTGTACTAATTGGGCTAGCAGCACCTGTTGATCATTTATTTTGGCGTCTATAGTATACAGACGCGTAAGTGAAAATAAAGCCGCGTTCATCGTCTGTAGTGATGTTTCCAAACCAATTACAAAGTTTCCTGGGATCGGATGTAATTTATCCATGGGGGCAGAGTGATTTCGCCGAGGAGTCGGGTTGGTAAAAGAGCAGGAAACTTCAGAGGAAACATTTGCAGTTGCAGAAAACATCACAGGTGATTGATACAATAAACGTTTGTTAGAACTTTCATTCAACTCGCAGCTGTTCGTGTTAGATTTGTTTTTTGGCGAACTAGTCATAGTAATATCATGAGCATTTTTACTATAGTCAACATTTCCGCCCCTTCACTAGTGGAAGTGATTGCAGAAACACTCCCTTTCTTATTTGCTTGTTTTGTATTTGTTACAGCCTCTTGATTCATTGTCATGATTTTCAGGGGATTTTCTTCACCCGCTGTATCATTTTCTCGCTCTAACAGAACTGGAGCTCCTGCTGCAATACGTGAGTCAGGCAGGGAGGCCACCGGTAGGGTGTCGCCTTCCTCTATATTGAAGGACGGGGGCACCCGCCCGGCTACATCCCCGCTGCACCCACTCGGCAGCATTTTGAGCTTCCTCCCGCGGTTTTACTCGAGCGCACAGTATTTTCTTATGTCCGCCAGGACAGCACAGGCTTGTATATTTGAAGCCGACTTGCTGGCTCGCACTAGATTTATCGTGCGCGAGGACAGTTTGGGTGTTTTAATAGCCTCACTCAAGGAGAACATAATTACTTCCTGAGCCGGCATGCCTGTTCTCAATGTCATCACTATTTCGCAAGAGCTATTTTAGGTGATCGTTCACACAGAACTAAACCAAAGTGTTCTCAATTACACAAAATTAGACGTGTCCTTAGTCTCTTAGACGTTAGAACGCAAGCTTATTGAATGTGATCTGCGTTGAGTTAATAAAACAGCATACACCTCTATAGTATGTTACAAACAATTACCATAACTGTATATAAATGCTCACATACAAAAAAGAAGACAAACTGTTCTGCAGTATGATATAGGATGATATAGGATAAATAAAAAACGGACGATATATTAACCCACCGCCCACAGACCCGCAGCCAGCAGACAGCCGACAGCACTTTCCAATGCACTTTTCCAAATGCGTGCGCCCTGTGCCTTAAGAGGGATTTCTGGGAAGTGGGCGTGGTTTATCTTTTCAACACACGCTGCCACAACATTGAGAAAAGAAGACAAGTTTTCCACCGTCACACAGCAAGTCGGGGCCTTCACAGCCGACAGCACTTTACAATGCACTTTTCCAAATTCCACATATTTATAGTGGTGCTACTGATAACCTGATAGTGTCCTTAATTGATAGTGGTCAAACCTCTAATTAGTACATTCTCACATTAAAACAATCTTTGTGGCAAAGTCTATTAGTGTGACAGGCTATTAGTGCTGCAAAAATATCCTTTTGGCAAAAGGCTATCACCATGGCAGAATATCACCAAGAGGTGTCCCTTACCTTGATGAAGCTGTATCCAGGGTTCAGTACATCTGACCACATCATTTAACACCTTCCCCTGGAAAACCACCCACCAACAAATCACTGCTAGACACACTAAAAAACGTACTAAGGAACTACTAGAACCCACCATCCTGTCTACCCTCGAAACATGCCCTGACAACAACAACCCTGAGGCCATCCTCTCAGTTTATAAAACTGCTTTGAGCCACACCTTGGATCTTCATGCCCCTTTCAAAACTACCACACAGAAAAAAGACCACCACCACAACTGGTTCACTGAAGACCTAGCTAATTTCCACAAAGCCAAGCGGGCTAAAGAGCACATTTGAAGAAAAATCCCTCCACCACTAACAAAGATGCCTTCCACATCTGCACCACCTCCTACAAATTGCCCCTCATCAACACCAAAGCCAACATTTACAATACCTGCATCTCAGAAGCCCACTCCAATACCAAAGAGCTATTCAAAATACTCAAAGAACTACAAACCCCAGTCCCACCTGCCTCAACCTTTCCCAAAGACAAAGCCTGGTGCACCCTGGTACAATACACATTAGCCAGCAAAATACAGAACCTTAGGGATAAAATTATCCACAAGAAAGCACAAATCCCTCAAGCCCAACACTCCCACCCCACATCCTTCCCTCCCTCACCCACTATTCCCCCCGTTACTACAGCAGAAACACTCACTATCATCCAACACCTCAAAGTCTCCAACTGCACTGGCGACCTCTGCCCCGCACACATAATCAAACTTTTTGCCGAGCCTGTGGCCCCTACCATTGCTAAATTAATCAATGCATCCTTCAGCACCTGCACCATACCCACCTCCATCAAAGAAGCATGGGTCAAACCACCACTGAAAAAAACCCTCTCTTGATTGCACTCATCCCACCAACTACCACCCCATCACCACAGTCCCATTCCTCCTGAAAATTCTTTGACCGCACCGCCTACCTAAAACTGCAAGCGTGCCTTGAAACCCATTCCCTACTCAGTCTAGACCTAGGCATAGCACAGAATCCGCCCCCCTCGATTCCAAGATACAACTTGATCTCATCCGCGACAAGGGAGACCTCGCCATTCTCATGCTACTCGACCTCTCTGTGGCTTTCGATCTCGTAGACCATGATATCCTTTGCCACCGCCTCACCACCTCCTTCAACTTCACCCAAAAAGCAGCAAAATGGATCAAATCCTTCCTGTGCGACCAAACCTCTAGGGTCTTCTCTAGCACTGAAGCAGCTGACCCCATCCCAGTGCCCTATGGAGTCCCATAGGGCTCCTGCATCTCCCCCACGCTCTGCAACATCTACACCAAGGACCTATTTGATCACCTTGACGACCTCAATATCCCCTACACAAATTTTTCTGATGACACACAGATCCTCCTCAAACTCTCTGCCACTTAGGACTCAGGCTGTGCAAACATAAATCACATCTATAACATCATACAGGTCTGGTTAGCCAACCACCACCTTCGCCTCAATGATGATACAACCAAGTTACTCATTGTCAGCTCCCGACGCCATCTCAAACACCTTTACGCTGCCTAATCCTTCATAATCATCGATAGAAACAGCATCCCTGTCTCTCCACATGTTAAAACTCCAGGAGTCTACCTAGACTCAGAACTCAACCTGAACAAACATGTTAATGCCATGACCTTCTCTGCAGCATACTCTACTAAACTCCTCAATCTCTCCAGAAAATGTCTCACCCCTAGCAACTGCCTCACTCTTGCCAGAGAAACCGTTGTTAGCAAACTTGACTACTGCAATGCCATCCTAGCAGGTACCTCTACCAAGAACCTCAATAAGCTACAACTGTCACAGAATAATGCTCTCAGGTCTGTTAGGGGCCTCAAACACTCAAAACACATCTCCCAAATCCGACGCAAAGCCTGCCAAAGCATGCATTGAATTTAAAATACTTTCCACCACTCACCGCTGCCTCTATAACACAGATCCTCCCTATCTCACACACTGCATCTCCAAAAAACCCAATCTGCGCACCCTACGCTTTTCCTCCTCCATCACACTTACTACACCTAGATTCACCAGAAAATTATCAGGGGGCTCCTGCTTCACTGTCATCACTCCCGCACTATGGAACACACTCCCACCTGCAACTAGAAATTAACCATCCTAACTTGCATTCCCAAACAAGTCAAAACCTTTTAACAAGTATGCATGATCATCCCTGTAAACCACTGTAAACCAACATTCTGTACTGTACTGTAACTATAATTAAGCGCTGTGATACCTCCAGGACCTGGGCACGTACAACAAATGAAATAAATAAAAATAAATAAATAAACACAGATTTGACTGACCGCAGAAGACTGTCAAGCAGATACAGAGCATACATATTCAGGCCACTTCTTAAACAGTGCACAAACACACCTGGACCCAGACCCGCACAGAGACAATGGGCCTCATTACAAGTGTGCTGTTCCAGAAAAACAGTGCCGGTAAGCTTGCTGACACCCTTCTTTCAAGCTTGCTGACACCCTTCTTTCTGGACTGCTATACTACAGCTCAGCCTGCCAGAGCCGCCATGCCCACAGTTCTGACCCTGCTGGGCACAGAGACCATGGTAGGCAGACCATCACGGAAGCACCGGCACCGTTAGTAACGGTGCCGGTGCTTCCACCGTCCCCAATCCCATAGAGTCCTTTCCGGGCAGCCGGGGTTGGAATCTCCTGATGGCACCGGGAAGTCAGGTGCCAGTAAATATTTACAGGTCCAGCGGCAATACGCTGGTATCATGGGCACGGTTACCGCTGGACCCGTAATCAGCCCCAATGTTTATATATAATTTGCACACCACAACAGAACAGACAAGTAATATTGCACTGCTCCCACTAACCACTCCCCACTTTTTCTACCGCAGGTCCTGGAGTGCCAAGAGACCATAATAACAGCATCAGTTGTTCTGTAGGAAACCCCCAAAAAACATCAATCTAGCTATGTGTTATGGGTTCAGCAGTATAATTAGCTAAATCTGTTAAAATGGCTATGTAGTGTGAAGGCATCATGGAGTATTACACAGACAACAGATTCAAGATTCAAAACAAAGTAATTTATTAACTCAAGAGTTCACTTTAAAAGTCTGCCTGTGTCCAAAACCAATACTTTCCCTCACAACTAAAGCTAAACAATTTATAGGAATGTCAATACAAGAAATAGTGTTACATTCAAAGTTCTGAGCTTCTTCCAGCTCGCAGCTTTCTTTCAGCTCCCCTTCCCCAAGTTCAAGAAAGTTCAACAAAAGTCTCAAAATTACCTTCTTACACTCAAGGTAATACAGTTCCATACAAATTTTGGGGCTCCCTTCACCAACTTTTAAGGCAACACAGTCCAAAACACAATGGTCTTGGGGCTCTGTCCTCAAGACAGTGGGCCTCATTACGGGTTTGGCAAAACCGGGGCGGGTTCCCTGAATGGGGAATTACCGGGCCATTCCGAGTTCGGAGAGCCCGATAATTCCTCCCTCAGGGAACCCAGGCCCGGACCTTCCCCATTCCCATTCCGCCTGACTTGTAATGAGGCTCAGTGTATATAGTTTATCAACTTACAGGGTTCTCTTCCCAAGATTAGCAACTTGTTTCACAGGTTCAGTCTTTCAAGAGTTCAACAGAAATCTAGGTCCACTTGACCCTCCTTCGAGTTTATTCAAATGTTCATTTACAGCGCATTCCTTTCCTTTAGTTTATTTCACTATATCTTTGGGTTCTCATAGTTCTGGGCTCACTGGTCACGTAGCCAGTACCCGCTGGCTCTTCAGGCCACAAAAATCCTTCTATGCCTGTTCCAAAAAGCATAGTTACTTTCACTTAACTGCTCTTTTTATGGGTTCTTTGCTTTACATGCAGGTTCACACTTTCTGGCTTCTCCTGGTTAGCTTCTTGACTCTGCCAAAATGTGTCACACACCTTTTGCCAGTCTTTGGGCTTGCCGTACTGCATTCACTCTTAAAGTTCACTTTGTAGTGATTGGATCCATATTACACCTTTCTATGGCACTCTTTCACACTTGCATTCTTTCTTATATGCAACTTTCATCTGTACATGTCCTCTTTGCCTGTCTCTTGCTTTGCCCATAGAAATTATCCTCCATTACATGTTATCATAAGCTTAATTAAAATGTTTCATTCAGTTCAGTATTCACTGAGCATTCGTTATGCTCAATTTCAAGTTTTCCTCCAATTCGATATTCAATGTGCACTTGGTACATTTAATTCCAACTTTCCATTCGATTTAGAATTCAAGATGTATTCATTATGTTCAACGTCGGTTCAGTTCATCACTAAATATGCCTTCACTTGTTTCAAAGTAAGCCTTTCCCTTTGGTGGGATTGGTGTCAACTTCCATGTTCCATTTGTGTGCCATCGTTGTGCAGTTTTTCTACTTGTAGGTGTTTTTTCCAGTGGTGAAACCTTCTCTCGGTCCACTTTGTGTTCCCTCATGTAGCAACCCAATGACCCTTAGCCTGACGTCTCCTTCATGGACCCCACCCGTTTACAAACCACACGATGCTCATGATGCTCCATGTTCACATCCCCCATATGCCAATCCCATGCCCTGGGCGTGTTGACTGCCATTCTCGGATGGTCAGGCTCTCTCTGCCCTTTTTCATTTGAAAAAAATAAATGTTTTTATTTAGTATTATGCAGTTACATCAATAACTTGTAATTAATCAAATCCATAAACTTAACATAACATCAGCATCCTAAACATTGGACAATAAAACATACCATTATTCTAAAATCGTTAAGATCGCAAGATTTTTTTCCATAATATTGTAAAATGAATAATACTTCCTTCGTTTGTCCAGACATAAACATATCCCAGAGATCATCAGTGGTGGTAGAAATATATTTTCCTATACCTCTTATCGCCTTTGTTCGTAATGCCACCATCTGTGAACACTCAAAAAGAAGGTGACGAACTGACTCTAGTTCTAATTCGCCACAAAGACGACACAATCTTTCATTCTTAGGGATCTTAAGCCACCACCCAATGATCTGAAATGTTTTAACAGCATTGAATATACAACGCATATAGTCCCATACCAGGGATTGCCAATGAAGTGCTGTATGTATAGAGGAACCAGCTGTCGCTCCAATATATGGAATATACCATTCACTTATAGATTTAGAAGCTAAATTGATTATCATTTGGTCATGAATTACAGCCTTCAATGAAACCCTCATGATTCTTTTATAAGAGTTCAGACCCATCGCTAAGGGATCCCCATGAACTTTAGAAATCCACTTATACATTTCCCTTTTAATAGAGGCTAAATCACTTAGCAGCATAAAGAAGAGTTTATTTGTATACACCTCAAATAGCCTTCCCATGAGGGAGTTGTACTCTGCATGTGCTCATTTCCAATACAAGTTTAAACAATTCAGCCTAATTCGCTCCCTGATTGGGAGCAGATTAAGCTCCAAGTAAAACATGTCAGATGAAGCAAATGAAGATACCTTTAAAATTCTCTTTAAAATCATAATTTCTAGCTTTGAAATAATTTCCAAACTACCCAATGCTCACATCTCTGCTGCATATGTAATAATGGGTGAGATTGTCTTGGAATACAGCTTAGTCAAAGACCCAACAGAATAACCTGGCACTTTATTCGCAAAAGAGCAAATACCACCCAATGTTTGTAGGGTTCTAATCTTGAGTTGGTTTATGTGGGCAATGCTAGTGAGCTTAGTGTCTAAAGTAATACTAAGATATGATTAATGAGTAACTACTTCGATACGGACGCCGTTCATTTTCCAATTCATTCAAGCCGCCCTTTTCAGTTTGTAATCAAACACCATAATCGTGGTTTTAGAAGAAGTTTTGCCCTTGAGTGAATCACCAGCCGAGTAAGTGTAAATATTGTTTAGCGCTGTTTGAAGACCTCCTGGAGTCAAGTCAAGGAGGACAATATTGTTGGCATAAATCATCTATTGCAACACCTCATTACCTAATTTGAGTGCTATACAGGTCGGATATGCCAGTGCTTTTCCCATGTCAGACAAATACAGATTGAATAAGAATGGAGCCAATGTGCAACCCTGCTTGACTACCATGATGGTATCAATACATCTAGAGGTCCCTCCATTACCCTCCAACCGCACTTTCACTGAGTCTTGCAGCATCATAATCATCTTCAACTGGATGGAAGAAATCCCACAGCACATCAATTTACCGCATAATCCTGCTCCATCATCCATATCAAAAGCGGCACTAAAGTATATGGGCCTCATAACGAGGCAGGCGGAATGGGTTTAACGGCGCTGGTAAAGGTGCCGTTAATCCTATTCTGCCCTATTACGAGGTTCCCTTGCGGGAGCTGCTCTGGACGTCTGGTCAGACCAGACGTCCTTTGCGGGTCCCGCGAGGGGACCAGGGAGCTAACAACGGGCCCGTTATTAACGGGCCCGTTGTTAGCTCCCTCCCCATTCCCATTGAGCCCTATGGGGTTGAAATGGGAATGTAGATGTGTTCCCTGAATGGGGAAATACCGGTTCCTCCAACGTTGGAATGGCCCGGTATTTCCCCATTCAGGGACCACGGACCCGGACCCAAGACCCGAGTTTGGAGGTATCTATGCCCTTATTAACAGGAAATGCAGGAGCCTGGGCCCAAGTTCAGAGGGTAGCCAGATGACCAGTGCATGGAGCAGTCAGGACATCAGCAGCAGAGAGGAAGAGGGAAAGTGGAAGTGAAGAGGAAGGTCTCGAGTTGCTTGCGGAACTGGATGTGGTTCTGCTCAAGTTTGAGAGAGAGAGAGGCAGGGAGGCTGTTCTGGAGGGAGGCCCAGCCGAAGAGAGAGTTGGACCTAAGAGGATCTGCCCCAACTCTGCCTGGAAAAGCGACTCATCCTCAGAGAGTTGGAGGTGGATGAGCAGAGAGATCGAGAAGGGAGATGTTTGGGAAGAGAAAGTTGAAGGTAGTGTGGTTCCAGGCCCCAGAAAGCCTTGTGGATGATGCAAAGTGTCTTGAACTTGATCCTTGCTGCCACAGGGAGTCAGTGAAGAGATTTCAGAGCTGGAGAGATACGATCCCTGTCACGGACAAGTCTTGCAGTTCTGTTCTGGAAGTTGTAGAGGCCGGAGTTTAGAGGCAGGAAGATTTGGAAAGATTCTGCTGCAGTAGTCCAGCCTTAATAAGGGCATGGCTACCTCCAAACTCGTAATTAGACCATATGTATGCAACATAGACAGTTCAATTACGAATCAGCCATGATTGTTGGATACCAGTGGTGAGTGCTAAGCCATTGCCTGTGGTGCAGAAACCTTTTGGATAATCAGTTTGGTTGAGTGGTATGATATTTGTAGCCTCTACCCAACTGGTTAGTTCCACAAGAATGACCTGAGTGAACACCTTATCTGGTACATCAAGCATTGCCAAAAGGTGATGATTGAAAGGGTCTGCATGGGCTCCTTTCTTGAGTACAGGAACTAAGATGCTGTCATGTCAAGAATGAGGGATAGTCTGAGTAGATGTGATGCAGATAAAGAGTTGAAGGAGAACTTTGGTCCACAATGGGACATCTTTCTTCATCAACTGATTGCATAAGAAATCGGGGCCAGGGGGACCGGAAGATTTGTTGATATTAATTAGCTTTGCCACCTCCTCCTTGCTTTTATTCTACCTCCAGGCTTCAAGAGAGTGGGGAATGGTAATTTGTCCCAATGCGTGTCCTCCAAGAGTGGTGGAGATGTACTTAATCCAGATGATAAATTGGTCTTGGTGATTCACGCTCTGCCTTCTAAAGTAAGATGTACAGACTGTAAATATAAATTCAAATCAATATCATCAAGTTTTTCATCAGTGGATGGTTTAATTCCCATAAAGCCAACAGACATGTGTTTGTACCTGAGTCGTCCTGAAGGCTGACAACGAAACCAAAAAAACAAAAACAAGGAAATGTGAACAAATTAGAAAAGTGTATATACAAGAGACATGACAATGTACTATCCCATAAATGGTGTCAAAACATGAGATGTTCAAAAAAAGAACAGGAAAAACAAAAATGTAATGAACAGTTGTACATATTTGTTATAAAGTATGAATGCAAATGTTATTAATCAAATAATAAGACAGTTGAATCAATAGTTACATAGCCATGGTCAAGTCACCATTGGAGGGTTAAATAGCTGTAAGAAAACAGACAAAGACACATTGTCACAAATATGAAAAGCATGAATACAACCTTTCATTAGTTACATGATCAAGAGATGTGTGATGCACCTCATCTGCTCATGGCCACTAAGAAACTCTAATCTGTCCAGTTGTTACTTGCAAAAACATTAAAAAGTGAAAAGTAAATTGCCAGTGGTTTGCACCAGTAGGTGTTCAGATGTAAGTGTTAGTATGATGCATGTGGAAATCCGAATTCGTGTGGGATGAGCGGCACCATTGGTACTGAGTATATAGTGCATCAAATGTGCAAGGTGAGACATTCCACATTCGCAGCCATCACCAAATATGTGTAGGTGTCTGGGGAAATAGTTGGTAACTCACCCTCAGTGTTCACCATTCGGTACGATAACCTGATGTAATAAACAAGGTTAAATTAACATTTGCTTGAAATGAAATGGCACATCTGTCAGTCGAAGCGTGGTATCCGCATCAAAATGAAGGTTTTGCCTACAAGGTTTGGAAGTTAAAGTTGGCTTGGCTTGCAGTGGTGTCCTGGATTAGATTCTCTAATAATGCTGGTTACTGCAGGGTTGTGTCCCAAAGTAGCTATCTGTAGATATTAATGATATCTGTAAAACTTTGAGATTCCTAGAGCTCTCTTGGTTGTTATAGTATTTGTTTGAATTGAAAACCTTTACCAATAGCTGTCACATTATGCTGGTAAATCTTGAAAAATTGCTTGATGATCCTGGGTTAAATCCCCATAACGATGTTCCTAGACCATTTAAGATGCCTGTGAGTAAAACATTATAAATGCGTGTTGCCGATGCGTCAATAAATTAAACTGGTGGAAGACCCCCTTTGGGATCGAAAACTCGGTATACATAAGTATTCTGCTAGCCTTGAATGTGTTCTGAATAAGAGTCCATGGGTTGTATCCCTGATGTGCCACGTGTTGCCACCTGTCCTGGCACCATATTAATTGTTGTAAAAATGTGGCTCAGCGGGAGATTTCACGTGCACAGCAGTGCTAACGCGCATGATGTCACAAGTTTGATGTCCATGACGTCACCCCTGACATGCCCGCAGTTGTGTGTTAACGAGTGCTGTGAATGCTATTGAGTCACATTCCTGTGTCTGCAAGTAATTACGAATGATGCCCACTGAATAAAATGAAACGCCAAAAGTCTGAGTATGTGGTTAGAGTAGTTATGACCAAGTCTCTCCATAATTGACACTGACCCAGGTAGCAATGTAATCTCAATCATTTGGCGTAGTTGGCCCTGATTAACCTCCAACCAGCCGCGTACAATAATGGATCAGAGACAGAAAGTTCATGTCAGTAATTATTGAGGAGGCGCTCACCACTAACGCAAAATCAATTATATTGGAGATGTTAACAGAGGTCCTAGTAAACTGAGGAGGGCAGTGGAATGGACATGCACCATTTATCATCACAAACCCTTTGGAGTAAAGCAGGGTTGCTCAGCAGATGCCACGTCAACTCGTAAACTACACCAGAAGAACATATGACAGTGGTTACAACCTCAGCATTTCGATTTCTAGGGATCCTGGAATTGAAGTCTCCACACAAGACAATGGGGGAAACAGATGTCACAGTGTCAAGTAGACACTCTAGCTCATTCGAGCAAACGGAGGATTGTAACCGTTAACAAGAATGATTGTGTTGCTCCCCTTAGCATCGATGTACACCATTCTTCCTGCAAGAATGTTAGGTGAATCACAAAAGATCTCTGTTAGTGTTAGTGGATTCTTTACATCCAAAAACAACCCCCCCTTGGGCCTGCCTACCCTTCCTTTGACTGCGGGTGTGTCATCTGCGGTCCACCCATCCAAGACCATTGACTGAATAAGCTAGGCCTCCTGGAGCACAACAACACTGAAATTATCAAGGTGATCCAGGAGACCGTCCTCCTCGAGTAGATGTTGATGTCTCCTAGTATTCCAACTAAGAAGGAGACAGAAATTGCTAGGAGCCCAACAATGTCCTCTGGCGGACATTCCCTGCTAACCACTCCCTGTGATCTTCATCTTTGGTCAGGCCAAGCCCTCTGTCCGCCAGACCATGTAAAACAAGACTGACGTTCAGAGGAACTGGCACAGGTGCTGCAGATGTTCGCAGAACCACCTGAGGTTAATCAGTGCCCTTCTTGATGCAAGTGGGTACCAACGTTACTTCTCGTCGACTAGCCACACCACCGGCATTGGTCCAATTTTGACTTTTTTTTTACTGTTTACTATGGTGAACTCTTAAATGTATGCAAGTTATTGCCAACATAATCAGTCATTGCACCAGTAAAGAAATAAACTAGTGATGTTACAAACTCCTTCTCTTCACATTGGTATACAATTATGATGTCACTACTCCCAATAATGACCAATTTATAAAAAAGGGCACCTGGTTAAGGCCCTGCTTTACCCAGGTAGGTAAACGTTTATCAGACACAATTGAGCAAGATCATGAAAACCTAGAGCAAAAGAACACTAAATCCTGACTCTCAATAAACACAAAATTAGTTCAGATGACTGCTACTTTGATTCTTATTTAATATATAAGCAGCAAGTGTTGTATAAACAAAAGGTAAACATGGGATACTCAACAAAATGCATGGAACATACATAGCATGGTACATAAATAACAAGACCCAAGTACACATTTTTGGGTTTAGAATTTTCAGCAATAACATTCTCTATGTTCCCTATTAGGGGATGACATGAGCAATGACAGTGTAATCGCAGTACATGGTGAACAAGTGTGTAAAAAAGTGTAGTGGTGAAAATGTATAACACAAGAGAGACGGGTCAACACAATTGTGTTTCAGCCTTGGAGCTATCCCCAGTGAGTCATATGAGATTTCAGACACAGTTCAGATTCAATTCCTGCTCTGCCTCTATGAGACTTACAATGTTGGTCAATGTTGCATCAATTATATATGTGAAAATATTATGACAATATGATATGGAAAAGGAGCAAGCAGAGAAACAATCGCTGGTTTCTGGTAGTTTCTGCTAGTGGTCCCAGCCACATCAAACTAACCCAACATGGGATACACCTGCTTAACATGTGATGACAATTAGAGCATTTTAGACGGCCGGAGCAAGCTAAACCGACCCCTCTACATGGCCTCTGTTAAAATGGTGAAACACCATCTTCCCAATGCACTAAAGATTGCTAGATTGGCAAAAAGATGTAGCGTCGCCAAAACACTGCAATTATTTTCTTTGTTAAAACACTCCCTAAAAATGCCTTTGTGCAACATCGCCACCCAAGGCTTTTACCTTGTCCCCCTTCACAATGTCAAGATCTCCTACTCAGGTTCATTATATGATCACGAATGTGTTTTACAGACGATAAGCCATTGTTATATAGTGTTAATGAACTGTGGAGGAAGCCGTCAACAAATATATCCCCGTGCTGCCGGAGAAGACGTCCTGATGATCCAAGCGAAATAAAAAGTTTCAGGTTTGTCCTTTTAAGAACGGTGAATATGTTCCTGTTTATATGTTGAGCTGTGACGATGTCATTAGCCACGCGGCCCCTTGCTATCCGGATGTTCAGAATGTTCCTGACGTGCGAAAAGCACGCTTGTTAAAAACGCATTTTAATTTCAGTACTTGGAACACAACAAGCCGTTTGCTTGTTGCGTTTCTAATTAGCACAATTGTCTGGTGAGATGTGCTGTGTACTCCGGTGTGCACCAACAGTGGGCTGCTCCTACATCTGGAGGCTGTGAACCGCAGGGGAGATAATCACTTAGAGAAAGACTTGTTTCTAGACAGGCACACAATGCGTTTCCCCTCATTATGATGGCATCTATTATATTGTTAAAGGGACACGGAGAATCGAGTTTGCAGCTGGGATTCTGATCTACTGTAATGTTGTTTTGTTGAGAAAAAAAGTCGCCATATTTTTGAGTTCAAAGATGAATGCGTGACTCAATTCACATACGCTCCTGAGGTATACTTAAACATCAGCCAAGCTCCTTTATTTGTGGCAGTGTTTACAAATTAGGACTGACAATAGTGTGGTGTGAATTCATTGTCTCCGCGAATTGGCTTAAAACATTGACAACCCAATAGTCCAAGATATAAGAATACGTGCCTGTTGATTCGGTGCAGTCAGATACAAGATGATGAAACAGCTGAAGACCATATTGGTGTTGGTTATAGCTCGGGTTTCACCACACCATGGCCCTTATTCACAGAGCGTTTTCCAATGTGGTTTTATCTTTATAAATCACTGCTGCAAATTAGTGCCCAATGTCCCCCAGATTCATAAAATAGTAGAGAGTAGTTATTGCTGGTTGTATTTATTTTATTTATGTATTTATTGTACATTTGTAAGGTGCTTATACATCAAGTAACTTGTATTTCAAAGCGAGGGAGAGAACATGGGAATGAAAATCAAATATAACACTGAAATATAGAGGCAGACCTACTAGGCATTGTGAGCATTCAGAACGTGCAAGTGCAGTGAGAAGAGAGAGGGATGAGGGAGTGGGGGGTAACTGCAAGGTAATCAGGGAAGGAAGTGCTAGGGAGTGAGCAGCTGTAAGTGCCTGGGTGAGTGGTCAACTGCCAGAAAATAAGGGCAGGCCTGTGGTGGCATGGGCCTGTGGGTACCAGGGCAGGTGCTGGGAGCAGGCAGAGGATAAACACCATTGGGTGTGGTGTTCCAGTGCACAGGAGGACACATAAGGGCCCTAGTCACCAATCTCAGCAACTGTGGGTTTTATCAGAGGAGGGAGGAAGGCAATGAAGAAGTGAGAAGAAAAGTCTTGGGGAGCTTCTGAAATTTGAGGAGATTAAGAGGAAGGGGGAGGCTGTTCCATAAGAGGGAGCCTGCAGAGGAAAGAGATCTGTTAAGCAAAGCACTTGACCTACCGAGAGTTGGTGCCGGAGGAACATAAAGATCTGAAGGGAGAGTATTTAGTGAGAGAAATGTGTGGCTGGTGCGGTCCCTGGACCCAGAATGGATGATGCAGAGGGATTTAAATGTGATCCTTGCAGCAGCCAGGAGCCAGTGGAGAATGTTTAGGGCTGGAGAGATGCAGTCCCTAGGGTAAAGGCCAAGAATGAGTCTCACAGCCCTATTCTGGATTAGCTGGAGGGGTTGTAGAGAAACAGAGGGTAGATTAAGGAAAAGGTTATTGCGGTAGTCGAGTGTAGAGAGAACTGGAGCTCTAGAGAAATTGAGCTTCTCGGGGAAAGTGAGAAAAGAGAGAATTAATATGAGGAGGTAGAGCTGAAAGCGGGCCTTCTTGGCAGGGTCATGAATGTGAGGAAGGGAGGAAAGAGAGGAGGTGAAGATGACTCCAACTTTTCTGGCTTCAGATGTAGAAAGGGAGAGCCCATAGAAGATGGCCATTGTGAAAGGAAGAAGCAGTGTTTACTATACAGGGCATGCACTAGCTAACACGCATATGCCTATGGGTAGCTTGGACAGACTAATTGGTGAACACGGGAACTGGCTGATAGCCAAATATTTTGTGAAAGGGAAAGCGGCTGCACTGCACATTCAATTTGTTTAAAATATAAGAAATTGTCCTGGAGGAAAAAGTTTGGCATGGGTTATGGGACCCGATCTGAGCTGTGTACCATCTAAGCCCTCAACCTTCTGTTTTTCTTCCTTTTCCACTCGCTGGATGCCAACCTTGTTGGTCCAATGGATATCTATAAAGTTACCGGCAGCACCACAGTCAATGAGAGCAAGTGTATCGACTGTTTGTTTCTTTAGGATAATCTGCAAGCTTACTACCATGAGGCATGAGTCTTCTCTCAGTTCGGGTGTCGTTTTTCCAACTGAAACATAGGGTCTGTTGGCTGAACCTTGGTGTCCTGTCCCCTCTAGGACCGAGGTCTCCCGTTTCCCTGGCGTCTTGGTGGAACCTCGGGACAGTCTCTTAATAAATGACTTGATGATCCACAATAGAGACATAATCCACCGTCCCTCTGCCGTTTGCACTCTTCCGGAGTGAGTGGTGCTCTGGCAGTTCCGATCTGAATTGGCTCATCATTTACTGAACGGAGAGCAACCTGAGAGGGAGAGGATGCTGAGGTAGGTGAAGGAGTATAGGGAACTCTGCCTTTCTTCTTTTCGGTTTTTCGCTCTCCCAGGCAGTATTCTATTTGAAGGATCGTAGAAAGCAGCTGCGAAAATGTGGACGGCCTAGGAATCCTGGCTAGTTCATCCTTGAGCTCTTCCTTGAGCCCTCTCCAGAATATTGTGAATTGGGCCTGTTCAGCCCATCCAGCCTCTGCTGCTATACACTTGAAATGAGTGATATAGGAGAGCAGATCGGCGGACCCTTGCTGAATGTCCAGTAATTCCTCACATGCACTGAAGCTTATCTCGGGGCATTCGAAGGTCTGTTTGAGTAAAGTACTGAAGGCCCCATATGTCACAAGTCTCTCCCCTTCTCACCTGCCTTTTTTGTTTGCTTGCAACCTTCTTTGATGTCTTCATTCTCACGGTCCGAGATTTGTACAAATCCAAGCGCTGGTCCTCGGATTCCAGCGTGAGGTTCGCTATCCAACTTCCGGGAATTTTCAGAAGTCCAGGGTGGATACCGGGAAAGAATGATGTTCGCACTCAGAGGCACGGAACACCGTGACCTGAGCGCGGAAGAAAATCCAGGAAGATCGGAGGTAAGGTAGAGGAATGGGAGGAAGGAAGGGGGAATTCAAGGAACCGGGAACCAGGAATCAGAAGAGAGCCCTGAGCCAACTCTGGCAACACACGTCCGACTACAGCAAGCGGTAGCGTTGAGACGCGCACAGCCGTGGGGGTATATCTGTTTTGTAGAGCGTACAGCGTGGAGCGTAGAGACTGGCCAGCAGCGTTCTGTTTCAAGCGGCCATGTTGAAAGGATCACTGTATTCAATCCCCTATGGGTCAGGGACCAGGAAGGTCAGGGACCAGGAAGTCCAGAAGGGACGCACACGACGGTTCATGACACCATAGTCCTGATATTATATGAATAAGATGGTAGGCACCCCTTAGGTCTAGTTTTGTGAAGACTACTGCACCTCTGACTGCTTCCAGGATATCCGAGATGAGAGTGCACTGGTTAAGGCCACGGTAATCTAGACATGGTCTGATCTCCTTAGTGTCTTTCTTGGGAACAAAAAACAACGAAGCACCCTCTGGGGATTTAGATGGTCGTATGGTGCCATTTTCCAGGTTAGTATCCAGGTATTCCCAGAGGGCCCTTTTTTCAGGTTCTGAAAAAATAAATATCCTCCCGAAAGGAACCACTGCTGAAGGTTCAGTATCGATGGCGCAATCCTCTGGTCTGTGAGGAGGGAGAGCTTGAACCATAGCGGTCGAAAATACATCAGTAAAGGCCCGGTAGGCCCTGGGAATCCGGATGATGTTAGAGACGGTGACTGGATTTTGCTGACTCTCTTGCGAGTCTTCAGAAGACTTTGGTAAGGAATCTAGGGATAAGCAGTGAGACATACAGTATTCAGAACCAAGGAACAAGGAGCCTGCTGCCCAATTGATGTAGGGGTTATGCTTTTGTAACAAGGGCATTCTCAGAACCATTGGGTAATGGGCTGATTTTATAATGTCAAATTTGATCCTCTCTTGATGGTGGTTTATAGAAAGTAGGATCTTTTTAGTCTGAAGGGTTATGGGTCCTGAAGACAGACGTTTCCCATCGATAGCCTCTACAGGTTGCATAGTTCCTCGAGTTTCATGTGGAATGTTGTGAGCAGTGATCCAATCATGATCTATGAATATGCCCATGGCTCCGCAATCTACTAATGCCAGGATGGGGTAAGATTCTTTCTTGGATGGTGATAGAAAGGCCTGTAGAACCACAAGATTATTTTGTCCAGGAGAGTTCAAGGATGGAATTGATATGGAGCAAACATCTCTCTCCCAAAACTGTGCCCCTTCTAGGATCGAGAGCTGGCGTTTCCCGAACGCCGTGGAGGAGCAATAGGGCATTCTCTCACGAGGTGTTTATCGGAGGCGCAATACATGCACAGACCAGTGTGAATCTGCTGCATCCTTTCTTGTGGGGTAATGGGTCCACGGAAGGCCCCCAGTTGCATGGATTCTGGGTCCGGGTTTGGAGAAACTGTGGGCTCAGATCTAGACGGGTGTTCTGTGGCGGCCTTTTGGAAAGTCGATTTAGACTTCTTTTTCTCTGCTCTTCTTTCTTGGATTCGGAAGTCTATTTGCAAGGAAAGGTCCATGAGAGCCTGGAAGGAGCTTGGGCGAGCTACCCTAGCTAACTCACCCTTTATTTCTTCATTCAGACCTCTTCAGAAGAGGGTGAAGCTGGCTTCTTGAGACCAATCTGCTTCCTTCACGAGTTGTTTAAAACAGGTCACATAGGTGAGCATATCCTGGGATCCTTGTTGAAATTCAAATAGTTGTTCTTGAGCACTGTACACCTGTTCTGGTCGATCAAACATGGCCTTTAGAGCTTCCACAAACCTATCATATTCATCCTGGAGGGCGTCGCTCGAATTGACTAGGGTGTTGCCCAGGTTAAGGCATTTCCAGTGAGGTGTGAGATCATAAAGCCAACCTTTGCTCAAGGAGTGGAAAAGTAGTAGGGCTTGAAGGTGAAGTGCACTAAACATGAATCAAGGAAAGCATGGAGAGTCTTTGAAGAACCATCATATTTGTCCACTACTCCTCCCAATAACACGCTTTCCTTAGTTGCAGAGTCACATGACAAAACTAGCTGTTTCAATGCAGCATTCTCAGCCTTAAGGTTCTGTACCTCCGTGGTTAGTTCCGGCATGCCTCGCATGAGGTCTTGAACAGCGGCTTCCATCTCTGTATCTGTATCGTTTTTTAGGCATCTCAATCTGTCACAAGTCTCTCCCCTTCTCACCTGCTTTTGTTGTTTGCTTGCAACCTTCTGCGATGTCTTCTTTCTCACGGTCCAGGATTTGTACAAACCCGAGTGCTGGTCCTCGGATTCCAGTGTGAGGTTCGCTATCCAACTTCCGGGAACGTTCAGAAGTCCAGGGTGGATACCGGGAAGGAATGATGTTCGCACTCGGAGGCACGGAATGCCGTGACCCGAGCGCGGAAGAAAATCCAGGAAGATCTGAGGTAAGGTAGACGAATGGGAGGAAGGAAGGGGGATTCAAGGAACCAGGAACCAGGAATCAGAAGAGAGCCCTGAGCGAACTCCGGCAACACACGTCCGACTACAGCAAGCGGTAGCGTTGAGACGCGCAGAGCCGCGGGGGCGTGTCTGTTTTGTAGAGCGTACAGCGTGGAGCGCAGAGACTGGCCAGCAGCGTTCCATTTCATGGAGCCATGTTGGAAGGATCACTGTATTCAATTCCCTATGGGTCAGGGACCAGGAAGTCCAGAAGGGACGCAGACGACGGTTCATGACATCATAGTCCTGTAGGACGGGATCATTGCATTTTACCGGTGGGGTAGCCCAGGCCAGTGCGTTGCCTGCCAGATTAGAAATCATAAAGCCTACTCAGACATGCTCGGACATGTAAGTACTGGAGCGAAAAGCAAAATGGACAGTACATGCCTCTAAATCTTGAGTCTTTTGGGAGATCCATCGTATTTCCCAGATGAGAGAGGCATGGGAGGCAGGTCAGATGGGGGTTCGTCTCTGACTGCTACCATTTATCAGAGGAGCGTATTTTCAGTCTTCAGATTCTGAAGACTTCCATGTTTAGGTTCTGCACTGCGGCCACCAATTCTTGCAACTGTTCCACAATGGCCATCTTTTCCGCAGGGGGTATTGGGCGTTTCAATCTGTCAAGATCACCTTCTAAGAGTTCCCCCAACTCTCCACCTGAACTGCCAGAGCTGATGGTCGGAGTCTTCTTCCGTCAGAAGTCTGTCTTCTGGTGTAGGTATGGTCATCTTTGATGTCCTGGGTGTTAGTGTTAGCAGTGCATGGTGACGCGAGTTATGGTTGCTTATCTTACCATAACTGCCGAATTTCAGGGGTTTTTCGGTTTTACTTTGAACCATAACGTCCCTTTAACAAAGTTTTTTTTTACTGAATTTCATAGGTTTTTAGTAGTGCAACTTAGCCATAACGTCCCTTCAACAAAGTTTTTTTACTGAATTTCATGGGTTTTTAGTAGCGCAACTTAACCATAACGTCCCTTTAACACAGTTTTTTTACTGATTTTCATAGGTTTTTATTAGTGCAACTTAACCATAAAGTCACTTTAACACATTTTTTTTACTGAATTTCATAGTTTCTTATTAGTGCAACGTAACCATAACGTCCTTTTCAATGGAGGAAGACCGCTAGCATCCTAGGTTGTCAAAGTGGGAACCCGGGGTGGTAAAAAAAAGATTTTTCTTCCCAAACCAGGGCACCGCAGGCAGGCGTCCCGGTATAGGAAGGAAAATCTTTTACCAAGATGGACACCTGGGAAAGGGAAGGCAGGGTGTTAAAGAGAACACAACAGGGCATCGGCAGAGGGCGGGAAGACCAGGAGAGAGGCACGGGGCATGAGTTAGGGGTAACATGAGGGAGACACTGGGCATGAGCAGGGGGTGGAAAGAAGGGAGACACGGGGCATGAGCGGGAAAGAAGGGAGACACGGGGCATGAGCGGGGTTGGGGGTGAACAGGGGAGACACGGGCCATGAGCGGGGGGAAAAGGAGGGAGACAGACACGGAGCATGAGCGGGGGTGGGGGTGAACAGGAGAGACACTGGGCATGAGCGGGGGTAGGGCAAGGTTGGGCCCCCACCCCTGCTCATGCCCCGTGTACGCCTGGTTGGAACAGGGCCGACACGGGGCATGAGCGGGGGGTGGGGGGAATGAAGGGATACACGGGGCATGAGCGGGGGGTGGGTGGCGGGAGGGAGAGACACACGGGGGGATGGGAGGCGGGAGGGGTAGACACACGGGGCATGAGCGGGGTGTGGGCCGTGGGAGGGAGAGACACACAGGGCATGAACGGGGGGTGGGCGGCGGGAGGGAGAGACACACGGGGCATGAGCGGGGGGGTGGGCGGCGGGAGGGAGAGACCCACGGGGCATGAGCGGGGGGGTGGGCGGCGGGAGGGAGAGACACACGGGGCATGAGCGGCGGGTGGGCGGCGGGAGGGAGAGACACACGGGGCATGAGCGGGGGGTGGGAGGCAGGAGGGAGAGGCACACGGGGCATGAGCGGGGGTGGGCGGCGGGAGGGAGAGACACACGGGGCATGAGCGGGGGTGGGCGGCGGGAGGGGTAGACACACGGGGCATGAGAGGGGGTGGGCGGCGGGAGGGGTAGACACACGGGGCATGAGCGGGGGGTGGGCGGCGGGAGAGGTAGACACACGGGGCATGAGCGGGGGGTGGGCGGCGGTCGGGAGAGACACACGGGGCATGAGCGGGGGGTGGGCGGCTGGAGGGAGAGACACACGGGGCATGAGCGGGGGTTGGGCGGCGGGAGGGGTAGACACATGGGGCCTGAGCAGGGGGTGGGCGGCTGGAGGGAGAGACACACGGGGCAGGAGCGGAGGGTGGGCATGGGCGGGGGGTGGGCGGGAGGGGGAGAGACACACGGGGCATGAGCGAGGGGTGGGCGGCGGGAGGGAGAGATACACGGGGCATGAGCGGGGGGTGGGCGGCAGGAGGGGTAGACACACGGGGCATGAACGGGGGGTGGGGGGAGGGGAGAGACACACGGGGCATGAGCGGGGGGTGGGAGAGACACAAGGGGGGTGGGAGAGACACACAGGGCATGAGTGGGGGGTTGGGGAGGGGAGAGACACACGGGGCATGAGCGAGGGGTGGGGGGAGGGGAGAGACACACGGGGCATGAGCGGGGGGTGGGAGAGACACAAGGGGGGTGGGAGAGACACACAGGGCATGAGCGGGGGTGGGCGGCGGGTGGGGAGAGACACACGGACATGAGCGTGGGTGGGCGGGTGGGGAGAGACACACGGACATGAGCGGGGGGTGGGCGGGTGGGGAGAGACACATGGACATGAGCGGGGGTGGGCGGGTGGAGAGAGACACGCAGACATGAGAGGGGGTGGGCAGGAGGGGAGAGACACACGGACATGAGCGGGGGATGGGCGGGAGGGGTGAGACACACGGACATGAGCGGGGGGTGGGTTGGAGGGGAGAGACACACGGACATGAGCGGTGGGTGGGCGAGAGGGGCGAGACACACGGACATGAGCGGGGGTGGGAGAGACACATGGGGGGTGGGAGAGACACACAGGGCATGAGTGGGGGGTGGGCGGGATATTGAGATGAGCGGGGCACGAGCGGGGCATGAGCGGGGGGTGGGCGGGAGGGAGAAAGACACACGGACATGTGAGGGAGGGAGAAAGACACATGGACATGAGCGGGGGGTGGGCGGGAGGGAGAAAGACACACGGACATGAGCGGGGGGTGTGCGGCAGGTGGAGAGAGACACACGGACATGAGCGTGGGTGGGCGGGTGGGGAGAGACACACGGACATGAGCGGGGGGTGGGCGGGTGGGGAGAGACACACGGACATGAGCGGGGTGGGCGGGTGGAGAGAGACACACAGACATGAGAGGGGGTGGGCAGGAGGGGAGACACACACGGACATGAGCGGGGGGTGGGCGGGAGGGGTGAGACACACGGACATGAGCAGGGGGTGGGTGGGAGGGGAGAGACACACGGACATGAGCGGGGGTGGGAGAGACACATGGGGGGTGGGAGAGACACACAGGGCATGAGTGGGGGGTGGACGGGTGGTTGAGATGAGCGGGGCACGAGCGGGGCATGAGCGGGGGGTGGGCAGGAGGGAGAAAGACACACGGACATGTGAGGGAGGGAGAAAGACACATGGACATGAGCGGGGGGTGGGCGGGAGGGAGAAAGACACACGGACATGAGCGGGGGGTGGGCGGGAGGGAGAAAGACACACAGCGTTCGTGTACAGGCGGCAGTTCCCGCTCCTCCGCCCTCCGCTGGCCACCGTGTGTCGATGGCGTGAGCGGGGGCTGGAGGAAAAGGGAATACACGGAGCATAGGTGGGGGTGACAAGAAGGACACACAGGACATGAGCGGGTGGGTGGCATGAACAGGAGACAGACACGGGCATGAGCGGCGGTGGGGGACTTACTGTGCAGGCGGGATACAAAGCCTCTCATGCGAGGAACAAAGATGGCGGGCGTCTCTGAAGCCAGACGCACTGCACGCTTTCACCGCATCCAATGAGAGAGCACGTCAGATGTCCGCGGACATCACGCAAGCTGCTTGCCCAATCATCGTCCTGTCCGCGGAGCGAACAGGGAAGTGTGTCCGCAAAGCGAACACAGATATCACTAATTTTTTTCACTTACATTTTTGTCATTTTCTTAAAAACTACTGGACGGATTTACACCAAATAAAGGGCTCTTCCTATGGAAACAGCAACTTAAGCATAACTACATGGCCACTACCGTGGCCATGTAATATATATATATATTACACGGCCCTCAGTAGCAGCGTGTAGTTATGGTTAAGATGCTAAATTCATAGGAAGAACACTTTTTCAGCGGCTTATAACTTCGCTCCCGCTGGACGAATCCTCACCAAACTTTGCAAAAAAGTATATGGGTGGCTCTGAGTTTCGCCAAGTTGGGTGATGTTTTGTGTGGGGGGGGAGTTATAGGGGAGTTCAAAAATGTTTTTTTTCCCATAGACAGATTTGGGAAAAACTTTGCGCATGGCTACAGGTCGAACGGCTTGACGGGATTTCACCAAATTTGCACCAGGAGCGGGGGCTTGGGCTATAGCCTTCCTTTAGGGAGGGCAGGTTGACATTGGCAGTTGGAAGGAATTTGTTTGGAGGTACACACACACAGTCAGTTCTTGGGCAATTGTGGAGGTGACTATCATTTTTCGGTGGGTGCAGACAGACTCTATTGGGAATAGGGAGTGCATTGGTGACAATATGAAGATGTTTGCAGTCGGAGTGCCATGTTGTCTTGTGCCTGTAACACCTATATTGACATGTGTGCATGGGTACGGCCCTTGGCTGTCACAGTGTGGGCACTGGTTGGAAATAAGTATGAGAATATTACTTTGATTGAGTCTGGTGTATCTATATGTAATTGTTGGCAGTAAAGCACTGTGGGAAAGGTTACTGTCAAGATCCATGCCCCTGCCCCCTCAGGCATAACAGCCCCCTGACAGCAGTAGGTCTAAAACCCTTTGAACTGGCCCCAAGGGCCTTAAAACTCCATCAAAAACAGACATGGAGTCAGTCCTGGCACCTTTGGCACCAGGCTCATTATTAGGATTAAAGCAATACCAGTTTTGGACCTTAATCCAACATGGAGGCCTATTACACAGTTCAGTTCTTTAGAACCAAGCCATGTGGTCTAGTGTTTTGGGTGTGGCTGGGCCTGGAACTACTGGGCCTGGAACTACTTTACCTGGGCTATTTAAACCACACCAAAACAACAGAACACGCTTCGCATTATTCTGCACTCCTGCAGTGTAATGCTCACCGTGTCCAGCTCCTGCTCATCTGCTTCTCTGGCGGCCAGTTCAGTTCTTTAGAACCAAGCCATGTGGTCTAGTGTTTTGGGTGTGGCTGGGCCTGGAACTACTGGGCCTGGAACTACTTTACCTGGGCTATTTAAACCACACCAAAACAACAGAACACGCTTCGCATTATTCTGCACTCCTGCAGTGTAATGCTCACCGTGTCCAGCTCCTGCTCATCTGCTTCTCTGGCGGCCAGTTCAGTTCTTTAGAACCAAGCCATGTGGTCTAGTGTTTTGGGTGTGGCTGGGCCTGGAACAACTGGGCCTGGAACTACTTTACCTGGGCTATTTAAACCACACCAAAACAACAGAACACGCTTCGCATTATTCTGCACTCCTGCAGTGTAACGCTCACCGTGTCCAGCTCCTGCTCATCTGCTTCTCTGGCGGCCAGATCCTGAAGCCCTAGATCTGGAATCCATTCATACCTGGAAGAATAAGAACAGCATTAGTGAGCAAGAACACTTACATGTGAAGCAACCGCCCTTGAATCCACCCTGCGCTTCGCCTATCTCGCCCATCTCCGCAGTTCGCCGAAACCTGCAAGGGAAAAGGGAAAAGGTCAGCATTAAGAAAGCACTTACCTGGACAAGCAGCACTTCGATCGCTCATCACTCCGGAACATTACGGCAACCTGTACAAAGAAGGGAAGAGAACACAGGTTAGCAATTAACACCAATAAACAGTGCAGCGCTCCGAGCATCAATAACTCACTGTGGTCTTCGCCATCGGTGCGGCAACTCTGAGATCGCAACCATCCCTGTGAAAACAAAAAGAGACATTGTTAGGGAATAGCATATTGGAGCAAGACACCGAGAAGACAGAGAAAACGTCAGGAAAGAAAGAGACAGAATAAAGACAGAAAAGACATTATAACTCACCTGGAAGACAGCAATCAGAGCCAGAGTCACATCCAGTCTGGATCCGACATAAGGGCACATGGGCCAGTGAAGCAACTAGATCCACGGAACGACCGCACCAACCACACGCCCCTGCACAGAGACACAGGATGGAGAGTTCAACGCACAAAAACCTAAGGTGAGCAATAATCCCTAGGGAGGGGATTTGGACCAGAGAGAGGTGGGAATCCTCCCATCACAGAACCAGTATCTTAACCCTCCATTCTCCTGTTATAGGCGGTACCCAACGTCTGGCACATAACCAAGCTAACAGGGGTCCGGGATAGCGCTTAAACCTCCATCCAGTATCGTCTGGCGCCCCAGTGGATAACTGGTGAGCGTAACCTTTACCATGCATTACTTTTTTGGTTTCCAGTGGGTGTGTAGCAGGAATAGGCAATTGGGTGCATGGGTGGAGGCGTAGGCCTCCGCCTATGTACCCAAGAACCTAGGGATTGGCCACAGCCTTGCTTTAGGGAGGGCAAGTAGACATTGGCAGATGGAAGGAATTTGTACGGATGTACTCACAGATAGTTAATTGGTGGGCAGTTGTGGAGGTGACTATAATTTTTTGGTGAGTGCAGGCAGACTGCATTGAGGATGGGGAGTGCATTGGACAGAATATGAGGATATTTGCAGTATTAGTTGTATATTGTATTGTGCTTGCAAAACCTATACTGACTTGTGCACATGGGTGGGGCCATTAAACATAAGAGGATGGCCACTGGTTGGAAGTAGGTAACAGAAAGTTGACTTGATTGGGATTATTACTGAACCGATATGTGCCAGAAAGGGTAAGTGCTGACATGATTCCATGTATAGGTGAACTTCACCTATGTTCCCAAGAGCGTAGGGCTTGGGCACAGCCTTGTTTCAGGTAGGGCAGGTAGACATTGGCATATGGAAGGAATTTGTATGCAGGTACACACCGATAGTTAATTGGTGGGCAGATGTGGAGACTAGTATTTTTCTTTTTAAACTGTGTTTATTAGTTTTACATTACAATCAATACCACAATGAAACATTAGAAGAAGAAGAAAGTAAAAAAAACCTTCCCAGGTAGCAAACCAAGCCCCAAAATAGGGCATCAGTCTCCCCTGACCCCCTTCTTCCACAAAGTGTATATAGTGTTCTCTGCTTGTCAAGGTACTGAAAAAAAATAAAATCAATTATTTAGGAGTATTCACCACTCCAACGTATTCAAAACCGATGCCAAATACGGCTGGTCTCCATGCACCTTTAACAATTTAAATACGATGCAAACATCAACCCACCGGTTAACACAATGCCAAGGCCCCACTGCAGCCAGGACCTGGCCAGCCATGTTGAAAGTTCAAATTATACACTCGTAAGGTTAGGTAGAGTCGACTTCACACCATCCCGTATTGGGGATATACCTTTATGGTCCGATACATTGTTCATATAGCTTCTGAAAGCCACCCAATAGTCCCTGGGTTTGCTACCACATGAAAGTGCTTGATTGTACAATGTCTCCCTGCGCTCACAGATCGACATGGTGTTGAGCCAAAGCTGTACAGAAGGGGCCGCAGCCGAACCCCAGGCCCGCGCCACCAGCGCTCTAGCCACCACAGAAGCCATGCCAACCAACCGCTTTGCACTCCGGGAGTCCAGATCAATCAGTACCAATAACCATGTCTAAGGGGTGAAGGGGATAGGTTTCTCCACAATCTTCTCCATGACCTCTGCCACAGCTGACCAAAACGCTTGAATCCTAGGGCAGAGCTATGCTACGTGATAAAAGTCAGCCAAGTCCTGGTGGCATCTCCTACAGGATGAGGATCTGAGGGGAAATACCTTATGCAAATACAACGGAGAGTAGTACACCTGATGTAAAAATTTAAAATGAATCAAACGAAACCTGTTATTTATGGAAATATGTTTTGTCTGGGCGAGAATAGACAACCATTGAGCCTCCGATAAAGACTGCATCAGGCAACCCTCCCACTTAAGCCTGTAATGGGATGAGGGACGGGGACCCGCTGACTGCACCATACCATATAAGGTGGATACCCACTTTCCAGGGGATGTTGGAGTAGAAACGTATTCCAGCACGGGAGACATCCGGGGGGCAATTGGAAATTCGGGCCATTTAGCTCTCAATACCTCCCGGAGGCGGAAATATAACAGCAGAGTGACAGGTGAGTATTCACCCTTAACCTTAAGCTCGTCCGACGCTAAAAAATGGCCACCAGGGGCCATGTCCCCCAGAGTGTGGATCTGAAGGTTTTGGAAGTGTTGAATGAAAATATTTTTATGCATAAGAGGGATATAATGAACTCTGTAAATGGCCATCGAAGGGGAGTACCAGGGCCCGAACCCTGCGCACTTCACTAACTGATCCCATGCTCTAAGGGTCACCCCCAAGGGCTATACCTTCGTTCGCAGATGGTGCTCCTGGGCAGTCCAGAGTAGGCCCCTAAGGTCACCAGGCGCGTTCAAGCCATGAACGAGTGAAATTACTTGTGGGGGCCCACCACCATATGGAATATTGAATCTGAGCTACTAAGTAGTGTAAGAAGAAATTGGGAACATCCAGCCCTCCCTGAGAGCATGGGCTGCAAAATGTACCCAGCGAAATGCGGGGTCATTTCCCCGCCCAAATTAAGTTAGTCATCATAGTTTTTATAAGATTCCAACAAGCCACGGGTGGCCAGATCCGAAAACTACTAAAAACATATAATAATTTCGGCAGGATTACCATTTTGGACAAAGAAATACAGGCAGCCTGAGATATTGGAAGATGCATCCATGTGTCCACCCTATGCTCCAAGTGCCGAAGAGTTACCTTGTAGTTTTCCTCGTATAGTTTAGAGGGGGATGTAGAAACCCTCACTCCCAAGTAGCAAATTCCTTGCGAGCACCAAGCAAATGTCTCCCCCACATCTTGAGGGGAAACCCCCCGCCGTAAGCGGAAGCACATCAGACTTAGTCCAATTTATCTGGAGGCCAGAAAGGGCACCAAATGAGGTGATCTCGTCCATCATGGGGCGCAAATTGACCTGGGGATTTTTGACATATAACAGCATATCATCTGCGTAGAGAGAAACGACAAATGTGAATGATCTAATAGTCACGTCATGATGGGAATGAAACTCCCTCAGGGCACAAGCCATAGGCTCGATCGCCAGTGCGAACAAGAGAGGGGAGAGAGGGCACCCCTCCCTAGTACCCCGAGTCGGGTAAATAGAAGCTGACTGGATCCCATTGGTATAGATCAGACCCGAGGGGCTGTATAGAGTAAACAAATCCAGTATAGAAACTGGTTGCCAACCCCAGAGCACCGGAGAACCTCAAACAGAGAAGACCACTCAACAGAATCAAAAGCCTTCTCCGTGTCCAAGGCCACCACCGCGATAGGGACTTCAGAATTTACATTATGCATTAGAGTAAACAATCTACGCAGGTTATTTTGAGTAGAGCGGCCTGGTCAGGGAGGATCAGGGCAGGCATATGGGTGAGGAGCTGATTGGCCAGTAACTTCACTAGAATCTTATTATCGGTGTTCATCAGCGACAGCGACCGGTAGGACGAACACGTCCTGTGGTCTTTATTAGGTTTAAGCAACACCGTAACCAGAGCAGTTCTAACAGACTCCGGGAGGATCCCCGAAGAGGATGCCTCCTCAAACATATCACGTAAATGAGGAATAAGTAGGCCCGGGAATGTTTTATACAGTTCTGCCGTTATACCGTCCGTACCAGGGGTCTTACCATTCGGGAGCAAATTAATTACCTTTAGGAGCTCCTCCTCTGTAGGGGGAACATTAAGAAGCGCCCCAAGCTCCGGTTCCAGCCAGCCCAGAGCAATCCTATCAAGGTATTGAGAGATATTATCATGCCCTGCAGTACTTTGTGTAGCATATAACCTTTCATAAAATTGTCTGAAAATCTCATTGATCCCTCCCGTACCCCTAACAGGAACTCCCTCGGATGATTCAAACTCTATGATGGGTTCCAAATGCCGGTCCTGCCTGATGGTCTATGCCTGAGTCCTACTTGGACGATCACCCTCTCCATACCTAGCAGCCGCAATTAGGTCCCCCTGGAATCTATCCTCACTCTCCATTAGTAGGCGGACCTCCTGCCTTCCGGCCGCCAACTCAGCCTGAAGCGTGGGGGAGTCTGACCCGGCTTGGAGCATCTCCATGCTTTTAATTTATTTTTCCTTAGATGAAATGGCATTGTGAATACTTTTCAAAACACCCCCTTCCTGTGCGATACACCACCCCCGAAGGAACACCTTGAAGGTCTCCCACACCACCCCCTGGCTGGGGACCGAATCCTTATTCAGCTGAAAGAACTCCGAGATGGCTTTGCGTAATTCCTCCCGAAACACCACGTCCACCCGCGCCCGTGCCCGAAACCTCCATCTAAGGAGCCCAGGACGGAGAAGCGGACCCACAAACTATACTACCACCGGGGAGTGATCCGACAGCGTATGGGGGAGTATTTCTGCCGTGCTGGAACCACGGACTAACCCACGGGACAGGTGAATATAATCTATTCTAGGACTGCTACAATGAACACTGGAATGAAATGTATATTCTCGGTCGTTAGGGTGATGCATCCGCCAGGCATTAGTCAAGGTATTATCCTCAGCTATAGATTGCCACTTTAGAGCGGCTGTGGTGGGTGGCCTCTGGGCTGACGTGGACCTATCCAGCTGGGAGGAAAGGGCCAAATTGAAGTCCCCAGCCCATACCACTTCATACTCCGGGAAGAGCCTTATGTGTTCGGAACATATCTGAAAAAACACCAGGGGAGTCATTATTGGGACCATATATGTTTATAATAAGGACAGACCACGCTGCAATCTCCCCAGCCACCAGGACAAACCGGCCCTCATCATCCGAGATCTGCTTATGCAGTCGAAATTCCAATGACCGATGTATATAAATTGCGACCCCCCCGGGAGTGAGTGGAATACGATGATCCATACATATGAATCCCCCAGCCCGCCAAGGGGGGAAGCTTATGCTCCCTTCCTAAATGAGTCTCCTGCACACATAAAACATTAACCTGATGGTTCTTCACATAATTGGAGATTAAGCGCACCGTTTTCCCGTTGGTGAAACCCCGGATGTTCGAAGTGAGCAAATTAATAGTGGACCTTACCGGAGCTAACCGCCCCCGAGGGAGGGTCACTTTATGCATGGATTATGAGTGTTGTCCCAATATCTAACCACATACGATACACCTAATACAGAGTGGTCAAGGCATTTCAAAAATATATGACAAGCACAAAATTCCATGGTTCTGAAAGAAGGTTCCCACCCCCCCGCAAAAAGCAAAACACAACCAACAGACTCCAACAAACCCTACCCTCCCGCCTCCCACGCCAGAGACACCAACCTACCGACCAACAAAACCCACACCCCTCCCACATAACATCAACTACCAAACTTTGCCCTGATTAAGTGCCGCTGGGCCTGGGGGGGTGCCGGTGGCCACTATGCCTCCCTTAGGCAAGAGGCTTGTTTACCACATATATCATGTTGCCTGCTATTACCAATCACCAAGTAAGAAACAACTCATATCAAGCGGTGACCTGGGCATCCCCTAATGGAGCCAGGAGTCTGTAAAAACGGTGTACCCCCGAGACTCTGGCCCCAGGGGTAGTTATGGAGAATGAGGGGGCAGGACCACCCGATCCGGAATCTCGCAGGCAAATCTCTCCGCCGTCTCGGGAATGGCACTGCAACTTGTTTTTAATATAGATTTAAACGCTGAATGCTTGAGCCTCTGCCGGAGTGCTTTCAGGCCACGGCCATCTTGCTAGCCGCTCAAAAGCACCCCCCCCCCCCGGAGACTAGTATTTTTCTGGGGAAAGGGGTGCATTGGAGACAATATGACGATGTTTGCAGTCGGACTGCCATGCTGTCTTGTGCCTGTATAACCCATACTGGCTTGTGTGCATGGATACGGCCCTTGGCTGTAACAGTGTTGGCACTGGTTGGAAGTAGGTGAGAGAATGTTGCCTTGTTTGAGTATATTGTTGTATCTATACTGTTAAGGATTTCAATCAGACGACACACACCTTGGTTTTAGCCTCAGATGTAGCGCACAATTGGAATGCTTTCTGTTTATTTTATGCAAATTCAATTTGAGATGGCACACAACCCGTCTCACAGACCCTTTTTCAAATACCCCAGGTCACAATGGACCATAAACCAGGCCGGTTGGTGAAAATGTAATATTTATTTATTTTGAAGTTCAAACGAAATCATACACATATTAATATTGGACAGCAATCACCAACGGGTTGATAATTACAATGGAAACTGAAGCAATACACTGGGTTAACCTTCTACAAGAACATATACAAAGCACAAATGAATAGGAACACTTTTTCTCTTTGGGTAGATAGCACCTGAGTTAAGATTTCCCCCTGCAATGTTCGCCCTTACCCCATGAATCAAAATTGGAATGGACAGAAATAATCAGCAGGGAGTCAGGGATGTTGTGCAGCAAACAGAATCAACCTTCCCTCATGAAATAAGAGGCAGAAGCCCTTTGCAATGGCATAAAATAACACAAATAAATAATTAATGTGCAGTTAAATCTATGAGGCAAATATGATTTCTCACAATAGCAGGAATATATAATCACTGGCAATCACAAGGCAAGTTCTCAACAAAAGACATACAGTTCAAAAACAAGTTGAAAGTACGAACACGATGCAGCCGAAATCACATGCTGGAAAGTTGCATTTTTTCTCAATTGGCATTTTAAATGACACAAATGGTTTCTATAAAAAAACGGGTGAAATACTAATATTTGGAATACGGTTTTTGGGCTGGGGGATAGATACACATCACAAGGACAATATAGGAATGAAAGGATGGTTGTAACTGAAGATTTGAAAGAGATTTACAAGATAAAAAGAGGTTCAGTTTTGGTAAACTGAAGCCGTGAAAGAGAGAAAATCCGCTGGGAAAGAAAGACAAGTTTTACTTAAGAAAAATTATCAAGGATAGATAGCGCTGCCTATGAAACATGTTAAGTTGGCCGCATTAACCTGCTCGACGCAGCGTTTCTCTTTGCGTGGAAATTAATTAAATTATTAAAAATATTGCTAAGGAGTTATAAGGTGGGGTGGATGAAAGAACTTGGAAATCACGGACAAAATGCACAGAGAATTCTGACAGTAGGACAAATTAACAAAGGAAGGAATGGATATGGTTGCTTAGAGAGTGGAATAAAGACAAAAGCTTAAGATGGGGTAGCTATGTGTTTCAATGGTATGGGAAATACTCACAGTCTATGCTTGGGTTCGTAATTTTGGAACAGTAAACTGGGTTCTGGTCAGTGCATAGCTCGGGTTACCAGGTAGCAAACAGCTGAGCAATTTGGGTCCTGGATAGCAAGGACAGCTGGATGACAGGTGTATGGAGGGCATGCAGTTAGTGGGCAACAAGCCGGTCTCTTCTCAGGATGCCCCCCAAAAAAGGTACCACAGTTTTTCCCCTGGTTACTGGGATTTTAGTGGGGTTTTCTGAATCTAGGCCTTGCTGGGATGGGCCAGCTATGCTTGGCCTTTCAGTGGAATCTAGAATCTGGCAAGATGAATGTAGAATATCAGGAACACAGGCGCTGGAACTTCAGGAGAGAGTCTCTCTAGAGTTCTGTCATCCACCTTTTATATAAGGTATGGTGACATCATAGAATTATATGATAGGGCAGGCTCAGCTTGAGTAGGCCCCTAAACAACTGGATTGATCAGGGGTGATTGTTCCTGCCTTCCTGTCAATTGATTGGACTTTTAGAAACCTGACATCAGCTTTATGATGTGGGTTTACTATGCATAGGATCATCCCACAGTTACTTTAGCTAAAATCATTCCTCACACAAATCACACATTTATGCTATTTTGGCATATTTACAAATTATTGTCATGGTCATGAAGTCAGGGGCACAGGCATGCAACGGTCGCATGCACAGGAGACCTGGGTGGACACTGTCATGGTGGCTTTGGCACCAGGATCATGAACAAAAGTAAACAAGAACATCCATTTAACACCAAAAAGCTTTTATTATGGACATAGCACTTCAGATGCATTAACCTTAAACATTCCATCCGTTAAGCAGGATGCATTAACCTTGAACATTCCAAAATGCTAAGCAGCCCCAAGTGTATTCTTGGGTGTGGCTACTAATGTATTGCCTTTGCATGTGCTCACTCTCTAGGAGTGGCAAGGTGTGGCTGGTAAGCAGCCTCTAATGGGCGTGCCCACGATCTCAGCGATATAAGCTGCCCCGATCCTCAAGACAGATGCTTTACGTTATTCTGCACTTGCAAGCAGCGTAACGCTCACTGTTGCCTGAGGTCAGACTTACCCTTGAAGATCCTGCTTCCTGGACATCCTGCTTCCTGCCACCATACTTATCAACTGGGGGAAGCTGTTCTTACCTGTACATCTCTTAGGCGAATCAAGTATTCATCTTTACACTTTCTGAAATGCCGAAATCTTCATCTTCGCACTGCAGCATTACACGCTCCATCGTCGTCAGCAGCACCTGCAAGGAAAAACAGAAGACAAGGGTAGACATTGAAAAAACAGTCAGTTTAAGGTTGTGTTTCACCATACTTCGTGCTTTCCTTAAACCATCACTTACCTGCTGTCGAACATTGCGGTAACATCCAGTTTCAATGTGGCCACATCTTGCGTCTCACAGCTGCATTGAGGCCACATTTCCATCTAAGGGAAGAAAACTGAAGAGAGACTTTATTGCGGGCATACATAGGAGCAACATATAAAGACATTAAACAGAACAAACAGCATCACAAGAGCTCAAGAAAGACTTACCAATCATAAGGTGAAGCATAGTCACAGCTGGACTGGACGAATCCTTATCAAGGATCAGTGAAGGAACTAGAATCCATTTGACACGGCCCTGCCAGAAGTAGCAGGACAGAGAGCTTATCTTCCATAATTCACAGTTGAGCTTTATGGGCTGACGTATGCTCACAGAAACCGTACTTTGGGGTGAAGGGTTCGAGAGGTACAACAATCACAGATTGGCACACTCACACACTCTTATCTCCATGCACGAGCAGTATCACCACGTACCACCGCTCACAGCTTTTCTACTGAGGGAGAGACCTGAAGGGGTGATTCAGGTTTAAGGGAGGGCTGCAACGGTGCCCCAACCAGGTCTGCAGAGACCAGGCGAGCGTAATAATTATCTAGGCAGATTACATATTTCACGCTGAGCATGGCAGTCCAACTCTACAGTTTATCAGATTTTGTTTCGCCCTTCTACCAGTTTTCGTACTTTTTAGTGAGAAATACATTACTTAAAATTCTATAACTTTAGGTGTGTGTACATATTATCATAGGGCATATCGCTGTTAATTTCTAACATTCTATCATATGTCCTTTACCCATGATTGCACTCTTCATTCCACCAGACCTTTTTAGGGAACTTGGGAGAGGAGATGACATTTAAGGGAGAAGCTATGGTCCCATAGTTCTCTATGAAGTTCCTGTAATACCCAGTGAGACCTAAGAAGGCTCTCACTTGGGTTTGAGTAGTAGGGGTGGCCCAGTTTTGTACAGCTTGTACTTTGCTAGGCAATGGCCTTATTTCAAATCCTCCTACCTCATGCCCAAGGTAGACCACTGTACTCTGACCAATTTGATATTTGCTTGCCTTTATGGTAAGATGGGCCTGTTCCAGAGCCTGCAATACATAGCATTGGTGTTCAATATGTTCTTTCCATGTAGGGCTGAACACTGCAATGTCATCCAAGTATGCCATGCAGAAGTCCTGCATACCATTCAAAACTTGATTGACATCCTCTGAAATGTAGCAGGTGCATTATTTAGTCCAAAAGGCATTACCTTGAATTGGTAGAGGCCAGCTGGGGTGTAGAATGCAGTTTTCTCCTTGGCATGGTCTGTCAGGGCTATTTGCCAGTAGCCTGACGTTAGGTCAAATGTGCTGAGGTACTTGGCTGCACCAAATTTGTCCACCAGCTCATCTGTCCTAGGTAAAGGATGGGCATCAGTCCTGGTGACTGCATTTAGAGCTCTATAGTCCACTCAGAATCTCAACTCCTTGGATCCTGCTTTTGGTACAAGCATAACTGTGCTAGACCATGGGCTATAGAGGGCTCTATAACCCCGAGATCAATCATCTTGTTGACCTCATTCCTTATATGGGTTCTTACATTGTCTGACATTCTGTACCCCCTGCTTTTGACAGGCAAACAGTCACCAGTGAGTATATCATGTTGGCCCCAAGGGGTCAAGCCTGGTGAAAGTGAGAACAGGGAGGCAAACTGATTTAACAGTAACTTGCACTCATCCTGCTGGTCAAATGTGAGACTGGAAAAGAGATTAACTCTTTCCACTTGCTCATCTAAAGGTAAGCCTCGAGGAGGTCAGGTAGAGGTTCACTCTCCTCCTGAGCTGAAGCTAGAATCAAAGCTCCTATATCAGGTCAAGAGACATAAGCCTTCAAACGGTTGGTGTGAAAGACTCTGGGAGCCTCCTTAGGATTGCCTAAATCCACCAGATAGTTCACCTCTCCAAGTTTACCCTCAACTTTGAAGCGTCCTATCCATTTGTCCTGCAAGGCCCTCTGCCTTGTGGGGACCATAACAAGAACAAGCTGGTCTTGAGTAAACTCAACCATGTTAGCCTTCTGGTCATGCCAATGTTTGCAGAGCTTGACCAGGCTTCATGTTATCACTTGCCTCTGCCATCGTGTGCAACATTCTCCTCCGGAGACCTATCACATAGTCAGTCACTCTGACTGGGTTGGGGGAAGGAACACTCTCCAACCACTCCTGAATCAGGGCCAATGGACCTCTGAATGGATGGCCATAAAGAAGTTTGAAGGGACTGGATCCTACTCCCTCCTGAGGGACTTCTCTATATGCAAAGAGAAGGCATTGCAGTAGAAGGTCCCACTTTCTCTTAAGGGGATCTTCTAAAGCACCTATCATGCTCTTCATAGTTCTGTTAAACCTCTCCACCAATCCATTGGTTTGGTGATGGTAGGCAGTTGAGAACTTGTAGGTGACTCCACAGGTTTTCCACATGGCTTGCATGTAGTGGGACATAAAATGTGATCCCCTGTCAGATATCACCTCCTTAGGAAAACCTAATCTGTTAAAAATACCAAGTAGGGCATTAGCCACAGCCAGGGCCGTAACAGTCCTCACAGGTATGGCTTCAGGAAATCTAGTGGCATGATACACTACAACCAGGATAAACCTGTTACCTGAAGATGTGGTAGGGTCAAGAGGACCAACAATGTCAATCCCAACACTCTTGAAAGGAACTCCACCCACTGGGAGAGGCACCAAGGGTGCCACATTCTTGGCTCCACTCTTGCCAGAGGTTTGGCAAGTGTGGCAGCTCCTGCAGAATTTGTCTACTTCTGAGCCCATCTTAGGCCAGTAGAAGTAAAGAGAGAGCCTTTCCTTGGTCTTTTTAAAACTTAAGTGACCAGCCAAAGGTATCTTGTGGGCTAACTGCAGAATCTGGAGTGAATTCACTAGAGGTACTACACGTTTTTGCAGTCCCCAGGGGTTGACTCAGTCGGTTCACTGTAGAAGAGGCCATCTTCCCAGTGCAACCTATACTTCCCAGTATCAGTCTTATTGATCTAAGAAGCTGCCTGTAAGCGTAGACCTTCCAAGGTAGGACACTCTCTCTGTCCCATGCTCAAATCGACCCTGTTGGGCCCACCTTCTGCCAGTAAAGACTGCAGCTCAGGATGGTCAACAGGGTCAAGATCCCCTACCAGAGTAAGATCTTCTTCTAGATCTGATTCCTCAGTATCTAGCTGAACCATACAGGGTTGAACCTCACACTCAGCCTCAGCTGGTGGAGGAATCACAGATGTGACTTTGGACAGACTAGAAGATGTCCTTCTTGGCACAGGGGTGCTTGCTGGTTTCTTGCTGGCAGACTTGGGTTTCCCCTTTGTCTCTTTCTGACCTGCAATAGCAGTAAGTAAGTCCTGTGGACTTGGGGGGATAGTTTCCTCTATCATGCCCCCAGGAGAGCCTCTCTAGGTTCTCTCCCTTGCAGACCTTGTGAGCTTCTGCTGGTGGGTCTGAGGGTACTGGACACAACTCCAAGAGTTTTAAGGTCATTACCCAGCAGGACCCTCCTAGGTACGTTAGTCTGAACACTTACAGGTATTCTGACAGTCATGTCATTACACTGGATGAGAGCTGATAACTGGGGAACCATTTGCACAAGGCCTCCAGTTAACTTGGTTAGGTGTTTGGGTGCCTTAGCAACATCTGCTACCTTTAAAAAACATTCATCAACCACAGTTATGCTGGCTCCAGTGTCTCTGATGGCAGGGGTTTCCTGACCATTCACAAGAGCACTATCTTTGTAATACTCTTTAGTATTATCAGGGATTGAGTTATAGACATCTAAGTTATGTTGTTCCCAAAGACCAAAGGACACTAAAGAAACACTAGCTGAGACTCTCATGGGCTCATCACCTAGCAACTGAAAGTTTCCACTGGCCATAGATACTTCATCCACCTGGGAGAAGGCTAAGGAACAGTGTTGACCCCTGAAGGTTTACCCTTACATCTGGGATCTCCTTTCACATGGTCAGGTAGCCCACAAAAAAAAGCATTTTCCAAATGCTCTCTGGAATAGGGGTTTGTTCTGACCTCCATCTGTTTTGGGACCAGATGGTACACTAGCCTGATTCGGTTTCCCTTGTGGCTTACCCTGGTTATGTTTGGGGCCCTCTTTTGGATTGGAATTATTTGAATTCTCTTTGTTGTCTTTCTTTGGCTGCTTTCCCTCATCCTTTTTCTGAGTTACCCCAGAATCCTTGTGAGTAGCCCTGTTGGCAACCCACATGTCAGCAGCCTTAGCTAGTTTCTTAGGATCTATCTCCTTTGAAACAGCCAAGTGCTGTCTGAGCTCAGGGGAGCAGGCATCAAAAATAGACTCCAACAAAACAAGACTCCTCAAACGGTTCACTTTGTAACCCTTAACCCAACCATCTAAGTTTTTCAAACATTCACACACCTAGGTAGCCCAAGGGGTACCATCATGCTTTTTGAGGGTTCTAAACCTCTTAAGATACTGGGAAGGGGTCTTCCCAAATCTAGCTATTAATGCTAACTTCACACACTCATAATCCTGTTTATCCTCCTCCCCCAACTCCATTACAGCATCACTTGCAACAGTGGGGAGCCTAGAGAAAATCCAGCGAATCAGCTGATTCCCTGAGATACCTTGAATCCCATGATTATACTCAAACATTGCTAACCAATCCAAAACATCAAGTTTAGTCTCATACATACCAATCATTTCCTTTGGCATACGGGGTCTCTTAGGGCTGGAAGACCTAGAAGAATCTGGGAGAGAAGCATTTTCTACAGACAATTTCTTCATCTCTAGCTCATGATTCAGCTCCATTTCTCTGAGCCTTACTTCTTGGTGCTTCATGGCAGTTTGTGCATCAATACGTTTCACTTCCAATTCAAGTCTCATTTTCTCAAGTGCAATAAACTCAGGAGTAAGTGTAGGACCTGTGGTGGTCCCTGTGGACAGAGGTTGTGCTTTCTGAGCAGGCAATGGAATTGTAAGGTTTCCTAACAAGGACTCATCTAATTCTTCAAAATTAACACTCTTAGAATCAGAAACATCAGTATCCACATTTGCTGGAGGGGTAGGCCCTCTGACCCACTCTCCAGACTTTGTTTTCCCATTAACTTTGCAATCAATTCAGATTTATTTCCCTTAACAGAGAGACTCCTCTCCCTACACATGTTTCTCAAAACCTCAGCAGTGTGGTTCAAAAGACCCTCTTCAATGTAGCTTTCCATATTTGACATGATTTCTTTGTTAAATAGAATTAGTGGTGTTAGCCTTGTGGTTAGTTGAACCCAAGCAACAGTAGCACTCTAAGTGTAATCACTCTACTTCCAAATCCTCAACGCTTTACACCAGTGTTAGGCAGAATCCTGTGCAGTGCCCTTAGGGACCACTACACACAATTAAGACTACAGGTGGCAATACAAGTTTTACCTTTGGTACAAGCCTGTACTACTATGGTAAAGTGGTAGCAGTAGCGGAGCAGCCAGGCTTATCTCAAGAGTATATGAGCAGTAGCAGAGATTACACAAAGGGACCACAATTACTATGACTCAAGCAAACACTGACTCAAGGTTCCAGGTAAAAAATATAAGTACATTTATTTTAAACCATTTGTTATAAACACGACACTTCTATTAATTCAAAAACCACATGTAAAATACACTATCACTAACCAATTCACTTTGTACGGTATACTTCAAGGTAAGTACCCTGTGTTTTAGCGGACCAGTGTTGCGAAACAAAAGACGTTACCAGGAATACGCTTGCGATCACTTTTTGACAGTAATGACAGTTCGATCTTACTAAAGAAACGCATATCCGCGGCAAGAAATGTTACCGGGGCAAAAACACACTTAGCACCTGAGGTACACAGAGGGAGTTGGGGGCAAAAATCATAGGCAATACTTTTGTCAAGGCAGACAGAACCAGAGAACACTCTTAGACAGAAATTCGAAAGCCAATAGGCCGGAGCCAAGTGGAACTGGGTTCCTGTTGTCGAGGATCACACAGTCGGATAGTTCACGATTCAACGTAGCCAGGAGTACTTAGATATTGTCAACAGAGGAAGCAAAAGTTATAAGAAGGAGAAAAGACAAGGGCAAGCCTTAGAGGCGAAGAACAGGGATTCACCCTAATTCCTCGAGTAGAACACAGTACCTTATTTAATGAATATGCTGGTGCCACGGCAGTTGTTCCTGGTAGTTTCCTGCAGACCCTTGGTTCCTGGAGCTTCGATCCGAAGGAGGACGTCTGGAGGGGTCTACACCACACAGAGCTGAAGCCGGCAGCAGTGATGGTGAATAAAAGGTGCGCTCCTTAACAACAGGAGATGCTCTTCAGTTGGCTATCCGGAACACTACAGCAGTGTGCAGCGATTTCGACCACGAAGAGGATCCTCAGGCTGTAGAAGATGAGCTGGCTATCTCCACCAAGCTCAAGGGAAGAAGACTCCGGATTGGATCTTCTCTGGTCGTCGAAGGGTAGATAGCTCAGGACTGCAGCAGGGCTTCACCAGGACGGGATAGTTGCAGCAGTCGACTTCTTCTCCCCTTCTCTTCGGTTCCTTGTAATTCCAGTGGTGATTCTGTCTTCCAGCCCAAGAGACCTGCCTTTTATGCGAAAATCCCCCATTCATACAGCCTGGCTGTCAATCATGCAGCAGGGGGGTTGTCTGGCCCGGACAACCACCTCAGCCAATCATGGCAAAGTGCGACCTGGGTTTCTTAGTTTACCCTGTGCAGGGGGTGATTACACCCTCCCCTCACATTCAGCCCACCTACACACCCAGGCACCCAGAGGAGGGCTTCTTGGCAGAAGCCCGCCAAAAGACAGTGAACAAAGAAGGCAAACCTGGTTTGCCGCGCAAAGTAAAACACAAGAAGGTCTTTAACAAAAAGAAATGGCGAATAAACCCGACCAGAGCCAAAAGAAAAAGTATTTTGTGAAGCGTGTTTTAGTTCGAGGCTAATATAATAGCCTAAAACAATACCACGTTTATATAGTATAATCGCGGTAGAAAAGTTAGGGCAGATACCTCTGCCACCAGCCAAGTGTAAATGTTAAAAGAGCGAAACAGTGCTGTAGGAGGTACAGACAAAAAGGTCTATGGATTAACCCTTTCCAGTACTCCATGTAAATAGGGTGTACTGGATCTGTGGTTAAATGACTAAGTAAAGTTAATGGCAACTTTACCCTTTTCTGGGGGACAGTAGTCAGCCTCAAAAATGGAGTCGGTGGGAAGTCTAAAAGACAACCCTGTGTCACTGCACTGAAGGTGCTGTGTAACACACAAAGAAGGGGCTACTGAAGTGGTGTACTCCAGAGTCCACAATCACAAAAACAGATAAGATACATATGGCAAAATCCAAGTAAGAGTGGGAAAAAGAAGGGTACACACTTACCAGGTGGAAAATATACTCCAGAAATCCAGCAAAGCTGCTGAGGGACTAGGTAAGGGAAATTAGCCATTAAATGAGAATTCTCCCTAACAGCTGGCATTACTGTATCTCACTTGTTGTTCTAATTTCAGTTGACCCTCTTCCAAGGAGTTAACCATTTCTTGGCACTCCATTCTTAAAGCATGTTCAGGGTAATACATGGAATAATTGTGCATCGAAATGTGTGGCGCAAACGTGAAAAAGCCAGCGCACACGTGTGATTCGCACGCAAGAGATTCATGTAAGGCTTGGCGTGTGTCTTTCCCGGGAGCTGCGCCAAATCTGCACTTACCCTACACGTTACAGTGACTATCCAAAAGCTGTGCTCGACATGCACAGAGAAAGCGCACAACTCCTAGCTCACACCTAAAAAGGGGGCGGAACACACGGAATGGAGAACAACGCCTGAAAATGTGGGCATAATGGGGAAGTACCACTGGGAAATACACGCAACGCTCACACGCTTGCGAACAACACGTATACATTGAATCGAATAGGGAAAACGTGCGCAGTATGAAAGCGCACGCAAACAAGCATATACAGCTACGATAAATGTCCCATTTGTCGCAGCAGTGATCGTGGGACATCACAGGAGGAGGAGAATAGCCATGTCCCGCATTTTTTTTAACCAGAACCAGCCTTTTTGGGATGCCTGATGACCAGGTCTATGGCAGGTATAGGTTCCCACCTCATATCATCCTAGACCTGGTCACTGAGTGGGAGGATGACCTAACATCATTCACCTTGTGCTCCCAAGCACTGAGCCCCTTGGAAAAGGTGCTGAATGTACTGCATTTTTTGGCCACTGGGTCATTCCAGCGGACAACTGCCATAGTTGGGGGTGTCTCACAGCCCACGCAGTCACGCTGCCTACACCAGGTGTTGGCAATCATGACTGTGCACCCCTCAGTCCGCAGGCACATATACATGCCCATAACACCCACAGAAAGGCAGACAGTGGTCTAGGACTTCTACAGGGTGGCACACATCCCTAAAGTGCTCAGTGCCTTAGATTGCACCCATGTGTCCTTACGTTCACCTAGGGCCACTGAGAACATCTTCCGCAACCACAAGCATTGGCACTCGATCAATGTGCAAGTTGTATGCGATGCCAATTAAATCATCACCTCTGTCTATGCAAACTATCCAGGGTCCACACATGACAGTTTCATAGACAGAATGTTTGCCCTGAACCAGGACCTGGAAGCTGGGAAGCATGGCAACATATGGTTCATTGGTGAGTACAAATGCCTGTGCACATGCATGCATGTCAACCACAGACAAATACACAAACCCAACTAATGACAACCATCATCACCTTCCCAGGGGACAGTGCCTACCCTCTGAGCACCTACATGATAACGCCAATACGGAACCCCACCACACCACCCCAGGTCAGATACAACGCAGCCTATATTGCAACCAGGGCCATAGTGGAGTGCACATTCGGAGTGCTGCAGTCACGCTTCCGCTCTCTTGACCACTCTGGCGTCCAGCTACTATATGCACCCCCAGTAGTGTGCAGGATCATTGTGGCAGTATGTGTCCTGCACAACGTTGCAACACAGCGGGGTGTACCAGTGGACATGGTGGTGCTCACAGGTCTTGCACATATCAGTTGACAATCGATGATGACAAAGGGACAGTCAACTGTCACAACCTTACCACCCTGAGATTGTGTCCACGGAAGTGCTAGATTGTGTGCATCCCTAGCTTCTTAAACATAACCAATCCCGTTTGACCAAAAGGAACACATGCAAGGTGCATATCCCACCACCCCCTGCAAAACAGGGCATGAAAATACTGGTATGTCACCTAAACCCTCCCAACCCCCATGGCCCCCCTTGTCCACCACACCATGCCATGGCATGCAATGGCAAAACACCAAACCAAATGCACAACACATGACACAATTGTCATGAAGTGCCAAGTGAGAAAAGTAAACAGGCAGTAGATAATTACACCTGGCATGGAATCTGATGAAATGAGAGACCAAAACCTTCCACCCATAAAAAGTTTGGCACAAATGCATACCACCAGTGGTACTAGCAACAAAAGTCAAAATGCCTGTTGTCATGCACATTGGCCAATATAAATTTGCCAATAGAAACACTGTGTGCTGCGTGTGTGTCCCCTGCAACACGCTGCTCACCAGACAGCACAGTGAGTCTGCTGTGCCTTGGTGAAAGTCCCTGAGCATCATGAAAAATAAGTACAATCAACCAAAAGTACCCTGTAATGCATGTACATGATCAAGGAATTGAAAGTGATCATGCACTACAGCGACAAAGCATGCCTGAGAAGACAATCTTGGTGCATGTGTGTGCATGTAGCTGTCATTGTTGGTGTGAGGGTGTGTTGTCTAAGTGTATGTGTCAGTAGGGACATGCACTGAAGACATGCATGTGAAAAGAAGTGACCCTCAGTGTTCTGTATACAGCACATGTGAACACTGCCCCCGTCGACCCCCCCAGTGTGTTAAACCACACCAATCCTCTGACACCTCAAAAGCAAACACAACACAGGATCATCCATTGACCAGCAGAACACATCATGCACAGAGTACCCCACATCAACAATGTCAGACAGTGACCAATCACTGCAGCCCAAGTGTCCCAATGTGACATTGTCACCACACAAACCCATCCCATCATCAGTGTGTGTTGCACAGCTAACGGGTGCACGGTACCGCCTACAGCAGAAAGTGCATCAACAACATCGACAGGCAAGTCATAAAAAACATCACAAGCAACATAATGAAATGCATAGTCAACAAAATACTCACCATAATTAAATGCAGACATGCATTGGAGAAACCATCTGGAATACCCTCTAGGGGTGTACACACAAGAAGGACTGCAGACTGGCCACAGATGATGGAAGCCCAATGCCCCTGTGTAAGATGCTGTCACCCGGAGCCATCCTTGCGGGCCCATGGAAAGGAAGCAGGAGTGGCATATGTGTCAGGACCCCAAGCCACAAACACATACACAAGAAATACCTGTATGGGCCCAGCTGGAACACACAGTGGATGCTTTGAAATGCCACAAAGCACCACACTGTCACACAAATGCACAATAGACAAACAATAGAAAAAGCAATTGCCACATATGACCCGGTGGGGGCACCGAGGAGGGGGGAAGTGTAGGGTGCACCTCAACACCCACATGTGTTGATGTTGAGATTTAAAAATAAATCCTCCATGGGCTCAATGCCTGCACGGCCCGACCTGTGTGAGAGATAAGATGTTGTTGTTGTCACCCTCTGGATGTAAATCAGAAGGTGGACATGGCACAGTTGCCTCACCACGCCTGTCATGATGCCTACTCCCGGGAAGCCAGTTCAGGCCCAGCGTCCCCGAAAGCAGACATCATGTCCCCAGGGAGGGACCCAGCAACCCCTTATAGGGGCTCTTTGGACATTGTCCTGGCGCCTTTGGCGCCAGGCTCATAGAAGGCATCAGTCCTGGAACCATAGGCGCCAGGCTCATTATGGGAGTGCATGGATGGACTTACCTGATGCAGACCATGCTGCCGGATCCAGACCTCCTTGAGGTCTGAAAGGGACTATTTTACCTATGGGACTATTTTACCACTCGGGCGTGGCTGAGGAAGAATACTTACCTGGAACTACTTTGGGGGCTATTTAAACCACGCCCAGACAGCAGCTCACGCTTCGCGTTGTTCTGCATCTAGCAGCTGGACGCTCACCGTTTCTGCTCCTGCATCCTGACTCCAGCCACGCCCGCCTGCAACCTGGAACACCTGAAAAGGAAGGAAAGGAGAGAAAGGTGAATAATTGAACTTTACCTACCTCCATCCGGAGTCCGGAGCCATCACTCCGACGATCCTGAGAAAAGACATTATTTTTAGAAGCGCATCACATCGCTCGCTGCAGCGCCGCGTTCCACTCACCTTCACGAGGCGCCCTCGGGCTATTCAGCGACCATTGGCACCATCCGTCGCCTTTCAGCGCCTAAGGAGAAAAAGAGACAAAACAAAGGTGAGCGAAGGAACAGATTGAGGAAGGCCTGATTCTTCCACCTTAAGACTTACCTGATTATTGTTGGGACAATCTTTCCTCACCTCGGGTCGGCGCCGCTTCTTTGGCACTTCCGTACCCCGGCCCCTAAGGGGAAAAAGACACACGCATTTGTGGGTGAAAGCAATATCACTAAGGGAACCATCCATCAAAAAGACTCACCAGAGTTTACCTTCGGCGAATCCATTCCTCTACGCGGATTCTTCATGCTGCATCTGAAATAGAGAAAAGGACAACGGACATTTAAGGCTTGAACTTTTGCAACTGAATACTTACGCCCTCAAGCGGAGTTGAATACTCACCAAACCCGAGATCCAGTGAAGTAACTGGAAATAAACGCGCCCCTGCATCGGAAGCAGGATGGAGAGCTCGTCCTTTCAGACTCTAAGGTGAGACTCTACGGGGAATCGCGGAGGGGGTTCGAGGAGTATGAGAGGGGGAAGGGGGAGAATCTGACACATTATCCAGCAGACAGTTAATCCCCTTTTTCATTTACAGAAGGATTCTTCTACGGGCCAGACAGGCGAGGTTTGGGGGTCCGGTCCAGTCCGTCTTCCGAGTCCTGCGCATCACCTTAGAAGAGGTCATAGCAGTCCAGAACAGGTCGGCGCCTCTGTGGGAATCAGGTGAGCATTACAACGCCTATCCGCAGCAAGCATGCGGGTCTGGTAAGCCTGGTCCTGCATGGCTATGGCACGTAGGTCTGCATGTATCACATTACTTAATACTCGTGCTTCCTCCTGCAAGGTCTCACGTGTATGACAGAGTTCTGCCTGCATGGCCTCACATGACATATGGAGCACCTCCCGGGTTGCACAGTGTTCAGCCGAGATGGTGTTTTCATGCTTGACCACGCCCTCAGGGTCATCATGAGCACACACAGAGTAGATCTGAGGGATTGGTGTTCTTCCCTCAGGGCCTCCCTGTCTGCCTCTGCCTGAGGAGCAATTGTTTGGCACAGAGCCACCATTTCAGTCCGGCGTGCCCTGTCGGAGGCTGCCATGCCTAGCCTGAGTGAGCGGCATGTGGAGCGCCTTGCCTGCTGCTGGAGCTGCATCTGCCTCGCAGGGGTGAGGATGGAACGGGCCAAACATTCAATGCCTTGAGCCATCATCTCAACTGCTCCCACCTGTTGCTGCGCAATGGCATACATGGCATGCTCCCACTCAGTGGTCCCCAGTGGTGCACGGCCACCACGTTGCCGGACTCTACACCTGCCGGGCCCAATGAGCTGTGGTCCTTGCTGGGTTGGCATCACCCGCGGCTGCAGGACTGCATCCCTCCGTTGACCTGATGCCCCAGGAACATGAGCAACTGGTGTGGAGTGTAACCATGCACCCGTAACCACCAAAGGCCGATGTTCCTACACTGCCTGGCCCCTTCAGGGCACTAACCTCACTGCAGGTGTCGCAGACATTAGATCATCCACTGCAGGATCACTCACCGGCGATGACACATCATGATGCTCATCCAACTCAACATTGTGGTCAAAGAGTTCATCAGAGCTTGACTCATGGTCAGCCCTGGACACGATGGCCTGCAGCACAAATTGGTTTTCGTGGTCTACCACCCCACAACCACCACTGGTGCTAGGATGGTGACTTAAACCCACCACTGTGTCCGGAATCACATCCTCATCCTCTGCCTCCAGTGCCTCATCATCTGTAACATAAACAAAAGAAAGATGAACACACATATCAGCAGCATAACCCACACACATAGACATCACAACATCAACAGCCAACACATGAAGCAGACATGTCACACACAACTCAAACTCTGACATGCATCAAGTGGCATTGCAATGCAAGGGTATCCCGAAAGCAGAAATGGATGTGTGTAAAATGTGAAGCCTACGCATGTACTGCATTTTGCATCTCACCTGCATCACACACGACCTCTGGCAGGCACAGATCCACACCAGAAATGAGAGATGGCAACAAAGAGATGGCAGGTAGCATAAGCATGGCGGAACACCCAAAAAGCCACAGCTGCAAGTGAAACCAAACACACCATGACACATGTAATATGCATGTTGACATGCAGCACTCAACAACCATCACCAATACAGAGTACATGTGTGTAGGATGCACTTACGCTAGTGCGTTTCAATACAGTGAAGGGATGAACGTGAGAACATACATGCCAGGTAACTTTGACATAGCAGCATTGCATAGGCATGTTGAAGGCCGGAATATGGTACAGAAGTGGGTGGGTGCAGTGCAGTGCATGTGTACTGCCTCGACTTCCAACATTAACACGTACCTAGTGATGTCAATCTCTAATCATGATGGCAATGTAAGAACAAGTGCAGCCATCATGTGCAAAGTGCATGTACTGGGTTCCATGGATACAGTGAACCCCCCCCACCCTTTGGGAATTGCAGGTAGGCAGTGCATAGCAATGAAAGGTTGACCAGAGGTCAGTGCATTGGCAGACAGTGTTGGCATGCCTCAATTGCATCTTGTCAGTCAAATTACACTACAGCAGATGAGAAGTGGACATGAAGCAGGACACATGAGGAACCATCAGTAGTATACCCATGCATGCAGAAGCCACAACACCAGTTGAACAGAGTCAGGGGGCCTGTAACAGGATGAGGCCTGTGCACGACACAGACAAGGAGACCTTAAACATGTGCGTGATGAGGGACTGACCCAGAGTGAGCATGGAATGGATGACCAAATAACATGACCCCTAAATAATCCTGGAAATGTACCAGGATGATCAGCCTGTCAAGGACCCATAGGGGCAACATGGAATGCACATGGAGCATAAATGGGCACTAATGTCCAAGGGGAGCCGCTGCCATCTGCACAGTCCGAGTGAAACACACTGCACCAAAGACAAAGTATGTACACCATGGTACATGTTTTGCAGGTCTGCAGAGGGATGTGTGCTTGTACACAGGAACATTGAACATGCAATGGCAGTAGTCCAACATGTAACTAACCAGTGCCATGTTGAAATTGAGCTGCAGGGGGTTTGAGAGGCAAGGAAGCGTTCCCGTGAGGAGGACCACGTTGCAGGCTGTCCACACATACACAGCACTCATGTGATCAGATAGGCCGAGTGCTGGGTGCAACAGCACCACAGGCCACATGCAGACATGTGAGTGAGTAGGAACATATGACATGAAATAATAAGTAATTCATATCGCTCTTGTACACAGGTGTTTCAGGGCTCAACCAGGCAAAGGGAGGGTAACAGGGGAGAAAAGAGAAACAACAATCTTACTGGGACCAGTGACACTGAGAACGCAGAAGTGCATGGGGAGTGAAAGGGGGGAAAGTGCATGGGAGGAGGACAAATTAGAGAGTGGAAAGCATAAGAGAAGACAAGATAAGTAATGAGTAAACAAACAAATACACATGGTGATCCAAAACAGAGGAAGTGCAGCTTGTGAGTGGCCAATTGCAAGGTTAGTCAGGAAGGGAGTATATGATACGTGCAGAAGAAGAGGGTCGGGGCTGTATGGGTACAGATACAGGCCCCAGTGTGAGGGGTGGCCAGGAGGCAGTGCAGGAGGGTGGTAGGGTGAGCAGGTACCTGGGCCCCAAGAGCAGAAGGTGGCCAGGTGCAGCATTGCTGAGAGAGAAAGCAGATCAGCAGGGGAGAAGAGGGGCAAAGGCAGAGGTGACGAGGAAGGTCTTGAGGAGCTTCCTGCACCATAGATGGTTCTCCTCAAGTTTCAAGGTGGCAGGTAGGCCGTTCCAGATGGAGGCCCCCGCAGAAGATAAGGACCTACCATCAGCTCGTTCCTTCGAAAAACAGCGGACCCTTAGGGAGACTGAGGTGAACTAGTGAAGGGCTCTAGAGGGGAGGTATATATGGAGGGATAGTTGAAGGTAATTAGGACCCAGGCCCCAGAAAGCCTTGTGGACAATGCAAAGGGTTTTAAAGTTAAACATTGCAACCACAGGGAGACAATGAAGGGATTTCAGAGGTGGAGCGATACAATGCCAGGGCTTGATGCCCAGGACAAGTCTCCCAGTCCTGTTCTGGATTAGTTGTAAAGGCTGGTGATTGAAGGAAGGTAGATTTAGAAAGAGGCTGTTAGAGCAGTCCAACCTCCAGAGAATCCAAGCTTGGGAGACAAGGAGCTTCTGTGGGAAGGAGAGGAAATAAAGAGTGCCTTTAAGGAGGTGCTGTAGGAACTTTGACTTTTTGGTGACATCAGAGATGTGTGAGGAGAAGGAAAGTGTGATCCCTAGGTTCTTAGCTTCTCTGGTAGGGGAAGGAGGAGTGCCAAGGGAGGCCGGCCAGTGAGTGATGGGAAAGGATGGAGGGGGTGTACCAATGAGGGGGATCTCAGTCTTGTTGGCATTCAAACAAAGATCATTTGCGGCACACCAATTTTGAATGGCGATTAGGCAGTCAGAGATGAGGGAAGGAGAGGAGGTGGCTGAGAGAAGCGAGAAAATGAGTTGGGTGTCGTCAGCATAGCACTGGAAATTTGAGCAGAAAATGGAAATGCAGTAGGCGAGAGTTGCCCAGTATTGATTGAAAATCCAGGGTGAGAGGTTAGACCCCTGGGGAACACTGCAGGTAGTGAGGGAGAGAGAGGATAGGAAAGACCCAAGTTGTACCTGGGATCGTCAATCAGAATGAAAAGAGGTCAGCCAGGCCAGAGCCTAATCTGTGATGCCCAGGTTGTCGCAGAGACGAATTAGCAGGGTGGAATGGTTGACTGTGTCAAAAACAGAGGAGAAAACAAGTAGGATGAGGACAGAGGGAGTGTAAGAGTCAAGTTTGGAGAGCAGAACATGTACTGGAGGGGCAACCGAGTGACTTGCATTTGAGTAGGGTGCATGTGTGGTGATAAGGGCAGTTCCTATGTGCATCACATATCCTGCATGCATCACAACAGGCACGTATCAGTGAAGCATTGCATGCCTCAAACATGACAACCATGTATACATAGCATGTAGTGGCAGTCAAGCACAACACATCACACAAGCCAAACATACATGTTGTGAACAAACACGCATCGACACTGACCGGACGATGCATCATAATCCATCATCTCTCCCACTCCACGGATTAGTTCTGCCTCAATGAACTCTGCAGCGATCTCCTCATGCTGAGTCAGTGCATCCTCCTCTGGTGCTGACCCACTGCCAGTCACCTGAGTCATGGCATAATTGGAGGCACGCTTTTGTTTTGCGCAGCATCAGAGGTTATTCCAATGCTTGTAGCAGTCTCGAGCTGTGCGCACCTGGAATCCCATGGCACTCACACCATCCGCAATATGCTGCCACTGGATGCAACGCTGGGCAGGCGTAGTGTGGCTCTGTGGGCCCACCAGTATATCAAGTTTGTGTGCCGACACAAAGCCCACAAGTAAATCCAGTTCCTGCTTGATGAAAGGATTCCTCCTCAACGTGCCAGAGGCTGGAGCCGTGTCTGGGGTCCCAGCCTCTTGCGCAGGAGCACGCTTCCTACTCTTGGGTGGTAGCATACAATTATAGGTGTCCAATGTTGCCCTGATCAGTAAGGGCAGTGGCGCTGGTCGACTGGACCAAGGGAGAGGTTGGTGGAACCAGGACGAAAGGCCTGGCTTGAGTCAGTGACTGCTGGCTGCTGTTGTCAGGACCCAGTGCCACATCTGCCGCAGTGCCAAGGTCTGTGACTGACACAGTCCTGGTTGGCAGACTCACAGCCGGGGTGATGTTGGCTGCATCTGTCCATGCAGTTACCACCACCTGGCTGCTTGGGGCAGCAGATGTCACCACTGCCCTAGATACGTGTGCCTCGGTCATAGCAACCCTGGACATACATGGCCTGTGCTTTCTGGCCACCTGGAATTCTGTCTGTGAGTCCTCAGGTTCCAATGCATCATGCGCTGGCCGACCCTGAGCCTGGGTGGTGGTCACCACAGCTGCACCTGCAGTTACCCCAACCAGTGGGCCCATGACAGCAGATTTTACTGACTGTGTGGTCATATGGGTGCCTGAGTTGGATGCAACAGCTGCATCTACCGGAGCCACAGGGGCTGGTGGCATATCTGCACCAACATGTGGCTGGACATCCTGCCCAGTGGTACACCCCTGCCTCTTCCCCCTCTGCGGCCACCCTGGACTCCCTGTACCCCCTGATCAGCCCAGCCACATCCCCGACAATGCACAACACTGGGAGGACGCCCAACTTTGCCACCATGTACATTTGGAGGACTCCCAACCATGGCACAAATGGTATATTGCCAATGGAAGGTGCGCTCAACAATTGTCCTGGGCAATTGGCATATAGGGGGCAGGGTACGTGATGTTACACTCACCCCAGCGCTCCTGCAAGGCTGTTTGTGACCCCTGGTGATAAATGACGGGTCACGCAATGCTCAGGTACCCCAAAAATGATGACAACGTGCATGCAACCCCCGGTACCCCACGTGTGTAAAATAAACCTCTCACAGTACGCTGTAACACCCAGGGACACAAAAAATGCATACGCATGGAACACCTGAGCTACTATGACCTCGAAAATGGGTACGCGATACACAGGGGCACACACAGTGGGAAAAATAGCATGCGCGACTCACTGACTTCCTTGCGTGGAAAGGAAAAACAAACATGCTTGTGCGCGTAGGCAACACCCCTGCCAAAAGAAGAAGTACAAACTATATCTGCTGTGAAGTAATTACATGTGAAACCACAAGAAGAGTAAACACACGCATCGGTTTCCATGAAAAGCACATACAGCGAACTGTTGCCTGCGCTCACCTTTACCCTCTGCTGAAGGAAACGCCTGTGCACCTAACGTCACTCGTGCGCTTACGTGCTAAGGGCCTTTCCTTGGATTTCACGCAATCTCACGCTGACGTGCTGTTTTTGCACATGCGGATTCACTCTGCATCGAGCTGGCCATGCGACAACACATGTAAGACCACGCTCCTGCCCAGAAGGCCATTTACCTGCCCCCCAGAGTCCCGGGGAGCCTCCTAAGAGCCATCTGCTGCTGCCTGCCTGCTGCCAACGTGCCCTGCTATTTGCTGCCTGCACATCAGCCATCACCAAGGGTCCAGTTGCTGTGACCACCCCTGCTGGAACAGAAGACTCCCGACTGGTGTTCCATCGCTCCACAGCCCAGCCCCAGGACCCAGTTGCCCACCCAGACCTGCCGCGGGGGTTACCATGTCGAGCCAAACACCATCTGGGACCAGTGGCGACCCCCCAGCAGTTAGGCAGAGGGATGCCAGCTTCACTGCAAAAGAAGTTGGCATCCTGGTGGACCAAGTCCTGGGGCATTATTATGCACTCTTTGGACAAGCACGCGCTGACAAGGATGGACGGAAGAGGATCTGGTTGGACGTTGTGGGTGCCATCAACGCGGATGGGGTGGCACCCCACAACTTCAAACACGTCCATAAGCGCTGGGAGGACTTCAAGTCCAGGACCCTCAGGAAGGCCCGGTGCCTCTTAGACCCAGCAGATGAAGTGGGTGCCGGGTCCTGCTTAGCACCAACCAGTTGAGGGTCCTGGAGCGCATTTTCCCAGTGCTTCGCCTCCAGGTCCTCGAGAGGCAGACCTGTCTGATTCAAGCGTAAGTGTTCATGCGTTCTCATTCGACACAGTGCATGTTGAGGTGTGGCAGGAGTGTGCAGCTTGGACATATGTCTGACAGGGCCCATGTATGGATGTGTATGTGCAGGGACATGAACGTGCTGCATGTGAGTTCAGTCATGTGTGCTGCACATCAATGGTGTATGTGTTCCGATGCTTAATGCACAGCTGCATGTGAAGATGCACACATGTTTGCATGCTTGTGTGCGGACTCAGCCATGTTTGGGGTCTGGCACACGGATGCTCGTCCCACCTTCATGTGCATGCACGGTGTACATGTGCGTGTGTCTGTTTGGTGTGTGTTTGACATGTGACACAGACATGTAGGTACCCGATTGGCAGATGTGACATAGTGGACGATAATTGCACTGTGACAGGAGGTAGAGATGGCATCATGGTGGCATGTCTGTCTGGTGGCGTGTGTGCCTGTGAATGGCATGCCCCATGATGTTTGTGACATCATACCACCCTTAGGATGTTCATGCAGTTCCATGTGAATGGATGCAGATGCCTGTTGTACGTTCCCTGCTTGTTTGTGCATGTGTGTGGGTTCATTTGACCTGAGTGATGGGGAGTGTGATGCTGTCTGTGATGTTTGACACTGCCACTCATGTGCTATAGTCATGTGTCTAGCAGATCATTGTACGGTGTTCTGATGCCTGTGTTCTGTCTCTCCCTGTCTGCAGCGTCGACTGATGAAGATGGTGGGGATGGTGCTGTGGAGCCCAGTGGCATGGATGCAACTGCAGCCTTAGACGCAAGGCCCTGCCCCCTCCCAGGTAATAATATCGTCTGGGAGTGAGGGGACTGGTGCCACGTCCATGGCCGCAGCTGTCAAGGGGAGTGCCAAGAGGTCAAGGTTGGATGTGGACTCCTCAGCAGATGAAGGGGCAGGTGAGCCCCCACAGGGGCATACTACGCAAGACGGCACAGAGTCATCCAGGTTGGTGAGGAGTGTGGTTGAGGAGGAGGCCATATCAGACCCATGCATGGGGCCTGGAGGGGGTGGTTCCACTGGTGCAAGTGGTGCAGAACAGGGGCAGGGGCAGGAGGCAGCACAGGTCACAGTGGATGTGCCTGTGTGTAATCCTGTACCTGATCCTGTGACTGCATCATCCTGCACCAGCAGGGATGCCTCTGTCCATGCTTAACCTTCCTCTACCTGCAGATGAGGCAATCTGTGACAGGGTTGAGCCTGTTCTAGTCAGTGTCGTGTTGCACACATGGGTGATTCTGATGATGTGCGTAGTTCCAGGAAGGACAACGCACATCATTTCGAACACTTGTGTGGCAGCGTCGACTTGCTAGGACAGGTCATTGGCACAGGGTTCCTCCGTGCGCTGGACGCTCTTGTGACCCCCTCCTTATCTGCACACCCTATGCGCCAGTCGTCCTCCGTGCCGTCTTCCCACCCATGTCACAACTGGGCACCCTGTGGACTTGTCCCATCCACCACGGCCAGGCGGGTGGAGAACACATCCCTGCCACAGTCGGGAGTCGGAGGGCCAGCAGAGGTGGTCACCCCAACAACTGGACCCCTGACAGTGGAGGATGTGCAGGCACCTCCGAGCAGGGCATGAGCACAGTGGCACCAGGGGAATCCATCGTCCCGGAAGCCGTTGTAGTTGCAGAGGCATTTGGCATTAAGGCGGTGGCAGGCTCGAAATGGGAGGTGTCAGGCCTCAGGGCCATCTACATCACGGGGACAGGCATCGACCGATGGGCAGGAGGACCCTGGACTACATGTGTCTTCCATGTGGCAGCGGTTGGGCCAGCAGATAGATGCACAGTGGCGGCGAGCAGAGAGGGCATGGCTTACAATGGTCAGGGCGTAGAACTCCATGCACCGGGCATTGAGCCGGGCAGCGTTCCTTGAAGAGACTCTCAGGGAGTTGGTGGAGACCATGGCGATTTCCCTACGAGCCCTCGAGGACGCATCCCAGGCCTGCCTCCGGTATATCAACATGGAGTTCGATGCCCTGGCCAAAGACATTAACATCAAGAAGTGAGCAGTAGGACTAGCCCACCACCACTGTAAATAGTTCCTTAGTGTTAAGTTTCCTTTCTATTTTTGTATTTTTTTTTTTTTTTGGAGGACATGAACATTGATCCACTCTTTTGTATATAGTTCTTTTTTGTAGGCATTTTTTTGGACAGGTCTGCAGTTTGGGATCATGGACCCTTTGACATTTTTTGTACATAGTTGGACTTGTGTGGATTGTTTTTTTCATTTTTTCTTTCCCATGGAGTAATGGGTTTCCTTTATTTATTACCATTTGGAACTGACTGCATTTATTTTGTGGAAGTGCATTTTCATCATTTACTTGGATATTTTTGATTTTGTACTTCATTTGGATTTTGCCATTTTGTTTCAGTTCATTGCACTTTAATTTGCATTTTTGATTTTTGTAAGGTGCAGTTTCTGATTTCACAATACATTTTCATTTCGTCCAATCACAGTGTTGTGTGCTCACATATGTTTGTTGCATGTGTCATTCACCACTGGCTAAGGCATGTGTCAGTGCTGTGTGGCTATGTTTTCATTTATATGCATGTATTCATGTGTGCTTCTGGGTATGGCATGCCATGTGGGCCAGTTCTGTGAGAAGGGGGCAATGGATGGGCATGGGGTAGCATGGGGAGCAGCGAGTGGAGCCATTTTGGGGGATATTTGATACATGGTTTTATGTAATGACTATGGGTTTGGTGGGAGACATGAGTCAGGGTCTGCTGACAGGTTGCCGTCACTGGGGTGGGGTAGGGGCCACATGAGACGGGGCCTGCTGGCAGGTTGCTGTCACTGGGGGTGGGGGCCACATGAGTTATACATTATTCTGCTGTTGGAGCGCCAAGTCCTCTTTTCATTTTTTAATGTAATTTCCAGATTCTGCCTCATACTCTTGGCTCTTTTGAAAGTTTTGTTCCACTAATTTTAGTTCAGTCTGGATTTTAATTAAGAGTTCAGATTGATATTGCGCAAGAGCTGTATTTTCCTCATGCTTTTCCCGCATCACTCCCATATGGAGATACAGGTAGTCCATGATTCTGACAATTTTAATTTGGTCCTCTTTAATTTTTGGAGTAATGTATAACTCACTCAAAGCTTGATGCAATAGGCCAACGTCCTGCCAAATGTCCATGTTTATGGCAGTGACCTGTTGTATCATTTCTTCTAACCAGACTTTTTCATCTTGCTCTGCCCATTCCCCTCTGACAAATAACTTGTGCAGAAGGTGCTCCCTGGCCATATTTATCTCTACTGTTGTCATTTTTGAAAATGTTCTTTCTTTATTAATTTATTTATGTAAGGGTAACCTGTATTCTGTCGCTTTTTGTTTATTTTGGGGTTGATTTAGCTTTAATTTTATACACAGTTCTGGTACTTAGAATATTTGTTTTGGGGAGGTGCTTCTAGAGTGTAACACAGTGTTCTAACGACACAAAGTATCACTACCTTGGAGGTTAATCTGCTGTGTTAAACTGTCATGGGTGGCAACGAAAACCCAAATCCCAGACAAGCCCCAAGTTTGTTAAGAATTTCAATCGGGAACACACACACCTTGGTCTTAGCCTAGGGTGTAGCGCACCATTGGAATACTTTCTCTTTATTTTATCGAACACAATTTGAGATGGCACACAACCCATCTGATACCCCCTTTTTCAAACACCCGGGATCAAAATGGACCATGAACCAGGCCGGTTGGTGAAAATGCAATATTTATTTATTTTAAAGTTCAAAGGAAATCATCCACATTTTAATATTGGGCAGCAATCACCAATGGGGTGATAATTACAATGGAAACTGAAGCAATACACTGGGTTAACCTTCTACAAGAACAAATACAAAGCACAAATTAATAGGAACACTTTTTCTCTGTGGGTAGATAGCACCTGAGTTAAGATTTCCCCATGCAATGCTCTCCCAAACCCCTATGAATCGAATTTGGAACGGATAGAAAGAATCAGCAGGAAGTCGGGATGTTGTGCAGCAAACAGAATCAAAATCCAACCATCCCTCATAAAATAAGAGGCAGAAACCCTTTGCAATGGCATAAAATGACACTCGGAAATTGACAAATAAATAATTAAAGTGTGGTTAAATCTATGAGGCAAATATTATTTCTTACAATATCAGGAATATGTAAACACTGGCAATCACAAGGCAAGTTCTCAACAAAAGGCATACAGTTCAAAAAGAAGTTGAAAGGAAGAACACGATGCAGCCAAAATCACACGTTGGAAAGTTGCACTTTTTTCTCAATTGCCATTTAAAATGACACAGTCGGTTTCTATGAAAAACGGGTGAAATATTCAGATTTGGAATGCGATTTTTGGGATGGGGGATAGATGAACATCACAAGGACAATATAGGAATAAAAGGATGGCTGTAGCTGAAGATTTGGAAGAGATTTGCAAGATAAAAACAGGTTCGGTTTTGGTAAAATAAAGCTGTGAAAGCGAGAAAATTGGCTGTGAAAGAAAGACAAGTTTTACTTAAGCTAAATTATCAAGGCTAGATAGCGCTGCCTATGAAAAAGGTTAAGTTGGCCACATTAACCTGCTCCACGCAGCGTTTCTCTTTGCGTGGAAATTAATTACATTATTCAAAATGTTGCTATGGAGTTACAAGATGGGGCGAATGCAAGAAGGCCGCTAACACTAGGAAATCAAGGACAAAATGCACAGAGAATTCTGACAGTAGGACAAATTACCAAGGCATGGATAGGGTTGCTTAGAGAATGGAATAAAGACAAAAGGTCAAGATAGGGTCACTTGACAGCAAGGATAGCTGGATGACAGGGGTATGGCGGGCATGCAGTTAGTGGGCAACAAGCCGGTCAGGTCTCAGGATGACCCCCAAAAAGGGTACCACAGTTTTTCCCCTGGTTACTGGGATTTTAGAGGGATTGTCTGAATCTAGGTCTTGCTGTGATGAGTCAGCTATGCTTGGCCTTGCAGTGGAATCTGGAATCTGGCAAGATAAATGAAGAAGATCAGGAATGCAGGCGCTGGAAATTCAGGAGAGAGTCTCTCTAAAGTTCTGTTTATATAAAGCATGGTGACATCATAGAATTAAATGGTAGGGCAGGCTTAGGCTGAGTACACCCCTAAACAACTGGATTGGTCAGGGGTGATTGTAACCGCTTTCCTGTCAATTGATTGGACTTTTTGAAACCTGACATCAGATTTATGATGTGGGTTTACTATGCATAGGATCATCCCACAGTTACTTTAGCTAGAATCATTCTTCACAGAAAACAAACATTTACGCCATTTTGGCATCTTTACAAATTACCTAGGTAGATTACATATTGCACGCTGAGCATGGAAGTCCAACTCTACAGTTTATCAGACTTTGTTTCGCCCTTCTACCAGTTTTTCACACTTTTTAGTGGGAAATATATTACTTAAAATGTTATAACTTTAGGTATGTGTACATATTGTCATAGGGCATATCTCTGTTAATTTCTAACTTTCCATATATGTACTTTCCCCATGATTCCCATTTTTCTGGCGTTTGTGTCCCATACATGCTATTGACAGCCAAGATATCTTACTTGAAAGCCGCATTACATTTAAACTGTACAACTTTTATTTTTTGAGCTCTCTGGTTGCAATACTTTATTAATCAAATAGTATCTTGAGCCAAATGGGGCTGCGTTTGTTCACCAAATATGGTCATGTCTTTCCAGACTATTCCCAAAGGTTACCCAGGGCTCTCGTGAAGTTTTTCTTTGAAACTCCTTGGTTTGAGTGAATCATTGGTGTCACTTCCCATGTCACACAAAGGTGACCTAGATCTATTGTCTCAGCCTGAAGCACAGACAAAAGTCTACTGGGCAGGGGATGTTTTAGTGCTCTTGGTCCATTCAAAGTTTTCAAGGTGGCAATTAGCATGCCTGCGTCCTAGAAGTTTATGGTGGCTTCTTTTTGTGGTGGAAGGCCTCAGTTTAGCCAGCAGAAAGACCTGTTCTGGAGCTTGCCAAATCCAGCCAATACATTTTAATTCCTTTATGTTTCTGTTATTTTGTTCTGAATCAAAAACAAGCCTGTTGAATAAAACATCCCATACATGTTCCCCAGCAAAACCCCCTTCGCATTGCTAGGCAAGGACAAGTTTTTATTCAACATTGTATTTTTAAAACAGGCATTTTTTTCTTTGGTTTGCAACAGCCTATTTTGACTCATGGTGAAAGCTGCTAGGATTTCCCTTTTAAATTCAGCTCTTCTATCTGACTTCCCACATTGGTCTGCTGTCATAGTCAGTTCCTTTTATACAGCAATTCGCTTGACATAAGCCCAGAGAGCTAGGATTTCTTTGAAGCATTGATCTTTTTGACATTTTGTGACTCAAATGTCAAGCATTTTCTGCGGCTAAAAGTGAAGTTTCTTTTGCCTTTTTCAGATTTTGGTTGGCACAGCCTGTCATGCACGGATCATGCTTTCGTCTGCTGAAGCACAATGTGGATAAGGATGGGCATGGCAGGGCTTTATGGATAAAAGCAATGTGATGTGAAATGGATGAAAATAATGTCAGGGACGCATCCTTTTCAGTGTAAAATATTCCCTTTTCAATGGGAACTTTTTGCAAGCAGCAGAGCAGCGCTGCTTTGATTCGCTTCTTTTGGGTGCACCCAAGAACACACTGGCTCCTTTCTCGGTGTGCCCCCTGTTCCAACTCGCACAATAGGTGTTTGGTAAGATGGTTCAGCCATCCTTTTGTCACTGCAAAATGGAGTTTTGATGCAATGGTGCTCCAAGTACCCAGCGCAGCTATATGGCTGTTGACAGCAGAAGTGCAGCTTGGTTATAGATAGGGATTCTGCTGAGTGGGTCAAAGTATCTCACAATACGTACTTATAGGCAGTAAATTATAAGCTTACCATGTACTATATAATACAATTGTAAATATGTAAGTGCCGTAAAATATGTTGCAAAATTAATGTGGAGGACATGGTGCAGGTCGTAAATGGGAATTGCAGATATAAGACATCATTTGTTTTTGGAGGGGTGTGGACTTGACCAGAGGTTCGGTTCAGGGAGTGCAGTAAGACACTAGGAAATGGAAGGCTTGCTTTAGTACTTAACGTGTTTGCGACATGGCACATGTTTGCAGATACTAACACACAAACAGTTGAGGGATAGGTGCACAGCTGACAACCTTGAGAAGCTATTTGGTTTGGGGAGTGTATTGCGGATGGTATAGGGATTGCTCAAATTGGTGTACCATGTTGTTTATGGAGTGTCAAGCGCGTACTGTTGTGTATGGATGGCTATGGGTGTTTCACGTAATAATGTGGACATTGTTCGGAAGTAGGTTTAACAATGTTCCCTTCTTTGGGTCATGTAAATCCAGCGTACAGAGCTGGAAATATGTATGTCTACTGTGGGTGCTAACTGTCACAGCATGGTTGTGGAGGAAATTTTGCAGGTGCCATACCAGAAGAGCTGGTATGAAGTGACATCACGTGAATATGGTGACCGTTATTGGCTTTATTGCCATTCACATAGTGAGAAGACACAATTAATGCACAGTATCATACACCTCTCATAATACCTAGTACGTTCAGAGAGAAGGAAGGGAGTGCGACATGACACAAATTAATAAGTATTACATATGAACACTATGGAGAATGTAAATTCAAACACACATAAATGTACGGCCGGCAAAATGATGGACGCCATTAAGTGGAGCTACATACAGGATGGCAGGCCATCTGACTGTTACCTTTGTTTGGAGTACTTGTTCAGATGGTGAAAGGAAGCCGGTGGAGCTTGAAGTGTGTGCATTTGTAATGTGTGCATCACTTCCACTAGCTATGCCTGTGTGCCGCATACACCATTACATTACTTGTGGACAGTCGTGCCAAGCGTTGCACACTCTGTCATGTGAGTGCCTAGCTCTGGAAAGGAACCACATAAACAAAAGAAAAAGCAGACTTGCACAGACAGATTGTACGGTTCCAGATCATTCCATACTTTACTAATAATACAGTGAGTGGTTGGAAGTGCTTTATTTTGCCACAGAATGTACACGCAGTTGATGGAATCACTGCTCTTTTATTTCACAAACAAAATACAGTGACCAATGCCGTCTGTGCAATTATGTACTTCTGTTCTCGTAGCACAGTTGGAAAAGGACTATGTGATGCTGCTTGGTGGTCTGTGTGGAAGAAGACATTGGGCCTTATTACAAGTTAGTCAGTCCGGAAACAAAAGGTGGTGGTAAATCGGCCCCCAACGTTGCTTCCGGACTGTCTGATTCCGAGTCCTGCAGGCGGGAGGTGTCACTCCCGCCAGGTCTGACCTGGCGAGAGTAACACTACCCGCCTGCAGGCGGACATGGAAACACCGGCTCTGTCATAGACGGAACTGGTGTTTCCATGGGAATGGGGATTTACAGAATTCCACCTCCAGAATTATCAGGTCACCTGGGTTGTAATGCCCTGAGGATTCCGGCAATCACAGAGGCAGGATGGTGTTACGGGTTCGGCAGCAGCCTGCCGGTTTTTTGGCATAGCTACCACCGGACTCATAATGAGGCCCACTGTCTTTGAAAGGTAGCCAAGGTAGCATGCAGTGCCTCTGGGATGGCTTACAGAATGAAGGCCTGCAGGTTGGTTTGTATAGCAGGAACTGCAAGTGGACATACCGAACCATAGTGGTCAGCCCAGATAATTGCTTTTGGCAATCTTCCAATGGTTGGTCCACCAGCCGTCTATTGGAATGTGGAAGGTGTGTTATGCGCAATGGGGTGCAACATTTCTAAAAGAGGAACATGTAAGTAGCAGCTATTAGTTGTAGCGTACAGGACAAAACTTTGCGGGAAGGATAATATAGTACTAGCTGAATGGCTGAGGAACCATGAGGTGTGTGTTAGTGCGTAATGCCATATCTGAACTCACTGCCTTGGTGTCTGGTTTGTAGGTAATGTTGGAACCGTTGGGACAAGATGATGTTTTCATGTGTTGCTTTTTTACAAAATTTGACAGCGGTAGCGAGTGTAGTTGGACCCACGGCGCAATGTGTCCATGTCTTTACAAAGAAAGTAATACAATAAGAAACTTAATGGGGGTTACCTATGATTGCTGCAGAATGGAGTAGCTGCTTTGGTAAGAAACGCGTGAGAGAAATGTGAGTTGTACATATTTGTGTGCCAGTTGACCGCTGTGTGCACCTGTGTCGGTTACAACGTATGCTACACTGAGGGTGCGTAGACGTAATTGTTTGAAAGGGAATACAAAAGGTAGAACAGGGAATCTAGCAGTGTACAAGTGCTTAGAAGGTGAGGTGCTTTAGTGTATGAGAAGTAAAAGGAAGTACAATGACAGTTGCAAGTTACTGGGGATGGTGGAGACATGTCAGTGTGACAGCGTTTTTTTACTGCCGTCACAAAGGTCCATGTAATGTATGGAGAGAAAGTGAGCGGTACAGCAAGTTTGCAAATATGCATACTGAGGAGCATGTAAACAACTGTAAATCGTAATAAACATGTGATGTAAAGGTGTACTTATATAATTTCGGCAAAATCCATCCTTCTATTGGGAGGCCATGAAATGCCACTGTATGGCGTATGAGATGGTTGCAGAGTACCTTTAGGGCACATGGACAGAGGAACTGCAGTTCAAGTTATGTATCTTTTTACGCTAGACTTCTACACAATATATGAACTTGGAGCTACACATGCTTCCCCCTCAAGGCTGTTTTACAATGAGCGTGTGTTCTGTTTAATGAGGAGTATGTTAAGTTTCGATTTCCGGAGATGAGGCAGGAAAAAAAGGAAGAAATTAGCCAGGAATGTGTTTCGAGTGTAGCATCTATTTACCAATGTTGGCAGTGTAATTACGGTGAAAGTAGTGCAGCGTACAAGTAGCTTTGATGGTGCTGTACAAATGGTCATGTTAATGCACACATGGCAAAATACACAAAATTGTGTTTTTACAGTGTGTAAGGAAAAGTTAGATGTGCACTCTGTTACGAGGCAACAGTGGGTAGTGTGACACTGTGTTTGCTGTTTGAGAACACGTAGGTGGGTGGCCCATAGTACAGAGTTTGGTGTTGCACTGCATGACCTTTTTTGGGGCTCCTGTTTAGGAAAGAAAAGCAGTTAGTGTGACCGTTTGCTTATCATTGTAAGGTGGTTATGGCCTTTAAATGGTGTTTTCTTTACAGAAGACAAAAGGGTAACAGAAGTTGAAAAAGTAAAAAGGTATGGTACTGGCTGCAATTTAGCTTGGGAGCTATGATGTATGCACTGTACTGAAATATGGGTTGGCTATGTGTTTTGAAAATGGTGTATATAACAATGAAAGTGACCTCATGGCGTATATGGTGGCAGTGTAAAGCAAGAAGCAAATGTTGGAGAAGTTGGGAGAGTTACGTAAAATGTATGGATGCATGCATGAACTGATATTGTTGTAATTGGGGAAATTGCAGTTACGTACCTGTAGGCGTCACATTTTTGATTAGGCATGGGCGAAGGTTGCACATTGATGTGCAAGGCCATTTGTAGGTGAGGTGTGTGGGTTTGGTGGATTGGAGAGTGTCATCTAAGTTTGATGGGGATATTTGTGAAAAGAAGTGTTTCTTCTTCCATTATGGTACTGGCTATCTTTTCATATCCTCATCCACTGTGTTGTAAGGCAATTTGGTTAGTTAGTTGTTGTTTGTAGGATTCTTCATTGATTTATGGATCTGTGTTGGTGGTGTGACTCCACTCACCTGCACTTATGTGGCCAGAGGTATCAATGGTGACAATGGGCCTCATTAGGACCCAGGCGTTAAGGGGTTAACGCCTGGGTTAACCAGCCGTTAAAGTAAGGGCCCGCAAAGGGACTCTCGAGGTAAGTGCGGTACCGCAATTTGCGGTACCGTACTTACCGCCTTCCCCATTCCCATTATGCCCTATGGGGCAAAAATGGGAATGCGGAAGGGCCATGGTGGCATGGGGAATTACCGCCCCGCCAACCTTGGAATGGTGTGGTGATTCCCCATTCCGCCATGGCGGACTCCGGCATCGACCATGGTACTAATAGCACCATGGTTTCCCGCCGGAGTCCTAATGAGGGCCAATGAGTTTGTTTCGTAGTAGTGCTTGTAAATTACCAATTAATCTTGTTAGTGGTTTCATTCTCTTTAAAGTTACTATAAACAATTTCCGCATCACATTTATAGCAGTGTCTACAAGAGCTTCCAGGATGACGTTTCTACGGTAGGTTTTGAGGGTTGAGTGTGATTTTAGGTCCTCTACTTGTAAGGTTGTGAAGGACTCTGTGGTGGAACATTTTTTGTAAAATTTGTTTTCTTGAATGCTTGCTTGTGATTACACTACTATGTATATGTGCTCTTTTAGGAGTAGTCTGCGTTGGTCTGTATTTTGTGGTTTCCTGTACATTCTGACATTTTGCCATATCACCTACACTGTCTTTACCGGTAGACGTATTTGTGTTCCTAATGCCTGCATTAACTCTTCTCCTGAACCTTTCTGTTTATGTTCAGATTGCAGTGCATGAATACTTTTTGTGTTTCTAGGTTGGGTGGCTCTCTTTCTGCATTGCTTTCCACGGAATTGCCGTTTGGAATGCATTGTGTAGTAGCTGTTGGCGAAGAAAGGGAAGGGTGGGTGTGCAAATTTTCACATGCATATGTGTACAATAAGCGTCAGTGGGTAAATTTGAGGATAGGCAGCTATTTAAGTGCAAGTGTGTGGCTGTGTAGTGGTGTACGGTTAGGTTGGAGACTCTGTGTTAGTAAGTGAGTATTATTGCAATGGTGGTGACATAAGAAACACTTAGCACCTGGAGAGGTGTGATTAGCAGCAATGAAGTACATACTGCTGGATGGGCACACATGTATATGTTACAGTAGAATATGAGTGCACTGGTTTAGTAAGACATACAAGAGTATGGTGCTATTGCACTTAGTTTGTTGCTTGCAGAGAGTAGGTGTCTTCTAGGCTGTATTTTGAAGTGTACAATCCAGTAGCTTCCCTGAGACTGGTGGGTACTGCTCCTGTATAAGAAGATGGTAAGAACATATGTTGGCTAATGACATACTGCTTACATTTGTACATTACATATCTGAGAACTGTATGGGGATATCTTGGCAGGAAGATGAAGTGTGTTTGTATAAGTGGAAGGTCTACAATATGAAGGGTGGTTGGGAGTAAAAGCATGTTTGTTAAGGGAATAGGTGGTCTACTTGGGAGTTTAATGTGTGACAGTTTATGGAAACTGTGTCTGTATTAGTGTTTGCCTATTTACTTGACAATTGCAGTACTGTGCAGTGTGGAAGGATGAGACAAATGTGCAGAAAGATATACAGAGTGGAAAGTACACATTTTTTGGACATCCATTTGCATGCAGTTTTCTGCATATGTATGCTCAGTACCTGAGTGCAGGGATTGCTTAGGGGTTTTCATTTGAATATGCACATTTACTCGTGTTACTGTTTGGAAAAGTGAAATAACTTTTTTAGTGCTTAACTGCTGTTGTTATGGATGACGTACGGGTGGAAACTGTCATTATGTTTGAAATGTATGCAGTTTGCAAAGTTTGGTCGGAAAGGCTGCCTGATAGTTGTGTTTGCGATTTGTACAAAAGTGCTAGGAGGTGGTGTAATGGTGGAAACAATTGTAAAAAAGACAGAACAAAAGAACACAGTAACCTTCGTCTACCAATGCGTGTTGAGGCCAAATGGAACCTTTGCCACTACCTACCACTGTAGAAGCAATTTCATGGTATGTGATGGGAGGCACAATAGTAAACATTTTCAGTATGTTATGGAGATGTAGACCTAGGTACTCTGTTGCTATGCATGGTGTATAGTTCTCATTCTTTCATGCCTCTTGGGTGGGTGAAAACAACTGATGTCGTAATCGGCGTGTGAAAGCCCATTGATTGCTATGGGTGTTTAGGGAGCTTGGCGGGCAAGACAACTGCATAAGTGGCGGGTTATTTGAGAGGTATGTAGACGTATAACACAGATGGCACTGTACTGTAGAAAAAAATGTAATACCTACTAGGTGTGCTGATGCGCAGTGATGCTGATGTTTGTGGGTGCAGAATGCGTAGATCGTTCACTCGTTATTTCACGTGGAGGTGCTTTTCATTTAGAAGATATGTCACCTCTGCGTCAGTAATGGCTTTTACGCACTGTTCATTAGATGTGATACAATTAAATGTGAACTTCTTGGTTGTAATTGGTTTATGCGTGAGTAATAGTTTAACAGTAGCCAATCAGGGAGTGCTGCTGAAAGACTACTTGAAAGGGAAGAAAAATTAAGTAAGAAAAATACAAGTACCAGAATCCTTAGAGTCAATTAACTTGCCACGCCTGAAAAGGAAATGAAGACATGTATGAAAAAGCAAAGAAACACAGCCTCCCTGAAGATTGATGGAGTCATGAAAATGTGTGTTTGGAGGAGAAGCTAATGCAGGAAAACTTGACTGGCAACAGAGCGCCTGCCTTGTCACCAATTTTTAAACATTGTTCCAGGAGTCCCGGGCTCAAAAGGCAGCAGCAGCAGGGCCATCATGCCTTACAATGGAGAGCCACAACCATGGCTTTCCCCCTTCCCCATCAAGGGGAAGATTTGTGCTATGGAGGGAGTTGTTTCCAGCTACCTGCAAGAAAAATTAAGTACAAAAAATACAAGTACCAGAATCCTTAGAGTCAATTAACTTGCCACACCTGAAAAGGAAATGAAGACATGCCTGAAAAAGCAAAGAAACACAGCCTCCCTGAAGATTGATGGAGTCATGAAAACGTGCGTTTGAAGGAGAAGCTAATGCAGGAAAACTTGACTGGCAACAGAGCGCCTGCCTTGTCACCAATTTTTAAAAATAGTTTAACAGTAGCCAATCAGGGAGTGCTGCTGAAAGACTACTTGAAAGGGAAGAAGGACTCGCCCTGCTCTATTGGGCTGCAGCCCTTGCAGTAGTAGGGGAAATCGCACGTGCTAAATGGTGTTCTCTGTAACGTGCTTGGTATGGAAATGGGACTATGGTTCAGCGATTCACGTGTATGATGTTGTTTTGTGCCCATGATAATGTTAGTGCTTGTAGTGTGACATTTGTTAGTGGTAGTGATTTTTTTTCCCTGTACTGCAATTAGTAATCTGTTGCAGTACATCCTATGTACGCTGCAGACACACATGTAGTAATAGAGGGAGGACAAGCCGAGAGCAAACCATAACAAGCAGCACAGAGAAGGTGTTTCATGACACGTCCGTTTAGCAAAATTAGAAATAAACACTTTGCATAACTTCTACGAAGACGCCGATTTTGTATTATGCTTCAAATGTGTTTGTGTAGCCCCATACACAGGGCAATATGTTGGTGAAAGTCGTGCCTTTTGGAGGAGCGCTTGTGCAACATCCGGGTATTGTGAGGGTGGCTGCATTGGAAATGAGACTATGCAGAAATTGGGATTGGTCAATATGAATTTGTGGGTGTGGTGTGTAGGAACAGATTGTGGCATAACATTTCTTTGCCAATAGGAATGGACATGTCTATGGGGATGGGGGTGCCATTAAGTAGGCAGACTATATGGCTGTTGGGCAACTCGTGGATACATTGGGTACAACTTTACACAAAGCGTTGTGCACTAGCAGCCCACCTTGGTTGTGATAATGCAGCTGTGGATTGTTATGGAATACGTGGAATGCAGTGGGTCCATGTGGGTCCTTTTTGTGCTAGTTTGGTGACGCTTCCTCATCCAGACATTATTATTGTTCATTGTGGAGGGAACAGTTTAGGGCATGTTACGGGCATTTCACTGCAGTTTGCAATGAAGGAGACATTTTGCCAACTTATGAAAATTCACACAATCTTTTCTTGCATTGGCCAGAGATAGAAGTGGCTGTGTTCTTCCTTCTGTGGTCCACAAATGGAGAAATTGCGGTGCAATGTGAACAAGGCTGAGTGTGCTTTTCTCTGCAACGTTGGCATGTTCTAATTCCACAATGAAAACATAACCTTTCATAGTAGGTACATTTTTCGTTCAGATGGAGTTCATCTGACTGAAGCTGGCAATAACATATTTATGTGTAATATCCAACATGCTGTACAGTGCTTCCTGTGGTCCTTCCCCAATTGTAACATTTAAAATACAAATAATACCAAAGAGGCTATTTTCAGAGCCACTACTTTTTTTGTGGAAATGCGTACAATGCTTTTGACGGTGTCTCGCCGCTAATTGTTGCTATCTCTGTACGCAGTGCTTATAGGCTGCGTCACCGCCTGCATGCTTGCAAGTTCTATTTTTGAACACTGGAAGGTGGCTCTGAAAAGAGCCTTTTTGTTTGTCCCGCTTTCTGGCTGTGTAGCTTTTTTCCTGTTGTTATAAGAGATGCCAGAAACGACAGCAGTGGAAGGGAGATTTCACAAAGTGTACCAAGCACAGGGATAAGAAATGGTAAGTGGCGTGTGGAAGATTTAAGGTGCACCTTACTTGGGTAGGGGGCAGTGTTTGCCATGGTCCCGGACCGCTGACTAAAAAAGCACTTCGGCAATGTTCTCTCCTACACAGTACCGCATCACAGTATTTGCACAATACAATGACTTTTGAAAGGTAGGGGTCTGTTGTATTGTGTATTTTCTCCAAGGTTGCTTGCGGGACACGGTGGCCCACTGGAGTGTCTCTAGTGGGGGTAGGAGCAGATGCAGAGCATGATGCAGTGGACAATAACGTACTGCCTGCATGGAAGGGGACAACTCTCCAAATAGATGCCTGGTGGTGCACTTTAAGGTGCCGCCACATGGAACAGGTGCCATAGCCATACAAGCCAGGTTTCCCAAGACTGAGTACTCTGTTGCACTCACTCAGTGCACTGCACCTGGTTAGCACGAGATTTAGGCACATTTCCAACGGTCCTAAACAGTTTCCACAACCCAGGATTGATGCTGGCTGTAGGCAATGGGGATTCCTTCTACTTTACTCTTGTTTCATTTTCGATGTCCCTACCCATAATGACGCTTGTCCATTTGCTGGGGACTTTTAGGAGGTGTTGCTGGTGATGGTGTGGGTGCTCCTGAGTCAGAGGTAATAGCAGAAGCTCTGGTGGCCATTACTTGAATAAGTTGTTTGCAGGCACAGATTTGGCGAGAAAGCAATTTTTGCCCCAAGCACTGCGCACAGGTGCTCTCGTATAGAAAGCCAAACAGAGCAATTGTAGGGTGTGCTCATTAATAGGGCTCATGTGGAGCACGTGACATTGCAAAGTGCCATTAACTCATTCCCTACAATATCTACATGTAGAAGGAAGACTTGAGGATCGCTGTAAGGGTGCGTTGTCACTGTAACTCTCCGTGCATTGCATAAAAATGTTCTCTTTCAAAGTTTACGGACATGGCATGTGTCCACCAAATAAGGGACGATGCGCAACGTTGCTACGTTACTATGATGACATCGCCATTGCTCGCCTTTTGCAAGCTTGTCTGCCGGATGTATATCGCACATTACACTTTGTTGCATGTGTATAGTTGTACTACCAATACGTTTCCCACCCCTGGCCTACTTAAACATATGGTTCACGTACATTGCACATTTCTACATATGCTTGCTGTGAGCACTCTAGAGTAGGTGGGATGTTTACGTGGAAAAATATGCACAGACCGAGGGTGTACACTTCCAGCTACTACGACTATACCACATGTTTATTCAGTTATGTTCACCAGGCAAAGTGTTACCAGGCATCACAGCACGATATATGTTTGTGCACAGTTATGCCACAGATAAACAGAGTCTGCTGTTACTATTTCCAGACGGATGTGTGCATGCAAAAATGCGGCCCGTACTGGCATCCAACGGATGATTGTATTGTGATTGCACATAGGGCAGTCAGGTGCAGCAGTCATCCGCCTCCTTCATGTTTCTCACTTGTATTCATCCCCACTACTGCTGTGACCTTCTCACTTACAATGGCCTTGTTAAACGGAAAAAAGGGACATACACAATCTGTACAAATTAACATTGCAATATTTATTAGCGCACATTTATAGGGACTATTCGGAAAGTTAAGGGAGACAAGAAACAGATACAAATATTCGGGATGTTTCCATTTCAAGAAGCTGCTGCTGAGGGGAAGAAGGGATTGAGCTGTCATCAAAGCGTTTTTCATGCCACTGGTTTTGCAGGGAAGAGAGGCTGGGAATTGGGGAAGGCGGACATGTGCAAGTTGGGCAGTGATATCTTATTTTGACCCTTATATGGTCTTCAACAAACATTCTTAAGATAGCAAATTGGAGGAGCAACTTTTCGATTTTGGCGTCCAGGTGGTCAACTTTGATATGCCCAGCATACAGTTCCGTTTTGGTGGCAATATGCTCCTGTGCAAAAGGTGCCGCTTCTGGTGTACAGCTTTGCATTCTGGTATGTTCTGTCAAATGAGAAAAAATGTGGTTACTTGAAATTAAGTTTTACATTGCGACTGTGTTCTTTTTGCCAGCTCGTTCCCTAACTATGGCGTTACTATGCTCACTCATTTGGTCATTCGTACAATTTTCCTCCAGCCATTCCAGGGTGCTTGCCCTTCCAGTAACTCTTTCCCTTTTCACAGTGCGGCGGGTAACAATGGGCTTATCGACATCACTCATTTCTTCCTATGGAAAAGTCTCCTCAAGCCACTCTAGGGTGGAAGTCATTGCTGCGCACAAACAGAAAACTTAATGCTTTTTTACTATTGTACACTAACGGATCTGTGCAATTACAACTAAAATTTTTGTCTCCTTACCACGTTGCTCTGACGTTCTATTCTTGGTAGTTGCCGTTTGCTCCTCTGCCTCTTGCTTCTTTGTTTGATTGTGCAGCAGGTGTGCGGGAAGATTGATGAAGGCAATCGCCACTTTTCATCTTGGTGCTTTCCTTTTTTTTGCATACTTTATGCCTTTGTGCACTTTGCTGCGAAAGTGCACATTTTGTATAAGTACGATATTTTCCCTTCTAATTGATGCGCTTCAAGCTGTTTGCCTATGTTTTTTTGTCTTAGCTGAATGTTACACCTTTTTATGACCCCACCTTCCTTTCTGGACTCAACCCAATCTCTGCAAATGGACGCAATGTTCCCAAACTTTGTTCATTTTACTATACAGCCTCTGCCTTCAGTATGTTGCACAGTACATCTTTACACACTAAGCATATCCTGTACACATCTAATGCAATTTAGTGAAAGACACATTATTACAGGGACACTATGGGTCACTTGTGCACCTTAAACTCTACTATCTTTTCTACAAAAACAATAACATACCAATGTTATGAATACAGTGCCGTCCTAAAAACCCATGAAAGTCACTAACAAAAAACCTTGTTAAAGGGACATTAAGTTGCGCTACTTAAACCATTTCCACTTTATTGCAAAAAACTAGCTTAAATCATCATTATGGTTCCAGTGCACTTCTAAAAACCAATTAAATTAATTAACAAAAAACCTTTTTAAAGGGACGTTATGGTTAAGTTGCACCACTGCAAAACCTGTGAAATTCAATGTAAAAACATTGCTACAGGGACATTATGGTTACAGGTAAAACCTAAAAACCTCAGCAATTCGCCAGTTATGGTAAACTACGCAAACAAAACTTGCGCTACCACTGTGCACTGCAAGGACTAACACCCATGACATCAAAGATGACATCAAAAATGTCATTGATGACATCACTGATTACATCACATGTATATGTAGTTGTCATAAGAAGCCTCCAGAAGGGATTGTCTTTGCCAAAAAACTATCAGAGATCATGGGGAGAACTATCTTCACATAAGTAGGTAATTACACAAGGCATTTCTATAAACAGTATTGCATTTCAAATTTCTTTCCATTACACGACCAAACTCATGTACAAACATAAGCAGTGTGTGCAGCATGCATAATACAGGTGCAATATCCACATTTTTTCCATGATGCATAGTGAAATTATGCATGTTTTGCTGTTAGACTTTTGTGGACTGTTAAACATGTAGTTTCTACCAATACCTCAGTTACTATATAAATATACTACTGCACACAAAAATGAAAGACAGCACAGCGCATACCAATAGCAGCATATACAAAGAAAGTAAAGTAAGCAAAAACGTATCAGTACTACAACAAAATGTTCACAACCTAACTGATCATTTTAATGCACAGAAATAATTGCTGAATTTCCGGCTTCCTTCTTCCCGTATATATGTGTAGCATATGATGTTACTGAACCCTAAGGAAAGCAGTGTAAGAATATATGAGATTAGTAAGGTGTACAAATGTAGTACCTTCTCAATTTGCAATTCCTCACTGTTAGTCAACAAAATCACCTAGTCTACATATCTAACTAAACTAAAAAGGAGGGTGCCAGACTTGTGATGTCATCAGTGATGTCATCAATGACATTTGTGATGTCATCTTTGATGCCATGGGTGTTAGTCCTTGCAGTGCACAGTGGTAGCGTAAGTTATGGTTGCATAGCATACTGTAATTAGCGTATTTCTGTGGTTTTTAGGTTTTACCTGTAACCATAACGTCCCTGTAGCAACGTTTTTCCATTGAATTTCATAGGTTTTGTAGTTGTGCAACATAACCATAACGTCCCTTGACACAAGTTTTTTTGATAGTATATATATATATATATACATCATTCTTCACGCTACGTGGTGGCGAGGGGTGCACTCTGGTTCCCAGCTCAGCTACCTTCTACAGTCCAGGTGATCTTCTGCTCCAAGCGCTTTCATGCCTCTTGCACTCATCCGGAAGGCAGTCTGTTCAAATGTTACTTTTTATTTATTTATTTTTATTGTGGTATAGTTTATTTAACTTTTTCACAACAGCATACAAAACCGAAGAAAATCCAAAACTGAACCGTTGCTAAAAATTAATTACATATTGACAGCGCATGCCTGTTCATGTCCATAATAAAATACAGCTCGAATCAAACTATTATTTTAAAAATGTTGACCGTTTTCCTCCAAAGTCAGGTAAAGTAGATGATACATGCCTGATTGTTCCCACTCAATAATACTTCCCAAACAGCAGGTCTGAACAAGTTTACCATCATACCTGTGGAGCATAGTGCACCCACCCTTAAGGATCCCAGAGCCACACAATCACATAGTAGGTGCATAGTGGATTTCACTGCCCGTTCTTCACACAGGCGACATTCCTTTCTGTCCCTTGCTGTCTGGGACCAAATTCCCTCAATTTCCCCATTTCAGTTCAAGGTAGTCAAACAGTTATGCACAAACAGATATATGAAGGAATAGCCTTTCTTGTCAGGAAATTGGCCGTAAACTGGTAACCAAGTTTTTGGTGCAGATATTTATTGTCACCTGTTCGTGTGCAGAATTTGCTAGTATGACCTTCATGATTCTTTTAAATCGAGGGTAGGGAGAACTGAGCAGGTTTCCTGGTGCCAGTTTTAGCCATCTATGTGCTATGGTGCAGAGCTGGACCACATTGCTGGACGGCATCAAGGAAGCTCTCACATGGTAAGACTCAAATATCAATGCCAGTAGGGTACCCAATGGGGCATTAGTCAGCTTCCAAAAGGTAGCCAAACAGGGGCACACTCTGGTTCCCAACTCAGTAACCTTCCACAGTCCAGGTGATCTCCTCCTCCAAGCGCTTTCATGTATCTTGCACTCACTAGGGCGGCAGTCTGGTAAGATGGTACTTGTTGGTACCAAATGTGGCCTCAGGGGATTCTGGTTGCTGGAGTCAATGCAGTTAGCCAGGAACCAACTCTCCCTCCACATACACAGTGTAAATCCTGCAGTGGGGGGGGGGGGGAAACCAGCAGTGTGGCTCTCCAGAGTGGGGCATGTGTCACCCCAGTGCTGCACACTGTAAATCCCACAGTGAGGGGATAGGGGAATAAACAGCTGTGTGGCTCTCCAGAATGGGGCATGCAGCACCCCGGTGCTGTCCCTCTGGAGTCCAGAACTCCCCAAAACATTTTTCAAACTGTGGAGGATGGGGGCGCACTCTGGTTCTCAGCTCAGTAACCTTCCACAGTCCAGGTGATTTTCTCTTCCAAGCACTTTCATGCCTCTTGCATTCATCAGGGAGACAATCTTCAGGTTTTACTTGTGAGTACCAAATGTGGCCTCAGGGTATTGTGATTGCTTTAGTCAATGCAGGTAGCCAGGAACCAAGTCTCCCTCCAATTCCCTAGTGTAAATCTCATAGTGGGGGGAGAAGGGGAAAACCAGCAGTGTGGCTTTCCAGAGTGGGGCAGGTGTCACCACACTGCAAGTCCTCTGGAGTCCAGCACTGGGAAACATTTTTTCAAACTAGATGGGGCAGTGGGGCCCTGGGGCACATTCTGCTTCCAAGCTTCCAAGCACAGCAACCTTCCACAGTCCATGTGATCTTCTCCTCCAAGCACTTTCATGCCTCTTGCACTCATCAGGGAGGAAGACTCTTCAGGTGTTACTTGTTAGTACCAATAATTGCATCAGGGGATTCTGGTTGCTGTAGTCAATGCAGGTAGCCAGGAACCAAACCAACTCTCCCTCCAGATACACATTGTAAATGTTGCAGTGGGGGGAGGGTGAAAAGAAAAAACAGCAGTGTGGATCTCCAGTATAGGACATGTGACACCCTGGTGCTGCCCCTTTGCAGTCCAGAACACCCAAACATGTGTTCAACCTAGAAAGGGCGAGGGGCGCACGCTGATTCCCATCTCAGTAACCTTTCACAGTCCAGGTTTTCTTCTCCTACAAGCACTTCATGCCTCTTGCACTCATCAGGGAGGCAGTCTGTTCGGTGTGATTTTTTATTACCGAATTTGGCCTCAGGGGATTCTGGTTGCATAGTCAATGCAGATAGCCAGAAACCAACTATCCCTCCAATTACACAGTGAAAATTCCACAGAGGGGGAGGGGAGAAAACCAGCAGTGTTGATCTCCAAGGTGTGGCATGTGCTACCCTGGTGCTGCCCCTCTGGAGTCCAGAACTCCCCAAAAAAATTTCAAACTTGGGTGGGTGACAGGCACACTCAGTTTCCCAGCTTAGTAAGCTTGCACAGTCCAGGAAATCCTCTGCACCAAGTGTTTTCATGCCTTGTGCACGCATCAAGAAGGCAGTCTGTTCATGTGTTACTTGTTAGCACCGAATATGGATTCAAGGTATTTTGATTGCTGTAGTGAATGCATGTAGCCAGAAACCAACTCTTCCTCCAATTACACAGTGTAAATCCCACAGTGGGGGAGGACAAAAAACCAGCAGTGTGGCTCTCAAGAGTAGGACATGTGACACCCTGGTGCTGCCCCTCTGGAGTCCAGAACACCCAAAAATGTGTTCAACCTAGAAAGGGTGAAGGTCGCACTCTGGTTACCATCTCAATAACCTTTCTTTTTTTTTTTTTTTTTTTTTTTTTATTTACTTGTATATAATCAAAGAGAAAGATTTTTACAAGAATGTCAAAGAGATCGGAGCGTGTCGTGTACAGTGTTAGTCTCAACAACCTAGGTTGCCGCATTGATTTTGTTGAAGGCAGCCTCCAATATTTTGGCTGTCGCAACAGCCCAGCGGGGTTTTTCGCCAGATATCAAGCGGTACCACCATGTTTGCTCATCGATCAGTATCGAGTCAAGCCATAGGGGAGATAGAAACGCTGTGCGAATTTGAGTTAAAGCAGAGCAGTTTAGGAGCAGGTGGCGCACGGTCTCAGTAGAGTCCGGAAGTTTGCACAGTCTGCATGTAGTCTCAGACGCCAACCTTCTCATTGCTAAGATTTCCCGCGTGTGAAGCAGGTTTAAGCGCGCTCTTAGAAATATAGTGCGCAGCTTTTTGTCCGGGAATCTCAAACAGTAAGCCATTGGGAGTTTCAGTTTATTAAAAGTCGGAGGAAGATGATTGAGAAATTTAGTTGCCGCCGCTTTGTCAGAAGTGTTGATCCAATCTTGTAGCTTCAATTTTTCACTGACTCTTTGCGGGTTTAAGATCAGGTCGTCTAAAGTGCAGTGCAAATCTTCCAGTTTGGTTTTTTGAAGGAGGGTCCATTTTTTGACGGCCTTGCAGTTCGATGACTCAAGTTCTTGGGCGATGATGTTGGCGATAGGCAGGTCGTCCTTAATAAGAGTCTTCCTAAAGAGGGCCAATGAAGACCCACTGACGGTGGCGCTTAGTGATACCAGACCCAGGTCCCGTCTAATAGCTTCGATTGGAATGGCGGTGGGTAGGCCTAGGAGTGATTTCCAAATGTAGGCTTCCAAAGAACGCCACAGTGTGGGTGGAACAGTGAACATAGCGTCCATGCCGTAGGTCAGGGTCGGTACCATTTTACCTTTATAGAAATTAATGGCCGGTACTAGCGAGAATTTGCCATATTTTCTGTCGATCGCTCTTAGTTGCGATGTAAGTTGTTTGGTTTTAGACCACAGACGCTGTTGCATTGTGAGTTCCTGCGAGGAGCCGTCGAAAGTCACTCCTAAGTATTTGAAGTGCGAGACCACTTCAATGTTGGTTTTGCAGATTGACCAGGATCGTATTTTTTTCTTGGAGCGGCCCGATCTGGAAAGGATCATAATTTTCGTTTTCGACTGATTGATCTGGAGATTATTGGTGGTCATGTAGGTTTCTAAATTATCCAACTGCCGCTGGAGGCCGATCGGGGTCTGGTCGAACAGAATCATATCGTCCGCGTAGAGAAGGCGTGAAAGTGAACTTTTGCCAAACTTTGGCGGGAAGCTTCGGACCTGGGCTTCCGAGTCTTTAAAGTCCCCCAGGAAAGCCACGAACAAGGCCGGGGCTAGTGGACAGCCTTGTTTGACTCCTCTATGAGCGGGGATTTCTTTAGACAGTGCTCCCTGTCTGTTCAACCGGACGCTGAGTCTATTGTTGATATGAAGGGCTATTATTGGTAGTAGCACATCTTTTGGGCAGTTCCAGTTTTCCAACTTTCTCCACAGTTTGCATCTCTCCACTTTGTCGAATGCCTGAGAGAGGTCAATGAACGCCACGTAGACTGTGGGGGACCCTTGTTTTATTTTGGCTTTCAGAATAGTGAGTATGTCCAGGTTGTCTTCTCCTACAAGCACTTCATGCCTCTTGTACTCATCAGGGAGGCAGTCTGTTTGGTGTGATTTGTTATTACCAAATATGGCCTCAGGGGATTCAGGTTGCACAGTCAAAACAGGTAGCCAGAAACCAACTCTCCCTCCTATTACACAGGTTACATTCCACAGTGGGGGAGTGGGGAAAACCAGCAGTGTGACTCTCCAAGGTGGGGCATGTGTCACCCTGGGGTTGCCCCTCTAGAGTCCAGAACTCCGAAAAATGTTTTCAAACTAGGGGGGTGAGAGTCACACTCTGAACCCCCGACTTAGTAAACTGCCACAGCAGTGTAGCTCTACAGATTGGGGTATGTGTCAACGCTGTGCTGCCCCTCTGGATTCCAGAACTCCCCAAAAAATACCAAACTGGAGGGCAGTGAGGGGGCACTCTGGTTCCCAGGTCAATAATCTTCCACAGTCTGGGTGATTTTCTCCTCCAAGCGCTTTCATTCCTCTTGCACTCATTTGGGATGCAGTCTGTTCAGATGTTACTTTTCGGTACTGCATGTGGCCTCAGAGGATTGTGGATGCTGTAGTCAATGCAGGTAGCCAGGAACCAACGTTCCCTCCAATTACACAGTGTAAATCCCACTGTGGGGGGAGTGGGGCAACAAGCAGTGTGGCTATTCATTGTTGGCAATGTGTCACTCTGGTGCTGCCCCTTTGGAGTCCAGAACTTGCAGAAATGTGTTCAAGCTAGTGGGGGGTTAGGGGTTCACTCTGGATCCCAGCTCAGTAACCTTCCACAGTCCAGGTGATCTTCTTCTCCAACCCCTTCCATGCCTCTTGCACTCACCAGGGAGGCTGTATGTTCAGATGTTACTTGTTAGTTTCAAATATGGCCTCAGGGGATTCTGGTTGTTGTAGTCAATGCAGGTATCCAGGTACCAACTCTCCCTCCAGTTAAACAGTGTAAATCCCACAGTGGGGGCAGGAGGGGATAAGCAGTAGTGTAGTTCTACAGAGTGGGGCATGTGTCAACGCTGTGCTGCCCTTATGGATTCCAGAACTCCCCCAAAAAATGTCAAACTAGAGGGGGTGAGGGGAGCACTCTGGCTCCCAGGTCAGTAATCTTCCACAGTCCAGGTGTTTTTCTCCTCCAAGTGCTTTCATTCCTCTTTCACTCATCAGGGAGGCAGTATGTTCAGTTTTTACATGTAGGTACCGAATGTGGCCTCAGAAGATTCTGGTTGCTGTAGTCAATGCAGGTAGCCAGGAACCAACTTTCCCTCCAATTACACATTGTAAATCCCACTGTGGAGGGAGGGGGGAAACAAGCATTGTGGCTCTCCAGTGTGGGGCATGTGTCACCCTGGTGCTGCCACTTTGGAGTCCAGAACTCTCAAACATGTGTTCAAACTAGGGGCGGGGGTGAGAGGCGCTCGCTGGTTCCCTTCTCAGTAACCTTCCACAGTCCAGGTGATATTCTACTCCAAGCACTTTCATGCCCCTTGCACTCATCAGGGAGGCAGTCTTTTCAGATGTTATTTGTTAGTGCCAAAAATGGCCTCATGGGATACTGGTTCCTCTAGTCCATGCAGGTATCCAGGAACCAACTCTCCCTCCATTTACTCAGTGTAAATCAAACAGTGGGGTAAAACCAGGCAGTGTGGCTCTCCAGAGTGTGGCATGATCTGTCACGGCACTGCTGCCCCTCCGGAGTCCAGAACTCCCAAACATTTTTCAAACTAGGAGGGGGTGAGTGGCGCGCTCTGGTTCCCAGCTCAGTAAACCTCCACAGTCCAGCTGATCTTCTCCTCCAAGTGCTTTCATGTCTCTTGCACTCATCAGAGAGGCAGTCTGTTCTGGTGTTACTTGTTAGTATAAAATATGGCCCCAGGGGATTCTGGTTGCTCTAGTCAATGCAGGTAGCCAGAAACCAACTTTCCCTCCAATTACGCACAGTAAATCACACAATGAGGGAAAGAGGGTAAACAAGCAGTGCGGTTTCAGCAGGGGGGCATGTGTCTAACTGGCGATGCCCCTTTGGATTCCAGAACTCCTCAAAGAAATTTCAAAATAGGAGGGGCAAGGAATGTGCTCTGGTTCCCAGCTCAGTAACATTCCACAGTCAAGGTGATCTTCTCCTCCAAGCACTTTCATGTCTATTGCATTCATCAGGGAGGCAGTCTTTTTGGGTGTTACCTGTTGCTACCAAATATGGCCACAGGTGATTCTAGTTGCTGTAGTCAGTTCAAGTAGACAGGAACCAACTCTCCCTCAAATTACACAGTGTAAATCCCACAATGGGGGGAGAGGAAATCCAGCAGTGTGGCTCTCCAGTGCAGGGCATGTTTCATCCCAGTGCTGCCTCTCTGGTGTCCAGAACATTTGACAAATGTGCACAAAAGATATTAGAAAGATTATATACCCAACCTTGAATTGTTCTGCAAAGTCTGAATGGATTTTATTAACTGGGAGCTAAATTAGCTACGTTATATGACTATTTTGTGTATGTGCATTTTGACACTTTTCAAAAAATTAAGCATGGATGGTTTTGCAGGAAAGCTGTGCAAGGGACATTGGCAAGGCCCTGAAAGCATGGTTTTGCAATTGAGTTTGTGTTTTATTTTTTGAAAAGTGTTATAATGCAGGTACAAAAAATAGTGATATACTTTTGGTAAATGAGGTATTGCCGGTGGACATGGGCAGTGGCCAGATTGTCCGAGTCATGGCTTGTGGATAATCTGGCTACTGGTCATAACCCCGAAGGACTGGCAAAGGGGTTACGATCACCGTCTCTAAAGAGATAAAAACTCTAGGGGTCTATCTTGACTCAACACTATTCCCCAAAAGACAAGTTAGAATGTGGGATCCTCCACAGCCTATACTAATAAATTGATTTATAGTTGCAAACCTTTCCTATCCCCTACCAGCCACCTCACGCTAGCTAGAGCACTGGCACTATCCAAGTTGGATTATTGTAACACACTATTCCTAGGTTCTTCTGAACATAACCGAAACAGACTACAGGTACTTCTGAACAACTCCCTAAGAGCAGCTCTCAGTCTTCCCAGATCATGCCACATTTCCTCCATCAGAGACAATACAAACTAGTTGCCCCCCTGTGACAGAATTACTCTACGGACATTGGGTATCACACACAAATCCCTCTCGAATTCAGCACCCAAATACCTCTCTGATAAGGTCCATAAAGGACCAACCCACTTGAGTCACCAGGTCAGCCCACTCGCATAGCCTCGTGGTACCAAAATTCAACCTCAAAACTGCTGGTGGAGCCAGTTTCCCTGTCCAAGCGGCAACACGATGGAACTCCCTCCCCTTTCCCCTCATACAAGAACCCTCCTTACTCACATTCAAAGTCAAAATAAAAGAATGGCTGAGTAACAAACCTTCCTCACCAAAGACCATCACTACCACCTTTTGACTCCTGTACAACTGTTTTATATCCATATAATTGCACTGACCCACCTGTAACCAGGGCCCTCTCTGCAACTTTTGTGTAACTATTCCTGTACAATATTGTATATTGCAAATGTTTTCTGCCTTACCTGTATGTAACCTGTAGGGTATTTTGTGGAGATTTGGGGCCTGACGGTATTTTATTACCGCCGAAAAATAACTTAGCAATAATCACTCTTTGTATTCAGATTTGGCCATGTGCAACAATAATACAATGGACATGCATTATTTCAGCACCCAGACCTGCATATTTGGTATACGTGGTTGGTGTTATTTTGGTGAGCATAATTCCCTTGTTTTATTTGTGGCCCCAATGTCCAGAATCCCTTATCTTTGCTTAGATTTTTCGTGTGATCACTAGAGAGACCTCAGACCTGCATTCTAGGAATACCACATTTTCCAGTGATAGTGTTGGTGTGCCACCATGGGCGAACTCACTGACTTATTTACGACAGAGAGCTATATATGGTAGTCTTGTGGTAATTTCCACTACCTTATATACGGTAGGGAGCTATGTTCAGAGAGTCTCTCTTCCCGTTGGCTCATGTACCTCCAACGAGCTATGCTACAGTCACTCACAATTATTCATACTGATTCTGACATGCACACATCTGTCTTAAAATGACCATTGCACTGTTTAAAAATCTCCCCACATCATCAGCATTGTAATGGTAAACAATAAACATCACCCGTCTGTTTTCAAATATTTTTCTGTATTATAAAAGTTGTATTTAAACACGATCTCATTCTTTACAGAAATAAAATGGTACAGTCAAAGCATTGTCTGTGACACACTGCAAAGAGAGTGGCGGAGAACAGAACTCAAATTGCAACATTAGCACTTGATTAAGACACGCACAGGAATCCTACACTGACTGCATATTACCGTACACACTCAGCTCCCACACTTCTCATTACCTTATCTTTTTAGTTGTTCTCTTTGGCTGTTCTCTTTGTGAATGTGGCTCCCTTGGATTAACTCCAGCAAAAAGGAACGCTTGCCTTCTCAAACCGGGGTCATTGCCTGGAATTCTCAGCTTTTGCAGATAGGAATGCCTCAGCCAGTGGAAAGGTCCTTCTTTCAGCTCTCCCCAATCTCGACTGCAGCAGGACACAGGAATCTGCATTCAGTCAGGAGCCCCACAGCCAGGTCTTCTTCCCAGTAGTGCAGAAAATGTCTGCCTGTCTTTTTCCCTGATACTGCCCACTAAAACTTTCCTCTCAGCCCTCTGTATGACGTGTCCCAATGAAATCCATCATCTCTCATCCTCCTACTCTTCAACAATAGCTTCGCTTATACATTTGCAATTGTTGCAAATCTGACTTCCTTCTTCCTGCAGTTACTGTGCACAAAAACACAGAGAATCAGGCAGAGAAGAGAAGAAAAAAAAATCTGCACACGCATTTAAATGGTTTTCAGAGTATGCCTAATTCTGCAGTGGAGAACACATTTTATTAGTGGGTTATGTTAAATAAGGTTTTATTAGTCAGGTTAATTGTTAATAGGTTAGCTGTTAATTTTCAAATGTGTCTCTCGCACCATAGGCATTTCAGGTGAAAAATAGTGTGCATTTTTAAATGAGCACGTTTGCTTTTAACTGTAAAATAGATTTGCATCTTATATGTTAAAATCGTTTTTGACTGAATAGCCTGTCTTTCCTTGTTAATCTGGTAACCCATATAGCAATGCACCGCACCCTTGTGGTGGTGGTGCTGCAAAAAAAATGTGCTACTTGTGCAGTAGTGCTGTACTCTGTGCTGTTTGCTACCTGTGTAGTAGTGCTGTACTCTGTACTGTAACACGCCAAATATCCTTACATATACCCTCCTTTTGTTTTTAGAACTTGGCTATAATCCAAGCCAATTCCTAAAAACAACTTGTTCTTTTTTTTTTTTTTTTTTTTTTTTTTACAATATAGCAATCCAGCAAAATGAATATTCATGTGCATCAATGAAAAATTTGCAATCAACATTTCATCTGAGTCCATCAGTTCATAAAATGTTCCACATTTGCCTTCTCAGTGGAAGTGGCATTACTTTAAGTTTAAATTTTCCAAGTCAATTAAAAACAACGAAATAAAACAACTAACTAAAACAAATAATTAATATAACAAATTAAAATAAATAATTAAAATAATAAATACGTGGAACTCCATATGTCAGTACTCTTGTCCGCTTCTGACACGTCCCGACCAGCGATGTTATTCGGTTCATTCAAGTACGCTTTCATCTTGGCAATCTTAAATCCACAGTAGGCATCTCTTTTGGCATCCCGGTTATTTTGTCTTCACCTCCACCTGGAGGCAGGCATCTTTTGGTCTTCATCCAGGGGACTCCAGGACTCCATCGTCTCTCCCATGGGCTCTGATCTCGGAACCTCCGATCAAATAATGTTAATTGTCTAAATCAAAATAGAAAATAAACAAATTAAGTACATAGCACAATACTAATTTCCACCTTTTGCCAAAAATAAAACATGCTTGGTAAAAATATTTCGTTTATATTTTTTTCTGTTTTTTTTTTCTGAAATCAAATACAAGTTAAAAGAAAACAAGCATATATAAAACAGCATTCAATATTTAATACACTTTCTCTCTGCACACCAACCACGAGCTTCCGTTATATGTGCATTTATTTATTTATTTATTTATTTATTTATTTATTTATTTATATTATATATTTTTACATATATTACAGTGTTTATGTGCCATCATAACAATCAACTTTTTTTAACTTCTTTGTCACTGCCTCCTGATTACACCCATTTATTTTCTCAAGGGACTCTGTTTCTACATGCTCAAGCTGCCTGATCTCATGCCTGGGATGGCATGGTTTGATTTGATTTACATGGACAAACTGCTCTATTGCTGTTTCACCTTCATTTTTCAAAATTTTATACACTACAGGAGAGACCTTATCTATAATCCGAAATGGCCCCTGCCAGGCTGCTAGAAATTTAGAATTTTTCTGTTTACTTTTTCCAAAATGAAACTTGTACACCTGATCCCCTACACTGTATTCCTTTACTGATGTCTTTTTATCATAATATGACTTTGCACTGTCAGCAGCTCTTTCCAGATTTCTCTGCACAAAAGCAAATGCATGTTGCAAATGCCTCCTCAGTTCATCAATATATTCATGAACTGTGGATGCACCCACTAGAGTTTGCTCATGTGTTCTGTATAGTAGGTGTTGTGGTAACACCATTTTCCTACCTGTCAAGACCTCATGGGGGCTAACACCTGTTGCTTTGGCAGGAGTCGATCTGATTGCCATCAAAACCAATGGTAAACGCAAATCCCAGCTGGAACCTGCTTCTGCCACAAATTTCTTTAAAATATCCACAACAGACCTATTGCTTCTTTCAACTGTATCTGAAGACGCCGCCCGATATGCGATATGTAGTTTCCTTTTCACACCTAGTATTTGCCATACCTTACTCATTAGAGTACTTGTGAAATGACTTCCTCTGTCTGACTCAATTCTTTGTGGCAACCCAAACCTTGAGAACACATGGTTCACCAGCAATGTGGCTGCTGTTTGCGCACTACAATCTGGTGCAGGAATGCACTCAATCCACTTTGACATCAAACATACCACACTCAAAATATAACGGTGTCCCCTGCTCGACCTTTTTAAAGGACCTACATAGTCTATTTGCAAATCTGACCATGGGAGAGTTAGGCCTCTTTTCATCAATGGTGCTCTATGCATTGGTGAAGCAGGTTTAAATTGGGCGCATACTAGACATCCTCTAGTATATAATTCCACATCTTGGGACATATGTGGCCAGTAAGCATAATCTTTTAGTATTTCTAATGTTTTTTGTGAACCTCTATGGCCTGCAGTTATGGCATCATGTGCATGGTGTAGCATTAGTCCTCTGAATGAAAGGGGTACTACCCACTGTATTTGTCCTGTTATGGACTCTCTAATCATGAGTCCATCCTGTAATCTGATTCGTGTTTTGTTCTTTAATAACACCCTCAACTCTTCTTTTCCCATGCAATCTTTTTCTGTTAAAGGATTTTGTTCAGGATCTATCAAATGATTATAATAGATTCCCAAAATTTGATCATTCTTTTGTGCCTCAATCAAATCTTGGTCTGGCGTGTCATGACTCCACTGCACCACCGGTTGATCTATCTCCTTTGGTGCTTTAGAACGTGTCACTGCATCAATTTGTATTTCACCCATTAAATAATCAATATGTAGCAATTCTCCCATCACAGCCCCAATCTTAGCCAGATGGTCTGCCTTATCATTTCCCTCCTTATCCTCTCCTGGTGTTTTTAAATGCCCACGAATTTTTCTCCAGTATATTGTTAAATTATTTTCTGACACCAATTTGTCTATGGCTTGTATCATTTTTCCATGTTTAAGTGGCTTTTTGTTGTATGTAACCATGCCTCTTGCTTTCCAACCAGGCAAATACTCCACAAAGCTATTCCGTGCATAGTCAGAATCAGTCACCAGGACAATTTCACTGAACTTTTTATCAACTGCAGTAGCAATTGCTTTATAAATGGCTGCCAATTCCGCCACCTGACTACTCCTATCTCCAATCCTCATCCCTATACTGGGAACGCCTTCACATTTCAACCAGACATTTCCTATTCCTGCCACCAACTGTTTATTACTGTCATTTTCAATGTGAAAAGCACAACCATCCACATATACAGTTGGCAAATCCTTGCATGTTTTTTCATCAAAAGCTTTGTGTGGTGATTGTTCAAATTCCTGCAAACTAGTTTCCACTTCCATTTCATTTGGTATTTGTTCAGCTGCACAGTCATGTAAGTCAGCTAACCCTTGAGCAATTGGGCTCTTTTTATTTTGTCCATATCTCACTTCTACGGGAAAACCTTGTAATGCCAGCGTCCATGAAGTGATTCTGGATTGCGCTAGATTGCCTGATCTAATTCTTTTACTCTCTAAAAATTGCAAAGGTTGATGATTTGTTTCAATAATCACCTTTTCTCCCTGAACAATGGGGCGGAAATGTTGTAGCGCCCACACAGTGGTTAATAGGGCCTTTTCACATTCATTAAATTTCATTTCAACTTGGGAAAATGCCTTACTTGCATATGCAATGGTTTTGTGATTCAAATCGTGTTTTTGTGATAACACTGCTGACATACAATGTTCAGAAAAACCTATTTCTATAAAGAAATCCCTGTCCTTTATGGGGTATGCTAAACATGGTGCCTTTACAAGACATTCCTTCAATCTAGCCACTGCATCAGACTGCTCTCTTTCCCATCTCCAGGGAGTATTTAGTTTAAGCAGTTTAGTCAATGGTTGAGTGATTTCTGCATAATTCTCAATGAACTTTCTGTTATAGCCTGTCATCCCTAATAAACTTTTTACTCCTTTCACATTTTTAGGATCTTTTAATCTTTGTATGGCCTCTATTTTCTTCCTTTGTGGATTTAGCCCATGTTCAGTCACTTCATGCCCTAGAAAGTTCACTTTTTTCTTGCACCATTGTGCTTTTTGCAAAGATACTTTGGCGCCTGCTTTCTGCAATTGGCCAAGCACATGTCTTATTTCATCAAAATGGCTTTTAAGGTTTTCATTTTTTATCAGGACATCATCCACATAAACTATTGTTCCTCTTTCCGCTGCATCCGGCATGGCCTTTCTCAAAAATATGCCAAATTCACTCCCACTATTGATGTACCCGAACGGAGCTCTAAGCCAGGCATATTGAGTCCTGTCAAATGTAAAGGAAAATAAGTGTTGTATCTCCTCTGCCAATGGCACACACCAATATCCAGAGGTGAGATCTAATGTGGTAAATACATTTGAACCATGTATCTGAGCTAGGCCCTGATCAATGAATGGTAGTGGCCATCTAGATACTGGTACTCTTTTATTTAACTCTCTTAAGTCTGCACACAGCCGCCATTGACCATTTGGCTTTAACACACCTAAAATAGGCGTATTGGATGTGCTATGAATGGGCCTAATTATTCCCCGTGATTCCAAATTTTTAATAATCTCTGCCAATGATTCTAAACATGCCAGCGGTAGTCTATACTGGCGTACAAACACTGGATTTCTGCTACAACCTTCTGGTAGTGTGGCCACATGTAAATCAGTTAAACCACAATCATAAGCATCTTTTGCAAATACATCCTTAAACTCCATAAATATTTCCCTCAGGTCGTTTCGATCCCCATCGCTGTCACATGCATCCGCTAAGGAGATCTGCTCTTCTACCATTCTGGAAAATTCTGGAAACTCTTCTGGTAAAGGAATCTCAGCGCTTTCCTCTAACTGTGTGGCTGTGTCTTTTTGTAGAGCTGCACTTTTAAATATTTTGGCATATCAGCTTCCACTTCAATGGGCTGATTTCCTGTTTCATTTTCATTTAAATTAAATATTATGCAATCCTCTTGATGGCAGCACACTGTCTCATTTGAATCATAAGGATACACAGAATGAATTTTAAATATTCCTTTGGGCTGAGAGTCCAGGTGTTCTGGCAACTCGCCCTTGGCATCTACATATTTTTCAGGAATATTCCCAATCACCATGTTATTTAAATCTGCCGTATAATGTGATTTTTGTATGGCCATTCCTAATGGGGAGTTTTCCTCTAAATGAATATCCTGACAACCTTTATTATTTACCATGATTTTTACAGATCCCTCACCAATGTCTACCAATGGAATGTATTCATAATCCAGGCCTTGCTGTTTTATGGATTCATTCAGGCATACAAATGCATCAGAGCCTTTCATCTGCTGCCCATTTTTGCATTTCAGTGTTATTGCAAACTGTTTTGTAAATGCAGGAATAATAGTATCTTTCCTTATTTGTAATTCGATGGCATAAGGAACCAGTTGTGCACAATGATAAGCCCTTCTTTTGTCTTCAAATTCAGGTGCCGGCCCACCTAGGCGTGACCATATTTTTTGATTAAGGAAATCTAACACCATACACATTCTGTGCATGATGTCATTGCCCATGTAAAATTCATTTTGTGCTCCATTCACTATCCATACATTATGGTAAATTGTTTTCTGCCCAATGCTAATTTTAAGCATGCATCTGCCTGCAATTCGGTTTTCAAAGTCTGGACTGTCCAACCCAGAAACATATTGGTTTTTAATCCTAAATTTCGGGATTTCTTCCCTCTCCATAATTTTTTGCAACAATTTCTCATTAATGAAACTCCTTTCATGTTCAAGCGCTAAAGTGGCTTTTATTGTTTTAAGATAATCATTTATACCAACGTGAACCCATGGTTGCTCATCTTCCATGTGTATTTCTGCCAGAGTGGTAATGTGTTTTTCTGAATCTGTTTTAGGAATAATATTCTGTTTGCATGTTTTCTCTTTTAAATAGAAACGTAATGTGTGCTCATCTATGGCAGTCTGCCAATCTTTCCTTGGGTCCAAGTATATTTGTACAGGTAGTTTTTCATTGTCGCTCTGATCTTTGTCTTGACACATTAATATAACAGTGACACTAGGTATGCAGCTATTCTGGAGATATACCTCCACAGCATCATTTGTTTTGGCAACGGTGTGACATTCTTTTATATTGCTGTTTGGTGATTTTAGCTTCTTAGGCCTCAATGGTTTTTTGGTTAAGGACCACAGCACTCCATTCACCCCATCTATGAGAGGAGACAATCTTTTCAGGCAATCTGTCCCCATCAGAAATGGAATTTCACAAATAGATGTGATCAATACCTCTTGTTTCATTCTGTGCTTTCCTATTTTTATGTCAACCTCAGTTACACCTATGATGGGCACCTCCTCCCCATTAAAGTTATGCACTGGGCCTTGATTTTCCTTCACTGTGATCTGACTCTGTGGAGGCCTCCCTTCATTGATACTCTTTACCAGCTCCTTGGACATAATTGTGGCCTGTGCGCCAGTGTCAATCATAGCAAAGGTGTGGCACTTTTCTTCTACAGTGATGGGTGCATAATATCTGTCCTCAACTTCCTCTAATACACATAAGAAGTGTGAATTCTTACTGAGTTCAGGGCTCACCTTTCTCAGATCTTTCTCACTTTTGGCTAAGCACATTGGTAAATGGAAAGACATTTTTTCCTCCTTTTTACCCATTTCTGTGCGAGATATTTTATTCATTTCTCCATGTTCAGAGGTTTTTTGGAGTGTGGCCACTGTTCGCCCATCCATCTGGGTAACATCAGAGACCACATTACAACCTTCCAACTGAACATGTGTAACAACATCATTCAGCAATTTGTCATTTTTTAATTCTGTGCATTTGTGATCATTTAGTGTAATACCAGCCCTTGCAGCCTCGTCAAGAATATGTGGCTCAAAGAATTCTTCAGGTGATTGACTTGTACCCTCCTTGTGAGTATTTCCTTTTTCTGTCTGTGTTTGGTCATTGTTTTGCTTGCCCAGGGAAGGAGCTATGGCATCCCCACTTACTCCCTGTTCACTGGTATTCCCCATGCATGAGTCATTTTTCTTAAATCTGTTCCTTTGTTCTTTTGGAATTCCTAATGTTTCTTTTTCATTTGTGCAAATCTTTACTGTTTTATTTAGCTCTAAGTTAAACCGTACCTCTTTTTTAGAAGTATTTGCACTTTCTATCACAATTTCATTTACTGGTACTTTCATTTTTAATCCATTAGGCATCTCAGAGTCGTTATGCAAAATTATATCAGAGCAATCTGTCATTTTGGCACTCCAGTTATCATGAGTACTTAGTCACTTTTCGGAAGCCCCCCGGTCATTGCTATGGCCATCAGCCCCCTCTTTGGAAGGTTGTTTTTGCGCTGTATAGAGCTTTCCTATTTGCTCAGCTAACATTTTCACTTGGGCCTCAAGGCACTGGAACCTTTCCATCTCTCTAGGATCCTCTTTCTGTGGCCTAGGTCGATATTGGTTGTTTTCCCCCTGATTGGATCTATTCTGATACCTCTCAGGTGATTGATGCCGGTTGGGATGGTTTCTGAACTCTTGATTCATTTGTGGAGGGGAGCGGGTTGCACCCATCCTTTGATTATAGTCCCCTGGTGGGGAATCATTGTACTGGCGTGGACTGTAGTTCACGTTTTGCCTCATGTCCTGTCTCTCAGATTGTGGGTACTGGCCCCTATGTTGATTTCCATTATCAGTAAATCGATCCACATATCGGGGCCTATCCTGATTACCATATATCATGGTGCTGGGATCAAATCTGCTCTGTGTCCCCAATGACTGGTAGGGACCATCATTTCTTTGATCTTGATTTTGTCTCTGGTTATTGTTCATACCTGCCATATCAGACCGGTATCTTACCCGGGGTCTATCCCCTAAATACCTAGAGCTGATGTAGCTCTCTCTATTACTAGGATCATGTGTTTGGAACATTGGTACAGGAAATGGCGATCTTTGTTGATTACCCCTTTGTTCAGGTGTCACATTATTTTTACCTTGACTTTGAGCAGACTCAAGGGACATTTTGGCTGACCTGATTTCCATTACTGTGGCTGAGGGTTCTTTAGATTTAGGCTTGGTATCTTTCATTTTATCACTTTCTCTACCCTGACAATAGAGTACCTCATATAGCTTTGTGCTTTGATGTACAATCCATTCAAGGGACTTGTCACGGTCAAATTCACGGACCAATTGGGATATGATGTCTTTCTGTAGCCCATAGAAGTATGCAGTTTTAAACTCATTGGAATTTGAGTCAAAAGATACATCAAAGCGAGAGAATGCTCTTTTTGAGTCTTGTAAAAATTGGCGAGGGGATGTATTAGGTCCAGCAGTAATTGTGTACGCGACTTTCTTTGCCTCCTGCAATGACTGAAAAGGAGAAAAATGACGCCTAATTTCTTTTTCAAACTCCAGCCATGTCATATTCTGCTGTTCATTTAATCCCCTTATGATGCTGGCCGTCGGGGCATCTAAAGTTAAATGAAAATATTGTCTGTACTGTTCCCTAGGTATCTGGAGTGCTTTAAAAATGTCATGTACCGCTTCTAAGTGATCCTCAATGCAGCATTCACCTCCCTTTTTAAATGGTTTGATCAGGGCTTTAATGGATTTCATTATTTTTATGGGGCTACTTGTTGCAATGCATGGAATTGCACTATTTTGTGATTCAATCCTGTTTTCAGGTGTATGATATTGGTGGCTGCCCCCAATGGGAGTATCAAATCCCCTAAGGGCGCTGCAACCAAGTTCAGTCACCGGCCCAGTCACTGGAGCACTAGCTCTTTGGGCAGAGCTAGAATTCACCTCCACTCCATTGAAGGTGGTACCCTGCCGCCTCTCCTGGGACCTGGGAATGCACATTTGCTGTTCTAAGTCCTTACACTTTTTAAGGAGTCTGTTGGCTTCATCATGCAAATAATTATTTTCATCACTCATTTTATTAATCGCCTCCTGCATATCGCACATTTGCATTTGGCATTCATTGAACTCTTTATTTCTCTTGTCTCTTTCTTGGATCATTTTAATCATTTCTTGTTCTGCACTTTGGAGATCACCTTCTTTTTCGCAATGTTCTTTTTGTAAAATCTGCATTTCTGAAACAACCTCATCTTTATCCTGCCTAATGTGATCCACTAAGGCTTTTAAGTGTGTCAATTCTTGCTCACTATCTTCAAATTGTTTCTTGCTTTTGGATAACTGAGTATCAAAGTCTCTGCATTTTAATTGCATGTCTTTTTGGCATATATCCAATTCTGCTCTCAACATTTCCTGATTTTTACTTGCCCCATCTAATTCAGTCTTTAACCTGTTAATTAGCTGAGTATCATTCTCTTGCATTCGCAGGGACTTGTTTAAAATAAACCATATTTTGCCGCATAGCCGTATTAAACAGTCTTTCTCTGCACTTTTATCGGCTGCATTCAATAATCTTGTAAGGCAGACCTGAATTATGCTGCCTTCTGCAAAAATACTGTCTAGTTTTTCTTTCTGCACCTCACCCTGAATGCGGTTACTCCATTCTAACGTGCTATTCGAAGACCAATTCCCATGTGCAAATAACTTTGCCTCTAAATATTGCACTAGATCTGAGAATGTGGTTTCCCTTTGTGACATTCTGAAATTCGTTTTTAGTGGCACACTGCTATTATAAAATGGGTTCCCTTTAATGTGCAAATGGCAGTGTGAGACACGCTTGCCACGCCCAGTAGGTACTCTATGATCACTTTCCCGGCCTGCAACGCACCATAAATATGTAGGGTATTTTGTGGAGATTTGGGGCCTGACGGTATTTTATTACCGCCGAAAAATAACTTAGCAATAATCACTCTTTGTATTCAGATTTGGCCATGTGCAACAATAATACAATGGACATGCATTATTTCAGCACCCAGACCTGCATATTTGGTATACGTGGTTGGTGTTATTTTGGTGAGCATAATTCCCTTGTTTTATTTGTGGCCCCAATGTCCAGAATCCCTTATCTTTGCTTAGATTTTTCGTGTGATCACTAGAGAGACCTCAGACCTGCATTCTAGGAATACCACATTTTCCAGTGATAGTGTTGGTGTGCCACCATGGGCGAACTCACTGACTTATTTACGACAGAGAGCTATATATGGTAGTCTTGTGGTAATTTCCACTACCTTATATACGGTAGGGAGCTATGTTCAGAGAGTCTCTCTTCCCGTTGGCTCATGTACCTCCAACGAGCTATGCTACAGTCACTCACAATTATTCATACTGATTCTGACATGCACACATCTGTCTTAAAATGACCATTGCACTGTTTAAAAATCTCCCCACATCATCAGCATTGTAATGGTAAACAATAAACATCACCCGTCTGTTTTCAAATATTTTTCTGTATTATAAAAGTTGTATTTAAACACGATATCATTCTTTACAGAAATAAAATGGTACAGTCAAAGCATTGTCTGTGACACACTGCAAAGAGAGTGGCGGAGAACAGAACTCAAATTGCAACATTAGCACTTGATTAAGACACGCACAGGAATCCTACACTGACTGCATATTACCGTACACACTCAGCTCCCACACTTCTCATTACCTTATCTTTTTAGTTGTTCTCTTTGGCTGTTCTCTTTGTGAATGTGGCTCCCTTGGATTAACTCCAGCAAAAAGGAACGCTTGCCTTCTCAAACCGGGGTCATTGCCTGGAATTCTCAGCTTTTGCAGATAGGAATGCCTCAGCCAGTGGAAAGGTCCTTCTTTCAGCTCTCCCCAATCTCGACTGCAGCAGGACACAGGAATCTGCATTCAGTCAGGAGCCCCACAGCCAGGTCTTCTCCCCAGTAGTGCAGAAAATGTCTGCCTGTCTTTTTCCCTGATACTGCCCACTAAAACTTTCCTCTCAGCCCTCTGTATGACGTGTCCCAATGAAATCCATCATCTCTCATCCTCCTACTCTTCAACAATAGCTTCGCTTATACATTTGCAATTGTTGCAAATCTGACTTCCTTCTTCCTGCAGTTACTGTGCACAAAAACACGGAGCATCAGGCAGAGAAGAGAAGAAAAAAAAATCTGCACACGCATTTAAATGGTTTTCAGGGTATGCCTAATTCTGCAGTGGAGAACACATTTTATTAGTGGGTTATGTTAAATAAGGTTTTATTAGTCAGGTTAATTGTTAATAGGTTAGCTGTTAATTTTCAAATGTGTCTCTCGCACCATAGGCATTTCAGGTGAAAAATAGTGTGCATTTTTAAATGAGCATGTTTGCTTTTAACTGTAAAATAGATTTGCATCTTATATGTTAAAATCGTTTTTGACTGAATAGCCTGTCTTTCCTTGTTAATCTGGTAACCCATATAGCAATGCACCGCACCCTTGTGGTGGTGGTGCTGCAAAAAAAATGTGCTACTTGTGCAGTAGTGCTGTACTCTGTGCTGTTTGCTACCTGTGTAGTAGTGCTGTACTCTGTACTGTAACACGCCAAATATCCTTACAAACCGCAAGCATTTCAAGCACCCAGCTACCTCAGGGTTGGGTGCACGATACAAATATGAAACACATACAAAATACAAAAAAAATGGCCAGCAGGAACTGGCTATGTGGTGAAGTTTATCAAAATAAGGATAGGTTTGTCTGTGGCTACAGCCTGAAGTGCTACAAAGGATTCCATCAACAGATCGCTTTGACTATCGCTGCATACACTCTCAGACAATGCTAATCAGCAGATAGTTACCAAGCACACTGAACCAGGTGCCCACGTCGTCACAAGGCCACCCCTTGAAATCATTACTCATCCTTACTTGCAACCATAGTGGGACACGTTATTGTGATTAGATGCGGCCCGTATTTCCACAACCTTGCAGAAATGACTGGCCCACAATCCGCACACATTCAGAAAGACTTTAATAGAGAGTTGAATTACGTGTCGGATGAGTTCTAACAATAAAAATTGCATCAAGAATCGTTTTTAAGTCTGCTTCATTATGAACCCGTTGGCCCTTTAAGCAAGGTAACACTTTATTGGACGGATGGGGATGCAGAATTTACTCTTACACTAATAATAAAACTGACTCCGAAAGTTGGTAAAACATAACTGTTTTAATATCAATTGTCTAAATCAGGGAGTACAACAGACATCACAGACTTCTCATAGCAAATCTCTCAACATTTTACATGAAAAAATACACTTTACAGCAAAAACTCATCATCATTGATGTCATACTATGTGGCAAACTAAGAAAATGTATCTAGGATTGTAGTTGGTCTACGGGCAACATCTAGGTATACTTTCTATGGGGGATAGGATAACGATTGGGTCTCTATAGTCAGGTGGACAACTATGCCCACCCCTAGTCATCTTCGTTTTCCTCAAATGCACAATGTTTCATTGGCTCTCAAACGTTATGGCTATTTACTACATGGCCCTCTATTATTGGTTGTCATTCTTGTACCCTTCTGGAATATTCAACTCACTAGGAGCACTCATCTGGTACCCCTAGGTGCTTGTGGGTGGACCTGTTCATGCCTCCCCACCCAATTAGCCCATCATCCATCATCACTCCTGCTGTCTGCCATTCAAATTGTCTTTGCACTCAGACTTGCAAAGTATCACTGTGGCTGAGTTTAGAAGGGAGTGTGAGCACGTTCTTATCTTCTTATTCCTATAACTTTTGGGTGGCTTATAACTTCGATCTACCTGGACGAATCCTCAACAAACTTTGCAAAAAAAGTATATGGCCCACTCTGAATTTTTATGCAATGTTTGGTGAGGTTTGGTCTTTTTTCCCATGGACTGAATAGAGAAAAAACTTTGCTCATGCCTACAGCCCAAACCGCTGGACGTATTTTAAGCAAATGTGCATGCTTTTGTAAATTTGGTGAAAATCCGTCCAGTACTTTTTTTAAAATGACCAAAAAGTGGGTCTTAAAAAATGTGTGATATCTGTGTCTGCTCTGTGGACACACTTCCCTGTTCGCTCCGCGGACAGGACACCGATTGGCTTAGAGGGCAATGTGGTGTCCGCGGACATCGGATGCGACCGCTGATTGGATGGTGAAAAGCGTGAAGTGCGTCAGATTTTTGGAAACACCCGCCATCTTGGATTCGCGGACAGCGGCTGTTATCCACGGACATGGCGGTACAAACATATTAAAAAACACAACATTGCACTTGTCAAACTTATTTAAATAATATCTGGGGAGGTGAGGGATGATGAGGATGGGACTGGATATGGCTGAAAGAAGCAAAAAAATGGACAGTTTTGCCAGAAAAGTCCACAAACAGTTCGGATGTTCGCGAACAGTCCTGAGAAGTTCGGGGACACTTCAGATGTTTGGGGGCATTTTTTGGATGGCATATACCTTTGGCACCACTCAATGAAACTGTATGAAACTTTGCAATTATATTCCCGACCTAATTCTGAATGTGTTTGCAAAGTTTGGTGGGATTCTGTCAAGAGGGGGCAAAATTAGAGGGGTTTCTAAAAATAATGTAAAGGTTTTTAAATGAGGTGCCATTTGATAAATGTACACTTAATTTGGCAAACTGATAATAGATCTAGATATACATGTTTGTGCGAAGTTTGGTGGGATTGTTTCAAGAGGGGGCAAAATTAGAGGGGTGGTCACAAAATAATGTAAAGGCTTATAAATGAGGTGTCATTTGATAAATGTACACTTAATTTGGCAAACTGATAATAGATCTAGATATACATGTTTGTGCGAAGTTTGGTGGGATTTTTTCAAGAGGGGTCAAAATTAGAGGGGGGTCTCAAAATAATGTAAAGGCTTATAAATGAGGTGCCATTTGACAAATGTACACTTAATTTGGCAAACTGATAATAGCACTAGATATTAATGTTATTACGAAGTTTGGTGGGATTTTGTCAAGGGGCAAAATTAGAGGGGTGGTCACAAAATAATGTAAAGGCTTATAAATGAGGTGCCATTGGACAAATGTACACTTAATTTGACAAACTGATAATAGATCTAGATATACATGTCTGTGCGAAGTTTGGTGGGATTTTTTCAAGAAGGGTCAAAATTAGAGGGGGGTCTCAAAATAATGTAAAGGCTTATAAATGAGGTGCCATTGGACAAATGTACACTTAATTTGGCAAACTGATAATAGATCTAGATATACATGTCTGTGCGAAGTTTGGTGGGATTTTGTCAAGAGGGGGCAAAATTAGAGGGGCGTCGCAAAATATTGTAAAGGCTTATAAATGTGGTGCCATTTGACAAATCTACACAAAGGTTTGCAAAAAGATTATAGATCCAGATAGACATGTTTTCATAAAGTCTGAATGGATTTTATTTTTTGACAAGTGTTATAATGTAGGTACAAAAAATAGTAATTTACCTTTGGTGACTGAGGTGTAGCCTGTGGCCATGGGCAGTGTCCAGATTGTCCGGGTCATGGAATAAGGTCATAATCCGGACAATCAAACTACTGGCCATAACCACAAGGGACAACACGTGGGGTTAAAGTGGCCATGTCCACCTGGGACTGGCTTTGTGGTAAAGTTATTCAAAATTGGGATAGGTTTGAAAGGGAAGAAAAATGTGCTTGTTGTTATATGGTCATAGGGTTCTCTTTTCGCCGTCTGCAGGCTGCCATAGAAAGTGAAGAGGGGCCCTGTACGAACCCCTCCTTCCCTTTCCATGGTGGCTGTCTTGGGAAAGGATTTTCCTTCCTACACTGGATGACGCAGTATTTCTATCTGTTGGTTTGTTTTAGATTTTTAGGGCAGTTAGATACCTGTGGGTGTATTCTAACTGTTTATTTCTTGTTACATTTTAGTCGTTTTCATTTACCTGTTTGCTTGCTGCAGAATCTTGGGGCACTTAGATACCTGTAGGCGTATTCTAACTGTTCATAGTTTTGAAGTTGAAGTTTTGTTCATGTCCATGCACAGATGAGTTATTTAATTTTGATTTTAAGAATATTAAGTAAGCGTTTACAAGATTTGCTGGTAATCTCTGTTTTAGAGTAATGGTAGTATCATTACATTCAAACCATCTACATTTCTTTTTTTTATATGCAGTGTAGTGACCTGCATTGGTTGTGGCTCCTGCATGGTAGAATATACCGATTGTTGTGAAGGTTTTCTTACCAAGTGATACTTGACCATGTGTGAATCCAGTCAGCTTGCAGTTGTTTTTGGTACCATCTGCATTGTAACGTAAAAGCATTACTATTATGTATTTACTACGTGTCTGTATTTGTAAGGTGGAGCGATTAACTGAATTGCAGGTAGTAAATAATCTGCTATGGTTTGCATTTTGTACAAGTTGCTGAAATGAATGGATTCACAGTTAGGTATGGATACATATAGAAAGCGTTCATTAGGAACTTCTTCTTGTACCACATGGCTGCAAAGAGTGCATGTATGTTTCCGCATGTATGAAATCTGCAAGATTTCATTTATTGGTATGTTTTTGTTTTCTAGAACATTAGAATTTCTTGTGGATCTTCTTGTGAGTTTATAGTGAATTTGACCATTATAGCACAGTAATCCAATTCTTGCCTTATTCCAGAAACATTGTAAGTGTTGTCAGGATTGTTGGTTACTTTTATATGAAGGACTAACATTTGCAAACACAATCTGTACCATGTAAGTAAATGTTGTCAATAATTGGTGGTAATTGGAATAGAATATTTATTGCTATATTTGCTTAGCAATTTACACCAGTTGTATTTAAAAATTTGAATGGACCTGAAAGTTCTGTGTCCACGTCATTTGTTTGGAGTGTGTGTTGCTTCTTTGAAGAGGTAGTTGAGTTACTTTGAGCAGTACATTCTTCTTTGGTTGTGGCCCTTGATGAAGTATTAGCTTATTTCACTTTCTTTGGAGGAATTGATGTGAGATCCTGCATCGTTTCAGTCTGAAGTACTTTTCTTTTACAATGTTTTGCTTTCTGCGGAACAGGATATGTTTTTTATTGGGGGGTAGAGTGAACACAGTCTATTGTATTCTAGAATGCACGGAATATCAGCATTTACTTTACTTGCATCAAAGTTGATTAGAAATAGTCCATCAAGTGTACGTACGCGTGATAGAGCTACATAGCTCATGCCTTCTTTAAAGATTGTGCTACAATATCTATCAATGCTTTATCTAGGGTAAGACCTTGTGATTTGTGAATGGTGACTGGGTATGTTAGAGTTAGAGAAAATTGTTCTCTGCGCACACATATGTCTTTGAAAAGAAGGAAGTGGGCTGTTGAGCGTCCTATCCTTTTAACTTCTGATAGTTTGTCAAAGAGAACATTGACAAACTGAATGTTATTGTCATGTGGGTATGTTTGAAAATCAACAACTCTACCAAGTGTTCCATTAACTAGTACTTGCTCCACATCAAGGTTACTTTGAAGCATTACTCTACAGTTTAAAGATAATTTTAATATTTTCTCCAAACTCGCTGTGTTAGAGAAAGAGTTTTCCAAGGGATTTAGTCTTGTTGTGGCTTGTTGACACATGGGTAGTGTCATACGATGTACGTCCAGTTTGTCTTTGGAGCAAAATTATTAGTTGCATTTCTTTTTTCAACATTGTTTCTTTGAATTGTGTACAGCTTGTAAGAGTTGGCATCAAGGACATAGTGTTTACATTTGTGTGTACTAATTGTTCCATGACATCAGTAGCACATGATTTATGGCCATAGAGTGCATGGATGTGCCTGGATTTTAATACAGATTGTGCTTCATGAGATAGTATACCAACTCTAATGCTTTTTAAAATGTTGGCGTATGTGAGATCTGCAGACTAATTCATGTTTTCAGTTAATTCTCTGTATTGGAAATGTTGCCAAAGGTTGACATTTCCTATGCTGACAAGAGTTTTATGGCACAGTTTGTGCCCTAGGGTTTTATAAATAGGTTTACCTTTCAGTGGTGTTAATTGAAGATCTTCGAAAACAATAATGTGTTTTCCTCCAAAGAGTTCTTCGTAGTCTGTTTTGAGGACCTCTTGTAATCTGAGGTGAATAAAAGCCAACATTAGGTTAGCGACCATGCTCATCTCATCTATTAGAAGCATTTACATTTGTTTGAAAACTCTGCGTAGTTCCATTGCAGCTTTTGTAGAAAGTTTGTAATAGTCTAATTTGTTTTGGTGTTCTACTGGAAGGAGTAGTAATCAGTGTAAAGTGCCACTTCCTATGTTGTAGGCAGCTAAACCTGTGGCGGCAGTTACAACAGCTGACAGTTTGTTGTTTGTCTATTGTTTGAGGAACTTGCTGATGATTTTGATTAAGAGTGTTTTGTCTGAACCCAGCTTGACCACTCACATATAGCAGTATAGGTTTATAGTCTTGGTAGGTACAGTTTTTACTTTCATGTTGCACACCATATTCAATTTGTTTTTTTACTTCTTGGAAAATGCTACGCTGCTCATTATTTAGTTGTGATTTCAGTACAGCAAAGTCTTCTGTAGATTGCTCACATTGAAACATGGTGTATTCTACTTCTGTCATAGCTAATTCTGCCTCATTTGCTATTAGTGGCTGTAGAAGTTGTTTTGGCTTCTTGTTATAGAAGGTTGACTACTGTCAGGAGTGTCCACATCTAGTTGGACCTGGAGTTCTTTGTGTTGCTGTTCATTGTGCAACATTGTTTGGTACTGTGTAAAGTTTACGTTTGTTATAGTCCTTTTCTTTGCTTTGAAAGCGTCTTCATAGTAGTCATAGGTATCTAGTAAATCTTCTTTTCTCCATGGTTTAAAAAGTTGTAGCAGGGACATGTAATACAGTTATTTATGTTGAGGAGTTTTTAATGACAATTTGATATGATTAATTAAGCTTCATTTGGTAAGTTTCACTAAACTGCCCTTGCAATTCGCCAATCTGTATCTACCTTTCTTTTCATCTGGTTTAATATTATTTTTGTATGTGAAGTTTTGAGCTAAGTGGTATAGCACATGATTTCCAAAGTGGTACTCCAGTTTGAGTAGTATGTGTCTAGTAAATTGTTTTTCAAAATGTCTTGGCTGTTGGGATCATTTTTGGCTATTATTTCTATGTCCTCATATCATTTGAGAACTCTTTTTCTAGATTTAGAAGGACCAAGACTTAGCCATACTATATTTTCAGATTTTCCATACAAGGCAGTACCGGTTAAATGTTCTGCAGCTTCATAGCAGCCACATTCTCTATGAGAGAGCATTTTTATGCCTAAACTGTACAATTTCTGTGATAGTGTTTTGTCAGATGATATGTCATCCCAGAGGTCGTGAAGCTCTGTTTTGTCTGCTTTGTTAAGAAGGCTGTGACATATCGTGCAACTGCAGTGAAATTGTGTGCAATGTACTGCACATCTATGTTTGCATTCCATAGGAGGGCAATGATTGCATTGTAATCATTGATGTATTTTGATTCTTCTGTTCTTTTTATGTAATATGTGTTCTTAGGTGATTTACCTTTGACACTATGTCTAACTGAAGACATTAAGTTGTTCACTTGACCTGTTGTTGAAACTGGTCTAGGGAAAGCGAAGCCGCATTTGGTGTAGTATTTCTCTTTGTTTTTATATTTGCAACAACAATATTTCCCACATTTGTTTCTTTGAAATTGTAAAATTTTTGCATGAAGATCCGTATGTGTTGTTTGTGAAGGGATTTCACAAGTGACATATTTTTGGATGAACTGCAAAACAGTGGCATCACTGTCCTGACCAAATATAGGAGCATCTTTATCCACAAAAGCATGTGGATGTGTGGTGCTACTCTGGCTTGGTATTCTTTTCTCCAAAAGAAGTGTTGCACTTCTCTGAGGGGAGGAAATGTTTTATTACAAATGAAGTGTAGCATAGCAATGAAGCGAAAATGGAAATATCTTGATACATTTACAGGAACCAGAGAGCAGGGTACTCCTGTTTTTTTATATCTATGTTTGTTTTGTTTTTGATTGTTATGCGTAGGAAATCGTGTAAATCTTTCCATGCATATCCTCCACAACTTAATGTCACAAACAAAGCGGGTGGGTAACGTTTCTTATCATAAAGAGTACATCTCTGTGACATCAGAACCAGTATTCTTTTGTACCACGCATGTTTGCTAAAAAATTTGTAATGCTTGACTGTAAAATCTCATCTTTTTCTTGCACTTTTTGTAGTAATTCCATAGCTGACATATTTTGAAAATGGGTACCTGATTTCAATGTGTGTGCAACTCCGTAGCATAGAGTTGCTAGTTCACTTTCAAAGATAAGGTGGAATATGTATTCCACGTTTTGTCTGAATCTGGGGTCTTCAGAATACATTCATAAAGAGCGGTATTCTGATGCTGTTATTTGTGCGGGTCTATCGTCGTAACTTTCTCCTTTTCCAGTAGAAAAGAATAGAGGAAACGCACATGCTTCTATTCTTTTTTCCCATATGCTGATTGGAGATCCTTTGGCTAGTCGCATTTGGTACGTTTCCAGTGCATCATCTATGGTGTCTTTAGAGTTTAATGGATGAATTGTATAATGGTCTAAAATATTGGATTCTGTAGCAGTATCTAGAAGTTGAAATTTACCCATTTCTGATGACTCTCGAAATATTTCAGTGGTTTCCCTCAGGTTTTCTTCAATAGTAATTTCTTTGTAGTATTCATTGTTGTCTTTTAGATATTGAAGGGCTTGTCTAACTTTATGTAAGGCCAGGAGTTGTTGCCATTTTTTTGAGTCTTTTGTAGGTACGCCATTTACTGTGATAATTAAAGATTGATCTATTGGACGTTGCACTTCCAGAGTGTGAACATTTTCTTTGAGATCTAATGGCAAATAAACTACTTTGCCACAAATGCCTTTCACTAATTCAGAGGGAGGTAATGTTTCTGTTTTTGGTTGAAGGTGTATTATTGCTTGAAATGGGTGCACTGTTTTAATTATGATAATCTCATATTAGTTGAGTTGATGCAGGGTTTTGGTAATGGGAATAATTCCAAGTTATTTGTGATAGCACATGAAAGGTGTTTGGTTGTTGTCAAGTTTTTTAAGTGCAGTAACTGCAAAGTATTAAGGGGTCAGTATTCTCGTATTTGTTTTCTGCTATAAGATAGAGAGCTAATTGGAACCATTTGGAATCTTCATTGTCTTCTATTTTGTATGTTATGTCTACAGTTTGTGTGCTATTTTTATAAAAAGTCTTGCAGCAACATACACACACATGGTTTGGTACTTCAGCGGATGTACTTTTAAACTTTAGTATTTCTTTTTTGTATGTGTGTAATGGAAGGTTGCCATCTGTATAGTTGATGCTAGTCTGTTTTAAAGCTATTGCATTTTGTAAGTGGCTTTCACTTCCAAAATATTTTCTCTGGATATGCTCTATTTCTTCGAGTAGTTGTTTGCTGTACCATGTAGAAGATTGTTATTTAAAATGGCTAGTGCTAAAGCAGGACTTTTGGCACAGTATAGTTTATGGACAAGATTTCTTATAGTTGAATGATGTGTTGATATCATTTTCATATGATGGAAGGTGGTTTTGCAAATATGTCCAGAAATGCAGGCTAATGAGTTTCCTTGTAGTCCTGTGAATTTGCGCACTGGACAGGAGTTCATATTTTGTAGTATTTTCATTTTGAATTGGTCTTTGCCTTTCACATACTGATTGAGGAACTGGTGTAAAGATTTGAAATATTTTTTGGCAATGTTACACATAGATGTGCACGGCCATTTGTAGACTGGACGTATTGGTTCAGTGGAATGGAGAATTGATACTGAGTTTTCTTTGGATATTTTTGTGAGCAGCATTTCTTGTTCCATAATGGTATTAGTACATTTTTCATACCCTCGTCCACTGCTATGTATGGCAATTTGGTTTATTTGCTTTTGTTTGTATGCTTCTTCACTGAAATACAGTTCTGTGCTCGTGGTGTGACTCCATTCAACTCCACAGATGTTTGTGATGCTATCTTTGTTGATATTCCGTTTATTGAGAAGTCTTTTTTGTAATTTAGTACTTAGTTTTGTTAGTGGTTTTATTCTGTTTAAAACTAAAATAAATAATTTCCTTTTGAGAAGGATTGCACTCTCTATGAGAGCTTCTACGATTAATTTTCTACGGTAGGTTTTAAGGGTTGTGCGTGACTGCTCTCCTGGTTTTATACGTTTCTGAAGGACTCTGTGGCGGAACATTTTTTGTAAAATAATGTTTTGGTATGCTTACTTGCCGCTACATCAAGATTTATAGGTAGAGTGTTAGCACTAGTGGTAGCTGCAGTCTTGTTAATCACTTTCTGTTTCGTTTTACATTTTGAAAGAGGAGGACAAGTTTCTGTACTGGAAGTTTGTTTTGTTTCGCTTAATGACTGTATTAGCTGTTTTGTTTGAACTTTTTGTACACATTCTGCTAGAGTTGGATGCCTATTTTGGAGCGTTTTATTTTGATTTTGTTTACTTTTGCGTTGCTTTCTACTGAGTTGATTATTGGTAGGCATTCTTTGCGGTCTGTTGGAGAAAAAAAGAAAGTGTGGGTTGGGATCTTGTGCAGTGTATGTGTGCTCTGTGCATGAGTGTCTGAGTATGATGGTAAGGATGTATGTAGAGGTGTGGGATTGTACAATGGGCTGCTACATAAGGTTGGGAAGGATATTCTTGTATTTGTGTGTTACTATACTGGTGTTCAGATGACAATACAAAGTATGCAGCTGGTGAGGGGAAGGACTAATAATGAATCTAATGTTTCAGCGTTAATACAATTGTTTGTTCTACAATTATAGAATTCTACAGTGTTTGAGTAACAGTTATAACATTATGGCAGTATTGCACTTACTTTTATAGATGTAAAGAGTAGGTTTCTTCTGAGTTCTCGCTCGTACTTTGGACGCTGCTGCTTTTCAGGAGAGTGGTCTTCACTGCAATTGTGAAAGAAAGAAGTTAGTAAACATGTGGGTTAATAGCATTGTTGTTAATGTAGACAGGGATGTCTTTTTTTTGCAGTAGTAGTGCTTTATGATAAATGTGCATAGCATGTACATGCACTTTACTTTGCCTATGTGCATTCTGTATATTGTACTTAGAATCGTTTAGTTGAACTCGCTTTACAAATGAGTGCAATAGTAATGGCATAGAGCACACTAGGCAGTGTTATTGGATGTTAGGAGATAGAAGAAATAATTGTATGCTCTTTTTTGCTTTTTTACAGGGTAAATGGCATGAACTGTACTGAAAAGCAAGCCATGTATGCATTTGGGAAGGTGTGGTAAACATAGCAGAAGGATTTTATGGGGTCAGCAGCTAATTATTCAGTAGGTAATTACCAAACTACTGGGTGATTCTGTGGTGCTTGGAGATGGGAGAGTCTGAAATAAAGTAAGGGTTGCAAGTAAGGTTCTGGTGCTTGTGTTGCAGACTGAAGGGAAGGGGGAGCCTTTATATGTCTTGCTTTACAACACTGTACATAGTTGTAGATGATGTGATAGACATGACTGCACCTGTGTATAGTTGAATGCTGTTGTAAATTCTAGAACGGAATGGACAACCAGCTGAAATGAGAGAACTGTCTATATTGGAAGAACAGTTGTAGAGGCATTTTCATTTTATAACACACTAGAAAGCCTTCTTCTGTAGTTATACTGTTATTTCTCCCATCTTTTAACATGAAATGACACTTTGTTGGATAGCTGAGTGTGTTGTGTCTGATTACTATTATAATAATTTCTAATGGAAGTTCAAATGATAGAATGTATGTGAAATATGCAGAATGTATAGAACGGAAAATGTATGTACATCCTATGCACTATAATGTATTAAATGCCATTATGGTTTAAATGTTGATAAATAGGTGGCAGCGGTTACACAAATGATGGAATGAATGAAGAAAATAGCAGTTTGCACAATGCAGTTAATAATATGGGTAAATACATTTTGGAGAGCAGACAGCTTTGCAAGTGACGCTTGATCATAGCAGACAGGAGAAATGACAGTAAGCTTGTTTTACAGGTTATACAGGGTAAGTGACACTTACTCTGTTTATATGCATTTACACAAGAGATGTACATGTACTGTGCAGAAAATATTCATACCTGTAGTTTGTGTTCATGCATGTGGATGTGCATGAATCTGCAAGTAGAAATGTTGGAGAGTTTACTAGTAGTTGATGTATGTGCTTTGCAGTCACAGCCCAATTGTACTCAGAGTGATCAACAGTACATCTAAAGTGCTGAACTGTGATGATGGAGTTAGATGTAGAGTTCTTGGATGTGATTGGTGGAGGGTTGTGCGACTGCTTAAAAGTAGCCAATGAGGAAATGGTGCAGAGAGTGAAGTGGAAAGGGTAGAAGGGCTGCCCCAGTGTTACGTGCTCCGCGGACTCAGCGGCTGTTCACGGACATGGCGTGCCACATCAGGGGTTTCTCAGCAAATCCAGCATGGAAAGGGGACTGTAGGGATTAGCCAATGAGGTGTTGAAGTTCTGCTTTGTATTGAGAGAGACTGTGTATAGTGATGATGGCAGAGTTGGAGAAAGTCAGGATGTTGGTGCTTGGAGATATCTTTGTGAATGGTTTGGAGCAGTATGCGGAATGTAGGAATGTGCCAAACAATTTTGATGTAAAAGGAGTGGAGGTGGTGTGGATGTCACACCCTCTCTTGTACACACACCTGTTAATACTGTCACTCCTGCTATTGCCCAGAACTCTGAAATTACTATAGCTCCCCCCGCTCCCTCTGTCCCATCTCATTCCCCTTTCACAATCCGGCACTCAAGTGGGCCTCCTGATGACTCGCATGCATATGCATGCCTCACCCGCAACAGAACGCTCTCCAGGTTGGTTCCTTTTTTGCATTGGCAGCTTCCTTGAGGCCTTGGTTATTGGCGGAACGCTACTATGCTTCTGTGTCGCGTGACCAGCGCTGTGTGCTCACGTGATCTGGGGATCCGCTCACGTGATGCGGCAGCACATCATGTGACGGGAAGTAATGCCAGAAGCGCGAGTATTTAAACACGGCTCTCCCTGTACTAGCTGCTTCACAGCTGTTCTTTGCAACCTGTTTGGCGCTACGTGTTCCTTTGGATTTCTTGACTCTTTTTGGATTTTTGACCTCGGTTTGCTTACTTGGACTTCGCTTGGATTACCTTACTGGCTTTGTTACATTGGATTTGCCTGTGCTTTGAACTCGGACTGCTCTCTGGACTACAACACGGATTTCCCTTTTGCATCTGGTTTTCTTTGGAACTTCTTGCTTTCAAGCTCCACAGCTATCAAACTATGTTCTTGTCATCAGGTGGTTCTCACGTCATTATTGGGACTACAGTCTATCTGCCCACGTGAGTCCCGGACCCTTACCTCATAGGTTCATCGCCTTTCTCCTGACACCTCTGGTAAGACCTTTTTCACGATATTTTGGCACTGTCATTTGCTGTCATTTGCTTGGTACTTAATCAGTATTTTCTTGCAGCGGATTAGGGTCCCAGAGGTTCGCGGTTCCGGAGTTGACCATCTCCACCTGTGGCCTCAACGGTCGCACAGGGAGTGACTTTGAGTTCTCTCTGTCTGGCCTTTTGGGACAGAGGACTCTTCTGCCTACACGACATTCAAGTCTCAACAGTGGAGCACTGTTCCTGGTTTCAATTTGCAGGCAATTGTAGATGTTTGTCAAGATATGGCTAGGGTTAACAGTCCACAAATGGTTGTCCTGCACTGTGGTGCTTTGCATTTGGGTTATGTCAGTGCCTCTTCTTTGTTGGATGATCTGGAAAACTTGGTTCAGGCGGTAATGAAACTACTTCCAAATGGCAAGGTAATTTTTTTCTCATTTGATACCTTGGGCAATATTGGACAATAGTTCTGTTTATTTGTCCTCAGCAAAATGTTGCTAGGTGTTTAATCAACCAAGGCATGCTTGCTTTTATGACTAGAGCTGGCATGTTCTTTTGCAACAATGACAACATTGACTCAGGTAATGTTGATTACTTTAAAGAAGATGGCATGTCTTTATCTCTAATGGGAAATGACATGCTGTTTTGGAACATAAGGATTGCTTTGGAGAAGCTAATGTGAAGATTTCTGGAGGAAAATAAGGGAAAAAAATACAAAATAAAAGGTGTTTCTGAAGCATCTTCAAAAAAACCAAAAAAAGGTTTCTTTTCAGAGCCAACCTCAAAGGGGAAATGGGGTACACTATTTAACTTTGCATTCCCCTCTCTCAGATTTTTCGATTTGTTCATGCACACCGCGGTTGTCCTCGGACAGTGCGTATTACATACAGGGATTTTGAGGTTGAGAGGCATGCACATGAGACTTAGGAGAGCAAGGGATTGGTCAACAAGGTTTACTGGGTGTGATGTGTAAGGAGAGACTTTGTCAGAAAGTCTTTTCCCTGAGAGGAGAGCAAATAGCTCTAGCTGTGTGTTTCAGAAAGCAGATTGTCTGGATTTTGGGAGATTTGTGGATAAATTGGTTGCATGCAGATTACTGTGGAGTGGTTGCACATCTTGGATTCCCTCATGTGGAAGTACAAAGACATGGAGTGCGTGGAATGAAGTGGCTGGATTTGGTACCTCTTTGTGCTACTTTGGTGGCACAGTGTCATCCAGACGTTATTATTATTCATTGCGGAGGGAACAGTTTAGGACATGTGTCTGGAATCTCTTTGCAATTTTTAATGAAAGAAAGGCTTGGCAAAGTAATGTACATGTTTCCAAACTCCAGAGTAATGTTTTCCCATATTGCGCAGAGACAAATGTGGCTGTTTCGTCTTCATTTGGTATACAAATGGAAAAAGCGAGGAGGAATGTCAACAAGGCTGTCTGTGCCTTTTTGAGAGATGTTGTCATGCCATCTTTTCACAATGAAAACATTATGTTTTGTAGTACACACATTTTTCGCAGAGATGGAGCACATCTTACTTTTGCTGGCAATCAGATTTTTCTGTGAAATATACAAAATGCATTACGACCGTTTTTGGAATTACAGAAATCCACTTTTCAGTAGGTGTCGACCATTTGAAGTTTTCGAATCACAAAAAAACATTACAAAAAGGCTCTTTTCAGAGCCACCACTTGCTCCCAGAGAAAAGTACAATGGTTCTGATAGGGCAGCCCCTCCAAAAATTTTAGATGTCCGCAGACTGTCCGCGGACTTTCCAAAAATGCACAGGGCCCTGCACTATTTATTTGTCACTTCAATTTTTAAACTTTGAAAGGCGGCTCTGAAAAGGACTTTTTTATTTTAGTTTTTTGTTGTTTTATATATTTTTTTGTTTTTTTAAACACGACACACAAGGAAAGGAATGGATAGGAGGGTAAGGAAGGGACACCAACCAAGGGGATAAGAAAGGGCAGGTGGAGAGAGGAAGATGTAGGGTGTGCCTTATTCAGGTAGGTAGCAGTCCTTCTCATGCTCCCAGACTGCAGTCTCGAAAGCACTTCAAAGGTTCTCCACCCTCCATAGTACTGTGTCACAGTACATGCACAATAGTGTGACCTTCGAAAAGGTGGGGGTCAACAGCATCATGTATGGCCTGCGAGGCAGCTGGAGTGATGTATTGCCCCACAGGAGTGTCTCTTGTGGTGGCAGGAGCGGAAACGGGGGATGCTGCAGGGGAACTCTACCTACTATGTTTATCGCAAGGTACAACCTTACTAATAGCCCCACCATGGAACAACCTTATGGGTCACTTCATTGAGGTAGTACCATAGCTGTACAAACCTGGTTTGCCACGAGTGCAGCACACCTTGTTTCCATGTGCTTTTGGTACTCCATCAAGAGTGGTAAATAACCTCCACAGCCAAGATTCAAGATGAGTGCTAATAGTAGGGACTTCCACTAGCTCATCCTCTTCATCACTCTCCTCTGCATCCTCACGCCTGTTCCCCTCTGCAGTCCCTTGGGGAGGTGGTGGTGATGGAGGTGGTGGGAGTGGTGCTGAGACAGCAGTAGCACCAGCAGCAGCCATGGATGCCATCAGTACAGCTGTTTCAAATCTTGAATCTCGAGTAGCAAAAGCAAGATCAATCTCCAGTAGTGCTAGAAAGACAAAATGAGAATCAGCTCTGGGGTATGACCTTTTATAGGGGTGCAGTTGCGCGCTTCACAGGCACTTGCGATGTCCGCAGACACATCGAACACCAAGAAAGGGCTCCAAAATTTCCAAAAAGTACTAGATCACCAGGGACATTGGGCCTCAGTACGACCCTGGCGGAAGACCATGGTGCTATTAGCACCATGGTCCATGCCGGTAAGTTACCAACTCCGCCACGGAGAAAGATGGAATTACCACCCCATTACAAGGTTGGCGGGCGGTAATTCCCCCTTCCTCCATGGCCCTTCCCCATTCCCATTTTTGCCCCATAGGGCTCAATGGGAATGGGGAAGGCGGTAAGTACAGTGCCTCAAATTGCGGCACCATACTTAGCACCAAGGTCCCTTTGCGGGTCCCTACTTTAACGGCTGGTAAAACCAGCCGTTAAGGTCGGGTCCCGCAAAGGGACCTCGTAATTAGGCGCTAATGGGTTAACGGCACTGCAGCCTTTTACGGCGCTGTTAACCCATTACCGCCAGGGTCGTAATGAGGCCCATTGTCTGGGACATGTGCAAGGGTGAGCTTTTACTGAAAAATACCTTGGATTGCTCAAAAAAGCACTTTTTAAATGTTCGGGGGACCGGACACTGTTCGCGAACAAGGACCCACGCTTAGCGTGGGCGCCGTCACATGATGATGTCGCGGACACATTTGCGAATGGGACGGCTGTCCGTAGGACACCAAATGTGTGGGGTCGGTTGTGCACATGCGTGCGAATGTTCTACTGACAGTTTTCGGGTACCCTAACTAATTAAAAGTGTGGAACACAGGCTGCGGACAGTTATGGACAGCCGCAATGTTCATAGGACCCAAGAGTGTGATACTCATGTGCACGGGTGTTCTACGGAGCGTGTTCAGGTCCCTGAACAAAATAAATGTGCGTCACAACTTTGCAGACAGGCGGACGTTCTATATGTTCTACGGACATATTCATTCTGGTTGTGGACAATGTGTACAGGGAGAATGTTCTTAGCACACCTTAATTTGCATAGTTACGAAAATGCGGACGGCTTTGGTGTTCTGCGGACACCGCCATTTTGACTACGGTCAGGGCAAACAGGTATAGGGTCCTTAGGCCACCCCCATTTTGATTAATTTCGGACATCCCGACATCTTGTGTGTTCTAAGGGCACTTCCATCTTGATATCGGACAGTGCAAACAGGTATAGTGTCCTTAGGACACCTCCATTTTGGTTAGTTATCGACATCCCAGACATCTTGTGTGTCTTAAGGACACTGCCATTTTCACTGTGAACAGTGCACACAGGTACAGTGTCCTTAAGACACCTCCATTTTGGTTAATTGCGGACATCCGGGACACCCGCACTGTCCGCGGACACCCTAAATGCGATTTAAAATAAAATAAGAACAGAGGAATATAGTAACAACACACATAATATTTGGTTATTGTATAAAAATATAAAATTTATGAACGAGAGGGAGAAGCAGAAACGGATATGAATAAAAGGGAATTAGGGGTTTGTACATGATGAATGTAGGGGAGTTTTTGGGGATGGTTGGCAGGGACATGGAGAAGGAGTACAGGTACATGTGGGACAGTGATATTAATTTTTTTCTTTTATATGGTCCTCCACAATGTTTTTTAAAAGAATGAAATTTGACATTAATAGATCAATGTTTTGCTCCACACGCTGCAGATGATTTTGTAAGGTGTCTGTTTCTGTATTATTTTTCATGTCTGCATGGTCTGTTAAAAAAATTAAATATGTTAAGTACAAATATAGCAATGGTTATTAATTGGTTTATTTAGAGAAGTGTAGTGTCTACCATCAGTTTCACTGTTTTCACTAATTTTCCAGAGGAACATTTTCTTCCAGCCATTCCAAAGTACTAGACATTTCTGTGTACACAACAAAAAAACAACTTTTAGTATACCTAATACAGAAAGTTTATAAATATATAAAATGATGTAGTGCACTTACTAGTGTCTTGCTAAATTTTGCTGTTACTGCTGTGTAGGTGTGCTGTTGCTTTTTGCTGTGCATTTTCTGTGAGGTAATTCTGTTGGAGGCATATTTATTTTGTTTTGGTATATTCTATTATTTTGAATATGCTATCTAATTGGACGGTTGGTGTCTTAAATACAGTTTCCACTTCTTATTCATTATTGAATGTAATGTATTTATGTGCTGCTTTTTGAACATGTTTGCTGTTTTTATTGCATGATTCAACAAGACACACCCTGAGTTCTGGGTAGTGTTGATGTTGACCGCATCCATCTGCAGACATGCGCATATATGGATAATTTCCCTTACCTAGTGAGTCCCTCAGCAGCTTTGCTGGATTTGTACGATTTATTTTGTTCACCTTGTAAGAGTGTGAGCCCTTTTTCCCAAACTTACATGTATTTTGCTGTGTGTGTTTAATGTTTTTGTGTTCATGGACTGTGGAGTCTCACCTACTCCACAGGCAGCATCGTTTTACTATGTGTTACACAGCACCCTCAGTGCAGTGACACAGGGTTGTCTTTAAACTTCTCAACTCAGACTCCATTTTCTGGGGCTGACTACTGTCCCCCAGAACATTAAAAGTTGCCATTAACTTTCCTAGTCTCTTTTTCCACAGACCCAGTGCAAACCATCTTACATGGAGTACTGGAAAGGGTTACTACTTATCCCTATTTGTCTATCTCTCTTGGAGCATTGATTTGCTCTCTTTCCATTAAGACTTGGCTGGTGGCAGTGTTAACTACCCTATTTTTCCTACCGCGGTTATCTTAAATAACCATGGTATTGTTTTAGGCTATCTTGGTAGCCTCAAACTTAAACTCGCTTCACCATATTGTTTTTAATATTGTTCCAGCCGGGTTTAGTTGCCATTTCTTTTTGGAAAAGTCTTTCTCGTGTTCGTCTCTATGCACCAAACCCGGTTTGGTTCCTTTGTTCACTGTCTTTTTGCAGGCTTTTTCACAGAAGCCCTGCTTTAGGCGTCTGAAAGTCTGGGTAGGCAGGATGTGAGGGAGGGGTTTTAGGACCCCTGCCATGGGTTCCTTTGGTAACCCAAGTCGCACTCCTGTTTGATTGGCTGGGTGACTGCCCCTGCCAGGACGGCCACCTTGCTGTGTGATTGACAGCCAGGTTGTTTGAATGGAGGAAAACTGCATAAAAAGCAGGTCTCTGGGTCTGAAAGAGCACAGTCGCCACTGGAATGAGAGAGCCGAAGAGGAGCTGACAGAAGAGGACCCCTACAACAACTGAACCACCAGGTGAAGCCCTGCTGCAGGTCCGAATCTTCAGACTCCAACGACAGAGAGGATCTTCCAAGAATCTTCATCCCTTGAGCTGGTGGGACCAACCAGTTCACCCAAACTCCAAGCCAGGACCGCCTCTGCTGGCCAAATTCGCTGTACAGAGCTACAGTGGGTGGATAGCCAGAAAGGTCAGACCCTGCTTGGGTTTTGACGAGTGCACCTATTATTCATTGCTTTGCTCTGCTGCTAGTTTCTTCTCTGGGTGGTCTTCCTACTTCATGTCAGTCCAACAGTCGCTTCAGGAACCGTGAGCCTGCTGGAAATACCAGGAACGTCCGCCGCAGCTACAGCTTCTTCTCAATTTAAGTTACTGTTCAACATCCGGTTGTTCGTTTCGTCCAGCCGCGGTGGAAAGGTGTGGAACCTTCCACCAATCTCAGGGCTTGTCATTCTCTTCTCTTTAAGCTAACTTTTCTGCTGACCAACTGCGTTCTGATCTCTTGGCAAAGAAATAACTGCAAACTCCCCTGAACTGTGTGATCTTGTACAAAAGACTTATGTCCTATTGACTTTGGCCCTAAGCCTTTTGTATCTGATCTCTTCACTGTAGTTCCTCTTTCTAGATTGCCCTACTTACTTACCTGTTGGTACAGTTCCATTTCTACCTAATGTTGTCTTTCCCTCCCTTTTAAATTAACAGAGTGCCATTTTGCTCCCACTTCATTTTGTGAGCTTAACTTGTCTGGACACTATTGGGAGTGGTGTGGTGTATTAAGAGTGTGATTTATGAACCGCTTTACTTTAGTGAAATGTTATACAACCGAAGACTAAATACATGTATATTCTTTTACTTGAAAACCTTGAGTCAGTGTTTGTTTGAACCATAGTAACTTGTCCATTGTGTAACTATTTGATACTGCTTACTTGCTCTTGAGATCTTGAGGTCTGGCTACTCAGCCATTCCTACCACTTTACCCGTGTAGTACAGGCTTGTACCAAAGGTGAATTTGTGCTGCAACTTGTAGTCCTAATTGTGTTTAGTGTTTCCAAAGGTTACTGCATATAATTCTGCCTAACAGGGGGTTCAGTATGTTCTATGTTATATGTATATAAACTATGGGAATCCTAGTATACATTTGTCAGATTTATATCATCTATGTCTATATTCAGTGAAAAAACCTTGTTAAAGTGGTGTTATGGTTAGTTTGAGCTACTAAAAACCTATGAAATTCAGTGAAAAAACTTTGTTAATGGGACGTTATGGTTAAATTGTGCTACTAAAAACCTATGAAATTCAGTGAAAAAACTTTGTTAAAGGGATGTTATGGTTTCAAGTAAAACCGAAAACCCCCTGAAATTCGCCAGTTATGGTAAGCTAAGCAAGCATAAATCTCGTGCCACCACCTTGCACTGCTAAGATCAAGACTCAGGACATCAAAGATGATGTCACAAATGTCATTGATGACATCACTGATGACATCACATGTGCATTTACTTTTCATGAAAAGTCTGTCCAAGGGATTCTTATTGTAATGTTAATAAAAAAATGTCAAGAATCATTGGAATAAATATCATGAGCTACTTAGTGCATTAAGCAATACATTAATTGAAATGGCATTCTATTATTTCCCGTATACTGAGGTACACATGTAGGAACATAAGCATAGTGTGCAGCAGACATGGAGATGCAATTTTAATAATCTTGCCATGTTAAATACTAAAATTATAAATTCTCTATTATTAGAGATCTGCCTACAGCTAACTTTTAATAAGTACCGAATAAAACCCACTTACTAAATAATTGCATTATTGCAAACAAAACACAAACAGAAAACAACACATACAAATAAGAGCATATACACTGAAAATGAAGTAAACAAAAAAAACAGCAGTATTACCAGACAAACTTCATAACCTAACTGATTATCTTCATGCACAGAAATGATTGCTTTGCTTCAAAGCTACTACTTCCCTATGTATAACTATCACATGATCTGACTGGACCCTAAGGAAAGTAAAGCGAGTACAATGTATACAAATATGAGCATATCCATGGAAAGTACAGTAATAAAAAAACAGCAGATCTATAAGAAAGTATTGATAACCTTACTGAATATCTTCATACACAGAAAGCATTGCAATCTTTCAAGTCTGTTTTCTCCTATGTATATGTTTCATATGCTGTGGGTGGAACCCAAGTGAATTACTGTAAGAACTTATTTGAACTATAAGTCTATAAATATAGCACTTTTATATTTTTAGTTCCCGAGTGTTACGGGCCTAGATATGTCAGTAAAGGAAAAAAGAGGGAGGCAGACATGTGATGTCATCAGTGATGTCATCAATGACATTTGGGATGTCATCTTTGATGTCCTGGGTGTTAGTATTAGCTGTGCACAGTGGTGGTGCGAGTTATGGTTGCTTAGCTTGCCATCACTGGTGAATTTCAGGGGTTTTTCAGTTTTACTTGGAACCATAACGTCCTTTTAACAAAGTTTTTTCACAGAATTTCACAGGTTTTTGGTAGCACAACTTAACCATCATGTCCCTTTAACAACGTTTTTTTTACTGAATATATATATATATATATATTTATATAAATATATATATATATATATATATATATATATATATATATATATATATATATATATAGGCACCGCCTACAGTCTATTCACTACATATAGCCAGCCTTCATGGTTACTTAGTCTACTTGCATTGCAGCATCTGTACAATTATAAAGCGATTTATATTTTCTTCAGTGTTCCTCACACGTGCAATCTTCATTCCGCACATGAAATGTTACTCGATTCTTTACTTCGCCATCAGATTCTATACAGTCTATATATTTTCTCCTTTGGCATCTCTTCTTGGTGCGTCATTTCTGCTTCATGTGACGTCACACTTCTTTAGGGACCTCCTTTAAGAGACTGTCATCTCTTTGTGGGTATATCATATAGGGCTTTCTCAATGGATAACTTGTTTCAAGTATTCTTCGTGGGATCGGTACCATTACGGAGTCATGCATGTCACAATTTCTGGCTTCCAAAATACAGGCAAAATAGGGGCAGGATTTCCGGTAGAGGCACTTGGCTCCTCCTCTACACTCCCCCTCGGCTAGATTCATCGACTACTCTTTCACCTGGCTCCACATTTAGACATCCTCTCTTGAAAAAGTGCTTCTTTGGAGTCCATACCTTCACTACTCCTTTCAGAGATCCTGCTTATTTCACACATTCCTCAACACTCTATGTCATGTGGCTACATTATCCATTCAGACTGCAGTCCATCTTCCAACATACTTCTTGTGGTTTCTCGTATATTGGAACTTCGTTCCCTCAGGTGTTAGGATGCTTGCTTCTATATATTTTCTGATTTCTTCATCTGTCATCTCTTTGGGTCCAAGCACAGACTCAACATCGATCATGATCTTCATTGCTACTGCCTTCTTTGCTGCCTTCTTGCACTGTGTGATTATTTTTCTGATCACACAGAATCCAAACATGATCATCACCAATAATGCTCCAAGAAACTTGAAGATATTCCCCATCCATTGTGAACCCATGAAAAGATTGATGCAAAACAGATGTCACCTGCAATATCCTCTGGCTCATCTTCCATCTTGTTGTGTAAGTTTGTTAGCAACTTTATGGCCTCTGTCAAGGTCCCATTCTCGTCATCATGAGAAGGTGTGAATGTGCAGCATGATACCCCGATTTTGGCACAGACACCTCCATCCATTGCTGTAATCATGTCCAGGACATCTACCTTTATAGTAGTTTTGATTGTCTGCAGGAGCTCCCAGCGAGGGATTTGACACCACTTCACATTTGCCATCGCCTGGATCCCTGGCATTAAGATAGTTGTGAATACTGCAGCAGTTTGACTGAACAACCAGTTTTCATACAGAATAGAATCAAAGGCTTTTATGGACTTGGCTGAAAAGTAATTCTCCCTTTTTGTTCGATTGAGAAATCCAACTGATCTCCTCTTCCACATGTCAGCACCTGCTTTTGGAAACTCTCCAATTTTCAGGTCACTCTTCGGAATCACCAGTGCTGGAACATGAATGAGAACTGTGGAAACCAGTCCTCCCCAGACTTTGGGCAACTTAATATATGCTCTGGATCCACAGGCCCAGTGGTGATCCATTAACACTACTGTTCATCCTTCATGTCTGGTACATCAAAAATGTGGGCGCACTGCTAATTCATTCCAACCTTTTTCGTGCCATTGTTTCTGAAGCACAGCTCTGTACTTGCTAGAGGTACTAACTGCAAAGTTTCTCCTTTACCATCTACCCAAGTCAACAATTTCACAATATTTGACCAATAATGCTTGCATTCATTCTCTGCAGTATCTATGACTGGTTCATAGTATCCTGTTAATGCTAATGTGTTACATACAATCAGGCCTTCCACCCATCCTTCTGGAGTTAGCGCTGTTCCCTTTATTTGCAGCTGACCTCTCTCCTGGCATATTTGTATTTCTTTGTGGTTCTTTCCTTGACAATTGAGCATTTTGTTTTCTTCTCTTCCGATTCCTGCTCCCTTTATTCCAGTCCGTCCATACCTCATCACTTGATTTCTTGTTTCTGATTTACTTTTTGTCTTTAAATCTTGCAAATATTCATCTTTTCTTAGAGCTGTCTTCTCAGTCACCCAAACCAAGGATGCTGTTCGACCCTGGAACTGACCTCTCGTATGTCAGAGTACAATGTGTGTCAGGCAATTAGCTTTTTAGACTGCTACTTCTATAGCTATGAATATCTTAGAAGTTCCGATAGCATAAGGTATGAATGCACAAACATAGCAAAACTCCTTTGATGTTCTCTCTCCCATCTTTTTCATGTGCTGATGCCACATGTTATTACCCAAATGCGCCGTGCTGTCTCAATAATTATTTAATTCATAATTATCTTCCCTTGTGCTTCTCTTGTATCTCCCCCTCGCAAAGTGAGTACTTGCATAATATTCATGAAGTATATCAGTAATGGTATTTCCTACAGGGCAGATCATCGGTACACTTGTTATAAGAAATAGGCAACCTCACACAAGCTACTGGTGTGGGGAAAATTACAAATGGTCTTGGTCTTTCAGTAATAACAAATCCTGTGAGAGTCAGCAGAGTGGGAAGAATCAAAGGGACTTCTATCTTGCTTGGACAAATGAAGTATAAAATATGGAGTAAAAGAATCAGGAAAACAAGGATGAATGCTGAGCATGCACATATTATGCAACAATAAATTAATACCCACCATCTATGATTCTCCACACGTCATTGAGTTTGCTCACTTTCCAAAACTGTACCATTCTCGACAGTCCTTATTGTGCCTGTATACTCTTTTAAGGAAGAAAGAAACCTTTATAATCAGGCAACTATGTTAAATGGGCAGATAACTACAGGTGCTGTTCAACTATTGCCACAAGCAGCTCCTGATCGCAGGGCCATTTTTAGGATCATGCAGGAAAGTGCATATACAAAACTGCGCCCAACTAGAGCAGGATAAGCTCAAAAATGAAAACAAAAACAGTGATAAGTAGCCTATGGTCATCTACATTTGTCAGTACCATTGAATTAACGAAACAAAAAGTCAGTGAGGAGTGAGTCGGAACCTGCTTGTGTTACCAGTCATCAAATTCGAACTCTAGGTTTGGCATATTTATAGTATGTTAACACTTTCTAAAGTCCAATTCAAAAGATTCCTGTGACTCAAGAACTGAGTTTGCACTCCAGCTATAATATCTATAAAGAGTGTCTTGGGTGAGCCACAGTCCAAATGCACACTTTAATCAGCAACATTAGCATCCTTCGTCCTCGTCATCGATCGGGTCTGCACATGCAGAACTTGTTCTTCTTATCTTGCTTCCGAATTGACAGTCAATCTCACCAGCGTATGACTTTACGTCACTCAAATGGATCCAAGCGTGTCTCCCTTGAACTTTCACTGCTGAGGGAGTAATGTTTTCCACCAAATAGGGATCGATAAAGCCTGGCTCATGCCACATCCTGGTGAAATTTCATTTTAGGACTGGATCTCCAATAAAAAGTTTAGGTACAGGTAGTAATTCCGAAGCTCTGGTTGCTGAATCGTCTTCATCTGTGTCCTGAGACTGACCCCCCTTGCGTTTTGTTTGATCTGAAATGACAGAAATAATAGCGGTCATATATGTCAAATGAGCACGTAACTCATTTCCTAGCATTTCTGCAGTATACTGGGTATCAATTCCGCTCCTTGATGGAGGGGACAAAGGGCCTCAATACGAGGTTGGAGGTAGCCATGCCGTTTTTACCAATATGGCTACCCCCAAACTCAGGTCCAGCTCTGGGCCCCGCGCAAGGAGAATTACCGAGCCATTCCACCTCGGTGGGCCCGGTAGTCCCACTTTTGCAGGGCTCAATGGGAATGGAGATGATGGTAGCAGTGGTACCGTTCATAACGGTACCATTGCTACCATCCAGTTCTGACCAGGCGTGTAGCGCGGCACCCACAATCAGAACTCGTAATGTGGCATTATAGTGATAACATTGCTGGCAGCACTACCGGTGCCATTATCACTGTGCCACCACTGTTATAATGATGCCCAAAGTCTTTCTCTTCACCCCCCTGTCACTAGCTCATGGGGTGTGAAGTGGTGGTCCAACCCAGGCTGATTCCTTAATGCATATAATGCAAGGGGCAGGCAATACAGCCACCCCTCCTTCAGTGTTAATTCATTTGAGTTTTGCAATTCTCTCTTTAAGGAGACCGTTGAGTCTCTCACATAACCTGTTCACTTGCATGTGATAAGCAGAAGAAAACATGTGTTTTATACTTAACAATAGGTTAATCTGTTCAAATAGTTAATTGACAAAATGGGGCCCATTGTCAGATCTCAGCACCACACACACTCCCCATCTGGGAAATAAATCTCAGACTAAAAATGTTGCTGTGCAAGTGGCATCAGGGTGGGTACAAGGACCTGCTTTGATCCACCTGGAAAAGGGACACACCACACTATCATATACCTGTGTCCACTACATAATTGCAACATGTCAACATAATCGATATGTACATGCTGAAAAGGACAATTCGGCTGAGGAATCAGTCTTCTGATCGTTCACAGCGTATGCCCAGCGGTAAACATTTGACAGATGATGCAATTTACTATAAAAAATGCAACGTGTTCTAACAGGTTTGATACCAGTCCGCCACAATAGCTGCTGTGAGGCTTTCCTTAGTTACATGCGCAGGGCAGTGCAGCTGTTCAAGCGCAAACTTTAACAATGCTACTGGCATCATCAGCTTTCCATTGCTGTTTTGCCGCTGTAATGCTTTAGAGGGGGATAAGTATTACTCTCTTTGTTCCACAGCTCTTGCTCTTCCTGTGGTGCACTGCCTTGAACTTCCATCAACTGTGTTCTTGATAAATGATGAAACCCGTCATTTACTGTCATATCGTGATTACTTTTTCCTTTATACCTGGAGAATCAATTTGAAATATCTGATGATTATACAACCCTCTTGGCCTCTAAGTCTGTGTCTTCATTCCAGCAAGTCAGTTTGCTTATTGTGTGCTGCGCATTTGATTATTGCAATGGCTACTGGGAGTTGTAGTGCCTTAATAAGCCTTCCCAATAATGCTGCATATTGCACTGGAGTGCCATCCACTCAGAGGTAGCTCCTCCTTTTCCAACGTGCTAACCCTGCATGCACTGTTGACGACACATAGGCAGAGTCACTGTACACCATCACTTCCTCTCCTGCATGATTTTCGAGCACGACAATAAGTGCCACAAATTCTGCTGCTTGCGCTAAAAAGTGAGACGGTAGTCTTGCACTTGTTACAACCTCATATTCACCATTTGCTGTGTGTCTCACCACAGCTGAGTCAGAATGCCTTTTCCCACTAGTTTGATCGATTTTTGAAGAACCATCAATAGAGAGAATCTCCTCCCTGCTAACACATTTTCTTTTACACGTGGGGGATGTCATCGTAGAATTCTTTGTAGTTAGCCCAATCATGCACATGCTCACACTCTACCACAAACTTAGGTAAAAACATGGTATGGTTCACTATTTGACAACTGACTATTTTGATTGCTGGATTCGATATGACCACCTCATACACTCTCAGAGATGTCAATGTACCCTTAGGTTTTTCCAAAATGGCAAACAAAGCATGCTCCACAAAATGTGTCGTAGAACACCCCACCACAATACTGGTAGATTTTTCTATTGCAAATGCGGCTGCTGCCACGACTGTTCGCAAGGAAAATGCCCTTTCATAATTGGATCCGAATCCCACTATAATATGCCAGAGGTTTGTACCCCAATCGGGAGCAGAGGTGAGGTTGTCTGCTTAGTATTACCACTTTAAAGCCTCGTGCCCTGGCATGCATGGTTGTTTTTAATGCTACGGCTGATGACATTTTTGCTAACCTTTGAACAAAGTGTTTGTTTTACTTATGTGTGTTTGAAATTGACATTCCATTTCTTCACTCACTGAGGACGGTGTCTTCCTGGGGAATAGTCCTCTTTTGATTTCATTTAGTGGGTGTTACCTGCCTCACTATCAGTGGCTCCCGGCATCTTATGTGCCACACCACTCGCCCGCCAAGTGGATGGGTGCAGCGGGCGCGCTGTCAGCGTTCCAAAGGCGTACTTAAGGCAAGCCCGTCTGTGCCCATCCGTGCACGGAATGTGCTTGATGTGCAGCATACAGTAAGTAATTTGATGGTATCACACGGGCCGGATCGTAATGTGCTATTAGCTCTGCACTGCCTAAACTAGATGGGCCACGGGCTTTATTAAATCCTCCAATCTCTTAATAACTAAGAAGCCTGCTGTGCTGCTATGTGGACTTCTTAACACTCTGGGCCTCATTACGACTTTGGAGGTAGCCATGCCCTTAAATCGTGTCCGTGTCTGGGTTCCCTGTATGGGGAAATACCGGACCATTCTGACTTTGGAGGGCCCGGTATTTCCCCCTTCAGGGAACCCGGACACGGTCCTTCCCCATTCCCATTCGAGCCCCCATAGGGCACAATGGGAATGGGGAGGGAGCTAACAATGGGCCTGTAAATAATGGGAAAACCAGACATCCAGAGCGGGTTACGTGAGGGAACCTCGTAATAGGGCGGAATGGGATTAACAGTGCCGTTAATCGCATTCCGCCCACCTCGTAATGAGGCCCTCTCTCTTTAGTTGCACACGCCATGGACTTTTATGATTTGGTATCTAATAATGGACTTGATCCTCTGTTCCTAACTGAAACATGGCTGAGAGAGACGTCTGGGCCTGCTCTTGTCCAGGCCTTCCCCATCAACTATGATTTGGTGCATGTGGACCGTTTGGCGCCCCCACCCTGGTGATGGGGTGGCCATGATCCACAAAGCCAAATATAAGGTAGTCTGTGTGGTACCTAAGCAATCCTTAAAAATGAAATGCATTCTGATTTGCATCTTTATTTCGCTTAATTTCACTCTTACAGCCCAGTTGGTGTATCGCCCTCCAGGGGCTGATAACTAATTTTTTGCCGAGTTCCCTGCATTGGTATTGGAGCTGCTTATTGAATATCCTGATTTATTGGTTATTGGTGACTTCAACTTGCCAGTGAACATGGCTACTGCAGGGCTGGTTGCTAACATTAGGGCCCTGATGCTGGATTTACGACTCCCCCAAGGGTTAATAAACCAACTAATCAATGGGGCAATATTTTGGAGCTTGTTTTTGCCCATCTGACTTCGATTGATATAGCCTCTCCCAGTCCGGTTCTGTGGCCAGACCACTTCCTGGTTGCTTTTTCATTTCCTTTTAATGCTCCACCCCCAATTCTGGTTAAGCCTGCCATTTGTAAGCTGAGCTGGCTCGGAGTGTCCAACCCCGAGTTGATCACCTCCCTGCAAGCACACTGTGGGGACATTGCAAGCTGCTCCTTGGCCACATTGGAGGCCTCACTTACAGCTTCTGCCGATATGCTGGCCCCTGTAAGGATATGTTAATAGAGAAGCCACCCTCAAGAACCTTGGTTCTCTAACGATCTTAAAGCCAGTAAACTGTGGTGTAAGCAGGCTGAAATAAAGTGGTGTCTCAGTTACTACTGTGAAACTAAAACCGTCTTTCGGAATGCTCTCACTGCCTATAACAAAGCTGTGATCAATGCTAAGAAAGTTTACTTCAGTCATACGGTAGAGGGGCTCTCAACAAACTGAAGGCCTATTTGACCTGGTCCAGTCACTCTCCACTACCGAAAAAGGACATATCCTGGTGCCGCCCTCAAAAGGACCTGTGTGACTCCCTTTTCTCATTTTTTTGGCCAAGATATCTACCATTTGTGATAATATAAAGGATGAGGCATTTTTGCTGACTATTGTTATATAATATTGTTATTATATAAGCCTCTGCTGAAACCCCACCCTGTTAAAGGGTTGTGTTCCACTTGCCCTCATTTTTCTAACATAGACATACTGTCAGTTATTCAGCGGTTAAAATCCACTTACCCTGCGGATGCTATAATTTTGGCTCTTTTAAAAGAAGTGTCAGGTTATATGATTGCTCATATCAGCACAGCAGTTAATGCTTCATTTACTATTGGAACTATTCCGCCCTCACTTAAGCACTCCCTGGTTATTCCTTTGCTTAAAAAACAGCATTGGATCCTGAAGTGCTGGCCAATTATCGCCACATTTCGCTGCTGCCATTACTGATGAAAGTCCTGGAGGCTCTGGTTTCCCCCCTGCTGTCTAATTTCCTGGGGTCCTCCCAGTACTTTGACATGTTACAATCTGGGTTCCGGCCTGGTAGAGGTACTGGATCGGGTTTTGAACTCAGTGCTTTGACAAGTTGGTGCGTCTGGTGGATCAGGGAGGTGTCGGAGCAGTTTTGCTATTAGATCTGTCGGCTGCATTCCACACGGTTGACCATCCCAAACTGATCTCCCGACTTTCTGCAGCTGGCTTGTCTGGCCAAGTCCTGGCCTGATTCTCAACCTTTCTGGCAGACCGCTCACAGTCAGTCTCTCTTCCTTCCTTTCATTCTGTTCCTGTTTCACTTTTTTATGGGGTTCCCAGGGATCAGTGCTGTCCACTATTTTGTTTAATCTTTATATTTGATCTCTCCTGATTCTCATTCAGTCACACAGATTTCGCTATTACTCCAATGCAGACGACACCCAGATTTTGATCCGATTGGACCTTACTCAATCTGAGACAGCTGCTAGACTGAGGAAATGTCTGGAGGATTTAGGGGCATGGATGACAACTAATTGGCTTAAGCTCAATGGCAGTAAAACTGAGGTCCTGGCCGTAGGTACTACATCTCCCCATCTGTTCTTGACAGCTGATTTTTGGCCCTCTTCTCTTGGCCCTCTCCTGGTGCCTGTCCTGTCGGTCAGGAAATTTGAGGTTAAAATCTCTGCCTCTCTGGCGATGGATGAGCAGGTGGCAGTGGTCTGTAAGAGGGCCAATTCAAACTTTGTGTCCTCCGGAAGGTCCTCCCCTTCTTCCCACAGCCAGCCAGGCTCCGGTGGTCGCGGCTCTTGTACTTAGTGTACTGGATTACTGTAATTCGCTCTATCTGGCGCAGACCCACTATCTGATTAAGTGGTTACAACTACTCCAAAATGCAACGGTAAGATCTATTTTTCACCCCCGTTTTGGAGCCCACATGTCTTCTTTGTTGAGGCAGCTACACTGGCTTCCCATGGCACAGCTGATTATGTTTAAGTCCATGTACATTGTACATCAGGCTTTCTATGGCATGGGAGCGGAATATTTGCAAGCCAAATTTGTGCACTATGTGCCCGCCCATGCTCTCCGCTCACAATAAGCTCTTCTTGTGTTTGTCCCTCGGTTTAGGCTACCACATTCAGGAGGGCGAGCTTTCTCAGTGGCAGCGGCTAAAGCCTGGAAGATCTTCCCTTTGCTTTGCGTGGGATTGCTGATCACCCTGTCTTTCGTCGGCTACTAAAAATGTTCCTATTTTGAATTCTGCTTCTCATTGAACTTCGTTTCACACATCTAGCACCATGATACCATTGGGGGTACCTGCACTCAAAAAATTCGGATAACATAACAATGTATGTCCCATTCGTGTGTGAAAATAAAAAGAGCTCCTCGTCATAATTGGGAATTCCTAAAACGGGAGCTGTATAAATTGCTTTCTTTACCTTGTGAAACCCTTCCTCCGTTTCCTCAGTCCATTCTATTGTTTGCTTATTCACTTGTGCTTTCTTTAGAGCCTGCAAAAGGGGTGTTGCATGCAAAGTCTAATCAAACACCCACACACTAATGTAATTGCATAATCCCAAAAAGTGTTGCATGTGTTTTACTGTGTGTGGTTTTGCTGAGTTCATGATCGCCTCAGCTCTTTCAGGTGTGACCCTCTTTCCCTCATGTGAAATCAACTGGCCTATATACAACACGTATTCTTGACAATATTGCAGTGGCTCTTTGTCTACCTTATATCCCTTGTCTGCCAGGATAATCATTAACTGAATTGAGTCTTGTTTTGCACACATCTTCTGTTGTGCTAAAACCAAAATATCATCTATGTACTGTATCACAATGCTTTTCAAATCAATATTGCTTAGGTCCATCTGGAGGACCCTATTATAGATCAATGGAGACTCACAGTACCCTTGTAGCAAACAAGTGTTTTTCACTTAAGTTTGGCGAAACATAAATGACGTAAGGTCATGTTATTTATTATTTAGTGTTATTGAGAAAAACGCATTTTTCAAGTCAATCACTGTAAAATATTGTGCTTCTTCTGGGATACTACATAATATTGTCACCAGATTAGGAACTAAAGAAAACTCTGACTCAACAATCTGGTTAATCGTTCTCATGTCTTGTGTGAATCTCCACAACCCCCCCCCCTTTGATTTCTTGATAGTTTACACCATGGTATTGCACGATGACTCTGGCATCACTAAGATACCTGGTTCCATCAGGGCTGAAGTAGTCTTAAAAATACCTCATTCGCCTCTCGAGACATTGGTTACTCTCTTGCTCGAGGTAAAATTGCTCCGGGTTTCAACTTTATCTTGATGTCCCCTACCCCCAGACCCTAAGATTGTCAAATAGATCTTGTACCGGGAGCCCAGATCCCTTGCAGCTGAATTTACGCTCTGACAGAACAGGAAAATCAGCATCTTAGAACTTACCTGGATCAGTACCTGGTGAACGGTTTCATTTGCCCGTCCAAGTCACCTGCCTCCTCACCCTTATCCTTCGTGCCTAAAAAGGAGGGGGATTTAAGAACTTGCATCAACTATAGAGCCATCAATCAGATCACAGTAAAAAATTGATATCCTTTACCATTTATAGCAGAGCTCCTGGACCAAGTGAAACATGTTCAAATCTACACAAAACTGGATTTAAGAGGAGCATACCATCTTGTAAAAATAAAAGAGGGAGATGAGTGGAAAACGCCATTCCGTACGAAGTTTTCCTCTTTGAATACCAGGTCATGCCCTTCGGGCTATGCAATTCCCCTGCGGCGTTCCAATTCTTTATGAATGATGTACTCCGTGAACTACTGGACGTTTGCGCTCTTATTTACAGTGACAACATTCTTATCTACTTAAATTCCATATAAGAACATGTAGGCCATGTCCGGGCAGTCTTAGAGAAGCTTTGACAACACCAATTGTATGCCAAGTTGGAAATATTTTTTTCCATGTAACCGAGGTTGAGTTTCTCGGTTTCATGCTCACACCACAAGGCATACATATGTATGCACGAAAGGTGGATGCAATCCTCCAATGGCCCTCACCAACATCCACGAAAGGAGTGCAAAGCATGCTCGGATTCGCCAACTTTTACCGTCGGTTTATACCTGGGTGTTCACAAATTGTACATCCAATTACCTCTTTGTTAACGAAAAATCAAAAGTTCCATTGGTCAACAGAAGCTGACGAAGCCTTCCAGAAGTTGAAACTAGCATTCACTACAGCACCAGTCCTTCGACACCCACGAACAGACCTACCTTACATAGTTGAGACAGATGGTTCAAAAATAGCCATGGGAGCAGTATTGTCACAACGAGACCCTGAAACAGGACAACTATACCCATTGCATTCTGATCCTGCACATTTTCAGCCCCCGAGTTGAACTAAACAATCACAGATAAGGAAATACTGGCGATTAAAGCAGCATTCAAGGCCTGGAGACATTACCTTCTTGGGGCGAGACATATGGTCAATGTCATCACGGACCACCGTAACTTGCAATACTTGAAAACCGCCAAAGCACAATCCTTACGTCAAAAGAGGCTTTTACAGCCTCCAACCCCTTGGCATTAATTCCTGAGCAAAGGATTCATACCAGAATAGCTGCCACCACGTGTGTGGATGAACAAAGAACCAGTTTGCAATCCCCGATGGATCAATCAACACAACAGGAATGGCTGTTAAAAGGTGACCAGTAAACCATCAAAGACAATCTACCGTATTTCCAAGGACGATCATATATCCAAGACCAATAACTGCAAAAGCAAATCATCACAAATGACCACGATTCATTAGTGGAAGGACACCAAGGAATAGCCAAAACTCAGGCTAAGGTAAAACAAAACTACTGGTGGCCAACCTGGCGAAAAGACATCACCCAATTTATTGAAACCTGCAGTGTCTGTGCACAACACAAGTCTCCGAAATAGAACCCTGCTAGCTAACTACATCCCCTAACAGTACCGCCAGCACCTTGGCATACCTTGTCAATGGACTTCATCACAGATCTTCCACCCTGCAACGGATACAAAACCATATTAGTCGTTGTGGATTTATTCTCCAAAATGGTCCATTTCATCCCTCTGAAGGGACTCCCAACTGTGTCAACTCACACCTCTGTGTTCCTAGAGCAAATTGTTTGATTGCGTGGATTTAAATCAATATTAGTGTCTGATCGCGGAACTCAATTTGTTTCTGCCTTTTGGAAAAGTGTTGTACGATTGCCAAAATCGTTCTCCGGTTGTCCACAAGTCATCACGCATAACTCAAGCTATTGTTACCGTAGCACCTTGTCTATACACTCTGCTTGTGCTAACTGCGTATTATGTCAATTGTACCTCCATTCAAACCCCCAGGTGGCCCCTTCTGACTGTTGCACTCAGTACTACACTGCTTACTATCCGATTGTTGTACTTTGCCTATGTTGCCCACTATCTGATTGCTGCATTTAGCCTATGTTGCCCCCTATTTGATTGCTGCATTTAGCCTTTGATGCCCCCTATTTGATTGCTGCATTTAGCCATTGATGCCCCCTATTTGATTGCTGCATTTAGCCTATGATGCCCCCTATTTGCTATCTGCATTTAGCCTTTGATGCCCCCTATTTGATTGTTGCATTTAGCCTTTGATGCCCACTATTTGATTGCTGCATTTAGCCTATGATGTCCCCTATTTGATTGCTGAACTTAGCCTTTGATGCCCACTATTTGATTGCTGCATTTAGCCTATGATGCCCCCTATTTGATTGCTGCATATAGCCTATGATGCCCACTATTTGATTGCTGCATTTAGCTTATGATGCCCCCTATATTATTGCTGCATTTAGCTTATGATGCCCCATTTCATTGCTGCATCTAGCCCCAGGCTGTCCACCTGTTGCACTCAGCAGTATGCTGTAGCCCAACCAGCATAGCTCGCTCCTTGTCCAATCTGCCCAAACACTATGTACCTCCATCTGCCAACCCGAGTATATCCGGCCACAATCATCTACCTGACAGTCCTACTTACTACCACTGTTTATATCACTATGTCCTCTACACGGCCATTGAGAATTTAGTAGCCTATTCTATGCAACCCTTTCTCAAAGCCCCTTGCAACATAGCACAGAGAAATGTCGGATTCCATGCACGATTACCCAAAATATTCGAACCCATTAAGAAATATAATGTTAACATATATCGCCTTTGACCTAAAACACTTCACCCCATAGAAATGGAAATCACCCCACCTCCAAGTTCCAAACCTTGCTCCAAAAGAAATAAGACCACAGTTAACCGACACACCATTCCTAACCCACAACTTTTGCCACAGCCAGAACCTGACCTCAAATGCGCATTAATTAATGCTAGATCCTTAGTCGCCCATGCTACAGACATAGCAGAGACCATTCTGAAAAATGACCCTGACTTCATCGCCATCACGGAATCCTGGTTCCTGGTTGCATGAGGCAGCAGGCCCAGCATTAACGTGAGCAGTCTCAGATATTTACACTATCCATAGAGCACACAGACTCGATTCACAAGGTGGAGAATTAGCGATTATAGCTAAAACTAATCTCTCTATGAGAATTACCTCAACACCTAACCTAAAATCTTGTGAATCACTATCCATCAAACTACCCACTGCCAACTCCCAAACATTAAATAGCCATCTTCTTTATAGACCCTCCGGGCCCGATCAGCACCTTTAATGAAGACATTACTACCATTATCTCAGAGAAGCTAAAGAACTCCTCACAAACCATAGTGCTAGCAGATATTAACATAGGGTATGATGATACCAACGATCATCATGCTATCTCCGTAACGAACATCCTTACGGAATTGGGCTTCATTCAGAAAGTGAATACCCTCACGCAAAACAAACGGAGAATTTTCGACTGGATTTCCAGCCACAACTGCAACCTATCCATCACCGCCATCTCCCCCCAAATATGGACTGACCATCACCTAATTGCCTTCACTCTCAAGACTAAAAGACCCACTCTACCCACTCCTCCTCCCGCCATACCGACCTTGACGAGAAATAAGAAAAACATCACAGTCGACAATATCTTACTCAACATCATCCCTAATCTCAACTCCCTACCAGACCACACGGACCCAGGTCTACTTGTGGAAGAATACAACAATGCCATGACTACCGCTCTTGATTGCATTGCCCCGCTAAAACTTAGGAATAGCAAACCCAAAAAGCACATAAACTCTTGGTCCACACCTAACCTAAAAGACTTAATACTACAGAAAAGAAAATGTGAAACAGCCTGGAATCTATACCCTACTATAGAAAATAAAACCAAGCTAATAAGTATCTCATCGCAATACAAAAAGGACATCCTCACAGCTAAACAAGAAACGTATAACAATAGGATCACACAAGCTAACTCTAGCATGAAAGAGCTCTTCCTGATCCTAAAAGAATTGGAAACTCCAATCACAGTACAAGATGACTCCATTAAAGATAAAACCTGGTGTACTGACATCCAGTTGGCACTCACTAATAAAGTGGCCAAGCTCCAAAATAAAATAGCTCCCAAGAAAGCCTCACTACAAGCTCAAACTCTAACTCTACCCAACTTAACACAGCAATCCAAGCCCACAGAACTTACCCAATTTAACTTCTCTAAGGTCTCAGTTCTTGAGGTAGAGAAAACGATTCTCGCGCTTAAACCTTCGAATTGCACAATCCGAGAAAAGGATGGGACAGAAGAACAACAAAACCTAATCATGAATTTGTAACACAAAGAACTAACTACTGTGGAAATGAAAGTACTCAACAAGGGACTATCCTTCTCACCATTTAGCAACAACAACTTCATGGACATCCAAATTGACCTGTTCAAATTTACACGACGCCTCAAACTAACACAATTTTTTGCCACCGAAACAACGTTATACAAATCACGATAAATAGCACCAGAACCTAGCCTTTTGAGACCTAGAGGACATCCATCTCCTCAGTACACTAGAAGAAGACACCAAAAGCAAACAAGAATGCATGCAAGAACTCGCCCAGCACAACTGATCAAGGACGTCGCTAGAGAGCTATCCCCCTTTATTACTAAACTCGTTAATGCCTCATTCAGGACCGGCACCATCCCACGCAATCTAAAGGAATCCTGGGCACTTCCTCTTCTAAAAAAACAAACCCTGGACCCGAATACACACACCAACTTTAGGCCCATCACCACAGTGCCATTTCTACTAAAAATCTTAGATAAGGTAGAATACACCCAAATTCAGAACTTCCTTGAGGTGAATCTACGCTTAGGCGCCCGCCAATCTGGTTTCCGACCACAACATGGTACAGAGACAGCCCTTATCGACCTAAAGGCCCAAATAGACTCACTAAGAGATGAGGGAAAACTAGCACTTCTCCTTATACTAGACCTTTCAGCTGTCTTTGACTTGGTGGACCATGAAGTCCTGTGCAGTCACTTGGACTCACCGCCCACTTCTCAAAGGAAGCTATAGTCTGGATACAGTCTTTCCTTAGTGACAGGACTATGAGGGTCTTCTCACCATCAGCTGCTGCAGACCCGATTCCTATTACTTGCGGGGTGCCCCAGGGATCATGTGTCTCGCCAACACTCTATAATAACTTCAACAAGCCACTCTTTGACGATCTTGACAATCTGGGTATCATCTATACCAACTACGCAGACGATACCCAGATTCTCCTACCACATATGGGGGATTATGAAGAAGATCTGGCATTGGTGAATAGAGTCTATAGCATCGTTCAGGCATGGATGGCCAACCATGGCCTGTGTCTGAACTATGACAAAACAGAGCTCATTATCTCGGGCACTGCTGCTCGCATCTGAAAACTCAACCTTAATTACTCAGCATTCATTATTGATGGGAACACCATTAAGGTCACCAGAGAAGTAAATACCTAGGATTTTACCTCGAATCAACCTTATCCCTCACCAAACAGGTAAATTCACTGGCCTCATCTACAGCCTATACCTGTAAACTAATAAGAGCAGGGAAACAATTCCTGTCAACTGACAGCTGTTTAAGCCTCTCCAGAGCCCTCATCCTATCAAAACCTGATTATTGTAATGCTCTCTACATAGGGGCAAACAAACAATTTATCAATAGAATTCAAGTGCTACAAAATAATGCTCTCAGAGCTGCCCTAAGCATTCCTAGAAGAGCACACATTTCCGAAACAAGAAGGAAACATAAATGGCTCTCCACCCAAGAAAAAATCAACCTCAAGTCGGCTTCCCTCATCTACAAATGCCTAAATAACAAAGCCCCTAGCTACCTAACTGAACGATTTTCTATAAAAATCTTCATCAGACCCCCAAGAACAGCCAACCCAAACTGTCTTTAAGTGCCAAGATTCAAACTGTCCACCATTGGAGGGTCCAGTTTCCCAGTCAGGGCAGCACAATTATGGAACTCCCTGCCACACACACTCAGACCTGACCAAACATTTACCACATTCAGAAAGAGCACTATCAAATGGCTCATAGAGAAAGATATGTAACCTACTCTACCCCACTGCACTAACTTAGCCCTCCTCCCTTCATGCATTGTATTATTGATTTAGTTCTGTTAAATATGTAAATATCTGTAAATTTTACGACATGTTGTCCACACCTATATGCCACTATACTTGTTCTATGTTGATTACCCACATCCTGTAACCTTGAGGTAACCTGTCTTTACCACTTCTGTAACAATGCAAGAATATGCAGAGCAAAAGAAAACAGCAAGAGGCCTTAGAATACTCATCTTTCCAGATTTCTACGACCCGCTTGACTCAGACCTAGCGGATGAATGGGAACGGAACCTTGTTCAAGGCTCAACAACCATGATACTGCTAATGATTGAACACGCTAAAAGAAAGCATGCAAGGATTGTCCTTCTCCTAGAGGAACTAAAGAAGGAAATTGATGCCCCGAGATCAACCAAAGACAAAAACTACAAAACAATGTACAGAATCCTCAAAATCCACCAGGATGAAGTTAAAATGAGGAAACTACATACATTTTTAGAGATGACAAAGATTACAGGGAAGACAGAGTCTTTACCTATCAAGCCAAATATGACCAAGACAGATCAAAATCTACAGAAAGCACACCCAACAGCTCAGCAGCCAGCCCTGAAGCAGACAGTGAACCAGAAGAAACATCGGCACCACAGGAACATGCAACAGACAAACCATCAACAAAACTTTCTTTTTTGGAACAAATCAAACGGCACACGAAAGCAAGCCGTCTCAAACCACACCCCAAAAAACGGTATCTTTCGCAGTACCTCTAACAAATACAGGAACCCAACAAGAAGAGCAAGAGGAGGAAGAACAGACAAAAGACGCAAGAGAATTGGAAGAGGAAATAGGACAAAGACAAACAAGGTCACAATCCGAGAAAAGGATGGGACAGAAGAACAACAAAACCTAATCATGAATTTGTAACACAAAGAACTAACTACTGTGGAAATGAAAGTACTCAACAAGGGACTATCCTTCTCACCATCTAGCAACAACAACTTCATGGACATCCAAATTGACCTGTTCAAATTTACAGGACGCCTCAAACTAACACAATTTTTTGCCACCGAAACAACGGTATACAAATCACGATAAATAGCACCAGAACCTAGCCTACTTACCATTTGAGACCTAGAGGCCATCCATCTCCTCAGTTCACTAGAAGAAGACACCAAAAGCAAACAAGAATGCATGCAAGAACTCGGGATCCAGAATGTAGCCATGAGTATCCCAAAACTTAAAAATAAATCCAAATGTACTCCCCAACTGTTTGCAGAGAACTATATAGACACTTTCCAACAAGCAGTCATCAATGATCTACACAGATTGGAAGATACATGGAACCGAAACACAAACAAGAAAAGCAACCTAACCAATGAAGAACAACCCGTACTCAAGAACCTACGAGAAGAGACAAGTATCATAATCAAAGGAGCCGACAAAGGTGGCAACATCGTAATAATGGAAAGAATGGACTACCTCAAAATGGCTCAAAACCACCTTCAAATACCGGGTAACTATGAAAAACTGGACACAAAATCCCCAGGCAAGAATCCTCAAGGAACACCAAGAACTCCTTAAAAACTATCAAACTGAAGGACTTATAACTGATGAGGAATATGAATACCTCAAAACAGATAATCCGGTCATGCCAACCCTCTATTTTCTGCCGAAAATTCACAAAACCTTTGACACAATTCCAGAAGGTAGACCAATTATGAGTGGAATATGGGGAATAACTGAGACACTAGCTAGATACATCAACAATGTGATACAACCATTAGTCACCAAGATACCAATTTACCTCAGGGACACCATGCATACCCTGGAAATACTCTCAAAAATTCAATGGCAACCTAACTTCATGATGGCCACATTGGATGTTAAGGCCCTTTATACATCCATTAATCATGAGCTAGCCATAACAAGCCTAGGATACCTACTCAAGCACGAGCCAACATCACATCTTGACCAAGTTGAAATGACCAAATCCTTTCTCAAATTCTCAGTGAACAACAACATGTTCATCTTCAATGGAGAATATTATAAACAAACCAAGGGGATCGCGATGGGAGCAAGCTATGCTGCAGCTCTAGCCAACTGCTTCATGCACTCGTATGAACAAGAACATGCCATGCAAGAAAACAAGTTCACCACCCATATTGTTAACTGGGCACGATTTATTGATGACATCATCCTCATATGGAAGGGAACCAAGGAAGAAATGAACCAATATGTAGAATACCTAAATGTAAACAATTATGGCATTGAGCTAGCCAGCCATATCAGCACAGACCAAATTGACTTTCTGGATCTAAGGATCGCTATTGAGGACAACAGAATAATAACCAAAACCTTTCACAAACTGACAGAGGTAAACACAACCCTCCATGCGACAAGCTGTCACAGAAAAAGTGTCATACAGAATATCCCTAAATGGGAATACTTTCGTGCTAGAAGAAACTGCAACACTGAAAACTTTTCACAGATGAATGTGACTTGCTGGACCACAGATTCAAATGTCTTGGCTACTCCACCGAAAACCTAACATTAGCCAGGAATCAAGCCATAAACATTGAAAGAGAAACTTTGCTCTCGCCTAAACCACAGAAAAAAGATGCTAACCCCACGATCTGGTTTGTAATCAGATACAATAAAGACAGCCATGCCATCCAAAAGAGTCTAACTAAACATTGGGACTTGCTCCTCATGGATGAACATATCAAATCCCAATTGGAAACATACCCCAGTATGTCATTCAACAGAGCACCGACACTAAGAAATTTACTTAGCCAATCCTTTCTATCTGAGAAAAACATCTCTGCACAGTAATGGCTAATAAACAAATACCAATTGGCTTTACCAAATGTGGAACCTTCTCAATGTGTAGATATGCCACCCAAACGAAATGTGCTGAATTCATAGGCTGCCCAACATTCAAAATCATGGAGCACCTTAACTGTAGAAGCAAATTTGTAGTCTATGCTTTAATCTGTGTGTGTAACAAAATCTACATAGGAAGCACCATCCGGGAAGTCCGTACTCGGATAAGAGAACACATGAACAGCATACACCCGCAGGATCCAAAACTCCCACTGGCCAACCACTGGCAAAGGAATCACCAGATGGATGACAAGAGCCAGATAAGATTCATCGGACTGAAAACTGTACAGCTGGGAACCAGAGGAGGAGACAGAATTAAAAGACTCAGACAGGAGGAAGCACGATTGATCTGCCATTTCAGATTTGTTAAGAATGGCCTTAATAAGGATCATGATTTCAATGTCTTTCTGCATGCAGCATGCAAGTATGTGGTCATGTGTTGCAATACTGCCTTCGACAGAGATCCCCCTTGTCGCCATGGAATGAACATCTTATCTGCTGTGCCCTTTCCCCATTCCTCACTATACTGTTTGAGCTTACGCATGTGTTTTGGCAGTGTTTTACACAGGTGCATCAGTGGGGTAATATCTCCCCTTGTGACAAGTCTCAATTGACTGTCAATACTTACCATCGTTTACACAGATACATTCCAGAAAAAAACCCAAATATGAGCATGCTCCAAACTTTGCTGCTCAAAGCCTCTATTTTTCAATTATCCCAACCTACTTTTCGGTCGGCACCGACAGTGACCTAAAATAGGCAATAACTTTTTATCTCTACTTCAACTTTGCACAGCTTATTCCTGTCGCTCTTCTAAACCTTTTCCTTTCAATACACAACACACAGACAGACAAACAGACTAGTCGATTTTTTATATATATATATATATATATATAAAAATCCCTTTCACCTATCCCCTAAAATACTGATTGGAGTTTGAGTCATTCCCTACCATAAACCTGTTCATGTGCCGCCTATTTATACCCCAATTGGGTTTTGCAATAACTCCTTCTAGACCTGCCTTGAGGTAAGAAACCGGGCTCTTAAAACACTCTTTGTTTTACTTTAAACACTCTTCATTATACTTTAAATGCTCTTTGTTATACTTTAAACAACCATTACTTTTCTATGTAACCAAAGTCCGATCCCCTCCTCCAATCAGTCACTGTCACCTTCCATCCACCCAGCGCCTGTGGAAACCAGGAGGGATTTCATCAAAGAGGGACCCGTCCCACCTATATCCATTTTTTTGCAAGTATTCTATATCGGCCGCTCTCCACAGGAAACCTTGCGATCTTCCGACTAGATAGCGGAGGGTGTCTGATCGTCCAAAATACTGCAAACTTGCTAGTCAATGGGTCTTTCAAACCATCCTATCCCTGCAATCACATGAACTGTTTCAATTTCAATTGTCTAAAACAGGGAGTACAACAGACATCAACAGACGTCTCACAGCATATCTCTCAATGCTTTACATGAAAAAATACACTTTTATAAGAAAAACACATCATCATTGACATCATATTACGTGGCAAACTAAAAAAATCTATCTAGGATTTTGGTCGGTCTACGTGGAAAATCCAGGTATATTTTCTATTGGGCTCTTTGCCACGTTGCGCCCTATAATTAGTTGGCACGCTTGTAACTTTCTGGAATATTTCACTCGCTAGTAGCACGCAGCTGGTATCCCAGGTGCTTGTGGATGGACTTGACCATGCCTCCCCACCCAATTAACGCATCATCCATCATCACTCCTGCTGTCTGCCATGCAAATTGTCTTTGAACTAGACCTTGCAAAGTATCACTGAACCTGAGAATAAAAGGGAGTGTGAGCATGTACATATCTTCAGTCTCAATGTAGCTTGCCCAAAGTCTATTTCCATCTACCCTATGTGACAGGAGACCATGTTTTAGCTCCTTCGGATTTAATACTATTAAATTAATAAAACTTGGCACTCATAGTGTTTTTCCATTGCACCTCAACATTGCAACTCAAAGGATGCTTTTGCAAATCTATCCTGTGTTTTATTTTTTGAAAGTGTAGAAACGCAAGTACACAAAATAGTGATATAACTTTTCTGCCATGGACAGTGGCACAAAAACTAGTGATATACGTTTGGTGCATGGACAATGGGCTTGGTACTTTGCAAAGATGAATGCCTACTCTAATTTACTTTTTGGGGCATGCAGCATGGCCAAGATATATGTTTAAATGGTCAAATAAATCTGCTTGTGGCTTCAGCCTGGAGTGCTGGACGGGATTGCAGCAAAGTTGCGTGAGGAGCATCAGCAAGGACCTGAAAGGAGGCTTTTGGAAATCTGTCCTGTGTTTCACATTTTTGTGAAATTGTCGAAATGTATGTAGAAAAAAATAGTGATATAACTTTTCTGCGGTGGGCAGAGGACCTGGCCTTCGGCAAGGACACATTTTTTCTCTGATTTGCCTGTTGGAGTATGCACTGCTGATAACGACTCACATAAGTATTTGTTGCAAAAAATATGTTTGTTAAAGGAGGTTAATAGTTCTTTCATATATGTTAAAAGGGGAATTATTAAGAACGTATATACAGTGATGTAACATTATGAAACATTTTCACTCATGAAAATGTATTCAATTGACAGAAAATACTTTGTTAAAGGGACTTGACAGTTAAGATGTACCCAATCCTTTGGACTCCTCTGCCCCAGCAGTTAGCTGGTGGCCTCCTATCTTGTCATCTCTTGGCACTTCTCTCCTGGTCTGCCATGAGCACTTGTCCATCCATACTGCCCCTTTTATTTATGCACTTCTGTCACTGCACAATGCATATGTGCATTTATAGGAGCACTATATTAAATGTGTTGGTATATGTATGGGAAATGTAGATGCAAAGGATTTGTAGCAGTTGGTGGGCGGAAGTTTAATATGTTGATAGGCAATATGCAGAGTTGTTTTAAGTGATCAGTGAATATTTGTGTGAATGGTTTAAAGCTGACAATGAGAGAATGTTACAAACATAACAGTAAAAGGAGTAGAAGATCTGTTTTGTGTGATGGTGTGCATGTGCGTTCCGGGTTTTCTAATAAGGCATGGGCTAGTCAGGGGAAGGGGAATGCCGAGACTGTGAATATCTATACATGGCAATGGATTGTGGTGTTTATTGTATACTAGAGAGAAGAATTTCAGACACAAATTTGTTTCTGTGCTTTCTTTTTCTCTACTATATAATTGTCCATTATTTCCATTAGCATAGTAGAAAATGCTAATGGGAATGTTGGAGAATCATATTGAATCTAACTACTTTACTGAAAAATGTAGAGTAGATGGAGTCTATTATCTTATTTTTTAGTTCTATTTTTTTACTGTGAAAGATGGTTCCTAAAGGAACCTATTTTAATTTTTTAAGGAGAGGCTGAAATCGAAGGTGGGGAGGGAAATGAGGGAAGGGGCAGCAATCACACATATGGAGGGGCAGGTGGACAGGGGAAGATGTTGCACAAGTGTTAAATCTAATGTAGAGGGCAGTATGTCTTATGCTCCTTGATTACAGCTTCAAAAGCACTTCAAAATTGCTACCCCTGCAGTGTGGCGTGTTGCAGTATGTACAGAGAAATGTTGTTTTAGAAAGATATTTATCAACTGTCTCTTTTTATGCTTGCAAAATAGCTGGTGGGATTGTGTCCCACAGCAGTAGGCTGAGTGGTTACAGCATTGATTGAGGAAGATGAGTTAGAGGAAGATAGCCTACTACTTGATAAGAAATGAACAGCATTTCTGAGAGCATTGCAGTGGTTAGGTTTGGTGCGGTGGTGCATGGAGTATTGCACAGGTTGTAAATGGATAATGAGTAAGAATAAGTGTAGGAGCTGTGCAAGGGTATATTTTGAGCTTTAAAGTTTCTAGATGAGCTGAAAAATGCAGTTCAGAGCTGGACGCAAAACACGGACCTGTTTGTGAAGTGCAGATGCATTCGCGGACACGTCATCATGCCGCACATGAGCGTGCAGTCGCATGACACTATCCGAAAAGTCTGCAATGACGTCAGATGTTTGCGAACATCGGCAAACACAAAAACAGTGGAAAGAGTTGCAAAAAGTATATAGAAGTGCTCAAAATGATGCTAGAAGATGGGGAATGGCAGAGTTTTAAGGTGAAACATTCTAATTTGCTATATTGGGGTAAGTATGATATTAGTAAATTGTAGCAAATTAGGGTGCACTGGTAAAAACTCATCAAATTTACTGAAAAAACATTGTTAAAGGGACATTATGATTAAGTTGCACTAATAAAAACCCTTGAAATTCAAGGAATTCCATGAAAAAATGTTGGTAATGGGATGTTATGGTTACAAGTAAAAGTGAAATAAGACAGAAATTCACCAGTTATGGATAAGATAAGAAAGGAAATAATGTATGGGTATGATCGTTTGACAGAAGGCACTAGGGCCCTAATAAAATTATTGGAATGGAAGGCCACATGCACAAAAATAGGCCTATAATAAATGTCCAACAGAAAAGGATGGGGGGTGTGTTTTGGATATTAGCCCTCTCCCCAAGGCTATCTTCTGATCCTGTTATACATGATTGATTTAGTCCATTTGACGAGATATACACAAGTTCAAGAATGTTCAATTGTCCCATAGAACAAATGTTCAGCTGACATGTGTTTCGACCCTTCTAGGTCGTCCTCAAGTCTGTTACGTCTGTATTAAGCAACCAAATCCCTATCCATTGTCCGCATGTGGAGTTGAAGTATGTAAATATTAATAAGTCTTTCTCACAGACCATAAGCGCAGTCCAATACAAAATTAAATCCAACTCATATATCATGTGTTTGTTTATTTAACCATACAGTGATGGCTGATGGTAAATAATATGTTGTATTCTGGGTTAAATCCCAAATTCCAAGCAAAGCAAAGTCTCTGGCTTCCTCAACAGTGTTTTGATTCCAGAGACTTTACTTTGCTTGGAATATGGTATTTAACCTGGAATACAACATATTAACTGCCTGTTTCCTAATATTGTTTCACCCCTCTGACTTTCCAGGCCTTAATCAAGGACACTCCATTCTCCATCTTCATGTTTCTTTGCTTTTTTTCATCTCCAATTTGATGGGAACAACCTTACCTGTCTGAATAAGCCTGTTTGCCCTTGCAGGTGCTGTATCTTTTCATTGGACTCAAGCTCTCTCCCCGAGTATCTTTGCCAGGGCCAGACATGCTGCCAGGCCTTCTTTGTGTCTCTCAGAAAAGTCAGTTTAACAGGCCTCAGCCCTCTGTTTTTAGCTTTCCCAATTCTTTACAATGCAGCTCTGGCTACCATTTTGCTTTCATGGCTGTTCATGGTAATTACTTTTTCGGTGTCAGCGGCAGTTCATGTGTATTGTTTTGCACCTGGCTAATGTCTCCGCAGGTGTGTTCAGTCATGTCGCCTTTTCATGATTACTTTGGTGATATCATCCGGGTATGGTCTGTGTAGCTGCTTCAGTGGGTGGCATCCGTCATCTTGGGGGCATGCTGGGAGGTTTTGAGACCCTCTCAACAGTACCTCCTCTGGTCTAGCCACCTAGCTTGGACCACAAACTCAAAGCCTCTCTCAACAGATGGGTGTCTTGTTTCTTCACACCTTTGTCATCCTCTCAGGACTCATCTGCTCCTTCTAGGTTGGTTTGTGTTCCAGGTCATGTCCTCTTCTTCACCCTGCTCAGCTCCTGCACCCTCTTCTTAGTTCATTGTGTATCCAGTTTGGGGCATCCATTCACCTCTGTGTCTTTCTGGGGCACCATCAAGGCTGGTGTGCTCGATGGCATTATGGTACATTTTCTTTTTCATGTGGGTGGCACCTGCATGTGAGCTTCAGGCCCAGTGTTGGTCTGTGGATATGGTTGCCTCTTCTCATGCCATGTACCCTTGAGATGCGTCTGTGGACTCTTTTCTCTCCACTCTTTACTTAATCTTCATTCTGGCAACATGATGGTGCTATTCTTGATGGCATTCTGGACAGAGGCCTGCCTTGTTTTCTACCCGTGTAAGCAGCTTGAACTTCCTGCCACTTCTTGATGTTTTCATCCTATTCTCTCTGCACTATCTCCACTGGAACTGCCAGGAGCACTTGTGCTATGCATCCCTGCAGCCTTCCACCCATTCTTCTCTTGCAAACTCTTGTCCATATACGGGTATCTGGTGTTTCTTGCACATTTAGGCAGACCTCCCATTTCTGTTTATGCACTCTTGAGGCACTGCAGCTCCCCTTGTGTTTCACTTCCTTTGTTTGGGCCTTTCGGTATGAATTAACAAGTTATCCGCATTCGAGCAATCCTCTATCATTATCCATGCTTTCATTTAATTTGCCTCATGGGGTCATTTCTCCTGTGTGTTTCACCGTTATGCTTTCTCTTGAACCACCATAGAAATCTTGTAGTTGCTCATGGCCTTAAAGCGGGAGGGTTTGCCTGGCAGCCCTTCCCTGAAACCTTTGTCCTGCATTGGTTACATGCTGGTACTATATATTCTTAGTGGTGTGGGCCAAATTGGTCATACAAGCACTCGTATATATACATTTGTTTCTTTTTCTCTTTTAAATCAATAATATTGTATTAAAGCTACTTCATTTCTTCATGTTACTAGTGAAGGGTAACGTCACTACTTTTCATTTACATACAAAAAATAAGTAGATTAATGCTTCCCTGCTAATGTCCTAAAAGCGAACAGAAGTAGAGACAGCAGAGTACAAAACAATCAGAGCCACGTCTTTTACAGCAATGCAATCCAACAGGTTACAAATGTGTAATCTCCCAGCTACCCAAAATGTTTAAGCATTCAATGCACAATGGGTGACCCTTACCACCACAAGCAGGGGAGGCCACTTAAGTGATCCTCCGATATTCCAATATTCCAATATTTCTAGTGGGACCCATCATTCCATTTGCCACCCCCATTATCACATTCTCCTTCCCAAAGTTCCTTCTTATGTATTCGTTCCCCTTTGTCTTTTGCTTGGTTACCAAGTATACTCCAAACCGCCTGATGTACAATAAATTTGAGTGCAAATACCATGTAGTAAGACAGTCACTTTATGGGGACAATGTTAATAATAAGAGGGATTTTCTTAAGTCCCAGTTCATGGCATCTGGCATCAGGATGGGTCCCACAGGCCCTTTTGGAGATAGGCTGTCTCTCTTTGTTTTTGCTCATGGGATCGGGTGCCTGTGTCATCCAATGGGCACTCTTTCTAACGAAAACACAGAGAAAACTGGGTGAGTTTAGAGACATGTATATACATTTTCCTTATGACGCCCAATCATTGCCAAAATGCTTACAACACATTCTTGTTATTCTCCTATTTTCCCATCTCCTTCACACTTTATAGTCCTGCTACCCACTTTATTCCCATTCCAGATTCCATTCATTATGTGGTGCTCTCCTAATTGTTCTAGACCATTAACTGTCCCGTTTCTTCCTTCTTTACCACACACGAGAGAGAGAAACAACACAACAAAAATGACAATAGCATATACCTTTGCCAATTCTTGACACTTCTGTTCTTCTTCTCTTGGGTACTTCCTTGATTTGGATTAAGCTGTCCTGTTACCAACCAAATGTGGACAAATGTCATAATAAAGTAATGGACAGAATGGTACTCCCCTTTCAATGAGCTCTCTCTCTTTTCTTGTGCATGGTGCCTTAGCCTTGCTGCTGTGTGATTTCTTCATGTGATGAGCAAGCAAAATCTGTTCTATGGGCCAATATGATGGTGATTTTTGTTTTTCCCCAAAATGTCCAAGATGCTTTCCCTTTCACTTAACTCTGGACTTGTCATTAGGGTTGCTGTTTGTTGGCAGGCCCGCATCAGCTGTTTTTTGGCATTTTCCCCTTGTTCATCTTTGTGATGTGGCGTTTCCGCAAATTAATGATGCTACCTCTTTAAACTTTCTTGACACTGAGACAAGCGCATGTGATGTGTTAGTGTGTGCAGGTGTGACATATGTGTACACAAATTTGTCTAGCATCTCTTGCACATGCATTTCTGCTTCTTTTGAATAAAAGGTTACAAATCTCAAATAAAAATTTAATTTCAAATCATGAAAAAACAGTTACACATAAACATTAGATTTCAAATAACCACAGTCTTTTACACCCTCATACATGTTTAGCTATTCCAATTGTGAACATCTCATGCGAAAGAATACTTTTCTTCTTGCTGAGAGTCGTCTTCCAGTTCCATGCTTCATCTGTGCCTCTTGTCCTCTACAAAAAGATACCCTTACTAAAACCCTTTCTACATCTCCCTCACCTTCTACCTGTTACTTACCTGTGTCTCCATCTCTTCACCTAGATAAGGGACCTCCTGCACTCCTTTCACCTCCCCCAGTACATACCTGCCATTTCTATCCTCCTACACTTTCCTACTATAAGTACCTACCTCTTCAAGTGTTGCCACTTCTCTTTGCATTCTTACTTTGCCTCAATGATGCTTCACAAAATAAATCCATCAAAACATTGAAACTTCCATCAATAATATGCAAAATGTGTTACTTACCTTAATATGCTCATTTATTACTTGCTGGGCATTACTATTTTGCAGATTGTGCTTCTTTCTGTAGCCCCTCATTCCTGGCATTTACCTTGTGTCCAGTTAAACATCTTATTTATTTTGCCTGGTCTGCTATTATTCTCGTGTTGCAATAATATTGTCTGCCATGACTGCCCCATTTCCCTCTCAGCCAAAAAGAAAACTTGACAAAAGGAATCCTGCTAAAACACAGCTTTGGCCATTCGAACAATATACTATGTCCTCTCTTCCCATGCCTCCAACCCTGTTCCCTTCAATGTGTAACTATTGTGCCTGCTGCCAGTTTACAGCATAATTCATTTTGATGTCAAATCATCCCCTTCTATGGGTTTGTTCTTGCATTGAACGCTCATTCTCCTGATATAAACTCTCCCGCAGCTGTCGACTGAGTTTGCTGCCCTTTCAACAAAAGCTGTTTCTCCCTTCCACCTTACCCCTCATCCTTATCTCATCTGAGTGTGATCACCCCCCTATCACCATTGCATCTCTGACGCTTGGTCACATCTATTTGTCAATTTCTCCTTCTCTGTGTGTGCCCTTCCTTCGAACAAAATTGCTGTTAGTATCGTGACAATATGCCTTTCATTTCTGCCGGTCATACCTGCTGTGTGTTCAGAAAAACCTTCCCATTCTACTGGCATGCTCTTGTGTCTTCGCTAGGTATAGAATGCTAACATAAATGATGTAAATAAAAATCACTATGCTCCTCTGAAATGTGGCCCCTCTCAACATGATCCTCCCCCCTTATCTATGTGTGTGTATCTGCATTGCCTTGGTGCCTGCAGTGGCCTTATTTTTCTGTGATGTGTGTTAAATGTGCAGCGCATGCGCCGGTCACTGTGAGCTGGTACCTACTGTACTGATCATGTGGTTATGCAATGTACTGTGAAGGGTGTGTCCCCACTCCCAAGTCTTGCAATTTTTCCTTTGTCTTCTGTGGTCTTTTCCTCCTTGCATGCTTGAAAAATGTGTCATAATCTTCCTCTCACATTTCACTACTGTGCGCAGCTAAAATATATCCGTTTTGTATCTGTGGCTGCGTAATTCCAATACGTTTTCCTCTCTGTGTCATCGCAGTCCTATCTTGTCCCTTGAAAATGTGTGTCTGTGTGTGTGTGTGGAAACATTCCTTTGCCAACGAAATACATTTGAACCTTCTATTGCTAACTTTCTTTGTAATTCAAAAAACAGTACTCCCTTTTGCTTTGTATGCCTGCCACGTGTAGACTTTAACGTTTTTTACTCATTGCTTGTAACAAGTACTTGCGAAAAAGCTAAATGTTTCTGTGCAGTGCCTGAAAACATGGTCTTAAAAACCCTCTAACAGTGTCACTTTTAAAACAGCAAAGCTGCTCTGACAGCCCAAATAAATAGTTTGTTAAACCAAACGAGGTCTGCACATCCATTTACCCTATCACCCTCAACACATTCTCTGTACCCACCAAACCATTCCATTTGTCAAAACAGCATTCATACCTATATATTTTATAAACATTTTAATAAAAGTAACCAACCAAATAAGTCCTTACTGGAGGGTTGCATTAAAATGCTTTTGGAGCAATTAAAGGCCTATATTAATATCCATATTTTCCATAACATGTCCTGACACTTGTTCCTTTGCCAATGCTAACCAAAAGCTGCTTTACACCTTGCATAAAATTGTTGGCTCCAAATTCACATATCATTTGTATTCCCTCACCCATTCCTATACCGTCAGAAATACAAACAACACTGAAGTTCTCCAAATAGGCCAAGAAACACTGCAAAAAAAAAAATGTTTAAACCTCCAACACAAACTAATGCTTTGTCAATACATTTTGTAAATCAGAGCTTTAAAAATGTAACAACTGTTGCACTCATCTGTGGGAGGAGGGGGTCTTGGAACGCCACGATTCTTACGGTTCATGGGTGGGCCCAGTGCTGCTGCTTTGGGTCCAGGGCTCCGGCCCGGGGGCACCTGCGTGGGAACAGCCCGAGGAACTGTGACCCCCTGAAGAAAGCATATGATCAGAGTTGAACCTGACTCCATTTTGTGGGCCACCAACTTCATTTTGTTATTCCGTATTGGCAGGCCAGCTGTGAACTTAGAACACAGGACTGCATCTCTCCCAGCCAGGCACACAAAGCAGACAAGCTACTCATCCCGCCTCCTCCCCTTTGCCATCTCTGCATTTGTTCGGTTCTCATGGGAGACTAGCCGCGAAATTGCTACAAACTCTACACTGTATCCCCTGTCTTCCATTTTACCTCATTTGACCCTGCCACGGCCAGGCACAGGGACAAGCAACAGAAGTCATTCATCTCTATAAACCTGCCCCCCACCCAACAGACCCAGGCCATAAAGAATACCATCCCCATATTCCCTAAAACATGATCAAACAGCCAGAAGCGACCCTCAAGTATGTTTGATTGATCGCGCCCCAATAGAAGAAAACCAAGTGTCTTCCCACATGCGATTAGAACAAGCTGCTCATTTTTTGTAGAATAATGTAAGACTTGTGGTAGAACAATCCATTAGTAATGTATAGTATATGTGTAATTAAAAGCCCTGACGTTAGAATCCAGTTATCAAAGTGTGATATGTGTTAACGTGTAGTATGACGTTGTTTAAAAGAAATGAATTACAATAACAAAATGCATAGCAGAACATAACACTGTACATGCCGGCACAAAGCTACCTCATTTTAAAGTTTAATGTAAATATATGCATGATATTGTGGGAAAACAATATAGCAACCAGCTGCCATAACTAGTGCGATTCTAACATGACACTATATGCTAGGGCCTAAAATGTGCAGAATGTAATAATGAACTGTTCAATTTAGTATGGATAATGACCTGAGTATATGTGACTTATCGTGAAGTATGTAACCATGAGAACACTCAGGCAGGTAGAATAGATAATATGCTTTAGATGGCTATAATTAGAATGCAATAAGCAACGTGTAAAAGGCCTTTAAGTAAAACCTACTACTAAAGGCCCTAGTTTTCCTTGCTATGCAGACCCACAACGCAAAGGTGTTTCAATTCCCGTCCACCCTTCATAGTGTCAAAGCAGATCAGCAAAGATTTAATAATGTTAAACAACCAGTCTTTAACCCCCACAGTAAGACTTAGGACCATTGTGGCATGTGCCCCTTTGTGGCCTAGTCTTTTATATGTAGTCCAGATCTTAGATTTAGAGTCCCCTTTGTTGTTTATCAGATGGACATTCAAGACCACACAATGACCTCAAAAGTCTCACCCCTTTAGCTAATGTATCTTGTAGTGTATCGGCACATAGTTAAGCCGACACATAGTTAAGCCTGCCTACCAATGGATCAAACACTCCATTTAATAGATGTATTTTGACCTATGCCCAATGATAAATTAACCTGTGTTTGAGAAATGTCTTTTGCTTTAGTGTCTAAGCTCACAGGTCTCAGAGCACACTGGACAGAGCAGATCATGGTATTGGATGAATGGGAATGTGTGGCCACAAGGGCAAATGTCAAATGCTTATTTAATAAAGAAACATCTTGACAGTTTTCCGATTCTGCATACCAATTCGATGAGCCTGGCTGACCAATTGACCAGAGAAGTATCATCGCAACACCACGTGCTCCTGAGGCAACCACAGCTCTCCGACCCTATGGCACCTACAGGTGTTCACCCTTAGCGACCAATCCCAACAGTTCATGTGCCCCTTAGGCCTTCCCTGTGTTGATGACGATAAATTTGTATAAAGTAACATGTAACATGTTTTCTGCAGAGCGCTCTCGGCGTGAGCAGAACAGATCCTGCTTGCTCTATTTTAGATAAAGCCTTTTGATACGATCAGCACTTGGTCTTGGTCTCATTCCCTTTGTGAAAGTGTCCTGATTGATTTATTGGGAGACTGAACTGCATTTCTGGGGGCCTCTCACCTTCATTGGTGACCCCGACGTGATAGCGTTCTTTTTCGTCCTTCTGGCACGAGACGTCCCCCTGTTATGACCCGGAGCGCGCTCCCTCAAGAGATACCCGCCAACGGCAACCGGTACACCTAGACGTGCGCATGCAGTAGGCCGAAAGGGTACGGGATCCCCTTTACAAAACCCACCGTACCACTTGCCGGAGCCGGGCGTGGTCTTTGAGTGAGGGGCGGCACACTGACCAATCGGGCCCAGAGGGTCTCGGATCAAGATGGACACGTGAGTATCAAGTGCGGGTGATATTAAAAGGAGGGTGGGAGTCAGATTAGGAGGTTTTGTGAAATACAGCACAGGTGGGGATGAACAGGTGTAGAGACTTGTAGCACGGTGGGAAACTTGGTGGTCTGGGTCTGTTCTATATTCTAATCTACTCTTCGTCTATCTCATATGGCCATTAGGACGGTGACGGAACATAAGGTGAAAAGAGGTTAAAGGTATCCCATCTCCAGTGGGGGGTGGATGGCGGCACCACATAGTGCTATCTCGACTAGTACAGGATATATGGACATGGGAAAATAAAGGTGAAGAAAAACGCAGGGGTCTCAAAAGAAGACCCGGAGTACTATTTAGAAATGCTTTTTTATTACTTGTTCTTACCTATCTTCCTCCCTCTCATTTAGATGTAGGTAGAGAACAGGGAGGGAATTGTTTATAAGGGATTGTAAAGTCGGGGAAGAGACATTGAGAAAAGGATAGGTAGGGGTTAGCAGGGAAGGTGAGGTAGGATTTATGTTATCTATGTTATTCATTGTACGTAGTATGTGTTAAAGTGTCGGTCTTTTGTCAAAGTATGTTTTTGTCGATGAGCATTAATGAAGTGATTTAAAATTGTGTTGAAGATTTTTTTTTCAAATTGACGTGGTTTAGAACTGATGAAACATGAATAAACAATCCATTCCTTTTACTAAGGGTTGCATAACACATTGAGTTGGCCATACAAGAAAGGTGAGAGTATAAAGAAGGACTGTTAGTTGAGTAACGCCCTCAGTTGGGTAAAATGGGTGCAGAAACGCCCCTAGCCCACATCTGTAAAACTCTGCCAGGATATGCAGAGAAAATCAACAAGTACCACGACCAGTGGGTCACGGAGTTGAAGGGAGAAGGATTGCCTCAAGTGTGGCCCCAGGGAGGGTCCTTTGATAAGGCTGTGCTAGATATGGTTGCCACCTGTTTGTTCATTAAATATAAAGGGAAGCAGTTGCAGAACAGGAAAAAGATATTGGACCTGTGGCGGCTGTTTGAGGAAGTCCCCTCGGGTAAAAGTGGCCAGTACAATGCATCTCCCCTGACAACAACTGGCAGTGTTGAGACATTCTTTGCATCCCTCGTTCCCAGCATCCAGGCGAGGGTAAATGCAAAATGGCTTCAGAAAACAAGGTGGGAGCTCATCCAGCTGACCAACGACACTGAAGAAGGATTCAACATTATCAACATTATCAAAGTTGAACTCAGAGCCTTGCGATTAATGACTATGCAGAACAGGTATATGCTAGACCTATTAACAGCAATGGAAGGAGGAGTTTGCCGAAAAATCGGGAGTGCATGTTGTACTTTCGCACCCTCTGCAGATGCGGACAACGGCTCCCTTTCCCATGTCATTGCAGCAGTGCACGACCCCGGAGAATGTATGAAAGGTGAAGGAGGAGTGCAGCCCGGCACCTGGTTCAACAATCTTTTCTTGGGTACCATCGTGGCTTGGAATAACAGTGAAACTCTTCATACCACTCATCGTCTTTTTGCTTCTTATTTTTTGTGTGTGCCAATTGGGACTCAGATGCTGCACCAATGCAGTACCTAATGGTGCGCTGATGATGGTAACAATGGGCCGTGCAAATGGAGTGGCACAAATAAAGCACACGGCTGAAGTGCAAACAGGAGATAATTCAGAGCCCAAATATAGAATGACTGCCATATACAACACAGGGCATAGAGTAGATAATTTATATCACACAACCATAAAGGAACCTAAAGAGTTACAATGGTACAAGGAGGTATGGGTGGACTTGGAGGGTGAGGGAGGGTATATCTATATGTCCTGCACCCCTGATGAATATGCTAGGAGAGGGGAAAGCCTCAGGGCGGTATGTAGAGCATGGATGTCAATAAAAGGAACACCTGCATGGGATGAAGCAGTGGCTGAGGAAGAAGAGCGTAAGAGGTTGGGGCAGCTACAATATTTGTTACTTAAGTAACAAAAGGAAGGAATGTGTGGGACAAAGGGGTCTTGGAACCCCCCATTCTTACGCTTCCTGGGTGGGCCCAGTGAAGCTGCTTTGGGTACAGAGCCCCAGCCCCGGAGCACCCACGCGGTAACACCCTGAGGAACTGTGACCCCCCTTAAGACAGCATATGATCAGAGTTGAAATAGACTCCATTTTGTGGGCCACCGACTCCATTTTGCCATTCGTATTGGCAGGCCAGCTATGAACTTAGAACACAGGTCTGCAGTTCTCCCAGCCAGGCACACACAGCTGACAAGCTACTCCTCCCACCTCCTCCCCTTTGTCATCTCTGCATTTGTTCGGTTCTCATGGGAGACTAGCCGCAACATTGCAACAGACTCTACACTGTATCCCCTGTCTTCCGTTTTACCTCATTTGACCCTGCCACAGCCCAGCACAGGGACAAGCAACAGAAGTAATTCATCTCTATAAACCTGCCCTCCACCCAACAGACCCAGGCCATAAAGAATACCATCCCCATATTCCATTAAACATGATCAAATAGCCAGAAGCGACCCTTAACTATGTTTGATTAATCGCACCCCAATAGAAGAAAACCATTTGTCTTCCTGCATGCGATTAGAACAAGCTGCTCATTTTTTGTAGAATATTGTAAGACTTGTGGTAGAGCAATCAATTAGTAATGTACAGTATATGTGTAATTAAAAGCCCTAATGTTAGAATCCAGTTATCAAAGCGTGATGTGTGTTAACGTGTAGTATGACGTTGTTCAATAGAAATGAATTACAATAACAAAATGCATAGCAGAACATAACACTGTACATGCCAGCACAAGCTACCTCGTTTTAAAGTATAATGTAAATATGTGCATGATATTGTGTGAAAACAATATAGCAACCAGCTGCCATAACTAGTATGATTATAACATGACAGTATATGGTAGGGCCTAAATGTGTAGAATTTAATAATGAACTGTTCCTTTTAGTATTGATAATGACCTGAGCATATGCAGTTTATCATTGTGAAGTATGTAACCATGAGAACACTCAGGTAGGTAAGATAGATAACATGATTTAGATGAATATAATCAGAATGCAATAAGCCATGTGTAAAAGGCCTTTATGTAAAACCTACTCCTAAAGGCCCTAGTTTTCCGTGCTATGCAGACCCACACCACGAAGGTGTTTCGATTCCCCTTCACCCTTTATAGTGTCAAAGCAGATCAGCAAAGATTTAATGATGTTTAAACAACCAGTCTTTAACCCCCAGAGTAAGACTTAGGACCATTGTGGTATGTACCCCTTTGTGGCCTAGTCTTTTATGTGTAGTCCAGTGTGTAGATGTGTAGATTTAGAGTCCCATTTGTTGTCTATCAGATGGACATTCAAGACCACACAATTACCTCAAAAGTCTCACCTCTTTAGCTACTTTATCTGGTAGATGTATTTGCACATAGTTAAGCCGACACATAGTTAAGCCTGCCTATCAATGGATCAAACACTGCATTTAATAGCTGTATTTTGACCTATGCCCTATGATAAATTAACCTGTGTTTGAGAAACGTCTATTCCTTTAGTGTCTATGCTCACAGGTCTCAGAGCACGTTGGACAGAGCAGATAATGGTATTGGATGAATGGGAATGTGTGACCACAAGGTCAAATGTCAAATGGTTATTTAATAAAGAAACATCTCGACAGTTGCCGATTCTGCATACCAATTCGATGAGCCCAACTGACCGATTGACCCGAGAAGTATCATCACAACACCACGTGCTCCTGACCCAACCACAGCTCTCCGACCCTGTGGCACCTACAGGTGTTCACCCTTAGCGACCAATCCCAACAGTTCATGTGCCCCTTAGGCCTTCCCTGTGTTGATGACGATAAATTTGTATAAAGTAACATGTAACATGTTTTCTGCAGAGCGCTCTCGGCGTGAGCAGAACAGATACTGCTTGCTCTATTTTAGATAAAGCCTTTTGATATGATCAGCACTTGGTCTTGGTCTCATTCCCTTTGTGAAAGTGTCCTAATTGATTTATTGGGAGACTGAACTGCATTTTTGGGGGGGCCTCTCACCTTCACTCATTATTTAAAAAAAGGAAAGAAATCAAAAACCTATACTTGTGTCAAAATATGTGTTATTCATTATACCAATATAAATGTGCAATCTTGCGTGTCAAATGGCTCAAAGACAAAAAAGGTCACTCCACCGCCCACTTCTTTTCTGCTCCCCAAATCACATCTCATAATCCCCCATGCTCTGTTCCAGCCATTTAAATCCCACGTTTGCCAAAAATGACCCTCCACTTTACATCACCTGTATTCCATGCGCATTTCCCCAATGCAGAAAGTGACATCATTCTAGGTCACCATCTAATGAAAGTTGACACAGTGTATTCCTATGTCGGAATTCCTGCGTCGTATGGTTTTCACATACTCCTTTCTTCCATAAAAACATTGTTTCTAGCACAATGATTAAAACCATTTTCCTCTTCCTTTATTTTATGTTATGCTGCCCAAAACATATGTTGAGAACTCAACTGCATGCGCCATAGCTTTTTGTGCTACATAAGCCAGCTTCGCCTACTTGAGTTTTCCTTCCCCTCCCTTCACTGCTGGCCCCTTTTTTAAAAAAACAATGTAGTAGTTTTCTGCCTTTCCAAAGACAGCACATGCTGAGCTGCCTATTTAAACATGCAGAACAGAATATCTGTAGGCTGCTGCGGCAAAAGATGACACAATTACAATGTTACTGACCACATAACACACACAATTGTATGCATTCCTCTCCACAAACACCACTATTAAAAAACACTCAGTGCACTCAACAAATACAATAAACACAAACATATCACAAGTCACTTTCACTTAAACCTCCATCATTCTTCCACATGCTTCTCAAATCCACTCCAATAATGCCATATTTTTCTCATTATTTTCATTTTCTTTTTCATGTTGCAAGACTTAAACCCCTCATTATGTTCTCCACCAAACCCATGCTCCACTATGGATCAAAAAACAGTTCTCAAATGCATACATGTTAAACCATTTCTCCCCATATAACAACAAATTCTCCTAGCTCTCCACCAGCATCTTTCTCTTCTCTCACAACGTTTTTTCATTGACATATATATATATATTTATTCACTGAAAAAACTTTGTTAAAGGGACTTTATAGTTAAGTTGCACTGATAAAATCATTTATGGTATGCTAAGCAGCCATAACTTGCGCCACCACCGTGCACTGCTAAAACAAACACACAGTTCATGAAATATGACATCACACATGTCATTGATAACATCACTGATGACATCACATATCTGGGACACTGTTTTTGTTCACTGACATGTATATGCTAATTTTTCTTTTTAATGTCAATAAGAATTTTAAAAATTGAGAAGGTGCTTTATGCATAAACATTAACCTTCTTTTATCTTCTTAAAGTACTTTCTATAGAGGTTGATTTGACCTTATAATACACTTATATTTGGTAATAAGCAGGCCTCAAACACACAATTCATTTGTGTACATGATAATCAACTCTAATGTTATTGTCATTTTTTGGTGCTGTTGTTTCTCTCTTCCTAACTTTAGTTTCCCTGTATGTGGCTCTAATGTGTATGCATTCTGGGATTTTATATGTTTGTTTGTACTAATACAAGTGTGTCATAAATTTGAAATTGTTAGCTATTTATTCAATGTTTAACATTGTGCAAAACTTTGATGAGGTAGCATTTATTATTTTACAATTGGAAATTACCAGATTAAAAATATTGTACTTCTTTGGTACATGCTGCAATCATTGCCTATGTTTGTGTATGATTAGGTTCCTGTATTAACAACAACACTGAAATATAATATTTTCTTTAGATAAGAACATTATTTAATACATTAAGTAGTTTTATGATAGATCTGATAGATCTCCCAATAACCCCTGACATCTTGCTACCAACATTATAAACACTACCCCTTGTTGGGACGGTTCATTGAAATTGTTTCGATATGTGATGTCATCAGTGATGTCACTAATGACATTTGTGATGTCATCTTTCATGTACTGGGTGTTTGTCTTAGCAGTGCACTGTAGGGGCGCAAGTTATGGTTGCTTAGCTTCCCATAACTGGCACATTTCTCAAGTTTTTCGGATTTACTTGTGACCATCACAAACCTTTAACAACGTTTTTTCATTGAATTTCATGAGTTTTCATTAGTGCAACTAAACCACAATGTCAGTGAATGTCATAGGTTTTTACCAGTGCACCCTAATTTGCTACAACTTACTAGTATCATACTTACCCCAATATAGCAGCATCTATCTTCTAGCATCATTGTTAACACTTCTATACATTTTTGCCACTATTTCCACAGTTTTTGTGTTTGACGATGTTTGCGAACATCTGACGTCAGTGCAGACTTTCCGGACAGTGGCACGTTCCACGGGCTCGCTCCCGGCATGATGGTGTGTCTGCGGACACATCCATATTTACCAATAGTATGCAACTTTATTTATCAGCTCATCTAGGAACTTTGAAGCTCAAAATGTACTCTTGCACAGCTCCTACACCTATTCTTACTCATTATCCATTTACAATCTAGCACACATCACATACTTGAAGGAATATTAGGAAAACTGCTGCTTATTTTTAAATTGGCAACTGCTATTGCCATCCCTCCTCCCCAAGAACCACCACCACCAACCCCAGCTTGAGAATCTACACAATGAAAGAAGCACAATACTTCAAAGGTCAATTAAGAAGACCAGGAAGATGAAGTAGAAGACGTGACTAACTATAGCACCCAGAGTGAATCGTGGGTGTGGCAGTTATTTACCACTGTTGGAAATGTACCAAATGCTAAAGCTACCAAAGTGAAATGCACTTAGTGCGACGTTGTACTCAGTCGTGGACAACCTGGGAATTACTCCTACAGGACCACCTCCATGCTACGCCACACAAAATCCAACCACTTCAATGCTCTTAGAAAGGCTGTTCCTTTCTTAGGAAGTAGTAGGCTGTCTTCCTCTACCTCATCTTCCACAACCAATGCTGTAACCACACAGTCTACTTCTGTGGGACTCGAAATCCCACCAGCTACCTTGCAAGCAATAGAACGGACTGTTGATCCATATGTTTTTCGAAAGCAACAATACTCTCTATATACTGCAACACAACACTATGCATGAGGGAGCCATTTTGAATTGCATTTAATGCTGAGATCTAGGAGCATGAGAAATACTGCCCCCTAACACATGCACAACATTTTCCCCTGCCCTGGGTATTCAGGCTCCTGCAACTTGGAAGCTTTTTTCACACCAATCGTGTATGTTGTTCAGAGTTGTCAATTCACTAAAATGACGGGACTGGAAGAGACTGATGACATTGCAGGCAGTGACGTTACAAGTCCAAACCCAATGAAATCGTCAGTAGTGATGTTACAGGGCATTTGACCATGGAGATGCCACAGGAAGGGATGTTGTAGATGTAAAAACATCCTTAATTCCCCTTCAGATTGGTTAAACATTGAATAGTTACTAAACCTCTCAGAATGTTTTGTATGATATGATATGATATTTATAACACACCTATACACAAGTGTTTTTTATATTTTAACTATTGCACTATTGGACACCCTGGGCAAGATGTTCACCAGACTATTACTAAGCTCGCTAAATCAATGGCTGGACGAGAAAACTATATGGGATCCCTATCAAACAGGGTTCCTACCTGGCCTAGGAACATCAGTAAACATCATCACGCTCACCAGCCTTATCCAACATGCTCGTCAGCAAAAACAACCATTATACATTGCATACATAGATTATAAAATGGCATTTGATGCCATACCTAGAGAACTATTATACAAGAAACTTGCTATTCTTCATTGCCCGTGGGCAATCCTTAAATGGGTGATCGAATTGCATTCTGATACCTCCATTCAGATAAGGTTGGACAGTGCTGGGCTACTAGCTGATGTGATAAAAACAGAATGGGGCCTAAAACAAGGCTGTTTACTAGCCTCAACATTGTTAATTTTCTTTAATCTCAGATATGGGTGGATCGTTTGAGGGCCTGACTACTCATTCTCCCAAGCTCATGGGAACTCCAATGCAATGGCTGTTATACGCCGATGATATGGTGTTAATCTCCAGAACACCAAAGGATCTTCGCGTGTTATTACAGGCACTTGGTCAATATGTACAGAACAACTGTATAATGATTAACATCGCCAAGTCAAAAGTAATGCAGTTTGGGTCACTTAATCATAGGAAAGTTGCTCTCTCATGGCCTCTTCAAAAAGAAAATCTATTGTCGGTCTCTTCGTATACTTATCTAGGCGTCTCCATCTCCAACCAATGGAGTGATGAAAGATATCATATCCAAATTGCCCGAAAAAGGGTCCGAAGCCAGAATCATAAAAGCCAAGTACTGTAAATATTCTATCCTTCCCTTAATAACCGATTACAAACAAAAGGTTACCCCAATACTGACAAATGGCTCTGAAGCAAAACAATGCCAGATGTATAAGTATTGGACTCAGAAAGAAGGAGCTTTTTGGAAACAGCTCTTGGAGTTGCCCATGTCCGATCCAATATCTGTATTAAGATATTGGGACTCAATTGGGACTCATGTCGTTATATGCTATGGTGAAATGGAAACTGTGTTCCTTATATCGTAAATGTATCATGGCTCAAGTTACATCTGGTCTATTGAAGATAGCTTCTGGGTATCTTGAGTCCTCTATAGACTCTCTTCCTTAAGGTTGGCGTCTGCAAGCGCTGAAGGTTCTTGAGGGGGCAGAGATCTCTGTTAAATTGTTGATAGAAAACCCCAATAAAGCAAAAACTAAATTATGGGAGTGTGATTGGATCAAAACAAGAACTGCCTGTTATGGCTATAAAAACTTTTCAGACAATCCATTTATTATGAAGTGCCACATCACTGTGAAATGTTATCTGGTTAAATTCCCAAATTCATACCTCCGAGATGACTATTTGAGCTTCAGACTCAATCTATGTGCCACCCGTGTAGTAGCAGGTAGAAGGAAATTGGTTGACCCAGAAGATGCCCGTTGTCGTTTTTGTCATACTACTCATGAAACATTGAAACATTTATGTATGTACAGAATGTCCCATGACAAGTGTACAAAGAAGTTTACTCCTAAAACACTTGTTTCAAGATCAATATATAATAACTAGCGAAAATGTATGCTCATTGTTATTTCACACTGCCAGAAAAGGGGTAAGATATGCTATACTCAATCTGTTATATCAATTGGGCCTGAAACAGAAACAAAAGGTTAATAATTATAAATCAGGCATTTCTCCCTCTAGTAAAAAAAGAGTATGGGCCTCATTACGACCCAGGCGGAGGACCATGGTGCTATTAGCACCATGGTCCATGCCGGTGTCCGCCATGGCGGAATGGGAAATTACTACCCCATTCCGAGGTTGGCGGGGCGGTAATTCCCCATACCGCCATGGCCCTTCCCCATTCCCATTTTTGCCCCATAGGGCTCAATGGGAATGGGGAAGGCGCTAATTATGGTACCGCTATTAGCGGTACCGTAATTATCGCTAAGGTCCCTTTGCGGCACCCTACTTTAACGGCTGGTAAAACCAGCTGTTAAGGTCGGGTCCCACAAAGGGACCTTGTAATTAGGTGCTAATAGGTTAACAGCGCCGCAGCCTTTTACGACGCCGTTGACCCATTAGCGCCTGGGTCGTAATGAGGCCCTATATCATCCAGAGTAGTGTCGGGGTGGAATTCTGCCGGGGTCGGCCGGGCCGTCCGCAGACCTTCGGGCAGGGAGGCCCCAACTCCTCCCGTATATCCCAGATGAGATAGAGTATGAGACACACGCAAGAAGCAAGGTGACTCTGCTGTTTATTAAACAAAAACGGCAGGAATGGGTCAAGGAGCGTACGAGTCCGTCCTGACACACACACAATCGTGGGCTCGCAGGCCCTTTTTACCTTGGTATGACGCGCTACTTGCGTCACCTCGAAAAGTTAGCAAAAAACCTATCTCCACTCTGGATTGGTTACTTGAGTGGTAGGGTTAGTATAGCATACGTATAGAGAACAATATTAGTGGACAAGGGTGAGTCAGGTGATATATCTGGGTTGTCCCTACAATTAGATACATGAGAATTGTTACATGAAGACTACTGATGATTGGTCAATGTTAATGGCGTCAGTGATAAGAGCCCCATGTTCTGATTGGTGCGCTCGCGAGCCTCCCAGTCTGGTACCATCGCTGTTCCCAGCTCGTGGTGCACCTGTCATTTGCAACAATGTTTCACTATGAGTATGTGCAGACAATGTGAGGACTTATTCATGAGCTGGAAGGCCGACTACTCCCACTGTCGCAGATGTCCATTGAGCCTTTTAAGTGTGTCTGCCTGTGTCTTGTACCGAGGGATCCAGACGCCTTCTTTCTCCTGGACTTGGCATCCTGTCAGGTTCGGCTTGGTCACGTGAGGTGGGACCGTGTTTGAGGCAGACTTTGCACCATTAATATTGTTTTTCTACTGTGCGCCTGGTTTAATTTTGCAGGTGTGACTTTAACGTTGGTGCGCGGCGTGCGAGGTTGCAACATCGTGCCCTTGATGGTCTGCTTTCGGAATGTGGGTTTGCAACATTACGACCTTGGCTGTCTGCTCTCGCCGGGCTCATTCTGCAGGATTAGCAACCTGACTCTTGTTCTTTTAACGTCCATGGGAGCTCTTGCTTGCGGCCTACTTTGGCCTGGTGTATAGGTGGAACCATTTGGTGCACAGGCGCTTTTTAGGTTATAGTAACATATTGTCTTATGACCAGTATCATGTCTTTGTTATATTTCTCATTATGGCACCTGGGTTTAAGAGAAGCGTAAGCAAGCTCTTTAGATGAGTGCATGATGCGTCTTGCGTTTCTGCATTTTGAGAGCCTATGTGGAAAATAATAAAGATGCACATCGTGAGTATGTCTGTCGCCTACGTCATAGCACTGAGTATATTCTTCGTGTAGATTGGTGCGGAAGTGTCCAGTGTGTATATTTGCACAGGTGTGCTGATCGTTGGCTAGGTCGTCATGGCATCTCTAACGACGTGTTGGTTTTAGTCTAGTTGATCCGTGCCGCAGGTGTCAGCATGGGCAGGGCGTGCTGTTGGGCAGGCAGATGGACACATCCGTATATTCCTGTACCAGGGTATTTGGTTGTCTGGTAGATGGGCAAACTCTTCTCATGGCGGGTGCCTGGGCCGTGATCCTTTAGGCCAGGTGCGAGAGGGTAAGGACGGGAGCCTGTTTTTCCATCTCCCACTTCAGTCCCCCCTCTGGTCGACTTGTCGACCACAAACATATCTTTTTCGTTATCACCTCTTACTCTCCATATTTTAGTTATTCCTCCTAGATGTCCATAGTGGTTAACATGGTCTTCAAATGACCAATACATATATTCACAGGTTCCACCAGGAGTACAGTATACCCATTTCCCTATGTAACTCCTGGGGTTTCTTGGGTTCTCGATCTTCACTGAGGGTGGGTCCAGATGGTTGGTGATGATCTGGTTTCGCAGATTCTCCCTCTCTTGTATTATTATGCCTGCGTGTTGGCCGTCATCTGCTGGCATCAAGGGGTGCATACCGACCATTTCAAGCAACTCGTCAGTGGTGCGTGCCTTCCGGGCCTTCCAAAATTTTATTATGATCAGTGTAGCTCCAGCCAAAATAGTGCAACCAACTATAATTTTTAGTCCATCTGACAGCCAGGATGGCATCCATGACCATAATAGTGAAAACCAGCTCTCATCCTTTTTGACACCTTTGCTTTCATCCATCATTTTGAAGTGCATCTGGGCCAATTGTGAAACTGCTTCTGTCAGTGTACCGTTGTCATCATCGTTGGCAGGAATGAACGTGCAGCATGATTGTCCTATCTTTGCGCATACTCCTCCTTCCATGGCTGTGAGGAGGTCCAATACATATCTGTTCTGGAGTGCTACCATCCTTACAGCTCGCAACTCCTCTTTTATTGTGTTGAATCCATTTACTGTAGAATTGATGGTCATCATTAGTTCCCACCTAGTTATCTGGAGCCATTTTGCGTTTGCATAAGCCTGCAGTCCTGGATGGATTATTGAAGAGAAGAACATTGCTGCTCTGCTGAATAGTCTGTGTTCTGGCGGAATTGAAGTGAGGGCCGTTTCCGACCTTCCCCATAGGTAATTTCCAGTCAGAGGTTCTCCTTGTCTTTTCCTTCTATTTAGGACGGTATTGTTACCGTTGGTCCTGTTCCCTTGCTCCTCCTGAGGTGGTGCAGATCTCTTCTTTCTCTTGTCCCCTTCATCCATTTTTGGAAAGCTCGCCACATTCACATGCTTCTTGGGTACCACTAGTGACGGTACATTGACGTGCACCATCGTGCATACACCATTCCACAGAGGGGGCAGTGTGTGGTATGCCTTTCCTCCACAGGCCCAGTAATGGTCCATTATTACTGCTGTTCCTGCTCACCCCTCAGGTAACTCCATCACGCTGGCACAATTGGTGTTGTATCATACGTCCACTTTTCCTTTATGTTGGCAGCATACCTTAGGCGCAGTCAGCGGCAGTATTGTTATTGGGTCTTCATCAGTCTCTATCCATGTGAGCATTGGTGCGTACTTGATCCAAGTCGTCCAACATCTGTGGTTGTGTGCCTCGATAGTTGAGATAGTTTCCTTTGTCACCATGTTGCTTCCAATCACTCCTATCTCCCAATTGTTATCCAAGTACACCTTCCCCGTTATCGTCACCAGTGGCCTCTCCCAGCATCCTTGTTTACCAGGAACTTCAGTGGCATACCAATCACATGGTAAATACTGCAATGTTACTTTCTTTGTTTCCCCTTTTGCAGGACCACTTGTTATGTATCTGAATGCTTCAGCATGTAAACTGCTCTTGTGGTAACTCAAATAGGTCTTGAGGAAGTTGTTTTCGTATGGGTATGAATCTCGTGTTTTCCACACCATATGCACCACTGTCCCTTGAAGCCTTCCTTTCGTTTGGAACAGTGCCAAGAATATAATGCATCGTGCTGTCTTTTCATCTATTTCTGTGGCAACAAATGTTCGGGAAGCGCTCATGGCGTATGGTATTAATGAGCAAACGTAGCAGCTGTCTTCTGTTGTCTGCTTACCAATGCGGGTCATGTGTTGGTACCATATGTTGTTTGAGACGTGTGCTGAATCTTGGATATAATTATCAATACCTTTATTATCTGAGTATGTGCTGCGTTGAACTCTATTTTGCTTGTGTATAATTTTACTAGTATCACCTGACGTAACACCTGTTGCAGCTGGGGATGGGGTTGTATTAGGTTTGGGTACAGCAGTAATATTGATAGCACAGCTGTACTGCCATACAGAGGCAGCCAAGAACCCGGTGATCATCAAAATCCCTATTATTTTTATTACATATGCTAATTTCACCGGCATTTTTGCTCTTACCTTGCTGCTGTCCGGCAGCGTATTCTTGCGACCTTAAAGTTGCCCGCCTGAAAATTCTCAATATGCTGGTTATTAAATGTTAGTTGTTGTTGTTTAAGCTCTCCCTATCAGGTAGTCATTCAGTGCCCAGGCGAAGAGCTGTTCCCACGCCAATCTAAGCGATTTATCTCTTAGGGCAGGCAGGTATGGGTGGAGGTGGGGCAATGAGTGTTCTATGGCCAAGAGGAATGCTGTGTAGTACACACGTACCCTTCTCTTTTTCAGGTACGTTGGCCTTTTTATTTCATATACAAATTGGTGCGACAATTCTTCTGGGTAGTAATCGTCTGGGGGTACCATCTACTCCTGGGCAATGAATTTGTTAGTTATCTATTTCTTAGCAGTACAATAATACGCAGTTCCTGCATGTGCGAAAGAAAAGAAAAGAAAGCATTCACGTGTTTACATGTGTACTCGTGCAATACAATGTCCTTTAGTACAGTTATTACTCGTAGTGGGGGTAGGGGTCAATGGGCAGGGGGTTTGGGCTCAATTGGCGGAAGTCTCTTTACTCTTTGATCGTGTAACCATGGGGTTGGCGGTATGGGGAGGACCCCCTTCTTTTCTAATAGTTGTCTCTGGGGAATCTGGGGGATGACAGGGTATGGGGACACTTATGCTGCTAGTAGTGGTAGAAGTCTCTTCCTCCGTTGGTGACGCTGTCGTTGTTATTCCAGTGGCCCTGCCGGTGGCGCTGGGGCGGGTCTGGAGTTTGTAGATCTTTACGTCGTGTAGGTGGTTCCAGGCGCGTTTATCCTGTAGCTTTACCGTTCTCGTTGATACCTCCTCAACCAGATGGGGGCCAGTGAATCGTGGACTGTTCCATTTCCTGTTGAAATTGCGAAGCAGTACGTGATCACCTTTAGTAACTTTGCACAGTCTTTCCTTTTCCAATTCTTTATCCATGTTCTCTTGTTGGTCGCTGTTAGACCCGCCCCGCGTGCGCTCGAGCTGTTGAGACACAAACGCTACACTAGTAATCAAAGAAGACACATATTGGTACATTTCATCACCAAGGACACCTGCAGTGCTCTCGTAGTCAGTAAATGCTCTTGATGTTGGCGTTAGGGGAAGGCGCATTTGACGTCCGGTAACCACCTCGTGAGGGGTGAGGTGGTGGTCGGACCCTGGTTTATTCCTTAGCATAAATAGGGCTAATGGAAGGCATTACAACCAACTCTTCTGTGTTGTTTGCTGTATCTTTGCAATTGCCTCCTTTAGTAGGCCATTCAGGCGTTCACATATACCGTTGGCCTGTGGGTGGTATGCACATGCAAATTTATGTTTGATGTTCAGCAAGGATGTGATGTGCTGGAACATTTCGTTTGCAAAATGTGGGCCATTGTCTGACCTCAGTACCTCGCACACTCCCCACCTGGGGAAGACCTCCCTCACTAGGAATTTAGCTGCTCTAAATGCATCTGGGTGTGAACAGGGCCCTGCTTCAATCCACCTCGAAAATGGGCATACTACTACAATCATATACCTATTTCCTTGACATACGTTGATCATGTAAACATAGTCAATATGGAGATGCCGAAAAGGTCCCTCTGGCCGGGGTATAGTACCTCTTATCACCTTCAGAGTGTGGCCGGCCGTAAACTGTTGACACGTGAGACAATTGCTAATAAAATTTGACACATGAGAGTTTAACTCGGGGCAAAACCAGTCTTCCCTAATTCGTGCTGCAATTACCTCCTTTCCTGTATGAGCTGGGTAGTGTAGTTGGCTGAGGGCGGTGTTCAAAAGTGCCAATGGTATTACAACCTTTCCAGCTTCACCCTGGTGCCATAGTGCGTCGGTTGGTGACATTGTGCATCCTCTTTTTACCCATATTTCTTTTTCGGCCATTGGTGCAGCTGCTTGTAGCTCCATAATCTGTGTGGCTGAGAGATGGGTGTACCCTTCTCTTATCAACATCTCCTTAGCCATTCCCCTCCCTCTCACTCTCTGTGACTCTTGGGGGTTCCATATCTCACCAAAGTATGCAGCATACTTCGCATGTGCGTCTGCCGCTGCATTCCCTTTTGAGATGTGGTCTTCACCATTGGTGTGTGCGGTGCATTTGACCAAAGCTAATTCTTGGGGGTCATTTATTGCTTCAATTAGTTCAGCCAATAGGAGGGCATGTTGCACTGGAGTGCCATCAGCTCTCCTAAACCCTCTTCTTCTCCATTTCGACAGCCCTGAGTGGACAGTGGATGTAACATATGCGCTGTCGGAATATATGGTCACTCGTTTTTCAAAGCTTTCCTTCAACGCCAAAATCAGTGCAACTAGTTCCGCTTCTTGAGCGGAGTAATGCTGTGGTAATTGCACACATTTCATTGCCACACACACCGGTACCTCCATCATTTTTACCACTTCTGCCCCAGTCCTCCTAACCCCATCCCTTTGATCGATAGTTGATGACCCATCAATGAACAAAAGCTCACCTCCCTCTAGTGCGTTTTCTTCAACTTTTCTAGTACACCAGTACATTTCAGTCATTTGCGTACAGTCGTGGGCATAATCTCCCTCCTCAATTACTTCTGCTAGGAACCTTGCAGGGTTGACCGTGCTACATCTAACAATTGATAGTTCAGCTCTGGATAAGATGATCTCATAACCCGATGCTCTTTGCGTGGTTAGGGTGGACTTAGGTTTATTCAGTATCGCAAATAATGCATGTTCCACAAACAGTGTAGTTGGACACCCCATGGTGATTGTTGATGCTTTCTCTACCGCAAAAGCAGCTGCGGCGAGACCTTGTTCGCAAGGGAAGTGACCTAACATCACAGGATCTAAGTGGCCACTATAAAATGCTACTTGTTTGTAGCCTATGCTCGTTTTTTGAGCCAACACTGCTTTCATTACTGCTGAGTCGCAATGTGAAAATATAAAAAATTGTCGCTCATAGTCTGGGGATGCCAATACTGGAGCAGTTGATATCGCATCTTTTAATTCATCAAAAGCCTCTTTCATTTCCATCGTCCACCCCAGCTTTTTCTCCCCTTTATTAGCTTCCTTTAACCCCTCAAGCAGGGGCCCTATGTATGAACTATAATCAAATACCCATGCTATGCAGTAGTTGCACAAACCCAGGAACTGCTGCAGTTCTCTCACTGTTTGTGGCACTGGTGTGTTTGAAATGGCCTGTGCTCTTTGTGGTGCAATCTTTCTTCCATGTTGGGATATGAGCTGACCAATGTAAAGTACCTGTTCTTGACAGTACTGTAACTTTTCCATGTCTACCTTGTAACCTTTCTCAGCCAAAATTGTCAGCATCTTTAATGAGTCCTCTCTGCATGTTCTTTCGTTTGTACTGCAGATTATTATGTCGTCGACATACTGCAACACCGTGCTTTCCACTTCAATGTTACCCAAATCCATCTGTATTACTCTGTTGAAAATTGAGGGTGATTCGCAATACCCTTGTGGCAATCTGGTGTGTTTCCACTTTGTGTTTCTGTAAGTGAAGCTCGTCAAATCTTGTGAGTCTGGGTGCAATGGTATTGAGAAGAATGCATTTTTAAGGTCTATTACTGTAAATCGTGATGCTTCTGCTGGAATGCCACACAATATTGTGGCCGGGTTTGCTGCTATGGGGTATTCTGCTTCTACTATGTTGTTCAAGGGCCTGAGATCCTGTATGAAGCACCAGGACCCTCCTTTAGCCTTGCGCACTGGGTATACAGCCGTGTTACATGGTGATTCTGAGGGGACCAATATGCCATTATTTATAAGGGCCGTTATGGTTTCATATATGCCCTCATCTGCCTCTTTTGATAGTGGGTACTGTTTCACTCTGGGGAGTATTGCACCTTTTTTTCAGCTTTATCCTTACTCCCCCTATACTTTTTATGCACCCCACGTCATAGGGGCTAGTAGTCCATAATGATGTGGGTACCTTTGACATATCCTCCTTAAAGAAGGGAACTGGGGTGCATGCGGGTGCCTCAAGTGCCATTGCAATTTTTTGTGCTACTTGTTTGTACGCCACTCTTAGCCATATTTCCACACTCATCATAAACACCATTTCACCTTCCTCCTTTTCTTCTGAGAACAGCTCCTCATCTGACACCTGGGTGAGTCTACATCCTTCTGCTAGTGCTATGACTGCCCTCCATGCTCTTCCTTCTTTGTCTTGGGCATGTACAGCAATGTAGTCAGCTGTTGCAATAATGCTCTCAATGTCCATTAGGATCACCTTTCCTTCTAGTTCATTAACATGTGTTTCTGGTCTGAACAGATAGGTTGCTGGCCTCCTCCATATTTTCCCTTCTATTCCTGGCATCCATGCAATTGCCATATCTGTTCCATACTGGAATAGTTCGCCATCTACTGGCTCCGCCCTAATCGCTGTCTGTCCGCAGTATGCTTGCATAATCTGTCGTGCTGTGAGCATGTTAATCCCTGGAGTAGAGCAAATTATGCCATCCTCAGTAAGGAGATCATCATATTCAACCTGTTCATTATGTCTCTCCCCAGTATATTTACTGGTGAGGCACTATAATATAAAAGTGGAACTGACAGATCATAATCTCCAATAGATAAGGGAATGTTATCAGTAAAGGGAACCAACCCTCTAGCCCCAGAGAATCCTTGGGTGTTCATGGCTTCGCCTGACATCTTAAATTTACCTTCCCTTATGCAAGACCGGGTTGCCCCGGTGTCAACAAGGAATGATAATTTTTTGTCACCTATCGTTACCTCTATGCGTGGCTCCTCCGCACTATTAGGTGTTACTGACAGGATGGGACACACCAAGGCCGTCTGTGGGCTGTCCTATTGAGGGTACAACGAATGACCATTTCCTGTGTAAGGGTTGTGCCCCAAGACCGTCACCCTACCCAGTTGTGTTTGTTGTACTTTGGGTTGTTGTGTTATCGCTACCTGCTGTTGTGGCAGTGAATATGTCTGTGGCTGTTGTTGTGTTATTAGTTGTTGTTGCTCATTTCCCTGTTGCAACGTCTGCTGTTGCGGTATGCCCTGCTGTTCCTGTGAGGGTCTTGATTGTCCCTGCTCGCTCCATGATGGTAGTCCTGGTCTTACTCTACACGTGCCTGACATGTGTCCTACTAACCCACAACTCCAACACACCGGTGGTTCCCTACTCTGCCATGGGAAGCCCCCTGTGTTGTCCTGGTATACTGGTTGCCCCGTAGGGTAGGAATTTCTAAGTCCTCCCACCTGCTGTTGGGTATTATATCCGTATCCTCTCCCTCTCATAATTCCTCCTCTTCCCCTGTTGTAATTATAATACCCCGCTCCTGGCATTGAGTATCCTCCTCCTATGTTGGTCGTGTATGGTTGGGGTGGCGGCACCTGTTGTGCCATAGTCTGTGAAGGTGGTGTTTGGGAGGGATCTTGTGCAGCCACTACTTGTGTGGGGCTTTGGGTCATTGTTGTAGGCGTAGTTATTAGCGCCCCTTCCATTGTGTATTTGGTAAGTTTTTTCTGTACTAGTTTGGCCTCTTCTGTTTTCCTGTCCTCCTCCTTTTGTTTCATTTTCCCTTGCCATGTACTGCAATGATGTACTATTGTCTGTTGTATTTCTGGCCATGCTTTTGCTTCCATTCCCACTACTTTCTTTAGTTGTTTCTGAACGCCTTCTGGGAGCCCTTGTACTAGTATATGATAAAATATTGCTGGTGTTTTGTCCCATTGTTCTCTAGTTTCCATGCGCCACTTCTCTTGGATTTCCTGGATATATTCAACAGGATCTTCGTTCTCACGCATCTTGCGTGAGGTAATTGCTCCTATGTCTGATGTGTCTGGGTACTGTACCCTCAGTGCCTGCCACAGGGCATGTCTGCAGTTTGCGAATGGTGCCCCATCGTGCGATGTGTTTACTATTGTTACCCCAGGGAATCCCGCTCTTTTCCAAATGTCATCCGCTGCATCCCCTAATATCGATATTAGAAGGCCCTTTACATCTCCCACTGCCAGTTTCTACCCTGCGGTGTGTTTTTCCATTTCATATATCCACATACCCGCACCTCCACTTAATGATGGGAGCCTGCATTTTATATTTTCTTTGTCTATATGCTTCCAAGGGACATACTGTGGCCTAACCCCTCCCCTCTCCAGAAGTGGCATTAAGTTATGTCTTGTTTTACCCTTTGTATTCCATAAAATCGAGTCCTCACACCCTCCCTCTTCTTCTGTTCCTTCTACATAGTCTATTTCATCCGTATTTCCCCTGCTCGTAACTCTTTCTTCTCCATCCTTTCCCCTTCTACCATCGTTTCCTGTATTTAATGTGGGTGGGTGCATTCGTCCTTCCTGCCTGCGTCTAGGGAGGTCCCTAAACCGACATGCATAGGGTGTCAGTTCGTCTGTGAAGGGCGCAAGTTTCATTGCACGTAACGGGCGTGAGGTGGTTGAGGATGTGGGGTGGGATGGGAGAGGGAATGGTGGGGACGGTGCGACCTCGTGTGTCTGTCTTTCCGCTATTCCTTGCTCTCCCTCCTCACTTCTCTCTAGTTCATCCTTTCTCCTACGGATCCATGGTGAGTCTGTGTTGGTCCGGGTGATGTATAGTTTATCTAAACTTTCCCTTTCACTGTTACTTCCTTCCTTCTCCACTCCTTCTTCTTCCTCACTACAAAATTCATTCATATACGGCACCCCCCACTCGGTCTTTTTCCCCTTGATTGTTACTGTGTGTAAGTCTATTAGGTCCAGTTCTCCTTTTTCTCCTTTATTAACCGCTCCCCTTTGCGTTGATGTTGTTGCTACTTCTGAGTCTCTATATACATTCCCCCATACTTCACTCTCCCTTCTCCTATCTTCTCTTCCTCCTTCATTTCTCTCCTCCATCTCCCTACCATTTTCCTCCCTTTTCCTTTTTAATTCCTCCATTACTTCAATACTCACCTTTTCCAATATTCTTTCATCCTCTTTCTTCCTTTCCCATTTCACCCTTTCCCTTTCTAATATACCCTCTATCACCCTCCCTTCTTTGTATTTTTTAGTCGTTTCTGATAGTAATCTCCTCTTCCATATTGCCATTTCTTTTTCTTTCTCTTCTTCTTCCCTTTTCTTTTCTCGCAGCACTGCTCTTGATACCCTTTCTGCTGCTGCTTTTACCCTTTCAGCTTCTCTCCTTTGCTCCTCAGTTCGTTCCCTTATTTTTTCCAATTCGTTCTTACCTTCTTTCCTTTTCCTCGCTCTCTCCCTTTCCTCCCTCTCGAGCTGTTTGATCAGTTCATTCTGCTCATCCCTTAACTCTGCTAGTCGTTCCTCCAAAATCTCTTCCTTTTGTCGTAACAGCTCTTCCCCCCTCATTTCACTCTCCCTGGTATTATCCTCATCTGTTTTCCTTATTACCTCCTTCTCTTCTCCTGTTAATGAACCTCGTAATTTTAAAAGTATCTGTGCAGCTACCCACTCATCATTTCCTATTTCCACAGTTTGTTCTTCTCCAGTCCTCCCCTCTCCTGCTGGCATCTTCCTCTGAGCCACATATGGTGGAGGGCTGTATGCCGGGTTCGAGTACCCCTCAGCTGCTCTTAACTGTCCTCTTTCTATGTCTTCTAACTCTCTTAAAGGGTACAACCCCCCTCCCTCTATTTTCACTCCCTTTGCTAGGGGTATATCGTTGCTCGGCTCCTTTTTTACTTCACTTGGTGTATTATTCTTTTCTCCTCCCTCTTGTCCGTTCCCCGTATTCTTTGGGTCTTCACTCCCCTTTTCCTCATCCTCTCCTTCCTCCTTAATCTCTTTTTCTTCCGGTGTTTCCCCCACAGTGAACATTCCATTTGGTCCTGGTCGGGACCCTTGGAACATCCTCCATAAGTGAAACACCTCTACGTGGTTTACCAACTTCTTCCCTTTGTATGTATTATGCAGATGGTTTAATAGTGAATGTTGGTTATATGGATCGAAGCTACCATTAGGCGGCCACGGTGTTATCATTTTGTTGTCTGTCCCCTGGGTCCATTCTATGCTATACTTGATCAGTTTCTCCCTATGGGGTGACAGTGTGGTGCATATGTGTTGTAGTGGGGTAGTGAGGGTGTTCCCCCACCCTCCCGATCCTGTCCTGTATGACATAGTAGCGCTCCACTTGTTACCCTTCCCCTATTGGGCAGCGGTTGTCTCACTAGCAGTTTACAATATACAGCCTTATATCGTTACCTGGCCCCGTAAGTTTGGGGACTTGCGATAGTCTGCTAAGGAAAATTATTAAAAATACAATATTTACATTTGTATATTTTCTTCCTTCGTTCTTCCTTTGCACGACACCCTTACGGCCCCCTGCGGCCGAGGCGTACGTAGCCCCCTGCGGCTGCATACCCCTTATGACGTTCTGATACAGCCATCCTATTTTCACTTGCCCCTCCTCCTCCCTCTACACTTGCCGTGGCCGGAGTTCTCCGTGTGCAGCCACGTCCCCCTGTTTCCCCTTTCCTTTATCAATTCATTGCCGTTTATCTCCGTTTCCACTCCCTTACCACAGTTCTCTTCCCCACCACTCTCAGAAGGAAAGATGCCTCGGGATATCCTATGAAAGCCCTACTGGTGACGTCACCGATCTCTTCGAGCTACTGATAAGTTCTTCATATATTCTTTAAGTTCAAAATGCACTTTCAATCTACCCCCGTTAACCCTACAGCTGTCTTCCTGTCACTCCTGGAACAAGGTAATCAAATCAATAATATAATCGGACTGCGCACGCTGCGTCGCCTCGCGTGTGATACGCCCCTCGACAGGAGGGCTTAACCAGCCAATTATCTTCCGTATTGGGCAACTACCTAGCTACCGCCTACAGGGAAACGTCATCTACCTATCGAGTTTCTTGCTCGAACAATAGGGATCCTCATCTACTCATTGATCAATAAATGCCAAATCGTAGGAAACCACGCACACCCACACACCCTTACACGTAGTCGTGACCTAGGCCAATCAGTCTCTACGAGCAGCCGCATGTGATGTTTTCGTGCTCCGCCTCCTCCCTTTGCGTAACGTAGCCGACTGCCCTCGCGCTTGTTCGGCTACCATTCATTCCATTTCCAACACTAAATTCTCAACCCTTCGCCGCGCACCTGTGTAACACCTCCCTCCTCCCTTATTTAACTCCTCCCCCCTCCCTCACAATTTCACATTGCTTGTTGTGCGTGGCATGCTCACCAAGTTCTCTTGATGCGGGGCCGCTCGACTGCGTGCACCCCTCCAAGCGGCTCGTCACCTCCCCTCGTCTGGACCACGTCTGGACACTCGCCAACCGCGGGCGGGATACTTCTCAACCGGCTCCCGAGGGCCAATATCCGGATTGCGTTGTCTGGTCTTCTCGCAGCTCCGCGATGGTCCTGTAGTCCTCAGAAGGGGGCGACGGCAGAGGGGGCCGCGCCGCCGGGCCTCCTCGCAACCGGAGTGCCTGGAAAAAGTATAAAATAAATAAGGCGGATCTTAAACAGATCTCAGCAGTGCCTCCAACTTGTCGGGGTGGAATTCTGCCGGGGTCGGCCGGGCCGTCCGCAGACCTTCGGGCAGGGAGGCCCCAACTCCTCCCGTATATCCCAGATGAGATAGAGTATGAGACACACGCAAGAAGCAAGGTGACTCTGCTGTTTATTAAACAAAAACGGCAGGGATGGGTCAAGGAGCGTACGCGTCCGTCCTGACACACACACAATCGTGGGCTGGCAGGCCCTTTTTACCTTGGTATGATGCGCTACTTGCGTCACCTCGAAAAGTTAGCAAAAAACCTATCTCCACTCTGGATTGGTTACTTGAGTGGTAGGGTTAGTATAGCATACGTATAGAGAACAATATTAGTGGACAAGGGTGAGTCAGGTGATATATCTGGGTTGTCCCTACAATTAGATACATGAGAATTGTTACATGAAGACTACTGATGATTGGTCAATGTTAATGGCGTCAGTGATAAGAGCCCCATGTTCTGATTGGTGCGCTCGCGAGCCTCCCAGTCTGGGACCATCGCTGTTCCCAGCTCGTGGTGCACCTGTCATTTGCAACAATGTTTCACTATGAGTACGTGCAGACAATGTGAGGACTTATTCATGAGCTGGAAGGCCGACTACTCCCACTGTAGCCGATGTCCATTGAGCCTTTTAAGTGTGTCTGCCTGTGTCTTGTACCGAGGGATCCAGACGCCTTCTTTCTCCTGGACTTGGCATCCTGTCAGGTTCGGCTTGGTCACGTAAGGTGGGACCGTGTTTGAGGCAGACTTTGCACCATTAATATTGTTTTTCTACTGTGCGCCTGGTTTAATTTTGCAGGTGTGACTTTAACGTTGGTGCGCGGCGTGCGAGGCTGCAACATCGTGCCCTTGATGGTCTGCTTTCGGAATGTGGGTTTGCAACATTACGACCTTGGCTGTCTGCTCTCGCCGGGCTCATTCTGCAGGATCAGCAACCTGACTCTTGTTCTTTTAACGTCCATGGGAGCTCTTGCTTGCGGCCTACTTAGGCCTGGTGTATAGGTGGAACCATTTGGTGCACAGGCGCTTTTTAGGTTATAGTAACATATTGTCTTATGACCAGTATCATGTCTTCATTATATTTCTCACTATGGCACCTGGGTTTAAGAGAAGCGTAAGGAAGCTCTTTAGATGAGTTCATGATGCGTCTTGCGTTTCTGCATTTTGAGAGCCTATGTGGAAAATAATAAAGATGCACGTCCGTGAGTATGTCTGTCGCCTACGTCATAGCACTGAGTATATTCTTCGTGTAGATTGGTGCGGAAGTGTCCAGTGTGTATATTTGCACAGGTGTGCTGATCGTTGGCTAGGTCGTCATGGCATCTCTAACGACGTGTTGGTTTTAGTCTAGTTGATCCGTGCCGCAGGTGTCAGCATTTGCAGGGCGTGCTGTTGGGCAGGCAGATGGACACATCCGTATATTCCTGTACCAGGGTATTTGGTCGTCTGGTAGATGGGCAAACTCTTCTCGTGGCGGGTGCCTGGGCCGTGATCCTTTAGGCCAGGCGCGAGAGGGTAAGGACGGGAGCCTGTTTTTCCATTCTCCCACTTCAGTAGTCTGTCAAATTAATCAAAACTTGATGCTGATACTAGTCCATCTTGGCTAACTGCAAGTCACGAAGAAGGTCCAAATGAATTGCAAGATAACACTATTGTAATCATTTGATGAACAGTTTCATATGAATTTGGGACTTTTGAATAGATATGTCCATTTTATTTGAGTGTTGTTTTTATATACAGTGAAAGATGAAATTTCTCTTTTATTTTTCCTTTCTTTTTAGTCTTTGTCATCTTTGTGTTAATTGCTGGATCCAAGAGTGATGAAAATTGGTGTTCTATTTTCTGTGTAAATGGTTGAAAGGTCATGACTTGCTCATGACCAAACCAAGTGAACTTAAATAAAAAAAATAAAAAAATAACTATTGCCTTAATATTTCGTCACACGTCAGTAAAGCCCCACATAACCACTTTACACGAGTTATGTTCTCATAAACCAGGCGTAGAGATCATAGGCTAAATAGAGCCCAACATCCTCAGGTGCTGTCATATTAAAATCAGTGAAGAATCCTATATGCAGATACTGCCGACCTTTGCTTGTTCTAGAAGGCCATCTAACATCAAGAAACTGCCTTAGCAGTGTGTGCATACTTTCACTTTTCTTTAACCTACATAATATTGAAATGACTAGGATAGCCAGCATATGTAAAGCACAGATTAAAAGCCACTGTTTCTACATCTTATGCATTATGTGTCTCAAAAATGTGATTAATGCCAGTTAATGCCTTGTGTGCCTGGTATGCATGGGCGTCATTTTAGGGGGCGGGAGGGGGGTGTTTGTCCACCCCGACGTTCGTGACACACCATTTTGTACCCCTCATTTGGCAAGGCCCCCTTTCCTTTAGATTTCATGTCCCCCCCAACATGTTCAGCAAAGTTACTCCACTGCTGGTATAGTTACCATATGTAAGGTACGGGTTCACTTATTCAGTTGCTGACATCACATGGAAAGTTCAGTGTCAAATTCCCCACTAATGCCACCCAATGCTAGTTAAAGCCTCATAAGAGTGTTATTTTCACCATATGTTATGTACAGCCTCACAGGATTAGTTAGTGTCATCATTTGTCAAATGCACTCTCAAATGCCCCAGAAAACCAGCAAAAACCGTATATGCATGCTAAAGTCACTGCATAATGTCCAATAATTGTCATCATATGCCAAGCATAGCTTTTAATGCCCCAGAAATGCCATCCAATGGCTGCTAGACTCCAATATGTATGAGAGAGCCAGCATATGTGTTGTTCAGCCTCACCTTTTGAGTTATTTTAGTAAAAATATACTTGGGCTCGCACTGTTCTGAGATATTAAGTTAAACTTATTTTGAATTCCTTTGCTCTATACATATAATTTGATAAAATGATCAAATAAAAGATATTTTCATAAGCTGTTTTAATCAGTATTGCAATTTGAACACATGTGCTCTCACCACCGTAAGCTAAATTATTCACATTTTGAGTTGCTGCAATCACTTGACAAGTGCAGTGTCACATAACTGAGTAATGCATCGGCCCTGTGTCCATGTTATAGTCACAACATGTAATGTTCAGCCTCACGTGACCGGTTGCTAAAAACATAGTGCATGGGAAGACTCAAAAGCCCCAGAAACGCCAGTTAAGTCCTCATATGGATGATATATTCACCAAGTAGGGATATCCACTCCTTATCCACCCCAAATTGATACGACAGTACAAAAAACTACACACTGCTACAGTGATCTTTAAAGTAGCGGTACAATCTTGTAACAGTAGAGTAACTGGTGACATACCTCTTTACCTCACATCCCATAAAGGATCCAAACAAGACACAAAAGACGAAGAAAAGATTCAACTGAAGATATGTGGTACCATTTATTTGTATCACTCCATGAAAAGGAAAGATTATCCATTTTGGTTCTTGGATTATCACAATATCCAACAGATTATGGGCCGCTTCAATTTATGATACCAGAAGGATTTACAGCATTGGCTTGTCAATCAGAAGTTAAATCCCCGGGACTAGACAGGATCCATGTGGACCTGTTTAAATTAGAATCAAGTTTTTGTGTGGAATATCTTCTGTTACTAACACATTTATTAGCTAGGTAAAGTTCCCAAGTCATGGAAAGCTCATAGAGCAAGCCAATTTACAAAAGCATTGAGCGCAATGCACCCACAAATCTTCAATATCATTGTTAGACTCTAGGGGGAAGATCTACGTACTTTTCACCAAGCTTAAGCACTGCATAGCCCACACGAATTGAATAAGCCATCTACAGGCAGATTTTCCAAAAGGGGTCAGCGCAGATGACCTAGTGTTCAGATTGATACTTTTAATGAATAAGTATATGCACTCAGGGGTGGAATGACATATGTGGTGTTTATTGACTTCAAGTAAGCTTTCAATGTTTTGAGGTTAGAACTATGAAGGGCACTTTGAAAGGAAAACAAACCATATACACTGTTGAGGGCTATTGTACAACTTTACTCTGAGAACTCCACCACTGTGAGATAGGGATGACGGGGTTAGTGTACTAGACCTTTTGTGGTTGAAAAGGGCATCTGACAGGGTGTGTTCCGGCAATCACATTGGTTTCCCTCTTTTGTGATGGATTTTTATATGAATTATAAGTAATAAAGAAACACAGTTGTTCCAACTTTGGGGGTGGAGGGAATTTGGATTCTTATATTTGCCAACAATGAAGCTTTGGTTTGATATACCACACATGGTATGATAAAACTAAAGGAACAACGTGTTCAGTAGTGTACCAAGACTTGCTTGACAATAAACTGCTCAAAACCTGAACTGTGGTAAAAAGATTAGATACCACTAAAGTTTGAATTTACAGCTTGATGAAGTCCCAATAGAAGAATTCATTTTGTTTGACTAGTTAGTTGTCAGATTAAGGACCTGATTCACAGAGCAGTTTCCTTTGGGATTGTGCCATTATAAAACACTTCTTTGACCAAAGCTCTAAGTTTAAATGGTAAATGGGGTCACCATATTCATAGAGAAAACATGACCTTACGATAAACAAAACAAAGCTATTTTTGGATTCTGTTATTCTTTTGGAAATAATATTTGTGTGTATTTTGGACTGCCATTATGCAGTTTCATTGCCATTGTTTGCAAACATTAGAGCTCTATTTAGGTTATTGAACCTAGAGAACATCTGGACAAACCCTACAGGTATAATTAATAGCAGTGACTCACTTGTCACGCATTATCGGTGCCTATCAGGAATGGACCCATGCCAGAAAATTAACATCTTTGAAAACAGGTTTCACCATTGGAAATAAATTAATTGATATATAATTGCAACATACACAGTCTTTATATCTTAAAATCAGGTTAGGTACATAAACTGTGGAACACAATGTGCTCTGATAATTGTCTCTTCTGTAATAACTCTACATCATTGTGTGTTCATATGCCTGATCTATGATCGTACTATCCATAGTCATTTGAAAAAATTGCTTCCTGAATCATGAAGTACTAACTTTGAGAATGGCAAAAGACCGTTGCACAAAATCAAAGTTACCAGATGTGGATTTCTCAATTTCAAAATATATTTTTAGAGCTGGGTTCAGGAGGAAAATAACTGCAAAGGTGATTAGTAACTTAAATAGTTTGATATCAGTAGCCTTTAGATTTGTTTTAGTGATGTTCATAGATTAATTGAACTTTGAGATATAATAAGATCATGATTAGGTTGGTATTTCTAGCTGTTTTATATCAATGTATAGTTTTAGTGATTCAGAAGAGTTCACTAGATGAAACAGCAAGCATCGTGTTATGATTATATGTATATTTAATTTGATTATTTATTTATTTATTTATTTATTTATTTATTTCTATTGCGTCGGTAACTCGCAAGTCCCGGGCGCAGATACATGGACTAAAGGGACAAACAAAAATCGAACGAGATTGAATTCATATGTAACTTTTATGGCTTTTGAGCCAAAACTAAGTGTGATGATAAGGATGATATTAACAAATATGTCCTTCATCCTCAAATGCCCATTGCTATATGCCAAATACATACCCACATTTCCTTGTCAAGCCATGCTAGTTAATGACTCAATATACTCAGTAATGTTTTCTAATATTGGTTAATGCATAATAATAGTCACCTTAACTAAAGTTAAGCACCTCTGCCATGTGACCATCCCTTATGAAGACTGCCCACACATAGCTGGCTACAAGCTTCACTGTGCGCACAGCTCTTGACACTGCTCTTGGTGATGTACACAGCTCCTTCTACGAACATTGCTCCACAGCTAGCAGAAAGCCAGCACAGGTCATTCCAAGATGGAGAAACTGTGCATTTCCCAGCTGACGTCTTCCCTCTTCCTGTGCTCACTGTGTCAGCAAGAATATACTGATGAGTGGGGTGGGGGATTCCTGCCATATTCACTTCCTTAATTCCTCAGCAGCCATTAGAACGCTGCTGCGGTGCTAAGGAGAGATGAAGGTGGACGCTGCAGAAATCCACATGTCTAAACAGAGCCCTATTTACTTTCATTTTAAAGGTTGGTCCTTCAGATCTCTCTGCAAGGTGTCTCAAGGGCAGGGCCAAGGTAGTAAAGAAGTTTGCAAATACACCTGTTTGAGAGCCGAGCTACTAGAAATGCTGTTCAATATGTTGCTATGAAGTAGCATAAGTTTTACACACACAAACTTTCTATTTAAAAAAAAATAAAGCCCATATCTTCATGTAACTCTTTTTTTTTCTTTCAAGACCCCGGTTGCTACGCAGATAGCGAAAAAGACGTACAACTCTTTAATAGCATTTGCTCAATGCACGACTTATGCCCCCACTCTGAGCTCTGGAGAAAAGTGACGTGGAAGGACGTTACTATTTTGGAAATGCCTCCATTAACAAATGAACATATGTGCAATAGATGTTAACGACACCTAATGCAGAATTGTAACTCTTTTCTTAGCTGCAAAACCAGCTCATTGCATGGAGTAACCCCTCGCAGCACCTGCTCTGCATGACTGATGGTTGCTAGGGATGTTGTCAGGACCATGGAAAGGTCCAGGCTGTCACATTCTTTCTTTAACAGACTGTGGTGTGTTTAAGAAAAGTGTTGTGCCTCCATGGAACACCACTTTTCTATGTTTGCATACACCTCGGAATCAGGCCAGTCGTGTGCATCAGAGTTGGCCCTGGGTAGCCTACGCTGTATAGTAAAGCGCGCCCCCACATACGTTTTTGACAGTGTTGCTGTCTGACATTTTTATCATGCTGAATACTCATAGTTCCGGTTTCTTCCAAGAGTGACTATTTACAGGCACTTGGACCGTGGCATCAGCACATGCTCTTTGCTCAATTGCATGTTTGCCCTTTAAATTCACATCCAACCTTTTCAAATGCTCTTTTCTTCGTTGTTAAAAGCTGTGTTGAAAAGTCGGACTTCTCTTTTGCCCAATCAATCACTGTGTGGTAGATTTTACAGAAAGGTCTCCACAAAATGACACGCTGGCAGTAAGTATGATAAGAGCAGGGTTTTCTTGCACTGTGCTATCAACAGGGTCAATCGCGACATTTACAGCTTGGGCGAATATTTTGTGTATGTCTTAAAGAAAACGCCATTCATATTGCATTGTGTGCATGTCTTGAATTAGCTACAGCATCGTTGTCCTCTGTACATGTTTTCTTCTGCTATATTTCATTGCACTACGAGTTTTCTGCGAGAAGCAGTGCATTCAGACACAATGGGAAGCTTAAGAACAGAGTAGAAGCTCTCAGCCCCAATCAGTGTATCAGACTGTATCTAATGCATCTCTACCAAAGCGAAGCTCTAGACAGGACAGCTCTAAATTGAGACTTTCAATTGCATGTGTGTGTGTGCTTCTGTTCTTAGTCCTTCCCAAATGTTTGTTCACTGCAATTCATTGGAAAGTTCGTCTTTTCTCATTGATAATATCTTATCAAAAGCCATATTTTGGGCCCTGCTGCCACCACATGTCCTGGAAGGAGAGCCCCCTTGGACCTGAAAAAAACCGTTTATTTTTGTAGTTACTCTGCCTTCATAAAGTAACATCTATAAATTATTTATGAAGGCTGAGTGACTACAAAAAGAAAATATTTATTTTTGAAGTATGAGGGCTCCCCTCAACCCCATGCCGTGTGTGTGAGTGTATGGTGAAATGGTGCACAATTAAATATAGGGTGGCTGCATGGGTGTGTCTGAATGATGAAAGGGTGCACACTTATATGTATAGGTGACTGGCTGTGTGAGTGTATGGTCAAAGGGTACACACTTAAATTCATGGGGGGCTGCATGGGTGTAAGTGCCTGTATGGTGAAAGAGTGCACACTTAAATGTATGGGTGGCTGGGTGTGCGTGTGTGTGTTTGGTGAATGGTGTGTGTGCTTGTGTTCAGGGGCACAACAAACCCTAAATTTCGGGGGGGGGTGCTAACCCTTCAAATGTTGGGAGAGGTGCTAACTTTACAGGTGGTGGAGGAGGGGCAAACCTATTTCTGTGGGGTCATCTAACTTCATGCATTCTAATGAGACTATTCTAGTGCATCTTCAATGTTAAAAGCAGTTAACTCTCTCCTTTAAGTCTGAAAGCACCCATTTATGCACTGCTGTGAGAATAGGCGGTATCCTGTCCTCTCTCTATCCTTCCAATCACTTCCCTTGCATGCAAGTACTAAACCCAAATCAAGATTTCAGTTGCCTAAAAAATTATGCATTTGAATGCAGGTACTAACAATTAAATGCTTTAAGTTAGTTATTGCCAGGTCTATGTTAACAGTGAAACCCAGGTGCTGTTTAACATCTGTGTCCTTTTCTGTCTGGCAACAGCTCCGTAGGTCAGCCGGGTCGAGGCAGCATAGCCCAACATTTCAGGGGTGTGGGGCAGGGAGGGCTGACCCCCCACTCAGCTCAATGGTTTTGTGCCACTACTTGTGTTTAATCCCTTGGTAATTTATTGGTAATCTTCATTAATTATAGCCCTATTCTTCCGAGTCCCAGTACTCGTGTGCCTCAGAAACAAGTACTGGGATGAGGTAGAGAGACATGGAGGGTAATGCTGGCTTAGTTACCTGTAAACTGTATTACTCCTAGTCCTACTCCTAGTCCCACTCTTCCTCATCCCAGTACTTACCTATGAGACAAGGAGCCTCATACGCAAGCATTGGGGCAAGGGACATGGAGGTAATTCTGGGTAGATAAACTGATTTTGGGGGGTGGTGTAGTGGGTGGGAGGGAGAAGAGATGTGTGGGGGATGGGGTGGGATGGTGATTGTGTGATAAATTGCAATGGTCACCCATGCACAGGCTAAGCAGGCATGATATGTGGTATTAGTGGCTAGAGAGGCATTTTGGTGCAACCAGTCTAGTAATTTCTTAGTTTGACTTGACTTTTTTTAACTGGTGAATGGGAGGAAAGGTCTTCCTGGCCCCCCTCCCCTCGATTCACTGCAAACATTCAGACTATGACCCGTCCAGCAGCCACCCATGCACCTGTGGCCAGGGATGCAGGATGACTGCGGGCCGACACATGTGGCTGCAGTGCTCATCTGTTAGGATAGTACCAGACTCCATTTTGTGACACACTCAGACTCCATCTTGAGGCAAGACTACTTAGGCTTTACAGGCCCAAGCGGCCAGCAGGGCTGAAGCTCTCTCCTCTGATCGCGCACAGCGAGTAAGTTCCTTCCCTTGCCCTCCTCCCCTCGGCGGCTCTGCTGCAAGCCTGTTCTCACGGGAGACTAGGCGCAAACAAGTTACATAATCAACAGTGTATCTTTCACCTTCCGCAGTTCATCATTGACCTGCACATGACCGGGCTGAAACTGGGGTTTGAGACAAACAAGCCATCTTCATAAAACTTGTCCTGTCCCCTCGCAGACCCCCATTCATGATATATGCTGAGTATAACCCCCCAACCGTTTGAAGTGCCAGACACGTTTGCCAAGCCTGTGTGCCACCCTGTTTCACCCTTGCAGATAATCCCTCTTAAGAAACTATACATTCAGTTCTGTTGTTATACACCACAAGATTGATTGCAAAGAATGAAACAAGGAGACCCTCACTTATCGCCCCATCTGCACACAGAGACGCCATGACTTGTATGTTTAAGATCCTCGCCCTCGAGCAAATAGCAATGGTTGCTGTAGATGGGACAAGGCAATGTTTAATTCCAATATGCACTCAATGATTTTCTAAACGTGCATAGTTTTCTGTATGATCTATCAGCATCACTGTATGCAGGGCCTTTTTATAGTATGTGGTACAGTAGATGTAGAATAGTTTTCTCAATCGTATATATATTTGCTGACAATCGAAACCATGTAACCCATGTAATAAGTGGCATATTGTACACACTGTTGTCATCTTTACACACAAACTAAGCTGTTCCTACCTCATTCGTATGCTCCATGTGTGTGTGTCCCCTGCCCAACTAACCAAGACACGGCCAGCCAGAGTGCAGGGCCTCTTCTCCCCTCTTCTCCCCTCTTTAGTAGCACCACATACTAGCCCCCACCCTTTTCCCACCTCTGGCCAAGCTGAGATGTAAAGCCTTGGGCCTAACAACAATGCAATGTTATGACTGCAACCCCTCACTTCCCCCCTGGAGTCAACATTAGGTATGCGCCCTCCCAGGCCCCCAGACCCCTCTCATTCCATTTCCTCTCTGATGTATATCATGTGCCCTCTGACTGGAAAGCAGTCCAGTTCACCCCAACCTTGATTGGCCATGATGGCCATATATTTACTCTCACACTACTATACTATAAAGATGTCCTTCTGCTACATCTGACGTGAAGAAATTAAATGATGTATTCGTGGAATGTGCCCCCTTATAAGTCACCTAACCCCATGAAAGCTGCTCACCTTTTTTTGTATTTGGTTTATTTAGTTAAAAACCTTTACAAAACATTTTCATAGCGGTTCCATAAAAAAAAATCTATTAAAACAATCCGGTTACAATATTCATATACATCTTTCAACCTCCTAAGGTTGAAGTTACTTTTCAGCATCCTGAATTTCAATTCAAATTAAGCCTTGCCATTTCTTGTACATAGGCTGATAAAATAACAGGTTGTGGGGTAGAGCTCTAGTATGCTATACCAATGAACCATTTCTAGGTAAAACAAATTAAATCAATTGCCTTCCATTTCATACAGTTCATACACTTTGAATGATTCATTGTTACATTGCATAAACCTCATTGATAATGGAACTCCTTAAGGTCATTTTACCCGTTTCTCCGGCTTTGGGAATTGCCCTCTTAAAAATGGCAGTTACGAGCCTGGCAGGGCTTCATTCAGTTTTGTCTCTATAATTACAAGTAGATCAATTAATTTGAGTGTTAATTTTTGACTGTACCCTTCCATACAGCGTTTCCAAAGAGATTCCCTTGCAGTGTATGATTTACTTAGAAGGAAGTTCTCAAGGATCTGAATGCGTGTATCCTCAAGGGAGGTGCAGAACATAACAAGATGTTTCAATGTTTTACATGAGACGTTATCTGCGCAGAAAAAACACATTCCTAATCCCATGGCATTTTGACTACCATACCAATGTTTAGTTCTAAAAGCCGTTGAAAATTGGTTTAGTCTAAATCGCTTAAATATTTTTCTAGCTTTTGCTGAAGGAAGCTGGATCAAATATCTTTGTCTATTCTCGCATTTGCCCGGGAAAAAATTATATTCTGCATAAGAGGGATAAGTACCCATTAAATCCAGCATGCGGCACCATTGAAATCTTTGATATTTTTTTTTTTTGGCTGGGAAGGCACATGCACATCTAGTCTGGGGTTTCATTTATTTCCGATAGAATGTTCTTAAGTTTTAAAGTTAATTTATTTAGAGATTTAATACTCGCGTCGCCCAGAGATTTGTTCAACTCTGTATATAAAGTATTTTTAGGTGGATTCAATATTTTGGTGTAATTCATTATACTTCTCCAATTGTGTTTTGCAGACAAAGGTAGCAGATTTATCTCATGACAGATCATAACATTGGGAATTGAGGAAGCCATACCCAGAGCTTTTTTCCAAAGTTTGCCCTGTAAAGTGTTTCGGAAGTCGTCAAGTTCATAAGTGCAAATATCCAAAACATAAAGGATGATGGGTTCTACTTCAAGTAGATAGAATTGTATCAACGGAAGTAGGTAACATATACAATATTTGTGGAATATAATCTTCATTTGGGAAGAAAAAGTTTTGACCTTTTGCGTTAGAAAATTTGTCCACATTTTCAAAGAGTATGAGTCAGTGAGCGGATACCCTAAGTAACGAAGCATGGCAGAATATTCCACTTTGATTCCATTCATGGACCATGAAAACTGGTGAGACTTAAGTTTTCCATCTGAAAAGATAGTTATGAAAGATTTTCTAGGATTTGGGGATAGGTTATGGGCATGAGCGTACTCTGCAAATAGATCTAATTTTCTTTGCAGGCCAAAGGGGGTTCTGTCAAAGAATAGCAGATCGTATGCAAAGCCCATCCAGTCCAACTTGAAGGAACCAAGATTCCCCACTACATGATTGTTCATACAGGCCCAAAAGATACAAATTAAACAGGACTGCTGCCATGTTGTAGCCCCTTTTAACCCCTGTTTCGGTGGGAATGGGGTTAGTAAGTGCTCCTTCCTTGTTTAGGCAAATTCGGTAGTTGGTGTTCCTGTGTAACAATGCAATTAAGGCAACCAATTATGATGGAATTCCTAAGGCTAACATTTTGTTCCATAAAATCTCCTGTATAACACAATCAAACGCTGTGGTGAAGTCCAAGCTAGCCATGTAAACTCGGCAGGTTTTGGAGGTTGACGTTTTCGCTTGAAGGTGGCAAAGTATGGTGGCATTCAACGGGCATCCAATACATTTTCTAAACCCTACTTGGTAGGGTGATAGTAAATTATGGTTGCTAATATGCATTTGCAACTTTTGTAACAGAAGTAGAGAGAATATTTTAGATGATGTGTCAGTGAGCGCTATCGGCCGATAGAGGGCAAGTCTGGAGGGCCCTTTTTGTATATGGGGATGACCAATGCTGATGACCAGGATGGAGGGGTTATACCTGTCTGTAGCACAATATCAAAGCAGATTTTCAGGATATGGGCCCCAAATACAAGGTCCAATTTATATACACAAGCAGGTATCCCATCAGGGCCAGGAGCATTGGATGGTTTGAGGATCCCTATAGCCTCAATAATGTCCAGGGTGGACCACATATCCTGGACACCCATTTGTAGCTTAGGCTCGTTCTCTTTGAACTGGGTAAAGTGATCAGGCATTTGTAATTTAGCTTTTGTATGCAAAACGCAAACTTCTGCAGAAATCACTAATTCTGTTAAGTTCACTGAATCAGAGGTAATGGTCCGCAGTGTGGACCAAATGTGCCTTGAATCCTGTTTTAACAGGTGATGAATGCTAGTTTGGTTATCTTCATAATGCAGTTTGCTTTTCATCCATTTTATCTTATTTCTATAGGTTTGTTTAATCCTTTTTATTTGCTCCATGCGGCCCTCTAGAAGATAAGTTGCTTTTGTTACTCTCCTAATCTCTAGTTTTTTTGGAGTTTTCAGGGTCGCTATATTTTGGTTAAATGTGTTGACATGACAAGTTAACACATGAGTTTTCTTCTTGTTTTCTCGTACCAAGTTGTGGAGATGGAATTTTATTCTTGAAGCATTCTTTTTTTCAATTTGGGGGAGGGAATGTCCTCCAGACACAGTGTTGGTAATAATGTCAGTGTCCCATTGAAGATTTTTAATAAATGTAGTACACACTCTTTGATTCCATCTAACAGTAAGTGAATGACAATCAAGTTCTATCAAAGCTAAAGATAACTCTTCAGAGTAGTGGGCAATTGGGATGTTCAGAGTCATAGTGATAATCATGTGATCTCCTACAGTAGGGTCAGATATCGACATACAATCAACATACCAATACAAATTCGAAGAGGAAAAAATAATCTATCAGAGAAGTGTCAGCACCTCTTTTCCAGGAGTAGTTATAGAGATTCAATGGGTACGTAGGGGATTGCATATCCCAGTCGAGAAAAAATGTATTCCCAGATTGCCCATTTTGCTTTGATTGAAATGAATGATTTTTCCACAAAGTTATCGGATGGGAACTTTCTTTGTTGCAGTAGAAATTTAAGTCACCTCCAGCAATTATTCTAACAGAAGGGAATAATATCATTGCTTTTTCTATTACCTGATTCAGTTCATCCAGAATGTTCTCAAGTGAAATGTTATGTTTGTTCCAATAGATGCATATTAGTAAGAGAATAATGGAAGGATCCTCAACATCTGTAAGTACCATAGCAAGTAGAGAATCAGATCTATCAAACATTTTGGTAGAGCACTTATAGGCAGTATTAATCATAATAGCGAGGCCACCCGAAGGTCTTCCCATGGGTCCCTGAAGTGCTGCTTGAGTATAGGTATGATAGCCCTCGATGGTAAAGTATGTTTGGGTCATCGATTCTTGTAAAAAGACGATATCGGGTCTATTGTGGTAATTACAGCCATACCATTTTTTAAAGTTGTTTAGGCCACATGAATTCCACGAAATAAAGTGAAATTTGGCCATGCTAAGAATCTTTCATCATGTTAGGTTGATTGTGTTTTTGGTCAAATTTTGGATCCTTCCATGACATCTCTTTCAATACCGATACAAAGGCCATAAATTGTTTCATTGTATTTACATCAATGTTGGTAGCGACAACTTTAGAGGACCTAGTGGACATAAGCTCCTCAGAAGGGGCCAGGTTCTCCAAAAAGCCAATTGCATCATCAAGGGAGGAGAAAATGTTTTGCAATAGACCTATAGAGGTTAAATCCTTTTTGTGCTCCCACATTAGTTTCAATATAAAAGGGGAAGTGAATTTGCAAATCATTCTGTTGTTATTTACATTTGCCAGTTTTACCCAGTCAATATCGTTAGATCTGATTATAAGAAGTGCTTGGATCTCCAGTGAAATTGATAACAAAAATGTGCGGTTCTAGCGTGCTTTTCCATGACGCTTTGACTCGCTTTCCCACCCCATTGCAACTGCTGTTTTTAAGTCAATTGAATTTTCACATGCAGTGGGGCAAGACAGCCCCGAGTTTGAAGCAATGCTGTTCATTGGTAGTGGAGTCGGGTGCTCTGATTCGGGCTCGATTTTTAGTTCAATTTTGTCCTCGCATTCTACATCATTGACATTTGCTTGTACGTCAAGAACTTTTGGTTTACAACCATTTAGGGCCATAATTGAGGAATTTCCTTTCTTGTTACTGCAATCAGCTTGATTTGGAGTCCCTAACTTACTTTCCATACCAATAATCACCTTTTCTGTCTTTTTCTTTCCTAACATAGGGTAGAAATTAGAGAGTACTGATTGTTTATGATTGGGTGTCTGGATGTCTGCATTAAAGTCCAGGTTTTCGCAGGATTATCCTTCCGTTATACTGGCAGCCATTTTTTTTTTTTATTGGATTTTTTTACAACCTTGTACATCTGTCCTGTTTTGATCTCGTTCAATTCTTTAGTTTCTGCGTCAATATTCTTTTCGGACAGATTTTTATTATTTTGTTTTATTATTAATGGTTGGACAATCTTATTAGCTTCAGGGAGATTTAGGAGCGCTTTAGATTCTTCATTTAGTTGGTTTAAATCTATAATCCCATCTCCCCCAGATAGATTGCAGATATCCCTCCCTGTGTGTTGTGTGTGTCTATTTTCTCAGTTGCTTGGTTTTTCAATTTCTTTTCTGCTTTTGCTTTCATTTTTTTCTCAATCATTTTCTGCTTTTCTGCACAAGCTATAGCTCTCCTTTGTTTTTTAGTTTGTAAAAATGTGAAGGGCTCGGCAGTGTGATAATCATTTGGAAGTGGTTTCTTAACTTGCTTTATTTCAAAACCCTCCCCAGTGAAATCAATCAGGTCAGTGAGCGCTGAGGGATTGTCAGGAGGACCATTATCCTGCCCAGTCGTGGGGGCTTTAACCTCTGATAGAATGGGATTGGTATGATTTGCAAGGGTGGTAGCCATCTCTTTTACAAGAGCGGTCAGTGCCACGATATTCATAGCATTTACATCTTCTTTTTGTGCAGGAGCCGCAATTGCATTAGTCTCTAAGGCAGGGTTAGATTTTGTACCTTCTGTTTTGTACTTTCTGTTACTGCCTCTGCAAAAGACTTAGGGCCATATTAGCGCCATGGTTGCCGCCGGTATTTTTCCGTGTCCGCCTTGGTGGATGTCAGAATTACCGCCCTACTCCAAGGTGAGCAGGGGCGGTAATTCCCCATTCACCAAGGCCCTTCCCCATTTCTGCCCCCATAGGGCATAATGGGAATGGGGAAGGCGCTAATTATGGTACCGCAAATTGCGGTACCGTAATTAGCACGAAGGTCCCTTTGCGGGTTCGTTTTTTAACGCCTGCTAAAAGCAGGTCTTAAAGTACCAACCGGCAAAGGGACCTCGTAATAAGGCGGTAAGGGTTAACGGTCACCGGTACCCTTACCGGTGACCCTTAACCCTTACCGCCTACCATGTAATGAGGCCCTTAGTCTGTGTAGTGTAATTGCATGTGATAGGGCTCTCATCAGGCTTCTCAGATAATACAGAGAACATGTTACAGGTCAGGAGCATTCCCTCCATTTTACTTTGCTTGCTGATGAGGTCACACATTTGAAGTTGTGGTGTTTTGATCTCTTCATGTGTTTGCTCATGACCTTTGTCTAACAAATTTAGAATCCGGGTCAATACGGGAAAAGATTCAAAGCATAGTTGTTGGTCATCCAGACTTTATTTCTGCTCCTCAGGTCTATAATTCTCCTGTGACCTTTGCAAATGGACCATGGACCCATTGTATTCATCAAGTGGGGCAGCAAAGCTTTCGGGCCTATGTAAGGGTTGTGTACCATGAATAATTGATTTTTCAGAAATTGGGAAGCTATTGATCTGTTTGAAATTTAAAGGAACTGTGGACATTCTAGGGGAGAAGATACTTCCTATCTCTCGGGCCTCTTTCTGTGCATTGAAGTGAAAAGGCATAGAGTATGAATAATTAAGTGGATTGTTGAATAGAAATACATTTTCTATCCCAAATTTGCTTTTATTGACAGGAGTTCAGGATTCATTTGAAAGTCTTATGTGCTTACCCAATTCAGATTCTATTGCAGGGGCTAAAATGGAGAAGTCGGCTGGATGAATGGCAAACTTTTCAATCCCCATTTTTTTCCTAATCTCATCTCTGTCTAGGCTAATATTGGGGTTAAGTTCTACATTGCCCCACCCTCTTGGGGATATTTTGTTTGCCTCTTTGATGGATAGGGACCCCAACGCCTTCTTAAAGGCAGAGGTTGTTTTTCGCGATTTGGGGGTTTCACTTTCCCATACAGCCTGAGAATTCTCTTTCTTCTGAGACAAACTGCTGTTGGGAGTCGCAGTGTCTTTTTTTACAAGTTTTTCTTGATTGAGGTCGCCGAACTTGCTTACTTCAGCTTCATCTATCTTGATGGAGGGTTTAAGCGTGGACAATTCTTTGGGTAAGATTGGGATGGGTAAGCCCGTTTATAGTCCTGTCTCGGGATTAGCCAGAGTTTCATTGTCAATGGGCTTCATATCAGGCACTACCGGCAGAGTGACTTCTTTCTCTAATGAAGCTTTCGAATCCAGCCCCTCGGGGGGGGTAGATTTGAATCGGAATAAGGGGTCTCTTCGATCTCCACTTCTGAATTGGACCAAGAAATTTCAGCCGCATTGTTTTTTTGCTTATTCATGGTTTGTTTCTTACCGCTGCGCAGCCCATCGACCATTATGAGTAGAAATCCAGTAGGAATTCAAAAATGCCTCTATTAATAATGTGAATCTACTCCTTGCAACAGTTAGTTAAGAACAACTATGCAATTTGGCTGTTCACTTCAGCATATGTTTTATAACCAGAAGAGTAATTTTTAATGTAGTAAATCCCTTACTAGCCCCCTGCAGCTTTCCAGCCTAACAGCCGACAGTCCACTTTGAATGCACTTCGGATGCGCGTGCGCAACACGTGCGCACCTGTGCAAGTATAGGAAGTGGAAATGCAGAAAGAAGGGTGGGAGCTTGGGCGGCGGGCTTGGAGGCGGGCTGGAGGTGGTGCCAAAGAGACTGCAAGTGAAGCAGAGAGAGGGCAAAGGTAAGAGCACTGAAACAGATAAAGGACAGTACACCGTGTCGCGGCAAAGCCGCGGCACCAAAGTAAATTCAAAGAAAGAAAGGTGTTCGATGCTGAGTCCAAAAAGAAATTACTTGGCAGGTCTTATAGACAAGTCCAAGCGTGTTGCGGCAGGCAAGCCGGCTTCTTCTTGCCGACTAGGGACACAAATACAGCAAACACGGGTGAATTGCAGCAGGCAAGTCGTTCAGCTTCCCTAGCCCAACAGTCCACTTTGAATGCACTTCGGATGCGCGTGTGTGATGCGCATGCACCTGTGCAATTATAGGAAGTGGAAATGCAGAAAGAAGGGCGGGAGCTTGGGGGGCGGGCTTGGAGGCGGGCTGGAGGTGGTGCCAAAGAGATTGGCAGGTCTTATACTCAAGTCCAAGCATGTTGCGGCAGGCAAGCCGGCTTCTTCTTGCTGACTAGGGACACAAAGACGGCAAACATGGGTGAATTGCAGCAGGCAGGTCGTTCAGCTTCCCCAGCCCAACAGTTCACTTTGAATGCACTTCGGATGCTCACTTATTGCTCAACCCTTGTATAATATTCTTTAGGATAATCAACGACTCACACCCAGAAATATGTGTTATGTCTCCTGTGATGTTAGAATAATGGTTTGTAGGATTTACATGGCATCATGAAATCACAAAAAATGAGTGTGTGAGGCCACAAAGGCAAATGTTAGCATAGTCAAAGATGTATCAATCAACTATCATCTGACCAAAACTCCACCCTAATGAGTTCAGCTGACCTGCAAGCATCACTCTGGCACCACATGGACCTCTGCCAATCCTGGAACACTGAGTTTAAGGATTACATAGTATCCAGTCTGCACGACCCAGTGCCCCCTATAGCTTAAGTCATCTATGATGCAACTTTGTAATAAATATGAAAGTTTGCTGATGTTTGGCAGAGCGCTCTCAGAGTTTGCAGAGTTTTTTGCTGGCCCTATATTGATCTAGATAAACTTTTATTTTTTGACTTCACCCGCACTTGGTCTTGGTCTCATTCCATGCTGGGGTGTGTCCATTATTGACTCTCATTGGGGAGTTTTAAGGGTCTTTTTGGGGGACGCTCACTTTCAAGTGGTGACGCCTAGGACATTATTTGTCCTTTTGTTCCTTTTGTCACGAGACGCCCCTGGCCACAGCAGAGGCCCGCGGCGTGCCCCTCAAGAGAGCTGCCTGCCTACGGCAACTGGTACACTTAGACGTGCGCACACAGCAGGGCGAGAGGGTACGGGACCCACTTTGCAAAACCCATAGTACCGCTTGCCAGAGCCGGGGGGCAGCGCCTGGATGGACCGGGTCTGGAGGGTCTCGGATGAAGACGGACATGTGAGTATCAAGTGCGAGCGACATTAAAAGGAGTTGGATGTAGAACGTAGTATACAAGGTCAGACTGAGTTAAAGGGGCTCTTGGGAGTACAATAGATACTATCTTATTCTTTTTTCTTTCTCTGCATATGGCCATTAGGATGATTTAAGGAGATTACAAGGTGAAAAGGGAAGACAGGAACCTAGCTCTGCAAGGGGGTAGAAGGCGGCACTGCATAGTGCTATCTTGACTAGTACTGGGAATAAGTGGAAAAATAGAAGAAATCAGTGGGAGTCTCGCATAAAGGGAAGACTCCAGTACAATTTAGAAACACTTTATTATTTTCCTTTTCTGATCTAAGGGAAGATATTCAGACAACCTTACAATGCAGAATGAATGACGAGGAAGATACAATGGCCTTCATTTTACGGGTGCAGGAGATATGGAGAGCAGAGACGGGCACGGCCTGGGATCAGTCAACCTCCTTGTTCTACTTAATAATAAAAAGAGGGCTCCGGAAGGAAGTTTAGAAAGCACTCAATAAAATAGCTAGGATTGAGGCCAAAGGCTCGCCAGAGATACAAAGCATCATAGTACACCATTGCAAAATGATCAAAGAAAGGGAGAAGGAGATAGCACAGATAGCACACAGAAGACTGGCAGACAAGGCAAAATTAATTCAGAAAAAACTAGTGAAGGTCACAGCAGCTGTAGCCACACTCCCCACAGACAGGGACAGAGAGGAGGAGGAAGGGTCAACAGTAATACAAGCAAGGATGGCAGCCAATTGGGCAGGAAATGGACAGGAGCAGTGGAATGGTGAGCAACAATACAGAGGGCCACAGTGGCAAATAAGGAGCACCTGTAGAGGATGAGGTGGGTAGAGACGGCAAAGAGGGTGTGGTCCTGGGTATAGAGGGTATGGGGGGTACGAAGGTCCAGGTCCAAGGGGAGGAAAAGGGAATTGTTGGAATTGCGGAAGGTGGGGACATTTTTCAAGGGAGTGTAGAAGCAGACCCATGAATAATTATCAAAATGAACAGCAATATGGCCACCCCCACCCAGGAAGCCCACATGGGCTGCCAATGGGAGGTGGAGGGAGAGAAGAACAGCAGGACCAGAGAGACACAGATGAGCGCAGAGCACCGCTGCATAATGTTCAACAGCACCCACAATACCGCAAACACATGACCCATCTACAAGGTAACCCTTTCGTCACAACAGCAAATGTTGTACCTACACCCTTTGGTGGAGTGGCAGTGTTATCGGGGAATGTTTTTGACAATGGGGGAATGACAAGGCATCCAGCATAACGCAGCCCACAGAGAGCACTTGCGTGTCCAGAACTATCGACAACCCTTGATGCAGCTGAGGAACCATTGGTGGGGGCGGAGATAGGGAATAAACAATTCATTTTTATGGTAGACTCAGAAGCTGAAAAATCATGCCGGTTCCGTTATCTAATCGTGAATTGGAACTGCAAGGGTTCTCTGGGGTGGTGGTCGAAGTTCCTTACACAGAATATTTGGATGTAACAGTGGGGGGAAGACAGTGCGAGCACCTTTCCTGTACTATGAGGAGTCACCTATTAACTTGCTGGGGAGGGACCTCCTCAGCAAGCTCAATATGACTATATCGTTCACTGAAAGAGGGATAGTCTGCTCGACCCCGGGGATCTGCCCATTGCGAGTAATGTTGGTAGTACACACACGAGCCACAGCACCAGCGGTATGCGGCATACCAGTTGATCCAGATATGTTCATTCAGGGGCTAAAAACATTAGCACAAGTGGTCCCTGAGTTAAAGCGCCAAGAGTTAAGAGTGCCCCCGGAGTTTGTTTTCCGCCCTATAACACATCCCAGAAATAATGCCAGGAACAGGGATGTCCTTAGATTTGCATGCAGTACAGGTGTCCGCACAAAGAATAGCGGTCATAGGAATGGACATACATGGGTGTGAGTGGCAAACAGTATTGTGCATCAATGCTAATATTGCACTGTGAGATTTGTCCAACGTGGACCTTTTTACTGATTCAGACAGTGATGGGGAGATAGTGATGGAGATTGCGATCCCCTGCGATATCCTGATAAAAACAAGACAAGTACCAGTACAACTAATGGCAGTAGTAGGGGCACCACCTTCCTTTTTCGATGATGACATGCAACTGGTGCAACAAGAACTCTGGACCACAGGCCCACATGATGTAGGTCTGCTGCGCGAGGTAACACCAGTAAAAATAAAACTCAAACCAAGGGCATTGCTGCCCCGAGTAAAACAATACCCCCTTCCCGAGAAGCAGAAGAAGGGATAAAAGAAACAATAGATGCACTGCTAGTACAGGGGATAATAGTGCCCTCAAATTCATCATGTAATACTTGCATCTACCCCATCAAGAAAGCAAAGGGTGGGCATGGAGGATGATCCAGGACCTACGTCCCCTTAATGACGTCATCCAAAAAGAGTTCCCTTTGGTCCCAAATCCTGCATCAATTTTGTGTAGCATACCAAATGATTCATCATGTTTTTACAGTGGTAGACTTGAAGAACGCTTTCTTCTCAGTCCCACTGGATCCTGTGTCCCAACATTTGACAGAATTGACCCTGGGAGTGAAAAGATATGAGCATTGCAGATTACCTCAGGACACTGTGAGAGCCCACATATATTCAACAGAATTCTACATGAAGATCTAGGGAATATTGTCACAAAGGGCACAATCATTCAATATGTGGGTGATCTCCTGATTTGTAGAAAAGATGAAGATGAGTGCAGGAATAACTCTATTACGCTTTTGACAATGTTGACCCATATAGGTTACAAGGTGGACAAGGAGAAATTACAATACTGTCAGGAAGAAGTGTTGTATCTGGGTCAATTGCTATCAAAGGATGGTAAAAGAATCATACCAGACAGGGCGGCTGCAGTACGCGCCGTAAATGAGCCTAAGACAGTAAAGGAAATGCAGAAGTTTCTCGGCATGTGCAATTACTGCACATTAAAAGAACTAATCTCAACAGCACCAGTACTCGTGAACCCAGATTATGAACGCGAGTTCTACTTATTTTCACATTGTAATGGTACACTTATGAACGCAGTGCTAACACAAAAAACTTCCCTGGGTCATAAGCCTCTGGCGTACTAGAGTGGAACGCTAAATGCAGTCATGCAAGGTCACTTCCCTTGCGAGCAGTCCCTCACAGCTGCAGCGTTTGCAATAGAGAAAAGTGCAACGATTGTGATGGGATGTTCTGTGACACTGTTTGTAGAACATTCACTATTCACAGTATTGGAAAGATCAAAGAGCACACTGACAACACAAAGAGCAACATTTTACGAGATTATCCTATCCAGCGCTAACATATACATAGTGAAATATAAAACAGTTAACCCTGCAACATTTATCACAGAAGCATGCACAGTGGAAGACATGCAAACACACGATTGTGCTACAGAGGAGAAGATAGAGACATTCCCACAGCAAGTGAAAATGCATTATCTGAAGGAAGAATATACTTTATAGATGGGTCAGCATCAATAAATTCAGAGACAGGAGAGAAACATGTGGGGTGGCAGTTGTATGACTAGAGGAAGATGAATATGAAGTACTCATCCAACAAAGATTACCTGCCCATTACTCAGCACACGCAGCAGAGTTAGTAGCACTTATAGAAGCACTAGATGCAGCAAAAGGATGCACAGTAGCAATTTACACAGACTCTGCATACATGACCACAACATTACATGGGAGATTGGCTAGATGGGGGAGGAGAGGCTTCCACAGAGCAGATGGATCCACAGTGCAGCGTGCTGAGCTACTAAAAGAATTGATAGAGGCATTAAAGGAACCTACAGTTGTGGCCATAGTGAAATGTCAGGCCCATACAAATAACAATGATGTCATATCTTTAGGAAACGAGGCAGCAGATGCTGCTGCGAAAGAAGCATCATATTTAGCCAAGGAAAAAGCAGGTGAGTACATATTACAGAAACATGTGGAAGAGAATCGCCCAGATGGGTATAATTCCATGCCCATTTCCCAGATATCAGAATTACAACAAGGGGCGATGGTTGAGGGAAAGGAGTTGTGAGAGAAAAGAGGGTGTAGCCAGTCAGCCACTGACCTCCTTTGGCATAAAAACAATGCAGGTAAAGTAGTACTGCCCCATAAGCTACTAGAAATGTCGTTCAACAGCTTCACTTCCCAGCTAACAATGCCAAACAACTCATTGCAGCATAAATACAGGAAAATTGGTTTGCACCGTGGTTGCAGGAGCAAATATCAAAACTGGCCATGGAATGTACAACATGTCAGATATTTAATTCAGGGATGACAGTCAGAACACTGCCCAAACCAAACGGCCCATTTAGAGAGTTGCACATTGATTACGCCGACATGGGTGAAAGGTGCAATGGGTCACGCTACATTATAGTGGTGGTCTGCCCATTCTCAAGATGGGTGGAGGCAGGGCTGTGTGCCCACCCGGATGCAAAGTGCACTGCAAAGTTCCTAGTGTGGGAAGTGTTTCCCCGGTGGGGAATTTGCAACATAATATGCTCAGATAATGGGACACATTTTGTCAATGATCTGTTCAAAGAAGTAACAGCAATGCTGGGAATAACACATAATCTATCATCTGCAATCGAACGGCTTGGTTGAGAAAATTAACGACCTCCTGAAGGGGAGATTGGCAAAATTGTGCTTTAGGCTAAAGAAAAACTGGGTGTACTGCTTACCCCTGGCCTTGTTTGAACTCAGAAGACAACCCACCAAGGACCACCATTTGTCCCCCCATGAAATTGTGACAGCAACACGCATGCATACAGCCCACTCCCCACTTCGCAGAAACTCAGATGCTCACAGAAGTGCAACAGTACTGGGGAAGAATTCAATGAATACTTGACTAAGCTCACCAAATCGGCCCGTATGATTGCCAGGCAGCTAGCACCCCTGTTCACACAAGAAGCAACAAGTGACATAATAAAACCAGCAGCAGACAGTCCAACAGGTCAGCTAATGCCAGGGAAGATGGTGTATGTGAGAAGCTTCGTAAATCGGTGGAAATCCCCAAGATTTCATGGCCCATATGAAGTGGTGTATTGCACACCCACTGCCGTAAAGGTGAAGGGGCTGAGATACTTGTTACATTTGACAGACATACGAAAAGCTTATGAAAGTGTAACACAGGAAACAGAAACAGGTATGGTAGAAGAGGAAACACAAACTTAATCGGGAATAGGTGTAGATTGAGAAGTACAAACGAGACAGATTGAAGAAGCACCAAAAAAAAAAATAAGAGTGATGCATTAAAAAGAAACGTAAATGTAACAAAGAAGGATTGCTCTCTCTCTCTCTCTCTCTCTCTCTCTCTCCCTCTTTCTCTCTCTCTCTCTCTCTCTCTCTCTCTCTTTCTATCTATCTTTCTCTTTCCCTCTCTCAGTTCTATCGGTTCTAAGTAATAATATGCTAATGATAATTGAATAAAAAATGGTAATGATAAAAAAAATGTAATAAACAAAAATGTAAATAAGGAAGAATGTGATGTATATGAGTTGCTTAATACACTTTTATGTCTCATTATGTAGGAGGGACCATGGCAACTGACCGGGCCCCCGACGTACACAGCATTAGAATAGATAGAAATGAAAATAGTAACTTTGACTTGTGTAAATACAGTTATGAATGTGGTCTTTTGGTCTGTTTATGTGTGCTGTGATATTCTTTTCAATGATGTTCGGACTAGTAATATACTGGGCAGTAGCATTTATATCAATTGATATAAATGAGGGGGGAGGGAATGGGACAAGCATGATAACACAGGGGACTCACCTCATATGGGATGGGTTTAAACTAATATGGGGATATGGGACACACCACAGTGGCACATGGCATACAAATAATAAAAGAGATGCATAGGTATCAGTAAAACCCCCTTGCACCATACAATGCATCTGAATACAATAGGTATGAATTGAATGACCCAAGTTCCTCAGAATTACCCTGGTTATACGATGACACCACCACAATTGTGACACCACTATCTGAAACCACCACAGGCAACCCTTCCCCCACAAGTGTAGTGTCAAGGAGTTCCCCCCTTCTCACCTGGGTCCGTTCTTTGCTGGAGTCCTTGGCCGCTGCCTTCTTGCGGATGGACCTAGTCTTGAACAAGTGTCCCCTAGTCTCTTCCGACTCCAGAGTGCGTTCAGTTTCCAGGACGCGGGCCCAGGAATCCGGGGAACTAGGAAAGGTACAACTAGCACACAAATCCAGGAATTAGGAGGAAAGGAAGGGGCAAGGAACGGGTAGATAGACAGGTACAAGGAAACAATACCGCGAGCTACGGGACACATGTCGGATCACTACTTTGCAATAGCATTGAGACGCGCAGAACCGCGGAAGGCGTGGTCTATTAATAGAATATGTTACGTCCAGTACGTGGAGCGAGAAAGGGGTTTCACGCTGGACGACCATGTTGGGAGTATTATGGAGTGCAAGCCCCGTTGTGTCAAGGACCAGGAAGTCCAAAAGGGACGTGCTCTGTAGTTCATGACAGCATGCCTCCTCTGAAGACCCTTTCCTCCAGTGTGCCCAGGTGTATGAGGTGAAATTTTCTGAGCAACCGAAGGGCCTTGATATTAAAAATAGGTTCCCAGGTTCTTTCACTAGAAGGATATCCTTTCCATTTAACCAGGTATTGAAGCTGGCCTGTTTATACCAGGAATTGCAAATCCGGATACCTCATATTGCAGTTGGTTGTCGACCAGCAGAGGAGGAGGTCTACAGGATTTCCGGGAGGATGGAATGTAGGGTTTCAATAAAGAGGTATGAAAAACTGGATGAATTTTCTTCCAGGAGTCTGGTGGTTTGATCCGGTATGAGAAGGGGTTAATCATTTCCTTGATGGGAAATGGACACAAGTAGCGGGGGGCCAATTTGTTTGCTCTTAGATGTCGGGGTAGTAATTTTGATGACAACCATACTTGGTCACCGACTGCATAAGAGGGGCCTAGTCTTCTTTTGGAATCCGCATATCTCTTGGTCTGAGATCTGGCCTTCTCTAAGTATTCCTTGGCCTCCTGGTGTATGTTGACGAGGGTTTCGATCCAGGAGTCAACAGTAGGTACTGGTGTAGAATGAGGAAGAACAGAGGATAAAACCGATGGATGGAACCCTTGACTACAATAAAAAGGACTGGTTTTGATCGCTGAATGTTCGGAGTTGTTGTAGGTGAATTCAGCAACAGGTATCAGGAGTGCCCAGTCATCCTGGACCTTGGTGGCGAAACATCGAAGATACTGTTCCAGGATCTGATTCGCACGTTCTGTGTCTCTGTTGGTTTGGGGGTGATACCCTGAAGAAAGGGCACGTTGAATTCCCAGAATTCGAAAGAGATGTTTCCAGAATTGTGAGACGTATTGAGGTCCTCTATCAGATATAATCTTGGAAGGAAGTCCGTGCAGATGGAATATGTGTTCCCGAAAGATTACAGCTAGTTCGGAGGAGGATGGTAGTTTATTGAGGGGAGGAAAATGAGACATATGGGTGAACAAGTCTATGGTAACCATGATAGTAGTGTATCCTCGAGATGGTGGTAGTTCCACAATGAAGTCTGTAGTGATGAATTCCCATGGCATAGTTGGCAGTGTTGGTTGCAGTAGAAGACCCGCCGGTCTCTTGTTATCATGCTTATTTTGAGCACAGACAACGCAAGCTTGGACGTAGTGCTGTACGTCAGTCTTCATCTTAGGCCACCAGAACTGTTTCTGTATAAGATGGAGGGTATTGGTGATGCCACGATGCCCGGAGTGAAGTGTGTCATGACAGAGGTTTATTATTTTCTGTTGTCATTTCTGTTTAGAAATGAGCAGTGCATTGTCCTTGAATAAATATCCTTCCTTGGCTCTTAGATTCCATTGATTTTTCCTTGACACATCCTTCCATAACTCAGAGGATTGGGTTTGCACTCGGATTTCTTCCAGAAGGTTGACTACTTGAGCTACAAAGATTGTGGGGGAAAACATCTTAGGATATGCCTTATCTTCATTGATTACGTAGTCAGGACATCGAAACAAGGCGTCAGCAATCAGATTTTGTGATCCATGGACATGAGTGATGTGGAACTGGCACTGGGCAAAAAAGTAGGCCCAACGCGCCTGACGACAATTTCTACATTCCAATGACTGTAGAATCTGAAGATTCCGATGGTCCGTACGGACTTGGACTGGATGTCTAGCTCACAGAAGTAGATGCCACCATTCAGTCAAGCTTGGTGGATGGCTAACAATTCCTTTTCCAGGACAGAGTAGTGTGTTTCACTCTGAGTCAGGGTTCCTGAAAGATAAGCAATGGGGTGGTCCAGCTTATCTTCTAATTTCTGTTTCAACACTGCTCCTATGGCGTAATTAGAGGCATCCGTTTCCACTAGAAATGGTCGGCTTATTCAGGTTGGGCTAAGATAGGAGCTTGTGTAAACTTGTTCTTCAAACGCTGGAACGCTGTGTCTTGCTGTGTGGACCAGATAAAAGGGGTGTCCTTCTTTAAGAGAGCAACGATCGGTTGAACAATCTCGGAAAAGGTGGATATGAACTTTCGGTAGAAATTGGCAAGTCCCAGGGAGGATTGAACTTGTTTCACAGACGTGGGAGCAGGCCATGCCAGAATGGCCTTTACCATTGAAGGGTCCATACCAATTCCCTCTGGGCTAAGGATAAATCCTAGGTAGTGAACAGAGGTAACGTGAAACAAGCATTTTTCAGGTTTGGCTAAGAGTTGGTGTTCACAGAGTCTTTGTAGAACTGCCTTTACGTGTTCTTCATGCTTTTGAGGGTCCTTGGAAAAGATCAATATTTCATCCAAGTATACAATGACGAAGAGGAACAACATATAGAGAACACCCTATCCATAAAACATTGGAAGATTGCCGGGGCATTAGCTAGTCCAAAGGGCATGACCAGGTATTCGTAATGGCCAAAGGGTGTTCTAAAGGCAGTTTTTCACTCATCTCCTTCCCAGATGCGGATCAAATGATAGGTACCCCGGAGATCCAACTTGGTGAATATTACAGTGCCTCTTACAGCTTCCAGGATATCTGAAATCAAGGGTAGTGGGTATCGGTCTTTGAGGGTGCATTGATTTAGGCCACGATAATCGAGGCAGGGTCTGAGCTCCTGGGTATCCTTTTTGGGAACAAAGAATAACGAAGCACCTGTTGGAGATTTTAAAGGTCTTATGATGCCATTTTCAAGGTTGGTATCCAGGGATTCTTTGAGGGTCTTTTTCTCGGGTTCAGAAAGGATGAACATCCTGCCGAAGGGAATCACTGCTGAGGGTTCCGTTTCTATTGCGCAGTCTTCAGGCCTGTGTGGGGGTAAGGCCTGGACTATGCCAGTCGAAAACACATCAGCGTAACCTTGGTAGGCCTCAGGGACTTGTATGATATTGGAAACCACGAGTGGTGTTTCTTGGTCTTTATACGGTTCCTGAGGGGGTGTTAATGAAGGTTCCTGGAATAGGCAGTGAGACATACAAAACTCTGAGCCTAGGAATAGTGATCCTGCTGTCCAGTTGATATACGGATTATGTTTTTGTAACCTGGGCATACCCAATAGCATGGGGTAGTGGGCTGACTTAATGATGTCGAACCTAATCAGCTCTTGATGGTGATTTATTGAGAGCTGGATCTCCTTGGTCTGCAGGCTTATGGGCCCTGAAGTGAGGGGTCTTCCGTCGATGGCTTCCACAGGCTGCAAGGTACTTCGTGTCTCGTACGGAATCTGGTGACTAGCAACCCAATCATGATCAATGAAGATCCCCATTGCTCCGCAGTCTACCAAGGCCAAAATGGGATAGGTCTTGCTCTTGGAGGGTGATAGAAATGCCTGTAGTATGACCAATTTGTTTTGTCCAGGAGAGTTCAAGGATGGAATTGATGTGGAGCAAACATCTCTCTCCCGAAGCTCTACACCATCTAGGATCGGAAGCTGGCGTTTCCCGAACGCCGAGGGGGGGCTAGAGGACATTCCCTAACCAAATGTTTGTCCGAAGCACAATACATACACAACCGCATATGAATCCTTCTCATCCTTTCTTGCGGGGATATGGGTCCACGGAAGGCTCCTACCTGCATGGGTCCTGGTTCTGTGACTGACCCAGGGTTTGTGTCCGTTCTGACGGTACTCTCAAAGGACACCTTGGAGGGATTTCCCCTGGATTTCTTCTTTTCAGCCTTTCTATCATGGATACGGAAGTCTATTTGCATGGCAAGGTCCATTAGTGCCTGGAATTAGGTTGGTCGAGCCACTCTGGCCATCTCATCCTAATCTCATCATTCAGTCCTCTCATGAACAGGGTGAAACTCGCCTCAGAGGACCAATCAGCTTCCTTGGCCAATTGTTTGAATCGGGTCACATAAGTGAGCATATCCTGGGAACCCTGCTGAAAGTCTAACAGACGTTCCTGGGCACTAAGGACCTGCTCAGGGGGATCAAACATGTTTTTAAGGGCCTGTATGAACCCATCATAGTCATCTAAGAGGGCATCGCCGGAGTTAACGAGGGGCGTAGCCCAGGTTAAGGCATTCCCGGAAAGGTGGGAAATTATGAACCCCACCTTAGCCCTGGGAGTTGAAAAGTAATAAGGCTTAAATGTAAAGTGGACCAAACATGAATCCAGGAATCCACAAAGGGTTTTTGCCGACCCATCTTATTTGTGAACAATGCCGCCCAACAAGATGCTTTCTTTTGTGGCCGAATCCCGGGATAGGACCAATTGTTTGAGTGCAGCTTTTTCCGCCTTTAGATTTTGGACCTAGGTTGATAGTTCTTGCATGCCAAGCATCAGTTCCTGAACAGCGGCTTCCATGTCGCTATCGAGTTCGGTCGGGTGGCGTCTCAAACTGTCAAGGAGTTCCCCCCTTCTCACCTGGGTCTGTTCTGTGCTGGAGTCCTTGGTCGCTGCCTTCTTGCGGACGGACCTGGTCTTTAACAAGGCTGCCCGAGTCGCTTCCAACTCCAGAGTGCGTTCAGTTTCCAGGACGCGGGTCCAGGAATCCGGGGAACTAGGAAAGGTGCAACTAGCACATGAGTCCAGGAATAGGAGGAAAGGAAGGGGCAAGAAACGGGTAGATAGACAGGTACAAGGAAACAATACCGCAAGCTACGGGGCACACGTCGGATCTCTCCTTTGCAATAGCATTGAGACGCGCGGAGCCGCGGAAGGCGTGGTCTATTAATAGAATACGATACATCCAGCGCGTTGAGCAAGAAAGGGGTTTAACGCTGGATGACCATGTTGGGAGTATTATGGAGTGCAAGCCCCGTTGTGACAAGGATCAGGAAGTCCAAAAGGGACGTGTTCTGTAGTTCATGACATTAAGTTCAAGAAAATGCAGAGACACCCGAGAGGTTTATTGCCTTGTACAATGAATGGGAAAAAGGGAGAGCGGGAGGAACACCTTTAATGCAGCATGATGTAGAGAAAGGAAGAGTACATCCCAAATGGAATAAAGGAAGACGAAGAGAGGTGGGGAGGAGGAAATATGATGAATATTCTGTATTGGGATTAGACACAGCAGAAGATCCATGACACTCACACCAGTCCAACAAGTGCTATGCAGACATGAGTTCCACTGCAAAACAAACAACTAATGAGAGCTGTTAGGTGTGCTCTCTTATCCCCCATGGCTCGGGTACCCCCAAGGTGCTTCTGCCACAAGAATCACCTATAGCAGATGCCCAGTGTCTCCTTCATCTTGCATTATGCAGAATAAAGAATACCTTCCAGGCATATACCATGTCTTTTGAAATGCTACAGAACGGAAAAAAACATGCTACTCAAGACCCAAGGGGGTGGTGTGTCTAAAGGAACAATTTTTAGTAATTAAAGGAACACTATATTCGTACAATAAATTGCAAGACGAGCAAATCACATGCAAGGCAGAGGCACTAGGAGGGTTGGCAGTCGAAAAGTTGCAGTGGATCGAGAAAACATGCGCTCCAATAAGGGCCCAACACATCACAAAGCTCACGTGGGTAACAGCCCTGGAAACGCCCTTTAAACTGCAGAAATAATTTATGAACAACCTGTGTTTTCTTGGAGAAGGAAAAGTAAACATGGTCTCAAACAAGAACTGTAACAAAATGCTCATCATCCCAGACATGAAGAAGGGTACTGATGCATTAATGGATACGTACTGGGTTTGCGGTAAACAGGCATACTTGCACCTCCCACAATCATGGAGGGGCATGTGTTCTCTGGCAACGCTGCATTCCACCCTGATGGTCGTCCCTGAGAGTCATATTCAAGAGGGAAAAGGGCTGTTGGCTGTCCTAGAAGCATAGGCTCCACAACCAAACGATGATGCGCCAGTGTATGCTCTATCCGCAGAGAACATGCAAAGCCCAGTATCCAGAAAAAGAAGGTCATTCAATTACATATCAAAGGCATCCACAGAACCTTTGGCACAAATTCCAGAGACGTTCCGGTTGTTCAATTCTGCTGAAACGTTCTTCGCCTCCCTCATCGCAAGCATCCAGGCGCGAGCCAACGCAAAATGGCTCCAAATTACGTGCTGGGAGCTGATCCAATTGGCTAACGACACAGAAGAAGGATTTTATGTAATAAAGGTGGAGCTAAGAGCCCTAGGGATAATGACAATGCAGAGCAGGTACGCCCTAGACCTCTTGACAGCCATGGATGGAGATGTTTGCCAAAAAATTGGGAGCGCATGTTGCACTTTCGTACCTTCTGGAGACGCGGACAATGGAACTTTGTCTCACGTTCTTGCAGCCGTGCACAACCTGGGCCAGCAGATGAAGGAATAAGGAGGGGTGCAGCCAAGCTCGTGGTTCAATGACCTTTTTTGATGGGTACCCTCCTGGCTTGGGATGAGAGTCAAACTATTGGTACATATCTACAAAAAAGGTAGCAGGCGCCCCTCTCACTGATGATGCCCAACAAGGCTGAAACACGTGTATGGGGTTGCTGGTGGTACTCTTGTTCAGAGAGGAATTGCCATAGCATTTCGGTGCTGGACTGCCCTTGTGGGCGGGACAAAGACTGATATGCAAATGGATATTTCCCATCTGTGAAGGTACAGTGAGCAAAAAGCAATGGCTGCGAACTCTCAATGTGGTTAATAACCACTGAACAGGTTATCATGCCTTGTTCTTTCGAGAGAGGGGCGCCTGCTACCTTTTTTGTATTTTTGAAAAGGAACTTGGGGTTGGTCACCCTAGGTTACCTGGGGGCAACCAGACGTGGACTCCCTGCTCACTGTGCTTAGAGAGGCTCAGCTTCACCTCACTGATGATGCCCAACAAGGCTGAAACACGTGTATGGGGTTGCTGGTGGTACTCTTGTTCAGAGAGGAATTGCCATAGCATTTCGGTGCTGGACTGCCCTTGTGGGCGGGACAAAGACTGATATGCAAATGGATATTTCCCATCTGTGAAGGTACAGTGAGCAAAAAGCAATGGCTGCGAACTCTCAATGTGGTTAATAACCACTGAACAGGTTATCATGCCTTGTTCTTTCGAGAGAGGGGCGCCTGCTACCTTTTTTGTATTTTTGAAAAGGAACTTGGGGTTGGTCACCCTAGGTTACCTGGGGGCAACCAGACGTGGACTCCCTGCTCACTGTGCTTAGAGAGGCCCAGCTTCACCCCACTGATGATGCCCAACAAGGCTGAAACACGTGTATGGGGTTGCTGGTGGTACTCTTGTTCAGAGAGGAATTGCCATAGCATTTCGGTGCTGGACTGCCCTTGTGGGCAGGACAAAGACTGATATGCAAATGGATATTTCCCATCTGTGAAGGTAAAGTGAGCAAAAAGCAATGGCTGCGAACTCTCAATGTGGTTAATAACCACTGAACAGGTTATCATCCCTTGTTCTTTCGAGAGAGGGGCGCCTGCTACCTTTTTTGTATTTTTGAAAAGGAACTTGGGGTTGGTCACCCTAGGTTACCTGGGGGCAACCAGACGTGGACTCCCTGCTCACTGTGCTTAGAGAGGCTCAGCTTCACCTCACTGATGATGCCCAACAAGGCTGAAACATGTGTATGGGGTTGCTGGTGGTACTCTTGTTCAGAGAGGAATTGCCATAGCATTTCGGTGCTGGACTGCCCTTGTGGGCGGGACAAAGACTGATATGCAAATGGATATTTCCCATCTGTGAAGGTACAGTGAGCAAAAAGCAATGGCTGCGAACTCTCAATGTGGTTAATAACCACTGAACAGGTTATCATGCCTTGTTCTTTCGAGAGAGGGGCGCCTGCTACCTTTTTTGTATTTTTGAAAAGGAACTTGGGGTTGGTCACCCTAGGTTACCTGGGGGCAACCAGACGTGGACTCCCTGCTCACTGTGCTTAGAGAGGCTCAGCTTCACCTCACTGATGATGCCCAACAAGGCTGAAACACATGTATGGGGTTGCTGGTGGTACTCTTGTTCAGAGAGGAATTGCCATAGCATTTCGATGCTGACTGCCCTTGTGGGCGGGACAAAGACTGATATGCAAATGGATATTTCCCATCTGTGAAGGTACAGTGAGCAAAAAGCAATGGCTGCGAACTCTCAATGTGGTTAATAACCACTGAACAGGTTATCATGCCTTGTTCTTTCGAGAGAGGGGCGCCTGCTACCTTTTTTGTATTTTTGAAAAGGAACTTGGGGTTGGTCACCCTAGGTTACCTGGGGGCAACCAGACGTGGACTCCCTGCTCACTGTGCTTAGAGAGGCTCAGCTTCACCTCACTGATGATGCCCAACAAGGCTGAAACACGTGTATGGGGTTGCTGGTGGTACTCTTGTTCAGAGAGGAATTGCCATAGCATTTCGGTGCTGGACTGCCCTTGTGGGCGGGACAAAGACTGATATGCAAATGGATATTTCCCATCTGTGAAGGTACAGTGAGCAAAAAGCAATGGCTGCGAACTCTCAATGTAGTTAATAACCACTGAACAGGTTGTCATGCCTTGTTCTTTCGAGAGAGGGGCGCCTGCTACCTTTTTTGTATTTTTGAAAAGGAACTTGGGGTTGGTCACCCTAGGTTACCTGGGGGCAACCAGACGTGGACTCCCTGCTCACTGTGCTTAGAGAGGCTCAGCTTCACCTCACTGATGATGCCCAACAAGGCTGAAACACGTGTATGGGGTTGCTGGTGGTACTCTTGTTCAGAGAGGAATTGCCATAGCATTTTGGTGCTGGACTGCCCTTGTGGGCGGGACAAAGACTGATATGCAAATGGATATTTCCCATCTGTGAAGGTACAGTAAGCAAAAAGCAATGGCTGCGAACTCTCAATGTGGTTAATAACCACTGAACAGGTTATCATGCCTTGTTCTTTCGAGAGAGGGGCGCCTGCTACCTTTTTTGTATTGGTACATATAATCGTTCTTTTGCTCCTGATTTTTTGTGTGTGCCAGCTGGGTCTTCGGTGCTGTGCAAATGCAGTCCCTTATAGTGCAATGATGATGGCGACAATGGGCAATGCTAAAGGAGTGGCACAAATGACAGATGGAGCACAAGTACAAAACGGTGAGGATCCGGGGCCCAAATATAGAATGGACCACTGTATTATGATGGGTATATAGTAGATAATTTATATCACACGACAATAAAAGAACTATGTACACTAGAATGGTATAAGGAGGTATGGGTAGACCTGGAAGGAGACAGGGGTTGCATATACATAACTTGCACCCCTGATGAATATGATAGAGCTGGGCAGAGCCTCCGAGGAGTGTGTAGGGCCTGCATGCCAAGAAAGGGAACACCTGCATGGGACGTAGCAGTGGCTGAGGAGGAAGAACAAAAGAGATTAGGTGAATTGCAATATTTGTTACTTAAGTAATGAAAGTCGGGAATGAATGGGTGGAATGTTCTTCATGGGCCCCCTCCACTTCATTCTCTCTAAGCATTCAGACTATGACCCATCCAGCAGCCACCCATGCGCCTGTGGCCAGGGATGCAGGATGACTGCAGGCCAACACATGCGGCTGCAATTCTCATCTGTTAGGATGGTACCAGACTCCATTTTGTGACACACTCAGATTCCATCTTGAGACAAAACTACTTAGGCCTCACAGGCCCAAGTGGCCCGCAGGGCTGCATCTCTCCCCTCCTGATCACGCACAGCAAGCAAGTTCCTTCCCTTGCCCTCCTCCCCCCTGCGGCTCTGCTGTAGGCCTGTTCTCACGGGAGACTAGGTGCGAACAAGTTACATGATCAACACTATATCTTTCACCTTCCGCAGTTCATCATTGACCTGCAGATGACTGGGCTGAAACTGGGGTTTCAGACAAACAAGCTATCTCCATTAAACTTGTCCTATCCTCTTGCAGGACCCCCATTCATGATAAATGCTGAGGATAACCCCCAACCATGTTCCCCGTTTGAAGTGCCAGACACGTATGCCAAGCTCGTGTGCGACCCTGTTTCATCCTTGCAGATAATCCCTCTTAAGAAACTATAAATTCAGTTTTGTTGTTATACACCACAAGATTGATTGCAAAGAATGAAACAAGGAGACCCTCACTTACCACCCGTCCTGCACACAGAGACACCATGACTTGTATGTTTAAGATCCTCACCCTCGAGCAAATAGCACTGTTTGCTTTAGACCGCACAAAAAAAACATGTATAGTTTTCTGTATGATCAATCAGCATCACTGTATGCAGGACCTTTTTATGGTATGTGGTACAGTAGATATAGAATAGTTTTCTCAATCGTATATATATATATTTGATGACAATCGAACCATGTAACCCATGTAATAAGTGGCGTATTGTACACACTGTTATCGTATTTACACACAAACAAACATGTTCCTACCTCATTCATATTGTCCATGTGTGTGTGTGTGTGTGTGTGTGTCCGCTGCCCAACTAACTAAGACACGGCCAGCAAGAGTACAGGGTCTCTTCTCCCCTCTTTAGTAGCACCACACACCAGCCCCCACCCTTCTCCCTCCTCTGGCCAGGCTGAGATGTAAAGCCTTGGGCCTAACGACAATGCGATGTTATGACTGCAACCCCTCACTTCCCCCATGCAGTTAACATTAGGTATGCACCCTCCCAGGCCCTCAGGCCTCTCTCATCCCACCACCTCTCTGATGTATATCATGTACCCTCTCACTGGAAAGCAGTTCATTTCACCCCAACCTTGATTGGCCATGATGGCCATATATTTACTCTCATACTAGTATGCTATAAAGATGTTATTCTGCTAGATCTAATGTGAAGAAAGTGACTGATGTATTCCTGGAATGTGCCCCCTTATAAGTCAACAAACCCCATGAAAGCTGCTCACCTTTTGCTCACCCCTTGTATGATGATATTCTTTAGGATAATGAACAACTCACACCCAGAGTTATGTGTTATGCCTCCTGTGATGTTAGAATAATGGTTTGTAGGATTTACATGGCATCATTAATTATAATTAACAAAGAATGCGTGTGTGAGGCCACAAGGGCAAATCAAAGATGTATCAATCAACTATCATCTGACCAAAACTCCACCCTGATGAGTTCAGCTGAATGCAAGTATCACACTTGCACCATTTGGACCCCCGCCAATCCTGGAACACCGAGTTTAAGGATTACATAGTATCTAGTCTTCACCACCCAATTCCCACAACTTATGTGCCCCCTATAGCTTACGTCATCTATGATGCAACTTTGTAATAAATATGAATGTTTGCTGATGTTTGGCAGAGTGCACTGCTTGGCCTATATTGATTTAGATAAACTTTTACTTTTTGACTTCACCCGCACTTGGTCTTGGTCTCATTCTCATCTCGGATGTGTCCATCATTGACTCTCATTGGGGAGTTTTAAATGCCTTCTTGGGGGAAGCTCACTTTCACTGTGCATCTCTGAAAAAGCAGTCCTGCTAAGTGTAATTACCTGGCTAGACAGGTATTTGGGTGCTGACAGGCTAGCCATTTCTTACTGCGGCATTGTATATTTTTCTGGGCATCTGTAAAAAAATAACCATGATAAGTGTTGTTGCTTCGACTGGCATTTTGGTGCAACCAGTCTAAGTATGTCTAAATGTGGCCTGGCATGCTTTACTGTAATATGTTATTACCTATCTAGACTGGTCTACATTGTGCAGCCAGTTGAACATGTTTTCAGCGTGGCATGGCATTTTTAATAGCAAAGCATTATATTAATTAAAGCATTAATGTTTCTGTGCACTGTTGGTGACTTTCATGTATTGGATTTTTGGATTGGCTTTACCCTAAAAAACAATTGCAAACACTCTGGCAATTTAGCCAATTTTTTAGAAAGTGTGCTGTATAATGCATTAAAACACATTTTTATATATTTCTCCTAGTGCAGTGTGCATATTGTGCATGGTAATCTAGGCCGGCGCAGAGTGTGGCTTGACACGTGATTTGTTGCTGAGTTGGGGTAGGGCCCAGTCAGCATACATCACACGGGAGCCCCCAAACTTTGTTTCACGCCACTACCTATTTGTAACCTTCCATTGAATAAAACAAAAGCACAAAATAAGGACACCTTTCATGACACCTTTGAGAATATCTTTTTTGACACACCCTTGTTTATTTTTTAAACCGTTTGTCAATGCTCACCCAAACAATCAAAAGGACAATCCAAATATTGACCCAAATCAATAAAAGGATACTCGGATGCTGACACAAACAACCACAAAAGGATACTCAAAGTGGGTATTTAGAAGGAAGACTCTCGTAAAAACCCAGAACAAAAGGTCCAGGTCTCCTCAATGAGGGAGACATTCCTACTGATATACCCCTTTGTTTGTTCTCTGACAAAGCAGAGAAGTCGATCAATTGAAAGAGCGATAGAGAATCAACACCAGTGGGCACGCCAAACTGTAAACGAAAGAACAGTTTGAATAAGAACCCCCTGACACAATGTTCTCTGATAGGAAGACCGTAAGGAAATTACCTTGCTAACGAAGGTGCGGAAGTGTCTCTTGGTGTTGATGGTGAGGTGCTATTCCCAGGGTTGAGCATTTCCTGAAACAGTAAGACAAAGATGAGATGCAAGGAACTGAGGAGTAACAACTATGCTGGATGTGCATTTTCTATCTTACCTACTAGGCTAGCTGAAGACTGGAATGTTAAAGGGATGAATGAATAAGGGGTCCAAAAAATCCAAAAGAAGCAAAACGAGAGAGAGTGAAGGTAGTGAGGTTAGTAAGGACCTAACTGCCCCGGGCGGCATGAGGACGCACTACATGACAGGTAGGTGCACACATGGATAACTGAAAGGCATTCATTAGTCCTGTGCTCTGGTGATTAGTTGGGCTCTAGCATTCCCCTGTGGACTCCCAGGTGAAAAGTAGAGCCAGGTAGTATGGGATGAACAAATGAGGTAGAAGGAGAAGGAATGATCGGATCCCTATCAGCAGAGATGAACTGTGAGGGAATCAGCAAGTCGGGATGAACACAAGCAGCGGTATCCAAACGTAAGGCGGAAACAATCCCTGGACAGAAACATGTCAGTATTTACCAATCGGGCAGCAGCGGTATCCGAACGTCAGACAGAAGTTCGTGGACGGAAACAGGTCATTATTTACCAATCAGGCAGCAGCATTATCCGAACGTCAGGCAGAAGCAATCCGTGGACAGAAACAGATAAGTCAATTCTGGGCAGAAGCGAAGCACAAACAGGAAGAAAGGACTTCCAGGACAACAAATACTGCATCACAGAACCTGAACTGAACCGAAGGAAACATTCACTAACTGCAATCAGAAGCAAAGATGCGTTGGTTTGTTCTGGATTTATGGGAATCCGGCAGGTGGCTCTTACCAGAAGGAGTCATATCATCAGTCACATGATCAAATGCCAGACTAGGAAGAGCTCCGGTAGAGCGCATTGCTGCTATATGATGACCATAGGATTTATGTGCTCCCAGTCCCAATGGCAATCCCCAATGCTGTGCAAAGGGAGATAAATGAGAGGTGTGAAGACGGGCCAGGCCACCACGCTGCAGGGAAAACACGTCCCAAACATGCCTACCTCGAGGCAAACAGGGCGGAACCATGACAGTATACTCCCCCAAAGGCACTAACACCCCCCTCGAAGAATAAAAATGAGCCACCGGCAGAGGGGCATGTATGTTACTGAGGGGCTCCCACGTCCTATCCTCCAGGACGTAACCCTTCCAAACCACCAATCTCCCATGCAATTCCATGTCCAGGATATCATTAACTTCATACTCCTTCAGAAACATGTACTTCCACAGGAGCCGGGCGAGTGGGCAGACAGGTGGAAGGCAAACAGGGTTTCAACAACAACATGAAAAATGGGGTGCACTCACCAGCGAGCAGGAAGACCCAGGTGAACCACCACCGGGTTGATGAGATGGGTAATGGGGTATGGACCAACATAACGAGGCAGGAGTGACTTTTTGCCCGGTATCTTGGGGTTCTTGTTGGATAACCAGACAAGCATGCTCTCCTAGTAATGGGGAGCTGGAGTACAGAGTGCATCAGCAAACTTCTTAGCCTGCTGCTGGGCGTAGCACAGATGGGTCATGAAATTGGTATGCAATGCCGTCAGGTCACAAACACAGGAATGAGCAGCTGGGTTATCAAGGGACACAGAAGGGTCTAAAGGCAAGGTCCTGAGATGCTGTCCATACAAGGCATAGAATATTGATGAACCATTCGAGGAATGGTTGGCATTATTATAGGTGAACTTTGCAGTGGGCAGAACGGAGTGCCAGTTTTCCTGCTACTGAAGACACAAACATCAGAGGTACTGATCGAGCGTAGCATTCAGTCTCTCCATTTGCCTGTCGGTTTGGAGATGGTATGAACTCGAAAACCTATCCTCGATATGGAAAGTGGAGGTCAAGGCCTTCCAAAAATGAAAGGTAAATTGGGAGCCTCGGTCAGTGACAAGGATTGAAGGAAGCCCAGAGAAATTAAAAAAGTGTTTCAGGAAAATTGTAGCTAATAGAGAAGCAGATGGGATACCATGACAAGGTACACAAATCTCCATTTTGGTGAAATAGTCCACCACCAACCATATGGTGTCAAAGCCATGGATCAGTGGTAATTCTACGACAAGGTCCATGAAAATTATGTGCCATGGTTTTTGTGCCACAGGAAGAGGTTGTAGAAGACCAACAGGTTTCCCATGGTTTGATTTGCATTGGGTACATATAGCGCAGGAAGAAATGTAATCCACTGTGTCACGAGAAAGGGAAGGCCGCCAACACCACAAGCGTAGTAACTCCACCATGTTCTGCCTATCTAGATGGGCAGTGACCAGAGAATCGTGGCTCCATTGCAGAGCGCTACAACGTGTTTCCTCTGTGGGGATGTATATCCTCCCCTGGACGTATGGCAGGCTGTTGACAACCTCAGTATTCAACTCCTGCAGGACAGACGGATTCTGAGAGACCCAATCTTAGATTGTTTGTCTGAGAGACAGTTGCAGAGTGCTACCACACGCCACCTCGTTAGGCAGAAGGAGTGGCTGATCATTTCCCCCCAGAGGAACAAGACCATGTCAACAGGATAGAGTGTCGGTCTTCAAATGTAGGCAGGCAAATCGATAGGTGATGGTGAAATCAAAATGGGAAACAAAAGAGTTTCAAACTACTAGCCTGGCAGTGGAGCACTTCATGGTTCTGAAAGCTAGAAGGTTGCAATGATCTGTGAACACCGAGATGGTATGACGGGTCCTCAATAGGTGATGCCGCCACTCCAAAAATGCATCCATGACAGCCAGAAGTTCACATTTCATCACCGTGTAGTTCTGCTCATAGAGAGACAACTTGTGGGAGTAAAAGGCCACCGGATGCACTTCGCCCATACCAGGGCATTCCTGTAAAAGAATAGCCTCTACAGCCATGTTGGAGGCATCAGCCTCAACCAGGAACAGGAGTTCAGGATTGGGATGTTGCAAACATGGGCAGACATAAAAGCCTCCTTGAGGGAATCAAAAGCACTCTGGATGAGGGCATTCAACTGGAATGGTTTCTTGGTGCTAGTGAGGGCCGTCAAGGGAGCAGTGATGGTAGAATAGTCATGCAGGAAATGGTGGTAGAAATTGGCAAACCCCCGAAACTACTGCAATAGCTTAGTGGGAAGTGGGAACAGACCAATCAAGCACTGTCTTGACTTTTGATAGATTCATTCTGACCCCATTGTTTGTCATATGATACCATAGGAATTCAACTTATGTTGCATTGAAAACACACTTTTCTGCTTTCACAGCCGGTTTTCCCTCAACTGTTGTAGTACGGCTTGGACGTTTATGACATGTAGGTCATAGGAAGGGAAATAGATTAGGATGTTGTCAAGATAGACAATAACATTCTGGTCTAGCATGTTGTGGAGTATATCATTCATGAAGAATTGAAAAGTGGTTGGGGCAATACAGAGACCAAAAGGCATCATCAAGTACTTGTATAAGCCATAACAGGTTTTAAATCCAGTCTTAGACTCATCTCCATCCCTGATGCAAACCAGATTGTATGCTCCAAGGAGGTCTAGTTTTGTAAATATCATGGAAGAGCCCAAATGATTAAGCAGAACGGAGATAAGTGGTAAAGGATATTGATTCTTTATCGTTACGGCATTAAGGGCCATGTAATCAATACAGGGTCTTAGATCCCCCTCCTTTTTAGGCATACAGAACAATGGAGAAGCCAGTGGAGACTTAGAAGGACAAATGAAACCAGATGACAAGGCATTATCTATTAAATCCTTGAGCACTTTATCTTCCTTGATGGGGAGAGAGTACATCCAGTGTGACGGGATTTTGGAGCCTGGAATTAAGTTGATGGCACAATCGTAGGACCTGTGGGGTGGTAGCTGTTCGGCCCTGCTTTTGATAAAGACACCGTACTCATGAGGGATCGCTGGTTTGGTGCCCGAAGTAACTGATCCAACCGAGGTGGCCGTGTCTAGAATAGCAACACACAGAGAGTTCTGGGATGTCTTATCAAGGGGTTGACACTGTGAGGCACAAACATCGGAAGTGAAACAGACATCCCATTTTTTCCAAACTATGTAGGTATTATGTAGCTGTCAAAAGAGAGATACTCGGTGTGGCCACAAGCAGTGGTCATACGCAGCTCTGCTGTCTGTTCTGTCACCAAACCCGAGACCAGAGCCGTGCCGTCCACCACCTTAACTACTTCTGATTTCGACTTTGCAACAATAGGGACACCTAACTCACTGGCAAACTGAATGTCCATACAATTGCCAGTGGCACCTGAGTTGATGACAGCATGGGTCAGGAATGAAAGCACGGAGGCCAGATAGAACAAGACCTGTAAACACAAAGGAGGGAGAGCGGTAACCAAGTGGGAGTCTGACCAAACCTCACCTGGCAAGAGGACACCCTCTATTGCTGAGCCCTAGCATTTCTCGACCTCTGAGCAGGTCTCTTGGGGTAGGTTTGCTAGAAATAGTCGGGTGACATGCAGGACAAACAAATATTGTCCTTGTGGCATCATTCTCTTTCAGCATTGGTCAAAGGACCTCAAACGGCCCCGTTTTGCATAGGTTCGGGTTCCGCGGGAGATGGGGCATCACGCTGGGAGACTGCTGGGTAGGGTGTCTTCCTTTCACGCTTTCTTTCGGCTCTGCTAGCATCAATTTGTAATGCTAGATTTAACAACTCAGGAAAACCCACTGATACCCAACAGTGGCAATTGTATCCTTCAGATTCTTCCTATAGAAAACTACAGCCTTTTTGTCTTCAGGCCACCCTGTTTCGGCAGCTAGTTTATTGAACCTAGCAAGGTAGGAAAGCAGTGAAGTATCACCCTGCTGGAGATTCAACAATTCCAGATCCGTGGCTTAGGTCTTATAGCGAGTTTCAAAACCCCTGTTCATAGCAGTAATCAATGCATCTCAGTCATACAGAACATAGATATTGGTTTCCAGCAAGGGGTTAACCCAGGCTGCTGCAATACCACCCATATAAGAGAGTATGAAAGCCGCCTTTGTTGTATAATCGGGGAAGGAGGCAGGGCCCGTACAGTATGACCTGGAGTAACCAGTACACCTCTCTGGTGGTGCCAAGGGAAACTGGGTGGACATCAGAACTGGCACTGGGTCGGGTCGTGGTAGTGGATATCCAGAACCAGCAGCAGTGGCTCCAACTTCTTCGTCTGCCCTGGTTTGGGACTGAACCAAATACTGCAGAGATTCGATACGATGATGAATGGCGTTTTGGGCCGAGGTCATGTCACTTCGAAGGTCCGAGACCAATTGCACTAAGATATTCAGTGTGTCAGAGGCTTCCATAGTGGGGCTTCTGATTCTCTCAATGCTCACCTAAAAAAGCAAATGAACACTCCAAATATTGACCTGAACCAATAAAAGGATACTCTTATGCTGACACAAACAACCAAAAAAGGATACTCCAAATTGCTATGTAGAAGGAGGACTCTAATAAAAACCCAGACCAAATGGTCCAGGTATCCTCAATGAGGGAGACCTTCCTAATGACATACCCCTCTGTTTTTTCTCTGACAAAGCAGAGGAGTCGTCCAAAAGAAAGAGCGATAGAGAAACAACACCACTGGTTATGGCAATCTGTAAAGAAAGGACAGTTTGAGTAAGAAACCCCTGACACAATGTTCCGTGATAAGTAGATCGTAAGGAACTGACATTGCTAAGGAAGGCACAGAAGTGTCACAGGGTGTTGATGTTGAGGTGCTATTCACAGGGTTGACCGTATCCTGAAACAGTAAGACAAAGATGAGACCCAAGGAAACGAGGAATAACAACTATTTTGAATGTGTGTTTCTATCTTACTTTCTATGCTAGCTGAAGACAGGAAGGTGAAATGGATGAATGAATGAGGGGTCCAAATAATCCAAGAAAAGCAAAAATGAAGGCAGAGAGAGGGAAGGTAGTGAGGTTAGTAAGGACCTAACTGTCCCAGGCAGCAGGAGGACGCAGTATACAACGTGTAGGTTCACACGTGGATAACTGCAAGGCGTCCATTAGTCCTGTGCACTGGTGATTAGTTGGGCTCTAGTATTCCCCTGTGGACTCCCAGGGGAAAGGTAGAGCCAGGTAGTATGGGATGAACAAATAAGTTAGGAGGAGGAATTATCAGACCCCTATCAGCAGAGATGAACTGTGAGGGAAAAAGCAAGTGGGAATAAACACAAGCATTGGTATCCAAACGTCAGGCGTAAGCGATCCGTGGACAAAAACAGGTGTGTATTTACTATTCGGGCAGCAGCGGCATTTGGACGTCAGCCAGAAGAAGTTTGTGGAGAGAAACAGGTCAATATTTACCAATCGGGCAGCAGCAGTATCTGAACCTCAGGCAGAAGCAATCGTTGGACAGAAACAGGTAAGTCGATTCCGGGCAGAAGCAAAGTGCGAACAGGAGGCAAGGACTTCCGGGACAACAAATACTGGACCATAGATCTTGAAGAGAATTGAACGAAACGTGCACTACCTTCAATCAGAAGTAAAGACATGTTCATTTGCCCAGCATTTATGGGAAGCCGGTAGGCGGCTCTGACCGGAAAGTGTTGTATGATTGGTCACATGATCGAACGCCAGACTAGGGGGTGTTGCAGTAGAGCGTATTGCTGCTATACGATGACCGTAGGATTTATGTGCTCACCATGGCAATCCCCAACGCCATACAAAGGGAGACAAATGACTACAAAGACAGGCCGGGTGACCATGCCACAGGGAAAATCCATGCTGATCACGCCTATCTCGGGGTGAACAGGGCAGAACCATGACACTGTTTCACTTAAACATACTCCTTTCATAGAGTAAAAAGAATAACATAAACATGTGTGACTCCATTTCCCTTACCCTACCATCCACAAGTCACTATGGATAAATAAATTGCACTTCTAGATTTCGTTGGGAGCATTTTTTCATGTTCGGAGGGGGAGGAGGGGATGGATGTTGGGATAGATCTGGCCAGAGATACTCAGCCATTGAGAATGAGACTGATACCTAGTCAACAAATGTACATGTGCAAGCACTAAGGCACAATACATTTTGTGATACACCAAAGTATGGACATGAACATCCTGAGGAAGATATTTAAATGGTGCAGGTACAGAGCTGTAATATAGCATCAGTGTTTTAGATTCCGCTGGAAAGATGGTGACAGTATCTGTGTTTTTCTCAAAGATGCAATGGTGAATGTGGGGCATGAAGAGATGGTGGCAGTTACTGAGGAGATGTGGCATTCACAGGCTTCGTGTGAAGGGCTTCAGGAGAGGTGGATGCTGAACAAGACAGTGTATAAATGGAGGAGCATGAGGTAGGAGGAGCATCTTTTAGAGATGAAGGGAAGTTGGTGGTGGACATGAGGAGGCAGAAACAGGGTAGGAGGAGAATGGACGTGAAGATTTGAAATGGAGACAAAGGTGGAATTTGAGGAGAAGTTGTTACACTAGGAGTTGTATATCAGACAGTTGGTGGAACACAACAAATTGTGTTGAAGCTGACAGTGTATTACGCGTTCTCATGAAAACTTATGGTGCTGCTTTATCAGGAAGAAGAGGTTGTTGGCAGTGACACAGTGAATCAAATTAAAACGTGATCCGTTGGCAAGAATCAGAACTGACAAAAGCCAATGCAACTGTGATGTTAATCTCCAGCCAGGCAAAGGAATACGCATTGATGCATGACACATCAAACTTGAGGGTGAGGTGGTCTTGCCTGAGAACTGGAATAGAGGTCATATGGTTACAGACCAATCAACCATGGCTTGTTGCTTATGATGGATTGACCTGCCACTGGCAGAGAGTGTGTCACATGGGTAGGCTAGGCAGAATTGTCAAGTCATGGCATTGTGCTGTTAAACCATGCCCATCAGGGTTGAATAATTTTCTGTTTTCTGTAAGGAAGGTCTTACTAATGTAAAGAACTAAATGCATCTCAATGTTTTTACAGAGGAACCTCATTATGCAAACCCTATACAAACCTGGAGAAAGCAGTGCTTGAGATAGATATCTATGAGACAGGGTTGCTCTGTGGTTTCTCTGTTTGTTTCTGTACAATCTTAAAGAAGTTAACTGGATTCTGTTGCTTCTGCCTTGGGTTATCAGTTTATATTTATTTGTTGAGTTTTGAAATGTATTTGTGTGTCAGTAGAAGGCACACAAGTAGAAGGTGGAACACCAGGAGATTGCTCTGGATCAGAAGAGCGATCATCAGGATGAGTAGGAACATGAACAGGTGGATGAGATCCACGAGAAAGGGCAATAGGAAGGGAAAATGGCAGCAGTTGCAGAGAAGGAAGAGGTCACATATGTGACACAGAATGAAGAGGAGATGCAGTAGAATTAGAAGTAGTAGTGTCAGATAGTGGAGGGTCAGGAGGATGAATGTGCCTCTCTTGATGCTGGTTGCTCTCTTCCTGCTGAAGGGGCAAAGTGGGACAAATGATGGGAAAAACGAAATGGCACCTTCCTATCAATGTCTACAACATAATTACTTTGAGGATGGAGTACATCCCGTGGAATTAGGGGAGACACAAGCAGAACAGTGCACAGTTATGTGATAGCTCAGCAACATGAGTTCACAGAGGGGGAAGAAAAGTGTGTCTCAGCAGTGGTTACAAGCACAATGCATAAGGACATTTGCTCTATGAAGCTAACATTAGGAGCCCTGTGGAATACCCTGCTCCTGTTAACATGTCCCCCTACTCTGGTTGAGTGAAGCGAGCATCCGCCAGCATGTCTGAAGATACAGGTCATTCCTCACCATGATCTAGAACATTGCAACATGATAAATGGTCGGGAGGATAGTTCAGGGGCAATGTGTTTGTCTTTGAAGCAAAACAATGCAGTGCAATGCAGGTTCGAATCCCAATCTGGAATAAACATGTGGCCAGCACTGTACTAATATCAAAAGTATGATATGGACTGTGTCAAAAGCATGTCATGGCACAAGGCTTATATGCTTTAATTGTAGACAAGGCAGCAGGATCCCTCTCAAGGCACATCATAAGCATACGACTACAGTCCTCAGCAGGCCTGAGGCAGCACTAGCTCTTCTCCAGGCTTGACACACACTCAGATCACCACATTTTGGGTTCTGAACACCACTTACAATGCACACAGGCACTGGCATTGTTTTTTTTCTCTTAGTGATACTAATGAACTTGAGTAGAATGCTGCACAACTTTGAAGCGCATGAACATCAGCGGAATGCTGAATGTTATTGCAGCATTTAAAAATTAAAGGACGAAGCTAAGTAACTTTTTCACTTGATACATGTTCTATTGATGCCTTAATGATGTAGTACGGTGTTTTAGGTTTCCTTACGCACAGTGTATTCTTGCAATAAGTAATGCAATTTCGATTATGCACAATGTACCCTTGTATGAGTTAATGCAAGAGTTTTGACTGCATGTACAATGTATCTTTGAATGGCACAATGCAAATCTCGAATCCTGAGTTCACGGTGTTCTATTGGTGATGGGATACTCCTATGTTTGATGTCCCAGGTTCTTGGGCTAATGCAAAGTTGCAGAGTATTTGTGATGTCATCTTTGATGCCCTGGGTATTAGTCTTAGCAATGCACGGTGGTGGTGTGAGTTATGGTTGCTTAGCTCACCAAAACTGGTGACTTTATGTTTTCTTCTCGATTTTACCTGTAACCATAACATCCCTTTAACAAAGTGTTTTCATTAAAGTTCATAGGTTTTGACCAGTTCACCCGAATTTGCTACAAGTTCCTAATATTATATTCTCCCCCAATATAGCAGCATTTTCAGCCAACCTAGGAAGTTTCAAGTGAAAACTGTGCCATTCCCCACCTTCTAGCAACATTCTTATGACTAATATCAACTTTCTACACCATTATTTGTTCATCGACATCCGCAAACATCTGACATCACTTCTGACTTTCTGGGCAGGGTCACGTGACCACACATGTACGCATGCCGTGATGAAATGTTCATAAACAGATCCACACTTCGCAAACAGGTCCCTGCTTCATGGACATTTCAATACTGCATTTTTAGAAAAATCTAAAATCTAAAAATCTAAAAATCTTTCAAGCCGAAAGTTTACCCTTGCACAGCTCCTAGACCTATTCTTACTCATTTTCCATCTACAATCCATGAGAAAGCACCTGCTTGGAAGAGTCTTAGCACATGTACTATTTAAGTTAAAAAATGTCATCAGCTATGGCCAGCCCTCCTCCCCAGGAGCCACCACCATCAGCTGGAGGGCCTGGACAAGGAAAATGCACAATGATACAGAGGAGGATCAAGGGGGCCACGAAGATGAGATAGAGGAAATTCTTACCTCCAGCACTCACAGAGAATCATGGGTGTGGTGGTTCTTTAAGGCCATATGAGAGTTACCAAAGGCTTGAGCTACCCATGTTGAATGTATTGAATCATACTTATTTGCAGCAAACACGGGCTGTTCTTTTTGGTACTACGTCCATGCACCGCCACACCCACTCACACTACCAAGGTACACTGAGAAAGGCTGCTACTTTCTCAAGAAGTAGTAGGCTGTCTGCCTCTACCTCATCTTTAACAGTCACTACTGCCACCAAACAGGCTACTCCTGTGGGGCAGACAATCCCACCGGTTACCTTGCAAGCCATATAGGAGGCTTTTGATTGATACCTTTCCAAGATAACAGTATTCTGTATATACTGCAACACACCACTGTGCGGGTGGGGGTAGTTTCGAAGTGCTGTTGAGGCTGCAATCAAAGAGCATGAGAACCACTGCCCCTACCTTAGATTTAAAGCACACCCAACATCTTCCCCTGTTCATCTCCCACTCTGTATTTGTGTTTGATTCCACTTCCTCATTTCCCTCCCCAACCTTACTTCCCGTCCTCTCCTGCAAACATAAATAATACAAAATACAAAATCAAAATCACCAAAAAAGGTTCCTTTGGAGCCACCTTTCACAGTTAAAAAATAGAACTAAAAAATTCTATCTGCTTTACATTTCTCAACAAAGTAGTTAGACTCAATAAGAATCATAAACATTTTCATTAGCATGTTGTACTATGCTAATGATAGTAATGGATAATTGTATACTCGAGAAAAACAAAAATGGACAAAAACTATTTTCTGTCACACATAGTTCTATCTAGCATACAATAAGGAGCATAATCCATGGACCTTCATGAAGATCCATGTTCTCTGCAGTCCCCTCTCCAGGCCAGGCATCATTAAAAGACCTGGATCTCATGGGAAAACCATTGCACAGGCCAGCCTTTCTATCCTTTTTCCTTTTACGTTTGTAACACTGCGTCATTGCCTGCTTTCAAACAGTCACACATCCATCCACCAATCACTTCCAAAAACTCTACATGTAACCCTATCAACATATTAAACTTCCACCCACCAACTGCCACTTAACAATATTCTCAAAATCTTTTGTATCTGCATTTCCAATTACTTACACAAAACAAATGTACAGAGTGCTGCTATAAATACACATATGCATTGTGCAGTGAGAGATGTGCATGAATGGAATGGGGAGTAGCAATACAAAAGTGCTGATTGGAACCCGGGAGGGAAGATCCAAGAGATGCCAAAGTGTAAGGCCACTGCTGGGGTGGAGGAGTCCCAAGGGTGGGGTACACAGCTGCCAGGCACTGCACCCACAAGGCAGTGCAGGAGGGTGGGTACTGCTGTTGACTAGGTATAGGGCGTGGAACCTGTGATGTTCATGAGGGTCCAGGCCACCAGTCTCAGTGGCAGTGGTATGAGTTTGCAGGGAAGGGACAAAGGGAAAGAGGAAGTGTTTTAGGACATTTTTGGAACTTAAAGAATGCCGGCTCAAGTCTGAAAGGAGCAAAAAGTCTGTTCCTAAAAGAAACGTGCTTCCCGTTCTCTGTTTGGAGAACCGTTTGACAATCAGAGAATTGGAATTAGAAGAGCACAGCACGCTAGCAGGGGACTATTTAGGTAAAACAAGGTCAAAATAGCATGGTCCCAGGCCCCATAAAGCATTGTCAATGATACAGGGGGTCTTCAATTTCATCCTTGCGGCCACCTGGAACCAGAGTACAGATTTTAGAGCTCTAGAGATATGATCCCTGGGCTTGAGGCCAAGGATAGGTCTTGCAGACCTATGTGGGATTGGCTGAAGGGGGAGTAGGGAAAAAAGGGGAGCTTGAGGAAGAGACTATTGCAGTAGTCCAGTCTAGAGAGGACCAGGGCTGTACATATATTCAGATTCTAGGGGAAGGTGACGGAAATTAGAAAGCTTGTAAGGAGGTGAAGCTGAGAGTGGACCTTCTTGACAAGGTCCATGATGTAAGGAATGATGGAGAAAGAGGGGTCAAACATGACCCCAAGGTTTTTGCCCTCAAAGTATGGTGAGGGTAGAGGGCCCAAGGAGTGCGGCTCAAGGGTAGAAGGGAAAAAGAGCACAGGTGTCCCAATAAGAAGGATCTCCATCTTACTGGCATTCAGACAGAGATTGTAAACCACACACAATGCCTGGATGACTGTCAGACAATTGAGGATAACAGTTGTGGAGCAGAAAGTAGTACAGGGAAGTTTCAAGGAAAGCTGTGTGTCATTAGCATAACACTAGAAATGAGGAGATTAGGAGGAGATCAGATGAGCCAGATGGATGAGAGAGATATTGATTGAAATACGGCAATATGATAGAACTCTGGGGGATGCTTCAGGTAGAGAGTGAGGTGGTGGAGGAGGAACAGCCCAGTTGCAACTGGAAAGGGAGTTTATTGAGGAAATAGGTTAGCCAGTCCAGTGCCCTGCCTGTGAAGCCAAAGCTATCATTTAGCCATTTAATGAGGATAGAATGATTGACTGTGTCAAAGGTGGAGCAGAGATCCAGGAGCACTATCCTCAATTGTCCTATGATCATAAATAACATATACACTTCAATGATATCATTTTACCATATCACATATATGGTCTACTCCCCCTACAGTACCTATAATAACTATACATATATTACTATTGTATGTATGTGGGCAGTGCCCAGAACCATTGCAATAGAATCAAACCATAAAACAAGTATACACCTTCAAATAACAAGACTCACCCAGATCCATCCCCCGCACCACTCAATCCAAATAACGACCACGGACAGGAAAAAATATGATGCACCATGGTAGCACCTGCAGAGCATTTTTTCACCTATAAAAATAGCTCTATATCAATACTTTAATCCAGACCTCCACCCGTTCCAAACCCTCTTTCATCCACAAAATAAGCCCAAATATATTTTACAGGCTACTTCTCCTCACCGCACTGTCCACAGACAAAGGCCATAATCCAACCATCCAATATGGGACCGTTTCTGAAATGATAATGCTCCTCACGTTTTCAAACATCCAATCACCATGCACCTCTCTGCAAAGTTTGGTGACCATTCTCCGAACGGCAGCAAAGTTATAAGCTGCCCAAAAAGTATTCTTTCTATAAGTTAAGCACTTTAATCAATGATATTAGTACCATTCATCATATGAATATTTCTCATAAGCAAATATCACAATTTCTTATTCTGATAGAAATGGCAAACAGTTTTCTGTGTCTAGAAGCAAACTTTCCCAAAGAAGAAATGAGCGATGATGAGATCTCTAATGGTAAACAATACATCTTTCAATATAAACAAATTATGTAATTTATGGAGAGCTCATTGAAATAATACTGTCTTCTTTTCTAATAGTACATAGTTTACATGAAAAACTACACCACAAATTAATTATGCAGAATTACAACAATCAGAAATACAATCCCAAACCTCAAATGTACTGTATGAAATATTGATCTTGTCTTCAAAATTGGATGAATTTAGCAATGACTTTAAAGAACATTTCAAATTTCAAACTCTCCCATTTATGTTTCCAATTCTAATATCCTATCCATTTCATAAATAAATAATTTGTTCTACTATAAATGTAGTGTATATTAATTGTGTAATACATTTTTTTTTCTTTAAAACCCTAATTAAAAGACTGTGACCATCACAACTGTTCAGAGGGTCTATTTAGGCAATGGGGTGTCCGTTAATCCGCATGATGAACTTTTGATTACTAATCAGACAACGTACCTGTTTGGGTTCCATGTAATAATGTCCCCACAAAAATATCAGCATGCAAAAATATCACCGAAAAATGGTTGTTTTTTGTGGGGACATTAATGCATGGAACATGCCCCATCCCCAAATATATGGTAACCAATATAATTTTGCCACAACCTTTTCCCGACGATATTATCTACGGCGACCATATATATGGGGATAATATGACCTGATACCCCTGTTTGACGATATCCATGCACATGCACCCTGCGTCTCCCACTTGACGAGGTCTGTGGACACCCGCCGCTGCCGAGAATGCACCCAGACATCATCATGTGACCATGCCTGTATGGCATGAATGTGTGTCCGTCACCGCAGACAGTTTGAAACTGCATTTATGGCCAATCAAGGGTGTTTCACGTTGAACGTTTACCACTCCAGAGCTCCTAGACCCATTCTTCTTGATCTATCAACTTTTTACAACTGTACAAGGCCCATTATTGGAACGGTAGTCAGTGGACAGTTCCTCTGAAGGGACTCACCCATTACTTTTAGTTATTCTCATTCTGGCACACCAGGATTGAGCATCGTTTGACAGCTATTTCCAGGAGACTTCCAGTAGATTAAGAATGGCATCTGTCATGGCCATCCCACCATCCCTGGGGCCACTGCCACCACCTCCACCTCCACATTCACCATATGGAGGGCATGGACAATGAACAGAAGCAATGATGTGGAGGAAGATTACAAGGAACAGGAAGATGAGGTAGAGGAAGTTCCTACCTCCAGTACCCAGACAGAGTCATGGGTGTGGCAATTCTTTACAACCATGAGGGGTGTACCAAAAGCTTGGGCTGCCAAGGTTCAATGCATTGAGTGTGCGGTCATGCTCAGTCGCAGATCACCTAGGCATTACTCTTTAGGGACCATGCCCATGCAATGTCACACTTGTTCTAACCACCCTCTTGCTCTGAGAAAGGTTGTTCCTTTCTCAGGGAGAAGTAGGTGATCTTCCTCAGCCCCATATTCCTCAACCACTCCTGCCACCACACTTTCTACTCCTGTGTGGCAGAGGATCCCACCGGCTGACTCGCAGGCCATACATAATGCTGTTGACCCTTATCTTTCGAGGGTCATAATACTCTCTTTGTACTGTAAGACACCTCTCGGCACTGGGGAACCGTTTCAGAGTGCTTTCAAGGCTCCGGTCAGGGAGCATGAGAAACACTGCCACTGACCTTAGATTTAAGGCATGTCCAACATCTTCCCCATCTAACTACCCCTCTGTATCTATGGTTGGTACCCCTTGTCTCCCTTCCCTCCCACACCTGACCTCCTCGCCTTACCTAAAAAAAAAAAAAAACCCAAATAATATAAATACCGGAAAGAAAATAGAAAGTTTCTTTTAGGATCCACCTTTCACAGTTAAAAATCACAGGAACTTTTGCAGTCAGCATAAAATCAATTAACTTTTTTTTGTTAAAAAATGGTGGCTTTTAAAAGAACCCTTTTTTCTAAAGAAAAACAATTTGGGGTTTTAAATACTGAACTAACAAATGTTCCAGGGAACTTAATCATTTTTTCTAAATTTAACAAAAACTGCTTCTATTTTTTCTGTTTGTTTTTTATTTACTACAACTACTAAAAATAAACTTCATGACATATTTGAAGAGTTGACAAAAATAGTTTCAGTGCATTTTCTGATATTCAAAGAAAAATCTGATTTCTGATATCAGTCAAATGCAATCCATCTCCTCCAAAAATATTGATGCCATCCAACTTGATATTTTCATTGTCAAAAGATTCCATTCCTAAAGCATATAAAAAAGCACATACACCTTTGTAGACACGCTGTATAGATTCTTGCATTTGAGGACAAACAAAGTTTGGGTGTCTCCTTATTTTTCTTTGATTGATTTCCGAGAAAAATAATCTCACCAGCTGGAAACAGTCCCGTTAGGGTTCTGAACATATCCTTCATGGCAAACTGCAAAGACCCTACAGTCACATAGCCCAAACTGTTTCCTCCACAATGCAAAATAATAATGTCTGGATGTGAGCCATACTATATCAAAATGGTAATAAAGTTACCCACACAACTTCCACTTCGCCCAATCCAATAGTAGCAGAGATGCCACGAGATTCAGTATGAATATTTAATGAATTGATCGAAGAGTCTCCCACCATCCACACAATCTGCTTCTTCATAGCCATAGCCAGAGCCATCTTTACTGCACACAGCAGAGAAAGCATTTCCTACCCTGTACTCCTGTTCACTTCAACTCCTCCTCCAGACCCACAAAACCTGATTGACTGGAACCAGAATGTCCTCTTTCCTTCCCAGACATCCTTAAAAGACCTGCATGGCACGTGCAGGTCAACAGATTTCCTTGGTGTCCACGAACACCTTCGAACAGGGCAGCCCTTCTACCTTCATTGGCCACAAGCACCACAATACAATAAAACCATATAACAAATGTGTAAAATACACCTTCAAATAACAAGACTCATCCTTAACCGCCCCACTCCCAATGTAGTCTACAAACATTAAAGATGACACCGGACGCGGCGGCACCTATAACGCTTTTAATCACCACTCTCCCACCCTTTTCAGACCCTCTTTAATCAACTAACTAACTCGAAATATGTTTTCCAGACTTTTTGCTCACCGAGGTGTCCATGGTCTGCGCTGGCTGTTTGAGGATCCAACATGGCGACTGTTTAAAAAAATCTGATGTAGCCCACATTTTTTATTGAACAATCAGAGAGCGTGTATGTCTGCAAACATCACACAGCTCTCTGATTGGCATATAGGTGTCTGCAGACACTGAATCAGGAAATGAGTCAGAGGGCCAGACCTAGATATCACTAATTTTTTTTACCTACTTTTGGGGCATTTTTAAAAAACTACTGGACAGATTTACACCAAATTATCGGGATTGAGTCGCTACTTCTAGTGCATGTTTAGTGAAAATCCATTCAGCGGTTTGGGCTGTAGGGACAACATGTTTTTCCACTGTGTCTATAAGGATTTCAAACATTTTGGGACCCCACCTATAACTTTGTCCCAGCTTGACAAAACCACACAAAACTTCACAGAATAATTCCCAGGTGCCATATACTGGCAACATTTGGTGAGTATTCGTCCATGGTGGGCAAAGTTATAAGCCACCCAAAAAGTGCTCTTTCTATGAGTTGAGCAACTTAACTATAACTATAGGGCTGCTACCACTGGCCAATTACAGGGCATGCGGTAGCGGTCCTGTAGTTATGGTTAAATTTCTCATCCCATAAGAAGAGCACTTTTTGGGTGGCTTTAAACTCCCCCCCCCTGGACGAATCCTCACAGAACTTTTCAAAAATAGTATATGGCCCCATCAGATTGGTTTTGCGAAGTCTGTTGAGGTCTCATCCGGGGGGGGGTCAAAGTTATGGGGGGATCCCAAAATGTGTGGTTTTTTTCCCATAGACACAATGGAAAACAAAATGTTGCTCATGCCAAAAGCCCAAACCGCTGGATGGATTTTCACCAAATTTGTGGCAGTAGCTGCAGCTTGGTCCTGAAATCATGCTTTTGTAAATTCTGTGCAAATCCATGCAGTAGTCTTTTTTTTAAACAGCTGCAAAGTAGTTAAAAAAAGATTAGTGATATCTGCATTCGGTCCTTGGACTAACTTCCCAATTCGATCCACGGACAGGCCTCCGATTGGTCAAGAGGATGACGTGATGTCCAGGTACATTAGATGCGCCAGCTGATTGGAAGGTGAAAAGCATGAGGTGCATCATATTTTTGGGAAACGCTCACTATGTAGCATTCGCACAAACACAACATTGTACTTGTCAAACTAATAAAACAATCTCTGGAGAGCTGAGGGGCAATGAGGAAAGGATAGGATATGGCCTTAAAAAGCCCAAAAAATTGGTGGATTTCCAACTCTGATGTCCGTGAACAGTCTGCATGTCCAGGGCAGTCCTGTGATGTTTGCAAACATCCGAGATGTTCGGGGACATGTATGTCTATTTGTGCATTACAGGGTTAGTGAAAAGTAGTATTTGGATGGTTTCTAACTTTGGCCCCACACAAAGAAACTGCATGAAATCCCAACTCATGGAAAACATCTATTATAGTTCCTATTCACAAAAAGGGTGACCGAACTTTACCGTGCAATTATAGACCCATTGCCCTTCTTGATGCCCCCGGAAAGCTTTTTTCAAAACTTATTTTGAGGGACTTTAACATCTGGACCAAAGTAGCTCATGCAAGAGACCCGTTTCAAACGGGTTTTCTTACGGGGCTAGGCACAAATATTAACTTGTTCTGTCTTAACGCTCTTAAATCTCAAGCGCAAAATACCAAACAAGCACTTTATTTTGCTTTTGTGGATCTCCACACGGCATTTGATGCCATCTCTCGTCCGATTCTCTTTGCAAAACTTATCAGAGTTAAGTGTCCGCCCACTCTACAACAAATTATTCAGTTGTTGCATGGGGAAACCTCAGTGCGCATTAGACTGAACCTAGAAGGTCTTCTATCTAGAGCAATTCCAACTGCTCGTGGCCTTAAACAAGGCTGCCTTCTTGCGTCAGCAATCTTCAACTACTTTATGTATGACGTGCGAAAGGTTTTCGAGGAAATAACATCGGACTCCCCCAAGTTAAACAATTGCCAGATTCAAACTTTAATGTATGCCGACGACTTGGTGTTAGTTTCCAAGACTCCAGTTGGACTACAAAAACTTCTTGATGGCTTTAATAGCTATATATTGGCCAATGATTTACATGTGAATACAACCAAACCCAGGTTGTCGTCTACAGACCACGTAACACAATAAGATCTCTTTCATCTTGGTCCATTAATCACATAAATCTGGCGATAGTATCAAGCTATGTTTATCTTGGTATGGTCTTTGATTTTAGTGTCACGACTAATGCTCACCTCGATGCTATTAAGTGTAAGCTTAACTCGGCTATCTCCCAAACAAAAATTAGAATGCATCAATATGGTGCTTTTTCGATGCAACCAGCTGTCCTCTTTTGGAAACAAAAAGCCACCCCATGTATCCTATATGGTTTGGAGTCTCAATCACCATGGCTACCAAAAGTCTTTGATAAGCTCGAAGGCAAATTCTGGAAAGCCATTCTTCAGCTGCCTCAATGTATCCCGATAGTCTGGATACGGTATGAATTGGGTCTCACTTCTCTCTATGCCCAGTATCAGTGGAGAACATGTGCCTTATTGCGGAAAACTCTTCTACCTCACCGTGAGCACAATATTTTACAATTTTTGTCGAATTATATTTTCCATACTGAACACTCTTTTGTCAAACAGTGGTTGCGGGCAATTTATCGCACTTTGGTAGAGGCAGATGCGTCGCTTAAATTGCTCTTGACCAATCCAAACAAAGTAAAACAATTAATTTACCGCAATGATTGGATTAATACTCGAAACAAATGCTTGCAATATAAGTCTGCAATCCCTGAAAAATTTCGACGTAAGAGATTGGGATGTATTGAACCTTATCTCTTAAAATTTCCCTGTAAGAGAATACGATCAGCCATCCTCAGAATGCGCCTGAACTTATGTCACACTCGTGAACTTTTGGCCAAACGGAAGGGCAGTGAGGAGGTGGCCTCTTTCTGTAGATTTTGTGGTGATACTAAAGCCTTAGAAACCTTAGAGCATATACTTTCGCTATGCCCCGCGCTAATTCAAAAACGCTTGAAATTTTTCTCATGGCATTGTAGCTACTTAGGGAACTTAGTATCAGTAGAAAGATGGTCCACATTATTGCTGACGACCAATTTTTCCCTTCAAATTGCCATTGTCAATCTTCTTTATGGAGTGAACTTAACCTGTTAAATAATTGTTGCTGTTTACTTGAGTTCTCTGTCATTTATCCAGGAATGGCATGTTGAATCTTCTCGTTCTCAGTATTTCTAGTTAGACGTGTTTTATATGAACTGAATTGAATAACTTCTTTTCTCTTTTATTGTTCATGTGAATTGTACATCATCCTAATGTATCAATTTTAATGCTTCAATCAATTATAATGAATTCTTTCTTAAATCTTAATCTTATGTACTTTTTAAGATCAATTGTATGTAATACTTTGTATTGAAAAGTTGATTTATTTCAACGATATCAATAATAAATAAAATTAAAAAATTTAAAAAAACTGCATGAAATTTGGAAATGTAATTCTAGACCTAACTCTGACTGGTCTGACTGTAGAACTAGAAATTAATATTTTCCAAGTTTTGGTAGGATTTTGTTAAGAGGGGGCAAATTTAGAGGTGGGGTCTCAACATTTTTAGATGGCTTATAATTGTGTTGCCATTTGTATTTGTATTTGTTTTATTGGTAACGCGCACCGTCAGGCCCGGAGGCATCAGGGCGCAACTTGAACAGGGTTACATAAAGAGCATAGATATATACATACTTTAGACACAGAATGAGTGTATATACAAAATATTATACAAAATATTCGGAACATATATCATATATCAATATACATAATTTAGAGAGTAGAGGTTAGAATAGACCCTCTACTGGGACAGGGCTCCAGAGACATATGTGAGTCATATTTCAAGGCTGATTGAAGAGCCAGGTTTTCATTTTGGCCTTGAAAGCGCTAAAGGACTCCTCAGATCTTATGATGAATGTGGATAAACATTTTCAGAAAGGTTATAGACCCAACCTTGAATGTTAGTGCAAAGTTTGAATGGATTTTGTCAAGTGGGGGCTAAGGCATACTGTATGTGCGTACTTTTTGACACTTCAGAAAACATAAAACATGGGTGGATGTGTAGCAAACTCACGTGAGGAGCATTGGCAAGGACCTGAAAGTATGGTTTTCCAAATGTGTCTGTGTTTTATTTTTTGAAAAGTGTCATAATGTAGGTACACAAAATAGTGATATACATTTAGTGACTGTGGTATATCCTGTGGCCATGGGCAGTGGCCAGATTGTCTGAGTCATGGCCGCAGGCTATGACCCTGACAACCTGGCTACTGGCCATGACAACGAGGGACCAGCAAAGGGGTTGAAGTGGGCATGGCCAGCAGGGACCGGCTATGTGGTAAAGTTTATCAAAATTGGGATAGGTTTGAATGGGGAAAAAATAATCTGCTCCTGGGTACAGTTTGAAGTGCTGGATGGGGTTGCAGCAGATAAGCATAAAGAGAGTCAACAAGAACTTCAAGGCATGGTGTTGCTAATATGCCCTGTGTTTATTTTGTTCAAAACTGTAAAATGTAAGTACACAACACAGTGATATAACATTGGTGTCTGGACAATGGGCCTGGCCCTCAGCAAGGAGAAATGTGTACTTTAATTTGCTTATTAGGGCATGCAGGTTGGCCGAAGTGCTAGGTTTGAATGGGAAAGAATATTCTGCTTGCGGTTACAGCCTGAAGTGGTTGAACAAAATTACAACAAACTTACACGGCGATCATTAGCAAGGACATGAAACCATGTTTTTGGAAATATGTCTAGTATTTTATTTTTCAAAAGTGTAAGAATGTAAGTAGAACAACAAGTGATATAAATTTGGTGTCTGGTTGTGGCCTGGCCATCGGCAAACGCAAATGTGTACTCTGATTTGCTTATGCCCCATGAATTTGTAGACTGGCCACGGCTGCAAGCCAAGAGCACTGGCCATTGGTTAGGTGCAGTGATTAATAGGGGTGATTTTGTTTGGCTGGGGTCAGGGTGGACATTATTTCCTAATGGATGTCATCAATGCCATTTGTGATGTCATCTTTCATGTCCAGGGTGTTAATCTTAGCAGTGCACAGTGGTGGCACGTGTTATTGTGGCTTAGCTTACCATAACTGCCCAATTTCTGGGGTTTTTCAGTTTTACTTGTAACCATAAAGAAAATGTGTTTCATTGAATATATATATATATGTATATATATATATATATATATATTGAAGAAACCAGAGGAGAGGGGGCAGACCGCACTCTCCGTGGACCTAGTGAGGTCCTACAATCCCAAAAGGGAAGAGAACCAAAAAATATAGAGCTCACACGGTAAAAGTAGGAAGTTATTTTAATAATAAGAAACTGCACAATGTGCAGAACAAAAGGCTGGGGAAACAGCAAGACAAACAGGGGCAGGACGCCTAGTGCACGGCCCACCTACAACGCGTTTCACGCTCAACTGAGCGCTTGATCACGTAGCACAACAAAGGACAAAGACACGGTTAAAAAAAGACATGTAGTCCATCATCTATGTCAGTTGGAATAGAGGTGCTTCCAAGGACTGATTCTATGGCGGCCATGTTGGAATGGAGAGTCAGAACTTGACACTTATACCCACTTATAATATAAAGAGCAAAGGTACCCCCAATAGGCAAAAGAGAAATTCCTTACGAATAGCCATATGAGACAAATCCCTTGCACCTCAATTTCCAACATGTGTTACTGGTTTAAAAACAAGATATTACAATACATATTTGATAATTAAATGAGTGCATAGTGCGCTTGCAAAGATAAAATTGCAACTTATGAAAATCAATCAGTCAATTGTAAAGCAGGCTAAAAGGCAACATAATACCATGTACAATATGTCTTTATGCAAATCCGCAAAATAGCAGCATAGGTATGTACAATTTGGCTTTGTGCAAACGGGCAACATAGCAGCATAAACATGTGCAGGATAGCAAACATTGCATCACATTTCCATCATTGACGGTTCCAATGGCTCAGTGCCAATCAATTAATCATGGAGGGACCATCAATCTTGTAGAATGATGGGAATACGAAAATATGTATAAAATACAATTCTGATAATAAAATACAGAGCAACAATGATTTTTACAAATAGATCAAAGGACATTTCATACTCTAGTCAATATTGACATAAAGTGCAAGTGCAAGCCAATCAAAAGCAGCATGAAAAATGTGCAAATAGGCAAAATCACGTAAGCAACCATAATTAGCAGCAGTATGGCAGATTAATTGGCAGATGGTATCGTAACTTACATAGATGTACACTTTTGTAAGCCTAACTGAATACCTAGACTGAAGAAAGCAAATTTGAAATGATCTTATATAAGACGCACGAAAAAATGTATTGTAATCAGAAGAACAACTGAAACAACCAAGTAACCAAGATGGAGAGGGTGACAAAAAGCACCATGTTTTTGAACACCAAAGACTAAAACAGAAAAGTAAATAAAATGTGCCAAGTGTCCTGCTAGGTCGTGGATATAGCAGCTTAAAAATAAAAATAAGAATAAAGCCAATCCCAATTATAAACCTTAGTGGTAATATAACCACCATGGTGGTAATGAGAAAGGGTGAAACTTGAGCACAGGTCAGGGACTGATAAGTGAAATGGGAACAGCATTTTTATCCCAAAAAACAAAAGAAAAACACTCGATAATGAGAAAGCACAATCCCATCAACTAAATATAATCAAAACGGATTAATAACGGAAGGAAAACCAATCCAAAACAAACAGTTAGGGGAAAATACTCTCTTATGTGCCTAGAAACGTATAAAGCTCCTCGTCGAGATTGTGACCATTGGGGAACTTGGTGTCGAAATCCAAAATGAATCTGGCCTCTAGCTGTCTTAACTTTAACACACAATCCCCACCTCTAGGATGGATCGGGATGTGTGCCACTGCAAAGAATTTAAAGAGAGAAAGGTCATTGTTATGTTCTTGTTTAAAGTGCTTGGCCATAGGGTATGCGGGATCTGAATTTTTAATTGCCCTAAGGTGCTGCAATATTCTGAGCTTAAGCTTACATGTGGTACTCCCGACATACCATCTCATGCAGGGACATGAGAGCACATAAACCACAAAAGCGGTATCACAGTTCATTGAATACTTGATTAACTGGTTACATTGGGTGACCGGATGTAAAAAGAATTTACATGCAGTGGCATGAGCACAGGCCTTACATTTAAAACATTTGGTAAAGCCTATGGGGGATTCCATCAATGATTTCATGAGAGATGGATTGGTGTTAATAGGTGACAAGAAACTAGAGACCAGTTTATCCCTGAGCGAGGGTACACGTTTGTACGTGATGGTTGGGCATTTGGAAAGTAAAGGGCATAAGTCTTTGTCAACGATGAGAACCCGCCAATGTCGCTCTATGATTTTGCGAACATGATTGGAGGCATTGTCGAATGTGACAATCAGACGGGGTTCATCGTTGACGGCAGTTGTAGCGGGCTTAATGCCATACAATAGGCAGTCCCTGCATAATCCACGTGCTTTGGTATAGGCCAATTCTATGATTCTGCGCTCATAGCCTTGCTTGACAAAGTTTGGAGCCGCCAAGGCACAATGATGGTCAAAGGATGCTAAATCTGTACAATTCCTGCGATATCTGATAAATTCACCATATGGAATACTATGTTTACATGACGTAGGATGACAGCTTGTTGCATGTAAGGGCAGACCGGTATTTGAGGGTTTTTTATATAGTGCTGTATGAAGGCCAGATCTTTCAAGGGTCACAACTATATCAAGATAGACAATTTCAATCATGCTGTTGCACTCTGTGAAACGCATATTAGACATGTTGGTATTAGTCTGTTTCACAAATGATTGCCATTCAGCTTCGGTCCCCTTCCATATGACGAATACATCATCAATATATCGCCACCAGGTGACAATATGTGTGGCAAAGCTAGATGCAAGTAGATCGCTAAGAAAAGTGGCCTCCCACCATCCCATTGTCAAGTTTGCATATGAAGGAGCAAAAGTACTACCCATGGCAGTGCCCCTTACCTGACGGAAATAGGAACCCTCGAACAAGAAAACATTGTTATTTAGGCAGAAAGAGAGCATTTCAAGGATCATGGAACTGTGACTGTGAAAATTCAGTGAGCGGGTATCAAGGAAATATTTGCAGGCACCCATACCAACTTGATGGTCAATGGAGGTATAAAGGGAGACAACATCAAGGGTTGCTAAAAGCAGACCATCCTCCCAGGGTATGTTAGAAATATGTTGCAGAAAATCTTTAGTATCCCGCAAATAAGAGGGTAGTACTGACACAAGAGGAAATAAAGTTTCGTCAACAAACTGGGCCAGATGGTCAAGAAGAGAACCACACAGAATAACAATAGGTCTGCCCGGTGGACCGGTGGATGAACAAGAGATTTGTGAGTTTTGGGTAAAAAATAGATTGTAGGTATAGTGAAACAAGATGCAGCCAAAAATTTAACAAAATCATCATCTATGAGGCCAATGTCAACACATTTAGTGCATATGTTTTTGAGTTCAGACTGTATGTCACAAAAGGGATTTTTCGAAAGTTGGGCATAACACAGTCGATCCTTGAGTTGACGATTGGCCTCCGTCACGTAATGTACTCGATCTTGAATTACAATGTTTGAACCCTTATCGGCCGGTTTGATAATAATATTCGGCAGGCTTTGTAATTCGCCAATGGCTGTGAGTTGAGCAGAAGTGAGATTGTGTTTGCTCTTGATGGTACTTCTCCGTAGTTTTCTGAAATCACTAATGCACAAATCATAGAATGCTTCAATGCATCCACCAACAGGGAACTGTGGATTGAATTTAGATTTACCCTTAAGTTTGGTACGTACATCCCAGTCAAGGTCAATGTCGAAATCACCAAGACAAGCATTTGAGGGATCATAGTCAGAATCTTCAAGACAGGCCAGGTCCATGAGAGATGGAATATCAGAGATCAGAAGGTTGGTGTGGCCAATACGAGGTGTTGGTGGTTTTGGCACAGTTGGATTTAGAGAAAAACATTTCTTGAGTCTGATCTTTCGGATAAATTTATCTAGGTCAATGCGTGACTGGACATAATCAAATGCTTTGGTGGGGCAAAAGTCCAAGCGAAAGGACTGAGGTTCGGCTTTAGTGAGGACATGAGAGGACAGCTTCATATTGTCACTGGTTATTTTTTGGTCCCAGAGCGCGTTGCTCTGCTCTCTTGGCATGCTTCTGGGCCGTTTCCCACGCTGGCCTCGCCGAGTTGTTTTCCTCCTTGTGATTTCTGTCCCCTTCCTCTTCCTTTTCGTCTGCCTCGCCCTTTTCCGCGTTGCTTCTGATTCTTCCCATCCTGGCATAGCAGTCGCATCTCGTCTAAAGAATTTAGTCTGACAGAAGGCTCCTCATTTTCAAAAACTGAGACATCTGATTCAGTCGAGATAGAATCAGGATCACCACCAGCTGTGGGCGGGATTGCTGGTTTTTTGTATATATATATATATATATATATATATATATATATATTACATGGACACGGCAGCGTCCATGTAGTTATGGTTAAGTTGTTTTTTCCATAGGAAGAACATATTTTGGGTGGCTTCTAACTTCGCTCCCTCTGGACAAATCCTCACCAAACTTTGCAAAAAAAGTATATGGCCCACTCTGAATATTTATGCAAAGTCTGGAGAGGTTTGGTCCAGGGGGGGCAAAGTTATAGGTGGGGACCCAAAACTTTTGTTTTTTCCCATAGACATAATGGGAAAAAACTTTGCGCACGCCTACAGCCCGAACCGCTCGACGGATTTACACCAAATTTGCGGCAGGAGCGGGGGCTTGGTCCCGAAAGCGTGCTTTTGCAAATTTGGTGTAAATCTGTCCAGTAGTTTTTTTTAAAATGACCAAAATGTAAGGCAAAAAAAATTGTGATATCTCCGTTCGCTCCGTGGACGGACTTCCCAGTTCGCTCCGTGGACAGTGCCCTGATTGGCCGAGCGGCTTGCGTGACGTCCGCGGACATGCGACGTGTTCGCTGATTGGACGGCGTGGTGCGTGTAGCGCGTCAGATTTACTGTGGTGCCCGCCATCTTGCATTCTTGCATTCGCGGACGACCGCGGTAAAACTTGGATTAAAAATTGTATTTAGTGGAGTGTGTTGGTGTGTAAGAGTGTTTGGGGAGGGTGGGGGAGTATGAGATAGGTTCAATGTTCTGTTTTTTTTATGTGCTAGGCGCTTTTGTTGTGTTCGATTTGTCTGCGGACAACACGGCTGTTCGGAAATTTTCTATATAAACTGAATGGTGGGGTGTTCCGAGGACGGAGTATGTGTCCGTTTTGTTCGGAAGCAAGCTAAAATTGAGCTAAGAACACTTGCAGTGTCCTAAAAAGTTTGTACATAAACAAAATGGGGGTGTCCTGAGGATGCTGTCCGTATTGTATTCTGGCAAGTTGAATGTGTTCTAAGAACACTTGCGGTGCTGAAATGTTTGCAATTAAACAAAATGGGGGTGTTCTGAGAACGCTGTTCGCATTGTTCGTTATCAGGTTGAAAGTGTTCTAAGAACCCTCCTTATGTCCGCTGACATTACAATTTCCTATGGGCCTTACCCAACATTTTGTACACTAAACAAATGATAAATTAGGCTGCTGTGCACCGACATTATGTGATAATCCTATCACTTGCCCCATCGACCTGGCTGACCTGTTTTTGCGACACTAAATCATATCTCCCGCCCCTAAACCTGACATTATGAAAGCATTCATATTCCCCGTCTCTTTCCGTGATGTTACATGGTGCATAGCCAAATGCGCCCAGTCGTCTCCAGTCCTACACAACTTTACACAGAACCCGGAAAACAACACACATCATCTCACAACACAGCGCGCCAAAATTCGGAATATGAAACTGTGATTTAAAAGCAAACAGCAAGATTGTACATTTCGTAAAGTACATTTATTTGACATCAAATGTTTAGAGAATATTCAGCAATTTGCATTTGTCTTTGCTGTCGATCCGCAAAAGTTCATCTTGACTCACGCGCTGTTCCTTTGCGCTACACAGGGTGTTGGTTTATGATAAAAGAAGCACTATGGTCGCACTGATAATCGGAAGGCTGCTCCAAAACCGAGGCATTATGGATTATAAAATACTAGCATATTAAAAACGGCAGTACACGTTTAAGAAGCGACAACAGAACAACCTAATCATTGTGGGGTTTATTTAAATACCAGTGCATTTGCATGTGAATGTATACATATGGATGTAATGAGTTTGCATCTGTGCATTCGCGACTTTCATTTCAAAAAAGGGGTGAGCTCAATGAGAGGGTACGCGACTTTCATTACAAAAAAGGGGTGAGCTCAATGAGAGGCTATAACAACCATGTCCTCGGCAATCACCCATCATGCACCTGGTGAATTATGCTAATTAGGCTATGACGTCATTTAGCTACTTCTAGCTACTTTTATGACGGCCAATAGCTACTTTTCTTACTAAGGAGTTGCCAACACTGCTCCTGCGCAACTTCATACAGAATCCGGAAAACAACACAGATCATCTCACAAGACAGCGCGCCACAATTCTGAATATGAAACTGTGATTTAAAAGCAAACAGCAAGATTGTACATTTCGTAAAGTACATTCATTTGGCATCAAATGTTTAGAGAATATTCAGCGATTTGCATTTGTCTTTGCTGTTGATCTACAAAAGTTCATCTTGAGTCACGCGCTGTTCCTTTGCGTTACACAGGGTGTTGGTTTATGATAAAAGAAGGACTGTGGTCGCACTGATAATCGGAAGGCTGTTCCAACAACGAGGCATTAGACCACCATAACGGTTGGTATGTTGCTTCTAGCTGCTAGTACCGCGTAAGGGCATATTGTTCCTTGGTGATTGTCCCATAAAATGGTGATGGTCATGAAGTTGTATACTCAGAGCTGCACTTGGCAGTTAAAAAATGCGTCGGCCGGGGTCTGAAAATTGTGGCATTGACAGTAGGGAAGGATGTATCTGTTTTAAAAACATAAATTAGTCCCACGAGCCGATCTTCATTAAAAATATTCATTTTATTTATTAGGGCGTGAAACTATTTGCTAGCGAGGATAGTGCAACGGAGTATGTTAACTTATTCCCACTAACCCACCCTCTCTCCTCTGCCTTTTTCAGAGACGTCTGACTGCCAGCGGATCACTTCGGCGGTGATAGTGCGCAGTACAAAACAATATGCCACATTGAACTAACAAGTACAACTTAACCGGGCTTTAACGCCACGCTATTGTTATTATATTCCGGTATAAAATAACTTAAAGGGTTACTTACATTATATTGGCATTTTCCATTGTCTACGCGTAATGCAGTCCCTAAATACGACTCTGTCTGTGCCAACAATCTTTCTCATAGTGATATAATATATAAAAGCGGTTTCGTTTCAGAAATTTCATCCTTATCGTCTCTTATGTTTTTGCACCCATCCTTCAAAAGAAGTCTTTTGGCACAATCCCTGTCTGTCAAGGTCAAAAAACAATAGAACCTTATAGTGCGAGTCGTGGGCCACTCCGCCCGCGAGCAAAAAATGGAAGCAGCTGACCTTCACTGCGAACAAGCATAAATTCTTACTTTGCAACATTCTGTGTAAAGCCATCTCTGAGAAATTGCTTTTTACACTCCATCTTTGTATATTGTCTGCGTGCTAATGAAAAAAGTTTGTTAAAGGGAGTTTATGGTTAACTTGCGCTACTAAAAACCTATGAAATTCAGTAAAAAACTTTGTTAACCGGACGTTTTGGTTAAGTTGCGCTAATAAAAACCTTTGAAATTCAATGAAAAAACTTTGTTAAAAGGGACGTTATGATCAAGTTGCGCTACTAAAAACCTATCAAATTCAATAAAAAAACTTTGTTAAAGGGACGTTATGGTTCAAAGTAAAACCGAAAAACCCCTGAAATTCGGCAGTTATGGTAAGATAAGCAACCATAACTCGCGCCACCGTGCACTGCTAACACTAACACCCAGGACATCAAAGATGACATCACAAATGTCATTGATGACATCACTGATGAAATCACATGTGCATTTACTTTTCATGAAAACTCCGTAGGAGGGATTCTTATAATGTTGACCAAAAAGTGTCAAGGATCATTTGAATAAATATCATGAGCTAATTAGTGCATTCAGTAATGTCTGAAACCATATCTGTAGGATTATTTATGGATTCCAGTTCAGCTAGATCAATTAATACCTCAAGTTCCTCAGTAGCTACTGTTGTTCGACCTGATGAGCTAGATTTAGGTTTTTCTTTGGGTGGATTCAAAATGAAGAATTTCTCTAATCGGATCTTCCTCATATATTTGAAAAAAAATATTCTAGTTTCCAGGTAATCATAATATGCTGTGGCGCAGAAGTTAAATCTGTATTGAAGAACCTTAATTTGTTCTTTGTTGAGTGCCTAATTCGAAAGGTTTATGATACTTCTATCAAGGTGATTTGACTCTACTATGCCTTCTTCTTCCCAGAGCGTGTTGTTGAACCTTGAGCTGCTTGTTCCTTTGTCCCCTCCTTGTTTTCTTCTTCCGCCTGACCCCTGGTGTTTGCCCAGTCCTCTTCCTGCATGTTTTGTGGGTTTTTTTCTGCCATCTACTCCGAGCATCCTCATCCCGTCTAAAAAATTGTTTTTTTTGGGGAGGTTTTTCGTTGGCACTCATAGATGCTTCAGAATCTGAAGTTGTTGCTGCTTCGCTGGAGGTTATTTTTTTTTCCTTATTTTAAATATTTTGACTTGCCATATTTTTTCTCAGGTTGTTGAATCGACATGCAAAAGTATAAACTCTTTCTCTTTCATAGTCCTCTTTATCACGAAGGAACTTCCTCTGCTTACACAATTTGATGTCTTCTTCATAGGCTGTTAAAGTTACTTCCATATTGTTACCTTCTTCACTGGGTGAAATTGAGTACAATTGCTCGTTGATTTATTCTAATTTAGTTAATGCCTTTATCTGTCAATTTGTGTATATTTAATCAAAATATTCAAATTTGTGGAATCGCCCCATTCTTTAAGCATTTCTGGATCTCATTCCCCGAAGGAAGGTGATGTTAAGATTCTGAGCCCACGTGGGATCCTTCCAACGTCTACATAATACTGGAGTGAATGCTCCTCCCACCATTTACTCACTTCTTTTTTATGCAGTCTTTCCAGTTCTTTCAATAAACTGATTTCACTTTTGTGCACAACATTTTTTTCCGTTGTATTTTTACTTGCTACTTTAAATTGTTGAGCTTCACTAAATAAGTTTTGTGCCTCTTCACGGTGTGCATTTTCTTTATCTAGTTGTGATGCCATTTTCCTAAAAAGGGTATTTTCAGCTTGTGTACTGGAGGAAAGCAGCATCGATGGAAAGAATTCAGACACTCAGTCAGCATTCATAAAATGAGGAAAGGCTGACGTTATCGCCTGGCCACAACATTGTGCGCGAGAGAAACAGACCACTGAGGACAGGAATTTGTAGTGTGCAGATAGCCAGGGAGTACGCTCACCGAAACGTTGATGTTTCCGTTCACCCTCCGATCAATGACATCTGTGATGTCATCTATGATGTCTTGGCTGTTAATCTTAGCAGTGCATGGTGGTGGCGCGAGATATGCTTGCTTAGCTTACCATAACTGGCAAATTAATTGGTTTTCTTTGATTTTACTTGTAACCATAATATGGATAGGTTTTTATTAGTGCAACGTAACTATAACCTCCCTTTAACAAAGTTTTTGCACTGAAATTGATAGGTTTTTATTAACGCAATGAACCATAACATACCATAAACACATTTGAATTTGATAGGTTTTTATTAGCGCAAGTTAACCATAATGTCCCTTTAACAAGGTTTTTTCACTGAATTTCAAAGGTTTTTAGTGTCATACAACATACTGAAATCCCTGGCCCCCTGCTGATAACCACAGTGTCCGTGGACTGTGCGGCTGTTCGCGGACCTCAGGTAGCATCCACACTGCCCAAAACCTCAGGGGTTGTTTTACATTATGATAGCGTGCAGAAAAGCCACTGAACATGTTTAAAGAGCAACATATAAGTGAATTATAATGAAAAATCAAGTAGGTCTTCAAACTCTGTACTTATAAAAGCAGCAGTGCAATTGCAAAGGGTGTGCAACATAATGAATGCACCAAGGAGAAAAATAACCTGTGCTTCCAACAGTATTACCTCAGTGCTGATTTACATCCAAACAGAGAAGCAACTGTCAGCAGGAGAAGTGCAAATTAATGACAGCAGATCCGTACTAGAAAGTGTATGTACACTATATTTTTTTCCTATAACTGTGCAGTTTGTTCTGTGTACATGACTAGTTAAAAGTATTTTTTTTTTTTTTTACACAGAAATGGCAAGCACCTTGGAGTGGCTTGAAGAGAATTTCCCTCTTGATGAAATGAGTGAAGATAGTAACGCCAATGGTACATAGTGCAGTTTGAAAAATTGGAGAATCCCCCAAAACTGTATTACCCTCGCCTGTGCACTAATACTGTCCAAACTGGATTATTGCAATGTGCTACTCCTAGGTGTGTTCAAAGACAACCTTGACAAATTACAACTTCTACAAAATAAAGTCCTAAGAGCAGCCCTTGGCATTAAAAAGCACAAACACATCTCAAAGATCAGAAAGGAAGCTCACTGGCTACCTATGAAGTCTAGAATCCTCTTCAAACGCTGTGCATTACGCATAAATTCCTAATTCAGACTCCCCCCCCATCTACCTCACTAACACAGTGACAACCAAGAATTCAACAACAGCATTAAGATCTAATTACAATTCCCAACTTCAGGTCCCACGTTACAAACTCTCAAAAGTGGGAGGGTCAAGCTTTTAGGTATTAGCTTCTAAAACATGGAACTCCCTCCCAGTGACAATGAGAGGTGAATTTGCACACTCAAGTTTCCAAAAAATTACTAAAGACCAGGTCCTTTAACAGAGATTAGGGTAGAACCGCTCCCCTACCAGAAACGGCAGCATAGACAACTGGTTTTAATTAACACCTCGGGAAAGTTAAAAAAGAACCGTCTTCCCAGAACATTGCTCTTGACTAGTGTCTATGTATCCCAGCCTCGACTGTAAATTGATGTTGTATATTCAGATTTGTGTTGCTTGCCTCTATTTGTGTAACATTGCCTCCAATGCAACCAGAAATGTAAACCCTTCTGTAACCTACACCATGATACCTAAGGGTTTGGGCGTATAACAAATGCCATGAATAAATAAATAAATAAATAAATAAATAAATAAATACACATTGCTTCACATGTAACTGAAACATGTTTAACAGTACAAACAGGAAATAAAGGGAAAGGCCCAGACGCACCAGCTACTACCCAAGTGCATGAGCACATAGAAACCCAAACTGACAATGCAGCCAATGAACTAGTGAGTCTGGAGGCAAACATTGACCAATTGAAGGACAGTTTTGCAGATTTAAAGGTACTTGTTCAAAGGCATATCATGGAAATTATAAAGCACCACTGCCCCACTTGCACCTCTACCCCTTTCCCCTGTCCCAGCCTACCCTCCCCACAAATTCGCTTTAAGCAAAGACGTTATGAGACATCAATCACTTCCTCCCCTGATGACCAGCCTGTACAAAACCCCAATTCCCCTGTTCATGTTTCCATTTCCGCTACCCTTCCCTTTCCTAATTGTGGGTATTTGTGTGTTTAAATAAAGTTCTATGTGTATACTGTTGCTGTGTGTGTGTTTTTTCTTTATTAAAAGTCCTGTTACGGGTCCGCGGAGTGCACGACTCTCCGACCGGTCCGTAATCAAAATGGAGGTGTCCTATGGACACCCTGCCTGTCCTGGCTGTCTGCAATCTAAATGGGGGTTTCCGTAGGACTCCGCACCACTCCGGATTTGTCTGCAAAGTTGTGACGTACCTGTAATTAATTTGGGGAGCCCACCCCTGTCCTGCAGACACCTGGGCGCACATGCATCTCATCTCCCGGGTCCTACAAACAACGGGCCTGTCCGGCATGTCTGCAAAGCAGTGAGGTACTTTAATTAGTTCGGGGGGCCCACCCATGTCCGGCAGACACCTGGGCACATGCGCATCACACCTCCTGGTTCCTACGAACACTGTGCCTCTCCGGCATGTCCGCAAAGTAGTGACATACTTTAATAAATTTGAGGAGCCCATGCCAGTCTGGCAGACACCTGGACACATGCGCATCACACCCCTGGGTCAGACGAACACTGCGCCTGTTCGGAACTGTCTGTCGCATGTGTGTCGCACTTTTAATTAGTTCAGGGATCCTAACCCTGTCTATAGGACACCTATGCACATGCGCACAACAGATCCCATGCAATAGGTGTCCTGCAGACAGCCTTCCATTCGAGAACGTTTGCAATGTCACCATGTGACCACACCCACGTTGAGCGTCAGTCCTTATTTGCGAACAGGGTCCAGGCACCAGAACACCAAAAAACTGTTTTTTTTAGCAATCAACTGTGTTTTTATTGTGAAACGTCACCCTTGCATAGGTCTGAGAGACTGTTTATAACTTTCTGAGCCCAGTTTGGGGTTTGAAGTGTTCGCAGAGCATTCCCCAGCACCCCTATAAAAGGACACACCCAGTGCTGCTCCTCATTCTCTTTTTGAATTTCCTGAACAGAGCACTCTGCCAGATTGCTGAATTGCTACATTACTGCTCCATGTTGCTGGATTGCTGCATTACTGCTCCACATTGCTGGATTGCTGCATTGCTGGGCTGCTGAGTTGCTTCCATATCTGGATTACCTGACTAATGGCATCCACTGCTGTTGCATTTGCTGTCTCTGTCCCAGCACCACCCCCACCGCCACCGATACCACCACCACCTTCCCAAGGGCCTGGAGAGGGGAACAAGCATGATGATGCAGAGGGGGAAAACGAAGAAGAAGAGGATGGGGTAGTGGAAGTCCCCGCTTACAGCTGCTGATGTGAGTCTTGGATGTGGAGGCTTTTGCTACTGTTGGGTGGGAAACCAAGGCTCAAGCACCCAAGTTTCACTGGTACTCAGTCATGGCAAACTTGGGCTGTACAGTTATGGCACCACCTCTTTGCGGCGACACCTGAGATTCAACTGAAAAGCAGCAGTTCGGAGGGTCGTCCCCTTCGAACAGGGTAGTAGGTTGAGTTCCAATGCAGCATCCTTGAAATCTGCTCCTGTCACCACAAGGGGCACTCCTGTGGGGCGGCGGACCCCTGACTCAGCCTCACAGGCCATACGCACCACAGTAGAATCTTTCCTATCAAAGGTCACTGTATTGTGTGTGTACTGTGACGCTGTACTCTGCAGGGATGTGCCATTCTGGAGTGGTTTTGATGCTGCAGTCTGCGACCATGAAGGAAAGTACCCCCTACCTCAATGAGGCCCACCCAGAATCTTCCTCTCTCCATATGCCCTTTCTTATCCCTGTGGTTGGTGCCTCTTGCCTACCCTCCCTTCTCGTCCAAAAAATATAAAACAAGAAAACACTAAAAAACTGCTCTTTTCAGAGCCACCTTTCACAGATTAAAAATAGAAGTGCCAAGGAAATGGTTCAGGCCCAAGGACATCGCAGTAGTCTTCGGGCTTCCAATGCATGCAAGTGGTGGCAGCATGTAAACCAATACATTCTTTCCCGGGAGAAAGTGGTGGCTCTGAAAAGAGCCTTTTTGTTTTTTTTTTGTTCTTAGAAGTTTTGAAGTGGCCAACACATACTGCACAAAAGCTTGCTATACTGACAAGAACGGCTGCAAAGCATTTTGGATATTGTGCAAATGAAGGTGATTGCCAGCATCAGTAAAATGGACGCCATCTCTGCGGAAAATATTGGTGCTATGAAATGTAATATTTTCATTGCGGAAGGAAAACATACAAACTGTCACGACCCTTACCTCAGACCCCCACTGACAAGTCCTCTTGAAGGCCTGGCACTCACTCCCAAGACTCTCTTGGGGCCAGTCCTGGCGCCTATGGCACCAGGCTCATACACTTTGAAGAACTTGCGTAAATGGGGACTATGCAGCCAACATGGAGGCACCCACATAGCTTGGCTCCTAGGAACTAAGCTATGCGATATAGTGTTTTGGGTGTGCTGGCCTAGGGCCTACTTTACCTGGACTACTTTGTTGAGGCTATTTAAACCACACCCGAACAAGAAAGCACGCTTTGCGTTACTTTGCAGACTGCAAAGTGATGCTCAACGTGTCCTGTGTTCCCCACAAGCCTTAGAGAAGAAGAACCTGCACAGGAGACAAAAGGGACATCGTTAGCAGCATCTTACCTGCAATCTCCATCCTGTTATCTGCTCTCAGCTCCAGTGAACAGCTTTTTCTGGATTCCGCATACCTTCCGGACCGAAAGACCTGAAAGAGAGAAGGAGAGGACAATATTAGAGAAGGCATATTCTGTCAGTGCTAAACCACAAATAGCATAAATAGCACAAGAAGCTTAGCAGGCTGGTCGCCTCCCGGCCGTTACCGCTCTGGAGTTCCACACACGGTGGAGAAGCATTGCGACCTGTAAGGACGGAAGAAAACAGTTTAGCAAAGGCAAGACAAGGCAGCGCTGTGCTTAGCGCTTACTTACCGCATTGTAGCGCACATCAATTACTGGTGAGGCCCAACTCAACCAGTTCACCACACTGAAGCTCCGCACACCTAGGGGAGAAAAAGACATTATTAGACAAAGGCCTGCACGAATAACAACGCTATACAGAACTGCTGCAATAAGACATACCCGAGAGACATTTAAACGGGCATGCGCCAGTGAAATAACTTGGCCGCACACGTCCACAGAAGACATAGCCACAGCCATCTGCACTCCTCTCAGCAAACAGAACCCCTGCCACACTCTCTCCTTTCATACCACAACCAGGGATCCTTATTGACCTATCCCCTGGCCTCCACAGTCCCATTTTCAATGCTTCCATCCTCAAAAGTCCTGGATGTGGCAGCAGAGTTTGCAGATAAATCAGATAATTCAAGGGGGTGCAGAGAGACATTTAACCCAGGGTAGGAGATTTCCTCTATTGTTGTCTCTCTGAAAAGAGCCTTTTTTTTAGGTGTAACTGAACAAACACCTTTTGTTTTCTATTGTTTTTTGTTATTTTCTCTTCTTTTCCTCCTTACTGCCTCTGCAAAGCATCCCTTGGATTGTGGAAAAAATGAGCATTTCCAAGAATGGACAATAAAACACTCTCTGTAGTACAAAATTGCACACTAAGGGAGTCAATGTTGTCATTGGAGAAAATAGCTCATCTCAGCACGTCGGAAAACTGTACCCATGCCTCTATTTACAAAGCACCTTCCAACATTTTACTGGGGATTAAAGGCATTGCGGTTGTTCCATTGTGCTCTAGGTGGTATTTCAGAAAAAAACACCTTCGCAGTAGGGAAAAGCAGCATCAGTTCTTCCACCAACAACTTCAGTACAGGAACCAAACTTGCATCACTGATGTAGCCCAAATGCTCTCCTCCACAGTACACCACCAAAACATCAGGACTACCAAAAGTACCCATGTTTCTGCAAAGAACAAGCAGTGCCTGCAGATTTCGGCCATGCACACTATACCACAAACCCTGCAGGCCTGGAAAACCAACATCAGCAGAAACACCTCTTGCCATTGCATACCTCTACAGATCACATATAAAGTAATCTCTCACTAGCCATACAGTAACTCCAGCCATCTTCACTACACAACCAACACAGCAATGAAAAAAAGTATTACCCTCCCTTCCTGTAAAGCACACCCTGAACAACTGATTGGCTAATCCCCACAGTCTCATTTCCATGCCAGGCATGCTAAAAGCCCTGTAAGTGGCATGTGCGATCTATGAACTACCGCAATGTTCCCGGATCCTGTACCACAGGGGCAGCACTTCTTCCCTTTCTACTTCACTCTTTGCAGCACTGTCTCATTGGCTACTGGCAAGTAGTCACACACCCATCCACCAATCACATCCAAGATCTCTACATCTATCTCTGTCAACTCAGTACAACACTGAAGATGCACCGTTCAACACTCAGAGCACAGGTGTCCTGTGATTCCCAAGCACCTGGATCTAAAAGTACCGTAAAACTCTCCAAGAATTCTACTTTCAGATATCCACACTACATCCATCAACACAAACTACAGGTGTGCATATGTTTTGTAATGCACACCAAAAATGAAATCTGCATGTATGTTACCAAAGCTTTGCAAGTACATAGATTGCATGCATTTGAACAGCGTGTCTGCGCTTGCCCTGTATAACCTCTCAATAATCATACTCTCAGTTGTCCCATCTCCTGACATCAACTGACAGTTACTTACAATGATGTTTGCTTTCAAAATGTTCTTGTAATGCCCACTTGCATAACAACTCTAAACCACATATTTCAATTTCAGCACCACTGTCTGTGATTTTCTTTAATAAAATGTTAGGAACATTTGCACAGCAAATTCAAGTGCCAGATCCTATGTGAAATGTCCAGAATGTACATTGAAAAGGGAAATTGTATGTATGTTAGATAATCATGGCAAGTACATACATTGCACAATTGACAAAATGCACCATTGGAAGGAAAGCAAAGAAATGCATATGTACATTGGAAACACTGCTATCTGTAAACTTGGATAACAATTTCCTACGCATAGCAAATGAAAACAAAGTAGGAATGGACATGAAAAACACCAGGAGAACTCTGCTCTCTTGACCCTGTAAATGTGTTAAGGTACTTCCATCACCACTTTACTTTCATGCTGCACTTCAGTTGTAATAAAACAATTTCCCTCCTCTTAGAAGTGCAACACTTCTTTTGGAGAAAAGAATATCAATCCAGAGGAGCAAACACATCCACATGCTTTTGTGGATTAAAGATGCTCCTAAATTTGGTCAGGACAGTGATGCCACTGTTTTGCATTTCATTTGCAAATATGTCACTTTGCTGAAATCCTTTCAGAAAGTGCACATAGTGACGTACATGCACACATTTTGCGGTTTCAAAGACATAAACGTGGCAAGTATTGTCGGTGCAGATATAAAAACAGAGGCAAATACTACACCAAATGCTGCTTTGTTTTCCCTAGACCAGTTTCAGCGAAAGGAAAAGTAAACAGCTTCATGTCTTCTGTTAGACAAAGTGTGAATGGCAAATTACCTAAGAACACATACTGCATTAAAAGAACCAAAGCATCAAAGTACATCAATGAGTACAATTTAATGATTGCCCTCTTGTAGAATGCAAACATACATGTGCAGTACATTGCAAACAATGCCACTGCAGTTGCACGATATGTCACAGTCTATATAACCAAAGCTGAGAAAACAGAGCTGAAAGTTCTCCGGGATGTCATATCTTCTGTCTCAAAAACTATACAGCTTTGGCATAAAAATGCTCTGCCATAGAGAATGTGGTTGATAAAAATCCACCGACAGTTTAACCGGCACAGCCTTATAAGGGGAATCGGAAGTCTGGCTAAGCCTTGGTCCTGCTGTATCCAGAAAGAGTTCTCAAATCATACCAAGACATAGAAACAATAGCTAAAAACGATCCCAACAGCCTGGACATTTTGAAAAAACAGTGTATTGGACACATACTACCCAAACAAGAGTACTGTTTTCGAAACCATGTGTCTAAACCACAAAGCCCAACACTTCTCATACAAAAATAATATTAAACCAGATGAGAAAAAAGGTAAATACATAGACAAATGTTGTGAGGGCAGTCTGGTTAAACTTACCAAACACAGCCTGATTAATCATATGAAGCTATCAGTTAAAGCTCTTCAACATAGAGAACTTTACTATATGTCCCTACTGCAACTTTTTAAACCATGGAGAAAAGAAGAAGATTTATTGGACATCCATGCCTCCAAAGAAGATGCTTTCAATGCGAGTGAAAGGACCATAACAGATTTAAATTTCAAACAGTACAAAAACATGTTGGACAATGAACGCCAACAATTTGAAGAACTTCAAGTACAACTAAATGTAGATACTCCTGAAAACAGTCAACCTTCTCTTACAGGAAGCAAAAAACCACTTGAAGAGCCACTCATAGTAAATGAGGCAGAATTAGCCATGACTGAAGTAGAAAAAACCAAGTGTCAGTATGAGGAATCTGAAGAAAACGTTTTTCTACTGAAATCACAACTGAATGATGAACAGCGTAGCATTTTCTTAGAAGTAACTAAATAAATTGAACATGGTGTGTAGCATGAAATTAAAACCTGTACCTATCAAAGCTATAAACCTATACTCCTGTATGTAAGTGGTGAGGCTAGTTCAGGCATTCTTAATAAAAAACATAAGGAAGATCCTCCAACAATTGACGAACCCGATTTTAGCTGTTTTAACTGCCCCCACCGGTTTAGCTTCCTACAACATAGGTGCTGTTACTTTTCACTGATCGCTATTCCTTCCAGTAGAAGACCAAAACAAATTAGACTACTACAAACTTTCAGTAGAAGCTGCTATGGACCTACGTAGAATTTTGAAACAAATGAAAATGCTCCAAATAGATGAGGTGAGCATGGTCTCCAACCTAATGTTGGCATTGATTCACCCCAGATTGCAAGAGGTCCTTAAATCGGACTATAAAGAACTCTTTGGAGTAAAACATGTTATAGTTTTTGGAGATCTTCTTTAATTATCACTAGTGAAAGGTGAACCTGTTTTTAAAACTTTAAGACACAAACTGTGCTGTAACACACTTGGCAGCATAGGAAATATAAATCTCTGGCAACATTTCCAATACAGAGAACTAACTGGAAACATCTGTCAGTCTGCAGACCTCACCTGTGCTAACTATCACCCAATCTCCTTCACTCCTTTCCTGGTCAAACTCCTGGGAAAGGTGGCCATCAGCCAGCTTAATATTCACACTGAATCTGTTGGTTGTCTCCATGACCATCAGTCTGGCTTCAGAGCTGCCAGAAGCACGGAAACTGCTCTCCTGAACATCTATGAATACCTGCTCTCCAACCTTGATTCCAACACCCCTTGTGTCCTCATTTTACTTTATCTCTCTTCTGCCTTTGACACGGTCAACCATGCCATCCCGCTCAACCGTCTCCATGATAACCTGGGTATCACTGTTCAGGCCCTGGCTTGGCCGACTTGGGTCCGTCCTCACCTCTATCTCAATCTCTTTCTGTGGTGTTCCTCAGGGGTCTTACATCTCTCCCTGGCTGTTCAGCCAATAGCCTGCACTTCTTTCCCACTGCACTGCCAATCTCTGCCCCAACTTTCAGTGCTATGCAGATGACACTCAACTCATTTTCGGGCTCCCTTCTGCCACCTCTTCTCCTTCTCTCATCTCTGTTTGTCTGTTATCCAGGAATGGTGTGCCACCAATTATCTCTGCCTTAATGCCAGTAAAACCGAGATTCTCCTCATCAGCACACCTGCACCCTCCTTTCCTGTCACTCTCTGGTCGGCCTCCCTTGGCCCTCTTCCTGCTCCCACCTGTGAGGCTAAAAACCTCGGGGTCATCTCGGACTCCACACTTTCCTTCTCTCCTCACATCTCTGATGTCTCTAAGAAGTCACGCTACCAGCTTCACCTCCTCAGAGGTATTCTTCCTTTCCTCTCCTTGCCCCAGAAGTTCAATGTCTTTGGAGCTCTGGTTCTCTCTAGGCTGGACTACTGCAACAGTATCTTTCTAAATCTGCCTGCCTCTACTCTCCACCCTCTGTAACTCATCCAAAACAGGACTGCAAGACGTGTCCTTGGCCTCACCTCAAACCCATGGATCATATCTCTCCAGGATTGAAATCTCTGAACTGGCTCCCAGTGGCGGTAAAGATTAAGTTCACAACCCTCTGCATTGTCCACAAGGCCTTCTGGGGCCTGGGGCCTCAATAACTTCAACTCTCTCTTCCTAAATATCTTCCTTCTCAAGCTCTTCGCTCATCCGCCTCCAACTCCCTCATGGTCAGTCGCTTCTCCAAGCAACGAGTTGGTGGTAGATCTCTTTCTTCGGCTGGGGCCTTACTCTAGAACGGCCTCCCTGCCTTGCTGAACTTGAGGAGAACCACCTCTGGTTCCAAAAGCACCTCTTTGCTTCTGCATTCTCTCCTTCTCTCCCCTGCTGATATCCTGGCTGAAACTGAAAATGCATTGGTTACCGGGCCACCCTCTGATCTCGGGCCCAGGTCTCCTTCCTGCCAGTTGCAACTGCACTGTCCCCCTGGCAGCCCTTGCACTCAGGGACTGTTTCTGTATCCCTATAACCCTTACCAGCACTTCACACCTGATGTTTGCACTTGCCACCAGCTGGCTTCACTTTCTATTTGTTGCTTTTATGTATTTTACTGTTATCCTATGCACTGCACTGCCCCCTCACCCCATACACCCACACTTTTCCCCTTCCCCCCTGTCCTGCACTTGTGCAATCTCAATGTCACCTGGCCTAGTAAGAAGATTGTCTATCTTCCCTCTGTTTCCCCTCCCTTGCCTCATTGCGCCTTGAAACACTTGTGTATAGGCGTGTTATAAATGCCATATCATATCATATCATTTTGAAAAGCATTCGGATTGGTGTGCTTTCTAAGGAAGCACAGTCTATCTTAAATTGCAGACTCATCCATGAGCTATACGGGCATAACACATCTGCTACTGATGTCATGAAACAATTAGCACACAAAAATATAAAATGTATTTCCTTAATGCCAACCCTAGCAAGCTGTGCACAATTCAATGAAATAATGTTGAAAAAAGAAATGCAACCAATAGTGCAAATTTACTCCACAGACAAACTGGACATGTACAGTATGACAGCACCTATGTGTCAACAAGCCACAACATGACTAAATAGCTTAGAAAACTCTATCTGCAACACAGCTGGTTTGGAGAAAACATTAACATTGTGTTTAAACTGTAGAGTAATGCTAAAGCGTAACCTTGACTTGGAGCAAGGTTTAGTTAAGGAAGAAACCCGACGCTTGTAGCGCGAGCATCAGAATTTTCAGGTGGGATTGAGCCCAAGACTAAAAGTGCTTCATTTACAACAAGAACATTATTCTTTGTGTGAACTGTAATGACCCATTAAAGGCCCGGATTTGAAAAAGGCGCAGGTTGTACGCCGAAACACGTGTCATCCAAGAGGGGCTGAAAATTCTAAATAAAAAACTTTATCAAATACAACAGAACTTTTGTATTTGTCATTCATAGCAAAAGGAAATGCACCAGTAATTTATATTGGCGCAAATAAGTGCAGGCACAGTTACAACTTTTCCTGTAGTTAAGGAAGCACTTAATACAGTTGTTGTCTTACAGACATACCCACGTGATAACAGCATTCATTTTGTCAACATCTTCTATGAAAAACCGTCAGAAGATAAAAGGATAGGAGGCTCAACAGCCTGAATCCTTTTTTTGAAAGACATGTATGTACGCAGAGAACAGTTTTCTCTGTCTCTTCCATATGCAGTCACTATTCATAAATCACAAGGTCTAACTCTAGAACAAGCATTGATTGACATTGGCAGCACAGTCTTTAAAGAAGGCATGAGTTACAAAGCACTGCCATGCCAATTTTCAATTGAATTACTATTTCTAGTCAATTTTGATTAATTCAAATTCAAGGGTGACTAGATGCGCTGTACACACTGCACCTCAAAATGTACCCTCTTCCTCAAAAGGGCAAACTTGGTAAAAGAAAACTAGTGCAAACATAACTTATATGTGATCTCCCAGCAGTTCTGTCAAAGAAATTGAAAGCAGTTTCTACTCCATCAATTTCCACAAAAGGATGTACTGAAAAGGCAAATGCATACCCAACTGCACAAAGATAAGTAACTCTTCAAAAAAAGCAAGTGGACTTCCATCAAATGACTCAGACACAGAACTGTCTGGTCCATTCAAATGTTCCAACACAACTGGTTTTAGATTGCTATGTAAATGTAGCAATCAATGTTCTATTCCAATTGCCACCAATTGTTGAACACATTGGCCCTCATTACAAACCAGGAGTTAAGGGGTTAATGGTGCCGTAAAAAGGTGGCGGCGCCGTTAAACCCTTAACGCCTGATTACGAGGTCCCTTTGCGGGTTGGAGACTTTAACGCCTGCTTTTTGCAGGCGTTAAAAACCAACCCGCAAAGGGACCTTGGTGCTAAGTACGGTGCCGCAATTGGCGGCACCGTACTTAACGCCTTCCCCATTCCCATTGAGCCCTATGGGGCAAAAATGGGAATGGGGAAGGGCCGTGGCAGCATGGGGAATTACCGCCCCGCCAACCTCGGAATGGGGCGGTAATTCCTCATTCCGCCATGGCGGAGTCGGTAAGTTACCGGCATGGACCATGGTGCTATTAGCACCATGGTCCAAAGCCAGGGTCATAATGAAGGCCATTTACTTAAATGGTGCAGACCAGTAGTGTTTGTAAATGCTACTGCTTCAAACAAATGCAACAAACAATTCTAACAACACTTACAGTGTCTCAGGAATAAGGCAGGAATTGTACTATTGTGCGGGAGTGGTGAGATTGACTATAAACACACACGAAGATCCACAAGAACTTTTAATGTACTTACTGCAAGTACTGGAAAGCAAAAACATACCTATAAAGCAAATCTTCCAGATTCTATACATGTGAAAACATACATGCACTCTCTGCAACCATGTGACACAGGAACAATTCCCTAACAAGCAATTTTTGTATGTATCTATACCTAACTGTGAATCCATTCCATTTCAGCACCTGGTACAAAATGCAAATCATGGCATATTATGTACTATTTGCAATTCAGACAATCGTTCCACCTTGCAGATACAGTCACATAGCCGATACGTAATAGTAATGCTTTTACGATACAATGCAGATGGTACCAAAAACAACTGCAAGCTTACTATCTTCACACATGGGCAAGTATCACTTTGCAAGAAAACCTTCACAACAGTAACCATAATCTACCACACAGGTGCCACAATAACTGCAGGTCACTATACTGCATACATTCAAAGGAAATGTAGCTGGTTTGAATGCTATGATACTTCCATTACTCTGAAACAGAGATTACCAGCAAAATGTGCAAATGCCTACTTAATATTCTTGAAAATTCACTGATCTACAAAAGTAGCATAGCTTACTGCTCAATACTCACCAACAGATATGTAACTGCAAACGAAAAATAACCTTCCGCCCTGTGAAACTGGACCAATTTAGCATGTGGAATGAAAGGACGCTGGGTTTTTCGCCATAGTCATTTGAACGTCAAAACTCATCGAGTTTTGTGAGGGGGTTAAGAAAATATATAGATGGGGTGTGGATGTTTGGGAATAGTTACATAATGAAAGGGGATACGGGTGGGGGAAACCTCACCTAAAATTAAAACAAAATAAAAAAACAATGAGTTTTCTCGTTGAAATATCCACAGAGAAACTCCCATCATTGTTTCTTCTGCAATGAATTTACATGGAACCCTTAGCATACACCAACTGGCCCCTGAGGATATCAATTGCGCTGCTATACAGTTTTTTTCCCCAATGACCCAATGATTATAGTCACAGAAACAACACACTAATATTTTTTCACCTATAGTACATAAAAAGCAAAGTACTGAGTATGATGGTCTACAAACTGTCCCCAATGACCTTTAAAATTACCAACTGTTAGAATAAGACAACAGCTGTCTAACAATGCCCATACCACTGCAATAAATATGCAACTGCATGTAACTACACCCATAATACTACAATGGCACTTGGCAATAGTGGAAAATGAAAATCAGCCAACAAGAATGAAGGTGCTTAAAGACATACCCTGCAAAACTGTGAAACTGTAAACAGTTAGAATACGCCAACTGGTATCAAACTGCAACCATACTACTGCAATATTACTTCCCATTGCTACACAATTTAAAATCCACCAGTAAAAAAAAAAGTTCTTCTGAGTATACCCTTCAAGACTTATTAAGTATCAAAAACCAGAATACACCAACTGGTATCTTACTACACCCACAGTACTACAATGTTGTTTCCAGCGGTCAAAATTGAAACTGCTAAAATCAACCTTCAGCAATCAATGTGCTAGAAAACATACCCTCTACAGGAATCTAACTACCCCCACAATCCTGCAATATTAGATTGCAATAGTACAGCACTTAGAAAACACCAACAGTAATCAAACAGCATACATGGATACTGTTAAAAAGAGGGAACAAATAAACAGTTAGTATATGCAACTAGTATCTAACTGCAACCATGGTACAACCACTTCCAAAAAGCAAAACACCTACACCACTTCAATTCCTCCTACTGCAACAGTGCTTATAACAGCAAGACCACATAGATGTCACCTTAAACATTCCTGTATGTACTGCACACACCACAGTACACTTGTTTGATGCATAGTACTTGTAATGTACTAATTATGAGGGTCCACAAAGTACATACATGTCTGAATTTGAGTAAAATACAATGTTACCAAGTACCTTCCCTAACATGTTATGTTTTATTTTTATCACAGACAATGAAACAAAGAAACAAATATTTCTCATTCATTTCCACATTCAACAAAGAAAACATGTCCCTACAGTGCCACAATATTCAAAACTGCTATTGCCATGAGTTCCAAAAAGGTATACAGTGGTATACAGTGCCTCAACAATATATACAGTGAGTATACACGTATTGGTATCATGCTTCTTTGTAATCAGCAAATTGCATTTCTATACACATGTTTGTGCAATCCATATGCCAGTGTCAGAATCTTGGGTGCATGGCCGTATGATGCTGCAGTGGTTGTGGCCAGGCCCTAGACTATTGGGTGAATGGCCTATGGCCTACAGCCTCAGGCCATGCACCCAAGAGTCTAGGGTCTGGCCACAACCACTGCAGCATAATACAGCCATACACCCAAAAATCTCACATACAAAGTTCACATACTATTACATTACTCGCACCCACTGTACAGACTATCATACACCCAAAAATCTTGGAGCAGTCCAATAAGCCACCTGCCACCTGCCACTGTCCACTTCTGTACACATACTATTAAACTACTTGCAGCCAGTGGGCAGACTCTTGGGTGCATGGCCTACTAGAGTCTAGTAGCTGGCCACAATCATCATAGCATAATACAGCCATGTACCCAACAATGCGGCCACAACCCATCCACATAAACCAGGCCCTGAGGCTCTGTCAATTTCTATACACATACTATTGCAGTACTTGCAACCAGTGGGCAGACTCTTGCGTGCACCCAAGAGTCTATGGGCTTGCCACATGCACCACAGCATAATATAGCATATGCAAACATCCTCATATCATCTACATTCCACTACCCTACCCTAATGAAGCCTGCCTGCAATCCCCCAAGACTTTAGTAGCTGGCCAATAACCACAACATAATGCAGCCATGCACCCAAGAATCGGCCCAGTGACCACAACCCTCAGGGTAGTCCAATAAGCCAGCTGCCACACACCCTGTCCAGTTCTGTACACATACTATTACACTACTTGCAGCCTTGCAGTCTTGGGTGCATGGCCTTTCTCCACTTCTGTACACATACTATTACAGTACTTCCAGCCAGTGGACAGACTCTTGGGTGCATGACCATGACTCTACTGACTGCCCACAACCAATACAGCATAATACAGCCAAGAACCCAAGAATCTGCCCATTGGCACAACCCACACACATAAGGAATCCAGCTAAGGCCCCGTCCACTTCAGTTCAAATACTATTACATTATTTGTAGGCATGGCACAGACTATCATACACCCACAAATCTCAGAGCAGTCCAATAAGCCACCTGCCACACACCCTGCCCACTTCTGTATACATATTGTTACACTACTTGCAGCCAGTGCACAGTAGCTGGCCACAATTACCACAGTATAATACAGCCAAGTACCCAACATTATGCACACTGGCCACAACCTACACACATAAGCCAGCCTCCTGAGGCTCTGTCCACTTCTATACATATACTATTGCAGTACTTGCAACCAGTGGGCAGACTCTTTGGTGAATGGTCTCCGGCCATGCACCCAAGATTCTAGGGGCTTGCAACATGCACCACAGCATAATACAGCATATACAAACATCCTCATATCATCTACATTACACTCCCCTACCGTAATGAAGCCTGCCTGCAGCCATCAGATACGCTGCTCACCTGTGGACCTACCCCTGTACTGCTGTGGTGTCTGGGGACAGCACAGGCACAACACACTCTTCTTCCACATGAAAAAATACATCATATGAACCATCTTTTACTCCCCCATCCTTTCTAGCTGCTCTTCACAACACCAGATGCCCCCAAAAATGTTCTCACACCAACAGCCCAAACCACTAACTGGATGTTCACCAAATTTCTGGTAGGAGAGGCGGCTTGGTCCCAAAAGTGTACTTTGGTAAATTTGGTGTAAACCCATCCTGTAGTTCTTTTTAAAATGGCCAATAAATAGGTACACATAAATTAGTGATATCTGGGTTTGGTCCTCTGACCCACTTCCCTATTCACACCACAGGCAGCCCTCTGGTCCAATCAGGGGATGGTGTGATGTCTGCGGACATTGTACGCACCTGCTGATTGGTTAGTTAAAAGCGTGGGGTGCATGAGGAGCATCATAAATTAATCAAACGTCCGCTATCTTGGATCTGCTGACAGTCTTTTTTGGGGGAAAAGTTTGGAAACCACATTTTGGGTTATATAGTGGCTGAAAGAGGGACTGGAAAGGGGGGTCAAACAAGATAATATGGGGCTGTTTTCCTAGGTGAAACAAGGTTTGCAAATGCTGCCATGTCCGCAGTCCATTTTTAGTGTCCACAGACATTATTTAAATTGCAGGCGTTCAGGGTGAGCTTTGTTATTTGAAGGTGTATTGTATTTACTTATTTAGTTTAATTCTATTGTGGTGGTTGTGGTCAGTGGCCAGATTCTTGGGAGCATGACCCTAGGTTACATTTTATAATTACTCTGCAGTTTAGGCACAAAGTTAATGTTTTCTACAATCCAGCTGTGTTGAAGATAGATTTGTCTAAGCTATTAAGTCATGCTGTTGCTTGTTGGCACATAGGGAGTGTCATGGCATGCACTTCATAGTTTGTCAGTGGAGCCTAGATGACGTATGGGTTGCATTTCTTTTTTTAACATTGTCTCGTTGAATTGACTACAACTTGCAAGGGTATGCATTAAGGACATGGATTTTATATTTTGTTGAGTTAATTGTTCCATGGCATCAGGAGCAGATCTGATTTGCCCATGTAGCTCACAGATTAGTCTACTATTTGCGATGGATTTTGCATTTTTTGGTAAGTAGACAAGTTCTATTGCTTTTTAAAATGTTTTCCTATGTGAGGTCTGCTGACTGACACATGCTTTGAATTAGTTTCCAGAGATTTACATTTCCAATTCTGCTGAGTGTGTTGCAGCATTGTTTGTGTCCTAATGTTTTAAGTTTCCTGAGTTAACTTGATGGTGGGTAAAACAAATATACCTTATGCTCCCTCCTCTCGGTATCTTGGAGTCGAAATTGAGCCTAATGGTGATTACCATTTATGCAGACAAGGTCGCAAAACCAGGGCGGCACAAGTCACTGCATTGATCGCTGTATTTTCTAACAAGCAGGGTGGCTTTACGCTCTGGGGGACACGCACATACAAGTGTTTATGCCCATGATCACCTATGGCCTTGAAGCCCTCCTCTCGTTTGACTTAGCCTGGCTCCAAGTGATGGAAGGTAAATTCTGGCGTCGAATATTGGGATTGTCCTCGGGAGTGCCGATGGCTTTGATAAGACTGGAACTGGGTCTTCCATCACTAAAAGCGACGGTACTCAAAAGGAGAGCGGATTGCACCTTAAAATGCTTAGCTGTTGCTCAAACCCTCTATTGTCTGTTATACACCAAGAGGTGGTAAAAAAACATACCACTTCACCCCTATTCAAAGCAATGACTATATTTCTTGCAGATATAGGATGGATACATAGAGGGGCAGCTTACACGAAGGAAGTACACAAAGCACTTGGGAAAAGGGTGGACCTCTGGGACTGGCTCGAGAACTTTTCACACTTGAGCACTTTAAAGATCTACCACTTCATCAAATACAGATTGTACTTGTATATGAAGCCCCAAGCCTACTTGAACCTCTGCCCTACGAAAAGACTCAGACGCTTCATCACTCTATTTAGACTGGAACAATTACCTACTCTGAGGATCGTGGGAGTGAGGGAAAATATCCCAGTTCCTGAGCGAGTCTGTTGCCTTTGCAAGTCATCTGACTGTTTGTAGACAGCCAAACATCTTCTAACGGAATGCCGGTCATTAACTAGCACAATACTACTGCACCTTGGTGAATTTGTACATAACCCCCACTATATCTGCGAAATGCCTTTTTGGCTATATTGTACAAATACTTGTAATATGCATTTGTTTATAGCCCTTTATAATGTATGGCTAAAAATCGAGCTAAATCTGGGCCCACTGATTTGAGTTACCTGCGACCCGCAATTCGAAGTAAAATTAGGTCAGTACGAACTTGCCGTTGGCACAGCCTGGATTTAAGCTGCATATATGAGCCTGATGTGAGCTGCTATTGTAAACACGCATATTGTTATGCATAGTGCATAAGTCTGCATAACATTTTGGGTCAAGTTAACAATAATAATGATATTTTGCATTCTTATGTTGGTATATGTTATACTCACTTGTCTTCTTCTTTTATTTTAATTGTTTGTCTCTCTTTTTTGTATATTTGTGTACAATTGTTGACATTTATTTGTGTATTGTTTTAAGGATACTAATGGAAATTTTTTTATTATGTGTAAAGTTTAAATTTACTTTCAATCTGTATCACATTAAAGAATAAATAAATAAATAAATAATGTTTTAAAACTAGGTAGACCTTCATAGTCAGTTTTAGGACTTCTTGCATGCTGAGGTGAATTAAAGCCAACATGAGGTTGGAAACCATGCATACTTCATCTATTAGGAGCCCTTTAATTTGATTCAGAATTATGCACACTTCAGTAGCAGCTTCTGCTGATAATTTGTAGTATTCTAATTTGTTTTGGTGTTCTACTGGACGGAGTAGTAGTCGGTGTAAAGTTACAACTCCTGTCTTGGAGGCAGATAAAACTGTGGGGGCTGATACACAGATAGAAGTTTGTTGGTTGTTAAGTTTTGGAGAAATATGCTGATTATTTTAAGAATGTATTACCAGAACCAGTTTAAGCACTTACATACAGAAGCACAGGATTATCATTTGTGTAGGTATACATTTTAGTTTCATGTTTAAAACCATGTTCGATTTCTTCACTGACTTATAGATCAATTGTGAGTTATTCATCATTTAGTTGTGATCTGAGCGCTGACAAGTCTTCTTCTGATTGTTTATATTGATACATGGTATTTTCTACCTCAGTCATGGTTATTTCCACTTCATTTAGAAGGAGTTGCTGTCCAAGTGGTTCTTGGCTTGGTGTGAGGGAAGGTTGACTGCCCCCATGAGTGTCTTTATCTAGTTGAGCTTCAATTTCTTAATTGTCCAACATTGATTTGTATTGTTCGAAATTGAAATGTGTTATACTGCTTTCATTTGCTTTGAATGCAGGTTCACATGAGTCATAGTCAACTAATAATTCTTCTTCTTTCCTCCAAGGTTTGAACAGTTGTAGTATGGCCATGCAATACAGTTCTCTATGTAGCAGGCATTGAAATGATAACTGTATATGATTAATTATGCTGTGTTTGGAAAGCTTTACTAGGCTTCCTTCAGAAGTTGATACTGAGTATGTGCTAGCTGTCTCATCTGGTGTGATATTGTTTTTGTAGGAGTACTTGTGAGCTATGTCGTACAGGCAAATGTTTACCAAGCAGTACTTCTGTTTGGGTGGTATGTGTCAATTACATTTTTTTAAAAAAGTCCTAGCTGTTGGGATAATTTGTGGCTATTGCTTCTATCTCTTGGTAGGATTTAAGTACTATTTTTTGGGATGAATCTGGAACAAGGTTTAGCCAGACAATGGCCCTCATTCTTAGTTTTTATTTAAAGGAAAACGGTGCCGGTAAAGGATTACCGGCATCGCTTACCGCTATGGGATATTCTGACCAAACAGAACGTTATTAGCGGCATCGTAAAGTACGATGCCGTTAATAGCTGGCTGGGCTCACGCACGCGACACACCATGCCGGCATTAGCAGCATGCCGTAAACCGGAGAAGATCACAAGTGAGGCAGACATGCAAATAATGACCTCATGAAGGCGTAAATACCGGCATTGCCAACCAGGCGTAAAGAGCCCTGAGCAGTGTTTCCAACTGTCACAGGTGCACACAATCAGCACAGGTGGAGGCAATGGAGTCAGGCCCAGTACAAAAGGAGCACACCCACAAACCACACCCCCTCCCACACTAAGATGATACCAATAGTAGTAGCATTACTGCAGCTGGAGGACCTGCTTGCAATGCCTCAACATCAACAACAACAAGAACAGTTGCCACCACAGAGGAGACGCAGGAGGAGAAGGAGAGGGAGACAGGCCCAGCATGCCCCACCAGTGCAGCCACCGTTACCACGCCGGCAGCCCCCAATCCCTCGCATCAGAGCCAATCCCTTCAACCTAACCCCTGAGCAGATCCACACCCTGTACTGTGTGGACCGGGACACCATCACCACCATAGTGGACCTGATACACAACGACATAGTGAGCCTCATTGAAATACGCACCGCCGCCCTCCCTCTACTGAAGGTAGTGTCTGTGCTCCACTTCCTTGCCACAGGCACCTACCAGCACACAGTGGGGCACATGCATGACATATCACAACCCTTATTTTTCCAGATCCTGAACCAAGTGCTGGATGCCCTCCTCAAGCACACAAGGGACTACATATCCCTACCACGGACTCCCTAGGAGATATTTGATACAAAAGTTGCCTTGCATGCACTGGCAGGCATGCCAAATTGTGTAGGTGCCCTCGACTGCACTCACGTGAAGTTGGTGGTCCCGCGTGCCATGGAGACGGTGACCGCAACCGGAAGCAATACCACTCCATCAATGTGCAGATGGTATGCCACGCCAGCAAGATCATCACACATTGTTGTGCCCAATATCCCAGATCAACTCATGACTCTTTGTTCCTGGAGAACTCCATGCTACCACGCTACATGGAGCGACATGCTGGACGACATGCCTGGCTGCTTGGTAAGTAGCGGGACTGGCACATGGCATTGAAAAGGGGGATAGATGCACACACCACCATGCTGCCAATGTTGATGAGACTGCACGATGTGCCCATCACCAAATAGTGCCCCAAACCATCATATACCATACCAGACACAAAATTCCAATATGAATGAAGTAAGGTCCACACCGATCACGAAATGACTTACAGGAAACCACCCCACATCCCACGACACGTGCACCACCCATCAGTGACCCTCACCCTCCATAACGCCATCCTGTACCATGCAGTACATATGCACCATGTTGCTATCTCCAGCTTATCACCACACAGGAGAAGTATCCCTGCGAGTGCATCATACTGAACCTACAAGGGAATCCACAGTCCGGCACAGGGCCGGCACAATCACAGGAGTGCTGCATGTCACCATGGAAATGCCAATGCTGATTGCCCATTATTGCAGAGACTACTGCCAAATCTCACAGGACACATCATCTCACCATTTTGACACTAACACAGCTGTATGCATACACCATGTTAGTGCAACTAGACGTCAGTGCACACCATCATCATGAAGATGAAACCCACACATTAGACCATGGCACAGGGCAGATGGAGGTACAGTAAATGGCATCAATGCATTCTGGGACATGTGCATATGGGCAACCATAAACTGTAGGCATGTGTGACTAGTACAGCTGTTCTTCATGATTCCCCTGACATTTACCTTCATTTTTATCTCATACAGGTGACAGTGGCTATCCCTTGAAGCCGTGGCTCCTCACCCCTGTCCGAAACCCACAGAACAGGCACGAGGAGGACGACAATGGTTCGCATACCCGTACACGTGTGGTCATGGAGCAGACCTTTGGCCTGTTGAAGGCACGATTTTGCTGCCTCAGCCGGTCGGGTGATGCACTCCTCTACAGGCAGGAGAAGGTGCCCAAGATCACCATGGTATGTGTAATGTTGCACAATTTGTGCATCTGCCGGAACGTGCCCCCGCCCCCTGACATGGAACTGCTACCACCTGATGATGATGAAGGGGATGAGGAAGATGTGCCAGGACATCATCACAGTGACGATGCACAGGAGGGACGTGCTGTGCGCCAGTCAGTGATCGCACAATATTTCTGACATACATGTCAGCAGAGGGTGACATAATGGTTGGACATAGGGCACTGGGTGTGGGGGTACATGTACACTATGCACTGTGAATGATTAAATGACACATGCGCAATGATGAATGCCCACTCTGGTCTTCTTTTTCACACAACCAGTGTATTGAAAGTAACAATATTAATGTAGGTGTCAAGACCCTCCACCACCCTCACCCCCCTCTCCCTCCTCCCACAACTCCCCCACATACCCTCACCCCTTCCCCCTCCCCCCAGAACTCCCCCACACACCCTCACCCCCCTGCCCCTCCCCACAACTCCCCCACACACCCTCACCCCCTATCCCTCCCCGACAACTCACCCACACAGCCTCACCCCCTCCCCTCACAACTCCCCCACACACCCTCACCCCCTACCCCCACAACTCCCCCACACAAGTCCCATAGAGTCAACAAAGCCTACATGAGGCTGCCAGTACTTTCACTCAGCACTCCCAGAGCCAGGGGTGGCATGTCCCGTTGGTGCAGTCCACGTACAGACCGGCAGAGCGGGCTGCTTTGTGTCAAACTGCTGGTGGATGCTGTGCCCTCCTGCTGGGGTTGTAGGGCGGGATGACCTGCCTCCAAAGCATCAGCAATGTGCCCTAGAACTTGCCAGAGGCCTGAGACCTCCTCACAGAGGCGGTTGGTGTTATCCGTGAAGGACCAGCCCAGTGCTGACAACTCAGTGTGCCACTCCTCCCTGGCCAGACGGTTGTCCTGCACAAATTCCCTGATAAGTCCAGTGAGCAGGTCAACCCGCTGTGGTCCTGCAGCTGCACCTGTGGCTCTGCTGGGAATCTGCCTGGAATGCCCAGCCTGCTCATCCTCCACGACACTGAATGCTGGACTTATATGTCCCTGGGTGTGCTCTTGGCCAGACTACTCTGGGGTGTTGGTGTATACGGTATCACTTGTGGATACCTGGGGGGATGCAATTTGGCTTGGGGTGTGGACAACATCAATTGTATCATCCTCAATGGTGCCCCAGATTGCATCCTGGCTGTCTTCCACTGTGAGGGGTGCCGTGGCTGCCACCTCCCCAGCCACACTGGATTCCTCAGAATGGGGTGTCTCACAGGTAATCCTAGGCAGAACAGTGGGTGGGGGAGGTAGTGCTGTGGCCTCCACGGGCCTTGGTGGTACTGGTGCTGTTTGTACCTGTGGCGGCTTTGCTGCTGGGACACGGCACCCCCTGGCTTGTCCCCTGGAGGTAGACGGATGGCTGCTGTCCTCCTGGGACCTCTTACTGGGTGTGGCCTGTGCAGAGGTGGTGTCCTGCTCGTCACTGTCATGCTCACTGCCTGTGGGGGTGGGAGAGCGGGAAGGTATGAGTGATGTTTTGATAGGCATCATACATAGATTGGTACAATTGCTCATCCACACATTTGCGGGTAATAGGCATTTGTGTTTGTAAGGGCACCTCATTTCATACATGGGTGGTAAATGCAGGCATATGTCGGTGTCACTCATGTTGGCCAGGAGCGGTGCTGTCTGACATGCACACTATTTTGGTCATGCACGCTGTGTGCGTCATGGAATATCCTGCTTTGTGTGGTATGTGTCATGTACGATATTGCCTTGCACCAGGCATCAGCATGTGTCTCACTTGCTTCGGCATACTTTACAGGGAGTGTGTGTGTGGCCGACCATGGCGTCACTCTTTGGACAGACATTGGCATTGACTTTCATCAGATATGGCTTGTCAGTTTTTACTTTGGACACTCACCTCCATCAGTAGATGTCATGGCGCCACACTCCATCTCTCCTACGCCTTCTATTGATTCCGGGCCAATCATGCTTGCACATGTTTCCTCCCACGGGGTGAGCTTCATGGGGGAACTTGGTCCTCCTCCAGTTTCCATGGCCTGGGTGCGGTTTACAGATAGAATGTTGCGCACCCTTAAGCGCAGATCATCCCACCGCTTACGGCAATCCTTCATCGTGCGGGGTGTGTTGCCCACTGCACTGACCTTCTGGGCAACAAGTGCCAGATCTCCTTTTTGCACAGCACTGCCTCTCTCCTCAGGTTGATGCTGAACACTGTGCCTGCATGCTCATGCAAGGTTTCGACGAGCATCTGCAGTTCATCCTGTCTAAATCTCTCCTTTCGGAGGCGGGCAGATCCCTTCTTCAGTGCTTTGGGCATTTGTGGGTAGTAGGAGGTACTTTTAGGTCAATCAGCTGTGTCTCAGGGGTCCTGTGTGCAGAGGATGGCAATGGATTGTGTTTTTAAAGTTGGCGGCCGTGCTCCTTCCCGTTCCTGTGCGATGATGCTATTTCCGGTGCCGCTATTTAACGGTGAGCGTAAATAGCGGTGTTCGCTAATTACGGTCACCACTATTGTCACATTGGACTATGTCGGAGGAGTAATCTGCGCCTAGCTTCATGTCGGTAAGGGCTTTTTGGGGGCCTTTTGCGGCATGGCGCTACGTCCCTTACCATCATGGCGCAAAGCTTGTGCCTCCAAAGTCGTAATAGTCCTTTATTAGCGGGCTGGTGGCAGGACGGACATGCTATTTGTGCCGTGAGAGTAAGGGACGGAACTTACCTCCAAACTCGGAATGAGGGCCAATGTGTTCAGAATTGCCATGTAGGGCTGTTAAATGGTCTACATCTTCATAGAACCAGCATTGTTGTTGGGAGGTGTGAATAACCAGAGGGTGTTTCACTGTCCAGACTCTGGGGATCCCTTACTCAGGTGGTCAGGGCAGACCCTGTGGGGTGGACAACTATGGGATGATCACCTGGGTGAGGGGTCCTCAGGGAATAGGGGAGAGATGCCTGATGACAAAACACAGTATTCCCCGTTTCCCAATAGCCCTATCCAATACTATTTTATGGGATATTTCAACTTCCCAGAGACCCCTTTCCTACACAAACAGTGAGCCAATGAAGAGGAGATCTACCAATGCAAAACACTGGACATGTCCCTCTAACAAGATCAGGCATTGTCAAGCACTTGATTTTAATCACACACATCTAATACCTACTCTCTCCACATGGTTAAAGGGTGGAACACTGAGACATACTTTGAGCAAGGCGGTGCACGAGAAGGAGCAGTTCTTCCAGAGCTATGGCAAACCAGGCAAATGAGAACGACAGAGGCATTGAACTGAAGGGGTAGGATATCAGAGAACCCCACTCCCCGGCGAGAGATCATTGTTTCTGAAATAACATGTGGATTGCGCATGATAGCTGGAAGGGAGAAAGAGTCTTTTGAGTGCTACAATGTTAATAGCCACCATCCAAGGTGAACAGCAGAGTTGGGGAGGCTCAGATGCAGCAGTGGTAACAACCTTGACTCCTATATCAAAGGCGCTAAGACAGGGATCATCTTAACAAGACCAGTGAGTAGAGGGAAGCAATGAAAGCCTGGTCTGTGTTTAATTGAAATGCTTGCAACAGTATCTGAGGCCTGAAAGTTACACATGTTCTAATAATCTGCAATAGAAAGTGAATCCATTGTTAAGAACTGTGAATATGAAATACAAAGTAGCAGAGTGTTCTGGCGAAGTGAGATTGCCCAATCAAAAGTCTCTGTGATATGTTTTAAAGCTGCAGAGGCAGTGGGAAGTGAGAGAAAGAAAGTAACCACAAAACCACATTAAAGACTTGATCCAGGAGCAATTAATATGAACGCAAGTCATATGTAGCAAGTACTTTTTCCAATAGATATTGCAACTGAAGTAAAAGGGAAGTAAAGAAAGAAAGAGGGTTGAAGTGGTCATGTGGAGGTGAGAACAAAAATCCTTCCAGTTTTGAAAGTCTTCGACAGCGAAATCAAAATACAAAAGGAGGTTTGAGCCCGACTGAGGGGAACCTATAGTGTGGAATGTGAAGAAAGCTTGGGGAAGGTAATCCCACCAAACAGAAAATGTTTGAGCCGATTGAAGGGAACCTATAGTAAACTGCGACCAAAAACTATACTTAGAAACTTTTTTGTTGACAATGTGTAGAAGCTATAAGGGTGATCTGGACTTGGGTGATAGGAACCCGAGAGGTTAAACCAGTGAACTTGTGACTGAGATTTGAATGGCCAAGAAGGATCTGGAGGACAGAGCCAGCTGCCTAACTGTGTTCGCAAGCTAGTGTGTTCATCCATCAATTGTTCCATCTATCCCTGTGCTATAGAATGAGAACTAATAGTGATTTATATTACCGTTCTGACATTTTGTTTCACAATTGATTATTCCTTTTTTAGATACATATCCTTATGTCACATTAGTTTGTATTAGAGTGAGGGCAGGCAGTAGGATTTTGTTAGTATAGGCCTTTATTGTTTGACTTAGAATAACTAGGACTGTTTCTTTATTATTCGATGGTCAAGTTTACTCACATCTTAGTTATAGGGCAAGGCAGGAGTTTTTCATACCCCCTAGAATCTAACAATGCATGTTTTGAAACTTGCAACTCTTGTGTCAGTGTCTACTTGTGATACCATGCCTCCCGTACAGAAGACATTTTTATACCAAAGCTGTACAATCTTTGTGAGAGTGCTTTCTCAGATGATATGTCATCTCAGAGGTCTTTGAGCTCTGTTTCCTCAGCTTTGGTGAGATAAGCTGTGACATATCTTGCAAATGCAGTAGAATTGTCTCCAATGTATTGTATGTCTATGTTTGCTTTCCACAAGAGGACAATTATTGCATTGTAATCATTGTTGTACTTGGACCTTTCGTCCCTTTTGATGTTGTATGTGTTTTCAGGGGTTTTGCCTTTTAAACTGTGTCTAACAGAAGGCTATTTTCTTGTCCTTTTTTGAAAACTGGTCTACAGAGAGCAAAGCAACATTTGGTATAGTATTTATTTACCTTTGTTTTAATATCTGCGTTGCCAGTTTGCCGCACTTATGTTTTTGGAAGCATAAGATTTGAGTACGTAGGTCACTATCTGTGTTTTCTGAAGGGATGTCACAGGTAATGTAATTTTCAATAAACTGTAAAACAGTGGCATCATTGGGCATCATTCTGAGTTGGACGGTAAGGGTTAACGGTCACCGGTAATGATGCCGGTGCTGTTAAACCCTTACCGCCCAATTCCGAGGTCCCTTAGCGGGACCCGCAAAGGACGTGTGGTCCGACCACACGTCCTTTGCGGGTCCTGCTAAGGGACCAGGGCACTAATAACGGGCCTGCTATTTGCGGGCCCATAATTAGCGCCTTCCCCAGTCCCACTGAGCCCTTTGGGGGCTCAAATGGGAATGGGGAATGGTCTACAGAATGGGGACTTACCGGGTCCTCCAAGGTCGGAATTACCCAGTAAGTCCCCATTCTGTCACACCGGACCTGGACCCGGGTTTGGAGGCAGCCATGGCGCTAATAGTGCCATGGCTACTTCCAAACTCGTAATGACCCACATTGTCATGGCCAAATTTGGGATCATCTTTTATCGACAGAAGCATGTTGATGTGTGGTGCTCCCTTGTATTGATATTCTTTTCTCCAAAAGAAGTGTTGCACTTTTCCGAGGAGAGGGGTAGTTTTATTGCAGAAAAAGTAAAGCATGGCAATCAAGCAATGTTGAAAGTACCTAGATACATTGACAGAGTCAAGAGAACAGAATTCTCCTGGTGTTTTTAAATCTATTCCATATTTATTTTGGTATGCAGTGCATACTCTTGACAACTTAAAGTAACAAACCATGTTTGTAGGCCAAGGTTCTTTAGCATACAACATACATTAGCGTGCCACCGGAACCAGTGTTCTTTTTTGTACCACGCATTGTTGCCAAGAGATTTGTGATTTTTAACTGCAAAACTTAATTTTTGTCTTTTATTTTGGGAAGCATTTGGGTAGCGGGCATGTTAAAAAAATTAGAGCCTGTTTTTAATGTGTGTGCAACACCACAACATAAGGTTGCTAGGTGACTTTCGAACAGCAGGTGGAAAATGTATTTGACATTTTGTATGAATCTGGGGTCTTCAGAATACATTCATAAAGAGCAATATTCTGATGCACTAATTTGTATGGGCCTTTCATCATATCTTCCTCCTTTTCCTGTAAGAATGAGTAGTGGCAAAGAATGTGCTTCTACACTTTTTGTTGTTAGTGAATCTTGAATTATTTGGGTGGTTTCTCTTAAGTTTTCCTCTATATTTATATCGTTATAGTATTCATTGTTGTCTTTCAGATGTCGTAGGACTTGGTGGTACACCATCAACTAGTACAATCAAAAATTGATCTTTTGGTTGTTGTACTCCTAGAGTTTCTACATTTTCTTTAAGATCTAATGGCAAATATACTACTTTGCCATGGATGCCCTTTAGTAACTCAGATGGAGGTAATTTGGCTGTTTTTGGTTGAAGGTGTTTTATAGGGTTGTAATGTTTGGCTCATTATGCTCCATACAAGTTAAGTTGTTTAAGAGTTTTTGGAAGTAGGAATATTTAGAAGCTATTAGTGATAGATAGCATGTGACAGCATTTGATTATTGTCAAGCTTTGTGTTGCAGTACTTGCACACTATTGAGGAATCCGTTATTTTGTATTTATTTTCTGATGTTAGATATAAAGCTAATTGGAACCAATGGAATCCCTCATTGTCCTCTATAATGTAGGCCACATTGCCTATTGTATTGCTCTTTTTATATTAAAAGTACTGTGACAACAGCCATATACTGTGTCTGGTATTTCATCAGATGTGTTTTGGAACTTAGATATTTTTTTTTTAATTGTGTTTGTTAAGAGGTTGGTGTTTGTGAGGGTTTCAGTAACGTTTTCCTAAATTACTGTTTCAAAGTATTTACTTTGGATGTGCTCTATTTATTGAAGGAGTTCTTTGACTGTTCCATGTAGGAGAATGTTATTTATATTTTGCTGTTCTAGAGCAGGACCTTTTGCATAGTATAGTATAGTATAAGCACAATATTCCAAATAGCCGAGTGGTGTGTTGCTAACATTTTGATGTGGTGAAAGGTGCTTTTGCTAGCAGTCCCTAAAATGTAGGCAAATGAATGTCCTCAAAGTCCAGTGTTGCAGCACACTGGACAAGAGTCCGTGGTTTATAAAGTTTTCATTTTACTTTTGTCTGTTTATTTATTTATTTTTTCATTTGTTACACATCCAGACCCAGCAGTATCACTGCATGGTTACAGACATCTTAGAGATTGGTGATACATAATACACACAACTATTGGTAATACATAATATACACAAAACATTGATACTACATAAACACTGTGAATCATTACAATTGAATGATAGAAAAGCGATGTGCTAGTATTGGTTAAACAACCACATTTTTGTTGTTTTCACATATTGATTGAGGAATTTTTGTAAAGATTTAAATGATTATTGGCGTACATTACACCTTGAGCTGAATGTCCATTTGTACACTGGACAGTGTGTTTGGGTGAAAATAACATTTGGTTGAAATTTTGTTGGGGGCGTTTTTTTCTATACGGGTTTCTTTTGCCATAATAGCTTCTCTACTATTTTGTACCCCTGGCCATCACTGTATATTGCAATAGTTTTTTTGTTTGTTCTTGTTCATAAGCCGCTTCATTGAAATATGATTTTGTGCTGCTTGTGTGAATACATTCACCTTCACAGAAGTTTGAAAAGGTATCTATTTTGACATTGTGCATGTTTAGAAATACTGATTGTAATTTATTGATTAATTTAGTTAGTGGTTTCATTTGTTTTAAAATCAATACAAACAATGTTCTCTTTAGTAGAAATGCGCTGTAAATAAGAGCTTGAAGGATTCATCTCCTTTTGTAGTTTTCAAGGGTAGATCATAACTTTTCAGCAGTTTTTATAAGATTGTAAATAACTTTATGATGGAATTTTTTTCTAACATTACATTTTTTGATTGGTTTACAGTGGCTACTTAAACAGTGGTAGATATACTGTTAGGTTCATTAGAAGGTCTGATTTTTTTGTCGTGGTTGGTTTAGTTTTGTTGAGTGAGGTTACTAGCTTTTTAGTTTTAATGTTTTCTATACATTGTTTTAGAGGTGGACGACTACATGGCTTGCTTTTATCCTGTGTCTGTTGGGAAAAAAGAAAGTTTGGTTTGGAATTTGTGGAATGTATATGAATGTATGGTGCATTGTGTAATGGCATAGTAGTTGTGCTTGGGAAGGTTGGAAGATAAAGAGTCTGTAGAGGTGTGATGGTCTTGGGTTAGTGAGGAAGTGAGTCGTGGTATGATTGAATAAGTAGAAACATTGTGAGGAAAAGAGTGGGTGTTGTAACAGTGGTGTTCAGATAGGAATAGAAAGGGTGTGAATGGTTCAATAGAATGAGTTAGAGTGAAATAAATGTTGATTGGAAAAGAATAATCTGGAAATCTCTTGTTACAATTACAGAAATATAAATGGCATATTAATGTACTCACTTTGTAGGATATGAAGGGTATTCTTTTTTTGGGAGCTGGCTTCGGCAATCTTCTTCTTTCCTGTAATTGTAAAAAAAAGTAGTGGATATATGTGGTAATGGTGAAGTACTTTTAGCAAGCCAGGTTGTTATTAATGAAGGTAGGAGGAGTTCTTGGGAACGATAGTTCATCAAGTTGTGTTATGGATGGTGTACAAAGGTGTGTTAACTATGTTGTTAGAAGAAGCGGAGTGTAAGTAGTTGTATTTTGGACCTTGGAAGGAACATGGCAAACATGAGTGTGAGGAAAAATGCAGATGCAGGTTATTTTTGTGCTGCTGGTTTTAACAAAAGAAGTGCTCTTTTTGTAGTATAATGCATTTAAATTGTGTTGCAGTGTTTTTAAAGAATACAGAAACTGTGGCCTAGTGGTAATGCAATGGTGGATTGATGTTGTTTGGTGTGTTATAGTAGACATTGGGAAAGAATAGTACTTTATATGTAAGGTGAAGTGTTTTATATAGATACTGTGGTGTTATACAGATATGTGTGAGCAGATGAAAAATGGTGGTAGCGTAAGGGATTTAATGAGTGAGGTTGGAAAGTGAGATGTATTTTGAAACAAAAATGGAAAATGCTGACAGTTTAAACATTTTTGTTTTCGGAGTATTTTCATGAAAGTTAAGAAATGCATATATGCATTTATAGGAACTCTGTGTGCAACATTTTTAAAAAGAAAATAAAAGCAGATTGAAACTAGTTGTAGCACTTGGTGTTTGTACGTTCAATATGTTGGCACTAAATGCATACTTGCCAACATAATCCATTCCAATTTCTAGGTGCTTATTTATTTATTTTAAAATTTGTTTATTGGCATTTTCAATAACATCGGTTACATATTTCCATGTTGTGCCTTATTCTTGTACAAGTAAAATACATTTTAATTTTAACCTTAGCAAACAGTAACAACTGTCTCCTTACAGTGTTCACGTGATTCAGCTTCTCTCGTCCCTGGGGGGTAGGGGAGTTCGGGAGGGGGCAATCAGGTTGTTCGCAGGGTGTGGGGGGATGCTTCCCAGAGGCCCGTAGCGTCTCTCATTAGCTCTCATCGGGTCTCCCTGTATGGCTTGCAGGTATGTTTGTTCCAAGCCGTTAGCTCAGGGGGGCTTGTCGTCGAAGGGGAGAAACATATGTCTAGTGAGTTCTTTCCATGCTTCCAAGGCTCTGCTGGACTCATCGGTTGATCTGGCCACACTTTCTTCCCAGGCCTTGGTCTCAGCCAGGAGCCATTGTTCCGTTTCTCCATGCCATGCTTTATATTGTGGTCCGGCTGTTTTTTTCCAGGACATGGCTATGGTTCGTTTGGTTAATATGCACGTTATGTCCATAAGTCTGACTATGTGCTTTATCTTGGCTAATCTGGGGTAGGTTCCTAGCAAGCACTCCTCCGGTGTCCATTTGTATTTGGTCATACCTGCTTTCTCACATGTCTGTTTCACCTTTTCCCAAAGTGTCTTCCTTTTGGGGCATTCCCACATCATGTGGATTAGGTCTGCTTCCTCCTTATTGCACCAGGTGCAGTTTGACTGCATTTGCTTGCTAAATTTGGCTATCCGTTTCAGGGTTAGGTAGGTTCGGTGCAGCACATTCATCTGTATTTGCCTGAACCGGTGGTTTCTCGACACCTCCTTGGGGAATGTAAGCGCCCTGTTCCACACCCCCTCTGTCATTTCCCTGCCTATATCTATTTCCCATTTCCTTTTCATGTCCATGCTTCGGGGGTTAGGTGTATCGCTCAGTTGCCTATATATTTGGGATATTGGTCTGCAGCCCTCCCCCATGTTGTATAGCAGCGTTAATAGTGGGTCAGTGTCCGGTTCTTCAGGCCATGTGTCCCATTTGCTTCGTGCCATGGCGCGGATCTTCTGGTACCAGAGGAAATTTCACGGGTGTATGCCCTCTCTGTCCCGCAGCGTGACAAATTCCTTGAAGGTACCTTCCTCGTATAAATCTCCCCAAGTGTAGACCCCTTCCCTTTCCCATGATCTGATTTGTTTCAGGTCTGTGGCCGCTGTGTATAGGTCTGCAATCAGTGGGATCTCTGGTGAGTAGGCCCTCTGCACATGGGCGAGTGTCCTCGCTCTGCGCCAGACGTCCCTCCCGAGGGTGACTATGTGAGGTGTTTCTCCCAGCAACTTCGATGGTGCCCAGACCAGTTCTTTCAGGTGGTGAGGGAGGCTCATAGTCTGTAGTAGGGGGTTTTCATTGGTAGGTTCGTCTGAGAGCCATTTAGTTATAAAGCTGAGTTGGGCTGCTAGGTAATATTTTTCTAAGTTAGGGAGCTGAATGCCGCCCCTGGCGTATGCCAGGGTTAGTGTCGACAGTGCTATTTTGTGCCTATTTTCTCCTCATATGAACTCCTTTATCAGCGACTCCAGTAGTCGGAAGAAGGGTTTTTTGATATAATAGTGTACATTTTGGAACCCATACAGGAATCGCGGTAAAACAATCATCTTAACTATGGAGGACCTTCCCATCATCGACAGGGGAAGTCGCAACCAGAAGTTCATGGACCTGCGTAGGGTCGGGAGTGCTGCCTTTGTGTTGTGTTCATGCATCAGTGTGGGGGTGTGCATTATCTGGATTCCTAGGTATCTGAATTTGGTGGTTTGCCATTTTATCCCTACATTCGGAAGTGCCTCCGTCTCAATGTGTTTTAGGGCCACCAGGGGGAACATGCAGGACTTCGACTTATTGAATTGGATCCCAGATACTCTGGAGTAGTTGTCCAGGACTACCAGCATGACGGGTACGTTGAGGTGTGGGTCTCTAACATATATAAGGACATCATCCGCGTAAAGCGAAATGATGTGGTCTACCCCTCCTAGTCTTATGCTAGCGTCAAAAAACTGCTTCCTAAAATAGATCGCTATGGGTTCCAGCCCCAATATGTACAGCATTGGGGATAGCGGACAGCCCTGCCTGGTCCCTCTTTGTATGTCCCAGGCTTCTGATATGTGTTTCCCGGACTTCACTCTAGCTCTTGGTCCGGTGTACAATATCTGAACCCATCTAATGAACCCGGGTCCGAAGCCGAATTCTCTAAGTACTGCCACCAGCCACTCCCAATAGATGGAGTCGAACGCCTTTATGGCATCTAGGGACATTAGTGCATATAAGCTCCTGTCTTCATTAGTTTGGGCCATGATGTGTTGTAGTCTGCGCAGGTTTATTGATGTGTTTTGGCCCGGTATAAAGCCGCACTGGTCGCTGTGTATTATGTCCCCTATTATTCTGGACAGTCGCTTGGCTAGTATTGTTGTTAAAATTTTCGCATCATAATTTAGCATTGCTAGCGGGTGGTAGGAATCGCACAGATCTGCCGGTTTGCCTGGTTTAAGGACCGGGACCACCAGTGTTTCCCTCATGCTTTTGGGCAGCACTCCCCTCTCATATGCCTCTTGGTACACCTCATGTAACAGAGGTGTGAGGGAGGGTTCATATGCTTTGTAGAACTCCGAGGGCAGGCCGTCAGTGCCAGGCGCCTTGCACGTTGCCAGGGACCGGATAGCTTCTGTTATATCGTCAAGCGTGATTTCAGCATCTAATATCAGAGCTTGTTTGGGTGGTATCTTATGGAGTCCTATCTCATCAAGGGTGTCTGTAATCTGTTCTGGAGGGGCCTGTTCCTCATGTGAGTAGAGTTGTGTGTAGAAACGTTTAAAGGTGTCGTTTATGTTCTGCTGCGTGTGATGTGTGTTCCCTTCCTCATCTCGCAGTGTGGTGGTAGGGTGTCTAGGGTGTTCCCTTCTGCATAGCCAGGCCAACAGCCTGCCCAGTCTGTCTGCCTCTGTGTGTGCCCTGTTCGTTTTGGCCGCGTGGTCGAGCTTTTCCAGCCTATTCCACGCTGAATCATTTTCTCCCCTGAGTTTCCGAAGTTCCGTTTCCCTGTTCTGGTCACCTATGGGGGCTGCCTCTAACCTTTCTATCTTCTTTTCCAGCTGGTCTAATTCTTTCCTGAGCTGTCTCCTGATTCCCCCGGCCTTTGCAATGATTTCCCCCCTCATCACCGTTTTCAGGGCGTCCCATACCGTGCTGCTGTGTTCCACACTTCCTGCATTGTTTTCTATGTAGCTATCTATGGAGTCTTGTAGCTCCTCCCTAAAGTCTGGGTCTTTCAGTGCTTCTGCTGGCATTTTCCACATGGGGATCGGGGGTCTGTGGCCATTGTGGTTCCATGTCACCAAGAGTTGGGAGTGGTCAGATATGGTTCTTCCGAAATACTGCGCTCCTTCGACCTGGGGTAGGTGTTTTCTGCCTATGAGGATGTGGTCCAATCTCGTGTATAGTTTGTGCGGGGATGAGTAGTATGAGTATCCTCTCTGTGTTGGGTGTGTTTCACGCCACACATCTGCCAGGTCCAGCCTATCTATCATTGCAGTCAGGGCCATTGTCGCTGCTGATGGACCCTTCGGATGGGGGATGGATCTGTCTATTGCCGGATCGCATACACAGTTGAGGTCACCCCCCCAGAGGAGCAGACTATCTCTGTATTGCACGATTTTGGGGTATAGTGAGTCCAGGTGGGCCGGTATATTGCTGTTGGGAAAATAGGAGTTCATTATGCATATTTCTGTCTGCTCTATGTGCCCCCATAGTATCACGAATCTACCCTCCGGGTCAACCTCTGATTTTCTCAGGCGGAAAGGGAGCTGTGGGTGTATCCAGGTGTACACTCCCCTGGCATATTTGGAGTATGCAGTGCCAAAACCCTCCCCCCCCCCAGTGTGTTTGGAGTTTGGCCAGTGAGTCAGTCGTGCAGTGGGTCTGCTGTAGTAATGCTATCATCACCCCTTTTCTATGCAGGTAGGTCTTAATTCTGTTTCTGCGAATTAATGTCCCCAAACCTCGCACATTCCATGTCAATATTTTAATTGCTGTTGTGGACATGGTGGTTCAAAGTGGGCATAGTGTCTGTTCTGCTCTTCTCTTTTTGGTGTCCGTGTGCATGGTACTAGCGTTAGTAGCCCCTTCCCTGTGTGGGACAAGATGCAAGTTTCCTCCTCCCTCAGTTCAGACCCTCTCCCCCTTCTTTTCATTCTTGGAGACTTACCAACAGTAGTAACTTCCATTCTTTTGAATGGGAACAGCAAACCGTGTAACTTTGAACTGCCCCCAGCAGTTGCTTCCAACTTGCAACGCTCGGGGGGTCCCGAGCCTTCCAGGCCACTCCTGGCCTTCCGGATCAGGATGCGTGTAGGTAGATTGCCTACACAGTTTCCGTGGGGGTGGGTCGTTTTTCCGTGCTCGTGTAATCCTTCGAGTTCCCGTCCGATTCGGCAATCAACTTAGTAGTGTTCCGCTGGGATCTCATTGTCTGCTTTGGTGGCCTTGCATGGGGGGGCCTCACCTTTCTTATTATAACGGTGGGTGGGTTGTCATCCCATATCCGATTTTGGTAGATCATCTTTGCCATCGGCCAGGTTGTTATGTTACAGCCATAGATTTGCTGCAGCTGGAGTCTCTAGGAATGTCGCTCTTCCTTTGTAGAGGACCTTGAGGCGTGACGGGTAGAGCAACATATACTTTAGGTTGTGTTTCCGTAATTGCGCTTTTATTGGGATGAAGGAGTTCCTTGCTCGTTGCACAGTGGGTGTGTAGTCCGGATATATGACTATCGTTGAGTCTTTCCGTTTGATTTCTCCTCCTTCTCTTGAATATCGTAATATGGTTTCACGGTCGCGGAAATTCAGAATTTTAGCTATAATTGGTCGTGGGTGTGAGCCTGGCGGTGGGCGTTTTTGAAGGGATCTGTGGGCTCTTTGCACTGAGAACCCCTGGGAGAGCTTCCCTGGGCCTATCTCCTGCAGCAGCAGCGTCTCGACGAAGTCGGTCAGGTCTGGGCCCTCCATTTCCTCGGGAACCCCTAGTATGCGAATATTATTTCGGCGGGCTCGGCCCTCGGCATCTTCGGAGCGCGCCTCCAGCCTTGCCACCTTCTGCTCAAGTTCCTGGACTTTCGTTTTCAATTCTTAGGTGTCCTCCACAGTGTCTTGTAATGTATTTTCCGCCGCCGTGACCCTCTCAGTGAGGTTACGGGCATCCTGACGCATGAGCTGTATGTCCGATTTCACCTCCTCTATCTTCCCCTCCACCGATGTGCGGAGGGCAGATATTGCCTGTAGGACCTGCGCATGTTTGAGGTCTTCTTCCTTCTGGGAGGGTTCCCCCGAGGTTTCCTGGTCCTGTTGCGGTTGTCTCTGGGGTTTCGCCGTCGTGAATGAGTCCATTGTGACCAGTTTCAGTTTGCTCTTGGGGGGTGACATCTCCCTCCCAGGGTCCCTCCTATGTCCTGTTCCAGATCTTGACCCGCAGGTTGTGTGGCCCTGGCTTACTGCCTTCAGGTAGTGCTGTGGTTCCGGTGCTAATTGATGGGACCCTTGGGCGGGGCTCCGTGTCCAGCCAGTGTCTAGCAGCCCCAATAGTTATATGGGCCTTCTTGCCTCACTGTCCTGCTTGTCGATTTGTGGCTCAGGCTGGTCCTCCTGCTTGCTTTGGCCTGATCCTGGCTTCGTTGGGGCTTGTTCCGGTGGGGCGTATCCCTGTGGCAGTTTCGTCAGGCAGTGGTGATTGCCCCGTATCAGTCTTGCTGCTGCCTTCATCCCGGGGGGGGCATTAACCTGCCAATTGGGCCCAGTGTGTGGTTGAGGGTGCCCCTGGCTTCCGATAGTTGGCGGACCTCAGCCGCTTTCAGTGCAGTCTCCCTGGGGGTACGTTGATCGCTCTTGTGCCTGCCCCCCAGCGGCCTGGTTGATGCGGTTGCCGTGGTGCCAGACGGGCTGTAGTTATTGATGTGGGCCCCCCGCGTTATCCAGCCGTCCGGGGGCCCAGATTAGGTTGGCCTTCCTCTCGCTCCCAGGTGTTGGGAGGTCATACAGGGCGAGGTCGGGTGCCCCCGCAAGGGGTGTTTTTGAGGGGTCTTCGCCCCATGCGCTGCATCATGCTGGGGCCCGTCACCTCCCGCTGTGTGCCCTGTGGCTCCCCTCAGTTGTGGTCCTGCCCGGCCTCACCTGCGTTCGAGCGGGTCAGCGTCGCAGGCACAGCTCCATGTCCCCTGTTTCACCGTCCCGTCGGGCGAGTCTTCGTCACGCCGCGCCCGCGCCCGCGCACCGGTTCTTCCTCGATGCGCTGCGGCCGCAGCAGTCCTCAACCCCGGTTCTCCTCTCTCGGTCTTCTTCTCGCGTGGGCCAGGATGCGGTCGACGGAGCAGTCGGCAGGTTCGTCAGTAGCAGCGTCCTCAGCTGCTGCGGTCTGCGGAGTGGCACGGTGTCGAGGCCGTTTCAGTTCTGCTTTGTGGCGGGCGCCGCCTTCTTGCGAATCGGAGGGGCTCGACTTCTGGCTTCCCGTTTTCAGGCTTCTGATCTCCGATTCAGCCCAAGGTCGCTGTCGAGTGTCGGCAGTCGGTTCCCCTGCGCTGTTACTCCTTTGTCTCGTGTTGCAGACTAAACCTCAGCGGCATTTATCCATTTAAGGAAGGATCACGGACGGAGCTCTATGGAAGCCTGTCCTCACTGCATGCATGCTGGCCACGCCCCATTTCTAGGTGGTTATGTAGTCCTAGTTTTTTTTGTTTGTGTTCTGGGACAGCACTGATTAAGCAACTACAGATTGGAATGGGTTATTTTTGCAAGTATGCATGAACTGCAAACATATTACACTTCCACATACCAAGCACCACATTTAGGAAAAAGGTTACACACAGTGCTGCGATAAATGCATGTATGCATTTTTTAACTTTCATGAAAATGCTCCTAAAAAACATTTTTAAATGCTCAGCATTTTATATTTTTCATTCAATATAAATGTCACACTTTCAAATATTACATTCCAGTCCTGTTTTTTTCTTTGCATTGTGGGACTTGTAGTATGAGTTGTATAATGGGAAAAGTTGAATTACAAGTCACAGAATGCAAAGAAAAAAATGAACACTTGATAAGCACCTACAGATTGGAATGGGTCATGTTGGCAGGTATGCATATACTGCTAACATATTAAACTTGCACACACCTAGTGCCACTTAAAATGTTGTAAACATGTTTTGCAAAAACAAAGAGGTGATGGCTGGAAAGTTTAAAATTAATCATAAACTCTGGCATTGCTCTGAGCAACCCTCCAGACCATCGTTCCTTGCATGCCAAGCCAATAAAGAAGGGGAAAAACCATATGCAAATCAGGCTTGGTGACAACGCAACAGGGCAGTCCAGCCCGAACTGCTAGGTCACATCCCTTCTGCACGAGACCACAAGCATCCCCACACATGTCTCGGCCTTGTTGGGCCTCATCAGTGAGGAGTAGTTTGGGTCTCTAGGCCCAGCAGGCATGGGACCCACCTCTGGGCATACCCATCCCATTTGGTGTAGCAAAGCAAAAACAAGGAGGTGATGGCTGGAAAGTTTATAATGCATCTTAAACTCTAGCATTGCTCTGGGCAACCCTCCAGGCCATCATTCTTTGCCTGCTAAGTCTTTAAAGGTGGCAATACCTGACTGATTTGCATATGGTTGGATCCCTTTTTCAATGACGCAGGCAGGCTAAAAAACAGTAGTGTGGAAGGTTGCCCAGAGCAATGCCAGTGGTTTGGGATTGATTGAAAACCTTCCAACCATCACTTTTTTGGTTTCACTTTGTCTACCTATGTGAGAAAATGTATGCCCAGATGTGAATCCCCTGCTCCCTGTGCCATAGGAAACCAAGCTGCACATCACTGAGGATATGATATGATAGTTTATTTATATAGTGCCTATACACAGTGTGTTTCAAAGCGCTTCAAGGCAAGGGAGGGAACAAGGGAAAAAACAATGACATTCTTACAGGCCATGAACAGTAAGAATGTGAAATTAACGATCGTACTCGGCCTGCCGACATTTCAGATAGTGCAAGAGCTAAAACATAGATAAGGAACGGAGGGGGAGAGTGGGAAGGAAATGGAAACAGACAGTCGACTACCGTACTAGGCCTGACAACATTTCTGGTAGAGCCGGAAAAAAACAAGAGGTGAGGGAGAGGGGTGTAGAAAGGTAGAGGAGGAACAAAACAAGCGACTATTATATTAGGCCTGACGACATTTCAGATAGTGCTGGAGGGGGTTTGGGGAGGAAAAAACCAGTAAGGGGAGGGAGGAGGAGACAGACCAGGTTGCTATCATACTAGGTCCAGGGACAATTCTGATAGAGGAGGCCTAACAAGACCGAAACATGCCTGGGGTTGCTTGTGTTTCCTTGCAGAGGGGACCTAGCCCAGCAGTTTGGGGAGGGCTGCTCCCATTGGTGGCATTACCTGACTGATTTGCATATGGCTGGACCCCTTTTGTAATCGCACATTGGGATAAAGAAACAATGGTGTGGATGGTTGCCGGGCGCAATGCCAGTCCATCAATCAATGTTTTGGTTTCAGTACAAATGTTTTGGATCTAAATTTTCTTCCTGTTCCAAAAAAGTTACACACACTGCTGCTATAAATGGACATATCAATCTTTAATCTTCATCAATTTGCTCCTAAAAAGAAACATTTTTAAATGCACAGCATTGTAAGTATGTGTTGCTTGATGTGAGCAGGTGCTCGATGCTGCAATGCATGAATTCTGCTGGAGTCAATAAAAAAGAGAATATACTTATTGAGAAGTGTATTACAACATAAGTAGCAGGAACCCTCTCTCTCTCTCTCTCTCTCTAGATGAATCCTCACCAAACTTTGCAAACAAAGTATATAGCCCACTCTAATTTTTTTTGCAAAGTTTGTTGAGGTTTGGTCCAGGGGGGGCAAAGTTATAGGGGGGTCCCAAAACTTATTTTTTTCCTATAGACTGAATGTGGAAAAATCTTTGCTCATGCCTACATCCCAAACAGCTGGATGGATTTTCGCCAGATTTGCAGCAGGAGCAGCAGCTTGGTCCAAAAAGTGTGCTTTTGTAAATTTGGTGAAAATCCGTCAGGTAGTTTTTTATAAAACAATCAAAAAGTAGGTCCGCAGACAGGAAACTGATTGGCTAATCGGCTTGCATCATGTCTGCGGACATGTAACGTGTTTGCTGATTGGATGGTGAAGAGTGCGAAGTGCGTCAGATTGTTCCAGATTGTTCCAATGCACCCACCATCTTGGATACGCGGACAGCGCAGTGACAAATGGGGGAGAAATACAACTTTGGCAAGTGTGTTGGTGTGTTAGAGTGTTTGGGGAGGGTGGGGGAGTAAGAGATGGGTCAAATGCTGTATTTATTTAGGTTGCAGGCACCCCCCGTTGTGTTCGTCTTGTCCGCGGACACCCGCGCTATCCGGGATGTCCGTAATTAGTCAAAATGGGGGTGTCCTAAGGACTCTATACCTGCCCGTGCTGTTCTTAGAACTCATTCTTTGTCTGGGATGTCCGTAATTAACCACAATGGAGGTGTTCTATGGACACTATTCCTGTCCATACTGTCCACAGGCAAGTTGAAATGGTTCTACAAACATGCACAGTGTCCAGGATGTCCGTAATTATCTAAAATGGGGGTGTCCTAAGGACACTATATCTTTCCGTGCTGTACGCAAGCAAAATGAAACTGTTCTTAGAACACATTCGGTGTCCGGGATGTCCGTAATTAACCAAAATGGTGGTTTCATAAGGACAGTTTTCCCGTCTGTACTGTCTGCAAGCAACTTGAAACTGTTCTAAGAACACGCGTGGTGTCCGGGATGTCCATAATTATCCAAAATGCGGGTGTCCTAAGGACTCTATACCTGTCTGTGCTGTTCTTAGAACACATTCTGTGTCTGGGATGTCCATAATTAACCCCAATGGAGGTGTTCTAAGGACGCTATTCCTGTCCGTACTGTCCGCAGGCAAGTTGAAACTGTTCTAAGAACACGCACAGTGTCCAGGATGTCCGTAATTATCTAAAATGGGGGTGTCCTAAGGACACTATATCTTTCCGTGCTGTACGCAAGCCAAATGAAACAGTTCTTAGAACACATTCGGTGTCCGGGATGTCTGTGATTAACCAAAATGGTGGTGTCATAAAGACAGTATTCCCGTCCGTACTGTCTGCAGGCAAGTTGAAACTGTTCTAAGAACACGCGCGGTGTCCAGGATGTCCGTAATTATCCAAAATGGGGGTGTCCTAAGGACACTATACCTGTCTGTACTGTCTGCAGGCAAGTTGAAACTGTTCTAAGAACACACACGGTGTCCGGGATGTCCTTAATTTAACAAAATGGAGGTGTCCTAAGGACCCTATACCTGTCTGTGCTGTACGCAAGCAAAATAAAACAGTTCTTAGAACACGTGAGGTGTCCGCAGACATAAAAAATGCCCATATGGCATAGTTAAAATGTTTGATTCTACGGGTGTGATCTATGGGAGTGATATGCTGCGGTGGTTGTGGCCAGGGTCTAGAGTCTTGGGTGCATGGCTAAAGACTGTAGGCCATAGGCCATGCACCCAGGACTGAATGTTGTCACGTGGGTATGTTTGAAAGCCAACAACTGTACACAGTGCTCCATTAACTAGTCCTTGCTCCACGTCAAGGTTACATTTAAGCATTACTCTACAGTTTTAGGATAATTTTAATATTTTCTCCAAACCAGCTGTGTTGGAGATCGAATTTTCTAAGGTATTTAGTCTTGTTGTGGCTTGTTGACACATGGGTAGTGTCATAACATGTACGTCCAGTTTGTCTGTGGAGCAAATTTCAATTATTGGTTGCATTTCTTTTTTCAACATTGTTTCATTGAATTTGGAACAGCTTGCAAGAGTTGGCATTAAGGACATTGACATTTTTGTGTGCTAATTGTTCCATGACATCAGTAGCACATGAGTTATGGCCACAAAGTGCATGGATGTGCAGGGTTTTTAATATTGCTTGTGCTTCTTGAGATAGTACACCAACTCTAGTACTTTTTTAAAATGTTGGCGTAAGTGAGGTCTGCAGATTGGCGCATGTTTTCTGTTAATTCTCTGTATTGGACATGTTGCCAAAGGTTGACATTTCCTATGCTGCCAATAGTTTTACGGCAGAGTTTGTGTCCTAAGGTTTTAAAAATATGTTCACCTTTCACTGGTGTCAATTGAAGAAGATCTCCGAAAACCATAATGTGTTTTCCTCCAAAGAGCTCATCGTAGTTTGTTTTAAGTACTTCTTGTAATCTGAGGTGAATCAAAGCCAACATTAGGTCGGAGACCATGCTCACTTCATCTATTAGTAGCATTTTCATTTGTTTTAACACTCTGCGTAGTTCCATTGCAGCTTCTGTAGAAAGTTTTCAATATTCTAATTTGTTTTGGTGTTCTACTGGAAGGAGTAGTAATCGGTGTAAAGTGACACAGCCTATGTTGTAGGCAGCTAAACCTGTGGGGGCAGTTACAACAGCTGACAGTTTGTTGTTTGTCAATTGTTGAAGGAACTTACTGATGATTTTGATTGAGAATGTTTTGCCTGAACCAGCTTCACCACTGACGTATAGTAGTATAGGTTTGTAATTTAGGCAGGTACATTCTTTATTTTCATGTTGTACACCATGTGCAATTTGTTTTGTTACTTCTTGAAAAATGTGACGCTGCTCTTTGTTCAATTTTGATTGTGGTACAGTTAAGTCTTCAGTGTCTTTTTCATAATGACACATGGTATTTTCTACTTCTGTCCTAGATAATTCTGCCTCATTTGCTATTAGTGACTGTCCCAGTGGTTCTTGGCTTCCTGTTACAGAAGGTTGACTACTTTTGGGAGTGTCCTTATCTAGTTGGGCCTGGAGTTCTTCTTTGTGTTGCTGTTCATTGTGCAACATTGTTTTGTACTGTGTAAAGTTTAAATCTGTTATAGTGCTTTCATTTGCTTTAAAAGCGTCTTCATAGGAGTCATAGTTTTCTAGTATCTCTTCTTCTTTTATCCATGGTTTAAAAAGTTGTAGCAAGGACATGTAATATAGTTCTTTATGTTGAGGAGTTTTTAAATACAATTTGATATAATTAATTAAGCTTGGTTTGGTAAGTTGCACTGAGCTGCCTTCACAATTTGAAACTCTATATCTATCTTTTTTTCATCGGGTTTATATTATGTTTGTATGTGAAGTTTTGGGCTATGTGGTATAGACAGATGATTTCCAATGTGGTACTCCTGTTTGGCTAGTATGTGTCTAGTAAATTGTTTTTCACAATGTCTTGGCTGTTGGGAACATTTTTGGCTATTGTTTCTATGTCGTTGTATGATTTGAGAACTCTTTTCCTAGATTTAGCAGGACCAAAATCCAGAAAAGCTGCTGGGGGACTCACTAGGTTTGGGAAATTAGCCTTATAGGAAAATTCTCCCTAACATAGATAATGTGGCTGCTATGAAGCTGCAGATCATTTAACCGGTACTGCTTTGTATGGAAAATCTGAAAATATAGTATGGCTAAGGGCCTCATTACACGGAAGGCGGTAATGGTTAACGGCCACCGTTAATGGTAACGGTGACCGTTAACCATTACCGCCTTACTATGAGGTCCCTTAGCGGGTTGGTGCTTTAACGCCTGCCTTTTGCAGGCGGTAAAAACCAACCCGCTAAGGGACCTCGGAGCTAATTACGGCACCGCAAAATTGCGGTGCCGTAATTAGCGCCTTCCCCATTCCCATAGAGCCCTATGGGGCAGAAATGGGAATGGGGAAGGGCAATGGCGGAAGGGGGATTTACCGCCCCACCAACCTTGGAATGGGGCGGTAAATCCCCTTTCCGCCAAGGCGGTGCCGGTAATTTACCGGCATGGTCCAGGGTGCTAATAGCACCCTGGATCACCGCCTTCCGTGTAATGAGGCCCTTAGCCATACTATATTTTCAGATTTTCCATACAAAGCAGTACCGGTTAAATGATCTGCAGCTTCATAGCAGCCACATTATCTATGTTAGGGAGAATTTTCCTATAAGGCTAATTTCCCAAACCTAGTGAGTCCCCCAGCAGCTTTTCTGGATTTTTGGCGTTTGTTTTTTCTCCTGCTAAGAGTGAGACTCTTTTCCTCCCACTCTTAGGCATGATGTGAGGTATGTCTTTGACTCTTTGCGTGCTTATGTGTCATGATGCCTACCCCCGGAGCACCAGGACAGGCCCAGCACCCCCGGGAGCAGGCATCATGCCCTCGGGTAAAAGCCCAGCGGCCCCTAATAGGGGCTCTTTGGACTTTGTCCTGGCGCCTTTGGCGCCAGGCTCATGTTGGACATCAGTCCTGGCGCCATAGGCACCAGGCTCATAAAAGAGGGTGTTTGGTGCACTTACCTGACGCATACCATGCTGCATGAAGCCTCAAGCAAATTGAGGCTTAGGAGGGACTATTTTATCAAAGGAACTATTTTACTTGGGTGGGGACCGTGGAAGAATACTTACCTGGAACTTCTCCAAGGCTATTTAAACCACGCCCGGACTGCCACACGTGCTTCACGTTGCTCTGCATCTAGCAGCTGAACGCTCACCGTGCCTGCTCCTGCATCTTGCCTCCAGCCACGCCCTCCTCGATCTTGGGATACCTGAAGGGAAGGAAGGGAAGAGAAAAGGTGAAAACCAAGAACTTAATCTAACTTCCTACCTGTGTCTGGAACCATCACGGCAGCGATCCTGAAGATAGACATTCTTTAAAAGCATCGCGCTACTTGTTGCAGCGCCGTGCATCACTCACCTGCCTTGTGGGCTCTTCACTATCCACCGCGACCTTCTGGGCATTCCGCCACATCTCTGCACCTGCAGGGGAGAAGAAGAGACAAAAGGTGAGCAGGAGGAACAAATGAGGAAAGCCTGATTTTCCGTCACAAGCACCCCGGCCCCTAAGGGGAAAAAAGAAAGACATTACTAGAGGGATTCAAAGACATTTAAAGGGATCATTTTATCACAAACTCACCTGAGTTTATCTCCGGCAATATCCCTCGAAGCATCACTTCCACTCTGCACCTGAAAATAAGGACAGATCGCAGGTTAAGAAAAGCAAACAAAGAGAAGACTCTACTCTGGAACTTTTTAAACTGCATACTTACGGCATTTCGCCTTCCGAAACCAGTGAAGTAACTGGTCAAATACGCGCCCCTGCACCAGAAACAGGATGGAGAGCTCATCCATTAAAACATTAAGGTGAACCTTGATTGGGGATTTTGGAGGTGGTCAGAGAAGAGCAAAGGGGAGGTGGGAAGCAATCACAATACTCTGCAGACAGTTATTCCCCTTTCTCCACCTACAGAAAGATTTTTCTACGGCCAGATTTGGGGGTCCAGTTCAGTCGGTGTTTCGAATCCTGCGCATCACGCTTGAAGAGGTCACAGCAATCCAGACCAGGTCAGCGCCTCTGTGGGAGCCAGGTGAGCGTTACATTATGGGCTATGGGGTTTTCTTTTTACTCCATAGGGTATCATCTATTTTTTATGTGTGTGTTACACAGCATCCTCAGTGCAGTAATACAGGGGTGTCATAGTTACCCCCAAACAGAGACTCCATACCCTGGGACTGACTACTGCCTCCCAGGGCATGCAAAGTCACCATTGACTTTACTAGTCTTAAATTGTGAACAGAACCAGCACAAACCATCATATTGTGGAAGTAATGGAAGGGGTTAATTATATTTCCCCTTGGTCTGTTTTCAAGGGGGCACTGTCCAGTCCCCCCTTGTCGAGTTTCTGGCTGGTGGCAGTGTTTACCACGCGAAATATTCCACCGGAATATTCTCTATGAGATTTTCCCATTGATTTTAAACGCACCACTTTTTGGTGCAATGTTAAAGATACCGACGGTATCTTTATTTATTTAATATTAAATCAACGGTTGGGTCTTTTTGCCAGAACTCTTTTCTAAAATGGTGTTTGTGTCCGTCTCTGTAACTCTGACCAAGGTCGAGCCCTTTGTTCCACTTTTGGGCGGGCTTCTCCAAAGAAGCCCTCCAAATGGTGCCACTCTGTCTGGGTTCCACAGGATGGGTGGGGTGGGGAATTGGCAGCCTGGACTGCGTTGCCTTAGCAACTCAAGTCACACTCTGTTCTTATTGGGCCAGTGGTGAGCCGTCCACCTCACCACTTAGCATGTTTGTGTGACAGCTAGGCTGTTGAGTGGGGGTTTTTCTGCATGAAAGCAGGGCCTTTGGGACTGGAACTTCAGAAGTTGCCACAAGACCTAAGAATCTGAAGAGGGAAGAAGCTGAGCCATCTACAACAGCGACACCACCGGTGAAGCCCTGCTGCAACTACCTCACCACTTTCCCGACGACAAGAGAAGATCTTCTGCTGGACGAGTCTTCTTCCTCTGAGCTGGTGGGACCAACCAGTTCACCCCTTTCGCCTTCCAAAGTCGTCTCTTGGTTGAATCACCCGTGCCAAGCACCCCGGCGGCTGGATAGCCAAACTTCACTACTTTGACTGCAAATAAAAGGAACGCAACTTTTACCGACGAACTCCGTGGCTGGTTTCATCCCAGTGCAGTGCAACGACTCCACGTTTCCTCCTTGACGAGATCCTCTCTTCCCCTGGTCGAAACCACAAACTACAACCACTGCCAGGAACAACTGCCACCGCTGGAGCTTCCTCTCTCTTTAAGGCACTGTGTCCTGCCTGGCCTCCCTTTCTTCGGTTTGCCCAAGGTGACCCTGAAATCCTTGGCTTTCCAACTGGGTTGGCCCCTGACCTTCTAACTTTACCTTCTTGAATCGCCCCAACCTCTTTTTGAACATTCTGCAAAGACTTTTAGTGCATTTTAAACCATGTGATCCTGGGCACATTTCGCTTTGCTCCATATAAAGTAGGCTTGGCCTATGAACTTTGGCTCTACAGTATATACTGCCGTTTTTCCCTTGCTGAGAACTCCTAAAAGTGTTGGGACCTGTTTTATTTCTATGCTCTGCCTTTTTCTCTCCCTTTAACTGAACTATTGGAGTGCCATCAGGTTACGCGCTCACATCTATTTAACAAATCGTGGTCTTTTCACTCTGACTTGTCTAACAGTTATCAAGGGAGGTGTGTATACTTTACCTGACTGTGTTTTAACTTGCTTTTGATTTAGAGTGCTAGTATATTGTCTAAAGTGTGTTTTAAATAAATAATTGTATACTTTTTATACAAAGCTCTGGTCAGTGTTTGCTCTACTGTGTTTTCAGCCCTATTTTGTATACTACTGCCCTACTCTTCTTGAGAGAAGTCTGACTGCTCAGCCACAGCTACCAGGTAAATCTGGGTGGTGCAGACTGCTACCAATTGGGTTTACTGTTTACTCCTGTAGTCTTAATCTTTTTGCAGTGTTCCCCAAGGGAACTGCACAGGATTCTGCTTAACAATCTATGAGAGAGAATTGTTATGCATGAACTGTACATTTTCTGAGATAGTGTTTTGACCGATGATAGGTCATTCCAGAGGTCTTGAAGCTCTGTTTTTTCTGCTTTTGTTAAGTAGGCTGTAACATATTGTGCAACTGCAGTGGAATTGTCTGCAATGTACTGCACATCTATGTTTGCATTCCATAAGAGGGCAATGCTTGCATTGTAATCATTGATATATTTTGATTCTTCTGTCTTTTTATGTAATGTGTTCTTAGGTGATTTACCTTTGACACTATGGCTAACTGAAGACATGAAGTTGCTCACTTCACCTGTTTCTGTAACTGGTCTACGGAAACCAAAGCGGCATTTTGTGTAATATTTCCCTTTTTCTTTGTATTTGCGACAACAATATTTGCCACATTTGTGTCTTTGAAATTGTACAATTTGTGCATGAAAATCACTATTTGTTGCTTCTGATAGAATTTCACAAGTGTCATATTTTTTGATAAACTGTAAAACAGTGGCATCACTGCCTTGACCAAATTTAGGAGCATCTTTAATCCATAAAAGCATGTGGATATGTGGTGCTCCTCTGTCTTGGTATTCTTTTCTCCAAAAGAAGTGTTGCACTTCTCCGAGGGGAGGAACAGTTTTATTACAAATAAAGTATAGTATAGCAATGAAACGATGATGGAAATATCTTAAAACATTAACAGGATCTAGAGAGCAAAGTTCTCCAGATGTTAGTATATCTATGTTTGTTTTGTTTTTGTTTGATATGCGTAGAAAATCATGTAAATCTTCCCATGCATATTCTGCACAACTTAATGTAACAAACCAAGTGGGTGGGCCAAGGTTTCTTATCATACAAAGTACATCTCCGTGACGTTGGAACCAGTACTCTTTAGTACCACTCATGTTGCTAATAGATTTGTAATGCTTGATTGTAAAACCTCATCTTTTTCTAGCACTTTTTGTATTAATTGCGTAGCTGACATATTTTGAAAGTGGGTTCCTGATTTCAATGTGTGTGCAACTCCGTAACATAGAGTTGCTAGTTCACTTTCAAAGAGTAGGTGGAATATGTATTCCATATTTTGGGCCTCATTACAACTCAGGCGGTAAGGGTTTTACGGCGGCGTAAACAGCGCCGACCCTTACCGCCTGAGTACGAGGTCCCTTAGCGCCATGGCGGACTTAACACCTGCTTTGAGCAGGTGTTAAAATCCATGGCGCTAAGGGACCATGGAGTTAATTACGCCACCGTAATTTACGGTGGCGTAATTAACGCCTTCCCCACTCCCATTATGCCCTATGGGGCAAAATGGGAATGGGGAAGGGAAAATGGGAAAATGGGGATTTACCACCCCGCCAAGGTTGGAATGGGGCGGTAAGTCCGCCTACCACCATGGCGTAAACGTAGTTTACGCCATGGTGGTAAAGTCACGGCCCAGGCGGTAACTTACCGCCTGGGTCGTAATGAGGCCCTTAGTCTAAATCTGGTATCTACAGAATACATTCGTAATGAGCGGTATTCTGATGCTGTTATCTGAATAGGTCTATCATCGTACCTTCCTCCTTTGCCAGTAGGAAAGAGTACAGGAAAAGCATGTGCTTCTATACTTTTTTCCCATATGCTGATTGGTAATCCTTTGGTTTGTCACATTTGGTACGTTTCTAGTGCATCATCTATGGTGTCATTAGAGTTTAATAGATGCATTGTATAATTGTCTAAAATATTGGATACTGTAGCAGGATCTAGAAGTTCAAATTGACCAGTTTCTGGTCACTCTTGAATTATTTCAGTTGTTTCCCTTAAGTTTTCTTCAATATTTATTTATTTGTATTATTCATCATTGTATTTTAGATATTGCAAGGCTTGTCTAACTTTATGTAAGTCTATGAGTTGTTGCCAATTTTCTTGTCTTTTGTAGGTTCACCATTTACTAAGACAATTAAAGATTGCTCTATTGGACGTTGCACTCCTAGAGTGTACACATTTTCTTTTAGATCTACTGGTAAATAAACTACTTTGCCATGAATGCCTTTCACCAATTCAGTGGGAGGTAAGTTTGCTATTTTTGGTTGAAGGCGATTTATTGCTTGAAATGGGTGCACTGTTTGAATTATGATGCTCTCATATAAATTCAATTGTTGCAGGGGTTTTGGTAGTGGGTATAATTACAAATTATTTGTGATAGCATGTGAAGGAGTTTGATTGTTGTCAAGTTTTGTAGTGCTGTAACTGCAAAGCATTAAGGGGTCAGGTATTTCGTATTTGTTTTCTGCTATAAGTTAGAAAGCTAATTCAAACCATTTGGAATCTTCATTGTTTTCTATTTTGTATGTTACATCTATAGTTTTTGTGTTACTTTTATAAAAAGTTCTGCGGCAACACACACACACACATGGTTTGGTACTTCAGTGTATGTACTTTGAAATTTTAGTATTTCTTTTTTGTATGTGTGTAGTAGAAGCTTGCCATCTGTACAATTGTTGCTAGTCTGTTGTAAAGCTAATGCTTTCACTTTCACTTCTAAAATATTTTTTCTGGATATGCTCGATTTCTTCAAGTAGGTCTTTGGCCGTAACATGTAGAAGATTGTTATTTAAATTGGCTAGTGCTAAAGCAGGACTTTTAGCATAGTACAGTTTATAGACTAAATGTTTTATAGTTGAATGATGTGTTGATATAATTTTGATATGATGGAAGGTGCTTTTGCAAATAGGTCCTGAAATGCAGGCTAATGAATGTCCTTGTAGTCCTTTGTATTTGTGCACTGGACAGGTATCCATATTTTGCAACAGTTTAATTTTGATTTTGTCTTTGCCTTTCACATACTGATTGAGGAACTGGCGTAAAGATTTGAAAGAATTTTTAGCAATGTTACACATTGACGTGCATGGCCATTTGTATACTGGAAGTTCTGTTTCAGTTGAATGGAGAGGTAATACTGGGGATATTTTTGTAAGCAGTATTTCTTGTTGCATTATGGTATTATTATGTTTTTCATAACCTCGTCCACTGCTATGTAAGGCAATTGTGTTTGTTTGGTTTTGTTTGTATGCTTCTTCATTAAAATATGGTTCTGTGCTTGTGGTGTGACTCCATTCACCTCCACAGATATTTAAGAAGTTATTTTTGTTGACATTCCGTTTATTGAGAAGTCTTTTTGTAATTTAGTAGTTAGTTTTGTTAGTGATTTCATTCTGTTTAACACTAAAATAAATAACTTTCTTTTGAGAAGGATTTCACTGTCTATCAAAGTTTCTAAGATTAATTTTCTACGGTAGGTTTTAAGGGTTGTGCATGTTTTGTCTCCTGTTTTTATTAGATTCTGAAGGACTCTGTGCGGAACATTTTTGCTAAAATACTTTTTTTGGTATGGTTACTTGCCACTATATCAAAATTTATAGGAGCAGTTTTAGCAGTAGTGGTAGCTGAATTCTTGTTAATCATTTTCTGTTTCGTTTTACATTTTGCTAGAGGAGGCAAAGTTTCTGTACTGGAAGCTTGTTTTGTTTCGCTAAATGACTGTATTAGCTGTTTTGTTTGAACTTTTTGTACAAACTCTGCTAGAGAAGGATGCTTATTTTGGACACTTTTATTTTCATTTGCTCTATTTCTGTGTTGCTTTCTGCGGACTTGCTTTTTGGTAGGCATTCTTTGGGGTCTTTTGAAAAAAAAAGAAGGTATGGGTTGAGCTGTTCTGCAATGTATGTGTGCTGTGTGCATGAGTGTCTGAGTATGATGGTAAAGATGCATGTGATGGTGTGTGATTGTGCATTGGGCAGCTACAATTAGTTGGGAATTCTATTTGTGTGTTACTATACTGCGGTTCAGATGACAGTAGAAAGAGAGCTATTGGTGAGGAGAAGCACTAATAGTAAATTAGTAAATCTAATGTACAACATTAAAACAGTTCTTTGTTTTGTAATACTGACATTCTAGGGGTTGAGTTATGTTATTTGTGTTCCAAAAAACGGGGATTTGTGTGCATTCTGCCTGCTAATCCCTATTTAATAAATGGGGATTTGTGGGCAGAATGGTTCAGAAATCTCTGTTTTTTTGGTGCACAAATTACATGAATGAACCACGCAGTGTGTTTGAGTAGCAGTAAGAATATTAAGGTAGTATTGTACTTACTCTTTTTTTGTGGAATGAGCAGGTTTCTTCGGAGATGTTGTTTGTAGTTCAGATGCTGCTGCTTTTCAGGAGAGTTCTCTTTACTGCAATTGTAAAAGAAAGAAGTTAGTAATTGTGTGTGTTTATAGCACTGATGTTAATTTAGACATTGATTTTTATGTTTTTGTAGTAGTATTCTTGTTTGATATCTGAACATAGTGTATGCATGCATTTCATTTGACTATATGCAGCCTTTATATTTTATTTTCAATATGTTAGTTCAACATGCTTTGCAAATGAGTAGAATATTAAGTGTTTGAAATTCACTTGTTTTTTTAAAGCTGTGTTGTAGATAGCAGACAGGTTTGGAAGTTACAGATGATTATAGCAGATGGGAAAAATTGCAATATGTTCATTTTATAGGTTATACAGGTCTAGTGGCATTACACTGTTTATATGCATTCATAAGAGTTGTACATGTACTCTGAATAAAATATGCATACCTGTAGTTTGTATTCATGCATGTGGATATGCATGCAGCTGTAAGTAGAAATCTTGAAGACTTGTACAGTAGTTTTTGTAGTAGGTGCTTTCCAATGATATGAGACTTGTACTCAGAGTGATCAACAGTACATTTGAAGTGCTGAACTCTGATAATGGAGTTAGATGTAGCGGCCTTTGATGTAATTGGTGGATGGTTGTGTGGAAAGGGTAGAAGGGCTGTCTAAGAGTTACGCAGACCGTGGACAGCGCGGCTCTCTGCAGACAGCGCATGCCACATCCAGGGTTTTCCAGCAAATGCAGCATGGAAACGGCACTGTAGGGATTAGCCAATCAGATGTTGAGGTTGTCAATTTGTGTTGAAAGAGGGTGTGTGTAGAGAGGATGGCAGAGGTGGAGAAAGTTAGGGTTTTGGTGCTTGGAGATATGTTTTTGCATCGTTTACAGCAGTATGCTCAATGCAGGCATATGGCAAACAATGTTGATGTTAAAGGAGTGGGGGTCTTGTGGAGCATTGTGCCTGATTGCAATGTACAGGGAATTGTACAAGTTTATGAAGATATGGTCTGGATGAACAGTCGCCATGTGGTAGTTTTGCACTATGATGCTTTCCATTTGGGCTATGTCAGTGCCCCTACTTTGTTGGCAGATTTGGAACACTTGGATCAAGCAGTAATGAACATCCTTCCAAATGCCAAATTAATTTTTTCTGGATTACTACCTAGGGCAATATGGGAATATAGTTCTGTTTTTTGTCCTCCACAAAACATTGCTAGGTGTGCAATCAACCGAGGCATGTGTGCTTTCATGCTTAGAGCTGGGATGTTATATTGTAATAATGAGAATTTTGATTCCAGTAATGCTGTTTATTTTAAAGAAGATGACATTTCCTTATCTTTTTTGGAAAATGCTATGCTGTTTTGGAATGTAAGGGTTCATTTGGAGAAGGTTATGTGAATATTTTAGTAGTAAAGTAAGAAGAAGAAAAAAAAAATACAAAATAACAGGTGTTTGTCAAGCATCTGCAAAAAAACAAAAAAACAGCTCTTTTCAGAGCCAACCTCAAAGGGGAAATGGGGCATACTATTTAAATTTACATTCACCATGCTCAGATTTTTGATATGTCCGCGGACATGGCGGTGGTCCGCGGACAGCACATATTACATACAGGGATTTTGGGGTGGAGAGGCATGCAAATGAGAATGAGCAGAACAAGGGATTGGTCTGTAAAGTTTACTGGGTGTGTTGTGTAAGGAGAGAGTTTGCCAGAAAGTCTTTTTCCTGCGAGAAGGACAGATAGCTATGGCTGTGTGTTTCAGAAAACAGATTATCTGGATTTTGGGAGACTCATGGATACATTGGTTGGAGATGCATGCAGAATGCTGTGGAGTAGCTGTAGATCTTGGATTCCCACATGTTGAAGTGCACTGGCATGGAGTGCGTGGAATGAAGTGGCTGGACTTGGTACCTCTTGTGCTACTTTGGAGACAGAGCATCATCCAGACATAATTATAATTCATTGTGGAGGGAACAGTTTAGAACATGTGTCTGGAATTTCTTTGCAATTTGCAATGAAAGAAGGACTTGGGAAGGTCATGGACATGTTTCCGAATTCCCAAGTAATTTTTTCTCGTATTGCACAGACATAAATGTGGCTGCGATCATCTTCATTTAGTCCACAAAAGGAAAAAGTGAGGCGCAATGTCAATAAGGCTGTTCATGCCTTTCTAAGAGATGTTGGCATGTCCTCTTTTCACAGTGAAAATATTTTGTTTCGTAGCGCATACATTTTTCGCAGAGATGGAGTCTATCTTACTTATGTTGGTAATCAGATTTTGATGAGAAATGTACAAAATGCTTTGCGACCTTTTTTTGAATAACAACCATCCATTTTGCAGTAGTTGTTGACTATTTCAAGTTTTTCAAACACAAAAAAACGCACCAAAAGGCTCTTTTCAAAGCCACCACTTCCTCCCAGAGAAAAGTAAAATGGTTTTGATAGGGCAGCACCCTCAAATTTTAGATGTCCGCGGACTTCTAAAAAATGCACAGGGTCCTGCTCAATTTATTTGCCACTTCTATTTTTAGACTGTGAAAGGCGGCTCTGAAAGGAGCCTTTTTTGGGGGATTTTTGTTGTTTTATATTTGTTTGGGTTTTTTACACACGGCACACTAGGAGAGGAGGGGAAAGGAGGGTAAGGAAGGGACACCAACCACAGGGATAAGAAAGGGCAGGTGGAGAGAGGAATATGTAGGGCTGGCCTTATTTAGGTAGGGGGCAGACCTTCTCATGCTCATTAACCGTAGTCTCGAAAGCACACCGAAGACTCTCCCCCCTGCAGAGTACTGCATTGCAGTACATACACAAAACTGTGACCCTCGAAAGGTAAGGGTCAACAGCATCATGGATGGCCTTTGAGGCAGCTGGAGGGATGCGCTCTCCCACAGGAGTGTCTCTTGTGGTGAGAGGAGCAGAAACGGAGGATGTGGTAGAGGAACTCAACCTACTATGTTGATAAAAAGGTACAACCTTGCAAATGGCCCCACCGTGGAACGACCTTAGCTGTCGCTTCATAGATGTTGTACCAAAGCTGTATGAACCAGGCCTCCCACGACTAAGCACCATTTTTCACTGGTTGCAGATGACCTTGTTCGCACATGCTTTTGGTACCTCACCATGAATGGTAAACAACCGCCACACCCAAGACTCATGGCGAGTGCTGGTGGTAGGGACTTCCACTACCTCATCGTCGTCATCTTCTTCATCCTCCTCCTCTACATCCTCACGCCAGTACCCCTCTTCAGGTCCTTGGGGAGGTGGTGGTGGTGGATGGGTTGGGACTGATGCTGAGACAGATGTAGCACCAGCTGGAGCAGCAAGCACTGATGCCATCAGGTCTGATGGAAAGCAGCAAGAGCAGCAAAATCTGGAAGATTAGCAGCCAAAGAAGACAATGCTCTGTCAGATAGCCAGAAGCACAATGAGGATGAGCTCTGGGGTGTGGCCTTTTATAGGGGTGCGGGTGCGCTCTCCGCGGACACCCGCACTGTCCGCAGACAGATCGAACACCCAAAAAAGGCTCAAAAAGTTCAAAAAAGTATGTAGAATGTCAGGGTCATTGTCTGGGACATGTGCTTTTTACTATAAAATACATTGGATTGTCTGAAAAAGTACTTTTAAAATGTTCAGGGACCCGGACACTGTCCGCAATTCAGGACACATGCTCAGCATGGGTGCGGTCACATGATGATGTCACCAACACGTCCGCGAAGGGAACGGGTGTCCGGAGGACACCAAATGGACAGGAACGGTTGTGCGCGTGCATGCGGGTGTTCTACAGACAGTGTTCAGGTCCTGAAAGTAATTAAAAGTACAACACAAGATAGACGGACAGTTACGGACAGGTGCAATATTCATAGGACTTATGGGTGTGGTGCGCATGTGCGTAGATTTTATATAGTTAGTACGGACAGGTATAGTGTCCTTAGGACACTTTCATTTTGGATAATTGCGGACATCCCTGACACCGTGCGTGTTCTACGAACAGTTTTATTTTGCTTGCATACATTATGGACAAGTATAGTGTCCTTAGGAAACCTCTATTTTGTTTAATTAAGGACATACCGGACACCATGTGTGTTCTTTAAACAGTTTCACCTTGCCTGCAGACATTACGGACAGGTATAGTGTCCTTAGGACACCTCCATTTTGGATAATTACGGACATTCCGGACATTGCATGTGTTCTTAGAACAGTTTCAACTTGCCTGCGGACAGTACGGACAGGAATAGTGTCCTAAGGACACCTCCATTTTGGTTAATTACGGACATCCCGGACAACGAATGTGTTCTAAGAACAGTTTTGTTTTGCTTGCGTGCAGTACGGCCAGGTATAGTGTCCTTAGGACTCCTCCATTTTGTTTAATTACGGACATCCTAGACACCGCATGTGTTCTAAGAACAGTTTCATCTTGCCTGCAGACAGTACAGACAGGTATAATGTCCTTAGGACACCCTCATTTTGGATATTTACGGACATCCAGGACACCGGTTTTGTCCACGGACATCCTTACTGCCTTTTTAAAACACATATAATATTTTTTTTATTATATACAGATGTAAAATTTATGAAAGAGAAGGGGAAGCAGAAACTGACACAACACAGGGGAATTGGGGGTTTCCAAAGGATGGATAGGAGGAGATGAAGGGATGGAAGTCTCATCATAACGTTTTTCTTGGTGGGGAGGGTTTGGGGATAGTTGACTGGGATATGGAGAGGGGGGACAGGTACATGTGGGACAATGATATTCATTTTTTTCTTTTATATGGTCCTCCACAAAATGTTTCAAAAGATTGAAATTTTCCATGAGCATGTCCATTTTTTGTTCCATGTGCTGCAGAGCATTTTCTAATGTCTCTTTTGATGTATTATTTTCAATGTTTGGTCTGTTAAAAAGAAATATATATTTTAAATGCACATAAAGTAATGTTTATTAATTTGGTTATATAGAGAAGTGTCTACCATTAGTATCACTATCTTCAGACAGTTCCTCACGTGGGAAATTTTCCTCAAGCCATTCTAAAGTACTGGACATTTCTGTGTAAAAGAAAATTACTGTTCTGTAGGTCTGCTGTTGCTCCTAGTTGTGCAGTTTCTGTGAGGTAATTATGTTGGAAGAATATCTTTTTTGTTTTGGTATATTCCATTTTAGTACATATGGTATTTAAATGGATGGTTGATGTGTTAGATATACAGGTTCCACTTCTTATTTATTATTACATATAATGTATTTGTGTGCTGCTTTCTGAACTTGTGCAGTGTTCATATGGCATGATAGACCAATTTAAGATACCCCCTGAGTTTTTGGGTAGTGTTGATGTTGTTCGCGTCTGTCTATGGACATACGCACAGTCCGCGGACATCAAAATCACTAGCTGGGGGTTCAGTATGTTCTATGTTACATGTATATAAATTAAGGGAATCCTAGTAAACATCTATCAAATTTACACTATGAATATGTATATTCAGTAAAATAAAATTTGATAAAGAGAGGTTATGGACAGGTTACCCTTATAAAAACCAATGAAATTCAGTAAAAGAAACTTTGTTAAAGGGACATTATGGTTCAAAGTAAAACCGAAAAACCCCTGAAATTTGCCAGTTATGGTAAGCTAGGCAACCATAACTCGCGCCACCACCGTGCACTGCTAAGACTAACACCCAGGACATCAAAGTTGACATGACATCACAAATGGCATTGATGAGATCACTGATGATATCACATGTGCATTTACTTTTCATGAAAAGTCAGTACAAGGGATTCTTATTATGATGTTGAAAAAAAAGTGTCAAGGATCATTGGAATAAATATCATGAGCTAATTAGTGCATTAAGCAATGCATTGATATAAATAGCATTCTATTATGAAGTTCTATCCAGTATACTAAGGTACTCATGCAGAAACATAGGCATTGTGTGCAGCATATATGATGAAGGTGCAATATTCATAATCTTGCCATGTTGAATAGTGAAATGATAACTGCTTTGTTATTAGAGTTTTGGTACTGTGAAACATGTAATAAGTAGATAATAAAACCCACTTACTACATAATTGCATTATTACAGAGAAAACACAAAGAGACAACAACAAATACAAATATGAGTATATACAGGGAAAGTGAAGTAAGCAAAAAAGCAGAAGTAGTAGCAGAAAGAGTTAATAACCTAACTTATTATCTTTATGCAGAGAAATGATTGCTCTGTTTCAAAGCTGCTACTTACCCTATGTATGTGTATCACATGATGTGACCGGACCCTAAGGAAAGTAGTGGGAGTACAATGTATACAAATATGAGCATATACGGGGAAAGTACAGTAATAAAAAAAAACTATCAGAAAGTGCTGATAATCCTACTGATTATCTTCATGCACAGAAAGGATTGCTGTCTTTCAAGCCTATGTCTTCCCCTATGTATATGTTTCATATGATGTGACTTGACCCTAAGGGAATTACTGTAAGAACATACTTGAAGGATAAGTCTACAAATATAGTACCTTTTCAATTTTTAGTTCCTGACTGTTACTGAACAAAACCATGTGGCCTAGATATGTCAGTAAAGGAAAAAAGGGGGAGCCAGGCATGTGATGTCATCAGTGATGTCATCAATGACATTTGTGATATCATCTTTGATGTCCTGGGTGTTAGTCGTAGCAGTGCACAGTGGTGGTGCGAGTTATGGTTATATATATCTGTAAAAGAGTTGCACAAAATACATAAAAAAATATAACCATACCTGAACTGCATATTGTTGGATGCAGATGCTGTTGAATCTGGAAATAGAAATGTTGGACAGTTTCAAAGTAGTTTTTCATGTAGATGACTGTGATTAACAGCACATATGTACTCTCAGAGTTCAAGTGCACACCTGAAGTGTTGAACTGAGATGACAGGATTAGGTGTAGGGTTAGGTGTAGTGCTTTTGGATGTGATTGGTGGATGTATGTGTGAATCTTTGAAAGCAGCCAATGAGGGAGTGTTACAAACATGACATTGGAAAGGGTAGATGTGCTGCCCATGTGCTACGGGGTCCACACAGACACTCTGGTAGTCCGCGCATGGCATGTGCCACATCTGGGTCTTTTATTAATGCCTGGCATAGAAGGGGGACTGTGGGGATTAGCCAATGAGATGTTCTGGTTGTGGTTTACAGGAAGACAGCATACCAGGTGTTTTGTTTGTTTTGTGAAGGGAAACTGGCTGTGGCGATTGCTAGGAAGAAGATGAATGAATGGGTGGTGGGAAATTGTTCCATGATTTTATTAAAATGTTATATTGAATCTTGTAACAGTTTTGCTACTATTGGATTTCAGAGAGCGGAAGTTAGGTGGTATGCAGTTTTTGAGGTAAACAAGGTGAATGTATCATCATGTTGTGAGAGTATGGCTCAATTTCAATGGCCAGATATTATAAGTGTGCATTGTGGAAGAAGCAGTTTGGTCCATGTGACTGCTGCACTGTTGCAGTTTGCCATTAAGGATTTCTTGAAAACCCTAATTAAACTGTTTCCAACTGTGCCGAATATTTTGTCTACAATAAATCCTAGGCAAATATGGAGATGTCCAAATTAATTGAGTCCAGACAAGGAAAAAATGAGGAAGCTGGTCAATAAAGGTTTATGTGCTTTTTTATATGCTTAAGGGATGGCCTCTTTTCAGAATGAAAATATAATGTTGGATGGTGTTAATAGTTTTCGGAGCAATGGAGTCCATTTAAATGATTTTGGGAATAACATTTTTCTTTTCAATGTTAAAAATATTTTGAAAAAGTTCATATGAACAACTTCAATGGAGAATTGTGGAGTATATAGTAAAGCATTTCTTAGTAGGAGTATGTCAGGGATGGCACTCTATTAAGAGTGGCACAGGACACCCAGAAAGGGTTTGGGTGGTTGTGCCAAATAAAGTGGACAGATAAGAGCACACACAGCGGAAAGGAAAGAGAACGAAGAGTAGATAAGAGTAGCAAGGGAAAAGATACAGAATGAATACCCTCTTGGGGTGTATGCAGATATAGGAAAAGAGTATTCCACGAACCTTGCAAATACTCTAGCCTTCTGCACAGTTTGCTATAACAGAGGCCCACGCTGTTTGCTCATGACTTGGAACAGCAGCTATGGGTGTCTGTAATGTAGAAACGAGACAAGGGAAGGGGCAGAGGTTGACTGATGGGGACCAACAGACAAGCTCTGTACAAAAGGGTCTACAAACAGTACAAGAGAAGATACTACAGACAAATCCAAGTAAGGAGGTGATAGCAAACTAGCAGAAGGAAATGAAGGGAAAGTTGTGTAACAGGATAGGATAGCAGAGGACAGTAAGGAACAAGGTTGAGAGCTCAGAGGAGCAGGAAAGCAATGAGTAAGCCCACAGGAGTAGGACTGTAAGGTAGAACGCCCAGAGGAAAAAGGGCTTAGGGCAGCAGAGTAAAGCAGACTGCACGGCAAGGATCCAGTAAGGGCCGGGCAGTAAGGAGTGAACCCTGAGGGACAGGGCCGCTGAACCTAAAAGGTAGCAGAGGACTGTAGAGGGCTGCTAGGCCGAGAACCCAGCGGAAAAGGTAGGTAGTAGGCAGCGGAGCGTGATAAGCTGCAAAGTAGGAAGGCCCAGAGGACAAGGGCTAAGGCAGCCAGAGAGAGGTAGGCTGCAGAGCAGGGAGCCCAGAAGACAAGGGCTGAAGACAGCCGGAGTGAGGCAGGCTGCAGGGCAGGGAGCCCAGAGGACAAGGGCTGAGGCAGGAAAGCAGCAGAGCGTGATCAGCTGCAATGTAGAGGGTCCGCAGGGCAAGGGCGGAGGCTGGAAGGCAGCAGAGCGTGATCGGCTGCAATGTGGAGAGCCCGGCAGGGCAAGGGCGGAGGCTGGAAGGCAGCAGAGCGTGATTGGCTGCAATGTGGAGAGCCCGGCAGGGCAAGGGCGAAGGCTGGAAGGCAGCAGAGCGTGATCGGCTGCAATGTGGAGAGCCTGGCAGGGCAAGGGCGAAGGCTGGAAGGCAGCAGAGTGTGATCCGCTGCAAGGTGGAGAGCCCGGCAGGGCAAGGGCGGAGACTGGAAGGCAGCAGAGCGTGATCGGCTGCAATGTGGAGAGCCCAGCTGGGCAAGGGTGAATGCTGGAAGGCAGCAGAGCGTGATCAGCTGCAGTGTGGAGAGCCCAGAGGAGCAGGGCTGTGAGGCAGGGAGCCTGGCAGGCTGTGGCTGGAGGCAGCAGGGTGGAGCAAGCAACAAGGCAGGGTCCAAGCAGGAGTGAAGGTAAGCAGAATACAAGATCCGTAGGAAGATGCAAAAGGTGGAGGAAGGATGCAAGAGGCTGAGCCAATGCAGGCAGCAGCCTTTATACTGCCTACCCCAGCACAGAGGCAGGCTAATTGGTTGCACCTGGCTAAACACACCTGCAGGCAATCGGCCACCTCCCTTTCTGTTCCTGGGCTGGTGGAAGCAGGGCAAGTCCCTAGGGCTTCTGGGGGGTGTAGTTCCTTTGATAACCAATAGGAACAGCCAGGAATTCATGCTTGTAGCCAGGTGCATTATGGTATGCGTAGTTTGTTGGAAATAATAATAAAACACCAAAGTCTCGCAAATGGGAAATAAAGTTCCCAAAGTAAATATAGATGGATCCAAGAGTCTGTTGTAAATAAATGATAAACATATAGTCCAAATTGAGCGTAAATGGATGCGCCCATGGCGCAGGCATGACAGTATGCCCCTCTCCAGGCCCCTCTCCAGGCTCCCTGAAGACCGACCTACAGGAAGAATGTCTGTCACACCGTACAAGAGTCTTAATCCAAAAAGGCACATCATAAAGCACCAGAAACGGGTTGCAAGGTGAGAGTCTTGAATGACGGAGATAGTACCCAAGTTCTGAACTTTTGATGTAGAAATCAGAAAAGACGAAGTCTTTGGAACACAGACCCCAACTGTATGTGCATGAAGAGAGGAACTGCGAAAAACTGCTGCAGGCTCCATGATAGATTTTGCTTTGACGGGCAACAATATGGTGCTGGAAAGTGGAGCCATAGGTACAGCAGAGTTGGTAGCTTTAGGAAGGCTTTCCAAGGCATCTGGAGCAGCAATGACAATGTTAGGGTTAGCCGCAGAGAGTTCAGGAGTCACAGCGGCGGTTTTCCCATGATTAGTAGACAGTTCAGAGGCAACAGCAGCAGTGAGATCTTGAATGGCTGTAGAGAGTATCAAGGCTGTAGCAACTGGGTGTGTGGGTGTCATGAGAGAGCCAGCGGGCTGGAACGCACCTGAGACTGGTAGAGTAGAGTCTGGCAGTCTTAGTGCTATAGATACACCAGCAGGAACAACTGGAGCAGTAGTCTTAACAGAAAAACCCTTTGCTGACTTTGCAAGAGTTAGCATAGTGGATGTAGGATCAGAAAGAGAAGGTGCTGAGGGATCAGGTTGTGTAGCAGAGGATTCTGCTGCAGCGAGCACAGCTGCGAAGGAAGTAGAACTCTGGGCATCGGGAGCATCAGAATTAGCAGTAACTTCAGGAATCACAGTAGCTATAGCAACCTCAAGATTTGCAGCAGAGACTTGAGGAGTCTCAAATGTGGCAGGGAGTTTAGGAACCACAGCAGCAGGAAGATCATGAATTGCAGTTGGAAGTTCGGGTGCTGTAGCAGCTACCGACAGTTCAGGTGTTGCCACTACTGGTAGATGGGGTACCACTGGCGATTCAGGGGGTATCGAAGAAACTGAAGATGTTGATTGCTCAAGAGTGTTGTCTGATAGCACAGCCACACTTTGGCAAGACCTGTTAGCCAACTCAGCATGCTCAGTGTGAACTGCGCCAGTCTCTTCAGCTGCCAATGTCATTTCAGAAGAGGTTGTAAGTGTGAGTACTGGACAATAGGCAAGGGTGAGGGCGGAACCATCCTTTGACTCAGAGGGATTTCCAATCAGAATACCACCCTTGTTTTGTGGTGTAATGGCTGTGTGCGTGATTTGACCCACCGGAGGAGTTAATTCTTTTCTGTCAGTACAACAACCTGAGTTTCTGTGGCTGGAAGGTGAAAGAGTTGCGTCAGTCTTTAGAAGGGATACATATGCTATATTTAGGTCTTCCATCTGCTTGGTATAAGTCTGTATACTTTTCTGTATGGCAATTCCAGGCCTTATCATGTCGATCTCTAAAGATAAGATGTCAGGTGTTGGACATAGTGTCAGATGGTCTGGTGACTTGTGTCCCTTCATAAGATTCTTATAATGCAAATAAACAAAGTCATCATAGAGGTCTTCGGTCTTTCTTTTAAGGCGTAAGAGTTGTTCGTGTAGCAGGTAAGTATCATTAGTTTGATCTAAAGCTTCAGAAGCTGGTGTGGCAGAAAATTCGGTTGTAGCAATGGGAAGACTGACCTTAGGGTTATTGTGGTTAGTAGATACTGTGGAAGCATTAAGACAACCAATGGTTAGTATAGGTCTTTTGTACCCAGGACCAGATGCACAAACCTCAGGATAATGACTGCCTTGTCCTGTCAAATAAGGGTTTCCAGCATTCTGGGGAGCTTGCCAAGCTGATCTTGCGCATATCACTCTGGCAACAGCGTATTCTGGTTTAGAGTCTCCCACAATGAGTGCTATATCCTTGGCTGTTGCGGTGTTAGAAGGCTTGTCAGAAGACGCAGGAGTGTTTTTCACTGTTTGGTTTAACAAGATCTGTAAGAATTCATTATCTTACTGTAGCTCTGCAACAGATAAGGACTGCGGGTCGTAGTCGCAAATGTCATAATAATTGTACATGGAAGAAGGGTCAGCTAGCCAGTGAGTATAGTACCGTGCTTGTAAATCTTTGTTTAATAAGGCGAGACTGTCCTTTAGACTAAGGTTCTTGTTTGCTGTCTTTAGGGAAACCATAGGTTTATGCAAAGGTTTCTTAACTCGAAAGGAAAGAATCTTTGGTCTGTGTGTGCCTTTCCGGCCTATGGAACAAGAAATCTTTGGCTCTTGCATTCTGTCAGGGATGGCACTCTATTAAGAGTGGCACAGGACACCCAGAAAGGGTTTGGGTGGTTGTGCCAAATAAAGTGGACAGATAAGAGCACACACAGCGGAAAGGAAAGAGAACGAAGAGTAGGCAAGAGTAGCAAGGGAAAAGATACAGAATGAATACCCTCTTGGGGTGTATGCAGATATAGGAAAAGAGTATTCCACGAACCTTGGAAATACTCTAGCCTTCTGCACAGTTTGCTATAACAGAGGCCCGCGCTGTTTGCTCATGACTTGGAACAGCAGCTATGGGTGTCTGTAATGTAGAAACGAGACAAGGGAAAGGGCAGAGGTTGACTGATGGGGACCAACAGACAAGCTCTGTACAAAAGGGTCTACAAACAGTACAAGAGAAGATACTACAGACAAATCCAAGTAAGGAGGCGATAGCAAACTAGCAGAAGGAAATGAAGGGAAAGTCGTGTAACAGGATAGGATAGCAGAGGACAGTAAGGAACAAGGTTGAGAGCTCAGAGGAGCAGGAAAGCAATGAGTAAGCCCACAGGAGTAGGACTGTAAGGTAGAACGCCCAGAGGAAAAAGGGCTTAGGGCAGCAGAGTAAAGCAGACTGCACGGCAAGGATCCCGTAAGGGCCGGGCAGTAAGGAGTGAACCCTGAGGGACAGGGCCGCTGAACCTATAAGGTAGCAGAGGACTGTAGAGGGCTGCTAGGCCGAGAACCCAGCGGAAAAGGTAGGTAGTAGGCAGCGGAGCGTGATAAGCTGCAAAGTAGGAAGGCCCAGAGGACAAGGGCTAAGGCAGCCAGAGAGAGGTAGGCTGCAGAGCAGGGAGCCCAGAAGACAAGGGCTGAAGGCAGCCGGAGTGAGGCAGGCTGCAGGGCAGGGAGCCCAGAGGACAAGGGCTGAGGCAGGAAAGCAGCAGAGCGTGATCAGCTGCACTGTAGAGGGTCCGCAGGGCAAGGGCGGAGGCTGGAAGGCAGCAGAGCGTGATCGGCTGCAATGTGGAGAGCCCGGCAGGGCAAGGGCGGAGGCTGGAAGGCAGCAGAGCGTGATTGGCTGCAATGTGGAGAGCCCGGCAGGGCAAGGGTGAAGGCTGGAAGGCAGCAGAGCGTGATCGGCTGCAATGTGGAGAGCCTGGCAGGGCAAGGGCGAAGGCTGGAAGGCAGCAGAGTGTGATCCGCTGCAAGGTGGAGAGCCCGGCAGGGCAAGGGCGGAGACTGGAAGGCAGCAGAGCGTGATCGGCTGCAATGTGGAGAGCCCAGCTGGGCAAGGGCGAATGCTGGAAGGCAGCAGAGCGTGATCAGCTGCAGTGTGGAGAGCCCAGAGGAGCAGGGCTGTGAGGCAGGGAGCCTGGCAGGCTGTGGCTGGAGGCAGCAGGGTGGAGCAAGCAACAAGGCAGGGTCCAAGCAGGAGTGAAGGTAAGCAGAATACAAGATCCGTAGGAAGATGCAAAAGGTGGAGGAAGGACTCTCAGATGCAAGAGGCTGAGCCAATGCAGGCAGCAGCCTTTATACTGCCTACCCCAGCACAGAGGCAGGCTAATTGGTTGCACCTGGCTAAACACACCTGCAGGCAATCGGCCACCTCCCTTTCTGTTCCTGGGCTGGTGGAAGCAGGGCAAGTCCCTAGGGCTTCTGGGGGGTGTTGTTCCTTTGATAACCAATAGGAACAGCCAGGAATCGATGCTTGTAGCCAGGTGCATTATGGTATGCGTAGTTTGTTGGAAATAATAATAAAACACCAAAGTCTCGCAAATGGGAAATAAAGTTCCCAAAGTAAATATAGATGGATCCAAGAGTCTGCTGTAAATAAATGATAAACATATAGTCCAAATTGAGCGTAAATGGATGCGCCCATGGCGCAGGCATGACAGTATGCCCCTCTCCAGGCTCCCTGAAGACCGACCTACAGGAAGAATGTCTGTCACACCGTACAAGAGTCTTAATCCAAAAAGGCACATCATAAAGCACCAGAAACGGGTTGCAAGGTGAGAGTCTTGAATGACGGAGATAGTACCCAAGTTCTGAACTTTTGATGTAGAAATCAGAAAAGACGAAGTCTTTGGAACACAGACCCCAACTGTATGTGCATGAAGAGAGGAACTGCGAAAAACTGCTGCAGGCTCCATGATAGATTTTGCTTTGACGGGCAACAATATGGTGCTGGAAAGTGGAGCCATAGGTACAGCAGAGTTGGTAGCTTTAGGAAGGCTTTCCAAGGCATCTGGAGCAGCAATGACAATGTTAGGGTTAGCCGCAGAGAGTTCAGGAGTCACAGCGGCGGTTTTCCCATGATTAGTAGACAGTTCAGAGGCAACAGCAGCAGTGAGATCTTGAATGGCTGTAGAGAGTATCAAGGCTGTAGCAACTGGGTGTGTGGGTGTCATGAGAGAGCCAGCGGGCTGGAACGCACCTGAGACTGGTAGAGTAGAGTCTGGCAGTCTTAGTGCTATAGATACACCAGCAGGAACAACTGGAGCAGTAGTCTTAACAGAAAAACCCTTTGCTGACTTTGCAACAGTTAGCATAGTGGATGTAGGATCAGAAAGAGAAGGTGCTGAGGGATCAGGTTGTGTAGCAGAGGATTCTGCTGCAGCGAGCACAGCTGCGAAGGAAGTAGAACTCTGGGCATCGGGAGCATCAGAATTAGCAGTAACTTCAGGAATCACAGTAGCTATAGCAACCTCAAGATTTGCAGCAGAGACTTGAGGAGTCTCAAATGTGGCAGGGAGTTTAGGAACCACAGCAGCAGGAAGATCATGAATTGCAGTTGGAAGTTCGGGTGCTGTAGCAGCTACCGACAGTTCAGGTGTTGCCACTACTGGTAGATGGGGTACCACTGGCGATTCAGGGGGTATCGAAGAAACTGAAGATGTTGATTGCTCAAGAGTGTTGTCTGATAGCACAGCCACACTTTGGCAAGACCTGTTAGCCAACTCAGCATGCTCAGTGTGAACTGCGCCAGTCTCTTCAGCTGCCAATGTCATTTCAGAAGAGGTTGTAAGTGTGAGTACTGGACAATAGGCAAGGGTGAGGGCGGAACCATCCTTTGACTCAGAGGGATTTCCAATCAGAAGACCACCCTTGTTTTGTGGTGTAATGGCTGTGTGCGTGATTTGACCCACCGGAGGAGTTAATTCTTTTCTGTCAGTACAACAACCTGAGTTTCTGTGGCTGGAAGGTGAAAGAGTTGTGTCAGTCTTTAGAAGGGATACATATGCTATATTTAGGTCTTCCATCTGCTTGGTATAAGTCTGTATACTTTTCTGTATGGCAATTCCAGGCCTTATCATGTCGATCTCTAAAGATAAGATGTCAGGTGTTGGACATAGTGTCAGATGGTCTGGTGACTTGTGTCCCTTCATAAGATTCTTATAATGCAAATAAACAAAGTCATCATAGAGGTCTTCGGTCTTTCTTTTAAGGCGTAAGAGTTGTTTGTGTAGCAGGTAAGTATCATTAGTTTGATCTAAAGCTTCAGAAGCTGGTGTGGCAGAAAATTCGGTTGTAGCAATGGGAAGACTGACCTTAGGGTTATTGTGGTTAGTAGATACTGTGGAAGCATTAAGACAACCAATGGTTAGTATAGGTCTTTTGTACCCAGGACCAGATGCACAAACCTCAGGATAATGACTGCCTTGTCCTGTCAAATAAGGGTTTCCAGCATTCTGGGGAGCTTGCCAAGCTGATCTTGCGCATATCACTCTGGCAACAGCGTATTCTGGTTTAGAGTCTCCCACAATGAGTGCTATATCCTTGGCTGTTGCGGTGTTAGAAGGCTTGTCAGAAGACGCAGGAGTGTTTTTCACTGTTTGGTTTAACAAGATCTGTAAGAATTCATTATCTTACTGTAGCTCTGCAACAGATAAGGACTGCGGGTCGTAGTCGCAAATGTCATAATAATTGTACATGGAAGAAGGGTCAGCTAGCCAGTGAGTATAGTACCGTGCTTGTAAATCTTTGTTTAATAAGGCGAGACTGTCCTTTAGACTAAGGTTCTTGTTTGCTGTCTTTAGGGAAACCATAGGTTTATGCAAAGGTTTCTTAACTCGAAAGGAAAGCATCTTTGGTCTGTGTGTGCCTTTCCGGCCTATGGAACAAGAAATCTTTGGCTCTTGCATTCTGTCAGGGATGGCACTCTATTAAGAGTGGCACAGGACACCCAGAAAGAGTTTGGGTGGTTGTGCCAAATAAAGTGGACAGATAAGAGCACACACAGCGGAAAGGAAAGAGAACGAAGAGTAGGCAAGAGTAGCAAGGGAAAAGATACAGAATGAATACCCTCTTGGGGTGTATGCAGATATAGGAAAAGAGTATTCCACGAACCTTGGAAATACTCTAGCCTTCTGCACAGTTTGCTATAACAGAGGCCCACGCTGTTTGCTCATGACTTGGAACAGCAGCTATGGGTGTCTGTAATGTAGAAACGAGACAAGGGAAAGGGCAGAGGTTGACTGATGGGGACCAACAGACAAGCTCTGTACAAAAGGGTCTACAAACAGTACAAGAGAAGATACTACAGACAAATCCAAGTAAGGAGGCGATAGCAAACTAGCAGAAGGAAATGAAGGGAAAGTCGTGTAACAGGATAGGATAGCAGAGGACAGTAAGGAACAAGGTTGAGAGCTCAGAGGAGCAGGAAAGCAATGAGTAAGCCCACAGGAGTAGGACTGTAAGGTAGAACGCCCAGAGGAAAAAGGGCTTAGGGCAGCAGAGTAAAGCAGACTGCACGGCAAGGATCCCGTAAGGGCCGGGCAGTAAGGAGTGAACCCTGAGGGACAGGGCCGCTGAACCTAAAAGGTAGCAGAGGACTGTAGAGGGCTGCTAGGCCGAGAACCCAGCGGAAAAGGTAGGTAGTAGGCAGCGGAGCGTGATAAGCTGCAAAGTAGGAAGGCCCAGAGGACAAGGGCTAAGGCAGCCAGAGAGAGGTAGGCTGCAGAGCAGGGAGCCCAGAAGACAAGGGCTGAAGGCAGCCGGAGTGAGGCAGGCTGCAGGGCAGGGAGCCCAGAGGACAAGGGCTGAGGCAGGAAAGCAGCAGAGCGTGATCAGCTGCACTGTAGAGGGTCCGCAGGGCAAGGGCGGAGGCTGGAAGGCAGCAGAGCGTGATCGGCTGCAATGTGGAGAGCCCGGCAGGGCAAGGGCGGAGGCTGGAAGGCAGCAGAGCGTGATTGGCTGCAATGTGGAGAGCCCGGCAGGGCAAGGGCGAAGGCTGGAAGGCAGCAGAGCGTGTTCGGCTGCAATGTGGAGAGCCCGGCAGGGCAAGGGCGCATGGGTGGACTGGGAACTAAAAGAGGCCCTGGAAATAATTACTGTGGAAGAGGCCCTGGAAACGAAGTTCAAAGTGGCCCCATGTTAGACATTTTCAGCAAGCCCAATGCTTTTCCTATGAGAAAATTTGGAAATACCACACAAAAGAGGCCCAGGGTGCAGAGGCCCACCGGGAAATCTCCAGAATTCCCAATAGGCCAGTCCACCCCTGCAAGGGCGAAGGCTGGAAGGCAGCAGAGCGTGATCCGCTGCAAGGTGGAGAGCCCGGCAGGGCAAGGGAGGAGACTGGGAAGGCAGCAGAGCGTGATCGGCTGCAATGTGGAGAGCCCAGCAGGGCAAGGGCGAAGGTTGGAAGGCAGCAGAGCGTGATCAGCTGCAGTGTGGAGAGCCCAGAGGAGCAGGGCTGTGAGGCAGGGAGCCTGGCAGGCTGTGGCTGGAGGCAGCAGGGTGGAGCAAGCAACAAGGCAGGGTCCAAGCAGGAGTGAAGGTAAGCAGCATACAAGATCCGTAGGAAGATGCAAAAGGTTGAGGAAGGACTCTCAGATGCAAGAGGCTGAGCCAATGCAGGCAGCAGCCTTTATACTGCCTACCCCAGCACAGAGGCAGGCTAATTGGTTGCACCTGGCTAAACACACCTGCAGGCAATCGGCCACCTCCCTTTCTGTTCCTGGGCTGGTGGAAGCAGGGCAAGTCCCTAGGGCTTCTGGGGGGTGTAGTTCCTTTGATAACCAATAGGAACAGCCAGGAATCGATGCTTGTAGCCAGGTGCATTATGGTATGCGTAGTTTGTTGGAAATAATAATAAAACACCAAAGTCTCGCAAATGGGAAATAAAGTTCCCAAAGTAAATATAGATGGATCCAAGAGTCTGTTGTAAATAAATGATACACATATAGTCCAAATTGAGCGTAAATGGATGCGCCCATGGCGCAGGCATGACAGAGTAGAATATGAAAATGAGAAGAACAAAAGAAAAAAGGATCATTTAAGTACCACCATTGTAGAATGAATTGTTCACATTAAGTGTAATCCTCCACACCCCCTTCAAATGCACGCTCTGTCCGCGGACAACCTGTTAGTCTGCGAATAACATGCGCCACATCCAGGTCTTTTGAGGATGCCTGGCATGGAAAGGGGACTGAGGAGACCTCAGACAGTTGTGGTGTCTGCAGCCATCGGGGGATCATCCAATCAGGTTAGCTGGGTGTGGTGTACAGGCAGAGAGGGTAAGAGAAGTTTTGTCTGTGAGAGAACTGAAGATGGCTATGGCTATTTGATTGAGGAGGAAGAGCGTATGGATTTTGAGGGACTTTTGGATCCATTGGCTGGAGGTCTATTCTAAGCACTGTGGATTGGCTGAAAATCTTGTATTCCATGAGTGCGAGAAATGAAGCGGGCAGACTTCCTCCTATTTTTTAAGAATATTGTTCACTTGAAACATCCAGACATTATAGTTGTTCATTGTGGAGGGAACTGTTTGGGATGCGTTACTGGAATGTCATTGCAGTTTGCAATGAAGGATACATTTAAAAAGTTAATGGAAATGTTTCAAAATTTGAAAAATATTTGTTCTTGGATTGCTCAGAGACAAATGTGGATGCGTTCAAATTTATTTTGTCCACAAATGGAAAAAGCAAGGCGCAATGTATATAAAGCTATATATGCTTGTTTGGGAGATGTTGGCATGACATCTTTTCACAACAAAAACATTACATCTAATATTGTCAACATTTTTCAAAGAGATGGAGTGCTAACTGATGTGGGGAATCAGATTTTTCTGGAAAACTTTCAAAATGCATTGAAGCAGTATTTGTGAACACATAAAGTAGGGATTCAAGGATTCGTTAGAAGTTGCTTTGCATAAAAATGAAAACACAGACAAAATATGAGAAGCACATTTTTGTGAAGTTACAAAAATAATGATGTGTAGAATCTTTGTTAGTTTAGTAACTAAAACAGTATAATAAATATTTAAAGGTGAAAAAGACAAAAAAGTTTATTTTTAAGAGCCGCCATTTTGCGTGAAATAGAATTAAAATGATTTCCATTTCCCCAACCCACGCTTGGAATTTTTCAGATGCCCGCAGACTACCGTGCTGTCTGCGGACTATGCAGGCTGCAAAGGGGCCTGTCAGTTTTTTTGTCTTCTGTTCTACCTTTTAACTGTGAAAGGTAACCATTTATTATGTATATTTTAGATTTTGTATTTTTTGGGGGATTTTTTCATGTTTTTTTTAGGGGAGGCAAGGTAAGGGAGGTAAGGGGGAAGAGGCACCAACCACAGAGATGGAGGGGAAGGTGCACAGAGGAAGAGATTGAGCAGACCTTAAATTTAACATAGGTGGCAGTGTTTCTCCTTCTGCTTGACTGCAGCATCGAAAGCACACAAAACTGCTCCGACAGATCAGTCCTTCGCAGTACAAGCATAGCACTGTGACCCTCAAAATGTAAGGGTCAACAGCATTCTGTATAGCCTGTGAGTCAGCCACTGGGATCCTCTGCCCCAAAGGAGCATCCTTTGTGGTAACAGGAGCAGTTGAGGAAGATTAGGTAGAGGGTGTCAACCAACTTCTCTGTGAGAAAGGTATGACCTTTCTCAGAGCAAAGGGGTGGTTTGATTTGGGGTGGTGCCGCATGGAGGTGATCTCGTAGGAGTAAAGCCTAGGTTTTCCATGACGGAGTACAACATAGCATTCAGTGCATCTTACCTTGGCTGCCCGAGCCTTTGGTACATCAGCAACGGTGGTGAAAAACTGCCACACCCAGTACCCACTAGGGGTGCTGGGGGTAAGGACTTCCTCTACCTTATATTCATCTTCCTCTTGATCCTCATCTGTATCTATGGACTTGTTACCCATTCCAAGCCCTCCAGGTTGTTGTGGTGGTGGTGATGGTGAACCTGGGAAACAGTAGGGATGGCCATAGCTGATGCCACTGATGCAGGTTGCAAGATTTTCAAAACGATCTTGAAATCACATGCTCTCTCTCGTGGTGTGCCAGATTGAGAATTACTAAAGGTAATGGGTAGGTCCCTTCAGAGGAGCTGTTCTCAGACAATGCGACTGTCCGCGGACAACCACGTTGCAAATAGTCTTTGTAAAGTTGTAAAAAGTTAGTTGCCAAATCAACCAAGAAAGGGTCTAGGAGCTCTGCAAGGGTCAGGTTTCAACTTGAAACACCCTATATTGGCTGAAAATGCAGTTTGAAACTGTCCATGGCTGCGGACAGCATTTGCGGACAGGCCATAAGGCTGCACAGGTGCAATGACATGATGACCTCAGGGACATTTGCGCCATGATGGCCATCCGCAGTCAACCATCTGGTCGGAATCACAGGGTGCTTGCATGTGGACGTCCGTAGAACAGACACCCTGCCTGTGGACTCATTATAAATGCATCATGCAAAACCAGACTTGTATGGACACCGTGCCTGACTGCGGGCACCTCCATGGTGTGTGTAGACATTCCAGACAATCCACGCTGTCCCTTCTCAAAATGGAGGTGTCCCCGGACAGTCGTAGTGTCCACAGACTAATAATGGAAGTTTAAAACTATAACAAAAATATGCAAAGACATGTATAATATAAAAGATACATTTATTTAGGAAAGGGATGGGATACCGGAATGGGAAACATAAATGGGAGAATTAGACATTTCTGTACAATAATGATCAGGGGAGGAAAGGAGTGAGGTTTCATCAAACTGTCTTTCATTTAAATTTTGGGAATTTGATGGGGATGATTGTTGAGGACAAGGTGGACAGATGCAAGAAGTTCAGTGATAATGAAACATTTTAATCACATGATTTATGGCATCATTTAAAAGTTCCTTAAAGTCATTACTGATTTCCTCCAAGACAACATCATGATTTCATTATGTACACTTGGGGATAGGGCTTGTCTTGGAGATTCTTTGGATTCTGCATAACTAAATTGTGGTGTTGTTTCTTCATGAAAACTATGTACGATAAGAAAAAAAGAACGTTTCTGATTCAATGAGGTCTGTACAAATTATGTATTTATTTTAAAATATATCTTTTATACCATTAGAGATGTTATCATCACTCATTTATTCTTTTGGGAACATCTGTTCTAACCACTCATATGTGTTGCCATTTCTGTAAAAATACTAAAAGGGATTTTTGCTTATAAGAAGTGTTTATATAATGAATGTAATAATAGAGAAATACATACAGTGTACTTACTATTTAGTAAGAGCTTGTTTTTGGATAAGTGCCTGGTATATGTGAGTCTGTATGCAGAGTTGTACTGAAGTGATAGTATGAGTTGTATAGTTATGTATTCATTTTCTGCTAGGCATAAGGGGAAAAATGCTGTTTTTGTTATCAGTAATTTACAGGTACAAATATTGAATATATTCTCACAGTATTTACAGTATTGGTCCACAATCTGCACACTATCAGTGATTTAGTTGGATAGGGTCAATTCTGAAAGGTGGTGCCGCTGAAATTGCATTGCTAATGTGTTTTTTAGATGCCCAGTTTAAATAAATTATCAGGTCACCTAATTCTTACAGGTGACCTGCACATTTCTTTGATCACATTAGTGTTAGCAGTACCACTAATGTACCACTAATGTAAAACAGGCTTCTAGTAGCCAAGTGTGCTTCTAATGCAAATCAGAGAGGTGTGTCTCTGAAAGAAGCAGTCAATAAAAATGCAAATAAATGGAGAAAAAAACATTCTATCTGATTTGATGGATGAAAATAATTACAAGAGTTAACTTGTTTCCTCGTATACGTTGCACATGTGCGTGTTCAAAAAAGGCAATCTGGAATATATTTAATTTCTGTGGTATGTGCTGAAAGACGCATACTGCTTGTGACTTTGGGATGCATTTTGGTAGACATAGCACAGATGTGTGAAGTTATGGCTTTAATCTTAATCCTCTCCTTAGTAAATTGATGGTCTCGTCATGAGTTGTGAGGTAGCCCTTAAATATGGCAGTAACGGTATTACCACTGCATTTAAAAGTTTGCCCTATCACAAGTCTGGCGTGTTTATCCCCAGCTCTGAGCTGGGGTAAAGTTGCTGAAAAAAATGCCAATTTTTAACCCAATTACATCTGGCGGTATTACTGGCGGTATTACTGCATGGTAATTGCACCAAAAATGTCCCTTTGTGTTCAAAGGACATAATGGGAAATGGGGACTTACAGTTAGCACCCAACCCATGATTTGGCAGAAAAACCGCAGGACCTGTGGGCGATAACGCTAATAAAGGTGGGCGGTATTACAGCCCAGATACCGCCCATCTCGTGATGAGACCCTTAGTATGGTAAATTGTGTTTTAATTTCCATATTTTTTCTCACGATTTTAATGTACTGATAATATTTTTTATCAAGCCCAAAGTTTGCCATATGGTAGAGACGTGTATGGTATGGTATGGTGATAAGTGTAAAGCACAGACTACATCCCAGAGTCATCTAGGTGCTGAGGGGGGATCAACCGGTGGGCCAATAAATATTACTAAAATAAATAGGTTTTCAGCATCTTGTGAAACTGAAAATTGTAATTGATTTCACGCAAAAAAGGGGGAAGAGCATTCCACAGGGTGGGGCAATAACCAAAAAAGAACATCCACCTGTGCGCTCTCTATAGTATCCCAGGATTATTAATACATTTTGTGAGGATGAGGGTAAACATCTAGTAGATCAATAGCAATCCAATTCATCTTGCAGATAATCTGGACCTGTATAGTGAACTACCAATACACAAGATTTTAAATTCACTTCGGAAGCTCATAGGCAGCCAGTGGAGTAACTGTAAGGGAGTAAGCCTAAGTCAATCAAGGACACCTCATCAAGTGTCTATGCAGATATGACCACATCACCCTGGCCTTCATCGACCTTCACTGTTTTTCACGGCATGCATGAATCACCTTCAATTCTTGCTGCCTCATCTGCAAGGCAGTTGCCCTCAAGTCACCCAGCTACCTCGCAGAGAAACTCAGCATCTTCTGAAGACAGTTCACCACCAGAAGCCAGGACACATGCAGACTTGAAATCTGCTGCTGCAAAAAAGAAAGGACTAGAAAACAAGCTTTCTCTGGCTACACACCAAGACTATGGAACCTCGGAACTGTCAGCATCAGACTCACCCCCACGCTCCTACAATTCAGAAAATAACTCAAGACCTATCTCTTCAAGGAGTCTCTCCTCCACAACATCTATGCCATTATGTCACCCTTCGCACCACCCGACTCCCTAGACGCTGCACACCCTTCTCCTCTCCACCACTCGGTACAGCTGTACCCCTCCTCTGTACGCCTATGTATGCTACCCCCGGTGTGTAGAGGAGGAGCTAAGTACCCTCACTCCAACTGCCACACTTCCAGTATCTGAAAAATGGGAACCAAAGTATGTGACGTATACAGAACAGTTGAACCAGCAAAGAGCAGAGCCTGGGCTCTGTGCAGTACCCATACAAATACCCATAACTAAGAGAATTGGGGAGGCAAGATACCCATTGAGGAAACCATACCTACATACAAGACAATATGATGGCTATTTGAATGAAATCCCTGAAGAAGCAAAGATGATAATGGATGAAGGTGAATGGTGATGTCATGCAAAACCAAATCAACACCCATATAAGAGATAAACAGAAAAGAGAATGCAGACAATCTATAAAATATTAAGATGAAGCAAGGATAAGTGAAATCTTGGGATCAAGGTGAAGAAGCTTATGCCACAGACCTGATGAAGATACTTAGTTAGCTGAAATGCATACAGATGCTACAGAAACGCAAGCAGCAAAATAATCATGAAGCTAGACACACGCTTTAAATAAATATATAGCAGCAAGCGGCAATATATACATATATAGATACACAAGGACAAATAAAGGATGGATGATTCCACTATGTTATGAAGCAGTACTGAATAAAGCAAGAAGGCCTTATTTCAGTGTCACAGTTAAGAAAATCAGATGAATTAAACAGAATACAAGCTCAGCTAAGGAGTTGACTCAGCCAAGAAAGCCAAGGTCTTATCAAACTGGAATGGGTTAACATTGGATACAATTAGTGTGAAAGAACACAGGCTCCTGTTCGGAAAGGTCAAGCAAAAATAAAAGATGTCAGAGGACTATTGGAGAATAAAATCAAACACATGAAAAGCTTGATTTCATGGTGTCCAGTCACGTGGTAGAAACAAGTTGGATGGTCCAGGTGGTCACACCTACGCATGGAGGCCGGCTGGTGCCCACACTCCCTGAAATTCTCAGAGCACAGTACAAACTCAAGGCCATTCTTCAGAGTACTAATTGACACTGAACCATTGAGGTGATGATGAATTGCTACATTAATAGGTGGGAAGTTTGTGCTAAAACGAGCTTATCCGCACCTGGTTGTTCAGCCCGCGTGCTGCTAGATGTAGGTGGAAAAGTACTGATGGGGTTAGAAGCCAACGAATTGCAGAGGACTACGTCATCGAGGGTCCTGTAGTTTGTGTAGCCAATGGAACATAGTGTATTTAGTGACGTTCATAGTGGCCATTTTGAGGGGAGGGCTTAGTTGCCACACCTGATGTTAATTATCCTACCACCTTCCTCCACCATTCTATACAGATATAGAACTCTTACTTAAGCATGCACATAGACCCAATCACACCCTCCGTTAGGTTTTTGTAGTGTATGATGACATTGGTGATGATGCAGGTCAAAACGTCCGTGATGACTAATTTTGGGTATAAGAGCCCAGTTTTTTTTATCAAGTATTGAGAGGTAGAAGATTGAGTGATTGCTGATGTTCGTTGTGCTCCCTGTTTTATAGACGTGTTAATAAAACGGACTCACTTGGGCAAACTATTGAGTCATCTTGATTATTGATGTATGAATAAAATCTGCATCCCTATCCATCTCCAGGGTATAACTACTCATCTTAAAGGGCTGTCTGAGAGAACACCCAGCTCAGGTATATATCTGTTCTGTTGTTAACTCTGAAAATCACTCTGTTATGCATCTGTACTGTTTCTTACCTCTGTAAAGCGCTCTTTTATGTATCTGTATTGTTGTTTGCCTCTGTAAAACGCTCTCATGCTTCTCAAAATGAGGTCAGCTCAATTAACACAAACATAATATTAATAATAATATTAATAACAATACAAATAATAATAATAATAGGTGCATCTAGAGCCAACCAAGCTGACAAATTCTGTAGGATTTGAAGATGCTGCATCTGATAAGCCATTTGAATATAGTCTGTTACAATAATCAAACAATCCCATAATTTAATGATGTAACCACCTTCGTTGGCATTCAGTTGGGGGCAAAAGGGGAAATTTAATGAGTACTTTTAGTTTAATAAAGCCGGCATTACAAACTGAAGTCATCTGAGCTTCTCTCAACCCATACTACAACAGTTTGAATGTCAGGCTTTTTACTGAACTGAACTGCTTGGGACAGGACAGGGACCTAGAGTGTCTGGCCAAGACTCAGTGCCCCAGAATGTACTAGGACCTCCATTTTCTCCCTATTTAATTTCAGCCAACTCTTTATCATCCAGTCCCCAATTTGAGTTAGACAACCTCTCAGCTTGTGCAGTGGCCCCTCTGTAGGTAAATCAAGGTGAAACCCTAGCTGAATGTCATCGGCATAGGTGTAAAAGTATACCCCACGGTCGAAAATGAGATCAGCCAAAGAACACAGATATAGATTTAAAAGAAATGGAGACAGAGAAGAGCCCTGAGGAACACCACCTGAGAGGGTGATGGGGTCGGACCAAGATGAATGAAGGGAAGCAGTTTGCATACGGTCTGTGGGATGCCGAAAACCAAACCAGCAGGAAACCAGAGATACCAGCATGTTCCAGACAATGTAAAAGAATGCCATGATCAACTGATCAACTGTATCAAAGGCTGCAGAGACGTCAAGAAGGATCAAAAATCTGCAGTCCCAAAGCATCGCAAGGTCGTCCAGAAGCGATTTCAGGGCAGTACCCATAAGAGGTCTTAAGCCAGAATGGAGTGTGTGCAAACAGTGATTGGCTTCAAGAAAGCCGGATAACTATGGGGTTATGATTACTTCCCTATGTTTAATGAGGACTGGCAATAATGATAGCAGGTGATAATTAACCAATGAGCAAGGATCCAAATGGGGAGTAATCCAATCATGTTTCAAAGGAGTAGGAATCACCCCAGAAGAGAAAGCATAGTGCAGGGCAGCAGTGAACAGGGGTATAACTTTCTGGGGAAGGGCCTGAAGAATTTGAAGAGGGACAGGATCTGTAGGAGAATCTTATCTGAGCTGATTGAGGACAGTCAAAACTGCTTCATCAGTAACCAATTCAAAGTGAAATGGCTCCTCAGAGGTAGTCAGGATGACAGGAGGCACTCCTTGCTGGAATCAGTTTCAAAATTCCATTAAAAAAAAAATAGTTGGATCTTACAAATCTTCTCTGCAAAGTGAATACTGATAGAGTTGCACTAAGCTTGGGCACCAGATAAGTTATTTTCTACTGGAGGAAGAAAACAAAGTCTGTTTACAATTCTAAAAAAGTTCCCAGGGAGGAGGATGATGTATTGGTGATACGATTGCACTATGGTAGTAGTTCAACACATGTTTGTAGGCTTGTTTAGCTTCCATAATTAAAACACCATGTGTGTTCTAAACAGTGACAGGCTTGCTTACAGGCCCGAAGATTTGGCGTAAACCAAGGTGCTGAATGTTTAGATCGACACAGTTTTGTCTCGACTGGAGCAAATGTATTCACCACAACAGTCCGAGCATTAAGAAAGGCAGTCCAACCTACTGACCATCAGTTGCTACCAAGTAATTAGTACTGGTTGACAAGTGGTCCATCAAATCGTGAGGTTGCACCCTAACCCAAAAGCGACAAGTTTGCAGAAGTTTGGAGAGAGAGCAGAGAAGATCTAAGAGAAATATGACAAAAGGCAAGAGAAAATGGCCAGACCACAACACCGGAAGTGGCTTAAGAGTGTCCATCAATGCTTTTTCTGAGAAAATCGAATCCAAAACATTGCTACTGAAATGCACAGGAATATGATTGCACAAGGAAATAGAAATGTCAGCAAAAGTGGTGACAATGTTTCTGGCATATGAGTCAGCAGGATCATTGGGATGAACTTTCAAATCACCCATAACAGTAAAACTAGGTGAATTAAAACCAAATCTGCGATGAGCTGTGCAAAAACACTGGCAAAATTAACCAATGATTGGGAAGGGGAAAAATAAACAAGCAGAATGTGTATGGAAATGTTAGGTGTGGGCTGAAGCCAAACTAATTGAAGTTTGCATGGCAAATTGTGCTCCAAGGGAGCTGAGGAACAGTTACATGATGCCAAATAAATAGAGCTCTGTCTCCTCCTGTGGAGGGAGGGGGGCCGTTGAGCCGCAGCAGTTTATATGTTGTTGGTAGCATCTGCAAAATACCAGAGTCCGAGGTGGAAGTAAACCAAGTTTCGGTAAGGCATAAAAGGTCCAGCGATATATCCTTTAACAGAGTGTAAATGTTACAGTGCTTTGCTACTGCCATTAGGAAATACCATCTGCAAGTGTTTCTTTCCTGAGCATTTCTCTCAGTCCTTTAAAAAAAATATATCATGAGCAGAGAGAGATGCAGAGACATACATTATAAATAAGCCAGCTTTGTAGGCACAGCAACCATTTAGAATGCTGGGAACAGGGGAATTATCTGCCAAAACTAGCCTGCCCTCCTCGCGTGTGGTTAACACTGCTGCTGTGACAAAATCAATTCTACTCTGTGTGAGTATGAAGATGAGTTGTGGCTAAACTGCCCACTATCTCTGCCTTCTCAGCCCTCACACCTGTAAAAGAGTGAACCCAATCATAAAATGACACAGTTAATAGCTATATCTACAACACTTTTCATGGTAACTTGGGCCGTGGGATGGGCTGTACTCTCATGCAGGGTGTGAATGTGATCCAGTATCAACCCAAACAGCAAAGGACAACAGTCCAAAATAATGAGAAAGTTCAATCAAGATTCTATAAAATTACCATATTTTCCAGCGTATAAGACAACTTTTTAACCCAGGAAAATCTTCTCAAAAGTTGGGGGTTGTCTTATACGCCGGGTGTCATTTTATTGGGAGGGTATTTCCCAAACTCTATATTTTAACTGGAAAAGTTGAGGGTTGTTTTATACGCCCAATCGTCTTATATGCCGGAACATACGGTATATATATATATTAATCATACAATCTGCAAAAGTAACTAAATAGAAAAACACTTCACTAAATCCATCCATGTGGAAAGAACACAGAATATGCAAAGATAGAAAGATGCAGTACTGTGGGTAATGAAACAGCAGGAGAAAGGCAATACATAATTGCAATGTTTGTTAAGGATATGTTCTGGTGTGAAAATGGATTAAAAAGGAACCGAATTTCATTGGTCTTTGCAGTTCAAAAGCACCGAACCCGCTTCTCTGTATTGTTACTGCAGATTGAAGCAGGCTTGCATGTGGTCATGGTGTTCTTTCAGATGGAGAGCCGTGTCGTGATGGGGTCGACATGACATGTTTTGCTGTTTGAAGTGACATTCAAATAAGTGTGGATCATGAGGGCCAACAGGGTTTGTTCGACAGTTGGTTTGACAGCGAAGAAGCGTTGAGTGTGTTCCCTGGTTCTCTTTATTCATTCACTCATATATTTAATTGTAAACACAATTAACAATCTTGTTCTTCTCAGATGCAATACTTAATGAGTCAAATAATCGAACTCTGCCCGTGACTGAATACAGGTTTCGGAAAGTATAGGCAGATTCTGTCAAAAGCCTGTCCATGTGACTTATTAATGGTCATTGAAAGGCTAAACCTATAGGAAACTGTTTTCTTTTGAATTTGAAAGGCATATATATTTTTGTCAGATGGAATGAGAGGTATGCACTGTATAAGAACAGCATGTAAGTTCAATCCATCGATTACACGGGCCTCTATGATGTGTTGTAGACATGTAATTGTCAACCTTGTTCCATTGCAGAGTCCCTGTCATGGCATAATATTGCGTAGTAGCATAATTACAGCACCTACTTTCAGTTTTAGCTCTTGCGGACTGTTTCACTCTGAGACATCTTGAGGTTCTCCTCTCTTCTACGTGTTGCAGTTCCTCATGCCAACCATCCTCTCTGTACGGAAAAACAATATATACACCAAAGGGTCTCCATTCCTGCTTGGCAGCTATATCATTTTACAGCAGTTACCTGTGGGATATATACATATCTTTCTAATTGCAGGTGGTTTCAGGTCTGCTCCTGCACTTGCCTCGGCTCACCCTCCACCACTGGCGGTTGCACTTACCTTTCTTCATAGCACTTCTCCTGCTGCTCTCCATTAGCACCATAGTACCTATCCCATGCTCCCATACATGTGCACTTGCACGTTCTGAACACTCACAAGGCATAGTAGGTTCATCTTCCCCTCCCCATTGTCTCGTCTCCTTTATGATATGATATGATATGATATGATATGATATGGCATTTATAACAAGCCTATACACAAGTGTTTTTAAGGCGCAACGCGGCAAACGAGGGTGAACAAAGGGGAGGATAGAAAAATGATCCTACTAGGCCAGGTGTCATTCAGATCGTGCAAGTGCAGAGGAGGGGGAAAGGGAAAAGTGTGTGGGGGAAGGGAGAGGGGAAAGTGCAGTACATGGGATAATTGAATAAATAACAGCCACTGGTGGCAGTGCAAGGTAAGTGCAGATATAAGTGCTGGTAGGGGGACTTTAGGGATACAGAAAACAGTCCACCGGTGCAGGGCGTGCCAGAGAGGCAGTGCAGGAGGGCAACTGGCAGAGCCCGAGAATCAGAATTGGTGGCCAGGTAACCAGTGCAGTTTCTGCCAGGAGTTCAGCAGGGGATAAGGGGGGAGATAGCAGAGGCAAAGAGGAAGGTTTTGAGGTGCTTCCGGAACGGGAGATGGTTCTCCTCAAGTTTCAGGGAGGCTTTTCCAGAGGGAGGCCCCTGCCAAAGAGAGAGATCTACCACCAACTCGTTGCTTGGAGAAGCATCTGGCCCTGAGGGAGTTCGATGCAGATAAGCGAATAGCTCGAGAAGGAAGATATTTAGGAAAAGAGAGTTGCAAATATTGCGGCCCCAGAAGGCCTTGTGGACAATGCAGAGGGTTTTGAACTTAATGCTCGCAGCCACTGCGAGCCAGTGCAGCGATTTCTGTCCTGGAGAGATACTATCCCTGGGCTTGAGGCCAAGGACAAGTCTCGCAGTCCTGTTCTGGTTAATTGCAGAGGGCAGAGAGTAGAGGCAGGCAGATTTAGATAGATGCTGTTACAAAAGTCCAGCTTAGAGAGAACCAGTGCTCTGGAGACAGTGAGCTTCTGGGGGAAGGAGAGGAAAGGAAGAATACCTCTGAGGAGGTGAGCTGGTAGTGTGACTTCTTAGAGATGTCAGAGATGTGAGGAGAGAAGGAGAGTGTGGAGTTGAAGATAACTCCAAGGTCTTTAGCTTTGCAGGCGGGAGCAGGAAGAGGGCCAAGGGAGGCCGGCCAGAGAGCTGCAGGGAAGGAGGGAGCGGGTGTGCCGATGAGTAGAATCTCAGTCTTACTGGCATTAAGGCAGAGGTCATAGGTGGCACACCACTCCTGTATGGCAGACAGACAGCCAGATATGAGGGAAGGAGAGGAGGAGGCTGAGGGTAGCCTGCATTTGTTGCATTTAATTCTTTAACAGTGTTGTAAATACTTTGTCTATAATCCACTGCCCCCTCCCTGTTGCTGCTACCTTTTTAGAAACATTTTTGCAAGGAACTTGGGGTTGGTCACCCTGAGTTACCTGGGTGAACTCAGACGTAGACCTCCGGGTCACTGTGCTCAGAGAGGCACAGCTCCACCTCACTGATGAGGCCCAACAAGGCTGAAACATGTGTATGGGTTGCTGTTGGTACGCTTGTTCAGCAGGGAATTGCCATAGACTGCCTATGTGGGCGGGACAAAGACTGATATGAAAATGGTATTTCCCACCTGTGAAAGGTACAATGAGCAAAACGCGATGGTTGCCGACTCTCAAAGTGGGAAAAAACCACAGAACAGGTTATCATGCCATGTTCTTTCTGGAGAAGGGCGGCTGCTACCTTTTTTGAAAAACTTTTGCAAGGAACTTGGGGTTGGTCACCCTGAAATAACCTGAGGAACCCAGATGTGGACTCCCCACTCACTATGCTCAGAGAGGCACAGCTCCACCTCACTGATGAGGCTCAACAAGCTGAAACAAGTGTATGGGGTTTCTGTTGGTACTCTTGTTCAGACGGGAATTGCCATAGCATTTCAGTGCTGGACTGCCCTTGTGTTTGGGACAAAGACTGATATGCAAATGGATATTTCATATCTGTTGAAGGTACAGTGAGCAAAAAGCGATGGCTGTGGACTCTCACAGAGGAAAAAGAAAACACAAAACATGTTATTATGCCATGTTCTTTCTCGAGAGGGGCACCTGCTACTTTTTTTGAAGGACTCTACAATTATTTTAAAAGAACAGTTTTTTAAAACACCAAAGAAAAAGGACAGGAACCAAGCGGAGACTATAACACGAAAGTCTGGATAATTTGATTTGAGCAGAATCTTATCTCTGATTTCAAGGTCTTCCAAAACCTTTCTTAGAGTACTTTCAAGGTGCACATACATGTGGCAAGATAAGTACTTTAAGAAAATATGACATGGTTAACGTCTAGATATATAGCACCTTTTGAATTTTAATATTCTGACTGTCAGTGAACAGAACCACCTGGACTAGATATGTCAGTGAACAAAAACAAGTGGCCCTAATATGTGATGTCATCAATGATGTCATCAATTACATATGTGATGTCATCTTTGATCTCCTGGGTGTTAGTCTTAGCAGCGCACAGTGGTGGTGCGAGTTATGGCTGTTTAGCTTACCATAACTGGCACATTTCATGGGGTTTTCGGATTTACTTGTAACCAATATTTTCCATTAACAAAGTTTTTCCACTGATTTTGATAGGTTTTTATTAGTGCAACTTAACCATAATGTCCCTTTAACAAAGATTTTTCAGTGAATTTATATATGCATGTGCCTACAACATTTATGACATCCGAGCTACTTTGGCATCTGAAGAATGTCCATCACCTGTGTGAATCACAGCATACAGAGCACAGTGTTTTTCTCCTTTGGTTCTTTCTTCACCTGTAGGTTTTCAAGGAGCCAGATGAAGTTTAGCACTAGAGGGAGAGAGAGGACTGGACCTGCCACGACAATACTTGTTGAATGGCAACCATGTCTTCTACTCCCTATTTCCATAAACGCTTTGATTGATCTTTTGTCTGAAATAGCATGGGGTTTTCTGTCTCAATAAGCAGATTTGTCATGATATGCGTGTCTTTATATGTACTCACTCTGTTCGCCACAGCCTTGATCAAGAATCTCATATTTTTCATGGCCACATTTTAATTTCACCAATATATGTCAGGAGCTTACTCTTTCTATTTTTTGTTTCGGCCAGGAAATTCGTGTATGGTGCTATTTCTGCCATGTGTTCTAACAGGGATGCCTCTTCTGAGCTCGTCGATAGTGAAGGTGGGTGTGACATTACTTCGCCCTGGCAGTAAGGGGTGAGGAGATGTCTATACATGCTGATTTTGTATTATACATTTTTCCTGAGAGTGGTGTGACTGTTGTCAAGAGATTCCAATGTGCAAGGACATATATTGGATCTTCAGCTACAGTGAGGCTGTGTTGAAAGCCACAAATCAAGGCCAACTCATTTCAGAGACAGAGCTGGACAGCTCTGTCCAAGCCTTGATATGGTGCTCTAATGACAAAACACCATAGCACATTGAATGTAACTACACATGTGTTACAAAGCACAGAGCAGGGTTTCATTCTTTGTGGTTTGAGCAGCATCATGAGAGTGTGTATAGAGGGGTCACGGTGGGACTGCTAGCCATGGAGACGAGAAAACATTGATGAACAGTTCAATGTGGTACAAGTTGTAGTGCCAGCGGTACAAAAGAAGGAAGACCCAGAGCCATTTCCAACTTGTCAAGCCTCTGTTGCCTTTGCCTCAATAGCATCACATAGATCATTGTGATAAACGGCCCCTTGGGCGTACAGATTGTGCACCAATTCAAACCAATAAAAACAAACCTGTTTCCCAGCCTAGTACTGAATTATAACTTTAATGGCTTTAGTTTACTCTGTTGACAACTTCCAGAATTAAACCTAGCCAAAATGGCCATTTGTCAACAATATGTTGTGTGTTTCACAAAGTATTTTGTAGCGGCCAGCAGAAGCATTCATATTTAAATTCCAGCTCTCATGTGTTGAGTATCACAGTTCTGTCCTACCCGTCGGCAAAGGCCAAGATTCCTCTTTCATGAGCACACAATGCAACCACAGGAGAGCGGCAAACAACTAGTCCTGTCCTACCTGTCTTCCGTGGCCATGAGTGCTCTGCCCATGTGCAGCCCAGCGTGCATCCACAGAAGGCACCGCTGCGCGTGTTACTGGCTGCATGAGCCCTTCATACAGATCACAGCCAGCAGGAAGTTAATTTAAAATACCTGAGGGCATTTAGGTGGCATTCTGGTTAACGTGTGAGGTGGGGCGGTATCCCATCCTTGCTTGGAGAGCTGGGCAGCATTCTCTCCACCTTAGGGGGAATACATTTCATTTTTTTTCTAGAAGGAAAATACACATTCCTCATCAGGCGTCCATATTGGGATGCACCCCTTGGTGGTCCTACTGGCAGTGAAGATTTTACAGACACTTCCAAAAGGCGCCTGATATACCAAACCAAATATGGAATTTAGACGGGCCCAATATTCAACAAGATATTGTATAAAGGTATTCCTGGATTGTGAGCAAGATTCAGAGGTCCTCAGAGGCCTGGCTTATACCGTAAAAAAAATTCCCCGGTCAACGCCTGCACTCAATGGAACTAAATTGTGTTTCTGCTTATAATGACTCACATTTGAAAGCTGCCAGATGAAGCCACATTTTAGGGCAGCTTTCAAATGTGAGTCATTATAAGCAGAAACACAATTTTGTTTCATGGCCAAAATATCATGCTGACCTAGTTGATGGAACTAAGCTAGTATTCCCTAAAAATGAACGAACACGTCTTCACCCAATTTACTTTGCATCTCAACCACACAGAGAAGCCATTCAACGGTGTTACCCTAGACCGGGCGAAAGTTAAGCGTCAATGAGAAAAGACAGAGAGCCAGACATAGTGCCAGAATTATACGTATTATTTTAGGCATGCCTATTTATTGAAGGCTTTACTAATATTAGAGGAACACCTCAAAGGCCTATTTCCATACCATAAAACAATTCACAGTGCATCCTTTCTCCTCCTGCTCTGTGTGTGGGCCTTACAGGGATTTCTCCTCATCAGTGCTGGATGGCTGACATGGTGAAAACCAAAACAACATAGAAAATAAACACAATTAGTACCCGGCGAGAGTCAAACAGAATGCAACACGCATTCTGATTGGCTCTCTCCGGGTCCTTACCCGGCTCGAGAATCCTTTGATTCTCGGCCGGGATTCCAGCCGCCTTGTCCTCAGCGGGGGGCGTAGCAGCCCCTCAACCAATGAGGAGGCTGGAAGCGGGGCCATCCTCGCTCCGAGCCTCCCCACGGTTGAGAGGCTGCATTCGCCCAACGCCGGGGACTTGGGTAAGGCTTTTTTTTAAAATGACTTTTCCTCCCTCCTCCCCCTTACTTACCTTCTTGCCCCTGCATCCCCGGCGGGGGATGATGGCAGCCTCCAGCTGTGTGGAGACTCGGGGCAGGGCCATCCCCGCTCTGCGCCTTCACGGCTGGAGGCTTCCCCTGTCCCTCGCCGGGGACGCAGGTACGTTTTAAAAAAAAAAACTTTTTTCCCCGTCCCACTCCCACCCTAAAAAATGCTTTTAGTGCCCCGGTCACGCACATAATGTGGTGCCGGGGTACTAATAGCAATATGACCCTCACGGCGGGGACATTACCTGAGTCGGTAATGCCCCCGCCGCTCGGGTCATATTGCTTAAGTAATTAGTTAGCCAGACTCCCTCTGTCTGCATATTTTCTTCACTTCATTTCACTCCATTTCAGATACCTATGCGTGTTCAAATGTTGCAGAAGCAACTTGCAGATGGGTGTTTTGAAAAAGTGTTCTTAGTCAGGGCATATGAAAAAAGTGAAGGCCATATCAAAGAAGAGGAATTGCAGCACACTTCTTTCAATATAAAACCATCAGATTATTACTTACACTATGTACAACAAAGCAATATACACGACATGATCAAAATGAAGGTTTTCCGAACCATTTCTATTTTAAATAAATTGCATGTGATAAAGCACACAGCCTTACTCAAGAGACACCTAGTGGAGTGCCCAGAGGAGCCGGCGGGAACTTCCCAGAACTAGTATATGATCTACACAAGTGATGTTCGGGGGTACTGGGGCATTCTGAAATGGAATATATCTATGGACTGTGTACTTACTGATTTAGTGGTTCATCTATGATGGAGAAATGACACAGATCTCAAACTCCCGTCCCGCCCCACCCCAGGCTCCTCTTTACAACAATCTCACACCTTAATCTGTGACAAGACAAGGCTGAATATGTTCATTTTACTTAAAATAATACATTCAGGAATTCATGGTTGTCCACTACTTACAATGCTGGGAAGTCACCCAAAATACACAAATCAATAAAGGCAGCTACACTTCAGAAAAGAAATCACAGCGTGCCTGTTGTTTTCTCACTAACGTTTCATTCCACAATACAATATCCAACTTATTTTGCAATATCACACGTGAATCAATAGATATATTTAATAACTTATTATATTAAATAGGTTTCTATGAAATGTGCCCAGATTTTTACTTCTGCACTACAAACTTCACTAAAGAGTTTAGCTGGATTAGAACAAAATTCACTTCGAAATGCAGATATAATTTGCTCAGCGAATGCATTAATTATTGATTAAAGGCAGAGACTAATAGGCTCTGGCCAACTGTGGATTGTTGGGAAATACGTTTTTAAATATTCTTTCACAAAGTTTAATGAACAGGTCCCCCAACCCCCTTCTCAGACATCTATAGTGATCTGAACTGCATCAAAATACAGTGGGGCATTTCTCAGTTACAAATTGCTTTGCTTAATTAAATCACATTATCAGTATCAGCCTCTTGTAGGTATATTTCTGGTTATGGGATTTCCAACTTGCTGAAAATGGGACGGCAACTGTTCTCCACTTCACCTGATTCTCTATAGACTCAAGGGATAAAGTTAGATGTCCCCACCTTCGGTTCCTTTCTGGCTCAGCTTTGAAGTCCCTTTGGGCGTAGTCCTCCTTGCCTTCTGCAATTTAGACTGCCAATTTGGATGCATGTCGCAGGCGTTGAGAATATTCGATCCCAATTCTGTGTAGAGTTACATGTTGCAGAAATTTTAAACTAAGTTTCCCAACTAAGGCAGCCTCATTTGACACTACATTTTGGCTCAGGTAGTGCCTGTGATTGCCTCCCTTTTATTTCTCACACTCAGCACAAACGACTAACCTTTACTAAGATTGGTTAATTGAAGTTTAATAATGTGTCATAAGGGGATGTTTCAGCTGACAATCCAATCCCCTCGAAAAATGAATCTTGTTAGCGCTTAAATATTCATTTTTCATATAGCTCTTGATTAAAATATGTGAGCATGAAATAAATGACATACTTTCATTTGCGAGGATATTGTTAATTTAATAACATTATTTGTGTTGCTGCCGCTTCATGCATAACGGAGCTATTACACATGTAGAACATGCATGAATCATAGAGTTTATAATTTGTATATGTATGTTACAAACTCTTCTGCTAAATCCAGATTTGTATTGTGTTTTCTAAACTGACAAATGATTCAGACATGATAACTAATTTTGTATTCCCAATTGTCAGATTAAAATTTATTATGCATTTAACACAATTGCGTCTGTATGTTGCTTGGCCCTTTTGAGGCCAAAACATGTTTGGGATGCTTATGATGTCATGCAGCAGGGATGTGACCCAGCAGTTCTGCATGGACTCTACCTTTTGATTTGCATATGATATTTCCCCTTTTCTAGTGGCTTGGCAGGCTGAACAACGATGGTCTGGAGGGTTAAGATTCATTCTAAACCTCACAACCACTACCTTTTCGTTTGGTTTATGTTGCTTGACCCTTCAACCAAAACCATATGTTTTTAGAAATACATTCTTTGAAGAAAGGATCATTATAATAGGCAGCTTAATGATACAAAAACACATTTGTCAAGGGGCCTAATGGATTTGTAAACCAAGAGCTTAATGCATTCTGATGTCATCTGTCTTTTGAATGCACTTAAACCTCCATGCAAATATCATACCAAATGGCACAGATGAACATTTCCATTATCTTAAAGAAAAAGAAGACCCTAAGATACCTGAATCTGGAATACATTTTGACTTTTTTGTATTTTTGAAGACCAGGCATTGCCTTAGATACACACATATGTTCATTTATCTTCATGCTTTGATCAAAGTGATGGAAAATTATGTTCTGAAACTGTTCTTTTCAAGCAAATTGACTTTTGCACAATTTTGAGATCAGCCTAATTTGACAATTAATTAATGGGGGTATGAACATCTGTCACATGTAATAATTATTAGAGTAATGTACAACCACCCTCTTACTTGCAATAATGATCATACTGTATTGCTGTACTAACCAAAAGAAAACACAAGAATTGTGTTTGATTTATAATGAATATTCTATGTTTCTGTTTAATTTGCTCTGTTTCCCTTTATAATTGCATTGGGTCTTTAAAATGTGCCTATTTAAGGGAACAACATTCTTTCTGAAATCATGTGGCATTGTATTTTAAAGTACATTTTTCTGTAAAATGGAGATAAATCCAAATCTGATTTTATTGATTTTTCTTTGTAGTGTCACTGTACACCCACCTTTGTCTAAAAAACCCCAGTTGAAATGGAAGGACAAAGTACGTTCTCTTGGCTCTCTGATTTTCTAACATTGATTTTATGCTGGGGATTTGGGTTTACTTAAGTCCTAGGGATATATTTTGGACTTAAAGTACACAATAATAAATGAATGAAATATTAAATATCTGATTTAAAGCTTCATATCCAAGGTTTTGGTTTTCTTTCTGTTCAGTTATTCTGGCTCTGGAGGTTTTCATTTGGCAATAGGAACCTGGAATGTTATTCTCCTTAACCAGGAATCTATTCTTTATGATAGAACACATTGGGCCTCATTACACGGATGGCAGTAACCATGGCGCTAGTAGCGCCATGGTTCCCGCTGTAGTCTGGCATGGTGAATGGTGGAATTAGCGCCCCATTCCAAGGTTGGTGGGGGCGGTAATTCCCCATTCACCATGGCCCTTCCCCATTCCCATTTGAGCCCCCATAGGGCTCAATGGCAATGGGGAAGGAGCAAATAACGGTACTGCAATTAGCGGTACCGTTATTTGCTCTGAAGACCCTCAGCGGGTCCCATCCTTAATGTGTGGTCTGACCACACGTTAAGGACGGGACCCACTGAGAGACCTCGTAGTAGGGCGGTAAGGGATTACCGACACTGGTGCCCTTACATGAGGCCCATTGTTATTTTGTACTTTCAGTAGAAATGTGGGCTTAATATAGGGCATAGATAAAGTAGATGTCTTTGTTTCAACTTTTATTAATTGACTTAGTTGGTTATTTTAACAATATCTTTTTATTAGGACAATTACAAGCATTATTCTTTCTCTTAAGCATTCTTTTACAAACACACTTCTGAAACAGATATAAGTTCACTGTTCCTTCTGATCATATTAAAATCTTATTCAGAGGACACCCGCACTATGGGTTGAGATGATTCCTCCATTTGTCTCAGACCCTTTCTGCGGTGACAGAACCGACATTTCATCTGTCTGTTCCACTTTCAGTATTTTTATTTTGTAGGCAACCAGAGATATCTTGCCTATAATTTTAAATACTTCTTCCCACATGGAGGCAGAGTAGTTTGCTCCTTAGATTTGTTCCTTTGAACACAACAGAGGTAAACTTGCTAACCTACTTCATATTAATTTTTTTTTGGTCTTTAGTTCATATTATGTCTTCATTCAGACCACACATTTCTCAGGGTTTTGTTGGTTATAGGCTAACACATGTTTAATGTATTTTCAAAAATCTTCAACATATTTATGAGTGTAGGCATTGCCCAAAATCTGCTTCTTTGTTTGCCATAATCGGTACTGATATAATATCATTTTTCAATCAGTCAAAAAATCATAAGATGACATGTGGGTGGAAGAAATAAGGGTTAATCTCAAAGGCAAATTGTAAGTCCCAATTAGGCTCAGAATTCACCACTTTAAACCAATTTCCCATGACTTAAGCTTTACTTTCCTAGTAAAGTGACTTTATTGGTCAGACTCGGTCCTTTGAGGAAGGCCAAAATGAGAAACAATGTGGTTCATCAATAAATTACCTGCAGTCTCTGCCTTAAACATTGGGGCTGGGACGCTTTCAATCCACTCTGAAACTAAACAAGTAATGGTTAACATATATTTTATGTGTTACCATGGGCACAATGAATCACCAGTCAATAAAATTGATCCTTAGATCGGACCAAGGTAATGTCATCCCTCTTTTTTTGTAGAGGAGCCCAGTGAGATAGAGAACTTGGTTAGAACTGAGCACATGCAAGACCTCCCTTTAAATATGTATTTAAGTCTGGGCCAAGTGTGGCCAAGTACATCCAGGCACATAAACTGTGGACATTCCCTGAGAATTGTTTTCTTCATACCCCTTGTAAGGAAATGCCACATATGTCTGTATATTGTCAGTTGTTTTGAAATGTTCAGCTTCTGAACAATCAACCTCGACAACAGTCATACGGGTATGATAATCCTTGAGAAATCTTTGGATTGTGGCTATTTCAAATCTCTACAGAGTAGTGGCAGTCATGCATAGAAAACATCCAGGAGATAATCCTTGTGTTGGATTAATTCCTATCCATATCTTTTCCCACTGCGGACATTGCAGAGGCTGGTGGGAGGACTTAATTATATGATGTTTCAATGGATCAGCAGATGGCCATTTTTCAATGCCCATACAGTTGACAGGACTGATTGTTCACATTTAGTAAAGTTTACTTCGACAGGGAATATCTTAATTGCATACAAAACTATCTTGTTAACCTGGTCATGCTCGTGATAAATGGTGTTGAAAAATCCTGTCTACAGGAACATGTATTTATTATGAATGGGTGAAGCCAGCCAGGGACCTTGGGAAAGTCATATTTTCAATTGATTCACAATCTCAATGTGTACATCCACCTACTCCAACCTCACCCATGATTCCTATAAAAAGGGCTAAAGGCTGAGTGGTCTCCGCACAATTCTCTATGAATTTCTGACTTTAGTTGATCAATTCAAACAGAATTCTTAACCCACATAGATTTGTGGGGTTCTTCAACTTCAGAAAAATCTTTTTCTGAGGACTAAGGCCAACAGCCGGGATTTTATGCCCTAAAAGGTTTACTTTGTGCTTTCTGGAGTGATTTCTTTTACACCTGCAGTCTTTAATTGTGTCAGCATGTGGCTCCAATGTTCTTCCATATTTCTACTTGTCATAAATAGCTTTATGTTGCAATATATTTAATTCAGTCCCACTATTAATTTACCTAAACAGCGTATAAATCCATACGTAATGCTGCATTCAATGGTAAAGGCAAATTTATATTGGTGTTCAAGAGGTACCAAGACTTTCCAATATCCATTTGTTAAATTGTGTGCATAGTATTCTTTAGAACCATGTCAGAGCTCATGATTCCCTTTTTAGTTTATAGCTCAGGATAATGGTTAGCGCATTGTGGTCAATCTTCAGACATTGCAAAGCTGACATGACTTTAGGCAGTTTACAGTGTTCAATATTAATTAAACAATAACCAATTAGGCTAACAGCATTACGACCCCTAAACATTGATTTAGCCTCAATATCACCAGCTATTCGATGGTTTAGTACGTGGAAGCCTCTTTTTGCGAAAATAGTAGCCATTTCTAGGGCATGCCCATAATGAGTTCTTGGTATGGGTATCATAGCACTGGGGATTCCCAGTGCATCATCCTAATTCTTAAGTATATCCACTTAAACAGTTTGGGGGTTCCAGTTGGGCTTTAAAATCATAATTAAGTCAGCCCCAATATAATTGTCTCAGCTGTTTCCTGTGTCTAGCCATTCCATTAGAAAAGTGATAGCAGCCATATCGGAAGAGCAAACAAATGGCCAGATATAAACATTAAAGATATGTAAATACAAAACATTGGGGAAACATAACTTAAGGATTTGCACGTCTGAGCAACCAGTGTCTGGCACTATTAATGTAATATCAATTCTGGTCCAGATTAGTACTCCCCAAGTGGGTCTACCACTATGCCCCTTCAAAGCCAAGACTGCATAGCTTGCATATCCAGGATTCATGGGAATTCCACCTACCAAAGTTTCCAGTAATAAGATTCTATGAAAGTCTTCTAGGAAGGTAAAGGCCTGCTGCATTCCACAACACAAGCTTCAAAAGAGTGGTAAGCTCTTGATGGATAACAGGAATAATCTGAGGAGGTGGGACAACCCTATGAGGGGGAGTCATGTTGTATAACACCAAAGACACCAAACGCTCAGCTCTAGTTTTTTTATTAGGGTCAGTAGTCAAGTGGTGCCGTAAAATCTCTGTCCTACAATTTATGTTGGAATCATTTGCCAAGGTTTTGGGTTGGCATTGATGTTGGAGTTGAAATATTAAAAGAATATTGAGGCTTAATACGATACAATAGAAATACACCAGTCACAAGTAATAAGGTACAAGTACACTTTATTTAACAGAACACCTGTCTGGCTTTCAACACCCCGCAATGCGTGCAAGCAGACACCGTGAGACGAAAGAGTGCTGGGCATTTCAAATACATTAATATTTATACAGCTTTCTCACAATCCCGGACAGATCGTCCAGTCCCTCTTCGTGTAACACATTTACCTAGAGTACATAGACTTTCCACATAACCAATACATGTTAAAACATCTTTGAATAGTTTGTTGTTTTCTGTTAAATAATGTTTTCCAAACATTGGACACAAAGGTAACAGTGTCACGATGCCCGCTCCCGGGGAGCCGGCTCAGGCCCTGCGTCCCCGAAAGCGGACATCAAGTCCCCGGGGAAGGTCCCAGCAACCCCTTATAGGGGCCCTTTGGACAGCCTCCTGGCGCCTATGGCGCCAGGCTCATAGAAAACGTCAGTCCTGGCACCATAGGTGCCAGGCTCATTATGAAAGTGTTTGGGTGCACTTACCTGATGCAGACCATGCTGCAGAACCCCGGCCTCCTTGAGGCCTGAAAGGAACTACTTTACCTGTGGGACTCATTTACCACCCGGGCGTGGTCGGGGAAGGATACATACCTGATTGGAGGAAGGACACAATCTAGGAACTTCTTCCAAGGCTATTTAGACCACACCCGATCAGCCACACGTGCTTCGCGTTGTTCTGCATCTAGCAGCTGGACGCTCACCGTGTCTGCTCCTGCATCCTGACTTCTGCCACACCTGCCAGCATCCTGAATCACCTGCAAAGGAAGGGAACAAGAGAACAGAAGAAGGAAAAGGCCTCACCTGCTAAATCTGCATCCCAGAGACATTTCGCCGACAATCCTGAAAAGGAAGACATTTATTTTTAAAAGCACATCGCATCGATCGCTGCAGCGCCACATTCAACTCACCTTTACAGGGCGCCTCCATGTTCAGCAGCGACCATCTGGATTCGCAGTCGCGCCCCCGCGCCTAGGGAGAAAAAGACAAGAACAAAGGTGAGAGAAAGAAGGGAAAAGGGAAGCTAAAACTCCATGTCAAGACTTACCTGTTGGGCCAATCCCTTTTCATTTCGGGTCCGCGCCGCATCCAGGCATTTTTGGACCCCGGCCCTTAAGGGGAAAAAGACATCAGCGTTAATGAGTGAATGAAAAGACATTGGCCCTCATTACAACCTTGGCGTAGGACCATGGTGCTATTAGCACCATGGTCCATGCCGCTAAGGTTGCAATTCCGCCATGGTGGTAGGCGGACTTACCGCCCCATTCCGAGGTCGGCGGGGCGGTAAGTCCCCAATCCCCATTTACCCTTCCCCATTCCATTTCTTGCCCCATAGGGCATAATGGGAGTGGGGAAGGCGTTAATTACGCCACCGTAAATTACGGTGGCGTAATTAACAACAAGGTCCCTTAGCGCCATGGATTTTACCTCCATGGCGCTAAGGGACCTCGGAATCAGGCGGTAAGGGTCGGCGCTGTTTAAGCCGCCGTAAACCCCTTACCGCCTGGGTCCTAATGAGGCCCATTACCAAAACACTCATTAAAGACTTACCTGATTTCCACAAGGATTTCACCGCTCACCTCGGGTCGGTTGCCTGTTCCCCGGCATTCCGTACCCTGGCCCCTCTGGGGAAAAAGACACTAGCATTAGAACATTAATGCATGGACACAAAGGGAACCACGTATAGAAAAACTTACCTGGAAGCCAAGCAAGTTTGGTTCTCACCCATCCGAAAATCCAGTGACGTAACTGGATACCAACGCGCCCCTGCATCAGAAGCAGGATGGAGAGCTCGTCCTTCCAGATCCTAAGGTGAGACGCTATGGGGAAGCACAGAAGGGTTTTAAGGAGGGTGAGAGGGGTAAGTGGGAGGCCGATTGCATTACCCCACAGACAGTTAACCCCCTATTCTCACCTACAGAAGGATACTTCTGCGAGTCAGACAAGCCAGGTCTGGGGGCCGGTCCAGTCCACCTTCCGAACCCTGCGCATCACCTTAGACGAGGTCACAGCAGCGCGAACCAGGCCAGCGCCCCCGTGGGAGTCAGGTGAGCGTTACAGAATGCGAAGACTTCCTACAAATTCCCACCCAGGCGCTATGGAAACTTCTGAGACTGATCAGTTGGCCCAATTACTGGGGGCATTACGGGCCGAAGTACATGCCGCTCTTCAAGAGACTAATGCCCTCAAGAGGGAATTAATAATATCAAAGGAAAGAACTGATGACCTGGCCAGACAGCTTTTGCAAGGTCAAGCTGGACAAACTCCTCTACCCTGTTCCGGAGGGAACCACGCTCCTGTGGTTCCCAGTAACCCTGTGCAGATTAATCTACCTGGAAACATGCCGCTGGCCCCACCTGAACACTTTGCTGGGGACCCCAAACAATTCGCCGTATTCATGAATCAGTGTTGTTTGCACTTCCTTTGCAGACCTGGGGCCTTCCCTAATGATCAGACCAAAGTAGCCTTTATATTGTCATATCGCAGCGGCTGCGTTGCCGATTGGTCATTTCCACTGGTTACTCAAGATGACCCGATTCTCCGTGATTTTCAAGGATTTCAAGCAAGCATGGAAAGGTTATTTGCTCGACACTCTCAGGGGCAGGCTCTGGATGACGAACTTCTATCCCTGCGACAGGGCAATCAGGACCTCCTATCCTATATTGCAACCTTTAATAGACTAATTGTGGAAACGGGATGGCCAGAGGATAAAAGAGTCACGTTATTTTATCGAGGTCTACGCGGAGAACTTAAAGATGTCTTGGCCCAAGTTGTAAATCCGCCCCAAGTATGCACAGAATATATAGACTTAGTGGTCCAATTGGATCACAGACTTCAAAACAGAAAAACAGATCAGTCCAGGTTTGAGACCCGGGTGTTGGTCAAGACCCACGCTAACCCCAAGGGAGTTGATGTCTCTGAGCCTATGCAAATTGGAGGGGTTAAAGAACCCTTAACTCAAAAGGAACGTGAAAGGAGGCGGCAGTTAAAATTATGTCTTTATTGTGGGAACTCTGGACACTTTCTACGAGATTGCCCGGCAAAACCGCCCGAAAAGCGGTAGGAGCCACTGATAAAAACCATGAAGACTCTGTTTCGGGAAACGACTCAGCCCGACAAGCGTAGGGGTCCGCTTGCCGAGCTTGAAAACTAACTCTCAGACCTCGCATTTCATTGTGCCAATGGTTCTCGTAGATCCAGAAAAGCCTAAGCGGTTGCATGCAATAAAGGCATACATCGATAGTGGGGCTATTGGAAACTATGTGGATCGTGAATTGGCCTCTAGGATTAACCTCCCTCTCCGTCCTAAAACCAGCAAAGATGTCATCACCACAGTCGATGGAACTGAAATTGCCTCTGGACCGGTAACACATTCCACTACTGGGGTGACTCTTATTGGTCCTGACGGCCATCGGGAGGCAGTTGTGTTTGATGTAATCAAGGCTCCACAGTTTCAGGTTATTCTTGGAATTCCTTGGTTAGAGACACATAATCCTCAAATTGATTGGTGAGCTAAGAGAATAACCTTCCCGGATTGTACACAAACATGCTACCCAGAAAACCTGAAGATTAATCTAGCATCTGTAACCTCTGCCTCCATGCAATTACCTTCGGAATACCAGGACTTTCAGGACGTCTTCCAAAAGGAACAGGCCAACACGTTACCTCCTCACCGATCGTACGATTGCCAAATCGATCTGGTGCCCGGTGCACAACCCCCTTGTAGCAGGATTTATGCCCTTACCGAACCTGAGAACCTGCATTTGAGACAATATTTGGATCAATACCTCGCCAATGGTTTTATTCGCCCGTCAAAGTCCCCGGCATCCTCGGCTTTGTTCTTCGTGGCTAAAAAAGAAGGCGACCTTAGAACTTGTATCGATTACCGAGCATTGAACCAGATAACGGTTAAATACCGTTATCCTCTGCCTCTGATACCTGAACTCCTTGACCAGGTGAAGGACGCTTGCATATACACCAAGTTAGATCTCCGGGGGCACATCATCTGGTGCGAGTAAAAGAAGGCGACGAATGGAAAACAGCCTTCCGTACAAAATATGGATTATTCGAATACCAGGTAATGCCTTTCGGGTTGTGCAATGAGCCTGCTGCCTTCCAATTCTTCATGAATGATGTCCTTCGGGAACTCATCAATGTTTGTGTTGTCGTCTATATCGATGACATTCTAGTGTACTCCTCTTCGGAATCTGATCACAGAAAACACGTTAGGGCAGTTCTGGAAAAACTGCGCCAACACAAACTATTTGCTAAACTGGAGAAATGTGTTTTCCATACCACAGAAGTTGAGTTTCTCGGTTTCATCCTGACATCCAAAGGAGTCCGAATGGACTCAAGAAAAGTGGATACCATCCTCAAATGGCCATCACCTAGCTCTGTAAAAGGGGTTCAAAGCATGCTCGGCTTTGCCAATTTCTATCGCAGGTTTATCCCGGAATTTTCACGCATAGTTCAACCCATTACTGCACTCTTGAGGAAAAATAAACGTTTTGAATGGTCTGAAGAAGCCGAGCAGGCCTTCCAGGATTTAAAAGCTAAGTTTACCTCCGCACCTATATTGAAACACCCACGTCCAGATCTCCCGTATGTCGTCGAAACTGACGCATCCAGCCTAGCCATGGGAGCAGTTTTGTCTCAAAGAGATCCTGAAACCAACCAACTGCATCCCGTAGCATTTTGGTCAAGAACATTCCCGGCACCAGAGATTAATTACGCAATCACTGACAAAGAACTGTTAGCTATAAAGTCCGCTTTTAAAGCCTGGCGGCATTACCTGCTTGGCGCTCGACATACCATCACAGTGATCACTGATCACCGGAATTTACAGTATTTGAAAACCGCCAAGGCTCAGTCATCACGGCAGCTCCGATGGGCTTTGTTTTTCGCTGAATTTGATTTCGTGATTACCTATCGACCTTGCTGCAAGAACGGCAAAGCAGACGCCTTATCCCGAATTGGAATGGGAGAATCTGATACAAACTCAGAACCAGTACCAATAATTCCCAAACAGAGAATTCTAGGCATGACTTCGTTACAGACGCTTGAAGACATTCAAGTCAGAGTGAAACAACTCCTAGACCCTACAGTCCTACAGGATTGGATACAAAAGGGATCAGACTTTACCATAGATAATGGTTTACCTTATTACCAAGGACGCTTATTCCTGCCGCACAAGGATTTACACGAACTAGTTATTTCAGGTTATCATGATACATTAATAGAGGGACACCCCGGTATTGCCAAGACAATGGAAAAGGTGAAATGACAATTCTGGTGGCCCTCTTGGCGAAAAGATGTTAAATCTTTTGTGATGTCCTGTGGTGTTTGCGCCCAAAATAAAGGTCAAACGAAAAGACCAGCCGGTCTCCTTCAACCTCTAGACATACCGCCAGCACCCTGGCACACCCTATCAATGGATTTTATTACGGACTTGCTTCCTTGTTCGGGATACAATACCATTCTGGTAATTGTGGATTTGTTTTCCAAAATGGCCCACTTCATTCCCTTGAAAGGTTTACCTTCAGCTTCTGTCCTAGCCAAAGAATTCCTCAAAAATATTGTTCAGCTACATGCATTCGCATCTATACTAATCTCTGACCGGAGTAGCCAATTCATTTCCCACTTCTGGCGCAAATGTTGTCAAATGGCACAAATCGACGTAAGATTATCGACCAGTCACCACCCTCAGACCGATGGTCATACCGAGTTGACAAATCAGACCCTTGAGCAGTCCTTACGGTGTATGTTACAGCAATCTGAAAGCAACTGGAAAGACATTCTTTGGATAGCCGAATACGCATATAATAATTCGGTACACTCTGGAACTGGCCATAGTCCTTTTTATACCTTGTTTGGACATCACCCTCGAACCTCAAACCTCGACTCACCTCAGAACCTCGGAGTGCCCGCAGTAGAACATCTGCATTCTACCATTACCCGAGCCTTCAAAGAGGCAACCACGCATTTACAACAAGCCAAGAGAAAATACAAGGAAAATGCTGACCTACATCGGAGTGAAGCACCTCCGTATCAGAATAGGGATCAAGTGTGGTTAGCTACCAGACATTTACCGCTCAAAGGGCCTCGAACTTTTAACCCAAAATATCTGGGACCTTATTCTATTACGGCAATAATTAACCCAGTAGCGGTTAAACTTGATTTACCAGCTAATATGCGAATTCACCCTGTTTTTCATAATTAAGTCAGCCCCAATATAATTGTCTCAGCTGTTTCCTGTGTCTAGCCATTCCATTAGAAAAGTGATAGCAGCCATATCGGAAGAGCAAACAAATGGCCAGATATAAACATTAAAGATATGTAAATACAAAACATTGGGGAAACATAACTTAAGGATTTGCACGTCTGAGCAACCAGTGTCTGGCACTATTAATGTAATATCAATTCTGGTCCAGATTAGTACTCCCCAAGTGGGTCTACCACTATGCCCCTTCAAAGCCAAGACTGCATAGCTTGCATATCCAGGATTCATGGGAATTCCACCTACCAAAGTTTCCAGTAATAAGATTCTATGAAAGTCTTCTAGGAAGGTAAAGGCCTGCTGCATTCCACAACACGAGCTTCAAAAGAGTGGTAAGCTCTTGATGGATAACAGGAATAATCTGAGGAGGTGGGACAACCCTATGAGGGGGAGTCATGTTGTATAACACCAAAGACCCCAAACGCTCAGCTCTAGTTTTTTTATTAGGGTCAGTAGTCAAGTGGTGCCGTAAAATCTCTGTCCTACAATTTATGTTGGAATCATTTGCCAAGGTTTTGGGTTGGCATTGATGTTGGAGTTGAAATATTAAAAGAATATTGAGGCTTAATACGATACAATAGAAATACACCAGTCACAAGTAATAAGGTACAAGTACACTTTATTTAACAGAACACCTGTCTGGCTTTCAACACCCCGCAATGCGTGCAAGCAGACACCGTGAGACGAAAGAGTGCTGGGCATTTCAAATACATTAATATTTATACAGCTTTCTCACAATCCCGGACAGATCGTCCAGTCCCTCTTCGTGTAACACATTTACCTAGAGTACATAGACTTTCCACATAACCAATACATGTTAAAACATCTTTGAATAGTTTGTTGTTTTCTGTTAAATAATGTTTTCCAAACATTGGACACAAAGGTAACAGTGTCACGATGCCCGCTCCCGGGGAGCCGGCTCAGGCCCTGCGTCCCCGAAAGCGGACATCAAGTCCCCGGGGAAGGTCCCAGCAACCCCTTATAGGGGCCCTTTGGACAGCGTCCTGGTGCCTATGGCGCCAGGCTCATAGAAAACGTCAGTCCTGGCGCCATAGGCGCCAGGCTCATTATGAAAGTGTTTGGGTGCACTTACCTGATGCAGACCATGCTGCAGAACTCCGGCCTCCTTGAGGCCTGAAAGGAACTACTTTACCTGTGGGACTCATTTACCACCCGGGCGTGGTCGGGGAAGGATACATACCTGATTGGAGGAAGGACACAATCTAGGAACTTCTTCCAAGGCTATTTAAACCACACCCGATCAGCCACACGTGCTTCGCGTTGTTCTGCATCTAGCAACTGGACGCTCACCGTGTCTGCTCCTGCATCCTGACTTCTGCCACACCTGCCAGCATCCTGAATCACCTGCAAAGGAAGGGAACAAGAGAACAGAAGAAGGAAAAGGCCTCACCTGCTAAATCTGCATCCCAGAGACATTTCGCCAACAATCCTGAAAAGGAAGACATTTATTTTTAAAAGCACATCGCATCGATCGCTGCAGCGCCGCATTCAACTCACCTTTACAGGGCGCCTCCATGTTCAGCAGCGAACATCCGGATTCGCAGTCGCACCCCCGCGCCTAGGGAGAAAAAGACAAGAACAAAGGTGAGAGAAAGAAGGGAAAAGGGAAGCTAAAACTCCATGTCAAGACTTACCTGTTGGGCCATTCCCTTTTCATTTCGGGTCCGTGCCGCATCCAGGCATTTTCGGACCCCGGCCCCTAAAGGGAAAAAGACATCAGCGTTAATGAGTGAATGAAAAGACGTTACCAAAACACTCATTAAAGACTTACCTGATTTCCACAAGGATTTCACCGCTCACCTCGGGTCGGTGCCTGTTCCCCGGAATTCCGTACCCCGGCCCCTATGGGGAAAATGACACTAGCATTAGAACATTAATGCATGGACACAAGGGGAACCACTTATAGAAAAACGTACCTGGAAGCCAAGCAAGTTTGGTTCTCAACCATCCGAAAATCCAGTGACGTAACTGGATACCAACGCGCCCCTGCATCAGAAGCAGGATGGAGAGCTCGTCCTTCCAGACCCTAAGGTGAGACGCTACGGGGAAGCACAGAAGGGTTTTGAGGAGGTTGAGAGGGGTAAGTGGGAGGCGATTGCATTACCCCGCAGACAGTTAACCCCCTATTCTCACCTACAGAAGGATACTTCTGCGAGTCAGACAAGCCAGATCTGGGGGCCGGTCCAGTCCGTCTTCCGAACCCTGCGCATCACCTTAAACGAGGTCACAGCAGCGCGAACCAGGCCAGCGCCCCCGTGGGAGTCAGGTGAGCGTTACAAACAGTCCTTATTTCATTTGCTTATATGTGTCTATCATTTGTTCTTAAGTTTAAAGTCAGCTTAGTTTCAAGGAGCGACAACAAAGATTTCTGCAAAAGCACATGTTCAGCAATTCATCATTCTGTTTCACTGTTTGAACGGGGAAGACACTGTTGGTACTGATGGCATCTAAATTACTGATTAGCATGGCTCTTGTTTAGCTCCAAGGTTTACTTAGTGCAGGACAAACAATCCACCTTAGCAGCTTCAGCATGCTTATCTACATTGACACAGTACAAAGTTCATTTTGCTCTACTGGAGCCGAAAACAGAAATTCTAACATGGGACAGAAAGCAGGAGTTAATCAAAATGGTGGATAACTTAAAATGGCGGCGTAGTCAGCCTATTTCAGGTTCATTTCAATGCAACGTTTACTATCAGGCTGTATTCATGCAAAATATACTTTTACAAACCCTCCTTTTGTCCTAAGCCAAGAGCATTACTCAAACATTAGCATCTACAAAGACCATGTATCATCGTCAGAACACCCTGAATCACTATCTTCAAAAACATTGATTGCCATTAACTCCTTTATAGCGATATCCTGCTTTACTAAGGCATTAGTAATCTTTCTGGGCTTATGTGTCTTAGGTCCTAGTTTACCAACCACTTGCGCACAACTTCCCCCTATCATAGAACAAATGACAGGAAGACACTTTATGCAACACCATCAAAACAGTACAATGCCAAGGGTCACCATTAGAATGGTAACGTTTTTCCAGCCCCAAGATTGTAACAAGTCCGAGAACCATGTGCCAATATCCCAGTTTCCCCCTGGAATGTGTACTTCAGTACTTAAGGTGTGCAATTTCTTAATTGCCTTAAATATGGTGGGGGAGGAATTGAGTGCAAAAACACAACACGCATGTCCCACCATTTTGCACACCCCACCACGCTTAGCTAGAATGATGTCTTGCACCATCCTATTTTGAACAGCCACTAATCTAATAGTCTTTTTCTCTAGTGTCATCTTGTATAGGATGTCAGCGGTTTCATTGATGGTTTTCTCTAAAACCCTTGCCAATTGTCTAATATCTTGGGAGTTTATTATCTGTCCCAAAATGGCACAAGGGATTTAGCAACTTTACACAGAATCTGTGAGGGAGTGTCACCATCCTCATCCCTGGGGCGAGTTCTAGAAACAGCAGTGTCGGCGACATATACACCTGGTAACAATATACCTAAATAACAAGTACCCTCCCAATCTCTTGGCAACCAAGGATATGCCTCATTACCGCAAACAAAGTAAACAGGATCTCCTACATATAGAGGTCTATCTCCACTGGTTAACACAGCAACGTTTGTACATCCCTCAAATGTACCCATTGGTTGGAAACCCTCTCTTTGTATGCAAAATGGAACAGAGTTTGGACTATGGTTAACAGTATAGGAAGGAGGCATGGCATCCCTATTACCTATGGGAGCCATTTTAAAGGTAATCATTGATTGAAAAGGTCTGGAAAGTCTATCAGAAGGCCTAAAAGAAGAAACATTTAGCTTGCTCCTATTTGCAAACGGAGAACATCTTAGAGTTGATAAAACTCATTTTTCAAACTCATTGAGATTAGTCCCATCAAAATTCACAATGACGCTATTGTTCCATCGGCCAAAGAATAATACCCTAAGCGAAGCATAAAATGCAGTAGTTAGAGGGAGTGGATGTATATACCAGCCCAATCCGTTTTCCCCATGTTGTGGCAGATGCGGACATATCCAACAATTCGTCTTATTCAGAATGATATGGGTTGTGTTCATGATCATCAAGAGAGTTTTGTTATGATAACCCCCCCTGTGTTGGAGGTCTAGAGGACGAAGAGTGTGCAAATGCACATAAGGTGGAGACACTTGCAGTTGGAAATAAAACATCAAGTGTATGTGTACATTCCAGATACCAAAACCTGAATGTCAATGAAATTATAATACAAGCTGTTATTGTGATCAATGTCCATCTGGTCCTCGGGGACCATGACCCTCAATGGGTGGATTCATTATCAGCAAAACAATCAGTATCCTTATAAGTATGAGTGGTCCCTGAAATAGGCATAGTCTCTCAGCGTCCGTTAAGAAGCATCACTGTTAGGCTTCTTTAGTTCATCCGTGGGTGGCACTTGACCACGTGGCCTATCTTGATTGAAGGTAACTTTGCCGGTCCCTGCCTCTTATTGTATGCAACAGAGGAATGACGAGGGACTGGCTCAACAATGGTTTCTCGTGGGTTTCTTGTGGGCACAGAATCCTGGCTGTACTTTCCTATTGTATTACATTAATGTAATGTCAGCAGGCCCTAAATCTAAATCCTGTTCAGTGGTCGCAGATTGTACCTTGCAACTCCAGGTGCTGAATGATTGGTGAACAAAACGTCATTGTTTCCTGAAGAAGATGAAGAAGCAGAAACAAGATCGATCGACGGTGAAGAAGAAATTGAAGAAGCAGAAACCTCCCCAGGTGCCACCGGCTCAGGAAGGACTTTCAAAGAAGAAGCAACAATCTCCCAGGGGCCCACAGGCGCAGAAAGAACTTTCATGAAACCCTCGGGGTCGATCAAAGCAGGCTCATTGTGAGCGTTGGATCATCAATTCCCTTCTCCTCCCCTTTGTCATAGGGCAGAGGAAAAGGAATCCTCTTCACGTGTGTCGCGTGGATACAGTGTTTCTTTCTGGTCACTCGTACTGCGGTTTGCGTAGCCAAACGCATCTGGTGTGGTCCTTTCCAAAGAGGTGCAAGGCAGGTGCCCCTCTTGAAATTTTTCACCAGGACCCACTGACCAGGTCGGAGTCGATGACCTGCACCCTCGTATTTTGCAGGGAGGGCTGCTCGTACCTGTTGGTGAATCAAATGCAAGTTTTGAGTCAACTGATCACAATAGTCAGAAAAAAGCAGGTACTTTCTTTCAACTGCTTGGGCCTCGGTACATTCCATACATTGGCTGGTCTCCCCATGACAATCTCATAGTGAGAGAGTCCTGTGTTTGATTGTGCGGCCGTCCGCATTGATAGTAAGGCTATTGGCAAAGTGTCAGGACATTTCAGATGGCTGTGCGCACATACCTTGGCAATTTTATTCTTTAGAATACCGTTATGGTGTTCCACAAGGCTGGCCCTCTGAGCATATCTGGCTGAGTGGAACCGTCTATCAATCTGTAATTCCACACATACTTGTCGCACACTTGCTCTGCCATTCTGGAAACCCCTGCACTTGGGGACTGTTTACTGTATCCCTACAGTCCCACTACCAGCACTTAAAGCTGATGTCTGCACTTACCCTTGCAATTGCCAACCTGCTGGCCGTACTTTTACTTATTGTTATTTATTATTTTATCCCATGTACTGCACTGCCCCCCCACACTTTCCCCTTTCCCCATTTCCCATGCACTTGTGCGATCTGAATGAAACCTGGCATAGTAGGATCGCTGTCTGTCTTCCCACTGTTCCCCCTACCTTGCCTCGTCGCTCCTTGAAACACTTGTGTATAGGCGCGTTATAAATACCATATCATATCATATCACATATCATATCCAGGAGTTAGCTGCTGTCCATATGCTCTTTATATTAGCTGTTGTCCGTATGCTCTTTATATGTTGACAAGGGCGGTATAATGCAATGACATGTTTGCTGTTCTTGCAGAGTCTCATAATATTTTAGATAACTATCTTGTAATCTCCTTGAACCAGTACAAAATCAGTAAATGATTATTACCCCAACTACCTTGTGACTCCACCTCAACAAGATGAAATATCGTGTAGTTTACTGTCTCAATATTATTTTCAGTCCAGTAAATTATTTTATGTTCTTTTATTAGTTTAACTAATTTTAAGATCAAAACCTCATTGTCACTAGCATTTGTATGTATACAAGCTGTAATAGAGGTTAATTGATGCTTGTGTCCAAAACAGTTGTTTTCATGATATGATATGGCATTTGTAACGCGCCTATACACAAGTGTATCAAGGCGTGTTGTATGTTGTTATTTCACTCATGCTGCCTCAACAACATTTTATGGTTGATCACTGTGATTGATGGTTTTTACCATATACTTTTTTTTAATAATAATTTATTTTTATACTACATTATATGATCAAAGTTAATTCTGTTACTGCACCCTATAGATTACTTGAATCGTCCTGCTCACATCGCTTGCATTAGCATTTGCGTTCCTGGTCTGGAAGTCTAAGTCCGCTTTCACACTCCATTTTTAGAGAATGCAAAGATGCTTAAACATGCAATTGGGGCATCCGTGCTCAGCGGTTGCGCCACTGGAGCGTCCAATGCAAGCCCTTCTACATCTACCTGTAGTATGACGCTGTCACCGGACCTTTCTCCTATCGATCACCTAGCTTGCAATGAGAGATTAGCTGACATTTTCCTTAACCCAGGATGATGATCTGGTAATGCTCTCTGACCTGACGCCTGAAAATAATTCTTACATTTCTACATCGCGCACCAAAAAACAGGGCGGCAGGCTCACTATCATCTTCAAATCTGACTTGCATGTATTAGTTGGGCCTTATCCTCACGATCTGTCATTTGAACTAATGTCTCTGCAGCTCAACATTAGTCAAGACACAAAAGTTTCTGTCCTACTAATTTACAGATTATCTGGTCCCAAACAGAATTTCCTCGCAAGCATTTGGAATCCATAACAGAGCTATATCTGGAAAATACCAGTATGGTTCTAGGGGTCTTTAACCTTTGAGGCAAACTGACATTGTATAAGACTCTGATGCAACTAATCAAAGTGTTACAGGATCTCACCATTAGTTAATGTTGCAGACATAAGACACAGCATACTATCAATAAGCCCTTTGGATGAACCTCAAAAATGTTAGGGTCCTCACCTTTAAGATTATACTGAACAGATCATTATATCACCTTTTATTAGCCAAGTATGCTCATGCCAATGGAAAGGGATCACTAGACAAACAGTGCTGGATGTACTCCCCACTCATTTGGATACCTGTAGCTCCTGTTATTATTTTATGCTATTTATTTTTACATTTATAGCAGCGCACAAAGCCCAAGGGCATCTAAGCGCTAGTTACAGTAAGGTCAAAGTAAAATAAAAGTCAATACCGGTAGTTGCATGCAAGTAAGAGTCACAAGGTGCAACACAGGGCTGAGGTCTATTCTGGTAGTTACAGACAGGTAAGAATTACGAAGTGTAGCACAGGGCTGAGATAAATTCCGGTACTTACAGACAGCTGAAAATAATACAGCGTAGGGCTGAATAGGACAAGTCCAGTAGTTGTAGACAGGTTAGATTATATGGATAGCATGAGGCTGCCAAGTCACATTAGGTGTGTAGCATTCTATAGCAAGGTAGAATGGGTATTGCATTCTTCAGTCAAGAGTCACAGTACAGGCTAGAAATGAAGCATAAAGGGTGAACACTCTCCTAGGTCCATACTATAGTGTACCTACAGTGTAACAGCAGGCGAGTGATGTAGACAAAGATACATATCTGGAGCAATAATGATCTGGTTGATTCAATTTAGCTCCTTATAGCTAAATTGATCCTACTATTCTGCGGGGAACCTAGAGTAGTCGATTACTGATATCATTGATCAACTGTCCCTATTAGCTCATTTATGTCCACAAATTTTCCGTGTAAAGAAACAACAATTATTTACTCAAGACTTTAACACCCTCCATCTGAGAGTCACACATTTAGAGGCTAAGTGGCATTGATCCAATAATGATGATGACCTTAGATACATCAAACAACTTCAGTTATCCTAAAAAAGAGATATGAAAATAGCCAACAATGCCTATTATCGTGGTAAAATTGACAATGCCCCCCAAAAACTCCAAACAGATTTGTTCAGTTGTTAAGGAAATCTGCAACATGCTGAATGTTTCTAACATCAACCCCAAAAAAAGTCTAGCTGATCAACTATCTGTATATTTCCCCAATAAAATAGATACAATTAAAACCAAGTTAACCTTTCCTAATGCAAACAACTCCTTATAACAACCCTTGGATGAGCATAAGCCTCCCACTATGTTGACATTGGAGTTTTTTCTCTGAGCTTGGCCGCCACAGATCTTCTAAACCTCCTATCTTCAGTAAAAATATCTGGCTCCCATTTAGATTGTATGCCTCACAAAATTGTGCATGATCTTTATCCAGCTTTTGCTGAGATTATTCTATTGCTATGGCATGCTTCCTTGAACACTAGCATGGTTCCTACCACCTGGAAATGTGCAGTAGATAAACCATTACTGAAAAGGCCTTTTCTGAACCCCACAGCCATATCTAATTTTAGACCGATAACTCAACTCCCCTTTCTATTTAAACAACTAAAAAGAGCCAAATACAACATTTTGTGGAATCGGCTAACCTATTAGACCAGACTCAGCTTGGTTTTGGACCTGTGCATGGTACCATTCTAGTCACCATTTCTGGAATGGATCATCTTTCAAGCAAAGCTGACAAAATGAAACAGGGACCCTAATTTCATTACATCGATCAGTGGATTTTGACTCAGATGACCATCATAACCAAGGATTATGTTTCCCAGTACTTGACCTGATTAAATCCTTTCTAATTGACCTTACACAACAAGTTCACCTGGTTGTCTTTCACTCCTCATTGTTTGATATGATGTGTGAAGTATCCTAGGGCTTAGCACTATTCCCCCTACGTTTTAATTAATTCCTTCAGCCATTAATGGAAGTCCTTCAACAAGCTGGAGTGATTTTCTTTTAAACTATGCTGACGACACATAAATACTGATGGGTCTCACAGGAAACAATGAAACCCTGTGCAGCAAGATCAAATAATTTTCTGAAGATATACCTGCATCTTGGCCTGACTCATTCGGCCAATGTCCTCAAGCATGAGGTTAAGAACCGTAGCATATTTCCAGATAGCATGCTCTCTTTAAACCCTCAGGTGACAGCAATCACCAAATCTTGTTACTTTATCATATGGGAAAAAAAGAAAATAAAGATCCCTTCCCTACTTCTCTTTCCCACATCAGGTGCTGGTTTTTAATTCATTGCTCTCCTCGCAGCTAGACTTTAATAATGCCATTTTCCTCGGTTTCCCTGATAAGATGATTGCCAGATTACAAACAACTCAAAATATGGCAGCAAGACTGATAATATAAGATGTCAGAGGACATTTCTCAAGCCCTCCGTTCTTTGCACTGGCTACCGGTAAAGTAACAAATTACTTTCAAAAGTCTTCGTATTGTTTTTCAAATGTTCATTACCCCACTGCACATCCTCTCTTCACAATGTTCAGCACATTTGACTCAATGTATGCAGAAAAACTGAGAACTGACCAAAGACTGACTGTTCCCAGATACAAAAAGAGAAAGTAGGTGGTTGATCCTTTCATTACCATGCAAGAAAAGGATGGAGTTCCCTACCTCACGAGCTCTGTAAGAAGCCAATCTCTTGTCTTTTCACAAGAAAAGAAAGCATTTCTTTTAAATCTGTAATCTGTTTTCATCCATTGATACCCTGTCATGGCTTTCTAGCATGAAATGTACCTTTCTCTATAGTGCCGAGATACCTTTTGTTGATTGCTGCGCTCTATAAAATCACTACATAGCATAACAATGTTAATTTGATTGACCTTCTTGAATGTTGTATGATTAAGCACAAATAATCTAAGATATAGGGGTCGATTCATGGAACAAACGTGCGCCGATAATCCCAGCGCAAGCAGGCGCAAGGTGGTTCAAGCGTGAGAAATCAAGCGCACGCGCACGCGTGCGATACAAGGAAGGCGCTGCGCTAGTTTCCCGCTGGTCGTGCGCCAAATACATGCATGTCGCACACGGGCACACACGTCATCAAACGGCGTGCGCTACACGCACAGCAAAAACGCACATAGCATGGTGCACACAACAAAAGAGGGCGGAACAGTGGCCATAACCCGCGGAATGGGGAACAACGCGTGAAAAAGAAGGCGTAACTGGGGAAGTACTGCAGGGAACTACACGGAACGCCCACCCGCACGCGAACAACCCGTATTCATGGATTCGAATACGGGAAACCTGTGCACGGCAACAGACGCGCACAGGCGTCAACGCGTCTGCCACACGAAGGCAGGCAGAAGCGTCCCCGAGCACAGTATAAAAGTGCGCGCAAACAACAAACACGTATGTACAGCTACGATGAATGCCCCATTTGTCGCAGCACTGATCGTGGGTCACCGCAGGAGGAGGAGAATAGCCAGGGCACGCATTTTCTCACCAAGGACAAGCCTTTTTGGGATGCCTGACAACCAGGTCTATGGCAGGTATAGGTTTCCACCCCATATCATCCTAGACCTGGTCAGGGAGTGGGAAGATGACCTTACATCCCCCACCCTTTGCTCCCAAGCATTGAGCCCCTCAGAGAAGGGGCTCAATGTCCTGCATTTTTTGGCCACCGGGTCATTTCAGCAGACCACTGCCATAGTGGGGGGGGGTCTCACAGGCCACGCAGTCACGCTGCCTACACCAGGTCTTGGCAATCATGACAGCACGCCCCTCAGTCCGCTGGCACATATACATGCCCAGAACACCCGCAGAAAGGCAGGCCGTTGTCCTGGATTTTTACAGGGTGGCACACTTCCCCAAAGTGCTTGGTGCCATAGATTGCACCCTTGTGGCCCTACGTCCACCTAGGGCCACTGAGCACATCTACCGAAACCGCAAGCACTGGCATTCCATCAACGTACATGTGGTATGCGATGCAAAGGGAATCATCACCTCTGTCTATGCAAACTACCCTGGCTCCACCCATGACAGTTTCATATACAGAATGTCCGCCCTCAGCCGGGCCCTGAAAGCTGGGCAGCATGGCAACACATGGCTCCTAGGTGAGTACAAATGCCCTTGCACATGCATGCATGTCACACACACACACACAAATACACAAACCCCAATAATCACAACCATTTTCACCTCCCCCGGGGACAGTGCCTACCCTCTGAGCAACCACATGATGACGCCAATCCGGAACCCAACTACACGCTTCCGCTCCCTTGACCGCTCTGGCAGGCAGCTACTCTATGCACCCCCAGTAGTGTGCAGGATCATTGTGGCAGCATGTGTCCTGCACAATGTTGTAACACGGCAGGGCATACCGGTGGACATGGTGGTGCCCCCACATCCCCAACCACAGGCGCTGCCCATGGGAGGGGATAGGGCACGTGGCGAGGAAGGCCGGACCCAGCTTGTGGCCACATTTTTCGCTTGAACTCCCACCCCTGCGGAGTGCACACAGGCCTGGCACATACCAGGTGACAATCGATGATGACAAAGAGACAGTCTACTGTCACAACCTTACCACCCTGAGATTGTTGCCAAGGAAGTGCCACATTGTGTGCATCCCTAGCTACTTAAACACAAGCTATCCTGTGTGACCAAAAGGCACACATATGATATATGATATGATGTGATATGGCATTTGTAACGTGCCTATACACAAGTGTTTCAAGGCGCGACGAGGCAGGGAGGGGGGAACAAGGGAAGACAGACAACGATCCTACTAGGCCAGGTGTCATTTAGATTGCACAAGTGCCGGGGTAGGAGGAAGGGAAAAGTGCAAGGGGAAGGGGGGGAGTGCAGTACAGGGTAAGTAGAATAATAAATAAATAGGCCAGCTGGTGGCAAGTGCAAAGGTAAGTGCAGACAAGTGCTGGAAGGGGGGGCTGTAGGGATACAGAGACAGTCCTGAAGTGCAGGGGTTGCCAGGGAGGCAGTGCAAGTGGAGAGTGGCTGGGCCAGGGACCGAGGTCGGTGAGAGTGTCCCAGTTGCAGATTCAGTGCAGTTTCAGTGAAGAAATTAGCAAGGGAGAGGGAGAGAGAAAGCAGAAGCAAAGAGGAAGGTGTTGAGGTGCTTCCGGAACCAGAGATGGTTCTCCTCAAGTTTCAGGGAGGCAGGAAGGCTGTTCCAGACTGAAGCCCCTGCCGCGGAGAGAGATCTACCCCAGCTTGTTGCTTCGAGAAGCGGCTGACCCTGACATGCAAGGTGTAAATAACACGCACCTGCAAAACAGGCCATGACCATCACTGTTATGTCACTCAAACCATCCCAAACCACAACATGACATGGTAAGCAATAGCCATACACCAACACAGTACCAATAGGGTACACATTGCCATGTGAAAAATGTAAATTGGCATGTCTGTCTACATGCCCATTGTGCATTGCAAAATCAACACTGCAGCTTCTGTGTGCTGTGTCCAACTCCTGCAACACAATGCTCAGCGCACAGCACAGTGAACAGCCATTGTGTGTGATGCACACCCTGAGCATCACATCTAAGCGACAAACCACATCAAAAAGCAAATTAAGCATGTACATGATCCCTAATTGGTCACAGAACATGTGCTGCAGGGACACAGTGGGCAGCAGAAGGCAAACAGAGTGTACACATGGATATCGAAGGGTGGTTGTACATATAGTGCATCATAGTGCAAGTGTGCGGGTCAGTAAGGACATGCACTCAACATATGCATGTGCAATCAAGTGACCATCAGTGTCCTCTACACATCACATGTGAACATTCACCATGTGTACACCCCAGCATGTCGAACCACAAGTATCCCCTCACACCTGAAAGTAAACACAACACATGAACATGCATTGATCAGCAGAACACATCATGTAAATAGGATACCACAATTACAATGTCAGGGTTCCCATCACACTGCAGGGCAAGGCAACTATCAACAACAAAACACCCCCCCCTCCCTCACAAATGACCATGACCCACTGAACAACTGCACCTGGGTCAGGGAGCCTTCAACCCTCAATTTCACCTGGCCACAGGATCACCCTTCCCCTTTGTCGCCATCTCCCACCTTGTGTGTAAAAAGTTGCCTGCACCCTCAGAGTCCACCATAATTTGCAAAGACACAAAATCCAAGGCAGAAAAACGAACCAGAACAGCCTCCAGTAGATGACCTGAAGTAGCAGTACCTCACAAAAGGCTAAGTACTACCACAATAATGTAACAACCAAGGTAGCACAGTAAAACAATGTCACAACAGGATGTGAACCATGTGTGGTACATAACATAGAATGATGCACCACGAACGGATGTGTACTGTCACAGCTCCCGTGTACAGGCGCAGGAGTGGCACGAACCAACCACCCCCACCGTGGCCTGGGTGCCTGCAAGGTCATACTCACACAGGACTCTGAGACCATTTTGGGGAAGGATGGTCAGGGATATGCAGTCGGGACAGGCGTTGGCATACTGAATAACTGGAATGAGGGGCAGAAGAGGGGAGTAGGAATGACACGTCAAAGTAGGGAATGCACTAAAATGTAGTACTTGCATTAACACACACACAATCATAACAACCTTGTACATCGTTGTCAGGGCCTTCTGGAGTCCAGGTGCAGGAGTGGCCCGAACCAACCACCCCCTCTAGGGTTTTGGCGCCTGCAAGCTTGGGGCTTACACAGGCATCCGCAACCCCAGTGGGGAAAGATGGTTAGGGAACGTTGGTTGGATAGGTACGGGAAGCAGGAACACCGGTTAGAGGCTACAGGGTTCAGAATTGGATAGGACTCGGGGTGATTAGGGAAAAAAAAACATACCAAATTGAATTACACATTCATCCATGCATCAGTGCACCCCCTATTAAGCCTATGTAGAGCAGTTTGAAAGCAAAATAACAAGACACTCAGCTCTGGTTTTGAGTGCTGTCCTCCTGCCTGCGCACTCTCAGGTCCCGTTACAGGAGCACTTCAATGCTGCAAAGAGAGCCACAGTTAATAATCTGTGCGTGCCCATAACACACAAACACACCACCAAATATGCCCCATAGCAACAAACTACTCTACAAACAGACAATCTGGTGTGGATGCTTCGTACCCAAACATATCATTCCCCCTGTGATGGTTCATACACAGTCAATGCAGTAAGTCAGGCGCCGGTGGCTGCGTGGAAAATGGAACACCAATGTGTCACGATTCACACAACATGCAATGTTCCCTGGGTAAGCAGAGAGAGCATTTAGCAAGGTATGACTTCAGAAAAAGTCGTGTCCCACCATGACCCGAGTCTGTCCCTTGCTGTATGTCCCTGTGAGCTGCTCCTTTCCATGTCTCGGAAGGCTACATGGGTGATACAAGTGCCTCAATGGCCCATGGTGGACCCGAGGGTATGTGCCACTGCCCCTGCAGGTGCCCCAGACAACCTTACAATCAACTAGCCATCAGTCCACCAACACATCTGAGCTGTATTGTGCGCTTCAACACCAATATTTGTCCAAGCTCACCATCAGTGCTGCTACTAAGCCTGCATGTGTAACTGGCCTGGTGGAAGCTTGGCTGTGTTGTGGCCCCCCTGTGCTGCTCACCTTGCCTGGAGTCCCTTGAAACACGTCAGCAGTTCTAGGATGTATGTCTGCAATCCCTGTGCCTCTGCTTGCGCACACATGTGCATGTGGGCACCAACAAACGTGTCCAGAATCCAGACGTCCAATGGGCCATGTCTGCTGGCAAAGGTGGTCTGGAGGCTCATCCCCCGGCAGAAAGGGCATGAAACACATGATTAATACTTTAGAGTCATCTGTGTGTGTCTCTTCAGGCATCTCATTACTGGACCATGTCAGAGACGTACATCAGAAATCACACCATCAGTCTGTCTTTCACAGGCAAAGTGTGGAACACACTATGGCATGAATTGCAACAAGCACATGTACAGTAGAGATAAGAAACATACTACACAATGCATAGCAATGAATATACACATTAATCATGAAACACCCCATCTAGCAAAAGCAGAACAGTGGTCAATAACACCGCAATCATCCCCACTAGGGGTGTTAACACAAGTTACACAGCACCAGACATGCCACAGATATGACAGTCCAAAGCCCTTGTGTAATAGGCTGTTACACTGAACCATCCTTGCGAGCCCATGAATAAGGGATGCAGGAGTGGCATATGTGAGTCAAGGACCCCAAGCAGCAAACACATACACAAGACAAGCCTGAAGAGCCCAGCTGGAACAGACAGTGGATGCTTTCAAAAGCCACAAAGCACCGCACCGTCACATGAAAGCACAATAGACTAGCAATTGTAAACTATATTAACTAATTACACTAACTATGAAAAACCTACATTACCTAATTAAACTAACTATCAAACAGAAAATTAACTAACTAAACTAAAAGAAAAATCAAAATGGCCACATACGACCTGGGGGGGGAGGCACCCAGGAGGGGGGAGGTACAGGGTGCTGCTCAACACCCACTTGTGATGATGCTGAGCCAAAAAAAAAACTCCATGGTCTCAACGCCTGCACAGCCCGACCTATGTGGGAGATAGATGGTCGTCCGAGTCTGGCTCATCCTGGAAAGGAGGACGAGGCACAGTAGCCTGGCCACGCATAGCCGCAGCTTGCCCCTCGACGGCAGCAAGTCTGCCGGACGGGTGAGCCTGGTTCTGTGTGGCGATGTGACGTAGGTCTGCATGCAGAACCTCACGTGATATACATGCTTCCTCTTGCAAGGTAGCACGTGTAACACGGAGTTCCTCCTGCAAGGCCTGGCTGGACAACCTCTGCACCTCCCGGCAAGCCTGTAGCTCAGCCGAGATGGTACGTTCAAGCAGTGCAAACCTCTCCTCTGCCCGCTGCCTCTGGGACATCAGAAGGACACCCAGAGTGGATTTGAGGGAAGCATACTCCTCCCTCAGGTCCTCCATGTGCGCCTTTGTGTGAGCAGCAATTGCTTGACGCAGAGACGACATTTCAGCCTGGCGTGCCCTGTATGAGGCCGCCATGCCCAGCCTGAGCGAGCGGGTCGTGGACCGTGCCGCCTGCTGCTGGAGAAGCACCTGCCTAGCAGTGGGGAGCACAGATCGGCCACACGCTCCATGCTCTCAGCGATGTTCTCCATTGCTGCCCCCTGCCGTTCTGAATTGGCAGTCATGTCTTGCTCCCATCCAGTATAGTGCGGTTGCGCGCGGCGACCATGTTGCTGGGCTTGACCACTGCGGGACCCAAGGACCGGGTGTCCTCGCTGTGTTGGAACCGTCCGCGGCTGCACGACTACATGCACCCCGTCAACGTGATGTATCAGGCACATCAGTGACTGGTGTGGAGGGTGACCCTGCGTCCCGATCCACCACGGGCAGAGGTACCAAGACTGTCTGACCCCTCAGTGCAGGTGTCGCGGACAGAGGAGTGTCCACATCAGAATCACTCACCCCTGACACATGGACTTGATGCTCATCTAACTCGACATGGACGTCAGAGTCGTCATCAGGGCTGGACTCATAGGCAGCCAGAGACAAGATGGACTGTAGCACTTGGGGGTTTTCGTGGCCTACCACCCCACGACCCCCACTTGTGCCGGGTTGATGTAGTGGTAACAACCCTGTGTCTGGCATGACAACACCATCCTCCTGCTCCATTGCGTCATCATCTGAAAAATATAGAGAAAAAAGGTCACTACACATGTCAGAAGCACACAACACACACACACACCGACAACAAACACATCAGGCAGACATGTGACACACAAAATAGAACCTGGTATGCATGCTGGGTGCATTCATTGGGTAGCATATCTACAAGCAAAGCACCCCTCCACCCAAGTGCAAAAGCAGGGATGCCTAGCATGGTATCAAAAGGCTGACCATAGACCTGTGTATTGACAGGCAGTGTTGACTGGCATCAACAGCTTAATGTGATTCAAGTGACAACACTACAAATGATGATGGGACAGTAAGCAGGACACATGATGAAAACTCTGGAGGCCGCACACGTGTGAAGAAGACACTACAACAGTCGGACAGAGTCATTGGCCATTAAACAGGCTGAGGCCTGTGACCCACATAGATTGTCAGACCCTAAACATGTGTGCAACACAGTACTGAGCCACAGTTGACATGGGGAGGCTGATGAGATGCCATGCAATGTATGTCACCCAGGACTTGTATTACAGTGATCATCCAGTTAAGGACACATAGGGGCATGCGTGCAATGCACATGGAGCTTGAATGGGCACTCATGTCCCTGCGGGGCATCTGACCTATGCACAGTACAAGTGAAATACCCTGCATCAAGTACTAAGGCTGTACCACACAGCATATGTCTGGTAGATTGTCTGCTGGAAGTTAGCATGTACACAGGACGCATGAACAGGAAAGTACCCAATGGCAAGATTGAAGCAGACCAGTGCAAAGCTGGAACTGGGGTGCAGAGTGGCGGAGGAGGGGCAAGGGAGCATGCCTACATGGAGTACCCGCATGCAGGCTGAGGACACATGCACGTCAGTCATGCTATGACATTGTGCCTGGACTGAGAGGAAGGTCACCCCACGCCACATGCAGAAGGGCCAGTGAGGTGGAACATGGACCGGAGGGGTATACTGGCCACCAGCATGTGAGTAGGGTGCAATAGTGGTGATGCGCACAGTCCCCGTCTGCTCCACATGTCCACCATCCAGCAGAGCAGAAATGCATCACGGAAGCATTGCATTACTTGAACATCAGAACCATGTACACGTCACATGTAGTGGCAATCATGCACAACACATCCCACAAGTAAAACACACACGTCCTCAACAAACACGCATCAACACTCACTGGACTGGGCATCAAAGTCCAACATCTCTCCCACTCCTCCGACCGATTCAGGTGGTATGAACTCCGCAACGAGTGACTCATGCGGAGTGAGCTCTTCCTCCTCTGGTGCAGGCCCACCGCCAGTCACCAGAGTCAAGTTGTAATTTGAGGCACGCTTAGCCTTAGCGCTGCGTTTGAGGTCATTCCAATGCTTTTTGCACTCTTGCGCCGTGCGCACCTCATGGCCGAATGAACTGACATGTTCGGCAACTTGCTTCCAGTGGGTGTCACGGTGGGCAGCCGTAGTCTGACTATTGGCACCCACTAGCATGTCACGGCTGTGGCCCCGCATGTAGTCCACGAGGAAGTCCAGTTCCTGCTTGCAGAAAGGCTTCTTCCTCGACGTGCAGGAGGTCGTGGCTGTGTGTGTGGTCCCAGCCTGCACTGCAGGTGCAACCGTCCTCCTCTTGGACTTTGGCGCAGACCCTGGCTGGCTAATACCGCCCTGACCAGTATGGCCAGTGGGTTCGGTGGATTGAGGCAAGGGAGTGGCAGGTGGAGGGACGACCAAAGGCCTGACTTGTGTCAGTGGCAGCTGGGTGCCCTCTAATGGACCCTGCGCAGCAACATCCGCTGTGGCAGGGTCATTGACGGCAACAGTCCTGGTTGGCAGACTCACAACCGGGGTGTTGTTGGGTGCATCTGCCCCTGCACTTGCCAACACCTGGCTGTTCGGGGCAGCAGATGACATAACTGCCCCAGGGACACGTGTCATGCTCAGAGCAGCCCTGCATGCCCCTACGGTTTCCCTCCTGGCCTGTTGGAAATCTTCCAAGGGCTCCTCATGTGCCAACGCAGCCTGCGCTGGCAGACTCTGAGCCCGGGTGGCGGTGTCCACAGCTGCACCTGCAGCTACCACTACCCTTGGGCCCGTGGCAGTCGATGGAACGGACTGCTGGGTAACATTGGTGCCAGTGCCAGATGCAGAAGCTGCATCTTCCGGAACCACAGGGGGTGGTGGCATGACTGCACCGACACATGGCACAACATTGTGCTCAAGTGGCGCACCCCTGCCTCTTCCCCCTCTGTCGCCACCCTGGACACCCTGGAGTCCCCCTACTCCCTGGTCACCACGGCCACGTCCCCGACCACGCCCGCCACGAGGAGTACGCCCAGCTGAGGCGCTCCTCACCTTTGCTGGCCTCCCAACCATGGCACAGATGTAGTAGTGCCGGCACAGATTGAGTAGTGCCAATGGGAGGTGTACACCACAATTGACCTGGGCAATTGGGGTGAAGGGGATGGGAAGCAAGATGTTAACAGCCCCCCTGCACCTGCAAGGCTGTATGTGACCCCGGTGATGTAGTGACGGGTCACGCAATGCTCAGGCCCCCCAAAAATGTGTAAAACCGTGCACGCAACCCTGCATCCTACGTGCGTGGAATCAACCTCCCGCAGTACGCGGTGGCACCCAGTAACACCAATAACGCATACGCGAGGGACACGCAGGCTACTATGACCTCGAAAATGGGTTCGATACACAGGGGCACCCGCAGTGGGAAAAATAGCGTGTCCGACTCACCGTCTGACTAGCGCGATGCAGAAAAACACGCGTAGCCAATACCCCTGCCAAAAGAAGAGATACGTCCTTGATAGCTGTGAAGTTGTGATGGCGCACGAAACAACAGGAAGCAGCAACACACATTGGTCTCCACGAAAGGCACGTACAACGAACTGCTGCCCCCGCTCACCTTTAACCCGTGCTGAGGGAAACGCCCGCGCGCGTCACGTCATTTACGCGCATGGGCCCTTTCCTCGGATTACACGCATTCACACGCGGACGTGCAGTTTTTTCACGTGCGCTGAACCCCTATGCTAACGTCACGAGGGAAACGCCCACGCACGCCCGCGCGCATCGCATCACAGAGTCGCTTACGCCTGAAAGGCCTTTGGTCCAATGAAATCGCGTACGAGTGCTGACGCGCTTAAGCGCTTCGGTCCTTTCCTCGAATCACACGCCGACGTGCACATTTTTCACATGCCAAATCACTCCGTATCAAGCTGGCCACGCGAAAACACACGGAAGACCATGCTCCTGCCCAAAAGGCTGAATCACTGCCCCCCAGAGCCCCGAGCACGCTCCCACCTGCCATCTGCTGCTGCCTGACTGCCTGCTGCCCACGTGCCATGCTATTTGCTGCCTGCACATCAGCCAGGGGTGCAGTTGCTGTGACCACCCCTGCTGGAACTGAAGACTCCCGACTGGGATACCATCGCTCCACAGCCCAGCCCCAGGACCCAGTTGCCCACCCACACCTGCCTCTGGGGTTGCCATGTCGGGCACTACACAATCTGGCACCACTGGCAACCCCCAGCCAGAGAGGCAGAGGGCCACCAGCTTCACTGCCACCGGATTTGGTGTCCTGGTGGAGCAAGTCCTGGGGCAGTATGATGCTCTCTTCAGAACAAGATGCGCCAACAAGGAAGGACGGACTTGGATCTGGACGGACATCGTGACTGCCATCAACGCGGAGGGGGTGGCAGTCCACGACTTCCAACATGTCAAGAAGCGCTGGGAGGACTTCAGGTCCAGGACCCTCAACAAGACTCGGCGCCTCTTGAAGGCAGCGGATGCTAAGGGGTGCCGGGGCCACTTGGCGGAACATCAGATGAGGGTCCTGGAACGCATATGCCCAACGTTCCACATCCAGGTCCTTGAGAGGCAGACCCGTCTGGAGTTGAGCGGTAAGTGTACATGCATACTGATTGGAAGCTGTGCGTGTGGTGGTGTGCCAGTAGTGTGCAGGTTGTACATGTGGTTTTCTAGGGCCATGTATGGATGTGTATGTACAGGGCTGTGAGGCTGACACATGCAAGTCCTTTCATGTGTGAGACACATGGATGGTGTATGTGTGGGCAAGCATGCAAGCCAAATGCAGATGTGTGAGCACACATGTTTGGATTACTGTGTATGTCAGTTGGCATGGTTGTGGTGTCACACATGGATGTTGGTTCCAGCTGCATGTATCTGCACCGTGTACATGTGCATGTGTGTGTATTTGAGAAGGGTGCAACAGTGATGCAACATGGATGCATGTGACACTGATATGTGGAAGACTGATTGGCAGATGTGACATGGATGCCGATCTCAACACTGCGACAGTTGGCGGAGGTGTACACATGCATGTAAGTGTGGTGGCGTGTGTGCATGTGTAGTGCACTCCCTGTGTTTCATGTGATGTCTGGCTCACCTTTGGCTGCTCATGCTGTTGTATGTGTATGGATGGTGCTGATTGTTGCGATATGGCTGTGGAATAGCTCATGTGTGTGAGTCGAAATGACATGTGTGTGGGGATTGTGATGCCATGTCTGAAGTTTGACAATGCCATTCATGTGCAACTGTCATGTGTGTATGAGTCCATTGTACAGTGCCCTGATGCCTGTGTTTTATTTCTCCCTGTCTGCAGTGTCAACTTATGAAGAGGGCGGAGAAGGTGCTGTGGAGCACAGTGGCAGGGATCGCACGCAAGCCGGAGACGCAAGGCCCGGCTCCCCTCCCAGGTTGTCATCTCGTCAGTGAGTAAGGAGTCCGGTGCCGTGTCCCAGGCCGCAGCTGCCGAGGGGAGGTCCAAGAGGCGGAGGTCGGAGTTGGACTCCTCGGCAGCAGAAGGGGCAGCTGAGACCCCACAGCGCCCAACGGAGGAAGATGGCATGGAGTCATCCAGGTTGGTGGGAGGTTTGGTGGAGGAGGAGACCGTGCAAGGGACAGAGACGGGGTCTGGAGGTGAGGATTCCGCTGTTGCTAGTGGTGCAGTGCAGGACCAGGGACAGGAGGCAGCACAGGCCGCCGCTGAGGTACCTGTGTGCAATCCTGTCCCTGATCCTGTCACTGCATCATCTTGCACCAGCAGGGATGCCTACGTCCAGACCCGTTCTCAGGGAGGGGATTGGCTTACACCAATTGGCCTTCCTCTCCCTGCGGATGTGGCTATCCAGCACCGGGTTGAGCCTGTCCTGGGTGGGGTGGCGTTGCGTCAACGTGCCATGTGAGGTGACCTGCTGTCTTTTCATGAGGAGACTGCAAGTCTTCTTGCATGGCTCGTTGACCGCGGTGACCCACTGGGACAGCTCACCAGGGCCGGATTCCTCTGTTTCCTGGACCTTGTTCCGACCCCCTCCTCAACTGAACCCCCTATGCCCCAGTCGTCCTCCATGCCATCTTCCCACCCATGCATCACCTGGGTGCCCTGTGGAGCTGCCTCTGACCCTGTGGCCAGGCTGGTGGACAACAGATCCCTGCCACAGTCGGGAGGCAGACGTCCAGCAGTGGTGGCCACCTCAGCAATTGCACTCCAGCTGGAGGAGGATGTGCAGGCAGCAGGAGCCAGGGCACAGGCAGCGGCACAGCAGCAGCAGCAACAAGGTGGGAGCCATGATGGCTCGGGGCCTTCATCATCGGAGGGGCAGGGATCGGCCGGAGGGCAGGAGGACCCTGGATGGGAAGTGTCTTCCGTGTGGCAGCAGTTGGGCCATGCGATAGATGCGGAGCAGCAGAAGGCGGTAGAGGCACGGCTCATGATGGTCAGGGCGGAGAACTCCATGCATAGGGCCCTGAGGCGGGCCGAGTGCCTCGAGGCCATTCGCAAGGACCTGGAGATCCAAATGTCATCGTCCCTGCAAACTCTCGGGGCCGTGGAAGAGGACCGCCTCCGGGACATCGGACCCTGGATTGTTCATCTGTATATAGTTAACTGTTGGATTCTACTTTTTTGTTTGGATTTCCCCATGGAGCAATGGTTTTCACTTTTGTTTTTCCCTTGGATTTCATTTTTGGAACTGTGACTTTGGACACCTTTCCTTTGGATTATGATTTGTTGTTTTTCATTATTTTACAGACATGCAGCATTTCTTTTTTAATTTTCATTGTCGTTTGTTTGATTTTAATTCCATTTATGTTGCTTTTAATACATTTTTTTCTTCAAACTTCGATGTGTGGTATTATCTCATTGTTTTCCGGCATGTCATGATATGGGTTTTGACATTCACTTGCACCCATTGTGTGTGTGTGACGGACATGTGTTCATTTACATACTTGCCATTGGGGTTGTATCATGTAATTGGCATTTCTATGTGGGTGGATGCAATACTTGGGTGGGTCTTTGGCATGTGGAGGCTGCCCATAAGGGCCAGGGATCTAGATTGTGATGACGTGTTGGCAGGGGGACATGTGTCGGGGCCTGGTGGCAGGTGCCCCGCACTGCTGGGGTGGGGGTGCAAGGGGACATGAGTGGGGGCCTGCTGGCAGGTACCCTGCACTGCTGGGGGGTGGGACTGCAAGGGGACATGAGTGGGAGCCTGTTGGCAGGTACCCTGCACTGCTGGGGGGTGGAGGTGCAAGGGGACATGAGTGGGGGCCTGCTGGCAGGTGCCCTGCACTGCTTGGGGGGTGTGGATGCAAGGGGACATGAGTGGGGGCCTGCTGGCAGGTACCCTGCACTGCTGGGGGGGTGGGGGTGCAAGGGGACATGAGTGGGGGCCTGCTGGTAGGTGCCCTGCACTGCTTGGGGAGGGGGGTGCAAGGGGACATGAGTTGGTGATCAGTGGTGCAAGCAGACAGGTGGCTTGTCTGGGGTGCATGGCCATGGTGGATGGGCTGTCTGCGGGACATGACCATGGGTGTGCGGTAGTCCCCTGTGGTGTTGTCTGCCTGCAGGGGCCGTGGAGGGTGTAGAGGGAACACCTGGGAGGACCCACACTGCAAAATTCACGTGTAGGACTCCCCACGCACCCCCGAAATTCACGTACCCCGCTCTGACAGCTAAATTGCGTGTGAAACTTCCCGTGAACCCCTTAAATACATGTACCACACTCGCACAGGGCCTATCGTGGGTGAAACTTCACGCTAACCCCAGGAATGTTGGCCCTATGCGAGCGAGCGGGGTACGTGTAGTTTGGGGTACAGCGTGAAGTTTTACACGTGAAAGGGCCCTGTTGAGTGGAGTACGTGTATTCCTGGGGTTCGAGTGCAGTTTCACCCACGATTTCAGCAGGGTACGTGTATTCCTGGGGTTCGAGTGAAGTTTCACCCGCGTTTTCAGCAGGGTACGTCTATTACGGGGTTCGAGTGAAGTTTCACCCACGATTTCAGCAGGGTACGTGTATTCCTGGGGTTCGCGTGCAGTTTCACCCGCGATTTCAGCAGGGTACGTGTATTCCTGGGGTTCGAGTGAAGTTTCACCTGCGTTTTCAGCAGGGTACGTGTATTACGGGGTTCGAGTGAAGTTTCACCCGCGAAAGTGCCCTGGTCGAGGGAGTACCTGAATTTCAGGGGTGCGCGGCAAGTTTTACACATGAAAGGGCAACGCCCGTGCACAATACGTCACAGACACGCTTATGCGCTAAGGGCCTTTGGTCCAATGATATCGCATACGTGTGGTGACACGCTTACGCGCTAAGAGCCTTTCCTAGAATTACACGCTGATATGCAAGATTTTCACGTGCCAAATCACTCCGTATCAAGCTGGCCACGCAACACACACGGAAGACCACGCTCCTGTCCAGAAGGCCATTTTCCTGCCCCCCAAATCCCCGAGCACGCTCCCACCAGCCATCTGCTGCTGCCTGTCTGCCTGCTGCCCACGTGCCCTGCTATTTGGTGCCTGCACGTCAGCCATCTGCATGGGTCCAGTTCCTGTGTCCACCCCTGCTGGAACAGAAGACTCCCGACTGGGATTCCATCGCTCCACAGCCCAGCCCCAGGACCCAGTTGCCCACCCACTCCTGCCTCTGGGGTTGCCATGTCGGGCACTACACCATTTGGCACCACTGGCAACCCCCAGCCAGAGAGGCAGAGGGCCACCAGCTTCACTGCCACCGAAGTTGGTGTCCTGGTGGAGCATGTCCTGGGGCATTATGATGCCCTCTTCAGAGCATCAGGCGCCAACAAGGAAGGACGGGAGAGGGTCTGGGACGACGTAGTGGTTGCCATCAACGCGGAGGGCGTGGCAACCCGCAACATCAAGCACGTCAAGAAGTGCTGGGAGGACTTCAGGTCCATGACCCTCAAAAGGCCCGGCGCCGCCTCGCGGAGGGGGGCCGGGCATGCCTGAGTGGCATCCAGATGAGGGTCCTGCAACTCGTAGGCCCAGCGCTCCACGCCCAGATCCTTCGGAGGCAGACCCGTCTGGAGTTGAGCGGTGAGTGGCCAAGCATTGCTGTGTGAGACAGGGCATGTTGCAGTGTGCTGGTAGTCTGATGCTTGCCTGTATGTGTGATATAGGCCATGTATGGATGTGTGTGTGCAGGGACATCATGGTCATGCATGTGAGACCAGTTATGTGTGAGCCACATGGTTGGTGCATGTGTTTTAAAGCAACATGGGGAGCTCTATGTGGAATGCACACATATATGCATGGCTGTTTCTGTTCCTGGACATGGAGGGGGGTGAGGAATGGGTGCTGATGTCATGTACATGTATGGTGCACATGTGTGTGTGTGTATGCCTGAGAAGTGTGTGTATGACTTTGAAACACCATGGATGCATGTGACTTTGAAGGCGGCATCTTGGTTTACAGGGGCCCTTCTACATGGATGTTGATGTTGATTGCAGGCCCCCGGACTGTTTCTGCATGTGTGTTGTATGCATTGACCCATGTGTTGTGGAATGACAGAATGGAAGTGACATTTGAAAGTGCCACTCATGTGTTATTGCTTCCTGTCTAGGGTATTTTGTACTGTACCCTGATGCTTGTGTTCTATGTCTCCCTCTACGCAGCGTCAAGTGAAGAAGAGGGTGGAGACGGCGCTGTGGAGCCAAGCGGCGGGGATGCCTCCACTGGGCGGCGACGCAAGGCCCAGCCACCCTCCCAGGAATTACCATCATCCGGGAGCGAGGGGGCTGGTGCTGCGTCTGCCTCAACAGCTGTGGCAGAAGGGCCAGGTGAGCCCCCACAGGGGCTTCCAATGGCGGAAGACGGTGTGGAGACAACCAGGTTGGTGGTCTCCACAGAGGAGGAGGAGCCCGCTACTGAGCCGCACATGGGGCCTGGTGGGGTAGTACCACTGGTGCAAGTGGTGCAGTCTAGGGCCAGGGTCAGGAGGCAGCACAGGTCACTGCGCAGGGGCCTGTGCATGTCGCTGTCCTTGACCCTGTGACTGCACCATCATGCACCAGCAGGGAGGCCCCGTCCCAGGCCCGTCCACAGGTAGGGGAGAGTGCCATATCACCTGCCTCTCCACTACCTGCGGGCGAGGGGTCCCGCGACCGTATGGGATCCGTTCTGGTGGGTGTCGCGTTGCGCACGTGTGTCATTCGTGATGACGTGCGTTCTTCCTGGGCGGAGAACGCACGCCATCACGAAGAGCAGCGTCGTGACCCTGCACTGCTGGGAGGGCCCCTGGTCGGAGGGTTCCTACATGTGACGCGCACTCTGGCGGACCTCTCCTCCTCTGTGGAGGCTATGCGCCGGTCGTTCTCCACATCATCTTCCGGCCCAGATTCAACCAGGGCCCCCTGTGGACCTGGCCTGACCAACACAGCCAGCTTGGTGGAGATCCCATCCCTGCCACAGTCGGGAGTTGGCGGTTCAGCAGGGGTGGACACCACAACTGGAGATCAGCAGATGGACGATGTGCAGGCACCATCGGACAGGCCACATGGACAGCAGCAGGAGCAGGCTGTAGGTGGAAGCAATGATGGCTCAGGGCCATCAACATCGGAGGGGCAGACATCGGCCGGAGGGCAGGAGGACCCTGGACGGGAAGTGTGGCAGCGGTTGGGCCATGCGATAGATGCGAAGCGGCAGCGGGCGGAAGAGGCACAGCTCACGATGGTCAGGGCGGAGAACTCCATGCGTAGGGCCCTGAGGCGGCCGAGTGCCTCGAGGCCATTCGCAGGTACCTGGAGTTCCATATGTCATCGTCCCTGCGAACCCTCGGGGCCATGGAAGAGGACCGCCTCCGGGAGATCGAGCAGGAGTTCCATGATGCTCTGGCCCGGAACATCAACCTGTGAGCCGTTGTACTTGCCCGCTGCCCTTGTAAATAGTTATTTGGTTAATATTAGGTTTCCTTTGGTTTTTTCTTTATTTTGGACCTTTTGGACAATGGACCACATTTTTGTATATAGTTTTTTTTATTAGGTAGGAGTTTTTGATAGGTTTCATTTCTTCAGTTGGGATCATGGACCCTGGATTGTTCATCTGTATATAGTTAACTGTTGGATTCTACTTTTTTGTTTGGATTTCCCCATGGAGCAATGGTTTTCATTTTTGGAACTGTGACTTTGGACACCTTTCCTTTGGATTATGATTTGTTGTTTTTCATTATTTTACAGACATGCAGTTTTTCTTTTTTAATTTCTTTTGTCGTTTGTTTGATTTTAATTCCATTCATGTTGCTTTTAATACATTTTTTTCTTCAAACTTCGATGTGTGGTATTATCTCATTGGTTTCATGCATGTCATGATATGGGTTTTGAGATTCACTTGCACCCATTTTGTGTGTCTGAGGGACATGTCTTCAGTTACATACTTGCCATTGGGGTTGTGTCATGTAATTGGCATTTCTATGTGGGTGGATGCAATACTTGGGTGGGTCTTTGGCATGTGGAGGCCAATCTAGATTGTGATGACGTGTTGGCTGGAGGTCATGTGTCAGGGCCTGCTGGCAGGTGCCCCGCACTGCTGGGGGGTGGGGGTGCAGGGGACATGTGTCGGGGCCTGTTGGCAGGTGCCCCGCACTGCTGGTGGGTGGGGGTGAAAGGGGACATTAGTGGGACATCAGTGGGTGCCTCCTGGCAGGTGCCCCGCACTGCTGGGGGGTGGGGATGCAAGGGGACATGAGTGGGGGCCTGCTGGCAGGTGCCCCTCAGTGCTGGGCGGTGGGGGTGCAAGGGGACATGAGTGGGGGCCTGCTTGCAGGTGCCCCTCAGTGCTGGGGGTGCAAGGAGACATGAGTGGGGCCCTGTTGGCAGGTGCACCACACTGCTGGGGGGTGGGTGTGCAAGGGGACATGAGTGGGGGCCTGCAGGCAGGTGCCCTGCACAGCTGTGGGGTGGGGGTGCAAGGGGGTAATGCGTTGGTGATCACTAGTGCAAGTTGACATGTGACTTGGCTGGGGGGGCATGCCCATGGTGGATGGGCTGCCTGCGGGACCTGCCCACGGGTGCAGGGTAGTCACCTGTGGTGTGGTCTGCCTGCAGGGGCCATGGAGGGTGTAGAGGGAACACCTGGGAGGACCCACACTGCCAATTCACGTGTAGGAATCCCCTGCACCCCTGAAATACACGTACCCCACTCGCACAGGGCCTAACGCGTGTTGAACTTCCCGCGCACCCCAGTAATACACTTACCCTGCTGAAATTGCGTGTTAAACTTCCCCGCACCTCAGAAATACACACACCCTGCTAAAATCGCGTGTGGAACTTCCCGCGCACCCCAGAAATACACGTACCCTGCTGAAATTGCGTGTTAAACTTCCCCGCACCCCAGAAATACACGTACCCTTCTGAAATCGCGTGTTAAACTTCCCCGCACCCCAGGAATACATGTACCCTGCTGAAATCGCGTGTTAAACTTCCCCGCACCCCAGTAATACACGTACCCTGCTGAAATCGTGTGTTAAACTTGCCCGCACCCCAGTAATACACGTACCCTGCTGAAATTGCGTGTTAAACTTCCCCGCACCCCAGGGATACATGTACCCTGCTGAAATCGTGTGTTAAACTTACCCGCACCCCAGTAATGCACGTACCCTGCTGAAATCGCGTGTTAAACTTCCCCACACCCCAGTAATACACGTACCCTGCTGAAATCGCGTGTTAAACTTGCCCGCACCCCAGTAATACACGTACCCTGCTGAAATCGCGTGTTAAACTTCCCGCACCCCAGGAATACACGTACCCTGCTGAAATCGCGTGTTAAACTTCCCCGCACCTCAGAAATATACGTACCCTGCTGAAATCGTGTGTTAAACTTCCCCGCACCCCAGGAATACACATACCCTGCTGAAATCGCGTTTTAAACTTGCCCGCACCCCAGAAATACACGTACCCTGCTGAAATCACGTGTGGAACTTCCCGCGCACCCCAGAAATACACGTACCCTGCTGAAATTGCGTGTTAAAATTCCCTGCACCCCAGAAATACACGTACCCTGCTGAAATTGCGTGTTAGACTTCCCCGCACACCAGGTATACACATACCCTGCTGAAATCGCGTGTTAGACTTCCCCGCACCCCAGGAATACACGTACCCTGCTGAAATCGCGGGTGAAACTTCCCGCGAACCCCAGTAATACACGTTCCCCGCTTGCCGTGTGCTGTGTGGCGGCCCTGCATACTGGTCCAGGGTTAGTGCAGCCCTTTGCGCTGGATTGGGGATTTTGATGGCTTTTCCTTGTGCGAGGGGCGTTCTTGGGGGCGTTACTGGCGCTGCTGGGTCGTTGCGCCACTCTGCTCCGCGGTTGCTTTTGGTGGCTAAAATCCATGAATACGCTGTGCGCCGAAATGGATTTTGGCGCATGCGGCTGGCGCAGACTATCGCACGTGCACACTGTGCGCCAGCTGCGTGCGCCACTTGTGCGCTTATTTCTATGAATTACCCCCTAAATGTTCCCGGTATAATTAACAAGGCTGTGCATATATACACATCCTTTAATCATAGCTAAATTCCAGTTAACCAGGATTCAGCAACCCCCCCCCCCCCCATTGATCAGACTAGGTGTGTCTTAAAACATACCGAAGTATTCTTGGTCTCTCCACTTAAATGTTGGGGATATTTGTCATTAAGTTTGCTGGAAAGTATTATTGGGGAAGCAGATCTTTTAAACACCCAAAATCAAAGTGAGGTAATCAATAAAGGTAAGTTACAGATGTTAACTATTAAAAACATATTCTGCCGCCCTTTACCATTTCTTGCTTTCATCCATGTGACAGGATAGTGGTTATTCTCTGTTGAATTGTATGGCCTTTTGAAGGAACCCCTTTGTGTCACCTATGATTAGACAACCTTTTGGTGAATCCACATTCTCTCTTGAAGTAGACCCCAGTTGAAACCCATACATTTCAGGTGAATCAAGTAGCCTCGATTCTTACATTACTATGATGTCAGCAGAAAATGGTGAGAAAATGTGAATGAGGGTTGAACCGAAAAAAGTGTATGTGTAGGGAATTATGTGATGATGATTATATTTGTTGACAACAAATATGCAGGTGGACATTTTCGATTCAGTTCAGAACATCCAAAATTAAATCTCGCTTGTTATGTTTCTCATATGATGTGCCTTTTCCACTATTCGTAATAAATCTGGTGCAAAAACTTGAAGTGGGTGAATCAGAACCTACTGTTCAGTGACACTTTAATGGGCCTGGTCTCAACACGATAATAAAAAGAGTCAATAAATGAACACACCCCAGTAGGGAATGAGACCAGGCAAAAGATTGCAAGTTGAACAAAGATTATATAAGAAAGGTGGGAATGCAGAGGACTCTGCTGCTCTGAGAGCGCTCTGCCAAACATTACAAAAACTGTACAAAAAGTACCAATACCCGTAGGTATGTACTGGCTCTCTTGGCATTCAATTATTTAAAAAGAACCATTAAGATATAATCCCTTCAAACAAATTACTGATTTATTGATAATTTACTTCTTTGTCCTTTCTTATACACATTGTTATCACAAAAGCAGCAATATCAAGAAAACAAAAAATACATTTATTAATCACCCATCTCTATATGCCTGAGAAAATTCAGGGTGAAGAACAATTAGACCTAAAGACTAATATAATACAATTTCATATTCATAAAAACACCACGCAACGTTCATGATCTCATCCATGTTCTCATCCATGTGACACTCATCTCCTTCACTCACAACCTCATTCACCAGAAACATTCATACATGTGCAACAAAGACACAGTTTATCACTTTTTGGTTAAAACAAAGACATAGGTCTGATCATAAAACCCTTGATGTCAGACATGATTTCCTTGTCCAAAAAATACATCACCCTTATTTTATGTTACTGGCAAACATTTTGATCATTTAAATGTTCTAAATTGCCACATAAATATATGTATATAAATATACACAAGAGCAATGGCAATTTCCCTTCAGAAAAGATTTTGGTGTCGACTCGAGTTTCGGGCAAAGCTAGAGACATTCTCATGCCATAGCCCTCATCAGGACAAAAAGAAGACAATACATGTTCAATTTCCAATCACACTGATATTGGTTGTCGTCGTTTTAATAGCTAGGTGATTTTCTCCACTAATTCCTATTTCCCATCACTGAGACGTCTTGATTGTGTGTGTTTTTTTTTGTTGGTTAGGCTGCTCTCTTGCTTTGATTGTGATACCTTTGCAGGGTGTCAAAATATTTCTCACAGCTTTCCCATAGCCAAAGATGTTGACCAATTCAATCCTTGTACTTGCGGTTTTCGCCTGAGAGTGCCCTAGAGGTTCACAGACTGTGGTGATTTCTCAACGGCCCAACTTGGTAACACATTCCAATGCTGAAAGGAATCTGTGTTTGATATCCCCGAAGTGGCTCCTCCTGAGGGGTTCATGGGGGGATCTTTTCCTGCACTACTGCAGAGCCCACGTTGCCTCAAGTGAGTCTGGGATCAGGCTCCCCCCGCCTTGCCACACCGGTCCGTTTGGCTGTACGGAGTCAAACATTACAAAAACATGTTATGAAGACAAAAATCGTAATCAATGACAAATTGTATAGGTGACAAGCACTGCATCGTTATTGGTTTAAACACAGTTACATTATACAATTCATTGGGATGACGAGGCTTGATAGGCTGTCGCTGGGATGTCGCTCCCCGCAACACGTGGGTCAGCTGGGCTCCTCTTGGAGGGGGTGAAGGTTGTGTTGGCAGAGTGTTACTTTTGCTGGCTATCTAAACTATGACAAGACTAAAGGCGATCAAAAAAGTTACCATGAATGGGGGTACTTTAGCATTATTTCACAGGTATATTGACATTCTACCCCCTGTATTCAGGCATCCATAAAATACAAAGTCCCAGGTCCAAGTGCCCATCCTGCAGGTTTTTGATCTACCTAATGCGTCATGATATAGATAGAGATGCGTTGTTTCTACAGAGGATATATGGCATATAGGGACTTGGGACTGTTGCGGGGGCTCAGTCTGGCCACTGCAAGAGGTTAGATGTGTATCAGCATCAAAAGAGGAAGAGGGGTCTGGGGTCTCTGAGCTGTGGCTCAAGAGGTGGGGGTCACAAGGGCACAAGTGGGTTTGTGGAGATGGATGGTCACATAGGCCAGGGCTTGCTCTGGTCACACACAGGGTAATGAGCTCAGAGGAAGAGAAACAATACAGTTTATTTGCAACAATTCCTGGTTGTACTTCGGTGAGAAAGGGATTTCTGTGAAGTTGGAGAGCGGCAGGGGGGAGGCTGGGATGATGGCGCGCAGCGCTGGGCAGAGGGAGAGACGCATTTTGAAATTATCCTTGGGCCTAGTAAAAGATGATGTTTTGGGCTAGGCACAACATGGAGTCTGTATGTGCACTTTGAAAAGGCTTAATTTATTTGCTCTTCTGATGCTTTGGTGCTTCGGTCCAAATTAAGTAAGCAAACAAACAAACGTGGGGACATCCCCCACCTTTAGGCAGACACGAGACCCATTTCACACAGGGATGTAGAGGGGGCTTCAGAAAAACCACCGCTCCCCAACACAGTTTATCGGTCTGCATGCATATTTGTTTCCATTGACCCTCAGATAGTACATGCCCCTGCAGTACATCTACGTTAAGCAGATTAAGGAGCTTATACAAACTGGACACTACTTTGTTGTATCCCGGGGGATAAACAACAAACTTAAACAGCAGAAGTACCGGTGGGGCTACGGGATAAGAAGATCATGCAGTGCACAGAGCTTCACACAACCTAAACTGTAGCAACATAGTTACAGCATTCCACTTCCCCTTCTCCTTGAGGAGATCCCATGTAAGAAATCTCCCACCACGTACCATATCCCCTAGTGTATGCACCCCTAATCTCTCAAAATGTAGCCAGAAAACCTTCTCCTGTTTAATATCTACCCTCTGTATGGTATAGATCGTGAATGAGGGAGCATATGGTGCTTCCGCGCCTACCAACTGCATCTCCCTCCCCCACAGTAATCCTCCATTTCCCCGACAATACTCGCCATAGATCATCTGGACTGGTTACCACCTTTTCCAGTGTAGCATGATTGAATTCAGGCAAAGGGTGCCAACAACAAAACAGTGTACTGTAATTGCGCAGCAGGATAATACACATATAAGTCAGGGTATTCCAAGGGGCCTTTCTCATATGGCTAGGTAAGGATGTCATATCGTACCATGGCTTGAGCCCTGGCCCAAATCAATCGCAACATCATGGTCTTCAAACGTATCTAGAATGTGGCAGGGGGTACAATGGGAACATTAACAAAGATATACAGTAATTTAGGAAGTTTGACTATCGTGGCAGGTGCGATCAGAGCTGCCTGCGATAATGGGAGGAGAAACGTGGACTCTACCCTATGCTCCAGGTGCCCCAGCACCTTCAAGTAGCTATCAACATACAGAGAGGAAGGAGCCGTCGACACCACAATACACAAATACTAGATCACTTAAGGGCTCAACCGAAAGCCATCCCCTATATCTCACATGGCCCGTCAGTGTCAGCGGAAACACCTGTTACTTCACCCAGTTTATTTTCAACCCTGAAAGGTCACCAAATTGTGAGATCTTGTGTACAAATGGCTGTAGGTTGTGTTTGGAAGGCTTACCCTAAAGGAGCATTTCATCGGCATGAAGCGAAATAGTTGAAACATGCAATTAGACTTTAGCTCGTCATAGATCATGATTCTCCCTGAGGCAGCAGGCAAGAGGTTCAATTGCTAGGGGGAAAAGTATAGAGGAGAGGGGGCATCTCTGCCTGTTACCCTAGTGGGCCTCACCATTAGGGAGAGAAAGTATCACACAGCGTATCTCCTCCTCAGACAGAGGCTCATTCAAGGCATCCATCAGTGCAAGATACACCCAGTCCAAGCCCACCCTATCGAGATACTGCCCAACCTCATCTCGAGCTGTTTGAGTCTACAGATATATAAGTAACCGTACTACTCGCAAAAGGTGTTTTTTATCTCCTCAATCTCAATAATGGACCCCTGGTGATGTTTGCATTTCACCACCCAGGACAGAGTGCGGCTGGGTCTATCTGCTCCCATATGCGGCAGTGGTGATTGGGTCACCCAAAAACCTTTCATCCCAGCACACCACCGATGCATATTCCCCCTTCTTCTCCCACAACAAACGCCCAATCTCAGGATCCTCACCTACCACCTACCGCTGTTCCAATTCCTTGATCTCCCTCTCAAGTGATGCCATGGTTTTACACAGTGATTTCAACACTCCTCCCTCTTTAGAGATGCAGCCGCCCCTGATGTAAACTAGAAATGCTTCCCAAATTGTTCTCGGATTAGGCACCAAGCCCTCATTCACCTGAAAAAAGGTAAGTAGCACCTAGGGCATGGACTGCCCTTAGGTTAGATCTACAAGACTTAAAAACAAGAGATGTCTTTAGGAAAAATTAAAGACACACTTATTTTCCTAGACAATCTTCGCTGATCTATGGCTTGTCATTCTGGAGGGCATCTGTTTAATGCCTCATTCCTGTGTGTTTGTCATTGTACAACCGGGTGTGCCCATAAGTGTACGGGTCCCCGGCAGTGCTGGACTGGCCCAGTGGGACACCGGGACTTTACCTGGTAGGCAGCGGGTGGATAGGGCCGCTTTTCTTGCTTTGGGTCGAATGCTACATAAATAATTATTTTCGGAGCTAACGAACATCCAGGTCAGCCTGGATAGTTCGCTATCATGTGGCTGCTGTCGTGCTGCATTTCTTATCTGCTGGCCAGTGCCTTGCGCTTGCGCATTTGAGAGGCACCACCCATGGCTGGGCCTGTGCAGCAACCGCACATCTAGGGTACATCCTGTGCTTGCATCACATGTGCAGACGTGGAGCGGAAGCATCTCAGGCCACCTGTGTCTTTGTTTCGAGTTGTCGACCTGCGGCCCAGTGCTGGCTCTGAGTGCTCTGACATCGAACGAGGAGAGCAGGGGGCAGCGTTGTGCTTTAATTTCAAGTGTGAATCATGCGATTATAAGAAATATGTTTTTTATTTGCGGTCTGGTCTAATCTTCATTCAGAGCTGTAGCCTGTATCCTGCAGCCACGGCATGGTTGATTTCCTTTAAATGCGTTGCCTTGTTAGACGGCATCTATTTGTGTGCTCAATATCTGTTTATGTGCTTCCCATGCTTGCTTACATCTACATATGTATGTATGTATGTACAGTGTTTTGCCCATTGAGGTTGTGCACTTGTATGTGTGCCGCCCCTATGTGTGCAGGGTTTACCTGTGTTTGTGCTGCTACTGCATCTGTGTGCGAGTTTGAATGGACCTTGTGTGTGCCTCACCGAGCAAGGTGGTGTATTAGAGTTTTTAGTGCTTGTCCCATGAGCCCTATGGTAATTGGCACTCTGGATGCACAAGGTGTAGTGACACGGCTATTGTGTGCTTTGACCTGCTGTGCAACACTATGCCGTGAGGAGGTGGGAGAGGAGTCCGCCTGCTCCTCACGCCCAATGACAACATTCCGGTCAACGACTTTCTACTCACTCTCAGCCCTGCAGCTTCAATGAAGGTGGGGGCTGGTCGTGTTTTGTTGAACACTAAGACGGTAAGGCCTCACTGGCTCTGCAGTGTGACACGCTGAGGGCTCCATCATCATTCTCTAGCACGTGCTGAGGGGGTAATGGCTTTCAGCTTTGGTGGGGTGGTTAATCGGGTGTTTTTCCATACATCTTGAATGAGGATGAAAAAGGTGCCCCTGGGTGGGGGCCAATTGCGGGCACACACTGAGAACAGCGTAGCTACATATAAACCAAGGGATGAGGGTTTCCATGTTCTGCTGGTGACATTAGGGCTAGCCATATTCTGATACAATCCATTGCTTACTGAAAGTGAGGCTTAAACAGCAGTAAAAGCTGACAGATCTGTGCTGATGGATAGTGAGGTTTGAGGCCAAACCCTTCTCTGATACTCACACTCATCTCGCAATTTCCTCCTTGCACTCGCTCCTGCTTTTTCTTCATTTCCCCTTTTAATCTTTATTTTTGCACATTCTACTGTGGAAACAGAAAAATTGATATGAGACCGGGAAGCCCAAAGGAAACACACCAACACAGGTTACAAGGACGTACAAAGCACTTTATTCAAAGATACAACAATTACCAAAAATCAATTGACATACGGATAGCTATTCCGCCCTCAGAGTAACAGGACGAACCATCAACGGTAGTTTGCTGTGTTAGTGTGAGAGACCGAACATTGGGATACTCAGGTTTTTATACTTTTCATCCAGCTCTGGCCAATCCCCTCGCAAGTTAACCATTCTCAGAACCAAACCTAGGGTTCGTTGCCAGGTCAATCCCATAATGTATGCATGTTGATCAGTTCCGCTGATACAGTAGTTCATTTACACATAGGTCAGGGATAGGACAAGGTCTCAGTTCGCGACTCTAACAAGTGGCCTGCGGGCATATTATTTATTCATGTGTGTGGAGGTCACAACGGCCAGAATCCCACTCGAAATTTCATTCGGCCTCCATTTTGTTGTTCAGGGTGACTTCCACACTACAAGAGAACCTAAAATGGCGGCTAAATCCAAGATGGCGATTTACACAATACATTAAGGTCAAGACCTTGCCGCAGAATCTATGTACATGATGTTTTTTAGACAACTTGGCGCAGGCCAACATACATTCAAACAATGCGATAGGAGGTACAATATTATTTCGATTTCCACAGACCCTCCTTTTGGCCTATGCCAAGTGCTAAACATCATCCCTAATACTTTCGAAAATAACTCCATGTATTATCATCCATAGATTCTGCATCATTGTTTGTAATGTCTATAGCCATAAGGTCGTTCATAAAAGCCTCTTGTACCATGAATTCTTTAGATGCTGTACCTGGGGTATATATTCTATGCCCTATTGCGCTCACTACTTGAGCACAACACCCCCCTAACATTCCACACATACTTGGGAGGCATTGAAAACAATAACAAAGAAATAACAGAATCCCTAAAATAACCAGAATAACGGAAAGCACCTTTCAACCCCAAGATCGCAAAGAATCCCAAAACCAAGTACTAAGGTTCCAGTCTCCTACAGGGATATGGACTTCAGAACTGAGAGTATGTAAGTTCTGAATTGCTTTAAAAATTGTTGGCGAGGAGTCTGGTACGAAAACACAACAAGCGGACCCCACTAATTTGCATACTCCACCTCGTTCTGCCAAAATGACATCTAATGCCATCCGATTTTGAAGTGCTACCAATCTTATTGCCTTTTGCTCTAAGGTCATATTGTAGAGTATGTCCGTGGTCCGGTTGATCGTTCTCTCCAGTACCCTTGCTAATCCCCTAATGTTCTCCGAGTTTGCTATTTGTCCCCAAAAGGGCACAACTGATTTCGCTATGTCCCCCAATACTTGCCCAGGGGTATCTCCGTTGTCATCTCGCCGCGGGCGAGCCTTAGAAATCTCTAACGTACTTGCTACAAATACCCCGGGTAACAATATTCCTAAATAACAGGTTCCCTGCCAATCCTTGGGCAACCAGGGAAATGCTAAACTACCACAAACAAAATAAACAGGCCCCCCTACATACAGAGGCCTGTTTTCCACAGTCAAATTTACAATATTTTTACAAGCTTCAAAATCTCCCATTAGCCTAGTGCCGTTTCTTTGTACACAGAAGGGAACCGAGTCAGGACTATGATTTACAGAATAAGAAGGAGGTACAGCGTCCTTATTGCCTATCGGAGCCATTTTAAAGGAGTTTGAAAAGGAAGAGATAATTTGTCAGACGGCCTAATAGAAGCGATGTTAGGTTTACTTCTATTTGCGAAAAGCGAGCATCCCAGGGGAGTCAATTCACGTTTCTCAAAATCATTTAAATTAGTTCCATCAAAGTTCCCTGAGATGCTATCATTCCACCGGCCAAAGAATAGTGCTCTAAGAGAGGCATAGCAAGAAGTCGTTAAAGGTAGAGGATGTATATACCATCCCAGTCCCTTGTTCCCATGTTGCGGTAAATGAGTACAAATCCAACAATTACTCTTATTAAAAATGGCATGAGTAGCATTCATTACTATCATCAGAGTGTTATTATAATACTTTTGTCTATGTTGGGAGTCTCTAGGGGACAGAGTGTGAAGGTGTACAGAGGGAGTCAAAACAGTTGGTACGATCTTGGTCGGCAATAAAGGTTTCAAAGGATAGATTTCTTCGAAATACCAAAGTCCTACAGCAGCAGTGGCGAAAATAACAATAATCTTAATCAAAACACAACAGTACGTTTTCGGGGCCCAGGCACATTGTTCATTGTTCGATTTGGTCACCCCTTTATCTAAATGTCCAGTGCGGGGAGCAGCGGTGAAGGTGGCAGGCATTGTAGTTTCTCGATCGACGGCCCCAATGTTCGTTGCTGGCGACACTACGGTCGCGTGATTTCTTAGTCCTTCCCAACCCTAGCCAGCAGAATCCCTTTTCGCTCAACAAAACTTTCTCATAACAAGACAATTTTCCAATCACTTCCTTTCCAGATGCACGACACTCGTGCCGTAGTTCTATTTCCGTGGTCGAAGGTTGTACCTGATGGTACCCAAAATTGTGTGGTCCGGAAGCAAAGTATCGTCACTTCCTGAGGGAAGCGGCGTGTCGGTGGCGACGGAAGTCGCAGAGATCGAAACAGTGTTTTCCGGAAGTGATTTTTCAAGAGAGTGCGGAGACGAAATGGACTGTTCCCCAAGCTCCTCAGGCTCAGAGAACTTCTCCGACGCACTCACAGCGCTGTTTGCTACTTCAAGATCAAAGACTGAAGCATCAGCAAGGGGTTCTGCTTCTTCTGTAGCGTGTGGCGTCGGGTGAGGAAGTTTCTTGACGTGCGTCGCGTGAATCCAGTTCTTCTTTCCAGCCACCCGCACTGCTGTCCTGGTGACCTATAATACCTGATGGGGTCCCTGCCAGTGAGGCGCGAGACAGGAAGACCTCTCGTAGGCCTTCACGAGGACCCAACTTCCAGGCTGTATATCGTGTCCTGGGCCCGTAAACCGTACACATAAAGCAGCATGCACCTGGTGGAAGATGAAATACAGGTTTTTAGTTAACTGGTTACAGTAGTCTACAAGCAATACATTTTCCACCTCCCTCAGGGCTTTAGGTTTTGGGAGACCCCAAAGGTTAGCAGGTCTCCCCATTACTACTTCAAATGGAGAAAGCCCAGTTCTAGTCTGAGGTGTGGTACGCATAGCTAATAACACAATAGGCAAAGCATCTGGCCATTTTAGTTTGGTATCAGCACATGTTTTTGCAAGTTTATTCTTTAAAATACCGTTGTGTCTTTCTACCAACCCAGCACTTTGGGGACGCCTAGCTGAATGAAATTGTTTCTCAATACCTAGGGCTGCACATATTTGCAAAATTACTGCTGCGATAAAGTGAGGACCATTGTCCGACCAGATTATCCTCGGGAGCCCAAATCGAGGAAAGAATTCTTTTACCATAATCTTTGCAGTGGTCATGGCGGTAGCATCTTTGACGGGGAAAGCCTCAACCCATTTACTGAAGGCACAAATAATTACAAGAACATATTTTAAATTATTACATCGCTCCATTTCAATAAAATCAAAATGTATAACCTCAAAGGGGACAGAAGGGGGCCCAAAACTTCCCCTTGGAGTTACTGTCCCCTTACCCACATTGTGCTGTAGGCAGATCATACAGTTCTGGACGTGCCTCTTTGCAGTTTCCAGAATCTTGTCATTTACCCAAACCTGTTCTAACATTTTCGTGATCTGCTGGGCACACACATGCGTAGGACCATGTGCCATCGTAACCATTGCCAATACATAAGAATCAGGAAGCAACCATTTCCCTCCGGATGTATCCACCCAACACCCTTCGTCATCCAGTTTCCCCATTCCTTCAGCCCACTTTCTGGATTCTTCCATCGTGCCATCAGTCTGAATATCTCGCACAGACCCAATACCTTCATCCATTATGCAAACATCTCTCATTTCCCTCGAGGTATACATGTCCGTGCTAAGGTCTGTGGCCGTTTGTCTGGCTATTAAATCCGCAAAAGTGTTCCCTTTGCCCACATCATCTATGACCTTGCGATGTGCTGCACATTTCATGATCGCTAACCGTTTAGGGAGTGAGAGTGCCGGAAGTAATTGCACTATCAAGGGGCCATGCTGAATCTTGGTCCCATGTGAGGTCAGGAACCCTCTTTCCGACCAAAGCTTTCCGAAGTTGTGAGCCACCCCAAATGCGTACTGGCTATCAGTATATATATTTACTCTTCGCCCTTTGGGAAAGTTCACAAGCTCGGGTCAACGCTATAATCTCTGCGGCCTGCGCGGAGTTATGCGAAATTCTCTTAGTTTCGACAACTTTGCTCAATGTAGTAACTGCGTAAGCAGCTGTAGATGTACCATTCGAAAGTTTGAAGCAGGAGCCATCGCAAAACAGCTCCCCTTCTGCATTATCCAAAGGAGTATCTATGAGATCTATCCTGCCCTTCGTTTCTTGTTCGGTGGTATACAAGCAGTCATGTGATTCTTCGTCACCGCAAACAGTGTTTTGTGGGAAAGGTAAAAGTTCAGCCGGATTGAGAACACAACACCTCTTAATTTGAATATGAGGGGCAAACAGAATTAGTTCATACCTTGTTAACCCTGCTGAGGTGAGGTGTTGCGTTTGGGTTTTGTTCAATAAAATATCAACAGAGTGAGGTACCATCAAAATCAAATCATGGCCTAAGACCATTCCCTCACTCTGTTTAACAGACGCAGCAGCAGCAGCAACAGCGCGCAAACATCTTGGCAAAGCGCATGCGACAGGATCAAGGGCGGAGGAGTAGTAGCCGCACGGCCTATTCTTCCATCCGTGTTCCTGTGTTAACACAGCCAAAGCACATCCATCACATTCATGCACAAACAACAAAAAGGCCTTGTCATAATTTGGAGTACCCAGAACCGGTGCCGAACATAGCGCGGTTTTGAGAAGCTCAAATGATCGTTGATGTTCCGATTCCCATGGCAGTGGCAGAGAAATGCCCTTCTTCGTCAAAGCCAACATCGGTTTTACCACTAGTGCGAAATTCGGGATCCACAACCTACAGTAGGAAGCCATACCTATCAGGGCTCTGACTTCCTTCTGCCTATTTGGAACAGACATGCCAGAAATGTGTTTTATTCTTTCAGGTGTCAATCTTCTCCCCTCCTTTGACAGGAGGTAGCCTAGATAGGCAACCTCCTGACAACAATATTGACATTTTTTAAGCGAAGCTTTGTGACCATTTTTAGCTAGATGAACAAGCAACAGTATAGTGCCTTCTTTACAGGCATTCTCAGAATCTGCAGCCAAAAGTAAATCGTCAACATATTGAAGCAGCGTGCAAGTAGGTGGCAATTCAAGGGTGTCGAGCTGCTCTTTCAAGGCTCTACTATAAATACTAGGACTTTCAGTATACCCTTGAGGTGCCCTTGTAAATGTAAATGAGCGTCCCCCCAAGGTGAACGCGGACAGATATCTGCTTTCTTTATGTATCGGGATACTAAAGAAGGCGTTTTTCAGATCCACAACGCTAAAATGCGTAGCCGTAGCAGGGATCATTGTTAATATCGTCGTCACATCAGGCACAATTGGAAATTGTGGGGCGACCACTCGGTTAATAGCACGGAGATCAATTATAAACCGGTATGGAATTGCATTGTCGCCTTTCTTATATACGGGTAACATCGGACTGTTACACAAACTACCTGTAATCTCTTCGATCACCCCACGATGTACAAAATCGGAGACAATGCATTTCAAAGCACGTTCGCCTTCAGCTGATATTTTATACTGCGGGATGCGTGGCAGTTTCACCCCATGTTTCAGGACTATTTTAACGGGCTCAATATGCAACACTCCGACATCATTGTCGTCCACCGCCCACAAACATTCCGGGACAATGCTAAACTCGGGAGGTAAAGGTCGAATCAAGAACTGAGAATTAGGAAGTTGCTGTGGTGAAACCGTTAGCCGTACTCCATCCGAAGAACAATGAATTACTGCATTCAATTTCTTTAACAAATTCAACCCCAGCAAATTCTCTCCACAGTTCGAAGTGAGAAGAAAGGGACAATGGTCCGTAAAGGGACCCAAAGAAACAGATACCGGCGCAGAAACCGGACAAACAGTTGGTACACCAGAAAACCCTATGGAAACATTTGTTTGCCCTGACAGTGGGATGTTTGGAACCCGAGAATGATCAATGGAGCCCTTCTGTGCTCCAGTGTCAATCAAAAACTGGTGTTTCCTATTCCCCACTAATAATTCAACGTAGGGGCCTTTTTGATTAACGGGAATAGGCAAAGGTTCCAAACCCTGCTTCGGGCAATCCTAATAATATGGAGCCTCGTCAGAAGGAAGCTCTTCAGAAAGGTAGGCAGCAGAAGGGTGATCAAATATGTTTCTCGAGTCCATACTTGAGGACTGATTTTCCCGTGAAAAAGGTTGCTGAGAATCTTATAAAAGTTGACCTCTGTCAGGGCCCCCTGCTCCAGGGCGGCCCCTAGGTCGTCTACCCATACCTCCAAACGCATTGTTTGACCTCTGGCGAAGGACAGGGCACTGTGCTTGCCAATGACCTTCCTGGCGGCAATAAGCACATTGATTAACATTCACAGCACTCAGAGGAGCATTTCCTTTTGGAACGTACTGACCTCTAGTCTGTGTTGTACCTCCTCTGGGGTTTCTAACAATTTGCTGCAATAATACTTTGGTTTTCAAATCACCCTTTCTCTTTTCGATTTTCTCCTTTTCATTATTAACACGGTTCTCATAATACTGAGCCATGTGCAAAACCTCAGATTGAGATTTTGCCTGCCAAGCGCTCTCTGAGGACATAATTTGTGACTGGATGTCAGGTAACAATCCACGTACAAATTTGTCCAGAAACAACCTCTTTCCCGACTCTGTACCTAAATCCTGTCCACTGAAGTCAGAAAATACCTGCTCGAATCTATTAAAAAATTCGGTGGCGCCTTCAGTTTTTCCTTGGACAGAGGCCATAAGCTTGTCCCAAATAATCCTTTTCTCTGGAATTATAGTTTTTAGTTTAGTGACAATCATATCAGGTAAAGTAAGTATCGCCTGTGGCGGTTTCTCACCAGCTGGTCTTTCTCCATCAATTCTAATCATATTTGCCCACATATCGCCCAACCCCGGCACATCATCTATTGTCTGAACCTGTTTCCATACATCTATGGGTAGGAGTACAGGGAATAACAAGTCAATGTCACTCAAGGTTAACACAGAGGACTGTAGAACGGACTCTATTTCTTTGTAAAACCCCGTCGGGTTTTTCCTAATATCGGGAACTGATTGTCTAATTGTGTTCACTTCCTGTCGTGAAAACGGGACGTGAACAAATTGCGATACATAATGTGCAGGGATATCCACAGCGGGGGCACCAGTCCCAGCGTTGGCGGGGATCTCAACTTTTGGGACAAAGGTCGGAGGAACCTCTCTCATAGGCAACTGAGATATAGGTACCTCTGGCCGCTTACTAAGCAATAGAGCCAGGTCGAGCGCTAAGGCAGCTGCAGAAGTGTCGGCCGAAAAAACCCTTTTACAAATCCCCAATAATTCTATGGGGCAACTAACCTGCTTCCTTACACATTCTTCTTGCAGGTGCTGTACCATCACCTGAATTACCTTTCTTTGCATTCCTACTGTATATTGACTATACGTGTCATACACTTCGTCTGGCGGTATCGATGAATCCGAGATCCATCGAACCGCATCTTTGGTACAAATTCGTACTTCCTCAGGTGTCGCTCTTCGGCACGGAAGGAACCGTTTCTGTACATATCGTCCTCATCATCCTCATCTTGTGATTTTTCAAAGTCTTTCCTAAACTCAAACAATCTTTCAACATGCCCATATACTTTCTGCTCTGTGTCCCTCGAAAGTGCCAAAGCATTCAGATCTCTCACCCCTTGTGGAAGATCCGAATTTTTCTTTATCATATAATAATGCTTTTTCAGCGTTTGTTTTATGACGACGTGCATGTTTATCCCTACTTTTAAGCTGCTGCAATGCTTCTTTCTTCCAATTTTGTAACACATCGAAGGCTGCTGGTCTAGCCTTTTTCTTTAACAAGATCGATTCTAAGTATTCAATACGGGGGATCTCAAAACTACCGTTGATTGGCCACTGAAATTCGGAGACATGTCTGGTCTGTCTGTGCCAAATATCATTAAATACGATACTTCCAATGCCATACTTACAGTACATAGTACACGCCGGCGACCCCTCCTGTGGTGCCGGACGGCTAAATTCCAAAGATTGTCGATCGCTGCGGAACAGAGCCCTAAAACAGCTAGACAATTTCCCAGGAATTTCACAAAAAATTGGTGTTACCTGGTCCAATAATTGTGTCTGCAGATACAATACGCCAAATTCAAAGTGTCAGGGTTAAATTAAGAGCCGGGTCACGACTGCACCTGACCAAACCCAAGGAGGACCGTACGGTTTACCAAAGAACTTACCTAACGAATTTTACCTTGTGTTTGGTGGTTTTGGCAAATCTGCCCGCCTCAAAATTGGACCCTCGTCAAGATGCCGTGTCAGACCACGCGACTATCGTCCGAGGATCGGATCGTGCAGCGCTGCCGAGGTATCGCGTCTCGATAGGTCGGGCCCGCAGAATCACACCGTCCGATCCCGGTTCGATAGTCTGCGTCAACCTTCAATGATCCGGCATCAATCTTGAGGGTCCCTATTCGGGCGCCAACTGTGAAAACAGAAAAATTGATATGAGGCCGGGAAGCCCAAAGGAAACACACCAACACAGGTTACAAAGGACGTACAAAGCGTTTTATTCAAAGATACAACAATTACCAAAAATCAATTGACATACGGATAGCTATTCGGCCCTCAGAGTAACAGGACGAACCATCAACGGTAGTTCGCCGTGTTAGTGTGTGAGACCGAACATTGGGATACTCGGGTTTTTATACTTTTCATCCAGCTCTGGCCAACCCCCTTGCAAGTTAACCATTCTCAGAACCAAACCTAGGGTTTGTTGCCAGGTCAATCCCATAATGTATGCATTTTGATCAGTTCCGCTGATACAGTAGTTCATTTACACATAGGTCAGGGATAGGACAAGGTCTCAGTTCGCGACCCTAACAAGTGGCCTGCGGGCATATTATTTATTCATGTGTGCGGAGGTCACAACAGCCAGAATCCCACTCGAAATGTCATTCGGCCTCCATTTTGTTGTTCAGGGTGACTTCCACACTACAAGAGAACCTAAAATGGCGGCTAAATCCAAGATGGCGATTTACACAATACATTAAGGTCAAGACCTTGCCGCAGAATCTATGTACATGATGTTTTTTAGACAACTTGGCGCAGGCCAACATACATTCAAACAATGCGATAGGAGGTACAATATTATTTCGATTTCCACACTACAATTTTTCTCTTTCTGTCATCCTTTCTCTTGCTACTCTTTTTGCTCTTCCTCGTTTCTTAATATCTTTACGGGTCTGATTCTTAGACTTTTTCTCTCTAAGTCCTTCTTAAATTCTAAGCTAATCCTTAAATACGCAAATAATTTCATCAGTGTTTTGGATGGGATGGCTTCTAGTGTATCATTTGTTTAAGTGCAGTTTGAGTCACTATTTCGGCCCCTATTTGAGAAAGAGTGTGAGTGCAGGTATGTGGTAGTCAGAGCGGATGGTGCAGTGCGTTCACCCATTCCTGTCTTTGCAGCTTTTTTTTTGTTATGGTGTATTAGCGTTATGCTGCCAGTGGACTCGATCTCTGCGCGGGAGGAGATGCTGTTGCTGTGCACTGATTTGTGAAGTGTGTGTATGAGTGTCAGATGAGCGAGACCACATATAAAGCAGAATGCACTCCTCCTTCATGCAGCACCAGGTTGAATTTGAAAAATAAATGGAGCAAACTCTTGCATTGTTCAATCCTGGTAAAAAACAGTGCATGCTCCTAGCTTTGTATAGTGCTGTAAAAGAAAGCGATGTTTCAGGGAGTTCAAAATGCCTACATTAAGATGATGGACATTCTGAGGAGCTTTTCTGGAGAGAACTAGCAGAAAGCCATTTTTTTTGGAGAAGGCTTCTTTGAGAAGATGGATTAAAATGCTCAGTCAAAATGTGAGCTGACTTAGAGCTTGACAAGAGGGAGTCACATCCAGATTCGCCCCTTCACACAGAGAAGAGTCAGTCTCGCTTGGTGAGCCCAAGAGAGGCAAGTTCTCGAGGATAGGGTCCTGGTCCAGAGCCAAGTCGTAAATTGCTAGGAGGTGTAAAAATAGATTTGGGACTGCCCTCATTTTGTCAAGCAGCAGTAGGCAAAAGGAAGCCACATTAATCACGAAAAGGTAGAATAATGTAAATATGATTGTCACATAAGCACTTTGCTTCATGAAATGTTGGGGGAGCGGGGCATCAGCCTGGATGAAGCCTCTACCTGCTGCTGCAGGCGGTGGGGCGTGGCAAACTACATGAGGCTAATGCTCATTTTCGCCTCAGTGAGCGGGGAGACCCACCAGGATTTTCATACTGCGACTTCAAAAGCTTCCGCACCTTTCTCCTTCTAGGGCTTTGTAGATGTTCCCCAAAGTCAATGGTAAGATGAAGACGGCACTAATACATTGAGTTGGACCGGTGGGGAATGGGAAAATGGCAGCCCACATCTGTTAATATTCAAGCTTGTTTCCCAGACAGTGTCTAGAGGTTTGGTCATGAGATTGCATCTTGATTGGCCCAGACTCAGCCTTTAACCCTCAGCGCTTTTGTTGACCATTTATTAACGTGTCGTAAAGCACAACACAAAATATCAAATACTGCTAGGTGCCATGCTTTTCATAATATATCATTTTTTTATAAGTCCACTAGTGCAATAGGAACTCCATTAAAATTAACGGTATCCTCTGAAGTCCTGTTCCATTCAGGGTATGTAGTTACCGGAAAGATGTCACACCCCGATACCCCAGTACAAATTAGCCCTAAGAGGGCAAGCTTGCAGTGTCAATTTAGCACACTCCTCCGACCTCTATGCTGCCGTTCCCCCTTGGGTTGCATGTACCACCCAAAGTGGGATTCCTCGTATCAGACTTCATCCACTGAGCCCCACCCAACACCCCAGGAAAAATATGTCCGGCACCAGTTTGTTTAGGTGGTATAAGTGCACATAAGACATCCAAAAGTAAGCTCTTTCTCTTCCAGAAATGTCATTTTTTCATATTCAAACAGAATATGAGAATAGGGCACACGACATAGAGCTGTAAACAATGTTAAAAAAGCAAGCAGTAATTGATGGATGGAAGGGAATACATGCCCATTCATAGTAAGATGATTACTGTGGGAAAACTCAGGCACTTTATCTGTGTTTATGCACTCACTTTCAATACAGTTGTGAGATCTTATAGGCGTGTTGTAAACCGTAATGGTTGTTGCATTCTATTGTACTATATACTGTACTCCGACCTGGAAAGTAAGATGAGCTGAACACTGTTTCTCAGTAACATGATATACTAGTTTGACAAAGGGGGAAAGTGTGCTAGATGAGTTTTTCATTTTTATATTAAAGACCTGTTCGAACGGCCCTTCCAAAACCAATTATTGCTTTCAGGCAGCCGGCCAAGCACTATGGTTTTTGGCCTGGAAAGAGATAATTAATTATTTCACAGTTCGTATGTGGGCAAGTCCTTATTTGAAAATAGTCTTGATTTCAGGTATGTGTTATTGAGATTTACATTGTGGACTACATGTTTGCCCATTGTCTACGTGTACAGACGTGCAGTCTACAGACCATAGCATCTCTCATATATTTCACATTATTGTACTCACCTCTAAGTTTTATTCACAGATCCTGTCTGGCCGATCTTCTCACCCTCCCAACATGAACTCCCAGAATTCTTCTGTCCATTTTCTGACCCGTTTGTGCCTTTTGGGACACAAAGCTTGTACATATTGTTTGGTTATTTACCCACCCATTGGCTGCCCATGGCCATGCTAATCACTACGACCATTTCCACCCACTTTCTGACCCTCTCGACCCAAAACACATAATCCTGGTATGTTTTGGGGCTAGCGTTATCAAGCCTTACTATCAAACTCTGTGCATGAAGTGCCTGCAATTGTTCTTGCAAAGCAGTCTTCTGAGAGTTCATTACTTAATTGGAACTGTAAACGTGCTACTGGTGAAATGAAAATATCTACCAGGTCTTCCTTCAGCCACTCTATAAGCAGTATGCCTGTCCTTCAATGAAGTCCTGTTAAAAACAAACATTGCCAAAGCCAACAGTTTAAGCTTGTGTATCAATATTAGGCATTCACCAGGCAGTGCTACTATATGCCCAGGTACTCTCACCACTTTGCAGCTGCTACCATCAATGGACAGTTAATACCACTACGGCAGCGCCTGGAAAATGACTTTATCATCTCTACACAAAAGTCAAAACTGTTGGTATTGCCAATGCTCATTTAAGAATGCCTTTTATTTGTTTACCCTTCCTTGCACTAGAATAGGATTAAATGGATTAGGGATACATGTTGTCTGGGCACCTTTAATACTGGATTCATTTGTTTTTCTCATCTTCAAAATGTGTGACGTCCCAGGTCCATCTATCGTCGAAGATTTACTTTGTGAGATCATTAACGTATTTAAAACATGACTTTTTAATACATATATTTTTACAAACATGCTTTAAATGCACTCATTTTGACACATTTTATTAAACATTTTCTTAGGGGGTACACCCAATACCGTCATAGAAGGGTTGGGCTCACGCGCTATGCTCACTCATTCAGCAAAATATGGGTCCACTTTGAAAAAAAATTCCAGAGCCACTTTTGGTTCCCAGTCTGGCCCTGGTCCCCGGTTGCGTGTTTTACATTAAATAAAGTAAAGTAAAGTATATCCTGCTGTATTTCATCTCTAAAGACAGCGTACTTAAGAGCATGCCCACTAAAACGGCATCTAAGTCTCTGAGAGCGCAGCATAGGTCTGATTAGGGAGATCAGAACCGGTGAGTGGTCAGACAGTGTCTGAGGCAAAATCTGAGCTGTAGCTAGGGCCCTGGCAATATCTGAGGATACCATAATGTAGTCTATCATAGAGACACTGTTATGCACCCCGGAGTTCAACTAGTATTCCCTAGCCGTGAGGTTAGAGAGCTGCCAGTAATCAGACACGCCATGGTAGTCTGCCATTTCTGCCCAAGTCATAGCGGCTTTTGGGAGCATTTGTTGTGCCGTGGGCAACAAGTCCAGAGTCAGCAACGAGGCAAAACCACCTGCCCAGACGATCTGACGGGAATGTATGTATATGATTAGTGAAAGTTTGAAAAAATTTAGGGGAGTCAACATTAAGTGCATTTTTGTTAATAAGGATAATCTGCAACCCTAGACACTGATCCGCCAGGAGAAGAAACCGCGCCGCTGTGTCAGCAATCTGATCGTGCAGGCGGAAGCCCAAGGACCTATGGACATACGTCACCATCCCCGTGGCGTGCGATGTGATGGAAAAACTAAACCTATAGTAGAGCAGCGCTCCCACTCAAATGGGTCTCCTGAAGGCAGAGAACATTCACCTGCTGTATTTGCACCTGATTCTCTATCAATCAGAGCTTTTTGCTATTGGTCAGCCCCCGGACTTCCACGTCCTCAACGTAATATGCTCACCCATCATGGCCAAATGCACACCACAGAGATCTGTGTTGGTGCCTCCACTACGCCACAGGATCCCAGATAGGATCTTGCAGGCACCACACGCCACCAGCTCACCCAAGTTACTCAAAGAGATCATGTCAAACCTAGTTGAAACATTAGTGCTGTGCTTACATTCCAACAAACACTGCACCCCCCCTGACCCTCCAGCCCACCCACACCAGCAACACTAACATACCGGCTAGTACCCTCTCACACCCCCAACACCAAAACCCTGATTCATTTAAACCCCAACGCAGTTACTGCAAAAAACAGGGGAGCCGCTGGTGGCTGCAATAGCGCCATGTGACAGACCACACATCCTGGTAAGTAGCTTCCTGTAAGACTGAGCCATAGCCATACCAGTGCTGCATGGCTCATTACTGGCCCCAAGCATGCGAATAAACAGAGAACACAGCGAAAGAGCAAATTAATCAATAACATGTGCATGCTCAGTGGGGTGAACGATGAGAGGAGCCCCCAGATCTGACAGTCTAGCCACAAATCTCTCTGCTGATTAAGTGCAGGTGAAGAAGAGAGCCTTGCCATTATGGACCACCCTCATTTTTGCTGGAAATAGCATTGCATAACCAATCTCTTTCTTCCAGCCGTGTATTTTTTACTTACTGGAACGTCTTCTATTGCTCCTGGGCTAAAATCAGGGAAAATCTGAATTGTTGCAGATCCAAACCGCAAATCCCCCCTCTCCCTGGCTGCCCTAAGAAAAACGTCCCTGTAATTGAAAATTCTGCCCATGATGGTACACCCCGAGGTGTCCGACGGCAGTCTGACAGCAAGGGAGCGATGTGCCCTTTCCACCAAGAACATGTTCAAGACCTGAGGGCCGTCAAGGACTTCTAGCAGGAGCTTTTCAACGTCCTGCTCCATGTGATCTATTGCACTTGATTTTGGCACTTCAAGAATCCAAAGGTTTTTCCTCAGTGACAACCCTCTTCCCGACTGTTGCATGAGAACCATTTCCTTTTGCAAAACCGCTACTTTGTTCTCCCGGGCACCAATTTTCTGTTCAGCGGCTGTAATGCGACCACATAGCTTCTCAATGTATGCTGCTCGGACATCAACCTAACACGTGAGGGCATCTATTTGCAGGGCAGCACAGACTTCCACCCAGAGCACACCACCCAATAAAGCAGGCCGTGAAGGGGGATGGGCAACTGCCCAGCCATGCAGGAAGCAGGAGCCCCAACAATGCTCAGGGACCACCGCTGAGATGACTCCACCAGTCGGCACACGTCCATGTCCACACAGCGCTGCACCACTATGATGACGGTCCGCCGACTCTCCACTATCTTGATGTGTGTAGACGCCAGCTCCAGGTGGCATCACAGGTCTCTTCCCAGCACCCAGGCTCCCGTCACCTCCATCTCCCTGCTTCAGGATCAGGGGAATGCCAAATCCAAGTGGGCCTCCAGCATCACATGACCTAGAGCGTTGAACAGCTGCTGAATGCCCCTGAGTGGGGCTGGCACAGGTGCAGGTTTCTCCCACACAGCCGCCACCTCTGTCCATGCACACAACCGCTGTCACTGTTGTTGGCACCCAGGCTCGACTGAAGGCCTCCTTATCCCCATCATGGTGATCCGCTGTGTCTCCACACAGCAAGGCACCCACGCAGCGGGTCACAGTTCAATGGGAGCCCTTGCAGTTCCAATAGTCGAAACACCACAGGATGGCAGCTTTAGGACCAGGAAGCAGGATATGTTACAAGGATATTGAACGAGTCTGTCATAGCTTTCTCAGCCGGCAGCCCTTTACAGCTGCCCAACAACGCCCCCCTTGTGCATGTTCGCTTGTCAGATCAATCACTGTTCCTACCAGTTCAAATGGTTGAATGTTTGTATCCAACTTTGCATTCAACAGTGGCCCACTATCCCACATATTATGCATACAACTGAAGTAACATCTTTTCAGCCTTCATTGTTTTGTTTCATGTGGGCTTTCCCCAATCCATCTGCAGAGGCCATTTTCAGATAGTAAAAGCATCATTATTTTCAACTAGGGAGAATTTGGCGTCCTTGCACTCTTGCTTCAGAACTGAACTTCACTGAGCCCTTGAATAGATCATTTGGCTATGCTTTTTGTGTTACTCTGTTGCTTCTTAGTTATCTTTTCTATGTTTTCCTTGTGGTTTCTATGCATGCATCTGGATTCTCAATGCCCTTAGAGCCCTAACATTGGCTGTTAGTTGACAGAATGTATTAGCTGAAACTGACCATTTATGTATTTGAAGATGAGTGTACTGGTAATTCTGGAGCCATGATCAGACACTTTTCTGAATAAGAGAAACAATATTAATTTGCAGCACATCATCCTGCACTTCATCAATGTCCCCAGGATCTTTGGATGGCACATTTAGTAAAATGCATCTTTCATTGAGCTCGGCAGTATGTTTTGCAGTAGCACATACTATTTTACAGTAGTTTCGTAAGAGATTTGACAGCCAGATTGAATGGCTGCAGGGGCAATGGGGCAGGTGTCAAAACTACTGGGGTTTGTAATGTGCATGGAAATTCGAGCTAGCACCTATGGATGAAACAATGTCTGGCATCCAGCTGTTACTGTAGCTCAGCACACTGGAGCCCCGTATATATTACAACCCACGGAATTACCTTGCTCTCAGGTAGTGGGGTTGGCTAGACATTTCATCTTTTTCAATGCCTTCGATAGTATGCTGTCTTTGTTTTATTATCCTTTTATCATCAAGGCGGAGCCCCATTTTTAGATGGAGATAGCTTCAGTTCAGTGAAGAGACTTCAGGAGCCTGTATATATTCAGAACTAGTCCATCAGCAAATTCAATAACTCAATAATTGTCCAGAAACAAAAAGGCATATGAAATGATGTGAATGGAGAAAGGTACAGGAAGAACGTGGCTTGACCGCAATGGTTGCATGACAACAATGGTTGGCACAACAATGTGCTATCGCTGCCACAGCCATCAGGTAAGCGGGCGTGGGAGGGATGGTAACAATTATTTTAAGGATAGTGACGGTAGGGAGAAGATAAAGGGGTAGAGGAAGCAAACGCGAGGTTGCTCGGAACACGGCTTGCCTTATAGGATTCAGCCCGCAATCTGAGCAATCTGATTGGCTGCGCCCGCCGCCCTGGATGCTAATGAACAGGATGACCATTTGTGTTTTCGTCTCTAGGTAACATTGAGCATTGGGAGGACAAGACGGCATCAAATATACTCACTTTTCCTTACTCATGTCCCAGTACAGATTTTTTGCCTGCAGTAAATAAACCACTTACACTACATGACACTTCTTTTTAATCCTCAGGGGGACTTTCTAAAAAGTTTAATTCCACCACCGTTTGGTTGGATGTAAAAATTGGAGTGAAATATATGAGACATTTCTCCTCATTATCCAGCAGTCTTTATAAGTATCTATTTCTTCTGTGTACATATTTACTCCTACGTCCTATCCCCTTTCCTCCATACTTTTTGGACATTCCGTCCATCGGGACGGGACCGGAGCACTTTTGAAGCATAAAAAATAATGTTTGTCCTTCTTTTATTTTTACGCGGGGCCACTGTATGTGACCGTAGCCCTGCGTTCCTGAGTACCATGCAGCACCCTTCAGTCCTTTTCTCAGCACAATCGGGGGTCGGACGCACTTGTTTCATAGGGACATTTCTTTTTTTGTACCCTTGTGCTTCATCTTCCTGCTCCGGTTCCATGGTCTTCTTTCTTCTGGGATTGGTGTCCTGTTCTTCATACGAACGTAATTTCGCGAATGCGGATCCCCATTTTCTCTTTCTGGAGTGCTTGGGCCCAGAGCATTGGTTGGACTCTTACTTCTACTGCAATTCCCTCTCCGTCCGGGCACTCCAGCGTAGGCTTGTCAGGTTGGAGAAGGTGTTCCAATGGCTTCCTCCTCCACATTTACAGCAGTTCATCAACAAAAAAAGGAAGCATCTGGTAAGTTCCTTCCTTTTTAGGGCACTCCGGCCAAGGCACTCGTTCCTGGGGTCTTCGAGTTCTGGTAGGGGCCCAAGTGGCTCTGGTACCAGGGTTCTCCCTGAGGTGTCCCAAAAGGCATCTAACCTGGATTGTGGAGTTTGCGCCGAGGCCCCCTGTCAAGGGGCTGTCGGGACTGTATATTCATCGAGGTTCCCCATCTTGGGGCTAAGGCTAAGCACAACATTTCTAAGCACAACATTTCTGGGGCTGTTTTGACTGAGTTATTCCTGAGGTTTGCAAGTCTGGAACTAAACATACCGAGCCTAGTCTTGAGGTTTCCTGTACAGTGACTAAAGGTACAGGGGTTATCCCAGTGGATCCCCATTTAGGGTCTATAGTTAAAACCAGCAAGATTGAGGGGCCTCATCAAGAGGCTCTGGCTACGGGTGTGACCCAAAACCTTCCCACAAACTATATTGTGGTCGAACCAATCCTGCCTAGGGGGAAAAGGAGGGCAAAGGTCCTGCAGAGGTTCCCTCACTGAGGGCTAATTCTTCCACAGAATCCAAAGGGGATCAAAAGTGCTCTAGATCTGCTAGTACCGGCTCTGTTGCGGTTCCGTCACAGTGCTAAAATTGATTTAAAAAAGCCCCTGAAACCTCTGTGGTGACAATGGTCTCACTGAAACCTGTGATGAAGTTCACCTCAGGCAGTGACAAAATGGCGGTTCAACCCACGCTGTCCGAGGTGGCCATATTGATGAGCTCTTTCATACCAACATACTCAACGGCTGGTGCAGAGTGGCCTATTTTTGGGGCCATGCAGCATTTTCCTTGGAATGTTGACAATAGGAATCCTTTCCACCCCCCAATGGATTGGCATGCTCAGTTTCCGCTGCCTCACACAGTCTTGCTTCCTCCTACATCTGCTCCCTTAGTTGATGTGGATTCAATGGTGGAGAGCCATCCTGGCAACCAGCCTCTTTACAATCCTGGGGGTAATCCCCTTCAGAGCGGCCTCGACTCACTCCTCTGCCTAGACCTTTCTCTGAGGATGAGTTCTTTGTCAAATACTAGGCCCTTATGCACTCTGAGCCTTTGAAGGCATACTTTAAGGATCCATTCAAAGAAAAGTATCCTAAGCATCTCGAGCCACAGCCTGCTCCTACTATCTGTCACAGATTTCGGCAGTGCCGGCTCCACCTCTTCAGTGGGCCCCCTCCTACAATGCCACCACTTCCTCCACTTTCATCAGTGCTTAAGACGCCAGTTGGTCTAGCCATAACTGACGAGGACCAAGTGGACCAGGATAGCGAAGACCCGCTCCACTCTGTCAGAGCCTTTCATGACCGGGTCGTGAACATGATGGCATTGCTGGATGTTCCAATACCCGAGCCTGTGGCTCCACAGGAAGGTGTACTTTGAGGAGTCTTAACTCTAACAACACAGGAGCGCACCAGTATTTTCCTTCAAAAGGATTTGATTGCCTGCAAAGTCTGGGAAAAACCTCATTTCGGGCAGCACGTGAATAGGAAAATTGACACTTGCTACAAGATAGACTCATCAGAAGACAAAAACTTGACTGCATGTCCTTTCCCCTCATCAACGATGGTGGCAGCAGCTACTCTCCATTCAAAGCCGTCCTCATCATCCTCTATGGCTGCCTCTCAGGCCTTGTCCAAAGAGGACAAACATCTTGACACCACTGGGAAAAAGTATTTTCCAATTCTGGCCTTCAGCTGCACCAGGCGATTATCGAAGTCATTCTTGCAGTGGCAGGACCTGCTGGAGGCTGCAACCCATCATGTAGACACTTCTACTCGCGGACTCATGGTGGGAGTAGACATTTCCCGCCAAGCGTGGCTGCATGCTAAAAAGTTCTTGAAGGACGTCCAGGACAATGTTATCGATCTTCCCTTTCATGGTAAAGAGCATTTCCACTCCACCACCAATGAGGGACTAAATAGAACAAAGGCAAGCACACAAATGGCTACATCTTTGTTGGTCCTTGCCAAACCGCCAGCTACAGTGGCCTATAGGCAGAGGTTGGGGACCCAGACAAGGCCCTTTTCAGGTTTCAGAGGGTTCCAGGACCGTCAAGCACACCGGGCAGAAAGTTCCTCTGGTGCACCTCGTTGCAAGCAGCAAAAGCAAAGTGGCTGTTTTTTCTCTTGGTCATCAGCCTCCTCTTTGGCAACAGGTGGTCTTGCTGCTGAAAAATCATCCAAATGATGTTTTCCATCAGTCACACGAGACTCTGGTGAGAGGTCTTATATCATCTCATCTGGAGGCATGGCAGACCATCACAGACGAACAATGGGTTTCGTCTGTCACCCAGGTGGGCTTCCGCTTGCCCCTCCCTCATACCCTACCCTCTCACCCTCCTCTTCAGCAGACTGATATGATATGATATGATATGGCATTTGTAACGCGCCTATACACTGGGTCACCCTCCCTCAGAGCTGAGGTACAGAAATGTCTGAACCTCAGAGTAGTGGAACCTGTTCCCTTGCGGTAGCAAGCAGCTGGCTATTACTCCTGTCTGTTTACACTGCCCAAACCCAACCAGGCTGGCCTGTGCACTTTCCTCAACCTCTCCAACTTAAATCTTTTCCTACCCCAAGGGAAATTCAAGATGATCATGCCCAGACAGATAAGGTCCTCTCTCCAGAAGGGCGATTGTCTTGTTGTGGTAGATCTTCAGGACGCTTATGCATATCCTGATATGGGTCCCACATCGGAAATACCTTTGGTTTTCTGTTTGAATGGAACACTTCCAGTATCGAGTGCTTGAGTGCTGCAGTTTGGTCTCAGCTTGGCACAGTGTGTCTTCAAGAAGATGATGGCAGTTATCGCAGTGTTCATCAGACTGCATGGACTTCATGGACTTCATGTCTAGCCATATTTGAACAATTGGCTTCTGCTGAGTCCTTGTCCACGGGCTGCAATCTACAGTCACTCCTCCAGCTACTGTTCCAAATGGGGCTGTCGGTAAACTGGCAAAATCGTCTTTGACGGTTGCTAAACTCCTGCTATTTCTGGGTTTCCGTTGGGATACTGTCAGTGCCAGAGTGTTCCCAATGCAGGACAGGATTGCATATTTATCACGCATGTACCATTTTTTCCTGAATTCCTCCCAAATATCGGCCTGGTGGTTCCAGAGACTCCTGGGCCTGATGGCTTCATGCATGTTAGCCCTACCTCTTGCAAGACTGAAAATGAAGCACACGCGGCTAGCAGTTCGGGGCTGCTGGTCCCAAGCTGTGGACCCAGACTCCAAACGTATTCGGATACCATGCTTCATGATGGTGGATTTTCAAGGGTGATCAACCACCAGCAAACTTTCTGTCGGAACCTCCTTCCAGGAGCCATCCCACAGATTACTGTTACAACAGCCTCCTCCCTCCTATGGTGGGGAGCGCTGCTGGGCACCTTGAGGTGTATGATCTGTAGACGCCCCAGGACAGACTGTCCCATATCAACTACATAGAACTCCTGGCAGTCTTTCTGGCATTGAAAGCTTTCCAGTCTTCTATCATTAACAGAGTAGTGTAAATTTGCACAGACAATTATGTGGTTATGTTCTACATCAACAAGCAGGGTGGCATCAGGACACCACCTCTGGTGGATCTAGCTATCAAGATTTAGAATTAGGCAGTCCAACACAATGTCTGTCTACAGGCTGTGCACATTCCTGGTCAGATCAAAGTTGCGGCTGATTCCCTGAGCCGGCAGTCTGTGGCGAATTACGAGTGGGAAAGGAACAACCATGTTCTTTCCTAGCTTTTCAAACAATGGGATTCTCCAACGGTGGACTGCAATGAACAGGAAACTGCCACTCTATGCTTCCAGGGATGGTCTCGGAGCTTCTTTCTTAGGGAAAGCCCTCGAGATTCCTTGGGACAACATGAAGGCGTATGCCTTCTCACCTTTGTCATTGATTCATCAGTCGCTCTGGAAACTCAGGAGTGCCTCCAACTGCACTCTCCTCTTCATAGCTCCTTGGTGGCCAGCCAGATTCTATTTTTTGGAGCTGCAGCACCTATTGATATGTAACCAGTTCAGGCTGCCACATATTCCGACCTCCTTCACCAATGCAATCACTAGGTGTGGCACCCCTACCCACGATACTTCAGCTTGGTGGCCTGGTACTTGAGTTCAGGTCCTTAGCTCAGTTTAACCTTTTAGAGGATAATATGCACATAATTGAGGCGGCACGTAAGCCTTCTACAAGGGCTCAGTACAAAAGTAAATGGCTTCTTTTTTGTCATTTGTGTCTAGCTAAACAGCTAGATCCTCAACAGGCTTCTATTGACTGTGTCTTGTCTTTTATATCAGACCTTCTGGCCTCTGACATCCACGTCTTATCATGCAGAACATATCTATCAGCCATTGCAGCTTATCTGTCTACAGACAGTTGCTCTTTTTCACTGTCAAACCCAGTAATCAAGAGTCATTTTGCAGGTCTTCTCCTCTTTCCCCGGGTCAGGCTTCCTCCCACGAAATGGGATTTGAACATGGTCCTCACTGCTTCGTTTCATAAGCCATTTGAACCAATGGCCACCACCAAGCTCAAGTTCCTTTCCACAAGGATTAGGTTGGGATTCGCACTCATCCTTCTTTCCTTTCAAAAATTGTCTCTGAGTTCCACATAAATCAATCAATATCCTTATCGGTTTTCTTTCCGAACCGGTCTCAGATGCAGAGAGGGTTGTACTGTCACGATCCATGCCCCTGACCCCCTCTGGTATAACAGCCCCCTGGCAGCAGTGTGGCTAAAGCCCTTCACACAGGCCCCAAGGGCCTTAAAACTCCATCAGAAACATGGAGTCAGTCCTGGCGCCTTTGGCCCAGGCTCATTATCAGGAATAAAGCAATACCAGTTTTGGACCTTAATCCAACATGGAGGCATATTACACAGCTCAGTTCTTTAGAACCAAGCCATGCGGTCTAGTGTTTTGGGTGTGGCTGGGCCTGGAACTACTTGGCCCGGAAATACTTTACCTGGGCTATTTAAACCACACCCAAACAGCAGAACAAGCTTTGCGTTATTCTGCACTCCTGCAGCTTAACACTCACTGTGTCCAGCTACTGCTCATCTGCTTCTCCAGCGGCCCTATCCTGAAGCCCTAGATCCAGATTCCATTAATAACCTGGAAGAACAAGAACAGCATTAGTGAGCAAGAACACTTTAGTTACCTGTGAAGTAACCGGTCTTGAATCCATCCTGCGCTTCGCTTACCTCGCCCATCCAGTATCGTGTGGCACCCCCGTAGATACCAGGTGAGCGTAACATCTACATAACCTAGACGTCAGACGAGCTCTGAAGTTTTACATCAACAGAACAAGCAAACTTAAAAGTTCTTCATAACTCTGTTTCTTTTGATGATCCATAAGGGAAACCTGCTTCTAAATCATTCATCTCACGCTGGATCGCTTCATGCATCTCAGAGGCTTATACAATTCAAGGTCTATAAATTGACCAATTCATAGGAGTTTAGATACAAGCATGCCCACCAACCTTAATTGCATTTCACTTGATTTATTTTTATTGTATATGTCAACTTTTCACATTGCATCTCACAGCAGTCAAATATGTAATTAAAGTGGCACGTATACAATACATTTTAGGTAGATCATGACAAATTGGTTATTCTACGAGGAATATATTATAATTATGTCTCCAGAAAGTGAGTAAATAAAGTAGATAGTCCTTCTTTTTGGCTGCAGTGCTAAAGGGTCTAGACTGCAAATGTTTGCATTTCATATGGACTTAAGTAAATGGGTTAAGCTCTCGCAACTTGGGGCCAGCCTGAACTTCTTTCAATTCCAGATAGTGCTGACTCAGCCCTTCAGCCTTGTGAAGTTGATAAATTGAGTATCATTTAAATAATAACTATTAGTACATCGAAATTCTTATTCACCCCTCTCAGTCAGTCAGCATGTTCAGAGTGCTACTGCCAATATCTACTGGTATTTACTGCATTATGAACATTCTGTTTTCAGAAGTAGACAAGGAAACAACAATGCAATCTGCAGGTAAGATTTTGCTTCAACAACACACTTCATCTCTGCGAGGACCTTTTTTTGCTGGAAAATACTATTTAACACATTAACGAGAAAGCTAAAACATTGGAAATGGCTTTCCCTTTCATAGAGAAACCATATACTTTTACATGACACCTAAATCGTACTCATGTTAAAGCTGTTCCAGTTCAACCAATTTGCAGTTACAATGCTTATTTTATGAAGACAACCCTGTTATTTAAATACTACTAAATAAAACCACAGTTAATGTACTAACTTTATTTACGTTACCCACTCTTAAAGCACCGTTTTTTACTTCTCCACCAAAACTCCAAAAGATGTTTTGCTTCTACCACCGTGGTCGCAGTGTGTAGGGAGGAAGAGACTCAAGACAATCAGTAATGTTGTAGTAATCGAAATAGGTAACTTAAAAATACAGGGCTATGCATCTGTCCTATGAATCAAACTGAGTATCAGAGTGTCCATGCTAACTTCTGAAATGTCAAGTTACTTGAACCCAATGTTGTTTCTCAATGTAGGTTTAAGTATTTAATGGTACACAGCGAACAGACATCAAATGTACAGTGCAAGAATCTAGTAATACATTAAGGGGGTAATTCATAGAATTCAGCGCACAAGTGGCGCACGCGGCTGGCGCACAGTGTGCGCGTGCGAATCCCAGCGCCAGCCGCGTGCGCCAAAACCCATTTCCGCGCACAGCGTATTCATGGATTCCAGCCACCAAAACCAGCCGTGGCGCACAGTGGCGCAGCGACCTTGCAGCAGCGCCAGTTACGCCCCCAAGAACGCCTTCCGCGCAGGGAAAAGCCATCAAAATCCCCAATCCAGCGCAAAGGGCTGCGCTAACCCTGTACCAGCACGGCAAGCGGGCTACGTGTATTTCAGGGGTTCGCGTGAAGTTTCTCACGCGATCGGGCCTGGGGGAGCGGGCTATGTGTATTTCAGGGGTTCGCGTGAACTTCTTCACGCGATCGGGCCTGGGGGAGCGTGCTACGTGTATTTCAGGGGTTCGCGTGAAGTTTCTCACGCGATCGGGCCTGGGGGAGCGGGCTACGTGTATTTCAGGGGTTCGCGTGAAGTTTCTCACGCGATCGGGCCTGGGGGAGCGGGCTACGTGTATTTCAGGGGTTCGCGTGAACTTTTTCACGCGATCGGGCCTGGGGGAGCGTGCTACGTGTATTTCAGGGGTTCGCGTGAAGTTTCTCACGCGATCGGGCCTGGGGGAGCTGGCTACGTGTATTTCAGGGGTGCGTGAGAAGTTCCACACGCAATTGGCCTGGCCGCGTGTATTTCAGGGTTGCGTGGGAAGTTCCACACGCGATTGTCCTGGGCGCGTGTATTTCAGGGGTGCGCGGGAAGTTCCACACGCGATTGTCCTGGGCGCGTGTATTTCAGGGGTGCGCGGGAAGTTCCACACGCGATTGTCCTGGCCGCGTGTATTTCAGGGGTGCGTGGGAAGTTCCACACGCGATTATCCTGGGCGCGTGTATTTCAGGGGTGCGCGGGAAGTTCCACACGCGATTGTCCTGGGCGCGTGTATTTCAGGGGTGCGCGGGAAGTTCCACACGCGATTGTCCTGGGCGCGTGTATTTCAGGGGTGCGCGGGAAGTTCCACACGCGATTGTCCTGGCCGCGTGTATTTCAGGGGTGCGTGGGAAGTTCCACACGCGATTGGCCTGGGCGCGTGTATTTCAGGGGTGCACGGGAAGTTCCACACGCGATTGGGCTGCGTGCGGGTATTAGGGGTGCGCGCAAAGTTTCACACGCGATTGGGCTGCGTGCGGGTATTACAGGGGTGCGCACGAAGTTTTACACGCGATTTCAGCAGGGTACGTGTATTTCAGGGGTGCCGGGGAGTCCTACATGTGATTTGCCAGTGTGGGTCCTCCCAGGTGTTCCCTGTACACCCTCCACGGCCCCTGCAGGCAGCCCACACCACAGGGGACTAACCTGCATCCCTGGTCATGTCCCGCAGGCAGCCCACCCAACATGGGCATGCCCCCCAGCAAAGGCACATGTCTCCTTGCACCAATGATCACCAACTCATGTCCCCTTGCACCCCCACCCCCAGCATTGCGGGGCACCTGCCAGCAGGCCCCCACCCATGTCTCCCAGCACCCCCACCCCCCCAGTCACCAGGGGCAGCCTCCACCAGGCCCCCACCCATGTCTCCCAGCACCCCCACCCCCCCCAGTCACCAGGGGCAGCCTCCACCAGGCCCCCACCCATGTCTTCCAGCACCCCCACCCCCCCAGTCACCAGGGGCAGACTCCACCAGGCCCCCACCCATGTCTCCCACCACCCCCACCCCCCAGCACTGTGGGGCACCTGCCAGCAGGCCCCCACCCATGTCCAAATAATGTCTCCCACCACCCCCACCCCCCAGCACTGTGGGGCACCTGCCAGCAGGCCCCCACCCATGTCCAACTCATGTCCCCCACCACCCCCACCCCCCAGCACTGTGGGGCACCTGCCAGCAGGCCCCCACCCATGTCCAACTCATGTCCCCCACCACCCCCACCCCCCAGCACTGTGGGGCACCTGCCAGCAGGCCCCCACCCATGTCCAACTCATGTCCCCCACCACCCCCCAGTACTGTGGGGCACCTGCCAGCAGGCCCCCACCCATGTCCAACTCATGTCCCCCACCACCCCCACCCCCCAGCACTGTGGGGCACCTGCCAGCAGGCCCCCACCCATGTCCAGCTCATGTCCCCCACCACCTCCACCCCCCAGCACTGTGGGGCACCTGCCAGCAGGCCCCCACCCATGTCCAACTCATGTCCCCCACCACCCCCACCCCCAGCATTGCGGGGCACCCTCCACCAGGCCCTCGCCCATGTCCCATCCATGCCCCCACCACCCCCACCCCCCAGCACTGTGGGGCACCTGCCAGCAGGCCCCCACCCATGTCCCATCCATGCCCCCCTGCACCTGGGTCCCAACAATCCCCAATCATGTCCGTAATGGCCATCCTCCCCTGCCAAAAGGCCCAACCAACTATCACATCCACCCACATATCAAAGGCAATTACATGTTACACACCCAATGTAAATAATGCAAATGAACACATGTCTGTCACACACAATGGCTGCAAGTGAATGTTAAAACACCCAACATGACATGCATGAAAGTAATGAGATGATACGACACATTGAAGGATGAAAATAAAAATGTATTGGAAATCAACAAGAATGGAAATGAAATTAGAAAAACCACAAAGCAAAACAACAAAAAGAAGATGAATGTCCATGAAAAAAATCCAAAAAATCCAAAAATCCATAGAAGAAATATATACAAGACAATCCCGGGTCCATGAGCCCAACCAAATGAAACCTAACTATGTCAACTAACTAAAAACTGAACTATATACAAAAAAGTGGCGCATTGTCCAATCACAACCAAATAAAAAAAAAAATATTTCAAAGGAAACCTACCACTAACTATATAACTATATACAATGACAGCGGGCAAGTCCTGCGGCTCACTCTGTGATGTTGCCGGCCAGGGCATCATCGAACTCCATGTCGATGTCCTGGAGGCGGGACTCTGTCCTGGCCCCGAGGTCTCGCAGGGATAACCCCATGTCCACCTCAAACTCCCTGCGAGCTTCCTCGAGGCACTCAGCCCACCTCAACGCCCGACGCATGGAGAACTCCGCCCTGACCATTGTGAGCCGCTCCTCTTCCGCCCGCTGCCGCTCCGCACCTATCCGCTGGACCAACTGCTCCCACACGGAAGACACTACCATCCCAGGGTTCTCTTGCCCTCCGGCCGATGCCTGCCCCTCTGATCGTGATGGCCCCGAGCCATGATGCCTCCCACGTCGAGCCTGCTGCTGCCTCCGACGCCACTGCCTCTGCCAGCACGACGGCATCCAGGATGATGGAAACCACCGACGCCGTTGTGCACGTGCCCTGCCCGATGATGCCGTCACATCTTCCATCTGCTGGGGTCCAGTTGCTGTGTTGTCCACCCCTGCTGGACCTCTGACTCCCGACTGTGGCAGGGATGGGATCCCCACCGAGCTGGCTGCATTGGTCAGGGCAGGTCCACAGGGGGCCCTGGTGGCATCTGGGCCGGAAGACAGCAAGGAGAACGACTGGCGTATAGTCTCCACAGAGGAGGAGAGGGCGGCCAGATTGGCTGACACATGCAGGAAACCCCCGAACATGGCCGATCCCAATTGGGCCACGTCGGCACGGTGCTCTTCGTGATGATGTGCGTGCTCCTCCTGGGAAGCATGCACGGCATCACGAATCACAGCCGTGCGCATCGCGACCCCAATCAGGACCTTCTCCACACGGCCAGGGGTCCCCTCGTCCGCAGGTGGAGGGGAGTCAGATGACATGGACATCCCCTCTACCTGCGGACGGGCCTGGGACGGGGCATCCCTGCTGGTGCAAGGTGGTGCACCCACAGGTTCAGGGACAGCGACATGCACAGGCCCCTCCACGGTGACCTGTGCTGTCTCCTGCCCCTGCCCCTGGACTGCACCACTTGCACCAGCAGGGATGCCCCCACCAGGCCCCATGTGCGCCTCAGTGGCGGCCTCCTCCTCCTCTGTGGAAACCACCAACCTGGATGGCTCCTCGCCGTCTACCGCCGTAGCAGGCCCCTGTGGGGGCTCACCCACCCCTTCCGCTGCAGCCGTGGGGGCATCCCCGCCGCCTTGCTCCACAGCGTCGTCTCCGCCCTCTCCTTCACTAGCCGCTGCGTAGAGGGAGACATAGAACACAAGCATCAGGGTACTGTACAATGGTCCCCTAGACAGGAAGCAATAGCAGATGAGTGCCACTGTCAAAGTACACTTCCATCATGTCACACCACAACACATGTGTCAGTCCAGGCAAAACACACACAGTGACAGTCATGGTGCGTGCCATGGACATTTCAATGCATGTCCAATGGACTCTCGAATCATACAATGTAATGGGACTCACATGCATCATGGGTCATGCCTATCACATGCACACACTTCACCTCAGTCACATCCATCTGGCCCCGTACACCCCAATCACAGTGCATACAAGGATGACTAGGCTGCATCAGTGAATCTGTACATTGTCACAGACATGTGTCATGCATCCATGGCACTCACAAGTCACAGACACGCAGGTCAGGCACACAGACATGGATACCACATATGTATCTGGCATCAGCACCCATCCCTCGCCCCCACCCATGTCCAGGAACAGAGACTGCCATGCTCTCATGTGTGCAATCTGCACAGGGCTCCCCATGTCGCATTCAAACACATGCAACAACCGTGCGGTTCACACATTACAGGTCGCACATGCATTCCCATGATGTCCCTGCACACATACATGCGTACATGGCCTATGTCACACATGCAGGCAAGTATCAGACAACCAGCACACTGCAACATGCCCTGTCTCACACAGCAATGCTTGGCCACTTACCGCTCAACTCCAGACGGGTCTCCCTCTCAAGGACCTGGGCGTGGAGCGCTGGGTGTGCGCGTTCCAGGACCCTCAACTGGATGGAACTCATGCGGCCCTGGCCCCCCTCCACGAGGCGCCGGGCCTTCATGAGGGTCCTGGACCTCAAGTCCTCCCAGCGCTTCTTGACCTTCTGGATGGTGCGGGTTGCCACCCCCTCCGCGTTGATGGCAACCACACAGTCGGCCCAGATCCTATCCCGTCCTTCCCTGTTGGCGCGGGACGATCCGAAGAGGGCATCATACTGCCCCAGGACTTGCTCCACCAGGACACCAACTTCGGTGGCAGTGAAGCTGGTGCCCCTCTGCCCCTCTGGCCGGGGGTTGCCACTGGGGTCAGATGTGGATGTGCCCGACATGGCAACCCCAGGGGCAGGAGTGGGTGGGCAACTGGGTCCTGGGGCTGGGCTGTGGAGCGATGTTATTCGAGTCGGGAGTCTTCTGTACCAGCAGGGGTGGACACAGCAACTGGACCCCTGCAGATGGCTGATGTGCAGGCACCAAATGGCAGGGCACGGTGGCAGCAGGCAGGCAGGCAGGCAGCAGCAGATGGCACGTGGGAGGCTGCTCGGGGCACTGTGGGGCAGTGATTCGGCCTTCTGGGCAGGAGCGTGGTCTTCTGTGTGTTTTCGCGTGGCCAGCTTGATACGGAGTGATTTGGCATGTGAAAAATCTGCACGTCAGCGTGTAATTCGAGGAAAGGCCCTTAGCGCGTAAGCGCGTCTGCACGCATACGCATTTTCATTGGACAGAAGGCCCCTCAAGCGCAAGCGCCCCTGTGACGTGACGCGTACAGACGTGCATGCGCATTTCAGCGCGTGTGAAAAACTGCACGTCCGCGTGTAATACGAGGAAAGGGCCTATGCGCGTAAGTGACGTGACGCGCACAGGTGTTTCCCTCATTGCACGTGATGACAGAACACACGTGGATTTCCACCAATCGCGTGTGAAAGTTCCCGGCACCCCGGAACACACGTACCCAGGCTAATCGCGTGTGGAACTTCCTGGGCACCCCGAAACACACATACCCAGGCCACTTGCGTGTACGCACACTCCCCTCTGATCACACGCGATGACACTCGGACCGTATCCGAACACGGGAAACACGCGCACGGCAAAAGACGTGCACAGGCGTCAACGCGTCTGCCACACGAAGGCAGGCGGAAGCGTCCCCGCGCACAGCATAAAAGTGCGCGCAAACAACAAACGCGTATATACAGCTACGATGAATGCCCCATTTGTCGCTGCACTGATCGTGGGACACCGCAGGAGGAGGAGAATAGCCAGGGCACGCATTTTCGCAACACGGACAAGCCTTTTTGGGATGCCTGACGACCAGGTCTATGGCAGGTATAGGTTTCCACCCCATATCATCCTAGACCTGGTCAGGGAGTGGGAAGATGACCTCACATCCCCCACCCTTTGCTCCCAAGCATTGAGCCCCTTGGAGAAGGTGCTCAATGTCCTGCATTTTTTGGCCACTGGGTCATTTCAGCGGACCACTGCCATAGTGGGGGGGGTCTCACAGGCCACGCAGTCACGCTGCCTACACCAGGTACTGGCAATCATGACAGCGCGCCCCTCAGTCCGCTGGCACATATACATGCCCAGAACACCCGCAGAAAGGCAGGCCCTTGTCCTGGATTATTTCAGGGTGGCACACTTCCCCAAAGTGCTCGGTGCCATAGATTGCACCCATGTGGCCCTACGTCCACCTAGGGCCATTGAGCACATCTACCGAAACCGCAAGCACTGGCATTCCATCAATGTACAGGTTGTATGTGATGCAAAGGTAATCATCACCTCCGTCTATGCAAACTACCCTGGCTCCACCCATGACAGTTTCATATACAGAATGTCCGCCCTGAGCCGGGCCCTGGAAGCTGGGCAGCATGGCGACACATGGCTCCTAGGTCAGTACAAATGCCCTTGCACATGCATGCAAGTCACACACAGACAAATATCCAAACCCTAATTATCTCAACTATTATCATCTCCCCAGGGGACAGTGCCTACCCTCTGAGCAACCACATGATGACGCCAATCCGGAACCCCACCACACCACCCCAGGTAAGATACAACGCCGCCCATATTGCAACCAGGGGCATAGTGGAGCGCACATTCGGAGTGCTTAAGTCACGTTTCCGCTCCCTTGACCGCTCTGGTGGGCAACTACTCTATGCACCACCAGTAGTGTGCAGGATCATTGTGGCAGCATGTGTCCTGCACAATGTTGCAACACGGCAGGGCGCCCCGGTGGACATGGTGGTGCCCCCACATCCCCAACCACAGGCGCTGCCCATGGGAGGGGACAGGGCACGTGGCGAGGAAGCCCGGACCCAGCTTGTGGCCACATTTTTCACCTAAACTCCCACCCCTGCAGAGTGCACACAGGCCTGGCACATACCAGGTTACAATCGATGATGACAAAGAGACAGTCAACTGTCACAACCTTACCACCCTGAGATAGTTGCCATGGAAGTGCCACATCGTCTGCATCCCTAGCTACTTAAACACAAGCTATCCTGTGTGACCAAAAGGCACACATATGACATATGACATGATATGGGCCATACACAAGTATTCCAAGGCGCAATGAGGCAGGGAGGGGGGAACAAGGGAACACAGAGAACGGTACTACTAGGCCAGGTGTCATTGGGATCGTGCAAGTGCAGGGGTAGGGGGAATGGGAAAAGTGCAAGGGGAAGGGTGGGGGGGAGTCCAGTACAGGGGAAGTAGCCCGAAAAAATAATACATAGGTCACCTGGTGGCAACAACAAAGGCGAGTGCAGACAAGTGCTGGGAAGGGAGGGCTGTAGGGATAGAGAGACAGTACTGCAGTGCAGGGGTTGCCAGGGAGGCAGTGCAAGTGGAGAGTGGCTGGGCCAGGGACCAAGGTCGGTGAGAGTGGCCCAGTTGCAGCTCCTGTGCAGTTCCAGTGGAGAATTCTGCAAGGGAGAGGCAGACAGTAAGCAGAAGCAAAGAGGAAGGACTTGAGGTGCTTCCAGAACAAGAGATGATTCCCCTCAAGTTCAAGTCAGGCCGGAAGTCTGTTCCAGGGGGAGGGCCCTGCTGCGGAGAGAAATCTACCCCCAGCTAGTTGCTCTGAGAAGCGGATGACACGGACATGCAAGGTGTGCATCACACACACCTGCAAACCAGGCCATGGCCATCACTGTCACATCACACAAACCCTCCCAAACATCAACATGTCATGGCACGCAATACCCATACACCAATGCAGTAACGATAAGGTACACATTGCCATGTCCTAAATGCACAGTGGCATCGGACACTGCTGCCTGACCCGGAATCAGATGTAATGACAGACCAACAACCTCCCACCCAAAATAAGTCATTTCCAAATGCATTACAACAGTCGTAGATGTAACATCACAATGAATGCCTGTCTACATGCACATCATGCATTGCAAAATCAACACTGCAGCTCATGTGTGCAGTGTCCTACTCCTGCATCACACTGCTCAGCGCACAGCACAGTGAACAGCCATTGTGTGTGATGCACACCCTGAGCATCACATCTAAGTGACAGACCACGTCAAACATCAAATCAGGCATGTGCTGGATCCATGATCGTTCACAGAACATGTGCTGCCGGGACACAGTGGGCACCAGAAGGCAAACAGTGTACACGTGTATATGCAAGGGTGGGAGTACATGTAGTGCATCAGAGTGCAAGTGTGTGGTTCTGCAAGGATATGCACTCCACATATGCATGTGCACTCAAGTGACCATCAGTGTTCCCTACACATCACATGTGAACATCCACCATGTGTACACCCCAGCATGTCAAACCACAACTATCCCCTCGCACCTGAAAGGAAAACACAACACATGAACAGGCATTGATCAGCAGAACACAACATGTACATGGGATACCACCATTACTATGTCAGAGTTCCCATCACACTGCAGGGCAAGGCAACAATCAACAACAACCCCCCCCTCCCTCACAAATGACCATGACCCACTGAACAACTGCACCTGGGTCATGGAGCCCCCAAACCTCAATTCCACCTGGCCACAGGATCACCTTAACCCTTCGTCACCATCTCCCACCTTGTGTGTAAAAAGATGCCTGAACCCTCAGAATACACACTCATTTCCGAAACACAAAATCCAAGGCATAAAAACGAACCCAAACACCCTCCAGTAGATAACTTGACGTAGCAGTACCTCACAAAGGCCAAGTACTACCACAATGATGCAACAACCAAGGTAGCACAGCAAAACAATGTCACGACAGGATGTGAGACATGTGTGGTACATGACATAAGATGATGCACCATGAATGGATGTGTACTGTCAGAGGTCCCCTGTACAGGCGCGGGAGTGCCACGAAACAACCACCCCCACCATGTCCCGGGTGCCTGCAAGGTCAAACTCACACAGGCCCCTGAGACCCTGGTGGGGAAGGAGGTTCAGGGATATGCAGTCAGGACAGGTGTTGACACACTGGATGACTGGAATGAGCGGCAGGAGAGGGGAGGTGGAATGACACATGAAACTAGGGAATGCACGAAAATGTACAACCTGCATGAACACATACACAATCCAAACAGACTTGGACATCATCGTCATGGCCTTCTGTAGTCCAGGCTCAGGAGTGGTACGAACCAACCACCCCCTCTAGGGTTTTGGCGCCTGCAAGTTCGGGGCTTACACAGGCATCCGCAACCCCAGTGGGGAAAGAGGGTCAGGGAACGTTGCTTGGATAGGCATGGGAAGCAGGAACACCGGGTAGAGGGTACAGGTTTCAAAATTGCATAGGATCACGGGTGATTAGGGAGAAAATAACATACCAAATTGAACCACACATACATCCATGCATCAGTACACTCCCCAGCAAGCCTATGCAGAGCAGTTTGTAAGAAAAACAACAAGACACTTAGCTCTGGTTTTGAGTGCTGGCCTCCTGCCTGCGCACTCTCAGGTCCGGTTACAGGAGCACTGCAATGCTGCAAAGAGAGACACAGTCAAAAACCTGTACGTGCCAATTGCACACAAACACAACACCAAACATGCCCCATAGCAACAGACTACTCTACAAACAGACAATCTGTGGTTGATGCTTCGTACCCATATATAACATCACCCCTGTGACGGGTCATACACAGTCAATGCAGTAAGGCAGCCGCTGCTGGGTGCGTGGCAAATGGGACACCAATGTGTCACAATTCACACAACATGCAATGTTCCCTGGGTAAGCAGACAGACCCATATTGCAAGCCATGACTACAGAGCAAGTTGTGTACCACCATGACCGAAACAAAGTTGGCAGTGCATTTATCATGAAGTACGTGGAATAGACATGCACTGCACCCGAGTATGTCCCTTGCTGCATGTCCCTGTGAGCTGCCCCTTTCCATGTCTCGGAAGGCTACATGGTTGATACAAGTGGCTCAATGGACCTTGGTGTACCGGAGGGTATGTGCCACTGCCCCTGCATGTGTCCCAGACAACCCTACTATCAGCAGCCATCTGTCCACAAACACATCTGAGCTGCATTGTGTGCTTCAACACCAATATTCGTCTAAGCTCACCCTCAGTGCTGTGACTAAGCCTGCATGTGCAACTCGCCTGGTGCAAGCTTTGCTGTGTCGTGGCCCCCCTGTGATGCTCACCTTGCCTGGAGTCCCTTGGAACATGTCAGCAGTACTAGGATGTGGGTCTGCAATCACTGTGCCTCTGCTTCTGCACACATGTGCATGTGGGCACCAACAAACGGGTCCAGAATTCTGTCGTCCAATGGGACATGTCTGCTGGCAAAGGTGCTCTGGAGGCTCATCCACCTGCAGAAAGGGCATGTAACACATGATTAATGCTTCAAAGTCATCTGTGTGTGTCTCATCAGGCATCTCATTACTTGATCATGTCAGAGAGTCACATCACAAATCACACCATCAGTCCGTCTTTCACATCCAAAGTGTGGAATACACTATCTACGGCATGAATTGCAACAAGCACGTGTACAGTAAAGATAAGAAACATACTACACAATGCATAGCAATGAATGTACACATTAATCATGAAACACCCCATCTAGCAAAAGCTGAACAGTGGACAATGACACCTAAATCATCCCCACTAGGGGTGTCAACACAAGTCACACAGCACCAGACATGCCACAGACATGACAGTCTAATGCCCTTGTGTAAAATGCTGTAACACCGAACCATCCTTGCGAGCCCATGGATAAGGGAGGCAGGAGTGGCATATGTGAGTCAAGTAACCCAAGCAGCAAACACATACACAAGACAACCATGAAGGGCCCAGCTGGAACAGACAGTGGATGCCTTCAAAAGCCACAAAGCACCGCACCGTCACATGAAAGCACAATAGACTAGCAATTTTAAACTAAATCAACTATTAACTAATTACACTAACTATGGAAAACCTACATTACCTATTTAAACTAACTATCAAACAGAAACTTAACTAACTAAACTAGAGGAAAAATCAAAAATGGCCACTAACGACCCGGGGGGGGAGGGGAGGCACCCAGGAGGGGGGAGGTACAGGGTGCTGCTCAACATCCACATGCGATGATGCTGAGCCAAAAAAAAAACCTCCATGGGCTCAACGCCTGCACAGCACGACCTATGTGGGAGATAGATGGTCGTCCGAGTCTGGCTCATCCTGGAAAGGAGGACGTGGCACAGTAGCCTGGACACGCCTAGCCGCAGCTTGCCCCTCGTCGGCAGCAAGTCTGCCGGAGGGGTGAGCCTGGTTCTGTGTGGCGATGTGACGTAGGTCTGCATGCAGAACCTCCCGTGATACACATGCTTCCTCTTGCAAGGTAGCACGTGTAACACGGAGTTCCTCTTGCAAGGCCTGGCTGGACAACCGCTGCACCTCCCGGCAAGCCTGTAGCTCAGCTGAGATGGTACACTCAAGCTGTGCAAACCTCTCCTCTGCCCGCTGCCTCTGGGACATCATAAGGACACCCAGAGTGGATCTGAGGGAAGCATACTCCTCCCTCAAGGCATCCATGTGCGCCTCTGCGTGAGCAGCAATTGCTTGACGCAGAGACGACATTTCAGCCTGGCGTGCCCTGTCTGAGGCCGCCATGCCCAGCCTGAGCGAGCGGGCCGTGGACTGTGCCGCCTGCTGCTGGAGAAGCACCTGCCTAGCAGGGGGGAGCACAGATCGGGCCACACGCTCTATGCTCTCAGCGATGTTCTCCATTGCTGCCCCCTGCCGTTCGGAATTGGCAGTCATGTCTTGCTCCCACTCAGTATACAGCGGTTGTGTGCGGCGACCGCGTTGCCGGGCTTGACCCCTGCGGGACCCAAGGACCGGGTGTCCTCGCTGTGTTGGCACCGCCTGCGGCTGCACGACTACATGCCCCCATCAACGTGATGTCCCAGGCACATCAGTGACTGGTGTGGAGGGTGACCCTGCGTCCCGATCCACCATGGGCGGAGGAACCAAGACTGTCTGATCCCTCAGTGCAGGTGTCGCAGACAGAGGAGTGTCCACATCAGAATCACTCACCCCTGACACATGGACTTGATGCTCATCCAACTCAACATGGACGTCAGAGTCGTCATCAAGGCTGGACTCATAGGCAGCCAGAGACAAGATGGACTGCAGCACTTGGGGGTTTTCGTGGCCTTCCACCCCACGACCCCCACTAGTGCCGGGTTGATGTGGCGTTACCAACCCTGTGTCTTGCATGACAACACCATCCTCTGTCTCCATTGCGTCATCACCTGAAAAATAGAGAGGAAAAGGTCAATACACATGTCAGAAGCACACGACACACACACACACCGACAGCAAAGGCATCAGGCAGACATGTGACACACAACATATGACCTGGCATGCATGCTGGGTCTACTTTGAATAGCTTCTGTGATCAGACCTGTTGAAAGGTGGCAGTTTCCATGGAAGTGGGTCTATGCAGTGCAGAAAATGTGTACGCCACTCACTACCTACATGTACAAGCACTACATGGTGTGTGCCAGGAAATGTGAAGGCAGTGCAATGTCAAAATCAGACATCACGTGCATTGTGCATTCAATGTGTACCATGTCCAGAAGCCAAGCACCCCTCCACCCCAGTACCAAAGCAGGGATGCCTATCATGGTATCAAAAGGCTGACCAAACACCTGTGTATTGACAGGCAGTGTTGACTGGCATCAACAGCTTCATGTGATTCAAATGACAACACTGCAAATGGTGCTGGGACAGTGGGCAGGACACATGATGGAAACTCCAGAGGCCGCCCACGTGTGAAGAAGACACAACAAGAGTTGGACAGAGTCATTGGCCATTGAACAGGCTGAGGCCTGTGAGCCACACAGATTGTCAGAGCCTAAACATGTGTGCAATGCAGGACTGAGGCACAGTTGACATGGGAAGGCTGATGAGATGGCAGGCAATGTATGTAACCAAGGACTGATATTACAGTGATCATCCAGTCAAGGACACATAGGGGCATGCGTGCAATGCACATGGAGCATGAATGGGCACTCATGTCCCTGCGGGACATCTGACCCATGCACAGTACAAGTGAGATAGCCTGCATCGAGTACTAAGGCTGTACGACATGGCATGTGTCTGGCAGATTCTACGCTGGAAGTTAGCATCTACACAGGACACATGGACAAGAAACTACACATTGGCAAGATTGGAGCAGACCAGTGCAAAGGTGGAACTGGGGTGCAGAGTGGCGGAGGAGGGGCAAGGGAGCATGCCTACATGGAGTCCCGCATGCAGGCAGAGGAGACATGCATGACGGTAGCATTGCATTACTTACACATCAGAACCATGTACACGTCACATGTAGCAGCAATCATGCACAACACATCCCACAAGTGAAACACACACGTCCTCAACAAACACGCATCAACACTCACTGGACTGGGCATCGAAGTCCAGCTTCTCTCCCACTCCTTCGACCAATTCAGGTGGAATGAACTCTGCAACGAGAGCCTCATGCGGAGTGAGTTCTTCCTCCTCTGGTGCAGGCCCACCGCCAGTCACCAGAGTCAAGTTGTAATTTGAGGCACGCTTGGCCTTAGTGCTGCGCTTGATGTCATTCCAACGCTTTTTGCACTCCTGCGCCGTGCGCACCTCATGGCCGAATGAACTGACATGTTCCGCAACATGCTTCCAGTGGGTGTCACGTTGGGCAGCCGTGGTCTGACTATTGGCACCCACTAGCATGTCACGGCTGTGTCCCCGCACGTAGTCCACGAGGAAGTCCAGTTCCTGCTTACAGAAAGGCTTCTTCCTCGACGTGCAGGAGGTCGTGGCTGTGTGTGGGGTCCCAGCCTGTGCTGCAGGTGCAACCTTCCTCCTCTTGGACTGTGGCGCAGACCCTGGCTGGCTAATGCCGCCCTGACCAGCATGGCCAGTGGGTTCGGTGGATTGAGCCAAGGGAGTGGCAGGTGGAGGGATGACCAGAGGCCTGACTTGTGTCAGTGGCAGCTGGGTGCCCACTAATGGACCCTGCGCAACAGCATCAGCTGTGGCAGGGTGGTTGGCCGCAACGGTCCTGGTTGGCAGACTCACAACCGGGGTGCTGTTGGGTGCATCTGCCCCTGCACTTGCCAACACCCGGCTGTTCGGGGCAGCAGATGACATGACTGCCCCAGGGACACGTGTCTTGGTCTGAGCAGCCCAGCGTGCCCCTATGGTTTCCCCCCTGGCCTGTTGGAGATCTACCAAGGGCTCTTTAAGTGCCAACGCAGCCTGCGCTGGCAGACCCTGAGCCTGGGTGGCGGTGTCCACAGCTGCACCTGCAGCTACCACCACCCTTGGGCCCGTGGCAGTCGATGGAACGGACTGCCGGGTCATATGGGTGCCAGTGCCAGATGCAGGAGCTGCATCCCCCGGAACCACAGGGGGTGGTGCCATGGCTGCACCGACACATGGCACAACATTGTGCTCAAGTGGCGCACCCCTGCCTCTTCCCCCTCTGTGGCTGCCCTGGACACCCTGGAGTCCCCCTACTCCCTGGTCACCACGGCCACGTCCCCGACCACGCCCGCCACGAGGAGTACGCCCAGCTGAGGCGCCCCTCACCTTTGGTGGCCTCCCAACCATGGCACAGATGTAGTAGTGCTGGCACAGATGGAGTGGTGCCAATGGGAGGTGTACACCACAATTGACCTGGGCAATTGGGGTGAAGGGGGTGGGAAGCAAGATGTTAACAGCCCCCCTGCACCTGCAAGGCTGTATGTGACCCCGGTGATGTGGTGACGGGTCACGCAATGCTCAGGCACCCCAAAACTGCAGTAAAACCGTGCACGCAACCCTGCAGCCTACGTGCGTGGATTGAACCTCCCGCAGTACGCGGTGGCACCCAGTAACACGAATAACGCGTACGCGTGGGACACGCAGGCTACTATGACATCAAAAATGGGTGCGATACACAGGGGCACCCGCAGTGGGAAAAAGAGCGTGTGTGACTCACCGTCTGACTAGCGCGATGCAGAAAAACACGCGTAGCCAATACCCCCGCCAAAAGAAGAGATACGTCCTTGAGAGCTGTGAAGTTGTGATGGCGCGCGAAACAACAGGAAGCAGCAACACACGTCGGTCTCCACGAAAGGCACGTACAGCGAACTGCTGGGCCCGCTCACCTTTAACCCGTGCTGAGGGAAACGCACGCGCGCGTCACGTCACTTACGCGCATAGGCCCTTTCCTCGTATTACACGCGGACGTGCAGTTTCCATGCGCGCGCTTACGCGCATGGCCCTTTCCTCGTATTACACGCGGACGTGCAGTTTCCACGCGCGCTTACGCGCATGGCCCTTTCCTCGTATTACACGCAGACGTGCAGTTTCCACGCGCGCTTACGCCCATGGCCCTTTCGTCATATTACACGTTGACGTGCAGATTTTTCACGTGCCAAATCACTCTGTATCAAGCTGGCCACGCGTATGCACACGGAAGACCACGCTCCTACCCAGAAGGCCGAACTACTGCCCCCCAGGGCCCAGAGCACGCTCCCACCTGCCATCTGCTGCTGCCTGACTGCCAGCTGCCCACGTGCACTGCCATTTGCTGCCTGCAAACACCATCTGTGACCACTGACAACCCCCGGCCTGACAGGCAGAGGGGCACCAGATTCAGTGCCACCGAAGTTGGTGTCCTGGTGGAGCAAGTCCTGGGCCAGTATGATGCCCTCTTCGGAAGTTCCCACGCCGACAAGGAAGGACAGACTCGGATCTGGACTGACATCGTGACTGCCATCAACGCGGAGGGGGTGGCAGTCCGCGACTTCCAACATGTCAGGAAGCGCTGGGAGGACTTCAGGTCCAGGACCCTGAACAAGGGCCGGCGCCTCTTGAAGGCAGCGGATGCCAAGGGGCGCCGGGGCCACTTGTCGGAAGAACAGATGAGGGTCCTGGAACGCATATCCCCAGCGCTCCACGTCCAGGTCCTAGAGAAGCAGACCCATCTGGAGTCGAGCGGTGAGTGTACATGCATCCTGATTGTGAGCAGTGCTTGTGGTGATTATTCGGTAGTGTGCAGGTTGCACATCTGTTTGTATGGGGTCGAGTATGGGTGGGGGTGTACAGGGCCGTGGGGCTGACACATGCGAGGGCTGTGATGTGTGAGACATGGATGGTGCTTGTGTGTGTAGGCTTGCATGCCAAATGCAGTTGTGTGGGCACACATGTTTGGATGAATGTGTATGTGAGTAGACATGTCCGTGATGTCACGCATGTATGTTGTTTTCGGCTGCATGTATCAGCACTGTGTACATGTGCATGTGTGTGTATTTGACAAGGGTGCAACAGTGATGCCACATGGATGCATGTGACAGCGGTATGTGGAAGCCTGATTGGCAGATGTGACATGGATGGCCGTCTGAACAGTGAGACACTTGGCAGGGGTGTACACATGCATGCAAGTGTGGTGGTGTGTGTACATGTGTGGTGCACTTCCTGTGTTGCATGTGATGTCTGGCTCCCCTTTGGCTGCTCATGCTGTTGTATGTGTATGGATGGTGGTGGCAGTTGCGATATGGCTGTGGTATGGCTCATGTGTGCGAGTTGTAATGACATGTGTGTTGGGGATTGTGAGGACCTGGTGGAGGCTGCCCAGGGTGGCTGGGGGGTGGGGGTGATAGGGGACATGAGTGGGGGCCTGGTGGGGGCTGGCCATGGTGGCTGGGGGGTGGGGGTGGTGGGAGACATGGGTGGGGGCCTGGGGGAGGCTGCCCCTGCACTGCTGGGGGGTGGGGGTGGTGTGAGGCATGGGTGTGGGCCTGGTGGATGCTGCCCCTGGTGGCGGAGGGGTGGGGGTGGTGGGAGACATGAGTTGGACATGGGTGGGGGCCTGCTGGCAGGTGCCCCACAGTGCTGGGGGTGGGGGTGGTGGGAGACATGAGTTGGACATGGGTGGGGCCTGCTGGCAGGTGCCCCACAGTGCTGGGGGGTGGGGGTGGTGGGGAACATGAGTTGGACATGGGTGGGGGCCTGCTGGCAGGTGCCCCACAGTGCTGGGGGGGGTGGAACATGAGTTGGACATGGGTGGGGGCCTGCTGGCAGGTGCCCCTGGTGACTGGGGGGTGGGGGTGGTGTGAGACATGGGTGGGGGCCTGGTGGAGGCTGCCCCTGGTGGCTGGGGGTGCAGGGGGACATGCGTTGGGGGGGAGTAGTGCAAGTTGACATGTGGGTTGGCTGGTGGGCATGGGCATGGTGGGTGTGGTGCCTGCATGACATGTGCTGGGTAGGCCCCTGTGGTGTGAGCCACCTGCAGGGGCCGTGGAGGGTGTAGAGGGAACACCTGGGAGGACCCACACGTGCAATTCAAGTGTGCTGCTCCCCGCGCACCCCTGTAATACACGTACCCTGTTGATATCGCGCACACCTGTAATTCACGTACCCTGATGGAATTGCGTGTGTAACTTCCTGCGCAACCCCGTAATACACGTACCCCGCTCAATCGCGTGTGTCACTTCCCGCGCGCCCCCGAAATACGCGTAGCCCGCTCCCCCAGGCCCGATCGCGTGAGGAAGTTCACGCGAACCCCTGAAATACACGTAGCCCGCTCCCCCAGGCCCGATCGCGTGAGAAAGTTCACGCGGACCCCTGAAATACACGTAGCCCGCTCCCCCAGGCCCGATCGCGTGAAAAAGTTCACGCGAACCCCTGAAATACACGTAGCCCGCTCCCCCAGGCCCGATCGCGTGAAAAAGTTCACGCGAACCCCTGAAATACACGTAGCCCGCTCCCCCAGGCCCGATCGCGTGAGAAAGTTCACGCGGACCCCTGAAATACACGTAGCCCGCTCCCCCAGGCCCGATCGCGTGAAAAAGTTCACGCGAACCCCTAAAATACACGTAGCCCGCTCCCCCAGGCCCGATCGCGTGAAAAAGTTCACGCGAACCCCTGAAATACACGTAGCCCGCTCCCCCAGGCCCGATCGCGTGAGAAAGTTCACGCGAACCCCTGAAATACACGTAGCCCGCTCCCCCAGGCCCGATCGCGTGAGTTAGTTCACGCGAATCCCCGAAATACACGTGCCCCGCTCGCACAATTGCTGTATGTTGCCACTTTTGTAATGCGCAGGGACGCTACCGCCTGCCTTCGTGTGGCGGACGTGTATCGGCTTGTGCGTGTCTTTCACTGTGCGTGGCTTTGCCCTATTCGGTTCCATGAATACGTGTGGTTCGGGTGCGTGTGGGCGTTCCCTCTGCTTCCCTGCAGTACATCCCCAGTTACGCCCTTGTTTTCGCAAGTTGTTCCCCATTCCGCGCGTTACGCCCCGTGTTCCGCCCACTTTCTAGTGTATGCGCAGAGGTTTTGCGCTTTCACTGTGCGCGTCGCGCACGTCTTTCGGGATGTTGCAGTGACGTGTGCGCCATGCACGGGTTTGGCGCACATCCCGAGGAAGACACGCGCAGGGACTTCCATGAATCGCACGCGTGCGCGTGCGCCTCTTTTTTCCGCTTGCGCCTGCTTGCGCCTGCTTGCGCCTGCTTGCGCGTAGATTTTCGGCGCACGTTTGTTCCATGAATCGGCCCCTTAGTAGCACGCTGTGCTTCCTCGTCTGGAGCAGAGGTACTGGTTATCATTGTACAAATAAGTAGGATTATTTACTGCACAACCTGAGAAGGTCGATGCAGAGAAGTTGATTATAAAAGAAATGATGACAAGGGTCTTCCAATGAGCTCTTTTGAAGCGAACATACGCTCCACATTTCATTTGCTAAATTAGAGTGATGTACTCACCGCAATGTTCTATCCAGTTCTGCAGAGATAATGGCCATAGGGATAAGACATGTCATTTTGTGGTGTGACTAATGGCATCATGCAACAAAGGGAACACAGGAGACATTCAAAATAGTGTACTGGGTTCAGAACAAAAGGCATTATATTGTGGCAGAACATTTTATGAGCTGTTTAGTAGGGTAAGACGAGTCTTCAGACCTCAAAATTATCGTTAACAGGAACGCTCTTTAAACAACCTAAAGACCAAATACGCGTGTGCCACAGTGTGCTTTACACAAGTCTTCTTTTCATTTACGTGTGTTGATAATCCATTGCTGAAGAGCTGCCTCCAACCTATACGTGGGTTGCACTTACCATGCACATGTTTGTGTATCTAATCTGTATCAGTGGCTATTTTGTGAAAAATGTTTACAAACTGTACATGCTGTTTTTGTGGCTTTGGATGTCAAAACCCAATGTTTTGGTTGTGACATTGATTGCGTGCAGCGGAAATCATGTGCTAGTCCATGACAAGAACTGCACACATTATGGATTAATACATGCATGATTGGCTGTACTTTACGTCTTTCTTAAGATAATTACACTGCATTGATTAGCTTGTCACATTCGCAAGAGGATCTGGGGTGTGGCTGATGCTGGTCACTGGGGTGACATAATAGACTGCAGGCAATCAGGGAGGATAGCTCAGTGGCAACGTGCTCGCTTTGGAAGCAAGACAACACGTTTAATCCCCGAGTACGTGCTTAGAAACCTCTGGGTATTAAGTGCGTTACAAATAACCTATCATATCATATCATATCATGTACACAGTTGAACAGAGGTATATTTTGTAAGACCATCATGCTTCGTACTGATGCTAATGTAATCGTACTGATGTAATAGGTGCTGATGGTGCCATTTGCCAAATGTACGGGATCGTCGGGTGGTGTGTGTGCTGTGTTTTAAGTGCAAGTCTCAGTTTTCCGAAGTTCATTAGTTTTATACGGAGTAGGTTGGTTAAAAAGATCAAGTCGCAGTGTGGCCTGCAGCACAATTTCTGTTAAGGTTAATAACTAAGAGGGTAATTCATAGAATGCAGCGCTCAAGTGGCGCACGTGGCTGGCGCATAGTGTGCGCGTGCGACAATCTGCGCCAGCCGCATGCGCCAAAATCCTTTTCAGCGCACAGAGTATTCATGGAATTTAACATCCATTACCAGCCGTGGCGCAGAGTGGCGCAGCGGTCCTGCAGAAGCGCCAGTTACGCCCCCAACCCCTCCCTGTGCGGCATGCACAGCGCATAAATCCCGTACACGGCGCACAGGCCAGTGGACCATAATACAGGCCCCCAACCACGAAAACGCCTGTAAAACTCCCCGTGCACCCCTCCGAATACACGTACACACCTGCGCAGGGTGAATCACACGCGATTGGGCCTGTGCGAGCGGGGTACGTGTATTTCGGGGGTGCGCGGGAAGTTTCACACGCGATTGGCCCTGTGCGAGCAGGGTACGTGTATTTCAGGGGTGCGTGGGAAGTTTCAAACGCGATTGGCCCTGTGCGAGCACGGTACGTGTATTTCGGGGGTGCGTGTGAAGTTTCACTTGCAATTGGCCCTGTGCGAGCGGGGTACGTGTATTTCGGGGGTGCGTGAGAAGTTTCACATGCGATTGGGCCCTGTGCGAGCGGGGTACGTGTATTTCGGGGGTGCGCGGGAAGTTTCACATGCGATTGGCCCTGTGTGAGCGGGGTATGTGTATTTTGGGGGTGCGTGAGGAGTTTCACACGCGATTGACCCTGTGCGAGCGGGTACATGTATTACTGGGGTGCGCGGGAAGTTCCACACGCGATTGGCCCTGTGCGAGCGGGGTACATGTATTACTGGGGTGCGCGGGGAGTTCCACATGCGATTGGCCCTGTGCGAGCGGGGTACGTGTATTACTGGGGTGTGCGGGGAGTTCCACACGCGATTGGCCCTGTGCGAGCGGGGTACATGTATTACTGGGGTGCGTGGGGAGTTCCACACGTGATTGGCCCTGTGCGAGCGTGGTACGTGTATTACTGGAGCAGGGTACGTGTATTACTGGGGTGTGCAGGGAGTTCCACAAGCGATTGGCCCTGTGCGAGCGGGGTACATGTATTACTGGGTTGCGCAGGGAGTTCCACACGTGATTGGCCCTGTGCGAGCGTGGTACGTGTATTACTGGAGCAGGGTACATGTATTACTGGGGTGCGCAGGGAGTTCCACACGCGATTGGCCCTGTGCGAGCGGGGTACGTGTATTACTGTGGTGCTTGGGGAGTTCCACACGGGATTGGCCCTGTGCGAGCAGGGTACATGTATTTCGGGGGTGCACGGGAAGTTTGCCAGCGATTTCACTGTCAGAGCGGGGTACTGTATCCAGTGGGGTGTGCGGGGAATCCCACACGTGAATTAGCAGTGTGGGTCCTCCCAGGTGTGCCCTCTACCCCCTCCGTGGCCCCTGCAGGCAACCCACACCACAGGGGACTACCCTGCACCCCTGGTCATGTCTCGTAGCCAGCCCATCCACCATGGGCATGCCCCCCAGCCAGCCCACATGGCACCTTGCACTAGTGATCACCAACCCATGTCTCCCAGCACCCCCACCCACCCAGCATTGACGGGCACCTGCCTGCAGGTCCCGACTCATGTCCCCCAGCACCCCCACCCACCCAGCCGTGAGGGGAACCTGCCAGCAGGCCCCGAATCATGTCCCCCAGCACCCCCACCCACCCAGCAGTGAGGGGCACCTACCAGCAGGCCCCGACTCATGTCCCCCAGCACCCCCACCCCCCAGCAGTGAGGGGCACCTGCCAGCAGGCCCCGACTCATGTCCCCCAGCACCCCCACCCACACAGCATTGAAGGGCACCTGCCAGAAGGCCCCGACTCATGTCCCCCAGCCCCCACGTCATGACGATCCACAATCATGGGCCTTATGGCCACCCACATCACACCCCACGCCACCCCAGTCCAAACACACAACCAGGTATCACATCCACCCCACAATGTAATCCCTATCACATGACACATCACAAATGGCAAGTATGCACATCAACACAGTTCTGTTACACCCACACAATGCGTGCATGAGATTGAGAAAACACACATCCTGACATGCATGTAACCAAAGAGAAAATACCACGCATTGAAGTAGGAAATGAAAACGTATTAAAAACAAAGGCAAGGGAATGAAATGAAGCACACAAGAATGGAAATGATGAAGAAAAAGCTGCATGTCCAAAATATAAAAAGAAAATGAGTGAACGCAGAATCGAAACCAATCCAAATGCACATGGGTCCAAAGTGACTGTCCGGCAAAACAAATCCACAGTGATAAACCAAGACAAAACCATTGATCCATGGGAAAAAAAATCAAAATAAAAAGTGAAATCCAGTGTTGAACTATTTACAAAGTACAAATTCAGGGTCCATGAGTCCATCCTTTCAGCTGAAAACTAGAAAAAACCCTACCTAATGAAGAACTATATACAAAAACGTGGGGCATTGTCCACGCGCCCCAAAATAAATAATAACAGAAAAGACACCTAACACTATTTAACTATATACAATGGCTGCAGGCAAGTCCTTCGGCTCACTCTGTGATGTCCCGGGCCAGGGCATCATCGAACTCCATGGCCCGAGGTCTCGCAGGGATGCACTCATGGCCTGTTACAACTCCCTGCGAGTTGCCTCGAGGCACTCTGTCCGCCTCAACGCCCGACACATAGAGAACTTCGCCCTGACCATTGTGAGCTGCGCCTCTTTCTCCCGCCACCGCTCCGCATCTATACTCTGGCCCAACCGCAGCCACACGGAAGACACACCCATTCCAGGGTCCTCCTGTCCTCTGGCCGATGCCTGCCCCTCTGATGTCATTGGCCCCGAGCCATCATTGCTCCCACCTAGAGCCTGCTGCTGTTGCTGCTGTCCATGTGCCCTGTCCGATGATGCCTGCACATCCTCCATCTGCTGGTCTCCAGTTGTTGGGGTGTCCACCCCTGCTGGACCGCCGACTCCCGACTGTGGCAGGGATGGGATCTCCACCAAGCTGGCTGTGTTGGTGGGGCCAGGTCCACAGGGGGCCCTGGTGGAATATGGGCCGGAAGACGCCAGGGAGAATGACTGGCGCATAGTCTCCACAGAGGAGGAGAGTTCCGCCAGAGTGCGCAACACATATAGGAACCCATCGACAAGGGCCCCTCCCAACAGTGCCACATCGCGAAGCTGCTCTTCGTGAAGGCGTGCGTGCTCCACCCAGGAAGCACGCACGTCATCACTAATGTCACGTGTGCGCAATGCAACACCAACCAGGACGGAGCCCATATGGTCGTGGGACCCCTCGTCTGCAGGTAGTGGAGAGGCAGATGATGTGGCACTCCCTCCTACCTGCGGACGGGCCTGGGACGGGGCATCCCTACTGGTGCATGGTGGTGCAGTCACAGGGTCAGGCAGCGACATGCCCAGGCCCCTCCACAGTGACCTGTGCTGCCTCCTGACCCTGGCCATGGACTGCACCACTTGCACCAGTGGTACTACCCCCACCAGGCCCCATGTGCGGCTCAGTAGTGGGCTCCTCCTCCTCTGTGGAGACCACCAACCTGGATGCCTCCTCACCGTCTTCTGCCATTGCAAGCCCCTGTGGGGGCTCACCCGGCCCTTCAGCCATAGTGGCAGACGTGGCACCAGTCACCTCGCTCCCGGATGATGGCAATTCCTGGGAGGGTGGCTGGGCCTTGCGTCGCCACCCGGTGGAGGCATCCCCGTCGCTTGGCTCCACAGAGCCGTCTCCACCCTCTTCTTCACTTGACGCTGCGAAGAGGGAGACATAGAACACAAGAATCAGGGTACAGTACAATATTCCCCTAAACAAGAAGCAATAAGACATCAGTGGCACTGTCAAATGTCACTTCCATCCTGTCCCTCCACAATACATGGGTGAATGCACGCAACACACATGCAGAAACAGGCACGGCGCCTGCAATCAACATCAGCATCCATGTACAAGGGCCTCTTTTAACCAAAAAGTTACCTTTAAACTCACATGCATCATGGCTCACACTGATCCCATGCACACATATCACCGGAGGGTTATTCATCATGGCTTGTACACCACAGACACAGTGGATAGGCACAGTGGATAAAATGGTGACGGCACTGATGAGTGAATCTACACATCATGACGGACATGTGTCATGCATCCATGGCATTTCAAAGTCACACACACACACTTCTCGAAAACACACACATGTGCACCATACATGTACATGAGAGCAGCACCCATCCCTCACCCCCCCTCCATGTCCAAGAACAGAGACAGGCATGCATTCATGTGTGCATTCCGCATACAGCTCCCCATGTTGCATTGGAACACATGCACCATCCATGTGATTCACACATTACTGGTCTCACATGCATGACCATGATGTCCCTGCACACACACATCCATGCATGGCCTATGTCACACATACAGGCAAGTATCAGACTACCAGCACACTGCAACATGCCCTGTCTCACACAGCAATGCTTGGCCACTTACCACTCAACTCCAGACGGGTCTGCCTCTGAAGGATCTGGGCATGGAGCGCTGGGCCTACGCATTCCAGGACCCTCATCTGGATGTTGCTCATGCTGACCCGTCCCCTCCGTGAGGCACCGGGCCTTGTAGAGGGTCTTGGACCTGAAGTCCTCCCAACGCTTCCGGACGTGCTTGATGTCGCGGGTTGCCACCCCCTCCGCGTTGATGGCAACCACTGCATCCTCCCAGATTCTCTCCCATCCTTCCTTGTTGGCACGTGATGTTCCGAAGAGGGCATCATAATGCCCCAGGACATGCTCCACCAGGACACCAACTTCCTTCTCACTGAAGCTGGTGGCTCTCTGCCTCTCTGGCTGGGGGTCGCCAGTGGTCTCAGATGGTGTTTGCCCCGACATGGTGACCCCCGAGGCAGACGTGGGTGGGCAACTGGGCCCTTGGGCTGGGCTGTGGAGCGATGGTATCCCAGTCGGGAGTCTTCTGTTCCATCAGGGGTGGACACAGCAACTGTACCCCTGCAGATGGCTGATGTGCAGGCACCAAATAGCAGGGCACGTGGGCAGCAGGCAGGCAGCAGCAGAGCAGGGCTCTTGGGGGCAGGAAAATGGCCTTTGGGCGGGAGCGTGGTCTTCCGTGTGTTTTCGCTTGGCCAGCTTGATACGGAGTGATTTGGCACATGAAAAAAGTGACGTCAGCATGAAATCCGAGGAAAGGCCATTTGCGCGTAAGTGACGTTACGCACACAGGCGTTCCCCACAACATGGGTGCATTGTGATTCAGCATGTGAGAAAACTACATGTCACCCGTGCTATTGGAGGAAAGGGCCTTAGCGCGAAACCGCGTAAGTGACGTTGCACGTGTGGGCTGGCTTAAAAGGTACGAGTATCACGCTATTTTCTTGTACGTGCTTTTTGTGGCGAGCGAGCAGGTGTTTCTTGTACTTCTTGTCGGTTCACACGAGATTACTTCACAACGTTTCCAGTTCGTACTCCCTGTTTACTCAGACTGCGTTCTTTTCTTCTTTTGGCGGGGGTATTGCCAATGCGCACACGTGCGTCTATTTCATGTTCTTTTTCAAGCTAGATGGTGAGTCGCGCACGTATTTTCCAACTGTGGTTGCCCCCGTGTGTCATGTACCCCAGGCTGCGTGTAACATGCGTACGCTTATTTTTTTGTTTCTGGGTACCACAGTGTAGTTCGGGTTCATTTTTCCATGCACGTGGTCTGCCAGGGGTTGCGTGTACGTGTAAATTTGTTTTTGGGGTGCCTGTGCATTGCGTGACCTGTCATCTTCCCCCTGGGGTCACATCCAGCCTTGCTAAAGCACTAGGGTACGAATTCCATCTAGTTCCCTACCCCTTTCAACCCAATTGCCCAGGACAATTGTTTACTGCAACTCCCATACGCATAACAACATCAGTGCCATGGTTGGCAGGCGACCAAGCAGTACGGGAGGCAAAGGTGGCCGACCTCCAAAAGGTGGCTGTGGTGGGCGCGGTAGGGGACGTGGCCAGGGTTTGCAGGGTGCCCCTAGAGCCCTGTGTGTGGAGGACCAATCAGGGACAACTATGCCCCCCTCCAATGGATGTGGGAAACATGGCTGACACCATCCCAGCTCAGCCCTTGTTGGACCGGCCCATTTTGTCACCTGAACCGGCACACAATGACTCCCAGGCTGACTTCCAGGCCAGCAAGTCTAATCCACTTGTGCCGGTGAAAGTTGCTGTCACCAGGCCACGTGGATCTGGGGCAGCAATGTCATCTGCAGCACCAAGTAGTCAGGGTGGGGAGGCTGCAGGGGCAGCTGCAGCTCAATCCACCCCAGCTCCGATCTCCCAGCCAGGACAATGTCGGTCCAGGTCCATCACATCGAAATTGGCCCTGCTGACATCACCCTGCAGCCAATGCCTGCACCAAGACCTATGGTCATTGTGCCTTTACAGGCTTCTAGTACCCAGTCCACCTGCGCTTCTGCCCCTACTGACCAGAGCGGTGTTAGCCACTCAGGATCCACACCACCTTATAAGAAGAAGAAGAAGGGCGCTCTTGCACTACAGGCTGAGACCACAGACACGGCTACACACTCCGGCACGTCAAGGAAGCCTAGCTTCCATGACGCCGAACTTGATGCACTTGTGGCCTATGTGTTGGCTTGTAGCCGCAAAATGTTGGTGACTGCAGGCTGTAAGACTATGCCTGCTCAACGTAGGGCCCACTGGCAGACCATCGCGGACCACATTAGTGCCCTTGGATTTGTGAGGCGCACAGCTGATGATTGCTACAAGCGGTGGAATGACCTGGAACGCAGAGCAAAGAACAAGCTGGCTTCCAATCATGCCTCTACTCTGGTGACTGGCGGTGGGTCTCCACCAGAGGATGACCAACTCACTGAACATGAGTCTGTTGCTGGAACCTTCATCACAGAGGAACAGATCCAAGGCGTGGGAGACCTATCAGATTATGAGGCATTGTCCGGCGAGTGCCCATACAAGTGTGTGTAATCCATGTGTATGTTTCTTGGGTGATGTGTAATGATTGAGTGCCAGGTGAGGGTGTGTACTCCTGAGTGGTATGGGTCACCCATGTGCTTCCTCCAAACCATTCACTAGCCTTGGGTTTGGGTATGACAGTATCCCTTCTGACCACAGTAGCCAATTAGCACCACATTACTGCGGTTGCCCTTGGACTGTCATCTTGCAACAACATTGTTCTAATTTTTCAATGTTCATTCAGCCTGATTGTTTCAAACCTCCCATTTTTGCTACACATTTTTCTGCCCTAATGCCACATATGTGACATGCTTCTGTCATAGATTACAACCCACATTGGCCCACATTTATTACCTTGTTATGGGAATGATTTGACCATTCAGGCTGATTGAGTAAGGGCCTGCTCACATTCATATTTGGGCCCTGTTTGAATGTTGAACATTACTGTTGTGTTCTGTCATGTTGAAGTGACCAACCATTGATGTATCCATCTGCCTGCCATCAATGTATTATTGCACACTGGATGTGTTGCAGTGTGTGGCACATGCATATTTTGTCACACTATTTTGCATTTTTCATCTCATCATGTCCATCTCACATGGATGGGTGACAGTACTCATTCACTGACATATGGCTGTACTTGTCAAATGTACCATGGCTATGCTACGTGCCATCTGTGTGCTGGCATGTGCCATGTATGTGGATTGAACATGCCACTCACAGGCTAATATGTGATGACAGTGCTATCCAGCATGCAGCACACATGTTCATTTTCCATCTTGGAGTCCTCAGTGTCTGCTTTTTGCCTCCCCATTCAAAACATTGACAGTGCATGCATGCCAAGGTTATGGTCATGTGGGACATGTGTTGTTCATGTACTGGATCCCTGGCTTGTCAGGCCTATGTGTGTGCTATGGTGCTCATGCCTGTTTCCATTTGTTGTCTTTCATGTTTTTAAAGGTGATGACGCACTTGATGCTGTAGAGGTGGAGGAGATGTTGCAGACCCAGGAGGAATCTCAGGCACGACCGGGCACCAGTGGAGGACGTGGTGTGGTGGTGGGTGAAAACCCAATCCTCCCGCAGACCATACTGTCCAGGGGTGTCTCTGGGTGCACCTCCCCAGACCTCTATGATTCAGGTGCTGAATCGGATGATGAGACTTATGTGCTGTCGCAGGTGAGTGTTTCTGGCAGGGATGCTGTTCTGTCCAACCAACCTGCACCAAGGGTAGACCCCTCTATGGGTATGTCAGTGTTGTTAACTCCGCCTTTGGTGGTTACAGATGCAGGGTCACACTCCACAACATCTGATCCTGTTCCTGGGCCAGCAGATCAGAGGGGGAATGCAGTCTTGCAGCCTCAGGCAATGCCAGCACAGCAAAGTGCAGATCGCCTTGCCCCAAACAGGTGTGGTGCCGCCGACGCGGTGGCCGTGCACCACCAGGCAATACTGTATGGGAAAACTCCATGTACAGTATAGCAGCACAACAGGGAGCATTGGTTGAAATGATGGTTCAGGCAATGGAGAGAGTGGCCACTTCCATTCTCTCCCCTGAAAGGCAGATGGAGCTCAAACAGCAGGCAACAGAGTCGATTTGCCAATCACACAAGGAGGACATGTTGGCATCCAACAGGGACCGACGGGCGGCACTGGAGACTCTGCGCGAAGCCATATCTATAGAGTCCCAGGGCCACAGGGAAGCCCTGAGGTTAGAACTCCATTTCCTCAGGGAGAATCTGGTTGAACTTGAGGCTTCCTGAAAATTTAGGGCAGAACAGCAGCTGGAGCAGCTCACACGTTCACTCTCAGCTGAGCTGCAGGCAACTCGTGAGGAGATCTGGGCATCACGCGAGGCCATGCGTGCAGAAATGCAGGCAACCCGTGAGGTGCTGCATGTGGATCTCCGTACTATCATCCTCCAGAACGAGACCTTCCACACCTCCATGCTTGCTGCCATGGAGGACCATACCAAGGCTTTGCGTGGGCTGCCTCCCATAGCACCGGCACCTCCTGATGTAGCAGCAGAGGGTGAAGAGAGCAACAGCAGTTCTCCCACATTGGCGTAGCCATGCAGGCTATGAGCCCATGGAGGTATTGTTTTTTGCAACATCCACGCAGGTGGCTGTTGGTCTGCACCCTGTCCTAGAACCTCCTGGGTGGCCTGACCCCCCCCCCCGGCCCACACATGGCCATTTATGTTTTTTTTTTTTTTACAGTGTGTTGCCTTGTGTGGCTCCCGTGGGCATCCACTGTGTATTCCAGCTGGGCACATGCAGGCTTGTCCTGTCTTTGGGTTAGATGCTTGGGTTACTGACACACACACCCCTTCTGCTTCCCCTTTCCATGGGCTTGCAAAGGGTGTGACCAAGTGACAGTGACTTACACAGTGACATTGGGTTCCCATGAGCTGTGTGGGAAGTCTGTGGTCAAAACTGTGTGGACATCCCTATTGGGGATTGTTGTTGTATTGAACACTGCATGGTGTATTGATATGTGCTTGTGCATCCATGTCGTCCTCCTTATTCACAGGTACCTTCTTCATGTCTTCACAAGGCCGTCTCCTTTGCAGATGCAGTTCATGTTGTATGCAGTACACTGGCGCATTTGCATGACAGCAACCTTCTGCAGTTGGAAGGGGTCGATGTGCTGGCTTCTTCAGGTTGTAAGACTTGCACTACTTTGATTTTGTACTGTCATATTTTGGCCCTGTTTCATCTTGTGATGCTGTATTGTGTTGCTGGTAAGTTTTTGTTCATTTGTGCTGTTTGTTATTGATTACTGGGAGCATATTGTCTGTGGCCTGTTTCCATTTGGGACAGTGCACTTTGTGACACTTGTGTCATGTGTTGTGCATTCATTTGTTTGGTTTCACATTGCGTGACATGCCATGGTGTGTTGGGTAGCTGAGATGGGGAGGGGTTGGGTGACATGGCACTATTTTCATGTTGTATTTTGCAAGGGGGTAGTCATTCATGCAGCATAAATGTGTGCCTTTTTGTGACACAGCATTGGTTGTCTTTAAGTAGGTAGGAATGTACACAATGTAACACTTCCAGGTGACCAATCTCAGGCTGGTATGGTTGTGACAGTTGACTGTCCCTTATGTCATCATCATTGATTGTCAGCTGGTATGTGCCAGGGCTGTGTGCACTCCACAGGGGTGTCATTTTAGGTGAAGTAATTAGCCACCAGCTGCGTACGGGCTGCCTCACCACGTGCCCTTTCCCTTCCCATGCGCAGCAACCGTGCATGTGGTTGGGGATGTGGGGGCACCACCATGTCCACCCGCAGGCCCCGGTGTGTTACAACGTTGTGCAGGTCACATGCTGCCACTATGATCCTGCACACTACTGGGGGCGCATATAGAAGCTACCCACCAGAGCGGTCAAGGGAGTGAAAGCGTGACTTGAGCACTCCGAATGTGCGCGCCACTATGCCCTGGGTTGCAATATGGGCTGTGTTGTATCTTACCTCAGGAGGTGTGGTGGGGTTCTGAATTGGCGTCATCATGTGGGTGCTCAGAGGGTAGGCACTATCCCCTGGGGAGGTGATGATGGCTATCTTTAGTGTGGTTGTGACATTACTCAGTATCTGACATGCATGCATGTGCAGGGGCATTTACACTCACCAAGCAGCCATGTATCGCCATGCTGCCCAGCTTCTAGGTCCCAGTTTAGGGGTGACATTCTGTAAATGAAACTGTCATGGGTGGACCCTGGATAGTTAGCATATACTGAGGTGATGATTCCCTTGGCATCACTTACTACATGCACGTTGATGGAATGCCAGTGCTTGCGGTTTCTAGAGATATGCTCCGTTTCCCTGGGAGGACGTAGAGCCACATGGGTGCAATCAATGGCACCTAGCACTTTGGGGAAGTGTGCCACCCCATAAAAGTCCTGGATGGCAGCCTGCCTTTCTGCAGGTGTTCTGGGCATGTATATGTGCCTGCGGATTGAAGAGCGTGCAGTCATGATGGCCAACACCTAGTGTAGGCAGCGTGACTGCGTGGCCTGTGACACCCCCCCCCCACTATGGCACTTGTCTGCTGAAAGGAACCAGTGGCCAGGAAGTGCAGTACATTGAGCACCTTTTCCAAGGGGCTCAGTGCTTGGGAGCACAGGGTGGGTGATGTGAGGTCATCCTCCTATTCACTCACCAGGTTGAGTATTATGTGTGGTGGGAACCTGTACCTCCCATACACCTGGTCATCAGGTATCCCAAAAAGGCTGGTCCTGGGTGTAAAAATTCTGGGCCTGGCTATCCTCCTCCTCCTTCGATGTCCCACGAGCACTGCTGCGAGGAATGGTATATTCATCGTACCGTCTGAGCTTGTTTGTTGTTTGCGCACACTTTTATGCTGCGCGGGGCCGCGTACACCTGCTTCCTGCTGGCGTAACTGTTTCCGGATTAGCGCGTCTTTTTTGACGCACGCGTTTCCCCTGTTCGATTCCATGAATACGTGTTGCAGGTGCATGTGTAGGCGTTCCACGCATTTGCCTCCTGTACTTCCCCCGTAATGCCCACATTTTCACACATTGTTCCCCATTCCGCGTGTTACGCTCCGTGTTACGCCTACTTTTGTTGTGTGCGCCGCGCTATGTGCGCTTTCGCTGTGCACGTAGCGCACGCCGTTTGATGACGTGTGCACCTGCGTGCGCCACGCAGGATTTTAGCACACATCCCAGGATTTACACGCACACGGACTTCCATCAATCGATGTGCACAGCTTTCGCACGCTTGCGCTGCGATTTTTGTGCTTGCGCTGCGATTCGCACGCTTTCGCACACTTGCGTGGCGCACATTAATTCCATGAATCGGCCTCTTAATACCAGGATTTTAAGGTGTGGGCTCTCAGACAAGAGTGTGAATGAAGCACTGCTGGACTGTGAGCATAGTCCTATATTCCCAGTCTTCCTGTAATGACACACGTGAAAAACATGGCCAATTCAGTATTGCGTGTTAAAGGTCAAAAGTCCAAGCATCCTGACCCCAGATCTTGAATGGGATTGAGTTTCTGATAAACCCTCATACTGAACACAAGTCTCTCCAGGGTAGGGTGGTTTCAACATTTAACTGTAGGAGCGTAGGAATTCACTAATGCCTAGATGACTGTTTGTGGCAGTCTCCTGCTCAGTTTCAGAGAGAATGGTTGTATTCTAGGTACGACGTGGTTTCATCGTGGGATGTTTTTGCGCAGGATTTTTTACTGCACATTTTTTTCAAAACCCATCACATTTTTTAAGGGGGGGTTAGTAAATTATATATATGGGTTGTGGGTGTTTTGGAATAAACACAAATGTAAGAAAATGGTGGTGTTTGGGTGAACCTCCCAAAAAATAAAAAAATAAAAATTTGATGGGCTTTTTTGGTAAAAAATCGTGGTAAAAAAACAGCGAAAAAAATCCCACAGTGAAATGACATGGAACCGTATTCTAATATAGTGCTTACCAGCCCACTTCCTACCTAGAATATAGGGCAGGTCACTGCTTTTAAGCAATGTCCATACATTGTGTGATATGCAGATGTGGCCATTCAGGGTCATGGTCATCTATCTTCGATTTCCTAAAATTACTGTGCACAATGATATGTTCTGGTCTTTAAGATTGGAAATTCTGAAGTGAACCCACATTCTGAGCTTTTCTCCAGAAGAAAAAAACATGTGAAAGTTGCACGTGATGACAACCACTGACTGGGTGGCCATCAACACTGTTTAATCGATGCAGTTTAGTGACTGGGCGCAGGCTTCCAAAGCTGCTCCCTGTCTCCTCCAAATATGGACTGCCTTCTTAATTGCTTTACTGATCTTTATGTTAGGTCACATGGGCAAATCATCCAAAATCAGATCACTAGTTCTTAGGGAAATACTAAGGCAAGATCTCTTATCTGAGCAGCAATCAATGAACAGGCCCAGTGGCACATTTAAAATCCCCAGGTTGATGAGTATCAGTATGCCGACGCTGCTGCTGATAATGCCTCTAGGGAGGTATATAGCCTATGAAGGTGAAAAATCTCAGGGAGAGCATTGTCACTGGGGAGAAGTGTGGCTCAAACCAGTGAGGCAGGAGCAAAAATGGAAAAAAAAGCAAGCACATTATCTGATCATTGTGTGGGACTCCAGGAGCTACAGTGGGTCCATTATGAAGCGGAACCAGAGTTCAGAAGGGAAAGTGGGCGTCGGACTGGTTAAGCAGCATCCAGGCAAAGCAGGATCCAGGAACAGATGCAGAGCGTATTGTGCCTTTTCTGCTCCTTCTGTTACTACATTTGGGAGCTGCACACATTTGTTGTAACTAATGATGATATCTACATGGTCAGTAGCACTTTCTGGGTGCCAAATCCATGAGGGTGTCGGCATGTTTCCTGAAGGCACTGTCAACCTATACCCTATCGACATTTGCAGAAGTGGACAATCAGTAAGGAATCTGGTGGGGAGTTAGATTTGTGGCCAAATAGAGAATGGCCCTGACAGCATAGGAAAATATGTTCACCCACGAGTGAATGAAAAAGCCCTTCTGAAGAAGATGCATTACTTATATAGAGTTCCTAATGGCGAATAACTGCCTGATACGTTCGGGAACCAGAGTTCCTACCTTCTGAAGGAAACATAACTGGTGCATATTGTAAGATACAGTGGCCCTCATTACAACCCAGGCGTTAAGTGGTTAACGGCGCCGTAAAAGGTGGCGGCGCCGTTAAACCCTTAACGCCTGATTACGAGGTCCCTTTGTGGGTGGCACTTTAACGCCTGCTTCTAGCAGGCGTTAAAAAAACAACCCGCAAAGGGACCTAGGAGCTAATTACGGCACCGTAATTTACGGTGCCGTAAATAGCACCTTCCCCAGTCTCATTGAGCCCTATGGGGCAAAAATGGGAATGGGGAACGGCCATGGAGGAAAGGGGGAATTACCGCCCCGCCAACCTCGGAATGGGGCGGTAGTTCCCCATTCCGCCATGTCGGAGTCGGTAAGTTACCGGCATGGACCATGGTTCTATTAGCACCATGGTCCAACTCCTGGGTCGTAATGAGGGCCAGTGTGATTAATGTATGACTTCTTCACTAAGTGTGCACCCCTGGTCTAATGCCCCTTAGTATACAGTCCGACCGCACAATTCTGGCCAAGAAGGAGGAGGTTTGATCAGAACTCTATCTATTAACAAAATATTTCTATCTCTATCTATTATATTCTTTATCTATTAACAAAAGTAACATGTTTGCTTGAATCTCACTATTTCTCTCACACAATCATCCATTTAAATAGTCCATATTAAAAAAATGTGAAGACTACACATATAGTTGAAAAAGCAAATGTTACTAAGTGCTTTGTTTTCCCTAGTAATACCAGCAATGGATGCAACATAATGTGTTCCCCCTAGCATAAGTGGGTGCATGTAATTGAATGTTGGCTTTTATGCATTGCATGCAAGTCTTGCAGGTTAGGGAATGGGAAACAGTGTTATCAATTTATCAATTTATAATGCGCAGACTAGTCTCACTCACCAACCCGACCTGTGAGAATAGTTAGATAATGTTATTAAATGGATGTAAGTGTCCCTCGAAATTCACCTCACTAATAGGGTGCCACAGTACTGTTTCAAGAATGAGGCTTACACAGGAATGAATATTTCTATCCTTTTCTATGGGAGAAGAAATAAACATGCTCTCATTTCCAATTTGGTATTAAATCACTATGGCATTCACAGAACACGCACTACCAAGCAGATCTTCGTTAGCTCATGGTAACAATATCTCCATATCACGGCTTAATGTTTACTATTTCTGTGAAAATCCCTTGGGTACTATCTATTGAGACTATTATTTAGAAAGAGTTGCACCTCGACTGCATAACACATGCAATCTGTACCAATGCCCCTGTTATGTTGTATCATGATGTATCTTGATGGGAATGCAAAGTGCCCAACTCTCCATACAGAATATTGAAGCTGTGTTTGGGGTCTGTGCTAGCGAACTTGGAATAAACTGATAGACACCAAATTTGGCACCTGTGGTTCCTTTCCTACATTGGCGACGAGGACTTTACACACATACCTGGTTATGGGGCTCTGTTCACACGAACAGAAAGCTGCAAGCCGCTCCACCTTCTGGCAGCATTGCAGCAGCCAACAAGGGAGCCGCTCCACCTCTCTGGCATTGCAGCGGCCAATGAGGGAGCACCCGAAGGCCATTCTGGCCTATTACCAAGAAGAGGCGGTGTGTTGTTGCCCCTAAACACACACGGCCACTGAGGGAGCAAGTAAAGCTCCCACTGCTGAGTCCCTATTCTCCCCAAAGCCGTTCTGCCCTGACAGTCATTGACGTGCGCAACGTATTAGAAGAATACAAAAGGCATACCTTCCTAAATGCACAATGTCATGAAATAACTCCTCCCATGTCGTCCAAACCCATGCACGGGCATGGTGGATCAACTGCCGGAAACTGAAGACTCAGACAGCAGCAATCTGTGTATGAACGAGATCGCTCATTAGAATTCTTGCACGTTAAGGTGAAAACAGTGTGAAAACTGATTAAAGTGGAATGTTACTTGAATGCAGGTCCGTATTCCATGTTTGTACTCTAATTTATACACTGGGAGTGTGCTCCCACTGCAAGGTACAGGAAAAGGGAGCTCAGTCTGGTCGGCTTCCTGCAAATTCATTTTCAGGGCATTAAAGGGGCACTACCAGAAGCAATGGTAGCAAAACACACTAAATGGAAATGCCAGGGGTACCTGGCTCTCCTGTTTTCATGGCATTCCCGGGCCCGGCAAAGGTTAAATGGGCACACTGGATGAAAGGCTTCATCCATTACATCAAAGCTGCTTGTGCAAATTTGTATTCTAATGACAGAAACATGTTCTTCTCAAGATGCACTTTCTAGGTTACAAGGGCCAACGCATTTATGACACATTACCGCCTCTAGCATTTGAGTGCATTGGTGATAATACAAATTATCTGGATAATGCTTTGAGGAAATCAGACTTGCATTTTAATCCTAAAACAAACACCATTTTGGAGAGATATCATTTTGGTGTCCGTGTACAAGAACAGGGAGAGAGCGTCGAAGAGTATGTGACTGTGCCCAACATTTAGCTTTGTCATGTAAATTCTGGGAATCTTTCGACGAACACATTCGGGATCAATCTATGATTCACTGCAATAGCAACAAGATAAGAAAAGAACTTTGGTTACAAGACGAACCCTCATTGGAGAAAGAGCTAGATGTAGCGAAAAGGATTGAACATTCTCTGGCATGTGTTGCATTCATATCAGAAAAGGAGTACTCTGAAGAAAAAGTGGAAGTCTTGAGTGTAGCGGAAGGAAAACAAAGTAAGAAAGGGAAGCAAAAATGTACAGGCAAAGAGAAAGCAGATGTCAAGAACAATAAGTCAAGGGGAGAAAAAATAGAAGAGCGTGAGTGGTGATGTTTTTGATGTGCCAGTGTGAGGTGGTCAAAGAGGCAATAGAAGCAAGGGAGGACCCTATTCTAGTAATGAGACCCAGCCAACAAAAGGTTAACACAGCAAATCAAAAGAAAACTACATGTCCCAGAAACCACCACGAGAAACAAAACCAAGGAGGGGGCAGAGACAGAATTAAAAAGGGAAAACGGCATAGGTACAACCCAATCATACAGCATGGAAATAGGTGTACCAGAGACTGGCACTGGTACAATGCAGTCAGCCCGCATGTAGATGGGTGGCCCCAGAGACATACAGGGTGGGGTAAAACAGTGCATGAAACTGGGTGGAATGAGGAAAGAAAACGCCCTGCAGGTGTGGGGAATGGGAGGGAAAACTGGCTGGAGACTGAAGGGAGGGGAGGAGCAGAGAGGGGCTTAAATGCAGCAACAGAGAGCTCACCAGGTGTTTCTGATTACAGCTGCAAGTCGAGCCGGAGACCAGAGAGGAATGGAAAGGTGATTGTGACTGGGCGTACTAGAAGGCTCACTGAGAGGCACAGGGGAGATCCCTATCAGAGGCGGACTCGCTGAGGAGAAGCGCCAGCCGTCAACCATTAATCAAGGACTGTGCCTTCCGTGTGGATTTTTGTCTTTTTGTTTTCTTAACCCAGTGAACAGAGGGTGAGTCAGACTGAAGGCTAAGGTCCGTGGAGAAAAAGAATTAAGTTGACTTTATTTTCCCTTTTAAAGATGCGAGAAGCCAAGTGGAGCTTCTTTTGAACTCTGGACTTCATTAACCCTTTCACGGAAACCAAACCTCATGAAAACTAATACTGTTTGATGTGCACAAGGAGAGCTGTTTAGGTTAACACCGCAATAAATCTTAAAATTGTTAAACCTACATCCGACTACAGCCTACTATTTTACAGCCAGCAATGCACATTTTGCTGGATCATTGGCGTGTCCGGGTAGAAGAGTGGTTTGTGCTAAATGCAAAAGACGTGGACCCTTTGCAAATTGTTGCAAGATTTTTCAGTTCAGTTAGAAGAAAGTGTTATATGTTAGCGAAGAAGATGGGCATAGGTTATCCGATGAGGAGGATGGATGTAATGTGGAACATTTTACTGTCAATGGCCCTCATTACGACCCTGGCGGAAATCGAAAAACGATGGCGGAAATGCAATACCGCCATTGAATACCGCTCGTTGCGACTATGACCCGTCACCGTAAAGTACGATGCCATTAGCGACACCGTAGTGAACGCCAACGCTAACTGCACCAAGTACGCGCACGCGCGCCATGCAAAACCGTAATTACCACCATGGCGCAAGGGTACGCGAATTCTGACCCTAGCGGACATTTACATAACGCCATCAAGCATGGCGGAAAGTACCATTCCGCCATGGCGAGAAATACGGCATCGTGAACCAACCGTAAATGGCCCTACTGAGTGCCTGTACACCACACCCTGGCCACATTGCACAACTCCTCGTAGGTGCAATGAAGTCACACAATGCAACCAGTCAAATGCACAAGTCACCCACGCATGCCAACGAACAAATGAATGTAGGGGCTCCAAGTGCCTTGTGAGTGGCCATCCATATTTGGCATGTCACCATTGCCGTACTGATGCAGCACAGGCATGCGAAGGTTCAAGTACAGCAAAATGAACTGAAAGATGAGACAAAACAACAACAGGCCCCCATCGCCTGACACCAGTGCAAGGCAACATTCAAAGCAGTATCCTGAGGGAGACTGCACCAGCCCTGTACACATGCCAGTAAACAAACCAACCATCAGCATAAGCATGTACCACACAAGTTGGCAGAGTGACTGAGCAGCCAGGCTCATCTCAAGAGGGGCCAATGGGAGCTGCAGGGCACAGATGGCACGAATACAGAAGCTATTCCAATGGACATGACCTCAGTCTCCCTCCAAGAAACGCACGCAAACACAGGCACCTGTGACCAGCCATTTCCTGATAATCACATCATTCCACCAATCCACCTGGCTGACCGGCATCAGTTACACAAAAGCTAATCCCCCGCCCCTAAGCATGACATCATTAAAACAGTCATGATGGCAGCCCCTATCCCTGACCTTACTGGGCTTCGTAGGCAAACGCGGCCAGTACAGTACCACGCAACTATACTCAGAAGCCGGAACCCAATGCAGATCTACTCACAATACATCGCTCCACAAATAGGAATATGCTACATTACTTCCAAAGAATAACGCTACACGGTTAACATCAGACTAAAATTTTAATGCACATCAAATTCACCAAGCCCATACAGCTATTAGGTCATAAACCCCGAAATATCTACATTACTGTGGGCTGCATCCGCAATAAATGACCAGCTACTCCTTGTGTGACGCCCTGTTCCTTCATGGTACACAGGGGCTACATTCACGTTCAAAAAGGCAACATGGAAGCGCCTAGAACCGCAGGCCCGTCCCATTAGGTAGGCACTAGTCCAGCTGAAAGGTAGATATGTTGCTCCTAGCCACTAGTACTGCGTAAGGGCATGTGGCCCATTGGCGATCGTCCCATAAGATCGTAATGGTGCTCCACTGATGAACTCGAAGCAGCAGGTGTCGGGAGTAAAAGCCATCTGCAGGAGTGGCATACAGATGGCAGCGGCAAAAGGGGAGGAGATACCTGTCACCCAAATGAAATGAAAAAGAATAGTATGGCCATCAGAACTTCATTAGTATTACGCACTTCAATGATCACACTAAATCTACAGCCATATGCATGCTAGCCCACTCAAAAGGATTATTTCCACCCATGAATCACTTGCCAATCATAACAATATAAATCGAGGTGAAAACACTATTACAAACGAGTGTTCGTGTGCATGCGTCTGTTAAAACAGAATCCATTAGATGGGATTAGTAACGTGCATAGACACAACTGTTGGAAGGCGCGTCGAGACAGGGAGGGTTCAACAAGGGCAGATAGACGATGGTCCCACTATGGCAGCTCTGCATCACAAAGCGCAGGGGAAGGGGATAGATTCCAATAAGCCATGTACATGGCAAACTCTCAATTAAATCATCTGTCCATGCATCCATACATCATTCCCTCATCCCGGTATAAAAACGCATGATTATTTACTCACATTACATTTGAAATCTCCATTGAGTCTGTGTGTAATGCAGTCTGCAAAATCCACTGTGCCCCAGGCCGGAATAATAGTGTTGTGAAGTAACATGTATTTGGGAACGTCCTGCCTATTCGTCCACTACGCTATTGCGCATCCCATACTATTCATATCAATCATTGCATTCTCGCCATGGCCCCTGTCCCACGGACATTAAACAATAGAACGTTATATTTGCAGTCAGACCTGTGGGCGTCTCCTCGCCGCTAGCTGAAAACCGAAAGCGCTGTCCTTCGAATTCCTCATTTGCAACATCACGTCGAAAAGGCATCTGTGACCGCTTGAAATCACAAATTCATCCATGTAGTGCGGCAGTGTGTGAAAATGGCAACTGGCTTCACTCACAAATGGGACGCCCCGCCCGTCGGTGAACCTCGGTACAGTGCTCACCCAAAGGGGATTGCAGCTGGCACAGGTGGAATAAATCACCACAGGTGGAGGCTATACAGCCTGAAAACACATAAATTGCACACTCAACCCCCTCCCACAACCACACCCATTCCAAAATGCTACCGGCAGGACTAGCGATGTTGGCCCTGGGGGACCTGATAGCACTGCAAGTACTCCAACTTCAAGAAGAAGACGAACACCAACTACTACAACAACCGGCCGCACAGAGGAGACGCAGGAGGAGGAGGAGGGCAAGGCAGGGCCAGCAAGGCCCACCAGCACAGCCACAACCACCACGCAGGCAGCCCGCAATCCCACGCCTCCGAGCTCATCCGTTCAACCTCACTGCTGAGCAGATCCACACCCTCTACCGTTTGGACCGGGACACCATAATCTCCATTGTGGACATGACACACGCTGACCTTGTCAGCATGATAGATAGCCCAACCGCCATCCCACCCCTACTGAAGGTGGTGTCTGTACTCCACTTCCTGGCCACAGGCACCTACCAGCACACAGTCGGACAGTTGCATGGCATTTCACAGCCACTGTTCTCACGGACACTATTGCAAGTGCTCGATGCCCTCCTGAAGCACGCAGACGACTACATCTCATTACCACGCTCGGAGCTGGAGATTACAAACACAAAAGTGGGATTCCATGCACTTGCCGGCATACCGGGTTGCATTGGTGCCATCGACTGCACCCATGTGGAATTGGTTGTCCCACATGCCATGGAGGTCCAGTACCGCAACCGGAAACAATATCATTCTCTTAATGTACAAATGGTGTGTGACTCCAACAGGATCATTACACATTGTTGTGCCCGATTTCCTGGATCAACCCATGATTCTATGGTCTTGAGGAACTCTACAATACCACGCTACATGGAGCGACACGCAGGGAACAGATCCTGGCTACTCGGTGAGTCTCAATCCATGCATGATAATGTGGGGTATGTGATGCGGTAATGACTTGGCAGGAAGGGGGGGGGATGCGTACGTAGCAATGTCATCCCACATACATCCTATCTTGTCCACATACAGGTGATGCCGGGTATCCACTGAAGAGATGGCTCCTTACACCACTCCGGAACCCACAGGACCAGCATGAGGAGGACTACAACCATGCCCACTCACGTACCCGTGTAGTCATAGAACAGGCATTCGGCCTACTGAAGGCTCGTTTCCGCTGCCTCAGCAGGTCTGGCGGGGCACTCCTGTACCGCCATGAGAAGGTTGCAAAGATAGTCATGGCATGTGTCATGCTACACAACATGTGCGTACGTAGAAATGTGCCCATGCCCCCTGACGCAGAACTGCAAGCACCTGAAGATGGTCATGATGAGGCTGGGGATGTGGCAGCACCTCAGGGAGACCGCGAGGCACAGGAGGCCCGTGAAATTCGTCAGAGTATCATAGATTCATGCTTCTAGCACTCACGCCTGTTGGCTGATGCATGGACACGGCACTTGTGGCACTGTGTGTGTCTGGAACATGCACAATGTGGACTGTACGCCTATAAAGGACTCATACACAAGGAACAATGTCCACACATCTCATTGGATGATTATGTAATGTTCATAGCATATGTGAAGTCATGTTACACACCCCATCGACCCGCCAACCAAGTAAGCCCAACACCCCCCCTCCACCCTCCTACCTCCCCCCCGAGCACCAGTGTCCAAAGATGCTCATTGTCAGTGGGCAGACGCTATTGCAAGCCCCCTCTCAGGGTATCAGGGGCACCCCTGCCTGTGGAGCGCAGGTTCCTCCCAGATCTACGTTGGGGGCTGCCCTGGACGGAACTTGCAACGGATGATGTCTCTGCCTGCTCACATGCATGCATGTCCCTAAGAGTTTGTGAGAGCTCAAGTTCACCACATACGTCTTTGGACGTCGCATGCAGTTCCCCCCTCAGGCTCTCGGTGCTTCTCTCCATTTGTACCCTTAGTGTCTCTGTACTTCGCTCCATTTGTGCCCTAAGTGTCTCTGTACTTCGCTCCATTTGTGCCCTAAGTGTCTCAGTAGATGTTTCTATGGCTGCCTTAGAAGCCCCACATTCATCAGCATGCTCCTTGAGGAGCGTGGCCAGTTGCTGCTGTTGCACGATCACCTGGTCGAGGGACTGTTGCCTCTGCTGGGCCATGGCCATTTGCGGTGGTGTCACAGAGGGGCTGATCAACTCATGTTGCCTTGCCACAGGGCTTGTGGGGGATGGCCAGTCGTCGTCTTGTGGGTGCCCCTGCGTGGTATCCTCATGGTGTAGGGGATGAAACAAACAGGGGGATTGAGACAGGTCATGGATGGGTCCTACATCGACAGCACCGTTGTCTGTGTCGGAGCATGCTGGCATTAATGCAGTGTCACCTATGGTGCTGCTGCCATCAGAAGCAGTGCCTTCTGTGGCATCCATTGGGGGGACCTGTGGTGCTGCTGTTGTGGGCATGCTGGCTGCTGGGGTGCCTGTTGAAGTCCCCTCCTGTGTGCTGCCACTTGATTTGTGCTGCTGCCGTGTCTTGATCCGTGCAGCTGAGGTGGAGGGTCTTTGGCCGTTGGTCTTGGCCCTCTTTGCAGGTGTGCTGGTAGGGGTGTCCTGCAGCTCGTCGTTTGACTCGGACCCTGTGGTGGAGTAAAGGAGGGCGAGCGTTATTTATGGGTCTGTGGAAATTGGAATGGCAATGTATCACATGCATTGGGGTGGTACCTGAGGGTGATTTGGGGCTGGGCCTTGGAGGTGGTTTCATTTCTGTGTGGATTGAGGATGCAGTTGTTTTGCAGCCTGCAGTTAGGGTGTGCATGCTGCACGTGTAGAGGGTGTTTTTAGGATTTTTAATTATTTATGTATTTAATGTGACTTTTAAAGTGCGCTATCAGGCCAATGTATGTGGCCGTTCTCCTGGACATGTGTTTCTGTTGCACTATGTGGCCACATGGTACTTCACATGATTGGACATTGTGGATTTAGCATTGTTTTATTTGGCCCACCTACCTGATTCTTCAGATGTCTGCACTCCTTTCTCCATCCCTCCGACTCCCTCTATGCTCTCCATTCCAATGGTGGAGGCACAGATTTCTTCCCAGGGGGTCAACTTGATGGGTGATTCCGATCCTCCCCCGGTAGCTGTGGCAATGTTACGGTTGGCTGATAGTATGCTCTGTACGCGTATCCGCAAGTCGTCCCATCGCTTTCTGCATTGCTGTGGGTTACGGGGTGCGGTCCCCACCGCACTTACCCGCTGTGCCACCAGGGCCCATATGGCCTTCTTGTTCGCAAGTGCCGTCCTGGTCATTTGCGTCGAGAAGACGACGGCAGCATTCTCCTGGAGGGTCTCTGTGAGCACGGTGAGTTCCTCATGGGAGAAGTGGACCTGCCGCTTGCGGTCGCACGCTTTTTTTGCTACTTTTCCCATTTTGTTTGTTATAACTAGGGTGGCTGTCGGGTTGGGATGTGTCTCAGGGTCGGATTTTTAATGGTTGTGTTGGGATTATGATTTTATAGGTGTACGGCGTGCTGTTTCCCGTTCCGGCCCCATGTTTTTACTTCCGTTTCCGTATATTTACGGTCACCGTATTTTGCGATTGGCGCTCATTACGGTGACCGCTATGATGGGTGGCGGAATTGCACCAAGGGCGCCGTACGACGGCGAAGAGGGGCATTTTGGGGACATTTCCGCCTTCGCGGACTTTGCACTTCCGCCATGGCGTAATGCTCGTGCCCGATGGGTCATAATTGGCCGCACTTTACTCCATCGTGCAATGGCGGAAACGCTATTTACGCTATGGCGGTCGGGTCAGTTACTTTCCGCCAGGGTCGTAATGAGGGCCAATGCAATTCAGAATGCAGTTGAGTATGGGCGTGAGCATCCATTTGTGAGTGTAATGGTGAATGAGAGGGTGGTATCAATGATGACCGATCCAAAATCTAAAATAACACTTATGTCTAGGATGGTGTTCGAGCAAGTTAGGAGGGTGATGCTCAGAATTTTTTAGAACCAGATGTCAATTCTGGGGGGTACAATCAAAATAACATTCACCTGCTCAGTTGCTTTGAAGCTAAATTTGAATTACGAGGGAGGAGTGCACAAGGAAAGTTGTATACCACTAAAAAAGGGATGATGCTGCTTGGAAGGTGCAATCAAAAGAGACTGAAAATCAGATTAGATCCCAACACCTAGGACCAAGTATTGCATGTCGGGACTACTATGAGTGAAAGTTTCAAAGGTTTATTCAAAAAGGGAGTTGGTAGATTACATTAAAAAGGGGGAGTGTCCCAGTGTCAGCAAAATTATGACTGCTGGCATTAGTTCTAAGAGCGGGTGTTAAAAAAGAATTAAGTAATTTGTTATGAATGGGCATCATCAAAAGGGCGGGTGGAGTGGAATGGACATCTTCTTTAGTGATTGTAAAAAAGTCATCAGGTAAATTATACCTATGTGTAGATTTGTGTGAGTTACATAGATGTGTTAATAGACCGTCTTCCATTGCCCAATATGGGAGAGATGCTTTCTATGGTTGGTCATGGGCGTGTGTTTTCACAATTGGATATGGCATCTGCTTACCACTAGGTGGAGCTTGAGGAGGGATGCAGAAAAATGACAGCTTTTATAACACACAAAGGTGCGTTCCAGTTCTGAAGGATGCCATTTGGACTTGTCTCTGCTCCTCGGTTTTTCAGAAAATTATGGACACGCTATTTCAAGGGATGAGTGGAGTGTTTTGCTTCCAGAATGACATGCTGGTGTTTGGCAAATCTGAGAGTGAACATGACAAAGTGCTTTATATAGGAATTAAAGATTTTGGAATCTAGGGGAATAACCTTGAGGAAGGAGAAATGTGTATTTAGGGTGAACAAAGTTGAATATTTGGGTCATGAAGTGTCTGCGCATGGAGTAAAACCGAAAGGTAGTGTGGTAAGTGCTATTAAGGAAGTGGAGAGGCCAAGATTAAAGGGGGAACTACATTCATTTTTGGGTATGATGGAATTGTACCCGAAGTTTGTAAAGCATTATGCTGATAAGGTAGGTGAAATTAGGTGGTTGCTCAAGAAAGGGGAAGATTTTACCATGAATGATATGATACATGTGAGAGGAGTTCAGCATGATAAAGGAAGAGATTGACCTAGATGGACCGTTAGGTAAATTTGATACTCGTAGAAGGAGTGTGGTTACGGTAGATGCCAGTGATGTTGGCAACAGTGCGGAACTGTCGCAGGTGAAGAATGTGGAAGGGGAGGAGATAATTGATCACGCTTCAAGAGGATTGAGAGGAGCAGAGAAAAGATACTCAGTTTTAGCAAAAGAGGCTCTCGCATGCCATTCTGCAGTTAAGAGGTTCAAAACATTTTTGTGGGGTACTGACTTTGTTATAAAAACAGATCACAAACCATTGAAAGCTATTTTCAAGTGTAAAGGATTAGACAAGGTGTCTAGATGTGTGGCAAGTTGGGTCGGTCGCAAGGGTGAAAAGCCATATATTTGAAATTCAAGTGATTCCAGGGAAGGATAACATTTTGGCTGACTGCTTATCAAGGTTGGGTAGAGGTAAGGAAGAAATTAAAGAGGATGAACCTTCAGAATTGGTGTTTGGGAACCATGAAGGAATGATAAGCAAGGAAGATTGGGTTGATGCTACCAATAAATATGTTACACTGGTGCGGGTGAAGATGTTCATAGAATCGGAATGGCCCAAAAAGGCAGAATTACAGCAAAAGGAAAAAGATTTCTGGGAGGTGCGTGAAGAATTGAGTGTGGTTGATGAGATTCTTTTGCAGTGGGAATGTGCAGTGGTGCCCAAAATGATTAGAGCTAGGGCAATTGACTTGGCTCACAGAGGACATGTTGGGATTAAAAAGACAAAAGCCATATTGAGGAGTAAATATTGGTGGCTGGGATTCGATAGAGATGTTGAAAGGAGACTAGTGGATTCCGTTCAATGTGTAAAAGGAGGTAAAGGTGTGGAGACCAAGGGGCAGCTGGTTCTGGAGTTTGATATTCAATGCAGAGTATGGGACGATGCCATGGACATTCTGGGTCCAGTTGATCTTGATTTTAGGTGTGCGAAATACATTTTGGTGTTGGTAGATTTATTTTTGCTTTAGAGTGAGTTCAGAATAGTTAAGGACATCTGTGGAAAGAACATTGCTGATTTCTTGAAAGATGTCTTTGCGATAGAAGGTATTCCCAGTAGTATCTTAATAGATAATGGGACACAAGGTACTCAGGTACTCAGGGATGTTTCGTGGAATATGCAAAGAAGTGTGGCATGAAGCCTTTTATCATCCGGAAGGTAATGGCATGGTCAAAAGAATTGATAGGTGCATTATGAATGCCAATCGAATGGCTGGAACATGTGGAATGGACAAGAAGATAGCCATTCAGTAGAGGTTGTATGCCTTAAGGATGTCTCTGCATGCCACAAAGGGTATGGCAGCTTTTGTACTTATGAGAGGGCACAAGACCAACACCGTAGTGAGCCCACCTTGATTGGGACAAGAGAGAGAGTCTGATTGTGTTGTCGACGAGATGAGGAGAAGTTGAAAGAGAAGAAAGGGAAGTGGGTGATGGGAGAGAATATGAGGCGGGGAAAGATAGAGTTCAATGTTGAATGTGGTGATTGATGAGAATAAAGAAAGGTGTGGTCAAGAGGAAGGGAGATTTAGTATATTCAGATGCTGTACGGGTGATTGCTGTTCTGAAGGGTGCAGTGAGTCTGAGTGGTGGACATGTTTGGAATAAGAACAGGATTGCGGTTGTGAATAGGGGTTGTGTTGGCTAAAAGAAGGGCGATACGTTATGTTGTATCTTGATGTATCTTGATGGGCAGGGAATGCAATGTGCCCAACGCTCCATACAGAATGTCATTAGAAAGAAAAGATTCCAAGCACAGCGGCTGGTATGTATGTTGAAGGGAGAAGCTGGTCTGTGGGTCTGTGCTAGCGAACTTGGAATAAATAAATAGAAACCACATTTGGCATCTGTGTTTCCTTTCCTCCAGTCCCATTGCTCAAAAATGTATTTTGGGTTGGATTGAAATGAAATATCTCTTGATATTAAATGAATTTGTAATGCCTTATATTTTGTATGTAAACCACATCTTTTGATATCACCTGCCAAACCACCTTTTTTATGGGACTTGACATAAACAAATGGTGGCCAGAGAGCAGATTTCATCTCATTTGTGGAATTATCATACTCACTTCAGATTATTCTTTAAAGGCATGGAGCCAGCATAACCCTGCACATATTCACAGGGAAGTCTCAGTCAGCAGGTCCCTTCTGGTCCCTTTCTCACTTTGTTTTGAACATAGCTGTACCACAAGTTAGGTTGATTTAAAATCCTTTATGAACAAGAACTTCATCTGGCGAAAATATCCATATTCGGCATGCAGCCCATAGGGACAAGTATTGTTCTTTCCTGCAGCTTTTCTCAGAGTCAGAATATTATCCCCTGTGTGACCCCACTTTTTAAAGTGTAAAATATTCCCATAATTATTTCACAATATTCAATGGGCACAATTCTTCTAATGTCCTGCCTCATAGGCAGAGAAGAGACTGCCATTTTATGCACACCCCCACTCCTCATTGGATGATTACAACTTCGATATGTGTGACTAGAAAAAGGTGAGGACCCTATCTACAATTGTGTACTGCAAATGTGATTTGTTTTTGTTCTTTAATTCATGATAGCAACCTGCCACATTAATGAGATGTGGATTGCTGTACTCTGTCATCACTGAAGCATGCCCACATGTTCTACATACATTTTTTAAATACAAATTCATAATTGTATGAACATTAATAATTGTATTTGATAAATGTTTAATACATGTATGGAATGTTAATTTGGTCTCAGTTTAAAAAGAAAACTCTAAGCTTAGGAAAGCACCCAGTTCCATGATACAGTTTAAAAGTTATGAGCCTAAATGTAAAAGTAATATTTGAATAATGCTCTGGATTTGTGCAAAGGCCACATGAGCTATATGTAAACAGCTATTTATGAAGCCTTCAGTCAACAATTGATTTGACATGAGATGACAGATTTCCTTTTTTCTCATTTTTTTACGCCAACGATTGGGTTGTCTTTACAAAGGCATGGTTGAAAGGTGAACACTAATCCAACCCGAGCACTTACCTTCTGATCACCTCAGATCTCAATTTCTGTGAACGCCATGGGCCTCATTACGAGGCTGGCGGTAGCCGTGCCCTTATGAAGGGCACGGGTGACGCTGGTATTGAAATTGTACCGGGTCCATGGAATGGGCAATTACCGGGTCATGCCGACCTTGGCTACCCAGTAATAGCCCATTCCATGGACCCGGTAAAAGTTAATCCCCTTTCCCATTTGAGCCCCATAGGGATCAATGGGAATGGGGAGGGAGCTAACAACAGGCCCGTTAATAACAGGCCCATTGTTAGCTCCCTGGACCCCTCGCGGGACCCGAAAGGACATCTGGTCTGACCAGACGTCCTTTCCGGGTCCCGCGAGGAACCTTGTAATAGGGTGGAATGGGTTTAATGGCACCATAACCGGTGCCGTTAAACCCATTCCACCAGCCTCATAATGAGGCCCCATGATTTTATTTCTGATGGTATTTTAGTGTGTAGTTCTAAGAAAATATTGTCTTAAATTGACAGGCAAAGGTGACTGCCATTCATTAACTCGATAGGTCTGTTCAGAGGGCCTTTTGTCTCTGGGATTGAATGTGTTTTTCGTGGCCATATATTTTTGCTTTCTCCAGATAAAATTAACACTTGACTATCTTATACATCCCCTCTGAAAATATGTTATTCAAATACACTTTTGACTCAAGGATATCTTGAGTCATGGGTTTCATCTGAAAACAAACCTCAGCCAGCACTATTTGTGAATGTAAATTACATAGCATTCTATTCTGAAATCAATTATTGACAGTTTTACATCTACCCATTAATGTTTTAAGGATGCCAAATAAGGGCTAATCAAATTATAATTGTATACATTTTGCATCCAACATGATTTCAAATTATTCTACTAAAATACATTCCAGAATACAATGCACTTGTCAATTAGCTGTGCTAATTTAAAAGCAAATAGCATGTTTGTTTAGAAAATAACTTTCCAGTTAGCAGAATTATATGTTTGACACACTTGGGATCTTTGCATTTTCAGATGGCAGAGTTCCAGTGCTGCAAGCACGGGAGGTCTCCTGGAATACAGCATTTCCTGCTTCCAATTTAAAGTTATTCAAACACAGTCGTAGTGCAAAATGTACTCAAGGCCCAATATGGTTGTTGAGATGGTCTAGTTTGTGACACTGTTCATACCATGCATCAAGTGCTGTCTCTCCCATAGGTGCACCCAATCCATAGCAATGGAAGAAATATTCAGCGAATTATGGAAAGTCATCATTCTAAAAACTCTCACTTTGAATTCCGAGAGTCTACATTTGACTTTGCTATATTCCTACATTAAACCATAAGCCTCACACTTAAAAGAAGCAGCACAGTTATTTGGCATCAGTGCACTTTAGGGAAACAGATTTAGTTTTGATGTATCTTCACATATCCTCTCTGTCAGACCAATGTCTCAAGGGGCAGGACATTTGTGAAAGGGTTTTGGCTTCCACATCACATGTCGTCTACATCAGCCCAGCAAAGAGGATCGACTTTCCCCCAGGTCATCTTTGTCCGGAGCCTCCACTGGCTTTGGCTCCTCAATGCTGTGAAGTTTGGTAAATCTTTTCTGTCAAAACCACCCAATTATCTTCTCCTTGTGCATTTTTACCTGGAAAAATGTACTCTTGTCATTGCCCACCTGACCCTTCAATCAATTGTTTCCTAGGCTTCAATGAGCATTAGATCCAGGATTACACTGTTGAGATCTCATGTTTTGCCAATTTCTCTCTGTTAAACTGTGTTTAACTTGTCGCTCCAGTTGTGAGAATGTGTATCCACTCTCTGGTCTGCCGGGTGGTCTTTGATCATAATTCTGTTGTTGCCTAGAAGGGTGAATTTCTCTCTTTGGAGATCAGTTCTGATAACACTGATAACTATAACTATTGTTATATGTGTTGCTTGGTCTTCAGTCGCCCTAGTAATGGGGTCGGTCATCCTGGAACATATGAGTAGGAGAAGGATAATATTCTTGCCAATTGCTTCTAGAAGGTGTTGATTGTCTTTTGTCCCTGGGATAATTCTGATTTGGGTTACACCACAGAATCTAATCCTTGCTTTGGATTATTTCTCTAGGGAGGAGGAACATTTGTATCCCTGGATAGGTCTAAAACCTAAATAGCAAGGACTAATTCTAAGTCTTTGGTTTTATGGGATCAGTATTGTGTATGCAAGGTGAAGGGCTAGTCAGCTGGCTTTCAACAGAGGGGCACCTACTTAATAAAAGGCAAACACTGGAACAGAGAGCTGATGTGCTCTTTGTGCCCTGGCACTCACCTTGCAGTGATTTGAAGGCAAGTTTGTGCATGCATTGTCCCAAACAGAACTCTAAAAGTGTGTCGCTCTTATACACCGAAATGCCATTTCCCCAATAACCATGGAACCATTTTCATGGTAATTAGGGTAGCACACCTGGAGGAGTACTGTGTGATATAAGAAAATATATAATTGTGTGCATGCTTACCCCACATGGTGCAGAAAGTGGGTCATATCAAAAAACATAGTAGGGGACTGGTTCTGTCTGAACGGAAAAAAAGGTAATGTTCAATAATGGAGATAAGAAACTTTTTTCAATAGAATTTTAGTTATACTCAACCAGGCCTCTATGCAGTGGCAGTAGAGCACAACTTTGATGTATTTTTAATTGAAAATATCACTCTTAATAAAAGAAGAGAGCTGTGTTGAGTTAGCTGTCAATCAGTTGTTACGCTTGATGCAGCCTCAACCAATTGCTGATTTACAACCCTAATGGTCCAGAAGTGTGGTTCATTAATATGCCATTTATGCCATCTGTGCTGTGCTTTGTCTGTGGCCTTGCTGTTTTTAAAGTACAGGGCATTTTGGGGCATCTGCCCAAGCGCAGCACAGACTGAAACTGTGCCACACACTGCTCTCACTTACTAAATAGGCGCACAGAGTAATAGCTGTCTGTTAGGATAATTTACAGAACAGTACATAAATCTTTGGGCCCCCCTGTGTCTAGGTCCAACTGAGGAGTACTCAACACCTCAGCTACATTTTGGAGCCGGTATTTGTTTAGGGTTCTTTTCTTTCTTTTGGGAGTTAATAGGTTCTGTACATCATAAATCACGACAGCTTGCCTGATTATCTACTCAGGACTTCACGAGTCATCACAATCACAAACTAACTAAGTACCTAAGTATTTTAGGAAGGACATGGAAAATAAAGTTTTGAAATCTCGACTTTCAGTATCGACACATTAATAAATCTAGGCAAATGTGCACTTGTGCTCTTGAGCAAACTCACTAGGAGATTGATCCTCAGGACAAAGTAACTTGCATTAAACAAGAGTGTGGGATCAACTCTACTGAGAATGAACATGGGTCAAATACCCTGTTCTGTGGAATTTCTTCCACTCAGTAGGGTCTACAACCATGTTTAAGCTCTTTGTACCCTTCACAGAGAAGACGTCTTTTTGCCTATCAGTCTGGTCCCACCCGTAAGGGCCGTCAAGAACCAACATGCTAGGTAACTATGCTCTGAACAAGTGTACCATCAGCAACCCCAGACTCATTTTTCAGCCATGTTGGGCCTCCTCAGTGAGGTGAAGTTCAGCCTCTCCAAAGCACAGTGATCAAGGGGTACATGTCTGGTTTACCCTGGGTTACTTAGAGTGAAACCCCCAGTATTACAAATTAAACAAGCATATGGGAGCCCTTCTACTGAGAACAAACATTGGTCAAATACCCTGTTCTATAACATTTCTTCCACTCAGGAGGGTCTACAACGTGATTTTACCCTAAGTAACCCAGAGTAATCCAGACATTGACCCCTTGCTCACTGTGCATTAGAAAGGCTCCACTTCACCTCACCGAGGACGCCCAACAAGGCTGAAACATGTGTCTGGGAGTGCTGATGGTACTCTTTTTCAGCAGCAACTTTCCCAGTATGTCGATGGTCGAATGCCCTTGTGGGTGGGACCAGATTTATGTGCAAACGGATATTTCTACTCTGTGAAGGATGCAGTGAGGTAAAGCATGCTTTTTTCCCTCCTGAGTGGAAGAAATTCCATAGAACATGGTTTATGACCAATGTTCATTGTTGGTAGAGGGAATGCCACACTCCTCTTTCATTTTCTAATACTTCGGGTTTCACCCTACGTAATTAAGGATAATGCAGACGTGGAACCCTTGGTTACTTACAGAGAGTCAGTTTCACCTCACTGAGGAGGCCCACCAAAGCTAAAACAGGTGTCTGTGGTTGCTAACAGTACTCTTGTTTAGAGGATCCTTTTTCAGAGGATCCTTGCCTACCATTTTGCTGCTGGACTGCCATTGTGGGTGGAAAGAGACTGATATGCAAATAGATATTTCTCCCCTGTGAAAGGTGCAGTGAGCTAAAACCTGTCCTGTTCAATTACCACCCTTTCTTTTTAGTGCCAACCCATCTTGCTCTCCTATCAACACTTTAGGTCACCAAATGGTCAAAGACTAAGGGGGTAATTACGAGTTTGGAGGTAGCAATGGTGCTATTTGCGCCCTGACTGCCTCCAAAGTCGTGTCCGGGTTCTTTGAATGGGACTTACCGGGTCATTTCAACCTTGGAAGACCCGGTAAGTCCCCATTGAAAATACCCTTCCCCATTCCCATTCGAGGCCCCATAGGGCTTAATGGGAATAGGGAGGGAGCTAATAACGGGACGTTAATAACGGGCCTGTTATTAGCTCCCTGGTCACCTTGCGGGACCGCTAAGGACGTCTAGTCTGAACAGACGTTCTGAGCAGGTCCCGCGAGGGAACCTCGTAATGCAGCGGTAAGGGGTTAACGGCACTGGCATCCTTACCAATGCCGTTAACCCCTTACAGCTGCACTCATAATGACCCCCTTAGTCTCAAATACTTGGTTATATCCCTCCAAGCTCTTAAACCTCTCTCTCTCCATTGGACTCTTTCCTGCCACATTAAAATCTGCAACGTTTGTACCCCTATTGAAGAAACCTTCTGCTGACCCAAAGGTCCCAGCAAACTATCACCCCGTTTCTCTCCTTTCCCCTTATTCAAAAATCATTGAGTCAGTGGTCGTCAATCCACTTACTAAGTGTCTTGAGGAGAATGGCCTTGGAGATTCACTTTAAATGGGTTTCCATAGTAAACACTCCACTGAGAATGCACTCATGCATCTCTCCAATGTACTCACTAATGCTCAACACTCCAAGCAATCTTCGATGTTTATCTTTTTTGACCTTTCTGTCGCTTTTTAACACTGTCAACTACTCCTCTCTCCTCACTCTCCAGCTCCTGGGGTTTCACAAGTCTGCATTTGCCTGGATCACTGCCTACCTGGAAGTTTAACCTTTAAAGTCTCTTGGAACTCACAAACCTCTGACCCCACCCATTTCACTGTTAGGATTGCCCAAGGATCAGTCCGTGGACCTCTGCCCATCACCCTGTATACCCCTGCCCTATGAAGGCTTATCTTATCCTTTGGCTTTCACTATTCCATCTTGCCGATGACACTCAAATATTTTTCTCATTTTCCTCCATCACCCCAGCCACTACAGAACATATCAAGGACAGTCTCACTGCAATTTTCAACAGGATGGCCACCCACTGCCTCTTGCTGAACTCTCCTTTCTCCAACCCACCCTATCTTTTTGCATCCTTGCATAAGGCTCAAACTCTTTGACTGCAACCTGGAAGTGCAACTATTCATCACTACCACTGCCTCTGCTGCTCCTATTAACCTCCTCAGCATTCATACAATGGATCCTTTTCTTACTAAACACTCTACATCTCCACTCTAATTCTCTGCAAACTTGACTAGTGCTTAAGCCTGCTCCTTGGTCTTCTTCTCTATTTCTTCCTCCATTTAGATAAAGTGCTCAACTCTGATACCCACACTCTCTACAACCTTCTGATCCTAACCCAATTTAACCTACCAACAACATGGTGGTTTGTTTTCCATGCACAATCCCTCTTTTTCTTATGCCTTCTCCTTGTCTACAAAGCTATTGGTGGTCTTTCTCTTCTGTACCTGCCTGATAGTATTATAGTTTACTCACAATCTTGTTCCCTCTGATCCTTCTCTGCACTCAGCTTCACCGTACCTTACCATTTCTGTGCCTCATCTCACACTGCCCTTTCTCCATACTCAATCCATTCCACTAAAACCCACTGACCATAACAATAAACGCCAACCCAACATTTTATCTCTTCAATGCTCACCTTAAACTTCACTTGCTTGCTAAAGAGAGAACTCCCTGTGTCCTCTCATCCATCCGCCATATCTGAACCCACCACTGCCTCCATAACAAATGATAAAAGTTCTGATTGATAAGCCATTGGCCGGTGAAGTAATGGCCACAAATCTGGAAAGAACTCGCAATTTTAATGAAATTGCTAATAATGTCTTTGCATCCTGTCCTATTGGGGAGGACTCCTTCTCTTCATCTGATTCCTTGGAGCAAACTTGAACATATAAAAATAATAAAGGCATTATTCACTATCTGCAGCTCTATCTTTAAAGAGCAGAAAATCATAAAGGAAGGTTTCACTAAATTGGTGGATGTAATTTTTGGACATCACTAATTACCCCCCAACAATTTTAGAGGGTAAGGATGATACTCAAAATAATTGCCAGGTGGACAGTAGTCGTGTAATTGAGTGTAGCTAAAATGCTGCAACTCTATTTTGATGGTTCATGACGATATAGATGTGTCCCTGAATGTGGCACAGATAACTATACACTTTAGAGTGCCCAGCAAACCACTTATAACTAATATTATGAATTAAAAAAGAGACAGACCATCAATAGAAATAAAAAGAAAACAAATATTGGTAAAAGAGCTGCACTATCTCTGGCTAAAAGAACATCGAATAGAGTGATCTGTGCAGAAACAAATGATCATTTTCAGCTGGTGGAAGAGGAAACAAGCGGTAATATGAATAGGTCCACTCAAAACAACGGTAAAGGAAAGAAGGCTACTAAAAAAACTGTAGCCAAAAGTAAAGTGGGATGTAAATGAGGGAAAATTGAAACATGGCTAAAGAATGCAGAGATAAAGAAGGCCCGGAAGAGTAAGCTGGTGTTCTTGGAATTGGGAAGGGTGAACAATAACTATACCATAGAAGAATTTGGAATGGAGGAGATTGACGAGTGTGTAGGTATCAAAGATATAGGTGAGAGGTATGTGGTGGGTGAGAAAAACATGGTTCCAAGGTCATCGGGTTTAAAAGATATCCTGAGTTTTACCCAGAAGTGGACGAAAAAGATTAAAATTGTGGATACGTATGCCTTTACCCACAGCCCTTTCCTTAACAGAAAGAGAGTCTTGAATTGACTTGAAAGCCATTTCCTCACAGGAGATCACTCTTGTTGAAATCCCCAAAAAAGCATTTGGACCTAATTGGGCTATATTCCATTCAGTGTCCCCCATAGCGTGTGAGTGTATATTGGTTTATGCTAAGCTGTTCTCAAGAATGGAAGAAAAGATGACTCGAGAGGAAGGTGTTAAATCTAAACAGTCACAGTGATAAAGGAAAATCTGAGGACAATGAGTATTGAGAATTTGGTATACAAAATTGTGGAAAAACTAAGAGCCGGAGGTGTAGCTAACACTAGTGAACAATGGGAGTGTGAGGATATTGACTGACAAAAGGAGGGTGTTCAGGAGAAATTATGTTTTATAACAGGGAACTCCAGGGGCTTCCATTCTTTTGTATCCAATAATGATGGTTTGGCTATATTGCTGGGTGCTAATGTTTTTGCCATTTAGGAGATCTGCTTTTGCCATTATTTTACCTTGAATGGATATGAAATCATAAAAAAAGGCTGAATACACAGGGAAGGGTAGACTGAGAGGAGGGCTCATACTGGGAGCTAAGAGCCATGTAACAATAAGAGAACGTAATCACATATACTGGTGGCTTCCTTAGAAATCAAGACTAACGAGGTGTCATAAAAAATACTTATGATCTATGTTTATAATCCACCTAATAATATCTATTCTCGGCCAGTTATAGAAGAACTAGGAATAATCATTGATTACTGGACAAGGACAAATACTAGGGTGTTGTATATAATGGTGTGTGACTTTAATTACACAAGATTTACGCAGCCTTTGGAATAGATTGGGGAGATTTTCCCTATATTTGTGAATCAGTGGGGAGCCACCATCATACAAAAAAGGTTGATAAATGCAGAACTTAATGATATATGGTATCGAGGTGAGGGTGAGAGCATTAGGAAAAAAAGATCACTGCGCTGATCATGGTGTATTCCGTGTGTGGCTCCTGCTGCCGGTTGTTGGGTCCTTAGGGGAAAATGCTCTTATGTCCCCTATGGTAGTGTGAGAAGGGGTTGATAAGAACCCTGTACACTCAGGGGATGGACCTTGGGTAGTGTGACCAGTTAGGTTGTGTGTACGAAGAGAGTAAATAAAAAAGTCTTGTCTCTTGTGTTTGGAACTTAGTGTGCTGTTTTATTGGCATGTGACGTGCCCTGGTTTGTTATCATACTGAGTGCCTGATCGCATACAAGGTGCTGACATGTGTTTCGACCATGAAGGTCTTTATCAAGGTGGGTAAGTAATGTGCTGAGCCTGGGATCTTGGAGATTTCCAATTGATGTTTTTGCTGGATAGCAAGCTATAAGGCCAGCAAGGCCTCTGCAGACAAGATGAGTGGTCACGGTGATCGAAACACTTTGACCGCTCATCTTGTCTGCAGAGGCCTCACTGGTCTTATAGCTTGCTATCCAGCAAAACCATCACATTGGAAGATAAAGCTGTATATCAAATGAAGGCTGCAACTGAATGTTTTGGTCCACTAAGAACATGGAGAGATGTATGTCTTTCTTTGACAACCTAGTGAAGGCAAATCATTTGGAAGATAATGTTGGGCTTGGTATGTTTATAATATGTTCAGAGAGTGCTAAACAGTTTACACACACACAACCTAGAAACTAGATATGGGGACAAAACAACAGCAAAGAGGAAATCATATGGTGCTGTGATTGCTAGAGAAAAAAAGATATATAGATGTAGTTGTAGATTTTGTAAAGGGCACACTGACAGTTTACAACACCTAGTATTGGAATACACAACTCTTAGAACAATTAGATTGAGTCATTTTGGGGAATTTAATTGTGAACTCACATTGTTGGTCATAGAGGAGTAGTTGGAATGGTTTTACTGTGGAAATGATTTTAAGTTGATTTTTGCATTGGCCCATTTTTCCTAGCTGGCTTTAAGTGGCTTTAAGTGGCTGAAACAAGGCGGAAGTAAGGGTATCTATAAATATCAAAGGGGGTAAAATGTAATCATGAAGGAATTGAATGTGGTGGACCCAATGGCAGAATGATACTCTTAGACTGCAGCTACCTGTGTGGTTTTTTTTCTTGTATTTACCATTCCTATTCTCCCTTTTTTCCTCCCCTCTCTTCTTTTTCTTTTTCTTTTGTTGAGAGCTAAGGTAAAAGTTTGTAATAAACTGTATACTAAATAAACAATATATATATACCAAGAAATAAAACTTGCAAATCTGGTGATAAAGAAAAACAAATCAATTTAATAACAAAATGTAAAAATTGCATTAAACAGCACAAGGCTTCAGATTCAGCGTTAATATGGTTTCAATTGAAAAGCGTATTTAAAAATACAGATAGACTCATATTTTGGGCTCTATATCAGACTCACTGTAGTATGTATAATGGGGAAAAAGAGAAACACACCCAATATCTGAGTTGAGGTAGAGTAGGCATATCCTCCAGCTATATTATAGAGTGAATTTAAGGTCGACCCTACATGAAATTGTCTGGGACTTCGATGCTGATACAGATTTTGATTTCAGCAGGAAGAATATTAAGGAAATGATAACCAAACTGAAAACATCTAGAGCAGCAGCCCCTGATGGGATTCCAGATTTGATAAATAAGCATAGACCTCAATTTTAGTCCACAATATTCTCCAAATTGTTCACTTCAATTGCAATTACAGGAATTATACAGTATCTGGACATGTCATCGAATTCAATTGCAATGCTATTTTTATGTATATATTTAGGGTTAGGGCAAGTGTTAGAATTAATTTTAGGGTAAGGGGAGGGCAAGGGTTAGTATTAGGGCAAGTGTTAGAATTAGGGTTTGGATTTGGGTTAGGGTTAGATTAAGGGTTAGATTAGGGGTTGGATTAAGGGTTAGATTAAAGGTTAGGGTTAGGTTTACAGTTGGGGTTAGGGTTAGAGTTAGGGTTAGATTAAGGGTTAGATTAAGGGTTAGTTTAAGGGTTAGATTAGGGGTTAGATTAAGGTTTAGGGTTAGGGTTAAGGGGGTGGGCTGGCAGTGTGGTGGTTCAGGGGGAACCCCCAATATACAAGAAAACATTAAAACATTACAAGGAGCTGGCCAGTGCCGAAATTTCAGCACTGGACCGCCCCATGTAACATTTTAAAGTAGAAATACATGCTTTCTTTTACATTTAAAAGTACATATCCATGGAAATTGTCCATTGCTATTTTCGATGGACAAGTTTCAATGGATATGTACTTTTAATGTAAAACATAGAATTTCGATGCATTATTTTATCGATGAATAGTTTACGATGCATTGTCTTTTCGAAGCGTCTTTTTCGATGCAATGACCATAATCTGTATTATACCAACAAGCTGTAAAGTATGCATTTTGATACCAATTTTTAAAAGGGGCAAGACATAATCCAAATAATTACAGAATGTTTGCCATGATGCCTGCACAAAAATGCGTGCACAGATTTTATTATGTGAACTAAATTACTAGATAATAAAGAATACAATATTATCTAGATTGCAAACAGGCTTCAGGCGTCGGATGGTGACTTTGTCCAATGTTTGAACACTGTTTTATTTGATAGGGCAGAGCATGAACCAGAGTGAGAAACCCCTGTATATCTGTTTTATAGATTATAAAGGAGCTTTCAACAATGCAGCTGAGCTCCATAATACTGTACATTCAAGAACTTTACTGTGATAATGTCGTGCAGGTCCATCTCAATCAGGAGGGATGCTTGAGTGAGAAAATATCTACTAATAAGGGACTCAGGCAAGGTTGCCCATTAGCGCCCGTTCTATACAACATATATGTTTCAGACGTGCAGGTAATACATAGGGAAGCTCACAATTTCCCACCTAACGTTGGAGAATCACTGATAAACTGGTTAACTTATGAAGATGGCACCCTATTGACAGATATAACCCTGATTGGGATGCAGTGCAGTATGAACAAACTATGTCAATACTCTAAAAATAGAAATGTAAGTTTTAACTGTAACAAAACAAACATTTTGAGGATATGCTCACACAAAAGAAAAGGGCCAAAAATAGGACTTGAAGATGGAGAATGAGAATATTGAGGTGGTGCACACTTATATTTACCTGGGAAATGTTATATCAGATATAATGAATGTAGCTCTTCTAGAGAACTTTGTTTGCCAGAAAACTGTATAAGACAAAGATGAAGCTGTGTGTGGGAGGAAGACGAGCCCCAGAGAACATGAGTAGGAGCACTGAGATCAGCTGCAGGACATCGGGTGATACTTTTGAAAAAATATATATTTTATTGGCTTTCACAACACACAAAACATAACCAACACACCCGACTGTTACAAGTATTCCAACATGGCAATTTTTTCATGATACATTTTACAGTCTCCCCCTCCCCTTTAACTCGAGCTTCTCTCATTACTTCTCTCATCCCTTCAAATCTTTCTAATCCGGGGGCTAGTCCCCCTCGTCATTCTCAATGGTGTTGCTTCCGTTGGATTTTATGCTGGAAGATCCCGTCAGTGTGGCAACCATTTGCCTCCAGGCTATAAGTGGGCCCACTCCCCCCCCTGCTGACAGCCTCGTACCACGCCATGGTCTCGACGTCCGCCCATTTCAGGAGGTCATTCCACCACACTTCCAATCTGGGTCTATGAGCCTGTTTCCACCCCATTGCTATTCTCCTCTTGGCCAGGATGTATGCTAGGTCATTGAGTTTCCAGACATGTTTTAAGTTCTGTGGTATAGCGAAACCCCCCAGCATGCATGCCCATAGAGATTCCACCACTAAATGTATCCCCTTCTCAGAAAGTCGTAGCTGGACCTCCCCCCAAAATCTCCCTATCTCGGGGCAGGCCCTGAACATATGGATCATCCCCGCATCCACCTCCCCACACTTGGGGCCTTTTTGTACCCCCGGGCCTCCAAATCTGGCTATCCTTTGGGGATTCATGTATGCCCTGTGGGTGACATACATCTGCATCTGCTGCAGCCTTGCATTTCTGGACACCTTTTTGTGATATCTCTGGGCTCTCTCCGACTGCCCGTCTTGCATGGGTTCTCCCGCCTCTTCCTCCCACTCTTTTCTCAACTGGGGCAGCTCCTTACACACTCTGGACATCATTACTTCATATATCTGGGATATCTCATGCCCTTCCTCCGAGATGTCATACATCGTCTCTATGGCAGCATCCGACGGCTCCACTAGTGCTGCCTCAGACCATGTCTCCATTACCCGTTTAATGATTCTGGTGTACGTGATATACTGCCCACTATGAACTCCTGTATCCTCCACTATGGCATGGAAATACAGTGCCTTCTCCTCCTGCCATATATCTCCCATGGCTGCCAGGCCCACCGGTTCCAAGTATTTACGCATCCCCCTCCTTAGTTGCTCGTCCGCTCCGCATAGCGCCACCAATGGCACCTGAGGGGACCTAGGGGCCGGGGTACCCACCATCTGGCACGCCTTGCACTACGTCACCCAGCCCAGTACCAGCAATCCCGGGTGGCCTAGCAGTTCTGATTTACGTAGCCATATGAGTTATTTCAGGAAGTAGGGTTCACATTCGCCTCTGAGTAGTCTAGATTCTGCCGTCTCTTCTTCCGACAGCCATTTAACCATATATTGTAACAGCCCTGCCAGGTGATAAATCTCAAAGTTCGGCAAATTAATGCCCGCCCGATTGTACGTATTCTGCAATTTCCATAGGGCTATTATATTCCGAGCATTATGCCATAGGAAGCCTCGACATAATCTCTGGAGTTTGGTGAAGAATTGTTTGGGCAGCATTCTCGGGATATTTTCGAAGTAGTCCAACAGCCTGGGTAGGACCACCATCTTGAGCAGGGCCGCCCTCCCCACCATTACTAGGAGGAGTTTTGCCGAGAACTGCATGCTGTTCTTAATGCCTTCCACCGCCCTGTCTGTGTTATGTTTGTTCTTATCTGCAATTGTGTGGTAAATATTTATCCCCACGTAGCGGAATGTTCTGGTCTGCCATGGTATCTGCAAAATGGGCAAACTACCCTGTGGGGCCCCTGTGTACGTGCCCAGGCGGAACATGCATGACTTTTCTGGGTTTACTGCTATGCCCGAGAGGGTGGCGTAGTTTTCCATCACCTCTAGGACATATTGCAAGTTCTTCTCGGGGAAGCGCAGATATAGCAGCATATCGTCCACGTACAGCGATATCAGGTCCGTTCCCTCTTTAGTATGTACCCCTATTTCCTCGTATTGCTGTTTTAGGCAGATAGCTAATAGTTCCAGAGCCAGGATGTACAGCATCGGGGACCATGGGCATCCCTGTCTCCTGCCTTGCCGAGCTGCCATTTGTCCGATATTATCGCCCCCGTTTTTACCCTGACTATTGGGGAGATGTAAACCATCTTTACCCAGCACAGGTACCCTCGCCCCATCCCATACTCATTCAGGGCCGCCAGCATCCATGGCCACCTTACCTAGTCAAAGACCTTCACTGCGTCTGGTGAGACTATTGCTATTTCATCAGGGTCATTCTTAGCCTGTTCTATGACATGGTGCAGCCTTCTGTGGTTATTTGTTATGTTCCTGCCTGGGTAGTAACACATTTGGTCAGGGTGTATGAGTTTGGTAATCACCTTTTTCAATCGGCTAGTGAGCACTGTTAGGATTTTGCTGTCCTGATTTAACATGGACAGGGGTCTGCGTGACCCACAATCCGTGCTTGGCTTGTCGGGTTTAATGAGCGGGATGATTATTGCTTCCCTCAGGGATTCCAGCAGGCACCCCCTCTCGAATGCCTTGTTTAACATTGCCAGCAGTGGGGGGAGCTCCTCCAGCCTGTATGTTTTGTAGAATTCGCTCGGGAGGCCATCCATCCCCGGGACCTTGCACGTGGGCAGGTATAACACCACCATCTCTAATTCCTCTAAAGTATGGGGGCATCCAGGTTCTCCCTTTCTTCCACACTCAGTTTTGGTAGATCCATGTCTTCCAGCGTTTCCTTTTATTTCCTGCACTGTGGTCTCTCCTACATCTTCATACACACGTTTATAGAATCTATAGAATCCCTTGTTCACTCCCTCTTGGGTGTTCCCAACCTGATACCTCTTCGCCCGGTGTTTCATTTTTGTATAGCCATGCGAGCAGCCTCCCCGTTTTATCCCCCCCCCTCCGTGCTGCCTCTCAACATATTTTTGTAGTTCAGATTGCAAAGCCTCTCCCAGAGTCCCACACACACCTGTCGTACTGGCCCTCCTGTTCAGCGTCCTCTTGTGAAGGGCTCCTCTTCTGCATAATTTATTCTAGTTTCAGCTCAGTCTCCTGCAGCTCTCGCTCTATCCCCCCTTGGAGCCCTCTAGATTTGGATATGGCCGCCTCTCTAACTACCACCTTGAAGGCCTTCCATAGGGTTCCCTCCGACTCGATACTCCCCATGTTATTGTCAAAATACCCAATTATTTCCTCCCTGAGGTCCTCTCGGAAAGCCGTGTCCTTTAACACTTCGGCCCTAAGCCTCCACGTGGGAGTTCTAGCCCTGGGGGGCTTGTGTCGCCAGGCCAGGAGCAAAGGCGAATGGTCCGATAATATGTGTGCCTTGTATTCTGAGCCACATTTCCCCCACAAGTTCAAGGGTGGTGAACATATAATCCAGTCTCGTGTACAGTTTATGTGGGGCGGCATAGTGCGAATAGTGCCTGTCATTTGGATGTTGCTGCGTCCAAATATCTACTAGCCCGAAATCTCTCAACAAGGCCTGTAATATTCTCGCTGCAGGGGTAGGTTTGTCTAATTTGATATCTGACCTGTCCAGTTTACGGTGCAACGTGCAATTAAAGTCCCCCCATATGACCGTGCTACCCAAATTGGGGCTAATCTTATGATATAGCGTTTTGAAGTAAACCACGGTATCTTGGTTGGGGGCGTATGTTTTTTATAATGCACAGTTCTCTATTCTCTAGCAGACCCCGCATCGCCACCATCCACCCATCGGGGTCTACTGTGGTTTGCACCAGTTGAAAGGGTACATGTGGAGCCACCCAGATGATCACCCCCCTGGCATAAGGCGAATATGTGGCGCCTATGGTGGTCCCTCTCCACTTTATTCCCACCACCTCTTGTCTCTCTCTAGTGAGGTGGGTTTCTTGCAGCAAGGTTATGTCTATCTTTTGCCTTCTCAGGTACATCATCACCTTGGTCCTTTTCAGGTAGCTGCTGAGGCCCCTGACGTTCCAGGTCACTATTCTAAGGTCTCCCATTGTCATCCATATTTATCCTCTTCTCTCCTCCTCCTCCAGTTAACTTAGTCTGAGTGGTAGCTCGTTCCCCCTGTTTCTTCACCATAAACTCCCCACCTAACCCCCTCCCTCCAGTCTTCCCAACTAACAACACTGCACCCCCCCACGCGTTCCCCCACCAACTGTAGCCCAGCTCCATCCCTTGATCTCAGGCTTGCCCGCATTTGGTCCTTTAACCCGGCAGTGCCGGTCTCAAGAACCCAGCAGGGGGTAGCCGTACTAATGGTGGCCCAACTAAACTAATTATGGGGGTGTAAGGGCGAGCTTCTCAGGCCTCCTGCCTTTTGCTCTATTTCACCCAAACTGGGCTCCCCCGCATATGCCTCCCATTACTTAACCATCACAGATGGCGTCATCCTATTTTACATTCCAGTCCCAGAGTCAGGTTGGGCGGCGCCCCATGGCCCGCCGCCTCAGTTCTACTTATCTGCGCTGGCTTCCTTCTGACGTGTCTGATGCTGACGGGCAGTTCCGGGCATCCAGCAACTCTGTTGCGTCCACAGGGGAGTCGAAGAACAGGGCTCTGTTATGGTACACCTTCAGCTTCGCTGGATACATCAACATATATGTATAACCCGCCTCTCGCAATCTTCTCTTCACGGCCCCATAGTTCATGCGTTGTCTCTGCACCAGGAGTGTATAGTCTGGGTATGCTGTGATGTTTGCTGATGCCCTTTGTATCATGCCTCCTTTACGGTAATGTTCCAGGATCTTCTCCCTATCCCGATATTTCAGGATTTTGGCTATTATCCGTCTTCGGGTGTTGGGGAGAATTCTCTTATAGTGCTAATTTCCCAAACCTAGTGAGTCCCCAGCAGCTTTGCTGGATTTTTGGGGTTTGTTTTTTTCTCCTGCTAAGAGTGAGACCCTTTTCCTCCCACTCTTAGGCATGATTTGAGGTATGTCTTTGACTTATTTTGTGCTTATGGGCTGTGGGGTCTTTTACTCCATAGGGTATCATCTGTTTTAGTGTATGTGTTACACAGCACCCTCAGTGCAGTAACACAGGGGTGTCATAGTGACCCCAAACATAGACTCCATACCCTGGGACTGACTACTGTCTCCCAGGGCATGTAAAGTCACCATTGGCTTTACTAGTCCAAAATTGTTAACAGAACCAGTACAAACCATCATATTGTGGAAGTACTGGAAGGGGTTAATTCGATTGCCCCTGGGTCTGTTTCCAAGGGGGCACTGTCCAGTCCCCCCTTGTCGAGTTTCTGGCTGGTGGCAGTGGTTACCACGCGAAATATTCCACCGGAATATTTCCTATGGGATTTTCCCATTGATTTGAAACGCACCACTTTTTGGTGCAATCTTAAAGATACCGCTGGTTTATTTATTTAATATAAAATCACCGGATGGGTCTTTTTGCCAGAACTCTTTTCCAAAATGGCGTTTGTGTCCGTCTCTGTAACTCCAACCAAGGTCGGGCCCTTTGTTCCACTTTTTGGCGGGCTTCTCCACAGAAGCCTTCCAACTGGTGCCACTCTGTGTGGGTTCCACAGGATGTGTGGGTGGGGGAATTGGCACCCTGGACTGCATTGCCTTAGCAACACAAGTTGCACTCTGTTCTGATTGGCCCAGTGGTAAGTGTTCCCCAAGGGAACTGCACAGGATTCTGCCTAACATGGGGGAGCGCCCGGTGGCGGCTTCCTGGTCAAGGCTCTGTGCGCCCTCTCAACTGCGAAGCCTTGTGAGAGCACCCCTCCCTGTATTTCCTGCAGCAGCATTGTTTTGACATATTCCATTGGGTTGGATCCCTCTGTCCTTTCTGGTAGTCCCAAAAGATGTATGTTGTTTCTTCAAGCGCGTCCCTCCGCTTACTCAGCTCTATTATATCAAATTGCTCACCCGTTGTTTCAGAACATGGATTTCCGATGTGTGGGACCCACATGGCGCAGTATTTGGGGCAACCTCTTCTTCGAGCTCGCCTGTGCACTCCCCCAGTGCCCTTACATCTTGCCTGAGGAGGTTCACGTCCTCCTGGACTTCTCTAGTGCTGCTTTTCAGTTCCGTCATGGACTCCAGCTTGGTCTCCCAAGTGTGTTTCAGATCAGCGATAGCTTCCAGGATCTGCTGGTCATTCCGTGTTGTGGCAGAGTCTGTAGAGGGGGTCTTGTCTTGCTCCTGTCCCCTTTCGACACCTGCGGGGACCTGGCGAACTCTTCCAGCGTGGGTTGTTTCGCCCTGATCTTGGTCTGCCATCTCGCTGCTGTCCCGTGGCTTCGGTTTGGCTGTCTTAAGTGTGGCCTCCGGTGTTATCTGACCTTATCAAGGTCTGCCGTGGCACTGGCGGAAGGCTGTGGTCAGCCCCCTCTTACGCTATGTGCTGACTTTCTAGGGGGTTGTGTCCCCCCACGTTACTAGCTGCTGTCATTGCCGCTGTCATTGCCGCTGCCTTGGCGTGCCTGGTGTACTGGCCTGTGTTGGCCCGCTCCTCTTAAGGCCTCTTAAGGCCTTGTGCGTCCTCACTGACCCTCAATGTCGGCCACAGCTACTGGAGAGTGCCTCCCCGTTTTGTTGCCGCACTTTGGTCTGCCCCTGCAGTCATCTTCTGTGGGGCACCCCTGTAGTGCCTCCTCTTCGCAGTGGGACCTAACACTGCCCAGCATCCAACAGTGTTGGCTCTGGTCACACGGGCCCCCTCATATGGATTGCAGACTATTTCGCCCTGCACACGGTGCCCAAGCAGCAAGGCTTCCCCCAGGCACCTCCCAGCCGTCCTGTTGGGCTTATCAGCACGACAGTGCTGGCTCAGCAATGCTTGTTACAGGAGCCCGTGATTACTTCTTTCAGTGCTCTGCGCAGCCCCAGGGCTCTCCCACGTTTGCCACTGTAGCAACTTGTATCCTTATCCTCGTGCTCTGGATGCGCTGAATCTACAGCGAGTGTGTGGGCAGGGCGGATGACAGTACTCGCCCGCTCTGCAGAGCAGCTGCTCATTCCTCTCCCTCGGCAGGTGCTCTGGCTTGTCCTCCGGCTCACTGCGCACCGCTGGGATGCCTCCAAAGGTCTGGTATGGCAGCAGGCATCCACGGGATGTCAGCTGGCCTCCCCCATCGACCCCTGCCTATCCCCGGCAGTGCACAATCCTACAGAGGTGTGAGCTTCAACCCAGGCAGGTTGTGAGGCTCTGCGCTTCACTCAGCCTTGGGTCCATAGGAACGAACTTCAGTTCCTTTGTTCCTGGGGGGTGGCCATTTTGGCAAGGCGTACCCAAGACAGTCGCATCTTTTCGCTGCACATATCTTCTCTTTGGCACTCCGGATCTGGATACAAAGGTGTTGCTTGCCTGCTGCTCACGTTCCCACAGCCATATATCTGACTGGGACACATAGTTCGCCATATCAGCGCAGGATTCCAAGGATCAAGGAAGGATCGGCAGGAGCAACGGAATCTCTTGTCCTATTCCATGGCTAGTTAGCCACGCCCCCGACACCGGGCGATACTTCAGGCAAACATCCGGCCAGCAGGAGAACTAATTTGAGGAACCAATTACAGCATAACATTCTGACCGCAGACAGAGCACTGCAGAGGAAAGCACAACAGGACAGCCCACCTCGAGAGAGGATATATATGTACGTGCTGCAGAAAACTGGCGCTCAAGAACACTAAGTGCCCTGACAAAAACAGAGGCCTGAGAAACAATCTGAAATATTACACTGCATACACGTCAAGGATTGGACGGCATAATTGTGAGGGAGAACATTCTCCATAAAAGTGACCTGATGCAATTTAGAGGCAGACACCCACATTGGCTCAGAAGTAAAAGAGAAGGTAGTGAGGAATATGACCACCCATATTTTCTGTTTAGACTAAAGGAAACTGTCTAATGTCATAGGATTTGTATAACCAATAGTTCATCTGTACACCGCTGATGAATTTCCTGGACAGAATAGTTAGAGGTATCAATGAGGAAGGAAACATGATGGGCTATGCGAGTTATGTAGAAAAACTGGATGGATGAATGAGTAAGTGTCACAATTTGCATTGGTGAATAAGGACTGTTCTGTGCCTTCCTGATTTTGCAGTTGAACAGAGGAGTAGATCTGTGGAATTGAGTCCAAGTATGAAGCAAGACGATATTGTGTACAGACTAGATAGACTGATTGTATTGACTTTTTTAAATTGAATAATTAATTTGTTACAAAATTCCCTGTGAAAATAAAGATTGTTAAACATGCATTTTGTGATAATGAATGTGGATATTTTTTTTTAATAATTGAATAAAGACTTTTTTTGTAAGAATTGACTAGGATCCATGTATATGCACTGTTTGTGAAAGTAATGCACTTTGAAATTATTCTCTATAGAGAGTACTAGAAGACTTCATTAAGATTGAGCGATTGGGGTGTTTGTATGAAAAAGCAAGGGACCCTTCAAACAAGTTCTTGTACGATAATTGTTAAATGAAGATGGCTGTTTGGAATGGTCCAGATAAATATCCCCTCGAGTCTCCAAAGTTTGTGTAAAAGAACTCTAACACCAACTCTCAACACCAACGTCCATGCTGTGACAACCAGTGTGTTGAAAATCTTAGACATGTCATGATTGCATATGTGGGAACAAAGGAACTGAGACTCAAAAGGTTCATGAAATTTGTAGATAGGGACTGGTGGTTGGACTCACAGTCATTTTGAGAATGCATGAATGTGGGCCACGAGATGCTTCTAACGTGGGAAGTAATCACAGTATTGATAGAGCTTAATTTGCTCTGTAAATTGGTTTGAGTTGTGAGAATTGGTCTGTTGGTCTTTTTCCAGAAAGACTGTTCCACGTCTTGTGTATGTAATTTGAAATTCTTCTGTTTCATGTTTACTTTTAAATTGTCTCTTTTGTAAATACGTGAAAATTCAAGTTTTATTGGCTGTAACACATTAAATAAAAAAAACATAATAAGATTATGTCATGGTGTTTTTTAATAAGATTGGCTTCAGGTTTGAGAAGTAAATCCCGACCTTGGTGACAGAAAAGAAAATACAAAAATGTGGCTATGGTTTGGGACCATGACACTAATATCACAAAACTGAGTAAACTAAAAAAATATGACGTATACGTTAGACAGAGTTTCCCGGTAGAGACTACATGTAATTACCTCACAAATCACTAGGACCTAACTGTTTGAAGATTCTTGATGATGCTTAGATTGGCGCTGCTCCCGACGTATGCAAGAATGGGTGTTTGGAGTGGAATCCCATATGCACAAAGGCTATGTAGATTCTGTCATATTGAAACTGATACATCTTTTAACAGATTGTGTGAAGTTAGGTGATAGACATAAAAAGGGCTACCTATATCTGAGATATGCACTGATCAATCTTGGGGTCTAATAATATAAGTGGAAGAAAATACAAACGTTTTTAGAGACTGTAAAGTGTGTTATAATGTTTTATAATATTATAATGCTAAATTGTATGATAGATAAGGTTTAATTATGCTACTGTCTGGTTTTCATATGATCTTAATAGGGAATATAGAGGATACAGAATGAATTATATTTATAAAGAAAATATGAAATATTATTTTAAAATTGAAGTAGTGTTTTCTTTAAATTGTAATGAATGTAATATTTCTTATGTAATGTGTTAAAAGGTTTATTTAACCAAAATAGCAATATACACAATTTAAAAAAAAAACTGCCTCCAGAAATCCTTAAGAACCGAATTGTGTATATTGTAATAGTACTACTCAGTGTGAAGCACCTACTCCCTTAGTTTAATGTTACCATTGTTGCTCACCTTTTTTCTACTAATATATTCTGTTTGTTATCTTGTGTTCCTGGTATATGTCACACTTTTTTGTAACACCCTCAAAAACTAGCTCAGCACTTGTTCTCATCTTTGTGCAATTGTACAGGCAGCCTTCATGGGAATAACTCCACGATCTGTAAATGTGTTATTTTAAGCCATTTCTGATAGAAATTGACATCCATGTTTTGTTACAAATAAGTAGGTATCTTCTGTGTTCTCCTTTTCCCATTGGTCTTCTGAGATATGGGGCTCAAATATTTTCTGAGAGGGTTGGATAGTAGGGTATGCCATTATTTTGTCACTCCAAATCAGTGTTTCACCATCTGCTTAGGGACTCTGGGGCATTTCCATAATCATTAATTTACACAGGGGCCCATTAAACTGCCATTGTAGGTTGCATTTCCTGTTCAATGTAAGTCAAATACCCTAATTGATCTCTCTGTTGTAACATACACTGTAATTCTTGTTCCATTAACTCATTTTGAAATCTTGATTCAGTAATGATCTGTTTGGGATTGCTCTCATATCCTCTCCTGTCAACTCCTGACATACTAGTTGTGCCACTCCCGTCTCCTCTCACCAGAATCTCTGTATCCTCCTCTGTATTTGAGAAGGAATTCATGTCTTCCTGTGTTGGGGTTGTGTTTGGAAAGAGGTTATTGTGTGTCTGGTACTGTTTTTACCCTGTCAATGGCAATTATCCGTGGCAAAGTAGGAAATTACCTGGACTGTGTATCAAGTTGGCATAATGTGAATAGTGGGCGAACAATTTTCTGGAGGTTGCATAGAAACTGGCATAGGTAAGACAAACTGAAAATCATATGGCATCTTTCTGGGGAAATGTCATAACTTGCTTTATTGTGTCTAAACTGGCAATGGTTAGTAGACTGGCACAAAAGTCTGCCATATTCAGCTTCATATGTGTTTCATCAACCAGAAACAACATCTTGTTACTCCTGGAAGCACCCTGGAATATCTGAGCAACAGTTTGATATGCACGACAGTACCTTGGAAAATGCTGGCAACAATTTGCAGTAATTCATATAGTATTTTGTTTTGTGATGCATAAATGCTGAAGGGCAATTAACTAGAACCAGAACAAGCATGTGCATTTGACCCCGTAACACCATATTTGAAGCAGATGTAACATGGCATGCATCAGATCTATAACTGGCATGTCTTATCCTTGTTGTGCAAGCATACTGAATCTGACTCAGTAATCTGGAACAAGTCATCGTCTGCTCTGCCTCAGTGTGTCTACTGGGAGAAAATGTGTGGATTAGCAAAAGCAAGCTATTGTGCCTCATCACCTGCCGCCGGACCAGTGATTTTACTGGCAACTACGAATGGGCAATTACTGGGTCATGCTGAGGTCGTCGGACCCGGTAACTGCCCATTCGCGGGTGCCGGCAATATGGGGCTCACCATAGAGCTGAATGGGATGGGGAGTTTGGATGCACTGGCAACTACCTTAATCTTTCAGATAACCACATGAAATATACATTTTTGAGTTATGTAATTTTCTTTTGGCATGCCCTTTGTGGGCGGAGCTACCATTTTTCATGGTTTGCTGCTACACCAAGATAGTTTAAACTCTGACACTACATACTCCCATCATTAATTTCACCATCTATTAGGCTATCAATATTTCCAATTCCTCAGATTTATGAAAATGCCAGAATCATTATTTTGATCAAAACTTAAGTTATGTACATCACAACAATTTTATTTTTAGCTGGTCCCAACTGGCTTAGAATAGATGTAAATTAATTATTACTCTTGTGCACACAGATAGGCCACAGTTACAGAAGATGGGAAGAGGGACCTAGGCTAATTAGCAATTGTTGTGGGCCACAAAACCTTGTACCCACTTGAGGTTTTTCAATCTTTTGCAGTACTTATCTTGTATAAATAATAGTAATCACTCTCTTCTCATTCTGCTATTGAGAAAATGTGTTTTAATTCCTTCAACAAGTATTTCATCAATAATTTCTGTCAGGCCAATGCATGTCGGACATGTGTCCTTCATCAGGGCCTTGTCTACTCTATCAAATCAATAATCAATAACAAGTGGTCATGCATTGATCAAAAGCAAAATAAGTAGAATAAATAAAGTGGTATGTCAAACAGCCACATGTGAATATGTAAACAAAGCATTTTGGACATGAGCAGGGTACCCAATGGACACACACAATACATTAAGGGGCTGATTCATGGAACAAACGTGCGCCGAAAATCCATGCGCAAGCAGGAGCAAGGGAGCGCAAGCGTGAGAACCGCAGCGCACGCGCACACGTGCGGTTCAAGGAAGACGCTGCGCGTGTTTCCCGCTGTCCGTGCGCCCAATCCAGCCATGGCGCACGCAGGCATACGCGGCGTGCACTACGCGCGCAGCAAAAGCGCACATAGCGCGGCGCACACAACCAAAGTGGGCGGAACAGTGGGCGTAACACGCGGAATGGGGAACAACGCGTGAAAAAGAAGGCGTAACTGGGGAAGTACTGCAGGGAACTACATGGAACTCCCACACGCACGCGAACAACCCGTATTCATGGATCCGAATACGGGAAACCCGCGCACGGCAAAAGACGCACACAGGCGTCAACGCGTCCACCACACGAAGGCAGGCGGAAGCGTCCCCGCGCACAGTACAAAAGTGCGCGCAAACAACAAACACGTATATACAGCTACGATGAATGCTCCATTTGTCGCAGCACTGATCGTGGGACACCGCAGGAAGAGGAGAATAGCCAGGGCACGCATTTTCTCACCACGGACAAGCCTTTTTGGGATGCCTGACGACCAGGTCTATGGCAGGTATAGGTTTCCACCCCACATCATCCTAGACCTGGTCAGGGAGTGGGAAGATGACCTTACATCCCCCACCCTTTGCTCCCAAGCATTGAGCCCCTTGGAGAAGGTGCTCAATGTCCTGCATTTTTTGGCCACTTGGTCATTTCAGCGGACTACTGCCATAGTGGGGGGGGGTCTCACAGGCCACGCAGTCACGCTGCCTACACCAGGTACTGGCAATCATGACAGCGCGCCCCTCAGTCCGCAGGCACATATACATGCCCAGAACACCCGCAGAAAGGCAGGCCGTTGTCCTGGATTTTTTCAGGGCGGCACACTTCCCCAAAGTGCTTGGTGCCATAGATTGCACCCATGTGGCCCTACGTCCACCTAGGGCCACTGAGCACATCTACCGAAACCGCAAGCACTGGCATTCCATCAATGTACAGGTGGTATGAGATGCAAAGGGAATCATCACCTCTGTCTATGCAGACTACCCTGGGTTCACCCATGACAGTTTCATATACAGAATGTATTCCCTGAGCCGGGCCCTGGAAGCTGGGCAGCATGGCGACACATGGCTCCTAGGTGAGTACAAATGCCCTTGCACATGCATGCAAGTCACACACAGACAAATACCCAAACCCTAATAATCTCAACTATTATCACCTCCCCAGGGGACAGTGCCTACCCTCTGAGCAACCACATGATGACGCCAATCTAGAACCCCGCCACACCGCCCCAGGTAAGATACAACGCCGCCCATATTGCAACCAGGGCCATAGTGGAGCGCACATTCGGAGTGCTCAAGTCACGTTTCTGCTCCCTTGACCGCTCTGGCGGGCAACTACTCTATGCACCACCAGTAGTGTGCAGGATCATTGTGGCTGCATGTGTCCTGCACAATGTTGCAACACGGCAGGGCGTCCCGGTGGACATGGTGGTGCCCCTACATCCCCAACCACAGGCACAGGCGCTGCCCATGGGAGGGGACAGGGCACGTGGCGAGGAAGCCCGCACCCAGCTTGTGGCCACATTTTTCACCTAAACTCCCACCCCTGCGGAGTGCACACAGGACTGGCACATACCAGGTGACAATCGATGATGACAAAGAGACAGTCAACTGTCACAACCCTACCACCCTGAGATAGTTGCCATGGAAGTGCCACATCGTCTGCATCCCTAGCTACTTAAACACAAGCTATCCTTGCTGACCAAAAGGCACACATATGACATATGACATGATATGGCCTATACACAAGTATTTCAAGGTGCGATGAGGCAGGGAGGGGGGAACAAGGGAAGACAGACAACGGTACTACTAGGCCAGGTGTCATTAAGATTGTGCAAGTGCAGGGGTAGGGGGAAGGGAAAAGTGCAAGGGGAAGGGGATGGGGGAGTGCAGTACAGGGGAAGTAGACCAAAAAACAAATACATAGGTCAGCTGGTGGCAACTGCAAAGGTAAGTGCAGACAAGTGCTGGGAAGGGGGGGCTGTAGGGATAGAGCGACAGTACCGCAGTGCAGGGGTTGCCAGGGAGGCAGTGCAAGTGGAGAGTGGGTGGGCCAGGGACCGAGGTCGACGAGAGTGGCCCAGTTGCAGATCCAGTGCAGTTCCAGTGAAGAATTCCGCAAGGGAGAGGCAGAGAGAAAGCAGAAGCAAAGAGGAAGGTCTTGATGTGCTTCCCGAACCGGAGATGGTTCCCCTCAAGTTCAAGTGAGGCAGGAAGGCTGTTCCAGAGGGAGGGCCCTGCCGCAGAGAGAGATCTACCCCCAGCTAGTTGCTCTGAGAACTGGATGACCCTGACATGCAAGGTGTGCATCACACACACCTGCAAAACAGGCCTCAAACCCTCCCAAACCACAACATGACATGGCAAGCAATGCCCATACACCAACACAGTAACAATAAGGTACACATTGCCATGTCCAAATGTCCAAAATGTACAGTGGCATCAGACAATGATGCCTGACCTGGAATCAGATGAAATGACAGACCAACAACCTCCCACCCAAAATAAGTCATTTCCAAATGCATTACAAGAGTTGTAGACGTAACATAACAATGTATGCCTGCCTACATGCACATTATGCATTGCAAAATCAACACTGCAGCTCATGTGTGCTGTGTCCTACTCCTGCAACACACTGCTCAGCGCACAGCACAGTGAACAGCCATTGTGAGTGATGCACACCCTGAGCATCACATCTAAGCGACAGACCAAATCAAAAAGCAAATTAGGCATGTACAGGATCCATAATTGGTCTTGGTCACAGAACATGTGCTGCAGGGACACAGTGGCCACCAGAAGGCAAACAGTGTACACGTGGATATGCAAAGGGTGGGAGTACATGTAGTGCATCAGAGTGCAAGTGTGTGGGTCTGCAAGGACATGCACTCCACATATGCATGTGCACTCAAGTGACCACCAGTGTTCTCTACACATCACATGTGAACATTCACCATGTGTACACCCCAGCATGTCAAACCACAACTATCCCCTTGCACCTGAAAGGTAAACACAACACATGAACAGGCATTGATCAGCACAACACAACATGTACATAGGATACCACCATTACAATGTCCGAGTTCCCATCACACTGCAGGGCAAGGCAACTATCAACAACTACCCCCCCTCCCTCACAAATGACCATGACCCACTGAACAACTGCACCTGGGTCATGGAGCATTCAACCCTCAATTCCACCTGGCCACAGGATCACCTTTACCCTTCGTCACCATCTCCCACCTTGTGTGTAAAAAGGTGCCTGCACCCTCAGAATCCACACTCATTTCCAAAATCACAAAATCCAAGGCATAAAAACGAACCCGAACATCTTCCTTTAGGTGACTAGACGTAGCAGTACCTCACAAAGGCCAAGTACTACCACAGTGGTGCAACAACCAAGGTAGCACAGTAAAACAATGTCACAACAGGATGTGAACCATGTGCGGTACATAACATAGGATGATGCACCATGAACGGATGTGTACTGTCACAGGTCCCGTGTGCAGGCGCGGGAGTGTCACGAAACAACCACCCCCACCGTGTCCCGGGTGCCTGCAAGGTCAAACTCACACAGGCTCCTGAGACCCTGGTGGGGAAGGAGGTTCAGGGATATGCAGTCGGGACAGGTGTTGGCACACTGGATAACTGGAATGAGTGGCAGGAGAGGGGAGGAGCAATGACACATGAAAGTAGGGAATGCACGAAAATGTACTGCCTGCATGAACACATACACAATCCAAACAAACTTGGACATCATTGTCATGGCCTTCTGTAGTCCAGGCTTAGGAGTGGTACGAACCAACCACCCCCTCTAGGGTTTTGGTGCCTGCAAATTCGGGGCTTACACAGGCATCCGCAGCCCCAGCGGGAAAGAGGGTTAGGGAACGTTGCTTGGATAGGTACGGGAAGCAGGAACACCGGGTAGAGGGTACAGGGTTCAGAATTGCATAGGATTCCGGGTGATTAGGGGGAAAAAAACATACCAAATTGAATCACACATACATCCATGCATTAGTGTACCCCCCAGCAAGCCTATGCAGAGCAGTTTGAAAGAAAAACAACAAGACACTTAGCTCTGGTTTTGAGTACTGGCCTCCTGCCTGCGCACTCTCAGGTCCGGTTACAGGAGCACTGCAATGCTGCAAAGAGAGCCACAGTCAACAACCTGTATGTGCCAATTACACAAAAACACACCACCAAACATGCCCCATAGCAACAAACTACTCTACAAACAGACAATCTGGTGTAGATGCTTCGTACCCATATATAACATTACCCCTGTGACGGGTCATACACAATCAATGCAGTAAGTCAGCCGCCGGTGGGTGCGTGGCAAATGGAACACCAATGTGTCACAATTCACACAACATGCAATGTTCCCTGGGTAAGCAGACAGACCCATATAGCAAGCCATGACTTCAGAGCAAGTTGCATACCACCGTGACCGAAACAAAGTTGGCAGTGCATTTATCATAAAGTACATGGAAATGAAATGCACTGCACCCGAGTATGTCCCTTGCTGTATGTCCCTGTGAGCTGCCCCTTTCCATGTCTCGGAAGGCTACATGGTTGATACAAGTGCCTCAATGGACCTTGGTGTACCGGAGGGCATGTGCCACTGCCCCTGCAGGTGTCCCAGACAACCTTACAATCAACAGCCATCAGTCCACCAACACATCTGAGCTGCATTGTGTGCTTCAACACCAATATTCGTCCAAGCTCACCCTCAGTGGTGTGACTAAGCCTGCATGTGCAACTCGCCTGGTGCAAGCTTTGCTGTGTTGTGGTCCCCCTGTGCTGCTCACCTTGCCTGGAGTTCCTTGGAACACGTCAGCAGTTCTAGGATGTAGGTCTGCAATCCCTGTGCCTCTGCTTGTGCACACATGTGCATGTGGGCACCAACAAACGCGTCCAGAATTCCGTCGTCCAATGGGCCATGTCTGCTGGCAAAGGTGCTCTGGAGGCTCATCCCCCTGCAGAAAGGGCCTGGCTGGACAACCGCTGCACCTCCCGGCAAGCCTGTAGCTCAGCCGAGATGGTACGCTCAAGCTGTGCAAACCTCTCCTCTGCCTGCTGCCTCTGGGACATCATAAGGTCACCCAGAGTGGATCTGAGTGAAGCATTCTCCTCCCTCAGGGCATCCATGTGCGCCTCTGCGTGAGCAGCAATTGCTTGACGCAGAGACGACATTTCAGCCTGGCGTGCCCTGTCTGAGGCCGCCATGCCCAGCCTGAGCAAGCGGGCCGTGGACGGTGCCGCCTGCTGCTGGAGAAGCACCTGCCTAGCAGGGGGGAGCACAGATCGGTCCACACGCTCCATGCTCTCAGCGATGTTCTCCATTGCTGCCCCCTGCCGTTCTGAATTGGCAGTCATGTCTTGCTCCCACTCAGTATACTGCGGTTGCGCGCTGCGACCGCGTTGCCGGGCTTGACCCCTGCGGGACCCAAGGACCCGGGGTCCTCGCTGTGTTGGCACCGCCCGTGGCTGCACGACTACATGCCCTCGTCAACGTGATGTCCCAGGCACATCAGTGACTGATGTGGAGGGTGACCCTGCGTCCCGATCCACCACGGGCAGAGGAACCAAGACTGTCTGATCCCTCAGTGCAGGTGTCACAGACAGAGGAGTGTCCATATCAGAATCACTCACCCCTGACACATGGACTTGATGCTCATCAAACTCAAAATGGATGTCAGAGTCGTCATCAAGGCTGGACTCATAGGCAGCCAGAGACAAGATGGACTGTAGCACTTGGGGGTTTTCGTGGCCTACCACCCCACGACCACCACTAGTGCCGGGTTGATGTAGTGGTAACAACCCTGTGTCTGGCATGACAACACCATCCTCCGCCTCCATTGCGTCATCACCTGAAAAATAGCAAGAAAAAAGGTCACTACACATATCAGAAGCACACAACACACACACACACCGACAGCAAACGCATCAGGCAGACATGTGACACACAACATATAACCTGCCATGCATGCTGGGTCAACTTTGAATTGCTTCTGTGATCAGACCTGTTGAAAGGTGGCAGTTTCCATGGAAGTGGGTCTATGCAGTGCAGAAAATGTGTACGCCACTCACTACCTACATGTACAAGGACTCCATGGTGTGTGCCAGGAAATGTGAAGGCAGTGCAATGTCAAATTCAGACATCACGTGCATTGTGCATTCAATGTCTACCATATCTAGAAGCCAAGCACCCCTCCACCCCAGTACCAAAGCAGGGATGCCTAGCATGGTATCAAAAGGCTGACCATACACCTGTGTATTGACAGGCAGTGTTGACTGGCATCAACAGCTGAATGTGATTCAAGTGACAACACTGCAAATGATGCTGGGACACTAAGCACGACACATGATGAAAACTCTGGATTCCGCCCATGTGTGAAGAAGACACAGCAACAGTTGGACAGAGTCATTGGCCATTGAACAGGCTGAGGCCTGTGAACCACACAGATTGTCAGACCCTAAACATGTGTGCAACGCAGGACTGAGCCACAGTTGACATGGGAAGGAGATGAGATGGCAGGCAATGTATGTAACCAAGGACTTGTATTACAGTGATCATCCAGTCAAGGACACATAGGTGCATGCGTGCAATGCACATGGAGCATGAATGGGCGCTCATGTCCCTGTGGGACATCTGACCTATGCACAGTACAAGGGAGATACCCTGCATCAAGTACTAAGGCTGTACCACACGGCATATGTTTGTCAGATTCTACGCTGGAAGTTAGCATCTACACAGGACGCATGAACAAGAAAGTACACATTGGCAAGATTGAAGAATACCAGTGCAAAGGTGGAACTGGGGTGCAGAGTGGCGGAGGAGGGGCAAGGGAGCATGCCTACATGGAGACCCCGCATCCAGGCAAAGGAGACATGCATGACGGAAGCATTGCATTACTTACACTTCAGAACCATGTACACGTCACATGTAGCGGCAATCATGCACAACACATCCCACAAGTGAAACACACACGTCCTCAACTAACACGCATCAACACTCACTGGACTGGGCATTAAAGTCCAGCATGTCTCCCACTCCTTCGACCAATTCAGGTGGTATGAACTCCACAACGAGTGCCTCATGCGGAGTGAGCTCTTCCTCTGGTGCAGGCCCACCGCCAGTCACCAGAGTCAAGTTGTAATTAGAGGCACGCTTAGCCTTAGTGCTGCGTTTGATGTCATTCCAACGCTTTTTGCACTCTTGCGCCGTGCGCACCTCAAGGCCGAATGAACTGACATGTTCCACAACATGCTTCCAGTGGGTGTCACATTGGGCAGCCGTAGTCTGACTATTGGCACCCACTAGCATGTCACGGCTGTGGCCCCGCACGTAGTCCACGAGGAAGTCCAGTTCCTGCTTACAGAAAGGCTTCTTCCTCGATGTGCAGGAGGTCGTGGCTGTGTGTGGGGTCCCAGCCTGTGCTGAAGGTGCAACCTTACTCCTCTTGGACTGTGGCGCAGACCCTGGCTGGCTAATGCCGCCCTGACCAGTATGGCCAGTGGGTTCGGTGGATTGAGCCAAGGGAGTGGCAGGTGGAGGGATGACCAAAGGCCTGACTTGTGTCAGTGGCAGCTGGGTGCCCACTAATGGACCCTGCGCAGCAACATCAGCTGTGGCAGGGTCATTGACCGCAATGGTCCTGGTTGGCAGACTCACAACCGGGGTGCTGTTGGGTGCATCTGCCCCTGCACTTGCCAACACCCGGCTGTTCGGGTCAGCAGATGACATGACTGCCCCAGGGAAACGTGTCTTGGTCTGAGCAGCCCGGCCTGGCCCTATGGTTTCCCCCCTGGCCTGTTGGAGATCTATCAAGGGCTCTTCAAGTGCCAACGCAGCCTGCGCTGGCAGACCCCGAGCCTGGGGGCGGTGTCCACAGCTGCACCTGCAGCTACCACTACCCTTCGGCCCGTGGCAGTCGATGGAAAGGACTGCCGGGTCACACGGGCGCCAGTGCCAGATGCAGGAGCTGCATCCCCCGGAACCACCAGGGGTGGTGGCATGACTGCACCGACACATGGCACAACATTGTGCTCAAGTGGCGCACCCCTGCCTCTTCCCCCTCTGTGGCCGCCCTGGACTCCCTGGAGTCCCGCTACTCCCTGGTCACCATGGCCACGTCCCCGACCACGCCCGCCACGAGGAGGATGCCCAGCTGAGGCGCCCCTCACCTTTGGTGGCCTCCCAACCATGGCACAGATGTAGTAGTGCCGGCACAGATGGAGTGGTGCCAATGGGAGGTGTACACCACAATTGACCTGGGCAATTGGGGTGAAGGGGGTGGGAAGCAAGATGTTAACAGCCCCCCTGCACCTGCAAGGCTGTATGTGACCCCGGTGATGTAGTGACGGGTCACGCAACGCTCAGGCACCCCAAAACTGCAGTAAAACCATGCACGCAACCCTGCAGCCTACGTTCGTGGATTCAACCTCCCGCAGTACGTGGTGGCACCCAGTAACACGAATAACGCATACGCGTGGGACACGCGGCTACTATGACATCGAAAATGGGTGCGATACACAGGGGCACCCGCAGTGGGAAAAAGAGCGTGTGTGACTCACCGTCTGACTAGCGCGATGCAGAAAAACACACATAGCCAATACCCCCGCCAAAAGAAGAGATACGTCCTTGATAGCTGTGAAATTGTGATGGCGCGCGAAACAACAGGAAGCAGCAACACACGTCGGTCTCCACGAAAGGCACGTACAGCCAACTGCTGGGCCCGCTCACCTTTAACCCGTGCTGAGGGAAACGCACGCGCGCATCACGTCACTTACGCGCATGGGCCCTTTCCTCGTATTACACACGGACGTGCAGTTTTTCACGCGCACTGAAATGCCCATGCACGCCTGTGCGCGTCACGTCACAGGGGCGCTTGCGCTTGAGGGGCCTTCTGTCCAATGAAATTGCGTATGCGTGCAGACACGCTTACGCGCTAAGGGCCTTTCCTCGAATTACACGCCGACGTGCCGAATTTTCACGTGCCTAATCACTCCGTATCAAGCTGGCCACGCGTAAGTACACGGAAGACCACGCTCCTGCCCAGAAGGCCGAACTACTGCCCCCCAGAGCCCCGAGCACGCTCCCACCTGCCATCTGCTGCTGCCTGACTGCCTGCTGCCCACGTGCCCTGCCATTTGCTGCCTGCACATCAGCCAGGGGTGCTGTTGCTGTGACCACCCCTGCTGGAACCGAAGACTCCCGACTGGGATTCCATCGCTCCACAGCCCAGCCCCAGGACCCAGTTGCCCACCCACTCCTGCCTCTGGGGTTGTCATGTCAGGCAATGCAACATCTGGCACCACTGACAACCCCAGGCCGGAGAGGCAGAGGGGCACCAGCTTCAGTGCCAGCTAAGATGGTGTCCTGGTGGAGCAAGTCCTGGGGCAATATGATGCCCTCTTCGGAAGTTCCCGCACCGACAAGGAAGGACGGACTCGGATCTGGACTGACATCGTGACAGCCATCAACGCGGAGGGGGTGGCAGTCTGCGACTTCCAACATGTCAAGAAGCGCTGGGAGGACTTCAGGTCCAGAACCCTGAACAAGGCCCGGCGCCTCTCGAAGGCAGCGGATGCCAAGGGGCACCGGGGCCACTTGTCGGAAGATCAGATGAGGGTCCTGGAACGCATATCCCCAGCACTCCATGTCCAGGTCCTTGAGAGGCAGACCCGTCTGGAGTCGAGCGGTATGTGTACATGCATCCTGATTGTGAGCTGTGCGTGTGGTGATGTTTCAGTAGTGTGCAGGTTGCACATATGTTTGTATGGGGTCGAGTATGGGTTGGGGTGTACAGGGCCGTGGGGCTAACACATGTGCAGGCTGTAATGTGTGAGACATGGATGGTGCTTGTGTGTGTAGGCTTGCATGCCAAATGCAGTTGTGTGGGCACACATGTTTGGATGAATGTGTATGTAAGTAGACATGTCCGTGATGTCATGCATGTATGTTGTTTTCAGCTGCATGTATCAGCACTGTGTACATGTGCATTTGTGTGTATTTGACAAGGGTGAAACAGTGATGCAACATGGATGCATGTGACAGCGGGATGTGGAAGCCTGATTGGCAGATGTGACATGGATGCCCATCTGAACACTGCGACACTTGGCAGAGGTGTACACATGCATGCAAGTGTGGTGGTGTGTGTACATGTGTGGTGCACTTCCTGTGTTGCATGTGATGTCTGGCTCAGCTTTGCCTGCTCATGCTGTTGTATGTGTATGGATGGTGCTGGCAGTTGCGATATGGCTGTGGTATGGCTCATGTGTGCGAGTTGAAATGACATGTGTGTTGGGGATTGTGATGGCATGTCTGAGGTTTGCCAATGCCACTCATGTACAACTCTCATGTGTGTATGTGTCCATTGTACAGTGCCCTGATGCCTGTGTTTTATTTCTCCCTGTCTGCAGCGTCAACTGATGAAGAGGGCGGAGAAGGTGCTGTGGAGCACAGCGGCGGGGATCCCACCGCCAGCTGGAGATGCAAGGCCAGGCTCCCCTCCCATGTTGTCATCTCGTCGGGGAGTGAGGAGTCCGGTGCCACATCCCAGGCCGCAGCTGCCGGGGGGAGGTCCAAGAGGCGGAGGTTGGAGTTGGACTCCTCGGCAGCAGAAGGGGCAGCTGGGACCCCAAAGGGCCCAACGGGGGAAGATGGCACGGAGTCATCCAGGTTGGTGGGGGGTTTGGTGGAGGAGGAGGCCGTGCAAGGTACAGAGACGGGGTCTGGAGGTGGGGATCCCACTGGTGCTAATGGTGCAGTGCAGGACCAGGGACAGGAGGCAGCACCACAGGCCGCCGCGGAGGTGCCTGTGTGCAATCCTGTCACTGATCCTGTCCCTGCATCATCTTGCACCAGCAGGGATGCCTACGTCCAGACCTGTTTTCAGTCAGGGGATGAGCAAACGACAACTGGCCTTCCTCTGCCTGCGGACGTGGCTATCCGGGTCTGGGTTGAGCCTGTCCTGACTGGTGTGGTGTTGCGTCAACGGGCCATGCAAGGTGACCTGCAGTCTTTTCATGAGGAGACTGCACGTCATCTCAAATGGCTCGTTGACCACGTCAGCCTACTGGGACAGGTCACCCAGGCCGGATTCCTCCGTTTGATGGGGCTTGCTACGACCCCCTCCTCAACTGAACCCCCTACACGCCAGTCGTCCTCCGTGCCATCTTCCCACCCATCAGTCACCTGGGTGCCCTGTGGAGCTGCCTCTGACGGTGCGGCCAGGCTGGTGGAAGAGGCATCCCTGCCACAGTCGGGAGTCGGACGTCCAGCAGGGGTGGCCACATCAACGACTGCACCCCAGCCGGCGGAGGATGTGCAGGCAGCAGGAGGCAGTGCATGGGCAGAGGCACAGCAGCAGCAGCAACGTGGTGGGAGTCATGAAGGCTCTGGCCTTCAATATCAGAGGGGCAGGCATCGGCCGTAGGGCAGGAGGACCCAGGACAGAGAGTGTCTTCCGTGTGGCAGCGGTTGGGCCACGTCATAGATGCGGAGCGTCAGCGGGCGGAAGAGGCACGGCTCACAATGGTCAGGGTGGAGAACTCCATGCGGAGGGCCCTGAGGTGGGCCGAGTGCCTCGAGGCAATCCGCAGGGGGTTGGAGGTGGACACGTCGACGGCCCTGCGGACCCTCGGGGAGGAGGACTGCCTCCGGGACATTGAGCAGGAGTTCGATGATGCCCTGGCCCGGGACATCCAAAAGTGAGCCGTCAGACTAGCCCGCTGCCCTTGTACATAGTTATGTAGTTAGTGTTACGTTTCCTTTGTTTTTTGATTTATTTTGGACCTTTTGGACATTGGCCACATTTTTGTGTATAGTTTATTTTATTAGTTATTGTTGTTAGATAGGTTTCATTTCTTTTGTTGGGATAATGGACCCTGGCTTGTTCGTCTGTACATAGTTCACTGTTGGATTTTATTTTTCTTTCACAATTTACCCATGGAGCAATGGCTTTCAATTATTATTTCCCATTGGATTTTCTTTTGTGGACAGTGACTTTGGACACCATTACTTTGGATTATGATTTTTGGTTTTGCTTTTTTTCACGGACATGCCTCTTTTCATTTTTTTACATTCCCATTTTTGTTTCTTTATTTTTGAAACTATTTATGTTTCTTTTAATACATATTTTTTTATCGAACTTCAATGTGTAGTATCATCTCATTGGTTTCATGCATATCATGATATGGGTTTTGAGATTCACTGACACCCATTGGGTGTATGTGAGGGACATGTGTTTGTTTCAAAACTTGCAATTGGTGTTCTGTCATGTAATTGCCATTTCTGAGTGGGTGGATGCAATACTCGGGTGGGTGTTTTGCACTTGGAGGCTGACCATAGGGACCAGGGATCTAGATTGTGATGACATGTTGGCTGGGGAACATGAGTTGGGGCCTGCTGGCAGGTGCCCCACAGTGCTGGGGGGGCGGGTGGTGGGGAACATGAGTTGGACATGGGTGGGGGCCTGGTTGAGGGTTCCCCTGTACTGCTTGGGGGACGGGGTGGTGGGAGACATGGGTGGGGGCCTGGTGGAGGCTGCCCCTGCACTGCTGGGGGGTGGGGGTGGTGGGAGACATGGGTGGGGGCCTGTTGGAGGCTGCCCCTGCACTGCTGGGGGGTGGGGTGGTGGGGAACATGAGTTGGACATGGGTGGGGGCCTGCTGGCAGGTGCCCCACAGTGCTGGGGGGTGGGGTGGTGGGGACATGAGTTGGATATGGGTGGGGGCCTGGTGGAGGGTGCCCCTGCACTGCTGGGGGGTGGGGGTGGTGGGAGACATGGGTGGGGGCCTGGTGGAGGGTGCCCCTGGTGGCTGGGGGTGCAGGGGGACATGTGTTGGTGGGCAGTAGTGCAAGATGATATGTGGGTTGGCTGGGGGGCATGGCCATGGTGGATGGGGTGCCTGCAGGACATGTTCAGGGTAGGCCCCTGTGGTGTGAGCCACCTGCCGGGGTCGTGGAGGGTGCAGAGGGAACACCTGGGAGGACCCACACGTGCAATTCACGTGTGGTGCTCCCCGCGCACCCCTGTAATACACGTACCTGATGGAATTGTGTGTGATACTTTCCACGCACCCCTGATATGCACGTACCCTGCTGATATCGCGTGTGAAACTTCCCGCGCACCCCAAAATACACATAGCCAGGACATTTGCGTGTGGAACTTCCCGCGCACCCCTGATATACATGTACCCTGCTGTCTTCGCGTGTGAAACTTCCCACGCACCCCAAGATACACATAGCCAGGAGATTTGCGTGTGTAACTTCCCGCGCACCCCTGATATACATGTACCCTGCTGACTTCGCGTGTGAAACTTCCCACGCACCCCAAGATACAGGTAGCCAGGAGATTTGCGTGTGTAACTTCCCGCGCACCCTGAAATACACGTAGCCAGGAGATTTGCGAGTGGAACTTCCCGCGCACCCCGAAATACACGTAGCCAGGACATTCGCGTGTGGAACTCCCCGCGCACCCCTGGAATACACGTACCCTGCTGATATCGCGTGTGAAACTTCCCACGCACCCCGAAATACACATAGCCTGGACATTCGCGTGTGGAACTTCCCGCGCACCGCTGGAATACACGTACCCTGCTGATATCGCGTGTGGAACTTCCCGCGCACCCCTGATATACACGTACCCTGCTGAATTCACGTGTGAAAATTCCCACGCCCCCCTGATGTACACGTACCCTGATGGAATCGCGTGTGGAACTTCAAGCGCACCCCTGTAATACACGCACCCTGCTGAAATTGCGTGTGGAACTTCCCACGCACCCCTGAAATACACGTACCCTGCTGAAATCGCGTGTGGAACTTCCCGCGTACCCCTGAAATACACGTACCCTGATGGAATCGCGTGTGAAACTTCCCACGGACCCCTGAAATGCATGTACCCAGCTGAAATGATGTGAGGTACTTACCGCGCACCCCAGTGATACACGTAGCCCGCTTGCCTTGCTGGTACAGGGTTAGCGCAGCCCTTTGCGCTGGATTGGGGATTTTGATGGCTTTTCCCTGCGCGAGAGGCGTTCTTGGGGGAGTAACTGGCGCTGCTGCAGGGTCGCTGCGCCACTGTGCCCCACGGCTGGTTTTGGTAGCTGGAATCCATGAATACGCTGTGAGCGGAAAGGGTTTTGGCGCACGCGGCTGGCGCAGGGATTCGCACGCGCACACTGTGCGCCAGCCGCGTGCGCCACTTGTGCACTGAATTCTATGAATTACCCCCCTAGAGAAGTAGAACATATAGGAGAAAACATAAAATGCATGTACAACAAAACTGTTGGTCAGATATTTGCAGTAGGCATATTCTTTCAGCAGTTCACATTGTGTACCATAACCGTGATATTGTCAATACATAATTTTGTAACGTGCCATTCATGTTTAAGAGACTCGTGGTTGGCAGTGCTGTTATCCAGTTTACATTGCATTATGGACTGAATGGGTTGCACTATTTATGTATTGTTACTCGATCGTGCTGTTCATAGTTCAAAAACCGATAGTAAGCAGTGCCAGTGGCAGTTTATTATGTGTTATAGACTCATTGGGGTGCACTATGTTATTTTTATTTTTTACTTAAAATGTTTTAGTTTATTTCTAAACTTTCCATTTCTATACATTAAATAGATTGCTTATTCCGGTTAAATTAATATTACAGCAAAATTCAAATGTCATGTGTCCTATATCTTTGCATATTCTTTTACAATGTTTCTCCACAATTGGATAATCGTGTATATCAGTTTCTTGCTGTTTCCTACAAGATCTGGTCCCATCGTTCTTTTGCACCCAACTGTAGAATGGGTCTCAAGTACATTCCTCTATAAAGGTTTCTCATATCCATCAGTTCCTTACGTTCCATTATTACGTGGAAGAGGGATTCAGTGTTTTCTGGATACTTGCAAAATCTGCAAAATACATGTGTAGTTGATATTTGCTTAATTTTGGCCTATCGTTCTCGTGTAGGCAGCAAGTTGAGGCGTAATCGCAGAAATAAGTCTCATATGTCTTTATCTGGGAACAATATCGGATCATTCGGTCGCTGATTAACCAACCTGGTTTCTGAATCACAGTTGTGATTCCTGTGGTATTGCATCTTCGCTTCCATTGTGTGTATCCAGTCATTTAGCATTATTGTTTTTTTTCGCATAATGCAGACGTCTGATCAACATTTCCATTGACATGTCTGACTTCTCAAATTGATGCTCCATTTTATTTTTCCATTTGTGCATCACATTTTTTCTGGTTGTTACAGAATTTTTGCAGAGGATCTCCATTGCTGGGACTTGGTCCTCGTTCTGAATTTTCCGATACATATCAAGGTGTTTCCACCTTATGATGGATTGCAGTGACTGGGTTTCGATCTCATAGCTGATCCGTACCATGGGAAACATAGATGGTAATGATAACACCTCATGTCAGAATATGGCTTCTAGCTGTTGCCATATGTCAGAATCAAGGTTAATCATTGTCACAGCTCCATAAGCTAAAATTGCTACTACTTTCTGTCGGAAATTGTTACAGTGAATATTTCCCATATTTTCTACGGATGAAAGTACCTTGTCTGGCCAGAGTATGCACTTCGGATCTGAGGTGTATGGCCCATTCTACCTCAGATTTTGATTGGTTGATCCATACACCCAGATATTTCACTTTATTAACCTGCATGAGTTTGTTGTTCTCTAAAAACCCGTCAAATTTCGACTTCATCTGCTTCTTGGTTAGCAGCATGGTCTGTGTTTTCTCTGTTTTGATCTTCAGTTCATTCAGAATCATGTAGCTTTCCAGTTCATCCAAGCATATCTGCAGACCACGCTGTGTTTTATCAAAAACCACAATATCATTTGCATACATCATCTGTGGCAGTGCGATAGCTTTGACTTTCGGCAGGTTTCGAGTAGGAATATTCATGTACTCATCAAAGTCTGAGGTGAAAAGGTTGAAAAGTATCACCTCCAATCGGCAGCCTTGTTTCAGGCCATTCTATGTTACTATCGGTGCAGAAACTACACCGTCCGCAATCATGCATATCTGGATGCTGGTGTTGCTATATAGTAATTTGACTGGCTCCAAAATTTCTGGGGAACATTCCAATTTGCTCCAGAGGGCTTGTCTATTGATCATGTCAAAGGCAAGTTTCAAATCGACGAACACTGCATATATCTGAATTTTCTCTCAGATGGCTTCTTGATTTAGAAGGTTTAGTAACATTAAATTAATATTAGTGCCAACCTTTTTGACAAAACTGTTTTGCTTGCCTATTGTTCTTTGCAGGCCCAATTAGATAGCTTTAGCAATAGATATGAGGCAAAAATGTTCCCAAGCGGGTCAAGCAGGGCGATGGGGCGATAGTTGTTCGGCTGTTTTCTGTCGCCCTGCTTAAAGATGGGTACAAGAACTGCAGATTGCCATGTTCGAGGTATGGCATTTAGTTCCACAATCAGATCAAACAATTGCATGCATAGTTTAGTCCAGTGCTGGGAGTTTTGCTTGATGACCACGTTAGATAGCCAATCAGGGACTGGGGTGTGGGATATATTCAACTTGGAAATGGCTGCAGAGATATCATCTTGGTTTTGCTCAAGTGTCCATTTGACTGGCTGTTTCCCCAATCCTACCTTCGAATTGGAGTCTCGTGCTTTATATAATTCTGTAAAGTGGGCAATCCAGATAGATTCAGGAACATCTGAGATCAGTCTTTCGTTGATGTTGTCAAGTTGATTAAGGATGTTCCTCAAGTTTCTGGTATTGATGTTTCTTTGGGCTTCAAGCATTTTTTCCGCATCAAAGAGCACCTAGGGACCAATTCCGTTGGTGAGAGTGCATGGTACAAATATCTTTAACATAACATAACATATTGGGCTGCCATAAATCTGTTGTTTTTGCTCCAGTTTGCGTATCTCTTCCTCACAGATCGCTGGCTGATAACTCAAGGTGGTGATTTTGATCCAAGGGTTCACGTTGTTATTGTCAATAATTTCAAAATTCGCATCTACTCTTATCAAAGTCACGAGTCCGGCTGCAGGATTATCTTTCTGGCCTTGTAACGTTGGATTCATAAAGGTGAGGAAATCTTTGCATACTGGTTGTTGAGTCAGCCATGTCTCCTGTAGGCAGATAATCTGAAAATTATTGAAATTTGGTTTATTCTGCTGGTGATGAGAATGGCCCCGAGAATTCCATGAGCACAGAGAGTTCTCGTAGCCTCTCTCACTAGTTTGTTAATAGTGAGAGGTTCTTGCTTGGGATCGTGGGACTTCCATCTAGTCCATATTTCTCAACATGGGATGTTTCCAAAGATGCATGTTCGCTTTTCTTTCGTGTTGGTAATTGCTCCATTTTCTCTCATCTTCTTTATGAGGTAATTCTGGGGTATTATTTTCCTCACCTCTTGTTGTTTGCTTAAGGTCAGGGTCACATTCTTGTTTCCATCCCCTACTAGGCTCTATTTTATCGACCTGATGTTCGTTGTATTGAGTACAAAGGAAACCTAGTTGGTGTAGTAAATTTTCATGTCTCTGATTGTTTTCCATTACTGCTCTGTCATGGAGATCCACCCATACATCATCTAAAGAATATTCATCAAGGAACTGTACTAATTTTATGTCAGTTGAACATATGGTGTTCAACTGTGTTATAGCATGCAACAAGTGTATTATATTGGCTCTATTTAGTATCAGTCCTTCATTGTCTTCAGATGTTCGTTATATCTGTAATCTGTTCTCCACTTGTTTCTTCCTAGGATCAATGAATTTAGGCAATGTCAGTTGTTTTCCCTTTAATTTCATTCTCAGATTTTGTTGGTTTATGCTATTGTCCAGGGTGGTCTCCGTTGTTGAGTTTTCATCATTGGAGGTTAGGTCGATAATTTCTGATTGGATTCCATGGGTACTTTCTAGTTTGTCATTTGACTCATCTTCGCATGAGTAGTCTAGAGTGCAATCTCTAAAATCATCATCTGTTATATCTTCACAGGATAGATGGTTCTTCATCACCTCTCCAGGGTCGTCCTCATCATACTGGTCGATGACTATCAGTGAGCTTATGTTTAGATCATTTCTGCTCATCAGTGAATAAGATGTCTTGCAATCTGTGGCCTGTTGGACTGGGACCTTCTGCGTGGTTGAGTCTATTTTTGGTACCATACGGTCCGGTTCCATGGTCTTCATTGAGCTCTGTGGCGTACTATATGTTGTTTCCAGTACATTGTTTCTCTTGTTTTTTTTATTTTTTAATCCTTCTCTGGTAGTGACAGATGTCGTAGAAAGGCCCATGAGCCTTTCTCTTTTTTTTTTTAATTAGTCTTGACTTCTTGTTTCTGCTTTGACTTTTTTGGCCTGTTTTGGGCACAAACATATCACAATTTTCTTTCAAATTCGCTCTTTGGTCCGCTGTTTGCGATACATCTAGAATTGGTTGCAGAGCTTCATCTACTTTGCCCAAAATGATCTGGCTTTCCACTTCTTTGGGCACTTGAATAGTCGTCCTATGGGTTGGTGATATTTGCCCCACTTTTCCATTTCTATTGAGTTCCTCGTTATAGGAATTGTGCTTCATGTGATTTCTATTGAGAGGTATCGGGTCCTCAATTGGTCGAGTGATAAGATAATCATTAAGTTGACCAATTTTTCTTTTTATCAGCGCTAGTTCTTCAGTTATGGTGTTTCGATTCAGCATGGTTAATAGTATCTTGATCAGTTCCATTTTGTCGGTTTGATCATTTCTCACAAGGTCAAACAATCTATACTGCCAACGTATGCTTGTTTCTGCTTCAATGTTTATCCGTTCTTGTGTTTTATTTATAAATGCTTCCATATAAATCTGTTTCAAGTGAATTAGTGCCAATAAAGTAGGTTGGTCCTTCATTGTTTCTACATTTGTTTCATAAAGCTTCCAGAGTGGAATCAGGGCTTGTTATGTAACTTACGACCAGCATATTTTGGAGGTCCATCATTGTTGGAAATGGATTCTGTAGACATTCTTATCGGAGTGCATTGGCACTTTTAGTTGGCTATTCCATAAGTGGAGTGGTTTCCAAGTCAAAATTCTTTAGGGTCTCATTCTTTATTGACAATATTCGACTCCCATTGTGTATTGGAATTGGCTGTTGGTCCGAAGGTTGGCACACAGGACTGGCAATCAGTGGCATTGACGTAGGCTGTTGGCTTCTTGTATCCTTTTTTCCAATTTCAGAAAAAAGCTTTTTTCTTTTCATGGTTCGACATGAGTAACTCGATTTACATTATGTCAAGCGATAGTCGCGCAGCACAGGCACTTGGCGTGTGGAAAGCAGAGAGCCTTGCATCCTCAGATTGTATTGTTTGCTCCTGCTTTATTTGCCATCGTTGTTTTGCCAACATAGCTTTCTTTTTTTGGGACATTTCCCATTCGACTGGCGGGAGAGAATAATTCAGGTCAGGGTCATGAGTATAGTTCCCAGCAACAGGGTTGATTTCTATGTCACTACTGTTGGCAACAAGTTTACTTCGGGTGCTCATTGAAGGTTTTAAAGATATAAATTCATTGTTGCCATTCTTTAGGTTGTGTGGTAACTTTGTCTGTGACCATGGAGTATGCGTGGTATAGTCCATTTCCTTTTTGGGTATTTCCCCATTTGTTCTCTTATTATTTACTTCCTCTTCTTTTTAGGGGAGACTCTCATGCGGGTCCACAGTTGTGTAGATTATAATTTCCCATTTCTCATCCTGCTGTTAAACAATATCCTACGTTATTTTCGGGTCAGGCTTGTTTATATTCAAGGTGTTTAAAAGATGCAAGCCTCCATTCACTTCAGAGAGAACCGGTGTGCCTTGCTTTTCGGTATTAGCCGTTCTCTTGGGAGGGGGAACTCGATCGTGTTTCCCTCCCTCGCCAAGTCAGTCAATACAGCTAGTATCACTTTGTACCCCTCAGTTAGTGACTCTACATCGCTCAATCCAGATGTAACAAGTTTCTAGAGTGCCTACGGGGTGCCAGTTGGAACGGCATTCAGATATACCCCATTATCAGGGTTACCAGGGAGGGATAGCGAGGTGTCAGTGGCTGAGAGTGTTTTATGTCTATGTTGCATGAGTGGGCCATTTGTGAAAGTCATTGTAATGTTCACAATATTTTCCACAACATTTATAGAGTCTCAAAGTTTGAATATGTTAAATACTCACCCGATGTTTAGTGAAAATGAAAGAGGTCGGGAGTCGCGTCGCCTCACACTCTTCGCCCACCAAGCCCAAAGACCACAAGACTCATCCTCCAACTCTGTGGCCGCTCAGTGGCAGGGGTTGGGCTATGTTGATCTCCACACAATGTTCAGCAGGATAGAAAGGGGACAGGCAACAACCACAAGGCTCGACGCCCGACTGCTGGAATTGAAATAACATAATTCAAAGGTGGTGTTGTGGCCCATCCACACATGTGAGAGAAAATATCACTATGCCACTTTGCAACTTGTAACACAGAGAACACAGTATATGGAATATGCTGCCCTCGGGCAATCTATTATGTCTGTGAAACACGACGTAAAATCAGAATACGGATTCATGAGCACAAATACTGAATCAGGAATAAGAACACCAATTCTACGGTCGCCAGACACTTCAATGAAAAGAATCACAGTATAGTGCAACTCAAATTCCAAGTTCTAGAAGTGGTAGACAACCAGGACAGAGACAAAATGTTAAAAAGAGGAGACAACACAGGGAAGCGTATTGGTTAGAGCGGTTAGACACCCTTGTTCCGAAGGGAATGAACGAAGAGTGGGACTTGAATAGTTTTTTTTATGATTGGGACTTCTTGTGAACTATTAGTCATAGACTCAGGACCTGTAATACCAAATAAAGAAGTATATTACAAGACAGGTGCAATAAGTGTACAACTTTCATGATTCCATATGACCATGTTGACTAAATAATAGACTAATAGTCAGCTACACCATAAAAGCCGTTTATTTATTTGCATTTTTAAAGTGCTCACACAGCTTGCGGGCATCGAGGCACTGTTACAGCAATTGTTTGTTTTTTAGTTGCATAATTGTTTTTTTGTCTTAGTAGCGTATTTATAAAGCGCTTAAACACCCAGAGGTTTCTAAGGGCGGACCCGGGTATCGAACCTGTATTGCTTCGTGTCGTCTTGCTTCCAAGGCGAACACGTTGTCGCTGAGTTATCCTTCTGGGCCGTTACAGATGACCATTGGTTGTTGAATGGGCTTGTAGAGATCAGAAACATAGCACTAGTGCGGAACATGTTAATCAGCAAATTGATAGATTAAAAACACATATGACACTTCAAGAGAAAATAACTTTATTAGAGCAACATTTTGCTCACAAACATCAGTGTGGCTCGTGCTGAGCCTGTGCACAGTAAATTCATCCACAATATATGAGTATTCCAACTAGACTCAGAATTACCATGATCAATGATAATATTACGTTATCATTAATTTAAAATAACTTTTAATAATGTATAGTACTAAGAGCACTAATATCATTACTCATACATTAACCACCCCAAGATGCCCGCTTCTGTCTCAGTCAGGCACCGTTACCATGACTGCACACCACAACTCATTAAAGAGTGTTAGCACGACAGTTTGGTTTCACAGTTATACGATTGCGCTGCATCTATCTGATAAGAATATCTTATATCAAATCCCTTTCAGAAAAGGGTCATGAGGGGCTGAATCAGTTAACTGTTGATCTTTGCTTTATTTGTTTCCAGAGTGCGACGTACATCGGAACGTGCACAGCGTTCGTAAGTAAGGTATTCTTTGCTTTTCGACTTCACTCGATACAGTAATAACAATAGTTTAACACCACAATAAGCATGGTTAATCACACTTAGAATGGATATTATAACCATTTAAATAGCACACCGATCAAGCCACAGTGACTTATACAGCATGTGGTCTGATCCGGAACGCAATGGGAACCAGATGCAGTAATACACCTTTCAAGCAACAGTGAGTAAATAGTGCACCCCGATTAGTCTATAACGCATAGTAAACTGCCACTGGCACTTCTTACTATCGGTCTTTGAACTATGAACGGCATGATTAACAATAAATAAATAGTGCACTCTGAATATTCCATATCGCAACGTAAACTGGAAAACAGTGCTGCTTACTACTGGCCTGTTACCAAACAACAGTGAATAAATAGTGCAATCCATTCAGTCCATAATGTAATGTAAACTGTATAAGAACGCTGCCAACCACAAGTCTCTTAACCAAGAATGGCACGTTACAGAATTACGTATTGACAATATCACGGTTATGGTACACAATGAGAACTGCTGAAAGAATATGCACACTGCAATATCTGACCTAAAGTTTTGTTGTACATGCATGCTATGTTTTCTCCTATAGGTTCTCTTCTCTAATTGTATTGTGTGTATCCTGTGGGTACCCTGTCCATGACAAAAATGCTTTGTTCACAAAGTCACATGTGGCAGTTTGACAGTTTGGCTGCTTTATTTATTCTACTTATTTTGCTTTTGATCATCAATCCATGACCATGTGTTATTGATTATTGATTTGATTGATTAGACAAGTCCCTGACGAAGGACACATGTCCAAAATGCATTGGCCTGACAGAAATTGATGAAATACTTGTTGAAGGAATTAAAACACATTTTCTCAATAACAGAATCAAAGGAGAGTGATTACTAATATTTATACAAGGTAAGTACTGCAAAAGATTGAAAAACCCCAGGTGGGTACAAGGGTGTGCGGCCCACACCAATGGCTACTTAGCCTAGGTCCCCCTTCCCATGTTCATTGTTGTGTCCTACACGGTGGCACATACTTGTGGACTTCACCTCACAATAATAACAGATCAGCTTTCTCAAATTGAATCAACCACAAAGACAATAACAAAGGAGCGGTGCCCACTCAACTACTTCCACAGTTATAGAAGAACCAGTGTTCATTTATGCAAAAACGAAATAGGCCTTTCCCTATGAATATTGTCATTTTATGTGCAGAAATGGAGTCTCTTTATTCCTGAAAATGCAGTCTGTCATTCGACTTTATGTTTCAAATATAAGGCATCATTCCTCCTTTTTAGCTTCCAGATGCACAGTATGTCAAATGTGTGTATTCTTTGCATGTGCACTGTTACAGTTTTTAATCTGTCAAAGTGGACATTTACACAAAGTCAGCATCTGCAATGCCACCTCTACTTGGAATCCATCGGCCGCAGTTAACAATATTCCAGTTCTAAGTCTCACTCTTTTCCGACTGAATGCCGTATATTCTAAACAAAATGGAGGGAGTCCCATTCTCGTTCATTCACTAGTCCTCATGTTGAAATCACTGTTTTGTACTGGCTCCTATATTTCAATGGAACTCCACACTGAGCCAGCTTTACTGTCACAATGGGCCCTAGCATGGCCTCTCCATCTCTGCCGCTCCGGGGCTATTTTTTTACCCCCCAGTCTACATGTAATGGGTCGCCACTGCCGAATTATGCAGTACACTAAAATGAAGTCCATAGTATTTTACCTACCTCCAAGTTTAAAATGCCACCTTATGAACATGCAAGATTTACATCATGGATTACTTAACACATGTTACACCATGCAGTACTTTCTATATGCCACATGTATTAAATATTTGGCATCTGATGCAAACTCATAATTAGTACATTAAACATAGCAATTATTTAAAATACAGTTTGTTTTCACCCCTATCGCCATAAACATCTGAGGCCCCAAGTGCTCTGTCTGCGTTACTCAGATAGCACAAAGAAGAACCAAATGTCAAAAGCGAGATTTCTGGTCAATCTCACTGAGTACAGAGCACATACATAGTCACAATGCAGCTCTTGTTTCTCATTTTGTAATGAGAAAGTGGTAATTAAATGTCAGGGGAGCTCATATTGGTCCAAAATGTAATTTGATGGCAGGGACCAGCTATGTTTGCACTTAGGTGTAGCCAGGCGGGAACGTTTACAATGGATCCCTATGAGGTTCACCGTCCATCTGCTTTATGCTGTTGCATAAAGCTGGCGGACCCCATAGTGTTCTCCAGCATTTGCGCTGGCATTAAAATCCATGCTGGATCATTTGTATGGCGGAGTGGAAGGAAGGTGGAGGAAATACATCTTGCATTTGGCCCCTCCTCTCCTCCATACAAATGTTTGAAAAAGGAGCGCGATAGTGTTAATCCTTACTCAAGGCTTTTACCCCTTACTTAAGCCCCCAACAAACATGAGCTTCAGTAAGTTTTTTTTATCAGTGATTGATACTTGGAAACATCAAAGGAAGGTTTTGAACCTGTGACTTCCCTTCAACATGAACTTGTTGCTAAGCAATGGATGCATGATTCATCCAATCATCATGATATAAATGCAAGTTAATATAGCAAAGGGATATTTTTGCCTCTCATTCCCTTTCGTTTAGAGTCAAATAAAATATATGTTAATTCCAATCAGGATGCACAAAAATATGTTGGCCAACACTGAATATTTGAATTTCCTGGCAGTCCAATGATAAAAAATAAAATAAAAAAATACAAATCTATGCCTTGAACGGACTGTGCATACAGTGTTTAATGTTAGTATTATGTGTTAATTGCTTTTGGAAGAAAGTGTACTGCAATGCCACACTTGATTCGGTGCAATCATTCTTGAAAGACTAAAGGGCGCCAATCCCAATGGAATTGGTAAACAACATGTTTTTCTGGTGTTCTTCATTCATAAAAGGTCCACCACTAAAGCATTCATTAGCAGGGGTAAAACCCTTTGAGTTCTGAACGTGCATTTCCATAAACAGGTCTTACTATTGCTGACCTTCTCGCTATGGGCAGAAAGAGCCATGCCGCCTGCCTTGTCCAGCTGCTACCCAGCAGCTTATTGCTGCAGCTGTCGCAGTCGCACTCGATTCTGTCATAAAACATCAGTTTTAACATTGTCAACGGGAATAAAACTTCCAGTGATACCAAGCATGAAACATTTTTCAGATCCTTTGACACCCAGCTAGAAAACAAAATGTTTTCTTTTTCAATTATGCATCACTTTGAACTGCTGACTCAAAGAAACAGTTTAAAGCCAGATCTTGTTATTAGAATGTGCTTTTTACAAGCAACACCTCTGTAACCAGTGCACAGAGTATGTATCTTTTGTTTTACTGCCAAAAGTTTTTCCCAATAATAATCACTAATATGTCCATATGTGTGTTGCTCGTTCTATCTACAATATATGTACAACAAGGGCCAGGTTAGCAAAACGTTGTCCTTGTACAAAGAAAGGAGCCACACATGTAGTGGCAATGTTGCTGCTTAGATAATATGGAACGGAGGAATAGAGCAATTCACGTTATCTAAAAAGGTTTTCCCTGGGGCAAACATGAGGCAGACTGTTTTACCCACTATCATTTTTGTATGTTGTGTAGCAAACATATAGTATGAAAATAGTCTGATTCGTTTGCCCTAGGGCAAATGTTTTTAAGCAACACTGATTGTGTTAGAACCTATTTTCTCCATTGCCTTTCATCTAAGCATTTGATAAATGTTTAGGTCTGGTGCAAATGTTAGATAATCTGGCTCCAGATCGCACACATACTTGCTAGATTTTTACTTTAATTTTACACACTAAACTGCCACACAAAAGAGTATTTCTTTTGCAGTTATCGTGTTGTCTTGTTTTAACCAAGTCCAAGCAACCAGTATGAACAACTGTTTATTTTGTATTATCAATTTAAGGGGTGAGTAAAGTCCTTTGTCACGTGTTCATTCCATTACAGATGTATTCAATGGACTTCCCCTGTAGTTTGTACAACATTGAAGCACAGATTAAATAACACGGATAACAATAATGTAATATAAAGTAATGTAACTTGCACTGATTATTTCACACTTTTCTCTGGGCTGCAAACGGAATGTTGTCATGTACAGGAATGTTGGAAAAAGTGGGACATTTTGAGTTGTCTTTTGCTGTGATTAAGTATATGCTGACGTGTAGATTGGTGGGTATTAACAACATGGCTTTTTACCAAAGAGGGGATCTGTGGTATCATGTAGAATCACGGAGTGTCGAATCACGGAACGTAGGAATGAGAATTCCTATTGAAAACATGGGGAGCGAGGAGTGACGGTTGAGGGGTGAGAAGGAGAAAGGCAGCAGCATTCATATCCCCTATTATACCCTTTTACTTACTTAATATAATACATTCCCTTTTTGTCGATGTGTCGATGTACGATTCTTGCTATGGCAGCCATACTTCAGGTGGCGACGAGGATTCCACAGTGTTTCGCCGAGCCGACAACACGGAGAAGGACAGAGGGAACCGTAAGTAACCCAGGGGCATCCTGCACTTCATCGGGGCATCAACATTTGTAAGAAAAAAAATAATAATTGCTACATACAATCTTTGGATCCTGTATTAGAGAAAGGGACCCTGCAACATGAGGCATCCTCATGCAACGTGCAGCCATTTTGACTGGCCATGCTCAACAAGGACATCCTCCTTCTTTCACAAGAAAGAGTTCAGGCAATGTAAGGGTGTGCATCGATTTAAGGTAGCTAAATACATGTGTAATCCCTGAAAGACACCATTTACCGAATATACAGAAATTGATTTCAATGATGGGTTCTGCAAAAATATTTTCAACACTCGACCTTACTGCTGCATACCATCAAGTAAAACTGCACAAGGAGACGAGGCATCTGACTGCCTTCATCACATCAGAAGGGCTGTTTCAATAAGCAGAATGCCATTTGGTCTAATATCTGCAGCCTCAGTTTTTTAAAAAAATAATGTACTGAATATTTGATGGCATCTTTTTTTCAAGATGATATACTGATATATGCTGACAGAGAGGAAGAACATGACAGGAGATTGGAGAAGGTGTTTACGAAATTGCATGATGTTGGTATGATACTCAGCAGAGAGAAATCAAAGATCAATAGGAGTGAGAGTGAGATTGAGTATTTGGGACATGTAATATCAAAGGAGGAATCATGCCTAAGAAGGATTTGGCAAACGGTATAGAAGATATCGCCACTCCGACCTGCAAGGAACAGGTCAGGACATTTTTTGGTATGGCCGAATATTCCTCTAAATTTGTATGAGGATTTGCAGACCACACAGTTGCTCGATTGAAAATGATTAAAATGAATAAAAAATGTATGTGGAATGAAGGGAGGTGAGGACAAATTTCAATACATTAAAAGTGCTTTGAAGACAGCACCGGCATTGAGAAACTATGTTTGTAGGTTTAGGTGCTGTTTTGATGCAGATCTACGAAGGAAAAGAGCATGTAATAGCATTTGCATCTCGTTTGCTGAAAGGAGCAGAAAAAGCATATGGGACCATAGAAAAAGAGTCTCTTGCTATTAAGTGGGCCGCAGCCAAGTTTAGGAGCTTTGTGTGGGGAATCAAGTTCAAGCTACATACAGATCATAAACCGCTAGTTGAAGTGTTCACAACCAAGGGTCTTGACAAAGTATCAAGCAGGATAAGAAGATGGGTTTCTAGGTTACAGGAATTAGATTTTTTGATAACGTACATTCCAGGTGTGAGGAACTACGCCGCGGACTGCCTGTGTAGGATGATGAGCTATGAAGGAGAATCTGAGGAGGATGAAGTGGAGAAAGAGATAATTTGTGCAATTTGTTAATCTTCAATATCAAAACAGGAGTGGTGTGAGGCGATGACCAAAGATGTCAAAATGAGGCTTGTGATCAGAGGCCTGGAGGAAGACAGTTTGTCTATAAAGAACATGTGAGAGGCAGGAATAGAAGGATTCTGGAATGTAAAAGATGAACTATATATTCAAGATGACTATTTGATGAAAGGAGATAAGTTGGTACCCCCAGAGGGGATCGGAGAGAAGGTGATACTTGTTGGACATGAAGGCCATCAAAGAATTGTGAAAACCAAATGCAGAATAAGCAATACCTTGTGGTGGCCAAGATGCGACATGCAGATCGAAAGAAGTGTCAGAAATTGTATCCTTTGTATAAACTGTGATAACGGATGTGCGAGTGAAAAGTATGTTTCTGACTGACATACCCTGGAAACAAATAGCTATTGATATACTGGGGCCCGTGTGGAGTGAGGGCTGTCAGTTCTTTTGCATAGTTGTCATTGATATGTTGACGAGATGGTCGGAGCTGAGGATGACGCCAAATGTGAACACCAAAGGAGTGATTGATTTTTTTGGGAAAAGCTATGTGGTCGTGAATGCTATCCTGAGGAGGTTTTGACTGACAATGGGTCACAGTTTAAATCTCGAGAAATTGAGGAGTACTTTAAAAGAAAATCGATTACACACAAAACCAGTGTCATATATCACCCTCAGACCAATGGCATTGTAGAAAGGTAGATGGTCTAATGGGAGAGATTGGAAGGAAGTGGTGAAATCAAGGCATTTGATGGACTTTGCTGACTATCCGAGTATCGGAAGGGACTCTCGTGTGAAAGAAGGAGGATGTGTAGTATCATGTAGAATCACAGAACATAGGAAGGGGAGATTCCTATTGAGAAAGCAGGGAGCAAGGAGTGATGGTTGAGGAACGAGAAGGAGAAAGGCAGCAGCATTCATTCCCCTTTGTTATACCCTTTTACTTACTTGATATAATACATTCCCTATTTAAGCTCCTCCATGTCTGCATACAATTCTTTCTGTGGCAGCCATACTTCAGGAAACGTATAAATACAAATGAACACTTTGTTGATATATGCCCCTCTACAGTTTTTTGATTGTGTGTGCCACTTTTACAGCCATTCCTGTTTACTGTCCCTGTGACAAGATGTGAAGATTTGACGTCTGCTCTGCAGGTGTATAGGGGCGGGCAGGGACTAAACCACCTAATCAGCCCTCCCACTTCTACAAACCAACAGTGATCACAGTCATGAAGGTAAAACAGATTCAGTTAAGAGATATAGCTCATGAGGTAACATGGGCCAAGAGATGGTGATACCCTCAAGAGGGGTGTGAATGTGATTCGCAACGCAAACAGCAAAGTATAAAAGACCAACATATAGGCAATGTTCAAACAATGTTCTAAAAAATGTGTGTTTTAATTAAAAACACCATCTGCAAGAAAACTAAATAGAAAAACACTATACAAAGCCCACCCTGCGGTAAGAACAGAGAATATTCAAGAGTAGGAGATGGAACACTCTGGTTATTGAAGCAGGGGTGAAAAGGTAATCATTGATGACAATGGTTTTATGGTAACTTAATCACTCTTTAGGTCCCAAAGATGGACCAAGGGGACAGTTTGCAGTCAACAATAGCATTCTGCGTTTTTTGCGTGTTCAACAAAGGCAAACCCTGCTTCTATATCCAGTTAGTCTGGTTTCAAGAAGCTCAATTGCCATGATCTTGTTGTTCTAGAAGGGGAGCAGTGTTGAGCAGTGATCAACTGGGAGATCATTGCTGTTTGAAGCAATGCTTGAGGAAGGACAGAACTCGAGAGACACCAAGGTTGGTTCGACAGTTATGCTGTTGGTGCCTGCTAGCAATGCTCTATGCGATTGATTTGATGAGACACACGAGGAAGACTGGATCATGAGGACGATATAGGTTCAGTGATCAGTTCAATGAGGAAGAGGCTGCTGACTGGATGCGCAGTTTGAGTCAGGCAGTTTGATGCAGTGTCCAGCATTTGTAGTACAACAGCCCACAATGGTTGGTTCAACTGGCGATGAAGATCAGCAGTGAAGAAGCTGGTGGGTCAAATAGTGTTTCCAACGTGGCAGATGCAACATGCATCTTTGAGTTCCGGCTGAGGCAATGGTACCCTCAGCTAGTGCAGTGTGGCGGTGAACAGGTTTCAACATGCAGTTCAGTGGGTCGAAGAGTGAGTGAGCACCATAAGCTGCTCCAGGGGATCATGATTGTTTGATATGGGCAAACAGACTCAAATCACTGCTTGCTCTGGTTCATCAGTGGCAAATGCTCAAATCCTGACTGTCTTGGCTCTCAGGAACCTCTCAGCGGTCTCAAGGACAAGTGCAGTCCTTGTTTTTATGCAAGGGAGACTGATGCACACTTCCAGGGGTCCTTCAACCCAATTAGGTCCTGGGCCACAGTGTGATTGGCAGATATGCAGGTCTAATTCCACCATCAGTTCACCCCCAATGTTCCCATGGGATGGATAGGGAAATTCTTCTTTAGGTGTTTTCACATAGTGAAAAGAAGGAGTGGAGAACCCTTCTTTTAAAGGCAAATGTCTACAGGTGATTGTCAAAAGTAAGCCTGCTTTAGGGGTCCAATCCTTGTCCTTACAATGAGTGGACATTGCCTTCTGTCAACACACCCAAAGTGCTTTGTGCTACAGGAAGTGGAGTGGATAGTCAGGAAAGATAGAGACAGAGAGAAACAAGAACCTTCCTCCAGCTATAAGAAGCTCCCATTGTTTACACAAACCCCACCTCCACAACATCCTGATTGCACGTCTTTGTGACACCCTCAGAATCACTGGTCAGGCTCTAGCATGGATAACCTCCTTCCTGTCTGACGGCCCATCCCAGGTGGAACTTGGGCCCTTTCTCTCCACTATCATTCTTTCAACCTGCAGCATCCCCCAGGGCTCTAAACCTTTCCCTCTGGTTCTTCAATGTCTACATGGCTGCCCTTGCATGTGAGATTGCCAGTTTTACCTCTAATTTACACTGTTATGCTGATGACAAGCAACTCTACTTCAGGCTAACCTCAGCCACCTCCTCTTCCTCGCTCATGTCTGACTGTCTGTCCACAGTTCAGTCATGGTGTGCTGCAAACAACCTCTGCCTCTGTTATATAATGATGCACAGGTGCAAAACCTGCTGAACTAACTATATTGTGCACAAGTGCATAGCTTGCAAATGCAGGACAGAGGACTGAGTTTAGTAGCTAATAGAGGAATGCATTGAGTACTTGCAGACCTGCAGTATTAAAGCATTATAGCGCCTAGATGGGCAGTCTTGTAAAACTATGACACTAACTAGCGAGTGCAGTGTTGTAGTGCTTGCTCACTAAGGGTTAATTGCAATGCATATGTTTCAGCTTCCCCTGAAACATTTTTCTTTTGCAACAGTGGCTCTGCTATCCTTCGTAAACAGGCACTCAGTTGCACGAGAGAGAAAAACAGCTTGACCCGAGCACTTCTGATAAGAGACATACCAGAGATTTTGCAGCTGCATTCCGAGTTATGAGGTGTAGGAGTGCCTTAGATCAATACTGAGTGGGTTTATCCACCAGCACAAACATGTTTCACACTGAAGGAAGGTTCTGGACGATTGTGTCACACTGATTGACAGCCCTACCTTATAAGAATGCATACCCAGATTAATCGGTAGGGAATATCCCGTGGGCTTGTACCGAGCGTGTGCAGGTGCCCGAGATTTTAATCTGCCCATAAGTGGCATTCCTTGCTTGCCATGTTCTCACTTAAGGGCTGGTTGGAGCAGGAGGGTGCATGGCGTGCAGTGTCTGACCAGAGGGGTAGCATTCTGAGATGAGAGGCCGGTCGTTACGTTGAACGGGGTCCTAATCGTTGGTTAAAAGGAATGTTGAGATGAAACTGTGTTCTAAATATCTGTGATTTATAACTTGCATTTTATTCTTCCCATTTTACTAAAATTGCTGTCTTTTTATTTAATTTGTTTATTGTTAAATAAAGGCTACGTTTTTATGCTTGACGTGTTATCTCTCTGGCATGAGTGCATGGCTATAGTGCAAAGTGTGAACCTGGGTGCGGGAGTGTGGGGTGTTTAATTGTAAGTGGGCTCGTACAGAATTGTGCCTACACACTTCCTAAAACAGCCTCAATGCTACTAAGACTGACATCATTTGCTTTGGGACTCCTGCTCCTGCTTTCCCACTTTCACTGTGGCGGGCCCTGCTTGGCCCTGTGCCCACACCCACATGCGAGGCAAAAAACTTTGGGTTCATCTTCGAGTCCACTCTCTCCTTCTCCACGAACATTTTGGTCATCTCTAAAAATTCAAACTACCAGCTGCACCTCCTCAGAGGTACTCTTCCTTTTCTCACCTTCCCCCAGAGTCTCACTGTCTCCAGAGCCCTGGTTCTCTCAAGGCTTGACTACTGCAACAGCCTCTTTCTCAACCTCCCGGCCTCTGCTCTGCACCCTCTGCAACTCATCCAGAACAGAACCACAAGACTTATCCTTGGCCTCAAGCTCTGGGACCACATCTCTCTGGTGTTGAAATCCCTCGACTGGCTCCCCGTGACTGCAAGGATCAAGTTCAAGACCCTCTGTATTGTCCACAAGGCTTTCTGGGGCATGGGTCACACCTATCTTCATTGATGCCTTCCTAAAAATGGTCCCTACCGAGCCCTCTGCTCATCTACCTCCAACCTTCTGCAAGTGAGCCGGTTCTCTAAGCAGAGATTTGGATGGAGATCTTTAATCTCAGTAGGGGTCTCCTTCTGGAATAGCCTCCATGCCCCCCTCTGTCTTCAGCCTGATCTCTATAAGTACTGGAAACTCCTTAAGACATTCCTCTTCTTCTCTCTCCCTCTACCTTGCTGACCTCTCTCTCGGCTCTATCCCTATGTCCCTCCTTTTCCACACAGTATGCCAACTGGCCGCGGGGATTACCACAGAGTTTCATAGGTCCCCAGAACACTCACCAGACCTCCAGCATTTGCCTAAGAGCCTGCACTTGCCTCACTGCTACTGCACTCAGTCAATTACCCCTTGAAAATGGCATCTCTAAGCACTCACCCAGTTTCTGACCAACTGGGCGCATCTTGATTCCCAAAGAGGGCAGCGAGTCAGAAGAAAGAATCCAGCGTAATGGAGGAGCCGAACAGAAGAATGAAGGTGGCACACACAAAAGTGTGAACCGGGAAGTGGAGCACAGGAGGGGGAACTAGGAAGGCAGGTAAGGCATGGATAGAAAGCACTAGCATTAGTTCTCACAAAATGAAAGCAGTGAGTTGCAACGCAACGCTAGGGCAGACGGGGAGAAGCTAAATAGTGAAAGAAGGAAACATAGAAAAAAGACTAGACCCGCACCACCAAAGGAAGGAAAAGAAATGTGGGAAACGTGGCAGGGCATTCTAATGGTGAGACAATCGCATAAGGGGCCAGATGCGCCACAAGAATCGGCGCATGACCGTATTCCCCCTCCCTAGAGAGACCACCCGGCTTGCCGGGATAGGATCAATGGAACCTCCAAACAAGTAAAGGTGTGTGAACATGTGTCACAGGTTCCCAAGAGTCTTCTGTATGAGAATAACCCTTCCAGTGTATCAGGTATTCCAATCTGCCTCCTTTGTATCTGGAATCCATAACCAATGCTACTTCATACTCCTAGGAATCCTAGATCTGGGAAATGACTGGCCAAAGGAGTCTGTTCGGTATACCTTCAGTAAGGAGGAATGGAATACCGGATGAATAACCTTCATGTGGGTAGGCAGTCTCAATCGGTAAGCAACAGGATTTATCCGATCCAGAATGGGGTATGGAGCCAAAAAACATGGTGTCAGCTTGGAGCTCCATAGCCATCTGGGAAGGTATTTAGTTCACAGTCAAATCTTGGTACCCTTTTCCCACTGCGGAGATGGGAGGCGATGTGGGTTGGCTTGGTCACAGTAACAATGACGGGCATCTTCAAGACTCCTGCTGGCAGTTTTGTGTGCTTTAGTGATGTCGGTAAGAAGTGCATCTATGGAAGGGATGTGGGTGGCTTGAAGATTGCTGGGCAGAAAAACCAGAGGATGAATACCGTAGGAACAAAAAATAGGGCTGACTGATGTAGCACTGTGCTTGCTGTTGTTATAGGAAAATTCAGCTGTCGGTAGTAACGCCACCCAGTTGTCCTGTTGGTCATTGACAAAACATCGGAGGTACTGTTCCAAAGATGCGTTCAGTCTCTCTGTTTGGCCATTCGTTTGTGGATGGAATCCCGATGATAAGGCCCTCTGGATACCCAATTTAGAACACAGAGTCTTCCAGAAATGTGAGATGTACTGGCCCCCCCTGTCAGAGATTGTCTTCCTAGGAAGGCCATGCAGACAGAAGACGTCTCTGATGAACACAGTGGCCATTTCGACCGCCGTGGGTATCCCTGGCAGAGGGGACAAGTGTGCCATATTGGTGAAGGTATCTATGTTTACCATGATGCAGGTGCATCCTTCTGAGGTGGGTAGTTCAACGATGAAGTCCGTTGTGATGATCTCCTAGGGTTTGGTGGGTAGAGGTTCATGCTGTAATAGACTTATGGGTTTCAAAGTGCTGTGTTTAGATCTACAGCATATCGGGCAAGAATGAACATACTCCTTGACTTCCATGAGCATGCCCGGCAACCAAAACTGTTGTTTGAGCAGATCTACGGTGTTGGAGACCCCTCCGTGTCCTGCCATGTGACTATCATGGCACCACTTAAGTGCGCCCCGTCTGGAATACGCGTTCGGAAGGAACAAGCGTTGATTTACAAACAGCAAACCATCCTTCTTGCTAACGGTGTCTTGCTTGGTCAGGGATGAAGGGACAGGATGGAGTTTTTTAGCCTCTTTGACTCCTTGTAGAAATGACGATACCAAACCGATCACCTTGTTTTGGGCGAACATATGCTCAGGACGATGTTCCGTATTGCCTCCTGGGACAGGCACTCAAGATAGAGCATCTGCCAGGACATTCTTGGTTCCCGGTAGGTAAGTTATCGTGAAGTTGTACTGGGTGAAGAAGTGGGCCCATCTGGACTGCCGGGAGTTGACACACTCCATTTGTTTTAAGACCCGCAGGTTTTTGTGGTCGGTTCTAATGACGAAAGGGTGAGTGGCCCCCTTGCAGCAAATGGCGCCATTCTTCACATGCCATCTTCATGGCCAGAAGTTCCTTTTCAAGAACTGAATAGTTAGTTTGACTAGGAGTCAGAGTCCTTGAAAGATAGGCCACCGGGTGTTCTATACCACAATGCTCTTGTAAGAGTACCACGCCCAATGCTGCTGCCGAGGCATCCGTTTCTACCACAAAGGGATGGTTCTGATCAGGTTGTCGTAAAACGAGTGCCGAGCATAATGAGTGTTTCAATCTTTGGAAGGCTTGCTCAGCCTGTTCGGTCCACAAGAAAGGGGCTGCTGTCTTTTTGAGTGGGGAGGTGATAGGTAACACTATCTTGGAGAAACCAGGGATGAACTTCCGGTAAAAATTGCTTAGTCCCAAAAACCTCTGGACATCCTTTACCGAGGTGGGAACAGGCCACTCCAGGATGGCAGTCACCTTGCTAGGATCCATTTGTATGCCAGCACTTGATAGTATAAAACCTAGGTAGGGTACTGTGGATGCTTGAAATACGCGTTTCTTGGGATTGACCAGAAGATGGTGTTCCTTGAGGCGTTGGACTACTTGACAGAGATATTTCCGATGTTCTTCCTCTGAGGACGAATATACCAATATATCGTCTAGGTAGATGATAGTTTTTTGATAGAGGAGGTCAGGGAATATCTGGTCCATGAACCTCTGAAATATCGCGGGGCATTCACGAGGCCAAAAGGCATTACTCTATATTCAAAGTGTCCGTATGGGGTACGGAAAGCTGTCTTCCATTCGTCCCCCGCACAGACACATAAGAGATGGTAGGCTCTCCAGAGATCCAATTTGGAGAATATCACTGCTCCTTGCACCGCCTCTAGGATGTCCTTTATGAGAGGCATGGGGTACCTGTCTCGCACAGTCACTCTATTAAGGCTACGGTAATCAATACAAGGCCAGAGTTCATGTGTCTCTTCTTTCAGAACAAAAAACAGCGAGGCGCCAGCCGGTGAACGGGAAGGTTGGATGAGACCATGCTGGAGATTATCGTCCAGATATTTTCGTAGTACCTCTTTCTCCTTCAGGGATAGGGAAAACATACGGCCGAATGGCACCAACGCCTCCGGGACTAGATCGATGGCACAATCCTCTGGTCGATGAGGTGATAGTGCTTGTGGTCCCTCATCGCAGAATACCTGACTAAAGTCATTAAAGAAGACGGGAAAGGGATGGGTTTCTAGAACACTCAAAGACGCAGACGAGGCCATGGAGGTGTCTACGGTGGCGTAGTTTGTAGTATGAAGGCGCGTCTGGCTGCAGTAATCAGAAGTAAAATACATCTGGTTCTTGATCCAGTCAATGGAAGGGTTGTGTTTCCTGAGCCACGAGATACCCAGGATGACAGAAAAGTGAGCTGCCTCAATGAGGTCAAAATGAATAGTTTCCATATTGTGCATCACCTTCATACACATAGGAGCAGTGGTATGGGTGATTGGTCCTGAGCACAAAGGTTGGCCGTCCACCCCTTCTACCTGTTGACTTTCGTCTTTCTCCTTGGTTTCTATTCCCTTCTTTTTGGCCCAAGAAATATCCATAAAGCAACCAGCTGCACCACAGTCAACAAGGGCCAATACCTCTATGTTCTTCTTTTTGGAAAGGGGCTGCACACTCACAAACAAGAGTCGATTGTCTTCAGTAGGTACAGTTGTGGTAACTGACATGGAGACTATGGGCTTAGAGGACCTCCTCAGAGACGTGCCCCGTCTAACTCCGAGGACGATTGTTTCCCGACCAACGAGGCGGTACGTCTGTGCAGTCACGAAGCAGATGTTTGTCTGATCCGCAATACATGCAGAGGCTGTTGTCTTTTCTTCTCTTCCTTTCTTCTGCACTTAAGGGTCCTCTCATGGTTCCTATTTGCATTGGTTCTTCCTTGCTAGACGGAGGTAAGGAGGGGGTAGGATCAGGGATTTCCAACCTGAAAGGGGTTCCACGGTTCTTTCTCCTTTCAGACCGTCGTTCGCTGAGGCGAAAGTCAATCTGTAGAACAGTGGAAAACAAGTCGGCCAAAGTTGCAGGCCTTGGAGATCGAGCTAGCTCGTCCTTTAACTCTTCTCTTAGTCCCCTTTGAAAGATGGCATACTGGGCGAAGTCCGGCCAACCGGTCTCTGCTGCAACTCGCTTGAAATGCGAAATGTAGGTAAGTAGATCTGGCGAACCTTGTTTTATGTCCAGCAATTCCTCGCTGGCTATATGGGCGGTTTCTTGTCTTTCGAATTGTGTGGTAAAGGCACTGTAGTCTTGAAGTAAAGGGCTGGCTCCAGTGACCAAAGTGGTAGCCCAGGCCAGGGCATTGACCGTAAGGTTTGATACGAGGAAACCTATGCGGGCTTGATCACTAGCGTAGGCTTGTGGGCAAAAGGTGAAGTGAATTATACAGGCTTCCATGAAGTCTTTAAACTTTCGAGAAGATCCATCGTATTTCCCAGAAATCAGAGGCATTGGGGTAACTCAGTACGTTGTTGTTCTCGAAGGCCAGCTGTTTGCCATAAATTTGCATTTTCTGTTTTCAAAGCCTGAACCTCTTGGGTTAAACGTTGCACAGCGTTCACTACCTCTTGTAGCTGTTCTGCTGTGGCCATGGTGTTACCTCTTTTAGGGTGTTGCAATCTTTCACTATTGACCCCTGGTTTGGTATACCCACACACTTCTGGGTCTTCACTGAGCACAATATCCCCTTCGTCGTCCTCCGCACCTGTGTCTGTAGAGGTGGTCTTGACTCCTTTCTTCTTCTTCTTCTTTCCTTTTTTCCTCGGTTCGAAGCCACCCTGCTGCCCTTCAATCAATGGCAAGCAGGAGGGACCCCTTCCCGATGGCATCCAAATGAGGAAAAAGCCTGAAGGCAGAAAAAACCTTGATGGTAGTCCATAGTAGCTGCAGTTGCGGAAGGAAATCCACGGGTTGTCCAAGTAACCAAGTATATACTCCAGATGAAATGAAGTCCAGGCGATTGCAAGTTCACCTCCACAACAACTGATAAGTACGAGTAGCGAGCAATAGACAGGGTCGATAAACCCTTTGGGAAGGGTGAACTGAATGCAGGTAGTATCTCCGGAAGAATAACCAGCCCAAAGTAGGACTGACAAATGGGAGGAAGTCTTGGACAGCAAGGTAAGAGAAAAGAAAGGAAAGAGCCCAGAGCGAGCAGCGAGTCAGAAGAAATAATCCAGCATAACAGAGGAGCGGAACAGAAGAATGAAGGCGGCACGCACAAAAGTGCGAACCGGGAAGCGGAGCAAGGGAGGAGAAACTAGGAAGGTAGGTAAGGCACCGATAGAAAGCACTAGCGTTAGTTCTCGCGAATTGAAAGCAGTGAGTTGCAACACAACGCTAGGGCGAAAGGGGAGGAGCTAAATAGTGAAAGAAGGAAACGTACAGAAAGACTAGACCCGCACCACCAAAGGAAGGAAAAGAAACGTGGGAAACGTGGTGGGGAATTCTAATGGCGAGACAATCACCTAAGGGGCCAGACGTGCCACGAGAATCGGCACATGACAGATTACCGTGAAAGGAATTGTCTGGTTTTCTCTACCCACCTCCCACCTGTGTGTTAATAGGACTACGAGATGAGGGATGTGAGTTAGGAAAGTTGTTTGAGGAGAAAACTTTGTCATCCCAAACTAACATGTAGACTTGGCATGTTCAAACTCTGAAAATCTATCAACATGGCAAGTACCCTAATTTTTCAAATCTTTACATGTATGGATATATTTTTGAAAACTACATTTTGAAGCAAATCAGATGGTGCTACCCTGAAGTCAGCATGCCCTTCCTATGGAGAGATATTTTTTTTTCAATTACTCAGGAGCCGTATTCGTGAAAAATATGCCACTTCATAGTTGCCATGTTAATTTTGACCTTCACCCTCACACCAACTTTCAAATATCTCAGAATCAATGGGAGACCCAACTAAATTTTTTATTAATAACTACTGTGATGTTTATCACTCAAAAATCATTTTGGCATGGTTCAAAAGGGCTTACTGTCACCTTTAATAAAAGTCTGGAATAATTGCTGTGGTATATTTGCTGTCCTTTCACGAGTTGGGCGCTAATACCGGCGGTATTACAGCCGGGGCTATTAGCCCTACTGCTAAATCCCCAGTGCTATTAGCCCTGGACCACGGGTTTGGCAGAACGGTAAGTCACGATTTCCCATTGGGCCCATTCGGGAATTTCCCATTCCCCATTGGGCCCAATGGGGAATGTTCGGCGCTATTACCGCCTGCGGTAATAGTGCCACAAAACAACAAAACCTGCCAAGCTGATGATTTGGCAGACCCTTAAATGCAGCGGTAATAGCGTTACCGCTGCATTTAAGGGTTACGCCAAAACTCGTGATGAGGCAGTATGTATTTTTCCATTAACTAAACTCATGCTTTCCTTTGCTCTCTTAAGTTGCATTTCCCCTTAAGCATGTGATCAGCCAGAGGCTGGCTCATGTTTATCTTCGCCTAATCTAATGTACATTTTATGGGAGTTGTGACCTCAAGGTCACTTCTGCCGAAAGAACAGGCATGGCTTTATCTATTTCCGCTGTGGTTTAAATCTAGACAGTGTATTTCTTTAGATTTGTTTAAGAAATGGACTTGATTGATGGTTGACAACCAGACCTCATTCTCCAAGACCAGCAGAGGAAAGGTCCTGAAGGTTAAGTTTCCTTTTCAGGAGAAATGCCCAGCTGCATGTAAAAATGTGTCAAGAAATGGCTTTTAAACTCACACACAGTATATACTTATTTAATCTCACAGTTGCGAAAGACATGAGTATCACTGATAGATTTTCCATATCTATATGACAGTTATATGAAAAAAGCATGTTCAAACTCTGAAAGTCTAGTAGGCACTTCTCTCTGCATACTGTCATTTGGATGAGGAAAAAGGAAGTTCTTTAATTTCTTATAATTGCATTAAGATTGGTTTCACTTGAAATTACTGGAGCACAATCTGGTAATTACATTGAAGATAATATACACACCGCTATCTGTCTCTTTAACTAAAACATGTAGCCTTCCATGGATTTAGTAAAACAGCAGTGTCAGCCACATGTCTTTCTTTTCCTTGCAGAAATACACTGCACATATCTTCACACTTTTGAACTTCCCAGCATGTGTCTCCTTCATTTGAGATTTAGGCCTGTCTTTAGTTCAAAAGGCCTCATGTCTGACATCACCATTTCTTAACTGGCTTTAGACTTCAATTAGACTTTACCAATCACTCTGGCCTCTTTATTTCTGTAATTCAGGGTTTATATTTCACCCCACAGGTCCCACATCCTGGTTCTTTGATTCCAGTGAGACAGAGAGAAGAGCAAGGAGAGAGCGGGGTTTCTGTTTCCATGTGTTCTTGGTCCATCCCAGGAATCTCCATCAGAGCAAGTCTGCTCTTTTCCTTGTCCTGAGTGAGTAGAACTCTGGTCTGCACTCCACCCTTTTTGGATTGTGGGTTCACGTCCTGGATCCCTTCCTTTCCAGAAGCCCCACCTCCAGCCCATAGAGGCAAGGAGTTATATAATCTGCTGAGAATAAAAGAAATGTTAAATATTGTATACAGTATCATTTCCCTGGTATAATCAATGTGCAAATTAACAACAAAACAACGAGTTAAACAATACTTTTCACTTGACATATACAATTCAGACATGAGCATTGCTTTTGGTACATTCCTGATAAGTTGTTTTACTCCATGTAAATGTGTGATTTTCTCCACCTGGTTTCCATTCTTTACTTGTATTCTTCAGATGGTTCCTGGCCTGTACTCTCAATGGGTTCTTCAATTAGTCGCAAAGTCTGTTTGGGATGACAGCTTTTCAACTGATTGATATGAACCCATTTCTCTTCCATATGTTCTCCTTTAGGGATGCAGATCTTATAGGCGACAGGTGAGATTTTATCGACGATTTCAAAAGCACTGCGGCAAGAGGGGAGGAACTTCCACTCTTTGTTCTGGTTTCTTTGGAAATTGTACAGGTCGACACTGTCTCCTATTTTGTACTCTTTCTTGGTAGTCTTTATGTCTTGGTGGGTTTTCATCCCCTCTGCCGACTTTTCTAAATGTCGCAGACCGTAAGTAAAAGCATGCTGAAGGTGTTTTCTTAAATGTTCAATGTACTCATGAGTCATGGACGCGTTAATCAGAGTCTGCTCTTGAGTTCTGTAGAGCAGATGCTGAGGTAGCACCAATTTACATCCAGTCATGAGCTCGAATGGAGACATTTTTATTACAGAAGATGGTGAAGATCTAATGGCCATCAGGACAAGCAGTAATCAGATGTTCCAACTAGGTCCAGAGTCCGACACAAACTTCTTCAAGATGCCCACACTCATTTTATTGTACCTCTTAACTTCCCCGCTCAAGGCTAGATGGTAGGCAATGTCGAGTTTTCTCTTTACCCCTACTATCTCCCACATCTTTGTCATCACCTCTCTGGTAAAATGACTTCCTCCACCCAACTTAATCCTTTGGGGAAAGCCAAATTGATCTTTACGGCGGCAGTTGTTTCCGCCTTGCGTTTTGTGGACGAAAGACATTCCACCCACTTGGTAAACAAGCATGTCACGGTCAACATGTGCTTGTTTCCTCCAGAGGAGCGAATCACTGGCTCGATGAAATCGATTTCAAAATCTGACCAAGGCAGTGTCATTCTCTTTTTCTGCAGGGGAGCTCTGTGTGTGAGGGAACTTGGCTGAAACTTAGCACACACAAGATACCCCTTCAAATATAGGTCAAGGTTTTGACCCATGTGTGGTCTTTATGCAACCTCTAGCAAGATTTTTAAAGTTGTATGAAACACCATATGACTGCCAGTGACTCCTTCATGGTCGTGACTTAACATCAAGCTTCGGAATGAGGTAGGTACCACCTACTGGTCACATCCAGATATGGATCTCTATCAAAAAACCATATTGGATTCAGAACATTTTAGAAAACTTCATCAACACCGGGAGATCCTCTTTCCTGATATAATCGGATTCTGTCTGAGGAACATTCACGGGGTCTTCGATATGTTGATAACATTTACCAATAATCGGGTCCTCTTATTGTGCCGTAATCAAATCAGCATCTGGGGTTTCTTTACTTCACTGGGCAGTTGAGGGTTCATTTTGGACATGTGTTTGGGACCTGGTGACAGCAGCGACCTGGATTTCCCCCAAGAGGGATTTACTTTCTATGAGATCCCTGTGGATGGCTCCGGTTTTGGCCAACTGGTCAGCCAAGTAATTTCCTGTTTTGTCTGGTCCCTCTTTTTTAGAGTGACCTCTGATCTTTTTCCAATAGATGGTCATTTCATTAGAGGTGACAAGATCATCAATTGCTTGGATTAATTTCCTGTGCTTGAGCGGTTTATGATTCGCAACCAGCATGCCTCTATTTTTCCAATTAATCAGGTGCTCCACAAATCCATTCCTGACATAATCTGAATCTGCGATTCTGCCCAGTTCTTTGAGTTGGTGTTGCATGGCAGGGAGGATGGCTTGATGTACTGCCATCAACTGTGCCACCTGACTACTTCAGGGACCTATTTTGCACCTATCAGAGGGCTCTGGGGCATCATTCACCCAGGCATTCCCAATGCCAATCAGTAGTTATTTTTCCCTGTGATTATCAGCATGGTAGGAGCACCCATTCACATAAACTGTGGGTATCCCTTGGGACGTGTTTAACTCATTGACCGTGTTCTGGGAAGTGAGGTACACCTTCATATTGTCTTTGGTCTTTAGACTTTTGCCTTTGACACAATTTTCTTGAGCACAGTCATGCACGTCAGCCAATCCTAGGGGACTCTTCTTGTTTTGGCAATATCTGACCTCCACAGGAAAATTTAGCATGGACAGTATCCAGGAAGTAATTCTGGAATTACTCACATTCCCTGTTCGGATTCGGTCACTTTGGAGATATTGCAAAGGCTGGTGAGGAGTACTGACAATGATGTGCTCCCCCTAGATGAATGGGAAGTAATTCTTAAACGCCCACACCATTGCCAGGAGTGCCTTTTTGCAATCGTTGAATTTTTCCTCCACAGAGAACACAGTCTTGCTCGTGTACAAGATTACTTTGTTAACCTTATTGTGCTTTTGGTATAATACTGCCATTAAGCAAATATTTGAGAACCACGTCTCCAAGAAGACTTCCTTGTTCTTTATAGGGTAAGCCAAATAAGGCACTTGGGGAAGGCTTCGCTTTAGTTTTTTTACTGCCTCAGATTGTTCTTGACCACACTCCCACTTGACCCTGGCATTTAATAAGTGGAACAAGGGTTGTTTGACACTTGCATAGTCTTTAATTAACTTTCTACTATAATTAGTGAGTCCAAGAAGGCTTCTTAGTTCACGCAGAGTAGTAGGGTCTTTCAATTTCAATAATGCTTGCACCTTTTTTGCCTGGGGACTGAGACCCTCAGGGGTGATATCATGCCTTAAGAAGTTCACGCTGGTCTTACACTACTGTGCCTTCTGAAAGGATAGTTTTGCTCTGGCTTTCTGCAACTTGGTCAAAACATAGCGTATTTCCGCTATGTGTTCCTCCACAGCTGAGCTCTTGATTAAGACATCATCAACATAGGCTAGGTTTCCCCTTCTGCCCAAATCGGGCATGGCCTTATGTAAGATGATATTACATTTGTTGCCAGAGTTTATGTATCCAAAGGGGGTTTGGGTCCACGTGTACTGCTGCCCCCAAAGGTAAAGGCAAGCTTGCACTGGTCTTCACTACTCATGGGTAATGCTCAGTAACCATTGGTCAGGTCAATGGTGGTATACACCTTTGACCCTTGGATCTGGGCCAGTCCATGATTGATGTAGTGAAGGGGCCATCTTGACATGTGGACCCATTAATTTAGCTTCCTAAGGTCTGCACAAAGTCCCCATTGGCCAATGGGTTTGACTATTCCCAGTACCTAGTTGTAAAAGGTACTGTGGACTGGACAAATTATCCCACAGGATTATACGTTTTAGTTCATCTCCGTGAGTGACTCCATAGATTCCAGAGGCAACCGGTATTGCTTCTCAAACACTGGAGCCATCTCAGGGTCTGCAGGTATGGAGGTTGAATGTATCTCTTTGCGTCCACAGTCATACAAATCCACAGCAAAGATATACTGAAAATCCCAAAACACCAGTTTCAGCTTCTGCTTTTGCTCCTCAGTCTCACAAGCCTCAGCGAGATTTATTTGGTCTTCGACCATCTCCTTAATGGCTGAAAATACCTCAGATTTGGCAATTTTGGTAGTACCCCCGAGCTGGGTGGAAAAATCTCTTGTTATGGTGCTGGCTTGGACATGAGGTTTCAAGTATGTGAGGTAGTCACTGTTGACTTAAAATACCACCTCATCATTCCTGATGTCACAGGTCGCCTCTTATACACCATGAGGGCAGGAGGAGTGCACCAGGAAATTCCCCCTTTGCTGGGTGAAAATTATTTCCATAGAGATACCATTGTCAAAATTATAACAGTCATTTGTAATTGGTCCAATGATCCTTTTAGCTTAGTCAATAGAATAATGTTGGGCATCAACCACCATTCCAATAAAGGTGTCTGCACCCAAAGTGATAGAGTTGCTGTTAACCACCAATATTCGAATGGTGTCATGTTCTAGGTCAACTAGGGGTGTCGGATGTAAATACAAGCCTTGCTTCTGGAGGTGATAACTCAAATTTACATAAGCATCCTTGTTTTTCAGGTTCTGTCCTGCCTAATTTTTAGGGGAATTGTAAATTGTCGTACCTGTCCTGGGATGGTGACCTCTTCTCCCATTTGAACTTCAACCACATACAGCAGCAATTGAGCTGACCAAAATGACAACAATTGTTATAAATTAGGTTCAAATTAATTGTAAATCGATTGAGAATGTCACTGCCTAAGTAAAAGGCGTAGGGGACATCTCTCACAACCCAACAATTATGTTCTAAGCTTATGTTGCCAATGGAAACTTTTAGCATGCACGTGCTCGGCAGGAGATGTTTGGAATATGGAGTTTCCAGGCCATTTTCCCAATTATCAATCAACTTAAATGTGAGAATGGTCTGATCCTTTGGGAGTTTCCTGAATAATGCTTTGTTGATGAAGCTTATTCCGTTGTTCAGGCATACACTGGCGAGAATATGCTCCCCCCCCTCATTCACACGAATGGGGAAAAACAGTTCTTCACCGTTTATCTGGATGTCGGTCAAACTTTGAGCTGGTTTTTCATCATCTTTTATCATGGTATTTGGGTTTTCTTCAGATTGTGGATTGGTATACAATTTTAGAGTATTTCCTTCCAGTGTGGAATGCCACTTAAAACTGAGAGCGAGGTTGATTTTCAAAACAGAGAAGGGTTCACATCACCAGTTTGTTCTCCTACAGAGATGACAGTGATATCTGGAACTTGATTGTTCCTAAAGTGTAATTCTACTTTATCGGACCGTTTTTCAATCATATGGCATGTGCCATTTAAACTCACATAATTTGTACTTTGTTTTAATTTGATTGGCTGGTTAGTATGAGTCCAGAGCACCTTATTCACACAGTCAATCAGGGTTGATAACCTCCGAAGGAGGTCTTTCCCCAGTAAACAAGGTGTGCCCTCTGGAGTGACGACTGTTATCGAGTGTTTCAACCTATGTCGCCCAATTTTGATCTCCACATCTGCAGTTCCTTCAACGGAAATATCATTCCCATAAAAGTTCTGGAGTTGTTCAGTTGTCCAGGAAGAGGTGTGAGGGGAATTTGGTGACTCTCCCCCCTTCCTGAATTTATTTGGTCAAAGGCCTTTTTAGACAGGAGGGCGACTTGGGATCCAGTATCCACCAGCGCTGATAATGTACATCGACTCTGTACCTTGACGGAGGCATAAAACCTTCCTTCTCTCTCTTTCCGGAGACAGTTACCCGAACCTGTTTGGGATCTGCTGAGCCCACAACATGCAACCTAGGTCTTGTGTTAAATGTTGGATCTGGTGCTCCAGTTGAGACATCCTTTCTGGTTGGTAGGGGGTCTGGATTCATACCTTTACTGCTCCCGGAAAGGGTAGCTGTCCCTTCTCCCAGAGTAGCTCGCATATAGAGAGGTCCTGTTCTACTATTCACCTTTAATAAAAAATTTGGATAGCGGGTGCTTCCTGGCCTTATTGATTTCTACAGTGCTCATTCTGAAATGTGTTCTGCACCTAACATGCTCTCTATGCACGGGCAAAATTTCAACCATGTTCCTTCTTAGTTTATACACACAATGACAATTCCAATCAACACAGTTTTATCAATACACCACCCTGAAACCCAGGGTACAGGTCTGTATGGCACTTTCAAAATGCAACACAACTTTCCATCCACTGAAATGCAATTACCCCCAAATAAATAGTCTTCTGATACTGCCCTGTAATGTGTGAAAACTCTCTACCAATCCCGGCTGGAGCCCCCAGTTTTGTTGCGGTTTATTATGCAGTCACACTCAACTGAGGGAATTCCTTTCCCCCAATCAAGGTGGCACACAACAAAGCACTATTAGTTTGTGAAGGTTCACTTTGGTAAGGCCTCCAACCTGCAGCCTGTCTCACACCCAATCCAAACAAATGTCCGGTGCCACAATGGACTAGGAACCAGGCCGGTGTGTAGTAAGAATATAGATTTATTAATTTATTTAAACCAAATTTGACAAACAGACTAACATCAGCCACCAATGCCGTAACAAGACAAGAACAACACTGACTTCTGTAATGGCACCAACACAGAAATAATACTGAGATATTCAGTCACAATTTCCTGCAGCTTTCTTTTCAAATCCCCCATTAATACAGAAAAAGAACAATTCAAAATGCACAGTGAATGCTGATTTGGTTATATTTGTTTCTCCCAGCAGAGTTGACCCATCTAAATTAAAGGTCAGTGGCAAAGAATGGGAACACAATGGGAATATCGTTCTGGGATTCTGATAAAATGCACTTTTTAGAAAAAGGGATTAAAGGGAACAAATATTTTTTTACTTATCACCACATATGCAATATAAGGGAAAGGAAAGCAATGGGAACATGTGTTTTGCCACACCTAAAAAGAACAGGCAGAGCTTAGTGGTGTGGGTCAGAGCACAATTTGAACAAAGGGGCAATTGTGTTTTCACATCACACATGCAAAGGAAATACACAGCTTCACATTTCTTATTTAAAATTAAGGGGATCAATAGGGAATTTTGTTTTGTACCCTGAACCCTCACTTGGAAACAGGGTTTTGGGATTCATTCTTTTGGCAAATCTTTCATTCTTTACCAGCTCAAAACACACTGGGAAGAGCTTGTTATTTTTCGAATGCTAATGCAACACATCCTGTGATTTCTATAGGGGAATTAATTGTTTTACTTTAATCACATATTCTACAGATCTACCCAGACAAACATGGTATTCTGCAATGGGGAAAAACTAGAACAACATTTGTGGAAAATGCAGGCCCTAGACAATCTATGGCTTTGGGATAGTTTTACTAACAGGAGAGCCTATGTAATGGGCATCAGTGAACACCAGGGCACCTCTGGGACAACAATGGTGTCAGTCAAGGATAGTCCTTCCAAGGTGTCCCAGTCAGCTTCTATGTCTCCTGGTCCCTGTCTCCAATGCAAGATTTGGGGCTTCTCTGCTTGGGTGTTTCTCACAAGAGTTCGGCAGCAGGTTACCTCCCAAAATAAGTGAAAAAGACCAGTTCTGATGCAAACTAGATTACTTACACAGCAAATTACATCAAAAACATGTCATGATTCCTGCTAAAGGGATTGGTTGGTTTTCTCTACCCAACTCCCACCTCCCACATGTGTGCTAATAGCACAAGGAGATGAGGGATGCGAGTTAGGAAAGCTGTAGGAGGATAAAGCTTTGTCATCCCAAACTGACATGTGTGTTTGGCATGTTGAAACTCTGAAAATCTATCATGTATGGATATATATTTTTAAAAACTACATTTTAAGACAAATCAGATGATGGTAATTGGAAGTCGGCATGCCCTTCCTATCCAGAGATATGTTTTTTCTTCATTTACTCAGGAGTCGTATCAGTGAAAAATATGCCACTTCATAGTTCCCATGTTAATTGTGTCCTTCACCCTCACACCAACTTTCAAATCTCTCAGAATCAAGGGGAGGCCCAACTACATTTTTTATTAATACCATCTGTGATGTTTATCACACAAAAATTGTTTTGCCGTGGTTCAGAGTGAGTTACTGTCACCTTTAATAAAAGTCTGGAATATTGTTGCATATACGCAGTGCTTTTTATGCAATTATATGTATGTTTTCATTAACTAAACTCATGTGTTTCATTTGTTCTATTAAGTTGCATTTCCCCTTAAGCATGTGATCATCCAAAGGCTGGCTCATGTTTATCTTTGTCTACTTAAACATACATTTTATGGGAGTTGTGACCTGAAGGTCACTTCTACTGAAATAACAGTCTCTTTAAATAAACAGTGTAGCCTTCCATGGATTTAGTAAAACAGCAATGTCAGCCACATGGCTTTCTTTTCCTTGCAGAAATGCACTGTGCATATCTTTGCACTTTTGAACTTCCCATCATATGTCTCCTTCATTTGAGATTTAGGGCCATCTTTAGTTCAATAGGCCTCATGTTCGACATCACCATTTCTGTGCTGGCTTTAGACTTCAATGGGACTTTACAAATAACTCTGGCCTCTTTATTTCTGGCATTCAGGGGCTATATTTCACCCCACACATTGAAGCTTGTCTATCTTTTCCTCCCTGTCTCCCTTCTTGCATGGTGGCACCTGTATGCTCTTGAAAAACTGCAGAATCATTGTCAGACATATTTGTTGTTATCTACACTGTATTATATGCACTTGCTCTGCCCTGGCAGACCGGTTATCATTCAAAAACTCAAGGGCTATGAATGACTGTTTTTCTCCCCTGTTCCCTCCTTCCTTGAGCGCCTTGAAACACTTGTTTGTATATAGGCGCTTTACAAATAAACATTACCATACCATACCATACCTCCTTCCCTTCTAAATAGAACCAAATAGGAAGGATAGGGAACTGCACTTTGGCCTGGACATTTACCTCTTCACCTCACTGGTGGAGGGCTTTGGAAATTCGACTTTCCCAACACATGTCCAATGAAATGATAGGCCTGCATCAGAAAGTAGGGAGGATTCATGAAGAGGGCAATTCCAAAATCTAGGCTAGAATTGATTGGTACATTCACTACTTCCTAAAGGGTATAATGCCAACAGTTGCAGTTATTCTAATTTGAAGCTGTTTCCTCCTATAATCGATCTTGCAAGAAGAATATTCCTTCCAATAAATCCCTACTGCTCTAGTGAATTCACTGGACATTCAAAATACACTATTCATCCAATTATGTTTAATTGTCCTCTACTATGCATTGTTTTCGCTGTCCTCCTTGCCTTCCGATGCGGGCCTAAATAATTCTGCATACATCTCACTTGTTGCCCTTTAGACTATTTGCTGTGGCAACACTGACTTCCGTTTTGCCCTGAGTCTGTTGCCACCCATGTCACAGCAGCAATGGATCCAACAAGGGGATGCTTCCAGAGTTTATCCCTTTTTGAATCTTTGAAGTGCATTTATTGCACCATTAACTGTGACTTTAGGATGTAGAGAGGTTATAAATATCCTGTTCTTCCGCAGCGATTGGTGATAAGTGAAATGGATGGAGAATATTATTAAGTGCTAACTGGAATAAGGACTTCTATCAACTGCGTTCATTTGAGTATGAAGGCTGATATATGTGTCATATATAAACCCATATTTTGGACAATACGGGTACAATGTCAATTAAGAAAGTTTGGGAAAGCATAGCATATCAATGTATTCTGTGTTTTCTGGGCACAGGACTAGAATTTTGGCTTTGAAGCCCTTGAGCCTGAGGCTGTGGGAGCTATCAGAGCTTCAGTCGCTTTCAGCAATGTGGTGTGTGTGTATGTGCAGATAGATACATTTAACACTCCTATTTATTTTTGAGTGTCATAAGTGTAAGAGCGAACTTTGAGTTGGTTATTTCTAAGCATTATTAGCAGCAGTTTTACAAAACCTTTCAAAGTTCACTGTGAATAGATTAAAAGAAAATATGGTGGGGTATACTGGATTGGATGCACTTAGGTTTACAATTTTTGTTGTGCTATATAGATATATATGCGAGACAGCTGCACACCTCTAAGAAAGCTGAAATTAATCCCTAAATCTCTCTGAATTAAGTTGACAAAAATAAAACTCTTTCTACTGCGAGCACCTATCTATGAACAGATAAAACAACTAACAAGTATTGCTTATTCAATGGTTATTTAAATTTTCAATGAATGGTTGAATATGCTGACTTGCCAACACGTGTTTCGACTCCAGGTCATTTTCAAGGCGTAGCTATATACAGTTAGTCCATAAACAAAGTAATACAGGTAAAATCATAAGCAAATTGGAGATATAATATACACAATCCGAATTCAATAAACATAATAATATTCAATGAAGTGGTCATCAACATTACCATTGTCCAATTTGGTTGATTCATATTTTGTCAGAAGGATTTCAGGATTGAAGACAAGATAATGTGGAGAAATAAATATAATAAACAAAAAAATAATAAACAAAACACGGTGCAAATAGCGTAATTAGTTAACTATATAGGTTCTTCACTGGTGTACAATTAATAGTTATTTCTGTTATAGAAGTACACATATTAAATGATTTCCATGTAGAAAGTATGCTGGTTTGAATTCCTTACCTTTTTTAACATTTGCCTCAACATTTCAATTCATAACTCAGTCTGTCAGTAAAATGAAATTTGAGACAGATAGCTCACCCATACCTGTGTCATGATTGTTGTAACCAAATATCACATGTTGCTGTACTGTACATGATCTGCATATGTGTATGGTGAGCATACTTTCCTAAAATTAAATTACTGTCAGGTAGCCACAACTGTTAGCCCATACGACTGAGCATATCACTCACAAATGAGGTGAGGGTTAATATCAACACTAAAACTGTCCATGTTTTGCCTTCACTTTGGCTTCCTCGAGGCTATTATAAAATAAGAGACATTCAATACATTGTCATCTTGAATACAAATAGCTCAGAATAGATCCAAGAATTAACAAAAAACAATGTTTGACAGTCTCCTTGTTCCAAACAAAAGACATATTTGTGAAAGACATTTAAGGAAGAAATGAGTGCAGAGGTGCAGGGTGGGAGAGAACCAAGAGATAGAAGGTATTCAAAATCATGCTGGTTGTTTATGAAATAGAAGAATTGTATGTATTTGTACAGTTTAATTAACTACTGTTTACTGTTATAGTCAGCATTGGAATTCGGATGTGTGCCTTCTCAGTTATTTTTTTTTTTTACAACTTTATTTAACATTGCACGCAGGTTAAGCACATACATTTGCGACATTCAATTCCAGTAAACATACAACATATACAGGTTAGTTTTGTGTTGTATTCAAGTCATCAAGGGCAGATAAATCCGCCAAATATTGCCTGTGCCGTGCCCATACATTTCTGGGTTTAGAGGGGGCCATCACTGAATCTATGTATAGTTCTTCGGTATCGTTAGCCCACATCATATCCCTGTTCCAGTCTTCTACTGTTGGCATTTGTGCACTCTTCCACCTCATTAATATGACCCTTTTTGCTAACAGTTGGCTTAAATTGAGCAGCTTTCGCCAAGTTGAGTTAATTTTCCCCATCGCACCTAGCATACATATCCGCGGCATCCATTCCACCGGTTGGTCTGCCATCTTATCTAGAGCGCCACAGACCTCAGACCAGTATTGTCTCAGTTCCACACAGTCCCACAACATAGGGTATATATTAGCATTTTCAGAGTTACATCTCGGGCAGGTGTCAGCGAGGGCAGGGTATAGTCGCTTAAGTTTCACCGGCGTGTAGTGGGTTCTATGAACAATTTTATAGTGGATCAGTTTGAATCTAGAGTTGCATGATATCAACTTGGTCAGTGCACAAATCTGGGACCAATCTTGGTCTTCTATCGATCTTAGCTGTGGGAGGTACCATTGGGCGTGTTTGTATTATAGTTTTGTAGAGAGCGGAGGCCGTGACTTTCTGAGTCCCCCCTGTGAATATGTAACCTAGTCCTATGTTTATTTCGGGTTCATTCGGGAATGATGGGTATATCCGTTGTGTAATAGCTGCAACCCTATCAGACTGCTGTTTATGCGTATTGGTGTTTCCCACAGTGTCTTTAATCTCCTCCCACTTAAGAAAGCATTTATCCCGGAACAACTGTCCCCATTGTGTAATGCCTCTGGCACTCCAATGCGACGCCACTGCACTGTCTATGGGGAAGGGTGTGTGTGGGTCACCCCATATTGGCATGCTCGGGTGGTATAACTTACTGACTCCAAATATATCATCGATTTTGGCCCATGCTGTGATTGTGACATTGGCTGGGTTTATAGGGTTGTATTGTTTAGGGGTGGGCCTAGTGATTCTTTGTAGAGCCAGTGTCACCTCCCGCTCTCTCGAATGGGGAGGTGTGGGCCAGGATTGAGGAAGCATGTAGCCCAGCCGGCCTCATATTGCGCCTGCGCTGCCAGGTAATACAATTCCATGTCGGGAGCCATCAGGCCACCCCTAGGATACGTGTCAGTTAGTACCCTCCAGCTCAGTCTAGAGTGGCCGCCCCATACGAACGCTATGCATGCACTGTTGATTTTGGAGAACAGAGCGCGACCTGGCCACACTGGCACTGTACTAAAAAGATAAAAAAGCTTAGGCAAAATTATCATTTTGATTAATGCTATCCTCCCCATCATTGATATGGGCAGGGCGTTCCAGCGCTTCATCTTGGTACATAGTGCATCTGCCAGTGAACTATAGTTCAATGTTCGGGATAACTGGGCAGTTCTGGCAACAGCAGCGCTTAGGTAAACAATGTGTATTGGGCTCCATATAAGACCGTGTAGGTTTTGGGGCTGCGTGGTGCCATCTGTGAGCGGGAATATCTCAGACTTATTGGGGTTAAGACGTAGACCTGAATATTCACCGAACTTTTTCACTTCAGCCAGCACCTTGCCCAGTGTGCGGTCTGGGTTCTTCAGATATAATAGAATATCATCTGCATATAGCGTTATAATATGTGGTTTGCCCTCAAGCCATATCCCGAATGTGCTATATTGTGATCTGAGAATGTCCACAAGGGGTTCTATACCTAGAGCGAAGAGTAGCAGGGAGAGTGGGCAGCCCTGTCTGGTACCACCCAGTAGTTCTAGTATGTCTGTGAAGTTCCCATTAATTCTAATCTTTGCATGAGGTCATGTGTATAGTATTTGGATCCATTTTATGAGGTTTGGGCCAAACCCATAGTTCCGTAGCACCCCGTATAGGAAGGGCCAAGAGACAGTGTCGAATGCTTTCCGCATGTCTAGGGAGACTGCTATTCCTTGGGTGTCTGGGGGTATTGTGGCAATGATTTGGTGACTTCACCTTATATTAGTTGCCGTAGACCTGCCCATTATAAACCCAGGCTGGTCTTCATGTACCATATATGGTATCAGTGGTGTGAGCCTGGTTGCTATTATCTTCGCTACGATCTTGGCATCAGTGTCTATTAAGGATAGAGGCCGGTACAACCCACATTCCCCAGGAGGCTTCCCTGATTTCAGCAGGAGTGTAATTATTGCTTCCCTGGTGGTTTCGGGGAGTTCACCTGTGTCTAGTGCTTTCATCCAGACAGCGTATAGCCTGGGAGCCAGTTCACTACTGAACTCCTTATAGAATTCAGCCCCCTGCCCGTCCGTGCCTGGCGCTTTCCCGTTGGGGAGTGCTTTTATTGCTTCAATTATTTCGGGCTCAGTGATGGGTCCCTCCAATGATTCCCTAGTGGCATCTGCTAAAAGGGTTGTAGGTATCTGGGCGAGGTAGCTTTCTATCTCAGCATCTGTGATGGCGCACTGCAGGGAGTAGATGTCTTTATAGTAAACATCGAAGGTTCCCTTCAGCTTGTCCTGATCTGTGGACATTGTGCCGTCTGGCATCTGTATGCAGGGTATAGTTGTAGGGCCGCTCTCTCCACGTACCGTTCTTGCCAATAACTTCCCCGGGCATTCCCCTTCCGCATACATACGAGCTGCAGCAGGTCGATCAAAATATCTGACCTCTTGTTCCGCTGTCTCAGTATATTCGTCTAATTTGGCCTTTATTTCTGAGCTGAGCAGGGGTGACGGGGAGGATGCATACTGGGATTGCAAAGACGTTATTTGTGTTTCTAGTCTAGTTAACCTATTTCTAATGTCTTTGAGGATTCTGCCCTCTGCGTATATTGACTGACCTCTGATGCAGACTTTAAATGCCTGCCATAGTATAGACTGGCTAGAGACCGAGTGTTCATTGACATCGAAGCACTCTTGTATATATTGTTTCATCGAATTAGTATAAACCAGGTCTTTCAAGGACATAGGTTTAAATCTCCAAGGTCGCCTGTTGCTGATCCCATCAGGGATTCATAGTGTCAGTTGTATCGGCGAGTGGTCTGAGTATGTTCTTGGATGTATATGGGAGTCTGTGACCCATGCCATGCTGTCTCCATCTATTAGCCATACATCTATTCTGGAGTGCATGTCATGGACCGTGGAGTAGTAGGTGTATTCTCTCCTGGTGGGATTCAACATTCTCCAGGCGCCTTTCAGGTGTAGATCTAACATATGTAAATGTATTGCCTGTGCTGCTTTGGTCAGTGTTCTAGTTTGTGTTGATGTGCGATCAAGATGTACATCTAGAATTGTATTGAAATCCCCACCACATATCACCCGGGCTGTAGGCTATCTCGCTAATTTTTCGAATACTGAGGCGTAAAAGTCTGGTTGGTCAATATTCGGTCCATATAAGTTAAGAAAGACAAATTCTTTATCATAGAGATTGCCATGAAGCAAAAGAATATCTCCCTTCTGGATCACACTGAGTATTAATACATTCATAAGACAACGTTTTATGTATCAGTATTGCAACCCCTCTTGCCCGGCTGGAGTATGTCGTGAAATACTGATGTGACCCCCAGCTGGGCATCAATTGTTCACCTTGTCGAGGTCCGGAATGGGTTTCCTGCAAGAAGATTATCTTAGCAGCTTGCCTATTGAGATTGTCTTTGCCTAATTTAGCCATTGTTAACGGGGCGACCGTTGCCATGTAAACCCTGATAATCTGCCGTTGCGTGCTGAAGTGTCTTTGTGCCTGATACCTGTGTGCTTTTTGCTTTACCAACCATCCTTTGATAACAAAACCCCGGAACTCCCAAGTTAGACCCTCCCCCCTCCCTCAGTTCCCCTAACTTTAACAGTGTCATTAGATATCCATCCCTCCCCTCCCAACAGCATCTCGAGCACCTTCTACAGGGGGGGCTGCGGCGTCTTGAGTGCCCAAGCCAACTTTAATTATGAGTATCATGTCCGGTTCACACATGTTGCTCTCGCACATCCTAAAGTTTTTGGGACGATGTTTTCATTGCAGCTTGAAACATGTACATTCTTTTTTAACATCCCAAATGTGGGCCTCCAGGTGGGAAGCCTCTGACGTTGCTGTTCCTTCTTACTTCGAGAACGTGGTGGCAATGTTCAGAATTGTTTAGATCGCCCTCACTTTAGGTTTGTCCATTATTAGGGGGAATATGCGTTTCTATAAAGTTTGCCGCCTCTTCGGAAAATGTGAAGAAATATTGCTTGTTTTGATGTTGGATTTTGAGCCTGGCGGGGTAGAGCATTGCATATTGCACTTGCCATTCGCGCAGCATTTTTTTGACTCCTGTGAAGAGTTTCCTTGCCTGTTGGACCGCCAGGGTGAAATCTGGAAAGATGCGGATAACATTTGCCTCCCATTTTAGCTCCTGTTTCTCTCTAGCGGTTTTTAGGATCAGGTCTCTATCCCTGTAGTTTATCATGCATGCTATGATGGGCCTGGGATATGCCCCGGGTTTTTGCTTCGGGGCCAATGCTCTGTGTGCCCTCTCAACTATGAAAATCGGCGACCATGCAGGATCACCCAATAGTGTACGTAAAAGGTCCTTTTTATGGCCCCTTCCGGAACACCAATTATGCAGATATTGTTTCTCCGAGATCTTGCTTCCAAATCTTCACATTTGGATTTCACTGTGCCAAGTTCGATAGCCATTGTGGATACCGTGTTCTTCAGGGCTTCCAGAGTGTCCTCAGTGCCAGATATCCTGGATTCTGCCTCAGTCATGTGAGTGGTTGTCTTGTCGAGTTGTGTTTTTATATTGGCGACACTCGCCGTGATACCATCCAGCTTGTCCGTGAGTGATGCAAAGCCCTGTTGCATCGCCTGAAAAACAGCCTGGGGGTCCATCATGGTAGCTGGGGGGATCTGCTTCTCATGTACAGGTATTTCCTCGACCCTCTCGGGTTCCGTTTCTCTCTGCATCGCAGTCGTGTATTTATCAATGGTTCCTCTGCCTTTCTTTGAGCCAAAGTTCTTGGGCATCGTCCCTGGTCTGGGAGATGTATCAGATGTGAGTGGTTCAGACCTCCACCCCCCCCAATTATCTTGTGATCGTGATTAACCCCAGAGCCGGGAAGAGGAGCATGACGGATCGGCAGCCCAATGTCTGGTCTATATTAAATCCTGCAGTGTATTTTTTGCCCTGGTATGATCCCACGTGGTGACTACAAAGAGACAATATTGGGGGAAGACCCGCCCGGTTGCCAGCTTAAATGACTTGATCAGGATGCAGTCTACACCCCGTGGTGGGTTGGATGAACGTGTGTCGCCTCTGAGCGCTTGTTTCGCTTTGGTCCGGATTGTGGACGCTTATCCTAGTGCTCAGGGGGAGGGTTATGATAGTTCTACCACATTTTACTTTACGCTCTATCACCTCGTCGTTCCAGGTGCCCCGGATGCTGCGGCGGTGAAATCAGTGCCCAGCCGTTGCTTTAATGGTACCCTCTGATATTTCTTACAGATCCGTCATATATGGCAAAATGGAATGTCTGTCCCGGCACCGGGGTAAAAGTTCCAGGGGTTGAGTCTTAGATGTGAGTTGCTTAGGTGGTACTGGGAGGCCTTCCCGTGCTCCCGCCGAGAAGCGGAGCACACGGCCCTCACTGGGCTGGGGAGTCAATGGCGCCCGACTACGAGGCAGAAGCAGATGAAAAAAGTCTGTCCTTTATCGGGACAGCCGCCTGTGCCTCAGCCTCCGAGCTCGCAGGGGGCTGCGGTGTAGTTTGCTAGGCGCGTGGAGGGCAAGGATTTGCACGCAGGGAGCGGGAAGGGCCTACCTCCACAGCCGCGGTCCGATCCGGGTGCGGCCGCCTCTCGCACAAGTCCCTGGAGTGATGAAGGCGGAGGGGGCCAGCAGGCACTCTACAATACTCGGAGCGCCCGCGACTCTCCCCCGCTGGATGGATGAATCCAGCGGTCCGCTGCCGCAGCACACGCCGCCTCAGGGCGGGGCTCCTCTCCCCTCTCCCCGGCCACCGAGTCTCGGGCTGTCACGCCGCCCATCCGGGTTCTTATCTCTGGAATCACTGCACCGATCAGTCCAAAATTTCGTGTGGGTAATCGGATGATATTGTTACCCGTTCTCTGCCAAAATTGCGCAGAACCGGAGCCGGCAAATTATCTTTTCTGGCTTTACGGCCCTGGATCCAGCCGGAGCTCACCCGAGAGCTGCCATTTTCCTGTGTGCGCAACAGCGCCCCCATGTGCCTTCTCAGTTTAATTGTACTTTTTAATTAACTACTGTTTACTGTTATAGTTCGGCATTGGAATTCGGATGTGTGCCTTCTCAGGTCTTGTATATGGTAAGTTGGAGGTGAGCTTATTATAGGTTACCATTGCGCCCTAGGATGCTCATAATTTATACATTTTTGAAATCCTACGCTATTGTGAAGTGTGGGTACATGCATTAGCATAGTAGTCCAACATATCCCAAATGCACCAATGATTCCATTGATATAGCAGCACCACTGAGACTGGGGGTTATAGAAAAAGTACACAGCTATGTCGCAAATTTTTTCCAGATATAGCGTCTTATTTGTCGCATGAACATGGTTGACTTAAATACCTTGCTTATTTTGAAATCACATATAAGACCAGTTAGGACACATGAGATGTCATCAGTAATGACATGATTTTATAAATCAGTTAGGGCACCACCTATGATCTCTTCAATGACTGGCCACATATCATAGTTTCCTGTAAACAAGTTTAGTGCTCATTATTTGACCCGTTAAAGGTGTACCCCTTACACCAATTAAGGGGAGTGGGGGTTGCAGGGGTTTCCCCCGCTCCCTTTAAATGGTATAATGGATCCGAGGTTTGCGGGGGTGTCCCCCGCATCCTGTACATGGATTGTCGTGCAAAACCACTGCGTTTTTGCCGCAATATTTTGTGTCCACGGCCATTTTTGCAGAGATTTTAACACATGGAACCCACTAGAGCACATGTTTCAATGTAAACGGTAGATTTATGCAGCTTTTGCTGCTAGGATTCACAACATTCCCCCTCCAGTATTTCCAACTACCCCAGAAGGTGGTGCTGGAAACTGTGGGGAGAATGTCAGTTTTCAACACTATAACTAGCACAGGCTCAGAATCAGGCGCTCAGCCACATCACTGCAACAACTGTAAATGTTCAATATGATTCACAATTCTCTGAACCAATGTGTCATGCAATTGATTCGAAGTGTTCTGAGGTGGGTTGAGATTTGAGCCAAAGAACGCCAAAGAACCCAAAGAAAATCCCATGACTCGAGTTACAAGACTCTTTGAATCACTGTGAAGTGATCAAAAACCTTTGCGAGCCATTTTAGGAAAAGCTCATGCAGCATTAGCCCTTTCTTTGGGTCCTGGATTCTTGGCTCTGAGATGATGAACTGTTCTCAAAGGAATAGGAAGTATAGGCAGAAACCCAGCAGATATATAGCCCTATCATTGCCACTAAAAAACAACGAGATTGAGTTCTCAACGGGCCAATTGACTGCCATTGTCTTTGCATTACTGGGAAAGAATTGCACAGTGCAAAGTTCAGCACAAAGCAATACCATTTAGCTGCTACGTCTTCTAGACTAGGCTTGCACCTTCATGCTTCATGAGTCACACATGTTAGGGAGCAGAATGTGCGTGCTAGCTGTTGCAAAAGTGGCCCCTTCCTCTATATCCAGCAGTCACTTGCATGGACAACAGCAAACATACATTTAAGTTCAAAAGAGTGCTTGGTAGTCTGACACATTTATCATAATGTCAGCTGGAACAAATGTTGGCCCATAAAAAGGGAGCCTCTATCATGGGAACGTGTGACAGGCATTTTTGCTAAATCAATGCTATCTTCAGAATTGTGTTGCCATTTATCTGGTCAACACCATAAAGTCTGTTGGCTCAGCATATGCTGAATTTAGTTAGGTTCAAATAGAAGGAAATTCCTCTAGCCTCCGGAACTCGTGGAATAAGAGCAATCAGCAAATAATATGCTTGTCATTTAAGCACCTTTTCAGTCTATCTGAAATTCTTTCGACGCTTACCTGTTTATAGACAATGAAACACCTGTGTGTTAACCACAGACAATATTCATGACTGGAAATTGCATTATGTGTGCTACACCTGCTGGAATGCCCACTTTGATTTCAGTGTGGGCTAATCTTTTAACACAAGTCAGATTTCATTTCCACTTAATGCCTGGAATTGGTTTGCTGAGGAAATATGGCAGTTTTCAAATTACACATTACCCCGTGTATGTCCTCTTGCCGTCTGTTTGCTTTCAGGAAATAACAACAGAAAAAGAAATAAAAACAAAAAAAAAACTATTGGAAATCAGCAATTGGTGCCCCACTTTTTGCAATAGTTATTTCATTAGAAATCCATGTTTTGCCTTTACTTTGGCTTCCTCGAGGCTATTATAAAATAAGAGACATTCAATACATTGTAATCTTGAATACAAATAGCTCAGAATAGATCCAAGAATTAACAAAAAACAATATTTGACAGTCTCCTTATTCCAAACAAAAGACGTATTTGTGAAAGACATTTAAGGAAGAAATGAGGAAAGAGGGGCAGGTTAGGAGAGAACCAAGAGAAAGAAGGTTTTCAAAATCATGCTGGTTGGTTGTGAAATAGAAGAATCGTATGTAATTGTACAGTTTAATTAACTACTGTTTACTGTTATAGTCAGCATTGGAATTCGGATGTGTGCCTACTCAGGTCTTGCATATGGTAAGTTGGAGCGGAGTTAATATAGTGTACCATTGTGCCCTAGGATGCTCATAATGTATACATTTTGAAATCTTGCGCTATTATGAAGTGTGGGTACATGTATTAGCATAGTTGTCCAATATATCTCAAACGCACCAGCGATTCCATTGATATAGCAGCACCGCTGAGACTGGGGGTTATAGAAAAAGTACACAGCTATGTCACAACATTTTTCCAGATATAGCGTCGTATCTGTCGCATGAACATAGTTGCCTTAAATACCTTGCTTATTTTGAAATCACATATAAAACCAGTCAGGACACGTTAGATGTCATCAGTGATGACATTAGCTGATAAATCAGTTAGGACACCACCTATGATCTCTTCAATGACTTGCAACATATCATAGTTTCCTGTAGACAAGTTTAGGGCTCAATATTTGCCACTTTCCACTTGACACTGCCTAATGATAATGGATTCTTGCTGAGTAAGCCATGGTGTGTTGCATGTATTTCTGGATTTGTGGTAGCAAGTCTATTAATATGGTTGGCTAGTAGTTTGCATGGGGTGATTGTATCCCTACATGTATTTATTCACATTATAATGGTGTTTACTTTCTCTTGTCCTTCTCTTCCAGTGTCTTAAGCAGCTGAAGAGGTACACACACCTGAGCAAGTGCTAAAAGCTGGGAATTAGGCTTCCAGGTGGCAAGGTAGATCCCTGTATCTCTAACTTCACAGAGGGCTATGTGCCTGGAGGGGTATTTTTCTATGATGGTACTACTTCTGCGTAAGATTAACCGGGTGAGGTCATTATGATGGACACCCCAGCGGCAGATTGAGAGGGGAGTGCTTTCTAGGAGACAGAGGAGCCACACTGCCTGGAGACTTTTGTTGCAGTGTCTGGGTTGGGTGTGACGCTGGAGGAGGAGGACATTGAAGACCTGCTCTTGTTTTCGGGAGGAGGATCTGACTAGGATGCGCAGGCTGCAGTCCTTAGAGGCAGACAGTAGGCAGTGCAGAAAATCATAAGCACTTCCTCCATTTCCAGGTTCAGCAGCTGCAGCACTATGTACCTTCTCGGACTCCTCCATCTAGACAATGGCCGTAATTCAGCTGAAGAGACCATCCCAGCCACTGTGCTAACACTGATGGTATTCAGATTACTTAGCACCAATGCTTTCCATGATGCTGTCCTTACCACTCACCAGTAGGCTGAACAACATCACAGACACATGGCCATGCTCTTCACCTGCCTAGCAGATGCACTGAACAGGGGTGATGTCTTCAGAGAGGCCCCTTCAATGGGCCACTCCTGTGCCTAGACATCTGTGTCCCAGGCAAAATCAAATAGGGCCTCTGTGTCTGAAATCTGATCTAGCTCCCCCGCCATTGGCCTGCCTTTTAGATGTGCCCTTGTCCCTGGTAGAGGTTGAGCTCCATGTTGAACTAGTTGAGGCGGCACCCATGATTGGACAGAAGGGGGAGGTGCAGGCCTCTGGGCCTGCCATGGTGATCAATTGAGAGCAGGCTCCTTTCCACTGATGACCGTAACCACACCTACTCCAACAAAGGTTCCTTTTTTAGATACAAAAAGAAGACAGAAGATGCAAAAAGACCACCAAGGTCAAGACAAAAATGTATTCTGAAAATAACATTGCTGTTAACATTTCTGAGAAAACATACAGTGAACAACAGCTTAGCTTACTGAATATGGGCTTATCTTTTGTACCTACACTTAACGCTAAGTACTTTGCGGAGAAGGTGAATTTTCGTAAACTCCTGAGAAAGATGTGCCTCCAAATGGTCTTTGAGTTACAACCTTCAGTTCAAAATTGATCATTGTCCTTTGATTTATTGGAACTACATCCTAAAAGTAATTTTAATCCTACTTTTAACTACTTAGCTTTCAACATGTATGAAAATCAAATTATCAAACAAATGGACAAAGTTAACTAAAAGAAGAAATGTCCTAGTAACATCAAAGGCAATCAACTTAAGTTAATTGAGAATTTGGCAAAGACGAAAGCTTGATAATTAAACCTGATGATAAAGGGGGAGCTGTAATTGTTATGGACCTTGAATTTTACCATGCCCATTGCATGAATCTCTCATCACAAGAGAAAGTGTACTTGAGACTAGATCATTATAATTGTTCTTTTATGACACACTTAATATCAGAGATTGGTTTCTAAACGCAGGATTGGCATTCAAACCTGAGTTGTGCAGCGTTGTCTGTCTTCCATGACAAATGCATTTCCCCATAGCTTTCCCCTTCCCACCACAGAGAGAGCCTATAACAGAAATTGTTGATCACATCTAAAACCAAGGAATTTTTGACAAATAACTTTTCCGTAACTCCTGTCTTTTATAAATTACCAAAGATCCACCCTTGAGATCAATCATAACAGGCACCAAGAGTGTATTTGATCCACTGGCCATCTACATAGACAAAGTATTAGAACTTCTAGTATAATCGACAGATACATACATAAGGGATACAGCGCATGTTCTAAATCACCTTGAAAGTCTAAAATCCATTCCAGTACCTAAACACTGTTTGCCTTGGATGTGGGCAGCCTTGTACCCATCAATACCCCATCATGAAGGTTTGGAAGCAGTCAAATGGGTTATCCTTAATGATGAAACTGTGAGGGCCAACAGACAGCTTATCATTGAACTACTATGCATCGGCCTACACAACAGTTACTTCAGTAATGAGAATAAATACTATTCCCAAATCTCAGATATATATATGCTTTCAGCAATAGCTCCAGGTAACGTGAACATTTGTGATGTATTACTTTGAAATACTATATATCCTAGAGAATAATGAGTGGTCAAACTATTAGTTACCTGGAATATTTTGGCATATGGTCAGGCACTAAAACCCAACTACTGGATTTGCATAACTATCTCAACGCCAGTTCACCATGGAGATAGGAGATTCCTACTGGCACTTTTTAGATGTACAGTTAAAAATGAATTAAATGGACATTGAAACCAATATCTCTCACAAGTCTACAGATTCCAACAATGTTTTACATTATACGTGTTTTCACCCTAGACATATGGTGTGGAATCTTCCATATAGCCGATTTGTTTGCGTCAAAAAGAATAATTCCGAACACAGAATACCTAGAAAAAGAATACACAGACGAAATAGCAAAAATCATGGCTAAGGGTTATCACTCAGATTGTGGAACTAGCCAAACAAAAAGCAGATACAGCTGATAGGCCAGTCTTATTGCACCCACACCTAAAGAGAAGGGTATCCCACTTCTCTATTTCTCATAATTCTCAAGACAAAGTATACATCTACACAGGATCATCTGCAATCATTGGAAACATCCACAGCATGATCCAATTCTTCAAAATCTGTTTCTAAGACCAGCTATGATGGTGTACAGAAGAGTAATACACTTTAGGGATATACTAGTGAGAGCACAGAGAACCCGCTCAGATACACAACAAACTCTTTCCACATGTAAAGAGGGCACGTTCCCATGTTTGGGATGTAGCAATTGTAATAATATCATCAAGGGCAATACTATCCAACATCCCCACACAGGCCAGAAAATTGCACTAAGCGACTTTGCAACCTGAAACAGTACTGGAGTTGTATATGGAATCAAATGGAGAACTTTGAACGCAGCTGACCACTGACTGTGGTGGTGAGCTCGGAGCCTGAGGTAAAGAGTTCAGGCGGTAGACTTTGGATATCTGCCACTCATGTAATATATATTCTTTTTATTTTTGCTTATCTATGACTTGGCTAGGTTGGGTTTATCTGTGTGACTCTTAGTTTTCTGTTGAGCCCTCAGATGTTAACTCTGTGTCATCATGACACCTGGCTATTTTGGACTGTTTAAAACATAAAATCCTCCAATTTTACCTATTTTTTGGTTTGGTGAATGGCTTGTTTTTGTATTGTTTCATCAATTTGCTTGACTTTCATTAATATTGTCTCTTCGGATTATCAATTAGATTTCTTTCTTGCTGCTGTTTCCTCTGTTTCTTGCAGTTCCATCCTGTTAATTATAAATGTCATCTTTGCAATTTAATGTACCCATTCCCTAGCTTTGTAAAGCCCATTGGCGTAAGGCGTGACAGAAACTAAAACATTTACAAAATGCAAAAACAATTTGGCTTAAAAAATTCTCAAACCCAAACCAGCGCCCAACTTTGAGGTGCATGCAAAAATGCAGAAGTGTTCATCCATGAATTATGAACACTTTCTTTAAAAGCACCCTATTCTGATGAAGTGCTAATGTGGCAGTCTGTTATCAAGGCCACGAATTTAGCACGAGCCTGATTTACTGCTTGCCAACAGCCTTAGCAACCATGCAAAATGGAGGGCTGGCACTGCATGGGGATTCTGCTCTCAAGAGCACAGCTTTAGCAAGTCAATGAGATGAGTTAAAATACGACACCAGTGAGGTATCGTTAAATGATGCTTCACACTTTTTCCTTTATAAAAATGACATTTCCGAGACTGCAGCACAACTTTTCCAGTTTAATGAAAGCTTTAGATAACTTTCTGAAACTAGAAAAGTGGCAGTCTTTTAGAAAATGCTAGCACTGCCACTAGAGAGTATGCAGTGATAAAATCACGGCAAAAATGTCGCCTGTACAAAAAAGTCGCGTCAGAAATGCCGTGGTTTGACCCATTAAAGGTGTACGCCTTACACCATTTAAGGGGAGCAGGGGTTGGGACGGTTTCCCCCGCTCCCCTTAAATGTTATAGTGGGTCTGGGGTTTGTGGGGGTGTCCCCTGCATCCTGTACATGGATTGTGGTGGCAAAATCACTGCCTTTTTGCCGCAATATTTTGTGTCCACAGCCATTTTTGCAGCGATTTTAACACATGGAACTCACTAGAGCACATGTTTCAATGTAAATGGTAGATTTATGCAGCTTTTGCTGCTAGGATTCACAAAGTTTCCCCTCTAGTATTTCCAACTACTCCAAAATGATGGTGGTGGACTCTGTGGGGGAGAATGTCAGCTTTCAACACTATAACTAGCACAAGCTCAGAATCAGGCGCTCAGCCACATCACTGCAACAACTGTAAATGTTCAATATGATTCACAATTCTCTGAACCAATGTGTCATGCAATTGATTTGAAGTGTGTTCTGAGGTGGGTTGAGATTTGAGCCAAAGAACGCCAAACAACCTAAAGAAAATCCCATGACTCGAGTTACAAGACTCTGAATCACTGTGAAGTGATCAAAAACCTTTGCGGGCCATTTTAGGAAAAGATCATGCAGCACTAGCCCTTTCTTTGGGTCCTGGATTCTTGGCTCCGAGATGATGAACTGTTCTCAAAGGAACAGGAAGTATAGGCAGAAACCCAGCAGATATATAGCCCTATCATTGTCACTAAAAAACAAGATTATTTATTTATTTTCTGGGAATTATAAAGTGCCCAGCGGCCCGGAAGCATCGTGGTGCTGTTACTGAATGTTCATTTAGCAGGTTTTAGGGCAAAACATTAGAAAGCAGTAATACAAACAACAGAGAACACAGAACATTGTTAAAGGGCGTTCTGAGGTTACAGAGGAACAGAGTTTGAGACAATGGGCCTCATTACGACCTTTACCGCCATGGGGTAAACTACATTTACGCCATGGTGGTTGGCGGACTTACCGCCCCATTCCGAGGTTGGCTGGGCTGTAAGTCCCCATTAACCCATTTACCCTTCCCCATTCCCATTTTTGCCCCATAGGGCATAATGGGAGTGGGGGAGGCGTTAATTACGCCACCGTAAATTACGGTGGCGTAATTAACGACAAGGTCCCTTAGCGCCATGGATTTTAACACCTGCTAAAAGCAGGTGTTAAATCCTCCATGGCGCTAAGGGACCTCGGAATCAGGCGGTAAGGGTCGGCGCTGTTTACGCCGCCAATAACCCCTTACCGCCTGGGTCCTAATATGTTCGGCGTTCTAGTTAAAAAGTTCAGTCTTAAGTATTTTTCTGAACACTGTGAGAGATTCTACATTTCTTAAGTGCACGGGAGGGTGTTGCAGGCTGTTGGGGCTAGAACTTCGAAGCTAATGCCGCCAGCTTTGGCTCTGTTAAAAGCTGGGACTGAGAGTAGGTTAGAGTATTGGTCTCGTTTTGGTCTGTGGGCTGGAGCTTGGTGTATTATTTCTGCTAGGTAGGCTGGGGCAGTCTGAGAGAGGCACCTGTGAATGATCGTGAGGGCCTTGAATGTATGCGTTCTTTGATGGGGAGCCAGTGGGCATTTATCCTCGCCTGGGAGATGTGATCTCTCTTTGGGATATTGAGGGCAGCTCTGAGGGCGTTGTTTCGCGCGGTTTGAAGTCTGTTGATGTTATTTGTGCAAGTGCCTAGAAGTAGAATGTTGCAATAGTCTAACTTTGCACCAATGGTGGCTCTGGCAATGTTGAGGCAGTTATTTGGGGATAGGTGGGGTTTCACTGCATTTATGATTTTAGTAGTGAGTGCAGCTGATGATGAGATGGAGCTTTGTTTGTTTGTTTGTTTATTTTATTTCTATAGCGCTGCGGTCCCAGGAGTAAAAAGGCGCTTAGTACAAGTTACAAGGCACAGTACATGGTAAACAACAGTTATATACAAAATATACAGGCAATGGAGGTGATAACAACCAGTAATGACATAAATGAGGCATGTGCAATAAGTACGGTTTATAGCTAAGTCTAACTTCAAGGCTGACTTTTTGTCAGAAGCCACCCAATGGCAAGTTTCCTGAACGACTGGAAGGATTTGGATGACTTAATATTCAGTGGCAGGGCGTTCCAGAGTTGGGAGGCGAGGACAGTGAAGCTCGAGCTTCCGGCTCTTTTAGAGGTAAATCTAGGTACTGTGAGACATAAGGTATTGGAAGATCTCGTGGTTCATGGTGAATTTGTTAGTCAGGTAGGGGGGGGGCTAGATGGTTGAGAGCTTTGTAAGTGAGGCAGAGTGTTTTTAGATCGATTTTATGATGGATGGTGAGCCATTTGCATGTGGATCTAGTGGCAGAGATGTGCTCACGCCTGGGAATGTTTAGCGCCCCCGTAGCGCATTATTTTGTAGGACTTGAGTTTACTAATTATCGCTTGGTTGGCACCTAAGTAGAGGCTGTTGCAATAGTCTAACTTAGATTGTATAAGAGCTCTGGCTAGCGTGAGGCAACTGTTAGGGGAAAGAAAAGGTCTAAAGGCTCTGATTAGTTTTCCAATATAGGCAGTGGCAGAAGCGGTCGAGTTAACTTGCTTAGTGAGGTTAGTATTGGCATCAAGATAGAAGCCAAGTGTTTTCACGTTTTTGGCGACCGGGATTGAATTGCCATCAATTATGATGTTGGAGTAATTGGGACTTAGTTTTTGTAAGTTGTTCGGTCAGCCAACAATGAGCAGTTCAGTCTTCTCGTCATTCAGGCAGAGGCTGTGTGTGGCCATCCATGCCTGAATGACGGAGAAGATTTCATTGATCCTGGCTACATCAGTGTTGTAATTGCCCGAGATGGTAAGGAGTAGCTGGGTGTCATCCGCGTAGTTTGTGTAAGCTACTTGCCTTTTCATTGAAAGGGTGGAGTCCAAGTCAACTCCTAGTGTTTTCACTGCAGCAGATGCTGTGATAACAGTGTTCTCAATACTGAAGGAGCTGTATTTATTATCTAGTTTTTTTAGGGACTCTTTGGGGCCTACCAGTAGGATTTCTATTTTTCTCCCATTTAGACAAAGGCCATTGGCTGCCATCCAGGCCTGTATGCAAGAATATGTCTTGTGGAGGGTTTTTAGGTCTTGTTCATAGTCACCAGTTATGGGGAGTAGGATTTGTGTATCGTTGGCATAGTTGATAAAGGCTATGCCGAGTTCCTCAAGGTCGCTGAAGAGGGGAAGAGTGAATAGATTGTAAAGGGTGGGCGATGTGCAGGATCCTTGAGGGACTCCACACTCAATGGGGGATGAAGAGGCTGAGGCCTGGTCAGAGAAGACTCTCATAGTTCGGCCCTCCAGGAAGGAGATGATCCATGCTGTGGCTTCTTTGGAGAAGTGAGCAGTGACAATGAGGTGTTTGCACAGGATCTTGTGGTCAACCAAGTCGGAATCCGCCGAGAGATCTAGAAGTAGGAGGAGTGAGAATTTGCCTTTGACCATGGCTTCTAGTAGTTGGTTCTTAAGGTCGAGTAGGGCTGATTCCGTGCCGTGACGTGGGCGGAAGCCAGACTGTCTTTTACCAAGGATGTTGTAAGTTTCCAGATAGGACTGAATCTGTAGGTATGCAGCCTTGTCCATTATTTTCAGCAGGAATGGCACCATGGTAATTGGACGGTAGTTGCTAGGGGAGGCAGGGTCAAGAGTGATTTTTTTAGAAGTAGCCGAACCCAGGCTTCCTTAAGGGCAAGTGGAACATTGCTGGTAGCGAAGGAGGCATTGATGAAGGTGGTTACAAATGGGGCTAAGGCTGTAGCACAGTCTTTGACTAAGTTAGCTGGGCATGTGTCACCTTTACATAGCGATGGTTTGATGCGTTTCATGATCCTTAGGACCTCAGGGGTTGTTACATCCCTAAATGCAAAGGGTTTGGGTGTGTTTGTATCATGTTGATTGCTAGCGAATGGGAGAGTGATGGGGGTTTTCGATGTGGGTGAGGTGGCTTTAGGCAGAATCTTCTTTTGGAGGGTTTTGATTTTATCTAGCATGGCATGTTGGATGTTATTACACCAAGTTTCAGTTATATGTGGAAGCTTTGGCTCTGGAGATTGCCTTTTTATAGTCTTTGGTGATTGTAAGGTAGGTGACTTTTGTGGGAGTGGAGGGGTTCCGTTGCCATGCTGTTAGTGCTGCTCGTTTGGCGGCTCGTGCGTCAAGGAGTTCCTGTGTTAACCACGAGTTTGCATGAAGTATCTTCTTAGATGTTTCTTTTCTAATGGGGCTACCGCATCTAGTACCTCTTTGAGAGTGGTATTGTAAAACTCTACTAGTTCTGTTGGGTTTTTGGATGTGGCCTGAGCTAGTGCCGAGGATTCAATGAGAGGGGGGATTCTGTCCACAGTGAGTAGATTTTCTGACCTTGCCATAGTAGCTGGTGTGGGTGGGCTTGGGTTCACTCCTGTTTTTGAGGGTATGAAGAAGTGTAGTAAGTGGTGGTCAGTCCAAGGGTGTGGAGGGTTTGAGTTGATGTCAATTGTGCAGTTGTGATCTGCTATCCAGTCTAGTATGCGACCTTTGGTGTGGATCGTTGACTAGTTGGGTAAATCCTAGATCTAGGAACGTTTTAGCGAAGGCTTTACCTTTCTTGTCTTTGGGGTCTCTGAATCCTAAGGTAATGTCTCCTAGGATGATGGCTCTTGAGTTGGATTTGAGGAGACGTTGGATTGGAAGTTGTTAGTTGGGCCTGGTGGAAGGTAGACTATGTGAAGTGTTATGGTGCCATTGGGTGAGAGAGATATTCTCGCTGATAACATGTCAAAGTTGTCAGCTTCCGAAATTTTAAGTTGTCTGGCGTTGAGAGTTTCCTTTAGAATTAGGGCGACACCTCCTCCTCTACTGGAGGTTCTGTCTTGGCGCAGGATAATGTAGCCTGGTTGCAAGGCTTAGCAGACAGCTGGGCCGGCGGGTTCATGTAACCAGGTCTCTGTGATGGCTAGAATGTCTAAATCCCGATCGGTGATGAGGTCATGGATCTCAGTGGCATGGGCGGTCAGTGAACGTGCATTGAAGTGCATTGATAAGTGCACATTGGAATTGAGTTTTCTGAATGATGGGTGGTTTCGTTTTAGCAGGTATGGTGACAGTGAAGTTGTGGGTGTTTTTCGTGGTTGTGACGGTGGGTGATTTCAAGTGGTAGGGGTGATGTCCTGGATTTTTTTTATTTCGAGTGGCTGAAGAATGGGCATAGCGAGAGCCTAATCTTTGATTTCTCTGGAGGAGAGGCAAAGGGTAAGTGTTGGCTTGTGTCCTGAGGTGAGGTTTGGGCAACGTATTGGAATTGTTGGGTGAGGGGGTTGGGGAATCGCTCTTCGGGCATAGGTTAGGTGTGGTTGTGAAGATTGCTGTGAAGATTAAGTTCTCAACTGGCCGATTGACTGCCATTGTCTTTGCATTACTAGGAAAGAATTGCACAGTACAAAGTTCAGCATAAAGCAATACCATTTAGCTGCTACGTCTTCTAGACTAAGTGGCCCCTTCCTCTATATGCAGCAGTCACTTGCATGGACAACAGCAGACATACGTTTAAGTTCAAAAGAGTGCTTGGTAGTCTGACAAATGGATCATAAAGTTAGCTGGAACAAATGATGGCCCATACAAAGGGGAGCCTCCATCATGGGAATGTGTGACAGGCATTTTTGCAAAAACATTGCTATCTTCAGAATTGTGTTGCCATTTAACTGGTCAACACCATAAAGTCTGTTGGCTCAGCATATGCTGAATTTAGTTAGGTTCAAATAGAAGGAAATTCCTCTAGCCCCCGGAACTCGTGGAATAAGAGCCATCAGCAACTAATATGCTTGTCATTTAAGCACCTTTTCAGTCTATCTGAAATTCTTTCGACGCTTACCTGTTTATAGACAATGAAACACATGTGTGTTAACCACAGACAATATTCATGACTGGAAATTGCATTATGTGTGCTAAACCTGCTGGAATGCCCACTTTGATTTCAGTGTGGGCTAATCTTTTAACACAAGTCAGATTTCATTTCCACTTAATACCTGGAATTGGTTTGCCGAGGAAATATGGCAAATTTACACATTACCCTGTGTATGCCTCTTGCCGTCTGTTTGCTTTCAGATTATACACTAGGAAAAATAACAGAAAAAGAAATAAAAACAAAAAACAAAAAAACTATTGGAAATCAGCAATAGGTGCCCCACTTTTTTGCAAGAGTTATTTCAATAGAGATCTGTTGTTTTATAAGGCTGATGTGTAATGTATCATTCCATTATGAATATGATTATTGGTTTAAGAAACCACATTGCCCATCAGGAGCTTAACTTGCCACCATTACAGTACCTGGATGGCGCAACTCAGAAGCTCAATATAACGCATGTGTCCTGAAATTTGATTAATGTTGTTTGCAGTCAAACTCTTAAAGATCGTTCAAATAAAAAAAAAATATCTAACATTACAATGTAAATAACGAATGTTTGTTGACATGATTTCCATCAAAATCTTTAACTAAAATGGATTAAGATGGTGTAAACAGCTTCAATGACTTTGATTAATAAGCTTGTCTCAGTCAATGAAGGGACAGTGACCATTGAGTTGATGGCATCGCATAATCCTAGCAAGACGCGTTGGAGAACAATACAAATGTGAATTCCTTTACTAAAAAAAATATTCTTTTTTTCCAACAAGCGAACATCCCTTTTGTGCAAAAATGCACTGAATAATAAGCTTTTTGTATTAGGACAATGTTTGCCTAGTGCTACACAAGCAATGGTGCACAGTTTCACTAATACCACCCTTAATAATGGAAGTTAGTGCACTGTTTAATCATGCCGATAAAAGTCAAGATACTAAGCTGAGAAGAAGCTTGTATGAAACTGACATGGACGGTGAGGTAACTGCAGTTGTTCCTCACATCATGTAATGCCGCAAGGAATACAATATCCAGTACAATCACTACATGTAAGCGGGATCCACTGCATTTTTTTCCTCATTGAATGAGTTCAAAAACATTTTTGTGATGGAAGTTTCAAATACTCTGCCACTGCCTGTTTTTTTTTTTTGTTCTTCAGTTTGCTTAAATCCGATTACACATAAGCAGGCGTAACATTGCAGTAACACTGCCTGTGGAGTTACCTTGTGAAATCCGTCCGTGAACTGTCAAAACCGATAATATTTTACATTCTCTCATTAGCACTGATGGTGTAGCTGTAACAGGTAGAGCAACGCCGCATCTATGATTAGGGATAAGATGTGGTGCTTCCAGACGTCAACATGGTTGGTTGTCAGAAGCTAGGAAGCCCTTAAAAGTGTGAGGCTGTGACATTAATCTCTGCTTGGGGTATATGCAGATAAGGTGATACGTGATACATCACGCATGAAGTATGATCTGCCATGGGTAGAAACTACTGTCACGTGTGCAGGCCAGGCTCAATTGTATAGGCATAGCATGTTGCACCTAAGCCATGGCCCTCAAGTTTTCAGATGTTCTGTTAGGAAGCTCATAGTTAATGTAAACGACTACATGTATTTGAATGCATTATGCATGATTTTGTGTTTCATAACCCTATTAAAACCTTCAGAAATCTATGCTTGGGAGCCACATTTTCAGGATGGGAATATTCTACCACTTGTGTCTGTCCAAAGCTCTAGGAGAAATAACCCCTGACTCTGTTGCCTGTGGTAAATAAATTGGATTTATTGGGCCTGTTTCCACAGGACATAAGTAAATACACCCTCTTGAAACATCACAGGAAGAATTAACAGGAATGACCCAGCTACATTACTATCTGTTTATGGACATTGGCAAAATCAAACTGGATGCTTTAGAAGTTGGAGGTAACTGCAGCCGCATAAGTAATTCTAAAACATGTTTGCAGGCAAAAAAAGGCCATGCAAGGGCCACGCCAACAGCAAACAGATTTACCAGAGTCAGACAATACTTTATTTGGATAACATTTTATCCATAAAATGAAAAAGTACACATAAACCATGTACCGATCCAGAACTACGTTAAACTCCATGAGGAACTAATACAAATCTTCATTGTAATAAAATGTCTACAAATATTGTCTTTAAGATATAGAACATAGGATAGATGATAATCAATCATTAACAGCTACTGTCGGGTTTAAGCAAGGGAAACATCAAAATGTAAACAATATTTTATTTATTTCTGGTGTTTGGCTTGAAAAAGTAAACCTTTCACCCACATACAAGTAAAACCACATTTCATAAGTTACACATAAAACAATGATATGTCAAATTCATTACTCTTACATCTTTCATGGCAAAATTCAATTGTGCAGACTTGTCTATCCCTCCCAATACATCGTCAAGGAATCCAGTTTGTGCTAATATCACTGCTCCTCTATTCCCTGCCTAAAATGGAGCCACCAGTCATCCATAGCCGATGTGTCCATTTCTGTAAGAAACCTTCCGAACCACAATGTTCTTTTTTAAATGAATCCTGTATATAGCAACAGTAAGTGATACAGTGTTTCTCGAGCCTCCCTATTATCACAAAACCTACAAGACTGATCAGTACCCTTCCATTGCCTTCGCACAATCAAGAAATCCTTCGTAGGGTATAAGTTAATGCAAAAATGCATGAATTTAGACCTAGGAAGACTGCTAGTAAACCTCAAGTGGTATTTCAGCATTGTGTTCTTCGAACGGCTCTCACTTGGACAATTTCCACAGAGGTTAAAGTTTGCTCTCTGCTCCACTGTTTCACACCCATCTTTCCTCGACAATGTAAGTTTCACTGCTGTTGGGTTAGTGATTAAGGATTCCTCTGATGTTTCCAAATCTTCTATTATAGTGTGACAAGCCACTCTCCATTCTTCCAAAATGGGTTTGATATGATCTGTTAAAGCACCCTTCAACTAACAGAATCCCCTTTCAGGGGAAATCATGATACACATTCGATAGAGGGAAAGGGACTTCCACATGACTCTAGCTTGCAGTGAGATCAGTCCCAGCTCGAATCGCAGTACCTGTATCGTAATTCCCCAGGTTAGTTGCAAAACCCTCTTCCAAAATAACCCCTCCAAAACAGGCCAATTGGAGTATGTGGTGGAGAAACAAGACTCTGCACCATAAGTCTAGATGGCAACCACCATCATCTTGTAAAATGTCACCAGTGGAGTCAAATAAAACCGGCAAAATCTCCTCAATAAAATGACCCATTAAGAGGCAAGATTTTTCACTTTTGTCCTTAGTTGAGCAACCCACAGTGCACCATTCTGAATTGAATGTATTAACATTCACAGTTAGATAAAAAAAAATTCTACTCTGTTGAGCCGTTCATGGTTCAGGCACCAAGGTCTGAACTTGATTCTCCTTTCCAAAGATGACTGGGCTACCAAGACTCCTGTTTTAGGAACATTTATCCTTAAGTTACTAGTTGTTACATAGCTCTGCAGTGCACTTAGTTGTCTTTTGAGGTCAATAGGCCTCTGGTCTATAAGGACCAAATCATCTGCAAAAAGGAGATGTCCCATTGGCCTGCTTCCCAATCACGTGGAGAATGATCACTGCTCATCCAAATTCACCTCTAAAACAGAAATGTTTTAGACATTTATAGGTCAACATAGGCAGCAATAGTCATTCCATGCTATCCAATTTTACCTGAATAGAGGTGTCAGTATTCAGGGCCCTAATAGCCTGTATCAATCCCACTGGGCAGCCCCATTTAATTAGTTTCTCCCAGAGGACGACCATATGACCCTATCCACAGAGTCGAATACTTGCTCTAGATCGACAAAAGCAAAGTACTCTTTTCCACCTCCCATGTTCGAACAATCTTTAGTATATTTAATAGGAGGGTATTCAAGCCAGTACTGACCTCCTTAACAAAACCAGGCTGATATAGATCGATGTTACCTGAGGACGACATCCACCCTACCAAACTCACTAGAAGTAGCAAGACACACAACTTGCCCACCACATCCAAGTGTATGATAGGGCGCTAATTCTTGTGGGCCTCTCTAATGCCTATTTTTAAAATCGGGACTACTATTGATATTTTCCAGGAGCCTGGTATGGTTTTCAATCTGTTGATCTCGGAGAATACAATCAACATGAAATCTGACCTGGCATCTATTTCCTCTTTTAGCAAGACGTTGGTAATTCCAATTCCCTCAGGGCCAGGTACCCACAAATTGCTTGATCACCTTATCAGTCTAGTCAGATCCTCTTTTTTCCAAAGTAAAACACAGTCATCCTTGTCATACTCATCATCCAATTCTGTAGAGGCATCGTTCTCCTCTTCTGATTTGAAAAGGACTGTCAAATGTTTAAACCAAACCTCTTCTACAGCACTTAACTGTGAAGCCTGTTGCGGAGTTCCAGCAGTATTGATCAATTGCCAAATTTCCCCCCAATTTTCTTTTTGTATTTTCGTCAACATATTCTCTGCATCTTCTTTGGCAATTATATATTAATGTGCTCTGACCCAATCTTTATAGATTTGTCGTTGCCTTCTCAAGAGTGGCAACATGTTTGGGCACGAGCCGGATTTGATCTTTTTCAAGTGTGCTCTTAATTCTCTTTTTGCTTTTGCTAAGATACTGTTTTAAGAGTGCTTGTGTGCAAACTCATTCGTCTTGCCCATACCAATACAGACAGTGAACTCTGCCAAGAAAGGCGGATAATCAATCAGAAGTTCTTTGTTGATAACCAGTATGACACAGAAGCCTCCAAACAGTTTCTGCTGCAATAATAAAATATTGGACAGGTTCATCCATAGACAATTGCACCCTTGGTTGACCACAAACCTCGTAGTTTATGTCAATCTAGGTGACCACTTCTTTATAAACAAGGACCCTTTCAAGATAAAGTTGTCACAAATATTCACATGGAGGATTTCAAAACTGGCTATTACTGTTAAGAGGTTGGAACTTACAAAAATATAATACATTTTTGCTGTTTGGGTTCCTCGTTTCCCCAATATGACCAGGGACCAAAAACACTACCAAGGATTATGAACAAATTACGTCCTAAAAAGACATTCTTACAATTTGTTTAATAGTGCAAAACACAAAGCAAATTTGTCTAGCTTTAAAAACAATTAAACCATTTGCCATTTAATAGATATCATGGGGAAAAGATCAACACATCACAATTATAAATTCCACATTAAGCGTTACTGCTGAGATATTTTCCCCTAAGATGCTAAACTTTCCGTGTATAAAGGATAAAGACCAGGCAGTTAGGGGAGTCTACACCATCAATAAGGAGTGCCGGCAATATTGTGTGAAACTATTTCCCTTAAGTGCAGGCACAACAAACTTGTTTTCAGCTAAGCATATGCTGACAAAAAAAGAAGAAGTGAGAATACTGTACTATACTGTTTTCTTCCAGCTACAACATCTTTCAGAGAAGAGGAGACAATTGAAATCTTATCTTGTTATTTGGCACCTTTGAGCATTAAAATTACTCCAAATGAGTCAATCCTTTATAGAATCTGTATCAAGAATCTTAAAAAGTCTATTTGCTTGTTTCATGATTTCCTTTGACTCCCTTGACGCTCCCAACATGAATTTCAACCTCTCTGTATAAACATGACTCTCAAAGGAATTCAGAATTGATGGGGCAACAAAATGCAGAATTGCATTTATACTGTCTAGCTTTTTCCTTATAGGGTTCAACCGTTTAATATTCTCTGCCCCGTATTTATGGAGTAAAGACTTCCAAATGTGCTGGGTGAGTGAATATTTGGGATTGGACCAAATCCTAATCCATAAAAGAATCGGTTTGAAATCCAGCTTGTTCTGAATAAAACCAGAGCCAATCGTTTTATGTGCTGCAACATTATGGGCTGAGCTAGGGAGGGGCAATAGATATTTAAAATAATATTTTAAACTGTCTGTACCTCTGGGTTATCTGAGAATCCTCAAATAGCCGCCCCATATTTCACTGCCCCAAGTGTGGGGCAGTGTAAATTAACTTAATAATCATCAGTAGCTGTTGTCTATGATAGGTAATAAAATGAAAAATAACCCCAAAGCATTGCTTCATTCGCGAGGCCTGTTTGGAGCAATGAAGCTCTGCAGAAAACTTCTCTGAAAATTGAATCCCCAGATAATCAAAATGATTGCCTGAATAGTACCACATTGAAGGGAAATTCATCTTTCTGTTCTTTTGGCGGCAGACCATTACCGCAGATTTAAGTGAATTTTTCCTGAAGGTCTAAAGCATTCATCAGGGACGCATATTTGTTAATTAAAGTGTTCAAGACCCTTGGAGTTTGAGCAATCAAAACATAATCCTCTGCGTAAATTATAGCGGAGGCCGCATCCCACTGATCTTTGCGACTTCAGCCACACAGTCTATTAACTATTTTGCAAGTCATTAATATACAAGAAAAATAAAAGTGTGGCTAAAAAGCATCCTTGACAAGCTCCAGTACCAATAAGGAACCCGGGCATACAATGCTTGTCCCTACCAGATCACACACAAGCCTCAATATTTTGATGTAGGCTTCTAAGAACACGTAGGATATTCTCTGGGCAACCATTGGACCAAGAACTTGCTATAACATCTCTCTGTTGACTTTGTTGAAGGCAGTGCTTAGGTCCATGAATGCAATGTACGCAGGCTTGCTTTTTTTTTTAATAGAGAATGGGCATTTATAAGATACAAATGTAAACCTTGCTCCATGGTCACCAATGAGGGATGGAAACCCATTTGAATCGGGTCAATAATGTTGTTAGTGGAGACACAGTCTTCCAGGGCATTTAGAAGGCATCTACCAAATAGTTTAAAACTTGTATTTAGCGAGATTGGTCCTTTATGATTGATGAGTTCTTCTATTGCCCTTTTTATTATTTTATTAAAATTGGGATGATAATGGCTCTTTTCCAATGAGTGGGAAACCAATAAAACTTCAATATATTGTTACAAAGAATCATCAAAAGCAGACTCCAGATTTCAATGAAGTCCTGGAAATAGTCCACCGGGATACCATCCGTACCCAGTGATGTATTTCGTTTTGCAGACATAATAGCATTTACAACCTCCAAATATGTGTAAATAAAGAGGCACCAAACTAGGAGGGTTAGCAAATTCTCTGCATTCATCATTAAGGAGCCTTATCCTATAAACCTATCACTACCCTCTAAAACCTCTGGGGCTTTAAATAGTTTGTGAAAATGTGCCACCCATATACTGTGAGGTATTGTCTCCAAACCTGATATTTGCTCTTTATGTATGGGGACATATTAACTGCCTCCCATAGTTTTTGGGAGTTTTTCTCTAGACTCACGGTTTCAAAATCCTCCCACGCAGTTCTGTCTAGATCTAGTTTCGGTTTGATACGTGACCATTTGTAATGGGCTCTTGCTGACACAATTCTGCCCCTCAGTGTGTCCCCATTGTTTAATACAGCAAATAATTCCTTTCTTGCCACTCTACAGTGGTCGTCAAACTAGCCCCTTTTCTTCTGTTTGTTTGGGTTAACCTTGACCTGCACCATAAAAACCCTATTCAGGTTAGAAGTACGTTTCTCATAGGTTGTAAGAACTAGCGCAGGGTTCACCTCCTTATTTAGCATAATGTGAAATTCCTGCATATTTGACTTTAATATCATTTCATGTATCAAGGGCCTATCCGCAGCTTCCCATCTTAACGTTTTTGTTGATTCTCCCCTGCAGATGACCTCTTACAAATGGTGGATAGTATTTCTGGTTTGATAGCATTTATCCCAAAAATGGTTAGTACCAATGCCCGATGATCACTGAAAATATCAGGGTGAAAAAGAAAAAAAAAAACTCAATCGTCTCCCAGATATTAAGTGTTACCAAAAAGTTGTCAATGGTAGAGTTTCCCCTTGTGCCCTTAAAAGTTAAGACATGAGGGCTATCCCCCACAATCCTCCCATTGACTGTTTTCATCCCCATCCCAATAAACCAATGCCAATATCTTAGGCCCTCTCTAGCAGATCATGGGTGCAACATGTGTGAGGTTGGTATGCCCAATGGGATATCTTCTTCAGGGTCAAACAGGCGCTCAGGTGGTCCATTAACCAAATTTGCTAACACCACACTGGAAGCAATATTTGAACTCCAGTAGAATCATTGTTGTGACTGTTTTTGCATGTTATGATTAGGTAGAGATGTGTGGTGTGTCTAAGTTGAAATGTTATGCTTGTCTTTTTTTTATTGTGCCATGATTTAAATTGCACATAATGACAGACTCCTCACGCTACTAACCACCAGATTGAGGATTGCACGCATGTTGCACTGCATCTGCCTCTTTCCGAGGCAAGTGTGTTGCTCTGAGCTATTATTTTGGCTTTCTACTTTCGTGTTTGGACCTGCTGGTCTTGTATGCATGCAGTAGAATATTGATGTCTTCGAGTAAATGACATCTTAGTGCAATGCTAGCGCCATTTAGATCCTGCAAGTGCACAAAGAAGTGCAGGGGAGAGGGTACAGGGAGAAGTGCACCCAGAGCAGCAGGGCCCTGAGTTAAGTGCAAGGAAGGCTGGGACTACAGGGGGCAATCCCAGCCCGGTAGTGCAAGGTTAGCCAAGCGGCAGTGCAAGGTGGGACAGGCAGCAAGTGCAGGGGGACTGGTCAGCAGAGGGCCTGGTGTCCTGTACGACTCAGAGGACTCCGAGGAGCCAGTCAATAGACAGCTTCAGGAGCTTCCGGAACTTAAGGAGATTGGGCTCAAGGTATAGAGAGGCAGGAGGCCATTCCAGAGGGATGCACCTGCAGAGGAGAGAGATCTACCCCCATTCTCTGCTTGGAGACATGACTCACTCGCACACAATTAGAAGTAGACAGGTGAAGGGCTCTAGGAGGAAGGTGGATAGGGAGAGTTGAAATGCAGATGGTCTTAAATTTGATCCTTGCAGCCACCAGGAGCCAGTGGAGGAATTTCAGGGGTGGGGAGATGCAGTCCCTGGGCTTGATGAGAAGGATAAGTCTTGCGGTCCTTTTCTGGATGAGTTTAAGTGGGTGAAGAGTAAAGATTGAGAAAGAGGCTATTGCAGTAGTCCAGCCTAGAGAGAACCAGGGCTCTGGAGACAGTGTGCTTCTAGGGGAAGGTGAGAAAATGGAGGATACCTCTGAGGAGGTGCAGCTGGAAATGGGCCTTTGTGGCAAGGTCCTTGATGTGTGGAGATAAGGAGAGAGTGGAGTTGAAGCTGACCCCAAGTTTTTTTGCCTCACAAGAGGGCAAGTGCAGAGGGGCCAAGGAGGGCAGCCGGAGTGAGAGAGGAAAAGCAGGAGCAGGGGTCCCAATGAGAAGGGTCTCAGTCTTACTGGTATTAAGGCAGAAATTGTTAGATGTGCACCATGCCTCAATAGTGGATAGACAGTCAGGTATGAACAATGAGGAGGCCGGGAGCAAGGGTAAAGGGAGCTGCATATCATCCACATAACACTGAAACTTAGAGGAAAAAGGTAGGGGTCAGGAGTGCCAAAGGGGACAGATAGACTTTGTAGAGCCAGGGAGGGAGGATAGAGCCCTTGGGAACACCACATATGGAGAGAGAGGTGGTCTTACAACTGAACTAAGAGTATCTGTATTCCTGTAACTATGTAAACTCATGCAAGCTTGTTTTCTTCACCCTAGCTCCTTCATCTTCGTGGCTATTAATATTGTATAGGAGTGAACCTAAAAGTACTGTTTTGGAGTGGTGTGTGCATGCAGCTTCTGACACCCACTGCCCCCTCCAAATGTCCTTTCATCCTCAGGTGTCACATTACATTTTTGAAACTTTTACATTAGAAACAATTGCAAGGGCAGTACTTGGACGGAAACATCTATGCTACTTGGAAAGTTTTTCTGTTAATGCTGATTCAGGTCTGGCATACAAACATATGGAATTATACCATTACTACGACTACACTATGTCGCCTATTACTATTCCTGCGCCTTTGCACGGTAAAAAATATCAGACCTCATTACTGCGTCTAAGGGAAGTGGTGGTTGTGGGGTTTCCTGCGCTCCTCTTAGTCGTGGTGATGGGGGGTCAGAGACTGCAGGGGTGTCCTCTCCTTCTGTTAAATGGAGAGCAGCGGACAAGAACGTTTACAGAAAAAAAAGAAAAGAAAAGGGTCCTTGCAGCGCCAGCGCTGACCCACGTAAGTGGGTGGGAACTGCATCCGCAGGGACTGAGGGAAGTCGGCGGTACACTTGCATGTGTGCCGCCTTTAAGGTAACTGGCCAGGGGGGAGCATGGTAGGGGGTTGTGGGCCGCAGTGAACTATCTGATCACTGCGCCGCACTGTAATGGTTGTTGACATTTTCGTCTGCGGAATTACAGGCGGCGCAGTGATCACATAGATTCCCAACATATTAGTGCTGGCAATTGTTGTTGATTCCTGGCAAGTTAAGTCAATGTAATATTACGTGCTCGCTTTAATCACTCAACAGACTATTGAGAGTGATTTCTAGTTATTTGCTGCTCCTCTCAACTAACTTGCAAAAACAGTTAGTGAAAAATGCATTCAGTAAAACTACTCAGTCTGCCCTAGGTGCACTTTCTGTAGTGGCTTTGTAATACACTCTATATACGTGTATTCTAATTTAGGGGAAGAACCGTGGTCTGCTGGGGAAATCAGTGTAACTTGTGTTCTCTGATCATCTGATGAAGTAATGGCATTAATGAGAGTATTTCTCTGTGTCATGGGAACGAGAGAGCAGATCCCTTTGCAGATGGAAGTCTCATCGCATGATTCCGATGTTACATACAGGAGGGTACTGGAGACTCCAAATCATGTGCTCAACGTACACAGAATTAACGTTGCCCTTATTGTGGGTTCATGCTTATTTACTTACCTATGTGTATTTCGTAGTGTACCACCTGACTACCTGAAAATGACACTTTTGTGGCACCTCCTAAGCAAAAGGGAAAGGGTAGTGGACAACTGAGCATCCATAAGCAACACTGAAATGCTACACAAGTGCAGATGGTGCACTGACTTCTAGCTTTAGTGGCCTTATCCTGAGCCCTTGCTTCCCACATCTCCCTTCTCTATAATTCCCCCAACCCCTTCCTTTCACATGTGATGCTTTGCAATGATGCTCATAGCCAACACATTGTAAAATAGCTATAAGAACAAATACATGTACTTTTGTATCTTGCCCTACTCACTCTACATCCCCCCTCCACACATGAAGAAATCTCATCAGCAATCAACCAGCTAAGAAAAGGCAACTCTCTGGGCCGGATTAGCTCCCTATTGAGTTCTTCCGTGTGTTTTAAATGTACTTGCCCCCAAGTAGCAAGCTACGTTTGCATGTTATAATTCTGTGAATGCTCCTATCGGCATTGCTTTATAAGGCCATGCTTCATGTAATACCTAAACCAGAAAATACCCTCCCCTCGTCATGAATGACAGGCCCATGTAATTGATAAATGCAAAAAACAAAAACTTTCTTAGTGCCCAACCTGATACACACAGATCAAATATGTTTTGTAAAAGGGAGGGTTTACTCTGCAAACTCCAGAATATTCTTTAATATTGTTGACCTGAACACACAAACATACTAAATCTGAGATGCAGTCCCCCTGGATACCTAAAGGTTGTCAACACACTAAGCAGGTCTTTCTCAGTCAATGCTTGAAGATGGCATGGTTCGGGAAAAACAATACATCCCAGGGACCCTTTTTCTTTCCTTAAATTCCCAAACACACAGGCACAAAACAGGGATGCCCCCTCTGCCCTCTTTTATTTGCTCTGGCTCTAGTTCCTCTCCATCAACTGATCCATATACAGGAGTTGATCAAAGGTGTTGGAACGCAGGCATTTAAGGTTAAGACATCTGCATATGTGGGGACAACTTAGCATATCTGGAGGCTCCGCAGGAGCCCCTTCCTGTTTTTGAATTTGAAATTGTAAGGTATTCGAGAATATCTGGCTACAAACGGAACACAGACAAAACTGAGGTTATGACTCTAATCATATGCTGTTTTAGGTCTCATATTGAAGATTCCAATCGCATCTGGCAAACAACAGGCATTACATATTTAGAAATCTCTTTCGTTAACCCTCACACAACACAGTTCACGTTTATATCAAAACTATTGAAACACAAGCAGAGGGTTTGTTTAATTAGTAACTGGTCCTCACGTTTGTTTGTTGTATCAGTTAAAACTCCTCCAAATTTATGTGGCACGTGTCTGCACGGGAACTCCCTACGGTGTTCATATCTCCCCCGTCCTCAGATCACTGCACTGGTTGCCAGTACGTCAGGGTGTGCAGTTTAAATCACTAGTGATGTACACTAGGCCTTTTATGGGTCGGGTGAGGAGTATCTTCAGGAAAGGTTCTGTCCCTATGTGCCCTCCCGCGAGCTATGTTCGAAGGGCTCTTGTCTTCTTATTGTTCCTCGCTACCGGTTTGAACGAGTTAGGGGCCGCTCATTCTCGGTGGCCGCTGCTAAATTGGGTAACTCTCTGCCTGCTCCATTAAGATCCATGTATAATCATCTGGTTTCTCGCCGACTGCTGAAAACCTACCTGTTCTAAAGCTTACTCTCTTTCTCTCTGTGATGGCTCCTTATCCCGGTCTTTGTTAGTGCCAAAATGCTTCAGTGAGCGTGCACTTTGTAAAATAAATTAACATAAGATAACATGGCGGTGTGGGGTTTGAAACTATTAAAATGCCCACTAGCCATGTATCATGCAATGCTGCCAGTGGAATGGAAGGCATCTTTTTTTAAAAATCGTGAATAAAGCTATAACCACATTTCTATGGAATGATACGAGACCGAGAATTGCACTTAATAGATTCAAGCTTAGCAGATCACAAGGAGGAGCTGGCTTACCCCACTTCAAAAAATGCCTTGATGCCTTTGTTATTCACCGAGGTTTATGGTAATATTCTAGCCTGGACCCTGTTTACTCCCCACTGTGCCTTGTTTTGGAGAGGGACCTAGGAACCTCGTATATTACATGCGGCACACTCTATTTGAAACTAAATCTGTGCTTCAAGATACAGAAGAAATAAAAAGTACTTTCAATTTCTTGCACATGTGGTACTTAATTATGGGATATGACGTAGATGCAATGTACGCACAGCCTAGTTAGTACAATGAAAATGTGAAGGTAGAGGGAGAAGCTACATATTGGCCAGTATGGGCAAAGTTGGGAATACCCTACCTATATCAGATAAGATCAACTGAAAGTATTGTCCCTTCTTCGTCTTACAATCTGCTTCTCACCTCCCAGCAGGTGAAATCCTGTGATATCTCATATGGAGGATATGATGTCTGCGTCTGTTATCTTACGGGTAAACGAAATTCAGTAGCATACTGTCTGTCGAGAATGCCTGTAGAGACGGCTGTGCAAGGGAAATGTCCCAACGTGGAAGAGTCTGTGGTGGTGAGCATTAAGAAAGGGGCAATAAGTGAAGATGAATGGGAACAAGAAACTGGAAATTACATTGTTTTAAAATCAGTTATGGAATGTATGGTTATTGGATGGGCAGACAACAAGGTGTTAGATAAGAAGTTTGAACACTTTTTCTAAGTGAAAAATGAATTCTCCTTAGTAGGATCTAGAATAAGGAGGGTAGGGAAATGTATTCCTCTGTTAAACATTAGGAAAAGGTTAATTGAACTGGCATATCAGGTTCATTTAGGAATGAATGGCACAAAGAGGAGATTATGACAAAGTTATTGGTGGTCATCCATGGACAGGCTGGTTTTGAGTGAAGTAAGCGACTGTGTAGAGTGTGCCTAGAGTGATAAAAGTAAGGTTGTATGGGGGGAGACCACTTTATTACCAGTAGAAGTACCGACCAACCCTGGCAACGCATGGCAGTGGGTGTTATAGGAAGACACTACATTTTTGTTTGTGAGGGTAGACTATCACCCCAAATGGGTGGAATTAACAGGTGTGAGGGAGGCCACCACATGTGAATTAATCAGGTTCTTAGAAAATGTTTTTTTTAGAGAAGGTTTTCCAAGGACACTTGTGACAGATAATGGAGTGCACGTCACTTCGGAAATGATGAGGAAGTTTCTATGTGAGTACGGTATTAGACAATTAAAGACAGCTCTGTATCATCCCATGGTAAATGGCATGGTGGAGAGAGTAAATAGATTTGTCAAAGAAGGGTTTCAATTTTCATTGAGAGAAGGTTTACAATGGAAGATTGTACTGAGAAAATTAATATGGGGTTATTGCACCACACCACATTCAGTAACGAAAATTTCTCCATTTGTTTAATTGAAGGGAAGTGAGCTGGGGACCAAAGTGTGTCCAGGGTGGATGGGATGGCGACACCAGTGTGGGTGGATTGTGAGGAAGTGATGAAAGTAATCCAAAGAGGAAAGGAGAGTTATAAAATAGTGTTTGATGATTCACACAGGGTGAAAGACCATAAATGGTCAGTTGGAGACATGGTTTGGAACGGGACCAAAATGTCTGGAGAGCACATTTTTAGGGCCAAAGAAAATTGTTGCTGTGAAATAGGTTGTGGTGATTATTGAAGGAGGTGATGTGGCACCGTATAAGGAAGTGGCAGGGAGTGGTGAGGGAAATAGAATGATTGTTTTGGAAGACAATAGTACCCCAGACTTGGGTATTGGTGATGTTCCAAGACAGAAATGTTGTGTTAGAGTTCCGGTTGGAACTAGGATGAGTTGTAGGAAAATGAGAATGCCGAACCGCTTGAAAGATTTTGTTCATTAGCTCACTGTTGCTCATTTTTTGTTCTGTTACAGATTGCTGGAAATTGTATTGTTTCTATTGTTACGTGGTGGGGGAAGATCATAAATGTTAAAATTCCATTACTGTATCGTACAATGCTTCATCTATATACAATAACTATGTGTTACCTTACAATTTAAATCATTAGGGTTGTGTAGGGGGCAAGATATGTTATGCCTGGAGTTCCAGCTCACTGTATATATATTTAACATGGAATACATTGGTGTTCTAGGTTGCTTACCTCATTCCACTATGGCGTGTGTAGGGGTTCTTTGAGTGCTTGAGTTCGAAAAGGAGTAGGTACTGGTTTACTGTGGAGTCAGTGGCATATGCTGCTGCTCTGCTGTGGGCTTCATTAAAGAAGCTTAAATAATTTACATGACTGGCCTCATCTTTACAGGGACATAATTATGGGATATGAAGTAGATGCAATGTACGGCCAGTCTATTTAGTATAACGAAAATGTGAAGGTAGGGGGAGAAGCTACATACTGATAAGATCAACCTTAAAGTATAGTCCCTTCTTCATGTTACAATCTGCTTCTCACCTCCCTGCAGGTGAAATCCTGTGATGTCTCATATTAACGTGCAGTTACCTCAGACCAGGATTTACTGTTTCTACCCCAAGTTGCCCTCATCTCTATATAGATTCCTATCCTCTGAAAATGTGGCTCGCCCAAATATTAAGAGTAAAAACTAATAAATATGGACTGTCAGACTGTGATATCAGAGATGTATTATGGCAAGACTACTGATGAAAAAGCATGCACCCTTCTGCAGCCACTTCCACAACTCAACCCTTGTTTATGTTATACAATATAGCCTTTCTAATGTCAACAAAATTGGTGAGTCCAAGGCAACATTTTAATTGGAAGTCTTGCTGGCAGTGCCACTCGCAAGAAGGGACTCTTAAACATATGTTGTTCACCTGCCACTATGATTCAGTGCTACCATCATTAGTTTGGCCTTAAATCGTACAAACAGGGTGAATCTCCTTCCTTTTTTCCATATTCGCAGGTATTTATGGTAGCGTGAATACCAACTTCACTGGCAGTACTGCCCAAGGTCATCTATTTTACACCATGATTACAATTATGCTCATCTCTCTGCTGTGCAGACTACACACATGCCATTAGTCTTTCCTCAGGTGGCCACAATCTAATAAACCACCAGTTTTTCACTAAATGGCTGTTTATTCTCCAGTTCTGTTCTGGGGCTAGAGTTAGTAACCGCATCTGCCAGTCTCCTGCTGCACATTGTAAAAGCATTACAAGCTCTGCCGGAGGTGATCATGCTGCCAGCCTCTATTGACTGACTCACTAGCATACATACTCTAGTTATTTATTTTGAAAAGTTGGCTTTTACGTTCATTTGCCTGTAGAAGATGGAACCTGCTAGGAGGGTATCTGAGGATAATATTGAGGATTCCAGTAAGAAAAGGCTTTGAGACTACTGCTGAAGAAAGCCTGACAGGATAGGATTGCTAAGAATGTTCAGCTTGTGGAAGAGCACATATTTATCAGACTGTCGAGACAGAGCCCACTATGAGTGAGAGTATCGCTGGGAATACATACTGTGTGGGAAAAGTTAATGAAAGATGATTCATAAGTCCACTGCCTGTTAAACATTTCCTGCAGCAACAACAATCCTGGTTAGGGTATATTGGACAAGAGGGCTGCTGGCAAAGTACCTCTGAGAATCCTAAAATGGCAGAGGGTCTCTGAGTATTCCACATAGTGGTCTTTTTTAGTAGGTTGTGTGGGATGCTGCCTGGGTAGTCATGAGTATGGCTGAAAAGAGTACACCTGGAAACAGAGAAGTCTTTATGGAAGTGAAAAAGAGATACTTTCCCAGGGCCTACACATTGAGGGTGTCACCCACCTGGCTGCCTGATGAAAATAAGGCAATACACCAATTTTATAAACTCTAGAAAACACATGGATTGGTATTCCATAGGGTGCTGCTGAGGCTCTGTGACTGCTGCAAGCAGTATGGAAAATGAATCCTGAAATGCAGGCCCTTTCTGTCTGTGGCACTTGCAGTTTGAATATTTACTATATCACAACATGTGTGGTGTTTTTAACTTCCTTTAGGGAATTTGTATTGATCGCAGGAAATCATTTGAGCTGAAAAGCATATTTATAAGTGTCAGTGACATAATGCTTCAGAAGATAGCTCAGCGGATTATACTCATTACGTAAGGATACGTGTTCATATAACAGATTGCAGTTCCAGATCATAGAAAGGCAGATTTCGCCTGTAATCTCTCTAAGATTAATAAACTTCAGTTTGCAAATTTTACATATCGTAACAACTATTCTGCTTCAACAGAAAGCAGCCATACAAACGCACAAAGCTCAGTATGGAGTAGGTTTAGAGCTTAGTTCCTCCAAAAAAGAGCTGTACAAATTTAGCAGCCACTCCCAATGAAGAACGCAATGTGTTTGTTGCGAGAGGTGATTAGGAAGTGAAATTCATGAGAATGGAGCCAAAGTATCATGGCTTTGCCGAAGGACAATACTGTGATCTGGGTCAGAAATCTGTTTCAATGTATGGTACCATGCTGTCTTTTTTTAACATGTTTGCCTTCTTTTATTATGGTGGCATGTTAGCTCTTTTATTTTATGCAGGTGGGAAAAAGGGGTCCTAGACAGGTGAGAGTTGACTAAATCCCACAGCCATTTGCCTCCCGAGTCTGTACCCTCTGCTTGTAAGCCTCTATATTTCTTCTCTCCTGCCCTTCGAAGTGTTTACTTAATTGTCTATTCTTATAAGTGAGTGGCATGCAAACTATGGTTTTCCAGATGCTTTAGACTACCATTCCCATCACCCGTAACCGGCAAGGTCAATTATGAGGGATCATTGGAGTTGTAGTCCAAATAATCTTGCGTGCCACAGGTTGTAGATGTCTGTTCTAAGAGTTTCCATATTATTGCACCCCTAACTGTATCCCCTTGTACAGGACTCCTTTGCTTCACAGATAGCTCCATGCTATTTAGGAATTAGCACGTGGCACTTACAGGCCCAATGCAAGCTTATTTTCAGTCTGCTTTTTTCACACAAAACAAGATTTTTCTTGTACAATTTCAAATGGTCTTCACATCAACAATCATAATCAGCAAGCATCTGCCAAGGACTACACAGGAGAATCTTTGAAATCTATGCAATACATTTGTAAAACCCAGGTGTGGTATTTTAGGCTCATGTAAATGAATACTCTGCTACTTGCAAATTTCCATTCTGATGATGAAAATAAATCTTCAATGATTCTGCTTTTGCATTACCCTATCCTATACAAATCTATTTAACACTGCCCTATGTGCTCAATCATGTCATATGAGTAATGTCCAACTCAGGTGAACATATTATTTGTTTTAGTTCACAAAGTAAACATTCACAAATAATTGCACATGTCTTGATGTCAAGAATTTGGAAACAATGTGATCACATGAATAAATTGCAGACTTGGATCAAGTCCCATCTTTGCCACGTAATCAAAGGGTTTTACCCTGGGCAATTCATTTAATCTCATAGTACCTATACGGTCAACACTGCCAGTCCCCAAATTGTCAGCCTCTAAAATGGATTTAGTTCTCTCTTAACAAATCTGTACTCATTGTTTGACTGGCTACAGTGGTTCTTCATGCATGATCATGGTGACCATTGGTATATTACACACCAGAACATCAGGTGTTTCTTGGCTCACTAGTGGCAAGACCACTTGAAAACCATGGGCGCCTACTAATCTCAGTCTATATACAGATGTGTGCACCCTTATGGTAACTTGAAATCTGTATTCTTTATTGTACAGTATTTGTTTCTCATCCTTTGCTAAAAGTCTCTCCTCTGTATCCATTCTGTGAGGCTACTAAACTAAGTTCTTTGACTATGCTGTGGTATTAATCAATTTTCATCAGGCTACTGATCTGTGCAATGCATCCATACCACATTATGTATACCTAAATGATGGCTGTTATTGTTAATGTGTTCTGAGTCTCTGCTAGAGCACACATCAGACAGCTAATGTTTCTCTTAAAATGACACTTGCTTATTATGCTCGTTTCAGCATGGACACAGGGGGTTGTGGGACTTCAGGGAGTTCCCAATGCGTATTGTAACCACTGCTAGGACAGCATATAAATCTAAAGGTTGCAGTTATGACAAAGGGGGCGTGTGACAAGAGTTTCTTTGGCCCCTTCAGTTTAGTTTAGTTTATTTTCTTATATAGCACACCCAACCCAGGGGTATCTGGGTACTTTTGCTTAGAAACATGGAATGTTACAGTACACAGTATAGATTAAAAATGTACAAGTTATAATATTAGACAGGTTCAAGATTACCATAGGTTTGAAGTACACTTGAGTGTAATATTTATAAAGTTACAATATCAGGTTGAAACCGAAGGTATCAAAATAAATTACAAAATGTGCAACTGGCTGTACAGTTAAATACAGTTGATTAAGCAGTATTTTAGTGATAGGCAGAGCTAAGGCTGGCGTTGGGTGAACAGCCAATCTTTTGTCTTGGCTCTAAAGGCCCAAAAGGAGGGTTCTGCTCTAATAGCTGGAGGGAGAGAGTTCCAGCATCTGCCTGCTAGCACTGGGAAGCTAGAGCCACCTGCTGTTTTTGAATTGTATTTAGGGATGATGAGTCGTTTAAGATAGCCTGATCTGGTGGGTCTGTCCGACTGTGTCCATGAGAATTTGTTTGTCAAGTATTTTGGAGCTGTGTTAGAGAGGCATTTATGTGTGATGACTAGAGAACGTAATGTCATTCTGTCACGCACGGGTAACCAGTGCATGTCCCATCCAAGGGATGAAATGTGAAATGTGAGAAGAGCGTGACATATTCATGGCTGATCTCAACGCATTGATCTGCATGACTTGGAGTTTATTTAGGTTCTGTGCCGAGGTTCCTAAGAAGAAAGTGTTGCAATAATTTAGCTTAGAGAGGATCAAGGCTCTTGCTAGTGTAATACAGCTGCTGGTTGATAAGAATTGTTTGCATGCATTTATGAGTTTATTTATGTAGGCCGTGGATGAGGTAGTAGTGTTGACTTGTTTTTAAGTGATATGGTGGAGTCTAGGTAAACCCCCAGCGTTTTGACTTTGCTGGCGTTTTTCATGGTATTCCCGTCAATATTGAAAGCAGTGTAGCAATTGTCTAATTTGTTTAGTATAGCTTGAGAGTCGATGATCAATAGCTCGGTTTTATTGTCATTTAGACGAAGACTGTGAGCTGCCATCCTGGCTTGAATCTCAAGATAGATATAATTTATTATTTTGGCATCTGTGTCATAGCAACCAAAGAGAGTGATGAGGACCTGGGTGTCATCAGAATAATTAGTGTAGGTGACACCCAGGTGTCAAGGCGATCAAAGAGGAGCTTTGTATGTTATAAAGCGTAGGTGACGTGCAGGGGCCCTGCGGAATTCCACAGTATATGGGTACTGGACGTGATGATGCTCAGGGCGTGAAAACTCTGTTAGTTTTGTTTAAAGAAAGGACGGTGATCTAGCTGGTGGCATTTGGTGAGAAAGCTGCAGCTGATGTTAGATCTTTGGTCAAGATTTTATGGTCGACCAGATCGAACGCTTGCTGAGAGGGCTAATAAAAGGAGGTTAGCCAGCTTCCCTATGTCTTTGGATTCATCCATCTTCCTTTTATTGTTTTGAGGTGGGTCCAATGTAGCCTGTGCCCCGGGCCCCAACATCCATAAAGTTTTCCTGTCTGAAGACACTGCCTATGCAGCCTGGTGCTGGTGTTTGAACCCCTACTGTAGCCCCGCAAAGTATATGGATGAAATAAGGAAAAGGTAAGAGAAATTATTGGAGGAGTTGTGTTGTATATGACTTGTTGCTAAGCAGAAGCGCCAAGCGTTACTGTGGGGCAGGTGAGACCTGTACATGATTATGGAGGGCTGGGTGTGTAAATGTGCAGGCCTCCCAGAAAAGACAGCAGCAGCTAACATTATCTTTTTGCTATGATAATTTAGGCTAATTTGCACATTTCCCATAAGTGCATTTTACAGGGAACCACCATGGGGAGAGTTGGCAATGACTCCCAAATCGCTGGATTTGTAATAGGAAGAGAACCTTAACTACCGCCACCAGAAAGAACATCTACAGCTCTGTTGCATTATGCTAGTGCAGTCTAAAGTTTGCACATGGCTAGAGCGATGCCACAATATATGAGGAAACAAACCCCCCCTGAACTGCAAGGGTGGTAGCAGGACACCATTAGCTCACATTTACCTTTGTTACCAAGTTGGGATTTAATAAATCCAGAGTTCTCAAGTTTCCTCTTGCCTTTTATAAAAAAAATAAAAAACATCCAGTCCTGTTTTTGTTTTGTTTGTTTTTTACTGGATTCTGGGGCTTGTCGTTTTTTCTTTCCCTTTTTAAATGTAGAGGGGAAAAAGTGCAGGAATTATAAGAAAGGCTTCCTCGTGCATGACATAGGAAAGGGTGAGCTCTCTGTAAACCCTACATGCACGCTTCCTGAAAATGGATTAGATAAAAACATTCTCTGAAGAAAATGCATATTACATTCTGCAGCAAAGTCAGCCAGCTAAGCATGTAGTGAATCTCCACCCATCCAGAAACAAATCAGTCCTCTGGCATTTAAACATTAGTATAGTGCCACAGTTTACCTACTAATGAGCCTTTGCGTAGCCATGTGACTTGATGCCCTGATTACTTACTGGGAAACTTCATTACTCCTAGTCCTACTCTTCCTCAGTCTCCGTATTTACACATGAAGGTGATCCGCCTTCTGATACAATCTTTTCCCTAAAAACATGTTTTCTTTTTTCCTTCCCCTCTCATAAGGGGTTTAAAACACATAACTAGTTCTAGAATACTCATGTCCATACAAAAGGGACCAGAATTACCTTACCATTGGAGAGGTAAAGGCAGGAGTTGGCCCGGGAATGAGGAAGAATAGGACTAGGATCAATGAAGATTACCAGTAAAAAATTAAGATATTTCCTTCAAGTCCCTCTTTCTCGTCCCATTCCTTACCAATAAAGTGTCCTTTATTAACGAAGATCAGACCAGCCCAGAATAATATCCTTAACATAACCAGCTACAGTAAACCCAAAGGGAATTGCAGCAGATTGTCTAGAAAAAAAAAAGAACCGATAGTTGACAACCCCACAGCCCGGCAATCTCATTACTGAGGGGCCCATGAAGTGTGAAGGAACCACTCTCTTGCTATAATCATAAATCTTGGAAGAACCGGGCAAAGTACTTCCAAAGTAGTAAGGCTAACAGCAGAGAAGGAATAAATGTCCAAGTAATACTAGCAGGCAGAAGACATTGGGGGTCATTATGACCTTGGAGGTAACCATGCCGCAATTTGCGGCATGTTTACCCCCTTACCAGGTACCGCGTCCGGGTTCCTTAAATGAGAAATTACTGGGCCATTCCAACCTTGGAGGACGCTCTAATTCCTCATTCGAGGAACCCGAACCCGGTACAACCCCATTCCAATTCGAGCCCCCATACGGCTCAATAGAAATGGGGAGGGAGCTAACAACGGGCCCGTTAATAACGGGCCCGTTGTTAGCTCCCTGGTCTTTTAGCAGGACCCGCTAAGGGCATCTGGTTTTAACAGGCACCCTTTGCGGGTCCCGCAAACAGACTCGTATTGGGGCGGTAAGGGGTTGACGACTCCAGCACCATTACCAGTGCAATTAACCCCTTACCGCCAAGGTCGTAATGACCACCATTTACCCAAAAGTCAACATCAAGAATCACCTCACCTAAAACTGGTGGCCGCTCATAAACTGTCAAGATCATCACTTCAATCCAGCTGAGAACCATGACCATAATAAGTAGTGAGTAAAAGCCCAGCGCACAAGGTCAACCACAGTTAGTCACTTTCCCCGTTAAGACGGTGACCACCACCTCACAGAGCAGGCCAACCTTGATAGACATGCATGGGTTAACACCCATTGACGTATTCAGCAACCAGGAGCGGAGAGAAGCTGGAAAAAAAGATGAATGCAGAAGATAGAGTGAGAGAGAGAGAAAGAGAGTGACAGAGGTAGAGAGAGCAAGAGAGAGAGAGAGAGAGAGAGAGGAAGGGAGAGAGAGAGAGAGAGAGAGAGAGAGAGAGAGAGAGAGAGATTGCTGATCCTGCCCTCCATGAGCTGCCATGCTGCTGTGCAAATGTAATGCCCTATTACAAGCTCTTCATGGTACTCGTCATGCTACTGTTTTGTCAGCTTTTGTGTACACTCTACACATCTAAGTACCTCCAAGGGAGTACCAATAATCCACTCACCAATAGCCAGTGCTCCTTCTGTGCTTCATGTTCCTAGAACAGGTCACAGTTACACCAGCTCAGAGATCCCCTCTGCCACTCAATCTCTGTGCCTTGCCTATTTGTAGGTTTGGGGAGAGCTTTGTCTAACCCCACCAATGGAGCCCCACCCAGCTAGTACTCACAGAAGTGCCCTTCCTACTTACAAGGCCTGTGACTGCCATCCCATTCTGTACTCCAGACCCACAAAGCACAGCAGTGGGGGCACAACTGAGGGAACAAGAGGACTGATCCAGCAGGCGTCCAGGGGGTTCACTGTCTGGAATGAGAGAAAGCAAAGCAGAAGGATTCTGGGACTGGTAGGGTGCTTTAAATCCCAGATAGGAGAGGATGGTGCTATAACAGAAAAACAAGGAAATACATGACGTTTGGGAAAGGGTTCTGTTGGAAAGTGGATTGCCCTCAGGAGTAAGTATTGAGATGAGGAGAGGTATGTGGAAGTAGTGCCATTAGGCTGGTCGCAGGCTGCAGGAGGCATGCATTAAAAACATGTTCTGCAGTAAGCAAAAGGATAATTCCAATATCATTTCAAATCAAGTGTCAGGATAATATATACAATGATTTTATTGTATTTAGGCAATAAGTCCCAGGCCGGTGGGCCATTACAGCGGCTGTTAATGCCACCGGGGCCCATACTTACAGGCTTGAGCATAGCAAGGGCCTTAATTGAGGCCTGGGGGTATTAACGGATGTGATAAAGGCTCACCGGTGACGTGTGTGCTGGCATTAGTACCCCGGCATGTTTGACTGCCGTACCAATGGTGTTTTTATCAGTTGCGAGATAAGTTGCGTTTCACAACTGGAAAAAAAAGAAGAAAAATAAATGGCCACGTGGACTGGGAAACATAGTACATTTTTTATTTCCATGGCGGCCATATTAAACAAAGAAAATGGCTGCCATGTAATGGGAGAAGGGACTACATGTACTCCTTTCTCCCTTTTCATTGCAGCCATTAAAATAAATGAAAAAACAGGTAAACAAACAAAATGCCCGCCATGGAACAGGAAGAAGGGAATACATGTTGTCCCTTCTCGCTGTCCATAGCGCCCACTCCGGGAAGAAACCGGGGCCACGGCGGAGAAGCAGAGGCTTTAGAACCTTCTCAGTGAGGTAAGGCCCAGGTGAGGGCCAATGAGCTTGCATTTTACAAGCTCATTTACCCTCGCCGGGTACTGATTAAACATATGCATATGTTTTATCATTCTCCATCACTACAATACTCTTCAAACAAGTAAACAGAATATACATTTTCCTACAAATTCAGAGGTAATTCATTTAAAAGTCAAGGTCACATTACACTGAATTGTAAACTAAATTACAGGAAGATGGCATCTTTATTGTCACTGCATGTGTGATGCCTAATTCTGCTAGTTGCATTTGAGCCATTAATCTATCTCCTTGTCCCTTAGGAGACTGCCAGGACTTTTTCAAATGAAGAAACAATATCATGTATGAAGTTAAGAGAGCAAAAGAAACTCCTGGTTGGTGTGGTTTGGGTGGGGATGGGTGGAGTGTAGATGGGAATGCTCGTAGAGAGTTCATGTGCATCGGCCATTGGAGAGTTCAGAGATAATGATAACAATGTGTCTTCACAAACTTAGTGGTGGGGAAAGCAATGCATTCATCCCCTAACCGAGTTCTTGACAAAGTGGGATAAGGTCAGCCTCATATAGACAGACATGGAATAGGGAATCAAATATTGTTTGGCACTAACACGGGTAAGAATGCATATTTTGGAAAATCAAAGGAAATGCAAACATTAATATTGGTCTCCAGAAATAACAAACATGGCATTTGAAAATATAAATCAGAACTGCAATTAGCAATACCAAAGCAGTAAAAGGGTTTTCATGTGTGTTTTACACTGAAAGGACTACTAACAATAGAAAATGGATATGCACAGTTTTTCCATTATAGCAGCAGTAATGCATACAATTTTCAAGCTTCTTCCTTTCTATAATTATGAACACTTTGCACATGTATGACTTGAAATTAGCTCAGGAGTTTAGTTGTACACCCAAAGGCTTCTGTTCTGCATATGCAACAGCGGTCTTGGTACTAACCAAGCAAACTACTAGGGACTCAACAAATCATACATCACAATGAGTTGGCTAGTACTGCAAGGCACTGACAAAGTTAGGGTGCCTTTCAACTTTCACTCCCTTTTGTAGGTTAACCCAGGTTTTTCATCGAAATTACACTTTATGTATAATTTACAGGAATCCTGCACTAGACTCACAACTCTCAAAACCACTGGGATCAAGCTGACCCACAATCCTGTGCAAGACCAAGGAATACTGAGTTGAATAATGACCACAGGGAGCAATGTTCAACCCAATTCAGCAGCAGGGTGTACTTAACACATATACACCCTTGCGGGTGGCACATAAGGCTTAAATATGTGGTGAACATTCCGAGATTTCAGGAGAAAAAAACTAAAACACCCCAAAAACATCCAAAACAGTGTTCATAACATTAGAGTCAAGGTCATACCTAATGGCAAAAGAAAATGGATGGATTTCTAGATGTGGTTAGAGATACTGTGGGGTACATTTACCCATTCAGCAGAATTCCCCTCCATCACCAATATGCACTTCAGCAGTTACCAGCAAAATTAAGCACTATCGCCTTGTAATAAAACTGCGTTTTGTAGCTACAAAATGATGGCTGCACTGTCTTGCCAAGCACCTATTGGGCAAGATGGAACAGGGAGCACACCGAGAAAGGCTGCCAGTGTGTTTCCTTATGTGCACCAAAGAAGAGAATTGAAAAGCAGCGCTGCTTTGCAACTAGCTAAAAATCTCCCCTTGAAAAAGGAAATATTTTACATGTAAAATGATGACGCCCTGATGCTCTTTTCATCTCTTAAACAATATACAGTTCTGATCCAGTAAGGCCCAACTATGCCCAGCCATATTCCAGTTGTGCTTTAGCAAAAGAAAGCATTACTTACTGAATGACAGGCTGTGTCATGCATGATCTGGAAAATCACCAGAAACGTTACTCTCAGCCATATGGAAAAACGCTTGACTTTTATTATACAATATGTCAAAATAAACTCTTTAAAAAAAAAAACTCTCTGTGCATATATCAATGTCAGTGGCCTTGTGCGTTGAACAGATTTCTGTGTAAGCGAAACTGACTAGGGCTGCAAAAACTCTTTGAAATCCAGATGGAAGCAAAAACCGAATTTGCAAAAAAGAAAAATATCTGTTTTAAAAGTGTAATGTTGAATAAGGCCCTCTCTTTGCCCTCTCTTTGCCTAGAAATGTAAGGGTAGTTTGTTTAAAATATAATATAATGTTTTATTCCAACAGCCTTGCTTTCAGGCTCAGGAAAACTAAATAAATAAATACGTGCATTGGCTGTAATGGGGAACCAGCCAAACAGGTTGTTTCTGCCCTGGCTTCAAAGGACATTACATCCCCCCAAGGGGACCAGCATCTGGTAGCTCCAGCTTTACACAATGGATTCTGGGACACCTACGTTTTAATTTTGGAAGGGACACCTCCCATCTACTCAAACTAAGGAGCTCCAAAGACAAACTCCATGGCAACCATGGGCTAAACTGACATTTGGTGACAAAGGCAAGCCCATCTGCCTCCAAAGACTATTTAAATGAATAAACTTTAAAACTATTATTTCTACAACCGGGCAATGCAGTAATGTAAATGTTTTACAGTGTAAATGTAACTTTTGTGGCTTTAAAACAAGATATTGTGGCCATCCATAGCATGTATGGGATGGAAACGCCAGGAAAATATGAATCATGGGAAAAGTACATATGGTGGAACGTTAAAAATGAATGGAAACATGCTCTATGATAATATGTACACATTTCTAAAATTGTGGAATTTTGGGTGAAGCGGTTCCCACAAAAAATTGTGAAAAATTATTAGAGGGGCAAAACAATGTTGTACAGACCTGGGAGCTGGACTGCCATACTCTATGTGAAATATGTAATCTGCCTATGTAATATGCAAAGGTGCCACAATTGTAAAAAGGAGTGATTTATGTCATAATTGATTTTTTCTAAAAATGACTGTGGGATGGCTTTGTACCTCATAAAACCCAACCCCATAAACTGAGTGCCCTCCTGGAGGAGGCGGACAACATAGGCTGACCTATCCAGTTCTTAGTGGTAGGTCCAGCTTAGTTCTGCTTAACAATAAATCCTGTGATGTCACCCGCCTTATATTAAGGGGGGGTTCTCACAGAGACAGGACACTCTCTTCTGAATTTTCCAGCACCTGCGTATCCAGATATTCCACCTTCACTGTGCAAGAATCCAGATTCTACTGCCAGGCCAGAGCATAGCTGACCCTATCCAGGCAGGACCATTGATCCAGAAACCCCACTAAAAATCCCAATAACTAAGGGGAAAAGCTGTGCCACCCTTTTGGGAGTATATTGTGACCAGACCAGCTTTTTTCCCCACTACCTGCCTGCCAGCTGTACCCTTGCTACCCAGTGACCAGACAGGCCCAGCTGTTTGTCCTTAGGAGAGCCCGATGTGCTGTGACCAGAGCCTTTGAGTCCAGAAACCCAGTTGGCTGTCCCAAATCCCAAACGCAAGTGCGGATTGCGAGTATTTCCCCATCCCATAGCAACACATAGCATACCCCATCTTGTTCCTGTGTCTTTGTTCCACTCCATAAGTAATCCTATCCATACCATGGTAACTTGTTTAAAACTGTCTGAATTTTCCTTGCCTCCTGTCCTTGATCTCCAAGCATTAGCGCCATTCTTCTTTTCATTTCTGTCTTGCAAAGACCCTTAGTCATATTTTGAATAATTTAAATAATTCCCACATAGAGCTCAACGTGGGCTGAAAAGGTTAACTGTGCAAATTAACTTGGAGTGTACCGTGTCTTTCGTTAACAATCTAGTCTTGATAATCCAGTTTAAGTAAAACTTGTCCTTTCTTTCCAAACCAATTTTCTCTGTTAACTGTTTTTATTTTCCCAAAACTGAATCTCCTTACACATTGAAAATGTCATCCAGTTATTCAGCTAAAGTCACTCTTTCACTTCTATATTAACCCTGTGATTTGCATCTATCATATAGCCTAAAAACCGCATTCCGATTGGGTCCATTTCACCTTATTTTTTATTTATACTGTTTTGAAATTAAAACTGCAAAAAGTGGAAAATGCAACTTTTCAACATGTGATTTTGGCTGCACTGTGTTCTTACATTCAAGTTGCTTTTTGAACTGTATGCCCTTTGTAGATACCTTGACTTGTAGTTGCTAGTGATATTACATCCCTGATACTGTGATAAATCATATTTAACAAATGTATTCAACTGCACATTAAATTAATTATTTATCTATTCCGAGTGTCATTTTATACAATTGCTAAGGGTTTTAAAATATGTTTTGCCTCTTATTTTCTTATTTTAATTCTCTTTGCTGCCTAATATCCCTGAGTCCTTGCTGCTCCTTTCTATCCACTAACAATTTGATTCATTTTGGTTTGAGGGAGCATTGGAGGGGGAAATCTTATCTCTGTGCTATCTACCCGAACAGTAATATTGCTGCTATTCATCTGTGCTTTTGATATGTTCATGTAGAAGGCCTCCCAAGTGCATTTTATTAGTTTGCATTGTAATTATCACCTCATTGGTGATTGCTGCCAAATATTAAAAGTGTGTGATTTACTTTGAATTTAAAATAAATAAATATTTTATTACCACCCACCGGCCTGGTTCATGGTCCATCGTGACCCGGGGTATCTGTAAAAGGGGGTGTGAGACGGGTTGGGTGCCAGCTCAATCCGAATTCCTAGAAAATAAAGAAAAACATTCTAATTGAGCGCTACATCGTAGGCTAAGGGCAAGAGTCCGGGTCCAGTGTGTGATCCCGATTGGAATCCTTTACAGTACTGCACTTAAAACATAGTCTCAGAAATACATCAAAGAGTAGGCATATATGCACAAGGAAGAAAGAGGAAAACCCAAGGATCACCCCAGCAGGAGTACACCAGGTAAAACAACTGACAAACCAGAGGGTCTGCAAAGAGCAGATTCTGCCCAGGAAACGAGAAATACTCACACATATATGTTGCTGCAAGCTGGGAGCAGCTCCCACCAGGGGTGGACTGACCTATAGGGAACTCTGGAGATTTCCCAGTAGGCCTCTGCACCCTGGGCCTCATTTGTGTGCTAACCTATTTTATTTCCAAACGTTCTCATAGGAAAAGAGTTGGACTAGTAGGAAATGTCTTATACGGGGCCACTTTGAATATTATTTCCAGGGCCTATTTTCTTTCCTAGTCCACCCCTGGCTGCCACATGTAGCTGGGGTACGCACATGAAGTCCAGAGACCACCACACCTGCTGTGATTCCGGCAATGTGGAGATTAAGTGATTTAAGGCAGCACCTAGGGGGGGAGGTCTCAGGACTTGTCAGGGGAACACACCTCCTGCCTCTTGCAGGTCTCAGGCAGGAGGAGAGGCTTAACGTATTCCTGAAATCAGACCTCCAACTCGGAGATCTCGAGAAGGTCTCCAAGAAAAAGCCACACCTAAGCCCATGGACATGGGCTAAAATAACCAGAGGGACAGTCCAATTGTATGTAGCGGTGGGAGTCCACCGAGCTAGCACCACTTACAAAAATGGGTCAGCAGCATCAGATCAAAATATTAAAACGTACAAATAAAAAGTCATCTGAATAACACACATTACAACAATAGTCCTGCTACTAGAATGATACCATAAAGCACACACTTAAGAACATCACACATTTTCTGAGTTCATAAAATGAAATACATGTAGGTCCATGATGTGCTTGTGCTTAACCCGTCCTGCGTGCCTTGATAGAGGGAGACTGCACGCCTTGGTTGAGGGAGCACACTGAACATGAAACCAGTGACAGGCCCACTGCCGTGGAAACATGGCTGTCCAGATGCATGCTTGACCACCTTGCCCCGAAGCAACTCAGTGTGTCACATCTAATTCCCCTGTCCTTTCACTCACAGTTATCCCAGTACTCTCTTTGTGAATGGAAGTTGCCAAACTTTAAAGACATGGCATGAGCATTTATAAAACCTCTACTAATGTTTTCTCATATCATATTAAAAATGTGACTGTGCATGACACTTTGTCAAAGTGTTGCATTATTTATACTCACCACTTTGTGCAGATAACAGCCAGAAGGCAAACTAATTCTAATTGATCGTCAAATGTTGTGAAATTTCAGTACCATGAGGCACCCACAACTGTACTGAAACGTTAGGTGTAGGACAGCTTTTCATCAATTAAAACAGACAACTTCATTAACATGTACATTCTGTTTATAGATTTTTCATGTAATGCATTTGCCTGCGGTGACAACTCTATCACAGATTGCCTGCAAAAGAAACACACGTAAAGGAAAAAACAATCATTTTCGTGTAGGGATTGATCGGTGTTAGGCAAATGATTATGAAGCGCAGGAGGATGCGGCTAATGGAGTGATATAAGAGATCACTGAAACTCTTTTTAGAGATTTGTTTTTTCAATGATAGTTGCATGCTCGGGAAACAGTAGTGTATGGTTTGGGTAGAGGGATGTTTGGTTTGTAGAGTAACTTTGCGGCAAAGAGCGGCAGTACTGCAAATTCACTTCGTTTTACCATCTGTCAGCTATGCCATCTTGAGATGGATCCGACTTTACAAGGTTGACGGGTAATTTACTTTCCACGCTTCAGTAGCTAACACTTCACAGGAGAACAAAATAAATATAGTCCACATGTTTAGTCCAATGAATAAGTCAGAAGCAATGCCTTTGTTTTCCCGGGAATGAGCTGCTGCCTGTAGGTAAGAAGTCTACCTTGTTAAATCCAACTCTAAACGCGTGTGTCAAAGTCACATTACACTTTTCCAACTCAAGAAGTCGTGCGCAGCCTAATTTTCTAATAAATGTTAATTACATGCAGTAGACAACAAATTTTACCTCTGGCATGCTTTGGGGAACCCTAGATGCATTTGTTTTCATTCAAGAGATGAAGGGGTAAAATGAAAGAGGAAAGGGAGGGGAAACTCTCTTTGTTTCATTTTCCTCTTCTTGAAGCTCGTAAATTGCACGGAGGGGTCAACCTAAGTATTCAAATGTGTGCAAACATGTCCCCTATATGCATTTTTTGTCTTTTGCTCTGTGAAGTGCAAATCAAAGGTGTGCATTTGGGTGTACTTACCTGTACGCAATTTATTTGCACAGCTAATGCAAACAGAGTAAACATTTCCCCCCATTCATGAATGGCAGGAAGCAGTTACAGTGGATTCCTTTAGAAACCACCTGCTTTTTTCTGGTGTACAAAGAAGGCTGATTCCATAGGAATCCACAGTATTTACTCAATGAAAATCCCATGCTTGCGTAAATGCTGTTGCATTTGTATGGCGGCAAGGATCAGGGGCAGAAAGGGATATTCAATTCCATATACCCTCTACTCTATTCAAATGAAGTAACATGTGAAGTAAAGGAACATCATGGATTGTCCTCTACTGCATGAAGAAAATGAGCTCCATGGGACTTATTTTCTAGTTCCTTGTTATTTGACAGCGAAGACCCCTTGCATGTGCAATTTTACATACCAGGGTCCCCACCACCAAATTTTTCTCATTTGCACAGTGGAGTGCAAAAGGGAAGGGCACTCCATTCTACTTTCTTGCCTTTCTTCACTGGGCATTCCTGGGCCTCTTCACTCTGGATGTTCTTACTCAGTGCCCTGGGCGGGCACCCTCTCTTCTTCGGGAACACTCGTCTAGGTTGTATCTGAGGGGTATGTTCTTGGCCCATTACTCTTTTCAATATATACTATCCCTTGGCTTCACTCATTGCATTCTTTAATTTATCTTTCACTTGTATGCAGACAACTCTCACATTTTCTTCTCCTTTACTGAATTCAGTAATTCTCTCCACTCCCAAGTTTCTTCATGCCTTTTCGCAAGACAATCCTTCATGTCTTCTAATTTCTTTCATCTCAACCCGTCTAAAACCGAGGAACTAGTATAATCTCCTCCTGCTCTTTCTTTCCCTCCTTCTTCTCTTTTGTGTCCTCCATCTCAGCTATCATCCTCTTCCTCAGCCCATAACCTAGGTGTTCTATTGGACTCTTCTCTGTCTTTTTCTTCTCACATTACTTCTATGGCTCGTAATTGTTGCTTTCTTCTCTTTAACCTTCGTTGTGCTTGCCCTTTTCTGTAATTCTTATTATTGAGCTAATTTTCTCCAGGCTTGATTACTGCTTAGCCCTTCTCATTGGCCTTCCTGCATACCGTCAGAAACCCCTATTTTCTATTTAAAATTCTTCTTTTTTCTCTTCCCCAGTGCACCAATCACCTACTCGCTCCTTTCTGCCTCTATTTTACCATTTGAATTGTGGTTTGTTTTCCATCCTCTGTCTATTGTTTTTAAGTGTCTCCATGGTTTAGCTCCACCCTATCTCTTATCGTTAGTCTGCTTCTTTTCCCCTGAAGGTTCTCTATGTTCTCAAACCACTTTTCGTCTTGTTGTGCCCGAATCGCCTTGTGCATGCTCCAGCTCTTGCTCTTTCTCCCCTCTTGCTCCATTTCACGGGAACTATCTTCCACTTCCAATCTGCTCTTCGCCCATCCATTCAGCTATGGTGGAAAGATGTACATCGTTGGGGGATGGCAGAGATAGAATCACTTAGAGATCAAACCCTGGTAGATGCAGAGTAAAACAGAGGAATAAACTGGGGACAGATGTTGAATGAACTGATGAATACCCCTGACTTAAGCCAGACATGAGGGGAGACACAAGGGAACGGATCTATCGAGAACCAGATACGACTCCCCAGCAGAAATTAGACTAGACATAAAGATGATGACCTGTATTACTGCTACTGATCAGGTCACCTAATCCTGTGGGGTGAACAGGCACACAGTTTTATAATTTCATGCCTTAGACTCGAATATTTGAGGCACATATTTAGTTAATCTAAGTTTACAGTATACTGTCTGAAGAGTTTATTATTCAAGAAATGTTGGATACAATGTGATATTGCATGTACTTACTGAAAATGTAATGGTAACTGAAGCGGTCACTAATTTATCAATAAAGAAATTTCAATAAAAAAATAAAAAAATAAAATCTGTTTTTCACCCAGCTTTTATAATTCCCAGAACCGTCTCAAAGAACAATATATTTCACTTCTGTCTGACCATTAAACACTGACCTCCTCATTGTATTTTCACGTTTTTCATTTTTTATACCGTGCTTTAATGGATGTACAGTGCTTTGACAAAATCACGCAACAAATTCCAATATATATACATACATAAATGCAGCATACACACTTTTGAACTTTTCTAAATGCTGCCTGCCATGTTCTCCTGGCAGGTGGTATCTACAATGGATTCCTAAGGAGTCTGTTTGCTTTTGCTGGTGCAAAAAGCCAGGCCACCCCACAGGAATCCCTGCATTTACTGGTGCAAATGATGGACTATTTGTATGCTGGAAAGGAAGGGCGTGGTGGAAATGTACGTTACGTTGCGTCCCGCCTTCGTGCCAAACACATTAATGAAAATGGATCCTGATGGGAACCTACTGCATACAAGCCTTACTTTTATGCAGTATATTCACATCACGGAGCATTTAGCGGGTCTAAAAATGAGCTCCCAGGTGTTTAGATAAAAATGTCTACATTCTGATTCTGGCACATTTTTCAATGTAATTTGAATGTGCTCATTCCCATGTAATCACATTTTCTGGTCTTTAATCTTAGGCATACTGTTAAAATATTTTATTTTTTTCAGTGTTAAGAATGTAGGAATCTCTTAAAAGGATGGGTGCCTCATGTTGATTGCCCATGCCATGACTGTAGCAACAGTGTGGACAAAGGCCAGAAAGCCTAGTGTGCGGGTTGCACACCCTTAATCTAGCTGAAAAGTAGAAAAACATACACATGTAGGTATTACAACCTTCGTTCTGCATTGCCTGTTTGTTATAAATAACGTTGCTGACACTTAAATTTGGTGAAAAAACAGCTGTATTTATATTTGTAAAGACCACAGTCAGCAGCTTATGCCAAGAAAATGCTAGAAATGCCAATGCACTTCGGACAGCTTGTCAATCATCAGGGCAAATAGCTATACATACACTGTATACAATTTATTAACTGATCACCAGGACCAAATATATATATATACAGGAAATCCAAATATCAGAACCATGCTACAGTGTCATCAAGCCCGAAAATTAACAATTCATGTACAACACCCAGTGAATGAACCATTGCATGAACCATTCGCAATCACAAATCTATCACCATTCGATACAATTTAGGCAACAATGTTCATAATGCACATAACCGTCAAAAGGTTCAGTTATATTGCATGAATCAGAATTATTATTTACAATGCAAAAGCATACATGTAAAAATACAAAAAAAGAGAAAATAAAAGTAAAGGAAGAAAAAGAAACATGAGCCGTTAGGAATGTTTCTTAACCGACCATATGTTCACTTTACAAACAGCTACAAAAAAATCAATAATGAAGGTATTGTATTGTTTATTTATTTATAGAGGGCACCTGGCCATTGAGCAACTGGGCGCTTGCAGAAAATAAATCTTAGGTTACAGGTACATGAATAAGTTACATTTCTAATGTTACAGGATCATATATCAAGCATTTCTTATGTTACAGTGTCGGAAGACTTATATGTGGGTATATGTTACATATATCAAACATTTCTTATACCAATGTAAAAAGACAATTCATATTTGTTGCGCAGATGTGAAGGCTGACACTTTATTTTCTCTTGCCTTACTATCCTGGCATAAGACACACCATGTATTAAAAAGATTGCTCAAAGAATTGCTCAATCTTACTAATAAATAGTACCTAGAGTTGCTGGTAATCAGTATACAGCGTGTATCTGTGTAACACGCTTGCAAGTCGCATTAGTGTCTATGAGCCGTGCTCAGGAAATCGTGGCTGGATGTCACTCAAACAAATCTAAAGGTAAACGCAGGGACAACCTGTCAGTAACCACAGTCATGAATAAACCCAACATTAAGGTACCCCGCATCCTGTAGTGCTGTCTTACCTAGCTCCTCCCGTTCATAGTGTCACATCGAATCCTCGCGCATGTAGCCTATTTCTTCTTCTTCTTCAACTTAGACAGCTTGGGCGGACCCACGCAGGCGCTTCCCCATCCAAAGGGATGATGTGCACCTACCCCCACCAATCTTACACACAGCCCTCACTTTCTCATAACTCTTCCCACCGCCCCGTCTGCCCCACAAAATCAAGCAGCACACTGCTCCTCTCTCTGTCTCTCACCCGACTCCTCCCAGTAAAGCCTTCCCACTCAGTTCAGCCAGACATCCGAACCCTCATCAACTCTCTCGCCTCGTCATGCCTCTCACACGCAAGCAGAAAATGTCCCACAGTCTCAGGCACCCCACACAATGGTAAACTAGCCATCCTTCTCCTTCTTGACTTATCGGCCGCCTTCGACCTGGTCAACCACGACATCCTCTGCAAACATCTATCCTCAGCAGCCACATTTTCAGATAACGCCAACGCATGGATCCATTCCTTCCTTAACAACAGATCCATGAGAGTCTACGCACCCACAGCCTCTGCCATCCCAGCCCCAGTCACTTGCGGTGTCCCCCAGGGCTCCTGCGTCTCCCCCACTCTATATAATGTGTTCACGAAACCCCTCTTTGACATATTGGACTGCTTGGGTTTCATCTACACCAACTACGCAGATGACACCCAAATACTGATCCCTTTAACAGGCGACTACTCCACCGACCTCACTGCTCTCAACAACATTTATTCCATTATCCAAGAATGGATGGCCAAGCATGGCCTATGCCTCAATGACGACAAGACCGAACTTCTTCTCCTAGGTTCCCAACCCAGACTTAATAAACTCGACAAACTCTATCAAGCATTCACTATAGACGGCAATCACATCATCGTCTCTAACAGCGTCAAAACCCTAGGAATCTACCTCGACTCCTCCCTCACACTGACAAGACAGATCAATTCCATATCATCAGCCACTGCTTACACCTGTAAACTCATCAATGCCAGCAGACCTTACCTCTCACCATCCAACTGCATCACCTTAGCCAGAGCGCTAGTCCTTTCCAAAGTTGACTACTGCAATGCGTTATACTTGGGAACCAGTCAGAAAAACATCAACAAACTACAAGTCATACAAAACAACGCCTTGCGAGCAGCCCTGAACATACCCAAACATGAACACATTTCGGACGCCAGACGCACCTGCCATTGGCTATCCATACCACAAAGAATTGAATATAAAACCATCTCACTCACACACAAATGCCTAGCTAACCAAGCACCCAGATACCTATCCGACAATCTCAATCACCACACCCCAGCGCGCCCTACCAGATCAGCTCAAACACATTGCTTAAATATCCCAAGATTTAAGCTCCAAAAAGCAGGTGGCTCCAGCTTCCCCGTGCTTGCCTCCAAACTTTGGATTTCACTTCCACTCGAGCTGAGATCAGAACCTTCCTTTCACAGATTTAGACACAACACCAAAATTTGGCTTCTATCCAAAGAAACGTAAACTGCCCAGCCCTACCTTACTAGCATGCACCAAGACTGTAAATTTGTAAATATGTAATCGGTTTGTACATTTCTGTTGTATTATTCTTGTTGTATTCATCGCAAGCGCCTGGATGCCCTAGGGCCAGGCGGCGCTATACAAATAATAAACTAAACTAAACACACCACACAGTCCTTCGACTCACGCTTCCCCACTCGAAACAGACTGTTATTCAGTCCCACATGCCCTATCCTCAACCGGTTCAGCATCACCTGCTCCCTCCTCCTCCATTCCAGTTTCCCTGCATCCACCTTCACAGACACTTTCTCACGAACACCAAACATCCACCTGCCCTTCACCCCACTCCCCCACCTCTCCTGTCACTCATCCATAACCCGCTTCACCACCACAGCCTTCACCTCATCCACACTCAAAGGTATCCTCACATCAACTGTTCCTTTCCTCATACCCGCACCCGCCGCCAAGTGCACCAACTCATTACCCATGCCACTATGACTGGAAACCCAGGCCAACTCCAGATCCATCCCCCCACGCGCACACCAATCAATCTTCCTCCTGATGTCCAAAATCACATCCTTCCTATCACCATCCCCTGCCACAATCGCCTGCAACCCACTCAATGAATCCGAAATCACCACCACCTTCTCAAACCCCAACTCGCACACCCTATCAATCGCCAATACAATCGCCACCAACTCAGCCGTACAAATCGGCATGTCATTCGTCAGTCGCCCCACTTTATACTCCCCAGTGCTTTCCAGATAATACGGCATACCCACTCTCCCAGACACAGGATCCTTCGAACTATCGTGAACACCTTACACCCTTCCTTCCCTGCCACATACGCCTGACCCAAAGCCTTGATCTCACCCCGCAAACCCCGCTTCTTTGACACCACACTCGCCAACTCCAAACACACCCTTGTAGACCCCATGATCCACATCGGCCATCTCACCAAATCCATACCCATCACAGCCAACAACTCGCCCACACCCCACTGCACCCCCTTCTCCCACATGTGAAACCCCAAAGTGCCCCCATTCCTCCTCCACCGGTCCCTATAATAGTCAAACCTCCAATTATACAGCAAACATTCATGCACCGGATGAGCCACACTCTTTGCACTGCACTTCGCACTGCACTTCACCCACCACCTCATATTCAACGCATCCCTCCTCAACCGCAACGGCATCTCTCCCACAAGAACCTGCCCCGCATTCACTGGAGAGGACCTCATTACACCCGAACACACCCTCAATGCCCTCGCCTGCACCCTATCCAACCGCAGCTTCTGACTCGCCGTGAAACCCACTGCTATCTGACATCCAAAATCCATCACACTCAAAATCAACCCCTTATACAACAATCATAAACACTTCTGCTGCGCACCCCACTCTTTCCCAGTCACCGCCCGCAACAAATTCAACCTAAGTTTACACTCATCCACCATACCATCCACCTGCAAAAGCCAGTTCAACTTCCTATCCAAAATCACCCTCAAGTACCGAAACTCTTCCACGCTCTTCACCCTCACACCTTTCAAAACCAAGTCCAACTCCTGCTGCACTCTTCTCCTCGAGAAAACCATACTCACACTTTTATCCACAGACACCGAAAAAGCCCCATTTCCCACACCACTCCTCCATACGCAGCTTGCAGCCGACTGCACCAACAACAAACTCTGCCTTCTTACCCATACCATCATCTGCGAAGAAATCCACCTGACACCCGATACCTGCCAAAGCCCGAATCAACCCATCCACCATCACATTAAACAACATTGCACTAATCACGCTCCCCTGCGGTGTCCCATTCTCCATCTTCCAAACCTCAGACATTACCCCCCTCACTCTTACCTGAAAGGTCCTATCAGCCAAAAACGCCCTAATCTACCGAAACATCCTCTCCTTCACACCCATCTCCAACAGTCTCACCAACAACCGACTCCTCCACACCATATCACATGCCTTCTTCAAATCCAAAAAGAACGCCCCCACCAGCTCCCATTCGCACAATGCCTCCTCTACACCAGTCACCAACCTCACTAACGGATCTGCCACCGACCGATTCCTCCTGAACCCACTCTGAAAATCACTCAAACACCCATTCGACTCCAAGTAAAACCCCAATCGCTCAACCACCATCCGTTCCATAACCTTACACAGCACAACAGTCAGCGCAATCGGCCTATATGACTTACACTCCGTAGCGACCTTGCCACCCTTCAAAATTGCCACCACAATCGCTCTTTTCCACAACCTCGGCAAAACTCCACTCTTCCAGATCTCATTGAACAGAGCCAACACCTCCAACTTACATTCCATTGGCAACTTTTCCAAAAATACATACATGATCCCATCCACCCCTGGACTAGACCACTTCCCCTTCTGAATCGCCCCATCCAACTCCACCATAGAAAACGGAACCTCATACTGCTCTTCCCAAGGCCCAACATCCGCCAACAACTCCTGCATCTCCTCCTCAACCACACCCATACCAAGCCTCACTGCCTCTGGGAAGTTCCCTGAACTGTGCACTCCCGCAAAATACTCCCCCAACAAATTCGCCTTCTCTCCATCCTCAGTGACGATCTCCACCCCTTTCAACAGCACAGACATACCACCCTGCGGCCTCATCAACCCGGACATCTGCTTAAACTGCTTCCAAACCTCACCCATACCAGAATTACTCCTCAGGGACCCACAATAGCCCCTCCAATATCCACGCTTCCCTTCCCTAATCACCCTCTGCACGTACTGCCTTAGCCTTCTTATATGGCAACAAATCCTCCAACATTCCCGATCTCACCGCCCTGGCCCTAGCCTTCTTCCACGGCACCACAGCCTGTGAACATTGCACCGACCACCAAGGAACCTCGACATTCCCACCCTTCCCCTTCACAACCTCCGGAACCGCCGCCACTGATGCGGTCCTCATTCCCTGCACCAGATGCTCATTCCATTCATCCACCCCCCAACCCTATCCTGAGAAACAATCAGTTCCTGACACAATCCCTTATACAACTCCCAATCAGCCTTCCTAAAATTCAACCGACTCCCATGCATCGGGGACCTGACCCCTACCTCCCCCCTCACAGTCACCAAAATGCCGGAATGATCGCTCCCCATTTCCCCATCCTCACGCACCTCCCAATCATATTCACCCGCAATCGCAGCAGACACCCAGGTCAGATCCAAACACGACAACTTCCCAGTCCTCACATCCAACCGTGTGCCCGAACCATCATTCAGCAGAAACAGACACAATTCATACACCATGCCCTCCAACAGTTCCCCATTCGCATCCGTCCGATCACTACCCCACAACGTATTGGCACTGTAAATCACCACACAAAACACAAGGTCCCACATGTCCCCTTATCACTCCAGACAGCACAACCACCTCCACCACTTCACACGGATTATAATAATTCAGCACCAAACTTCTGATCCCCCTACCCGAATCCCTGCCCCAAAAGCCTCCACTGCTCCATCTACCACAATCTCCCTTGCAACCAAACCCTTCCGAACTGCCAGAGCCACACCCCCCCCCCAGCCTATCCTTAAGAAACAACTCAAAACCTGGAATCACAAACCTCAGATCACCCCTTAACCACGTCTCCTGGATACAAACCACATCAACATTCAATTCCCCACACAACACCGCTTGCAACTCTTGCCCATTCCTCAACAAACTCCTCGCGTTCCACTGCAAAATTCTCAGGCCGACACCCCACTCTGCTTCCGCACTTTAACAACCTTCCTAAACACATCCTGTTCCAACACATCCACAACACTCAAAAACCTCCTCCCCACTTCCACCACTCCTTTCGTAAGATGCGACACACTGACAGACAAATTCCCTTGAACCAGCTCCAGCACACTCACTATAAAGCACATAAACTCAGTTTTCGGGACAACTACCATTTCTACGCCTTTCACCTCACCCACCACTCTCTTCCTTCCCACAGCCTCATCCATCACCGGCTCTCTCCCACACGCCTCACTCTCTACCCATACCGGTTTCACCTTTGCCATAGCCTCCGCATAAGACAAACCTTCCGCCACCCTCACCTGCACCACTTCTCTAGTCACCCTGTGGCTCTCACACCCCCTAAACACAGTAGAGTGCCCCCCCCACAATTCACACACTTCTCTGGGGTCTCCACCTTGCATTCCTTAATATCATGATCTCCACCACACCTCCCACAGTGCCTTTCATTCCTGCATACTCTCGCTACATGTCCAAACTGCTGACACTTATAACACCTCAAAGGCAACGCTACATAAACTTTCACACGGAACCTCTGGTAACCCAACTCCACCACCTCCGGACACTCCGCCCTCGCAAACCTCACTGCCACAGTTGTAGATACCACATTCCCCTGTGCCTCTCTCCTCCCCAACCTCCACGCCTCCACCACCCCCACATCCGCCAGCTGCTCCTCCACCTCAGACATATTCACAGACACCGGCACTCCATACAGCACCCCCTTACACGACACACCACTTTGATGAAACACTCGCACCGCATGCCTACCCAGACATCGCACCTCCAGAATCTTAGCCTTACTACCAGCATCCGTCCCCTCCACCAACAACCGGCCCCAGCCACCACTCGCACCCGAGTGACATCCCGAACAGCCGCCTTCACCCATCCAGCAATTACCATCATATTCTCCCCCAGAAACGTCTTCACATGACTATCAGGCTTCAACACCACCTTCCACACACTGTCACGCTGCATCTGCTCCACGCCAGGCACACCGCTCCCTGTGGCACCCAGCCACTCCAAAGCGCACTTTTCCTGGGTCCCCGACCCAGAGTTGCCCCGGTCCAGCCCCCCTCCATCATCCCTCTGTGGAGACCTGCTGCGATGCCGCCCCTCACTTCCCTCCTTGCCCCCCTCCACAGATGTAGATTTTGCAGTCAGCGTCATCCCTCTCTTCACCCCCTCGTCCACCCCCCCTTCTTTTCAGCCTTCCCATTCCCCTTTGCCATCCTTACCTCCTCCTCCAAGCACACTCACCCCCTGCGCCCGCCTCGAGAGTCCGCTCCGCCTCCTCGAGCCCAGCACCCTCCACCCAGACACCGCTCCTCCCTTCCTGGGTCTGCCTCCTCATTTGTTGAAACACTGCTCTGTCCCTCTCGCGTCTGCACACAGCCGACAACTGTCACAAGATGGTGGCCCGACGTGTCTCCAGCATGTAGTACTTCCGGAATCTCTACTCTCTGTGTGCCCTCCTCCTATGCTCGTGTCGGGCACAGGCCAACCAAGTCCATGCTGTCACGGTAGTGTCTAGTTCCCGTCTGAGAAACGGGCGCATGTAGCCTAGGTCGTCTAGGAGGAGCTTATTCCGAATTGGAAGTCACATGACCACTGGTCAGATGACTCCAACGTTTAGCCAAAGTCAGCTGAATGCAAGGTCTAAGTGGAATGGAACCACATCCACCCACGGTTTGCTTAAGAAGTGATTAGTGCTCTCAATACATTACCCACGATCCATCATAAGCCACCTGTTATGTACATTCATAAATGTAGCCTTCACAATTCATGTGATCCATCATATTTCAGGGGCTGGAGAACTATGCAGGCACTGATTGATGAATATAAGTGCTCGCCTGATGGCAAAGGTCTATATCCTGGGTTCACATTAGAAAAACATATAACGTTGCATGGAAGCTGAGCCCATGAATTCCCACGATATATTCATGTTAATACATTAAAAATCCGACTAGCGTTCTATTACTCTAATCCAAACTCTAAAGAGGTATATCCACAGCTCATAAGGCTGAAGAATGAAACAATGGTGTTTCACATTCATATGGTCACTCATTGCACCCAATACATCTCGCGGTTGACACTCATAGGTTTGGAAAAGGAGGCTCAGAACAACCTGGTAAATGGATGAAGAAATAAAACAATAAGGTGAAAAACAAAAGGAAGAGTCATAATATTGAGTTGATATCACAAACCGTAACCAAGAAAGTGATGGTTAGAAGGTTTTGAATTTATCTGAACCACTGGCATTGCTCTGGGCAACCTTCCACGCAACCAATTTTTAGTCTCTCTGCGCCATTGCAAAAAGGGTCAAGCCATAGGTAAATCAGTCATGTACTGCCACTAATGGGAGCAACCCTGCCCAAACTGCTAGGCCAGGTCCCCACTGCATGGAAACACAAGCAACCCCAGACATGTTTTGGCCTTGCTGAGCCTCCTCAGTGAGGTGCAGCTTGGTTCCCTATGGCACAGCGAGCAAGGCTCCCATGTCTGGGCATACTCTCTCTCACAAAGGAAGACAAACTGAAACCAAGAAAGTGATGGGTGTAAGGTTTTGAATTAATCTGATCCACTAGCATTGCTCTGAGCAACCTTCCACACCACTGTTTTTTAGCCCGTCTGCACCATTGAAAAAGGGGTCCAGTTTCAGTTTGTTTCCCTATGTGACAGAGGGCATGCCCAGACGTGGGTCTCTTGCTTGCTGCGCCATAGGTAACCAAGCTGCACCTCACTGAGGAGGCCCAACAAGGCCGAAACATGTCTGGGGTTTCCCCTAAAGCCATGATACTAACCACTGTTAAGAATGATTTCTGAACTCTGACCTGGTGGGCAGAGGTTCAGGATGCCAGCATAGTTTCTTGGAACAGGGTAACCTTCTGGACAAGCCAGACCAATCAAGGTAGCTTGGCAGCAGTCAAGACTAGGTCTCAGGAAGGGTGAGGGTGACTGAAAGAACTCAGTGAGGACACAGATTAAAGGACACTTACAAATCGCTCCCAGTCAGGTTTAGATATATTAAAAATACATTTATTTCAAGACCTTTGAGTTTCAAACACACAAATCAAACCACAGTAATACTTATTAAGCCAACATATCTAAATACATATATACAAGACCAATGTGGTCTAAAGGGTTAATGCACAAAATGGTCCACAACATAAAAGGGGAAGGAAACGGGCAGTGCAAGTGCAAACTGTATTTGATTAGACCTGCCTAACTACTAGCATACTGTAACAATCTGTATTTGCCCATGCCCATTTAGGTTTTAGCTCAAACTGTATTTGCTTATACCTGCCCAACAATTTGAACGTTGTAATACTATGTATCTGCCTACTACCTGAATGCCACAACTAACACATAGTTGCACGCCTTTGTATGCGGCACTAGATCAGACCTATAGTCTAAACTTGGACCTGCTAATTATCCGCTCCTCCCTGTCCATGACCATGCTGAAAACTACTAAAACACAGACAATACTCTGCATTAAGCCTCCTTACTACCATGGCACTCGCATCTGTTGCCTCATGCCCTACTAAGGATAGAAATATGAGACTGAGGGCAAGACTGTCCCGTCTCCATGAACCGTCATCCTACCACACCTTCAGAGGCTATATCGACTTAGCAAACAAACGCTCACAATACCTCAATTCCACCCCTATGCTTCCTGCCCTCCCGGCAACCAACCAGACAACTTCACAAAGAGCTACCCCCAAATAAAAATAAACAGCCCCCTACAACCATACCTACTAGTACCCTATCACTAAATGGATCACTTATCAATGCTAGATCTATGGTAGCTCATGCCACAGAGATCTCAGACAACTTAAATAACGAGAATCTGACCCTGTTGGTCATAAACGATACCTGGCTCCACAAGCCGGCTGGCCTTGCCATCATGTTAGCGGTACCAGATGGTTACCAACTACTAAGAGCCGACAGACCCTAACACCAGAGGAGGTGGTCTGGCCATCATCCACAAATCCAACCTACCTATCAGGCTAGCTACTACCCTGCTATTTCAGTCCTGTGAACTCCTTACAGCTAAACTCCACCTCTCATGCAACCGCACCCTTACCATCTATGTGATCTATAGACCACCTGAACCACTTGGATCCTTTGACTACGATTTAACTAGCATCCTGACTAATAATACTAAAGACCACGCACAAATTCTACTACTGGGAGACTCAACCTTGGCTTTAATGACTGTAACGATAAACATGCCCTATCCGTAGCCTCACTACTGAATGACTATGGCTTGACACAAAAAGTTGCTACCCCTACACACTCTAAAGGAAGGACCTTAGACTGGGTTGCTGACCTGAATTGCAACATCAGTATCACCAACATAATACCTCAATTATGGACGGACCACCACTGAATCTCATTCTCTGCCCCATTTGATCTTATCCGCCCTAAACTAAAATGTATGGCCCCGCCACTTCCTACGAGGAGTAAAAAAGACATTCTAGCAGAACAACTGTTACCTCACCTCCTGCTCACTCTTGACAACCTAGACAACATCACAGACCCTACCTTACTTGTGGAAGGCTACAACAGTACCATGATTAAGGCACTTGACACGATCGCCCCAATCAAAATCCATAAAGGCAGACAACTTTCTCATCTAAATAACTGGTTCACACCACAGCTGAAACTAAGAATTCAAAAAAGAAAGTTGCAATCAATCTGGCGCCACTCGCCTACTGAGGAGAACAAAATAAATGTAACCATTCACTCTAAACGGTACAGCACTAAAAAGAACACCTATAATGATAGAATATCAAAGGCTAAATCAGATACCAAGGAACTATTCTCCATCCTTCACAAAATGGAATCATCCATACCTCAGATTGATAACCACAGTCACAGCCTCCTCTAAACCCGCCTAATAACACCCCCATCCCTTCAGCTTTAAACAAATAAAAAATAACTATACTAGGGACAGAAAAAAATACACTTTTATTGAAACCCTCTAAACTGTAAAGGAGACAATTGCCCAGACCAAATCCTAAAAGATGCAGCTAGAGATCTAGCTCCCTTTATCTCTAAGCTTATCAACGCTTCCGTTAAGTCAAACTTAGAGCCCAATAACCTAAAACAATCCTGGGTGCTTCCCTTGCTTAAAAAACAAACTCTCGACCCTTCCATACCGACAAACTATAGACCTATTACCACCGTCCCATTCCTACTCCAAATCATTGTAGCCTACTTGCAACCTATTAGGCTCACGTCAATCCGGCTTCCGTCCCCTTCTTGACACTGAAACAGCCTTGATTGACCTCAAGACCCGAATTGACGAGTTGAAGGACAATGGTAAATCAGCTATGCTACTCCTCCTTGACCTATCGGTGGCTTTTGACCTGGTAGATCATGCAGTTTTATGCAATCATCTCAGCTCTGCCACCCATTTCTCAAGTGATGCCATCACCTGGGTGCAATCCTTCCTTGCAAACCATACAATGAGAGTCTTCTCCCCTCTAGCAGCCGCTGATCCTATACAAGTTTCTTGCGGTGTCCCCCAAGGATCATGTGTATCATCTTTACTATGCTCCTGTTTGACAAGTTGGACAGATTGGGTGTCATTTACACAAACTATGCAGATGACACTCAGATCCTCATCCCCCTTTCGGGCAACTTCTTGGAAGACTCAGCCTTAGTAAACAAGATGTATCTCCTCATTCAGGCATGGATGGCATCTCACGGCCTCTGCCTGAATGATGACAAAACGGAGCTACTGATCCTTGGCACAGAGGCGGCGATTAAAAAACTTGACCCAAACTATGCCTCATTCAACATCGATAACAATGTCATCAAAGTGATGCCTGCAGTCAAAACCCTTTGGGTCTATTTTGACTCAGCACTCACCTTTAAGAAACAAATTAATACCCTAGCATCCTCCACAGCACATACTTGCAAATTGATCTGAGCCTGCAGACCATTCCTATCTGAGACTAGCTGTATCACACTAGCCAGTGCACTTATGATATCCAGATCATACTACTGCAATGCTCTATACGCGGGATATAACAAGTACATTCTTGATAAACTACAAACACTCCAAAACAACGCTCTTAGAGCAGCTTCAAATATCCCAAATAGAGATCATGTCTCTGCCTCCAGAAGAAATATCCGCTGGCTAAAAATTAAGGACAGGATTGCCCTTAAAACCTTCTCTCTAACCTCTAAATGTCTCAACAACATATCTCCTCCTTACCTGGCAGATAGTCAACAAGAGAACCTCAAACCGTCCCACAAGAATGTCCAACGCTTACACCTTAGTGGTATCCAGATACAAAAAGAGCACAGCTGGCAGCTCTAGCTTTCCGGTCATAGCTGCCCAAACCTGGAACAGACTCCCTTTAGATCTCAGAACTGACCAACCCTACCCCAGCTTCAGGCGAAAGGTCCTTACCTAGATACTATCTAATGACACTTAACTTGACCGTTTCTCCTTCCTAGGACCCCTCACTTTGCCACCCTCTGCCCCTTCAGATTATCCTGCCCCTACCGAACACACTTTGGCATCTGCTGTTAGCATCTAGGAATGTCACTGGGTCCCTCTTGACCTCTGCCAATGGATGGGTGCACTTATGTCACCCTGCGTTTGTCACCCTGCTTTAACTGTTTTCTTTTTTACTCACAGTACGTAACTATGTTTCCTAATCATACTGCATTACTCTGTAACTAAGTTCTCAAGCATCCTTGTAATGTCTGCGCCCAGCTACCTTGGGTTTGGTTTTGCGCTATACTAAATAAACAAACAAACAAACAAACAAGTAGTCTTTAGTCCCTTCTGGATCCAACACACTCCTAACTAAGAGGCAGTCCAATCCCTGAAAAGAGTGGAGCCTAATGCTCAAATGTACATGCAATGCAAGCACACGCGGTAGTTCAAATGGGAAAAGCAGGGTCTTGTCAATGGTCTGTAGCAACTCAGGAAGGTGGGTGAGGTGATGAAGAATAGGTTCCCACTATTCGAGGAGGGTCTCCACTTGAGGACAGAGTTGATTCCAAGAGTTGGGAATAGTTTGTTAGTTTGCACTAGCATTGGAAAGGAGAGGGGCCCTCAGTGGCCACTCGTGTGTAAAAATGGATGGAGGCGCTAGGGGACCCAGGCTGGGGTTGCGATTACTCACCAACCCACGGTGCACTCCGGACCAAACTTCGGCAGTCAAGTACAATTTGGTTTCAGGTTCAAGTGCGGCAATTTGGCGGGTCTGCAGCTTTCAGCGACGACGATACAGCGATAATTCCCAAACGGGACAGTGGCGATTTCTCTGCTCCTGGTGGATGGATCAGGCCAGTTTCGCTGCAGCAGGCTTCAGGGGCAAGAGGGGCACAAAAGCAGTGCACCTGCAAAGGTTGTCACCCTGGCTGGGCGACATGGTAACTGTATATGCTCCGGTTCTGGCGCACTCGTCTCACTTCAGACCTGGGAATGCCAAGTGTACGAAATTTGGTTTGAATGTGCCGTGAAAAAGAGCTAGCGATATCGCAAGTTTTGAGGGCCTCCTCAAAACGGTGGTGGAGACAGAGCAAAGGACCTGGATAAACTTGTCAGCCCACTGGTTGGCCCAGGGACACTTTCGAGAAGGCTTACTTGCAGGGTTTGATGAAGGTGGCGAGAATAGTTGGTCCCACTATTCCAATGGGTTGAAGTGTCTTCGCAGACCTTCTAGGACGACCAGATGCAGAGGGGTCCCACAGGACGACAGCGGCCTCAGGGTGCCAAACCTTCCCTCGGGTCACCAGCGGTTCCTCGATTCGGCTTCTTAGCTTCAGGATACTTGGATACTATCCTTTGTTCAGTGAGAACTCCAGAGATTGACATGGTATGGGTGTTTGGGGGCTTTTATTATCCAGGTTCTCCTTCACGCCAAAACGAGGAGGACCCAATGGGAAATCTGCTCACATACAAGCATACTGAACATGGATCAATCGCGGACTCCGGTGGTCCCATGCATTTACAGCACTCCATACTCTCTTGCACTCAGGATATGTATTGGGAACAGACACCCCAGCCCAAATCCTCGAGGCACACACACAAGGCATGCAGAAGCCCGCGAAAGCTTGGCGTTTCACTGGAAAATGCATGTCCAAATAAGGACTGACCCAGGTCGGCTCGACCTGGGGAAGGCAAAGGGGCAAGATGGCAAAAGGCCAAAGAACCTTGTGCAATGGTCATTTTGGAGCCAGGCCACCTATTGGTGCCAAACGTGGTAATCGCGGTTTACCTGCAGGAAAGGGTTATAAATACATGAAAAGATAAGCTGCCACCAATCCTGTCCGTGACACATCTGGACATCTCCTAAAAAATCCTTCGAGAGTATCTAGGGCCTTTGAACGGACTAAGAGAACCAAATGTACTGTACTGGAAGGTACATTGTAATCTTGTTACATGTTGCAGAAAAGTTCCAACATTGGAAAGGACTAAGGGAAACAAAGTCTCCCAGTACTGACTGTATTATGGGCATGTCAGTTTCCCCATAAAACGTGAGCGAAAGCCCAGGGGAGAACAGCAGAAGGATGGGCTCCTCTAGTAAATGAATATTTATATTAGTGAATATATATTTAGTGAATATTTTTGTCATTCCTTGTGTGCACTGCATGTACAGTGGGCATGGTCACATGCCACAGATACTTCATGACTGCACTTGATATTTCATTATAGTAAGACCCAGGTAAGTGTACTCAGGAATGATCCATGGTTGTGGGCTATGTGTGCCGTTCACGTGTTAGGGACCTTTCCATCAGATACAGCACTCACACAAATTAGGTGAGAAGGTCCATGATGTGCTTACATCTGATGGGTGTGTTGCATAAGAAAAATGATTATACATGTGGCGTGCATCATGAGACATTTGCCCGATGTGCTTCATGATACAGAGTGGTTTGCTATTCACGCTTTCGACTACTTGATGTCACCATGTACTTGTCCATCAACGCCTTCCCCCATATGACCAAGGCACAATGGCATTGGTGGTAAGGTCCGCCAGTAAAGGCAAACTTTTCTGTGATGAGGCTGGGTCTGTACTGGCATGGTGGAACTGAGGTACTGTGGATGGGTCCTGCACCACTCACTCATATGTTAGTGCTGGTAACTGATTGATGATTACAATAGTTTCCATGCTTGCACCATTGCATCTGGAAGTGTCCCTTAAGGTGCCTGAGCCGGTACACTGGTCTACGGTGTACCTGTGGGGTGGGTGCAGTGACAGAGATTTCCATTTTGTGTGGCAGTTGGATTTGGCTCAGACATGGCTGCATGACCCTTGATGTACTTTGCTGCGCTCATTTATTTCATGCATTGTGCTTGCAGGGTGGTTCATTGTATTAGATTATCATATATCGTATTAGACATGCACCCGTGGTTCATGTCTAATGGTGTTCCAGGTGCATATGCTGGGGTGTACACTGTCTATGTTGATTACAGTTACACACAGCGGTGTAGGTATGCCACATCTGCATCCATTGGCTGTGTCCCACATTCTGTTGAGGTCATTGGGGTCAGAGTTTTTGCCACCTAGGATGCTGTGCCCCCCCACAAACAACACCACTCATACCCAAGCCAGCAGACAGGTTACCTATGCTTGTGGCCCCCTCAACCCCAGCAACACCCCTCATTGCCCTGTTGTTTGACTTACCCAGCAGCCAGGTACACTGTGCAGCATATTGTGCCATGTAGCCGAGAAGCGTGGAGTTGCGAAGCACCAGGGCATCATGTGTGGATCCCGGGAATCTTGCACAGCAATGCGTTATTATTATTTTGCTTGAATCGCACACCATCTGGACATTCAGGGAATGGTAGAGCTTCCTGCTTTGGTACATTACCTCGACGGCATGCTGGACTACCAGATCCACATGGGTGCAGTCGAGGACACCGATAACATTTGGCATGCCTGCCAGTGCATGGCATGATATTTTCGAAGCATTCTCCTCCTCCACAGTCTGTGGTAAACAAATGTGGTCCCTTGCATGTTTCAGGAGGGCATCTAGCACCTGGTTGAACACACAGGAGAAACATGGTTGTGAGATGCCATGCAGCTTCCCCACTGTGTCCTGGTAGGTGCCTGTGTCCAGGAAGTGTAGCACAGACACTACCTTCAGCAAGGGGGGATGCCTGTCCGGATGTTGATGAGGCTCACCAGGTCATCATGGATACGGTCCACTATTGTGCATATGGTGTCCCTGTCCAGGCCGTACAGGGTGTGGATCTGTGCAGGGGTTAGGTCAAATGGACTGGTCCTTAGGCGAGGGATTGGTGGCTGCCTGCGGGGTGGGTACAACTACCTGCACTGGTGGTAGGTGCTGGTCCAGTCTCACCCTCCTTCTCCCCCTCCTGCGCCTCTGCTGCATTCCCTGGTCAAATGCCTGCTGGAGTAGTAGCAGTGCAGGCATGTCCTCCAACCCCAGTATTGCAACTGCTAATGGTAGCATTTTGGGTTTGGAAGGGGTGTGGTGTGTGGGTGTTTTCTGCTGTGCCGCACTACATTGCCTCCACCTGTGCTGATTGTGTACACCTGCGGCAGGTATCAACACAGCACAATGCTATTAACGGCTGCCCCGCAATGCCGGTGTTGACAGCATCATGGTAACTGTTCTTACTGGCATTTGGATACTGGTAAGTGCATGTCCGTGCACCTCGTAATGTGCACTTTCTTGCATCATGCTGGTGTTTCTCGCATGGCTTCCGCGTGTCCGTGCCCATTTCAGGAAGGTGCTACCCGGTCACAAAGGGTCCCTGCCGATGCCGGTAGCACCGGCATCGCGGGTTGTATTGCACTGGTCCAGTAGACGATGCCGGTATTCCCATACCGGTATCTTTATTACCGGACCGCCAACCTTGTAATGAGGCCCAATATATTTAAAATCCAAAAGGGCTGACTTTTTTTCTATTACAGGTGTTCTGGAAACTGCCATTCATATCTTTTCTTTTGAGTCACTATCCAGATTCTTGCCAATTTTGGGCCTTCCATTGTCCCACCCCTCCCCCCCAGGACACCTCCTCACCCTTCCCGAATGATTCTGCCTCACAAGGAAATTTGAGAGAGTATTCGATAGGGGAGCGTGGATGTTGTTTTTGGGTAAACCTGACACACAATGTGTTTCCCAACAAGTAAGGTGATCCGGTGGTGGAGTGCTCTCAGGTGGGCCAGACAGGTGATGGTTTGGTGTTAGCACCCTTGAAAGATGCCCATGTGATGCTGTGGGGCCGACCTCATGATGAACATGGACCCAGAGGTGTATTTCTGAAAGAATCCAAAATGAGTAGCATTTCGACAGTTACAATGTAGTAGCTGCTATCAGGCCTTTAAACACTGTGGCCTTGTTGTTGGGACGTATTCCCATACACAAAGTGCATCACACCACTCGTCTGTACCCTCTCGAGTGGTAATATTGATGAGGTGGCATGACGTCAGCTGAGACCTTCCGATCTGGTTATTTTAAAGCAACGAATTATGGCCCATTTCTTTCCTCGCAGAAAAAAATGAAATCAATGTTGACTGCACAAACAAAGGCTAGGGCTGTAATGGATGTTGATATTCTGATATTAAAAACGAGAGCAGGCTTGAGCTGAATGTTATTGGTCTGGTCAAACCGCGGAACTTCAATGGGGGAGGAGTGGGTCAGACATTGCACTAGAACAAACCCCACTGCCAGAAATTACTCTTCAGTATCCTACAGAAACATCCAAATGAATTCGCTGGAAGAGGGAAGTGTGTTCCACAGTGAGTGGAGAATATGGACAAGAGAAAGGAGAATCAAGAAAAGTCGGCAACTGGGAGAACAGTACAAGATGGCCGTGTATGCTGTTAAAATACTGTATGAGTGGGCCACCTGGTGGAATGTGGATCTGTGATGGTCAATATATTTAGAAGGATTGTGTCAAAAAGCGCTCTGTGTCACTGATTCGACAGATGTTGGCAGTAGGATTCTAGATCTGAGGTCTTCCATCACTGGCTGAGTGTCTGAGAAGGTCTTCTAGAACAGAGAATATACTGGTAATGTGTCATTCCTTTCCTTCTTTCTTCCTATGTATGGCCCAGCTCTTCCTGTAAAAGGGTGAAGTATGGGGTGAGCAAGTTGAAGTTAATAATCAGGTTTGATAATTGGAACATGTCTTATATAAGATGCGCTGATCTGTTTGCTTCATGGTCATCAACAGTAATGATTACCTTGTATTTAAGTTATCTGTTTGTGTAGTGTGCTTAATGATACTACCGATCCCGAATACAGGTTAGATGCTGACATTGTATAGTTTCCCATTGTTCTTACATAATGGATATCCCATTATAATACAATGGCCAATTTAACACGCACACAATCATTTGAACCGGAATGTGTTCACATTTATCAAAGAATTTATTCAGCCACTGCTATTTTAATACTAAGAATCGTGTGTGTCTATGCTCCTATTTTAAATTCTTTAAATCTAATAATTCCATGACATATTCTAGGAAAACATGTCTCTAAATACTTCAGAGATACATGATCTTAAGTGGCTATATTACATGAATTGCTCTGTTGTTGCAAGAGGTACACTAGAGGCACGTTCTTTGATTAGTAATGTAATTCGGTCTTGTAAAGCAGTTTCTCTCATGCTGGTGTCTTCTAGGAATACAATTCTAGAATAGAAGGTTTAAGGTAGAGTACAGTTAGTGAGGAGTGAGAGGGTGAGAGTTAGGTATGATCCTGATGTGTTGATGATTGCATGACATAGGTTCTTGATGTATGTGTTGTTGTATGTGTATGTCATAGCCCCTGTGTTCATCTTAATGGCTGTCTACCATCAAATATATAGGTTTTCCAAATAGTCTTCCCTGGGTTGAATGTCAATTAGATGTGGTTACGACAAAGCAGAACATGTAATGTGGACACCCAGATATGGTCATTTCGCTCTATGTCCTATCCACTTGCTACCACTTTCAATGTGCTTGGAGCAGTGAACAGCTTTGAGGATTATGTTCTTGAGATTATAATTGAATTATTTTCTTGCATTACAAAGCCATTACAAAGCACATGGCATTGTTGAGTAGTACAGTTACATCTTACAACGTCTTTCTTGATGATAGTATTTCAACTGCTTGAGCACATCCTACAGCTCTTTCTGCAGTTATAAATTTCATGTTTAGACCCCAGCTTTCTATACGTTTCGTACATATAGTACATTGGCAGAATGTATGCGTATTTTGACATACTCTATATTTCTGATGTTTACCTTTGTCCAGTGATTAAGCAATACACTCGGGAAACTGTAAATTTCCGATTCAAGTGTATTCCACTCTACTAACATTTCTAAGGAAACCATGCTGTGGTCAGATACATGCCTGCAAACATATTGCATTATCCCGCTTGTTACCAATGAACATGGTGCCCATTAAAACATAATCAATTGTTTTAAAAATAGTGGCGTAGTATGACCTGTTTGTAAGGGTGCTACCACGTCCAAATTGCACATACTCGTACGTCAACAGTCATCAATCCTAATTCAACAATCAGTAGTTTCATTGATTTTGGTAAGCCACTCATGTTGCAAATTGAGTTTTGTTAAATTTAAGGATTATGCAGTATAGTAAAATGCTCAGCATATATCATATTCCTCCTATTGGTAGCCAACGCACTGCATTCAGGTCCAACCATAAACAGAATGGTTATCCGGGTTTGCTGCATATATATTGAACATATGCATATGTATTTAAATAGCCATTGTTTTCCTTGTTTATCTCTCTCTTATCCAAAAAATGTTTGTTTGACCTTCAGGTCTGTGTTCTTAGGTAATGTCCCCCCTATTTGAGCTAATCTATGAAGAGCTTATGACCTTTTAAATCCATCCCTTCTTGAACTATGTGACTGTTTCATGAGAGTCTATTAGGGTTTCCGGAAACAAGTCAGATTTGGCAGTTGTTCAACAGAACATTTATTGCTGTCACACTAAAACCATTGATGTTCCATGTGAATGTAAGTTATGTTTTATTGTCTTTTTTGACATTTTTGCTTTTCCAATTGCTTTTAACCCACAATATTTTGTTGATATGTCTCTATTAAATTGACCATAAGATGCTAAAGTGATATTTTCTTATGAATATGTTAAGTGTTTGCATTTGTCTGACCACATTGACTCCCTGGCTCCTGCCCTAGCTGATTTCTGCAATCATTCCTTCGCCACTGGAGTCTTCCCATCCCCCCTGAAGCACTCAGTTGTGCACCCTCTTCTTAAGAAACCCTCTGCCGACCCCTCCTGCCTGGCTATCAACGCCCAATCTCCATCACTCTCTTCCTGGGCAAGCTTTTGGAGAAACTGGCCATCTCCCAGATTAATCTCTGCACTGAAACTGTTGGTTGTCTTCATGAACATCAATCTGGCTTCACAGCCACCAGAAGCACGGAAACTGCTCTCCTGAACATCCGTGAAGATCTGCTCTCCAACCTTGACTCTAACACCCCTTGCGTCCTCATCCTGCTTGATTTCTCTTCTGCCTTTGACACTGTCAACCATGCCATCTCGCTCAACCATCTCCGTGATAACCTGGGTATCACTGTTCAAGCTCTTATGTGGCTGACTTCTTTCCTCTCTGACCGAACGTCCCAGGTCCAACTTGGGTCCGTCCTCTCCTCTATCTTCTTCTCTATCTGTGGTGTCCCCCAGGGGTCTAACCTCTCTCACTGGCTGTTCAACCAATACCTGCCACTCATTGTCCACCATATCGCCGCTCTCTGCCCCAACTTCCAGTGCTATGTGGATAATACCAGCTCATTTTCAGGATACCCTCAGCCTCCTCCTCTCCTTCCCTCATCTCTGACTGTCTGTCTGCTATCCAGGAGTGGTATGCCGCCAATGACCTCTGGATTTATGCCAGTAAGACTGAGATACTCCTCTTCAGCAAACCCGCTTCCTCCTTTTCTGCAGCTCTCTGGCTGGCCTCTCCTGGCCCTCTTCCTGCTCCCACCTGCAAGGCTAAGAACCTCGAGATCGTCTTCAACTCCACACTCTCCTTTTCTCCTCACATCGCTGACGTCTCTAAGAAGTCACACTACCAACTGCACCTCCTCAGAGGTATTCTTCCTTTCCTCTCCTTTCCCCAGAAGCTCACGGTCTCCAGAGCTCTGGTTCTCTCTAGGCTGGACTATTGCAACAGCCTCTTTCTAAATATTTAAAAAAACGTAGCAGGCGCTCCTCTCCAGAAAGAACATGTCATGATAACCTGTACTGAGATGAGTTTGCAACACACGCTTTTTGCTCACTGTACCTTTCACAGATGGGAAATATCCATTTGAATATCAGTCTTTGTCCCGTCCACATGGGCAGTCCAGCACCGAAAGGCTATGGCAATTCCTCTCTGAACAAGAGTACCAACAACAACCCCATACATGTGTTTCAGCCAAGTTGGGCCTCATCAGTGAGGTGAAGCTGTGCCTCTCTGAGCACAGTGAGCAGGGAGTCCACGTCTGGTTGCCCCTAGGTAACCAAGGGTGACCAACCCCAAGTTCCTTGCAAATATTTCCAAAAGGGTAACAGGTGCTCCTCTCCAGAAAGAACATGGCATGATAACCTGTTCTGAGATGAGAGTTTGCAGCACACGCTTTTTGATCACTGTACCTTTCACAGATGGGAAATATCCATTTTCATATCAGTCTTTGTCCCGCCCATATGGGCAGTCCAGCACCGAAATGCTATGGCAATTCCTCTATGAACAAGAGTACCAACAGCATCTCAGAACAGGTTATTATGCCATGTTCTTTCTGGAGAAGAGCGCCTGGTACCTTTTATTTAACTCTTTCTAAATCTGCCTGCTTCTACTCTGCGCCCTCTGCAACTTATCCAGAACAGAATGGCGAGATTTGTCCTTGGCCTCAAGCCCAGGGATCGTAGCTCTCAAGGACTGAAATCTCTGCACTGGCTCCCAGTGGCTGCGAGGATTAAGTTCAAAACCCTCGGCATCATCCACAAGGCCTTCTGGGACCTTAATACCTTCAACTCTCTCTTCCTAAATATCTTCCTTCTCGAGCCCTTCGCTCATCCGCCTCCAACTCCCTCAGGGTCAGTCGCTTCTCCAAGTAAAGAGTTGGTGGTAGATCTCTTTCTTCGGCTGGTGCCTCCCTCTGGAACAGCCTCCCTGCCTCCCTTAAACATGAGGAGAATCATCTCCGGTTCCAGAAGCACCTCAAAACCTTTCTCTTTGCCTCTGCTTATTCTCCACCTCTCCTCTGCTGACCTCCTGGCTGTAACCGGAACTGCACTGACTACCTGGACACCCTCTGATCTCAGACCCTGGTCCCTCCCCTGCCAGTGCCACACACCTGCACTGCCCACCTGGTAACCCCCACACTTGGGGACTGTTTCTGTATCCCTACAGTCCCCCTACCAGCCCTTGACACCTGATGTCTGCACTTACCCATGCACTTGCCAGTTGCTGCCCGTTCCTTTACTTATTGTTATTATCTATTCCCATGTACTGCACTGTCCCTGCCCCCTTCCCATGCACTTGCGTGATCTGAATGACACCTGTCCTAGTAGGATCGTTGTCTGTCTTCCCTTTGTTCCCCCCTTGCCTCGTCGCACCTTGAAACACTTGTGTATATGCGCGTTATAAATGCCATATCATATCATGATCACATAACCTATTATACATTACCCAATTTACCCCTTAACTGGTACAAATTGTGGAAGGTATGTTATGGTTCCTTCTCTCTTCCATATCCCCTCTGGGGGACTCTTTGATGTTGACAGACTCTTATTTCTTTATGGAGATGGCTGTTTTGATCTTGTCCTGTCCATTGGGCCTCCAAACTGGCACTTATTTACTGTTTAAAATCGTATTCTTAACCAATTTCCTCTATTTCTAACATGAATGGTGTAGCTCCCTTTGGGGGGGGAAAGGTCCATTCTGGGCCCACTCGACATTCCCACATGAAATGGATCTCACCCTTCCCCCTCAATGTTGGGAGATGTCCCCACGTCTGTTTACTTGTGCACCCGATTTGGACCATGTAAAGCAAAATTAAAATGGTAAATGGAGCAATTTGGATGGGTCATCTAGACTCCATTTTGTGTTACCACGAATGCCATCTTTTGCTAGGCCACACACATATCTCTAAAAATCATCTCTCTGTTTATCCAGCGCCACGGATGACAGGCCCAGCCACCCCACGCCGCCTCCATTGGTGGTTCTGCACAAACCCATTTCTGACAGAAACTTAGCCATGTATTGTTCCAATGTTTAGTATCTTTCCTGTTCCGATGAGCGCATTGCCCTGCGTGTAATCGGAGCAAGCTATCACTTGTGTGCCTATCTGTCTCCACAAATCTGCCTGTGCCACCTCGCCCCTTCTTTGAAGTTTACAGCTCACAGAGCATTCCCCCAGACCACCCTAAATGGCCCACCATATACTTAATCCAGTACCATCATACATCCTCCTATAAACCAACACCCAACCATTTAATTTGACTTAAATCATGAGGCATCTGGGGAAATAAAATACAGATCAAACCGCTTAGATAAAGCTCCTGGGAGAAGAGCAAATATACGTGTGCCCCCATAAAGGCATAGGCTGGAATGTGTATATATCTGTCTGCAATTTACGAGTAACCTTTGACTAAATGATGATTTTATTCCCAACATTATTCTATGTCACCCCCCTGTGCTTCCAAAAAGTGCCTGATAACCCAGAGATAAGCCCTCTTGTCCCGTTCCCAATGTCTAACACCTTTTCTGTATGTGTCAATTCCCTTTGCAGGTCCTCCTTCCAATCCTCGGACAGCAGGACCCCTTTGAGCTGCAAGTATTTAAAAACCGAGATCTTTCCCCCTCCCAACTTGTCTGCAAGTTCATTCATCTCTATAATCCTGTCTTTCTTCAGGACCTGTCCCACCCTTTCCACACCACCTTCAAACCATTCTTGAAACCTTTTGTGCCCGGGGTTCGGTCTCTTATGGGTGTTGAACAATGTGGCTTAGGGGTGAGGGCCAGGTCGTCACCCTCACCATCTCCCCCTTGATTCTCCACAGGGACCAGAGTGGCCTTAGGATCCTATGCCTCCGTACCTTACTCAGGAACGCTTCTATTGTTGCCCACAGCCATTTCCCGAGCATCACCGGGTGGAACAGGTGGTTTTCAATGTCTACCCACTGTCTTTGTTTGTCTCTCAGGTGGGGGATTAGAGCTCTGAACTGAGCTGCCCTATAGTGCGTATGCATTTCAGGGAGCCCCATTCCCCTCTTTTCCTTGGGTTGTAGGAATAGTCTATAGGCTACCCTGTGTGATTTCCCTTTCCATAGGAATCTTATCATTTTCCTTTTCAGTTACCCAAAGTGCGGGTGTGGTAATTCTATTGGTAGTGCCTGATAAAGGTAAAGCAACCTCGGGAGTAGAACCATTTTCAGCGCATTTAGATGTCCCAAACACAATATGGTTAATTTTTACCAGCTGTCTAGAACCCTAAGGAGTCGAGGCAGCGGGGGGGAGGGAGTTTTCCTCATATAGTTCATCCATCTCTCTTGGGATCCTAACTCCGAGGTATTTAAAGCTACCGTCCTGTATTTGTATCTCTAACCCTCCACAAACCCCTCTCTGCTCTTCTGTAACCTCTCCTATTGGGAGGAGGATTGCCTTGTTTACATTTATCTTAAAACCCGATAAATTCCCATATTTTTCTACCACCTGAAGCACTCTTGGTACTGACTCAGTTACCTCAGAGAGGTAAACCAATATATCATCAGCGTACATGTTTAGTTTATGGGAAACGTCTCCAACCATTATTCCCCTCAGCAGCATGTCTTTCCGAATCTCCTCCCCCAGAGGTTCCGTTGCCAGGGCAAAGAGGAGTGGGGACAGTGGGCAGCCAGTCTTGTGCCCATGCTCTGCCCAAATTCCCTAGACCTTGCCCCATTCACCACTATCCTAGCCTTGGGCCCAGAGTAGATGCCCTGAATGGCTCTACACATCTTCTCACCCACCCCCATTTTCTTCCGTACTGCGAACAAGAATCTCCATTCCACCCGGTCAAATGCTTTTTCAGTATCTAGGCTTAACAGTGCGTGGTCACCTTGGCATCCCCCACATGTTCCATGAGGTCCAGGGTCTTTCCCACCGCATCGGGGCCTTGTCTCCCCGCTATAAACCCCATCTGATCTGGGTGTACTTTCCATGGCATTTTTTCCTCAAGGTGCAAAGCTAGTATATGTGTAAAAATCTTCTCATCAACATTCAACAGTGAGATGGGGCGATAGGATTGCATGGTATCCCTGCCCCCCTTAGGTATCACTGATAGTGCCTTACTAAAAGTGTCCAGAGCTTCCTCCATTTCTAGGATGTGGTTGTAGACTTGTACCATGTTCCCAGATAGGATCCCTGAGAATTTCTTTTAGGATCCTATAGTGTAGCCATCTTCCCCCGGGGCTTTACCATTGGGGAGACAGGATATCGCTTCCTGTACGCCTTCTGTCGTTATGGGACTCTCAAGGTGTTCCACCTCCGCATTGGTTAATTCATTTAATTCTATGTTATCAAGATATTCTCTTACTGCTGTCTCCTCCCCGCACCTCGAATGAGTGGATGGCCTCGTAATATTGTGCAAATCCCTCTGCTATCTCTTTAGGTGTATCCCTCATGTTTCCCACAGAGTCCTTAAGGGAGGATACTGACCTCTAAACCCTCTGCACTCTGAGCCTCGCTGCCAGCAGCGCATCCGTTTTATCGCCCGTCTCATAATATTTCTGCTAGAGGTATCTCAACTTCCATACGGTTTCTCCCATTCCGAGTGCTTCAGTTCCACTTTCTTGGATTGTATCAGTTCCCTCTATGTCTCCCTCCATTGCATGCATACTCCCCTCCACTTCCACTATCTCTCTCCTCAGTTGCTCTTCTCTGAGGTTTCTCTCCCTTTTGCATCTCACCCCCTCTTTGATGAGCAGGCCCCTCCAAGTTGCCTTTCCTGCATACCAGATTACCCCACTGTCCGCTTCCCCATTGACGTTCAGTTTGAAATATTCGATAATTGCTTCCGCCAGTTGTATAGCAAAGAGGGGGTCTTTCCAGAGGGTTTTGTTGCAACTCCAGCTACTGTCTGGCCTGTAGAGCCCTGTGACATCGAGGGACATGAGGACCATGTCATGATCGGAACAGCCACCGGTCTAATTTCACTATGGGTCATTCTCGTCTCCTTGTCCCTATTGAGGAGAAGGTAATCTATGCTAGTATATGTGTGGTGTGGAGCTGAATAAAATGTGTATCCCTCCTCCCCCGGGTGCTGTTCCCTCCATACATCAATTAGGCCTCAGGCCACCAACATGCGTCCCAGGTGACCGGGTTTATCGCCCAATTCCCTCCGCTCTGTAATTTCCATGGTTTTTCTATCCCTGGTCTCATCTGCCCAGGAGTTGAAGTCACCCCCTGTTATGTGCAGGTCTGCTTTCTGCCCCTGTATTGCATTGAGTGCATTCATTATAAACTGTGCCTGCTCTTGATGGGGGCATATAATGCTGCAAGCAGTACCCTTGCCCCGTCCAGAATCCCCTTGAGTATCAGTAATCTCCCCTCCATTAGGCAGGCGAGTGGCCATGCAATCTCATAGGTGACATTATTTGTGAATCACTATCCCACTACCCCTCTCTTGACTGTCCCTGATGCCCAAAGTACTTGGCCAATACCTGCTCCTCATATCGCCCGTTCCTCTCCGTGGATTAGACATGTCTCCTGCAGGAAGAGTATGTCCAGATGCACTTTACGGAATTCTCTGGCAACTAGAGATCTCTTGGTCCTCTTGGTCGGGGAATTGAGGCCTTTCACGTTCAGTGTTCCCACCAGAAGACCTCTTGCAGCATCACCCCTTCCCATCATTAGTGTGCATCATCAATTGACCACGTGGTTCCATTCACTTGCCTTGATTGATGACATGGGAGTAGTGTTTCTCTTCAGCTCTGTCTCTGTGTGAGTAGCCATAACTTTTATACAAATCCCCCAACAACTTTATAACTGTAAACAACTGTTGTTTAAGTTTGTTCATGATCTTGGAGATGCCCCCCTTCGCTCAGAGGGCCACCTTGGAGCAAACTTTTCTACCCCCCTCCAGCGGTCTACTAACTATCTTGCGAGTGTTCGCTCAGTCACTTTTGAATCCTTTCCAACTATCATATGTTCCGTTCCCCTGGTTCTTGCTCAGGTCTATTGTCCTGTGAGGTGGGTTGCTTGTGGGGCAAGGGATCATTGAGCCTTGTGTACTTCCTCCCGGTTTGCCCTTTCCTTCTCCTATGAAGGCCACGAGAGGATCTTGACCCTTCACCACTCATGGATGGGTCTCTTGAATTCTCCCGCTATGCCCCACTGTCAGCCGTTAGATGGCTGAGAACCTTTTCAGCTTACTCTGCTGAGGTTCAGCAGTATTCCACTCTCTCCACTTCAAAATCTAAGGAGTTGTTTGGCTTTCTTCAAGATTTCGGACCTATCAGTATATCTGAGAAATTTGGCCACGATTGAGCAGGCACCATTCCCGTAGGGCCTGCCGCCTCTGTGCGCTCTTTCGATTTGTACGGTCTTACCCCCTCCTGCTTTGAAGCGCTGGTACACTAGCTCCTGCACTTTTTCCTCAACCAGCCTAAGGGTCACTCGTCCCAGTTCTTTTAGGCCAAGTATCCATAGGTTGTTGCGCCTTTCCCTGTTCTCCAAATCCTCAATTTTAAGCCTCATCTCCTCTTCATGGAGTTCTATTTCCAACATTCTTGCATCCAATTTCATCTCCGCCATATCTATATTCAGTTGGTTGTGTTCAATGTTCTCAAACGGCTAATTTTCCTCCCTTCTCTCTGCTGTCCTCTTTTCTTGGGGTGTATTTGTGCCCTTTGCCAGTCATTGCCTGTAGGGGGCTCATCGACGTTTTACACATGCTAGATATCTCCGGGGGTGTAGTGCCTCATCTGCTGTGGCCCCTCTTTATGCCCCTCCCCTTTTGAAGGTATCAGGGGAGGGTAGTCAGGGGTCAGTGTGGTCCCAAGTCCATGCTGTCCCTGTATCTCACCTCCCTCTTCTGGTGCCATCTCTGGGCAGGTGTTCCCAGGGCTGGCGTGAGCCTTCTCTGGCTGCTGCAGTGTCTCTTGGATTACAGCTGTACATGCGTTTTGATGCACCTTTTCGCTTACGTGCTAGGCTTTACTGGCACCAGGTTTCCCGCCAGTCCTTGCTTCCTTGCTGCCTTTGCTCCCTGTGGGCACCCCTTGTTGCCAATATTGGATTCACCTCCTCAGTTGTCCTGCGGCGGGCACTTGGGGCGCCCAAGAGGGTAAGGTGGGTCTTGCGCACTATGCTCCATTTCCCTGGTCTGTGGGTGCACTTCTAAAGTCTCCCAGCCCTTTGCAGCGTCTTTTCTCACCTCTTGTGTGGCACTCCTTATCCCTCCAATTTTAAAATGGTAGGCTTTCCCCTTAGCACGGCGCTCTCAGTTCCAGCTCACGTTGTTCCACAGGCCTCGATAGTACATTTGCCCCCTTGCTACCTTATGGTCCTGTGAGTCACCCGGGGGACCTCCACGTGGTTCCAGCCTCCCCCGTCGGGCACTCTTCTGCTCCGTGCCCCGTGTGGGGGCTCTGCTGCACTCCATTGTCTCTGCCTGACCACAGAGGGGGTGGGATGGACGCACCTGTCACCGTCTCCGGACGGGGCTCTCTTCCACTACCCCAGTCGTTCCGAGCCGCACGCTCTGTTTTCCCTGCTTCCTTGTGCTGCAGACCTTGCGTTGGGGTCGGCGGCGTAGTTCACGTTGCTTCTCGGCCTCTTCTCCTCGGGTGCGGCACACATCCTCAAGTGGCCCCGTTTGTGGACCCAAAGGGCCCCAGGTATCCCCAGTCGGCCTGAGCCTCCTGTCTTTCCGACCTTGGCTCACTGTTCCGCAGGGCTCCGGCATCATTCTGTCTCCGCGTGTGATACCCTTGAGGGCCTCACCGATTCCGTTCTTTGGATCGTTCTTCTCTGCTCTTCTGGCCAGCAGCCGCAACCAGCAGCTGTCCACTTTCTTTTGGGGGAAAAATATTATGACTGTGACTGTGATTTCACTTGATCTCTTGACCTATGTGCCGGAGGGAGCAGGAGCTGCGGAGTCAAGCAGCCATCTTGTCCCGTGGCCCCTGGTGGCCTCCCCTTAACAAGCATGTTGACTTCATGGATGGGACTATACTGATATAAAAATAGGAATGTCTCTGCTGGTCGTGCATAGGGAGCTAACATTTGTTTGCAGGAACTTCTCTAGTAAACATTGCCCTAAAAAAAATAGTTATGTTGCCTTGTCTGTTCTCAGTAGAGGCATCATGACACTTCTGGCTAATCATACAATATAATAAAAGGCCAAATGTATATTTGTCCAATGTAGTCATGCACAGTAGAGACTGTCCGCTTCACCTGTTGTCACCGCTAGTGGGAGTTGGCGCCTTAGAAATATGTAAGGCTGAAAATCTATCTCCTCACACACTTTGGCCAGTGTACCCGGGCTTTCACATTAGTAATACAATAATACAATTTGCTTAGAGAAGTTCAGGGAAGTGAGTGGATAACGTCTTGTAAAAAGATACATTCAAAATAAAAACTTCAGAATTGTCTAAGGACACGTTTGTTGTCTGCCATGGAGCATTTCAGATTTGTGGAACAGTTTCTAAACGTAACCAGGTCATCATATTTCTAATTATCACAATGTGCAGAGCAAGCATGTTGCTCCTTTTTTAGTATTGTGTGAGAAGTGGGGCAAAATAATAATTCTGTACTAGAGGTTTGTAGGTAAATATATTTACTCTAGTGCGCTTATCCAATCAATGGTTGATATGTTATGCTTGGCTCACCTTCTTCCCTGGATAAAGCTCCCTTCAAACACTGACTGAATGAATTAATACAGCTCAGACAGACAGACAGATGGAGAGCGTTGATAGTGTACCCATCTTCGCATGAAAGCAACCAAAGGGATGCACAGCATCCCTGCGTTCTCATGGACTGTTTCCATTCTGTCATCCACAGCCAACAGCAGCCATGGCACCTCCCCCCAAGCTCAGCCCAAAGCACAATGTTTAACTTCAACAGAAAGTTGTCCTAAATCTAAACCTTCAGATCTCATGTGAATAAAACATTCACAGAATGCTTGCTAAATGGTGCAAGTATTTTGGAATCCCAGTCATATGTACATTGAGCATGAGCACTGCCACATTCAACATTTTCAAGCAAGAAGACACACAGCCTCATTCTAAGGCTGTCGGTATCCTATCGATAGATTCACCAGGATAACGGCAAATTTTAGTACCGTTTCCGGGACTTAGTCGGTGGCAATGCCGCCGGATTATGAGTGCCGGAATGACCGTGTAAATCCCCATTCATGGACTCAGATAGGACTCCATGAGGGGATATGCCGTCATTACCAGCACCGGCAAATTGGTGAAGGTAATGACGGCTTTTTTTGCTGGAGCAGCACCTGCCTTACCTCCAGCTTTTAGCTGGAGGTAACACAGGTGCCCCACAGGCAAACCTGTAGTCGGTCGGTCCTGTAAAGTTCTGGTATACATCAATGATAAAATAATGAGGCCCATATATAGTCACTTTTGCTATTGCTTAACTGAATGTTCACTAATGCTGCATTTTGCAGCAGAATTAGGAAAACAGTCTGCATATAGATGAGTGAAATATGGAGAAAAGACGAGATGGCAATCTGAGCAGCATTGGGCAGGGGGCCATGCCAAGAGGCAGACATATTTGAATAGACTGTGTGTTCCACCCCTTCGTGACCACTCAATGGAGTGGGTTTATCTAGTGAAGTTGCTTGGCAATAGACAGTGATGCAGCAGGGCGAGACAGTGCATAGTCCTGCTAAATTGCTGCCAGACAGGACCGTGATTACCTACCATCAGTAATGAACCTGCCAATATTGGACAGTTAACGAGAAAGACAATTTAGGAGGGGAAGACGGGCGATGCTAAGCTTCTTGGCACACTAATGTTACCTCAATCTAATGCCAAAGCAAGATTTTGAGACAAAGCTGGCTGCCCCATCACACGGGTCTAACTCAGTGAACTTTGTCTCCTTTGCTCTCTTTTTATGCCATTCTGCCCTTACCTATTTAAATCTGCCAATATCTAACCCCACCTGTCATCTGCTAGTGTTGTGTATGGTTAGTTATATTTATTTGGCAGCTTGATCAGACACATTCACCCGAAGTGCAGTATATATGGCTTAATGTACAGAGGGAGAAGACAGTCTCTTTGCACGATAAAGGGTACGCTGTTTAGTGTTCGGGTATTGTGCACAGAAATTGTCAGGTAGACTAACATAAGCATGGTGTACATTTAGGCAAAGGGCCAGTATTTACATGAGTACTGTAGGGAGAGGGGGATCCGAATTTTAGCTAGTGGTCCACATTTGAACAAGGATTGCGCTTGTGAGCAAGGTTGTGAGACCCATTTGTTAGACTCATATTGAATCTAGTAGATGACAGTACTGTAAATACATAAAACACATGTCAGCTAAAAGGTGAATTCGAATTTGATACTACAAATTCTTCTCCATACCACAGTTATGGACTGAGTTGCAATGAAGCAATGAAGCAATGAGGCATAAAAACTAACAATTACTAATCCCCATCCCCTAACCTATAACATATCCCCATATTAAAATTCAGGGCGATCCTTCCATGATTCTTGTGTGCAAACTTTGGTGCAGGTTGATAAACCGAATGTGGAGGCATTTGCGCTGTGCAAGGTTAATTTGAAATGCAAGGAAATAAAGGTGGAATAATTCGATTTGGGGCAAATACGTGACAAGATTTGAGTTCATATTAGCATGTCCACACTTAGAATTGTGAACATTAGCCTGCGTCGCATCTAGATGGAATTGTGAACACTAGCCTGCGTCGCATCTAGATGGAATTGTGAATGTTGGCATGTCCACACTTAGATAGAATTGTAAATGTTAGCATGTCCACACTTAGATAGAATTGTGAACATTTAGCCTGCGTCGCATCTAGATGGAATTGTTAATATTGGCATGTCCACACTTAGATAGAATTGTGAACATTAGCCTGCGTCGCATCTAGATAGAATTTTAATTGAAGGATAGCATGCCCGCGCCTAGATGAAACTTGAATGTTAGCATGTGCCACACTTAGAACTGTGAACACCAGCCTGCGCCGCATCTAGATAAGATTGTGAATGTTAGCATGTCCACACCTAGAGAGAATTCTGAACATTGACCTGCACCGCTTCCAGATAGGATTGTGAAGGCCAACAAGTGCCACGCTTAGACAAAACTCTGAATGTCAGCATACTAAAGGTCAGGTAACCCACTAACCAATATAACCTCAAACTTTGCATACTTATCTCACTCAAAATCTCACACAACCATCTCTCGCACCCCCAAGCCGCACACACTTCACAACACTGCAACAACACATAAACCAGAGCAACAGCACATGCGGACTGACACCGATCCAATACCCGCACCAAAGCTCAGCACCTGGTGTATACCGAGTTGAAGTTGCCAACAGAACACCACTCCTCTCACTATCCTACTCCCTCTTTACCTTACTAACCCATCCCACCTTATTGTTCACTGATCTGCCAGAGTGCCTGGGGACCAATTCCGTTGGTGACGGTGCGCGGTACAAATACCTTCAACATTTAATATTTAACATTTAAGTGAGGTGATCTGTCCAAAGTAGGCCCATTGTTCATTTTGCAGAACAGGAAAGCAACGATGGAGAAATGTACCACTTTCATCCATTTGGCTTCATCCAGAGTTGGCTTTCTGAAAGCCAGGCCAATCACTTGGAAATTTGAATCGAGTTGATTTGATTAGATTTTTATATTTATATAGCGCAAATCTATCAGAGCCAAGCAAGAAATTGCATCTGGGTGCAGATGATATAATAGTGAGACCCAGGGAGCCAGAATTGTTAAAAATATTTATTCAAAGAGATACGCCTTCAACTTTTTTCTGATTTTACAAAGGGATTCAATTATCCAAAGATAGAGCAGGGAGTTCCAATCTCAGGGACCTGAACAGGAGAAACATCTATAACCCCAGGAAGCAGATATTGATGGTTGAACCCCCAAAAGGTATTTTCCTGAGGATCATAGTCAGCGATCTGAGTGGCAAGAAATAATCTTTGAGGAAAGATAAATAGGGCAGTCCCAAGAAAAACATTTAACCATTAGACAGGCTCTTAAGCAGGACCCTTTGCTGTATCGGTAACCAATTAAGGTTTCTGTGAAACTGAGAAATTGACAAGCATCTGGGCAGTGAATAAACCAGCCTAACTGCTTCATTTTGAGCAACCTGCCGACGTTGGATTTGACCTTTTGGAATTCCCATTAGTAGGGTGTTGCACTAATCTAATCTAGACTTTAGTAGTGCACCAACTACCAGTGAGTGATGTTTATCTAAGATAAGTGGTAGCAGAGGTTTTAACAGTTTAAGGTTATATTATACCAATTTTACAATTTCATTTAGCTGCAGGTTGCAGCTTAAATTTGCTTGCCGGATACATCCAAGGTTCTTTATCTTGGATGAAAATGAGGTTGAGACCTCAAAGAATGCGGGACAGAACAGACACTGTGAGATTTAAGTCCGTTTTGTCTTAGATCCAAATATTATAATGTAATTTGTAGTTGGATTTAGTTGGAGCTTATTAGCCAGCATCCAACTATTATTTTACTGGCACAGGATAGCACTCTGTCCATTGCTTCCACAGATTATTTTAGCCGAACTTAATTTTGTGTGTCTTCGGGGTAAGAATGATAGTACAGATCAAATTCTGAGAAGATATCCAGAGTTGGCTGATTGTTAGAGGGAGATGATTTTTAATGGACACATGGCGTCACAGACAAAGGCAGGCATTCTTACATTTTATATAGGTAAATGTATAGTCATGGGAGGTCTCAGGCAGAGGGCTTAAAAAGATTTGTAATCATAGGCTCGGGCTCTCTCTCTGGGATGCATCTTCTCTGAGACTGTCCCTCGGTTGAAGTTGATCGTGCTCGAGGCAGGCGGGCTGGAGAGAAACATTGTGGACTCCTTCCAGGCTCAAAGGGAGTGAATCAGATAAAGAATTTTCCTGTGCAGGCAGCTAGATGGATGTTGCTTGCAGTCTGGGTGCACACATGGTCAAGCATTAGTCTGGGTGAGTTCCAGTAATTGAGGAACATGTAATTGAAAGAATGTTGTCATGAAATTAGCAAATATGTATGTTTGTTGAAGGCTTTGAATGAGTGCCTCTTAAACATTCACAGCTTAGAATTGTGTGCTTGGATCTTAAATGTTCCAAATATTTACAAATATTTGTCTCCATTTATGCAACAAACTTCCAATGAGACATAACTTTACACATTGCCAAGAGTTTTGATAAGTTCAAGGTCAGTTTTAACAGAACTCTGGGCATTTATCAAAAAGTGAGGATTTGTAGATGGTTGCGAGAAAAGCTATTTACCATGAGGGCATTTTCATTAGATGTAGAGTTTCACATTACGGTTGGAAAGACAGGATGTCAAATGGGGAGGGTAATAATGGGGAAATGGGCTCTCTCTCTCTCGCTCTCTCTCTCTCCATCTCTCTCGCTATTGTGTGTTGCTTGAGCATGGTGTTAATTAATTCCAGTGATTGAGGTGCTTTGATGCAAAGGTAGAGAGCATTCCAGTGACAGAGGACCAGTATGAGGGGGCACAGATAGATAAATCATTGAGAATTGAGGAGCAGAGGAGACAGGAGGTTGATGACAGAGAGATTAAATCATCATGGTAGTGGGGTATGGGCCCTGGATTGATGTAGAACAATGAGTGGATACTTGAAGGGGGAGTGATTCTGTATTGAAAGCCAATGATGAGCTTGAGTGTGGAAAAGTAAGTATTTTGTGATGGAAAGAAAAGACAATATTGTAAAGCTGAGGAGTTGGCTAGAGCAGTAATTAATATAGTTTGCTGAAGACCCAGGTGGAGATTAGAAGTTTGCCAGAATGATAGGTGAGTCATGGGGGGATCTTCCTAAAATATAGTAGGTTAAACCCTGCACAGTGTCAGTGATGAAGGTGTTGCCTTTGTTTTTACTGTCAAAGAGGACCCACATTTTATAAATGAGTGATTGAGAAGGTAAAGATATCTGGGATGCAAGAATAGTTTTGACAGAGAATGGATGAAGAAAAGAAGGAAGGAGGTGAAGGTGCCAGAGAAGAGAATGTTAGAGAAAACATGGATAGAATGCAAATATGGCTAAGTCTTTGATGGCTGGGGTGTTCTAGAAATATTGCAAAGGGGGCACCATGGGAAGAACCAGGGTAAGACATAAAGAGCTTTGGCCAGCTAGGTTCAACATCTAGTTTGTTTCATCTGATCTGAAGGGTACAATTCTCAATATCCTGGGATCTAATTAGGTAATAAATGGGGATCTAAGAGTATCGGTTAGGGGTTCCTGGAAGGATAGGGAAGGAGATTGATATGTGACCCTCACAACATCAGACACAACCTCAAAAAGGTCCTAAGTCTATAATGAATTGTTTGTGAAGATATTACTCCCAGAATCTGTGAGTATCGGTTTTGACCATCAAGGAGGTAGTGCTAATGAAGTAAGCAAGGGAATTATTTATGGCCATTATGCTAGTGAGATCCCCGGGGCATATCAGTTTTGCTGTTTGCTTTACATAATCCAATACTATGGGGCTCATTCAAGCCAAATCCTTAACTTGTATGACCAGAAATAAAATGGAAAGTGAACTTTTCTTTGGCGTTGAGTTGACTGTTCATCCCTTGACCATGCCAGCCCACAGGAAGAAGAATAAGGGGAGGTGTGTGAGCACCATGAGAAGGATACAGGGATGCCAGAGAGCTAGGAGGCCATCCTTCCACGTATGGTTATCTTAAAGCTTAGAGAGGAAAGAGTTTCTAGGATGGAGGAATAATCAATAGTGATGAAGGGGGTAGATAGAATGTATAGAATGATGATGACAGAGAGGTGGGAGTGGTGAGCAAGCAGGTATAAGAAAGAGATATGGGTAAAATCCGTTTCAATGGAGGGTGTTCTTCAAAATACAGTTTGGAGGGGGTCTGATAGCATGTATGAGTTTACAGTGACTCTTTATCAAGGACATTGGCGTGGTTGGGCAGAAGTGAGACAGGCTGGTAAAACGAGTGATCAGTAGATTCTGCAGCAGGATTCGGTAACATTGGTATGGCCACAGCCACTTTGTAGAAGGTTGTGAAGATACCAGTAGACAGATAATTATTCAAGACACAGTACAGCTAAAACCAGGATACAGAAGTGAGCTTTTTGATAGTTTGGAGTGTAATCAGATAATTAGGAGTGCACTATGTGTTGTTCCAGTGGAGGATGGTTGTTAAATCAGCAGGGGAACTTTGAGTGAAGAGACATAGAGAAGAGATTATGGTGGAAGGTAGATGTACGAAGATGGACATTGTGCCCAATATTTTGCTAATATTAGTGAAGAGGTAGGAGGTCAAGTCATAGGCAGAGAGAAGGATATTCTGTGAAGACAGTTAGGTCAAGAATGGCCTGGCACGTACTCCCTTGTTAGTTTTAAAGTGGAGAGAGGACATAAGATCAATGCATTAGGAGAATGTGTCAGAGTTAAGTGCAGTGTTGAGGATAAGAAGAAAATACTTTCAGGGGAAAATTGAATGTTGAGTGAGGGATACAGTTTTACAACAGTGGTATATATAGGTGGTAGCGTATGGTTCTCATTAGTTGTCAGGTAGCTGTGGAGATCTAGGGTTGATGGAAAAGGTGGAATGTTGGAAGATGTGGGCTGGATACTAGTGATCAAATCACCAATGATAAAGCCATAGCAGTACTGAAATTCAATAAATGCAAGTTCAAAAGAGTGACAAAACATAGAAGAGGGAGCTTGGAGAGATGCATCACTTGTCAAGATAGGGGGTTTGTTAGTAAGGCTTGACATTTCTTTTGGTAATGGTTGAAGGGAGAGGGAGAGTGGAGGTGGAATGGATTATTTACAAATCTGATGGTGAGGAATCAACATGGAGAGATGAAGAATTGATAGAGGGTCTTATTATGTTAAGGTTAAATGAGGGAGTATGAGAATGGGTAATTAAATATCCAAGCGGACCAAAACATGGTCAGAGAGAGTGGAATCCCGAAGTAGTGTATGGGTCTTGAACTTGCTTGGCAGTGTGGGGTTGACAATTATAATGGCTGGGATTGAGTTGGGAGAGTTTCAAGTAGCAAGTCAAGGCCAGTCAAGTAAAGGTTGAGGGTGCCAGGTGGATGGTGCTGAGAAGAATAGCTAAGAAGATTTTCAACAGAAATATACTTGAAGGAGACTATACTGAACTAAGGATGAACAAGAACCAAATATGTGTCTGTACTGATCATCAACGTAATACCACCACCATTGTAATTTTTTCACAAAAGGACAATTTGAAACTAGAAATATTTTTCTGAAGGGCTGTGACATGTTGGACAATCCAGTTTTCAGTGATAGATAACAGAGAGTTTGAGGTGATGAGAGTCAAAGAGTTTAGAGATTATTATGGTTTGGTTACAGAGAAATTGGGCACTACAGAGGCCCTATTTGGCACTAGATGAGACCATTGGTAAAGTGAGGTCACTAGAGAGAGAGGAGTAGGAGAGATGAGGTTAAAATTGTTGTGGGGTGAGTGAGGGGAGGGACTATATGTTAAGTGGTGTAGATATGAAGGGGATTCTGCCTGAAATTAACATGATTATGAGATACTCAAACAAAAGTAACACTATGCACACAATTAACATGTATAATTAATTAATATTATATTATTAAGTCGGATGTGGGGTTATATGCACTGTTTACCATTAGGTACTTCGGTAGTCATACCCTTTTAAGCATGTCAGTACATGCTGATTACAAAGCTCATAACTCACAAAGGATGTTGAAAACCCAAAGTTCAGCACTCATCCATGCTTGAATTGTCAGATCTGTTAGAATTGTAACTCTGTGTTCTCAGGAGACATGGCACATCATCACCATACTTGACAGAATCACATGGAAAACCCATGACTTGATTGTCAAATAATGTGGTAAATTCCATGAAGTGTCCTGATGTTGGTTACTGTTCATTGTTGAAATGTTGTGAGAGGCAAGGTGAAGCTGGAATTAACACAGGGCAGCTATATAACCTGAAGATATGTGATATCCTTTGGCATTACTTTTTTTGAACAGTGGCAGAACATTACCCAGATGCTTTTTCAAATATTGGAAGTGTTGACATTCTGGAATGAAATCACCCAGGGCTTCAATGAGGAAAATAACTTTAATCGTTTTTTGAGATGTTATAGATATCATTTTACTTCTGCTAATGTCACCTTTTGTCACTGTGTTTATTGTATTGTACTTGCCATTTATATAGCACCTTTTCACCATTATCATAGTCTCAATGTGCTGGTAGTTGGAACGTTCTATGTGAACCGAAGTCCAGAGCTTTGGAGGTCAAGGAGTGAGATTAGAATGCATGTGCACATTTGGCCGAATAAGGCTTAGCAGGACTGTTCAGGCTCTGGTAGAGAGCAACCCATGCGGTCAGGTATGTGCATGGGTGCTGAGAGTAGTCAGGTGATGGCAGAAGTGCTAGAGACTCACTATGTGTTCAGCGTGCCCAAATTTGTCATAGGTCTTCACTTCATTCTTATGTCAGAGGTGTTGAGGCATAGTCTGGTATAAGTAGGCAGAGAACTATGTGAACAGCACAACCACATTTAGTTATAGTGCTTGCTGTATTCTGATGTGTGCGGGTAGCCATGCCTGCGGCCAGTGTCCACCAGAGTTGTGCATTACACATACTTAGCAGATTTGGTGGTGATTTGTTGTTTGTGCACTCGATCATGTATTGGCTTCTTCTGCCAATTCCTGTGGCTGCGATAAAATGGTTAGCAGTGGTGACAGTCTATGCTCCGACTATTTGAAAGAAGAGTTCCACTTCCAAGTTCTTCTAAGCAGGTAGCATGGCAAGTCTACCCAGATATTGCGTGCTTACTGAACCATCTCAATTGTTACCTTAACCATGTGCAACGCATCCTATAGTTCATACATGCGCAATACCTGCCATCCCTCAAGTCCTTCCAGTGCAATTACGTGACTAGTTCTTGATTGCCCTCCTGCAGTAATGCATGAGAAACCCCCACCTGGCCTTCTGGTGGGAGACCTGGCCAAGATAATTCCCTGCAGTGGTGGTGATTCTTTCACAGCCACTTTGATTGTGATTGGCCTGTTTTCGCATACGTGCCAGGTGCAGTGACTAATTAATCCTGTGAAATTTCATATCTGAAGGGCAGTGCTTCATCTACTGGCGCTTGTGGGAAACCAGGGTCATGATTGGTGTATGATAGTGTGTGTGGTCTGGGCCGGTGTGATAATGGCCTGACATATCAGGTGCTGAGAGGTTGGGGCCGCAGTGAATACAGCCGTTGCCACCTGGTGTTGAGTGTTCCTATGTTCGGAATGAAAATTGGAAGGTTTAGGGAAGGGTTTCGAGATAATGCAGCTAACTACCTTATGTTTTTGCATATTTATTACCAATTCATTTTTAGGGCTTTGATAAGGTCCTTTGTGTACTGCTCCCATGCTCGTCACCCAGTCCATAATGGGCATAAGAATGGTCCCACAGGACCAATTAAACAGGAACCTTGCCAATTATGTACTTCGGTTAACGAGTTTGAAACCAGAAATATTTTCTTTATATGCATTGAACTCAAATTCTTACAGTTTGATTCATATTCCAATTAGTTTCTAGTTTCAGTATGGTTATTTTTTGCAGTCCTGCCCTTATTGTTTTTCTACCTATGGTATATCAAATGTCATCACAAACAATATGATATGATATGATATGATATGGCATTTATAACACACCAGTACACACATTATTCTAGGCGCCACACGACTATGGAGGGAAGACAAAGGAACGACAGGACAAATTATACTACTAGGCCTTGTGTCCTTCGGATCGTACAAGTGTGAGAATAGAAGTGCAAGGGCACAGAGAGGGGGAAGAGCAAGGGAGAGGAAGAATGGGGAAGTGTGATCAGGGCAGCATGGGACTGTCTAAGGGCAACCAGGGCAGCGCGACTCTAGGTCAGTGCTGGAGGCAGGGGGATTATAGGCATTAACGTTACAGCCCCTAGTGCATGGTATGCCAGGAGACAGTGCAAATAAGACTGGTCATGGTGGAGCCTGCTATACAGTGAGACTCTGAGGGAACTAAGCAACTAGTCGGCGCAGCAGACAGGTAAGTTAGCAAGGGAGTTAGAGAGAGAAGGCAGAGTAAAAAGGAGGTTCTTGAGCTGCTTCTGGAACTTCAGCCGGTCCGGCTCAAGTCTGAGGCCGTTCCAGAGGGAGGCACCGGCTTAGGATAGGGATCTACCCCTACTTTCTGCCTGGAGAAGTGTCTGACCCTCAGAGAGTTGGAGGTAGGTGAGCGAAGGGCTCTAGAAGGAAGGTATTTCGGAAGAGATATTTGGATGTATAGTGGGCCCCTGACCCAGAAAGACTTGTGGACAGCACTGAGGGTCTTGAACTTGATCTTGGCAGCCACTGGGAGCTAGTGGAGAGATTTCAGGACTGGGGAGATACAGTCTGTGGGCTTGAGTCCAAGGATAATTCTGCAGTCCTGTTCTGGATTAGTTGCAGGGGATGAAGACTAGAAGTAGGCAGATTGAGAAAGAGGCTGTTGCAGTAGTCCAGCCTGTAGAGAACCTGGGCTCTGGAGACAGTGAGCTTCTGGGGGAAAGGGGGGAAAGGTGAAATACACCTGAGGAGCTGCAGCTGGAAGTGGGCCTTTTTGCAAGGTTTGTGATTTGAGGAGAGAAGGAGAGGGTGGAGTCAAAGAAAATGCCAATGTTTTTTGCCTCACAGGAATGCAAGGGTATAGGGGCCCAAAGAAGTGGCCAGAGTGAGAGAGGGAAAGCAGGAGCATGGGTCCAAATGAGAAGGATCGCTGTCTTACTGGCATTAAGTGTTGCACAATCTGGGTACCTCCCACTTTTTTTATTACCGGCATTAAGGCAAAGATCATTAGAGGTGCAACAATCCTGAATCATGGATAGACAGTCAGGAATGAGCAAGGGAGCACAAGAGGCTGAGGGAAACCTGAAAGAAAACTGAGTGTCATCCGTATAATGCTGAAAGTTAGAAGAGAAGGTGGAGATCAGGTTATCCAGAGGTGGCAGAAAGACATTGAAGAGCCAGGGTGAGAGGATAGATCCCTGGGGACACCACATGTGGCGAGAGAGGTGGTGAAGAGAAAGGACCTGGGAGGGATGGTCCAGGAGGATGGAGGCTAGCCACACCAGTGACTGATCTGTGATGTCCAGGTTCACACAGAGACTGTTGATCAGGGTTGCATGATTGACCGTGTTGAAAGCAGAGGAAATGTCAAAGAGGATGAGGAAAGACGGAGAGCTGGAGTCGAGGATAGAGAGCAGATCTTCATGGGTGTTCATGAGAGCAGTTTCCGTGAAGCCAGAATGATAGTCATGAAGGCAGCCAAAAGATTCAGTGTGGAGGGAAAGCTGGGAGATGGTCAGCATTTTTAGGAGTTTGCCACGGAAAGGAGTGATTTTGAAATTGGGAAACAGTTTGCCGGATATGTAGGATTGGGAGAAGGCTTTTTTAGGACGGGGTACACAAGGGAGTGCTTGGGGAGAGAGGGAAAAGATCCAGTGATGTAACAGTGATTGCAAACATCTGCCAAGCTTGTAGCGAGGGTGGCAATGTGCCCCTTGACGGTTCTAGAGGAGCACGGGAGCACCTGTTTGGATGACACTTTCATAGATCGACTTGTCTAGAGACATTGTCAGGTGTTGTCAGAGCGAAAGAGGAAAAAGGAAAAGGAGAGGGGAGGTGGCCAAAGGGGTCCTGAGAGAGGTAGAGGGAAAGCAAGAGGAACATGAGGGCAGGATGCCTTGAGTTTTAGTGGTGAAATGAGAGGCCAGAGTCATACAGAGGGCATGGGAGGGAACAGGAGAGGTGGAGGCTGCAGTAGGATTGGCCAGCTCCTTGAATACTTTTAAGAGTTATTCCATGTTGTTAGAAGCTGCAAAGACACAGGCTTGGATATGGACCCTCTTCTTGGAAAGGACAGAGAGTGTGTATTGCCTTTGGAGCAGGGGACAGGCCAATTTGTCAGAGGATGCACCTGAAGCCCTCCATTTCCTCTCAGCTACCCTGCACTTGTGTTTCTGTGTCGTACCAAGAGTTGCATTTGGAGGTAGACATCAGACGGATTCTGATGACAGGGGCAAAGATGTCCAGAGTTTTGGAGATAGAAAGATGCAGGTTAGAGAGGGCTTTGTCAGAATACAAGTCAGCCAAAAGATTAGAAGGAGTAGAGAAAATAGAAGCAAAGGTATCCACTGACACTCGCTTTGTGGGCCGAATGACTAAGAAGGTAGGTGGCAGGTCTGGGCTAGGCTTTCCTTGAGGGGCAAGAAGTTTCAGATGAGAAGAGAGCAGAAAGCGGTCAGGCCAAGAGAGAGGAGGGGTGAGAGTGTTGCAGAGGGGAATGTCTGAGGAGATGAGAACATCCAAGGTTTGTCCAGCCGAGTGTGTTTGACCAGAGGGTAGAATGGAAAGGGAGATAGGGTCACATACATTGTGGGAAAGCCCAGAGGAAGAATTAGAAGCATCCAGGTGGATGTTGAGGTCTCCTAGGAGAAGAAGTTGGGAGGTTGAGGCAAAGAGGGAAGAAGACAGGTCTGCCCATTCTGAGAGGAAGAGGGTGACCCGGTCAGGTGGCCTGTAGATGGTGACCACAGTCAGAGAGAGGCAAGGAGAGATAGAGAGCCTGCAGGGTAGGCAATCAAAGCAGGAGGAGGCCTGCATAGGAATTACAGTAGCAGGGACTCATTCTACAAAGATCACGGCCACTCCACCTCCGGGCCCGTTGGTTCTGGGCTCAGAAGAAGATCTTGTAGCCTCCAGGGAGGAGAGTGTCAAAACCTGTGACAGAGCTGGACATAAACTATGTCTCAGTGACAGCAAGGACATCCAGCTAAAGGTCTTCGAGGAGGTGGCAGATGACAGAGGAATGTTTGAGTTGAGAGTAGCTAAGCGGAGCAGGTTGCCACACTTGAAAGTCTTCTGAGGTGGGTGCAGGAGTGAGGTACCCTAGTGAAGGTGGTAGACGGCCTGAGAGTGGGCAGAGGCAGTAGACAGAGGTGGCATAGGGGACAGAGGAGAGGAGGAGGTGGGTGCCAGAGAAGCGGTGGAGGAGGAAGGAGGTGGCAGAGGGGCCAGAATTGTTGCCTTTACTTATGATTTGCAAGACTCACTTGAGAATATTTTTTTTTCATTTGTTGGATTGTTTCCATTTTCATGTTACCCCCTTTTAAAATGTTCAGTTTTTTAATTTATTTTTTATTTTTTATTGCATCCATTATTTTCCAAAGTAAAACTTTAAATGCAAACATGTAAAAAGAAAAAAATGTCAATAGTAAGGGAAAAAGAAAAAAAAGAGAAAAAAAGACATAAACCAACTCTGGGAGGGGAGAAAAAGTGAAAAAAGAATAACAATTCCCGATATTCAGACAAGGCAGTACAGAAAAACAAAGGCGCTGGACCACTATATGCAAAATTACTTTCACAGATCATCAAAAAACTAGTGTCCAAAGTTAAAAAAAATTCTCTCATAAAGTTCAAAAGTGCCAAAGTCAAGGAAACCTTTCCTCCCCATCTTAAAATAAACCACCTCTCTAGAGGCGGAGTAAGTTTAAAATTCTCAAAATGTTTTGCCAACCATTTGTCTCTAAGAAGTGTTAAAGAGGTGCAATTTATTATCAAATGGTATAGCGTTTCAGTCTCCTGACCACAACGACGACATAACAGTGTCCGATCATCCCTGTTTTTAGTCCTTCTTCCCATAACTTCTCTTGTCGGGTAGAGGTTCAGGCGAAATCTCAGGAATTGGTACCTTTCTTTAGGAGAAGGGAATCTGTCTAAATAGGGAAGCACTGTACCTCTGCAATAAAGGTCTTCCCGTACCAAGGACAAGGACTTAAAGGAATTGAGCTTTTCCTGGGTCGAGATCCAGTCCCAGTCGAGAAGTTTTTTCTTCACCTTGGATGGGTTCGCCTCTAACAGGTTTACTGATTGGGCATTGTTGTCCAGGACGCCCTTGCAAGTTTTCTGCCAAGTATTTAAGACAGTAACCTGTTTAGTGGACAGCGCTTCATTAATGGGCGGGAAGCCACTTCTTTCCGGGGACAGAAAGGAATTTGCTGTATAGGGTCAGAGATTTCCAACCCATACCAGTGTAGAGGGAGGTTAGCTCCAGGCTAACCTCCGCCCCAGTTCTTTCCTCACACATTCAATGGGTAAAGAAGTTGGAAGCCTCAAAACTCTTTTCTAAAACAGGCCTTCTAGCAGCCGCCAGACTTCGGGAGCCAAAAAAAAGTTAGCCTCCGCGGCATAGTTAAAATGTTTAGTTATTTCCCATTCAATTGTTTCTTTATCTAGTGGTGGTCCATTTTCAGTATTGATTTCTAGTTTCATGATTTTCCTTTTGACAATGTATATTTACCCCATCTGTGTCATTTTATTCTGTATGGAATAAAGGGGATGTTCATTTTTTAGTATGCTTTCATTGCTACGACAGCATGCATTTATTCTGTTTTTATTAAACGTTCCCATCAGTGGTATTTTATCAATTTTTGTATTTTTGCCTATTTCCATTAATCCCACTTTGGTATTATTTTTCTCTTTTTATGTATTTACTTTGCTTTAATTAATCTTCTCTTTGGGATATCGTGAGACATGTTATGCACATTGTTTTACATCTCGTCCAGCTAGGGCCAGAGACTCTGTCAATCGCTTGGGAGACTATTGATTTGGTGGATATCTTGAGCAAGTGGATGTGCACAGTTTGGGCGCATACATCATACAAGAGCAGCCTTTGACTGATTTATTTTTTCATGTTTTGTTTGTACAGGTCATTTAAGATCCTAATGATTATTTTCCAATCCTGAAACATGTTGGGCTGCTTTACTTAATATATCTTACTCATAAACTATGCTTATACACAACTTTCTATTGAAATATTGATCGGTTTTGAAGCAACAAGAAACTCAGATTATCCTTGAGACATACACTTAAAGTGCGGGAAGCAATTGTATGTGTTCTTCCACCGTTCAAGTTCAATGATTCAGCTTTGCAGATGGTTTTGTTTTGAGAAAGAACACATCTTCATTTAGCATGTATTTTTTCACATTGGTTTTGATTAACCCAAGCATAGCTCAGATGTGCCTCCCTGTCATTTTAGATGAGAACATAGCTTTTAAACCAAAAGTGGTTAGAATTTAGGAGATATGTTTTCCCATTTATCATTATGTGCAATATAGGATTTGTATTGCACGCTACACAGTGAAGTCAGGTCTAGTGCACTATGGTAAGGAAGTGTTTGTGGTTTAGACAGTATGATAACTTATTAGGACACACAAAAGATTAATGTTCCAACTCACCATGCAAGAATCTGGCCTTGCCGTCTTAACTGGGCATCCATTAATCTATCCTCGGCATTCAAATAACATTCTAGAAGCTGATTTACAGGTATGACTAGGCATATCAAAAGCTGATCAAACTGTGTTAACTGGCTGTAATTAAATCTACCCTTAATGTGCCAAGTCGTATATTGAGATCTTGTCTCACTTTGGTGTCCAGACATCTGGAATATGACCTAAGTGTGCACATTGGGCATAGTTGAATCTGTCTCTAATGTGCTAGATGGTCATAATGGAATCAGCTCGTATGTTACTAACAGTGCAAAAAAACTGGACTCTATAATTACTGTACGCATCGAGTGAAATGTGCAGAAAATGTGTTTTTTTCCCACATTTCAGACTTTGCGGGGGTGTCTGGGTAATACATTCTGGGCCGATTTGCACAAATCCTACCTCTGCGCATTCCCAAGAGGGTCCTCTTTTCGAAAATGCAGGGGGTTCCCTGTTGTCCTTGGTGGCTTGGACACCTGAGGCCCATATCTTTATGATGTGAGAGTGTGCAATTCAGGTGTGAAAACATACTTGGGGTTACTTGTGTTTTAGGCTTTCCCCTTGGCGCCCAGGTAGGTGAACCCACACATGTGAGGTACCGTTTTCATCAGGACACCTATGAAAACGCGGGACAGTAGGCCATGTGTTGTTGGTGGCGTGTTTTAATGGGTATGCCGAGTAAAATGTGCGGAAAATGCATTTTTTTTCCCACATTTTGACTTTGCAGTGGTGTCTGGGTAATACATTCTGGGCCGGTTTGCGCAAATCATACCTCTGCGGATTCCCATCGGTGTCTTCTTTTTGGAAATGCATCGGGTTCCCTGTTTTCCTTGGTGCCTTGGACAGCCGAGGCCCATATCTGTATGTTGTGCTTGTCTGGAGAAAGTGTCAAATTCAGGCGTCGAAACAGACTAGGGGTTACCTGTGTTTTAGACTTTCCCCTTGGCGCCCAGGTAGGTGCACCAACACATGTGAGGTACTGTTTTTCTCGGGACACCTGTGGGAACGCAGGAAGGTAGACAATTTGTTGTGTTTGTGTGGTTTTCATAACGTTTTGACCCATTTGCTGGTGCCCTTTGTCACACAACCATTTCATTTCCCAAATGTGACCTACATTTAGTTGCTGCTTTAGGCACCATACACTTTTGTAACCTGCACAAGTCACCTACCCTTGAAAAGGTCTGCCTTTGCTCTTTCATAAAATGTATGCTTGCCGTTCCTCACCACATTGGTTTTCCTGATTTACACATGCTAAGTGCGTCTGTTCAGGCCGTGAGCAAAAAACTCCTGTGCACCATGGCTCAGTGTTTGGCTTGTGGTATTGCTTGTTTTGTAAAACACTACAAAAAATGTGTGCTTTCCTAACTGCAAGAGTCAGGGGAATGTAGCTGAGCATTGCTATTCTCAAAATTCATGGAAGCCATTGCCGTTCCAAGCCAACCACGTCCAACACATTTTCCCGCTTTTCCACCAATTTATGGCATTTTCCCCTACCTAGTTGTTGCCTGACCTACGCAAATCACCCCTTCCTAAACTTGGAATTTTGTCTACCTTTCAGAAATATATGCCTTTTTGTCCTCCAATTCGGCTTTCCTACCCTTTTCTTCCATTCCGTCCATGCATGTCCAAGTGGCAAAAGTGGCCAAAATCGCCTACCTCTCACAAAACAGTTGATAACCACATCAAAATAATTGTTTTTTCCTTTCTACTCACCGTGTTCTTGAAAGCCAGGAAATTGGGTAATTCAGCACAGCAAACCATTTGTTCCTAGCGCTTACATGGAAAAAGCCACAGACTTCTTTGTACATCATTTTATTGGCATTTATTTGAAAAAACCCAAAATGTTTGCCCTTTTTGCTTATTTTCTCTCACCCCCCTACAGCAACCTAGGATTCCTGTGGGAAAAAAAGGAGCCAAATTTGGCCGAGAATCTCATATAACAATAAGGTTACGAGGCTTTGAATGGCCACATACCGAAATCACCAAAAAAGGCCTTGGCACTGGAGGGAAATTCCATGGCAGTTAAAGGGTTAAAACCATTGGTTAATAAAAAAATATCTATTATCTCAATACCCTAGCCTGGTTCTTGGTTTAGTGTGGCATAGGGGGCGAAAGCTTTGGCAATATTATATTTGATTCAGACAGAGCTAAGCAAACTAAATATGACAGGAATAACGATATTTGGTGTGGCACTTTAACTGGTAGAAGGTCCTTCCTGTGTTGATAGTGGTTCTCAGTAGATATTGTTACACACTCCTGGTGTATAATATTGATACCTACCACATGTGATCACAAAGAATGCATGTAACCAGTTTTTCTCTCCTTTATAATATCAAACCTTTCATCCCCACAACAGATTTCAGAACATCATTCAGACTCTGCTTGTTTTTCTACTTGGGCGGGACTGCTCTCTTCACATAATCTCTGCTGTGAGCCCACTGCATGGTGTCCAGAATATAGAAGTCTACAGTGCTGAAGAAATAGCACCACATCACCCCAACCCTCAGTGACCTTTGTTGTTTACCCGTCCAAGTCTGCATCGCTGTTAAAATGGCCTGCATCACACACAAGAAAATGCGAATCAGGTTTATTCCGACCTGGATGAATAATTCACCATGTATTCAGTACCAGATGCCTCAACATCATCAGAGTAGACTGAAATAGTTGATCGAAGAAATCATGAGAAAACAGGCATTATCCTTCAACATATCCAGAACTTGAATCAACATGTACATCTGATCGTGCCAAATCTGGCCTTCACCAAACGAAGGAATTGAAGGACCTGCTCTTCAAGGAACACCTCATCATTCAACCCTTATTAAATCCCCTCATCCATGTCTCCCCTTGTCCTTCTCTTTCTCTACCCCCCTTCCTTGTTCAGTGTTATGTTGCTTGCTACCTAGGTTTGTGCTATGTGAGCACTGGAGCATATCATGGCAAACCAAACTGGCAACCATACCCCCCTTGGGTCTATGATGGCAACATCTATGACACAGTGTGAGTACCTGGTCATGTGAGGCCAATGCCTGCCCAATGCCTATATAATGCCATTGCATCAGCTACAAATTTTGAGTTGGTCAATGGGCCTCATTCCAAGTCCGCTGGTAACCGTGCCGGAAAAACCAGCAGGTTGCCACCGGACCTGGAATGAATTACCGGCTCCAGACTTGCCGGAATTATGAGGGGCATTACAGCCCCGATGATCCAGTGATTCCGGAGCCGGCATTCTGTAATTCCCTATTCCCGTGGAGTCCCCTTAGGACTCCATGGGAATGGGGAAGTAGAAACACCGGCACCATGCGGTAATGGTGCCAGTGTTTTACGCGTCCGTCTGCAGGCCAGTGGCGTTACTCCTGCCAGGTCAGACCTGCTGGGCATAACGCCACCCGCCTGCAGAACTCGTAGTTTGCCGGTCAGGAAACAACAGTGGTGGCAGGTTTACTGCCACCGTTGTTTCTGGACTGGCAAACTCTGAATGAGGCCCTATGTTTTGTTTATTTTCTTCCTCAAACCTTTGCCGTATGCCATCCATCAGCACATTCTAAATAAAGTGTTTTGTATTAAGAGCTAGGAAAAAGAAATCAAGAAAGAAATGAAAACTAGGCATATGTGCCTAATTTATACTTGTATATGTGTGTATAAATTGTACATGCTTGGTTTACAAGGTCCTTGGCTTGGTCAGCTAATACGCTTCATGAATTACTAAAAGTTGAGAGAACTATAAAGGGAATACAAGATTTATGAAGATAATTGCAATATCAACACAACTCAACACATGGCTTACATTTGAGACAATCCCCCAGATTAAAGAAGAAAAGAAAATGAGAAGGAAATAGTGAAACTGAAACTGGAATAACTCCTTTGGGATGTAGTGGGGTGAACAAGACCAACGAGTATGCCTTGCTAGAATATAACAGTACATGAGCAGGGTCAGTGGAGATCCTCAACCTTTTCAATTGACAAAAGAGGCAAACCGTATTCTGGATGACTGGTTCATCAGGTTCATAGTGTTTGGGTTTCAGAGCAATGTTACCTTGCAACCTTCCAATTTGGTTTCTCAAAAACTGCTCCATGTTTGCAGTGAGACAATTATTGTGGTTATTTCATGGCTGGACCTACATATGGTAATTCTGGTTCTGTGTCATGTTTTACAGTGTTCAGAATTTGTGTCAAAAAGCTCTGCACAGCTGCAGTGCTGCCAAATGCACCACTCTCTCCCTGGGCATATCCTGCAAACCTTTGGCAAAACTGAATTGCCTTTGACAATGAAAGATGGTAACACACGTGTTTGCCAGGGTAGTCTATTTGGAGTTTTGACTCAGCTAACAGTGAACACTAGTGATTCAGCTAACAGTGTACACTAGTGACTCAGCTAACAGTGGACACCAGTGACTCAGCTAACAGTGGACACTAGTGACTTAGGTAACAGTGTACAGGTGAGGTTTAGGTCTTAAGGTCCAATGATTAATTGTAGGCAAAACGTCCTCTACCTTGGATCAGTGGCACACTTAATCATAGTCAGGGCGGTCATTCTGCCATCACCCCTGGGCTGCTTTAAAATGCTGGTGGTAAATAGCTGGCTGAAGTGAACATATTGTCAATCTAAGGCAGTAGCTGCATTTGGGGTTGTGGTGATGCCCATTGTCTTGGCCATGGATGCAGTGTGTTTTGTGGCACTGTTGGCGATTTATTTCCCAGTCGGGGCTGCTCTTGTGACTATAGATGCTGCACGGCGTCCTAAGAGTCATCGGGGGTCATTCCGAGTAGGGCGGTAAGGGTTAACGGTCACCGTTAACGAGACCGGTGACGTTAAACCCTTACCGCCCTATTCCGAGTTCCCTTTGCGGGTTGGTACTTAACCCCTGCTTTTTGCAGGCGTTAAAAAAACAACCCGCAAAGGGACCTAGGAGCTAATTACGGCAGCGTAATTTACAGTGCCGTAATTAGCGCCTTCCCCATACCCATTGAGCCCTATGGGGCAAAAATGGGAATGGGGAAGGGCCCTTGGTGAATGGGGAATTACCGACCCCGCCAACCTTGGAATGGGGCGGTAATTCCGCCATTCACCATGGCGGAGTCGGAAAGATAACGGCGTCAACCAAGGCGCTAATAGCGCCTTGGTTAACGCCAGGGTCGGAATGAGGCCCATCATCATCCTTCTCTGCCCCCTTAGCACTCTCCTGTGATGATGTTTGAGCGTCTATACGCCCTTTGCAACACACGCCATGCAGCCCGGGTCTTTAAATGCTTTGAACAAGATCCTGTTTAATACAACTGTCGGGCATCGGGGTCCCTTTTTCAGGCAACATGGATTAGCAGGTTGTTCACACCCCATATATATGCTTGCTGAGTGTGCAATACGGCTAGTTTAGGGTTCATCGGGGGACAGATCAGATATAATAATAATTTGGTGGTGTATATATAGTGCTTCATACCACATTCCTAGAGCTTATTCTATATTTATTTATTGTATTGGTCATTTATATAGTGCATATATACACAAACGTATTCAAAGCGCTTCAAGGCAGGGGAAGGAGCAAGGGGTAAATGCAATATAGACATTCCTACTGATCCTTGAGTCCACTCAGAATGATCAAGTGCTGTAACGTTAAACAAGGAACAAGACATAGAACAGCAATGGACTATTTTACAGAAGAAACAAAGAACAGGACTGTCACACGACTTTCGTACTAGGCCTGATGATATTTCAGAGAGTGCAAGTGCTGTGACATAAAAAGAGGGAGAAAGGGGAGGGGGTAAAAGAGGGAAGTGACAGAAAAACTAAACAGAGAAACTATCATACTAGGTCTGACGGCATTTCTGAGAGTGCAAGTGCCGTGACATAAATGAGGAGAGGGAGGATGTGGGGGCAAGGGGAAGGGCCAGATAAGACGACGAGCAGGAGAGGTTTTTGTTGGGCAGCCGAGATCGAATTTTCAAGTAAGCACTAAAATCATTACAAATGGAGGAACGCACACTTGAGAAGCATGCCTAAATTTGAATTTCCCAGTAAGCACTAAAATCAGTACAAATAGAGGAACGTACAGTTGGAGAAACATGCCTAAAATCGAGTTTACCAAAGAACAGGAATGCATAAGAGAGAAGGATACAGTGAGGCATAGAAAGGCAGAATAGCACTGGCACACCTAGGTTCACCAGTATAGTGAGTTAGGGAAAGGCATAACAGTGTCCAAGACTGTGTTCATAAGTGGAGAGCTACGTTCCCAAGGTACAAGTTTGTGGGGGTAGCTGCTGCATGATGTGTGACTGCCCATGAGGCAGAGAAGTGTGGAGCATGAGATGCTGCCGGGTGTGGACCTCTGTGCCCTCTCAGGCCCAAAGAGGCTAAGACAGGGACCTTAGAAGGGTGGCCTCAATGAGGGGGCCGGCATTCACCTGCCGGCTTCCCTCGTTGGCCCTTATGTTGCAGGCTGGGCCAATCAGTGCAGGGGCAAGGCAGGCACTCCAGTGCTACAAGTTGCAGTGGCCATGATGGAAAGTGGCTGCGTCCAGGTATTAAAACAGCCCAACTGGACATTGCCACACGGTGCTACGCAAGTACAACAAAAAACAGGAGTACAGCTAAAAGAAGTGGGTTATGACTAAAAGAGGCAATTTTTGGTCAAAAAAGCATTAAAGTGATCTATTAATAAGTGTGACTATTATTACCTGGGGCTGGTGCTCAACATATCGACCTGAGTGGGTTGTGTAGTTGAAGGGCTGAGACAGCCTGGCAGGGTTATCAAAGACATGATTCAAGGCTACATGGTGCTGTTAATAATGCACGTGGCAGTTGTGCTCACGCTAGGCCAGTTCTCTGCTGCTGGTCAATCACAATCACACAAGGGCTGAATATGCACTGACCACCACCAATGGATGGGCCTCTGCTGACAACCTGGCTGGCAGAGCACACAAGGGGCCAGCAGTGTCCAGGACAACACAGCCTTCCTCCACAAATGACAGCCTAAGCAGTGGTGGCAGACCTTCGCCTCCTGCGGCAGGTTTGCTGCACGTGCTGTCCTCCCTTATAGATCGGGAGTGGACCACTTGACTAATCTCAAACACTGCGGATGTCACCAATCAGCTGCGTTTCTGGAGATTGGCTCTGGGGGCTCGGTTTGAGGGCCAAGGTCGTAACATGGCCGATAAGCTGCAAAGGTCACGAGGTAGGCAGCTGTGGCATCCCTTGGTTGGGATGCCATTCCCTTGCTGAGTAACTGGATGCAAACAATGATGTTTATGGTGTAAAATGTGGCCCAATAAAGTCAACGGCGTGTTCTGCGAGGCTAACCTTTTCCCCATAGAGGAGACTTTTATATTTTAGGAAACAGAATGTTATACGAATAGAAAGTCCTGGAGAACTATAGGCTCATAAATTGTGGAATATCTAGTTGCCCCTAAATGAATCACTGATGACACATCCTAAACCTTATGGGATGTAGTTACGTTTCCAGAAGCCTTTGCTACTCCAGCACTTGTTTAAAATATTGCTAAAATAAGCAAAAAGTTAATTAATGTCTGGGTGCCTGTTGCCGTTTCATGTACCTGTCATCCCTCAGCTGTTTGTGCCGCAATCTTAGTGGAAGCCTGCTTTTGTAAATGAATGTAAAATTCACGGAGAAATGGTGCTCAGCCATGCTTGTCTGACTTGTTTTTCATGTTCTCTCCCGGAGGTGGCATAACAGAATGAAGAATGCTTACGTGGCAACTTTGATAGGTGATAACACTAACGCCATATGTCTGTGTACCTTCGCTTTGTTAAAGGTTAGCTAACGATGCCTCTCATTGGTTCTAAATCTTGTAATGATACGTCAGTTTCCCCCAATTACTCTCCCGAGTGTCGCACCTCTAAAGAAATAAAAGCACTAATGAGAGGTTTAGAATAATCATGCCATATGCAGGTAGAAACAAATTATTGTTAGTGCCCTGGGCCTTCATTTGCATGACCCTAGGACGATGGCGGATGCTCGGCAAATGCACCTGAGAATCGCACGCTTTCAGTCCCAGGACTATAATTACACTTCAGATCTGCACGCGATGCCGCATTATTTAAAAGACAAACGCAGCCTGTCGGGGCACATTAGGGATACACAGTAGCAACTAGGAACTGAAAAAGACATGCTCGTCGTGATAATGAACATGGGTGATGCAAAGGAAACATGCACAGAAACACCGCATAAAAAGATATCGTGCCATGCAATCGATGTAGCGAAAAGGTGATGGCATACATTATGGAAATCATCCACACTGGGCGGCAAGTTTCCAAGTATCATAGCATGTGGGATGGTATGATGCAAAGTCTCCTGAAATAGGGCATTCACTGTATGGTACCAGCCTCTTGTATGGGAACATACCACTCCTACTTCTAATTATTATTTTTTGGTTGTATTGCTCGCCAATCCATTACAGAAGGGGAACGACCATTGCCTCTTTATGTATGCATTGTTTTGCCCACTTCTTCCAATATCAACTCGTGGCGAAACTACACACGCTTTTTAAGTCATGTGAGCTGCAATCGAGCTTTGCAATGTTTATTCCGAATGTTGAGTCGTTTGGGCGCATATAAAGCTATACTATTCAGTACTGCGGGTATTAATGCATGTGTGTATTTACTGTGCCGTAGCTCATTAACCATGACCCAACCAGCATTACATTATTATTGGTCTAGTGTTGAGCTAGCACCCTTCCCACAGCGCTCAATACATGCAGCAACACAGAAATTGCTCTTGCCTGATCCTTGGTGATGATTCTAGCAGGTCTTCCTTCTACGTGGAACTCTTGTCTGTGGATCTAGTGGATATGGACAAAGCCAAAGAAGCCTCTCCAGTTTCCTTAATAATGACTGGAACACAAGGAGGTGCCCTTGGGGCTATGCTCTTGAATGAGGAAAACCCCCGTGGGGGAAAAACCTCGTGTTAATCTCCTTCCTGTTGTAGTATAGGAACTTGGTAGATGGTAGCAGATTCGACAGGTCCAGAATGTTCAGAAAACTGTAACTCAGTCCACTTGTGAAACTGACACAAAATGAAAGAACAACTTTGTGTGTGGTAATCCAGGAATTTCAGCCGGAATTATCTCACATCGGCTGAATTCCCGATGACTCCAGTAAGAGGAACTAGAACCCGCGATTCGGATGGTGGGAGGGAAGCCGGGACCCCGAAATACACGACAAAAAGCAGAGCTGCCGCATGAGTGAGGAGAGACCACACCACACGAGCAACCACAGCTGAGCAGAGTAACCAGGTGTCCGGCGGAAAGTGGGGAAGCCTGGGCCGTAGAACAAGCAGACAGGAAAGAGATAAAGTTAGAACTGCGAGCAAAATGCTCTGAAACAATGTAGCTACTGAATAGAAAAGAGGCTTACCCATCAAAATGGGAAAACTTGCGTAGCTTGGCAAAGAACCACATAGCAACGCGTAGGCTGCCCAGACCTCAATGCTTTTGAACTTTCTGATGCAACTGCTACAGAGTCCTCTAGTGGCACACCTAGACTGTTGTATGTTCTGTTGTATTTTGGAACAACATACCACCATCTTGGGAAGGTCAGTAGTCCATATGCTGTTATTCTGTGCCATCGCTGCCAGAGGGACCATGTAGACCTGAAATTCCAGACAAGTGTATTATCAAAGAGGAAGTGCATGTATGGCCCAGATTACAAGTTTGCCGATATGCAGTGGGATACCGACCAAAAGCAATTTCTGTCTCTGCCACCCGATATCCCAGTACTAAAAGGATTTTACAGGCGTTGGAGTGCCAGTAAATTCCCATTCCTGTGGGACGGATTTCCTGAATCACCAGCACCATTAGTAACGGTGCTGGTGATTCAGACATTTGTTTGCCGTAGGGGCTTGAAATCCCGGCATGCTGGGAGATCCATGTCCCTCACCAGCAAAGCGTTCCCCACCCACAAACACTCCCAAGAATCTGGCCACTGGCACAACCATAGTAATTTGTGTATAGTAATTATATGTACTGTAGGGGAGTATACAGTATTCGTAATACTGTATACTCGTACATTCGTACATTTGTAATATGGTTGAATGATATAATTGAAGTGTATATGGTATTTATCATCTACTATTAGAATTGAGGATAGTGCTTATGGAATCTGTATTTGTTTCTTTGTGAAGAAAAAATAGGTTAATACTGAGTATGGTTACTTAGTTGCATGTGGTGATCAAGCTGGAAACTGGTTGTTTTTCTGTGAAAAAAACAGTATAATTTCTTAAACAAGATAGTTTTAAACCTTTAATTGCATACAATTGTACATATAGATTTACTTTTTTGACCCTCATAAATAGTACATTCTGTTTACTATGTTTTGTACAACATTAGTGTGTGGTACACTGCTGTTGTAATAACATGAAATAATCATTGGGACATTGGAAAAAAAAGTCCATAGTGGATAAAAAAAGACTGTTATTACACACAATTTTTGGCATTTATATAGCTTTAAAGAATGTGCATGTTACATAATACTTCTCTGTGGTAGTATGGATATATTATGTGAGTGTGTGATAGGATGTTTGTTTGAAGTGTGTTGTAATTAAGAGTATGTTTAAAGTAGTTAGATACCTGTTGGCGTATTCTAACTATAATGGACTTTACAAGCATTTTTGCAATAACCGTCTTGGATTTCAAAATTACTTTGTAGTATTATGGAAGTAGTTAGATACCTGTTGGCATATTCTAACTGTCTTTGATTTTAAAATTACTATTGTAGTATTATGGATGCAGTTAGATACCGTTTGGCATATTCTAACTGTGTATTGTACTATACTTTAGGGAGTACATTTGGTTTGAAGGAATATTAAGTAGGCATTTGTTAGATTTGCTGGTAACCTATGTTTTGGAATAATGGAAATCTCATTACATTCAAACAAACCACTTTGTTTTTTGATATATGCAGTATAGTTCCCTCACTTCACCCCGTCGAGCAGTGAGGGCAGGAGCCCATCCCCTCTTCATCAAAACTGCTGATCCAGCCCAAACCGCTAGGTCACATCCCTTCTGCATGAGACCACAAGCATCCCCAACCATGTTTCAACCTTTTTGGACCTCATCAGTGAGGAGTAGCCTGGGTGTCTAGGCCCAGCAGGCACGGGACCCACGTCTGGGCATACCCATCCAACTCAGGGTGACAAAGCAAAAACAAAGAGGTGATGCTGGAAGTTTTAGAATTAATTCTAACCTTTGGCATTGCTCTGGGAAACCCTCCAGACCATTGTTCTTTGCCTGCCAATCCATTACAGAAGGGGAACGACCATATGCAAATCAGGCCTGGTCCCACCCCAAAAGACATATAGTGCAGAAGAAAACACACCAAACAACATTGAACTGGAACTGTTCACATCACCGAATAACACACATGCACCTTTGAAAGGCAGATTAAGTGGTGACAACAAACTCGTATAACCACTGACTTTCAACTTTCTTTGTTTGCATTCATTTTCAGATTAATCACTGCACCCATTGAATTTAAATATGTGAGCACGCCTAGGATCCATGGCCAACTGCTCCGAAGCAACTACATGCACCTCAACCACGAACATGAAAACTCAAATCACATACACATTTGGGCACCACACAACGTCAATATGCCTAATTGACAACCCACTGGCACATGCATGGTAACCCCAGCCACACCCAATACCACATATGTTCCAACATGCTAGTCAAAATGCATGGAAAATCTATGACACCTAGCCTCCTTACAAACACAGCCTTTATGTAATCCACCTGACATACCAGAGTATGGCAGCACTCCATACTGGAACATTCCGCCCCACATAGTATATAGAACCACCCACACTAGCAAGTCACACAACCATTCGTGGGAACGGCCTGGCAGCCCAGTGGATGACGGCACTCCATACTTGAATCTGCCACCTTTAAAAACATAGAGATCCACCACCCAACTGACATATGCAGACACACCAGAGAAGACATAACACTAACAGGACACAACAAATACACCTTGCATTTCCCCATGAAACATCAAAACAGACATAATAGGAAAGCAACAGTAAAACATTATTTAAACCAATGTGGTCCCATGCACCCTCACGTCCAAAAAAACCTTGTGGACCTCTCCACACCCCTTGCCAAAAATGTAATATCCATGCAGGCCTCCCTGCACCCTCATGTTCAGTATTAACCCCTTGAAGCCTATAACATCCTGACCTCAGTTACCCTAAACAAAACCTGCAACAGGTAGACAACAGCATCAAATAATTGGACTGCTACACCTTACATTAACGCTAAACATTAACCACCTCCATGCACCTACAGGGAAATAACCAATTTCCAAATGTGAGGTCACCATAAACACCACAACATTAAATGAAACAGATGCCCCATAACACTGTGGCATTGCCCCTTCTTCATCATAACTACTCCTCGTCGATGGTCAAGCCCATAGTATCATGAAATGGTAATCATAGTTCAGGATCAAACTCCTGTACAGCTGAAATATATGTTTTGCAAACTTGGCACGAAGGTGAACAATTGACCTCCTCCCCCGAGTTGGAAATAATTGTCACTACGCTGCATACTGGCCAACTCAAATTTACCTCAATGGGCGGGTCATCATCAAGGTGTAAGATCAACCTGAATGTTCTCTCCTGGACTGCCTAACAGTGTCGCTCCTTGCAATGCTTACATTGTAGGACCTCTGTGTTGAAGCCCACTTCTGGATTGGTGCAGGTCCTGCTCCACCATCATTCTGCACCACCTCCACACAGCAGCACTCAGCCTCACCTTTCAGATGGAGCAAAATCATTCTGCCTAATACCTTAATAATGATCGACACACTCCTACTCAGCTCGTTCGATGTAGCTGGGTTTGCTGCTTCCTAGCCGGAAAATGTATTATTGTGGCCTACACATTGTCCACCAGTACAAGATTCCAGACCATCCAATGTGTCCTTCCAAACTGACAACCCATTGTTAACCCTCCCAAGCTGGTGCTCAACCCCTTACTGTTGAAGTTCCCAAGCTCTGGCAGTACAGCTGGTCCTATGAGCTGGTCTACAGCTGGCGCTCCCGTCCTTATTTGCTGGGGGTTTGGATGGCTCCTTCTTGGGGGACAGTGATTATGCAGCTTTGTTTTTGTTTGTTGTTTGTTTGTTTATTTATTTAGTAGTACGCGCCAAACCCTTAGGTAGCTGGGCACAGTAGGACAAGATAACTTAAAGCTTGGTTACAGAATGTGCCACATAAATACATGTACATACAGGTAACATGTAATTGCTGCCACTTCCGGTTACAGTAGGGTGGGTCCCCTATGGCACAGCCTAGACACTGCCAAAACACCATCATAGACCACCCCATCACCAAATAATGTAACCTGAATGTTACAAAGTCTCATGCTGGATCTGAAGGTTTATAAGTAACACCTACGCCATCACATCACCCCTCATGTCACTTGACTCGGACGCCGCCCGCACCTCTCCCCCCCGCCACCTGGTACAGCTGTACCCCTCCTCTGTCCACCTATGTATCCTTCCCCCGCTGTATATCTGTTCTGTTATTTCCACTGACAAGCACTCCATTATGCATCTGTAATGTTGTACACCTCTGTAAAGCGCTCTGTTATGTATTTGTATTGGTGTATGCCTCTGTAAAGCACTCCATTGCTTCTCGAAGCTAGGTGAATAAATGTAATAATAATAATATTAATAATAATAATAATAATAATAATAATAATTATTATTATTATTATTATTATTATTATTATTATTATTATTAGTATTATTATTATTCAGTAAAAACACTTTGTTAAAGGGACATTATGGTTCCAAGTAAAACCAAAAAAAAATATTAATAATCTTCCCATGTTGAATAGTGAAATGATAAATGCTTTCTTATTAGAGATTTGTGTACTGTGCAACATGTAATAAGTAGCTAATAAAACCCACTTACTACATAATTTCATTATTACATACAAAACACAAAGACACAACAACACATACAGATATGAGTATATAAAGGGAAAGTGAAGTATGCAAAATAGCAGCCGTAGAACCAGAAAGTGTTCATAACCTAACTGATTATCTTTATGCACATAAAAGATTGCTCTGCTTCAAACCTAATACTTCCCTATGTATAACTATCACATGATGTGACTGCACCCTAAAGAAAGTAATGTGAATACAAATATGAGCACATTCAGAGAAAGTACAGTAATAAAAAAACAGCAGAACAATAAGAATGTGTTGATAACCTTACTCATTGTCTTCATACACAGAAAGCATTGCTGTCTTTCAAGTGTGTATTTTCCTTATGTATATGTTTCATATGCTGTGAGTGGACCCTAAGTGAATTATTGTAAGAACATATTTGAAGTATAAGTCTACAACTATATTACTTTTTGATTTTTTATTCCTAACTATTACTGGCCAAGATATATCACTAAAGGAAAAAAGAGCAACTCAGACATGTGATGTCATCAGTGATGTCATCAATTACATTTGTGATGTCATCTTTGATGTCCTGGGTGTTAGTCTTAGCAATGCACGGTGGTGGCGCGAGTTATGGTTGCTTAGCTTACCATAACTATTAAATTTCAGGGGTTTTTCAGTTTTACTTGGAACCTTAACGTCCCTTTAACAAAGTTTTTTTTACTGAATTTCATAGGTTTTTAGTAGCGCAACTTAACCTTAAAGTCCCTTTAACAAAGTTTTTTTACTGAATTTCATAGGTTTTTTAATAGCGCAACTTAACCACAACCTCCCTTTATCAAAGTTTTTTTATTGAATATACATATACATAGTGTGAATTTGATAGATGTTTACTAGGATTCCCTTACTTTATATACATGTAACATAGAATATACTGAACTCCTTGCTAGAGATTTTGATGTCCACGGACTGTGCGTATGTCCGCGGATGGACGCGGACAACATCAACACTACCCAAAAACTCAGGGGGTATCTTAGATTGTTCTATCATGCCATATAAACACTGAACAAATTCAAAAAGCAGCACATAAACACATTATTTGTAATAATAAATAAGAAGTGGAACCTATATTTGTAACACATCAAACGTCCATTTAAATAGCACATGTACTAAAATGGAATATACTGAAACAAAAAAGATATGCCTCCAGCATAATTACCTCACAGAAACTAACTGCACAGCAAGAAGCAACAGTAGACCTACACAACAGTAACAACAACACTTACCAGAAACTAGTAATTCAACTTCATTTTTCTTATATATTTCTAAACTTTCTGTATTGGTTACACTAAAAGTAATATTTTTTATTTTACACAGAAATGTCCAATACTTTGGAATGGCTTGAAGAAAATTTCCCATGTGAAGAAATGTGATACTAATGGTAGACACTTCTCTATATAAACTAATTAATAATCACTACTTTATGTGTACACAATTTCTTTTTTAACAGCTCATACAAACAGTGAAAATAATATAGCAAAAGAGACATTAGAAAATGCTCTGCAGCGCATGCAACAAAAAATAGATATGCTTATGGAAAATTTCAATCTTTTAAAACATTTTGTGGAGGACCACATAAAAGAAAAAAATAAATATCATTGTCCCACATGCACCTGTCCCCCATGTCCCAGTCAACTATCCCCAAACCCTCAGTAACTAGAAAAACGTTATGATGAGACTTCCATCCCTTCATCCCCTCACAACCAGCCTCTCCAAACCCCTAATTCCCCTGTATTTGTGTCAGTTTTTCTGCTTCCCCCTCTCTTTCATAAATGTTATATTTGTATATAATAAAAAAAATATATTTTGTGTGTTTTAATTCAGTCCTTTGTGTCTTATTTTTTTTAAAAAGGCAGTTGGGGTGTCCGCGGACAGCACAGGTGTCCGGAATGTCCGCAATTAGCCAAAATGGGGGTGTCCTAAGGACACTATACCTGTCCGTACTGTCCGCAAGCAAAATGGAACTCTTCTTAGAACACACTCGGTGTCCGGAATGGCCGGAATTAACCAAAATGGAGGTGTCCTAAGGACACTATACCTGTCTGTACTGTCCGCAAGCAAGATGGAACTGCTCTAAGAACACACTCGGTGTCTGGAATGTCTGCAATTAATCAAAATGGAGGTGTCGTAAGGACACTATACCTGTCCATACTGTCCGCAAGCAATATGGAACTGTTCTTAGAACACACTCAGTGTCCGGAATGTCCGCAATTAACCAAAATGGAGGTGTCCTAAGCACACTTTACCTGTCCGTACTGTCCGCAAGCAAAATGGAACTGTTCTTAGAACACACTCAGTGTCTGGAATGTCCGCAATTAATCAAAATGGAGGTGTCGTAAGGACACTATACCTGTCCATACTGTCCGCAATCAAGATGGAACTGTTCTTAGAAAACACTTGGTGTCCGGAATGTCCGCAATTAACCAAAATGGAGGTGTCCCAAGAACACAATACCTGTCTGTACTGTCCGCAAGCAAGTAGGAACTGTTCTTAGAACACACTCGGTGTCCGAAATGTCCACAATTAACCAAAATGGAGGTGTCCTAAGGACACTATACCTGTCCGTACTGTCCGCAAGCAAGATGGTACGGTTCTTAGAACACACTCGGTGTCTGGAATGTCTGCAATTAAACAAAATGGAGGTGTCCTAAGGACACTACCTATCTGTACTGTCCGCAATTAAGATTGAACTGTTCTTAGAACACATCAGTGTCCGGAATGTCCACATTTAACCAAAAGGGAGGTGTCCTAAGGACACAATACCTGTTTGTACTGTTCATGATTATAATGGGAGTGTCCGTACTGTCCGTAGAACATCTACGCACATGCGCACCACACCCATAGGTCCTACGAACATTGTGCCTGTCTGTAACTGTCTGTCGCATGTGTGTCGCACTGTTAATTAGTTTGAGGACCCGAACACTGTCCGTAGAACACTTGCGCACATGCGCACAACTGTTCCTGTGCATTTGGCGTCCTGCGGACAGCCGTCCCATTCGCGAACGTGTCCGAGACGTCATCATGTGACCGCACCTACACTGAGCGTGTGTCCTGATTTGCCGACACTGTCCGGGTTCCCGAACATTTAAAAGTACTTTTTTGGACAATCCAAAGTATTTTACAGTAAAAATTCACCATTGCACATGTCCCAGACAATGTCCCTGGTGTTCTACATACTTTTTGGAACTTTTTAAGCCTTTTTGGGGGGGTTGGTGCGCACCTGCATCCCTATAAAAGGCCACACCCCAGAGCTCATCCTCATTCTATCTTACTACTACTGCAGATTGACTTGCTTGTTTGGCTTTTGCTGCTCTTGCTGCTCTTGCTGCTTTTCCATCATCTAATCTGATGGGCATCCATGGTTGCTGCTGCTCCAGCTGGTGCTACTTCTGCCTCAGCACCGCCCCCACCCCCCCAACACCACCACCTCCTCAAGGGCCTGCAGAGGGGAAGAGGTGTGAGGATATAGAGGAGGAGGATGAAGAGGATGAAGAGGATGAGGTAGTGGAAGTCCCTATGACCAGCAATCGCCGTGAGTCTTGGGTGCGGCAGTTGTTTACCACTCTTTACCACTCTGCGATCAAGGAGCACAAGAAGGTCTGTCCACTACCTGAATAAGGCCCAGCCTACATCTTCCTCTCTCCACCTGCCCTTTCTTATCCCTGTGGTTGGTGTCCCTTCCTTACCCTCCTTTCCCCTCCTTTCCTTGTGTGTGTTTAAAAAAACAAAAAAAATAAATAAACAACAAAAACAAAAAAAAAAGAAAACAGTGGACAGAGCCCTGCACTATTTATTTGTCACTTCTATTTTTAAACTGTGAAAGGTGGCTCTTTTCAGAGCCACCTTTCACAGTTTAAAAAATAGAAGTGACAAATAAATAGTGCAGGGCTCTGTCCATTGTTTTAGAAGTCCGCAGACATTTAGGGGGTAATTCATAGAATTCAGTGCAGAAGTGGCGCACGCGACTGGTGCACAGTGTGCGCGTGCGAATCCCTGCGCCAGCCGCTTGCGCTAAAATACATTTCCGCGCACAGCGTATCCATGGATTCCAGCCACCAAAACCAGCCGTGGCGCACAGTGGCGCAGTGACCCTGCAGCAGCGCCAGTTACGTCCCCAGAATGCCCCTTGCGCAGGGAAAATCCATCAAAATCCCCAATCCAGCGCAAAGGGCTGCGCTAACCCTGTACCAGCACTGCAAGCGGGGTACGTGTATCACTGGGGTGCGCGGGAAGTTCCTCACGTGATTTCAGATGGGTACGTGTATTACTGGGGTGCGCGGGAAGTTTCACACGCGATTGGCCCTGTGCGAGCGTGGTACGTGTATTACTGGGGTGCGCGGGAAGTTTCACACGCAAATTCAGCAGGGTACGTGTATTTCAGTGGTGTGCGGGAAGTTTCACATCCGATTCCATCAGGGTACGTGTATTTCAGGGGTGGGCGGGAAGTTCCACACGCGATTCCATCAGGGTACGTGTATATCAGGGGTGTGCGGGAAGTTTCACATGCGATTTCAGCTGGGTACGTGTATTCCAGGGGTGCGCTGGAAGTTCCACACGCGAATGTCCTGGGTACGTGTATTTCGGGGTGCGCGGGAAGTTACACACGTGAATTCAGCAGGGTACCTGTATTTCAGGGGTGCGCGGAAAGTTCCACACGCGATTCCATCAGGAAACGTGTATATCAGGGGTGCGCTGGAAGTTCCACACGCGAATGTCCTGGGTACGTGTATTTCCGGGTGCGCGGGAAGTTTCACACGTGATTTCAGCAGGGTACGTGTATTTCAGGGGTGCGCCGGAAGTTCCAAATGCAAATGTCCTGGGTACGTGTATTTCGGGGTGCATGGGAAGTTACACACGTGAATTCAGCAGGGTACTTGTATTTCAGGGGTGCGCGGAAAGTTCCACACGCGATTCCATCAGGGTATGTGTATATCAGGGGTGCGCGGGAAGTTCCACACGCGATATCAGCAGGGTACGTGTATTTCAGGGGTTCTGTGGAGTACTACACGTGAATTGGCCGTGTGGGTACTCCCAGGTGTTCGCTCTACAACCTCCACGGCCCCTGCAGGCACCCCACACCACGGGGGACTACCCTGCACCTCCGCTCATGTCCCCCACCCCTGAGCAGTGCAGGGCACCCTCCACCAGGCCCCCAACTCATGTCCCCCTGCACCCCCACCCCCCAGCATCCAGGAGCACCCTCCACCAGGCCCCCACTCATGTCTCTCAGCACCCCCACCCCCCAGCAGTGCAGGGCACCCTCCACCAGGCCCCCACTCATGTCCCCCTGCACCCCCACCCCCCAGCATCCAGGAGCACCCTCCACCAAGCCCCCACTCATGTCCCCCTGCACCCCCACCCCCCAGCATCCAGGGGCACCCTCCAACAAGCCCCCACTCATGTCTCCCAGCACCCCCAACCCCCAGCACTGTGGGGCACCTGCCAGCAGGCCCCCACTCATGTCCAACTCATGTCCCCCTGCACCCCCACCCCCCAGCACTGTGGGGCACCTGCCAGCAGGCCCCCACTCATGTCCAACTCATGTCCCCCAGCACCCCCACCCCCCAGCAGTGCAGGGCACCCTCCACCAGGCCCCCAACTCATGTCCCCCTGCACACCTGCACCCCCAGCATCCAGGGGCACCCTCCACCAGGCCCCCACTCATGTCTTCCAGCACCCCAGGGCACCTTCCACCAGGCCCCCACTCATGTCCCTATGCACCCCCACCCCCCAGCATCCAGGGGCACCCTCTACCAAGCCCCCACTCATGTCCCCATGCACCCCCACCCCCCAGCACTGTGGGGCACCCTCCACCAGGCCCCCACTCATGTCCCCCTGCACCCCCAGCATCCAGGGGCACCCTCCACCAAGCCCCACTCATGTCCCCCTGCACCCCCACCCCCAGCACTGTGGGGCACCTGCCAGCAGGCCCCCACTCATGTCCAACTCATGTCCCCCAGCACCCCACCCCCCAGCAGTGCAGGGCACCCTCCACCAGGCCCCCACACATGTCCCTCAGCACCCCCACCCCCCAGCAGTGCAGGGCACCCTCCACCAGGCCCCCAACTAATGTCCCCCTGCACCTCCACCCCCCAGCACTATGGGGCACCTGCCAGCAGGCCCCCACTCATGTCCAACTCATGTCCCCCTGCACCCCCACCCCCCAGCACTATGGGGCACCTGCCAGCAGGCCCCCACTCATGTCCAACTCATGTCCCCCTGCACCCCTACCCCCCAGCACTGTGGGGCACCCTCCACCAGGCCCCCACTCATGTCTCCCAGCACCCCCACCCCCCAGCACTGTGGGGCACCTGCCAGCAGGCCCCCACTCATGTCCAACTCATGTCCGCCTGCACCCCCACCCCCCAGCACTGTGGGGCACCTGCCAGCAGGCCCCCACTCATGTCCAACTCATGTCCCCCAGCACCCCCACCCCCAGCAGTGCAGGGCACCCTCCACCAGTCCCCCACACATGTCCCCCAGCACCCTCACCCCCCAGCAGTGCAGGGCACCCTCCACCAGGCCCCCAACTCATGTCCCCCTGTACCCCCACCCACCAGCACTGTGGGGCACCTGTAGGCAGGCCCCCACTCATGTCCAACTCATGTCCCCCTGCACCCCCACCCCCAGCACTGTGGGGCACCCTCTACCAGGCCCCCATTCATGTCTCCCAGCACCCCCACGCCCCAGCACTCTGGGGCACCTCCCAGCAGGCCCCCACTCATGTCCAACTCATGTCCCCCTGCACCACCACCCCCCAGCAGTGCAGGGCACCCTCCACCAGGCCCCCACTCATGTCCCCCTGCACCCCCAACCCCCAGCATCCAGGGGCACCCTCCACCAAGCCCCCACTCATGTCCCCCTGCACCCCCACCCCCCAGCACTGTGGGACACCCTCCACCAGGCCCCCACTCATGTCCCCCTGCAGCCCCACCCCCCAGCATCCAGGGGCACCCTCCACCAGGCCCCCACTCATGTCCCCCTGCACCCCCACCCCCCAGCAGTGCAGGGCACCCTCCACCAGGCCCCCAACTCATGTCCCCCTGCACCCCCACCCCCCAGCACTGTGGGGCACCTGCCAGCAGGCCCCCACTCATGTCCAACTCATGTCCCCTGCACCCACACCCCCCAGCACTGTCGGGCACCTGCCAGCAGGCCCCCACTCATGTCCAACTCATGTCCCCCTGCACCCCCATCCCCAAGCAGTGCGGGGCACCCTTCACCAAGCCCCCACTCATTGCACCCCCACCCCCCAGCAGTGCAGGGCACCCTCCACCAGGCCCCCAACTCATGTCCCCCTCCACCCCCACCCCCCAGCACTGTGGGGCAACCTCCACCAGGCACCCACACATGTCCCCCAGCCAACATGTCATCACAATCTAGATCCCTGGCCCTTATGGTCAGCCTCCAAATGCCAAACACCCACCCGAGTATTGCATCCACCCACTTATAAATGGCAATAACATGATAGAACCCCAATTGCAAGTTTGGAAATGAACACATGTCCCTCACATACACCCAATGGGTGTCAGTGAATCTCAAAACCCATATCATGATATGCATGAAACCAATGAGATGATACTACACATTTAAGTTTGAACAAAAAATATGTATTAAAAGCAACATAAATTGAATCAGAAATAAACAAACAAAAATGGGAATTAAAAAAAATAAAAACCAGCATGTCCGTGAAATAATGCAAAACCACAAATCATAATCCAAAGGAAAGGTGTCCAAAGTCACAGTCCACAAAAGTAAATCCAATGGAAAATTAAAATCGAAAACCATTGCTCAATGGGTAAATCATAAAAAAAAATGAGAATCCAACAGTCAACTATATACAGATAAACAAACCAGGGTCCATGATCCCAACAGAAGAAATGAAACCTATCTAATAACACTACCTAATAAAAAAAAACTATATACAAAAATGTGGCCCATTGTCCAAAAGGTCCAAAAAAAATGCAAAACCAAAGGAAACCTAACACTAACTACAGAACTATTTACAAGGGCAGCGGGGTAGTCTGACGGCTCACTTTTGGATGTCCCGGGCCAGGGTATCATCGAACTCCTGCTCAATGTCCCGGAGGCGGTCCTCCTCCATGGCCCTGAGGGTCCGCAGGGCCGTCGATATGTCCACCTCCAACCCCCTGCGGATTGCCTCGAGGCACTCGGCCCGCCTCAGGGCCCTCTGCATGGAGTTCTCCGCCCTGACCATTGTGAGCCGTGCCTCTTCCGCCGGCTGCCGCTCCGCATCTATGGCGTGGCCCAACCGCTGCCACACGGAAGACACTTCCCGTCCTGGGTCCTCCTGCCCTCCGGCCGATTTCTGCCCCTCCGATGTCGAAGGCCCCGAGCCATCATGGCTCTCACCAAGTTGCTGCTGCTGCTGTGCCTCTGCCCGTGCACTGCCTCCTGCTGCCTGCACATCCTCCGCTGGCTGGGGTGCAGTCGTTGATGTGGCCACCCCTGCTGGACGTCCGACTCCCGACTGTGGCAGGGATGCCTCCTCCACCAGCCTGGCCGCACCGTCAGAGGCAGCTCTACAGGGCACCTAGGTGACTAATGGGTGGGAAGATGGCACGGAGGACGACTGGCGCATAGGGGGTTCAGTTGAGGAGTGGGTCGTAGCAAGCCCCATCAAACGGTGGAATCCGGCCTGGGTGACCTGTCCCAGTGGGACGACGCAGACAACGAGCCATTCGAGATGACGTGCAGTCTCCTCATGAAAAGACTGCAGGTCACCTCGCATGGCCCGTTGACGCAACCCCACACCAGTCAGGACAGGCTCAACCCGGACCCGGATTGCCACGTCCGCAGGCAGAGAAAGGCCAGTTGTCGTGAGCTCATCCCCTGCCTGAAAACGGGTCTGGACGTAGGCATCCCTGCTGGTGCAAGATGATGCAGTGACAGGATCAGGGACAGGATTGCACACAGGCACCTCCGCGGCAGCCTGTGCTGCCTCCTGTCCCTGGTCCTACACTGCACCACTAGCACCAGTAGAATCCCCACCTCCAGACCCCGTCTCTGTTGCTTGCACGGCCTCCTCCTCCACCCCCCCACCAACCTGGATGACTCTGTGCCATCTTCCCCCATTGGGCCCTGTGGGGTCCCAGCTGCACCTTCTGCTGCCGAGGAGTCCAACTCCAACCTCCGCCTCTTGGACCTCCCCCCGGCAGCTGCGGCCTGGGACGCGGCACCGGACTCCTCACTCCCCGACGAGATCACAACCTGGGAGGGGAGCCGGGCCTTGTGTCTCTGGCTGGCGGTGCGATCACCGCCGCTGTGCTCCACAGCACCTTCTCCGCCCTCTTCATCAGTTGACGCTGCACACAGGGAGAAATAAAACACAGGCATCAGGGCACTGTACAATGGACACATACACACATGACAGTTGTACATGAGTGGCATTGGCAAACCTCAGACATGGCATCACAATTGCCAACACACATGTCATTTCAACTTCCACAAATGAGCCATATCGCAACTGCCAGCACCATCCATACACATACAACAGCATGAGCAGGCAAAGGTGAGCCAGACATCACATGCAACACAGGGAGTACCCTACACATGCACGCACACCACCACACTTGCATGCATGTGTACACCTCTGCCAACTCTCGCAGTGTTCAGATGGGCATCCATGTCACATCTGCCAATCAGGCTTCCACATCCCGCTGTCACATGCATCCATGTTGCATCACTGTTGCACCCTTGTCAAATACACACACATGCACATGTACACAGTGCTGATACATGCAGCTGAAAACAACATACATGCGTGACATCACGAACATGCCTACTTACATACACATTCATCCAAACATGTGTGCCCACACAACTGCATTTGGCATGCAAGCCTACACACACAAGCATCATCCATGTCTCACACATGACAGCCCTCGCATGTGTTAGCCTCACGGCCCTGTACACCCCCACCCATACTCGGCCCCATACAAACAGATGTGCAACCTGCACACTACTGGCACATCACCACACGTACAGCTTACAATCATGATGCATGTACACTTACCGCTCGACTCCAGATGGGTCTGCCTCTCAAGGACCTGGACGTGGAGCGCTGGGGATATGCCTTCCAGGACCCTCATCTGATCTTCCGACAAGTGGCCCCGGCGCCCCTTAGCATCCGCTGCCTTCAAGAGGCGCCGGGCCTTGTTGAGGGTCCTGGACCTGAAGACCTCCCAGCGCTTCTTGACATGTTGGAAGTCGCAGACTGCCACCCCCTCCGCGTTGATGGCAGTCACAATGTCTGTCCAGATCCGAGTCCGTCCTTCCTTATCGGCGCGGGAACTTCCGAAGAGGGCATCATACTGCCCCAGGACTTGTCTACCAGGACACCAACTTCGGTGGCAGTGAAGCTGGTGACCCTCTGCCTCTCTGGCCGGGGGTTGTCAGTGGTGCCAGATGTTGCAGTGCCCGACATGACAACCCCAGAGGCAGGAGTGGGTGGGCAACTGGGTCCTGGGGCTGGGCTGTGGAGCGAGGGAATCCCAGTCGGGAGTCTTCGGTTCCAGCAGGGGTGGTCACAGCAACAGCACCCCTGGCTGATGTGCAGGCAGCAAATGGCAGGGCACGTGGGCAGCAGGCAGTCAGGCAGCAGCAGATGGCAGGTGGGAGCGTGCTCGGGGCTCTGGGGGGCAGTAATTCGGCCTTCTGGGCAGGAGCGTGGTCTTCCGTGTGCTTACGCGTGGCCAGCTTGATACGGAGTGATTTGGCACGTGAAAATTCTGCACGTCAGCGTGTAATTTGAGGAAAGGCCCTTAGCGCGTAAGCGCGTCTGCACGCATACGCAATTTCATTGGACAGAAGGCCCTTCAAGCACAAGCGCCTCTGTGACGTGACGCACGCAGGCGTGCATGGGTGTTTCAGCCGCGCGGGAAAAACTGCACGTCCGCGTGTAATCCGAGGAAAGGGCCCATGCGCGTAAGTGACGTGGCGCGCGCAGGCGTTTCCCTCAGCACGGGTTAAAGGTGAGCAGAGCCAGCAGTTCCCTGTACGTGCCTTTCGTGGAGACCGACGTGTGTTGCTGCTTCCTGTTGTTTCGCGCGCCATCACAACTTCACAGCTATCAAGGACGTATCTCTTCTTTTGGCGGGGGTATTGGCTCTGCGTGTTTTTCTGCATCGCACTAGTCAGATGGTGAGTCGCACACGCTATTTTTCCCACTGCGGGTGCCCCTGTGTATCGCACCCATTTTCAATGTCATAGTAGCCTGCGTGTCACACGCGTACGCGTTATTAGTGTTACTGGGTGCCACCGTGTACTGCGGGAGGTTGAATCCACGCACGTAGGCTGCAGGGTTGCGTGCACGGTTTTACTGCAGTTTTGGGGTGCCTGAGCGTTGCGTGACCCGTCACTACATCACCGGGGTCACATACAGCCTTGGTGCAGGGGGGCTGTTAACATCTTGCTTCCCACCCCCTTCACCCCAATTGCCCAGGTCAATTGTGGTGTTCACCTCCCATTGGCACTACTCCATCTGTGCCGGCACTACTACATCTGTGCCATGGTTGGGAGGACACCAAAGGTGAGGGGCGCCTCAGCTGGGCGTACTCCTCGTGGTGGGCGTGGTCGGGGACGTGGACGTGGTGACCAGGGAGTAGGGGGACTCCAGGGGTCCAGGGCAGCCACAAAGGGGAAAGAGGCAGGGGTGCGCCACTTGAGCACAATGTTGTGCCATGTGTCGGTGCAGTCATGCCACCACCCCCTGTGGTTCCGGGGGATGCAGCTTCTGCATCTGGCACTGGCGCCTGTGTGACCCGGCAGTCCGTTCCATCGACTGCCACGGGCCCAAGGGTAGTGGTAGCTGCAGGTGCAGCTGTGGACACCGCCACCCAGGCTCAGGGTCTGCCAGCGCAGGCTGCGTTGGCACTTGAGGAGCCCTTGGTAGATTTCCAACAGGAGGGAAACCATAGGCGCAGGCTGGGCTGCTCAGACCAAGACACGTGTCCCTGGGGCAGTTATGTCATCTGCTGCCCCGAACAGCCGGGTGTTGTCAAGTGCAGGGGCAGATGCACCCAACAACACCCCGGTTGTGAGTCTGCCAACCAGGACCATTGCGGTCAATGACCCTGCCACAGCTGATGTTGCTGCGCAGGGTCCATTAGTGGGCACCCAGATGCCACTGACACAAGTCAAGCCTTTGGTCATCCCTCCACCTGCCACTCCCTTGGCTCAATCCACCAAACCCACTGGCCATACTGGTCAGGGCGGCATTAGCCAGCCAGGGTCTGCGCCACAGTCTAAGAGGAGGAAGGTTGCACCTGCAGCACAGGCTGGGACCCCACACACAGCCACGACCTCCTGCACGTCGAGGAAGAAGCCTTTCTGCAAGCAGGAACTGGACTTCCTCGTGGGCTACGTGCGGGGCCACAGCTGTGACATGCTCTGGGTGCCAATAGTCAGACTACGGCTGCCCAATGTGACACCCACTGGAAGCATGTTGCGGAACATGTCAGTTCATTCGGCCATGAGGTGCGCACGGTGCAAGAGTGCAAAAAGCGTTGGAATGACATCAAACGCAGCACTAAGGCTAAGCGTGCCTCTAATTACAACTTGACTCTGGTGACTGACGGTGGGCCTGCACCAGAGGAGGAAGAGCTCACTCCGCATGAGGCACTCGTTGCGGAGTTCATACGACCTGAATTGGTTGAAGGAGTGGGAGAGATGCTAGACTTTGATGCCCAGTCCAGTGAGTGTTGATGCGTGTTTGTTGAGGACGTGTGTGTTTCACTTGTGGGATGTGTTGTGCATGATTGCCACTACATGTGACGTGTACATGGTTTTGATGTGTAAGTAATGCAATGCTTCCGTGATGCATGTCTGCTCTGCTGGATGGTGGACATGTGGAGCAGACGGGGACTGTCCGCATCACCACTCTTGCACCCTACTGACATGCTGGTTACAAGTATGCCCCTCCGGTCCATGTTCCAGCTCACTGGCCCTTCTGCATGTGGCGTGGGGTGACCTTCCTCTCAGCCCAGGCACAATGTCATTGCATGACTGACGTGCATGTCTCCTCTGCCTGCATGCGGGAACTCCATGTAGGCATGCTCCCTTGCCCCTCCTCCGCCACTCTGCACCCCAGTTCCACCTTTGCAGTGGTCTGCTTCAATCTTGCCAATGTGTACTTTCCTGTTCATGCGTCCTGTGTAGATGCTAACTTCCAGCGTACAATCTGACAGACATATGCCGCGCGGTACAGCCTTAGTACTTGATGCAGGGTTTCTCACTTGTACTGTGCATAGGTCAGATGTCCCGCAGGGACATGAGTGCCCATTCATGCTCCATGTGCATTGCACACATGTCCCTATGTGTCCTTGACTGGATGATCACTGTAATACAAGTCCTGGGTGTCAGACTTCGGCTCCACCTCCCCCTTCTCCTCACCTGATTCTTCTGATATTGAGTCCCTTACCGTAGTCCGGATTCGGGGACGTTCCTCCTTCTTGGTAGAGATAAGATCCTTAGGTGTTCTAACCTTCTTATCGTGCAAGTAAGGTCTGGCCCCTCCAGAGGCCACCGTGGCAGAAGTGGAAACCTGCCGTGGGGGGCTCCCAGTGGGCCAGCCTCGGTGCCCAAGGGAAAAAGCCGGAACGGCAGAAAAAACCCTTGAATGAAGATCTGCAGGCAAGGTGAGGGGTGGTTCCTAAGGCCAGGTATAAGGCAGGTTCTCCCAGGCTGAGATGATGAAGATACAGGAATGATGGATTGAAAAGCTAGAGCTTTCTCCAAAGTCAGGACACTGCAGAATGCCGGGAGCGTCAGATGCTTCGGACACCGAAGCAGATAGGAGCCGCAAGCAGTATAATGTACAGGAAGGCAGAGCGAAGAACAGAGTGCGGAGGGATTAGCAAGCGGAGAAAACGTAAGGTAAGCAAGAAGCTCAACGCGAAAGGGATAGCGAGCGGAGAAAAAGGAATCAGAAAGGCAGAGCGAGGAGCTGAGTGCGAAGGGATTCGCAAGCGGAGAAAAAGCAAACAGGAAGGTAAGCAAGAAGCGGAATGCGAAAAGGATCGCGTGCGGAGAAAAAGGAATCAGAAAGGCAGAGCGAGGAGCTGAGTGCGAAGGGATAAGCAAGAAGCAGAGCCCGAAAAGGGTTTGCGAGCGAGAAAGGCAGAACACAGATAGTCGGTTACGAAAAACCACATAGAACTAGAACACAGAGCGGACAGAAAGGGGAGAGGGACACAGGAGAAAATACAAAGCTCACGCCGAAAACGAGAGCGAGGAGGATACTTGGAGGACAGTTACGAGCTACTCTGAGCGCTGGTAGAAGTGTAAGCAATACACAGATACAACGCGCCGAGCTGGAGGCGGGGCCTAGATTTATAGTGGAGGCAGCCATGTTGGGTGAGGACTAGAGCGTCCATCGATCCCACAGCTTCCACCCTGACAGTATACCCCCTCTTCCTTGGGGGTCCCCCCGGTTTGCCTGGCTGAAAACGATGGAAGCTTTTCACAAGATGAGGAGCATGTATGTGGTAGTCAGGCTCCCAGGTTCTCTCCTCCTTAGGATAGCCCCTCCAATGTACCAGGTACTGTAACCTGCCCTTACGATGCCTGGAATCGATCAAACGAGCCACCTCGTACTCGTCCGGGGTAGGATCAACCTTAGGGCGTCCCTTATGAACAGGCCTCTGAAATGGGTCTTCCTTGTAGGCCTTGAGAAGAGAAGTGTGAAAGACATGGTGAATCCTCTTGAGGGAATCCGGAAGTTTAAGTTTGAAAGCCACCGGATTGATCTGTTGAACAATGGGAAAGGGTCCTAGAAATCTAGAAGAAAACTTCCCCTTGTGAATCCATCTGGGAAGAAATCTGGTTGACAGCCATACCAATTGTCCCACCTTCCAGTCGGGGTTTGAGCGTCTGCTCCTGTCTGCCCACTTCTTCTGGGCATCCTGGCTGGCTAGATGAGCTTTCTTGGCTGTCTCCTGTACCTCGTGCAGATCTCTGAGAGCCTCATCTAAGGCCGGAACCTTGGTCGATCGTGTGTTAACCCAGGGTAGATAGTGTGGGTTGAAACCGTATGTACAAAAGAACAGACTCATCTGTATGGTGTTGTGAATTGCATTGTTATAAGCAAACTCTGCCTGGGAGAGAAATTCAAACCACCTTTCTTGCTGTGGACTACAGAAGCACCTAAGGTACTGTTCCAAGCTGGCATTGAGTCTTTCCGTTTGGCTGTTGCTTTGGGGGTGATAACCTGAGGAGAGAGCCCTATGGATTCCCAGAACCCGACAGAGAGTGGCCCAGAATCTTGAGGTGAATTGCGAACCACGATCAGAGTCTATAGTCCTAGGCAAACCATGCAGGCGGACTACGTCACGGAGGAAGACGGCAGCTGTCTCAGAAGCCGAAGGCAGTTGCTGAAAGGCTGAAAAGTGTGCCAACTTGCTGTAGGAGTCACAAGTGACCATAATTACAGTCATACCAGAAGACACCGGAAGATCCACAATGTAATCCATGGAAATATGTTCCCAGGGGCGATTAGCTAGAGGAGGCTGTTGCAACAACCCTATTGGCCTACCCGTCTGATACTTGTTTGCAGCACAAACAGAGCAAGTAGAGACGTATTGACTCACGTCCTTTCTTAGCATTGGCCACCAGAAACCCCTACTTATTAAGTCATATGTCTTTCTGATGCCAGGATGACCTGTCAAGGGCAAGTCATGGCACCAGGAAAGAACCATTCTTTGAAGCTTCTTGGTGGGAACATAGAGCGCCTCCTCATGGTAATACAATCCATCCTTCCCGTTGGTGGTAGTATGCGCGAGCTCTGGGCAACTCTGATACAGGGGTATAAGCTCCTTGAGAAAAGTGGTCGTGGAAGCCAAAATCCTGAGCTTGGGGAGAACAAAGTCATGTCCTTGATATAATCCTGATACTTCCCCCTTACTTCGGGATAAGGCATCAGCCTTCTTGTTCTCCGTCCCAGGAATGTAAGTTATCACAAAGTCATACTGTAGAAAGAAATAGGCCCATCGGGCATGACGGGCATTGGTGCATTCCATCTGCTGGAGTACCCTGAGATTTCTGTGATCGGTGCGAATCAAGAAGCTATGAGCAGCTCCCTGTAGGAGATGACGCCATTCCTGACAAGCTAGCTTGATGGCTAGTAGCTCTCTTTCCAATACGGAATAGTTCCGTTCGCTACATGTTAAGGTCTTGGAAAAATAAGCTACAGGATGCTCAAGATCGTCCTCCGATTCTTGGAGGAGAATGGCTCCCACTGCTCCAATGGAGGCGTCAGTCTCCATGATGAATCGTCTTGTCTGGTCAGGTTGGATCAGGATGGGAGCCGTGGAGAATCTTTCTTTAAGGAGTTGGAAAGCCTTCTGAGGTTCTCCTTCAAAAGAAAACCGTACTCCCTTCTTAAGTAGAGAGGTCAAGGGGAGCACAGTTTGTGAGAAGTTGGGGATGAAACGCCGATAAAAATTAGCTAAACCCAGAAAACTCTGTAGCTCCTTTATGTTTCCGAGTTCCTTCCAATCGTGAATGGCCTTAACCTTTCTTGGGTCCATTTCGATCCCTTCATGAGAAAGGATGAACCCAAGGTAGGACACAGAAGTGGCTTCAAACTGACATTTTTCGGGCTTGACCAACAACCGATGGATAAGGAGTCTTCTCAACACCTTCTTGACCTGTGCTCTGTGTTCATCAAGAGATTTGGAGTAGACGAGGATATCGTCTAGGTAGACCACCACGGATAGGTATAACATGTCAGCAAACACCTTGTCCATATACCTCTGGAAAACTGCCGGAGCATTGACAAGACCGAACGGCATGACTCTATACTCATACAAGCCGAACGGAGTGCGAAAGGCGGTTTTCCATTCGTCCCCCTCCTTGATCCTAAGGAGGTGATAGGCCCCTCTTAGATCTAGCTTGGTGAAATACCTAGCCCCTTGAACCGCCTCCAGGATGTCTCGTATAAGGGGCATGGGGTACCTATCCCTTATAGTGATCTTATTAAGTCCTCTGAAGTCTATGCATGGGCGCAACTCATCCGAATCTTTCTTGGGGATAAAAAACAATGATGCACCGCAGGATGACTTGGATTCCTGAATAAGCCCGTTCTGTAGATTAGCGTCCAGATATTCTCTGAGGGCCCTTCGTTCCGGAAGGGACAGGGGATACATCCTTCCGAAAGGAACGATAGAATCAGGCACCAGGTCGATGGAGCAGTCCTCTGCCCGGTGTGGGGGTAGCTGCTTAGGTAGAGTATCCAGAAAGACTTCGGTGTATTCATGGTATTGGGACGGAACTGTTGCTACAATTAAGAAGCCGGGAGCTTCGGAACTTTCTCCAGGCACCACCATCGCCGCAGTAGTATTCAGACAGTTTGATTTGTAGAATTGGGAGTCGAAGCACACCTTGTTGGCAGACCAATCGATAAGAGGATTATGTCTCCTCAACCAAGGTATTCCCAGAACTAAAGGAAAATGAGCTGCACGTATCTGGTCAAATACTAGGAGTTCTTGGTGATTGCCTACTCTAATCTGCAATGGAATCGACTCCCACAGGATAGGACCCGAAGAAAGAGGTACACCATCCACACCCTCAACAGGTATGGGTCTGGGCTTGGGTCTGGTAGAGACTAGGTTCTCCTTAGCCCAATTAATGTCCATGAAGTTACCCGCGGCACCACAATCCAACATTGCCAATACCTCAACTGATGTCGCTTCAGATAACTTCACGTGGACCTTGAAAACCATTAAACTACTGTCTTCGCCCTCTTCAAGGGTTCTTGAGTGGTTGCAAGGGTAACTGGCAGGTCCCCCGAGACTTCCCTTGCAACAGCCCGGGGGTGGAAGTTTTCCTTCTTCCTAGGAGGAACTTCTGGACAGTTTCTCAGCAGGTGTTTAGAGGATCCACAATACATGCACAATCCCGCCTCTCGGCGCCGTCTCCTTTCTTCAGGAGTCAGAGGTCCACGAGCTGCTCCTATCTGCATTGACTCTTCGGTGGATGATATCGGTCTCTGGATTGGAGTCTGGGAGGGCAGGCCTATCGTCTGTGAGGTTCCCCGTGGACTTCTCCTTTCTTGTCTGCGTTCATGCAGCCTGAACTCGATCTGGAGGGACAAGGTCATCAAGTCACGAAATGACTGTGGTCTGGCTATCCTCGCAAGCTCATCCTTGATCTCGTCCTGAAGTCCTCTTCTGAAGATCGTCTGTTGAGCCGAGTCCGGCCAGTCCGCCTTTGCAGCCAGTCTGAGGAAGTGTGAGATATATGTTTGCACGTCTGTATTTCCTTGACGGACATCAAGCATGGCTTCTAATGAGGAGTATAGAACCTCAGGTCTATCAAATCTATCCTTAAAGGCTGTCACAAACTAATCGTAGACCTTTAGGGAAGGATCATCATTGGAGACCAGTGGAGTTGCCCATGATAAGGCATTCCCAGAGAGATTGGCAATTATGAATCCGACCTTGGCACGGCTAGACTCATATGCATGAGGCCTGAATGTGAAGTATACTTTACAGGCGTCCAGGAAATCCTTGAGACCTCCTGGATGACCATCATACTTGCCAAATGAGAGAGGCATCGTGGGTAGGTCTCCGTGGTCATCTCGACGCAACACTACTTGTTGGCGAAGGACTATATTTTCATCCCTTAGGGATTGTACTTCAGCTGTCAGGTTCTGTATAGCTGCTACTAGTTCCTGGTATTGTTCCAAAGATGCCATGTTTGTAGTTGGGCGTTGTATGCTGTCAGACTTCGGCTCCACCTCCCCCTTCTCCTCATCTGAATCTTCTGATATTGAGTCCCTTACCGTAGTCCGGATTCGGGGACGTTCCTCCTTCTTGGTAGAGATAAGATCCTTAGGTGTTCTAACCTTCTTATCGTGCAAGTAAGGTCTGGCCCCTCCGGAGGCCACCGTGGCAGAAGTGGAAACCTGCCGTGGGGGGCTCCCAGTGGGCCAGCCTCGGTGCCCAAGGGAAAAAGCCGGAACGGCAGAAAAAACCCTTGAATGAAGATCTGCAGGCAAGGTGAGGAGTGGTTCCTAAGGCCAGGTATAAGGCAGGTTCTCCCAGGCTGAGATGATGAAGATACAGGAATGATGGATTGAAAAGCTAGAGCTTTCTCCAAAGTCAGGACACTGCAGAATGCCGGGAGCGTCAGATGCTTCGGACACCGAAGCAGATAGGAGCCGCAAGCAGTAAGATGTACAGGAAGGCACAGCGAAGAACAGAGTGCGGAGGGATTAGCAAGCGGAGAAAAAGTAAGGTAAGCAAGAAGCTGAACGCAAAAGGGATAGCGAGCGGAGAAAAAGGAATCAGAAAGGCAGAGCGAGGAGCTGAGTGCGAAGGGATTCGCAAGCGGAGAAAAAGTAAACAGGAAGGTAAGCAAGAAGCGGAATGCGAAAAGGATCGCGAGTGGAGAAAAAAGGAATCACAAAGGCAGAGCGAGGAGCTGAGTGCGAAGGGATTCGCAAGCGGAGAAAAGCAAACAGGAAGGTAAGCAAGAAGCGGAATGCGAAAAGGATCGCGAGCGGAGAAAAAGGAATCAGAAAGGCAGAGCGAGGAGCTGAGTGCGAAGGGATTCGCAAGCAGAGAAAAAGTAAACAGGAAGGTAAGCAAGAAGCGGAATGCGAAAAGGATCGCGAGCGGAGAAAAAGGAATCAGAAAGGCAGAGCGAGGAGCTGAGTGCGAAGGGATTCGCAAGCGGAAAAAAAGTAAACAGGAAGGTAAGCAAGACGCGGAGCCCGAAAAGGGTTCGCGAGCGAGAAAGGCAGAACACAGATAGTCTGTTACGAAAAACCACATAGAACTAGAACACAGAGCGGACAGAAAGGGGAGAGGGACACAGGAGAAAATAACAAGCTCACGCCGAAAACGAGAGCGAGGAGGATACTTGGAGGACAGTTACGAGCTACTCTGAGCGCTGGTAGAAGTGTAAGCAATACACAGATACAACGCGCCGAGCTGGAGGTGGGGCCTAGATTTATAGTGGAGGCAGCCATGTTGGGTGAGGACTAGAGCGTCCATCGATCCCACAGCTTCCACCCTCGATTCCTGACACTGGGTGACATATATTGCATGGCATCTCATCAGCCTTCCCATGTCAACTGTGGCTCAGTACTGCGTTGCACACATGTTTAGGGTCTGACAATCTGTGTGGCTCACAGGACTCAGCCTGTTCAATGGCCAATGACTCTGTCCAACTGTTGTTGTGTCTTCTTCACACATGGGCGGAATCCAGAGTTTTCATCATGTGTCCTGCTTACTGTCCCTGCATCATTTGCAGTGTTGTCACTTGAATCACATTCAGCTGTTGATGCCAGTCAACACTGCCTGTCAATACACAGGTGTATGGTCAGCCTTTTGATACCATGCTAGGCATCCCTGCTTTGGTACTGGGGTGGAGGGGTGCTTGGCTTCTAGATATGGTACACATTGAATGCACAATGCACGTGATGTCTGAATTTGACATTGCACTGCCTTCACATTTCCTGGCACACACCATGGAGACCTTGTACATGTAGGTAGTGAGTGGCGTACACATTTTCTGCACTGCATAGACCCACTTCCATGGAAACTGCCATCTTTCAACAGGTCTGATCACAGAAGCAATTCAAAGTTGACCCAGCATGCATGGCAGGTTATATGTTGTGTGTCACATGTCTGCCTGATGCATTTGCTGTCGGTGTGTGTGTGTGTTGTGTGCTTCTGACATGTGAGTGACCTTTTTTCTCTCTATTTTTCAGGTGATGATGAAATGGAGGGGAAGGATGGTGTTGTCATGCCAGACACAGGGTTGGTACCGCTACATCAACCCGGCACTAGTGGGGGTCGTGGGGTGGTAGGCCACGAAAACCCCCAAGTGCTACAGTCCATCTTGTCTCTGGCTGCCTATGAGTCCAGCCTTGATGACGACTCTGACGTCCATGTTGAGTTGGATGAGCATCAAGTCCATGTGTCAGGGGTGAGTGATTCTGATGTGGACACTCCTCTGTCTGCGACACCTGCACTGAGGGATCAGACAGTCTTGGTTCCTCCGCCCGTGGTGGATCGGGATGCAGGGTCACCCTCCACACCAGTCACTGATGTGCCTGGGACATCACGTCGACGGGGGCATGTAGTCGTGCAGCCGCGGGCGGTGCCAACACAGCGAGGACCCCCGGTCCTTGGGTCCGACAGGGGTCAAGCCCGGCAACGCGGTCGCTGCGCGCAACCACAGTATACTGAGTGGGAGCAAGACATGACTGCCAATTCCGAATGGCAGGGGGCAGCAATGGAGAACATCGCTGAGAGCATGGAGCGTGTGGCCCGATCTGTGCTCCCCCCTGCTAGGCAGGTGCTCCTCCAGCAGCAGGCGGCACATTCCACGGCCTGCTCACTGAGGCTGGCCATGGCGGCCTCAGACAGGGCATGCCAGGCTGAAATGTCGTCTCTGTGTCAAGCAATTGCTGCTCACGCAGAGGCGCACATGGATGCCCTGAGGGAGGAGTATGCTTCCCTCAGATCTACTCTGGGTGTCCTTATGATGTCCCAGAGGCAGCAGGCAGAGGAGAGGTTTGCACAGCTTGAGCGTACCATCTCGGCTGAGCTACAGGCTTGCCGGGAGGTGCAGCGGTTGTCCAGCCAGGCCTTGCAGGAGGAACTCCGTGTTACACGTGCTACCTTGCAAGAGGAAGCACTTGTATCACGTGAGGTTCTGCATGCAGACCTACGTCACATCGCCACACAGAACCAGGCTCACCCGTCTGGCAGACTTGCTGCCGACGAGGGGCAAGCTGCGGCTAGGCGTGGCCAGGCTACTGTGCCACGTCCTCCTTTCCAGGATGAGCCAGACTCGGACGACCATCTATCTCCCACATAGGTCGGGCTGTACAGGCGTTGAGCCCCTGGAGGTTTTTTTTTTGGCTCAGCATCATCGCATGTGGATGTTGAGCAGCACCCTGTACCACCCCCCTCCTAGGTGCTTCCCCTCCCCCCGGGTCGTATGTGGCCATTTTTGATTTTTCTTTTAGTTTAGTTAGTTAAGTTTCTGTTTGATAGTTAGTTTAATTAGGTAATGTAGGTTTTCCATAGTTAGTGTAATTAGTTAATAGTTACTATAGTTTGAAATTGCCCGTCTATTGTGCTTTCATGTGACGGTGCGGTGCTTTGTGGCTTTTGAAGGCATCCACTGTCTGTTCCAGCTGGGCCCTTCAGGCTTGTCTTGTGTATGTGTTTGCTGCTTGGGGTCCTTGACTCACATATGCCACTCCTGCCTCCCTTATCCATGGGCTCGCAAGGATGGTTCGGTGTTACAAAATTTTACACAAGGGCCTTGGACTGTCATATCTGTGGCATGTCTGGTGCTGTGTGACTTGTGTATACACCCCTAGTGGGGATGATTTTGGTGTTATTGTCCACTGTTCAGCTTTTGCTAGATGGGGTGTTTCATGATTAATGTGTACATTCATTGCTATGCATTGTGTAGTATGTTTCTTATCTTTACTGTACACGTGCTTGTTGCAATTCATGCTGTAGATAGTGTTACACACTTTGGATGTGAAAGACGGACTGATGGTGTGATTTATGATGTGACTCTCTGACATGGTCAAGTAATGAGATGCCTGAAGAGACACACACAGATGACTTTGAAGCATTAATCATGTGTTTCATGCCCTTTCTGCAGGGGGATGAGCCTCCAGAGCACCTTAGCCAGCAGGCATGGCCCATTGGACGACGGAATTCTGGACACGTTTGTTGGTGCCCACATGCACATGTGTGCACAAGCAGAGGCACAGGGATTGCAGACCCACATCCTAGAACTGCTGACATGTTCCAAGGAACTTCAGGCAAGGTGAGCAGCACAGCACTACACAGCAAAGCTTGCACCAGGCGAGTTGCACATGCAGGCTTAGTCACAGCACTGAGGGTGAGCTTGGACGAATATTGGTGTTGAAGCACACAATGCAGCTCAGATGTGTTGGTGGACTGATGGCTGTTGATTGTAGGGTTGTCTGGGACACCTGCAGGGGCAGTGGCACATGCCCTCCGGTACACCAAGGTCCATTGAGGCACTTGTATCAACCATGTAGCCTTCCGAGACATGGAAAGGGGCAGCTCACAGGGACATACAGCAAGGGACATACTCGGGTGCAGTGCATTTCATTTCCATGTACTTTATGATAAATGCACTGCCAACTTTGTTTCGGTCATGGTGGTACGCAACTTGCTCTGAAGTCATGGCTTGCTATATGGGTCTGTCTGCTTACCCAGGGAACATTGCATGTTGTGTGAATTGTGACACATTGGTGTTCCATTTGCCACGCAGCCACCGGCGGCTGACTTACTGCATTGAGTGTGTATGACCCATCACAGGGGTAATGTTATATATGGGTACGAAGCATCTACACCAGATTGTCTGTTTGTAGAGTAGTTTGTTGCTATGGGGCATGTTTGGTGGTGTGTTTCTGTGTAATTGGCACGTACATGTTGTTGACTGTGGCTCTCTTCGCAGCATTGCAGTGCTCCTGTAACCGGACCTGAGAGTGCGCAGGCAGGAGGCCAGCACTCAAAACCAGAGCTAAGTGTCTTGTTGTTTTTCTTTCAAACTGCTCTGCATAGGCTTGCTGGGGGGTGCACTAATGCATGGATGTATGTGTGATTCAATTTGGTATGTTTTTTTCCCCCTAATCACCCGGAATCCTATGCAATTTTGAACCCTGTACCCGGTGTTCCTGCTTCCCGTACCTATCCAAGCAACGTTCCCTAACCCTCTTTCCCCGCTGGAGTTGCGGATGCCTGTGTAAGCCCCGAACTTGCAGGTGCCAAAACCCTAGAGGGGGTGGTTGGTTCGTACCACTCCTAAGCCTAGACTACAGAAGGCCATGACAATGATGTCCAAGTTTGTTTGGATTGTGTATGTGTTCATGCAGGTAGTACATTTTCGTGCATTCCCTACTTTCATGTGTCATTCCTCCTCCCCTCTCCTGCCACTCATTCCAGTTATCCAATGTGCCAACACCTGTCCCGACTGCATATCCCTGAACCTCCTTCCCCACCAGGGTCTCAGGGGCCTGTGTGAGTTTGACCTTGCAGGCACCCGGGACACGGTGGGGGTGGTTGTTTCGTGACACTCCCACGCCTGTACACGGGACCTGTGACAATACACATCCGTTCATGATGCATGATCCTATGTTATGTACCACACATGGTTCACATCCTGTTGTGACATTGTTTTACTGTGCTCCCTTGGTTGTTGCATCATTGTGGTAGTACTTGGCCTTTGTGAGGTACTGCTACGTCAAGTCATCTACTGGAGGGTGTTCGGGTTCGTTTTTATGCCTTGGATTTTGTGATTTTGGAAATGAGTGTGGATTCTGAGGGTGCAGGCATCTTTTTACACACAAGGTGGGAGATGGTGACGAAGGGTAAAGGTGATCCTGTGGCCAGGTGGAATTGAGGTTTGGAGGCTCCATGACCCAGGTGCAGTTGTTCAGTGGGTCATGGTCCTTTGTGAGGGAGGGGGGGTTGTTGTTGATAGTTGCCTTGCCCTGCAGTGTGATGGGAACTCTGACATTGTAATGGTGGTATCCTATGTACATGTTGTGTTCTGCTGATCAATGCCTGTTCATGTGTTGTGTTTAGCTTTCAGGAGCGAGGGGATAGTTGTGGTTTGACATGCTGGGGTGTACACATGGTGAATGTTCACATGTGATGTGTAGAGAACACTGATGGTCACTTGAATGCACATGCATATGTTGAGTGCATGTCCTTGCAGACCCACACACTTGCACTCTGATGCACTACATGTACTCCCACCCTTGCATAGCCACGTGTACACTGTTTGCCTTCTGGTGGCCACTGTGTCCCTGCAGCACATGTTCTGTGACCAATTATGGATCCTGTACATGCCTTATTTGCTTTTTGATGTGGTCTGTCGCTTAGATGTGATGCTCAGGGTGTGCATCACACACAATGGCTGTTCACTGTGCTGTGCACTGAGCAGTGTGTTGCAGGAGTAGGACACAGCACACAGAAGCTGCAATGTTGATTTTGCAATTCACAATGTGCATGTAGACAGGCATTCATTGTTATGTTACGTCTACAACTCTTGTAATGCATTTGGAAATGACTTATTTTGGGTGGGAGGTTGTTGGTCTGTCATTTCATCTGATTCCTGGTCAGGCATCATTGTCTGATGCCACTGTACATTTTGGAAATGGCAATGTGTACCTTATTTTTTCTATGTTGGTGTATGGGTATTGCTTGACATGTCATGTTGTGGTTTGGGAGGGTTTGAGTGACATACCAGTGATGGCCATGGCCTGTTGTGCAGGTGTGTGTGATGCACACCTTGCATGTCATGGTCATCCGCTTCTCAGAACAACTAGCTGGGGGTAGATCTCTCTCTGCGGCAGGGCCCTCCCTCTGGAACAGCCTTCCTGCCTCACTTGAACTTGAGGGGAATCATCTCCGGTTCGGGAAGCACCTCAAGACCTTCCTCTTTGCTTCTGCTTTCTCTCTGCCTCTCCCTTGCGGAATTCTTCACTGGAACTGCACTGGATCTGCAACTGGGCCACTCTCACCGACCTCGGTCCCTGGCCCAGCCACTCTCCACTTGCACTGGCTCCCTGGCAACCCCTGCACTGCGGTACTGTCTCTCTATCCCTACAGCCCCCTCTTCCCAGCACTTGTCTGCACTTACCTTTGCAGTTGCCACCAGCTGACCTGTGTATTTGTTTTTTGGTCTACTTCCCCTGTACTGCACCCCCCCTCTCCTTCCCCTTGCACTTTTCCCTTCCCCCTACCCCTGCACTTGCACAATCTGAATGACACCTGGCCTAGTTGTACCATTGTCTGTCTTCCCTTGTTCCCCCCTCCCTGCCTCATCGCACCTTGAAATACTTGTGTATAGGCCATATCATGTCATATGTCATATGTGTGCCTTTTGGTCACACAGGATAGCTTGTGTTTAAGTAGCTAGGGATGCAGACGATGTGGCACTTCCATGGCAACATTCTCAGGGTGGTAGGGTTGTGACAGTTGACTGTCTCTTTGTCATCATCGATTGTCACCTGGTATGTGCCAGGCCTGTGTGCACTCCGCAGGGGTGGGAGTTTAGGTCAAAAATGTGGCCACAAGCTGGGTCCGGGCTTCCTCGCCACGTGCCCCGTCCCCTTCCATGGGCAGCGCCTGTGCCTGTGGTTGGGGATGTGGGGGCACCACCATGTCCACCGGTACGCCCTGCCGTGTTGCAACATTGTGCAGAACACATGCTGCCACAATGATCCTGCACACTACTGGTGGTGCATAGAGTAGTTGCCCACCAGAGCGGTCAAGGGAGCGGAAACGTGACTTGAGCACTCCGAATGTGCGCTCCACTATGGCCCTGGTTGCAATATGGGCGGCGTTGTATCTTACCTGGGGTGGTGTGGTTCCGGATTGGCGTCATCATGTGGTTGCTCAGAGGGTAGGCACTGTCCCCTGGGGAGGTGATAATAGTTGAGATTGTTAGGGTTTGGGTATTTGTCTGTGTGTGACTTGCATGCATGTGCAAGGGCATTTGTACTCACCTAGGAGCCATGTGTAGCCATGCTGCCCAGCTTCCAGGGCCCAGCTCAGGGCAGACATTCTGTATATGAAACTGTCATGGGTGGAGCCAGGGTAGTTTGCATAGACAGAGGTGATGATTCCCTTTGCATCGCATACCACCTGTACGTTGACGGAATGCCAGTGCTTGCGGTTTCGGTAGATGTGCTCAGTGGCCTTAGGTGGACGTAGGGCCACATGGGTGCAATCTATGGCACCGAGCACTTTGGGGAAGTGTGCCACTCTGAATAAATCCAGGACAACGGCCTGCCTTTCTGCGGGTGTTCTGGGCATGTATATGTGCCTGCGGACTGAGGGGTGCGCTGTCATGATTGCCAGTACCTGGTGTAGCCAGTGTGACTGCGCGGCCTGTGAGACCCCGCCCACTATGGCAGTAGTCCACTGAAATGACCCAGTGGCCAAAAAATGCAGGACATTGAGCACCTTCTCCAAGGGGCTCAATGCTTGGGAGCAAAGGGTGGGGGATGTAAGGTCATCTTCCCACTCCCTGACCAGATCTAGGATGATGTGGGGTGGAAACCTATACCTGCCATTGACCTGGTCGTCAGGCATCCCAAAAAGGCTTGTCCGTGGTGCGAAAATGCGTGCCCTGGCTATTCTCCTCCTCCTCCGGTGTCCCTGCCTTCGTGTGGCGGACGCGTTGACGCCTGTGTGCGTCTTTTGCCGTGCGCAGGTTTCCCGTTTCCCGTATTCGGATCCATGAATATGGGTCGTTCGCATGCGTGTGGGAGTTCCGTGTAGTTCCCTGCAGTACTTCCCCAGTTACGCCTTCTTTTTCACACGTTGTTCCCCATTCCGCGTGTTACGCCCACTGTTCCGCCCACTTTGGTTGTGTGCGCCGCGCTATCTGCGCTTTTGCTGTGCGCGTAGCGCACGCCGTGTATGCCTGCGTGCGCCATGGCTGGATTGGGCGCACGGACAGCGGGAAACACGCGCAGCGTCTTCCTTGAATCGCACGCGTGCGCGTGTGCTGCGTTTCTCACGCTTGCCTCCCTTGCGCCTGCTTGCGCATGGATTTTCGGCGCACGTTTGTTCCATGAATCGGCCCCATAGTGTTAAAGGTAAATCACCTAAGAACACATATTACATAAAAAGAACAGAAGAAGCAAAATATATCATTGATTACAATGCAATCATTGCCCTCTTATGGAATGCAAACATAGATGTGCAGTACATTGCAGACAATTCCACTGCAGTTCCACAATATGTTACAGCCTAATTAACCAATGCAGAAAAAACAGAGCTTCAAAGCCTCTGGGATGAACTATCATCGGACAAAACACTGTCTCAGAAATTGTATAGCTTAGGCATCAAAATGTTCTCTCATAGAGAATGTGGCTGCTATGAAGCTGCAGACCTTTTAACGGGTACTGCTTTGTATGGAAAATCTGAAAATATAGTATGGTCCTGTTAAATCTATAAAAAGAGTTCTCAAATCATACGACGACATAGAAACAATAGCCAATTTACTAGACACATACTTCCCAAACAGGAGTACCATTTTGGAAACCATGTGTCTATACCACATAGCCCAAAACTTCACATACAAAAATAATATAAAACCAGATGAAAACAAAGGTAGATACAAAGTGACAAATTGTGAAGACAGCTTAGTGAAACTTACCAAACAAAGCTTAATTAATCATATAAAATTGTCATTTAAAATTCCTCAACATAAAGAACTATAGTACATGTCCCTGCTGCAACTTTTTAAACCATGGAGAAAAGAAGAAGAGTTACTAGATATCTATGACTCCTATCAAGACACTTTCAAAGCAAATAAAACATTATAACCGATGTAAACTTTACACAGTACAAAACAATTTTGCACAATGAACAGCAACACGAAGAAGAACTCCAGGCCCAACTTGATAAGCACACTCCCAACAGTAGTCAACCTTCTGTAACAGGAAGCCAAGAACCACTGGGACAGCCACTAATAGCAAATAAGGCAGAATTAGCTATGACAGAAGTAGAAAACACCATGTGTCACTCTGAAGAAGATACAGAAGACTTAACTGTACTGAAATCAAAACTGAACAATGAGCAGCATAGCATTTTTCAAGAAGTAACAAAAGAAATCGCACATGGTGTACAACATGAAAATAAAGAATTTACCTGCCAAAATTACAAATGCCAAAAGTACAAACATATACTAATATACGTCAGTGGTCAAGCTGGTTCAGTCAAAACATTATTAATCAAAATCATCAGCAAGTTCCTTCAACAATTGACAAACAACAAACTGTCAGCTGTTGTAACGGCCCCCACAGGTTTAGCTGCCTATAACATAGGCGGTGTCACTTTACACCGATTACAACTCCTTCCAGTAGAACACCAAAACAAATTAGAATATTACAAACTTTCTACAGAAGCTTCAATGGAACTATGCAGAGTTTTAAAACAAATGAAAATGTGACTAATAGATGAAGTGAGCATGGTCTCCAACCTAATATTGGCTTTGATTCACCTCAGATTACAAGAAGTACTCAAAAAGAACTATGAATAGCTCTTTGGAGGAAAACACATCATTGGGTCTCATTCCGAGGTGGGCGCAAAGGGATACTGGGCACCGTTAAGGACATTGGTGCCGGTAATCCCTTTGCGCCCTATTCCGAGGTCCCTTAGCTTGTTCCGCAATGGGCGCCTGGTTTTACCAGGCGCCCTTAGTGGGAGCCGTTAAGGGACCATAGAGCTAATAATGGTACCGCAAATTGCGGTACCGTTATTACCTACTTCCCCATTCCCATTGAGCCCTATGGGGGTGGAAATGGAAATGGGGAATGTTTTTTTCAATGGGGACATGGACCGGTAAGTCCCCATTTAACCAGGTCGGACTCGGTACCGGTATGGGAGGTAGTCATGGTGCAAATAGCGCCATGATTACTCCATACTCAGAATGAGGCCCATTGTTTCAGAGATCTTCTTCAATTGACACGAGTGAAAGGTGAACCTATTTTTAAAACCTTAGGACACAAACTCTGCCGTAAAACCGTTGGCAGCATAGGAAATATCAACCTTTCGCAACATTTCCAATACAGAGAATTAAAAGAAAACATGTGCAAGTCTGCAGACCGCACATACACCAACATTTTAAAAAGTATTAGAGTTGGTGGACTACTTCAAGAAGCACAATCATTATTTAAAACCCGGCACATCCATGCACTCTATGGCCATAACTCATGTGCTACTTATGTCATGGAAAAATGAGCACACAAAAATGTCAATTGTATTTCCTTGATGCCAACTCTTACAAGCATTTCAAAATTCAAAGAAACAATGTTGAAAAAAGAAATGCAACCAATAATTGAAATTTGCTCCACAGACAAACTGGACATGCATTGCATGACACTACCCATGTGTGAACAAGCCACAACAAGACTAAATACCTCTATCTAAGAAAACTCTACCTCAACACAGCTGATTTGGAGAAAATATTAAAATTATCTTTAAACTGTAGAGTAATGCTTAAACGTAACCTTGACGTGGAGCAAGAACTAGTTAATGGAGCACGTGGTACAGTTGTTGGCTTTCAAACATACCCACGTGATAACAACATTCAGTTTGACAAACTATCAGAAGTTAAAAGGATAGGATGCTCAACAGCTCAATTCCTTCTTTTCAAAGGCATGTATGTACGTAGAGAGCAATTTTCTCTAACCCTAGCATACAAAGTCACCATTCACAAATCACAAGGTCTTACCCTTGATAAAGCATTGATAGATATTGGGAACACAGTCTTTAAAGAAGGCATGAGCTACATAGCACTATCATGCTTACGTACACTTGACAGTATATTTCTAATCAACTTTGATGCAAGTAAAGTAAACACTGATATTCCTTGCATTTTAAAATACGATAGACTATGTCCACTGTACGTCCCCATCTAAAAACCTATCCTGTTCCACAAAAAGCAAAACGTTGTAAAAGAAAACTACTTCAAACAGAAATGCAACAGGATCTAACTGCAAATCCTCCAAAGGGAGTAAAAGAAGCTAATACTTCATCAATTGCTACAACCAAAGAAGAATCTGCTACTCAAAGTAACTCAGGTACTTCTTGAAAGAAGCAACACACACACTGAAGAAATGACTTGGACACAGAACTATCTGGTCCATTCAAATTTTCAAATGTAACTTGTGTAAATTGCTACGCAAATGTAGCAATAAATATTCTATTCCAATTGCTACCAATCGTAGACAACATTTTTCTTACACAATACAGACCAATTGTGTTTGCAAATGTTAGTCCTTCATAGAAATGCAAGCAACAATCCTGACAACACATACAGTGTTCATGGAATAAGACAAGAATTGGACTACTGTGCTGGAATGGTGAAATTCACAATAAACTCACCAGAAGATCCACAAGAATTTCTAATGTACTTACTATAAGTACTGGATAACAAAAACATACGTATAAATTAAATCTTCCAGATTTCATACATGTGGAAACATACATGCAGTGTCTGCAACAATGTGGCACAGGAACACATCTCTAATGAACGCTTTGTGTATGTATCCATACCTAACCGTGAATCTGTTCCATTTCAGCAACTTGTACAAAATGCAAACCATGGCAGATTATGTACTACCTGCAATTCAGATAATCGCGCAACCTTACAAATACAAACACATAGTAAATACGTAATACTAATGATTCTACGTTACAATGCAGATGGCACCAAAAACAACTGCAAGCTGACTGGATTCACACATGGTCAAGTATCACTTGGTAAGAAAACCTTCACAACAATAGGTATAATCTACCACACAGGAGCCACAACCAATGCAGGTCACTACACTGCATATATAAAAAAGAATTGTGGATGGTTCGAATGCAATGATAGTACCATTACTCCAAAGCAGAGATTACCAGCAAATCTTATAAACGCTTATTGAATGTTCTTAAAACCAAAATTTAATAACTAATCTGTGCATAAACTTTAATGAAACTTCAATTAGACAACTATAAACAGTTAGAATACGCCAACAGGCATCTAACTGCCCCAAGATTCTGCAACAACCAAACAGATAAATCAATACCACTAAATTATAAGAAGAAATAAACAGTTAGAAAATGTCAACAGGTATCTAACCTCCCCAAAAATCTGCAACAACCCAACAGATAGATGAGTAACTTGAAAATATATATAAAAACTATAACCAGTTGGAGTATGCCAACAGCTATCTAACAATCTGCAACATTAGCCAGGAACAACAAATAAACACTGAAAAGTAAAAAAGAAATATAGTGTACCATAACAAAAAAAGTTTTTTTTTTAAACCAGTATGGATATTATTTCCCACAGACCCATTGATTTAAGAAATAAACACAGAAACTGAGCAAATTGCACAGTACACTGGTTTGTAAACTACTAAATATGAGGGTCGAAATAATGCAGAAATGTCTATTATGCAATGCAATAACTCATTATGAACTACCTACACTAACATGATATTTTGTTTTATCACAGAAATTGAAAAAGAATATCTGGTCCAGTTACCCAAGTCATGAAAAAAATATACCCAATCACAAAAAATCAAACAGTAAGTATATAATAATTCAACTCACAAATACTACTCAATAACACAACCATTGAAGCAAACATCTAACCATACACCACAATCCAAAATGTTTACTTCCATGGATATGTTATACTGCAGTGGTTGTTACCAAACTCTACAATCTTAATTACATGACATAGCCATAAATTCGCATAGAAACTATACAAATCAAACAGTACACAAACTGTAGATTTGTGGATATTTGATGGATGTTTGATTCTATGGGTGTGTTATGCTGCAGTGGTTGTGGCCAGGGCCTAGAGTCTTGGGTGCATGGCATATGGCCTATAGCCTTCGCCATGCACCCAAGACTCTAGGCCCTGGCCACAACCACCGCAGCATAACACACCCATAGAATCAACATTTTAACTGTGCTATATGGGCTATTGCATTTATTTATGTCCGCGCACAGCCGCGGTGACCGCGGACATGACAAACACATCATGGGCACCTGCCACCTAAAAAAATACAGCATCCGACCCATCTCTTACTCCCCCACCATCCCCAAACACTCTTACACACCAACACACTCCCCAAAGTTGTATTTTCCCCGTACATCGCTGTGCTGTCCGCGGATGTCCGCAGATCCAAGATGGAGGACACATCAACACAATACGACACACCTCATGCTTCAACCCAACCAATCAGCGAACACGTTGCATGTCCGCAGACATGACGCAAGTGGATTAGCCAATCAGTGTCCTGTCCACGGAGTGAACAGGGAAATGTATCCACGGAGCGGACATAGTTATCACTAATTTTTGTAGACCTACATTTTGGTCATTTAAAAAAAAACTACTGGATGGATTTACACCAAATTTACAAAAGCACGCTTTCAGGACCAAGCCGCTGCTCCTGACATAAATTTGGTGGAAATCCATCCAGCGGTTTGAGCTGTAGGCGTGAGCAAAGTTTATTCCCCATTCACTCTATGGGAAAAACATACATTTTGGGACCCCCTTATAACTTTGCCCCCCCTGCACCAAACATCACTAAACTTTGCAAACATATTCAGAGTGGGCCATATACTTTTTTTGCAAAGTTTGGTGAGGATTCGTCTGGGGAGAGCAAAGTTATAAACCACCCAAAAAGTGCTCTTCCTATGGGATTAGCAACTTAACCATAACTACACGGCCACTACCGTGGGCCGTGTAATAATAATAATAATAATTTTAAAAGTAGATTTATTGCAGTTTCTGAAAGTCACTCAATACTTACTTGCAAAAGTGTCAAAATGAGGCACAGAGCAACTGAACCTTCCTCACCAACTGTCATACCCTAGAACACTCACCCAGCACTGAACTAACATTCAGTACTTACATTCCAGACGCACATCCAAGCATCCTGACAAGTGATTACTACATATAGCAGTCAATCAATCAAAACAAGCTTTATTCGGATAAAAAAAATATTCAAAGCACCTTATACAAAATAAACATCAATCATCATTTTTCTTTTAAAAAGGTGATCTTTAAAACAGCTCTACTAAAAAAAAAACAAATTTGATAGGAATGTTAAAATGGTTAATTATCACACTAAATTACTTTGCCAATTTCATTTAAAATCCTTCTTCTCCAAAGCCATACTCTGTGCAAATACCTAGCCACATTCGGATTAACAAGTGGGGCATTACTTGTTGAGCAAAAATAAAATGTTCTGACTACTCTACGGATGTTATTCAATCTAAATATGGATAGTAAGTACTGTGATCTTAGTACAGCATACTCAGGACAATTTGTCTCCTCAGAATCCCCGCACATCAAACAAGCAGAAGAATTATGTAGAGACCAATGCAATGTATTAGCAGCAGTTTTCAAAATAACAGCCCTCAGATAAAAACAAAAGTGAGCGAGCATACAGGATTTGGACCATATTGAGATATGGTTCAAAACCAAAATTCTCTTTACATTCAAGATATTGCTGTCCACACGAAGTTTTGAGGCAAGATGTTACCGTAGACTTCCTGCATTCTTTTAGGCTTGCTTATTTAATCAAATCAGAGCTCCCCTTAGTCATTGCAAATGGCAGGTAACACAAGTAACACAAGCCAGATCGATGTAGCCAAAACTTGACATGTCTAAGCCGTGGAGTTGAGCCACTACATTCCAGCACTATAAATTCAGTTAACATTAGTTTGTGATCTATTAGAGCAGAAGAGGTCAAAACACGGACCCAATAAATCAACGGCTCTTAAAAATATAGTTTCAGGTGCAAAATTGCATAGGGAGCTCCTTTGGGCTGTATAAGCATGGATTATTGACATTTATTTTCAGAGACTCCCAAAGTGGCTGAATTGGTATACCCCCATATTTCAGCCCTGTACAAAGCTGCTTCTACAGCTTCCAGCCTGTACAGATGTAAGGCTGGGACAGTGCACCACCACCTTACAATGAAAAGAACATCCTCATTCCTCCTCCATATTTTTCCAGCTTCAGATTTTCTTTCACCACATACTCTGTCCAGAGTCCATTCTTAGCAGATTGGAGACCCAAGTAATAGTAGGCCGCCACTTGCTCCAACTTTGTTCTGTTGACCTCAATGCAGATGTTATTTTTCCTAGAGGATCTGTGCCTGAAGATCAAGGTCTTAGGTTTAGCTGTATTTATTTCCAAGCTTAATTTCTAGCACATCTCTACGAAAGTTCTCATTGCATGCTTAGCTCCCATAGGACTTGTTGCAAGCAGCACAGCATCATCCTCAAAGAATAACAGTGGGTAACGTGTGTTCCACATCCGCGGTGCATCTAAACCTTTGTCACCAAATCTTCTATTAAACCATTGCTGTAGAGAGAGAAGAGTAATGGGGGCCTGAACGCAGCCCTGTCTCACTCCCTCCTTTACCGCCGATGACTCAGTACACTCACCTTTCATACCCCAGCAAACTACAGCTCTACTGTCCTTATATAGGACTGTTATTAAACCAAGTAATGCTGCTAAAACTGACCATAGTGTATTCCCTGAGAGAGAATCAAAAGCAGTGCAGAAATCTACACAGATACCGTACAGCTTGGTATTACACAGGGTTGTGTATTCTTTGATCAGCTGGTCCAACCTGAAGCATTGTTCCACTGTTCCCATGCCCTCCTGAAAGTCAGCTTGCAATCGGCTCAAAATTCCTTTTGAGATGGACCAGTTTTTTTTTAATTTATTTTTTTATTTGATATAGCTGGTTGAAAACCAACTTTTCAAATGTATAAATATAAATACAAACAATTACATTATCTTGCATGAACACATTTTTTGTTTACACAAACAAAAATAAGGCAAAATTCATTAAAAAAATAAAATTAAGTTAGCAATCGTTAAAAAGGAGAAAAAGGCACATGTTTGAATGTTCATTAATTATGAATCCTTATGCTCCCTTGCTGCCTAAGCAATCACATTTTCAATTACAAATTTTGTTATTCTCGAAGTCCATCAAATTTAAGCTTAATAGATATTGTACTACAGTTACATTGGCTTTCTGCCATTGACAGTTGAAGATAACATTCCAAAGTTCATCTGAAGTCTCAATTGTGTAGCTTGAAAATATCTGGAAAAATAATTGATTCCTTTCATTTAATAAGGCAGGACACTGTACCAACAGATGTTTGATGGTTTCCTGTGACTCTGAATTAAGATAGTATCTGCATATGTTTTTGTGTTGTTTTATACTATGTCTCTTGGCTAATACATCTTTGGTTAGCCAAAGATCAAGACAAAATCAAAGATATTGATCTCTTAGGAATTTAGATGGAAATCTATTCAAGTATGGCTCCAATCGTTTGAGATTTTTTAATGCAAAATTATGATTTCTAAACAATTGCAATTGCTCACACTTGGTTCTAGTGATAGTCCAGTCATGCCATAATGATTTATATTTGGCAAGTTCTGGATTGTACAACAATAGTTCCTGGGAGATATCTGATTTGTCCATATATCCAATTATATTTTTTTGCCAAATTTGAATTTGTCGATTCTCAAACTTCAACACATATGCAGATAGTGTAGTCATCAAACATTCTTTGGTTAGATCATGTAACAGATATTTCGTATGTGTTGACAAAAGTCTCGAAATGTATTTATTAAACAAAGAAGGAATACCTATTTTGTGTCGAATAGCACACACTGATGTGCACATTGGAAGATTTAGGACAGTTTTCCAATATTTACTTTCAATTTGCGTCCAAAAAGGTTCTGCGTAACAAGATCTTGTTTCAGCACCATAGAGCAGGACTGCTGTGGCCTTCTGACTATAAAATGTAATACTGTGAATTTCCCAAATTTTGTTTGGATTACCCGTGTCTGGGAGATTACTGCTTTCAATTTGCAATTAAGTTCAGTTACATAGGGGAGATCAACTGCATGGTTACTGATGATTATACCAACATATTTAAATTCATTAACAATTTGTATGGGTTGTTGTTGTAATTTCCATGCATATTTGTTGCTGGGCAACTTTCTTTTGTTTTGTCAATTATAATTTTGCATTTAGCTTGATTAAAAGTCAACAAGTTAGTTTTAGCATATATGTCCAGCTGATTGAGGAATGTCTGCAATCCTATGGGTGTCCTCGCTAACAACACAAGATCGTCAGCGTAGAATATCCAGGGAATGCCAGGAGTTCCCAACTTTGGAGGATCTGAAATTATTTTCAGAAAATCATGTCTCATGTCTGCTGTAAAGAAGTTAAAAAGAGCAGATGCCAAAAGGCAACCTTGTTTGTGGCCTCTGTAAGTATTAATAGGAGTTGACAATTTTCCATCCAAAGTTAGTCTGATTTGGATGGTCGTTTTCTGATGAAATTGGTTAATCCAGTATATTAAGTATGCGGGACATGATGCTGCCCAGAGTTTTTCAAGGAGAAGTGTGTCCAGGCACAGTTTCGAATTTATAGTTTCGAATAACAAAAGTTATGAAACAAAAGTACCAACAAAACAGTTTCACATTCATTTTTTTTTAATATTAAAGGGTTTATTTTAATTTAGTATAGTTAAATAAGTGTTTAAAAAAAAACAGGGGTTTGGGGTACCCCCAATAAAAATTAAAGGAGAAGTTCTTGTGAAACTGAATCGAAGGCAGCCTAGAAATCAATGAATTTCATGTAAAATGGCGTCTTCGATGCCGTTCCTGCTGTTTTATTGCATGTAAAGTGTGTACATTTACTGAAGTCCCATGGTGAATCCAGTTTGATTTGGGTCTGAATGATCAGTAGATGTTAACCATTTAGAAAAGTCCCTTAGAAGCAATCTAGCAAATAGCTTACCCTAGGCATCCAACAAAGCTATCAGTCTATAATGTTGGGGCAAATTTTGATCACCCTTTTTATAGATTGGTATGATGACCGATCGCGTCCATGAGTGTGGAATTTGTCTGGACTGAATAACTTCTGTGAATATCGTCATCATAATTTGAGCCCAAGCTTCAGGATGCTTTTTGATGATAAAATGTGTAAGCCCATCAGGCCCTGGGCTCTAGATGAGCTCCATTTTTTATGAATATCATGATGTCTTCTAAATCAATATTAACTGAGACTTGCCAGGTGATGTTAATTGACTCTCCTAAATAAGGTGATGCATACAGAGTATGATAGTAATCCCTCCATATCTTCTTATGTACTGTGTTTATCTGTGCTCCCATTTGGAAGGAGCCAACAGGATTATTCAAGAGGCCCCAGATCAATGCAAATTCTTTAGATGCAATAGCATAAAGCATAGTTTCTGCATCTTTTTGATATAAGAGATATTTACGCTCTTTTAGCCAATTATGATATTGGCATTTAAGCGATCTTAGCATGTCCATACAGGCAATACCTTGGAGATGTTTTGCTGAGCGGCAATCTGATCTGAACTTGGCTTTCCTCTTGACTACATCAACATTATATGTATGTAAAGGTGTGGTGTTCTCTTTATTAGAGGCTCTGGATGTTTTCTTAAATATTTGGAAAACTGCTATGTATGAATTATCAATGAGATTCAAATGTGGCTGTAAATAGTAGCTTGATAATGAGATCGCAGTATTCAGGGCAGTCAAGTCTTGAGGAGACCAGTAGAATCTATTTTTTTGGAGATATAGACATGTTATAGAAGGTTGATTTCTCATGTGTGTTTTGTATTTCAGGCCAAGCCCATGTCATTTCTAAGATATCATGATCGCTAGCTGATTGAGGATCAACTTTGAACTCATTGACCAAAGGAAACATCTTTTCATCAATTTATGCATAATCAATAAAGGCTGTTGGATTGGCGCTATACCAAGTGTGTACAGGTGGACACTCTCCTGTAATTGCTCCATTGAGATTGTGTAAATGATGATCACTCATGAGCTTAGTCCATTTGTCAGCAATGACAATGGCCACCTGCCATGAAGCTGGGACTGTACCTAGTTGTAGTGGAGGAGCCAAATACCCCCACTCTAACTGCCCACCTACATTACCTGAAAAGTATAAACCAAAGTATGTGACATACACAGAACAGCTAAACCAACAAAGAGAAGAGCGTGAACTCTGTGCAGTACCCATAAGAATACATATACCTAAGAGAATATGGGAGGTAAAGTACCCATTAAGGAAACCATACCTGCATACAAGACAATATGAGGACCATTTGAACGAGATTCCTGAAGAAGCAGAGAAACTAAATGGCAAAGGTGAATGGTGATGTCATACAAATCGAATTGACACCCATAGAAGAGATAAACAGACCAGAGGATGCAGAAGATTTATAAACCATCAAGAAAGTATCAAGGATAAGTGACATCTTGGGATCAAGGTAAAGAAACCTATGCCACAGACCTGATGAAGATACTTAGTTTAAACGTGCGCAGATGCAATGGCACACAAGCAGCAAAGCAATCATGAAGCTAGCCACAAGCTTTCGAATAGTTAGATTGTGGCAAGCGCCAACATATATATGTATATATGACACAGCCACATTAGTGGCTGTGTAGTTATGGTTAAGTTGCTGTTTCCATAGGAAGAGCGCTTTTTGGGCGGCCTATACCTCCACTCCCCCTGGACGAATCCTCACCAAACTTTGCAAAAAAAGTATATGGGCCACTCTGAATTTCTTTGCAAAGTTTGTTGATGTTTGGTCCAGGGGGTAAAGTTATAGGGGGGGGTCCCAAAACATCTTTTTTTCCCCATAGACTGAATGGGGAAAAATGTTTGCGCATGGATACAGGCCAAACCGCTGGACGGATTTTCACCAAATTTGCGGCAGGGGCTTGGTCCTGAAAGCATGCTTTTGTAAATTTGGTGAGAATCTGTGCAGTACTTTTCTTAAAAAAGACCAAAAAGTGTGATATCTATGTCTGCTCCATGGTCACACTTCCATGTTCGCTCCGCGGACAAGATACCGATTGGCTAAGGGGCTGGCGTCATGACCGCGGACACGCAACATCTCTGATGATTGGCTGCAGTGAGCCGTGTTCTGCGTCAGATTGTTTGGATGCGCCCGACATCTTGGATCTGCCGACAGCGCAGCGGCGATCAGCAGCAAAATGCTATTTTGAAAACTGTTTTGCTGTGTCAGAGTGCTTGGAGAGGTTCAGACAGTAAGAGATGGGTGAAAAACTGTATTTGTTCAGGCAGTAGGTGTTAATGATGTATTCCCTATGCCCGCCTTGTTCGGGATGTTTGTAAGTACAGAAAATGAGGGGTCTCATAAGGGTAGTATTTCAGTCAGTGCTGTGCGCAGGCAACTTGAAACTGTCCTAAGGGCATGCGTGATGTTAGCGAACATTGAAATCGAGTACATGCCGTAATTAAATTATTTTTTTTCTACGGGTGTGCTATTGATTTGTATGCCGCCATGGGCGTGACATGCTGCAGTGGTTGTGGCCAGGGCCTAGAGTCTTGGATGCATGGCCGTAGGCCATAGGCCGAAGGCCATACTTCCAAGACTCTAGGCCCTGGCCACAACCACCACAGCATGTCACACCCATGGATACACCTATAGTATTGCTTATCGATCAGATGGTTGTGGGGAGTGTGTAGAGTCTTGGGTGCATGGCTTAAGGCCATGCACCCAAGAACAAAGTTTTAAGCACTGGAGGTATAAGCCACTGCACACCCATACATTGTAATATCTATGGGCATACACTTAGGAGTCTAGCCTCTGGCCACAACCACTGCAGCATACCACACCTATAGATACACCCGTAGTATCGCACATCACTGGTTGTGGGGAGGGCCTGCAGTCTTGGGTGCATGGCTGAAGGCCATGCACCCAAGAACAAACTTATAAGCTCTGAAGTTATAAGCCAACATGGGTTTTATATAGTGCGGTGGTTTTGGGCAGGATGTAGACTTTTGGGTGCATGGCTGCAGGCTGTAGGCCATACACCCAAGAGTGTAGACCCTGCCCACCACCACTGTGGCATATCACATTCATACATCACACCCATACATTCAATTATGTATCTGGTAGGTGCAGGCAGGGCCTAGAGTCCTGGGTACAAATTGAGTACATGCTACAGTTAAAATTGTTTCATTCTATGGGTGTGCTAATGATTTATAAGTGACCATGGATGTAATATGCTGCAGTGTTTGTGGCCAGGGCCTAGAGTCTTGGGTGCATGGCCGTAGGTCGTAGGCCGTAGGCCATACTTCCAAGACTCTAGGCCCTGGCCACAACCACTGCAGCATGTCACAGCTATGGATACACCTGTAGTATTGCTTATCGATCAGATGGTTGTGGAGAGTGTGTAGAGTCTTGGGTACATGGCCAATGGCCATGCACCCAAAGACAAAGTTATAAGCACTGGAGTTATAAGCCACTGCACACCCATACATTGCAATATCTATGGACATACAGCTAAGGGTCTAGCCTCTGGCCACATCCACTGCAGCATACCACACCTATAGATACACCCGTAGTATCGCACATCACGCAGGTGGTTGTGGGGAGGGCCTGCAGTCTTGGGTGCATGGCAGAAGGCCATGCACCCAACAGCACATTTATACGTAGTGTAGTTACAAGCCACAATGGGTGTGATATGGTGTGGTAGTTGTGGCCAGGACGTAGAGTCTTTGGTGCGTGGCCAAAGGCCATGCACCCAAGAATAAAGTTATAAGCACTGCAGTTATAAGCCACTATGGATTTTATATACTGCATACCCATACATTGAACAATCTATGGCCTTACACCCAAGAATGTAGCCTGTGGCCACAACTACTGCAGCATATTACAGGTATAGGTACACTCATACTATCAAACATCATTCAGGTGGTTGAGGGGAGGGCGTAGCGTTCTGGGTGCATGGCCGAAAGGCCATGCTCCCAAACCCAACTTTGTACGTAGTGAAGTCAGAAGCCACAATGAGTGCGATATGCTGTGGTGGTTCTGGCCAGGACCCAGAGTCTTGGGTGCATGACCAAAGGCCATGCACCCAAGACTGAAGTCATAAGCAGTGAGGTTATAGGTGAACATGGGTTTGCTGTGGTGTGGTGGTTGTGTGCACGACCTAGCGTCTTAGGTGCATGGCTGCAGACCATGCACCCAAGAGTAAACTTATAAGTAGTGAAATTACAAGCACCATAGTTTTGATATGCTGCAATGGTTGTGGGTAGGACCTTTAGTCTTGGTTGCTTGGCCGCAGGGTGTAGGTGGTAAATTATACATCCAAGACGCTAGGCCCAGCCTACAGCCACTGCACCATATTACTGCCATAGATTAGACGTGTAGATTCGAATATGTATGACATGACTGTAATAATATTTACTGTTTACTTTGTTCAGAATCCATATATTTCTTACATGTCTTTAGTACTTGGCGGAAATATCCTTTTTTAATTTCTGTGATAAAAGAAAAGAGCATGTTAGTGTTTGTATTTTATGAAGACTTGTTACATTGCATAATAGACAGTTTAGCTTTTTTTTTACCCTCATATTTAGTTTACAAACCAGTGTACTGTGCATTTTGCTCAGTTTCTGTGTTTGTTTTCAAATACTTGGGTCTGGGGGAAAAAAATCCTTGTCGGATTAAAAGAAAACCTTTATTTGCTATGCTACAAACTATTTTTTGTTTTCTTTGAGTGTTTCCTTGTTCTTTCTGATTAATGTTATGTCTGTTGCCTTGTTGCAGATTTTTACCAACAGTTAGATACCTGTTGGCGTATTCTAACTGTGCATTTGTTGTTACGGATCTGCGGTATTCATTTATCTGTGTGGTTGTTATAATCTCTTGGGCAGTTAGATACCTTGATTTTTTGGTACTGTTGAAGTACACATTAATAATTCAATTTTGGCTTTAAGAAGATTAAATACGCATTTGTAAGATTAGCTGGCAATCTCTGCTTTAGAGTAATGGTGCTATCATTACATTCAAACCATCCACATTTCTTTTTAATGTATGCAGTGTAGTGACCTGCATTGGTTGTAGCTCCTGCGTGGTAGATTATACCTATTTTTGTAAAGGTTTTCTTTCCAAGTGACACTTGACCGTGTGTGAATCCAGTCAGCTTGCAGTTGTTTTTGGTACCATCTGCATTATAATGTAGAAACATAAGTATTATGTAGTTACTGTGTGTTTGTATCAGTAAGGTGGAGCGATTGTCTGAATTGCACATAGTACATAATCTGCCATGGTTTGCATTCTGTACAAGTTGCTGAAATGGAATGGATTCACAATTAGGTATGGATACATACAACAATCGCTCATTTGGGATTTCTTCCTGTATCACATTGTTACAGAGAGTGCATGTATGTTTCCACATGTATGAAATCTGGAAGATATGATTTATAGGTATGTTTTTGTTTTCCAGTACTTGTAGTAAGTACATTAGAAATTCTTGTGGATCTTCTTGTGAGTTTATAGTGAATCTCACCATTCCAGCACATTAGTCCAATTCTTGTTTATTCCGTGAACACTGTATGTGTTGTCAGGATTGTTTGCTGCATTTCTATGAAGGACTAACATTTGCAAACACAATTGGTCTGTACTGTGTAAGTAAATATTGTTAACAATTGGTGGCAATTGAAATAGAATATTCATTGCTACATTTGCATAGCAACTTACACCAGTTTCATTTGAAAATTTGAATGGACCACCTAGTTCTGTTTCTGAGTCCTTTTTTCTGAGTTACTGTTCCTTCTTTGAAGAAGTACCTGATTTACTTTCCCTAATAGGTTCTTCTTTGCTTGTGGTAATTGATAAAGCTTTAGCTTCTTTTGTTTTCTTTGAAGGATTTGCCGTAAGATTCTAGTGCATTTCTGTTTGAATTAGTTTTCTTTTACCATGTTTTACTTTTTCTGGAACAGGATATGGTTTCAGATGGGGGGTGTACAGTGAACACAGTCTATTGTATTCTAAAATGCAAGGAATATCAGCGTTCAGTTTACTTGCATCAAAGTTTATTAAAAATAGACCGTCAAGTGTATGTAAGCGTGATAGTGCTACGTATCTCATGCCTTCTTTAAAGACTGTGTTTCCTATATATATATCAATGCTTTGTCTAGGGTAAGACTTTGGGATTCATGAATGGTCACTGCATATGCAAGAATTAGAGAAAATTCTTCTCTACGTACATACATGTCTTTGAAGAGAAGGAATCGAGCAGTTGAGCGCCCTATCCTTTTCACTTCTGAAAGTTTGTCAAAGAGAATATTGCCAAACTGAATGTTGTTGTCACGTGGATATGTTTGAAAGCCAACAACTGTACCCAGTGCCCCATTAACTAGCCCTTGCTCCACGTCAAGGTTATACTTAATCATTACTCTACAATTTAAGGATCATTTTAATATTTTTTCCAACCCAGCTGTGCTGGAAATTGAATTTTCTAAGGTATTTAGGCTTGTTGTGGCTTGCTCACACATGAGTAGTGTCATACCAAGTACATCTAGTTTGTCTGTGGCACAAATTTCCATTATTGGTTGCATTTCGTTTTTTAACATTGTTTCATTGAATTTGAAACAGCTTGCTAGAGTTGGCATTAAGGCCATGCAATTGACATTTTTGTGTGCTAATTGTTCCATAACATCAGTAGCACATGCTTTATCACCATAAATTGCATGAATGTGCCGTTTTTTCAATATTGCTTGTGCTTCTTGAGATAGTACACCAACTCTAATACTTTTTAAAATGTTGCCGTAAGTGAGATCTGCAGATTGTCTCATATTTTCTGTTAATTCTCTGTATTGGAAATGTTGCCAAAGTTTGACATTTCCTATGCTGCCAACAGTTTTATGGCAGAGCTTGTATCCTAAGGTTTTAAAAATAGGTTCACCTTTCACTGGTGTGAATTGTAGAAGATCTCTGAAAATGATAATGTGTTTCCCTTCAAAGAGTTCTTCATAGTTTGTTTTAAGTACTTCTTGCAAACTGAGGTGAATCAAAGCCAACATTAGGTTGGATACCATGTTCACTTCATCTATTAGTAGCATTTTCATTTGTTTTAATACTCTGCATAGTTCCATAGCAGCTTCTGCAGAAAGTTTGTAATAGTCTAATTTGTTTTGGTGTTCTACTGGAAGGAGTAGTTATCGTTGTAAAGTGGCACCGCCTATGTTGTAGGCAGCTAAACCTGTGGGGGCAGTTACAACAGCTGACAGCTTGTTTTTTGTCAATTGTTGAAGGAACTTACTGATGATTTTGATTAAGAATGTTTTTCCTGACCCAGCTTCACCACTGACGTACAGCAGTATAGGTTTGTAATTTTGGCAGGTAAATTCTTTATTTTTGTGTTGTACACCATGTGAAGTTTGTTTTGTTACGTCTTCAAAAATGGTGCGCTGATCTTTGTTAAGTTTTGCTTGTTGTACAGTTAAGTCTTCTATGTCTTCTTGATAGTGACACATGGTGTGTTCCACTTCTGTCATAGCTAATTCTGCCTCATTTGCTATTAGTGGCTGTTCTAGTGGTTCTTGGCTTTCTGTTACAGAAGGTTGACTACTGTCGGAAGTGTCCTTATCTAGTTTGTCCTGAAGTTCTTCTTCGTGTTGCTGGTCATTGTGCAACATTGTTTTGTACTGCGTAAAGTTCACATCTGTTATAGCGCTTTCATTTGCTTTGAAAGCATCTTCATAGCAGTCATAGTTATCTAGTATCTCTTCCTCTTTTCTCCATGATTTAAAAAGTTGTAGCAGAGACATGTAATATAGTTCTTTCTGTTGAGGAGTTTTTAATGACAATTTGACATGATTAATTAAGCTTCGTTTCGTAAGTTTCACTAAGCTGCCTTCACAATCTGTCACTCTATATCTACCTTTGCTTTCATCGGGTTTTATATTATTTTTGTATACAAAGTTTTGAGCTATGTGGTATAGACACATGCTTTCCAAAGTGCTACTCGTGTTCAGATAGTATGTGTCCAGTAAATAGTTTTTTAAAAATGTCTTGGCTATTGGGATAATTTCTGGCAATTGTTTCTATGTCCTCATATGATTTCAGAACTTTTTTTCTAGATTTAGCAGGACCAAGACTTAGCCATACTATGTTGTCTGATTTTCCATACAAAGGAGTAACGGTTAAACTCTCTGGCGCTTCATAGGCGCCACATTCTCTATGAGAGAGCATGTTTATGCCTAGGCTGTACAATTTCTGAGATAGTGTTTTGTCTGATGATTGGTCATCCCAGAGGTCTTGAAGCTCTGTTTTTTCTGCTTTTGTTAAGTATGCTGTAACATATCGTGCAACTGCAGTGGAATTGTCTGCAATGTACTGCGCATCTATGTTTACATTCCACAAGAGGGCAATGATTGCATTGTAATCATTGATATATTTTGATTCTTCTGTTCTTTTTATGTAATACGTGTTCTTAGGTGATATACCTTTAACACTATGTCGAACTGAAGACATGAAGTTGTTTACTTCACCTGTTTCTGTTATTGGTCTAGGGAAACCAAAGCAGCATTTGGTTTAGTATTTCCTTTTGCTTTTGTATTTGCGACGACAATATTTGCCACATTTGTGTATTTGAAATAGTAACATCTGTCCATGCAGGTCACTATGTGTCCGTTGTGAAGGGATTTCACAAGTGACACATTTTTGGATTAACTGCAAAACAGTGGCATCACTGTTGTGACCAAATTTAGGTGCACCTTTTATCCATAAAAGCATGTGAATATGTGGTGCTCTTCTCGCTTGGTATACTTTTCTCCAAAAGAAGTGTTGCACTTCTCCGAGGGGAGGAACATTTTATTGCAAATAAAGTGTAGCATAGCAATGAAACGATTATGGAAATATCTTGACACATTAACTGGATCTAGAGAGCAAATTTCTCCAGGTGTTAATATATCTATGTTGGTTTTGTTGTTGTTTGATATGCGTAGGAACTCATGTAAATCTTCCCATGCATATTCTGCACAACTTAGTGTAACAAACCAAGTCAGTGGTCCAAAGTTTCTGATCACACAACGTACAAATCTGTGCCATCGGAACCAGTATTCTTTTGTACCACGCATGTTTGCAAACAGATTTGTTATACTTGATTGTAAAACCTCATCTTTTTCTTGTACTTTTTGTATTAATTGCGTAGCTGACATATTTTGAAAGTGGGTTCCAGATTTCAAAATGTGTGCAACTCAGGGGGGCGCTGTTGAGCAGCCCGAAAATGGCTGCCTAGCTGCAGAGCTCCGTGAGGCGAGGAACTTAATCCGGCCTCATCGGCAGTCCATTATGCTGCCATCGCCATACAACTTGCTGGGCTACTGCTGGACACCTGCTGCCTGCCCGGGCCGAGTATTGGACTGCATCGGGCACTGGGGGACCCGCTACACTATCCCTGACCTTGCGGCCCGGCCGCGCAGGCGCTCTCCGGTGCTGCCGCGGGCTTGACGGCAGACCTCCCTGTCGAAGGCTGCGCCGCGGATCATTGGCTGGTTCGGGCTTACCTGCCGGTCCCCATCGCCCTGCTGCTGGACTGCGCGTGTGCCGGAGAGTGAATCTCCCTCTTTCTCCGGGCCGCGGCCGCTCCTCTATCTGGCCACGAAGAAGCGGAAGAATTGGCCCCCGGCTGCTGCTCTCCTGGGGCGCCCCCGGCACGTGTGTTGCAGCGCTGTGACCCGGCCTGGCCGCTGCGCCTGGGGAGCAGATGCAGCCTTCCATCGCTCTGCCGGCCACCCATAGCTTGGTTATTGTTGTGCTTGGCCTCAGAGCTGGGAGCGTGCAGGTGAGGAGCTGGGGGGGCGGTTTTGTTCCCTCCTGCCAGTAACATCCAGGCGGGTGCCTCACCGCCATGTGTGCCCCTCCTGCCTACTCTGGACTGTCCTAGCCTCGCCTGCAGGGACGCAGCCCCCACATTGGGGCTCTCGCACTCCTGCTGGGATCGCCTGGGCGTCAGGCACACCTGGCCACGGCCAACTTGCCCACTAGTCCTCACGCACCTCCCCTGCCTCTGGCCTAGTGACACTTACCTATAGGCACCCTGATGCCCCGAGCGGCTGTGCATGCCCTGGCGCGCCCGCTGGGGGTCCCCCAGCGGCACAACCTCTCCAGCGTTCCACTACCTGATGGGCAGGCGCCCCACCTCCATTGTGGCCCCTAACTCCACCATGGCTGCTACATAATGTGACCCTTTGCTATCAGATACGTTCAATACCAAGGGCTACATCACCAGCCAACACCGTTGAATCCTTCTTAGAACCTCATCATAAATCGACATCAATAGCAAGTGGTGGGCCGTCCTTTCCTCCTGGCTTCTTCGTTGGGAACTGAATCTGTTATTACACACCTGTGTCCTGCACAACTCCGGGTCTGAACCAACGGGCCCCCTCAATCACATCAGCAATGTCTAATAGATCTAGGGGGGGCAACAAGGTGGGTGCCATGGACAAATTCGCAAAGGCAACCCCCCGTGCGGAGGCTGGGCTTGAGGCACCCGTCCAGGAGGATTCTGACCACGTGCCCTCCTCCAGTGCATCTGCTCCTGATCTCACTGCAATGATGGAATCCATGGCCAAAAATGTTGCTTACTTCCATGAAAAGCTTGATGACATTAACGCCAATGTGGCATCCCTCAAATCTTGTGTCGACCAGGCAGGAACCAGAATCACGGAGGCTGAAAATCGCATTGGGGCAAATGAAGATACTCTACACTCGCTGCAGGACACGGTGGCCACTCTGACCCAAGACATGATAACTGTAAAGGCAAAATGTGATGATCTCGAATCCAGCTCACGCAGGAACAACCTTGGCATTATCGGGGTCCCTGAGAACGCCCTCAAGGGGCGTATGGAACTGGCAGTCGAGACACTTCTTAGGGACCTCCTGGGCGACCCTGCCCTGTCACCGTACTTTAGGGTCGAGCGAGCCCACCGTGCCTTTTCACCATGCCCCAAACCAGGGGACTTCCCCAGGCCTATAATTGCCAGGATCCTTAATTATAGGGATAGAGACCTCATCCTCTGCCTTGCCTGCAAGAAGGGATACATCCGCCTTGACTCACACACCATTCGTATATTCCCCGACTTCTCCTTGGCATCAAGAAACTACTATGGGAATGCAACGTCCCCTATGCAATCCTTTTTCCGGCTCGCCTCAAGATAACCTTCAAGGAAAAACTGTACTTTTTCACTGTCCCGGAGGAAGCCATGAAATTCATAGAATCTCAGATTCCACTCCACAATGCAAACGAGGATCTTGATGCCAATGACTGAATCCCATCTAATCTTTCATCATGTAGCCTATTCATTACTGTTTGTTCTTAATGTGCTGATGGTAACAACATTCCACTATCCCAATTACGCATGCACACTTGATGCTCGCAACAACCATGCCTGGCATTGTCCTTTGCGAGGCCATCTGCGGTCCCTCCCTGGTCCCCGCAGGTCTGTCCTCAGTCACTCACGCCAGATCTCGCATTTTCCCCATTGTTAACTAGCCGGCTGTCAGACAAGATGACTAGCATGCATTCTAATGTTTTATGTACCGCCTGATACTCTATGCTATCCGTATCTGTCCTGGTTCCACTTCACAGCAACAGCGCACCCCACTGCGATTGCAATGTTCATTTTTGTTACGTTATTGTTGGGTTTTGCCCTGGTTGGGCCACCAGCGAATTGGACCCACGTTGGGGACCCATCGCTAACCTCCGTATTGATGGGGACTTTGGTTCTAAAGAGAGGGGGGAGGGAGGATACATTACCCACAAGGATGGGGTGGTGCGGGTGGGGGGACGGTATGGGCTGGGGACTGTTATTGGAAATGGCAGAGGCAGAATTGAGCACTACACTGCATCGGGGCACATTCATGGAGTTGTTTCACATGGTGAATGTATCGTACGGCGACAGAGCTGGGATGTACCCTGAACCCCGAGAATGCCTAATATAGTAATGTCTTGGAATATCCGGGGCCTGAGCAATTACACCAAGGCCCGTAGAGTCATGGCCTACGCCAACAGACATGGATGTAAAATAGTATATTTACAGGAGACACATGCCATGGGCTCCCTCACAAAGTGTATGGCGCCATCCTGGGGCCCCAATAGATATTTCACGTCATACTCTCCACGGGCCAGGGGGGTCCTAACGATGATTCACAAGTCACTCAAGTTTGTACTGCACAGGAGTTACATAGACACAGAGGGGAGATATGTTATATTACATTGCACGATAACCAATATAGAATACCTCTTGGTGAATATCTACGGGCCTAATGTGGACTCGCCTAATTTGGTTTATTCGGTGGCATCCATCCTGCTGGGCTATGCGGGGGTACAGATCATTTGAGGGGGATATGAATATTATCCTAGACACTACCCTGGGTAGGACTGGCACGGCCCCTAGGCAGCTGACTGGTGCGTCATGTAGACTGCTGGCTCACTGCACAACCCTTGATATACGCGATGTATGGAGGACACTACACCCACAGACATGAGAATACACCTACTCTTCAGTCCACGACAGCTCCTCTAGAATAGACATGTTTCTACTGTCAAGCGGAATGCTGGGAATAGTGGTAGACACACGTATACTTGCCCGCACACTCTCGGACCATGCTCCGGTCCTGCTCTCTCTGGACCTTGGCGTCCCCCCGCCTACCATCTATACGTGGAGATTTAAGTTGGCCGCCCGTCAGGATGTTGTCTTTAAGGCAGACATCCAATTCTACTTTGATCACAACACATCCCAAACCACCACACCACGATGGCAACCCGATGGGACGCCTTTAAGGCCTTTATCAGGGGAATGGTCATCTCCAGGGAGGCTGGGGTCCTTCAAACTATCAGAGCAGCCCTCGGCCGGTCCGAAGCCAGATTGCACGAACTAGAACAGGCACACCCGGCATCGGTTGACCCTGCTGTCCTCTCCCAGATTAGTGAAGAGTTGCAATCATTTAATGAATTGGCCACAAGGGAGGTCCAGTACTTTAGCCGCCCTCAGGCGGCCCGGAAGTATGGAAAGGGTGATAGACCCGGCAAAACATTAGCTGCCTTGGCGAGGGCAGAGTGGGGCCATACCCAGATCACTTTTATCAGGGTTAAACAAGAGGCAATGCAATGGTCTGAAAACCAGATATTGGACGTCTTCACAGACTTTTACACGGACCTATACTCCCAACCTCCCGAACATAATGAAACCCATATGAGAGACCTCCTTGAGCAGATTCTCACGACCTGTGTCTCCACCGCAACCAGAAACCAACTGGACTCTCCGATTCTATTGGATGAGATTGTTGGAGCCATATCAGGTCTCCCTAAGGGCAAGGCACCCGGCCCCGATGGGCTAACAGCAGAATTTTATAAGGAGCACGTTGCACTCCTGGCCCCTAAACTTGAGGTGTGGGATGAGGCACTCCGACTGGGCTCTCTCCCTCCCACCTTGCATGAGGCTGCCATCACAGTACTACTTAAACTCGGCAAACCGGTGATGAATGTGGGTCGTATAGACCCCTCTCTCTAATGAATCTTGATACCAAAATTTTTGCTAAAGTGATTGCCAACCGCTTTCTTCCAATCATGTCATATATGGTACATGATGACCAATCGGGGTTTGTGCCTGGGAGATCCACGTCCCATAATATTAGGAGACTCCTCAATGTCATGACCCAAATTGACCAAGGCGTGAAGGCAGTTGTGGTCACGCTTGATGCCCAGAAGGCATTGGACATGGTGTCCTGGAAGTATATGTGGCTGGTGCTGGAAACCATGGGCATCGGACCTAACATGATTGGATACATTAAATTACTGTACACCTCGCCAGTGGCCAGGGTCTGAGTCAAGTCCCAGACGTCTGGCCTAATCCCACTCTTCAGAGGCACCCGACAGGGTTGCCCGTTCTCCCCGATTCTTTTCGCCCTAGCAATAGAGCCAATGGCGGATCATGTTAGGGCACGCCATTTACACAAAGGGATACGGTTGAAAGACGTTTGTGAAATTATTTCACTTTATGCCGATGACGTACTGCTATTCATTAGAGACACTACCAATAACCTTGATTCAATACTACGGGACATTACCCGCATAGGTACCCATTCTGGATTCACGATAAATTACACCAAATCTGAGCTCTTCCCCCTCACTAGGTCCACTTCACAGCCGGCCACAGAGTACCCCTTGCGCTGGTCCCCTGAAGGGATTAAGTACTTAGGGGTCCAGACATCCCTGACTAAAGAAACACTACTAGCCGATAACTACTTAGCAGCGGCACAACAAGCTGAAGACAAAATGGAGCGATGGCGCCCCTCCCATTGTCACTGGCAGGCAGACTCTCACTTGTCAAGATGGTATTACTCCCCAGGCTGCTATACATATTTTGCAATGTCCCCATTTGGTCCGGAAAGAAATATTTTGTGAGACTACATGGGGCTTGTGCGCAGTTCTTGTGGCACTCTGGGGCAGTACGGAAAAAATGGTCTGACATGACACCCCTGTATGATAAAGGTGGGTTCATTGCCCCTGACATGGTGCGGTATTGGACCGCTGCTCAGGCACAATTCGCTTCCTATTGGTACCCAGGCCCTCCTCCTCGCCCCCACGTTAAATTGGAAGCTCTGGCGGCTGCGGACATCAATGTCATGTCTCTGATACTGCACCGGCAATATGAGCCGGACTCCCCTATTGACCATGTCCATACCACTGTACACGCCTGGAGTCGAATATTCAAGTCCTGTGCTGAACACCACCCATATTATAAGTGGCTCCCTGCCTGGCGATTCCCCGGGCTGGAACCCACACATGAAATGGCCCTGGCGCATCATTGGGAGACCTTGGGATACCTGGCTCTAGCAGATTTTTAACCAGATGGCCAATTCATTACGCCACAAACATGGAGGCCGGGCCATTCCGGCTCAGCCCTGGAATTTCTGCATTATTACAGACTCTGTGCTGCCTTTCGTGCCGCCTGGCCAAGCTTCCCCATTGAGCCCCCGGAGTCTTCCGGGATTGCTTACATTGCCAACTCAGGCATTGCGCGTGGGGTGGTTTCTTCGCTATACAGGATATTGCTAAAGGGCGCCTTGCCCTAACCCTCCAGGGCCCGGGATGACTGGGCGACCGAACTAGAACTGGACCTCACAGAGCACATGTGGTGGAAGATGTGTTCACACACTAGCGGTGTTTCCCTTAACTTTCGTTAACCAACCATTCAGTATAAATTACTCAATAGACTCTACTATACTCCTTACAAGATCTCCAGGTTCGTCCGAACCACTCCTCACCTTTGCCCCCGCTTTGGGGCGTAGAATGCTCATCACCTACACATGTTGTGGGGGTGCCCGATGCTCACAGAATTCTGGGGTAAGATCCTGGAGACATTAACTGAGTTCTGTGATACCCCGGTTGACCCAGACCCACTGGGAGCCATGTTTGGTGTGTGGCAGTCTGATGGGGCGAAATCCATGGCCACATTTTTGAATGTGGGTTGCTTTGTGGCCAAGAAATGTATTCTACAAAACTGGAAAAGCTCCTCTCCCCCCTCAGTCCAGAAATGGCTAAATCTACTTACCTGGTCCCGCAATTGTAAGGAAGAATTTATCAATACGCTCCCGACCTGACCCCGCCCCAAGAACATTTTGACTGCCTTTAACAGCTATCTCCACGGCCTAGAGGAGACTTCATTGGGGAAAGAGTCATTCCAATCCCCGCATTGAAGCATTGCACCATTTTTGATGCGCTGTGATGCCATTGTTTCTCACTTGCTGCTCTATTTCATTGTAACATTGCCGTTAATCTGATGCATGTATGGTCTGAATTTAATGCTTACCCTGATGTATGTGTTTGCTATATGCCTTTGCTAACAAAAACTTTTTTAAAAAAAATGTTTGCAACTCCGTAACATAGGGTTGCTAGTTCACTTTCAAAGAGTAACTGGAATATGTATTTCACATTTTGTCTAAATCTGGGATCTTGCGAATACATTCGTAATGAGCGGTATTCTGATTCCGTAATCTGAGTGGGTCTATCATTGTATCTTCCACCTTTGCCAGTAGGAAATAGCAGGGGAAAAGCATGTGCTTCTATACTTTTTTCCCATATGCTCATTGGTGACCCTTTGGTTTGTCGCATTTGGTAAGTTTCTAGTGCATCATCTATGCTTTCATTGGAATGCAATGGATGAATTGTGTAATGGTCCAAAAGAGTGGATACTGCAGCAGGATCTAGAAGTTCAAATTGTCCAGTTCCTGATGACTCTTGAGTTGTTTCCCTTAAGCTTTCTTCAATATTTATTTCCTTGTAGTATTCGTTATTGTCTTTTAGATATTGCAAGGCTTGTCTAACTTTATGTAAATCCACCAGTTGTTGCCAATTTTTTTGTCTTTTGTTGGTACACCATTTACCAAGACAATTAAAGAATGCTCTATTGAACGTTGCACTCCTAGAGTGTGTACATTTTCTGTTAGATCTAATGGCAAATAAACTATTTTGCCACAAATGCCTTTCACCAATTCAGAGGGAGGTAATTTTGCTGTTTTTGGTTGAAGGCGTATAATTGCTTGAAATGGGTGAACTATTTGAATTATGATACTCTCATATAAATTGAGTTGTTGCAGGGGTTTTGGTAGTGGGAACAATTCCAAATTATTTGTGATAGCACGTGAAGGAGTTTGGTTGTTGTCCAGTTTTGTAGTGCAGTAACTGCAACATATTAGGGGTTCACTTATTTGGTATTTGTTTTCTGCTAAAAGGTAGAGAGGTAATTCAAACCATTTGGAATCTTCATTGTCTTCTATTTTGTATGCTATGTCTATATTTTTTGTCTACCTTTTGTAAAACGTTCTGCGGCAACACACATACACATGGTTTGGTACTTCAGCTGATGCACTTTTAAATGTTAGTATTTCTATTTTGTATGTGTGTAATAGAAGGTTGCTATGTGCAGAATTGTTGCTAGTCTTTTCTAAAACTTTTGCATTTTGTAAGTGGCTTTCACTTCCAAAATATTTTCTCTGGATACGGTCGATTTCTTCTTGTAGGTATTTGGGTGTACCATGCAGAAGAATGTTATTTAAATTGGCTAATTCTAAAGCAGGACTTTTAGCATAATATATTTTATATACTAGATTTCTTACATTTGAATGATGTATTGATAGCCTTTTGATATCATGGAAGGTGCTTCTGCAAATAGGTCCTGAAATGCAGGCTAATAAATGTCCTTGTAGTCTTGTGTATTTGCGCACTGGACAGATATCCACATTTTGCAGCACTTTCATTTTAATTTTGTCTTTACCTTTCACATACTGATTGAGGAACTTACGTAAAGATTTGAAGGATTTTTTAGGAATGGCCCACATTTACGTGCACGGCTATTTGTATACTGGATGGTCTGGTGCAGTTGAATCGAGAGGTAATTCTGAGTTTTCAGGGGATACTTTTCTAAGCAGTGTTTCTTGTTCCATGATGGTATTATTGATTTTTCATACCCTCGTCCACGGCTATGGATGGCAATTGTGTTAGTTTGATTTTGTTTATATGCTTCTTCATTAAAATATCGTTCTGTGGTTGTTGTGTTACTCCATTCACCTCCACAAATATTTAAGAAGTTATTTTTGTTGACATTCCATTTATTGATACATTTCTTTTGTAGTTTAGTACTTAGTTTTGTTAGTGGTTTCATCCTATTTAACACTAATGTGAACAACTTTGTTTTGAGAAGGATTGCACTGTCTACGAGAGCTTGTAGGATTCCTTTTCTATGGTAGGTTTTAAGGGTTGAGGATGATTTCGGTCCTCTTCTTATTACATTCTGAAGGACTCTGTTGTGAAACATTTTTGCTAAAATACTTTTTTTACTATGGGTTCTTGTTACTATATCAGGATTAATAGGAGCATTGTTAGCAATACTGGTAGCCGATTTTCTGTGAAGCGTTTTGTGTTTCGTGCCACATTTTTATAGAGGAGGTAAAGTTTCGGTAGTTGAAGCTTCCTTCGTTTCGTTAAATGACTGTATTAGCTGTTTTGTTACAATGTTCTCTACAAACTCCGCTACAGAAGGATGCTTAATTTGGGCACTTTTATTTTCATTACTCTATTTCTGCGTTACTTTCTACGGACTTGCTTTTTGGTAGGCATTCTTTGGGGTCTGTTGAAAAAAAAGAAGGCATGGTTTGGTCTGTTGTACAATGTGTGTGTACTGTGTGCATGCATGCATGAGTTTGATGGGGAAGCTCTTTGTGGTGGTGTGTGAATGTGCATTGGGCTGTTACAATGATTTGGGAAGGCTATTTATCTGTTTCTATACTACTACACTGTGCTTCAGTTGAGAGTACAAAGGGAGCTAGTGGTGAGGAGAAGCATTAATAGTAAATGTAATGTTATAAAATTGAAACAGCTATTTGTTTTCTAGTACTAACATTTAAGGCTTCTGTATGTTATTTGAGTTCCAAAAACACAGGGATTTGTGAGCCATTCTGCCTGTTATTCTTTGTTTAATAAATGGGGATTTGTGGGTAGAATGGTTCAGAAATCAATGTTTGTTTTGGTGCGCAAATTAAATAAATAACTCACACAGTCTCTTTGAGGAACAGTAAGAATATAAAGGTAATACTGTACTTACTTTTTTATTTGCGGAATGACCAGGTTTCTTCGGATATGTCGTTTACAGTGTAGATGCTGTTGATTTTCAGGAGAGTAGTCTTCACTGAGATTGTAAAAAGAAGACGTTAGTAACTTTGTGTGTTTAAAGCAGTGATGTTACTGTACACATTCATTTTGCATCTTTCGTCGGAGTATTCTACTTTGATATCTCAACACAGTGCATGTGTGCATTTCACTTCACTAAGTGCTGCCTTTGTATTTCATTTGCAGTATGTTAGTTGCACGTCATTCAGAAATGAGTAAAATGGTTAGTTTATGTTATGAAAATGCCTTGTTTTTTTTAAGCTGTGTTATCCATAGCAGAGAGGTTTGTAAGTGATAGGTCATTATAGTAGATGTGAAAAATGTCACTACTTGCATATTATAAGTATGAATCTGAAAAATCGGGAGACCCTCAGAGGAAGATGCCACCACAGCAATCGAGAGCGTTTATTTTTCTCATACGATCGCATTGGAAGTAGCATTAATGTAGGAAGTACACAGTAAAAAATTGTGACATTTTCTAATGGAACATCGAGTTTCGTGCTAAATAGGGAGTTTTGTAACATATGTATAGGTTATGCGGGAGACAGTATGAAGTAGTGTGGTTTGTCAATGAAAAATCGGACATCTTGCACTTAAAGGGGGAGCGTTGGTATGTATTGGCTATGCAGATCTAGTGGCATTAATTTGTTTAAATGAAATCATAAAGGTTGCATATGGTCTCTGATTAAAATATGCATACCTGTACTTTATACTCATGCATGTGCGCATGCATGGAGCTGTACATAGAAATCCACGACACTTGCACAGTAGTTTTTGAAGTAGGTGCTTTGCAATGATATGCGAGTTGCATTCAGAGTGATAAACAGTGCATTTGAAGTGCAAGATTTTGATGACTGAGTTAGATGTTGAAATGTTGAATGTGATTGGTGCATGGTTGTGTGACTGCTTAGTTCTGGCCAATGAGGGAATGGATGCGAGAGCGATATGGAAAGGGTAGAAGGACTGACTAAGAGTTACGTTCCTCACGTAGACAGCACTTGTCCACGGGTAGGTCGTGTCACATACGGGGTTCTACAGCAAATCCAGCATGGAAAGGGAATTGTAGGCATCAGCCAATCAGATGTTCACATTGCTCTTTTGTGTTGAAAGACGGTGCGTATACTGAAGATGGCAGAGGTGGAGAGGGTCAGGATTTTGGTACTTGGTGATATTTTTGTCCATGGTTTACAGCACTATTCGGAAAGTAGGCATGTGGCACATCATTTTGATGTGAGAGGAGTGGAGGTGGTGTGGAACGCTGAGACTGATCGCAATGTTGCAGCAATTCTCCAAGTTTGTAGAGACATGCGTAGGACGACCAGTCCCCAGTGGTACTTTTGCACTACTGTGCTTGACATTTGGGCTACGTGAGTTCATGTACTTTGTTGGAAGATTTGGAACAGTTGGTGCAAGCAGTCATTAACATCTTTCCAACTGCGAAAGTAATTTTTTCTGGGTTACTCCCTAGAGGAAAATGGGACAACATTTCTGTTTTCTGTGCTGATCAAAGTATTGGGAGGTGTAACATCAATCGCGGCATGCGTGCTTTCATGTTACGAGCTGGTATGTTTTTCTGCAGCCACGAGAACATTGTTCCCAGTAATGTGACTTATTTTGAGGCAGATGGTGTTACATTATCTTCTTTGGGAAATGCCATGGCCATGTTCTTTTGGAATGTAAGGCTTACTTTGGAGAAGGTTCTATAATGGTTTTAGGAGTAAAGTAAGAAGAAAAAATATTTAAAAAAAAACAAAATAACAGTTGTCTGTAAGGCATCTGCCCAAAAAAAAAAACAACAGCGCTTTTCAGAGCCCACCTTAAAGGGGAAAAGGGGAATAATATTTAAATGTACAGTTGTCACGCTCTGATCCTCTACGTGTCCGCAGACATGGCAGTAGTTTGCAGGCAGCGCGTATTACCAACTAGGATTCTGGGGTGAGACGCATGCAAATGAGAATGTGCGAGGTATGGATTGGTCAGTAAAGTTCAGTGGGTGTGTTCTGAACGGAGAAATGTAGTGAGAAGGTCTTTTCGATGACAGGAGACCAACAGCCATGGCTCTGTGTGCTCGAAAACAGATTATCTGGATTTTGGGAGACTCATGGATACATTGGTTGAAGGTGCATGCAGAAGATTGTGGTCTATCTGTCGATATTGGATTTCCTCATGTGGAAGTGCACTGGCATGGCATGCGTGGAATGAGGTGGCTGGACTTGGTACCCTCTCTGTGCTACTTTACAGACAGAGCGTCCTCCTGATATACTTATCATTCATTGCGGAGGAAACAGTTTAGGCCATGTCTCTGGAATTTCTTTGCAATTTGCAATGAAGGAAGGTCTTGCGAAGGTCATGGGAATGTTTCCAAATTGCCAAATAGTATTTTCCCGTATTGCACAAAGACAAATATGGCTGCGTTCTTCTGCATTTGGTCCACAAATGGAGAAAGCGAGGCGCAATGTCAACAAGGCTGTTTGTGCCTTTCTAAGAGATGTTGGCATGTCCTCATGCCACAATATTTTGTTTCGCAGCACTTTCATTTTTCGCAGAGATGGAGTCCATCTTACATATGCTGGCAATCAGATTTTTCTTCGCAATGTACAAAATGCATTGCAACCTTTTTTGGATTCATAGTCACCTATTTGGCAATCCGTCAATTTGTTTTTTCGAATCCACAGTTTTTGAAATACACAAAACACCACCAAAAGGCTCTTTTCAGAGCCACCACTTACTCCCAGCGAAAAGTGCATTGGTTTTGCCCCGCTTGCACTCTCCATTTTTGTGCGTCCTACGACTGTCCGCGGACTATTTGAAAAATGTGCGGGGGCCTACAACGGTCACTTGATAGTTCTATTGTTAAACTGAGAAAGGCAGCTCTGAAAAGAGCCTTTTTTGTAATTTTTGTTGTTTTCAAGATTATTGCTTTTCAGCACACGACACACTAGGAGAGGAGGCCAAAGGAGGGTAAGGAAGGGACACCAGCCACGGGGATAAGAAAGGGCAGGTGAAGAGAGAAAGATGTAGGGTGACCTTTACTTAGGTAGGGGGCAGTTCTTCTGGTGCTCCATGACTGTAGCTTCAAAAGCACTTCGAACACTCTCCCCCCTGCAGAGTACTGCGTCGCAGTACATACACAATATAGTGACCCTCGAAAGGTTAGGGTCAACAGCATCGCGAATGGCTTGTGAGGCAGCTGGAGGGATGCACTCCCCCACAGGAGTGTCTCTTGTGGTGAGCGGATCGGACACTGAGGATGCTGTGGTGGAACTCAATCTACTATATTCTTCACATGGCACCACCTTGCGAATGTCCGCACTGTGGAAAGAAGTTAGGTGTCGTTTCATGGTTGTCGTACCAAAGCTGTACGCACCAGGTCTCCCATTACTCAGCACCAACTAGCACTGGTTACACCTGACCAGGTTCGCACATGCTTTTGGTACGTTCCCAAAAATGGAAAACAACCGCCACACCCACGACTCCCGGTGAGTGCTTGTAGTGCCGAGTTCCTCCACCTCAATCTCTTCTTCCTCTTATTCCTTGATCTGTACATCCTCACCCGTATTTCCCTCTGCAGGCCCTTGGGGAGGTGGTGGTGGTGGGGGGTTTGCGGGTGGTGCTGAGGCTAATGAAGCAACAGTAGCCATGGATGCCATAAGGAGTAGTCGGCTATTGGTCGCTACAGCAATAAAGGCAGCACAACTCAATCTACTATAGCCATAAGGACAATGAAGATGAGCTCAGGGGTGTGGCCATTTATAGGGGTGGAGGGGTGAGGCTCGTGACCACATTGATCACTTAAAATCGTTGCAAAAATTCTAAACAATACGTTCAAAAGTAGGCCAATTGTATGGGACATGTGAAATGGTGATTTTATACTGTAAAATAATTTCCCATTTTTGTATAAGTTCTTTTGAAATGTTGCGGAAGGAGACAAACTGCGCAAATTAGTCCACACACTCAGCGTGGGTGCAGTCACATGAAGACTTCGTGAACACATCCACGAGGGAAATGGGTGCCCGCTGGACAGCAAATGCAGAGTAACGGATGTGCACATGCGCGCGGGTGTTCTACGGACAGTGTTCGGCTTCTGAAACTAATTAAAAGTGCGACACAAGTGACACGGACAGTTACGGACTGGCGCGATGTTCGCAGTACTTATGGGTGTTGTGCGCATGTGCGTACATGATCTCCTGACTGTACGTACAGGTACAGTGTCCTTAGGACACCTCCATTTTGTTTGACTACGGATATGCCGGACACCATGCCTGTTCTACGGACAGTGCCATCTTGGCTGCAGACGCTACAGACAGGTATAGTGTCCTTAGGACACTCCAATTTTGTTCATTTACAGACATCCCGGACACCTGGTGTGTTCTAAGAACATGTTTTTTCTTGTTTGTGAGCGGTACGGAGAGGTATCATGTCCTTAGGACGCCCCATTCTGTTCATTTACGCACAACTTGAACATCTGGTCCATTCTAAGATAATTTCCATCTTGGTTGCAATTGGTACGGGTAGGTATATTGTCGTTAGAACATCCATATTCTATTGCTTACGTCCAGCTTGAACAGACGCGCTGTCCGCTGACATTTTTACTCTTTTAAAAAAAAAAATAATTGCCACACACCCTTCCCCTACAACTAACATAAAAACATTTTCAATACACACACACACATCAATCAACAGAAATACAGGGGGAAGCAGATACTGATACAAATATAGGGGAATTGAGGTTTAACACAGGCTGGTTGTGAGGGGATGATTTGTGAGGGGATGAAGGGATGCATGTTTCATCAAAACTTTTATTTTCTTCTTGACGGTTTGGAGATGGGTCACTAGAAAATGGAGAAGGGGGGCAGGTACAGGTGAGACAGTGATATCGTATTTTTCCTCTGACATATTCTTCCACAAAGTGTCTTAAACTGTTAAAATTGTCATTTAGTATGTCCATTTTAAATTCTATCCTTTTCAGCCTGTCTTCCTCTGCGTCCTTTGTTGGTGTTTCTTCTTTTTGTGCCTGGTCTGTTAAAAATAAATATACATATATTAAATGCCCATACAATACTGACCATTAATTTGCTTATGCAAAGTACTGTGTACCATTATTATCGCTATCTTCCGACATTTCCTCATGTGGAAAATTCTCCTCCAGCCACTACAAAGTACGGCCCATTTCTGTGTGAAACAACAGAAATACATTATTTTGTCTGCCCTTCATACACAAAAAGTGCGCAAACATATCAGAAAAATGCAGGTCACTTACTATTTTGTTGTAATTTGTCTTCGTTGTACTGTGTGCGTCTACTGTCGCTCCTGGCTGCACAGTTTCTGTGAGGTAATTACGTTGGAGACATACCTTTTTTTGTTATGGTACAATCCATTTCATTTTACATGGCCATTAAATGCATGCTTAATGTTTCAGACGTTTAGGTTAACCTATTTATTTATTAGTACTTATAATGTGTTTAGATGTTCTTTTTTAAAGTTGTGCATTTTTTATATAACACAATAATACAATTTGAGATACCCCCTGACTGTTTGGGTAGTGTTGACTTCGTCCACGCCCGTCTGCAGACAGGCGCTCAGTCCGTGCCTTTCAAATATCTTTAGCAAGGGGTTTCAGTATGCTCTATGTTACATGTATATAAATTAAGGAAAATATCGTGCACAACTCCCAAAATCACATGATGGAAGTGTATATTCAGTAGAAAAACTTTATTAACGTGATGTTATGATTAAGTTCCCCTTCTAAAAACGTGTGAAATTCAGTAAAAAAAACTTTGTTAAAGGGACGTTAGGATTAAGTTGCCCTACTAAAAACCTGTAAAATTCACTAAAAAAAACTTTGTTAAGGGGACGTTATGGTTAAGTTGCCCTACTAAAAACCTGTGCAATTCACTAAAAAAAACTTTGTTAAGGGGACGTTATGGTTAAGTTGCCCTATTAAAAACCTGTGCAATTCACTAAAAAAACTTCACAAATGTGGCATTATGGTTGAAAGTAAAAACGAAAAACCCCTGAAATTCGCCAGTTATGTTAGGCTAAGCAACCATACCTGCCCGCACCACTGTGCACTGCTAACACTAACACCCAGGACATGAAAGATGGCATCACAAATGTGTAGGCCCTTTGTTTTTGTTCACTGCCATATATATATATATATATATGTATGTATATTCAGTAAAATAACTTTGTTAAAGGGACATTATAGTTCACACGTAGGTGGTGCGAGTTATGGTTGCTTAGCTTGCCATAATTAGCGAATGTCAAGTGTTTTTCGGTTTTACTGTGAACTATAAAGGGCCTACTTTTGTTTAGTAGGGCAACTTAACCATAACGTCCCCTTAACAAAGATTTTTTTTTAGTAAATATATAGATACATATGGACAAGTAAAGGATGGATATTTCCACTACGCATATAAGCAGTACTGAACAAAGCAAGAAGGTCTCATTTCAGTGTCGCAGTTAAGAAAAGCAATTGAATTAAACAGAATAAAATCTCAGCTAAGGAGTTGACTGAGCCAAGAAAGCCAAGGTCTTATCAAACTGAAATTGGCTGACATTGGATAGAAAATTAGTGTGAAAGAACAGAGGCTCCCGCAAAAATTAAAGACGTCAGAGGACTATTGGAGAATAAAATCAAATACATGAAAAGCTCGATTTCATGGTGTCCAGTCACATGGTAAAGGGAAGTTGGATGGTCAAGGTGGTCACACCTACGCACGGAGGCCGGCTGGTGCCCACACTCCCTAAAAATTCTCAGAGCACAGTACAGACTCAAGGCCAAACTTCAAACACTAATTGACACTGGACCATTGAGGTGATGAAGGATGAGACGCTAATTGGTGAGAAGCTGGTGCTAAAACAAGCTCACCCGGACCTGGTTGTTCAGTTTGTGTGCTGCTAGACTTAAGAGGAAAAGTACTGATGGGTGTTAAGAGCTAACCAATTGTAGGGGGCCACGTAATTAAGGGTCCTATAGCTTGTGTAGTCAATGGGACACCATACATATAGTGACGTCCATAGTGGCCATTTTGAGGGGAGGGCTTAATTGCCCCACCTGATATTTAGTGTCCTATCACCTTCCTCCACTGCTCTGTACAGATATAGAGCCTATACTTAGAAATACACTTAGACCCAATCACACCCTCCGTTAGGTTTTTGTAGTTTGCCACGTAGGATGACGTTGGTCAAAACTTTAATGATGACCAATTGTGGGTATATGAGCCCAGTTTTTTATGAAGTAAGTAGAGTCATTAACTGCATCTGGCCTCCATGTCGAGTCTCCCTGGTATCTTAATCTCGATTTTGCTCATCAATCAGCCTTTAACCGGTGCTAATATGGCCACCAACAAAACTTCTCAGCGATTGCTGATGTTCGTTGTACTCCCTGTTTTAGACACTTGACATTAAAACAGACAAATTTTGCCAAACTGTTTGTGTCGTCTTGATTATTGATGTATAAATAAAAGCTGCATCCCCATCCATCTCCAGGGTATCGCTACTTATTTTAAATAACTGTCTGAGAGAACACCCAGCTCACTTGGTAGCAGAGATGGGAAGGCTAGATATGATAACCATTGGCCATCGACATAAGTAACTTTAGAGTCTCTGCAATATCGCACAACCTTTGCCAATTCGCCTGACAGGACGTGAAGCTCCCTGTAGATAGTGGATAGTGTAAACAACTCCTTGCAAGGGACGTTTTGACGGGACCCCTATTTTCAGATGGAAACCCCTCCCACATCTACGATAAGCGGATTGAAAAGCAGCTCGAAGAGGCAGTAACGAAGGCGGTTATCCCGACGGTACGAAGAAGAAAAACATGAGAACAGTGAATAAATAGACCAAAGAGTGTGGCAAAGAAATATATGTATAGAAAATAACGGTAAGAAATGGAGGGAGGTGGGATAAAATATAACACAAGAGGAAGAGTGTAATATATATATATATATATATATATATATATATATATATATATGTCTATGTGAAAGAAGATATTATGTTCAGTGTGGCCGAGCAATACATAAAGGAGAATTGTCATGAGTGAGGCCACGATAAGAGGATACGTCCTGTTCCTAAGCTTTAAAGAGTTTCAGAAGAAACTTTAATTCACAGGACCTTAGTGGGACATATAGAAGACGGAAACGGTTAAAGACGATCCTAAAGGAATTGGTTTAAGTTCCAATCGGAGCAGATTTTAGAGGGCAAGACGAGTCTTAAGGAAATGATTGTGAATAATCCATGTGGCCAGTCAAGTCTGTATTTTTGTTTTATGTGATTGAAAGCAGTGATGACGTCAGAGTTGAAAGAACATTTTTTATGTAACAGAGATATGTGAAGTTGAGACACGGAAATTGATTGTTTTTTTAAATTTGTATTTTGATGGTTGTTTTTTAGCAAGATTAAAGTAAAAGAATTGTGTTTTGACGGGATTGGAGCTTGCGACGATTGGTGCTCACTCATATTGTATGTTTACTGAGATGTATTTAAAAAATGTGTGATTGTAAATTGAGTGCTAGCAAAGAGAAAAGTGAACCGTTAAAAATGGAAGAGGTTACTCCATTAGTGCATCTTTGCAAGCAGCTGCCGAAACACGTGCCCAAACTTAGACAGTACAGTGCAGAATGGGTCAAAGGAACCACAGATAAAATGTGTGTGCCATGCCCCCAAGGTGGATCATTATCGACGGCAGTCCTGCAGCATTTGATGACATATTTGCATGCAGCGTACACGGGAAAGAAGCTAGAAAAACACCTAGCGAGCCTAGAACTTTGGAAAATGTACCAACAAGAAAAGGAGGAGGAGCCTACTTTAGATTGGATACTCAATGTATGCAAAGAGGGGGGTGAAGAGCCTTTTGCTCCACCCACCTCTTCTGAAACAAAAGACGAAGTTAAGAAAGACGATGGGTTATACCCATTAAGGAAACTTAAAGCAGCGGTGGGATATAGCAATCCCTTATATGAGTCACCTACGCAAAGTAGTGACGAGGGCCCAGAGAAAGATACCGCGAAAGATGTAACCTCGAAAGTCCAGAGAGACAAAGAGGACGCGAGAAGGAGAGAAGTAATAGAGCAAGCACATCTCTAGATATAAGGAGAGAAATAAAGAGATGGAAAGGAGATAAAGATAAAACTGATGAGATAGCGCTCTTACAGAACAAATGGAAGGGAGGTCAGATTTAACTTAAACTTGATGGTAAAGGCATTGAGAATGTAAGACAAAGGGGAGATCAAGACAAACAAGACAGAAAAGACAAAGAAAGAGAAGAACGAATGAAAGATGAAGAAGTAAAAAGAAAGACAAAGACAAAGACAAGAACAGTTATTTCAAGATGAGCAACCAAAAGAACAGAGAGGGCAGAAGAGCAAACATAACGTGACAATAGACAAAGAATAGATGATGAACAGGAAAGGATAAGAGGGAAAAGAATGCAGAGACGAAGGGATGAGGAGATACAAAGGGCATATGAACAAAGGGATATGAAAAAGAACAAGGAAGACAGAGCAAGAGAGGAAGCGAGAAAGTGCAGAGAAGTCGATGATGGCATGGAACATAAAAGAAGACAGAGAGCATGCCATCTGGAGTATTTGGAAAGGGAAATAAGAAATCCCGATCCATTGGTAGAATGGGAAGATATAGAGGATTTTTTTCCCGACTACGAGTCATTACCAGGCCCATCTAGAACAAATCTAGAAGACGAGTTTGACTCAAGAAGTATTGGGGAAGCGATCAATAAAGTATATCATGACATGAGAGCTCAGAAGGAAGCTCAGGGGAAAGGAAAAAATTATTGTCTCGAGAGCACTCAGTTGTATGACACAGAGGAAGCCTCATCTAGCATGAGACATAAGGAGCTGTCTTTAGACAGACTAACTCTGAATAGAAATGATGACGAGAGAAGTTGCACGAGTTGGGTACAGGAAGTGTCAGACAAAGAAAGGGAAACCTTCCAGGGGGAAGACAGAAGTAATGTATGTGGTCCAGAGGGATGTTCACCTATGGATAAGGGAGTAAGATGGTCAGATTTAAAAATACATGTGTCTAAGGCATCAGAGCCACTGACACAGTCAGACCGACATAAGGGCCAACCCTACGGTTAGAGGGGGGAGTCCCCGACTTATGTAAGCAGGTTAAGATCATTCCCAGGCAGACGACGATGTGGGAATATCACCCTGGCGGTGGATAGACAAATGATGAGAGATGAGAACGAGTTTGGTGCATCACAGTTCCCTTTGCTAGAAAAAGGAGGAACGAGGCCACAATATATACCATGGACTCAAATGGACAGAGATAATCTACGGTGTAAATTCCTGATTTTGACATCTGGTGCTGGGAAATGGATAAATGAGCTAGGAAAGAGGACGGGAGGAAATACATTGGCTAAAGGGGATATTAAAGGTCTTCTGATCGCCATACTTGGTGAGAGAGCTGACAATGTATGGACACAGGCAGGCTACCTTGGTGTGACTACAGTCAACACCGTGCATGATGGAGCGCCGTTTAACAATATCAGACCAGCAGTTTGGAAAGCGCTTCGAGTACTATATCCAGACATGTCCGATGTGGGAGCTATAATGACAAAAACGATGAAAGTAGGAGAGGATCCTTTGCTTTACATTCAAAATTTCCAAGGTGCCTGGGTGCTTGAAACTCAGGAATCTTGGGGGAAATCTATACCTGTGTTCTATCATATATTATGCCAAGGGCTGCCGGAGCAAGTGCAGAAACAGCTCAAGAAATTAGTAGGTACAGAAGCTAAACCGTGGTCGGAAATTCAGTTGACCATTGCACATTACTGCAGACTTCTGCAGGAAAAGAATCGCAATAAAGATGATACTCGAAAAGGCCAGGAGGCAAAATTGGTTCAGAACAACTGTCCAAGTACGCCATTGAAGGGGCCAATGTTAACTAGGACAGATGGATCCAATTCACAACAGATAATGAACATGCCACAGGTAAATAACCAAAGGCAGTTTGATCAAAGCAACAATGAATATGCTCCATGAGGAAGGGGTTTCCGAGGAAGAGGCTGGCAAGGTAATCAATGGAATTGGCAGAATCATAGGGGATGTTTTCAAAGCAATCAAGGTGCGTTTCAAAATATGCAAAATGGGAAGATGGGAAGGCCACCACCTATAGGATGGACGTGTGGAATGACAAGACATTTTTCTTGTACATGTAGAAGTCAAGGCATGATGCAGAATGATCAGTTTTCAAGAGGGGGGATGTCAAATCCACCTGCGTACTCGCAGCAGAATGGAGATGGGTTTGTGCAGAATCAAACAGTGCAGCAGCAAGTACCGAGAGTGCAGCAGAAATGCCACAGAAAATGCCAGGTAACCAACCGTAGGGACAATCACAGCAGTCCCCTATGCAGCTCCGAAAGAGAACAGTTACAGGACAGGTATTGAATCCTAGAGTAGGAAGCATCACTGTTGATGGAGGAAATCATTTGACAAATAATGGGACAAGGCTGTACATGGAATAGGACAACTCACTTGGAGACCTGATCAGTTCCATACTATCCGTGACATCAAACCCTCATGAGTAGCCATGGGTGGATGTCAGTATAGGAGGCATAAAAAATGTGTTCTTAGTGGACACCGGTGCAACATGCTCATGTATACGAGAGGGAAAATGATCAATGTCTGGCAATGCCATGAATACTCAGGGATTCACAGGAGCTATAAATCACGTTACTTTCACCGAAGAACTACCAGTCTCTATAGGAAAATGTGACATGAATGTGCCACTACTTTATTCGAGGCAAACGCCTGTCAATATATTAGGATGAGATCTGATGACTAAGTTAAATATGACAATCTCGTTCGCTGATGAAGGCATAATATGCTCAACACCAGGAATGCATTATTTAAATGTGTGCAAAATAATTATGGCATTCGCAGGACGAATGGCTATGAGAGCAATCCCATTAGAACCAGAGATCTTTCAATATGGCATACGCATATTATTTCCCTGGCTGCCAGGAATAGTAGGCAAATCAATGAGAATGCCTAATGAGTTTTTGTTTAGACCAATGACACCCATGTTTGAAGAAAAGGGACAAGTAATTCCCTTAATGATAAAAGCAGCCATAGTGCGAGGAAAAATGGCATCGCTTGATGTCTGTGATGTTGAGGGCAGGCAATGGTATGCAGTAATCGCCATTGGAGAAGGCTACAGGCTGACTGACGTCACGGATGAGGATCTTTTTGAAGATCACCCATCTGATGACGAAGTAATAAATGAAATGAACATCACTTACTGGGTAAAAGCAATTAAAAAAGAAGTTCCTCATAGAATGATGTTAGCACAGAAACGCCCTGAATATTTTGACAAAGACATGGCGAAAGTACCAGTCTCATTATGGACTACTGGCCCCTATGACGTAGGCCTACTAAAGGGGGTTGGGGAAGTGAAGATGAATTAAAACCAGGAGCAACTTTACCTCGGGCACGGCAGTATCCCATGTCTCGAGAGGCAGATGAAGGAATTTTCAAGACAAGTTCCACCATGATGGAGCAAGGTAGCTTAGCGACGTCAGAGACACCATGTAATACGTCAGTCTATCCTATCAAGAAATCTAAGCGGGGGTCATGGCGTTTAATACAAGATTTGCTGCCAATAAACCAAATTGTAGAGGCCGAGTTCCCTTTACTCTGGAACCCTTCTACAATTCTATGTAATATACCTGTTGATGCATGATATTTCACGGTGATTGACTTGAAAAATGCATTTATCTCAATCCCATTGCACAAAGACTCACAAGATTTGACTTTGTTTGCCTTCAGATAAGTTCGCCTGAAAAGCACACAGCTGCCCCAGGGTTACTGTGAGTCTCCATTGATTTTCAATAGAGCCCTCCAGATGGACTTGGGCAATAGTGCCTTAGAAAGCTTTGTGCTGCAATACATTTTAGTTTGCAGCACCACAGAGGAAGAGTGCAGACGCGATTCTATTCAGCTGATGATTATGCTTGCTGAAAAAGGATATAAAGTTGACAAGGACAAGTTATAATATTGTCAACAAGAAGTGCTGTACATAGGCCAATTGATCTCGCATGAAGGAAAGAAAGTTACTCCTGAAAGAACTAAGGCCATTCTAAAAACAGCTAATCTACACACGATAAAAAAGATGCAGAGTTTTGTGGGACTATGTAATTATGTCAGAGCATGGATCTTTGACTACAGCTCATATACACGGCCTCACTTACAAGCCTGGAAGAAATCACAGGCAAAACAAGAAAAAATCGTGTGGACTAAGGCAATGGAAGAAGGGTTTGATGAATTGAAAAAAGCCATTTGCACAGCTCCAGTTTTAGGGATCCCCAAGTATGCAGAGGAATTATTTTTATTCTCGCATACAGATGGTACAGTTATGACAGCAGTGCTCATGCAGAGAACCACATTGGGTACAAGCCGCTTGCATATTACAGTGGAACCTTAGACCCAGTGATGAGAGGGAATTTCCAGTGCAAACAAAGTTTGGCAGCGGCAGCGTTCGCCATAGAGAAGGCCACAAGCATAGTGATGGGATGCTCTATGACGTTATTTGGTGAACACACATTATTTGCCATTTCATAAAAACCAAAAGGCACGTTCACTTCTCAAAGGGCTTCTGTCTATGAGGTGGTTATATCAAATCTGGCAAACAAAATAGTTTGATGTAAAATAGTGAATCCAGCTATGTTTATTGCTGAGCCAATCACAGAAGTAGAGGCCATACACGATTGCGCAAACTATGAAGAGTTTTATGATGAAATCCCTGGAGTAAAGGAGAATGCACTAGCAGGGGGAGAGATTGTGTTAATTGATGGATCTTCGAGAATCGATCAAAATGATGGGCAAAGATACACAGGCGCTGCTGTGGTAAAGCACACGGCTTATTGAAATTTCGGGTGCGTGTTAGTACTCGATTGCCTTCCCATTATTCAGTGCAGGCTGCAGAATTATTGGCGTTGATACTCGCGCTCGAGAATCATGCAGACCAGGAAGTAAGAATGTTGAGCGACTCCACCTATGTGAGGTCGATGATGCACGCAGGATTAACATGTTGGAAAAGGAGGGGGTACCTCTGAGCGGACGGCATGCCAGTACAGCATGCAGCTTTATTGGACAGGCTTATAAAGGCACTACAACTCCCAAAGGGCAAAGCAGTCGTTAAATGCACACCTCACATGAAAGGGACAGATTTTATCTCACACAGAAATCAAGCAAAAGACGATGAAGCAAAGCGCATAGCAAATACAGATATAGGAATGATGAACGTTGAAATATGTAATGTGAATGAAAGAATGACTGTAATGATGACTGTAGTTGAAGGATATCATCATATGGCCAAAGCACAGATAATGGAACTCCAAGGGAAGGCACCTCAAGAGGAAAAGAATTTATGGACGCAAAGAGGGTGTTATTTAAACCCCTCTGAAGCAATGTGGCGACAAGACATCACTTGTAAACCAGTGATGCCCATAGCCTTATTAAGGGTGGCGCTGGAACAGCTACACTACCCAGCGCATACAACTAGGGAGAATCTTGCTGTAAATATTGCTGAGGAATGGTTTGTACAGAACCTAATGGAGCATGTTGCATTTTCGTATGGGAAACTGTATAGTTTGTCAACAGTTTATGGCTGGACATACGCTGCACACAGTTAGGGGAGTCAATCTGAGACCTAATGCCCTTTTCAGCACTTACATATCGACTATGTCGACATGATACAAGTATGTAATGTATACAGATATTTAATTGTTGCGGTGTGTCCTTTCTCAAGATGGATAGAGGCAGGTCCATGTACACACCCAGACTCCAGTTGTGCGGGCACATTTCTAGTACGGGAAGTATTTCCTAGATAGGGAGTATGGTAACCTTTCTGAGAGATCCAAGAAACACTGCAAATTTGAATGTGATCTTGGAGGGAATTATAATCCAAGTGAGCATCTATTCTGAAAGAAATCACAGAGCAGTGTAGAAACTTTCCACTGAGGGACAGACCGAGAAAGTGTATAAAGGACAAACTTTGTTCATGCTGACAAGGAAGCAACAAGTCGCCTGGATTGAAGCTGCGGCATCAATTGGAGCTGATCTATGGAGTAGAGCTCATATAGACTTGCAGAGGTCATTTTTCCTCACAATATAGGAACATTTACATCTCAATTGGTGAAAAAACTGGTTCCAGGCATAACCGGTATAGCCGTTCTTAGCATCCAGTTAGCAGACGGTTGATCGAGGAGGAGTTACTGGATCAAGACAGCAGCTTCCAGAAGCAATCTACAACGCAGAACCATTAAAATACGTTTTTCCTTCCTTAGTATCAAATGTATGTTTGTTTGTTTGCTTGTTTGTTTGTTTGTTTGTTTGTTTATTTATCAAGCACGCCAGACCCTTAGGTAACTTGGCGCCACAGCATACAAGGTTACTTCAAGCTTGGTTACAGAGTGAGTATAGATACAAGTATATAGGAAATATATAATCAACAGATCTAACGAGTGGGTATAAAAAAGAGTACATAAATATACATAGGGGTGGGTTCAGAAGGGAGTAAGAATCAAATGATCACAGGTGCAATGTTTATTGTCAAATAAGGCTGTTGTTAGAGCCATATGAGGATGTTTCGTATGAAGTTGTAATAAGATTGATCTTTTTTGAAGTCAAGTGGGAGTGCGTTCCAGTACTGGGCCGCCTTAACCAGGAAGCTCCTTCAACCTGATTTTTTTAGTCTAAATCTAGGTATTAGAAGGCAATAAGAGTTGGCAATTCTAGTAGGACGAGTTGATGTTCTTCTGACTATTCTTTCCATCAGATAATGTGGGGCTGCATTATTGAGGCACTTGAATGTAAGTGAGGCTGTTTTGAGTGCAATTCTATCTTTGATTTTTAGCCAATGATGTTCTTTTCTCATATCAGATATATGTTCTCTAGTGGGAAGGTTGAAGGCCGTTCTCAAGGCATTATTCTGTGGTATCTGAATTTTAGCTGTGATATATTTATTATCTCCTAAGTAAAGGGCATTGCAGTAATCTAATCTGGAAAGTATAAGGGCATTAGCGAGGATAATACAGCTAGCTTGAGTTAGGAAAGCTCTGCATGCTCTAATAAGTTTGCATATGTAAGCGGTTGATGACGCTAGAGAGTTTACCTGTTTCTTCAATGTTAAAGTGGAGTCAAGGGAAAAAGCCTAGCGTCTTTACTTCTTTGGCTACTGTCATTGTTTTGCCGTCAATGTTAAAAGCAGAATAGCCCGGGTTGAGTTTTTTTATGTTGGCGGTGGTTCCGAGGAGCAGGATCTCTGTTTTCTCATCATTCAGGCAGAGGCCATGGGTTGCCATCCATGCCTGAATGATAAGGTATATTTTGTTTACCAAGGCCGTATCCGAAGCAGAATTCCCCGAAAGAAGAATGAGGATCTGAGTTTCATCTGCATAGTTATTGTAAGTGACACCCAGTCTGTCCAATTCATGAAATGGGGGCTTGGTAAAGAGATTATACATAGTTGGTGAGAAGCAAAAGAACCCTGGGGCACACTGCATGCTGTTTTAAAAGGACCTGCTGCTGCTAATGTGGAGAAAACTCTCATTGTTCTATTGTCTAGAAATGACTGGATGCAGGCTGTAGCCTCTCTTGAGAAGTTGGCCGCGGATAACAAGTGTTTGCATAGGACTAACTATGTGGTCCACCTAGTCAAAGGCCGCTGACAAGTCAAGGAGGAGCAGCATGGCAGTAGTTCCCTTGCCGTTAAGCTCATCAATTTGTGTTTTACGATCTATTAAGGCCCTCTCTGTGCCATGTTGTGGTCTAAAACCAGATTGGCCGGAGCCTAGGAGATGAATGGTTTCAAGATAATGCTGGATTTGTAAGTAGGCCACTTTATCTATTATCTTGAGGAGGAAGGGCACAGTAGTGATGGGCCTGTAGTTGGGAGGGATAGAAGGGTCAACAGTTTGTTTCTTAAGGAGAGACAGAACCCATCACTCTTTTAGGTTACTTGGTACAGTGTTGGAAGAGAAGGAGGTGTTGATTAGTTTTGTGATGAAGGGGGCTAAGTCCCTTGCAGCGTCTTTAATAAGTTGGGCAGGGCAAATGCCACCCTTGCAGTTGGACGGCTTTAGGGATGCAATCGTTTTTTCCAAATGATCGAGAGGGTGAATTTTAACATCAACGTTGTGTTGTCCCACGAGAACAGATGCACACATTGTCTAAGAAGTAAATGTTGTAAGGTGACATACCTTTGTGTCATCTATAACTGCATTGTGTTTATACTCATAATGCTTTCACTGACTGTGAGAACTGCATTTTACATAGGTGCAAATGGAGCAAAGACGCCTGAGCATAAGGAACATGTATGTGTGGTAACTACAAAGCAGCCTAGACCCTACATAGTTATTCCTGTCCCAAGAAAAGATGGCAGGATACCTGAGCTCGAAATGGATGTTGTTAGTAAGCAGTCACACACAACACTTGTTTCAGAGAATGCTTTTAAACGCCAGAGACAGGGTCGGCAAATCAAGCAACGTAAGGGGTTAATAGAGGTTGGGCCTACCCAATGAATACATACCAATACACATGGTCCAGTGACAAGTGACCCAAGAACAGGTCCCAAAGGAAAATCCCAGATGAAGATTATGAGAGAGATTTTTATACCTAAAGGATTCGCTGAGAAAATAAAACTTGCCGAGAGGAAGAGACCTGCTGAACTTTCTTCTACACAGGGAACCCAGATGGACTTTCCTATAATTAAGCCAACCAGAAGTAGTTATGTTGATGCATTTAGAGACATGGTCATAGAAAACTACATGAAGAGTTTGAGAACCAAAAGAAGCACCCAGAAGATAATTATGAACTTAATATTTATTTTGACAGCACAGCACATTGGGAAATAACATGTGGCACCAACACATGAAAGAAATTGGAAGAAGGACGTCAAATGAAGAATGCTTTGTATATGCACTCCTGCCATACAGCATGGGGAAGTCAAAGATCTAGCTATTGAAATAGATGTCCTAGCTGCACACTGCATAGTTCCCCTAGTTTCTGTAGAACAAGAGGCCATTTTTTGGGTCAGACTGCCTCTCTCAAATGGGCAACTGAATGGACAGATCCAGATGAAGATGATTATATCCAAGATGTAAAGACAAAAAACAATGCCAAGACAAAGAATCTTGTGATCAGATACGAGAAACCTGGAGAAAAAGGAACTGGAATTAGAAGATTATTAAATAAAAAAAAAACTGAAAGTTATAGGAACATCTGCAGAAGAAATTTGTAGATGGAAAAACAGAGGCCAGATACAGATTTGGGGAACTGTCCTATCACCTGATGGCTGGGAGGAAGGAGTAGTGATCTGCACAGACTGGGTAATAATGGGTCACTACCAACCAACAATCGACAATGCACAAATGTTGTGTAAACCATTATGGCCAAAACTTGCTAAATTACTGACATGGGTCGAAGACAGAGGAGGACCCCTGAAGATAATACTATTTTAGAGTTCTAAACTGTGTTTCAGGAGCAATGGTACAAGGAAAATGGGGGAGAATCAGAACTGTGGGCGAATCTTCGATGCACCAGGAATGAATATTGGGACAGCAGTATTCAGGGATCATTATTGAGCTTGTGGATATAAGGCCTACATCAGACTGCCTAAAGATTGGGGAGGAATCTGCACATTAGTAAATGTCCATATTCCTGCGTTGGTGATTCTTAAAGGTGACCTGAACATTAATAGTTTCCCAAAACCAGATGCTCACCTAAGGAAGTAGAGATCTGTGGAGCTGATAAAGAGGATGAAGAGAGAGAACTACTTTTCAGCCAAATCAATAGAAGCTTTTAACTCTATCCCATATGAACACAGACTGTTCAGTCAGAGTTCTTCTGTGTTCCCATTGACCTTCATGCCATGGATCCAGGTTGGAACAAGTACCAAGTGCCTTCAGATCACCAGATGGGAATTGCTGCAGACAATTAACACTACCATAAAAGGATTCAATGCAATCAGAGAAGAACTTAGAGCTGTAAGACTGATCACTCTCCAGAACAGATACATCCTGCATATGATAACAGCTATGGACACAGGTGTTTGTGCAAAAATTGGAGAATCGTGTTGCACGTTCATATCTTCTCACAAAGACTAGAATGGTACCTTGACAGAGGCCATAGACGTGCTGACGAAACTCCATGGCCAGATGATAGACGAAGTAGAAGACATTGCTGATGACAGCTGGTTTGGAAATCTTTTCTCTTGTGTTCCACAATGGATAGCAGACATGTTCAAATTTCTTGCGCCCTGTTATTGTTATTGATGCTTGGATTCTGTGTGATCAAGATAATAATCTCAGAGTGCAAGAAAACAGCAAAGAAAGCCATAGGGATGAAAATCATGATTGATGTCGAACCAAGTGGACAGTGCATGCTCATGACATGGAACAAGGATGAGCATGTGAAATCAGCTGGATGCCTGAAGGGAATCATACAAATATGTATCCCTAGGAAGCATCTCTTCAGACCAGGATGTCTAGATGTAATAAATGATTTGAGACTGGTTGATGAATTGCACAGAGTGGGAAGTGTAGAGGAGGAGCCAAGTACTCCCACTCCAACTGACCCGCATATATTACCTGAAAAGTGTGAACCAATGTATGTGACGTACACAGAACAGTTAAACCAACAAAGAGAAGAGCATGGACTCTGTGCAGTAAACATACGAATACATATACCTAAGAGAGTATGTGCAGTAAAGTACCCATTAAGGAAATCATACCTGCATAGAAGACAATATGATGGCCATTTGAATGAGATTCTTGAAGAAGCAGAGAAACTAAAAGGCAAAGATGAATGGTGACATCATACAAAATCGAATTGACACCCATAGAAGAGATAAACACACCGGAGGATGCAGACGATTTATAAATCATCAAGAAAGTATCAAGGATAAGTGACATCTTGGGATCAAGGTAAAATTAAATGCGTACAGATGCAATGAAACACAAGCAGCAAAGCAACCATGAAGCTAGCCACATGCTTTTGAATAGTTAGATTGCGGCAAGCGCCAATATATATATATATAGCTTCACTAAAAAAAACTTTGTTAAGGGGACGCTATGGTTAAGTTGCGCTACTAAAAACCTGTGAAATTCACACATTTTTTTTTACAAATGTGACATTATGGTTCGAAGTAAAACCGAAAACCCCCTGAAATTCGCAATTCATGATATGCTAAGCAACCATAACTGCCCACACCACTGTGCACTGCTAACACTAACACCCAGGACATCAGAGATGACATCACAAATGTCATTGATGACATCACTGATGACATTACATGTGCATTTACTTTTCAGACAAGGGGTTGTGAATGTAATTTTGGCAAAAAAGTATCAGGAATTATCGGGACATGTGTAATAAACTCCAAAGTTATATAATAAAACGGTGAATGCTTCTGTATCAGACTTTTCTGGTCTGTGAAACATGTACTAAGTTGCTAGTAATGCATCACTTACTACATATTTCTAGTAATATACACAAAACATAAATAGACTATAATGCATACAAATATGGGGCTTATATATGGAGAGTAAAGTTAGCAAACAAGAGGCAGTATCATTAGCAACTGTCTATAATCTACATTATTGTATTCATGCACAAAAATGATTGCTGTGCTTCAGGCCTGCTTTTTCTCCTATATATGTACATCATAAGATGCGATAAAATTCTAAGGAAAGTATTGTAAGAACATGTGAGAATAGCAATATCTATAAATGTAATACCTTTTGAAAGTTAAGTTTCTGACTGTCAGTAAATAAACCCACCTGGCCTAGATATGGCAGTGAACAAAAACGAAGGGGCTACACATGTGATGTCATCAGTGATGTCATCAATGACATTTGTGATGTCATCTTTGATGTCCTGGGTGTTAGTGTTAGCAGTGCACAGTGGTGCGAATTTCAGGGGGTTTTCGACTTTACTTCGAACCATAATGTCACGTTTGTAACGTTTTTTTTTGTGAATTTCACAGGTTTTTAGTAGTGCAACTTAACCATATCGTCCCCTTAATAAAGTTTTTTTTAGTGAATTTTACGGGTTTTTAGAAGGGCTACTGAACCATAGCATCCCTTTAAGAAAGTTTATTTTACTGAATTTCATAGTTTTTTAGTAGGGCAACTTAATCATAACATCCCGTTCACAAAGTTTTTTTATTGAATATACACTTACATCATGTGAAATTGGGAGATATTTTATATAAATACCTTAATTTATATACATTTACCATAGAACATACTAAACCCCCGCACTAATGATATTTGAAAGGCACGAACGGAGCACCTGTGTGCGGATGGGCGCGGACAAGATCAACACTACCCAAACAGTCAGGGGGTATCTGGAATTGTACTATTGTGCCTTATGAAAAATGCACAAGTTTAAAAAAGAACACATAAACACATTATAAGTACTAATAAGTAACCAATTGAACCTACACGTCTCAAACATTACCCATGCATTTAATTACCATGGAGAATGAAATGGATTATACCATAACAAAAAAAGATATGCCTCCAACGTAATTACCTCACAGAACCTGTGCAGCCAGGAGCGACAGTAGACGCACACAGCACAACGAAAACAAATTACAAGGAAATAGTAAGTGAACTTCATTTTTCTTATATGTGTGTGTACTTTTTTGTATGAGGTGCAGAACAAATAATGTATTTCTGTTGTTTTGACACAGAAATGTGCAGTACTTTGGAGTGGCTGGAGAAGAATCTTCCGCATGGGGAAATGTCGGAAGATAGCGATAATAATGGTACACACTTCTCTGCATAAGCAAATTAATAGTCTGTATTTTATGGGCATTTAACATATATATATTTATTTTTAACAGACCAGGTAAAAAAAGAAGAAAGTGCACCAAAGGACACAGTGCAAGACAGCCTGAAACGGATAGAAGAGAAAATGGACATACTAAATGGGAATTTTAACGGGTTAAGACAATTTGTGGAAGAATACGTGAGAGGAAAAATAAGACATCACTGTGCCACCTGTACCTGTCCCCCTTCTCCATTTCCTAGTGAACCTTGCCCAAACCCTCAAGAAGAACATAAATGTTTTGACGAAACATCCTTCCCTTCATCCCCTCACAACCAGCCCGTGTTGAACCCTAATTCCCCTATATTCGTTTCAGTGTCTGCTTCCCCTTCTTTCTATTGATTGATGTATGTGTGTGTATTAAAAAAAAAATGTATGTTAGTTGTAGTGGAATGGTTTGGATCAAAAACATTTTTTTAAAAGAGTTCATATGTCTGTGGACAGCGCGCCTGTTCGGGCTGGCCGTAATCAATATAATATGGATGTTCTAAGGGCAATACACGTACCCGTACCATTCGCACCCAAGATGGAACTGATCTTAGAATGCACCAGCTGTCCAAGTTGTCTGTAAATTAACAGAATGGGGGCGTCCTAAGGACATTATACCTCTCTGTACTGGTCACAACCAATATAAAACTGTCCTTAGAACACACCAGGTGTCCAGGATGTCTGTAAATGAACAAAATGTGAGTGTCCTAAGGACTGCCTCTCTCAAATGGGCAACTGAATGGACAGATCCAGATGAAGATGATTATATCCAAGATGCAAAGACAAGAAACAATGCCAAGACTAAGAATCTTGTGATCAGATACGAGAAACCTGGAGAAAAAGGAACTGGAATTAGAAGATTATTAAATAAAAAAACTGAAAGTTCTAGGAACATCTGCAGAAGAAATTTGTAGATGGAAAAACAGAGGCCAGATACAGATTTGGGGAACTGTCCTATCACCTGATGGCTGGGAGGAAGGAGTAGTGATCTGCAGAGACTGGGTAATAATGGGTCACTACCAACCAACAATTGAGAATGCACAAATGTTGTGTAAACCATTATGGCCAAAACTTGCTAAATTACTGACATGGGTCGAAGACAGAGGAGGACCCCTGTAGATAATACTATTGTAGAGTTCTAAACTGTGCTTCAGGAGCAATGGTACAAGAAAAATGGGGGAGAATCAGAACTGTGGGCGAATCTTCGATGCACCAGGAATGAATATCGGGACAGCAGTATTCAGGGATCATTATTGGGCTTGTGGATATAAGGCCTACATCAGACTGCCTAAAGATTGGGGAGGAATCTGCACATTAGTAAATGTCCATGTTCCTGCGTTGGTGATTCTTAAAGGTGACCTGAACATTAATAGTTTCCCAAAACCAGATGCTCACCTAAGGAAGTAGAGATCTGTGGAGCTGATAAAGAGGATGAAGAGAGATAACTAGTTTTCAGCCAAATCAATAGAAGCTTTTAACTCTATCCCATATGAACACAGACTGTTCAGTCAGAGTTCTTCTGTGTTCCCATTGACCTTCATGCCATGGATCCAGGTTGGAACAAATACCAAGTGCCTTCAGATCACCAGATGGGAATTGCTGCAGACAATTAACACTACCATAAAAGGATTCAATGCAATCAGAGAAGAACTTAGAGCTGTAAGACTGATCACTCTCCAGAACAGATACATCCTGCATATGATAACAGCTATGGACACAGGTGTTTGTGCAAAAATTGGAGAATCGTGTTGCACGTTCATATCTTCTCACAAAGACTAGAATGGCACCTTGACAGAGGCCATAGACGTGCTGACGAAACTCCATGGCCAGATGATAGACGAAGTAGAAGACATTGCTGATGACAGCTGGTTTGGAAATCTTTTCTCTTGTGTTCCACAATGGATAGCAGACATGTTCAAATTTCTTGCGCCCTGTTATTGTTATTGATGCTTGGATTCTGTGTGATCAAGATAATAATCTCAGAGTGCAAGAAAACAGCAAAGAAAGCCATAGGGATGAAAATCATGATTGATGTCGAACCAAGTGGACAGTGCATGCTCATGACATGGAACAAGGATGAGCATGTGAAATCAGCTGGATGCCTGAAGGGAATCATACAAATTTGTATCCCTAGGAAGCATCTCTTCAGACCAGGATGTCTAGATGTAATAAATGATTTGAGACTGGTTGATGAATTGCACAGAGTGGGAAGTGTAGAGGAGGAGCCAAGTACTCCCACTCCAACTGACCCACATATATTACCTGAAAAGTGTGAACCAATGTATGTGACGTACACAGAACAGTTAAACCAACAAAGAGAAGAGCATGGACTCTGTGGAGTAAACATACGAATACATATACCTAAGAGAGTATGTGCAGTAAAGTACCCATTAAGGAAATCATACCTGCATAGAAGACAATATGATGGCCATTTGAATGAGATTCTTGAAGAAGCAGAGAAACTAAAAGGCAAAGATGAATGGTGACATCATACAAACTCGAATTGACACCCATAGAAGAGATAAACACACCGGAGGATGCAGACGATTTATAAATCATCAAGAAAGTATCAAGGATAAGTGACATCTTGGGATCAAGGTAAAATTAAACGCGTACAGGTGCAATGAAACACAAGCAGCAAAGCAACCATGAAGCTAGCCACATGCTTTTGAATAGTTAGATTGCGGCAAGCGCCAATATATATATATATAGCTTCACTAAAAAAAACTTTGTTAAGGGGACGCTATGGTTAAGTTGCGCTACTAAAAACCTGTGAAATTCACACATTTTTTTTACAAATGTGACATTATGGTTCGAAGTAAAACCGAAAACCCCCTGAAATTCGCAAGTCATGGTATGCTAAGCAACCATAACTGCCCACACCACTGTGCACTGCTAACACTAACACCCAGGACATCAGAGATGACATCACAAATGTCATTGATGACATCACTGATGACATTACATGTGCATTTACTTTTCAGACAAGGGGTTATGAATGTAATTTTGGCAAAAAAGTATCAGGAATTATCGGGACATGTGTAATAAACTCCAAAGTTATATAATAAAACGGTGAATGCTTCTGTATCAGACTTTTCTGGTCTGTGAAACATGTACTAAGTTGCTAGTAATGCATCACTTACTACATATTTCTAGTAATATACACAAAACATAAATAGACTATAATGCATACAAATATGGGGCTTATATTTGGAGAGTAAAGTTAGCAAACAAGAGGCAGTATCATTAGCAACTGTCTATAATCTACATTATTGTATTCATGCACAAAAATGATTGCTGTGCTTCAGGCCTGCTTTTTCTCCTATATATGTACATCATAAGATGCGATTAAATTCTAAGGAAAGTATTGTAAGAACATGTGAGAATAGCAATATCTATAAATGTAATACCTTTTGAAAGTTAAGTTTCTGACTGTCAGTAAATAAACCCACCTGGCCTAGATATGGCAGTGAACAAAAACGAAGGGGCTACACATGTGATGTCATCAGTGATGTCATCAATGACATTTGTGATGTCATCTTTGATGTCCTGGGTGTTAGTGTTAGCAGTGCACAGTGGTGCGAATTTCAGGGGGTTTTCGACTTTACTTCGAACCATAATGTCACGTTTGTAAAGTTTTTTTTTGTGAATTTCACAGGTTTTTAGTAGCGCAACTTAACCATATCGTCCCCTTAATAAAGTTTTTTTTAGTGAATTTTACGGGTTTTTAGAAGGGCAACTGAACCATAGCATCCCTTTAAGAAAGTTTATTTTACTGAATTTCATAGTTTTTTAGTAGGGCAACTTAATCATAACATCCCGTTCACAAAGTTTTTTTATTGAATATACACTTACATCATGTGGAATTGGGAGATATTTTATATAAATACCTTAATTTATATACATTTACCATAGAACATACTAAACCCCCGCACTAATGATATTTGAAAGGCACGGACGGAGCACCTGTGTGCGGATGGGCGCGGACAAGATCAACACTACCCAAACAGTCAGGGGGTATCTGGAATTGTACTATTGTGCCTTATGAAAAATGCACAAGTTTAAAAAAGAACACATAAACACATTATAAGTACTAATAAGTAACCAATTGAACCTACACGTCTCAAACATTACCCATGCATTTAATTACCATGTAGAATGAAATGGATTATACCATAACAAAAAAAGATATGCCTCCAACATAATTACCTCACAGAACCTGTGCAGCCAGGAGCGACAGTAGACGCACACAGCACAACGAAAACAAATTACAAGGAAATAGTAAGTGAACTTCATTTTTCTTATATGTGTGTGTACTTTTTTGTATGAGGTGCAGAACAAATAATGTATTTCTGTTGTTTTGACACAGAAATGTGCAGTACTTTGGAGTGGCTGGAGGAGAATCTTCTGCATGGAGAAATGTCGGAAGATAGCGATAATAATGGTACACACTTCTCTGCATAAGCAAATTAATAGTCTGTATTTTATGGGCATTTAACATATATATAATATTTTTAACAGACCAGGTAAAAAAAGAAGAAAGTGCACCAAAGGACACAGTGCAAGACAGCTTGAAACGGATAGAAGAGAAAATGGACATACTAAATGGGAATTTTAACGGGTTAAGACAATTTGTGGAAGAATACGTGAGAGGAAAAGTAAGACATCACTGTGCCACCTGTACCTGTCCCCCTTCTCCATTTCCTAGTGAACCTTGCCCAAACCCTCAAGAAGAACATAAATGTTTTGACGAAACATCCTTCCCTTCATCCCCTCACAACCAGCCCGTGTTGAACCCTAATTCCCCTATATTCGTTTCAGTGTCTGCTTCCCCTTCTTTCTATTGATTGATGTATGTGTGTGTATTAAAAAAAAATGTATGTTAGTTGTAGTGGAATGGTTTGGATCAAAAACATTTTTTTTAAAAGAGTTCATATGTCTGTGGACAGCGCGCCTGTTCGGGCTGGCCGTAATCAATATAATATGGATGTTCTAAGGGCAATACACGTACCCGTACCATTCGCACCCAAGATGGAACTGATCTCAGAATGCACCAGCTGTCCAAGTTGTCTGTAAATTAACAGAATGGGGGCATCCTAAGGACATTATACCTCTCTGTACTGGTCACAACCAATATAAAACTGTCCTTAGAACACACCAGGTGTCCGGGATGTCTGTAAATGAACAAAATGTGAGTGTCCTAAGGACACTATACCTGTCCGTACGATCCGCAGCCAAGATGGAACTGTCCGTAGAACAGGCGCGATGCCCGGCATGTCCGTAATCAAACCAAATAGATGTGTCCTAAGGACACTGTGGGCCTCATCACGAGTTTGGCAGTAACCCTTAAATCCGGCGGTCGCTCTATTACCGCCGGATTTAAGGGTCCGCCAAATCAGGGCTTTAGCGGATTTCTCCCCCGCTTTGAGCTGGGAGGAAATCCGCCGAAAATTTGCGCAATTACCGCCGGTGGGAAATCTGCTGGCGGTAAGAGAGCGAATGGGGCATTCCCGAATGGGCTCAGTGGGGAATGGGGAATTCCATTACCGCCAAGCCCGTGATCCGGCGGTAATAGCGCCGGGGGGTTTGGCGGTAGGGCTAATACCACCAGCGGTAATACTGCCGGCGTTACCGCCCAACTCATGATGAGGCCCTGTACCTGGCCGTACAGTCAGCAGAACATCTACGCACATGCGCACCATACCCATAAGTACTGCGAACATCGTGCCTGTCCGTAACTTTTAATTAGTTTCAGGACCCAACACGGTCCTTAGAATACCCGCACGCATGCACACGTCCGTTACTCTGCATTTGGTGTTCAGCGGGTACCCCATTTCCTTCGTGGATGTGTTCACGACGTCATCATGTGACCGCACCCACGATGAGCGTGTGGCCTAATTTGCGCAGTTTGTCTGCTTCCGCAACATTTCAAAATAACTTATACAGACATGGGAAATTATTTTACAGTATAGAATCACCATTTCACATGTCCCATACAATGGCCCTACCTTTCAACGTATTGTTTAGAATTTTTGCAATGCTTTTGAGTGATCGATATTGTCACGAGGCGCAACCCTCCACCCCTATAAAAGGCCACACCCCCGAGATTATCTTCATTGTACTTCTGGCTATAGCGGATTGAGTTTTGCTGTCTTTACTGTTGTAGCGAAGATTAGCCGACCAACCCTAATGGCATCCATGGCTGCTCTTGCCTCATCAGCCTCAGCACCACCCCTAAACCCTCCACCGCCACCACCTCCCCAAGGGCCTGCAGAGGGAAATACGTGTGCGGATGTAGAGAGCGAAGTAGAAGAGGAAGAAGAGAATGAGGCGGAGGAACTCTGCACTACAAGCACTTGCTGGGAGTCGTGGGTGTGGGGGTTGTTTACCGTTTTTGGAAACGTACCAAAAGCACATGCGAACCAGGTCATGTGTAACCAGTACAACTTGGTGCTGAGTCGCGGGAGACCTGGTGCGTACAGCTTTGGTACGACAATCATGAAGCGACACCTAACTTCGTTCCACAGTGCTGACATTCGCAAGGTGGTACAATGTAAAGAACGTAGTAGGTTGAGTTCCTCCGCAGCATCCTCGGTGTCCGATCCTCTCTCATCCTAGGACACACAAAAATCGAGGGTGCAAGGGGAGCAAAACCAATGCAGTTTTCACTGGGAGTAAGTGGTGGCTCTGAAAAGAGCCTTTTGGTGGTGGTTTCTGTGTTTTTGAAAAACTGTGGATTTGAAAAAATGTAATGCAAAATAGGTGACTATGAATCCAAAAAAGGTTGCAATGCATTTTGTACATTTTGAAGAAAAATCCTATTGCCAGCATATGTGAGATGGACTCCATCTCTGCGAAAAATGAAAGTGCTACGAAACAAAATGTTTTCATTGTGGAAAGAGGACATGCCAACATCTCTTGGAAAGGCACAAACAGCCTTATTTACATTGCGCCTCGCTTTCTCCATTTGTGGTCCACATGCAGAAGAACGTAGCCACATTTGTCTTTGTGCAATACGGGAAAAAACTACTTGGCATTTTGGAAACATGTCCATGACCTTCGCAAGTCCTTCCTTCATTGCAAATTGCAAAGAAATTCCAGAGACATGCCCTAAACTGTTTCCTCCACAATGAATGATAATTATATCAGGATGACGCTCTGTCTGTAAAGTAGCACAGAGAGGTACCAAGTCCAGCCACTTCATTCCATGCACTCGATGCCAGTGCACTTCCACATGAGAAAATCCAAAATCTGCAGATATACCGCAACATTCTGCATGCACCTTCAACCAATGTATCCATGAGTCTCCCACTTCCAGATAATCTGTTTTCGAGCACACAGAGCCATATCTGTCTGGTCTTCTGTCAGGAAAAAGACGTTCTCATTAAATCTCTCTGTTTAGAACACACCCACTGAACTTTACTGACCAATCCGTAGCTTTGCTCATTCTCATTTGGATGCGTCTCCACCCCAGAAACCCTGTTGGTAATACGCGCTGCCTGCAGACTACCGCCATGTCCGCGGACACGTAGAGGATCTGAGCGTGACGACTGTGCATTTAAATAGTATTGCCCTTTTCCCCATTAAGGTGGGCTCTGAGAAGAGCTGTTCTTTTTGTTTTTTTATGGCAGATGCCTGACAGACACCTGTTATTTTGTATTTTTTTGTATTTTTTTTCTTCTTACTTTACTCCGACAATCATTACAGAACCTTCTCCAAAGCATTGCAAAAGAACATGGCATTTCCCAAAAAAGATAACGAAACACCATCTGCTTCAAAATAAGCTACATTACTGGAAACAATGTTCTCGTGGCTGCAGAAAAACATACCAGCTCGTAACATGAAAGCATGCATGCCACGATTGATGGCACACCTCCCAATACTTTGATCCGAACAAAAAACAGAACTGTTGTCCAATTTTCCTCTAGGGAGTAAGCCAGAAAAAATTACTTCGCAGTTGGAAAGATGTTAATGACTGCTTGCACCAACTGTTCCAAATCTTCCAACACAGTAGGTGAACACACATAGCCCAAATGGCAGGCACTGTAGTGCAAAACTACCACATGGGGACTGGTCATCCTACGCATATCTCTGCAAACTTGGAGAATTGCAGCAACATTACAATCAGTCGCAGCGCTCCACACCACCTCCACTCCTCTGATATCAAAATTGTGTGCCACATGCCTACTTTCGGAATAGTGCTGCAAATCATGGACAAAAATATCTCTGAGCACCAACACCCAGACTGTCTCCACCTCTGCCATCTTCACTACACGCATTGTCTGTGGACACAAATGAACAATGTGAACATCTGATTGGCTGATGCCTACAGTCCCCTTTCCATGCTGTATTTGCTGTAGAACCCCGTATGTGGCACGTCCTACCCGCGGACAAGCGCAGTGTCCGTGCGACATGTAACTCTTAGCCAGTCCTTCTGCCCTTTCCACATCTTCGCAAATCCATTCCCTCATTGGATACAGCTAAGCAGTCACACAACCATCCACCAATCACATTCAAGATCTCTACATCTAACTCCGTCATCAGAGTTCCGCACTTCAAATGTACTGTTGATCACTCTGAATGCAAGTCGCATATTATTGCAAAGCACCTACTTCAAAAATTACTGTGCAAGTGTAGCGGATTTCTACTTACAGCTCCATGCATACACACATGCATGAGTACAAAGTACAGGTATGCATATTTTATTCAAAGAACATATGCAACCCTTATGATTTCATTTAAACAAATGAATGCTACTAAATCTGCATAGCCAATACATACCAACACTCCCCCTTTAAGTGCAGGATTTCTGATTTTTCATTGAGAAACCGCACTACGTCTTACTGTCTACCGCATAACCTATACATATGTAACAACCGTCCCGATTTAGGCACGAAACTCGATTTTCCATTAGAAAATGTCACAATTGTTTACTGTCTTCTGTCTAAATTAATGCTACTTCCAATGCGATCGTATGAGAAAAATAAACGTTCCCGATTGCTGTGGTGACATCTCCCTCTGAGGCTCTCCCGATTTTGCGCATTCGTACTTATAATATGAAAGTAGTCACATTTTTCTCATCTACTATAATGACCTATCACTTCCAAACCTCTCTGGTATGGACAACACAGCTTAAAAAAAAACCCAAAGGAATTTCATTAACTGAAAATTGTACTCATTTGCGAAGCAGGTTCAAATAACATACTGCAAAAAACATATAAAGGCTGCACATAGTGAAATGAAATGCACACATGACTGTGTTCAGATATCAAAGGATAATACTCTGACGAAAGATGCAAAATAAACGTGTACATTAACATCACTGCTTTAAACACACAAAGTTACTAACTTCTTCCTTTTACAATTGCAGTGAAGACTACTCTCCTGAAAATCAACAGCATCTACACTGCAAACAACATATCCGAAGACACCTGGTCATTTTGCAAAAAAAAGTAAGTACAGTACTACCTTTATATTCTTACTGTTCCTCAAAGAGACTGTATGGGTTATTTAGGGAATTTGCACACAAAAAACATTGATTTCTGAACCATTCTACCCACAAATCCCCATTTATTAAACAAAGAATAACAGGCCGAATGGCACACAAATCCCTGCTTTTTTTGTAACACAAATAACATACAGAAGCCTTACAATGTTAGTACTACAAAACAAATAGCTGTTTTCATTTTATACCATTACGTTTACCATTAATGCTTCTCCTCACAACAAGCTCACTTTCTACTCTCATCTGAAGCACAGTGTAGTAATATACAAAAAGAAAAATAGCCTTCCCAACTCATTGTAACTACCCAATGCACATTCACACACCACCACAAACAGCTTCCCCATCAAACTCATGCACGCATGCACACAACACACATACATTGTAAAACCGACCAAACCATGCCTTCTTTTTTTTCAACAGACCCCAAAGAATGCCTAACAAAAAGCAAGTCCATAGAAAGGAACGCAGAAATAGAGCAAATAAAAATAGAAGTGTCCAAAGTAAGCATCCATCTCTAGCAGAGTTTGTACAGAACATTGAAACAAAACAGCTAATACAGTCATTTAGCAAAATAAAGGAAGCTTCATCTACCGAAACTTTGGCTCCTCTATCAAAATGTGATATGAAACACAAAACGCTAAAAAAAAAATCAGCTACCAGTACTGCTTACAATGCTCCTATGAATACTGATATACTAGCAAGAACCCATAGTGAAAAAAGTATTTTAGAAAAAATATTTCGCCACAGAGTCCTTCAGAATTCAATAAGAATAGGAGTGAAATCATCCTCAACCCTTAAAACCTACCGTAGAAAATGAATCCTACAAGCTCTCGTAGACAGTGCAATCCTTCTCAAAAGGAAGTTATTTATTTTAGTGTTAAATAGGATGAAACCACTAACAAAACTAAGTACTAAACTACAAAAGAAACGTCTCAATAAATGGAATGTCAACAAAAAATAATTTCTTAAATATTTGTGGAGGTGAATGGAGTACACAACAACCACAGAACCATATTTTAATGAAGAAGCATACAAACAAAATCAAACAAACACAATTGTAAACCATAGCAGTAAACGAGGGTATGAAAAAATCAATAATACCATCATGGAACAAGAAACACTGCTTACAAAAGTATCCCCTGAAAACTCAGAATTACCTCTCCATTCGACTGAAGCAGACCGTCCAGTATAAAAATGGCCATGCACGTCAATGTGTAACATTCCCAACAAATCTTTCAAATCTTTACGTCAGTTACTCAATCAGTGTGTGAAAGGTAAAGACAAAATCAAAATGAAAGTGCTGCAAAATATGGATATGTATCCAGTGAGCAAATACACAGGACTACAAGGACATTCATTAGCCTGCATTTCAGGACCTATTTGCAAAAGCACCTTCCATGATATCAAAAGTATATCAATACATCATTCAAATGTAAGAAATCTAGTGTATAAACTGTACTGTGCTTAAAGTCCAGCTTTAGAATTAGCCAATTTAACTAACACTCTTCTGCATGGTACACCCAAATACCTACAAGAAGAAGTCGACCATATCCAGAGAAAATATTTTGGAAGTGAAAGCCACTTACAAAATGCAATAGTTTTAGAACAGACTAGCAACAATTGTCACATAGCAACCTTCTATTATACACATACAAAAAAGAAATACTAAAATTTAAAAGTACATCGGCTGAAGTACCAAACCATGTGTGTGTGTTGCCGCAGAACATTTTACAAAAGGAACACAAAAACTATAGATGTAACATACAAAATAGAAGACAATGAAGATTCCAAATGGTTTGAATTAGCTCTCTACCTTTTAGCAGAAAACAAATAGCAAATAAGTGAACCCCTCATATGTTGCAGTCACTGCATTACAAAACTGGACAGCAACCAAACTCCTTCACGTGCTATCACAAATAATGTGGAATTATTCCCACTACCAAAACCCCTGCAACAACTCAATTTGTATGAGAGCATCATAATTCAAACAGTTCACCCATTTCAAACAATAATACGCCTTCAACCAAAAACAGCAAAATTACCTCCCTCTGAATTGGTGAAAGGCATTTGTGGCAAAGAAGTTTATTTGCCATTAGATCTGACAGAAAATGGGCACACTCTTGGAGTGCAACATCCAATAGAGCATTCTTTAATTGTCTTAGTAAATGGTGTACCAACAAGAGACAACAGAATTTGGCAACAACTGGTAGATTTACATAAAGTTAGACAAGCCTTGCAATATCTGAAAGACAATAACGAATACTACTAAGAAATAAATATTGAAGAAAGCTTAAGGGAAACAACTGAAATAATTCAAGAGTCATCAGAAACTGGTCAATTTGAACCTCTGGATCACGCTGCAGTATCCACTCTTTTGGAGCATTTCACAATTCATCCATTGCATTCTAATGAGAGCATAGATGATGCACTAGACACTTACCAAATGTGACAAACCAAAGGGTCACCAATGAGCATATGGGAAAAAAGTATAGAAGCACGTGCTTTTCCACTGCTATTTCCTACTGGTAAAGGTGGAAGATATGATGATTCACCCACTCAGATTACGGCATCAGAATATCGCTCATTACGAAAGTATTCTCAAGATCCCAGATTTAGACAAAATCTGGAATACATTTTCCACCTACTCTTTGAAAGTGAACTAGCAACCCTATGTTACGGAGTTGCACACATATTGAAATCTGGAACCCACTTTAAAAATAAGTCAACTACGCTATGAATACAAAAAGTACAAGAACAAGATGTGGTTTTACAATCAAGTATAACAAATCTGTTTGCAAACATGCATGGTACGAAAGAATACTGGTTCCGATGGCACGGAGATGTACGTTGTATGATCAGAAACCTTGGACCACCAAGGTAGTTTGTTACATTAAGTTGTGCAGAGTATGCATGGGAAGATTGACATGGTTTCCTACGCATATCATACAACAACAAAACCAACATAGATATGCTAATACCTGGAGAACTTTGCTCTCTAGATCCTGTTAATGTGTCAAGTTATTTCCAAGATCGTTTCACTGCTATGCTGCACTTTATTTGTAATAAAACTGTTCCTCCCCTCGGAAAAGTGCAACACTTCTTTTGGAGAAAAGAATACCAAGCGAGAGGAGCACCACATATTCACATGCTTTTATGGATCAAAGGTGCACCTACATTTGGTCAGGACAGTGATGCCACTGTTTTGCAGTTCATCCAAAAATATGTCACTTGTGAAATCCCTTCACAACGGACACATAGTGACTTTCATAGACAGATTTTACAATTTCAAAGACACAAATGTGGCAAATATTGTCGTCGCAAATACAAAAGCAAAGGGAAATACTACACCAAATGCTTCTTTGGTTTCCCTAGACTAGTTGCAGAAACAGGTGAAGTGAAAAACTTAATGTCTTTAGTTTGACATAGTGTTAAAGGTAAATCACCTAAGAACACGTATTACATAAAAAGAACAGAAGAATCAAAATATATCAATGATTACAATGCAATCATCTCCCTCTTATGGAATGCAAACATAGATGTGCAGTACATTGCAGACAATTCCACTGCAGTTGCACGATATGTTACAGCCTACTTAACAAAAGCAGAAAAAACAGAGCTTCAAGACCTCTGGAATGACCTATCATCAGACAAAAAACTATCTCTGAAATTGTACAGCCTAGGCATACAAATGCTTTTTCATAGAGAATGTGCCACCTATGAAGCTGCAGATCATTTATCCAGTACTGCTTTGTATGGAAAATCAGAAAACATAGTATGGCTAAGTCTTGGACCTTCTAAATCTAGAAAAAGAGTTCTGAAATCATATGAGGACATAGAAACAACTGGCAAAAATGATCCCAACAGCCAAGACATTTTAAAAAACAAATTACTGGACACATTCTACCTGAACAGGAGTACCACTTTGAAAACCATGTGTCTATACCACATAGCTCAAAACTTTGCATACAAACATAATATAAAACCCAATGAAAGCAAAGGTAGATATAGAGAGATAGATTGTGAAGGCAGCTTAGTGAAACTTACCAAACAAATCTTAATTAATCATGTCAAATTGTCATTAAAAACTCTTCAACAGAAAGAAATATATTACATGTCCCTGCTACAACTTTTTAAACCATGGAGAAAAGAGCAAGAGATACTAGATTACTATGACTGCTATGAAGATGCTTTCAAGCAAATGAAAGCACTATCACCGATGTGAACTTTACGCGGTACAAAACAATGCTGCACAATGAACAGCAAAACGAAGAAGAACAATCCCAACTAGATAAGGTCACTTCCGACAGTAGTCAACCTTCTGTAACAGGAAGTCAAGAACCACTAGGACAGCAACTAATAGCAAACGAGGCAGAATTAGCTATGACAGAAGTGGAAAACACAATGTATCACTATGAAGAAGATATAGAAGACTTAACTGTACTACAATCAAAACTTAACAAAGATCAGCGCACCATTTTTGAAGAAGTAACAAAAGAAATTGCACATGGTGTACAACATGAAAATAAAAAATGTACATGCCAAAATTACAAACCTATACTGCTGTACGTCAGTGGTGAAGCTGGGTCAGGAAAAACATTCTTAATCAAAATCATCAGCAAGTTCCTTCAACAATTGACAAACAACAAACTGTCAGCTGTTGTGACTGCCCCACAGGTTTAGCTGCCTACAACATAGGCGGTGTCACTTTACGCCGATTACTACTCCTTTCAGTTGAACACCAAAACAAATTCGACTATTACAAACTTTCTATAGAAGCTGCAGTGGAACTAAGCAGAGTATTAAAACAAATGAAAATGCCACTAATAGATGAAGTGAGCATGGTCTCCAAACTAATGTTGGCTTTAATTCACCTCAGATTGCAAGAAGTACTTAAAACAAACTATGAATAACTCTTTGCAGGGAAACACATTATCGTTTTCGGAGAACTTCTACAATTGACAACCTATTTTTAAAACCTTAGGACACAAACTCTGCCGTAAAACTATTGGCAGCATAGGAAATGTCAACCTTTGGCAACATTTCAAATACAGAGAATTAACAGAAAACATGCGTCAATCTGCAGATTTCACTCACGCCAACATTTTAAAAAGTATTAGAGTTGGTGCACTATCTCAAGAAGCACAAGCAATATTGAAAAACCATCACATTCATGCACTTTATGGAGATTACACATGTGCTACTAATGTTATGGAACAATTAGCGCACAAAAATGTCAATTGTATGGCCTTAATACCAACTCGTGCAATTAAATGAAACAAAGTTAAAAAAAGAAATGCAACCAATAATAGAAATTTGCTCCACAGACAAACTGGACGTCCATGGTATGACACTACCCATGTGTCAGCAAGCCACAACAAGACTAAATACCTTAGAAAATTCAATCTCCAACACAGCTGGGTTGGTAAAAATATTAAAATTATCCTTAAATTGTAGAGTAATGCTTAAACGTAACCTTGACGTGGAGCAAGGGCTAGGTAATGGGGCTCTGGGTCCAGTTGTTGGCTTTCAAACATACCGACGTGACAACAACATTCAGTTTGTCAATATTCGCTTTGACAAACTTTCAGAAGTGAAAAGGATAGGGCGCTCAACAGCTCGATTCCTTCTCTTCAAAGACATGTATGTACGTAGAGACCAATTTTCTCTAACTCTTGCATATGCAGTCACCATTCATTAATCCCAAGTTCTTGCCCTAGACAAAGCATTAATAGATATAGGAAACACAGTCTTTAAAAAAGGCATGAGCTACGTAGCACTATCACGCTTATGTACACTTGACGGTCTATTTCTCATCAACTTTGATGCAAGTAAAGTGATCAGTGATATTCCTTGCATTTTAGAATACAATAGACTGCGTTCACTGTACACCCCCCCCATCTGAAATCATATCCTGTTCCAGAAAAAGGAAAATGTGGTAAAAGAAAACTAATTCAAACAGAAATGCAACAGAATCTGATGGCAAATCCTTAAAAAAAAAACAAAAGAAGCTGAAACTTCATCAATTACCACAAGCAAAGAAGAACCTATAAGGGAAAGTAAATCAGGTACTTCTTCAAAGAAGGAACAGAAACTCTGAAGAAATCACTCAGACACTGAACTAGCTGGTCCATTCAAATTTTCAAATGAAACTGGTGTAAATTGCTACGCAAATGTAGCAATGAATATTTTATTTCAATTGCCACCAATTGTTAACAACATTTACTTACACAGTACAGACCAATTGTGTTTGCAAATGGTAGTCCTTCATAGAAACGCAGCAAATAATCCTGACAACACGTATAGTGTTCACGGAATAAGACAAGAATTGGACTACTGTGCTGGAATGGTGAGATTCACTATAAACTCACAAGAAGATCCACAAGAATTTCTAATGTACTTACTACAAGTACTGGAAAACAAAAACATACCTATAAATGAAATCTTCCAGATTTCATAAATCCCGAAACAAACATGCACTCTCTGTAACCATGTGACACAGGAACAAATCCCAAATGAGCGATTTGTGTATGTATCCATACCTAATTGTGAATCCATTCCATTTCAGCAACTTCTACAGAATGCAAACCATGGCAGATTATGTACTAGCTGCAATTCAGATAATCGCTCCACCTTACTGATACAAACACATAGTAACTACATAATACTAATGCTTCTACGTTACAATGCAGATGGTACCAAAAACAACTGCAAGCTGACTGGATTCACACACGGTCAAGTGTCACTTGGTAAGAAGACCATTACAACAATAGGTATAATCCACCACGCAGGAGCTACAACCAATGCAGGTCACTACACTGCATATAATAAAAAGATATGTGGATGGGTCGAATGTAATGATAGTACCAGAGCAGAGATTGCCAGCAAATCTTACAAACGCTTATTTATCTACTTAAAGCCAAAATGTAATAACTAATGTGTATTTCAACATTAACAAAAATTCAAGTAAAACACTATAAACAGTTAGAATACGCCAACAGGTATCTAACTGCCCAAGAGTGTATAACAAGCACACAGATAAATGAATACCACAGATCCGCAACAAAAAATACACAGTTAGAATATGCCAACAGGTATCTAACTGTTTAAAAAATCTGCTACAAGCCAACATACATAACATTAAGGCGGGCATAGGGAATACATCATTAAAACCTGCCGCCTAAAGAAATACAGTATTTCATCCATCTCTTACTCTCTGAACCTCCCCAAGTACTCTGACACACCAAAACAGTTTCCGAAATAGCACTTTGCCTCTGGTTGCCGCCACTCTGTCGGCGGATCCAAGATGTCGTGTGCATCCAAACAATCTGATGCACATCACGGCTCACTGCAGCCAATCGGCGGAGATATCGCGTGTCCGGGGTCATGACATTAATCAGAAACAACAAGTGAACCCTCAAAGGAAACAAAGAAACAGTTTGTAGCATAGCAAAGAAAGGGTTTTTTTAATCCGACAAGGATTTTTTTCCCCCAGACCCAAGGATTTGAAAAACAAACACAGAAACTGAGCAAAATGCACAGTACACTGGTTTGTAAACTAAATATGAGGGTAAAAAAAAGCTAAAATGTCTATTGTACAATGTAATAAGTCTTTATAAAATACAAACACTAACATGCTCTTTTCTTTTATCACAGAAATTAAAAAAGGATATTTCCGCCAAGCACTAAAGAAATATATCGAATCTCAACAAAGTAAACAGTAAGTATAATTTCACACATGTCATACATATTCGAATCTGTACGTCTGATCTATGGCAGTAATATGGTGCAGTGGCTGTAGGCAGGGCCTAGAGTCTTGGATGTATAACCTATGACCTACACCCTGCGGCCAAGCAACCAAGACTGTAGGTCCTACCCACAACCATCGCAGCATATCAAAACCATGGTGGCTTATAACTTCACTGCTTATAACCTTTGTCTTGGGTGCTCGGCCATACACCCGTAGTATCGAACATCGATCAGGTGGTTGTGGGGAGGGACTAGAGTCTTGGGTGCATGGCCGCAGGCCACCGGCCGTAGGCCACACACCCAAGAATCCAAGCCCTGCCCACAACCACTGTAGCATATCAAATTCACACATCACACCCATACAATCGAATATCTATCTGGTAGGTGTGGGCAGGGCGTACAGTCCTGGGTGCAAATTGAGTGTATGCTGCAGTTAAAATGTGTCATTCTATGGGTGTGCTATTGATTTATAAGCCACTATGCGTGTGATATGCTGCAGTGGTTGTGGCCAGGGCATAGAGTCTTGGATGCTTGTCCGTATGCCGTAGGCGATAGGCCATACTCCCAAGACTCTAGGCCCTGGCCACAACCAGCTCAGCACATCACAGCAATAGATACACCCGTAGTATTGCATATCGATCAGGTGGTTGTGGGGACGGCCTAGAGTGTTGGGTGCATAGCCAAAGGCCATGCACCTAAGACTGAAGTTATAAGCACTGAGGTTATAAGTCAGCATGGGTGTGATGTGGTGCGGTGGTTGTGTGCACGACCTAGAGTCTTAGGTGCATGGAGCTAACAGGGAAGTGTGATCGCGGAGCGGACATAAATATCACTCATTTTTTGAGACATACTTTTTGGTAGTTTTAAAGGAAACTACTGGACAGATTGTCACCAAATTTACAAAAGCACACTTTCAGGATCAAGGCCCTGCCCCTGCCGCAAATTTGGTGCAAATCTGTCCAGCGGTTTGGCTTGTAGGCGTGCGCAAAGTTCAGTCCATGGAAAAAAGACTTTTTGGGACCCCCCCATAACTTCCCCCCCCCCGGACCAAACATCACCAAACTTTGCAACAAAAAAAAATCAGAGTGGCCCATATACTTTTTTTGCAAAGTTTGGTGAGGATTTGTCCAGGGGGAGCGGAGTTATAAGCCACCCAAAAAGTGCTCTTCCTATGGAAACAGCAACTTAACCATAACTACACGGCCACTACAGTGGCCGTGTAATACATATGGACAAGTAAAGGATGGATGTTTCCACTACACATATAAGCAGTACTGAACAAAGCAAGAAGGCCTCATTTCAGTGTCGCAGTTAAGAAAAGCAATTGAATTAAACAGAATAAAAGCTCAGCTAAGGAGTTGACTGAGCCCAGAAAGCCAAGGTTTTATCAAACTGAAATTGTCTGACATTGGATACAATTAATGTGAAAGAACAGAGGCTCCTGTTCAGAAAGGTCAAGCAAAAACAAAAGACGTCAAAGGACTATTGGAGACTAAAATCAAATATACAAAAATCTTGATTTCATGGTGTCCAGTCATGTGGTAAATGGAAGTTGGATGAACGAGGTGGTCACACCTATGCACGGAGGCCGGCTGGTGCCCACAATACCTAAAAATTCTCAGAGCACAGTACAGACTCAAGGCTAAACTTCAAACACTAATTGACACTGGGCAATTGAGGTGATGATGGATAATATGCTAATTGGTGGGAAGCTGGTGCTAAAATGAGCTCACCCACACCTGATTGTTCAGTCTGCGTGCTGCTAGACGTAGGTGGAAAAGTACTGACAGGTTAGGAACTAACCAATTGTAGGGGACCGCATAATTAAGGGTCCTATAGCTTGTGTAGCCAATGGGACGTTGAACATTTAGTGACGCCCATAGTGGCCATTTTGAGGGGAGTGCTTAGTTGCCCCATCTGATGTTAAGTGTCCTATCACCTTCCACCCCTGCTCTATACAGATATAGAGCCTATACTTATAAATACACTTAGATCCAATCACACCCTCCGTTAGGTTTTTGTAGTTTGCCACGTAGGATGACGTTGGTAATGACGCAGGTCAAAACGTCAATGATGACCAATTGTGGGTATAAGGGTCCAGTTTTTTATGAAGTAAGTGGAGTCAGATGATTGAGCGATTGCTGATGTTTGTTGTACTCCGTGTTTTAGATACTTGACATTAAAACAGACAAACTCTGCCAAACTATTTGTGTCGTCTTGATTATTGATCTATGAAGAAAATCTGCATCCCCATCCATCTCCAGGATATCGCTACTTATCTTAAAGAGCTGTCTGAGAGCACACCCAGCTCATAGTTCAATAGCAGCATCAAACACTCTAGTTAGCACAGGACCGCATGCTGTTGCCTCATCCTTGTACATGTTGATACTTATGTATTTTGGGCCAGGAGCTTTCCTGCCTTTCATAGCTTTAATTGCCTTGTTCACTTGATCAGGTTGGACTCTGAAACTCCTGTCCAGTGAAACTGCAATCGCAAACTTAGGCACTAGGGCAATTTCACACTCTTCTGCCTGATATAAGGTTGAGAAGTGGCATCTCCTGGTGTCCGCTGCAATTCTTCACTGTAGTTATCCTATGCAACTGGAGGTTGCCCCGGTCATGAGTTTCCAAGAGGTATTGCAATCCTTTTTCCTACATGCCTCAGTTAGCATTTCCCAACTTTTCTCAGCGTGTAATTGATTTATATGTCGCTCTCAATTTTTTTAAGCAGGCTTTGTTTACAAGAGGCTTTTCTCTAAGACATGAAATGAAGGTGGCTTTGGATTGTCAGCACTCCTCATCGAACCATGACTGCATTGGCTTAAAATGTATTATATTGTTTTTCTTAGTTTTTGTTAGCAAAGGAGAATTCTTCCAAAACTGAGACAGCATAATTTAGAGGATCACAAATAGAAGCTACATGGGCTTCAATAGTCAGCTAATGTTCAGTTGTAAAATGTTGGTCCATGATCCTCGACCACTTCACCATCTGCCTTGTTTGACCTTGGATTTCAATAGCTATATTATTCTTTCTCGCTCTTGCCTCGTATAATCCAGGCTTCAAAGCAGATATTACACATGTTAGAGGTTTGTGGTCACTCTCATGGTCAAGCACTTTGAAAGATCGCAGCCTATTGAAAGATGTTGCATTAATCATTATATAGTCAGTCTTGCTATTGCCATTATTTAGATGAAATGTACCTGGATGGCTTTAACCAATAAATCGTTTGTTACAGGCCATCATTTTATTATTGTGCACAGTTCTTACTACCTAAGTTACTAAGCGAAGAATCATTTTAGGATAGTCGCTTAGGAGTTGTGGTATCCCCTGGCTGCTTCTTGATCTTCCCAGATATTTTCCAAAATTCTCAACAGTTCCTATTGTAAATTGAGATCCCCCATTGCCAGGGTAAGATTATCTGAAGTATTCTGAGGTGGACTTATTTGCAACAGATTTTTCATTGTGAGTATGCTTCGTAAGGAATGCTCACCTGAAGTCATATTATAGGAAAATAGGTTAAGCCTTGAGCCGATGCTAATTGTAATGCTCAGGAACAGTTGGTCTGGGGTTTCAGTTTCCAATTTTATGACTGACCAGTTCAGTTTTGAGTTTACCCATGTCAGCAGACCTCCTATCGTTCTGCCCCTGTTGCCCTTGGTTGATGGGATCGGATGAGCTGCATCTCCTTGAATACTGTAGGTCTCTATCGCCCAAGTCTCTTGAAAGCATACAACATCAAACCTTTAGATGAATTTTCTCCGGGCCAGATCATCCAGATGCATTTCTAAACTGGCACAATTCCATGAGACTATACTAGCATCTTTTAATGGTCCAAAATGTGCTTTCATGAGTTAGTCCAGAATTTGTTTTGTTCAGCAAAGACTGCAGTCAATCAGTCTCATCCAAACCCTGATCTCTAGGTGCCAGAATAGATTCTGGCAACAAGGCCCCATCGGCTCCCATGTGCCTTCCGCCAGTAAGGGGGCTTGATCTTAAACTTATTTTTAAACCCATGGGAGGGTAAGAGCTGGCTTCAATGGACAGAACTGTTAACCAGAAATGTGTTCTGCAGGATGAAGTACAGCCTCTGACATGTCTTATCCAATGAATGGCCTTATTCCAGAGCGAGTCCACATCTTCAAACTGGCCGGCTTGTAATTTCGGCACACCACTCATATAGATACTCTCTTCTTTGAATTGGCTGAAAGACCTGCTCCCTATTAAATGGATATACACGCTTGGTCTATTACGGCAGTCCCAAGCCTTCAAAGGCTTCTGGTTAGAGTAAGCAAAGCTGGCCTTAGTACCCCTTCTCGGTGGGTGTGATTGGGCGCAGTTGTCAATTATGCTTCTAATACCAGTATTATTTTCCAGATATCATGCCCTGAGAGCTGAATTCATCATCTAGTTTGAAGGTATAACTTGTGCAGGCATAAGTTATTGCAACCCCTGCTCCCCTCACACACAAGGGAACAATAGATGTGTTTTAGTGTTCAACAAAGTGGATTAAGTGTATTAACATACACATTTAGTGCTGGCTCAGCCCAGACACACTGTTGAAAATGCACTGCTACGAATATTTAACAGTAATCACATTCACTACAAAGAGAGTGGGAAACATGGGAAAAGTGAAAAGGATACAAAAAAACCTCAGTGGGTTATATTCGACTTGTGAGGAAAAATGACATTCTTAGTTTGTTGGTATGCAATAAAGCACACTCTTTGATAGATGTGTTGTAAACAATAACGTCTCGTGCCTTGTTCTAGAAAAATAGCAAATCCATGATCATGCGCATATTTTTATCCAGCTTTCGGAGAAAACGGATTGCAAGATGTTAGGGGAGTTTTCCTAAATTCTACCAACAGGTGAGACTTTATCAAACTATCCCTTGGTGTTGTAGGAATGTAAGCTATGCATTTCATCATTCACATTTTAGTGAAGGTTTGAATTTTAACTGGAGCTAACGGAGTGAGACTCATGTATGTGCTTCAAGGGTATGAGACTCAGGCTGAATGCAGATAGATGCCAATGCACAGAACACATGATAGAAAATAATCACTTTGCTCCACGATGCTATTTTATTGGGCTGAGTTGCACTGAAAATGAAACTACTCTTTCCAAACTGCATCCGTTACATAGCGGTAGAATGTTCTAGTCTACTTTAACTGTGCACTTTAGTCTTCTTTCTCTTTTGTAGTGGGAGATGATAAGAACACTGGGGTCAGAATGAAAGACCTGAAGCCCACTTAAAACATGTAGCTGATTGTCAATCAATCTGTCTGTAGGTTTTGTCCCAGCTGCACATCATGTACGAACAATCTGAAGAGAGCAAGTCTGCAAGCTGCCTCATGGTCCGATTCCACCCGCTATTATACATTCTAGACAACCAGATTTACACTTGAAACACTCATTTGCATCGTTAGGCTCAGACATGACTTTGTTTAAAACTAGTGTATGATATATGTTTGCAGTTAACTACACTTTTGGTGATAAAAACTCTTCTACAACATTTTTCTCCAGCTAGCAAACTTTAGACAAGTCTTTTTTTTTCAAAGCTAAAATACAGAATGCTGACGGGATGAAATATATTGCTTGCAATTTCTCAGTGCCACTGCCCACACGCAGTATTTCCATATGCATTTAAATTGAATCTTATTGAGTGCATTTCAACAGCAGCAATAAGCCTTATGAGATCTATGTATGCAGCCTTTACTTGTGGCACGTATATCTCTTTGCCAACCTCAAATCACTGCAGTGTGCATTGGCCAAAGTACACAACCAATCTGCATTTGCATTGGAGCATCACGCAGACATACAGAGATGAGGCTTCTCACTGCAATCTAGGTGGAGCTTAGTCCATTGAGCTATTTAAGGGGGCTGCTCGGATTCTGTGAGAACAATTATGTATTCTTCAAATGCAAAAACAGTACAGCAATGACCTCTGTTATGTTTTATATTATCTTAACACTATACTACTGTAATTAACAGAAGTTCAGAGCTGAATGATCAAAGCTCTTCTCCCAGCATTCATTTTATTAATTTGCTTGCATTTAAGTATTTATGTATTGAGCATAAACCTAGATTTGGAAAATCTTTTACAGAGTAATTGATGCGTTTATTATTTTTTAATTGTTTTATTATATATTTTTTATATATATACTGGACTAACACTTGTGCAACTTCAAGCCAATTTTGAAATACATTTTGGATTGATAAACTTGCACAAATACCCAGTGCGCTGAAATGATAGTTCCCATGGCCCAACATCACACCAATTTAAATTGGCCATGGGCACTATGATTTCAGAGCACTGGGCATTTGTGCAAGCTTAACACTCCAACAGAATTTTCATGGAACTATAAAAGTAACGCAAAGGCCAAGTTTGCTTTGCTTTTACAATTTTACACATGCCACAGATCTAATAACAGTATGATTGCATTTTCAAGCTTTAGAGTGAAATAACGGCAGTGCTATACTCTGTGTTGATTGGTGAATTTCTTAATTGGAGGTGTGTAAATACTTCCTAGACACATGCAGAGTCGCTGAGCTTTGTGGGGGGTCTATGAACCAATCAATGGGTGAGTGTGGGGTTCTTCCTTCGAGAAACCTTTTTCAATAATGGGTGAAAATGGTGCATTTTGCAGCGCACTTTAAGGAAAAATTGGTTGAAACAGCAGACAGTTTGTAATTGGATTTAAAGGGTAACTCAATCAAAGAGATGTGAGTCACCAGCAGTGCACAGCAGCATTTTCCAAGACATTTGTATAATGCTTTTGCCCACAACGGAGGCCAGCATAAAAACATGTTGACTATGGTTGTCCCCATACATTTATATATGCAGTATTCACATACATCAACATATTCATGTTTGGTTTGCACATAATATCAGTAACGTAGAAAACATGTCTCGGCTGGTTCTGGCAATATAGGGCAGCATTATCACATACAAACATACTCCTGTTGGCTTTGCCATTAAAAATGTCATACCACAATAAACATGTCGAAACTGGCTGCACCAACATGCCAGTCTAGCCATGTAATAACACATCATGCTTGCTTTATTATAATGTCCAGTAGCAATGTCATGTCATTGTAATAAATAGCCAGACTGTCTGCACCAAAATGCCAATCTACCCACGTATTAACACATCATGCTTGCTGTAACACAGATGGCCAGTAAAACAAACATTGGCAAACCCAATAGTTTTAACATTTGTAGTTTTTTGGTGCATTTAACATTTAGCATGGAGGAAAGGAATGATAAATGACACCCCAGGGAGAATGAGAGAGTGGAAGGGAATTCAGGGCATGGTGGGGGGTGAGAGAAGCCTGTGTGGGGAGGAATAAGAAATAAATGGTATCACAAGTGTAGAGTGCATTTAAAGGCCCCAAACAGAAGTCGCTTTCACATGAATAGCAAGATGTTAAAAAGTGAAACAAAAATGGCCTGACATTCGTTTTTGTTTGTTTTACAAGAAAGTTAAAACTCCATGGGGAAAGGGGCCTACCTGTAATTACCAATGGACGAGCAGCATTTAATTTACAAAGGAAGAAGGGATGAAAGATCTGTGTCAGATGGAAAACAGGATTTTTAAACATAACTAAAACAACACATGTCTGTGCAAATAAAAATGGTTTGAAAAAATAAAACTGAAAGAAACATCACTGCTCACAGAACAATGTCAGGAAAACAAAACATGATGTGTGGGTTGACAAAGAGCAATGTATGTTATGTTTTAACTGCAACACTCCAGTGACATTTGAAGAGCCACTTGGTCTGCATGAAAAACATGTCAGCCCAAGGCAGACTCTTTTGCTGGCTGAGGGTATAACATCACAATGAAAACTCCCACTTCCAGCCTGGATGTCACATCTCCCATCTAATGACTCCCGCAATAAAAAATGTGCTGCTAAGGCATCACAATTGAGTGTTCCCCCAGACCTAATGGCACTGGAAGCAGGGGCTTCATGGAAAGTATGGATTCTGTGGTCTGCTTATCTAATTCTCCATGATCAACTAAAACAGAAAATATGTTTAGTCTGGCAGTTGCTAGTAAAGTTATGAAGTTGTGATACATAACTATTTTTTTGACAAAAAAGTTGAAAGGAGAACAAAGGGGCAATGACAAATGGGAATAGACATATGTTGCTCCAAGCCCCTAAACCAATCCTGACTTGGAGGCTGGGTTGGGGCGGAGAGAGTGGGTAACTGTCCAATCATAGTGGCAGGGATTATTGCAGGGTACTTCCCTAAAATAGTAAAATTGGTGATGTAATTTCTGCTATGTAAGGGGGACTGCACTAGGACAGGAGAGACACAAAAACTGGGGAGACAGAATAAGGAGAAAGACAGAAGGACAGAGAATAGAGACAGACCATCAGGAAGGCTGCTGAAACTTACCATTCTGACAGCTGTAAGGAGACACCCGAGGAGATTGCTGAGAGTGCATCTGGGTGGAGCTGTCTATTTTTCGGAAGGCTTCTAAGCTGACTGGGTCCTGTGGTGGAGAGCGTGAGGCCCTCTTTGAGAGTGTAGTGACCAGACCCATGCCCTATCTTTCCAGAGTGTCCTGAGATGCCACTGACTTTCCTGAACCTTGAACAGAGGCTTGCTATGTAAGTAGAACTAAGCCCCGGAAAAGCAAAAGGTGGGTGGAGTCTGCTTGCCTCAAATCCTTTCTTTTTATAGTGGGTGAGGGGGCAGAACTGTGTAGATCCTTAGCCTATGTAACCAAAAATATTAATTTAATTCCCCATTTGGTAGAACACTATGGGGTACATTTTATCCTTTCCATTTATAGTGGATGAGGGGGCAGAACTGTGTAGATCCTTAGCCTATGTAACCAAAAATATTGATTTCATTAATTCACCATTTGGCAGAACACTATGGGGTGAATTTTCTTAAAATTCAAAATTAACAAAGCTCACTTCCCGGTGTGCACTGAAAACTATAGCCGATAATTTAATTGGGTAATCCTTGTCTATCTGACCTCTCCTTCCTAAGGAAGAAGGGTGGCATTGTTGTTTAATCATTTCAACCTTTTTTATCCAGCTTCCCCAACAGAGGCCTTTCAGTAAGGGGGTCTGAAATCCAAAATTCCCCAAAGCATTCAACTTTTTCTGTATGACTTCCCAACATAGACCAAAGCTATGGGAGGGGGGTCTGAAAAACAAAGCAATAAATCACCCTGTGTTTATTTTAAACCAGAAAGTTGGGTGAAAATATATTATTGATCAGTGTAATTATTTTTGTGAAGTGAAATTGGCAGAAAGTGTAAAATAGTTAATGTGTTCTTTTTAACTCACGTTTGTGACCTCTTTATGCTGAGAGAAGTTGATTGAGTTGTGCCACGGATAAAGTGGTGTGTTCGATATTTACATGCTAATTTCTATTACTGGTAATTTAAATGAATACCAATATATTAACCATACACCGGCCTGGTTCTTGGCTCATTTTTAGCTCAAGGGCGAGGGATCCAAGGGGCATTATACATGTCTGAGATGGGGCTAAAGAAAAATCTGTTAAACAGTTTGTGGAATGAACACTTGAGTGGGGAAGGAAGGGACTCCCTGTGTTGGGGGTGGCTTCTCAATAAACTGTTACAAAGTGGGGGCTCGTGGCAGGGATTTAGCTCCTTATTCCTGACCCGTGACAAGTGCATTGTGGCAATCTATTCATTTTGATGCAATTGCATTAAGGTTGAGGGAAATCATCCTTTATTTGTTAAAGTGCCGCTAGGACTCGACTCCTGGGTATCTGGTCATTGCATCGAATGCAATAGAATCAAATGCCATACCAGAGAAAAAAAGCATTGAAAAAAAAGCATTGAATGTTTTTTTTTAACGGTAAAGGGTTTAGTTGAGTTAAAATGGGTTTTAAAGTTTAAAAAAGGGAGGTTGGGGTACCCCCCATTTAAAAAAAAAACATTTAAAAAATGCATTTGATGCTTTTTTTCAATGCTTTTGTTTCTCTGCTATGGCATTCAATGCTATTGCATTTGATGCAATGACTATAAACCTGACTCCTGAGTTCCAGGGAGTTGTATAGGTAGAGAATTAAGAGTGTATAAGAATTTATTTTAGTGAGGAAATCAAGCAGGAACCGGGTGAGTTTGCTCCTGCATAAAGAAAGTTTTATTAAAGTGCAAAAAGCCAATTGTGAAAATGACTACTGTACACATTGGGGAAGCCAGGGAGCATCTCCTAACTAAATTATTTCTCAACGGAGAATGGGTTGAGGATGATGCAAGAAACTGGCAAACCAGAATTGTGTGGGAAGTTACCTCAGCAAGCAATGATATGCTGGAATATTGCACAAAGCACTTGATGCATTTTATATCACCGCAACTGCTCGTGATGAACAAATACAAATGGCTCAGCTAACTGCTCAGTTATATTTTCATTTTCTTTCAGTAGAAGAGCGTTAGCAAAATAGTGAGGCTAGTACGATTAATTAGGCTGGAGACCTGTCACAGGCCCAGGATCTTGTTCAACAACTAAAAGCTGAGTTAAAAATACTACAGCAAAAGAGTTTAAAGCATGAAACATGTTATTTTGCACTGACAAATGCCCAAAGGGATTGTGTCGAAAATATGAGTACACTGCAACACAAGCTAAATTACCAGGCTGCTCATAATAGAGTCGTTTTGGATGACATTCTCGCATTACAATCAGAAAACTGAAAATAGTCAATTAATTATCGAAGGGGTTGATTCCCAAAATGACTTTGATCAGATATACCACTACTGGTATATACTCTGGTATACAGCAGGTAAGTACTCTGAAACAACAGAGGGCACATCTGATTCAGGAAAAATACCTCTTGAATCAGGATAACAGCATCCTGTTACAGGGGATAAATCAGTTGGAAATTAAAGTAGAAAGGGGACAGTCAGGTTCTCAGGAACTGACCAGAATTAGAGGAAAAAAGAATGGGATTGTAGAGCGAGTGCGGCAAATAGAAGCTGATTTATTAGAGGCAACAAAATGAAGGAATGAACAAGAGAAAGAGATTAGTCTCCTAAAGGAAAAGCACCTTGAATAGGCATGTAGCATACAAGGCTCACAGAGGGAAAATTAATCACTTCAGCAGGAGGTGCAGCAAACAAAGGATCGGTTGGTGGCTCAGAGCAGGGTAAATTTGATTAATCAGACCTTAGTGTCAGAATTAAAAAGCCAGCTCTCTGACTACCAACTGCAAATAAATAGAGACACAGGTGTGAGAGCCTCACCAAAGAAATAAAAAATTATAAACATTACCTGAGGCACCCTGACTAATCAGGATATGGGATAAGGCCCACTGATCAAGGTGAGGTGCCCTTCCCAACAGGGGCCTCATGCTAGTCATTTACAACTTCTCATGCGCAAATGGAAACCAACCTCATGCATGCCACCTATCAAGATCAGGCCGATATGAGGCATTTAGACTTGCCCAGGTCGAGCCCAACTGATCAAGAAGGCCAGTCCCTGTCTGATATTGGTGAGTATTCATCACTAGCACACAGAATGGAAAGTGGCCGGACCAGTGTATCCTGGGAAGTAAGGAATATTACGGTGCTTCAAACAATGAAAACTCTTATGAGGAGAAAGTCAGGGAGTTAGATTGACTGAAGATGCGACTACAAAGACACCACCTTGCCCACTTAGATGAAGGAGTAAAGTCAGACCATCAGTCTAGGGCATTCTAAAATCCTCCCTATATGCAGGGGAAAGAGGGGAATTCCTCAGTCTCCCTGGTAGGAGGGATGAAGAAACTGGATTCTATCCTGGGCCTGAAAGGAACTCCAGGGAGAGTGATGCTGAGAGTTTACTTTGGTCCAGGCGAGAGGAGTCCATGATTCTGGGAGATATTCCAAATCTCATAGAGATATGGAGGGCCAAGAAAACAGGCATGGGAGGGCCGATAGCAGTTCTGAGTCAGAAGGTGAATGGACTCAGATGCAGAGTAATAAATATGACAGCAAAGCAGAGCAAGTGTTCTGTGAAAGACCCAATACAACAAATCAAGGCCATAAAGAGCTTCCTGACCCCATACCACAAGAATTCCAAGTATTCGGTATGGGAGCACCTGGAACTTTATGAGCAGATGATGGCATCATTCCAGATCTCGAATTACGTAAATTGTATAGCATTTGCTAAATGGACGTTCTCACCTGAGTACTCCAGCTTCTTTGCAGCACTGGAGGACCGTGATCATCATAAATGGTCCACTTATAAGGCAGCCATATTGAAACATATTTCTACACATAGGAACGCACAAGAGGCCCATAAGGCTGCATATAACTTGCAGTGTGGGGAAGATCAGATGCCCAGAGAGTTTGTACAGGACTTCCCGGCGGGTGAACACCAATAGTAGGATGTTCATAACAACATATTTCCACGCTCTCTCTAAATACATAATGTGCCTCATTCCAAGTAGGGTGGTAAGGGATACCAGGCACTGGTAAGGAGACCGGTGCCGGTAATCCCTTACCGCCATACTACGAGCTCCCTTAGCGGGTCCCTTCCTTAACGCCTGGTCTGACCAGGTGTTAAGGACGGGACCCGTTAAGGGACTTCAGAGCTAATAACGGTACCGCAAATTGCGGTACCGTTATTAGCTACTTCCCCATTCCCATTGAGCCCTATTTGGGCTCAATGGGAATGGGGAATGTTTTTTTCAATGGGGGTTTACCGGTCCCGCAAAGGTCGGACTACACCGGTAAATCCCCATTGAACGAGACCGGTGCCGGCACCGTTACTGGAGGCAGTCATGGTGCAAATAGCGCCATGAATACCTCCAATCTCAGAATGAGGCCCAATGACTCAGTTGGTGCCTGACTTTCATGAGCAAAGGGCCCCGGATTGGGTGTTTGAACAGACCACCAGGATTTATGAGGTGCAAAAGCCTGCTGAGGGCAAAAATACTGTCAAAACCCCAAAACCATCTAACACCCCTGTTGCTGCAAAGGTAGTGGAGGTAAAAACTACCCCTCCATTGGATCTGGAGACAGGGGGTCTAAAAGTAACCCTCCTACCACCAAGCAAAATTGAAAGCAGAAGGGAGCCCCTCTAAACAAGCCCAATCGAATGGTAGTCAGGCAGGGGCCCAGAACATTGATCCCTCTGACCATGCCACCTATATAAATTCTAGGAACAAGGGTACTAAACCAATTCTCGGGTATGTATACACTCCCTCAGCCCAAGGGGGGGAACTAATCAGCTAAGTACTGCCGCAGAAAATTTCCCTCCAAACTTCCCTCAAGAGAGAACTATCACTCCACCTCCCAATCTGAACTTTTTCCCAAATATCCCCCAAACCAGAACTTCCAAAACAATCCTCCTCTCTCTCCCCGGTTCCAGACAATAGTTCCCTGAACCCAGGAGAAGGGAGATTCAGGATGGAAAATTATGGGGGGGGGAATTTCGATTACCTGAGCTACTCTGGGAGAAGGGACAGTTTCAGGATATGAAGAGGTATGACTTGTGATCTCCCCACCACCCAGACAAGGTCTCGCAACTGGAGCGACAGGTCCAGCAACTGACCAATGATCTGGGGCACATGCTGAGGGCTCAATCCAACTCTCAACCTAACCCTGCTTCCCAGAATTCCCCAAAACCCAGGTCTAATGCCCTAGGAGGGAAATGACAAACCACAGGTTCCAGAGGAGGGGGCCCAAGTGGAGGGGAGATACCAAGTGCTTGAGGAAGCTTTCTTTCTCCCCCAAACCTCCCCCTAAAAACCTAAAAGTGTCTCTTTTACCCCCAAAATGTTAGAACCCAAAGAGCAAAGGGTAAGTATGAGAGGCCAAAGAAGAACCCACTTTGCGGGAAGACATCCACATTATCCCCTTTGAAAGAGAAGAATCCATGGAGGTTTTAGGTAAGCAGACCTTCTCGTTCAAAACCGGGGGATCCCTCCCAAAGAAAAATGGGTCCCAAAAGACCCTAAGTGGGACATGGAGGGTATGGAGACCGAACCTGAACCAGAAACAATTCAACCTCAAACATGTGAGCTGAGCAGAAGAGAGACAGAGGGGCTGCCCTTTCTCCAAACACGTTCTGAGAGCTGTTGCCAGGTAACAGTGAACAGCAAAGGAGCCAAGGAAAAGGAGGATTCCCCAACAACTCCCATTGTGAGTTGCAAAGTTTTTTTTTACAGATTCCCAAACTCCGACACAGAAAACTGCCCAAGATCACATGGTGTCAGTGTTCTATATTAAGAAAATGACCACTGGGCTATCAAATAACTGACACTTTCTCTGCACCTTGGAGGACAAAGAAGGCAGATTTTATGCACCGGTTAAGGTGCAAGGTCAGTGTGAATTATCAGCTCTGGAGGATACTGGATCCCAAGCCACTCTCCTGTCAAAAAGGGCCTTTGACCAACTAAACTCAGGATGGGGTAGGGCTACCAAATTCCACTCACACCACTTCCCGGGCAACTACAACATTTCAACGGGAATGATATTTCCATTGAAGGGACTGCGGATCTGGACATAAGAATTGGACGGCACTGGCTGAAACATCCAGTGATCGTTGTGATTCCAGTGTGCACACCTTTTTTACTGGGGAATTATTTCCTGTGAAGGTTATCACCTCTGATGGACTGTGTAAACTAGGTCCTCTGAACTCAGACTAACCGCCCCATCAAATTAAAAATGAGTACCAATTGTGTAAGCCTGTCATGTAATTGATCAACACTCTGACAATGTAGGTTCCATTTGAAGAATAACCGAGTGGCAAACATCACTGTCACCTCTGTAGGAGAACAAACTGGTGATGAGAACCAATCTCCATTCTTCAAAATTAACCTTCCACCCAGTTTTAAGTGGAAATCCACACTGGAAGGGAACACCCTAAAATGTTATACAAGTCCAAAATCAGAAGAAACCTTGAGTCCTCTGAAACCAGACAGGGAAGAATCCACTCAAAGTGTGACCAACATTCAGAAAAAGGGTGAGCAGTTGTTTTTCCGAATTCAGTTAAATGAGGTGGATAAACCAGTACTCGCCAGAGTATGCCTGAATAATGGAAGGAGCTTCATCAGCGAAGAATTATTCAGGAAACTACAAAAAGATCAGACCATTCCCACATTTAAATTGATTGACAAATTCCAAACATCTCCTGACTAGCAGGTATATGCTAAAGATTTCCATTGGCAACAAAAGTATAGACCATCATTGTTGGGTCGTGAGCAATGTCCCTTCCACCTTTTATCTGGGAGGTGACATTCTCAACCAATTCACAATCAATTTGGATCTAATTAATAATAAAGCCTGGTCCCGACTGGGGAGTGACCCCATGGGCTTTGACAACATTGAAAAAACATTTGAGTAAGCTCAATTGCTGCCTTGTGCGGTTGAAGTTCAAGTGTGAGAAGAGGTTACCATCCCAGGACGTGTTCAACAATTTACTCTTCCCCTCAAATTTAAGTGAGGACAGATCCTCAAACATCAGGACACATATATAAATCTAAATTCCCATCTCCAACAACAAGGTTTATATTTAAATCCAACACCTTTATTAGACCTAAAACACAACACCATTCGAATATTGGTGGATAACAGAGACCCTCGAAGTATCACTTTGGGTGCAGACACCTCTATTGGAATGGCAGTTGATGCTCAACATTATTCTCTTGTTTTAGGTAATGAAATCATGGGACCAATCCAGAATGACTGCTTCAAGATCAGCAAAGGTATTCCTCCAGAAAAGAGTGGAAGAGGTGACTTGTGACATTAGAAGGGAGGAGGTAGTGTTCAGAATCATGGGCCACTACCTCCAATCCCCTTTCCAGATCAACACCAACAAATGGAGGATACTGCTGAAAATTAGCAAGCCCGAGATCTTTCCAGGTTTCAAGTAGATGGTTGAGGAAAGGATCAATCTGGCTGATGCCTGTGAGACCGAGGAGCAAAGACAAAAGCTAAAACAGGTCTTCCTGGAATTCCAAGATATCTTTTCAGTGGACTCATATGACTGTGGATACACATCCATTCATTCAACCACCATTCCCACAGACCCAGAAATGGCTCCCATATTTGTGAAACAATACTGGTTATCTCTTGCATCCATGGAGTCACTCACAGAGATTATTAAGAATTTAGAATCCCGTGCAATAATTTGTCCGATTCACAGTACCTTCAACAACCCGGTACTGGGGATCCTGAAACCAAAGGCCAATGGAGACTATATGCAGGCCTGAGGGAGTTGAACAAATGGGTCCACATGTCAATATGGCCCATTCCCTACATCAATCAGGGACTGGCCCAGATCCAAGTGTCAAAGGTGTACACCGCTATTGACCTGACCAACGGTTACTGGACAGTGCCCATGAGCAGGGAAGACCATTACAAGCTTGCCCTTACCTTTGGGAGCAGCAGTACACGTGGACCTAAACCCCCTTTGGATACATAAGCTCTGACAATGAGTTCAGCATCTGCCTACATAAGGCCATGCCCGATTTGGTTGAAAGGGGAAACCTGGCCTATGTTGATGATGGTTTGATGAAGAGCTCAACTGTTGAGGAATACATAGCAGAAATGTGCTATGTTCGTTCCCCGTTGCAGAAGGCCAGACAAAACTGTCCTTTCAGAAGGCACAGTGGTGTAAGACCCGAGTAAACTCTTAGGGCACAAGATCACACTTGAGGGTCTTAATCCCCAAGCAAAGAAGGTGTAAGCCTTATTAAAATTAAAAGACCCTACAACTCTGCAAGAATTAAGAAGCCTTCTTGGGCTTACTAATTATAGTCAAAAGTTCTGTGAAGACTGCACAGAGGTCACTCAACCCTTGGTCCATTTATTTAATGTTGGAGTCAAGTAGGAGTGGGGTCCAGAACAATCCGAGGCAGTTAAACAACTGAAAGAAGCCTTTCCTCGGGGTCCTTGTTTGGCTTACCCCATAAATACAAGGAGTTCTTCTTGAAGATGGGGTTCTCAGATACTTGCCTAACAACAGTTTTGTACTAAAAGCATGACAAGTTCAACAAAGTCATCTCATACGTGAGTAAGACTTTGTCCTCTGTGGAGGAACCATTAAATGACTGCAAGAAAGCACTCCTGGCAACGGTGTGGGTGCTGAAAAATTACCAGTCATTCATAGAGGGGATGCACATCATTCTCGAGACTCCTCACCAACCCTTGCAGTATCTACAAAGTGACAGAATCCGGGCAGGGAACGTTAGTAATGCATGAATTACCTCTTGGATTCTGTCCATGCATGGCTTTCCTGTGGAGGTCAGATATGGCCAAAACAAGGAGAGTCCCCTAGCACAAGAGTTGGCAGATTTGCATGATTGAGCTCGAGAAAACTGTCTCAAGGAAGACAATCTAATGTCCAACAACAACCTGGAGGAGTACTTCACTTCCCCCACACAAGGTCTATGAAGAAGACAAGTGTCAGGGGATACCCACAGTTTATGTGGATGTGTGCTCCTATCATATTGAGAACAATGGGGAAAAAGAACTGGCAGCTGGCATTGGGAATGCCTGGGTGAATGATAGCCCGGAACCCTCTGCTGGTTATAAAATAGGACCCTGTAGTAGTCAGGTTGCAGAGTTGATGGCTGTTTATCAAGCTATCCTCACTGCAGTGCACCTCCAACTCAATTAACTGGTCATAATCACTGACTCTGATTATGTCAGTAATGGTTTTGTGGAGCATCTGATTAACTGGAAGAATTGAGGCAAGCTTTGTGCCAACAACAAACCGCTAAAGCATGGCAAACTGATCCAGTCAATCGACGATCTAGTGACCTCCAATGGGATGACCATCTATTGGAGAAAATAAGAGGTAATTCCAAGATAGAGGGGCCAGATATGACTGGCAATGACCTGGCTGACCAGCTGGCTAAAACCAGAGCTCTGCAGGGGGATTTCATATAAATGTAATCCGCGCTTGGTGAAATCCAATTGGCAGCTGTCACCAGGTCACAAACTCATGATAACAGCAAACTCTCAACAGCCCAGTGCAGTAAAGATACCTCAGATGCAGTTTTGATCACTGCACAGAAAGAGGACCCGACCATTGGGAAATGTTATCGACACATTGAAGACACAATATGCTTTCTTCTAACAGGGTCGGATTATGCTGGTAAAGAGGATCTCGTGGTGTTGATGAAGTTTTCCAAGATGTTCCGGATCCAAGATGGTTTGTTGCTAAGGAGAGCCCTATCTGGCTGTGACCAGTGGGTGGTACCTACCGCATTCCAAAGCCTGATGTTGAACTGCGCCCATGACGCAGCCACTGCCAGTCATAGGGGGTTTCATACAACATTGGAAATCTTGCGCGAGGTTGCCTAATGGGCACATATGGGCCACAACCTCAACACTTACCTTAAGGGGTGTCTTGTGTGTGCTCAATTCCAACCCATTTCACTCTCAAAAAGAGCTCCCTACAAAACAGGGGAATGACACTGCATTAGTCAGATTTGCAAGTCGATTTTATCGGGCCAGTGAATCACTCCTCTAGAGGAAACAAGTACATGTTGACTTTACATGCTAGTTCACAAAGTGGGAAGAATGTCTACCAGCCCCGAATTGTAAGGCAGAGACAGCTGCTGCACAAATGATCAACCACATCTTCTCTCATTTTGGCCTCCTGCAAATGATTGAGTCAGACCGAGAAAACCATTTTACCAGTGGGGTGATAGCAAAGATGTTGGAGATTCTAGAGGTAAAAAGAAAATGCCAAATTGCCTACCACCTGGCCTTAAGCAGGGGGGTGGATAGATACAACAAAACAATTCTGAGTATCTTAAATATGTTTGTGGCAGACTCTGTACCCAGTTGGGACATCGGATTGCCGGTTGTCCTGATGGCTATTAGGTCTACAACATCTTCTGCAACAAAGATGTCTCCATTCGAGCGCTTGACCGGACGAAAAATTGTGTTACCACAGCATCTTCTCCATAGGACTCAGGAGAAGTCACTGATAAAAGGGTCTACTACTTGTGAGTACATTGAAAATGTAAGGAAGCACCTCCAGCATGCTTTTGCTTATGCTCAGCACAATTTAGAAACGTTGGCTGTAGTAATCAAAACCTACTATGATCTAAAGACCACCAAGAAAGCCTTAGACATTTCTAGTACTATAACAGAGTTGGGCGTCACCCATCGCATCCACAAACCCACCCATATCAAGGGAAGAACTCTCGACAGGCTGGTAGATATCAACTGCAGCATCAATACAGTGTCCAACCTACCGTGTGCCTGGTCATATGATAACTTTCAACATCAAATCTGACATCCACTGTCCTAACCCAAACATTGCACCAGCTATGAGCAAGCGAAACAAAAAGGACATAACAAGTGAGAAATGGCTCCCTCTAATACTAGCTATTTTGAATAATGCCACAAACTCGTGCACTGACCCCACAGAACTAGTAGACATTTATAATCAAACTATACTCAAAGCCATAACTCTATTGCACCATTGAAATTATGGAAATCCAAACCACGTGCACACCTTAACTCATGGTTCATGTCTCAGCTTAGATCACTACGGAATGTTAAAAGAAATGCACAAGCCCGCTGGAAAAGTCTACCTTCAGTAGCGAATAAGTATAGCCTTATACTAGCATCACTTAATTATAAAGAGGTAATCTTCCAAGCTATAAAAGACACTTACAGCAATCGGATCTCACAAGCTAAGTCGAGCACTAAAGAGCTTTTCAAGATTCTTAAAGAACTAGAATCACCTTCAGGTCCCCCTGATACTTGTGTCAAAGACAGCACATGGTACGCAAATATTCAAAAAGCACTTCAAGACAAAATCACATTTCTAGAAACTAAAATGAACACCAAAAAAGCTGACTAACCTTGAACCCACTACCTAGTATTCCTACCAGATTGGCTAACATCTGCAAGCCCACCTACAAAGCTTTTAACTTCTCACCACTTTCCATAAAAGAGGTAGAAAATATCATCCTCAAACTCAAAGCTTCGAACTGTCAGGGCGACACATGCCCAGTTCCCATCATTAAGGAGGCTTCCAATGACCTTGCACCTTTCATTATCACCCTAATAAATGCCTCATTTAAAGCAGGCATTGTGCTTAACAATCTTAAAGATGCTTGGGTACTCCCCTTACATAAAGAAAAACTCTAGATCCAAACTCTCCTACCAATTATAGGCCCATCACCACCGTCCCCTTCTTACTTAAACTCCTGGACAGAGCAGCTTACCTGCTGATCCAGGAATATCTAGAATGCAACAACCTCCTTGGCATTAGACAATTGGGCTTCTGATCTAGGCATGGAACCAAAACGGCCCTAAAACACAAATAGAAACCCTCAAAGATAATGGCAAGATGGCCCTCCTCCTGCTCCTTGACTTATCAGCAGCTTTTGTTCTGGTTAACCATCAAATTCTCTGCCAGCATCTAAAATCAGCAGTCAACTTCTCTGATAAAGCCACCAGTTGGATTAGAGCTTTCCTGGAGAACAGATTGATGAGGGGCTTCTCCCCTATGGCCTCGGCTGAACCATCACCAGTGTTATGCGGGGTCCCTCAAGGATTGTGTATCTCACCAACACTCTACAATGTGTTCACTAAGCCCCTCTTCAATATTCTCAACTATTTTGGTGTCACCTAGACTAATTATGCAGATGAGCCCCAAATACTCATTCCCATCACTGGAGATCATAGTGCCGATTCCAAGGCTCTAAACGGTGTGTAATTGGTCATCTAGGCTTGGATGGCTAAACACGATAAGACAGAGCTCCACCTCCTGGGCTCTCAACATAGACTAAACAAATTAGAACCGGTTTTCAACTCGTTCTCCATTGATGGCAACACTATAAAGGTATATAGCGACACTAAAACCCAGGCATTTATCGCACCTCACGAAAGAGAAAGACTGCTCTCGCTAAAAAATTGAGAGGCATGACACGGGGCTCTCTATATTCTGCTTATGGTAGGGGTGCAATAATATGGGTGGCACCATCAGTTCCTTTGAGGGAGCTTAAGACATTACAGGATAAAGAAGGAAGGATGTTTGTATTGTGAGGTTGGGTTGAGCACAGAGAATTTTGTTTTGCATTTTGTATTGTAAACACATACGCACCAAACCAAGAGTCTGCGGCTTATTTACGCACATTATACCACTAATTAATCCATACAGAGATGGCATATTGATATGGGGAGGGGATTTTAATTGTAAACTCAACCCTACATTACACAAATCAGATGACAAATTGATGCAACCTGCCCTCTCCGCCAAAGCCCTGTGCACATAATTGCAAGCATTTAAACTTTCAGATATATGGCGGACTCTACATTTGAAAGCCTGCGGATACTCGCATTATACCGCCCCAGGCCCTGTACACAAGACTAGATTATATTTTCACAGGATAGGAGACCCTGGGTGAATTCATTAGGGCAGAATATAAAGCACAGGTATTGCCAGATCCTGCCCCACTGGTGGTCACGTGGCGAGATTCCTCCCCCCGAGAGCGCGCGTCCCTACATGGAGACTTAGGAGTGAGTCTCTCAGAGACAAAGCATTCTGGGTAAAGTTAGGAGAAGGTGTGCAGGATTACTTTAATTATAATACAGGAAGTTTGGCATCTGTGGGCACATTAAGGGAAGCCTTCAAGGTGGTGATCAGAGGGACTGCAATTGCCAAGGCGAATGGGGTTCAGGCGGCAATAGAGAACAAACTACGCAAGGCAGAAACAAAATTAGATGCCATAAACATTCATAGGGATCCATTTACCGAGAGCGCCCAAGAGGCTATTGCCCTGCGGCATGAATGTTTCACACACTGAGATAGATTGGGAAAGTTGAGCTATAGAAAATATGTGGAACGGCAGCATGCCAAAGGAGACAAACCAGGATGTTTGCTAACCTGGTCGTACAGAAGTATAACTGAGTGGAGTATGATTTGTGCAATTACAGGTAAGAATGGGGAGATATGTGAAACACACCAGGACACAAACAAATGTTTTTATTATTTTTATAAGGAACTATACAAGGAGACGTCAGAAACCCATGAGTCAGACATAGAGGAAGCCTTGGTCCTGATAGATCTTCCTAAGCTAGATGCAGAAGCGGTTGACAGGCTTGAAGCCCCCATAACCAAAAAGGAGTTGGAAGATACTATAAGGGGGTTGCCGTCAGGTAAAGCTCCAGGGGAAGACAGACTACCCAGTGAGTTCTACAAAGAATTTATGGCAGGGATCGCTGCCTCATTGTTAGCCATGCTGAATGAATCATTAGATAAAGGCGTTTTGCCGCTGACAATGGGAGAACCAATTATTGTCCCCTTTACTGAAACCTAACAAACCTGATACCAAACGTGGTTCTTACAGACCCCTCTCGCTACTCAATCAAGATGGGAAAATACTGACGGCACATATGGTTAATAGGTTGAAACCTGTAATTCACAAACTCATACACGCAGATCAGTCAGGTTATGTCCCAAATAGGAATTTCACATGTAATCCGAGACGATTACACCATGTCATCGACCAGACCCAAGACAGCACCCAGCTTATGGCAGTATCCTTGCTGGATGCGGTCAAGGCGTTTGACTCAGTTAGGTGTCCGTGGGCCCCACATAAATTATATGGGTTAAGCTAATGTACAACAACCCAGGCGCCACGATAATGGAACAATGGAGGTTAAGCAAAGGGACGAGACAGGGCTGTACTTGGTCCCCTTTGTTATTTATATTGGCCTTACAGCCACTGGTAGTATACTTATGGGAAGAATACCATGAGGCAGGCATAAGTATAGGGGTAGCACACATCTGATCTTGATATATGGGGATGATATGCTTCTAAACCTACAACAACCAGAGACTAACTTACAATACATATTATATGTGTTTGAACGCTATGCGGATCTGTCTTGGATTACAATAAATGCACAGAAGTCGAGTGTGTTCCCACTCGCAGGGTAAAAAGGTTACCCCAGAGTGCGTTACCAGAATTACTGATTAAATGGGAAATGGACATACTTAGATATCTGGGGGTAGACATATTCCATGACCTTAAAGTAGAACATGCGCAGAATACATCAAGGGAAGTAAATAAAATAGAGAAATCCATGACATTTTGGGCAAAGCTGCTTTCACTAATGGGAAGGGCTGCACTGTTGAAAAATTGAGGTGCTTCCGAGGCTGCTGCATTACTTCATGAATGTTCCATATAATATACCCAGAGCTGTCTTTCGGACACTGAACGCCACCTGCAGGAGCTTTCTATGGCATAACTCAAGATGTGGAATGTCGCTAGAGAAATTACAGAGACCATACGAACAGGGAGGGATAAAAGTGCCAGATTTTGAAGGGTATTTTGTAGTATGCCAATTGCAGTTTACCACATACTGGCTGTCAGACGAACAGACCGAGGACACTGAATTACTACAACCAGCATGCGCCCCATTCTTTTTGAAAGAGATGGTGTGAACTACGATATTACGTTACCCCAAGCTCCATCTGTTGCTGAGGCTGGGCATGATGATGTGGAAAAGGGTGTGCCACTTTCTGGGCAAAGAAATGCCCTACTCACCCCATATCACATTGGTGAAATTGAAGAGTGAAGACGCGCAAAATAGGCTGAATGTTAGGAAGTAGTGGGAACCCAGGGGGGTGGTGAAACTAGGTGTTATATTGTGACAGGGATGAACGATGACCTTTAACGAGGTTGCTTTGGAGTTAGGAATACAGGAAGGGCAGCACATAACTCACGCCTTACTTCTCCATAAAATGAAAGCAAAGTGCCTGGGACAAGAGAGAATTTTGGTAGAAGATGTAACGATAGAAACATTATATGACATTTCCTAAGGAGGACATGCAGTATCACGATTATATTAGGTACTGACGTCGAGGCCCATTTAAAATGTTATACAAATTAGGCAGAGTTGGGAGACAGGTTTGCAAGAGCAGCTGTCGGACGCAGCTTGGAGAAGGACCATGGGGCACCACAAGAAGGTGTCCAGAAATGCAAAACTACAGCTGATTCAATTATATGTTACTCACAGAGCATATCTCACCCCAGAGAAAATAGAAACATTTAGTAATGAAAAAAAAAACTGCCCGAAATGTGACCTGACCAATGCAGACCTAATACATAATGTTTTTGGTCTGCGTGGACATACGCTGATATTGGGAAGGAATGGCCCATGCCCTAACTAAGGTTGGCTTGCCGCCAGATTCAGTCACCTCCAAGGCATGCTTACTAGGGATGTTTCTGAGACCAAAACATGTGAAACATATGAGTAAATTGAAATACCTGGCATACATCATGTTGAAGCGTAGGATAGCAATGGGGTGGAAAGCACCTACTGGCCCAGTGGTTGAGGTGTGGTTGGGGGACCTCCAGAAATGGTCATTGGCAGAAACTGTTGTGTGGCAGGAAGCATCCTGACGAGGACAAGAAGGGCAAAACATGGACTTAGTGGCCTGGAGACACATGTTACAAGAACTGATATCCCCTGCACATGATGACACCTCGACTTAGGTACAAGTTGTCCACCCTATGCCCTGTATTGCGATATACTGCTGTCATGCAAAATTTGGGTTATGGGTTATCTCCTGTCTGTATTTGTGCATCTTTCATTGTCTGCACCTTTACCAGATTTCCCATTGTCACCATCATCATTGCACTACTAGGCATGGAGTTTGCACAACATCGAACACCTACCTGGCACACACAAAAAATCAGCAACAAAAACACTATAGTAGGGACAAGTATTTTTATAGTGGTGCCAAACCTGGAAGGGATCCAGTCAAAAATAGTGTTGAACCAGTCGCTTGGTTGTACCCCACCTTCTTTCTTCATTTTTTCTCTGAGGTTGTAAACTGCAGTTACCATGTGTAATAGGGTTCCATTGTCGGCGTAAGCAGAAGGTATGCATGTGCAACATTCACTCCCGTTTTTCAGCAAACACTTCTCATTGGATCTTGAGAGCTGTTACCCATGTCAGTTTGGCGATGTGCTGAGACCAAGTTGGAGTGCATGTTTTTTTCGACCAATTGACCTTTTTCCTCTGACTGTCCTCACAGTGCGTCTGCTTTGCACATTACTGTTTCTTCTTGCAACCTTTTTACTGCAACATTGTCCGTTTTATAACAAAAAACAGCTTCTTTAGGCAGAGTACTCCTTGAGGCTTGCTACAACAGGTTTTCTCATTCTGCAGCAGCTGCACCATTACTGTGTGTGCTTGGAAGGTACTTCGAATCCTACAAAGCGCTAGATGAACAATACATTGGGCATACGCCAAAGGCGTTTCCTGAGTAGGAGGACTTTGGGTGTACCAGATGAGTGGAGTATTAAAGAACAGACATAGCAACTTTTGTTTGTTGCCTGTTTAGCCATGGCACGCATATCAGAGTACCATTTATTGGACTGATCAGGGTGGCTGGGGTCTTCTACAGCATCTAATCCCAGGCCATGATAAGCATCATATATTTTACGTTCCGCCCCTCTTTTCCACTTTCTGTTCCCCCTAGATCATTGTGTAATTTCATTTCATTGATACTGTATGGGAAAAATGCCTGACCATGTTTCATCATTATGTTCAATAGTGCTTTGCCAAGGCTGTGGGATAGAATACATATGTGGGGTTGGGGATTCGGACATAAAGTGTGTTTAGTCACCATTTGAGGTAGTTTCGTCGGTTGCTTGCATGTGTATGGTTGGTGGTACTGACACATCAACAATTGAATTGTCAACATTGTAATCATTCGAGACATTGGGCCTCATTACACGTTAGGCAGTAAGGGAATAACGGTACCGGTAAGGGATTACCGGTATTGCTAAATTCCCTAGCTAATCACAACCCGGACTGGCCGTTATTAGCAGCACCGCTAAGAACGGTGCCACTAATAGCGGCAAGTCCGTGGGCACGCAACCCCTCAGGTCGGAAATAGCGGCATGGCGCTAATAGCACGCCATTACAAGGCATGCGGACATGCAAATAGCGACATGGCATTGGCCGAAGAAGCCCATACCGGCATGGAGGAAATACCGGCATCGCGAACCAAACGTTAAGAGAGCTGAGTAGTGTCCCCACTTGCCACAGGTGGCCACAACAGCACAGGTGGAGGCAATGGAGACTGGGGCAGCACAAAAGGAGCACACCACACCCCTTCCCACACCCCTTCCCACACCGAGATGGTTCCAATACTTGCAGCATTACATGGGCTGGAGGACATGATTGCATTGCAGCACCAACAACAACAGGCAGCTCAGAGGAGACACAGGGGGGGGAGTATGGCGATACTGGCCCAGAAAGCCACACCAGTGCACCCAGTCATACCACAGAGGCAGCCAGCAATCCCCAGGATTCTAGCCATTCTATTCAACCTAACCCCTGAGCAGATACACACCCTGTGCCGCCTTGACCGGGATACCATCACCACCATGTTGGACATGAATCACAACGACATAGTGAGCCACATAGACATCCGTACTGCCATTCCCCCTCTACTGAAGGTGGTAACTGTGCTCCACTACCTGGCCACAGGCACCTACTAGCATACGGTAGGGCAGATGCATGGAATTTCACAACCAGTTTTCACACGCACACTGACCCAGGTGCTCGATGTCCCCCTGAAGCACACAAGTGAACACATATCCCTGCCACGGACAGCCCAGGAGATCTCCAACGACAAAGTTGGCACCTATTCACTGGCATGCATCCCAAGTAGCATCGGGGCAATCGACTGTACCCATGTGGAAATGGTGCCCCCACATCACAATGAGACTGTCTACCGAAACAGAAAGCATTACCACTCCATCAATGTCCAAATGGTATGTGACTCAAAAAAGATAATAACACATTGTCGTGACTGATACCCCTGATCAACCCATGAATCAATGGTCCTGCGGATCTCAATGATACCACGCAACATGGAGTGCCATGCTGGACAAAGTTTGTGGCTACTTGGTAAGTAGCAGGGCAGGCACATGGCAGTGTGATGTGGGGTGTGTTTGGCAGGGGAGAGATGTATACTCCAACTGGTTGTGGACTGTCGTCCATACAATAAAGGGACATACAGATGTACGCCAATGTCCACCAACGCAGCCCACAATGGAGAGGACACGAAACCACATGCAAGTAGTAAACTGCACAACAAAGACATCAATCCATAACGCAATACATGACACATCTATCCACATGCACATTGCACATCATACCATACCCTACATGACACAAAGCTGCTACATACAGCCAATATGCATAATGTAAATGTGTGTTGAACAACATCACAACAGATATGTGCCCTTGAGTGCATGCAAATGGATCACCTGTAGCCATGGTATAGAATGACACCCGTACACCACTACTGATGTGCCGCTTCACAGCATGGGGACATTGGAATCATGATGGCAGTACACTAGCAGTGTCGTACAAAGGTTGTCTGGGCCCAGGAACACCTAGAACCTATCCACACCCAGGACATGGGAAATACTGCCGGAGGCATGCATGGTGCACGTCCACTTGCAGGGACTAGCTTATCTTCTCACATTGCAGTTACACTGATTGTCTCCATGCATGCTGGGATTCGTGGATGCCAATCAGAATGCTAACAGAATTAGTGTGAAATGTCCAGGTTGAAATTGAGGTGACCAGTAACAAGGCCCCATTGTTCCAGCCATGCAGGTGATGCTGGCTATCCCCTGAAGAGTTGGCTCCTTTCCCCTATACGGAACCCTCAGAACAGGCACGAAGAGGAATAGAACCTTGCACATAACCATACCCGCGTCGTGATTGAGCAGGCATTTGGCCTTCTGAAGACACGGCTCTGGTGCCTAAACTGGTCGGGTGAGGCTCTCCTGTACGGCCATGACAAAGTGCCAAAGATAACCATGGCATGTGTCATGCAGCACAATATGTGTATCAGACGGAATGTGCCTATGCCCCCTGACATTGACATGCAACCACCTGATGAAGATGATGTTGATGGGGATGAGGATGGGGAAATGGGCCACCAGGACATGCAAGAGGCGATGGCCAGGAGGGACACGATGTGCGCCTGCATCTGATATATCAAATATTCTGAGAGACAAGGGTCAACTATTTTGGATGGAGAAGGGTATTGTTGCCCTGCTGTGTGTGGTCAGGCGCACAATGGACCCTGTCCCCAATAAAGTACACATACACAATGATGAAGACCAAGCCTGTGTTTCAACTTGTCAACAGTGTATTATGATTAATTCGTGAACAAAAAGTGCATGGCCCCAACTGTACAAACACCCTTTTCCCCCTCCCCCCACAACACTCCCAAAAACACCCTTTCCCCCCTCCCCCCACTGCACCCCCATGTGTGGCTTGTAGTGCGTAGGTGTCCTGCTGCACATGTGCCAGCTAGTTCTTGCTGGCCCTACTTCTCATGGCCTTCACCGCCATTGGGAGGTTGGGATGGCGTGCACCTCATGGTGCGCAAGGAGCGGTGGCGGGAGCTTGTCTGACGTGAACTCGCAGAGGAGGAGGTGCCCGGTTGATCCTGTGGTGGGGGGGATATTGTCGCTCCATAGCGTCAGCTATGCGTGTGAGGACCTGCCTCAGTTGGGCCATCTCCTCGCACAGCCTGTTTGTGCAGGGCTCCATGCCCTCTCTTGTCTGGCTTGCATTCAACCTAACCTCCTCCCTCAGACGGGCTGCCTCTTCCACATGCTGGCCAACCAGCGCTGTAATTTCCACCTGCTTGGTGGTTGACAGGTCATGGCGACTGCGTCCAGCTCTTGGTGTGGCTGCTGCACCCTATTCCATGCCTCGGCCATCAGGTTTGGACACTTGAGGGCTCCAGCGCCCTTCCACGGTGTCGTTTCCAGAATGTCCATGGCTACTTGATTGCGATGGTGGCCGTGGGCTTGGCTCAATGGATTGCGGGGGGCTGGGGTCTGCCTTTGGGTTTCAAGGTCAATGGTCTCCTCCACATCCGACAGCGGCGCGGTGGCAGCTGCCTCACCAGTGGAACTGGTGGCAGCAGAGAGTGGGCCCTCCGTGCTTGTTTCCAATGACGGGGGGAACACTGCAATGGGTACAGCAATTGTATCAATCGTGGCTTCAGGCCGTGTTGAACTGGCACTCTTGCTGCCTTTACCCCTCTGCTGGTGCTCACTCCTCCCTGTGCCCCTTGAGGTGGTGGCAGTGTCTCCTGTCTCCTGTGTCATGGCCTTTTTCTTGGCTGGGGGAGCATGTGTCACAGTACCCTGTTCATCACTGTCTGTCTGTGATCCTGTGGGGGACAAAAATAGTGAATATCATCGGTGATGGTTCTACGTGCCTTATGCAGAATGATTACGTCATGCCGCTCTATGCATTGGGACCTCTTTAGTTGGGAATCCGGTAACGGGGATGTCGGGTGGGTCATGCATGAATGGCTCTGTGTTACACGTGTATGTGGTGATGCGTGCACATGTGTGTGTGTTGTGGTGTGACACTCACATTGGTAGGGTTGTGTGCATGTATGTTTGTGGCTGGATCCATGGGCAGATTCTGGACTCAGATTTGGGGGGCCCCTCACCCTTCACAGTGCATTGTTTAATGTGTACACTCACCTCCATCTGATGAAGTGGGCGCACCACGCTCCATGTCTCCGACTCCCTCGATAGATTCCACGCCAATTGTGCTGGCGGAGGTCTCCTCCCACTCCGGAGTTTTATTGGTGAATCGGCCCCACCTCCTGTGGCCATAGCCAGGTTGCGATTTGCAGCCAGTATGCTGCAGACCCAGAGATGTAGATTGTCCCACCGCTTTCTGCAGTCCTTGACAGTGCGGGTGGTGGTGCCCACCGCACTGAATTTGTGGGCCACCACTGCCCAGATGGCCTTTTTCTTTACGAGGGTCTCACGCTGCATATCATTGGTGAATACAACATTGGCATTTGCGGCAAGGGTCTCGGTTAACATGATCAGCTCCTCGGTGGTGAATTTTTCTTTATGCTGCTGATCCGCGCCTTTCTTGATGGCCTTTGGCCTTGTCAGGGTATCCGGGATGATTTGGTGTTGGAGTCGTGTAGAAACAGGTCCTGGGTGCTGAGGATGGCAATGGATTGTGTTTTTAAAGATGGCCGCCGTGCTCTTTCCCATTCCTGTGCGATGATGTTATTTCCGGTTCCGCAGTTTTACGGTCACTATTAGCGGTGTCCGCTATTTGCATGTAGCGGGAGGTCAGAAGTGCTATCAGCGCTTTCGTCGATGCCGGTAAGGGACATTTTGGGGTCTTTTGCGGCATGGCAGTAGGGTCATTACCAGCATGGCGATGTGCTTGTGTATGCGTACTTGTAATGCAACGCTATTTGCGGCATCATGCCAAGCCGGACACGTTAATAGCGCCATGCGGGTAATGGCCGGATTTTACAGCATAACGTGTAATGAGGCCCATTGTCATCATAATTCATTGCAGAATATGTAAATAGTGGGGCTCTTGACAATACGATTTTTGTATAGAGAGGTGAGATTTAGATTTGTGGAGGCATTTTGGGCCCAGATCACTTTAAATCCATTCTAGATGAGGCTTGTTCCCTACTGTACCAGTTTTAGCCCGTCCCCCCTTATTTTATGCCCTCCAAAATAAAAGATAAGCTCCAGTACAATCCTAAACAAAGTAACATTATAGAAAACACTATTGCAACAAAATAAAGTAACTCTAGTAGTGGTAACATTTCCCCTATCGCTATCTGTGTCTTTGGTGTTGTCATTGAGGGCCCTCGTTTCTGCCATATTTAAACCTGAAGAGAGCAGTACAATGTTTTATTTTAAGCAGCATAGTCAAGAGCAGTTGGGAACGAAAGAGACAGGGAGAGAGAGAGAGAGAGAGAGAGAGAGAGAGAGAGAGAGATTTTACGTATTTAATCACTGTTCTACTTCGTATACTTAAGAAGCTGCACATTGTAATCATATTTACAGTTTTGCTCCATTACTGGTATACATATCTATACCTATTCTGTTAGCATTTTCTCATCATGGTACAGCCATTTCTTGCTCTTGCGGCGGTCCACTTTCGGCACTGTGCTGCCATGTGCTTTCCTGATATCAGAGAGGTGTATCCAATATTCCAAGCCCTTTAGTTTTACTGCAGAAGGTGTGCAGTATATAACCTTATAAGGGCCATCAAAACTTGGAGAGTTCCATCTCTGCACAAAGCTGCCCACGTACACAAATTCCCTGGGCATTAACTGAGAAGTGGGACTGTCTGTTGCTGGTGTGTTGGTGTCTGTTTCCCCTTCCCTTGAGAATAGAGGGGCTATCTGTTTAGCAATACTTCTCACTGCTCTTGTGAGTTGTGTCGGATATTCATTAAAATCATCCCCCAGCACTGTGGCAGGTCTGTGAGCATCGGAGGGCAGCCTTGAGTATCTCCAAAAGGGAACACATTTCCCAAGCCAGAAAGCAGGCCCATTGGTTACCTATAAAATAACATATTCTCTTCAAATTCATGGTTATCACCCACAGATGCCTCTCCTCTGATGCACGCCCCTACCTCTCCGAAAGGATCACCCGCATTACATCCACCAGACCCACTAGGTCACACCTGACCAAACAGACATTTGTACCCACATATAAAAGAACCACTGCTGGAGGATCCAGCTTCCAACACCTAGCACCCAAAAACTGGAATGCACTCCCCACTGCACTAAGGAACGAAAAATCTTACCATGCATTCCGCAAACCACTCAAAACCACTCTTTTCAACTAACCCACTCTACTCGCCCCTTCACCACTTAATACTACAACTGTATGTACCTAGGAGTTGACCTCACAAAATGCTGTACCTATTGTACCTGTAAGTATAAACTGTCTACAATGTAACTGTAACCTCTGCAACATGATTGCTATGTACTAAGTAAGCCTACTTTCAGCACCACGATGCCTCTGGGCAGATGTGCGCTATACAAATGCAAATAAATAAAATAAATAAATACATAAATAAATAAGTACTCTTCTCACTGGAGACAGTGGTGTTTGAATACATCTCCTTGTTACGATTTTGTGCGGAGACAAATGATGGTCCTTGCTTGGCTCAGTACTCAGTTGGAACAAAGCTAGGGGCAGGCTATACACCCAATTCTTTTTTAGGGTGTAACATAGTTTGGACAGTCTGCTTTTGAGGAGGCCATTTATTTTCTTGACCATTCCGTTCGCTTGCAGGTGGTAAATCGAACATATTTTGTGTTTTACTCCTAACAGGGAAAGGTCATTTACAAAATGGGTCCCATTATCTGACCGCATGACATTACAAATGCCCCACCGTGGGAACACCTCTCTCACCAAAAACCTTTCAGCTAATTTTGCATCTGAGTGTGCACAAGGACCTGCTGTTACGCTCACCTGATATCCCCGGGGGCGTCTGGAAGGCTCTGAGATCTGGAACCCTGGATGCGTAGTTGCCCAGTGCTGAATAATGAATCTTAGTTATTTGTAGGGTGAGCTATCCATCCTGCGTTTCTTGTGCAGGGGCGCATGCCGTTTGTTGGCGAGCTGCCCGAGTTGCTACACTGGTGCAGTACGCCTTTCTTGTGCCCAGGCCTGCTGTGTCCCCGAATCTGCTGGTAGGCAGGTAGGTTTGTTAATTGTAAGTCTTTGTTCTATTTATGGTAGGAATTCATTAATGTCTTCATCTCCTTCTTTTCGGGTGCAAATGTCTTGATGCTGGCGTGCCGGATGGAGAGGCACGTTTCTAGGTAAGCGAAAGCGCGAAGCGCAGCACCTTTATTGTCTTTTGAAGCTAACCTGTGTTTTCTTCTTCTTCTACTCACAGGCCGCTGTGGTGCCGTGAGTAGATGAGAGCACAATGAAAAACAGGCCCCCGGAATCCGTTAAGGTAGTACAGCACTGTGCAGTTGTTTAATATTGAAAGCAAACCTGAATATGTCTCTTTTCCTTTGCAGATGTTGCTGTGGTGCTCTGGATGGAAGCGTGGTGTAGCGCAATGGAATTCAAGCAAGACTGATGGAATTCGATGTTTTGGAAGCACGCATTCTAATATTGTTTTACCCTTTCTCGTTATTGCAGATCGCAATGTTCGAACAGCAGCTGTGGTAGCGGTTCGCCGGAAGTCCTTTAGCTAGTACTCAGAGGTGAGTGATGTTTGTTCTTCTCTTGGTTTCCACAGATTGCAGCCCAGTTGAGATGCTGAGTGCTGGATGGTGTTTTCTCAGGTAAAACAGAATAATCTTGTTCTTGCAGGATTACAGGAAGATTCTGAAGACCAGGAGCTGGACACGGTGAGCGTCAAGCTGCTGGGTGCAGAATAACACAAAGCATGTTCTGAGGCAGGGTGTGGTTTACATAGCCCAGGTAGAGTACTACCAGGGAAAGTAGTTCCAGGCCTGCCACACCCAAAAACACTAGACCGCATGGCTTGGTTCTTAGAACTAGACTGTGTGGGTGCTTCCATGTTGGATTTAAAGGCCCATGTACATAAATGGGAGCTAGTTTGAACATCCCTTCCTTCCTACATATGAGCCTGGTGCTAAAGGTGCCAGGACTGGCTCCAGGAGCCCTTTTGCAGTGGTTTTCAGGCCCTCAGGGTTCTGGTGGGAGCCTCCTTGTGGCACAACTTGTGCCTCCTCGCAGTGGTCATGACACCTGCTTCTACCCAGTGAGAAAACGGACAAACCACTACTATGAGGTACCTTGCCATTTGCACCTTTCTCCTATGTCTGCGTAATCTATGTGTATCTCCCGGAAAGGTCTGATGGGGCGAGGGAGGGTTCCACGCAGAGTTCTGAGTGTCATCTCAGAGTTGTACATTTGGCAAGTGATACACTCTATTGTCATTTTTGTCAGGTGCTCCTGGAGGTTTGGGACAAACCATTCCTCTTCTATATCTACGGCTATGTGTTGTTTTGAGTTGTGCGCCTGGAAGTGGAGCTGTTGGAATGCTATGTGTATTAATTCTACAGGCATTACTACGTTCCCTGTTATTTCTTGACACCAGAGGAGATCCGTTGGTGATTGTCTGCAACCCCTTCTTACCCATATTTCTTGCTCCTCATTTGGTGCACGTTTTTGTAGCTCAATTATTTGTGCAATGGGCACTGAGTTGTATCCCTCCTCCTTGTTTTCCTGCGCGTTATTTTTAAGTATACATTCTACTGCTTGAGGTCTGTGAAAGTATGCTGCCTGCTTTGCAATGGCTGCCGCATTCCCAATGAGATGATGTCATTGTTATGGGTGTGGGCCTGGCATTTTACCAAAGCAATGAATGAGGGCTCAGCTAATGCTTCTCTCAGATCATTTAATAACTGAGTGTGTTGTACTGGTGATCCATCTGCCCTCCTGAAACCTCTCCTCCGCCATTGTGATAACCCGACATGTACCGTGGTCTTCACGTACGCCAAGTCTAAGTAGATTGTTACTGCACATCCCTTTAATGTGCGTAATGCTTCGATTAGTGCTATCAATTCTGCTGCTTGTGCTGAATAATGTGAGGGGAGTCTCTTTTGCACTATGATCTCATATTCTTCCCCTTCCAACTTCACTACTGCTGCACCTATTTGCTTTTCACCTGTATCTGGGTCAAATAATGCGGACCCATCCACAAAGTACACTTCACCTTCCCCTAGAGCATTCTCACTTGCCTTGGGAATGTCATCACCCTCCCCCTCATATGTGGCACAATCATGTGTTTACATGTCTTCCACTGTGCATGGTTCGGTGATAAAAGTGGCTCGGTTTACAGTTTTGCAATGCCCCTCATGTATGTTTGAGCTTGAAATTTTTATTTTGTAGGCTGTAGCCCGCTGTGTAGTGAGTGTGGATTTCGATCGCTCAAGTATAGCAAACAAAGAGTGTTCAACAAATAGTGTCACTGATCACCCCATCACTATGGTGGCGCTTTCTTAAATCGCAAAGGCGGCTGCTGTGAGAGCCTTTTTGCACGCAAAATGCCCTTGCATCACAGAATCGAGAGTGCTGTTGTATTAGGCCAATGGTTTGTGACCTAATGAGGTTTTCTGTGTTAGTACTGTCGTCATGAGTGTGCCATTACAGTGTGAGAATAGGTAAAATTCCTGATCATAATATGTGGTTGCCAGAATGGGTGCTGTTGAAATAAGGTATTTCATTTTGTAAAATGGTGTGAACATCTATGGTGTCAATGCTATTACTGTGCTCTCCTTTTGTGCCTCTTTGAGGGCCTGAAATAGGCGGCATGTGTAGGCTGCATAATCGAGCATCCATGCTCGGCAATAATTACATATGACAAGAAATTTCTACCTATCCTCTACTGTTTTGGGCATTATTGTTGCACGTATTGCTGCTGCTCTGTCTGGAACTATTCATTTACCATCCTTTATCTAGGGCCTTCTGTACCTCCTTCGAGAGGCCTCTTTTGATAATCAAGTAAAAAAGGGAGGTTGACTGGTCCCAAACGGTGCACGTCACCGCCCTCCACATGTCCTTCACCTCGAAGACTGTACTGCGCAGCGTCATCCTCATCCCCCATGGTGCATTGCATCACAGAGTGTAAATCAGGGGTGTCAGGGAAGGTTCTCCGCAGCGCATCCTGTACCTGTGCACTCATGTTATTAAAGGATGACCCGTCCTGGTGGTCAAAATCAAGCGTCACTCTCAGGAACTGCGCTTTCACCCACACCCCGTCTGCTTGGTCACCCACGGCAGACACTAGCACGCTCTTAATATCCCCTATGGCCAGTGGGACCCCTGCAGGGTTTTTATCAAAGGCATATATCCACTTCCCAGCCCCTCCCGGAAGTGGAGGCAATGCTTTCAACAAATTAGTTTTGTCCATCAGCGCCCAAGGTACATAGTGAGGCCTTCCTGCTCCTTTGTGAATGAGGGGCATCCGTAACTTTGTTTTCCCCCTTTTCTAACTTACCTTTACTCCTTTCTTTTTTGTCAGTGCCATGTTCCCTATCCTTCTCCTGAGCCTTCCCTTCCATCTTTGCTTCAGCTCCTCTTCTTCTGGCGGTGTTGGCTGTGGCAGCGGTAGGCCTGCTGTGGCTGCTCCTTCCTCATATTCATCAAAATCGCTCCAGCATTCTTCTATTTCCCTGTTAGATGCTACACTGTCCTGTTCATCACTTGCTTGGTCGCTCCCTTGTTCTACTCGTAGTACTTTTATTGGGGTGTTATTAAGGTGGAAGAAAAATTCTCCAGACTTCCACTCATCCTCTGTTAAACTGGAGGGACTCTTTGATGGAGACGACGATGGTGTCCGCCCGTCTCCTGGCAACATTTGGCTCCTATCACACAGGGTTCTCAGCCGGGTTAATTCTGTTTGTGTGGTGGTCCGTTGTGCTTTTAAATCCTTAGTTAGACGTGCAATGTGTACTGGTGGTGCGCTATTGGCACCATACAAACCTCTGGGACCGTAAGGGGACGGGGATACTACCGCAGGTATGAAGGGTGCGCTTAGCTGGGGCAAATACGGCAGGTCGCTATATCCCGCGGCAGGTCTGGTTAGACCTGTAGCTCAATTATTTTTTTATTTATTACCTTTTCCATACTATTTGCAGTAGGTGTTTGTCGAACATCCTCCAGAGATCCAGGACCTCTCGTCTATTCTGGAGTTATTTCCCCCTGTATTTTGACAGTAAGTATGTTGTAACAATATCTAATACCCTTTTATCAAATGATCCCCCTTCCGGCCATACCTGAGATGACCCCTACCCCTTAATCTCAGTGAGCCACTGGTCATGATACTTTTTAATCTTTTCACTGTACAGAGGGAGGTGTTGACAAATATGCATCAAAGGTGTATCTGCTCCCATGATTCTACTTTGTTACTTGCTTTCTTGCATGTGTGTGTGCGGTAGTACTACCAAGAATATGTCAGCTGAACTTAGATTGCTTAGCATAAAACTTGTAACATAACATCTTGAAACATTTCACTTACACCTTGTCCTATTCAGAACACTTCCTAAGCATAATCAGAACCAATGAAACATAAAACCCTTTAACTGTACCTGTGAAAGGATTCCCTCCTTCGACAGTGACACCCGCTATCCTAGGAGTCATTATCTATCCTGTGCTTGTGCCCTGCTGTATTCCTAAACCTTGCTGCATTCTCTGATTTTGGACGAACCCCCCTCCACTTTGTTGAGTGTATGCAGGTGGGTATGTGGTCCCCCCTCTTCAGAATTGCCCATTTTGAATGAACCCTTAGCTTCAACACATGCGTGCAAGGTGCCCCGACATACCACATAAAAGAGGTCTCCTAATTAGCCTCCCCTGCATGTCTTCATTATCATTCTGTATATTTTGAAATCCGCTATGATTATTCTGAAAATGTCATTGATTATTCTGGAAGCCACTGCCTCGGAAGCCCTTCCCTGTGGTATGAATCCATTATTACCTTGATCAAACTGCCTTTGGTTATTCAACTGCGGCATGCTTGCTGTAAACCTGACCTTCTCTGCTAGTCAACATAGCCCCTTCTATGCCGTATTTTAACAATTTTTTCTGCACTAATTTTGCTTCATCACCTTTCCTGGCATCATCTTTCTTTCGATTCTTCTCCTGCAATAATCTGTAATAGTGCACAATGGTCAGTTGTATTTCTGACCACGGTTTTGCTTCCATACCCACTAACTTATTGAGCTGCTTTTGTATTTGGTCTGGGAGCCCTTGGCATAGTATATGATAAAATACAGGTATAGATTTCCCCACGGTTTACGTGTTTCCAAAGACCACTGCTCTTGGAAATTTTGAATGTAAACAAGAGGATCCTCCACTTCCGCATCTTCCTTGCCATTATAGCTCCCATACCTGATGTATCCAGATATAGCACTCTAAGCGCTTTCCAAACTGTCGCTCTACAGTTATTAAATGGTGCTCCATCATGAGCCATGTTCTGTTTAGTGAAACTTGAGTATCCTGCTCTTGACCAAACATTGTCTGCTCCCTCCCCAAGGATACCGGCTAGAAGACCCTTAATGTCTCCTATAGCTAACGTGTTTCCTCCTGTCATTTTTTCTAACTCATGTATCCATTTCCCAGCACTTGAAGTTAAACTCAGAAGTTTGCACCTTAAATTATCCTTATCCACCTGTGGCCATGGTATATATTGTGATCTGGCTCCTCCTTTTTCGAACAAAGGAAACTGCAAGATTCCAAACTCACATTCATCCCCCATCGTCTGTCTGTCCATAGTAGGGACAATGGTCCCACACTGTCTTCTTTCTAATAGCAATCTTAACCTGCTCACCTAAGTTGGCGATTCCCCCCTCTCACTATGGGATCTCCCTCTGGGTTAATCTAGTTGCGCCAGAAACTCTGACGCCCGTGATTTGGGTAGATTTAGATCTGACCATCTCACTTCTTTTTCCATCGGAGAACATCCTTCGGTACCACATGCATTATCTCCCTCCTCGCCACGGAAGGTTTCTCTGTCCTCGTCTGACATATCCTGTGCCCATACAAAATGGAGATGAGGCACGCACTCTGGTTCCCAGTTACATTTACCAGCTAAAGAAACAGCTAGTCTTCTCCTCCAAACGTTTTCTTGACTCTATCAATTATCAGGGAGGCTGTTTTCCTTTTCTTTTTCAGAGGTGTCTGGTTAATTCTCATTAAAGTCTCTAAGGATTCTGGTGTAAGCAACAGTTAGTCTTCTCCTCCAAACGTTATCCTGTCCCCAACTTGTATGGCTTCCCTCCTCTTTGTCTCTAGTCTAGACATCTCTTTAGGCTCAAACTACATGAGCCTCTCTCTTTGTCATATAACCGTGTACTCTCGAGTTGATAGTTTTTACCCTTTCCTTTCATTTCTTTCTTAGTCCTCATATCATCATAGACTTTATCGATTGCGTCCCCAACGCTTCTAGAGTCAAACTCATCCTCTAGATTTTCTCTAGATGGACCTGGCATTAGTCCATGTGCTTGGAAGAATTCTTCTATGTCCTCCCATGCTACTACTGGATTAGGCTCCATTAATTATTTTTCAATGCAATCAACAGTGCATGCTCTCTGCCTTCTCATATTTCATCATCAGGCTCTCTTTGTTTCCTTGCTTCTTCTCTTACCCTTTCTTCTTCATTTCTTTTCATTTCTCTTCTCTCATTTGCCATATGTATTTCTTCATCTCTCTGTCTTTGTAGTCTTTTATCCCTTAAGTTCTTTCCTTCCTCTTCCTCTCTTTTTCTTTCTGCCTTTCTCGTTCTTTGATTGCCCTCTGTCTGTTGTCATGTTTTCCTTGCTCTTCTGCCCTTTCCTGCTTTTTCAGTTGTTCATCTTGATACAAGTGTTCCCGTCTTTGTCTATCCTTCCTTTATACCCCATTTTCTTTCAATCGTTCCTCTCTGTCTCTATCTTTTTTGCATTGTTTGTCTCGATCGTCCTTTTGCCTTTCTTCCTCAATGCTCTTTCCATCAAGTTTGAGCAAAATCTGACCACCCATCCATTTGTTCTGTATGAGTACTACCTCATCAGTCTTATCTTTTTCTCCCTTCCAACTCTTTATTTCCCATCATATATCTAAGGATGCACTTGGTTGATCACTTCTTTTCTTGTCCCGTCTCTCTTTGCCCCTTGGGACTTTAGAGATCATCTCTCTTTCAGGAATCTTCTCTGCATCTTCGTTGCTGCTATGCACAGGCGTCTCATATGCCAGATTGCTGTACCCTATCACTTTCTTAAGTTCTCTCAATGAGTATACTTGTCATCCTTTATACTAACGCCTTTTTCTTCAGTCAGGTGGGGGTAGTAGAAGGTTCCTAATCCCGCTATTTGCATATGTTAAGTATCCAATCCTCAGGAGGCGACTCTTCTCTTTCCTCCTGGTACAATTTCCAGAGCTCTAAACTCGCTAGCCTTTTATCTAACTTTTTTCCTGCATATGCTGCATGCAAATATGTCATCATGTGTTGCAAAACTGCTTTTGATAGTGATCCCCTTGTGGCCATGGCATGAACATGTTATCTGCCATGCTCTTAACCCATTCCGCACTGTACTGTTTAAGCTTTGGTGCGTGTTTTGGTAACTGATTGCATAGATGTATATGTGGAGTAATATCCTCCATTTTGACTCGTCACACTTGAATGTCAATACTCACCTTTTACTCTTTGCACTTTTCAAAATACGTTTTAGAAAATTAATACAATATGAGCATGCACCAATCGCTGCTGCTCCAAACGCTTTATGTCACGTTTTTATTTCAATCTATTTATCCACTAAACACCATCAATACAACTAAAAAAATAATTAACTATCAATTCTCGTGTTTTCCTTTTCTTCCTTTTCACGTTTCATAATTTGTCTATTATTTCTTCACCTCATATATATTTATACGCACATAAAACAGACGGACAAACTGACAGATTCGGTCGGCCTATATATATATTTAGTCCATGTTCCTCAAGACTAAGGGCCTCATTCCGAGGTTGGTGGTAGTCATAGCGCTATTTGCGCCATGACTGCCACCAATAACGGGTCCGGCACCGGTCTAGTTCAATGGGGACTTATCGGTGCAGTCCGACCTTTGCGGGACCGGTAAGTCACCATTGAAAATGTCATTCCCCATTCCCATTTGAGCCCCTATAGGGCTCAATGGGAATGGGAAGGGTGCAAATAATGGGCTGGCGTATGTCAAGCCTGTTATTTGCACCCTGGTCCCTTAACGGGTCCGTCCATAATGCCATGTCAGACCGGGCATTAAAGGAGGGGCCCGTTAAGGGACCTTTTAGTAGGGCTGTAAGGGATTACAGGCTGCGGTCTCCTTACCGGTGCCCGTTATCCCTTACTGCCCGACTTGGAATGAGTCCCTATATGTTTTTATCCATGCCCCTAAAAAATACTCCTGCCGAGTTTGAATCGTTCTCTTTAGACCATCTTTAAATGTGTCCATGGCCTATTTCATCTGCTAATGGGACTCTGGATATGACTCCTTCCGATACGTGCTATGACGCAGGACACTGTGCTTACTCTACTGTGACGTTCCTCGTTTCAAAGTTTCTCAATTGCCTGGCTCCTTTACTCAAGTCAATTACTTAATAATTCAATGCTCATCATCTCGATTTGTTTTACCCCAACCTCTCTCCGTTACTCGTTTCCCTTTATCACTTTCTGCATTCACTGCCCATTCACAATTTTGCCACCACACTCAGTTTTACTCATCATTCGCTTTTTCGACTTTTGACTCTCAGCATCATCACCTTTTGAATCAGCCTCTTCAAAGTTCCATCCCTTCAGCTTCCTGTAGAAATCGGGAGTGGGATTTTGCCTGAAAAAAAGAGACCCGTCTCACCTATGCTTACAAGCTTTATTTTAAACTAATATTCACTATCTATAGGGAGCTTCATGTCCTTTCAGCCGAATGGCAGTGGACATCCGATATTGCCGGGACCCCAAAGCTTAATAGGTCGAAGTTCTTTAACCATCCTCTGATAGCACATGAACCGGGATAGTCGACCTAGCCCTTTAGGATGAGGTAACAATATCTTGAGATGAATGGGGATGCAGAAAATACTCAAACATCAATAATCAAAGCAACTCACAAAGTTGACAAATTTGACTGTTTTAATATCATTTATCTAAAACATGGAGTACAATGGACATCAACGGACATCTCATAGCATGGTCTCTCAATGCATTTCATAAAACACATTATTTTTATAACAAAAACTCGTCATTCATGATGTAACCATCGTATTTGCTAACATCATCCTATGTCGCAAACTACAAAAACCTAGTGGCAAATGTGATAGGCTTAAAGGGAATATCTAAGTATATGTTTCATACTAGTCTAAGAAAGTGATAGGTTCCTTAACGTCAGGTGAGACTAATAAGCCCACCCCTCAAACAAGTCACTATGAACGTCACTAAATACACAACGTGCCATTGGCTACACAAACTATAGGGCCCTTAATCATGCGGCCCCTTACAATTGGTTGGCACTCTTACATCCATCAGTACTTTTCCACCCACGTTAGCAGCAAGCAGGCTGGACTTCCAGAAGCTGGTGGGTTGGTCATAACCATAGCTTTCCATCAATTAGCATAACATCTATCATCACCTCAGTGGTCTGCATGTCAATTAAGGCTTTGAATTTGGCTTGGAAATGTTCTTTTCTCTGGAAAATAGAGAGGAGTAGAGGCACGCTCTGCGTAGGTGTGGTTCGTCATGTTTGTCCAAGTTTCATCCCTCCACGTGACTGAAGACCACACAGTTGAGCTCTGGTGCATTTAAAATACTACTATTTGATGAACCTCTGATGTCTTCCTTGTTTTTGTCCATGTCTTCTGAACAGGAGTTTCACTCTTTCACACGATTGTGAAAGATTGTGACTAATGTCTGCTCATCCCTTTCTGTAAGACCTTGGCTTCTTGGGGCTGCTCCTCGCCTTTCTGAGCTTCACTTCTGTAATTCAATTGTTTTTCAACTGCACCACACTGGAAAAGGCCTTCCTTCTCTGGTCCAGCTCTGCTATAATACGTAGTGGAAACATCCATTCTTTACTTGCTCCTATATATGTATACGTTGGTGCTTGCAGCAAACTATTCTCTGCATAGCTGGCCTCAAGAATACTTTGCCTGCTTGCATTTCTTTGTATCTGTACACTTGTAAAATGATTTGATATTTTCATCATTTCTGTAGAATAAGCTTTTTATTCTTGAGCCCGAGATGTCACTTATCTTTGATACTTTCTTGATGCCTTATAGACTATCTTCACTTTCGTGTCTCTGCATCTCTTCTCTGTGCGTCATTTTTACTTTGTGTGATGTCACAAATCTGCTATCTTGCTCTTTTTTCATGCTTCCTCTGGGATTTCATGCAAATGGCCATTATGCTGTCTTGTATGCAGGTATGGCTTTCTCAATGAGAACTTTGTTTCCAGGATTCTCCTTTGTATCAGTATTTTCACTGGTACTGCCCGTGTTTCATACTCTGGTTCCCACCATGTAGGCAATATTGGCAAGATGCTTGAGGTGGGGTACTTGCCTCCTTCTATACAATTATAATACAACTTTTGTATTATTTCCTAATGTAATGGCAATAACTGTACTGGCTTCAGAAGGGCGAGGGTCTGAGATGTCCCAGTGGGATTCAGATGGCCAAATTACAGACTTTCCCCATTTAGAATTGCACACTTAACCTGTGAACACAGAGGAGTGTTATAATGTGTCTAATGAGGTCTACTTGATCAAATAGGCTACTATGTGCTGGAACTAGTTGCACATTCAACTATTCTTATTGCCTGTTTACATATTCATCAATTGCCAGAGTTGTATGCCCTTTAACAATGTTGTACAACGCAGATGGATGCTGTCTCTGTCAGTCCTACTATCTACTTTTTACCTTTGTGCAAAAATCTGCTCACACACTTCACTTTGTATGATTATATATCACTGATGTTTTTGTAATTCCTCCGTCTGTTGTAATTGACAAACACATTGCATTTACATGTACTCTAGAACAAGGCAGTGGAAGGTTGTGAAAGTGTTTGTATACACTCCAACTAAGGTTGCCCAGACACACAATTCCTCCGAGTGAAATAGCTTGTGTGCATACAAAAACATAACTCAATTTGTGATAAAATAATTGCATGCATTTCAGGCCCTGAGAAAGAATGCCATCAATATTGCAAGGCACTAGGAGATTTGAATATAAAGACAAGTATGTTACATAAATTAAACAGATTTTAGTTTCCCTCTTGTAATTCTTGATGGTAGTTTACCCTACTATCAACGTTCTCCTTCACCAAACACAGATACTTCATTAAATTGCTATAATGAAGAGGACTAAAATTACTCTTACACACTGGCGTAACAGGGGCCCCCGCAGCCCCCGCGGTGCGGGGGGGCCCGCGGTGTGGGGGGCCCCACCAGCACATGGCTGGGAGGGGGCCCCAGTAAAAAAAAAAAAAAAAAAAAAAACAATTTCTAAAAAAAAAAAAAGTTTCTTTTGAAATTCACTATGCATTCATAAAGAACATTTCTGTAACAGAAATAATTTCTTTATGAAGGCAGAGTGACTACAAAAAGAAACTTTCTTTTTGAAGTCTGAGGGCCCCCGTACCCCATGACATGGAAGACCCTAGGCTGGAGGCCTCCATGTCATGGGGTGGGGGGGAAAGGGGGGAACCCTATGCCTTCAAAAAGAAATTGTTTGTTTTTGAAGTCACTCAGCCATCATAAAGAAATTATTTTGATTATGGTTCGGTCCTTAACTGAAATAATTTCTTAATGAAGTTATAGTGACTTAAAAAAGAAACAATGGGGCTCATTCTGACCATGCCGGTCCGGAAACAACGGTGCTGGTAAGCTTACAGGCACTGTTGTTTCCGGACCGGCATATTACAGGTCTGCCTGGTGGGGCTGCCGTGCCCGACAGGTCTGACCCTGCCAGGCACAGCAGCCACGGTAGGCAGACCTGTCACGGAAGCACCGGCACCGTTAACAATGGTGCAGGTGCTTCTGTGTCCCCATTCCCGTGGAGTCTGGGGTTTAACGAAATTACCGGCACCTGATTTCCCAGCCGCCGGACTTGAAATAGCACGGTGGCACTGGGAAGTCAGGCCATAGTAATTTTTTATGGGTCTGGCGGCAACCCGCCGGTAGCACCGGCACGGTTACTGCTGGACCCGTAATGAGCCCCAATTTCTTTTTTAAGTAATAGGGCCCCCCCTCAACTCCATGAGGTGTGCGTCTATGGTGAAAGGGTGCACACTCAAATGTATAGCCGGCTGCCTGTGTGTGTATGGTGAAAGGGTGCACACTTAAATGTATGGGTGGCTGTGGGGGTGTGCCTGCATGGTGAAAGGGTGCACACATAAATGTATAGGTGGCTACCTGTGTGAGTGTATGGTGAAAGGGTGCACACTTAAATGGGTGGATGACTGGGTGTGTATAAGGTGAATGGTGTGTGTGCTTGTGTACAGGGGCACAAGAAAACCTTCATTTCGGGGGGCTAACCCTTCAAATGTTGGGAGAGGCGCTAACTTCACATGCGGTGGGGAGGGGGAAACTTATTTGTGTGGGCGCATCCAAATTATTTACGCATTTTAATGAGACTATTCTAGTGCAGATTCAATGTTACAAGCAGTTAACTCTCTCCTATAAGTCTCCTGTTCCCTCTCTACCCTTCCAATCACTCCCCTGGCATGCAAGTACTAAACCCACATCACGATTTCAATCGCCTAAACAATGTGGCATTTGAATGCAGGTACTAACAGTGAAATGCTTTACGTTGGTAATTGCTGGGTTCTTGTTAACAGCAAAAACCAGGTGCCGTTTGAAATCTGTGTCCTGTTCGGTGGGGAACTGCTCTAAAGGTTAGCCAAGTTGAGTCAATATAGCCCAAAATGTCAGGGGGGTAGTGCTGAAGCCCAGTCAACTCAATGGTGTTGTGCTACTACTTGTGTTTAATGCCTTGCTTACTCCTAGCCCTATTCTTCCTCGTCCCAGTACTTATATACGAGGCAGTACGTGTGTTTGAGGCACTCTGCCTCATACAAAAGTACTGGGAAGAGGTAGAGGTACATGGAGGTAATGCCTGATTTAGCTACCTGTAATCTTCATCACTCCTAGTCCCACTGTTCCTCATCCCAGTATTTACCTATGAGGCAAGGAGCCTCATACAAAAGCTCTGGGACAAGGAAGAGGGACGCAGAGGTAATTCTGGGCCAAGGAGCTGATTGTGGAGGTTGGGGTGGTGGGTGGGAGGGAGAGTGGATGTGTGGGGGGGCAGGATTGTGTGATATATCATAATGGTTGTCCATGTCCAGGCTAAGCAGGCATGATATGTGGTATTAGTGGCTAGAGAGGCATTTTGATTTAGCCAGTCTAGTCATTCCTCAGTTTGGTATGACTTTCTTTTAACTGGACATTTCTGATAAAGTAGTCCTGCTAACTTTAATTACCTGGCTAGATTGGCATTTGGGTGCTGCCAGTCTAGCCATTTCTTACTGCGGCATTGTATATTTTTTTGGGCATCTGTGATAAAATGATATGATGTGATTCAAGTCATTTATAATGCGCCTGTACACAAGTGTACACAAGGGAGGGATGATAGAGGGAGGACAAGACAAAGATCTCACTAGGCCTTGTGTCATTGTGAGAACGAGAAGTGCAAGGGAAAAGGGAGCAGGGAAGTGCAAGTGAGAGGGGAGGGGAAAACAGGGCAGCAATGCTCTCAGTAAGTGCAGCTAGGGCAGAGCAGCTATTGGTTGTGCAAGGAGAACAATGGACTGCAGGGTTACAGTTACAGCCCCTAAGTGCATGGTAGGCCCGGAGGCAGTGCAAGGGTGACCAATCAAGAAAGAGCCTGGACTCAGAGAGACTCTGAGGGTAGCCAAGCAGCCAGTCAGTACAGCAGACAGGTAGGTCAGGTAGGTCAGCAGGGGGGGAGAGAGAGCGAAAGCAGCAGAGAAGAGGAAAGCTTTTAGCTGCTTCCGAAACTTCAGGTTGTCCGCCTCAAGTTTGAGAGGGGCAGGGAGGCCATTCCAGTTGGAGGCACCAGCAGAGGAGAGAGGTCTACCCCCACTCTCTGCCTGGAGAAATGTCTAAGCCTTAGAGAGTTGGAGGTAGCTGAGTGAAGGGTTAGAGAAAGAAGGTATTTTGGAAGAGAGCATTGGATTTAGTGTTGGCACTGGCCCCAGAAAGCCTTGTGGGCAATGCAAAGGTTCTTGAACTTGATCCTTGCAGCCAGTGGAGAGATTTCAGGGCTGGAGAAATACAATCCCAGGGCTTGAGGCCAAGGCTAAGTCTTGCAGTCCTGTTCTGGATTATTTGCAGATGACGGAGACTAGAGGAAGACAGATTGAGAAAGTGGCTGTTGCAGTAGTCCAGCTTAGAGACAGTGAGCTTCTGGTGGAGAGTGAGAAAGGGAAGAGTCCCTTTGAGGAGGAGCAGCTGGTAGTGGGACTTCTTGGTGATGTCCGAGATGTTAGGAGAGAAAGAGAGTGTGGCGTTGAAGATGACACCATGGTTTTTTGCCTCGCAGGAAGGCAAAGGAAGAGGGCCCAAGGTGGTCTGCTATAGTGAGAGAGGAAACACAGTGGCAAGGGTCCCAATGAGAAGGATCTCTGTCTTACTGGCATTAAGGCAGAGATTGTTGGAGGCGCACCAATCCTGAATCGTGGATAGACAGTCAGGAATGAGCAAGAGAGGAGAGGAGGATGAGGGGAGCCTGAAGGAAAGCTGAGTCATCCGCACAACACTGAAAGTTAGAGGATAAGGTAGAGATCAGGGAGGCCAAAGTGGCCAAGTAGAGGTTGAAAAACCAGCGTGAGAGGATAGAGCCCTGGGGAATGCCACAGGTAGAGAGAGGTGGCGGAGAGAATGGGACCACGATCGACCTGGGAGCGGAGTGGCGGTCCAAGTGGAAGTAGGTCAGTCACTCTAGGGTCTGATCTGTGATGCCCAGGTTCTCACAGAGTCGATTGATCAGGATGGCGATGTTGACCCTGTCGAAAGCAGAGGAAAGATGAAGGATGAGAATAGAAGGAATGCTGGAATCAAGGTTAGAGAGCAGCACAGGTGTTAAGGAGAGCAGTTTCCATGCCTCTGGCAGCTCTGAAGCCAGACTGATTGTCATGGAGACAACCAACAGATTCAGTGTGGAGAGTAAGCTGGGAGATGGCAAGCTTTTCCAAGAGTTTGCTCAGGAAAGGTGGAGATTGAGCGATAGTTTTCCAGCAGGTAGGATCAGCAGACTGCTTCTTGAGGAGTGGGTGCACAAGGGAGTGCTCAAAGGGAGCGGGGAACATTGCAGTGGCGAAAGAGTGATTACAGAAATCGGCCAAGGCTGGAGCGAGGGTGTCAATATGGGCTTTGATGGTTCTGGAGGAGCAGCGGAGCACCTGTTTGGACGACACTTTCATAGATCGGACTTGTCTAGAAACCTCGTCAGGTGTTGTCAGAGAGAAAGAGGAAAAAGGAGGAGGAGAGAAGAGATGGCCAAAATGGGCCGAGAGAGGACGAGGACATAGAGGACAGGATGTCCTGAGATTTAGCAGAGAAATGAGAGGCCAGAGCTGTACAGAGGGCATGGGAGGGAACAGAAGAGGTATAGACCACAACAGGATTGACCGTTCCTTGCATATTTTAAAGAGTTTGGCCGTGTTGTTCGAGGCCATGGAGACACATGCTTTATTGTGTGCTCTCTTCTTGATGAGTGCTATTGCTTTCACTGGCATTTTGCTGAAAACAGTCTAGGTATGTCTAAATGTGGCCTGGCATTCTGTACTATAATGTTATTACGTGTTTACACTGGTCTACATTGTGCAGCCAGTTGGAAGCATTAATGTTCCTGTGCACTGTTGTTGACTTGCATGTATTGGATTGTGTTACCTCACAAAACAATTGCGAACACTCTGGCTTTATAGCCAATTTATCTCAGAAAGTGTGCTGTATATTGCATTAAAACACATATTTATATCTTTTTCCTAGTGCAGTGTGCGGCATACCCCTTCAGCAGCACGTTCATGCGTATTGTGCAAGCGTGACAGTCTAGGCCGGCCCAGAGTGTGGCGCAACCCGTGATTTGTTGCCGAGTTGGTGGGCCCCCTCAGCATGGCTCGCAGGGGGGCCCCCACATTTTGTGTTACGCCACTGCTCTTACATGAAGTATGAAAATATGGTTTAGCATACTTTTTTGTGTGCATATTATCATCATGAGCATATAGATGTAGACTGGTATTCATAACAACAAATACCTGAGCACTAACAAACCATGTACATATATCTATGTGCGAGTGCCCCGGTTGAGGTGGTTAAATCACAGCTATTGGTTAGCCTTTCAACCTTCTACGGGTTGGTAAAACAAACACTGCTGTATCTTGGCATGTATATTCAGCACTTAAGCACCACGTGAAAACCAACAAATGAAATGCATGGTCTTCTCTTCCCTAGTGGCAAATACAAACATGATACAATACACCCCTTGAAACTATATAAATCCCATGCATTGTTTATCAGACACAACATATCTTTAGAAGTTATAGTGAATCATCCAACATATAGCACCCCATCCCATCACCCCTGGTGAAAACAATGGGTTGCCGTTTGTCAGACATCCCATAACACCTGTCCTCGAGGCCTGTTGATAAATCAAAAGAACAACTATGCTTGTCGGGCCCCCAATTATTCCATGGCCCTTGACTAATCAAAAAAAGAACAACTCTGCTTGTTGGGGGGCGAAACATTCCATGTGCTTGATGAATAAAAAAAAGAACAACTGCGCTCGTCGGGGGACCCCGAGACATTCCATGGCCCTTGATGAATCAAAAAAAGAACAACTCCACTCATCGGGGCCCCAAAAAATTCCTCAGGCCCTTTGATGAATAAAAGAAAAAAGAACAAATCTGCTTGTCAGGTACCCCCAGACATTCCTCAGGTCCTTTGATAAATGAGAAGCAAAGAAAAAGAATGACTCTGCTTGTATGGACCCCACCATGCATTTCTTGTGCCCTTTGATGAATCAATGAAAATCAAAAAAAATAACAACGCCACGCATTGGGGCCCCCAGGCAATGTAGCAGACTTTATGTTCAACAACAAAGATGACCCATCCTTGGGACCTCAAAGCAATGCTTTACATTCTGTAGTGCCGGTTCAGGTGATCAGAACCACTATCTGTAGCACCATGTGATTGATATCTTGGTAGCAGCAGCTCCTCTGGTTATAACCCCTGGCGATGAAGCAACAGGTGCCATCACGCCTTCTATACCTTGTGTTTGCAGATAGTGACAGGGTCCAAAACTCTGCCTTTTTCTTGAGACATTTCCATAACCCTTGCTACTGGAGGGTCCATAAACTAGCCCAATAGCCATTCTCCATTGTCGTTTACAACCCCAGGCCTGTGAGACTGGAGGCCCCCTGGGAACCAGCAAATGGCACACTCCACAAATCCTTGCCATGAAGATCCAGCCTCGATGATTGCATGAACCCATCAGACAAATCCATGGGTATTCCAAGATCCATGGCTTCGGCGTATGTTGGTTGCGAGAGGCCACATGCCACACACCCTGCGGGAACAACACAGAAACTATGATGGTTTATCAGGCAGCCAAACACCATTCTCAGGCCCTCAAAACATCTAGAAAGTGTTGAATTGTGTATGTAAATGTTCATATATCCAATGGCTGTCTAATGCTGAGCTCCACAGGCTGTTGTATGAGGGGCGGCCTGCTGGAACATCCAGTTGTTGGAAAACATTTCTATTAAAAACAGAAAAATATAGAATCAGGATCAGTAGTCTTTTACACAACAAACATCAGCGAATTCACCAATAATGTTACAACTGTAGCAACACAGCGTGTTGCAATGTCAGCATCAGCATATTAAATCTGGATGTGGAGCAACATTCTGTGCTTCCCTTGCAGACACAGATTAGACACATTTCGGTTTTCTTTGTGCCACTCTGAATGCAGAATAAACTAAAATGTAGCACCTACTTGGAAGTACAAAACTAATCCGGCACAATCTAAAACATGCACTGGAACAGTCGATCAATACATAACACATCCCCAAACATATTAAGTAAGATGTAGCACCCTGCCACTTGCAACCCTTACAAATCTGTCATGCCGACAGTTTGTATAAAATACAGCTAGGCTAAAGCGTTTGTTGACATGTGTGATCTTTGGCACATTCTGATCCTTTGTGCTGAATATTTTACACACTAAAAATATTTCATCAAGTTTAGTGGTTCTGTGAAGCTGAGACAATGCATTGTGTGTGTGCAAATATGCTGCATCACAAAAAGACAAGTGCACCAAAAGTGCTATCAGGGTTTATTTAATGTTTAATTTAATGTTTGAATGACATTAAGGTCTGTGGGTTCCAAGCTTAATATTGAAGTGTCTGAATGATTGTGTGGCGGTGCCATAAACACTAAACACTTAAACAAACTCTACACCCATTTTCAACATCTTCCAAAGCGTTGTAGTCAAAATCTCAAAAAGAGTTCTAGAACATAAGCTCCACTAAAAGAAATAGAATCTGGCGCTACCAATATCTAAGTGCTATCCTACCCGCCATGCATAACCACAGACCATTCTAAGCAAACTCTACATTTTCAAACACGTCATTAATATCACATTGCTGTGTAGTTTAAAAATGCACAGCCTCTCTCAAAAAGGGCATTCCTCATGTCCTGTCTTAAAAAGTCCTGCCTATCGATAAATGCAGTAAAACAAGCCTTATCAAGCTTGAATAAAACCACATAAGTTGTACAAACCACAAACACAATACAATAAAGTATTGAAATACCCCCCAAACACATTTTATTTTGTCTGTTGTTGAAATAAAACTCTGAATACACAGCAAGCAGGCTTTGCAGGGGTTCTCCCAGTGTTTACAGACCCACAATTAAATGCAGCCAAAACCAATGGTACCCTGCACAGTTGCAATCAAGTGGCCCAGGTCAATTAGCCGGTGTCCGCTGGGGTGCATTAATCCAGGGCGCTGACACTGTGCTCAACAATACCCCATGCTGGAGTCAGAGAACACCTTTTAAAGGTGAAAGCACAATGTTAATTCATTATCAAAACACATAGATTTCCTGAACTCCCATATGGGTTTTGTAACAAATTTAATTTGAGCTGTTTCCAGTGTCCAGGTTGTTTTTTGTGGGCCAGTGCCATTTTTCTTATGAACAGAAGCACAGCATGGTATTTCCTGCATACTCAGCAAGAATTAGCGAGTGTCACCGGCCCCAAGAAACATCTCAAATTAAGTTCAGCCTACAGCTGCTTCTTGTGCCAGCCTTCAGTCATATGTTAAAAATAGCCTTGCTAACTACCATTGGTTTTAGATGGTAAACATGTATTTACATGGGTGATGTGTTTATGCAGCTGGCACAAACAACCTGTATTCCAGCTATCTAAATACAAAGAGCATCTGTGCTTTCTGCTGAAGCAGGTAGAATGCCTCTCTATGAGCCACCACATTCCTACGATTCCCCAGGCCTTGTCGTAATAAAAAACCCCATGCAGTGTTCAACTGCTCTTACCTATGTCCTCGACTCTCTCCGTTCTGCCCGCTACTCTAAACATGCCTCCATTCTCATTCTTCTTGACCTCTCTGCTGCCTTTGATACTGTCGATCATCCACTACTCCTTAATACTCTCTCATCCTTTTGGCCTCAAAGATTCTGTCCTCAACTGGTTCTCCTCCTATCTCTCCAATCACACAGTTACAGTTTCCTGGGGTGGTAGCACCTCCCCTATCTATCCTCTCAACCACGGCGTCCCCCAAGGATCCATATTTGAACCTTTTCTCTTCTCACTGTATACTTCCTTGCTAGCTCCTATCATCTTCTCCTTTGGTGTTTCTCACCATTGCTATGCAGATGACACCCAACTGTGTCTTTCCTTCTTTTCCTTCACCTCTGTCATCCATCTTAACCTCTCTTCCTGCCTTCCTGCTATTAGATCTTGTATGTCTTCCCAACTTCTTACCCTAAATACTGACAAAACGGAAGTCCTATTCTTCCATGCTTATACTCTGCCTCCCTCCTCCCCCTCCTTCTATTCTCTTTTCCCCTTCCCAACTCCCCATGTCTCTCCACACCCGCAATCTTGGCCTTCATATTGACTCTAACATCTCCCTCTCCCCCCATATCTTTCTCACTACCCACTCTTGCCACTTTCACCTCTTTTACATCTGCAAAATTCAACCCTTCCTAACCTTCCACGCTACCAACATTCCTTATTTCCTCCTTCATCTTCTCTAAACTCTTTTACTGCTCCACTCTCTTCTTCGGTCTTCCCTCCTCACATCTATCCCCCTCAAATCCATCTGCCATTCTGCCATACGGTCTCTCTGCCTTCTCTCTCCTCATGATTCCATCTCCTCTTCTCTCTCCTCTCTAGGTTGGCTTTCCTCCATACCTTGTTCCTCCATACCTTTCCTCTCTCCTCACTTTGTACACTCCTTCTCGCCCACTCCGCTCTGCCGATCATTTCCTACTCACTCCTCCTCATCCACCCTGTTCCGCGTCCCGCTTCTGTTCCTTCCAACTTCTAGCCCCTTTCCACTGGAACCGTCCCCCTCTCCATAACCACTCCATCACCTCCTATTCCTCTTTCCACACTTCTCTAAAATCTTACCTCCTCCAATCTCCATCCTAACACCCCCGCTGCCTCTCTCACTACGTTCCTACATCACATCTTTATTCCTTACTGCCTCTCCCACTTTGGTTCTACACCATTCATGTTATACCATATTGCTCATGTAAATTGTTCCATATACTGTTTTCTGGTACTTGATTCATATGTTGTTATGTAATGCTTGTTATTTATACTCTTTTGTTCTTATGTAAAGCGCTTTGGCATAAAGTGCTATATATGATGTAATAAATACAAAGAAATACAATTACAAACATAAAAAATATTTGATATCGTAATTTTTGGGGAGCTCTATATGAATAATGTAAAAGAATATTGTATATTGAAAACATCTATTTTTTTTATATAAATCCCTATATCAAAAAATATGTTTAATATTCATTTTTAGATAAATGTATATATACAAATATTTTAAATATGATTTTTTATGTACATGTCCATATAACACATTATTTTTAATATGATTTTTATATACATGGGTATATAAACACATGTATATTATTTTTTATATACATTTTTGCATCAAGAAATATAATTTTTATATACATGTTTATATTAAAAAGATATACAAATTGCTTGATATAATTTTCCGCTTCCTATCGCAGGGGGATGGAACCTTTCTGTGATGTCATTGCTGCGTCATGGTGCAAAACCCTAGATTCACAGTCCCTGTCTTTAGAGCTCACTGAGCTTTCAGCGCTCGACTGGGCAACATCGTTGAGTGCTGCTCCCAGCCGCCCCATCTACAAATGGATTTGATATAAAATGTATATTCACTTTATATCAAAACTGATATAAATTAGAAAACATCTTTATATCCAATATACATCGGATATAAATTCTGTATCAAACACTTTTGATATACAATTTATATTAAGTTTATATCAAAAGCACATCAAAAGGGTGAGGGACTAAGACCGGAAATAAGGAGTGTGAACACCTGTCAACATTTTGACTTGTGCAAAAGGGTACCCCTTCTACTGCTCACACTACATTCACTAAAACAATATAGCCTGGAAAAATATTATATAAAGTGTCATCACATTTCTAAAGGCAAATCACAATCCTCAAGTCACTGAAACAATGATATGATATGATAAGTAATTTATAATGTGCCTGTACACAAGTGTTTCTAGGTGTGACAAGACAAGGAAGGGAGTGCAGTAGGAGGACAAAACAATGATCTTACTAGGCCTTGGACATTCAGATCTCGCAAGTGCGGGGGGATAAAGGGGAGAGAAGTGCCAGGAGGAAGGGTTAGGGGAGAGTGCAAGTAGCTCATAATTGCTGTTGGGAGTTGGCTCATAAGTGCCAGGGAGGTAAGGGGGAGGGGAGAGTGCAAGATGACTCGTAAGTGCTGCCGGGAGGTGGCTCATAAGTGAATAGAGTGAGGGGACTGTAGGGTTGCAGATAAAGTCCCTTAAGTGGCTGGAAGACCCAGAGGCAGTGCAAGGGCAAATGGTCATGCAGGGGCCTGGTCCCGTAAGTTCAGTGGGTGGCCAGGTAACCAGTATGCATAGCATACAGGGATATCAGCAAGGGAGAGGGAGAGAGAAAGCAGAAGCAAAGAGGAAGGTCTTGGGTTGCTTCTGGAACCTTAGGTGGTCCTGCTCAAGTTTGATAGAGACAGGGAGGCTGTTCCAGATGGAGGCCCCAGCCAAGGACAGATATCTACACCAAACTCTCTGCCTGCAGAAGCGTCTGACCCTCAGAGAGTTGGAGGTGGATGAGCGGAGGGCTCGAGAAGGAAGATGCTTAGGAAGAGAACATTAGATGTAGTGTGGTTCCAGGCCCCAGAAAACCTTGTGGCTGATGCAGAGGGTCTTGAACTTGATCCTCACATCCACAGGGGGTCAGTTGACAGATGTCAGGGCTGGAGAGATATGATCCATGGGCTTGAGGCCAAGGACAAGTCTTGCAGTCCTGTTCTGGATAAATTGTAGCGGGCGAAGAGTTGAGGCAGGCATATTTAGAAACAGGCTACAGCAGTAGTGCAGCCTAGAGAGAACCAGGGCTCTGGAGACAGTGAGCTTCTGGGGGGAGGTGAGAAAAGGAATAATACCTCTGAGGAGTTGCAGCTGACTTCTTAGAAACATCAGTGATGTGAGGAGAGAATGAGAGGGTGGAATCGAATATGACCCCAAATTTATTAGCCTCACTGGAAGGGGCAGGTAGAGGGCGGCCAGAGTGAGAGAGGGAAGGCGGGAGCAGGTTTACCAATGAGGAGGATATCAGTCTTAGTGGCATTAAGGCAGAGATAGTAGGAGGCACACCATTCCTGAATTGCGGACAAACAGTCTGGTACGAGAGAAAGAGCACAAGAGGCTGAGGGGAGCCTGAAGGAGAGCTGGGTGTCACCTGCATAACACTGAAAGTTAGAGCAGAAGGTGGAGAGGCAGTGGGCCAGAGGTGCCAGGTAGTGGTTGAAGAGCCAGGGAGGGGGGTTAGACCTCTAGGGAATACCACAAGTAGAGAGAGAGAGAGAGACAGGGAGAGAGAGAGAGAGAGAGAGAGAGAGAGAGAGAGAGAGAGAGAGAGAATAGAGGAAAGACCCAATTTGGACCTGGAAGGGTCCATCAGTGAGATAAGAGGTCAACCAGGCAAGGGCCTGACCAAAGATACCCAGGTTGTCACAGAGACAATTGAGCAGGATGCCATGGTCGAAAGCAGAGGACAGATCAAGGAGAATGAGGGCAGAAGGAAGGTTAGGGTCCAGATTGGAGAGTGTATATAGGCACTCAAATCTATTCTAAATCAAATCAAATAAATAAAGCAATCACATGCATTTCAATAAATGACCATATTCCATGCAAAGCAAAAAATACAGCATCATAGGACCAAATACCAGAATTACACACAGTACAATCAAGATATAACACATTGCATATTAAAAGTCCTTAGGTGTAGAGCAGAGCCCACACCACCTGTATCCTCTGGCAGGATCTCAGCAAATGCAACTGCAGCAAACCAGCCAGACCATGTATAGGGGCTGGCAGCATCTGTACATGGTCTCTTGTCTGGAAGTCCCCTTACCATGCTGTTACTAACTGTCACTCAGTGGGCTAAACCCCTGCTTCTGACTGTAATCTGGATAACTTGGAAGAGCCACCCATTGTTTGTATGATGTATGTAAACAATATGGCATGTACCTCCCCTCAGACCTTTGCTTTTTAGCTACCTCTAGCTATTTGAAGCACTACTGTTGCTAATCTTAGTATTGGATGTGTATTCTGCCCTTTAAGCATGTATCACAATACTTGTTCTTTCCCTTCAAGGCAGTACATTCTACTCAGCCTAGCCAACGCTAGTTTACTATTATGAGGGGGATTATTTCATGAAATGGTATCTCACTTGTTGCTCCTACCCCACAGGGTAGAATGGGTGAAATACCATGACAGAAATTACAGAATGCACTGTATTAGTATTATATATGGTGCACTACAGTAGTTGCTTAAGGCATACAAGAGAGGACCTCTTGGTGAAGTGCACCCCAACTGGAATTACTCATATGTGACATAAGCTTCTTCTGCTAAAGAATATAATAATGGTACAGTACTGCATCAGTAAACAATTGCATATTTTTGTTCATGAACATTTTAAAAATATTTGAATAAAGTTAATATGTGTTTAGTTTGCAATTCTAGAGGGGCAGTAAAGGCTAAAGTTGATGGGTGTGCTCCTATAAATCGTATTACTTGTAAAATGTTGAATATTATTGTAATGTAGTGTAATGTGGTATTTGTATAGCGTCTTTGTGCCATTGGTATGGCCTAAATTTACTGTATGTGAACTCCATTGGAGGTCTGAAGTAGTCTGAGGTATAAGAGATTGGTCTGAGTGATTCAGAATGCATGTGTGCATTTTAGCCTGTACAAAGGTAGGGGTGTTTAAGTTCATGCTAGCGACCCATGTATAACAGGTCTGTGGTTGGTGCTGTGAAGGCTGTCGGAGACTATGAAAGTCAGGGAGACTGATTATGTGCCCAGCGATACCATATTTTTATTGTGGGACTTAGTTGCATTCTAGTGGCAAAGGAGTTGTGAGATATGAGATCAGGTGGTGGGTGATTTGGATGTGTTCGGGTGGGTGGGCATACCTTGGGAGGGATAAGATGATCTTCCATCGAGATGGAGTATGATACATAGCCATGAGGGGGTGCAGGTGCAGTTATGCAGGATTACTGAGATCCTTTCTGTGCATGCTCAGTATTTTCTTGGAGTCTCCTCAAGTGATTCATCAAATCCCTAGTTAACATGTCTGGGAGTGAAGTTCCCCCGAGAGGCGGATTAGGTCAGTCAAAAAAGTGGGTGGGAAGAGCCAGGTCTTGACTGCTTTCCAGAAGGCAAAGCAATCTTCTGTGCAGGGGATGCTTCTTATTTGATAGAAAGTAGAAAACTAACAATGCTGCTACTATGATGGTTGTGCAAGAAGCACAAAACAGGGGTCTGTGGAAAAATGCAGTCCGAGTCAATGAAATTGAAAACAAATACTGACCAGAGGCAAGAAAACCAAATAAAGGAGGGTTGAAACTGAGGGTGTTTTTTCAGTTAAAAAATGAAAACCCTCAGCATCCTGTGTCCCTAGCCCTAGAGATGATTATTTTCAATTTTTCCAAGCAGATTTTGGCTAGAAAGCCCCTTTCTCCCTTGATGGTGGTCGGTAATACTTGTCGATTATGACTTGGAGTGTGCAAGTGCACCATTTCCACTGACTCTGAGTATTGCACACTCAAACGGCAGTGGGACAAGGACATTGAACTGAGCCCGATGGATCCTGCTGGTACAAACCGGCCAGCACAATAAGCCCTTCAGTGGGATTGGAAGGGATCATGGGGAAGGAGGCTTTGCCCCTTGCCTGAGGAGAACGAGACCGGAAAGAAACCTGTGCAGCCCTATTTACCCAGAAGTGGATTGTCAGGTGGTGTCATTTGTCATAGACAATGATGACAGACTATACTTTGGAACAACAGGTTGCGCTGTTTTAGGTGGGAGGCAGGAGTAGCATGACGGAAAGCCTGGTAGGTGCTTCTAGCAATTTTGAGGGTTATGTGACACAAACAGTATAAAAGTGGTGGATCTGGGAGATGGGATGGGTTAGTCAGTTGAGCATGGGTTAATGGCTAGGATGCTGTATGTTTATCATGCAAGCAAACTAATAAGAAAAAACAAAAAGCCTATTTGTTTAGTTAAGTTCCTTCCAGTAGCATAGACAGCTAGTCTGTAGGCTTCTTGTTTGTAATCTCTATAAGCATGTCTGTAGAGACTATAGTCCTGGGTGCCTTTATGCCTTCGGCCCTTTTTTGATAGCGCTTATACAAATAAATTAAAGTAAAGTAAAGTAAATAAATAATGTTGCTTATCCATCACAAAATTAAAATATAAGTCTGTTTGTGACGTTCACAGATTGCATTCTTCCATAGTTATGAGAGGACGTCAAGATATTATCCCAGGTTTCCCGCATTTACAGTTTCATCTTATTTGGTGACTGCATCTCTTTCAATCACAGCTGTACGTCTGCATCAATGCACAATGACTTCTGCAGAGATCTGTTTTAAAATCTGAGACTGTGCTGTGTGTTTTATTAAGCTGACTTTCAAGGTACAAGACCTCATGGTTAATCGATCGGTTCGATGTGATTTCATCGAAGAGATTTGGTCGAATCCAAATCCATTGATTTGTATTCTTATTTTAAGCCATTTTCTTGCAAATATATGTCGGGGGAGAACCCCCACACCTCGGTCCTCTTCCAACTCCCCCTACCCCACCTTCATTATTATCCATACCCACCCCCACGTATATTTGCGGCCAAATTCAGCCAAAAGAATTTAATGCATTTGGCTTCGACCAAATCTCCTGCAATGAAATCTCGCTATCCCAATAAATCTGACAATATTCAAGCAATTTCTGTAAGCACATCTTACCTAAAATAAAGTATGATACATGCTGAAGGGCAAAAGGGCACATCAGTGATTGTGTATCTGCAAAATCAGTAATTGGCAGTACAGCAAACACAGTGGATTCAAAATGTATGCATGCCATTTCCACCGTAAATGCAAGGACAAGAAACAGCTGTGTTTATGTAAGAGCAATTATCCTTTAGCAATAGAATGCTGAAGTGTGTTCAGCTATATGCAATAGCACACACCTTATCAGGTAAGAATGGCATCATAGATCAATGAGTTAAGAGCCTGCTCCATGGATGGAAGTAGTCTCTAAATGACAGGTTTGAATCTTGGACCAATATGGTCTGGGGGTCAGTAAAACAGTTATCATTGTGTCAAGTAATCACACAACCTATTCATGGCATGCAGAGACAACAAAGAATAGAGGCCTGTTTACAATTGGAACACATTCTGGCACTGTCTACCTTTCTCAATCTGCTATGTCCTATTTCCAATCTCCATGCTCATGGGCAAACACAAGTATTTCTTAGCCAGGCACTGTTGGGGTGTAATTATGGTCAGATGTCCCAACTATCAATGTGGGTGAGCAGTATAATTGTTTAGACATCTAAGTAGCCTGCATCAAAGCAACTTCTGAGTGTACATGTTCTCGCAGTCCTGTTTGTATAACATGTGCCATTTTATTCTCTTACTCAAAACTTCCATTGAATGTTCGCAGTATTTTTGCAGGGATGCAGGTAGTAGATTTGCAAGGTGTATTGAGTCTGGAGTGTGGGATTGGTGGATTATCTCACCTTTGATGTTTGCTTGTTAGATATACAGAAAGGAGTCTACATTACACAAAAGCTATAAACATTGAAAGGTGGACCCATTTCATATCTGCCACCACCCTACAGCCCTGGCTTTTCAACTATTGGTACTTAGCATTGTGGAACTTTTAGATGTTTCCCCATAAACGTGGGTGCCCACACCAAGTGTTATTTGCACAGGAACTTGCCAGTAACTTTTCTACAACTACCTGCTTACACTGCAGGGTTATTGTGAAGTAGAGCTATATATTCCCTCTGACCAGTTCCCTTTACTTGTTTGTTTCTTTGCATAATTGTTTCTGTGCTATATGGCTATTCCACTATAAGTGTTGGGCTGTTGCTACCAAAATGCAAAGAAAAAAGAAAGCCTGCACTGGATTTTCTGCTAACGTGCGAAATTAAGCAACCTGGATTGTCGCTAGTACTTGCACGTCACAGTGCACAGCACAATCGAAATGATGGTCTGTGCTGTAGTTCGATGTATTGATTTGATTGGTAAGGTGCTAAATGCACCAATCACACCCGAGTGCCTAAATATGTAACGTGAGGTTATATTTTGCATCCTGAGCTGTCCATTTCTCTGCCTGATGGATGGCTCGTAATTCTGCTTTTTCACTGTAAATCCGGAGCTGTAACCACATAACGAAAGACAAATAAGCATGGCTGGATGTCCTATTCACATGCAACATTGGACCTATCTGAGATGTCTGACTACACGCTTGTAGATTAGCACTAGTCTATTATCAATAAACGTGTTCTTTTTTTTTCATTGTTTGAAAAATACATGCAGTTTGCGGAGGATCACAAAACAAGTAACATATGATTGTTGTGTTTGCTTTCCAAACAAGCAGGCAGCTTTATACATTTGTGTTTACGTTGACATGTTCTTTCCCAAACGAATTAATTAGCTGATGTGAGCTGGTGTGGCCGCTCAGCTTTGAAAGGCATGTGGCCCGTCACAGTTTACAACCCCACCATTACAGCGACATTTTAAATTGACACTGTCACTGTATATTATTTTACCCCTTGACCCATTTCCCATACATCACTGTCTTGTTGTCAGGATTTTAGTGACAAGAGGATTGTTAAATCATTGATGCATGGAAAACACACTGAAACTGCAATTGAGAGCCTAGCAGGACGCGTTGTTGGACGCCAGCTAGATAGCTCAATCCCCATGCCCGCCTCTAGACCTAAGAGGACATTTTCAATCCAACATCACAGTAAACATTGTGGGGGATTGAACCCATAGACCTCCATTACGCTACAGGCCTCTATATTCTATGCATGGTTACTAATGTGGTTAAAGGCTGGCACCACTGGTAAGTGTTATCATCTAGCTTATCGCATGTGCCTTTGCTTCTCTCTGGCGCTTTACTCAGCTGGCAGTCTTAGCAGCCCAGACGCTCCGGTGGGTACGTCATTGTCACCTAAATAATACTTCATCTTGAATTAGATGTGTTTTGTCTTGTCCCCTATAAATGTAACCACCCATATGAAGCTTCATGAAACGTTCCATATTGAATCAGAGTGGGATTACCTTATTTTTGGAATGTTTCGTGTACTTTACTGCATGCATGCAAAAGTTATAAACCTCCCAAACACTCCTTTATTTTTATTTTTACAAGCATATAGTTTCTAACTGAATCCTTTCAGCTATTTTTTTATACAAACAGTTTAAGAAAAAGAAAAAGAAAACAGCACAAGAGTTCAAAGGAAATACATGCCAAAAGTAACACCTTCTAGACAGGTTTAACAAGAAGCCATTGCTTCCATTTTTAGCACATATAATCTTAACGAATTCCAGCAAGGCAAAAGTCAGGGAGATTCTAGTCCCTTGTATCAAGTGGGACCACATTTCTGACGCTGTAAATGTACTGTAATCAGCAAAAAAAATCTTCGTCAAGTTTATTCTTACGTCATTCCTGGACAATTCATGATGAGAGCACTAACTGCAACGGTAGTCCCTACACGACATTGGTTTCCTTGCCTCAAGCGTCTCTTTAGTTCGTAACAGGTTCAGACATATTCTTAACATTTGAGAGAGAGCAGTGTCCGACGGATTTTTTTGTAGATAAAATAAAGTTGTTCCTCGTCTTCTAATGACTGTACAATATGTACCATATGGTTTATATTCAGCTACAGCATCCAGTGTATTATTCCAATCCTGATCAAGGAGAGCCTTATTTAGACAGATCAGCGTGACATGTGCATATGCCTTTGGAGTGATGTATGGGAACTTTCACGTTGCTGTCAGCCCTAATACACAAAAGTGCAGCACAGCGAGGCAATGCCTCATTCTGCGTGGATGCATGAAGACACCAACCTGCTTGCGCTGAAGAAACCAGTTTTAGCAAACAAACAGGGCCTCATTACAACCCTGGAGGTAACCATGCTGCTTTTTGTGGAATGGCTACCCCCATTCTGGGTACCGGGTCCGGGTTCCCTGAATGGGGAAATACCAGGCCATTCTGATCTTGGAGGGCCTGGTATTTCCCCATTCAAGGAACCCGGACCCGGTACATCCCCATTCCCATTTCAGCCCCCATAGGGTTCAATGGGAATGGGGATGATGCTTACAACGGGCCCGTTAATGACAGGCCCATTGTTAGCATCCTGATCTGCTCAGGGGACCTGCTGGGTTTACCAGGCGTCCTTAGCGGGTCCCGCGAGCAGACCTCATAATGAGGGTGAAGGGGGTAAATGGGGCCAGCAGCTCTACCAGCCCCGTTAACCCCCACCACCAGTGTCGTAATGAGGCGACAATGTTCCAAGCTCCGAGACACCTAACACTCTGCCATCCAGATGTCAGTATTAAAATGTCTGACTCACGAGTCATTGACAGAAAAGGAGGCATTTACATAAATGCTGTACCTGTGCTAGTGCAATTAGTGATAGGGCAAAGAGGGGTTAATCATAAAACACATACTTTTCCAATGGATTGTTTCACCAGGGCAACTGATTAGAACTTTTCATTGGTGAAAGCATGTTGCTTTCTTAATTTTGGGGAATGTTTGTAGTGATTGGGCCACACAATTGCTGAAACCATTGTTACAGACGTGAGAGACGGAATGGGGGTTCTGAACTGAGTGTATCGTGTTGGCATAGCAACCGGCAATGCCATGGCATGAAATCACTAACAAATGTTTTTCCAAACTCCTCCTATGAACTACCCAATGAGAGGTTCCCAAACGTTATTGGCTCCTAACAATAGCTTTGTAAGAAGCAAGTCAGGTGCCAGGCGTTCCATTTCCCAGCTGCACAATGAGCTCATATTGGGCTATTTTGGCTATTTCATGGACACGTGGGTTGGTTTTAGGCTACTTTTGATATCACGTCTGTTTTTTTTCCTCTTGAGGTTGCCTGTCTACAATGCACAAACCTACTGAATGCTCACTCTCTCTACACCCACCCTCACCCCACTAGCTCTACCCACATCCACCCCACGTTCTGAAAATGGGTAAAATAAACATTCTTCTAAGCGCCTTTAAAATAGGACAAAGGAATACAAAATGAGCAACACATTCCATTGTTCTTCCATTGCTAATAGACCAATTGGCTACCACAGAGGCTAGCAGTAGACGGTTTCATTTAAGATTAAATAGGATACACCTGTTACGTATGTTGGCAAACCAACTGGTATAATTATCCAAACTCATATGAGAGTTATCCTCCAGGAAATATCGCACCATAGCCTTTCCTAGCTCACAGCTGCACCGTATTCATTCTTTTCCCTGGATAAAAACAGCTTTGCATTTTAAGATAACAACTGCCCTTTCCAGGAAGTGCTCCGTAAGAGAATTACTAAATCCTGTTGAGGATAGAACCTGCTTTATAAACTTCATCCATGGGCTATAACGGCCCACCTCTGAAGTCAGTAGATCCTTTATGATCCAATGTGAGAGATGCTGATCAGCTTCCCTAATACGCCACAGTCTTGCCTACAATAACAATGGTTTCAGATTTAGGTTATTAGAAATAAAATCCCCAAAAGCTTCCAAATGCAACAGATATATAGGAGCACCTACTAATACTCCAAATAGACCACGAGGGAACCGATTTTCTTTGTGTTGGATTGGGGTTAGACTAGTGTAGCCCCACACTTCAGCCCCACAACTAGCATTGGCACACCTTTAGCATTAAAGATGGGTCAATAGTCTCCAAAGGGCAACCTCCCAAGTTCATACTCAAACGCAAAACTGCCTCATTCACTTGAGCACATTTTGTAGCACAAATGGACACCTGAGAGCCCCAATAAGAACATTTCTTCAACCATTCCAAACTTCCGCTGGCTGCCAGAATCACTGGCAATTTGCCCTTATGGCGACCCACACACATGATCTTAGATTTTGTCATATTAAGACTTAAATCACAGGCTTCTATAAAATCAACAAAACCAAAAACCAACATTTGCAATGTTTAGATCTCTGGGCAAGTAATGCTACACCATCCGCATGACCAAAAGCAGGAATGAATCTGCCTTCACACCTGGGTGCATGTGCTCCAATCGTACATAGATAACTAAAATTAATATTTATTCATTTATTTATTTAGATGTACATTTATAGTAGCTCACACAGCCCATAAGCATCTAGGTGCTCGTTACAAATGGAAAAACAGAAGTCAGCGGGGAGCAGACAGAGGGGAGGTCAGTTGAACAATAGTGTTTTGAGTTCTGTTCTGTAAACAGTGTAAGAGGGTTCTGCACAGAGGTGAGGGGGTAGCTTGTTCAAGAGGGATGGCACTTGGGCTGGGAAACTGGTGCCCCCCACTTTGCTTTGGCATGATTGAACCTTGGGGTGACAAGGCGGTGACTGCAGGCTGCCCTAAAGGGTCTTTCTGAGGTGTTCCTTCTTAAATTGCCCACTAGGTTGCCTGGGTCATTATTCAAGAGAGACCCGTGGGTAAGGGATAGGATTTTGATTGTGATTCTACCCTTAACATAAAGCCAGTGGGCAGATCTCCTCGCATCTGATATGCAGTCCTGTTTGCCAATGTTCAGGGCGGCTCTGAGAGCATTGTTCTGGGTGGTTTTAAGTTTGCAAAGGTGTTTTCTGAAGTGCTGCAGACCAGGGAGTTGCAGTAGTCAAGTTTCGAACATTTTAGTGCTTGTACAACTTCCAGCCAGTTCATGGTGGTAAGGAAAGGTTTGCTGGCATTGATGAGTTTAATCGCATAACCTGATGTCAAAACAATATGGTTGATGTGGTGAGACATGGTAAGCGATGAGTCATGGTAGATCTCCAAAGTCTTAACTGAGGGTGTTACAATATTTTTGTTGCTGTCAATGACAAATTATGTGTGATCTTGAGGCAAGCAGGGGGCCCAATGAGAAGAAGCTCAGTTTTTTCATCATCAAGGCAGAGACTGTGTGCTGCCATCCAGGATTGCATCGATTTGTACATTCTGTTGATTCTCAAGGTTTCTTTCAAGTGGTCTCCGAAGAGGGGGATGAGAATTTGGGTATCGTCAGTGTAGTTAGTATATGGGATAACCAAGGTGTCCAAGTGGTCGAACAGTGGCTCGGTATAGATATTTTACAGGATGGGTGAGACACACGAGCCTTGGGGTACCCCACAAGAGTTGGGTGTTCGAGGGTCAGTGGCCATGCCCACAAATACTCTGGAGGATCTTTTAGACAGGAAGAAGGCGATCTAGTTTGTGGCATCGGGGGAAAAATGGGCAGGTTATGTGAGGGCTTGGCAGAGGATCTTGTGGTCCACGTGGTCAATGCCGCTGAGCGGTCAAGAAGGAGAAGCAAGGATAAGGATCCCTTGTCATTTGCGGTGTCAAGCTGATTTTGTAATTCAAAGAGGGATGTTTCTGTCCAGTGCTTGGGGCAGAATCCTGACTGGCGGGAGCATAGAATGTGGTAGTGTAACAGGTAGGATTGTGTTTGTAGGCTACTCTGTCCATGATTTTGAGGAGAAAGGGGGTGGTAGTGATAGGGTGGTAGTTGGTGTGGATGGCTGAGTAGTGTGATCCAGGATTCCTTAAGTGAGAGCCGGACAGAGAAGGCTTTGAAGGAAGAGTTGATGATGGTGGCTATCAAAGGGAGTAGGGGCTCAATACAGTCTTGGTCCAGGGTGGCTCAGAGAGCGTCTCACTTGCACCGGGAGGGTTTAAGGCCGGCGATGATGTTAGCCAGGGCAGTGATGCTGGTGGGCTGGAACTTGAAGGGTGGAAGTCAGCCATAGGCCGAGTGGCTTGTTTGGTTAATATTTAGGATTGCAACTGCATGATTTTCTCTGTGAGGGTGTCTTGGATCTTGTTACACCAATAATTGTCTTTGATGATGGTGTCTGGGGGAGATAAGGGCATTGCGAGTTCACAGATAATGGTGACGAGTTCTCAGGAGCTTGAGTCTGCTTTGGCAACTCTTACATTGTATGTGGAGGCTTTTGAGGTGAGGATCAGCTGTTTGTATTGGTGTGAGAGTGAGGAGAGGTGGCTCTTGTTAGTGGGGGTGGGGGATTTGAGCCAGATGGCTTCTGCTGTGCATTTCGCTGCCCTGGCAGCGTGTAGTTCTGGGGTGAACCAGGAGCTGTGATGAGTTGGGTTCTTGGGCTTCTTAGCTTTGAGAAGAGCAAGGTGGTTGACAATGTTGCGAAGCAAGGTGTTATAATGGTCAACTAGGATCATGGGGTCTTATGTGGCTGGTGTGTTGATGAGAGGAATGATGGTGGAGCTTGTCAGGCTGTACGAGCTGCCGTCCATGGTTATGCTATTGACCGGGATGGGTTTAGCAAGCTTGCTAATGGCTCGGATGGAAAAGGTGACAGTGTGGTGGTCTGACCAAGGACATGGTAGGTTAGAAGAAATAGTGCTGTTAGAGTTGTGGTCTAGCAGCCAGTCTATTATGCAGTCGTGAGAGTGTGTGGGTTCTGTGATGAGTTGGGTATATCCATAGACTGCCAGGGAGGTGGCTATGGCAGTTGGGTTTGTGTCATTGGTGTCATTAAATCCAGAGTTGATGTCACCAAGTAGTATTAGTTGAGTAGAAGGTTTGAGTATGGCAGAGATGAGTTGGGTAAGATCATCTTCGAAGGAGGCAATGGGCCGGGTGGCCGATATATGAGATGTATGTTAATTGCATTGTTATGCAAGCATCTAAGTCTGGCAGACATATTCACAGTGGGGAATCAGTGTTGTGTAGAAGGCATGTAGTGGGAGGCAATCTTTGTAGATGAGGGCTACTCCTCTGCCTTTCTTTTCTGTCCTGTCGCATCGGAGGATGGCATAGCCTGCAGGGATGGCAATGGAAAGGGTTGGGCCTGCTAAGGGGGAAATGAGGGCTAAGATGTCCAGGTCGTTCATGGTGATGAGGTCCAGGATTTCATTGGGATGAGAAGTGATGGATTTGGTGTTAACGATGGCACATCGCAAGGATAGGCTGTGGGAGGTAGTAGTGTGTGTGCTAGGGTGTGTTGTTGTTGGTTGGTGTAGGACAGTGTGAGTGACGAAGCACAGATCTAACGTTAGAAGCCTGTGATGTAGTGACCTGGGGCTAGTTGGCACATGGAGTAGGGGTTCTGTACCGCAGGTTGGAATTCTGGGCTCTTATGTTGCGTGGCTCTGAGTTGCAAACAGTAGAGGTAGGGTGGATGGTAAGGTGTGTCTTGACGTCAGGATAGAAGCAGTGGGTATGGATTTGGTTGGGCCTCGGTGTGAGCGAGGGTTGTAGTGTGGGTGGAGTAGCATGGGCCTGCTTGAAAGGGGAGATTGCTTTTGGCAGGTAGCATTATGATGGCTATGTATGGAGACTGAGTTTTCTGTCGGGGGGTGTTAGGATGGTGAGGGGGTCATTCTGCAAGCTTGTCATTCTTAGTAATCCCTAAGGCATTCTGTGCTGTTAACGACTGAGTGCCCACGAACAGGTGAGGTGGGGTGATGGTGAGGCAGTGTCATGGAGTGGGTGTCTCGTTACGCGCTGCATAGTTATGATGCACATGTTTGTGGCGGGGTGCTAGGAAGCGATAGATTATAGTAATTGAGATGTCGTTTGTTGGTGGGAGCTAGCAAGCGGGGTGACCTTGTTGTTGGGTTGGGTTGGAGGCACAAATCCTTCAAAGTAGGTAGGAAGAGGGTGGGTGGTGGGAGGGTGTGCACAGAGGTGTGTTTGGCAGGCATACCGTGTTGTAGGCCTCTAATGCATGCGATCAGGGCCTTTAGTGAGAGGCGGTAGGAAGGTGGTCATGGGAGGCAGGGTGCTCGAAATGGCGAGGGTCAGGGCCAGCATGAGTGAGAGGGAGTGCTTGTGTTGGTGGAATGAATGGTGCTGGTCGGTAGCCAAGCCACCACTGAGCAGCACACACAGGCCGCACTCTAGGAGTCCAGATAATCAACGCAGAAAGGGGCAAAATACCTGGGCAGTCTGCCTAAGTTCTTCCGTGCAGAGGGGGGTCCAACCATAGTGCACTGTTGGCTATGGCATGTAGGCAGAGGTATACTGCTACATCATTGCTAGTTAGTGCAAGTCAAGCTGGAGCAGCCTCAGTGCCTATCCATATCCAACCACAGAATGCAGTCTACAGTGCCTTCTATGGCCCCAACCTCACGCTTGTGGTCCCCAGCAAACTCACAGGCGCAGCTCCTCAGCAATGGAATCCGTCAGTGCAGGTCATTAGGGCCCGGAGGCTGTCCTATGCATGCAGTGCTGGATCACATCCCCAGTGAATGTCAAGCTGAGCTAGAGTCAGCGGGGGGCATCAGGATCCAGCAATAGTTTGTGTGTCTCTCTGACACTTTATAACATCTTCACAAAGCTCCTCTTTGACTGTCTTGGTAACATGGGTGTCACATACACAAATTACGCCGATGACACCTAAGTTCTCATTACGCTGATCAGGTGCTACGAAGAGGATCCTAAACTGATTAATGCAACATACATGGAAATCCAGGCATGGATGGCAGCCCACAGCCTATGTCTCAATGATGAGAATATAGAGCTCCTGATCGTCGGATCTCAAATACAGCTAAACAAACTTGTCCCTCGATACACGTCATTCAATATCGACGGGAACCCCATCAAAGTTGCCAAGGAAATCAAAACTTTGGGAGTCTACCTAGACTCCACCCTCTCACTTAAGAAACAAGTGAATGCCACCGCCTCAACTACTACCTACACCAATAAACTGATTAATGCATGCAAATAATTTCTGTCACCTAACAGCTGCATGACACTAGCCAGGGCCCTAGTACTCTCTAAGATCGATTATTGCAACACCCTTTTTCTAGGCTCCTCCAAACGGAACCTCAACTAACAACAGGTCTTACAAAATCACACATTTTGAGATCAGCATTAAACATCCCTAGATCCAACCATATCACCAGTTTCAGACAGGATGCCCACTGGCTACCGGTGCGCGACAGAATTTTACTCCGCACCTTAGTCATTACTCATAAATGCCTATCAAACTCGGCCCCCAAGTACCTGTCAGACAAATTCTCCAAACACCAATCAGACAGACCTACTAGAGCTCTGTATTCGCACTGCCTCACTTTCCCAAGGTGTAAACTGAAAAGAGCTGGAGGAGCTAGCTTCCCATTGCTGGCTGCTAAATGTTTAAACTCTCTTCCTCTTACCATCAGAATGGAACCTTCCTTCTGGACCTTCAGAGCCAAAGTAAAGATCTGGTTCTTCGATAAGAAACACTAACTGGCTGCCAACCTTTTTCTTACAAACGTACACACCCTTGTTTACCCTGCTGTATAACTCCATGTATCACTGTCCATTTTGCACTGTCGCCTAAACTGTAACCACTGTTGACTCTTATATGCGCTTACTTGTATTTATATGCAAATCGACCAATCTGTAACCCTCAGTTGACTAGCACTTTTGTTTGATGTAAACCTATGTATGCCTGTAACTCTGTCATACTTTAGACAAAACGCTGAGTTAAACAAAGAATCTGTGAGCACATTCTGCATCAAGAATAAAATAGATAACAAACCCATGGTGGCTCATTACACTAGGCTCAAACATTCTTCAAATTATTTTTTCTGGTTTATTATTCTAACCGTCCCAGCTCCTCCCTGAGGTGGAAACAGAGATCTGCTTCTCACCAAACAAGAGCAAACATGTATTTTTTATTTGACAACTGTAAAACGAGGCCTCAACTCCACAGTGGAGTGGTACCTATTTTTGTGAACTCTAATAGGGGGACCCGCCACTCTTGTGAATTTAAACTTAAGCTTCTGGTGACATTCACACATTTACATGTGCCGTTTGCACTGGGCATCGACCTTATGATAAATCCATACAGAATGTCCCTTTGGCCATTCTTCTCTCGTGATTCATTCTTTGGCCGATAGCCGGGTCGTGGTACCTCTTAGGCGTTCCTATTGGATATATGTAAATAACTCTTATTTTTACAATTTGAATTTTCCGCTTGCTTCCAAACTTAAAAACTCTTTTTTCCGGCATGCAACATCATTGAGCCCTTAACGCCACGCCTTGTTGACAACAGTCATTATTAAACGAGTCGCTACAGGGCATTTGTGTATAGAGAAACAGCGGTCTAGTGTTTTTACTCGATCTGTCGTCACTTCCTATGGGCCAACCGGAAAGGCCTCACTGCAAAATTACCCATTAGACCAGGGGAAGGCAAACGCCTGTGTACACGCCAACACAGCTAAGCGTGTTTGGCTAGAAAAAAGAAAAAAGACAACTGCCTTCCGTCGCAATCTCCTATATCTCTCCATAGAAAGACGCTTCTCTGTGGCACCATCTACATTGTCCAGTTTTGTGGACAAGAATAAGGTGAGCGGTTTATGTAGCTTCACAATATATGTTGTAATTCCCAGCGATAGATATAAGTTGTGACTGGCCCACTTAGGTCTTTGTTTTTGCATTCTCAGGGATACCACCACTACATATTCGGAAGCAAGGCCCTCATTAGACCGGGGCCCCCTTCTAATTGAGTGTTGCACCTCACAAGAAATATAGAGGTAACAATCATACCTCAGACGTGCCTGTGATTTTTCCAATATAACATAGTAACCATCATGTTCACGCTGAATAATTCCAACTTGTTCATTTTTTTCTTCTCCTGCTCATTCCCTTTTCTCGTAGGACGGCTATCCTAGAAAAGCGGCCATTGAATTGTCATTTACGTTGCACACTTGCCAGGCGTTTAACCAGTACATTCTCTGTCTCCTACAACGACTCCTTACGAGAACCTCAGCAGGTATGCTTTTTAAATCTCATATAATTCCTTGGAACACTGTGTACCTTCTGTGATGGTCCTCCGAATTAAGCTTTTGTCCTTTGCTAAAAAATCCTTACCTCTCGCAAAAGCCTCATTTAGACTTTAATTACAACCAGTCTTTGATGTTCACAGATTGCTCTGATTCATTTGAGTAGAAGAATACCCATGCATTGCTGCATTTACCACAGCAAGCACTCAACAACCACAAGGATCTCACCACCAAATGTATAGGTGAGATAATAGCCACCCCCTGGTTTTGATAATAAACCCCTCATTATTCTATAACAAACATGCATGTTTTTTTCCATAAATATAATTGATCATTTTGATGAATTGCAATCTACTTTTTGATGGTTAGAAATAATATACCTGTCAATAAATGCACGAAAAATGTAAAAATACCATGCCAGGCTCTCTATTACAACCACCAAAAAGAAGGCCAATAATGTGCACTATGAAGGAAGACTTTACTTTTGATTCGTTTTTATTATTTAATTATGCACCTCCCCTAACCAAACCTTTTTCTGTATATCTATTTTCCAGTGGGTTTCATTTATATAAAGTACGGCAAATAAGAAGTACTCAACACAATCAAGTTTTTTGCAAATACCTTATTCATCCTGTCCTGAAGACGGCTACACTTGCAACAACAGCCATTTTGTGTATTGTCTGATTTTTCTTCTGTTGCCATTAGCCAAAACATATGTCAACCATCACATGAAAAACCTAAGGTTGCTAATAGGTTTTGTTTGTTTGATAGAGTCGCTGTCATCAAGAAGCGCTCTACTGTTGTGCTTGATTTTGAACAGTCAATGTCAACAAGACACAACCACGTACTAACCCCATCACCATTGTAAATGTGTCATATTAGATCTTGCTGAATTGTCTTTGTCACTTCGTTTCATTATGTGAAGATTTCTTCTCTCTTCTAACACAGAAAGTTTTATATATTTTTTTAACGAGATTTAAAATAAAATAAAATTGCTATTTTTCTTTATCTATTGGTTGGTTTTTTAACTCGTTTTGTGCAGATTTCTTCCCTTTCATTCAGACAGTTCTATTTGTGTGATGTTTAGTTCTTGTGTTCTCTTCTGACAATAGACACATTGTGTGCTAGGTTGTAATATTAAGAGACAGGGTCACCACCTTCACTGTTCTTTTCTTTCGTTTACTCTGTCATAAGATCCAGCGCCCAGATACCCCAGGGTTTGGTGCGCAATACAAATAATAAACCAAACTAGCTCCCTCTCCTGTGTCTCTGCTCTCCACTGCAGGACTAGGCTGCTCCCTGCAGACGCTCCATCAAGGAGAGAAGCCTTGATCCCACGCAGCACTGCTAGGATAACTCCAGTACCATGACGCAAATACTGTGCACCCCTGTTCGTCACAGCACATTACCGACCTGGACAAGGGACCAGAACTATCCTCAGTGCCGGTGCAGCAGCATCGGCAGAGTCGGTGTTGCAAACCTTTATGATTCAGAGGTCACGGCAAGAACACCCCTGCTTACTCAGCTCCTAACGCTCTGATTCACATCGGACAAACTCTGCAGGGGTAATTACAAGCAGTGGCTATCTTGATCTGCAAAAAGCAGTGTGTTAGCATATCAGATGGCACCACAGTTAGGATCTACGGCAGGATCAGTGCAGGAGCTAATAACGAACACTTTCTCACTGCATAGGTCTCCAAATCTGTTCAATAGTTTCAGGAGCTTGGAAACCTCAGAGTTATAATACTTGGAACTGTGCCTCCTCGCTGCGTTTCTTCCAGTACTTGTGTGGCTCCCACAGCATAGACAGGCTCTGTTTGGGAGTCATTTTTGACCAAATCCTTATGGTTACTAAAACTGGCTCTCCTCCTCATGGGGGCTCCTTCTGTTGTGGACCGCACTGCTCATTCTACCCCCTTTTGACAACATTTATGCCACCATGATGTTGTTGATTTGGCTGCACTGTACTAATACTGGTGGCTGCCTATTGGTACCTGCAGGCCAGGGCTCTCAAATTCCTCAGGGACTGTGGGCCTGCCCCTTTGCCTGCTTGGAAATGGACTGTCTTCGATGGCTGTCTCGCCGAGCGGGCAACAGAGGTGCCAGGACGCAACCATGCCTGATACCCCGTGTAGATTTAAAAGCTGGCAAAATTCACTGGTGCAAGATATTCGGATGCTAGCAATCAGATTTCTGTGTAGGGAAACCGACATAGTGATCAGGGGTTTGGGAAGATCTATGCTCCCCCAAAACTCCCAGAGCTTCCCCTAATTGGCATTGTTGAAAGATGAGCTAAGGTCCATTAAACCAAAATATACTGAAGAGTGTGATGCTTCATAGGATTCAGTCACTTCTCCCCCGGGAGGAGCCTTTCTTTGTCAGGCTAGGGAGGTGAGCCTACTATGCAATAATTTCCCTAGGAGTTGTGGTAAGTGGTACCTTACTGGGAAAAGGTCCCCCCTGAGGGACAGGGACTCTGTACCATAGAGGAACTCCCTAAAGCTCCTTTTTCTAACACCAAGACAAGACTTCCAATTCAGACCACTGTGTGTTATTGTCATACAGAATTCAAGTTTCCTCTTGAAAAACAACCGTTCACAACTACTATGAAGAAGAGGAGTGGTGGAAGAGTAATAATGATTACTCCCAATACTGTGACAAAGAAGAGTGAACTGAGGATGCAGAACATTCATCAGAAAGATAGGAGGGACTATGAACCTCCACTGTGGAGGATCCAGCAACCAATATTAAAAACCGAAGAAGGACTCCTCTTCGCGTTAGACAGGAAAGAAGCTGACGAGCTTCAAACCAGTCAAGATGTAGCTGGACTGCAAGACTGTACAAGCATCCAACAGAAGGAAGGAAGACGGGTTGCTGGTCAGAGACCACGAAGGAGAACAAAGTTGACAAGCAGAGGGGAATGAACCCCCACAGGGAGGAAGCAGAATGGAGAGGTGGTGTGACCCTGGAGTGGTGTACTAATGGGTCCAACAACTGTGCCAAGTCCATTGAAGCCTGGCTGCCACTGAGTCACAGAAACAAGCAAAACGCTTGCAGAATGAAAGAGCAAGACATCTGGATGGCATGTGAAGTCCAGCTCCTGAGAACAGGCCCGACAACACCAACCCCTGGGAAACAAGTTAACAGGGATGGCTGCAGAACTGGGAGGGACAACAGTAATAGAGAGTATTGCCAAAATGTTTGGTGCAATACTTGGCCAGAAGTTAAGAATAACAAGCACTCTGGGACTCAGCCTACTTGTCCCAGTATCCCAAATGAAGGTAAGATGTAGAAAAAATACTCTAGGAGTCAGCCTACTCGTCCCACTAGTCGGAAAGAGTTAAGAAGAGTAAAAAATACTCTGGGACTCAGTTTACTCATCCCAGTATTCTGAAAGAAGCTAAGAAGAGTAACAACTACTCCGGGTCTCGTCCAAGTGAGTGTCTTGAGAATAAGAAAGGCACAAGAGATGACGAGTGTAAAGAAGGGGTATATGATACTCATTATTTGTTACACAAAGAGTGGGAGAAACAGAGTAACATTAAGTGTAAGGTGAATACAAAGAGAAATGCATTCTCACATTTGGAAATAGTAAGAGAAGAACTTTCAGAGACACTGAATAGAGACTTTTGCCCAGCATTCCTAAAATACACAGGACTAAAAAGTAAAGAACTAATAGGAAAGCAAGCAGAGGAAAGAGAGACTGGGAAAAGTCCCCTAAAGTAACAACATCATTTACTTAAAGATATAGCTCAACAATATCTGAGAATTACATATTTAAACCAAGGAAGAACATCTAGGAGAAGGGAGTTATTTTCCTAGACTTTTGTTATTCAGAAGCTGAAGAAGCTTATTCAGGAGAAGGGGAACATTCTCCTGATATTTTTTCTGTTATTTGAGAGTGGAATAGAAATGACCAGGAAATGGGAGTTATTCTCTATCCAGAAGAAGGGAGACAATCTCCTGGTCAGTTGCTGTTTACAACTTTACCAAATCTATCAGGAAAAACACCCATCCTACGCCCACTCTCTCTACCACCACCCACCCCACCATGTCTATCTCCAACCACCCTACCCTCACCCGCTGTACCCCACCTACCCTACACTTTCTCTACCCCCAGCCACCCACTTTCGCTCCACTCTCCACACCCCCAGCCACCGACCCTGATCCACCCACCCTAACTCCACCATCTCTACCACACCCACCAAAGTCCCACTTTATCTACCCCCACCGCCCTACCCGCACTCTCCCTAACCCCAGCCACCCACCCTAACACCACTCTCTCTGCCCTCACCCACCAAGCCTACCCCCACTCTCTTTGCCACAACTCACTGAGCCTACCCAAACACTATCTACCCCACCTACCCTCTCTCTACCTACTCTACCCCCAAAAACTAACCTTACCACTACACTCTCTAGCCCCACCACCCACCCTGCCAACATTCTCTCAACCCCCACCAACCCACATTACCCTCTAAACCCCCACCCACCTTATCTCCACCCTCTCTACCTCACCCACCCAAGCCCCACTCTCTCTACCCCCACCAACCCAACCTCCACTATCCCTACACCCAGGCACCCACAGTAAACCAATCCTCTCTCTAAACACAGCCACCCATCCAAACTCCACCTTCTCCACCCCCACCAAAACTCCTCTCTCTCTACCCCCACCACACTACCCTCACTCTTCCTACCCCCAGCCACCCACCCTAAACCCACTCTCCCTGCCCCCACCCACCAAGCCTACGCCCATTCTCTCTACCCAACCCACCCAGCCTACCCCACTCTCTCTCACCCCAGCCACTCGACTGCTTCAACCTATTGTACCCCACTCACCCACACTACCCTGCCTCCAATATCTCTACCATCACCCATCCAACCAACCCCACTCTCTCTCTACCCCAGCCACCAAGCCTAAACATACACTCTCTGTTCCTCCAACAACCAATCCTACCCCCACTCTTACTTCCCACAGCCACCCAACCTAAACCTACTCCCTCTCTACTCCTGACAACCCATTCTTTCCAGTCTCTCTACCCCCACCCGCCAAACCTGCCCACACTATCTCTACCCCACCCCATCCAGACTGTTTTCACTATTTCTGCACAATACCACCCACCAACCCTTACCCTCTCTAGCCCTACCCACCTTACCCCCACAATCCCTACCCCCACAGACCCATCCTACCTTCTCTACCCCATCCCACCCTACCTTCTCTACCCACCCACCCAAGACCCACTCTCTCTACCGCCACCCATCCTACCCCTTTTATTTCTATCCCCACACACCTGCACTACCTCCACTCTCTCTACCCCCAGCCACCCACAATAACCAAACTCTCTCTCCACCCTCAGGCCCCTACCCTAACTCCACCGTCCCTACCCCCACCCACAGAAGCCCTAACCTCTCTATAACACCCACCAAACCCTCACTCTCCCAACCCCCAGCATACCCTCCTCTCTCTACCCTAGAACACCCACCATACCCCCAGACATTCTGCCCCCACCCACCAACCCTACCCCTTCCAACCCTGCCTGCACCTGTCCACCCTACCCTTTCCCTCTCTACCCCATTCACCCACCCTACTCCCACCCTCACTCTAACCACCGACCAACACAACACCCACCCTCTTTACACACAACCACCATATCCCCCACCCCAGCCCTACTCTTTCAACCCCAATCCTCCCACTCTACATCCACTCTCCTGACCCCCAGACACCCACTGTAACCCAATTCTCTCTACTCCCAGTCACCCACCCTAATTTCACCCTCTCTACCCCACCCACTCCAGCCCCGCTTTATATACTCAAGTAATTTGCCCTAACTCCACTCTCTCTTCCCCCACCCACCACACCTACCCCCACTAGCTCTGCCACAACCCACGTAGACTACCCTACTGTTTCTACCCTCATCCACCCACCCTAGAACTACCCACTCTACCCCCACCCACCAACCCTACACTATCTACCTCCACCCACTCTACCACCACTCCCTCTACCCCATCCACAAACCCTGCCCTCTCAACCACACCAACTTTATCTCCACCCTCTCTACCCCACCCACCTAAGCCCCACACTCTTGACCCCCACTCACTCAACCTCCACTAACCCTACCCCCAGCAACCCAGCCTAACCCAACTCTCTCTAGACACTGCCACACATCCAAACTCTACCCTCTCCACCCCCCACCAAAGCCACACTCTCTCTACCACCACCCACTCTACACCCATCCTCACTACCAATACCAACCCACCCACCCTACCCTCACCCTCTCCTCCCCCACCCACCCTACTCCTGCTCTCTCTAACCCCACTCACCCTACCATTTCTACCCACACCCACCATACCATCACCCTCTCCACCCCACCCAACCAAGCCCCACTCTCTCTACCTGACCCAACCACTACTCTTTCTACCCCCACTCAACCTCTGCTCTCTCTACCCTGAGCCACCCACCTAACCCAACTCTCTCTCTTCTCCCAGCCAGCCACCCTCACTCCACCCTCTTTACCCCTACTCTTTCTAACTACACCCACCCACTTTACATCCACCTTCCCTGCCTGCACCTGCCTACCCTCCACTCTCTCTACCAACATCCACCAACCCTACATCCACTCTCTCTAACCTCACCAACCCCACACCCACTCCATCTACTCTCACCCACCCTACCTCCACTCTCTCTAGCAAACCCACCCACCCAACCCCACTTTCTCTACCCCACTAGCCACCATACCCCCACTCTATCTACCTCCACCCACACAACCTGCCTCTACTTTCTCTACCCCTACCCACAACACCTACCTTCATCCTCTCTAAACCGTCACCCACCCACCATACCTTCACTTACTCTACCCTACCCAGCCTACCCTCATTCGCCAAATACACCCAACCTACCCCACCCCACCCTCTCTAACCCAACCCACCCAAGCCCCACTCTCACTAACCCCACACATCCTACTCCTACACTCTTTAACCCCACTCACTCACCCTACCCCCACCCTCACTATAAAAACCCAACCAGCCGAACCACCACCCTCTCTAGCCCCTCCACAGTATCCTACTCCTACCCTCTCTACCTCACCAACCCTATGCCCACCCTCTCTAGCCCCACCCACCATACACAATTCATTCTACCCCCACCCACCCACTCAACCACCACTCTTTCTACCCCCACTCACCCACCCTATCTCCAGTTTCTCTATCGAAAACCTACCCACCCTACCTCCACTCGCTCCTCCACTTTCTCTACCACCACCCATGCAACCCTACCCCCACGCTGTCTATCCCACCCTACCTCTGCTATCTCTACAGCCCCAACTATCCACTTACCATACCTGCAGTCTCATTACCCCCAACCACACAGCCTACATCCACTCCCTCTGCCCGCAAAAACCTACCCCCACCCAGCCACACTACCTCCACTCGCTCTAGAAACATCCACTCTTTCTCACCCCACCCACCCACGTTACCTCAACTCTCTCTAACCCCAACAACCCCACCCCTATTCTCTCTACTCTCACCCACTCTACCTCCACTCTCTCTAGCCACCCACCCACCATATCCACACTTTCCCTACCCCACCAGCCACACTACCCCACTCGCTCTACCCCCACCAACCCATCCTACCTCCAATCTCTCTACCCCCACCCACCCTAAATCCACTCTCTCTACCCTCACCCACTCTACCTCAATCTCTCTACCCCCACCCACCACACCTACCTCCATCCTCTCTAATGTAACACCCACCCACTCTACCTCTGCTTACTCTACCCTCATCTCACCCAGCCTACCCTCATTCTCCAAACACATCTATCCAACCTCACCCCACCCTCTCTACTCCAACCCACTGTCACTACCCAAACACATCCTACCCCTACCCTTTTTAACCCCAGTAACCCACCTTACCCCCATGCTCACTACCATAACCCACCCGGCCAATACCAAACCCTCTCTAGCCCCTCCCCAGCACCTTTCTCCTACCCTCTCTACCTGACCCACCCTATAACAATCTTCTCTAGCCCCACCCACCCTACACACTTCGTCATACCCCTACCCACCCTCTCCACCTCCACTCTCCATACCTCCACTCACCCACCCTTTCTCCACTTTCTCTATCGAAAACCTACCGACCCTAGCTCCACTCGCTTCTCCACTCTATCTACCAGCAAACACCCACCTCCACCCAGCCACCTTACCCCCACTCTCTGTACCACCACCCACCCTATCATGTCTACCCCACCCTCTCTACCTCACCCACCCAAGCTCCACTCTCCCTACCCCCAGCCACCACCCTGATCCAACTCTTTCTACTCTCAACCACTCAACCTAACTCCGTCCTCTTTACCCCGCTCACCGAGGCCCCACTCTATATACCCCCACCCACCAAGCCTACCCCCACTCTTTATGCCACAGCCTACCTTCTCTACCCCCACCCACCAACCCTACCCCTACCCTCTCTACCCCCACCAACCTTACAATCACTTTCTGTACACCCACCAACCCACCCAATCCTCTCTACGCCCGCCCACATTATCTCCACTCTCTCTGCCCATCCCCCAAGCCCCACTCTCTCTACCCCCACCCACCCAACCTCCACTAATCCTACCTCAAACCACCCACCCTAACCCAACTCTCTCTTTCTACACAATACCATCCATCCTAACTTCACCCTCTCCACCCCACCAAAGCCCCTCTCCCTCTCTCCGTACCACCAGCCAGCCTACCCCCACTCCCTCTACCCTCAACCACTCTACTCTTACCCATTGTACCCCCAATTACCCCCACAACGTACCCCTAATCTTTTTACCCCCATGCACCCACCATACCCCAACCTCACTAACACACCCACCCACCCCACCCCACCCTCTACCCCAACCAACCCTACTCCCACTCTATCACCTCTCACCCTACCCTTTATACACCAACCCACTCTACTGCCACCCTCTCTACCCCACCCACCCAAGCCCCACTCTCTCCACCCCCTCACTACCCCTACTCATTCTAACCCACCCACCCACTCTACCTCTCCTCTCCCTACCCCTAGCCACCCACCTAACCCAACTCTCTACTCCCAGACAGGCACCCTAACTCCACCCTCTCCAACACACAAACCCTACCCCTACACTTTCTAACCCCACTCTTCAATTCCACCCTCACCCTCTCTACCTGCACCCTATAACCCTCCACTCTCTCTACCAATATCCAACAACCCTATATTCACTCTCTATGCAAACCTCCACTTTCTCTACCCTCACCCACCCATCCTACCTCAACTCTCTCTAACCCCACCAACCTTACCCCCACTCTCTCTTCTCTCACCCACCCTTCCTCAGCTCTCTCTACCCCACCCACCAATCCTACCGCCAATTTCTCTACCCCACCACCAAACCTAGCACCACTCTCTCTGCCCCCACCTACACACTGACCCACCCTACCTCCACTCTCTCTACCCCCACGCACCCTACATCCAATCTCTCTAGACCCACCCATCACACCTACTAACATCCTCTCTAAACCCCCACCAACTCACCCTGCCCCCACTCTCTCTACCCTCACCTCACCCAGCCTACCCTCACTCTCTCTACCCAAACCCATCGAACCTACCCCCATCCTCTCTACCCCAACCCACCCAAGACCCACTCTCTCTACCCCCACACATACAACCCCTACCCTCTTTAAACCCACCCTTAATACCGAAACACACCCACCCAAACCCCCACCCACTCTAGCCCCTCCCAGTCACCCTACTCTTACCCTCTTCACCCCACCCACCCTACACCCACCCTCTATAGCCCCACAAACCCTACACAATTCTTTTTACCTTCACTCACGCACTTCACCTCCACTCTCTCTACCCCTACCCACCCACCCTACCTTCACTTTCTCTATCGAAAACCTACCCCCTACCTCAGCTCGTTCCTCCATTCTCTCTCTACCCCACCTGCCAACCCTACCTCCACTCTCTCTACATCCATCCACCCACCCTAACTCCACTCTCTCTACCCCCACACACCCTACCTCCAATCTCTCTACCCCAACCCACCACACATACCTCCATCCTCTCTAAACCCGCACCCACTCACCCTGCCCTGCTCTCTTTACCCTCACCTCACTGAGCCTACCCTTACTTTCTCTACCCAAACTCATCCAACATACCCCATCCTCTCTACCCAACCCACCCAAGACCCACTCTCTCTACCCCCACACATACTACCCCTACCCTCTTTAACCCCACTCACCCACCATACCCCCACCCTCACTACCTGAACCCACCCACCCGAACCCCCACCATCTCTAACTCCTCCACCCTACTCCTACTCTCTCCACCTCAACCACTCTACACCCACCCTCTCTACCCCATCCTCCCTACACAATTCGTTCTACCCCCACCCACCCACTCCACCTCCTCTCTGCCTACCCCTACCCACCTACCCTACCTCCACTTTCTCTATCGAAGACCGACCTACCCTACCTGCACTCGCTCCTCCACTCTCTCTCTCTATCACCACCCACCCAACCCTGCACTCACTCTCTCTACCCCCACCCCACTTCTGTTCTCTCTACAGCCCACACTCTCTACCCAACCAAGCCACCCCACCTCCACTCTCTCTACCCCCAACTACCCACACACACTACCTCCACTCGCTTTACTCCCAGCCACCCACCCTACCTCCACTCTCTCTGCCTGCAAACACCCACCCCTGCCCACTTACTCTGCCTCCGCTCTCTCTACCCAACCACCCATCCACCCTGCCTCCACTCTCTATCCCCAACAATTCATCCACGCTATCTCCACTCTCTCTAGCCCCAGTCACCCACCCTATCTCCACTGTCCCTGCCCCCACCAACCCTACTCCCACCCACCTATCCTACCTGTACTCTCTCTACCCTACCCACCCTCCACTCTCTACACCAACACACAGAAACCCTACATCCTCTCTCTCTACAAACCTCAACACTTTTTACCCCCACCCACCCACGTTACCTCAACTATCTCCATCACTACCCTCCCTACCCCTACCCCCACCCTATATACTCACCTCCACCCTACCTCCACTGTTTCTACCCTGACCCACCCACTGTACCCACACTCACTCTACCCCAACCCGCCCTACCTCGACTCTCTTGACCCACACCCCAACAAGACTACCCTAGCTCTCTCTATCAAAACCACCCATCCTACCGTCAAGCTCTCTACCCAAACAAAACCAACAACCCTACTCCCACTCTCTGTCCACACCCACTCACCCTGCCCCCACTCTCATAATCCCCACCGACCCTGCCTCCACTACTTCTACCCCCATCCCCCCAGCCTACCCTCACTCTCTCTATCCAAACCCACCTACCCTACCTCCATTCCCTCTACCCCCACACATCCACCCTACCCTCACTCTCTCTACACCCACCCACACTACACCCCTCTCTCTACCCCAGGCCACCCTACCCCCACTTTCTCTGCACCCACCCAAATATCTCTACAACCTTCCCACTCTCTACCCCCTCTCATCCTTACTCTCACACTCTAGCTTTATTGCTTAGCCTCTCTCACACAACCTTCCACACTCATATGTCCTCTTGCTCATCATCAATGGCACCCTCGCTCGATCACTTCCTCTTGCTCTAGTCTGCTTCTCATTCTCTTGCGCACCAACACCCCTTATCACATCCTCCTTTGAAACGTTGCACTCTCCTCCTTGCACCAGGGTGCCTGTAAAAGCAACATGCAAAGAACAGCAGTAAAAGGCAAAACTATTGGCTTTGCCAATGCTTGTTTGGCCTTGGGGGACGTCTCGGTACAGTGTACTATTTCTGTAATACAACCCTTCAAGTGATAAACAGGGTGCACAAATGGTTTACATGTTAGGAAGCGCTGCAAGCCCTCCGAGCGTTTGCATCTAATTGGAGACCTTTTCAGAACTGCGTCATGATTATTATGACAAATATTGCTCACTGTAATGCTACAAACCAACCAGATCAAATCACCTCAAATGAGAGCCCGCATGTTGCACGTACAACTGGGAAGCCCGGATAGCGAACTGTCGCCCTTGACGATTGGTTAAAAATAATATGTTTGAAAAGAAAAATAAAGAAACAAATATATTGGATGAATAGTTTAGTGTGTATCACACTCTGGCTCATAGACAGACATATCTGTTCTCTAATGCTCTGCACATTTCCATAGCTGTGAAGTTGCGAAGGTCATGCTTAGCATTTCTCAAAATGGGAAACATTTATAGTGTCCTCCTCCGAGCCTTGGAACTTAATCTCTGGAAGCTGGAGGGGAGGTGGGGAGTCATATTTGCTGGGGAAGTTCAACAGATAGGCAGGTCTTGGTGCGTTGGCTCATAGTGCCCGCAGCCACGTGTAATGCCTTTCCTTGTATGAAATCATTGGCTACGTGGTTTCAGAAATGCATCCGGCCTCGAGATAGCTGCAACTTTGCATTAGTTATTCATGGAGCGCGAGGCAAGTTATTCATGAGAGCCCTCAGATGTAAAACACATTACCCTATCTTACACTTTGCAAGGGGGTGGGGAGGGGTGCATACATCGGGAATGATATTAAACGTTTCGCTACAGTTTCTTTTTCTTTTTTCACCATTAAGTCCAGTAACTGATTGCGAGCCAATTAAGTGCAGCAAACATGCTTTGCTTTATTTGGATAACGCTGTATTATTTTGCTAAAGCTGCAACGTTTTATGTATGTTGTTTTAATTTATTATAATACGCCCAGACCTTAGGCTTTTTAAAAAATAAAATAAACATAGTTTTGTGTCTTGGCGCCCCATTTACAAGTGTATTTACAGAACAACTTTTTCCGATCTGTTGCGTCCGAGTTCACCTCAGTGCCCCAATTCCAAGAGTCGCTAAATGTCCTTTTTTATTTTTCTCCTTAGTACTGTCAAGTAATATATACGTGGGATGTCGTTGCCCTCCAAAATGCATTGCCACAGCGACTCCTGCTGGCAGTAATCAATGTTGCTAGCTGCCATTAAGGACTGCACTGGGTCTTTGCCGAGCATGAACATAGATGACATTTGGCCGTTCCTATCGCATCAGTCTTGAGAGCCTATGCGTTTGATTTGCCCTGGACTAGACCACTCCAGATCCAATTTTGTGCAGAGTATCCACGTGGCTGAATTATAATCTTAGATAGTCTATATGGATCTAGGAATTTGGGAATTGTCTATGTTAGTGTCCTCGTGCAGGTGCCGTCAACGATCCATTGATGTAGTACAGCTAAGTCAGACCGTATCTGTTCTACTCATATTCCAGTAACAGAGACTTTATGCCTCGTGTGTAAGTGGCCGAAGAGAGTTGGTAAACGTTCAACCCAATTTTGCTTCCCACCCAAGCACCCCTCTTCCAGGTTGTGTTGCAAATGTCCGTTTGTTTGCTCTCATTCGTTTTTTATTGCAGCTGTTGAGGCGTAACCAATGGCAATTGTTCGAAGATGTTAGACTCTTGTAGTACATGTTGGGGGACCGCTCCGGATCACTGGGCGTTCCCTTTGCATGTGTAGGGATCACCCGACATGGGCCAGCAGTGCTGCGCACACACATCAAACAAAGGAGCAGGCCCTGCTCGCTGCGTGGCACTAGAGCAAACCACGTGGCTGGGGGCACCCAGCACTCTGCAGCCCCGGGTCTGGGGGCATCAGCCATGATCAAATGGCTAGGCCACAGAGAAGGCAGCATTATCCGACAGGTGCGCCGACCTCGTGGAGGGCCCCGTCCTTGGGCCTGCTCCACACCGTGCTGCACCAGCAGGGTGCACCCAAAGGACACCGTAGTCAGTTTCGCATCGACTGGCGAGTTGGAAGTGCCTCGTCCCTTTTATTAACATGGTCACATGGTTACCCCATGTGACCATGACACCAACACTAGAAGGTACCATGTCCCCCAGAAGGGGTGACATGCAACAGTACATGACTTGTTGCAAATGTGTTGTCATGTTCACCGTGTGGATGTTGGATTCGCACAATGGAAATTCCACTAGGGTATAGGCTGGCAGGTTCAGGATTAACTTAGTGCAACGCCTCTACAGTCATTAAACGTCTTTGCTTATGTTAGATTTGGTATGATTGTAATTTTGTATACAGTGGCCTGGGTTGCTAAAGAATAGCCTGAATGTTAATCCCCAAATCGTTTTATTGTGCACAGCTGTTGCCTTCATTCTTGCATGCGTGCTCCCCAGTGTAAGCAGCTGTCAAAGGTCACTCCCAGTTATTGGCATTCCTTCACAAGTTATAGCAGAATCCCCTCTAGTGACCTGTGGTACTTCTTAATATTCTTTTTTTACTGGTCAGGAAGTTGATGACCTTTGTTTTGCTCAGCTTATTTCTTAGGTAACGGTCTTTAGCAATTGGCATTAATAACTCAAGTAGTTCTTGCAACCCTTGCTATATGTCTGTTGTTCCCAATTTAGGAGTATATGATAGTTTGGTGAAAATTGTGACAGGACAGCAAAGATTCGGTATTTTTTTTTTTTACGCTGTAGTTGTATATTTTAAGTCTATGGATCTCACACATGAATTTCGGCTCCACGCAGATACCAATATTAGGCCAATTAGATTTTAAAAGAATATAGTTGAGAATTATAAAAACGTATGCATTGTAAGAGTAAAAACGATGCGACAGAGAGGGTCACTTTGAAAGAAAAAGGTAATTGGAAGCATCTATCTTTATGAATGTATTTAATGTGTCTGTTTTGTGCTAACAAACAAATAGACATTCCTGCTCACAGTGACAAAGGAAACAGAGGAGTAGGGGGCAGGGTGATCATGGAGGAAGGACAGGGATTAGAGGCGTGGGTGGACTGAAAGCTAGTAAGGTTTACAGTTTTTTCTGAAATTTCTCATTCCAGGTCCATTTGCTTCTTTTTCCTTTTACATTTTCAAGCAGAGCTGTACAATTAAGGTCAGAACCTCGTGAGTCGTGGATTTCACTTTTCGGCCAGGATTGCTTAATTTAACAGATGTTTTCACAGCTGTTCTCAACTGAGGAAGATCTTCCTGATGCTGTGTATCTGTTGCTAGATTGTTCCATGACTGTGGCACGGCACAGGAACGCAACTACACTAAAATGGTGGGTGGGGTTCATGGCGGGGGAGCGTGGTAGGCACGTATTGGATGAGTGCAATGTGAGTGCTGTCTCGCTGCCGGTTATGCTGCATCTTTGGTATTCTGAAAGTGAAGTTCTGTTGAGTTACAGCCTAATACTGAAATGGAACAACCTTCATTCATCTTTCTGGCCCACAACACAATCTTCATTCTATCTATTGGTTGCCTCCTGCTCGTCCCGACCCTGGACACGTAAATCACATAATTTGAGCATGCGTACGAACCCGTGAATGCGCTTTAGAGAAGTGCAACGCAAGTGCTGTCTCGCTGTCCCATGGTTTCCATTGTCTAGGACGAGGAGGCGGATCAGTTTTTTAAAAGTAACAGATTAAGCAGCTGCAACCCATACACAGTTCAGGTATCTATTTGTTTAACGAATACTCAGGAAGGCATCACCCATGACAACTGATAAAAGTGGATGCTACTGTATTGATATGGAAATTATAATAATAAAGCTTGAGCTCAAAGTAATTGCTTAAGGAGGCAATAGACTGTAGCATACACTGTTGTGTCAGAGAGGGTGGGGTCGGTCTAAGCCTGCCCCCTGAGCCAGTGGGTGTTCCATCTGAGTCCTGACTTGATATTCCGTCAAATTAACATCAAAGGTTACTGCCGTAACTGGAGTCTAGAGTTGGTATACTGAAAGCATGTTACTGCGAACTTAAGCAGGAAAAGAAACCCACCTTTTGATTGATATTGATGAAAGCTACTGCGTTGCCGACAAAAGTTAAACCAATTTGAATAGGTTTATTGACAGAGCACTGCAGGCTTGATTTAGAATGTCCACAACTGGCAATAAAAAACATTTACAAAGTATGCTACGGGCAGCCTGTTATAGAACTCTGAGAGTCGACAAAACAATTAGACGAAACAAACATGATAAGATGGCAGGGAAGGAGGCCACGGTAGGCATCTTTAACACTGTAAATTAAAAAGAGTTAATCTTGAAATGGAACAACAAAAGATTACAGATTACTTGAAAGTTTAAGTGTATAATTCAGAGGGAGAAATTCAAGAGGAGGAACTTATGGAGTTTGTTGAAGAGGCGTCAAATAGAAATGGAAATATGGAAATGCCAAATACATTGCTTATTTATAATAATTCACTTTTGAACGCGTGCTTAAGCTTACAAAAAGTAACCAAGAGTGATCTACCAACGCCAGTGTCTACTCTACTTTTAGAAGGGGAATATGCCACTAAAATACCAGATACTATTGTCAACCTAAGTCTCCTGATTGTGTTATTCTAGCTGAAAGAGGGTATGCTTCATCACCTGCTACAAGCTTCTCTTTCTCTTCAGTCTTAACTGAAGACAAAGTACATACTGAGACTGAAATAATGATAAAGGTTAAAATAATATTGGCTATATGCAATACACTGTATTCAGAACAGCAAATAATTAAGGAAGGGTTAGAATGTTTGGTAGATACAGTTTTAGAAACAGCAAATTGTGGTGGGTCCGATAAGAAAAGCACATTCAAAGCTATAGAGACCTCTGTACATTTTGGTGAACAGTCTGCATGTATTAGTATAAATAATCATACTGAAGAAAGTATGAATAATTAGATAGATTGCAGGGATGAAGAAGTAATTGAGTGTAATGTATCACAAGATAGTGAAGTGATAATCATAGCTGCTATCAGAAAACAATATGAGAGAAGAAGAAGAGGTAAAGCAAAACACCTACATTTAAATATTAAGGATGATTGTGCTAAACATGATTTTTAAAAAGTTACAAACAATACAAAAATTGGCGATAATAATATCATTAATGATAGGACATGCTTCGAAATTCATACCCAACAGGAAATTATACAAATTGATAACTCATTACCTGCTGCAAAGACTACTGTTATAAAACCACCCTTGAAAATATCCACTGGAACTAGAAAGAGAGCCCAATCAACTAATCTAGAAGCATGAATCAATATGAAAGCCGCCTCTGACACTGGTTGTTTAAATCTAAATGTAGGGATGAATAATCCACGGGAGGTGGTCCATACACATATAAAGGAGAGAGAGCTCATGAGTGCTGTTGGAAAAAAGTTGAGATATGGCCTAACCTGTAAACTTCTACCAATAGATTACATCTCACATTAGAAGAGCAAGGGGGCACAAAATATTTTGTGAGCAAAATAAAGATTTGAGAACTAAGGACAACTAAAAGTAGCCCATTCTTGAATCAAAGTAATGTGTTGAGTATTTGACAGATTCTAGTGATGATAGACTCTATAGCAGAAACCTTTTCTATATTCATTTTACAAAGGATACATGATTGAATTAATAGAGGCAACATTTTAGGTAACGCTCAGAATGGATTTAAGAAAGGGGCTGGAACAACTACCAACCTTTGGTTATTGAATTATCTCATGAGGAAAACCCTGAGTACTAAAGGGATCGTTATGTCTGTAGCATGTGTTGATCACGAAAAAGCTTTTGATACTGTGGATCAATTGATATTATGGGATAGATTGCAAACATGGGGACTCAAAGTGGTAATATAGGGGTTCGTTGAATCTATTTATAAAGATACCAGGAGGTTAAGCTAGGCAATTGAAACAAACATAGGTATTAAATAAAGACGTACGCTTTCTCCCACCCTGTTCAACATATATGTGGCAGATTTAGAGAAAGCCCTTGATAACTGTAAGAATTTCCCTCTACGTGTTGGCTGTCATCACAGTAATTGTCTTATGTATGCAGATGCCACTGTCCTGGTAGACAGCACACAAATAGGTGTGCAAAGGAGTTTGATCTCAATGCAAAGACATACTGACAAGAACCATTTGAGTCTTAACTATAAAAAACGAAACTTATGGCTGTCATGGCAGGAAATAAAAACAGTAACAAACACATATGGAAAATACGTAATGGAAATATAGAAGTAGTTAATGAATATGTGTATCTGGGTATGAGTATTAGTAATACTCTAGCTACTAGCTCTCTTGCCTCTAGAGTGATAGCTAAAGTGCATGGAACATGTGGTGAAATAAAACATTTTATTGCACACAAAGAGGGCTACTCTATGGGGGGTTTGTTAGAAGTTAATAAAACCAGCATAGGTCCCAGTGCGATATATGGTACGGAGGTGCATGCAGTAAAAGAAACTCCATGGCTGCCCAAGCTGGAGGTAAAATTATGGAGAGCTATGATGGGTTTGCCCAATTCCACCTCTATTGAGGCTATTTGTAGCGAGTTAGGGATTGTGGCAATGCAGACATATAAGAAAATATCCATTGGATTTCTTTATATGAATATTTTAAATGAGAAAGGAAATGATACATCACTCTACTCCCAGTCTGTAGAGATGCTGAATATGAGTTTGGCTCCGGTAGCTATTAAGCCTTGGTTGAAAGATTTTAATCACTTTTTTGATGAAATAGAATATATAATTATTCACCCTATACATTTGGGTGTAGGGATGTAATTTCACCAAAATGCCAGGGGTAGCGGACGTGACATAACACGATCCTTGACCTCTGATGACATCACATGAAGTGGTGTCATTTGACCCAACCTCAAAGTGACATCACAGGAAGCGATGGAACATAACTTTTCACCCCATGACAAAACAGGAAGGGGAATCACATAGCATTGTTCCTAAGTACACAACAAAAAATATGGTTACAATGTCACTATAATGGGATGTACATTTCATACAAGTATGGATCACCATATGGATCATTAATATCAGTGAGTATAGGCCCATGTTACCAAATTTCTATGAATGCAAGTTGACGTCCAAGGGAAAATTATAATGATGTGTTAGTGGCGGCAGAGTGGCAGTCTCTTCAGTGTTCCTATGAGCTTCCAGTATACTCCTGTGTTTTGGAGTCTGTCTGCTGTGTCTACTGTGAGAGGGCCGGACTAGCATTCAAAAACCCTCTTTCCCGCGGAGCGGCCGCAGAGTGGCGGCAGAGTGGCAGTCTCTGCAGTCTATGGCAGCTAGGGCAGTACGGCTTGTCAGCAGAAAGAACCGCACCTTCCATACTTCTGCCTCTGCCAATAGGCCGACGGTTGGTGATTCCATCCATTCTACCGATCCTGATTCTACTCAACCCGAGACTCTGGGTCCCCGACTGCGGAGCGCCAAAATAAACATGGCCCTTGTGGCCCATCAGACTCACTCAGATTACGAAGTAGCCTCTCCCGCGCCAAGGCTTGCTTCTATCGTATCTGGATCCACTCCCGGACTGGATTTGGACCCGGCAGCAAGCCAGCCGGAGGCCCGGGAACCTGCTGCCTCTACCTGTCCCCCGAGGAGTCTCTCTCTTCTGTCAGCCGTCTCCCGCCGCGTGAAGCGAGTCTGGAGTTGCCCCTCGGAGGAGAGGAAACGCCGCTCGCAACAGGTGAGGAGGGTCTGGTGGGTGAAGAGGGGGGGACGGGTGACCAGCCTAAGCCTCCCGATTGCCCGTGTTCACCCCTACCATGGGTGATCGTGGGGGGAGAGGACTGCGGTCGAGTGGCATGGGTGTGCGATTCGCTTCCGGCAGAGACCTGTACTTTGGACCCAAACCTCCCTACAGTGGTTCCTATGTTACATCATTCTCCCCTGGATGTTAGGGCAGTGCAAACTGTCTCAGCTGCGGTGGACTATTCCGACACGGTTTTGCCCGACCCCCCTGGGGGAGCTCCGCAAAACGACAGCTCCAACAAACCTCCTCAAGTTTCTAAAAAGGCCACGCTGTTAAAAAAGAAAGGAGGATTGGTACGCAGGAAATGATGTGCACACCTACGACAAAAGTCTGGACTCAAAGCTCAGCCAACCCAGCACCAAAGTCTTTCCAGCACACCTTCGAGGCATCAGCTCCATCAGCAGAAGGAGGACATATCCCAGCTGTCGGCAAATAATAGATTTTTCGCAAACCTCCTAAAAAAGAATGTATCAGTGCCAGAACTTTCTTTTATCACTGATCAAAGTCTTCATGCAAATACCACTGGAGAGTCCTTTGACGCGCGACCAGTATTTTCACTAGAACCAGCACGCTTTTCCTTTTCTAGCACAGTCTCTGATGCCAATATCAGGTGGCACTTTGGCTCCCCACGAATTGGTGCACTCTCCCTTCCAAGTCCTTCTACTAAAGCGACAACTGAGCCGGAGGGAGCCATAAATCCATCAAGTCCACAGTTATCTGCAGCGGACCCTCAAGCCCCCAAAACTATGAGACGCCTTTCAGGGGACCCAGCCGCATGGCCCGCAGCTCCGGTAGCTAGGGTGCCCACAACTAAGTCTCATCTGCAGAAACAGGGGTATAAAAGACCTTCGGTGAGTGCCTTTATCGACCTAAGTGGTGTCGAAGATCCTTCGTTTATTTCAATTCACGCAAACGAAATAGAAACCATTTACTTTGCACCAGCGATCTCAAACTCAGGAGAGATGGTGGGGGAATCTCGAATGAACACCGAACACCCCCCCACAGCCTCGCAAGTGCAAGCCCCGGACCTCAGACCACACTCCAAGCAAGGCAAGGGACCTGACTTGGCTGCACAAACGAGCCCTGTGACTCCTAGACTCTCTGCAGGGTCTCTGAATGTTAGCCCTCAAACTGTGTCTAGCCCAACGAGACCTCTATGTTCAAGTGAGAAAACAGGAAAGTCAGTAAAAGACACCTCGCCCAAAAAGACCGATCTAAGGCTTATCATGTCTACGGTAACCTTGGCCATGGCTCCCTTCTGTAAATTATACGAGTCTATAAATGACTCAATGAGAGATCATACTTCCATTATAGCGATGATGAATAGTCGTCTGATCTTTTTGGAAGGCTCCATCAACGCACTCAACAACAAAATGGATAAAGGTGCCACGGACGAGAGGTACGCAAAGTCTTCGGCGGCTACACAATCGACGTAAGTCCAGCTGGTGGACTTCAGTTCTCAGACCCTTGAACCATGGCCGACCTCAGAACAGCACCCAGAAATGTGCCCCCCCGCGAGGGCCTCATGAAGACCAAGTCAAAGCCGGCAACGGCAAAGGCAAATGGATCAATCTGCGATTGACCTATTTTAATCACAACAGACCAGGAGTCTACTCATAATCTGAATGCAAAGGTGAATGTACCAGCAACAAAAGGTCACCTTATGACCCAAAAGCAAACTACCATTAAGTTCTTCTCTACGCAATCGATCAGCAGCAAAGAGCCACCGTCGAACGAAAAGGGGGAGCCGCACCGAGGGTCTGAGAAACCTTCTAAGAAGGAAACTTCTAGAACTGTGGTTGTGCTTAAACCATCTAGTCAGAAGATTGGATCTACTGATTTAGAAAGCGTACCCTCAACCCAGGAAATCAATCAAGCAACAGATGAGGATTTATTAAATCTTAGTGTCTACACACTATCTGACGACCAGGGAGAAAGTAACAATCCCCACCACACGGACGAGGAGACCTCTACTTTCTATACTCTAGAAAGTCGTGTAAGAAGCTCCAAAAAAATTCCAGCTGGGGGACCCGATCGGTAAAGGGCAGATCTCCTGAATCACACCAAACCACCCATCAAGGAATCGAATTGGATGAGTCTAACTCAGAAAACGCTCCCCTACGACAAAGGACAAAAAAAACGGATTCTCCTTCGAGACAAAGTTCCCCCCTTGCAACTATATGGGTCCATGCCACACGGGCCAAACGGCTACCGGAAAAGCGAAATCCTACAGAATCTAATATGAAAGACAAGAAAAATCGGCACAACTATAAACCAAGTGAAAAGAAAGCATCAGGAACAACAGAACATGTTTCTAAATCAAAACGTAACTTCAAGATTGAACAGCTACCAAATAACAAAAAGTATGTGATACTGAAAAGAAGTTATTTGTTACAACTTCTTAAATGTATACCAATGCTCCGCAAAGTAGAAACAAATGATCTAGCTAGGGTCGAACCATTTCACCAAGGGAAAACTGCATGTGCCTATTTGTATGTGCACACGAACTGGGCAAAAGTTAGGATCTCCGAGGCGGCAGAACATTTATTAAAGTTGGGCTTCGATCTGTTCGAACTTGAAGAGAGTGTTTCATCCACTAAGGAAACCATCTGAAACGGATGAGCCACTCACACCCCTTCGTCCAGCCAACTTGAGCAATAAATTAAAATCGTCTACAAGACCTTTGGAAGTGAGAGGCTTGAAAAGAACTGTCTCAACCTGCAATCAATCTTCACAGGACGCTTCCCCCCGAGTCTTATCCTCGAGCTCGTGCTATGAAATAGAGAGCCGGCAGCCGACAATCGTCACCAGGACTAATGAAATTGCCTACAAAGATACTTTAGGCATAGGAAGATGTCCTCTTGGCCCCACACCAAAAATTGTACGGACTATAAATCAATCCGTGAGGGGAAACAACATTGGCGTCCAAGAATCTCAAAAACAACCCCCATTAGCGCAACTATGGGCTTGGTTACCAAAGGCACTGATGCTAAATAAGAACAAATAGCAATTCGCCGAGAACTTTTCAGCACCCCTTGCTACCAGACAAACATCTGGGAAACCAGACCTCTCCTTGGGGTCTTGAAATACTCGTGGATTTCAACATCTGACTAAGAAAGGTGACCTAAACTTGGGGTGTTTGGAAACTTGGACGATCGAACGTCCCTCTATGGACGGCTACGAGTTGGCATTTGTCCCAGCGGTCAAAGGAACTTTTGGCCGCCTGTCATCTGACCTCATAACCGCAATTCGCTGCGGCTCCGGATTACAGTTAAAGAACACTCTGAGATTCACAACTTATCTCTTGGCCATGGAAGTCAGTTGGAACCGTTCTGAGGTGGAAAAGGGAAAGTCTAAAGAGCAACCTTTAATCATCATTAACATCTATTTGAACCCTGCAGCCATGACTGACTCTTTCTTCATAGCCTTGATTGAAGAGACTATCGACGAAGCTCTGATAAGGAGTCCAGAGGCTTTGCTAATCATATGCGGAGACCTAAATGCCACCTGGTTGCCACATGATTCAGCTGATGATCTTCCTCTTTTTTCATCTCTTAGAAACAAACGGGGGTTGGCGTGGCTGTCATCGATGTCATCCTGTGATTTACTCTGTGCGGAGGACCTATTCACCAGAAAAGAGAGGCCTCCTACTTGGGAAAGAGGAAATTCCTTCGCGGACATTGATCACATTTTCATAAGCAGGTACTTGGCAGCTCTTTCCACTTCGTTTGAAGTACGAAGATCTTCTGCTAGTGATCACAATTTGCTGGTACTGAAATGGAAGACAAAAATGCTCGACAACATAGTCATGCCCGTTCAAGTGGAGTCAAACAACCAGCAAAACTGCTTAAGACTATCAGAAACCTCGATTTCGAAGATAATGGCCCAATACCTGAGAATAGGAAACAAGCCTGACAAACTGATCGATCCGCAATTACCAGATTATCAACCGCTTCTGGTTCCTTTTAGATCTAAATGCAATGGTCCTAGACAGAGTAACAACCTGGGCAGACATGAATACTGCAAAGAACTGGTTCTGAGACGGCTCTCAGTGAGGAAAGCAAAAAGAAAACTTTGCGCTTTCCCATCACAAGAAAATCAGGCTACCTTCAAGCAGGAACAGCAAACTTATAAATCATGGATCAGGCAATACCGCAGTAATTTACACCAACAAGATCCGGAAGCCATGTTGAAGTTGGTCTGTGGCCACCATCCTCGGGAGTTTTGGGCTCTCCTTAGATCGACTTTTTCTCCTTTTGAGGAATCGCCTTCAAATCTGATCTGTGAAACAACCTGGATACATTTTTACACAAACCTATTCCTGATGCCTGCATCTTCAAGTTCTCTGGAATCTAGCACAAAATTCGAACTATGGGTAGATCTGAGCAGTGAAGCCGAGATCTTCAAAGTCCTTCGCAGACTCAAACCACCGCGAGCGCCCGGCCCAGATGGAATCACAAACCTTGATCTAAAGAAATACCCAACAGAATGGTCTTCGTTGATCAGCAAAATCTTTAAATGATGTAAACACGCAAGGCAAATTCCGTCTTCATGGATAACCTCAATAATAGTCCCAATATTCAAAAAAGGCCGGAAAGAGGATCCTAAGAACTACCGCCCAATCGCGCTTCTGGACACGATTGGCAAGGTGTTTGGCTCTTTACTACTCCAAAAATTTCAGCGATGGGCAAGTGAAGCAGAATGCGCTGACCCGTGTCAAACGGATTCACAAAAAACAGCGGCACAACGACCGACATTATGTTCCTTAGCGCACTCAAAAGCAAGGTGCTGGGAGGAGGCCCGAGAGTGTTCCTTGCCTTCATAGATCTGGCGCAAGCCTTTGATCAAGTAAATAGAGTGAGTCTGTGGAGAAAGCTGAGCGTTTGGAAATGCCCCGCTGAAATCTTTCAGCCAATTCAAGCACTTCATCAGGACACAAAGGTACGCGTGAGACTAAACCAAGCTGGCCTGCTATCGTCAGAAATCTCAGTCGGCCGTGCAGTGAAACAGGGATGCCCCCTCGCTCTGGCACTTTTTATCGCTTACTTGGGCGATTTCAAAGCCTCAGAACTAACTATCCGCTCCTTCCCGCCGACTATGGGAAAGTTGAAAACCACTCAGCTACTCTACACGGATTATCTAATCCTAATGGATATGACCCCTATTAGCCTCCAGCGCCAGCTCGATAACTTGGCTGTCTACATTAGAGCAAACGATTTAACCATAAATGCATCTAAAACCAAGATTCTGACCTGGAAAAACATAAACGACCACATGAAAAACTATCCTGGTACTTGGATGGGGCTCCACTAGAAAAAGTCTCCAGTATTAAATATCTAGGAGCAACACTAGACTGTTCTAGTATCAACGTAACCCTTCAGAGTTGCTTAATGACCAAAGCAAAAAATCTAGCGGCGCAAGCCCGGGCAATGGATAAAAAGTTTGGTCACTTTTCCTTGCTACCATTGATCAACTTTTATGGGATGAATGTTGTTCCATCACTCACCTACGCAGCGTAAGCCCTTCCCCACACGCCTGTCAATCTGTGGCTGAGTTAGAGGGTTACTTCTGGCGCATGGTCCTAGGTCTCCCAAAGTCAACATCGGCTCCCCTTATTTGAAGAGAGCTAGGTCTCCTCTCATTGGCTTAAGTTTATCTTATCCTTATAAAACTTAAATCATCGTCATAACCACAATTCCTCTTCTGAAATGTAATGATCTCCTCTTCTATTTTCTTCTTCTTCTTTTCGGTTTTTCTGTCATGATACAGCTTCGTGCTCTACATTTTCACTTTCTTCTTTTCTTCACTTCGTTTTGTTTTCTACTATGTTTTGTAAAAATCATTAATTTGATTACATCAACTAAACAAATAAAATAATGATGTGTTATTATAAAGCACTTACGCTTAAGCGCTTTATATAGAACAAATATACATAAAATATCACCCAACCTCTGTTGGTACTCATTTATCAACCTCAGAAGGATGAAAGCCTGAGCTGAGTTGTTTAAGAACAGACGAAATCAATGACTTACCCCCTGAAATGTACCTGAAATAAACCTTTCTTGAGTTTAGCAATTATTGTATATAATTCCAGAAAGACAAATTATTTGTTATTCATATTCTTTCGTATTTATGGTCACTGCTCAAAGTGTTACACTTGTGCAACCCCCTGTTTTTTTTTTTTTTTTTTTTTTTTAAGAGGCCTGAAAAAGAAATCCAGCTACGCCAGAAATAAAGAGCCACATGGCACTGGCCACAGCCAACCTATGAGCTTACATTTAAAAAAATGTAAAAAGTATTTTCAAGGGTGACAACAGGTATGGCAAGCAAGAACTCAGGGGTCCCGTAAGGTACCCCTGGATAGCCACAAATGGCATCCCTGTTTAGGTGCAGGTGTTACAGAGATAAAACAAAAGGCTTTAGTCTGGGAAAGAGACATTAATGGAGAATGTTGTAGCAGAGGCAGAAGTATGCTGATTATGTTAGGCATGCTTTTCCTGTAAACAAACCATTCAAAAACGTTAAAAGGGACAATTAAAATAGGATTAAAGGATTTATCCTAATGCTCCGACTGGAGAAACTACTGACATTGAGTCAGATAGGTGCCTGGAAGAAAATACCTTTCAAAAAACGAATGTGTTGATTATGTAAAAATGAAGTAAAAACATCTAGACACCTATTCACAAATTGATCTAAATTGATGGAGTTTTATGAAAAATGATTTTATATAATTGTATGTATTGGCTTTTTAGAGGATGAACAAATGTGGTCTCATATATATTGTGGAGAAAACCATGTTTTAAATTCAAATGTATATTATATTTGGTGGAAGATTAACAAACAGATTGATTAACTGATAATGAATAGTTTGGAAATTGATACATACGCTGATGCTGCTCAATATAATTAGAAGAATTCATAATTGTGATGTTTGGAAAATGATGTCCTCTGTTTATGCCTTACATAATGAATTTAATATGAAAACATTATTCAAAAATGCTGATTAAATTATGCATTTATTAATGTCGAAGATTAATAATTATATTGTATTATTATTGCTGTGTAGTGCTTAAAAGGTTTCTTAATGTAACCATGAACACATTAATAAATAAATACACAACATGTAAAAAGTAATGCATCAAATGGTAGGGGAGGAGCTACTGTCCCAGAGATTGTATGAGTGGGGCAAACTTACTAGTAGGTTGCCCCATTGCCCTTTACCTCATAGGAATATTTTTGTGATCTAGTGTCACTTCAGCAATTAATGCACATGGGTCAGTGACATTGCCTAAAAGCATTTTGGAATTCAAATACAAAATGCACATCATGAATGTAACTGTCAGCATGGTATTGTTGTGGCTGTGATGTGAGCATGCTTTTGTTTGCCAGTTGCTAGTTCATGGTGTTTATCCGTCTGCATTGTACCATGATCCCATGTAATACTGAGCTGTGCTGCTATTACAGTGTTTTTCAGGTGGCTGTGGACAGTCCGAATGGTGGTCCCAGGAAACTGACTAAATACTGATTTCCCTGAATTTGTGTCATGTCATTGTGTCACCTGAAATCGCATCCCCTACCATAACAACACCTCTTGAAACACTACTCCAGCAGAAAAACAATGTGGGCTACACAATGGAGCCTACAACAAACACCACCAAATGCCTACCCTAAATTCCTCTAAACAGCAAACTAAACCATCAAAGATACACACAACACAACCCTCCACACTCCTTAAACATTACTCAGAAAGAAGCCACAGTCAACGTCACAAACAATTTCCGTTGGCAAGCTGGAGCACAAATGAAATAGTGCTCTAGACAAGTCACAACATATAAACAACTTGCACACTACAGACTGCCTTAACTTTTCAGATCTGCATGCTTCGACATTGCAGCAACGCATTCTTGACCTGTCCCCAAACCCACCACTTACAGACCCCAAAGCTGAAAAAGGGAGGTGTGCTATGCAAGGACTGTGAAAGGGGGAGGTGTGTTATGCAAGTCTCAATGGCATACCAAAATCGGGCCAATGAATGCTTGTTAAATTAACTGCTTTAGGACCTGATGGAGGGTCTCTGCACCAATAACGGAATTCTAGGTGGAGGGCCCAGGGCCTAATAATGGAGGAGCACAATCAGACACCATTGTGTCCCTAAAATCGTGAAATCTATCCCATTGTAAGGCAGTCTTGTTTTTAAAGTATGAATGTAATCACTTGGAAGGACTCCACTTTCTGTAATTCAGTCATAGTGAGATTACACACTTTGGTTAACCAGTGAACCCGGAATTCCGCTCTTCAAATTAGGCACTTGACCACATACAAATAAATGAAAATATTACACAACGTAAAAAGCATGAGTGAGACTTGTTTGCACACATCTTACACATGCTTTTTATGGTAAGACAAAAAAGACATAACGCCCACTCTACAAATTGTGTAAAATGGTCCCCTGTATTAGAAGTTGCTTGTCATAAACATTCAGATTGCTTTTATGAATGATGGTAAGGAAACTGAATATACACATAGAAGCACATCTTTTTGCACGTCAAGGTAGTGAATGTCATCTTTAAGGGGGGGCTTTATTGTTTTACACCCTTTAATTGTCTTAGAAGCAGCCACACATTTGCTAGATATTTGGATCAGCAATGGGTTTCCAGCAGGTAATGTCTCAATCAGGGGTAGACTGGCCTATACGGACCTCTGGAGATTTCCCGGTAGGCCTCTGCACCCTGGCCCTCTTCTGTGTGGTAACCTATTTTATTTCAAATTGTTCTCATGGGAAAAGGGTTGGGCTTGTTGAAAGTGTGGAATATGGGGCCACTTTGAACATTATTTCCAGGGACCCTTGTGGGTCCCATCCACCCATATCCACATTGCAATGCCAATTGCCTAAAAAATCACGCTCGAGAACAAACAGAAACTAATTGCAGAGCAAGACTCCATTCATCATCTGCATTTTGTCCTGCTTCTCATGGCTCGGAAGTTCAGCACATCCACTCTGGAATGGGACAGAATTTTGGTGGTGCCCAATGGTGTTGCAGCTATGGTCTAGCATACATACTTGAGCATTCATCCAACGTGTAAAGATTATGATTTAACTCATGTGCAGCTTTCCCTGATAAGCAGTTCATAGGTCTCACCTCAGAATACAATATGTTCTCGTTAGTCATATTGTCAATGATAATAGCCATACATTCCCTTTTAGCTTTAATCAGAAGAACCTTACATAGTTAAAGCTGTTTCTGGTGGGGTGCTTCATCAGTAGGAGAGTCGGTCCATTCCCATTATCTCTCCAGTTTTCTTGTCAGATATTTACTTCCTGAGTAAACCACTCTTTCACATGTTTCTCCTTCTTTGAAAGTACTGATCTTATCAAAGCAGACTCATCAACTATAATCAATAAATAATTCTCAATATAATCAATTACTAAATTGAGATAATTACTCGACATAACTTATGAACTTTAACAGGCTGATTTAGGTTTATCCAGATCCTTGGTGATCCATTTCCAAGATTTAATATTTACAGATTTTGGGTCTCGTGTATTACTTGGCTTTGGCAGGTGTCTGAAATAGTGAAACAACCCCCATAATGATCTGACCAGGATATAGGACGTAGTTTGATAGAGGCCACATCAGGGAATTATGCAAAGATTGTCCAAATTAAGTCCTCCAGCACAATGCACTGGAGATCGAATTAGCCAACCTAAACCTATGCCTTCCAAAGAGGTTAGTAGGTTAGATGTGTCCAAAACATTGGGAACATCACTCCAATTATTAAAAGCCCTGACAATAAATCATTTAGGACTCACAAGTAGTAATTTAGACACCACTTCTTTGGATTTGGCCATAAGCATTTATTTTTTTCTCTGTTGGAGATCTGTAAATCAGTAATAGTTTGAAGCTAAGTGTTTAAGATGTAATGAGCCTGTATATTAGTAATTCTGTGTCTGGAACAGTCATTAATGTGAGGGATTATGTATAAATAATAGCAACACCACCTTCTCTCTTAGCCAGATTTAAAGAAATAAGAAATTAAGAAGTTTATAAATAGCAGGACCAGGAAAATATATGTAGCCAGATTAGTATTTTAAAGCCAGTAATTGTTATCATGCCCAGATTTTCTTTCAGAAGAAGATCATGCAAAGAAAAAACATTCTTCACTGCCAATCGAGCATTCATAAAAACACAGTTCAACGTGATTCTACACGAAACATAATTTCTGACTATGACTGATACTTAAGGAAAAAAAAACATGGATAGGGGACTAGGATGAAACATATTGCCAGACTTCAGTGCTAAATTCACTTCTTGGCATTGTCAACCGAAAAGCTTTGATTAATATCTTCAATTGCAACCAGTTAAAATCATCAGTTTTCAGATCTTTGGTTCGGGTTGAACATGGACAGGTGCCAATGTGTTTTCTTTAGAACACTTCCACTATATAGCCATGCAATGTCTGATTGAAATAGAAGATTCAGGGCAGGGTATGCCAATCACAGTAGTAGAGCTAACCGAAGAATGATAGAGCTCCCTATGGTTTAATAAAGACTAATTTACAAGATGATATCAATAGAAACGTATTATAGTACCATTAAGTGCATTATTTCTGCCTCCACCCTTCAGAATGGGGCAATGTATCCCTATACACCAATAAACTATTAATGCTTCAATCATTCAGAAACAGTCAATTTGCCTACAAAAGTGTAATACGTACTTAGAATACAAATAGATATGGGCATGGTCTGCACATATAATGCAGTCTCTCTGACACTCAACTGCTGCACAGACATGTTGTGTCTGATTGAAATAGATGCTCCGGGATGGGGCATGTCAAACAATGCAGAAGATATAAGAAAAGGACTAAAGATCTCCTTGAGTTGCCTACAGACTACTTTAGAAATAGTGCGACCAAGCGTGGTCGCTGCAGTCCTAGCAGCTGAGGAGGGGCACTGATCGTTTCCACCTGCTTTCCCCTTTGAAGCAAGCCTCTTATGTAGAAGCTGTGGGGAAAAAGCGTGACCAAACGCAGTTGCTGCATTCTCTGCAGGCTGGCACTTGGTCTGTAGCCTGGGGCTACTCTCATCTGGAATCATAATAGCTTTACTAGCTCCCCACATTGAAGTGCAAAGATTTACATATGTGCTATGCCGGCACGCTATGTAGTTCAGTTCAGAGGTACTGCTTGATCTCGTGCCCCTGCAGAGAGAGCTTGTGCATATTGTCAGGGGCACAACAGTGTGCCTGGAAAGAGTGTGAAAAGGCACAAAAACAATCTGGCGAATAAGCAGGTTGGGCAGAGTGCCAGCCCAGTAAAGTGTGGAAAGCTGTGAATGTGAGGTGAGAGATTGAAGAAAGTGCAGGAGACCGTCTCGAATAAAACCCCTGAGCCAGTCGGGCATTTCCCCAATGATGTCATCTGCTGGCTGATATTCTTTGCTGTGCTATTAATATATGAAGACATTGTAAAAGTGGTATTTCATTGGACAATCCTGAGTCAGCAACTCATATTCTGCACCTGTGTGATAGTGTGCCGGTTTCAAGTAATAGAAGAACGAAGGCATTCGTGGAGTGGATCAACCATTCCTGTTAGCGACCTTCTTCTTCTTCTTGTTCTTGTTCTTGTTCTTCTTTTCCTTCTTCTTGTTCTTGTTCTTGTTCTTGTTCTTGTTCTTGTTCTTCTTGTTCTTGTTCTTGTTCTTGTTCTTCTTCTTATTCATGTATTTTATCTAGTTTGTATTAGGTTAATGTCAACATAGTCTTGTAACAGCCATCATCTATTTATTTTGGTAAATCTGGAACATGGCAGACTTATCCTTTTGTTGTTTTAAATGATATTCCTAATGTTGTAGGGAACTTCATTTAATTTCAATTTAATGCAATAGGGTATTTGCACCAAGCAAACTACACATTTTAAACTGGTATGTCACAAAATTAAAAGGTAAGGAAGTTTATGATAAGCACTTTAAAACATTGCTAATCTTACAGTTGTTGTGTTGCATTGTGGTGAGCTGACAGTAGTACGAGCAACCCCTTTGTGAAGTAATATTATTTTTGGGGACAAAATGGTTAAGAGGAAAGCAACTACACTATTATCAACAATCAAGGCCAAAACAAAATCAGTAGTCATCAACAAATGTATAGAAGGGGCTAATGTACTATTTGGGGAAATTGAAGTATTATTAAGTACATTCTCCCTTCTGCTTGTGACGCTGACCCCATTCCTGACACCTCCGCGATGAATAATACTGATGCCCCTAATTGTATAGCTAAGGATGCAGTTGAACTGCTTCTACCAGATCTCAGCTCACCTTCATCCAAAGGGCAATCTAGTACATCTTTGGATATGTTAGTGCATGGGAAACGTAGCCATAGGAATGGGGTTAATACTGCACCTGGTTATCAAGTGAAGTAGAATGCCTACAATTGCTTTATTGAGGTTAAATGATAAACTCCAACCATTCGAAACAGATAGGCATGTAAAACCAAAAAGTATGCCCCTTCGCATGGGCAATATGTATCCCAGTTTAGAAATAAATTAATGTGCCTACCTCTAATCGATTTGTAGCCCTAGTTAAGCGATTATATGTCCAGGTGATGCCATGGCCAATCGTGCAGATGTAAATTGTACCTGTGCTTGTCATTGTAAGTGTGTGGGTGATGCAGAACCATCTGTAAGGAACTAATGGAATTTATAAAGAAAGTATACATGGAGGTAACATCTATCAAAGTTAAACGTCTACCCACACGAACAGAGGCAGCCAATAAACTTGAGACCATAACAAGGAGTACCCAAACCAATGGTGACATAGGGCCAAATAACATATACTTATTACACATACGGCATACAGCTAACAATATCCTCCTAAAAAGACACCCTAGGGGTCATGAGGATAGCATGGTGACAGAAAATGCAATGGATACACCCTTGGTCTGCAGGATTAATAAGGTTATCGATCAACACCAGGAGAACAGAGATACTAAGAGTAAGGACCCAACACAATCTGTGAGGAATAGACTGCATTCTGAGATTGGACAGCATATAATGTATTCTCCACCCCTCAACGGTTCAATAAAGGGTCCTGGTGGGAGGCAACTGAAGCATCCCTTGGTAGGTACCCTGATTAAATCATCACAACATACTGTATTTTTGACGAATGTACCTAAACTAATTCCAAAACTCATGGGAAATGGAAGATGACCCAATAAACAAGGTTATTTATTGGATTAGATAATGTATGCGCTGTTGGACCATAATAAGGGACGATATAATAGATTGTACCCGATCCCCATGAGCCAGTGAGGTAACTAAAGATAACAATAGTGTATCATTTGTAGGTGACCAATTGGCAGAGGGTCTCTTCGGTCTTGAATTATGATAATCCCCCATAAAGATGTAAGCATTATAATAAGAGCTTTAACTCCTTCTCAAAGAAGTAACACCTACACACCATCCCCCGTATGTAACACTTCCCCAAGTATGGAGGAAGTAGAATGATCTCTAGCATGCTCCGTGAATGTGAAAAGTAATTGATTGCTTGGGGTTGGGAGAATCTCATCTTTGTGGGCTGTGATGGGCCTTTCATGTCCCTGATAGTTCCCATAATGTGTTCCTTGTAGGTGATTGAGTTTCTTATTTTTCCAATATAATGAGTCATCACATGTCTTTAGATAATTCATTTCTTTTTTTCATTCCACCCATTTATTTGTTATCACAGTCTTGTGAGATGTATTATGTACTTACTCAGCCTCAGACTGGTTCACTTGTTATTAGAGTTGTTGTATGAGGCGAGTTGGTTGTCTATTTTCTTATGTTTTTCTTTTTGCCTACTCAGCGTATTCATTGCTATGGGTAGTGCTCTCTTGGTTTCTTTTCCTGAGACATTCCATTTTCCAGCCAGGCTCCTTTCCTACTCATCTGGCAGATGTGTCAATGTTATGCTGTATTGAGAATCTGTTGCAATGTGCGAAGAAATGTGTTTGTTGTGTTAGTTGTACATTCAATATTAGAGGAATTGAGTAAACATACACTCAACTAAAGTGTCAGGTGCCAAAGAAATGCCCTGCTGTAGTCACATGTGTTGTGTTTCATTTAACTACCATGAAAATGAGTGCTGGCAAACTGCACATCAATACTTTCTTATGTATTGAACAACACCTGACAAATGACATCAATTTCCCCGCACACTTTGAGTCAATATTTGAATTGCACAGTGCCAAAACACGTGATGGCCCAAACATGCGGTTCTGATAAACATTTAATTAACAGCAACAAATGTAATTGCAAACTTTCTCGCATTTTCATCAAGTATCGCCAAAGTTATAAGCCATCCAAAAACTGCCCCCCAACATCTGAAGTGTCCCCGAACTTCACAGGACTGTTCGTGAACATCCGAACTGTTTGTGGTCTTTCGCGATGAAAAACACCAATTATTTTGCTTCTTGCAGCCATATCTCATCTCATCCTCCTCACCATTCACCCCCCATAGATTATTTTATAAGTTTGACAAGTGCAATGTTGTGTTTTTTAATATGTTTTACCGCGATGTCTACGGACACCGGCCGCTGTCCGCAAATCCAAGATGGCGGGCGTTTCCAAAAATCTGACACACCTCACACTTCATCCCAGCCAATCAGCAAACACGTTGAGTGTCCGTGGACATGACGCAAGTCGATTAACCAATCAGTGTGTCTTCGGAGGGGACATAGATATCACAAATTTTTTTGACTTACATTTTGGTCATTTAAAAAAAAAAAAAAAATACTGGACGGATTTACACCAAATTAACAAAAGCACGCTTTCGGGACTAAGCCGCCGCTCCTGCTGAAAATTTGGTGAAAATCAGTGCAGCGGTTTGGGCTGTAGTCGTGAGCAAAGTTTTTCCCATTATGTATTTGGGACCCCCCCCTATAACTTTGCCCCTTCTGGATGAAATCTCACTAAACTTTGAAAAAAAAATCATATACTTTGTTTGCAAAGTTTGGTGAGGATGCCACGGGGAGCAAAGTTTTAAGCCGCCCAAAAAGTGCTCTTCCTATGGGTTTACCAACTTAACCATAACTACATGGCCATCTAATACAAAGGAAATGACATTTACATATTCATTTGTTACTTCTAAACATGCAATTACATTGGTATTATTTTCAGTTTTTCTACTGTAAATGAATTATAAATTAATATCATCGTAAAACAGGTAAACTGCAAAAGGAGAAGAACCTTTAAATATTGCCCTATTTTTTTATATATTCCGTTTTGTACATACTTGAATCTGTAGAGCATAGACTTAATTTAAAGAAATTACATTGAATAAAATGCACCTTATAATTACAGTAGCACATAATGTACCTTGGTAATATGTGTATGTAATTTATGTGCAATAAAATAGTCCTACAGTTTCAACCTTGTATTTATATAACCAATGCTTCATTAGGTAAGTCGCATATGATGTTATGTCTTATGCCATAGGTGATGTATTCAGTTATGTCATACATGATGCAATTTTTGATGTCATCAGTGATGCCATCAGTGATTTTTTTTATGTTATCATTGTGGTCATATGCTGTGCGATGGGGGGCAGTGAGTTAAGGTGTCTTTGCCTGAATCGTCTGCCAAATTTCAGGGGTTTTATTGCATTAATGTTTCACCTTAACATCCCTGTAGCTTAAGTTTTTTTCTTCCCCTGAATATATACATATATATTCAGGGGAAGACAATATGTATATATATATATATATATAAACTTAAAATAAAAACAAATAAGAGTAACGAAGAAGGAAAGGAATACAAATGAAACATAAAATGCATTGAAACATGGCTACATAATAATATCTGAATAACTTAAATGACCCAAGCTTGATCTCAACATCTTCGCTAATCATCTTCCCCCAATTTCAATTTACCAAAAAATGTTTCTAAGAACTTACTTAGGGCTAATATGAAAGATTGATTTGATGTTGTCAGTAAACTTTCTCATAGCAATGGCATCACAGCTTGTTCTGTCGAGTGCACACAGAGGCCCAAGATACTAATTCTGTTATCCCCAAATGCAGTGCACTCAAGTACTAGATGAAAAAAGGATTCTTTTTCCACATTTCCAAACACTCTGCACCCTGCAAACTTCTTGACAATTCCAATTTAGGTCTAATTACCTCTAACATTGGTATCATGTTGAATCTAAATTTGACATGTAGGTCCCTCAGCTTTTGTGAAGGACAATTTTGAATATAAGATCCTAGAGTATGCTTAGGGATATAAAGTAGTTATTTGGCCCTATACCGCTTTATCTTTCCAAATCCGTCACATCTGTTCACTTGTCCCATTTGCCAGATCTTATTCCTCTTCATGTAATCAGAGTTAGTACATTTGATTTTTGTTATCTCTTCAAACCTTGTACAATGATGATTGAAGTCCTTTAAAAAAGGGTTTGGATTCAACACATTTGTTAGGCACTCAAACAAATAGAATCCCATGCTTGGTATCTTCCCAATTTTAGCTTGTATAGGAGTGACAAACTTTGTTTCATGTACTGGGCCCACCAAGATACTACACCCAGTTCAATACAAATTACACTGATTGGGTAGATTTTGGAAGACCCATGACCACCCTCCAAATCATTCCCTCAAGTGAATCCAAGAATTTATGATTTTTGAAAGATACCATCTCACAACCAAGAGAAGCATTGCTGTCACCTTTAATGTATACACTTCAATTACGGGGATTAGTGAAAGCATGCAAAGTTTATATATTGCCACTTTCATTAGAGATATACATGATATTGCCTTTTTTCATTTCTTTCCTCTGGATGATAGAGGAACATTTGGAGGGTATTGGTAAACCCAGGTATCAAATTGTTTCCACAGTAGCAACTGGAATTTCATTTAACTTCCATGTAAAGAATGTTGTGTTGCGTTTGTGAATGAATGTCATTATAAAGGATTTTACAGGGTTAACCCTCAAAAAATTGTATTTCAGATAGCCTACCACTCCCTCCAACAATTGTAAACTCTTCTTTTTGCAATCTATGAGTATCAGATAATCTGCATATTCCAATATATTTACTCTTAGATCTTTCCATTTAGGGGAGTAACTTTCCCATTTCTTATTTTCTTCCCAAAGATCTGCCAAATTCAGATTCAAGAAGGTGGGGTCTAAGGTACAGCCCTGCCTCACCCCTTTTCCAATTGGTATTGAATTAGAGCTATTACCCTCGGCATTAACTCTCACTCTTACTGAATTTCCAGAGTACAATAATTGAAGCATATGCAAAAAGGGCCCGTATTGATATTCCACTTTGTTAGTTTATCTCATAGTTTCTCAATGTTAATATTGTAAAACACTGTCTCTGAATCAATCACCATTATAAACGATGATTTTCTGAACTGGCCACCTATGTCAGATATACACACTTAGAGTTAGAGCACTGATAGTAGTTCTAAACCCTTTCCAAAAGTTCATCTGTAGTGGGCTTAGGATTCTATTTGACTCGGCCTGTGCATTTAAATCCCATAGCAACAGATTTGCAAAAATCATTGCTGTGGAGTCTATAAGAGAAATGAGTCAGTAGTTTTCCGGCATACCCCTGTCCCCTTTCTTGAAAAGATGTACGATTAAAGTGCTCTACCAAAACTTCAGACTTTTTGCACTCTTAACAATCTATGTGAAGAGTCTAAACAATATGTCAGCCCCAGAATCATATTTTCTTTATTAGAAAAATGTGAGGCTAATGATGATTTCTATGTCTAATCTATCAAATTTCACGGACCCCCCAAAGCCTTTGCATGATTTTCTGTGAATGGTTCCCCATCGTCCATATTCGCTTTGAATGTTATGGTCAGGTAGTCAACCCAGTGTTTCTCTGAGACACAACAACTTTGGATGATGGATTGATTGTCTCTCATTCTATTAAAGGTTCTCCATATTTCACATGTATCTTTTTGATAATGTTTTTGAAAAGGTCCTGATTTCTCTTAATATAAGATTCTAATCTACAGATTTGTAGCCATCTTCTGTAGGTCTGTTTAAAACCTTCTACTTTATGTTTCACTTCAGCACTTGGTACACTCTTTTTATTGCTTAAAAGCTTTTTCATTGCCTTGCTCAATATTTTATTTGTCTTGTTTATTACCTTATCAAACAGGTTTTGGTGGCCATGTGTCAGTACCCCACTAAATTGTTTTTTTACCTCATCTACTAGTTTCAATTTTCCCAGTAGCAATTGAAATTTTTTTGGGTATGTGACATCCTCCTTTAACTCATCGGAGAGGGAAGACTACCACTTTGCCAAATGCTTGGTACTTCTTCTGCCATTGACCAGTTTCCCAATTCTATTTTCCTTTCCCTTTACAACCAGGTTAGTTGGGCCACCCTCAACTTCAGTCGTATGCTGCCCCAGATCAAGCATGCAGCATTTTGTGATCACTCCTAATTGGATGCACAATTGCAAATGTGGATATTTTTGCAACAAGCGCATTACAGACAAACAGGTAATCTATAATAGAGGTTGTACCCAGGTTCTGCCATGGTGGTATGGTTAACCATTTCTCATCAAATAGCTGACTGCACTGAATAAAACCCCATCTTCAAAAAGGGCTGACCACATATTCCCATACATACTTTTTTTGTTTACAGGGCGATCTTCAATTATAATGTTATTTGTCCCTTGCTCAAATAAACTGGCACTTGCCATTTCACAATTTCATTCAGTATTGATATCCCCTGCTACAATTATTGGGCTATTCAAATTCAATCGCTGCCACTTTAACAGAACCTTTTCAATTTCTACCATCACTGTATCTAGGTCAGTGGAAACCAGATTGAAATAAACATTCATCACCATAGTGTGTAACAATTATCCATTACAATTGTCAATTATTTCTGTTGGCAAAACTGCCTCTGTTTTACTGTACCAGATCTTTTTGGAGCACCCTATACTGGTATTTATGGCTGTCCGGAGACCCCTATCGGAGGGCCTCTATCTCCTTTCTTTGCGGTCCTCACACTTAACATGAATCCATCTAGCACTGTACTCTTACACAACCAAGTTTCTTGCAGTAAGACATAGTCGTGGCTAAGTACCACATGAGGATTTTGTATGAAGGAGTTAAAGCCACAAGAGTTCCAGTTTAGAATCTTAGTCCTAGAATCCGGGTCTGTGGCAGGGGATTTCTGGGAATAATTGTGCAAGCGATTTTAACCTGAGGAAGCTGAATTCCTGTAGGGGTGCCTACGATGGTCCTTTTAAACGTGGCAGGCCCACTTTTTGGGGCCATTATTTCTGATGTAGTAGCTCTCATAACCCTTTGACAAGAAGTCTTCTTTATAGAGATGAACAAGATGTTGCACTATTTTTGACAGGAAAAACACTGCAAACTTGCCTTTGCAATGTTTGTTATATAGATGTATACATTTCTACTCTGCAAAGGATATAAATGACAGTTCCGGAACTGGGGAAAGGAGCTGCAGAATCCTTCCTCTGTTTAAAGGGAGGTCACGTTCTTCCTCGAAAACCGATAAAAAATAATTGGCCATTAGGGGATTAAACTTTCTCCGCAAAGGGGCTGTTTTCCTTGTTACGGTTTGTGAATTGAGGAGTTGTTTTCTTCCTGTCTTCCCGTGCCACAAAAAACATTGAGGTTGACTCCAACCACCCTGTTGGTTTTCTAGGTGGAAGCAAATTGAATCCCTCATTTCCAAGCCTAGGATCTTCCTGTGGACTCCGCTGGTGCTTTTGCTTTCCTATTGGCAGGTTTTTTTTTGTTTTTAATTTGCTGCATTTCCCCGTCGCCTTTACTTTGAAGTCGCTGTTTTGATTAGAGTTCACCACAGTTACCTCGTGCCGCTGCTTCCTCCTCTTGGGGAACCTATCAGGGTTTGCATCAGAGCAAGTTGGATTTCTGTTTTCTTTCACTCCGCTCATCTTTCTAATCTGTGCTGCAAATAGAAGTTTCCTCAAGAATTTCCTAGATTCTTTGTTTTTCACCTTCTTTGCACCCTTAATATTTTTAGATTTCTTGGTCACTACATTCCTGCCTAAAGAACTGTTTGCAGAACATATAGTGACAGTAGGATCCACTTTACTATTATTGCCAGATGAGACAGCTGAGGATGAATGAAATTATGTGTGCTTTTTCCAGGGAGGGGACTGTCGAGCCTTTTATTTCCAGTTTGTTGTCCTGTGTTGTCCCAGTTATGAAATCTTCCTGGAGTTTTACTGATTGAAATTGTAGTAAGGTCTTTCTTTCATCAAGAGCCACTGAATTGGCTCTTATTTCCAGGACGGTGGGGAAAAAACGTGGTAATTAGCCACTGATCCGTTTTCCATCTCCCTCTATTACCAAACCTTCAGTAAATGCTGCCGCACCATTTTCTAATTTGATCCGCTACGCAGCGTGTACCTCTCATGGTAAGAGTATTGTTCACTTGTCAGAAGTTCAGAAACGAGCCGTTCTCACCTGCAAGCAGAAGACCGTTGTTGGGGTGTCTCAGTCTCCTTCTCCGTCAGCAGACTGTAGATGGCCTCTTACTTGCCTCCCACTTTTGCAGGCACTTTGATAGCCAAATGCCGATTTTTAAGAGTGTTTGGGGGTCGGAGCCAACTCACAGCACAGCAACAGCCAAGGGTCCTCCAGGCATTCAGTGACTGTAGACTGCCTATCACTTGCCTCCCTCTTTCGCTGCCACTTTAGCGGCAAAATGCTGATTTTGAAGAGTGTTTAGGGGAGGAGCCAACTCACAACACAGCAACAGCCAAGGGTGCTCCAGGCAGCGAGTGACTGCAGACTGCCTCTCTCTTGCCTCCCACTTTCGCGGGGATATATATTATATTGTTAAGGTGATTAGTGGGTTCCAGAGGAAATCGAAAAAAATTAATTTCTAATAATTTTTGACTCATACCAAGGTTTCGTCAAACACAGATGTGCCCCTATTCGTTTTTATACAATTCAAAAGAAAATAACTAAGTTGTGACACTCCACTAATTTGTCCTTGCTTCTAGTGTAAGGCAATTAGAGGACAAAGGGACTGTAAGAGAACCACTCACACTTCTTCTACATATATTGCCTTAATCCTATAAGGGAAAAATCAGGCTTGAAACAGACATACAAATATATTTTTAATGTTTTGTCTATATAAAAAAGAAATTAGAGGATCTTAATAATGTTCTGGTTAAAAGGAAAATAAATACAATACAACAATTATTATTCATAACATGTGCATTTTGTAGAAAACAATTCAGTTGAAGTGTAGACAAAACATCTCATACATCTTCTAATGTTCAGATCAATATCTCCTATGTCATATCAGTTATAACTGTGCGACATATTGTTTCAAAAACGGGGAAAAGGAAACATTCTGCATGCTTCAAATGTCTCTAGGTTGCGCACACAACCAAAGTCAAAAGTCCTTTGTGCTTATACCCGGGGTGCCTAAGTTGTCCTCCTGTTTTTTATGATATGTGGAGTCGACATGGAATGGTCTATGCCAGACACTGTTGGGGAACTGGCGTCTAATTCAGATTTGTCCAAGGTGGTTCACTTAGTGTGTTCACATTTCGGCGGGTGATGTAAAGATTTACAACCGCCTTCCTCAGAGCATCCTGTTTGTAGACCCGGCTGTGTTTCCCACTTCTTGCAGTGTGGTATGGCTATAGGGCCTACAGGTTAGGTGCCGGCAGTTCTATTTAGACAATTCTTGGCTTTTGGTTTTCCAAGATTGATGGTAATAAACCTTGAGCGGCTGGGGTGGGTGGACCCAAGATGGCTATCTTCCTCCGAATACGAGTGTCCTTGGCATTTGTCCATATCTTTTATCCGTTTGTTGCTCTGCATTCGGAGGTCCCTCGTCCGTAGTTTGTGTCATCCAATCGTTAAGGATCGTAGTTGCGCTACCACGGTTTCAGCTGAAAGCTTGCTGACCCATTTGTATGCCCGGCCCCCTGCCCCTCCTTCACAACTACCCCCCAAAGTCTGGAAAGATTTGTTAATAAATAAAAGAGTTATTAATACAACATAAATCAGCGCTTTTGGCCTATTCCCCATTTATTTTTCCATGGACAAAAAAGGTAAATTGTTGCTCTAAGTCATAGTCCAAACCGCTGGACAGACTTGGACCAGTTCCAAAACAACTTGGACACAAAGCATTGACTCGGAAGCCTTTTGTGGTGTGTGGTTGTTTTGTCCAGTAGTTTTTTTTAAAATATTTGATGGAGAAGGGGATACCCCCTTCTCCCAAAATAAAAATAAAAGCTATATCCCCATGATGCATTGCAGCATGAGACTTTTCAGAAATGGAAAATCTGTCATCTTTTTTTCTCGATGTAAGAGATAACTGAGGGTTTACCCTCGGTTATAAGAAAAGGAAAAGGCAGAAAAATGTCATTTGTAGGGCAAAAAACAAGCAAATGCAATTAGTTAAGTTTTGGGGGAGGCAAGAGGACATTTAGGGCCTCATCACGAGTTGGGCATGCCCGGGCTAACAGTGTTACTGCCAAACCCTCTGGCGCTATTAGCGCCAGGTTTGCTGGTAATACTTCCTCATTCCCCAGTGATTTGGCGGACCCTTAAATGCAGCGGTTATAGTGTTACCGCTGCATTAAAGGGTTACCACCAAACTCATGATGAGGCTGTAAGTAAAATTTGGGAGTTGGAGGTGGGCTAGGGACAGAATTTGCAACACAAGCTTTTCCATGCCCTTGGATATTGAATGAACAACCACAGCTGCCTGACTTTACAGATGAAGCTGCATCACAGAAACAGCAGGTATTGGGGGGAATGGGAGAGGGAGAGGACAGGGGAAGTGAGAAGGCCACGAGTGGAGTGCGAGGGAACAAGCACAGATGAGGGGGCAATTGTTGAGTGCCTGGGAGGGCAACCATATTTCTTTCACAGTTTTCTGGATAACTGCAGATAAAATGACTACAAATAACCGAGGGTATAACCAAGGGTATCTGTAGTTCATCACAATGTAACAGTGGTTATAGAAAAAAAGTTATTTTAAGAAAGATATATATATATATTTGTACAGTTACAGTAACGTCTGGGGTGGAAAACCTCTGTTCAAAGTAGCTTGGTAGTGATTTGAATGAGTGAAGGCTTGGTAGTGTTTTAAAACATAAAGTGCACATGCCGAAGGCCACGCCCACAGGCCATGGCCAAAGACCATGGCCAGTAGCACCCAAAATATACAGTTGGCGTGAAAAAAAACTATGGTATAACAAAATCCTTGCAATTCAAGGAAAACACATCAGTACAGTTAAGTTGAGTACACTTAGCCCAACTAAACCCTTGAAATTCGGCACATTGGGAAACTCAGGACCGGATTAATTCTGCTCATTCCCATCCCATTGCAAAGCCCAAGAGCAAATATACATTATGAGAGAAGTCATGTACAATGCCTACAAAATGGCATTATGGAGGATATGGCATTATGGAGGAGATCAAAGGGAACATGCTGATTTAAGCCGGTCCTGAGTTTCAGAATGCACTGAATTGCAAGGGTTTTCTTGCATTCGTTTTATTCACCTTAACTCCACTTCAACTAAAAAGGTTCCTGCATTATAGTTAAGGTGAGAACTGAGTACCATAGGAAATCAAAAAAATGAATTGCTAATAACTTTTAATCCGTGCAATGAATTCCTCTGAAATTCTGCAGACAATTGTGCACATGCGGATTAACCCCCCCCCCCCCCCCAAATACACCCCCGTTCCAAGACTGGACAATTTGGGAATCAGAAACAGCACAGTTACTACCAATAAATCATGCATTCTGTCACTTTGACATACTTTTATTTTATTTTATTTTTTTATTTGTGTTATTATGGTTAATTAAACCTTTTAACACAACATAACACATACCATCAGAGAAACAACAGTACAATTAGCACATATATCAATTCATAAATACAAAAAAAACAATAAGCAATACATACATAAAATCATTAGGTCATAGGTCAGAGTAAAGTTTTTAATAAATGGTCACTAAAATATACCCTATTCCAATGTTTTAGAACATTCACATATTTTTAACAACATATGATACATGGTAAACGTTAAGAGTGTGCAATTCCCTGAATACAAAAGACTCCAATTTTGATTGCTATCATAATTTTCCATAGTATATCTCAAATTGAGCGAGCCTTTTATGGATCTTGTTTAATTTCAAACATATGATCAGTGGGTGCCTATGGCCCTCATTACAACCTTGGCGGTAATTTTTCAACTTTACTGCCAAGGCGTAATTTACGTTAACGCCATGGTGGATGGCGGATTTACCGCACCATTCCAAGCTTGGCGGGGCAGTATATCCCCATTCACCATGGCCTCTTCCTCATTCCCATTTTTGCCCCATAGGGCATAATGGGAGTGGGGAAGGCGCTAATTACGGCACCGTAAATTACGGTGCCGTAATTAGCACCAAGGCGGCTTAGCGCCTTGCATTTTAACGCCTGCTAAAAGCAGGCGTTAAAATGGGAATCAGGCATTAAGGGTTAACAGCGCCGACGGCGCCGTTAAACCCTTAACGCCTGGGTTGTAATGAGGGCCTATGTGTTTCTATTCATTTGTTGCATAATCTACAAAGGCCTTTTGTATAATGCATATTTAGCCATGATCTAGTTCTAGAAAATGTTAGGAGTACTCCAATCTCAAAGACATTACATATCTCATAACTTTCATGTGATGATGTTTTATAATATAACAACAAGGAGATGCCACAGGGAAAGCCTGTTTCACATATTCTCTCACTTAAAAAAATAAACTGATGACATATATTTGTACTATGCCTGGAAATCTTCTCACAGTGATAATACAATGTCATGTTCAAAATGTTCTGTTTCCCATATCAGAGAAATACATGACAAGCGAGAAAAATCCATATATTATTGGACTGACCCTAGTGTGCTAATTGAGGACATTTCATCAGTGGTGTTTAAAATCCAATTAATAAGGGAGAACAAGCACTTAAGCGATGTATACATACACATCATCTTCAGCCCTTTCATCCTCAAAATGAAAATTGAAAGATTAATGGCTGCTGTACTTTTTGCTCAATACATATTTCCGATTAAAAAAAAGCATCTGAGTGAGATTTTTTCCACAGTGGTCTCCATCGTGTTGTGGTATTGCATCAAGGTTAGAAATGACTCTGGCAGTTTTCTTGCAGCAGGCTGGACAGCTTTGATGGTGGGTTGCTAAAGCAGCATCAAGGCAGTTAAGAGATGCAGGGAGAGCAAGGGATGCTTCTGTTGTTCTCTTTTTAATGTGAGGCTAGGTTGAGGGTATCAGTGGTAGTTCAGTCCAATATTCTGCCCTTCCCAATAGGGAGGTTTTTAGAGAGCACTTGCAGGGTTCTGTCACCATCTGTGAAAAGGACCATTATAAATAGTGTCTCAGTTGCAATAGGCCTTGTCCAGCCACTTGACTTGGTTAAGGACACAAGCTTGCCTCTCGCTTGGTAATCTCATACTTTACCTCTGTGGTGGCGGACGTTGGAGTCGATGGTTCCCTACAGATTTCCAGGTGAATCCTCTTGAAGTCCAAAGATTAATCAACTAATGTCAGCTGTCTCCCTTGTAAAGGTAAAATGATAATGCAGATGTATCTATAGTAAAGCTTTTAATATGACAAACTGCACCTGTTGAGGTGCAATGGTATTTTAATGTGTCCCAGGTCTACTAAATTCAGAAAATCTTCCCTTTGAAGAATGATTAGTTGGTGATTCTGATTCCTGTAAAAATTTAAAAAATCAAATATTATTAATGTTCTGAAAATTACAACATATGCTTGAAGGAGGGGTGGACTCAATATGATTATATGTTTCAAATGTTCCAAGAGCTAAACAAGTTAAATAAAACATGTTAAAATTAATATCACCATGTAGAATGAGCAACTTTATGTGATCCAAACTTATGTGCAGGCTTCCATTTCATAATATTTCTATGTGTCTGTATTCTTTAAAATCACAATGCAGTGTTATAATTTTCATAAGGCTGGCCTGACTTTAGAAAATAATTCTAAAGTCATGCAAGTCTTATGGAAGTTATAGCACATCAGTGTGTCTTTAGAAATAATCTCTATAACTTGTATAAGACCAGGGTGTGTCTTTCATTCTAGTATTATGAATGAAGCTATAACACAAGCTTCTTGGAAAGGGGCTCATATGTTCTTGTGGCAAAGTGTTTCCCTTCACAGACACATGACCAAGGTATAGGTCCTTGCACACAGGGCTGTTCACTTCTATGGTACTATTTTATTGTTTATTTTAAATGACCTAATTTAATGAATGAAAGCCTTTTAAATGAAAGAACTTTTGAACTTCTTTGTCTGTAAAGGCTCCGGTACACGTTGAAGAATCAGTAATCACGGTCCATTGTGAGCCGGTTGTTTGACAACATCTAAAAATGAACACACAGGAAATTAAGCTCATATTTCGGACATAATAAGCATGTTTATAAAGGTCTAAATAAACCTTAACCAAATAAGCAAGGGAGGAAGGCATAACACAAGCACAGGCATCTGATAGTAATGAAGCTCATTTTACACTGACATGTGAGGAGATGCCCTTAATCTCACTCGGGTTTGCCCCCACAATTAAAAAAAGAAAAAAGGTATGGTAAAAATGGGACAGGTGGGTGCATTTTTCTACCTAAAGGACAGAGCAGCGACATTTGTTCGTTCATGATTAACTAATGATCATCTCTTGAGGCAAGTGACAAATTGGGACATCAATACATGTAAAGCTGGAAAAAAAACGGTCTAAATATAATAACAGATGATAGGAAAAGCAAAGATCTAATAAAACAGCATAGCTTAATGTTTCAAGAAGATGATAGAGTTGACTTTTCTGAGGACTTTGATAATTTTTTTTAGGAACATGTGGATAATTACTATCACATAGGTTCCCCTGTGCCGAGCTCCTGTGGGGCCTTTAATACACACGTGGGTGCTAGATGATCAACGGATGCTGAAGTTGGAAGCTTTGCACACATGCTGCCCTGATTTGTCTCTTCAGCCTGAGGTTGAAAATGCACTGAACTGGGATGTAATGGATGGCAAGTTGTATCAAGCTGCATTTAATGGTGAAGAAAGGATGTGGGCTGAATTGTTGTTTCATTGGCATGTTTTATGCCTAATGGTCAAACTCAAGGAGAAATACCTGGGACATGGACAGATGGGAAAACATGATCAGGATTATATTTTCAAATGTCCTGGATTATTTTGCTGCGATTAATTGATGTCTATTAGTCATTCTGACACTAGTGTTCGTGTTCTATTATCAGTAATATTATCTGTACATGGATGTTATGTGTGTGGAATACATAATTTTAGATTTGCAGTGGTTAACGTGGGTCGAAATCATATATTTTAGTTATATGTACATTGCTGTTTAATTAAAGATTTAAGAGAACATTTAAGGGGATTAAACGGGAATGTTAAATGCATACTTGTTAGACTTCATGTCTTGGGTGACCCCATTATTGTTTTCATATTGTGTGTATTGTTGGACTCACTGTAGGTCATTCTGTACAGACCCAATCATGAACATGCCATTGTTAAGAAAAGATTGCTATGATTATAATTGAGAAGTAAGGAAGGCCCCTTGGGATGATTTTTATTGTGAGGAATGAAGTACGACAATTAAACAAAACAGGAACGTGTTAATTGCTCATAAGAAAGTTGCTGAAACTAAAGCAATGGCTATGGATGGGGCATATTATCGAGACCCTAGCACAAGATTATGCTGTTCTTGGGTAGAGAGGCAGTATACAATTAATGTCTCAGTCCAGATTTGTGCCATTATGGCAAATGTTTGGGATAAGTATATCTCAAAGCGGTATGCAACAGTAAAAAAAGGGTGGGTATGTATTGATGGCACTTGAGCTATTGGTATTTGAGCGGCAGTTTTCAGCATATGATATTATAAATGTCTTCAAATTCGACTGCACATTGCACTGATGGTTTAGCAAACATTGGGCTCAAGGTTTCTCAAACTGTGTAGTCCAAGATTTTATGCTTGCTGTTGACCATATTATTAAGGCGTCTTCTCTGACAAAGACCTGGATATATCATACAATGTAATAAAAGGCCAGATTTATGTTTGTCCAATGCAGTTCTGCACAGTAGAGACTGCCCACTTTGCCTGTTGTCATCGCTAGAGGGAGCTGTTGCCTTAGGCAATACATTAGGCCAGCTGTACTTTTGTCCAATGTGCATTTTGGCCCATGTAGACAGGCTTTTGCTCTAGTTTGTACATACTGCTGATGTGAAAAGAAGGTTAAAACGAAAATCCAGATAACTAAACTCCAATTGCTCTTTTAGATGTCACCAGTAAAGGTTTTGCAACACTGCTTCATAAGGAACTCAATGTTAGGGCCGCTAGAAAATGTATATGCCTTGCCAAAAAACAGGATTTAGAAAGGTTTTTCATACTATTTTCATTGAATTTCTTTGATGCTGTATGAAATACACAGAGTTGACCATGTTGTGTTCTAATAGAGATATTTCTCGGCAGTACGTTTTGGTAGTATGTTGGTGGCATTTCCATGGTATAGTGGTGAGTCTAGCATATAGGGAACTGCCTGGTGATTGCTTGTATACCTAAGTCACTAACGGTAAGTCAAGACTGGATTTAGCATCTGTAGAACATAACTACATGCCCTTTCTATTTATAATACCACATATGCCCTTTTGGCAGTATCTCAGAACACGTTTACCATGTAAATCAAATATGAAAACTCATTCAGAGCCTCTTAGAAGAAGACAATTTACAGTGACTTTGCTTTGTATTTTATCACACATGACAACATGAATTTAGTGCCTGTGGTAAAATGAACATACCATTTGCTTTATATCAGTCTGAATACCAGCACAAGAAACCAGAACACATAATTAACAGACCAAGGGCCTCGTTACACAGTAGGTGGTAAGGGTTTACCGGTACCGGTAAGGGCACCGGTACTGGTAAACCCTTACTGCCTTACTACGAGGTCCCTTTGCGGGACCCGACCTTAACGGCTGGTGTAGACCTGCCATTTAAGTTGGGACCCGCAAAGGGACCTTGGTGCTAATTACGGTACCGCAATTTGCGGTACTGTAATTAGCTCCTTCCCCATTCCCATTGAGCCCTATGGGGCAAAAATGGGAATGGGGAAGGGCCATGGAGAAAGGGGGAATTACTGCACCGCCAACCTTGGAATGGGGCGGTAATTCCCCTTTCCTCCATGGTGGTACCGGTATGGTACCGGCGGCAACCATGGTGCTAATAGCACCATGGTTTACCGCATTCCGTGTAATGAGGCCCCAAGATTAATTTATTCCTTTTTCAAGACTGATGAATAAAACAAAACAGCACATTTAATGCACTGAAGAGATATGAACATTAGTTCACTTGCCCATGCTGATTTCACAATTTGTTAAAATAATGCAATGCATTTACAATTCCAGCAGCAATATTTAGCATGCGTGTTGCACATGTTTTGGTCTCTCTCAGAGAATTACTGTAGCCCTCTCTCCATCTCTAAATTGGCAGAGAACACTATGCAACAACCTTGAGACACAGCCCTGAGCGCAGTGAATTTTATCCTTTGTAATTATTATTTTTTGGAAACTAATTTCGCATTGGGAAATGCACTTGACTTCATTGGAAAGGGGAAAAAACAGACTTTGGGATGCCTGATATGTACAAACCCATGCAAAATCGATATCTACATTTGTAGTTTAAAACTACAAACATCTCAATCATACTTGGTATGGACTCCTAGAGGATGTTTGGTTCTGCACGTGCCCAAACACAGCAAGGTTGGGATTCCCCCTCAGATCGGCTGTTGGACTGCGCTCGCACTGGGTCTTCGTTTATCTGCCTTCTCCCCTTCGTGCTTAGGACTGCTTAGTCCACACTCTTCCAAGAGATAGCCTGCACACCACCAGCAAGTGCCACATGCTCCAAACGACAGCCCAGGAAGAACAACTCCTTTAACATCACTGCACAACCCTTTTAAACCAACCCTGGAAATCTGCCCCCTGATGTATGTTCCCTTAAAGAAAATGTAACAAAAGCTTGCCTCTGATTGTGAGATGATGTGCTCATCAAAAACCACCTCCCTTTGGAATGTTCCAAAGAAATACGTGTTCTGCCTGCAACATTTGACTGTGATCCAGGCTCTAGCAACAGATGCAAATAGCTACATTGCTGCACTGGTTTACTGCCCTGGAAGTCTTTTAAACAGATCTACATGATTTTTCTGCGGGTAAATTAACTGTGATGGAAATGTTTGCATGGGAAATGTACGTAATACAAAATGTTTGTACATTTCCCATGTGAATATTTCCATCACAAATCACACAGATTCAAACACAAACCCTCACACACACCCTCACTCACACCCCCAAAACACCTCCAACACACCCCCACCACATTCCCACCCCCCTACTTACCTTTCCTTCAGATGCGCAGTGTCCCTGCAGCGCCGGCTCCCTTTCCCTTCCGTGATCGGGAACTGGCGCTGCAGTGTCCTTTTCTTTTCTTTTTGTTTACTTTTGCTCCAGTGAGCTGCTTTGGTGTCCCACGCATCCCCCACCCACTACACTGTAAAGTATAGTGAGCAGGGTGTTGCGGGGGACACCCCTGCAGGCCGCGGCTTTTTTTCTTTTTTTATCTTATTTTTTTGCTCAGGTGAACTATAGAGTATAGTGAGCGGAGTGTTGGGGAGGACACTCCCACAGCCCCTGGCTTTTTTTAATTAAATGTTTTTGTTTTGGTGGGGGCTGAGGGCTGTCCCCCACAACCCTCACTCACTGTAGTGAGCAGGGTGTTGCGACGCACAGACCCCCAGCCCACGAGAGCCTTTTTAAAAAAAAAAATTTCATACCAACCCCACCGAAACACCTAAACACATACCACAAAAAGTTCGAACATTTGGTAGTTAGAACTTTTCGTGGTGTGTGTTTTAGGTCTTTTTGTGGGGTCAGTAATTTTTATTCTGACATTTGGCCTATTCGTTTTAAACAATAAACTAGTTTTGAGCAACACGGATTTCACATTCCATAATTCTGACTTGTCACATCTTCACAGCGCAGCCTTAATTCTGCACGTTTTATTTCTTGCATTTCCAAGCTAACCTTGCACAGCCCAAATGTCTTGCACATTCAGTTTATCAGTCTGCATCAACATTATATAAAACCCATGGACTGATATTCCCTGAATGTTAATAGGAATATATTAGAGTTTAGATGATATTAGTATAACTCACTGTATGTTAATCTCATGTTGTTTAGTGCAACTCAGCCCATAACGGTGGTGTAGTGGTTCAAAAATATAACATCATGTTATGCAACGTCAAATTCTAAACTTTCATTTTTTCTGGCATGTGTTCTGTGCATTCACAATACTGACATTTACTAGATTCAACCAGAGTCTCAACCATGAGCCCCACACTCTCGCTCACTACTGGGATACATTTTCACCCCTGTTGAAATCTGGAGCCTCAGCTAAAGTTCATAGTCTTGCTAAAATGCGGTGCCTTCCTCTCTCCCTACAGTTCCACAATGCATGTGGCCTATCTGACCCCACTGCTACATTAGATAAAGTGAAAAGCCAGTTATTGTTTCAAAATCTACTAAATTGGGGGCTCCTGGAGTGTCTTTTGAAATTAATTATCTTTTTTCATACAGACACTGTGATCAGGATCCCTCTTAATGTAGAAGGCTGTTGTTATGGATCTATAAATATGGAACAGGTCCTCAAACAGGGTTGTGTTATGGCCGACCCTTGTTTAATTCATATTTTGTGGAGCTTTTCAATTAATTTGATAATATAAATAATGTTCCTCCGAGGTTACGTGCTAGACTGATTTCCTGGTTTCCCTTTGCAGATGACTTGATGCTATTTGATCAAATGCTGGATGCCCTGCAAATAATTCTAACTGCTGTCAAGGTCTATGTGGATGCTCCACGATCTTTATATTAGTATTACAAAGTCAGCCATAATGAGATTCTCTAGGTCTAAAAGTTTAACAAACATCATTTTAGGTAATTTTTGAATGAGAACCCACCCAACGTGACATTTGGGGTGACATATCTTGCTTTAATGATTAATACAATTGTGAGTTAAGGATGCAGGTTACACCTATACATAACAAATGCCTGATGGTAGTGAAGATCAAAACATTTGATTTAAAACATGGAGGTTTTCATTAGTATTATTGATTGCTATGTACAAAGTCCATATTGCACCATTTGTATAATGTCACATTGATGCTAGACCCATGTTTGTATTGAAATGGTTGGCTAAGCTTGAAGGATGCACAGGGCTATTTTGGCTAGGTCTTCCACAGTGCTCTCCCACTCAAATGGCTCGCACTGAATTAAGCCTTAACCACTCCTTTGCACTTACAAGGATGAAGAAAATAAAGTTACGTGAAAGAATAATGTATGCACAATTGGATTCCCTACATGAGATTTTAAGGGCGGCATCTGCCTGTAATTGGACTGATGGATTTGCAATAGTCAGTATGATTATGAGATGATGTGATACATTTATGACAAAAATCGATTTAATTGTATGTGTCACCCTGTTATGCTGTGTTTTTATTGTGATTTAAAGATATAAATAAACTAAGAATTAGAAGTAATAACGAGTTAGGACATTTGATTAAATTATCTAAAATGCTTTAATACGTAGTACATTTCCCTGCCTAAACTTACATTCAGGACTCCAGGATGTCGAACCTCACCAACCCTGGAACAAATGATCAATTTCAAACTGTGAAGTAGTAGTAGGAAATAGGAGAGAAAGTACCTACAAAGTGTATAACATACAGTGGTATACTTATGAAAAAAATCAGGTTTATTTCAGACTTTACAAAATAAAGCCAGAAATAAATCTGATTATTTTTTATAAGTACAACACAGCATTTACTGCATGATATTGTGGGAGCACATTTGACAGGCCGGAGATTTCTACATACTTTTTGACTTGGTTGTAAGGCTCATGCGGTGGAGAAACTTAAACACGTGTATATAGAATGCATTACTTTGGACAACATTTAAAAAAATGTTTTAGTAGGTTTATGCATTGTGATGAATTTATATTGAAATAAGTATTCTGGCTGTGGCTAAGGAGTGTAGACACATTTTGCCAATTAATGTAGTGGTATTTTATTGGAATTGGATTTTCCATTTGTTAGTATAAAAGAAATCGTATTTATTATTAAAAGTGTAATAATCCCTACAATCTTATGATTGTAGAATTGTGTATGGTTTATGTATTGTTAAACAATGTGATTCACAATAATACATTTTTTAAAAAGGTTCACTAGCAGAACCCTCAAGGGCAGTAGACCTATGCATAATGTGTAACTGGCTCTAATGATAAAAGTAATTGGAAAAGGGTTGCGATGTTAAACTCTCATCTGTTATGACTTATAGGGACTAATCCCGGGCAAGCTTGTAGTTTGAACTGAAAAGCCTGTTTGGGATTTGTCAGCCATGCATGTTTTCCCAACTCTAAGTGCAGCTCTTGAATCATGCCCAAACTTGCCAGAATTCTTTCGCTCATATACACAGCAGGAGAGAGTATATGTTGAACAGCGTTTTGCATCGACTGAATGGTCATCTCCTACCTAAACTGAACAATGGGATTTTTTTTCTCCATAAATATAAAGTGCTCCTGACTTGCAACTACTTTAAACCTGTCATCTCCGGTAATTCATTACTTTCCTCTTTAGTCATGACTAATAATAAATGGCCCATGCACATATGCCATGCAAGGTGGTCACTCAGATTCGCTCCTCCCTACTAAGCCTTAAACAGATGTTAAGTGTGCTGCTGCACGCTGATATAGAGCTACTCAAATTTAATTTCCTAGCCTCCAACCAATTCTGAAATTTTCTCCACCTCTGCCACTGCCAACAGATGTAACCTGCATGTCTGTCATAAATGGTGGTCATGGGGATTCTCGCCTTCCTAGAACTAACTCCAAAAATGGGACCTGAGTTGCACACTCAGTTACACCTAATGAATGGTGATCTCCTGACTCCAGCAAACTCTTTGATTGTTTCACCCCTAGTAGTCATGGACAACGACTGCCACATGCAAGGTGGTCACTGGGATTCAAACCTCCTTATTAGTAGTCACAGAATTATGACACACACAGTTAAATCACTGAAGAGTAATCGCCTGTATGCTGCCAGCAAGCTCAGAGATATTAAAAAGAAATAATCTATCCTTTTTTTAAATTATCATTCTTCCCTTGAACTATATCCTATTTCAATGCTCTACCTTTCCTTCAAATTCCCTAGGAACGTCTTGCCTCTGCCTACAAGTGTGACAAAATGACTTATCTTCAGGAGTATAGGGATGAGTAGTGGCTGCTGCCTCCTGATCCCCCACACTACAATAAACCAAGAGTGATCCCAATTATTAATGTTGAAAAGGCACAGCCAAGAGTATACCTCATTTTCCTTTTGTCGTACCGTGGGCTGAGGAAAGATTATAGTATCAGAAGGGGTGTGCATGTGATCCAGTAATTATTCAAATAGCAATGTATAACAGTCCAAAATAAAGGAATGTGCAATGAAGGTTCTCTAACAATATACATATTATTTACATAAACACATGATTGCACAAATAACTATTAAAACAATTTAAAAACTCACACGTGTAAGAGGTAACACATGATATGCAAAGATCTAAAGACGCAGCACTATGGGTAATGAAAAAAGTAGTGGAAGGAAATAAGCACCCACCAAAGATTAAATTCTGTGGATTGATGCAAAAGTAACCTAACCAGTCTCTGGGGACCGAGAATAGAAAAAAATGGGTCAGTTATTGGTCAATAGGACCTTTCTGCTGTTCTTAGGGGGTTCCACAGCATTTAACTGGGTTTGGGCTGTGCTGCAGTGCAGGTGAAAACAGGTTCAGGTGCACTGAGTTATGTTGGGTCAAGTGGCGAGCTGGCATCTAGTCAGTTTGAATAAGGAGCTTGATGCAGTTCGAATGAGGCATTTGGGTCATGCAGATCAGATGGTTCACTGGGGTCAGATCAGGATTTGAGGTGACTTGAGATGTTGGGGACTGCTAGTACTGGACAGTGAGTGGTGCAATGCTCCCGCAGTTTGTTGGGTTGATGGGTCACCTTTGTGAACTGATGCAGGGTTCAAAGAGGCGGTGGTTCAAGTGTTGTCCACAGTGGTGAGCAGGTTGTTTGAGCTGAACAGGTGACAGGCTGCACTTGACACAATGTGGAAACAGCCGGTTCAACAGGTGTGATGCAGTGATAGTTTGATGGGTCCCTCTGAATCAATTGCGTTGAACTTGGTTGGAATATGCTTTAGCCGGTTTCATGTTGCAGAACAAGGAGCCTTTGCTGAACTGGTCTTCCAGATACTGTGAGACCCACTATCGGGTCTCTATGACAGGTTGAGACAGTTCAGGGTTAGCTCTTCAAGCCTAGGTAGAGGTGATACAGAATTACAGGTCCTGTTCGTCAGCATGAGACACCGCCAATGTGTCCTGGGTGTGGGTAAACAACAGAGCTTGACTCTGTCTTGCACTGCTCCTTCTTCACCTTCAGTTGTTGAAGGCTTTGGAAAAATCAACTTTCTAAAAAGGTGTCCAAATTAATTCTTCCTTAGGTGTTTGTCTAAGAGTCAATCAAAGACAGGTCATGAGACAACTTCTATTAAAGTGTGACTACAAGAAGCCAGATTTTAAGGGTACAATCCCAGTTCTTGAGAGAAGCAGTCTTTGACTTCTGGAATCATACCAAAGTGCTTTGTGCTAAAGGAGTGTAGTTAACAGGAATTAAAGGGAGATACAGAGAGAAACAGGATGTCAGAATCAGCCACCAGCTATGCTGAGCTTTCTGTCCATGCTAACACTGCCCTCTTCTCCTCTCAATAGCATCAAAGGTAATTTTGCTATTCAGCACTCTGGTGTGAGGTTAGTCCTTTTGGGAAGATTGGGCACTTTGATTCAGGTTTCACACAAAAGCTCATGCTGAGAGGCTGTCTTGTTGGAGAGAGGTGTTACCCAACCTTTGAAAGGATCAAAATAGAGGCATAGCCAGTCTTGTGTCCAGTCAGTTAGCAAGGGCAGGTTGTTTGACCAGGAAACACATACCCCTTCCACAGCTGGGCTAGGCTCGCAGTTCTGATACATGTATAATTGCAACTTCATATGGTTGTAATATGTATAAGAGTTGCTAGCCATCATATGCCAACCCAGGTATTGCTTATATTTATAATTTACAACTGACACCAGGATAGTACATCTCATAGTTATATAGTTTGTAAGGCAGCTGCTACACTGCAGTCACTTAACTGTCATTGCTGCTGTCAAGAGGGCACATGTGAACAGAACATGCTCTGCACCATGGAAGAGCAGACTTTACAGATTTAGAAGGGCACAGGTGCACACTATATTCTTGCCATGGAGTTTTCTGAAAGGGAGGCTGGGTTAGCAGGCCACCCTTTCTGAGATAGAGTTACCTTCATCATTTTATTATTAATACAAGTTTTTAAAAAAATGTCAGGGCTTCTACACACTTGCCAGATGGCAATCCTTCACAACAAGCATTATCATTAACTGCAAATGCATGTGTCATATATAATGTATGTGTCTGAACTTGCCAACACCGCCTGGCCTGAATCTCAGACATTCAGGAAAGTTGGTCAATAGCAATCTCTGGACACCTGGGTGATTTCGGGTAGGTTTACCCAGACTTTTAATGAACTTTGAATTCACTGGCTCTGAGCTAAACCATGTTATTTGCACATGAGAAAGGAATACCATGCGCAATTTGAAAAGTATGTGTTCAAATTATCCAGACTAAAGAAGGTGAATTATTTTTGTCATTTTGTTGTTTCCTGTTGTTCTAATTCACAGAAATTATCATTGCCGACAATGACGTCTATTATAGCTGCATCTTCTTCTCTTCGGGTCATTACTGTCAAACCACAAATTGAGTACAGTACACTCTGAACTGCACCATTAGCATAATAATGGCACAGAAACAGAAAGGTGAGGATACAGTAGCAGGCTCCATCCTTGAAATACCGCCTCCTATTCCTGTGATTTGTTTTTATATTAGATTATTATAAAGACTGCATTCAGCAGGTTGTTTTTGCCTCCTTTTCTTAGTGCCACAACATCTAGATGTCTTTTTTCAGCAATCATGTTAAATCCCTGCAATAAAATGCAGTCCCCTGATAGAAAAACATATTGTGGCAATGCAATCATCGTAATATATTTTCTTCAGAAGATTGTCAAGGCAAAGTGGTTATGAGTTTTTACCGCTCCAAGTGAAACCATGGTTTAGTTTAAAACAGATGGATATTTGTAATGTTGTCTTCGCTTCCTTTATGAACGCAAAATACCTGTACAGAAGAAAATACACACATCAAATGTAGCATATTGTTCAATAGCTTCCATTGAATGAACATACTGAATGCACTGTTTCCCATGTTACTAGTTTCATTTACTGTTTGTCATGTCATTTTCTGTCACCCCTAAGTCATATGTGCCATGGCAGTCCTCTATTGGAAGATATCTGTCTCTTTATTTCTGTACCAACAGGTCCTTGCAGAGCCTATATAGTAGCATTTCTCCCTCAAAGTTGATTATATGATGCTTCTGGTCATGGGGAGTATAGGCTGTTCCATGGCCTTTCTGCTTGATCCCAGCGTGAGGAGTTAAAACGATCTTGTGGCCATGATCAAGAGACTGTTATATCAGGAGATGTGCTGCATATCTGTAGTGTTTGAGTCTAAATGGCATCCTGCACCCTTTTCATGTGGATGTGTGACTGTGTCTGTCATGTTGGCCCTGCTACCAGCTCTCGCTCCTATCTAATTCTAAATTGAGCTGGGAGTTTTTTTTGTTTTTGTTTTAGTTTTTAACAACATAATTGGAGGTGGAATTCCTCCCCATTATCCACACATGATGGGTCACCTTACAGGCATGGCATGCCAGTAGTCGTCAGGTGACAATATATCCTTTTGTGGTCTTCTTGGGCACAGTCTAACCTGAGGACCCAACTGAAGCCCGGGCATATCAAGACAAGCCAATAAAGTTTGGGGGGGCAGGGGGGCGGGTGACTATTTTTTGCCACTCCTTGTAGATCTGACCCATTCACCAGAGTACAAATTGCAAAGGTGTTTGGGTCACTCCCCTGGGCCAGAGGACCTGTAGGTTGGAAGGTAGGTGCATATTTACACCATGCAGGGATGAATGTCTCTTTGTATAATGCTTGGTTCCTGAGGAGGATGCGTGTGTCCCATCGCATTGCTCTGCTGTATTCTAAATGAGTAATCCATTCTGTAATGCTGGTTTATGTTCCTCTTTGTGGATGAATTGCCACCTGAGGGCCTGGAGACACACTTGTGATATTTTTGCCAGGATAAAGACATGTGATTATGCCAAATAAGGTCTCACTCATGTTAATGACACACTTCACTTTGGAAACATACCCAAGTTTACAGACCCTCTGGAAGTTTACAGAGTTCCTTCCTAGTTTTGCATATTTCTTGTCACACTATGGGCCTCATTACACGGTAGGCGGTAAGGGTTTACCGGTACTGGTAAGGGCACCGGTACCGGTAAACCCTTACCGCCTTTTTACGAGTTCCCTTTGCGGGACTTGACCTTAACGGCTGGTTTTACCAGCTGTTAAAGTAGGGTGCCGCAAAGGGACCTCGGTGCAAATTACAGTACCGCAATTTGCGGTACCGTAATTGCCTCCTTCGCCCATTCTCATTAGGCCCTATGGGGGCAAAAATGGGAATGGGGAAGGGCCTTGGTGAATGGGGAATTACCGGCCCCGCTCACCTTGGAGTAGGCCGGTAATTCCGCCATCCACCAAGGCAGACATGTTAAAATACCGGCGGCAACCATGGCGCTAATAGCGCCATGGTTACTGCACAATGTGTAATGAGGCCCTATGCCAGGATTTAACCGCTTCAGTCCTCAAGAGCCAAATCTAAAGCATATTTTCAGGAGAGCCATATACATTGTATTTGAATATGTTACTCTGAATAAGAGTTATTTGGTTAGTCAATGGATAGCCTGATCGCCTTTCATGGCAATTCAAGGCACATGGCTGGAGATCCCAAGCATGTGCCTCTGAGCATGTTGCTTTAACCTGGTGATAATGCTGGCTGTTGTATCGTCAGTTATCTGATATATACATTGAGATACGGATGGTCCTTTGCTTCATACTGTGTGTGTTGATTATACTCCATCTATCACTGGCAGTCAAAACAGAGTATTTAATTTCGTATGCAGAAGCCATGTATATTTATCTGTTCTTGATTATATCATGTTTGTATTTCTTTGAATTTATTTGAAGATCAGGGATGTCAATTGCAGAAAATAATTTACATGAACACATATAGAGAGGGGGGCCATTCCCTGGAGGGGTGCCTGTACAATTGCACAATGATGAGAACATGTGGTAATCTATTTTAGAAGGGTGTGATCAAAGCAGGACATTTACGAGGGATAAAAGAAAAAAACAAGAAACGGGTGACTGACAAAGGCAACTTTTTTCTAGGAGAGAAAATGCTTAAAACTGAAGAGGCACATTGTGCAAATATACAACATTACATTATTAGGCAGGACTGCAGGGAGGGGTGGAGTCAAGCACGATGTGTGCGGATATGCACTGGGAGCTCTACCTTTGGCAAGTTGGTGAAGGTTGAGTCGAGGTTCGAAGAGATTCAAGGTCGGACTAACTTGATTGTGATTGGCAGTAGCGTAAAATATTGTGTAATTCCACCAACATATCACAAACATTGATTTAGCAGCATCATATTCATATGATGTTCACCCAAGCAATACACACTGTAGCATTACTATGACAGCATGAACGGTATCAAATACAATTAAGATGTGAATATGCATGGACTATACAATTAGATGAATAACACTCAAAATGTATGTGCATACCATTCTCTTTAAAAAGAGCGCATTTGCCCATGTGCCACGTTTACTGAAGGAAGAGGCATTACTTTATCCAGGCAGGGTATGGCTGAAGGTGTAGAGGATGCCCTAACCACACTGATTGCAAGATATATCCATGGTCTATACAAGGAAGTGCTGGTAAGGGGAAATGTATCCTGGTGAAAGTATGTGGGCACTGCAGAAAGGGTAATTGTGCTCAGGACAAGGCCAAATGCCATGCATACCCCAGACATCTGGACAGCAGTCGTGGGACAATGCCCCTCCCTCAGAGTGATCTACAAATAGTGGCAGGTCACACAGGAAGTGGCAACCTTTAGGAAACAACCTTTTTCCCTGCCACCTAAACACACACTCCTTGCCAAGTTCAGCCTCTTGACCCTCTGTGATCCCTACTAAAGTTTAATCACTTGAAGAAATGTGTGTTGCAACCAAGGCCACCCAAATTACGAAAAATAGATGTCTATTTACAACACAAGCATGCAGGAAACAGAAATAATTGTTTCATGCCCCAACAAGTCTGAGAGCAAGCCAGGACTAGGCAGACAAGTGGGTCTTATTATAACAGTCCATGGTAGGTTTTGGCAATACCACTGTTGGTGGATATTTTCATGGGTCAACTTGCTGTTTGTCAGACAGAATACACAAAGGTCCAAAGGTTTGACGGACTCTGAATCAACCAGAAGTTAGTTTGCTGAAGTTCACTTTAAATTAGTTCACGATTGACTACTGCACAGCATAGCACAGGCCATTCATGCAAGCAGTGATGTGAGGAACTTTGACATAATGCCCAACTGATATAGCCATATTTGACAAGGTACTCAATACCAACATAAAACCACCTATTCAGTTTCTACATTTTAGTAGAAATATATATATATACCTGTGAGGTATTTGGGGTTCTCAATCTAAGGGTGGTGGCTGCACCTTTCCCCAATCTTGTAGTGGGATAGTACCTCCCTAGCTCAGGGTCTCTATTCTGCCTCACCATTACCATATGACTGGCTATCTATTACCATGGTACTATCTGTTTCTATCCCTCAAACCTGGGAGGTCTAAAGACAATGTTCTACTCTCCCTCTCTCCCTCACAGATTTCTTATGACCGTAAAGGGATAGCCTGGTTAGTCTGTCACTCCCCTCCTGATGCCCGACTCCTCACCTTCTCCCCACTGGCCTCCTTGCATCTCTCACCCGCACATTCTCTCTCTCTCTCTCTCTCTCTCTCTCTCTCTCTCTGTCTCTCTCTCTCTCTCTCTCTCTCTTTTTTTATCCACACAATCACTTAGCCTTACCAGTATCCCCTTTCTACAAGCTCCTGTCTCTGTCCACCAACTGAATTCTGTCAACCACCTCTCCCAACACTTCACTCACATCACTACACCTTCCTCTACTCTCCTTTATTCTCCTGCATTTCACTTACCCTATTTTACCCACATTAACAGACACAGACAGACACAGACTCTCACAGACACACAAAACTGACGCATACAAACGACTCCCCATTTCTCTAACTCTGACCGTTCCTACTCAAATATATACGTTTAAAATCTCACTCACTTGCTGACTGACTGACATACTGTGCCCACCAAGCAAAACCCTCCCTAAGGGTTTGTGCAAAAGGGACCTCACTGGGAATGATTCCCCTCGAGGGGACAAGGACTCCCATTTCAGCATGGAACTCCTTGTCCAAAGCATCCTCTTTGCACATATGGGTATCGGAAAAACTGTTGCATTCCCTATTACAACTATTATTCAAAGAGATTCTTCCTTGACTCTTTTGGCTTCAGGTAATGGTGAACCTCACCTGAAGGCCATGATAAGGAAGATGGGCATCAATCAAAGGATTCTAATGATGTCTGTAAGAGGAGAATTAACTTTCAATGCAGGAGGATCTCCCCCACTGGGAGGAGAAGAACTGCTACATAGAGGCAAGGCACTGGATCACAGACATCCTGGAGTGGCAGAGACACATAGAGGCACAGAGCCAGCAGTGATGTGCTGAGCGGGAAACCCACTATCTAGAGGCTGGAAAGCGTGTAACATGACTGAGCAAGTGGCCTCTGTCAACGGGAAGTAGAGGGTGGAAAGCCAACCTTCTTCATGGGTGAAGAGCAGTGGTGGGCTTGGAGCCCAGCAACCAACGCTGAGACCAAAAAGAAGAGAGGAGCCTTGGGTCCTGAGCTCCTGCCAACAAGCAACTTTCCGACCACAAGAGGTGCAGATGGGGAAGGAAACACTGTAGACGTGTGGAGGGGAGCGTGACAAATGACTGCAGGTTCCTCAGAAAAGAGAAATGGACACAAGTACAAAAGACAAAGTGATTGTAATGGGCTCCGGCCCCACTAATCCAGAGAGAAAGGGGTATGAACATTGTGACGAAAGGCTGGAATAGCGATCACACGTATGAAAGGTCAAGAAAACATAATGGGCACCCAGCCCCTCTAATCCAGAGAAAAGCGATATGGACACTGTAACACTAGGCCAGACAAGCTGCAAAAATATGAGAAGCGAAGAAAACAAGACAGGCACATGGCTACAATAAATGAGAGTGGAAAAGATACAGAAATGGTGTGTCCAAGCTGAAACAACCGCTAAGAGTGTCAAGGAAGCACGAGCACAGGGTCTATGTTGAAAAATAGTGATGTAAAGGTGAATACTCTGTAACCCTAACTTCATAGCGAATGAAATCATCCGAGGCTGTATTCCCCACCTGGACTGAAGCCTTAAACTAAATTTGTACCGAAAAATAATACACTTGACCACAGAGCTACCGGACTGTGGGAAGTTGCAACTCTACGAAGGTGGCAAAGGAAGAAGTGTAATTTCAAAGCATCCTGGAGGGAATGGAATATTGTAAAAAAACATAAACTGTTTCCTTATAAAAGGGAGAGGGAGACTCCATTGCACTCCATATGGCCCTGCTGCTCCTGGCCTTTTGTGTTCCAGTTTCACTTATGCCTCCTCAAGTCTTTTCAAGTAAATGTTATTTAAAGAATCTAGGGAAGGTTTTCCTCTCTCTGCTTGGGCTGTGCCTTATTTTGCTGTCGCTGTTAAAGTCTATCACACTGCCACTGTTAATAAGTTCATTGTGATGTGTGTGGTCTGATTTTGCTTGATCCTCTTGGTTACAGTCTCTCACACTGCCGCTGTTAGTATATTCATTTTGGTATTAGTGGTCTGACCTGCTGGTTCCTCACTCTCTGGATATTGACTGTTGCTCTGGACTGCACTGACCTACCGGTGTTGGCTGCTGCTGTACAGGGAGTCCGGACCCCTGTTGTGACTGTTCTTGAGCCCATGATTGTTCTGGGGCTTCTTTCCAAGTTCTTTAAAAAAGTCATGGTGGTTTTAGAACAGCAAATAAGTGTGTTAAAGCAACACTGGTCTAGGCCAGGTTTTGGCTGTTGTACCCAGGTACATTCTGGGAGATGTATATTTTGTTCAATTGGCTGATCTTTCTTCTGGCGGGTGCAAGGGATGCTGGTCTCTATAATTCCTGGGTCTAGTAATGACTTCCCAAGCTGCTGTGAACCACATAGCTTCTTGAAATGTTCTGAAATGACAGAATGAATGATCTGGCCTGAAGAGAGTCTGATAACTGCTGATACAAGGACAGTGATACCAACACCCGTTTATATATTCACGCTCGCAAGGGAGGAAATGGCTAGGGTCCCTGTTAAGCCACCTTCTCTCCCACATCCCACATCGATGACCATGTCATACATAGTTTATGACCAGTGTGCACTGTATCCATATCCATATTTCTTAGTAACAGCCCATACTGACATGGCAGCAGGGCATGGATGAAAGGGTGTGGACCGTGCCCGCAGAACAGCAGATGATCCTTGCATACAAATGGCTTGTCTTTTCCTCTGCAACATTCCATGGGTGGTTAGAGGGCTGGATAAATCTTTACTTATTAATGCAAAATATTTTTTCATACAAATCCACAGTATTCATGTCATTCAAGCATTACACCGCAATCTCAACACTGTCAATCAATCGAGGCTGTGAGAGACAGTCAACTGGGGTTTCGCTCAGGAATCTTGCGCATCTTAGAAAAATGTCAAATATAACACCAACACCTGTGTTCAGTTTGGGCTTAGAGGTGAATGCTCCAACTATTTTCTGATAAGGAGGAGTGCATGTCAGAGGTGCATTAGCACTCATGCCTTTTAATTCATGCACACATTCTCTTGTGTAGGAACTATTGAAAGAAAGTAAAGGCTGGATGCACTGACTGTTGGTGGTTCCAGTTCTGTCTCGCATCTATGCTGAGGATACTGTTTTAACAGCAGCAATGCCTAAAACACTTCAGGGGTTAATTAAAGGATATGCAATTCATTGCAGATTGTAAGCTCCCAATCAATACCTCAAAGAAACAAAATGTTGGCGGTCAGAGGCGCAGGCAGGGTAAAGCCTGAGCGGGCAAGACACACTGAAAATCTATAAATGCCCACTCAACAGTGCTGTATGGATATTTACAGATGTTAAAGTCACTGCAGTAAATTCAACTACATTAGCTTGAGGTCCCACTTGTTAGACAATCCTGGCTATGCCTCTGTTGGCGGTTAAGAGCAAGGGGCATTGCTTAACAAACTTTATTTTAAATGGAGTTTGTTTGGAGAGTGTGAGGCAATGTACACACCTTGTACTAGTATTCAGTGGGGAGCTGAGAGCACTGCCCCATTTAGGGAAGCAAGATATTTCCATTTCACAATTAAATGGATCATACGTGCTAATTTTAAATAAACTAGGTTATCAGTGGGTTGGCCAATGTAATTATCTGCAAAAACAAAGAGGTGGTGGCTGGAAGGTTTAGAATGACTCTTAACCACTAGCATTGCTCTGGGCACCCCCAGACCATCGTTCTTCACCTGCCAAGCCATTACAGAAGGGGAAAGACCATATGCAAATCATGCTTGGTCCCACCCCAAAAGGGGCAGTCTAATTATCTGCACAATCCAAAGCAATTGGTGTCTTTGGTGACGATGTGTCTGGGATTTGAGAGGAATGAGACAATTCATAGATTTGAGGATCAGTCGTTCAAGTGCATTCCGTGGTTACACAAATCTGCACCTTATTGGGCCGTGCATAATGAGGTAATGAAGCTGTGCATTAGTGATGAAGCCAGTATGTTACCTGAACTTCCGTGTTGTGTAATCTAAGGTCATGTTTCTCTAGACGTATCATGGGTGATCATCTGAATAAGAATTTCTACACGAAGATTCCATGGTTATCACATATTGTGCCTTAATTGAATTCAATGTTAAGCTTACATTCACAACTGTGGGTTCATTAGGAACGCTACGAAGACAAGGATTTGTCCATGATGTACACTGAATTAAAAAATAAAATCATTACATCGAGAACACTTTATTGCAAATGCACTGGATGTTATGGATAAATACTTGCACTGTATTCCAGATGTTAAGAGAAGTAAATTGCCTGTTACTTTATTTACTACAGATTGGAGGAATCCTATCTATTTGGCAACGTGAGCATGATTCCCTACCACTGTGCTCCTTGTACCTACATGTTGAGGAGATTTCTCTATGCTGAATTCTAGTGTTTCCACATTCTAGGTTAGTGGTCCTTTTAATACATAGGTTTCTCAATGGAGACCTGTTTTTCTACATTTAAAAGTGTACATTTAAAATGAGTTCCAGATTCTTCAATGGCATGGGCTTTTCACATATATTTAATTGTTGCTCTGAAAGTCAGTAAACACGTATACACATCTATAACTGTTATTCTGTTGTTGCAGGGGTGCAATGATGCATGTCTTTAGGTTGAAGCTCTCATTTTACACATAATCTGCTTCCCATTTGGGGTTATTGTATTCATATTACATGATTTTCTGGACATCTTTTGTTTCAACATAAAGGTTTAAATAGAATAAATATAGTGATGTCACATGCAGCTCGGAGAGAAAAAAGCCCACTCTGTGAATTAGATCTGTGCAAAGGCCACATCAGGCCTTTCGCCATTGTGATCATTCTCCCACAGAAGCACTACAGTAAGAAGGAGGGTGGCCATCCAGCTTCCTCGCTTAATAAGCAGTGCCATAATAAAGAAAGGAAGTCACCCACAGTGGTAAAAGTCATGTATTACTTATGCATTAAACACACAGTAAAACTTCTGTTGCAGGTTATCTTCCCCTCGGCAAAAGTAAGACAATTCATCTTTAGAATTGTTTTTTTTTTATTTTTTTTACTTTTCTTTATTGATATTTGTAGAACACACAGGACATGAGCTTTCACTCTTAACAATACAAGAAAACAAACACAGAACAGTGTAGCAATGCAGTGCTCACCTATCCTCCATAAATCCGAGCATTGCAGTCAGGGCTACAGTACATTAACAGAATATAGCGAAAGAATGAGGTGGTCAAAGCGCAGCTGTTATTATCTCGGTTGCTCCCGTTACTCATATTGATAATCCTATGAAACATTCCTTCTGTTAACTCATAGATCTCAAAGGGTTTAATCAGATGCCTCCCTGTGACTTTTGAGATTGGGCGATCAAGTAATGGATGTATGGTCCCCATTTGTCTTTAGATCCAGCTTGGGGATGCATAAGTCTTCCATATTGCGGTTCCATTTCATTGCAATATAAGCTATCCGCTCACCATTGTTCCAATTCAGAAGCCTGGGTCCCTCCCCATACCATTGCTGCTCTCCTTTTGGCCAGAAGCAAGAGCAGCACAAACAGTTTCCTCACCCTTTTGGTGCTATGTTTAGAGTAACCCAGCAGTGTGCTGATCGGTTCCCACTCTATCTGCTCACCCGTTATTTCACAAAGTGTTTCAAACATTCCCGCTGAGAAGGAGAACATCACGGGGCAACCTCATGGCAGATGCAGAACGTCAGCCGGTGTGGTGCCACATCTCCCACAGCTCTCCGAGACCTCTGGGAATAATGTATGCAGTGAAGCTGGTGTGTAATAGAATTGAAGTATTTAAAGTGTATCAGTATGATATTCGTATTGAGTGCCACACGTTTCATCTCACCACAAAAGTAGCTCCATACTTTTTTTAGAAACCATACACCCTAATGTAGCTTCCCATTTCTCTCGGTAGGAACTGACGACCTTCACTTTGGCTCAGAGGTGCATACCATACAGAACAGAGGATATCCTACCCTGCCAGAGGTCCCTAAGCAACCTGTCAAGCATCAGGGCTATGTCTGGTTCACTACGGGTGATAGGGAATAACTCCTTCAAGGAGTTCCATTGTCTGAAATATAGGAATATATCCAGGGATGTATGTTCCCCTCTAGTCCGCATCTCTGCTAATGTTATAACCTGACCTTTGGAATAGGTCCCGGAAAGAAGTCACATTCACTCGTTTTATGTAGGCTATATAGCTCCTCTCACTAGTCATGGGATTCCTGGAATATACATAACTGGTAGTTATGGCGAGTAGATGATATTGCCTTTGGATTTATGCTCCATTCAGGACCATACACTACAGGCAAGATCTACCATGTTCTTTGCCTTAGATGACCTTTCTGGCACTGTCAAAATAAGTGATCGCAGATAAAATGGGGCCGCCAAGGTCCTTTACACCTCAACGTGTATTCTATCTTCTTGCTCACCTTACCAGTATAAAAGGAACCCTGCCTGAGCCACTTCGTAGTGAGTTTCAAAATCAGGAAGGGCCAGGCCCCCATCGTTTGGTGGTGCAGTCAACTTCCCCCAGGAGAGTCAAGCCTGTTTCCCAGCCGATATCAATCCCAGAATTGCTGATCACAGCTCCCAAAAATAGCCACTGGATAGCACGAAAGGGACATTCAGAAACACATACAAGAACCTTGCCAGGAGCACCATTTTTACTAAGGAATTTCTCCCGTAGAGATTAATTGCCAAATCCATCCACCTACCCATTGCTAATTTAGCATGCTCACGTACTTTTTGGTAATTATGTTTATATAAATCTGCTGGAATCCGAGATATATTAATCCCCAGGTATCAAATGGAATCCTCCTGCCCATGAAACCCCAGCGATCGGCATAACATTTGGTGCTGTCTGTTAATGGAAAGATGACCAATTTTGTAGCGTTGATTCTTAGTCCTGAGGAGTCTCTGAATGTGAATACGTCTCGCATAATCAGGTCTAGGTTATGCTTTGAGTCATTAACAAACAGCACCATCTCATCAGCATATAGGGAAAGAGCTGTAACCCTCTGTGTAAGTGGCGACATCGAATCAACGCAGCCAACAGCTCTATCGCCAGCATGAAGAGGAGTGGGGACAGGGGGCATCCCTGCCGCATGTCTCTTTCCAGCAATATGACAGGGGTGAGCTGACTGTTTACCCTAACCCTGGCATTTGGCATCGTATACAGCAACAAAACCAAGGATCTAAATTGATCCCCCATTCCCATCCTGCGCAGTACAGCAAACAGAAAGGTCCACTCGACACAGTCAAATGCTTTAGTTGTGTCCAGCAGTGCCACTACAGACAAGTCATCCTGTTGTACCACGGGTATCAACCCAAACATCCTACAAAGTCTGTATGAAGTGGAGCGCCCTGGGATGAACCCCAAATGATCGGCTTCCAATGACTTAAGCATCAGTGGTGCCAACCTGGATGCCAATATTTTGGCTAGAATTTTGTTATCCAGATTAATAAGGGATATTGGACGGTTGGAAAAACAGTCGTCTGCCGCCTTATCTGGCTTCAACAGTACCACCACTACGCTTCCCTCGTTGAGTCTGGTAATCTTCCATCTTTCAGATTCTGGTGGTATACCTGAAGTAATTGAGGGGCTAGTTTCCCGACTAAATGTTTATAAAATTTGGCTGTGTAGCCATCAGGCCCAGGGGATTTCCCTGATGGGAGAGATCTAAATGCCGACAGCACTTCCTCCACCGATACAGGTCTACCCAGCCCCTCCCTTTCCTCATCTGTGCACCAATACAGTGCTACTTGGTCTAAATAAGTATCCACGTCCGGGTGGTTAACCTGCACCTGGGAAGAATACAACTGGCCGTAGAATCTATAGAATTCTTGGTTTATCTCTGAGTCAGCAAATCTGTCTTGCCTATGTTCATTCCGTATTGATAAGATTTGGTCCCTAGACCCATCTGATCTTGCGGCTGTCGCTAGTAAGCTACCCGGGAGTTGACCCTCCCCATATTGCCTCACCGCCGCTTTCCCCATGAGAAATCTCACATTTGTTTGTGCCAATTCTCTAAATTTCTAGGTGCTGTTTAACCACTACCTGCTCCGTCTGTTTTAGTGTGTCACCCTCCACTTGTGCCCTCTGTAATTGGGTCTCTATGTGCGTTAATTGATTTTGGATTTGCCTCAGTGTCCCCGCCTCTTTTGAGATGCATTCCTCTCTAATCACACATTTAAAACAGTCCCACAACATCTCATGCGACATCGCCGTCCCTTCATTCAGTTAAAAAACGTGTCTATGGCCTTGGTGAGTTCCTCTTTGAACACCTCATCAGCTAGCCCCTCACTCTTGAATACCCAGTGCGTCCTTTCCTTTCATTGGCCAGGCAACTCAGTAGTCATCAACACTGGCGTGTGGTCCGACAGTGTACGTACAAGGATAGATTATTCATACACCTTACTCACTAGTGTGTGGGAAACTAGAAAATAATCCAGCTGGGATACAGAGCCATGGGCAGTTGAGTAAAACGTAAATTCTGCTTTACCTGAATTTCAAATTTTCCAAGCATAAGGGACTTCCCAGGCCCAGCACACATCCTACAGTTTATTTGTTACCTTCTGTATCCCACTCGGGATCCATAACAGCACTAAACTGGTATTACCCAAATCGACCTTTTACAATTGACCTTTTGTCCTAATTGACCTTCTGCACAATTGACATTTATATTATTTTAGTTGTTTTATACATGTATTGGGTTGGTTTTGGATTATAAATAATATAAGGGGATTGGGTGGGGGGATTGCAGGGATTTTTGGATTGGGTGGGGGATAGTGGGGGGTTTCCCCTACATATATGTCCTAATTGATCTTCTAAATTAGGTAAATTCTCCCAAGGTCAAATCTCCTAAGGTCAATTCTCCCGAGGTCAATTGTGAAAAGGTCAATTAGTTTACAACCAATTAAAAACCCCAGCCCATATAATTTTCTTAGGTGGTGACCCTTCAAGTTGGCAGTTAATCCACTCCAGCATCTCCACCGAGTCTTGATCGGGGCTGAAGTAATGAATTAGTGCATATAGCCAACACTGTATGGTACCCCGTACTAGTAGCCCAGTGCCTTCCTGATTCTTTACTGTGGAAATTAGGCAGAACCCAACTGAGTTATGAAGGAAGATACACAGCACCCTGGAATGAGTAGAGTAAGATGAAAAATAACAATGACAGCCCCAGTTTCTACAAAACATTTGTTCCCCATTAGGAGTTAGATGTGTCTCTTGTAGAAACTCCACCTGATGTCTAAGCATGTTTAGGAGAGCTTTTTGACACTTATATGGACAGTTCATGCCCCTAACAATCCATGTCATGCTCTTCATCATCCTCACCGAGTAGTGCTTCACCTATGTGGTATGTAATACATTACCACCCCATTCTGTGATAAGGTTGGGTAACTCTCAAGTCCACTGTGCATAATTAACAACAACCTCTTTTACAAACCACCCCCCACCAGCAACCCCAATCTGACAGTTTTCCCCCTCCCCTTGCCAAAATGCAAAGCCATAGCTCACTCAGAGGGGCCTACCAGGGCCAGACTACTGGACAGTCCATGGGGTCGTAGAGAGTCCTCACAGCCGCACACCAGTGTTCCCACTTCAGGGGTCAAGCCTGCTGCTGTGTGTAATACAGGAGAGCCGCACTCATTTGTTGTTGCCTTTACTGCGTGGTGCCTTTGATAGAGTCTCTAGAAATATGTGTGCCTCTTGTGGGGTGTGGAAAATCAATGTTCTCCATTCGTGTTCGACACTTAGTTAGGCCAGAAAGAGCATAGCATATTTCATGTCTGGGTCTCTTAGCTTCCTTTTGATGTTGATGAACGTCTTCCTGGTGGGGAAGAGGCTGATCTTGGCACCTTGGTATGTTAGAGTGCCCTTTTCTCAGGATTTGCGTAAAGCCAGGTCTCTGCCTCGATGTACAAGCAGTCTGGTAATCAGAGGTCTAGCAGGTGCTCCCGGGATTGGCTTCCTGCCGCTTGGAATCTGATGGGCCCTCTCCACTATACACACGACTGAGAAGGCTCTGTCACCCCTGACTTCTTTCAGTAGAACTTCCACATTAGCTTCCATGTTCCGCTGACATGCCCATTCAGCACCCCCATACTGCGCAGCTTATTGCGCCAGGAGCAAGAGTCCAGATCATCCTGTTTGTCTGTTAGTTCTTTGATCGCTTGTTTGATCGAGGCCAGGTTACTCCCAGCGGCATTAGTCTCAACCTCAATTGTAGACACACCTCCTTTAAACTCGCCTAAGCGGTAACCATGTTTGTTAAGGCGCACCTGCATGTGGTTCACCTTACATGTCAAGGTGTCCATCTTGCCACCCAGGGACTGAATGCTTGCTTGCACCTGACCAAGCATTAGCTTAATGTCACATAGTGATCCCGGCAGATCGATCAGAGAGTGCCATGAGGTCTCAACCAGGAAGCGGTACTCAGATTTTGAGGGTTTGGCCGGCGTCTCAAAACGCAGTTTGGTCTGCTGTTTGCTTGATTTCTGTGATTTCGACGTGATAGCCGGTTATTCCCATCTCACATCAAGGCCCAAATGATGCCTCCCTGAAAACTCACCCTAAATCAAGAGTTCTCTGGTTATGTTGGGCTGATTAGTAGCTGCTGCCTATTCTCTGAACGCAGCTGCTGTGTCTTCCGCTGTTTAGGAGGTTAATCAGCAGGGTCGGAGCTCCCCCAAGCAGCGCCTTCCAAGCAGTATCCTAGTAGCGTGGCGCTATGCTCTCTAGATTCTCGGTATTGATCCTTCTGCCGACCTGTGCACCCCCCAAAGTTCCAATTGTGTTAGTGAGCGTAACACACTTTTATTATATGGCATAGATGTTTCAAAATGTGTTTATCCCTGCAGGGGCGACACATCTCCCCAATTACACCACGTTCTGTACAGGATATCAGGTGAGCTTGGGGGTAACAGCAAGGGTGCTTCCTCTGATTCTCACAGCAGGCCACTAGTCAACTGAGCCACACCAGCACTCTCCCATGAGTGCCGAGCAGGCCTACTTCAGTATCTGGGTGCTAGGGCTAGTGTGGGCCCCTGCTCCTTACCGCCGTTCCACTGATCAGTGCTCACCCGAGGTCCTGGGTCGTCCACCAGGGAGGAAGGATGTAAGGGGCTGTGGCACAGCCGTGCGCAGCTCGTTCTCACTTCAATCACAGCTATCCAACACTGGTTGGGTCGCTTTCACACCACCCACCCGTGTAAAGATTGCTCCTCCCTCCAGCGGTTTCACCAGTCCTCTGTGCCACCGGCTTCAGCACCACTGCACACCTCATGCACCGGCCGCCTCCTACAAGGCAGCCTTGTCTCCTCGCTGTGCCAGTTCTTCCAGCTTTGATATCCTGATAAAGGCACACTTTCGCACACTGGAGTTGGACCAGATTGATCGTAGGATTTTCAACTTTAATATGAGGCACTACTGGATAAGAAGACTGTACAGGAAACAGGGTCCTTGCGGCCATCTTGACAGAGATACCAAATTGAATATAGACCATATGATAGCTCATGTAAAAGGATTTTGAAGTTCTGTAGATCTTTGCCTTGGATTCAGAAGTGAAGTTAAATCATTGCATAAGTATGTGGTCGATATGGAGTGAAATGTGTCCATGATACTGCAGCAGCACTACCATGTTTCATCATTGACTACAAAACTAAAAACAAAATAATAATACAGTACAATATTAGACTACTCAGTTTCCAACAAGATTTGGAGAATGTATATATTGTACGTGTCATTGGCAAGCAGCCTCTCTTACCCTTATTTCTTTTTCACATCATTGAAACGCCTAAAGGCAAACTAGCTCCACCTTTCCATTCTCTTTTTGGTTTGGCACTAGAATCAAACCTTAATGACCATAGAAAGGGTTTTAGCAAAACCCAATATATTATTGTGACACAGTGGCTTCTCCCTTGCAGGAGTATAACCGCCTACTCAGCCCTCACACTTCTACAAATTAAGAGTGAACCTAATCATAAAAGTACAACAGACACAGTTAAGAAATATACCTGAAATATATATGAATGGCCAATCAAGCTTGTATAAAAATATATATACTTTAAACACACCATCTGCAAAATAACTAAAAGTAAAAGCACTAGACAAAACACATCCCGGAGGTAAGAACAGAGAATAAACAAAGCTAGCACAATGCAGAACTCTGATTAATGAATCAGGGGTGTAAGGCAAGAATAATCCACACTGCTACTTGAAATGTTGCTAAGGTTGCAAAAGGGGTTAAAATTACCTGGCAGTCTCTAAGGGCAAAGATGGAGCAGGGGGGCAGAAATCAGCCAATAATACCCTTTCAAATGTCTTGGTGTTCTGAGTGCATCAAACCAGGCTTCTTGGTGCGGTTTGAGGTTTCGATTAATTTTGAGGATGTGCTGGTTGGGGTAATCTAGCGGTGAGCAGGTGTTGAGCTGGGGATGACTGGAATAGAGCTTTGGTGTGAAGCATTGCTCAGGCAGTGTGGGTCAGGCAGCCACCAGGTTCAATTGGGCAGTTGAGGTTCGATAGTGGCAAGCTCGTGCCAGGATACACGGGCAGTGCTTAATTTGTGGAGGTGGTTGCCAGGGTTCAGCCCTGGAACTTATTGTTGAACCCCAGCACTTATTGTCTCAGACGCAGTTTAATTATGTGTGATAGTTATAATCAGTGCATCCATCAACCACAATGAGCAGGTGTGAGCTGTAGTTTAACCCCAAATATGTCGACTCTGTGGGGAGCATCTACGGGTGGTAGTAGCAGTGGTGGGGAACTGCCCACCTGCAGTTTCACATTAGGGCTAGAAAATATTTGGGCCTGGCACTTATTTTTTTCATAAACTAAGCACTTTACACAGGTGAGTACATTTGATGCAGAGTCTCCAAGGTCACTGTTCCAAAGATAACAGGTTTGATCAATTTACAGGCGCCGTGATAAAGAAGCTGGCAGTTCAGATGGAAGTTTGACCAATGCCGAGGCAGTGATATGTCTTGCTTTGAGCCAAGGCAATTACTCACATCAGTGGAAGTGGTGAAGTGGCAATCTGGTTTGAAATGGGCAAACTGTGGTTAAAAAAAACAATGAATGCCAAAGGCAGCTCCAGAATGTCCTGCTGGTTCAAACAGTGTTGAACATGGTCAAATCATGCCTCAAAGTGGTTTGATGGCAGAAACAAAGGGATCATTGCTGTTCTGGCTTCCAGCAATTGTGGGGTCCGATTCAGGATCTCAGGGTCACGATGGGTCATTGTTCTTATGCTCCCAAACCCAGGCGGCTGGCACACAACTGCAGGGGTCCTCCAACGCAGTGAGGTTTTTGGTGTCACTGTGGCTGGCAGACAGGCACGTCTTATTCCAGCAGAGATGCTTAGGGGGCAGAGCTCACCTCTGCCTAGGAACACCTGCCTTCAACACACAACTGGAGGTCGCTGGAAAATACTGCTTTGCCAGCAGTGTCCCCAGCACAATCTTGTCATGGGATGATCAAAAGGTGCTTAAAGATTATCCCCCAAAAGTGGTGTGGGACTCCTTCTTTTAAAGGTGAAAGCCCAGATCTGATAGAACTAAAGCTAGCCCAAATTATGGGTCCAATCCCTGCTTTTGAAATTGATTTGTGCTGCAGGAAGTGGGGGACAAGAAAGGGAGATAGATGAAGAGGGAAACACAATGACAGCATTCTCCTGTACAGATCTCTCCCTGGCCAAACAAAACCCAGCCATCCCTTCTCAATAGGCACAAAGGCATTCAGAAATGCAACCCCCTGGTTTGAGGCCAGGCTCTTTGTGAAGGGGTGTGGCATTTGATTTCCATTCCTAGGGTAGCGTTCTGTGCATTAGCTGTCCTGGGAAAAGGTTGTTGGTTGCCCTTACAAAGAAGCAAAGCGAGGCAATCCCACCAGGCTACATTGCTGCCTTTTGGGCCGGGTCTAGCCGGTCTGCAGGAATATACATAACTCCTCAACAGCTGAATTGGGCCCAGAGGACTGACACATGTGTAATATCAGTTGAATTTTACAGTTTAGCAAACAACCAGGACAGGAGCTTCAGAGTTATGGAGTATTTGGAACAGGGGTGCATATCTCAAATGTAGGCCCTCAGCTTTAGATACTTGGAAGTTACTGCAGCTGTCAAGAGGCCACGTGTGACCTCTGATCCTGCTCTGTGCGACTTGTAGAGCAGGTTCTTAAAATCAAAATACTCATGCAGCAGGGCACACTTACACACTATGGCCTTTGGCATGGAGTTTATGAGAGGGAAATCTGATCAGCAGATTTCCCTTTCAGAGATGGAATTACCTGCAACATTTTATTATTTAATGAAAATCAAAAAATCCAGGGCTTTCCTTATTTTTTATAATTACTTTGTTACATTTTGTACAGCACCAAACACTGCGGTTCTATGTCCCCTAACTGAGTGCATGAAATAACAAACCAACGCTGCTTCTTCCCTGCCCCCTCCCCCCTCCTGCCACACAAACATTCACTCACTGTCTCAGAAGTGTCCTGCTGCTGCAGTGTAGGAGGGAAGAGACAACTTTCTCTCCGCTAGCCCTTTAGCAGTCATTAGGGAGCTGCTCAGGGGCTAGTGGACAGCCAAAGGGTGGCATCTGTGAAAAGTAAAGACCCTTTACCTTTGTCTAATAGAGAGGTGCCTGGTTTGGTGATTCCTGTTGCATGGATTGTTCAGTGTTGGGTTTTCTGGCATGAAGCATGGCTGGTTGGGGCACTCTCAAATGTAAGTATTTCTTCTGATGGCACCCTCCCGGAACTTCTCTCAGTAGTTCTAAGAAGATGACTTATGGTAAAGAATCATGTTAAACGGAGTTCTAGGCTATCACCTACTCGCCGGCTATAAACAATGAACTCTATAAATGAGTATACGTTCACAGTAAAATACTTGGTTCCATTTAAAAGCCCTGCAATGCACGTTCTTTGTATATTAACTTCAATGTAACCTTAGGGCTGCACAGATTTGTCCAGAAATGTATAAAGACGTGTTTCGTAGCTTGCAACAACACTGCATGCCCACATGGTACAATCTGGCCTTCTCTACCTATTCCCTCAATGAGCCATAACGGAATATGTTAATGATTAAAATAAAAACAAATCCTCGTGTGTGAGACAGCGACGTGTTTAATCATAATTTGCAAAAAGAAATAGGACATTCAATATTGTACATGAAGTTTAACAATGCAAGCAATTTTCCTTTTTAATTAGAACATTACCAAAGGGAAGCACTGAGCAGCCCACTGTTAGTATGTATTATTCATTTAGACATCTACAGGCCGATTCATGGAATTCCTCACAAAAGTGTCGCACGCGGCTGGCGCACAGCGTGCCCGTGCGAATGTCTGCGCCAGCCGCGTGCGATAAAATCAATTTCCGCGCACAGCGTATTCATGGATTCTCGCCTCCAAAAGCAGACGTGGCGCAGAGTGGCGCAGCGACCCTGCAGCAGCGCCAGTTACGCCCCCAAGAACGCCCTCGCGCAAGGAAAAGCCATCAAGATCGCAAAACCATCGCAAAGGGCTGTCCCAACCCTGTACCAGTTTACCGGACTGGCAAACAGCAAACGCAAAGCGGGGAACGCGTATTACGGGTTTCGGGAACACGCGTGCGCGAGAAGTTCCACACGCGATCTGGCCTGGGGGAGCGTGTGTGTGTATTTCAGGGGTGCGCGAGAAGTTTCACACGCGATTGGGCTGTGTGCGGGTATTTCAGGGGTGCACGCGAAGTTTTACACGCGATCTGTCCTGGGGGAGTGTGTGCATGTATTTCAAGGGTGCGCGTGAAGTTCCACACGCGATTGGCCTGGGCGCGTGTATTTCAGGGGTGCGCAAGAAGTTCCACACGTGATTGGCCTGGGCGCGTGTATTTCAGGGGTGCGCGAGAAGTTCCACACGCGATTGGCCTGGGCGCGTGTATTTCAGAGGTGCGCGAGAAGTTCCACACGCGATTGGCCTGGGCGCGTGTATTTCAGGGGTGCGCGAGAAGTTCCACACGCGATTGGCCTGGGCGCGTGTATTTCAGAGGTGCGCGAGAAGTTCCACACGCGATTGCCCTGGGCGCGTGTATTTCAGGGGTGCGCGAGAAGTTCCACACGCGATTGGCCTGGGCGCGTGTATTTCAGAGGTGCGCGAGAAGTTCCACACGCGATTGGCCTGGGCGCGTGTATTTCAGAGGCGCGCGAGAAGTTCCACACGCGATCGGCCTGGGCGCGTGTATTTCAGGGGTGCGCGAGAAGTTCCACACGCGATTGGCTTGGGCGCGTGTATTTCAGGGGTGCGCGAGAAGTTCCACACGCGATCTGGCCTGGGGGAGCGTGTGCGCGGGAAGTTTCACACGCGATTGGGCTGCGTGCGGGTATTTCAGGGGTGCGCGGGAAGTTTCACACGCGATTGGGCTGCGTGCAGGTATTTCAGGGGTGCGCGCAAAGTTTTACACGCGATCTGGCCTGGGGGAGAGTGTGCGTGTATTTCAGGGGTGCGCGTGAAGTTCCACACGCGATGTGGCCTGGGGGAACGTGTGCGTGTATTCCAGGGGTGCGCGGAAAGTTTTACACGCAATTTCAGCAGGGTACGTGTATTTCAGGGGTGCCGGGGAGTCCTACATGTGATTTGGCAGTGTGGGTCCTCCCACGTGTTCCCTGTACACCCTCCACGGCCCCTGCAGGCAGCCCACACCACAGGGGACTACCCTGCATCCCTGGTGATGTCCCGCAGGCAGCCCACCCAACATGGGCATGCCCCCAGCAAAGGCACATGTCTCCTTGCACTAATGATCACCAACTCATGTCCCCTTGCACCCCCACCCCCAGAATTGCGGGGCACCTGCCAGCAGGCCCCCACTCATGTCCCACTCATGTCCCCACCACCCCCACCCCCAGCACTGTGGGGCACTCTCCACCAGGCCCCCACCCATGTCTCCCACCACCCCCACCCCCCAGCACTGTGGGGCACCTGCCAGCAGGCCCCCACCCATGTCCAACTCATGTTCCCCAGCCAACATGTAATCACAATCTAGATCCCTGGTCCCTATGGTCAGCCTCCAAATGCAAAACACCCACCCGAGTATTGCATCCACCCACTCAGAAATGGCAATTACATGACAGAACGCCAATTGCAAGTTTCGAAACAAACACATGTCCCTCACATACACCCAATGGGTGTCAGTGAATCTCAAAACCCATATCATGATATGCATGAAACCAATGAGATGATACTACACATTGAAGTTCGATAAAAAAATATGTATTAAAGGAAACATAAATAGATTAAAATATAAATAAACTGAAATGGGAATGTACAAAAATGAAAAGAAGCATGTCCGTGAAAAAAAGTAAAACCAAAAATCATAATCCAAAGTAATGGTGTCCAAAGTCACTGTCCACAAAAGTAAATCCAATGGGAAATAATAATTGAAAGCCATTGCTCCATGGGTAAATTGTGAAAGAAAAATTAAATCCTACAGTGAACTATGTACAGACGAACAAGCCAGGGTCCATTATCCCAACAAAAGAAATGAAACCTATCTAACAACACTAACTAATAAAATAAACTATATACAAAAATGTGGCCAATGTCCAAAAGGTCCAAAATAAATTTAAAAAAAAAGGAAACCTAACACTACCTACATAACTATGTACAAGGGCAGCGGGCTAGTCTGACGGCTCACTTTTGGATGTCCCGGGCCAGGGCATCATCGAACTCCTGCTCAATGTCCCGGAGCCGGTCCTCCTCCATGGGCCGAGGGTCCGCAGGGCCGTCGACGTGTCCACCTCCAACCCCCTGCGGATTGCCTCGAGGCACTCGGCCCGCCTCAGGGCCCTCCGCATGGAGTTCTCCGCCCTGACCATTGTGAGCCGTTCCTCCTCTGCCCGCTGCCGCTCCGCACCTATCTGCTGGCCCAACCGCTCCCACACGGAAGCCACTCCCATTCCATGGTTCTCCTGCCCTCCGGCCGATACTTGCACCCCTGATGTTGATGGCCCCGAGCCATGATGCCTCCCACGTCCAGCCTGCCGCTGCCTCCGACGCAACTGCCTGTGCCAGCACGACGGCATCCAGGCTGATGGAAACCACCGACGCCGTCGTGCACGTGCCCTGCCGATGATGCCATCACATCCTGCATCTGCTGGGGTCCAGTTGCTGGTGTGTCCAACCCTGCTGGACCTCTGACTCCCGACTGTGGCAGGGATGGGATCCCCACCGAGGTGGCTGCATTGGTCGGGGCAGGTCCACAGGGGGCCCTGGTGGCATCTGGGCTGGAAGACGGCATGGAGTACGACTGGCGCATAGCCTCCACAGAGGAGGAGAGGGTCGCCAGAGTGCCCGACACATGTACGAGACCCCCAACCATGACCGCTCCCAACTGGGCCACGTTGGCACGGTGCTCTTCGTGATGACGTGCGTGCTTCCCCCGGGAAGCATGCACCTCATCACGAATGACAGCCGTGCGCAACGCGACACCAATCAGGACCTTCTCCATACGGCCAGGGGTCTCCTCGTCCGCAGGTGGAGGGGAGTCAGATGACATGGACATCCCGCCTACCTGCGGACGGGCATGGGATGGGGCATCCCTGCTGGTGCATGGTGGTGCAGTCACAGTGTCAGGGACAGTGACATGCACAGGCACCTCCACGGCGACCTGTGCTGCCTCCTGCCCCTGCCCCTGGACTGCACCACTTGCACCAGCAGGGATGCCCCCACCAGGCCCCCTGTGCGGCTCAGTAGCGGCCTGCTCCTCCTCTGTGGAAACCACCAACCTGGATGCCTCCACACCGTCTTCCGCCGTTGCAAGCCCCTGTGGGGGCTCACCCACCCCTTCCGCTGCAGCCGTGGGGGCATCCCCGCCGCTTAGCTCCACAGCGCTGTCTCCGCCCTCTTCTTCACTTTGCGCTGTGTAGAGGGAGACATTGAACACAAGCATCAGGGTACTGTACAATGGTCCCCTAGACAGGAAGCAATAGCAGATGAGTGGCACTGTCAAAGATCACTTCCATCATGTCCCTCCACAACACATGGGTCAGTGCAGGCAAAACACATGCAGTAACAGGCATGGCGCATGCTATGGACATAAGCAAACATGTCCAAGGGACTCTTGAAGCATACAATGTTGTTTTTGGACTCACATGCATCATGGGTCATGCCTATCACATGCACACACTTCAACGTACTTTCATCCATCTGGACTCGTACACCCCAGACACAGTGGATGCAAGGATAACTAGGCTGCATCAGTGAATCTGAACATTGTCACAGACATGTGTCATGCATCCATGGCATGCCCAAGTCACAGACACGCAGGTCAGAAACACAGACATGGACACCATACATGTACATGGCATCAGCACCCATCCCTCACCCACACCCATGTCCAGGAACAGAGACTGTCATGCTCTCATGTGTCCATTCCGCATAGGGCTCCCCATATTACATTTCAACACATACACCAACCGTGTGCTTCACACATTACTGGTCTCACATGCATGACCATGATGTCCCTGCACACACACACGCGCGTACATGGCCTATGTCACACATACAGGCAAGTATCAGACAACCAGCACGCTGCAACATGCCCTGTCTCACACAGCAATGCTTGGCCACTTACCGCTCAACTCCAGACGGGTCTGCCTCTCAAGGATCTGGGCATGGAGCGCTGGGCGTACACGTTCCAGGACCCTCAGCTGGATGGTACTCATGCTGCCTCAGCCCCCCTCCACGAGGCGCCTGGCCTTTATGAGGGTCCTGGACCTGAAGTCCTCCCAGCGCTTCTTGACTTGCTTGATGTTGCGGGTTGCCACCCCCTCCGTGTTGATGGCAACCACAAAGTCGTCCCAGATCCTGTCTCGTCCTTCCTTGTCGGCGCGTGGTGATCCGAAGAGGGCATCATAATGCCCCAGGACAAGCTCCACCAGGACACCAACTTTCTTCTGACTGAAGCTGGTGGCCCTCTGCCCCTCTGGCTGGGGGTCGCCAGTGGTCTCGGATGGTGTTTGCCCCGACATGGCGACCCCTGAGGCAGGCGTGGGTGGGCAACTGGGTCCTGAAGCTGGGCTGTGGAGCGATGGTATCCCAGTCGGGAGTGTTCTGTTGCAGCAGGGGTGGACACAGCAACTGGACCCCTGCAGATGGCTGATGTGCAGGCACCAAATGGCAGGGCACGGTGGCAGTAATTCGGCCTTTTGGGCAGGAGCGTGGTCTTCCGTGTGCTTACGCGTGGCCAGCTTGATACGGAGTGATTTGGCACGTGAAAATTCTGCACGTCAGCGTGTGAATCAAGGAAAGGCCCTTAGCGCGTAAGCGCGTCAGCACGCATACGCGATTCCATTGGACCAAAGGCCCTTAGCGCGTATGTGTGTCTGTGACGTATCGCGCACGGCTTTGCTTTTCGTGGGGTGCGGTGCGTGTGTCTTGCAGGCATTGGGGTTCACACGCTATTACTTCACAGCGGGTGGGTGTTGGCTACGCGTTCTTCTACACGCAAGGCAGACGGTGAGTGGTACCCTGCTGCCCCAGGCCCGATCGCGTGTAAAACCACCTGCAAGCCCCTGAAATACATGTACCCCGCTCCCCCAGGCCCGATCGCGTGTGAAAACACCCGCGAGCCCCTGAAATACACCGCCCAGGCCAATCGCGTGTGAAACTTCTCGCGCACCTCTGGAATACACGCGCCCAGGCCAATCGCATGTGGAACTTCACGCGCACCCCTGAAATACACGCACACGCTCCCCCAGGCCAGATCGTGTGTAAAACTTTGCGTGCACCCCTGGAATACCCGCACGCAGCCCAATCGCGTGTGAAACTTCCCACGCACCGCTGATATACACGCACACGCTTCCCCAGGCCAAATCACGTGTGGAACTTCTCGCGCACCTCTGAAATACACGCGCACAGGCCAATCGCGTGTGAAACTTCCCGCGCACCTCTGATATACACGCACACGCTCCCCCAGGTCAGATCGCATGTGGAACTTCTCGTGCACCTCTGAAATACACGCACACGCTCCCCCAGGCCCGATCGCGTGTGGGCCTTCTCGTGCGTGTAGGACTTTGGCGCACATTTTTTTCCTGCGCAGGGACGCTACCGCCTGCTTTCCTGTGGCGGACATGTATGGGCCTGTGCGCGTCTTTGGCCGTGCGCTGTTTTTCCCTATTCGATTCCATGAATACGTGTTGTAGGCGAGCGTGTGGGCGTTCTGCGCACTTGCCTCCTGTACTTACCCCATCACGCCCACATTTTCACAAGTTGTTCCCCATTCTGCGTGTGACGCCCCGTGTTACGCCTACTTTTGTTATGTGCGCCGGGCAATGTGCGAATTCGCTGTGGCCTTATCGCACGGCGTTCAATGACCTGTGCGCCAGCGTGCGCCAGCATGCGCCGCGCACTTTTTCAGCGCACATCCCACATTTTGCGCGTGCACAGACTTCCATGAATTGATGTGCGATGTTTTCTGTGCGATAATCGCACTTGCACTGCGATTTTCGCTATTTCACTGCGAATCGCACGTTTTCGCACGCGTGCGCCGTTTTTTCGGCGCACATTAATTCCATGAATCGGCCTATTTTTTTCACTAACATGTGGTCATGTGCGCAGTACTCATGTTATGATAGTTTTGTTAGATGTTCACACTACCCAGATGTATCCACCCTATATTACGAAGAAGAAGAAAAAAGAAAAAAACATCTAAAACGCACCTTTAATGTGAGCGTAAGAACTGGTAACGTCACTGGAAAAGGGCTGCTCAAACAACCTCGATCTGAGGCGTGTGCGCGCAATTTCGTGAATAGGGCGAACATCATGCGCACGTGACCTATATTTCTTAAGTGGTTCAGCCAGTCAGATGTGAAACAAATATAGCAGGATTTACTGTTGGTGTAAGATAAATTACCAAAATTACAACAAAAAGACTTTTGAATTGCTTTAAATGGAAGTTAGGATTTACAGCGAGCGCTATGTGAAACAGCATGGACCAAGTTAATTTTCCACGAAGAGGAAGTGACCGTACGAGTTTAGAAGTAGAGATGAATGATTCAAGAGTGGAGGCGAATCTTAAAGGACACAGAGATACCCGAGATAAATGTCAGACAGGTCGAAGCGAGAGTTGTGGACTGAAAACACGATTAATTAAGGGGAGATCAATCAGCGCTGGCTCAACTATAGGACACTCTGGCTCAAGCACTTCTGAAGGCCACAGACTAGTAACAGGTGCCTGCTATGCCATGAACAGTATGTGCAGTTTTTAGTGGTACCTCTGGCCCATGGAACTGCGCTCATTCTCTATGAAATCTTCCCAATTTACCTCGTGAGAATGGTCATGCTTTCAGAATGTGATAGTGAACTTTAATGGATTACAGCACAGCTATATCTAAGCATTGAAAACTTGCATGTCTTTCTAACCTTCTAAATTGCTGAAAATAATCTATTAAACCAAAACTGATTCCATCGTATTGTGATGCTACTTTTGTTTAGTTGAACCATAGATGACAATGGCCAAGGTCAATAGGGGTCAACTCACCACATTGCAATTTTTGTCAGCAGAGCCAGGTATGTGGGGGGTCCAGGACCCGGGTGCCCCTTCGAAACCGATCTCTAACAATATTAATACCCTTTCACTTACGCTTCCCTAAAATCGGGCAGTGGCACAACCCCACAAAATGAATAACTTGACTTCCCTGATGGCAACATGAATCCAACCAGTTTTCCCATTCTCCATGTACCTTGCAATTTCCTGCAAGAATGCAATTGTGTATAGAGGATGGTTGTGGGCACCTCCACACATGGACATCACATTATACTTAAAACAGTCAGGTCTATGCACATGGCTCTTACTTGATCTCAGTTGCATTGGTCTTTTCATGACCATAATCTTTGTGAAGATGCAAAGGGCCAAATTCGCAAAGCCCTTTTGCATGCTCAGCATCATTTGTTCTAGTAAAAAGACACACACTGTGGAAGTGCAAAGTACCTCGTGGAACTGAGACTTGTTTCATGTTTGAAAATGTTTATTCGGACAGTAAAGTATTCATTAAACACATACATATAACATGTCACAGTAAAACTAGGCATTGATTAAGATACACAAGTGTTCAATACAGTTTGTATCCACATTTTACAACAAAGTTAAAAAGCGGCAACATGCCTTCTCAGAAATGACCTTCTTAAGAACATTGCAACCTTCAAATACGACAACAAGGCCTAAGCTGATAATTTTGTTTCTGCCCTTAATAAGAAGGACAGTGCAGGCCTATGTTGGCGCAGGTCAGTGCATCTCAAAACTTCTTTTCTGGCCAGGAGCACTGTATCGTCGACATAAGCAATGACCCACAATGACCTGCCACCCACTCACAGAAAGTCCACAGCGGTGTTCCACAATGCTTGCAACATCCCATTAATGTCTAAGGTAAAGAGTAAGGGAACCAATACGCACCTTGACACTTAGACTTACAAATAGCACTTATGTTATGTTGATTTACACCACGTACCACTGCCACCCAGGAGCAGTCTCCAGGTGCTTGCGTGGCACAGTAAGAGAGGAGGGTGGGGAGGTTAGTGAGGATAGGGTGAGAGATTAGGTTCGGAACCAGGAGGAACTGGCGTCTGTGAGTGTTGTTTTGCATGTGGGAGTTCATACAGGAGGCCTTGTGAGTTGTAACCGTATGGGTAAGATTCAGTGCCCTCAGTTTGTGGTATTGTTTTGCATTGGTGTTAGTGTGTTGAGTGGGGTTGTGGTTGGTTTGTTTGTGTGCACTGGTTAGGTCAGGATTGTCCAACTCAAGGCCTCGCGGGCTGGGTTCCTGACAGGATTTGAGCATATCCCCCATCAATATTCATTAGGAAAAATATACATACATTTAGAAGCATTTTATGCAAATGTATCTCATGAATATTAATGAGTGGTATCCTGAAAACCCGACATGGGTCCGGCCCTCTAGGCCTGGAGCTGGACAACCCTGGGTTAGATAGTGTACCGAAGATCCATAAGGGATCCAGAGTCACGTGTGGCCGTAGCTGTAAGAATATTCTGTGTCTTGGTGTAATTGCATTGTTGATGGTTTTATGAACTATGTGGGTGGGTCACTCTGGGTCTACTTCAGCATCTAGAGATGCTGTGTGTGAAAATAGCATTGGTTCTTGGTTTCTTTAAGTGTAGTGTGGCTAGCCTAAGGTCTGCTATGGCGTCAGTTGTGTTGGAGGAGCAGGAAGGGGAGGATGAGTTAGTAAATTGGTCTGTTTGTTGGAGCCTCTGTTGCAGCTCTTCGGTTGCTGCTTGATGGTACCTAGTCCGGTGCGTGGTTGTGGTTCTTTGTCTCATCTCATCTCCACTCAATTTTTTTGTCTGTAGTGTTATTGTTGCCGGTGTCCATTGATGTTGTCATTGACTGTTGAGTAGCCAGGCTTGAGCCATTTCCTGAAGGTTTTGTGGTCTTCTGTGGTTCTAATTTCTTTGGGCATCGTGTTCCAGATGTTAGCAATTAGAAGTGAGAATGCTGTTCCGCCAAATTTTCTTTTTTCATAGTGTTTTGCCTCTATTTGTTTTGCCTCTATTTTTAGGTTGTTGCTGGATCATCGGTCCCTTCTTGGGTGATATCAGCTAATCTTGTGTTGGCGGAATTCAGCTCCTTGTATGTGCAAGGCTTTCTGTTCAATGCATAGGTCTTTGAATTTTATGTGCTTTTAACTGGTAACCAGCGTAAGCTTTTCAGTGCTGGAGTGATGTGGTCTCTTCTGTTTAGTCTTAATAATATCCTGGTTGCAGTATTTTGCACCCTATGTAGTTTCTTGGTGAGTCTTTCCGTCATTCCTAGATAGAGGTTGTTTGCATAGTCAATTCTTTTGAGTATCAGGGATATGATTGCGAGGGAAGGAAAGGTAGGTGAGTAATCCTCTGAGCAGTCGTTGGAGGAAGAAGCATTTTTTGATGATTGCATTAGCTTTTGGTTCCAGGGATAGTCCATTGTCCAAGAGTATTCCTAGGTTATTTACTACATCGGTGGTTTCTTGTTGCGTTCTCATGACAGTCGGACAGTTCGATTGTGGGTCCCCTCTGTCGAATCCTGTGGGTCAGAGCATTATTTCTGTTTTTCTCAGGTTCAGTTTAAGGTTGTTTGTTGACATCCAGTTGTAGATGTCTATGAGGCAGCTGTTGAGGCTGTTATTTTGTTTCTGTGTTTTGTTTGTTTTCACAACCAGCTGGATGTCGTCTGCATAATTATAATTGTAATTGGTTATTTATACCACACTTAATACCCAGAGGTTTTAAAGTGCGGCCCTGGGGATTGAACGAGTGGTTGCTGCGTGTTGTTTTGCTTCCAATGCGAGCACGTTGCCCCTGAGCTATCCTGCCGTGGGTAATTGTAGACTGTAAGTCTGTGGGTTCAAATGATTTTCATCAGTGGGCACATGTAGATGTTGAAGAGCAGAGGAGAGAGGCTGGATCCCTGTCAGACTCTGCAGTATATATGTTTGTTGTTTGAGAGGTGGTAGGTATGTTCTTTTGGTTTGGTTTGTTAGGAATGAAGTAAGACACTTTAGTTAAGATTCCTGTATGCCACACACCATCAGTCTTTTTATTAGTGTTTTGTGGTTGATTGTGTCAAATGCCGCTGATATGTCCAATAGTATGAGGGCCGATTTGGCATCATTGTCTGCATTTTTTTAAAGGTTGTTCCATATCGAAAGGAGTGCTGATTCTGTATCTCTCATTGCTCTGAAGCCAACTTTTGACCAGTTGAGTATTCCATTTGTTTCGATGTATTTAAGAAGGATTTTGTACATGTGGTTCTTCAAAGTCTTTGCTGGGTAGAGCAGGTTGGATATCTGTCTGCAGTTACTCAGGTCTTCTGCACTTTCTGATTTCTTTTTTATCAGTGGTTTAATGTATGCTGATTTGAAGGAGGATGGTTATATTCCTCTTTTGAGTGATAGATTCATTAGGTTTCCGAAGTGTGTCACTGGTGTTCTGTGATTGAGGATTCCTTTGAAGATGTCAGGGGCAGCGGTCACTTTTGGATCCTGCAAGAATGGTGTCCTTGATCAGTGTGGCGAATGTTTCATCTGTGATTGCTTCGAAGTTGGTGAGTTTTGCTGTAATCTGTGTTTTCCCACAGTGTCTGTGGTCCGGCAATTGTGGTTGTATTTGCGCGGGCTAGGTTGATGGTCTCTTGGAATATATCTTTTGTTTTATCTCAGGTGGTTGGTGATGTTGTCACAAAGTGATTGTGTCAGGGTGATGAAATTCTTGCAGGAAGAAGGTTTTTTTATCTCTTTGATAATTTTTTAGAGTTCTTTCTGTGGATCGTTTGCTGACTATATGGCGTAATAGAACATTTTTGCTTTGAGGACTGTCGCTTTGTATAGTTTGAGTTGTCTTTGGTATTTTATTTTGTCTTGTTGAATGTATTCTTCTCTCGATATTTTTTCCATTTTGCAGCTGTTTTTTTGAGTTCTGTCAGTTCTTCTGTGAACGATGTTGCTGCCCGTTCTTTTGGTGTTACTTTGAAAGTTTTTGCTGGTGCAAGATGGTCAAGGGCCTTGGTGATCCAACTGTTGATTGTGTCTTCTGCTGTGTCTACGGTTGTTTCAGTGGGTTCTGTTTTGCTGGGGACGGTTGAGTCTAGAAGGTTTGTTAATTTGTTAGGGCCTCTAGGACTAGGGTCTACCAGTTTTTTTTTTTTTTGTTGCTGGTATGGAGTATCCTTTTTACGGCTGGTAGGCGGGTTTGCGATGTGATGTAGAAAGGTATCAAGTAGTGGTTGCTATATATCATTGATGTAGTTGGCGCAGATGCACATAGTACTTCCCTGCAGAAAATTGCGTCCAGGGTGGGTTTGGCATAGTGGGTGGATCAATTTACTATTTGCTTGCAATGTGAAGTTTCTAGGAGTCCGCAGAGTGCGTTTGCAGTGGATGTGTTTTCTTTTTCGAACCAGATATTGAAGTCTGGCAGTATGACTAGTTTACAATGGGAAGTTGATAAAATGGCGGCCGCGTCTGCTAGTTTTGTTGCAAATTTGGGGTTGTAAGAAGGTGGTCTGTAGATCAGAAGGAATACTATGTTGGTTCGGTCATTGAGTTCTATCTTGATGAGGAGGGATTCACAGTCTTCTTCGTTGGTTGTCTTGAGTTGAAATGTTCTGATGTGTTCTTTGTGTATGATTATGATTCTGCCTCTTCTTCGGTTTTCTCTGTTGGTGTGTATTAGTTTAAAATTGTCTGGTATTGCCTCATTCACGATGGCTTTGTCGTTATCTGATAACCAGGTTTTTGTAAGAAAGAGCACGTCTGTGTCTCCTTCACTTAAAAGGTCATGAATTTCTATTGAGTTTTTTGCCATGGATCTAACTTTGAGAAGGCTGCAGTGTAGTTTGTTTGATTTTCCTTTTGGGTTGTTGTTTGTATTTTTGGTCCGATTCGGTGTGTTATCTATTGGATTTCTTTTGCTGATGGTGTTTACCTGGTTGAATCTGTTGTGCAGTGTGGTTCTTTGGTGATCAGTCTCTTTGTCAAGTAGGCTGATAAGGTTTATGGCAGGATTGCTTGGTTTTGGTTAGTTCTGGGCAGTGAAATTTGTTGGTAAAGTCCAGACCCGGGACACCTGGATAGGAAGAAAGTTCCTAAGAGGGTACAAAACAGTCTACACAATAAACACTTCGACCTGGGTCACCTGCGTAGGGGGCCACAACAGTAGGTGCAGCAATCTTAGATCCTAGGTAGCCATATCTCGCATCTAGCCTGATTGTGCTAGGTAGCCATATCTCACATCTAGCGGGACACCTGCATAGAGGGAGGAGGGCCCAAGGAGGGCACATCAGTCAATGCAATAACAGTTTGATGTGGGACACCTAGGGTGAGGGAGAAAGGCCTAAAGAAGGGTCACACTAGTCAATACAGTACTACTTCGATTTGGGACACCTGGATAGAGGACACAACAGTAAATGCAGCAACCCTACGCCTGCCACACCTGGATGGAGGAAGAACATCCAAAAGAGGGGGAATTACAGTCAATGCAAAAGTTCTTTGATTTGGGACCTCGATAGAGGACACAACAATAACTGCAGCAACCCTAGACCTGAGGCAGAAGGATAGATGTAGAAAGGCCTAAAGAGGGGGAAAACAGTCAATGCAGTAATACTTTGATTTTGGGACACCAGGATAGAGGGAGAAAGGCCTAAAGAGAGGGAAAACAGTCAATGCAGTAATATTTCTATTTGGGACACCAGGATAGAGGGTGAAGGGCCTAAAGAGGGGGAAAACAGTCAATGCAGTAATACTTCTATTTGGGACACCAGGATAGAGGGAGCAAGGCCTAAAGAGGGGGCACATCAGTCAATGCAATAACACTTCAATATGGGACACCTTGATAGAGGGCACCACAGTAAATGCAGCAACCCGCGACCTGGGACACCTGGATAGAGAGAGAATGGCCTAATAGGGGGGCACAACAGTAAATGCAGTGACACTTAAGACTTATGGTTTGCCAAAGCAATCAGGCTAGATGTGAGATATGCCTATCTAGCACAATCAGGCAATATGTGAGATATGGCTACATAACACAATCAGGCTAGATTACACAAACAATCAGACTAGGTACAAGATATGGCTACATAACACACTCAAGCTAGATGCGAGATATGGCTACCTAACACAATCAGGCTAGATGTGAGATGTGTCTACCTAACACACTCAGGCTAGATGTGAGATAAGGCTGACTAACACAATCAGTCTAGAAGCAAAACATGGCTATATAACCTCATTGGGCTAGATGCGAGGAATGGATAACCTAAAACAATAATGCTAGATGCCTGATATGGCTAATTAACGCAATCCACCTTCACCCCCCATCAATCCCCACCTCTGACTCTACCTCTGACTCTGCACTCAGCAATGTCCATCTTTCCATCACCAACACTCTTGACATTGTTGCCACAGTCATGAGGATTCGTCTGAAACTTGCCTCTAAGCATAACACTTGGTACGACACCGAACGTGCAGCCCTGAAACGAAAGTGCAGGGCAGCAGAACTGAAGTGGCTAACCTCAGGCTCATCCTCTGACAAACTGGCCTGCCGCCTGCTCCAATGGCAATACAAATTCACCATTCATGCAAAGAAAATAGCCCACATTCAGGCACGGGTCTCCGGCGCATCCAATAACTTGGCTGAACTTTTCAAAATCTGCAGGGTACTAGCCAATCCCTCCTCAGCCTCCTCCTCCTCTTCTCCTTCCCAGGCCCTCTGCAATGCACTGGCCTCACACTTTGCCACCAAAATTCAGGAAATTCTGACCAACCTTTCTACACTCCCTCTCAACCCATCTCATCCCCTCACCGCACTCTCCCCCTCCCTCCTCCTTCCTCCTTCCCTTCCTTCTCTCCTGTCACACCCGAAGAAGTTACCAGAGTTGTCTGCTCAATGAAGGTCTCTTCTAAACAGGTCTCCCCTTGCTCATCCAGGACTATCCCACTTAAGAACTCCCTTGTGGGTCCACTTCTAAAAAAAACATCCTCTGATCTTACCTGTCCGCCAGCTGTCACCCTATACCCACCACCCCTTTGCTGGGAAGCGGCTGGAGAAGCTCGCCTTGCCCCAACCGAACTCTCACGCTGAACTTGTTGGTGGCCTCCACAACCATTAATTTGGATTCGGAGCATCCGGAGGCATGGAAAATGCTCTTCTGAAAACCTGGGAAGAGCTGCTTGCATCTCTGGACTCCAACTACCCAGCTGTCCTCCTCCTTCTCGATATCTCATCTGCATTTGACACAGGTAACGATTCTATCTTCATACAAAGGCTCCACGATACACTTGGTACATCGGAATGGGCACTGGATTGGCTGCCCTCTTTCCTCGCTAACCGCTCTTCCCAAGTCATCCTGGGCCCTTTCTCCTCTTCGGCTTCCATCTCCACCTGTGGTGTCCCCCAGGGCTCTATACTCTCATGATGGCTCTTTAATATCTACCTTGCTCTCCTTGCATGCCTCATCTCCTCTTTTGCCTCCAACTTCCAGTGTTAGGCAGACAACACACAGCTCTTCTTCAGACTTCCTGTTGACCCACTTGCATCCCTGACTGCGTATCTGCCATCCAGTCCTGGTGCGCCTCAAATGATCTCTGCCTCAATGGCTGTAAAACTGAGATTCTTCTTATTGGGACCCCTGCTCCCTCCTTCCCCTCACTATGGCCTTCCTCCTTATGCTCTCCCCCTGCACCTTCAACTGAAGACAGAAACCTTGGAGTTATCTTTGACTCCTCCCTTTCTTTCCTCCCTCACATTCAGGACATTGCCAAGAGGTCCAACTATCAGCTCTTCCTTCTCAAAAGTTTTTTTGCCTTTTCTCACCTTCCCTCAGAGGCTCAATGTGACTCAAGCTCTGGTTCTCTCTAGACTTGACTACTGACCTCCTCAATCTTCCTTTTTCCACTCTGTGACTTCTCCAGCGTATCCAGAACAGGGCAGCAAGACTTATCCTTGGGCTCAAGCCCAGGGACCTCATCTCTCTTGGGGATCACTCTGTCTCCCGGATGTTGCACAGATTAAATTCAAATTCCTCTGCATAATCCACAAGGCTGTCTGGGCCAGGGCACCACAGAATCTTCAACTTTATATCACTTAATACTCTCCCTCTAGACTACTTCGCTCCTATAGTACCAATTCTTTGTGTGTAAAGTGTTTTGCTAAACAGAGGGCACGGGGCCATCACTTTCCTCTGCGGTCTCCCTCCTTCAGAATAACCTCCCCCTTCCCAAGCATCTTGAGCAGGATCTTATCAAATACCAGAAGCACCTTAAGTCTTTCCACTTTTCCTCCTCCTTCCCCCCTTCTCTCCTGTACTAATCCAACAGTTGCTGAATCAATGTCCTTGGCCATTATGCATCCTTGGGGCCTTGACCTCTCCTGTTTATCCACAGCACTTGGCATCTGCACATCCCCTGCTCTAGAGGCTTGCACTTACACCTCCCGTGGCCCGGACTGTGTAGCACTCAACATTCCTAGCACTTCGTCTATGGCTCACCGTGGAGCTTGAACTCCCCAGCACGTACCCCCTCATCCCTCTTCCTTTTCTGCACTTGCACATTCTGAATACTCACAAGGCATAGTGGGTTCATCCCTTACCCTTTTCCCCCCTCTGCTCTTATATATTGTGTTGTAATGCATTTCCCACCTTCGCTCCCTCCCTGACCTATGGGTGCTTTGAAACATTATTTTCCTATTGTATAAGCGCTTTCTAGCTGTTTCTTTCCCATCCAGGCTGCTCATGCTCTCTTCCATCACTGGCTCTTCTGGAAACTGTATTTCTTTGGGGAAATGGAAACAAACTGGCCAGCATTGTGCAGTACAGGAATGGGGAAACACAAGATGGCAATCATTCTATGCATAAAGACAAAAAAAGAAGGGACAGGGAGAACACCCACCAACTCCCAAACCACACCTCTGGTGCTCTTGGAATCCCTGTGGTAGGCTTCTCCCCCACACTGTGATGGGTCCTCATCTGCTCTTGACAGGGTGTGGTCATTAACCCTGTAATATTGGAAATATATATTATCAATATCCTGCCTCGAGTAGCCCTATTGCACACTCCTACAAGCTAGTATTTCTCCCCTATACCTTTGAGGTTTTTCGGACTGTGTTTTTAAGTGAACCAGCCAGAGGACACCCACACACATCAAGGTCTCATTGAGCCTCTATCATTGTGGTTTCATATTATCCTAGATTCTGGGATAGAACCCTCAGTTTCACTCTTTCCCTCATTTTGGTCTATGTTAGTGTCTGAAAAATGGCCCTTAGTAGTCTTATGCTTTACCTTTCTCATATCATTCTGGCCTCTGCCATGGACTGAGATTTGTTCCTGAGCAGATTTGTGGCTCACTCATAGTAGTTCTGTCTCTACCAGGATCCGGGATATAAACATAAACATAAAAAAGACTCCCGGTCTTACCTCCCTCTCTGCGTCTGATCCGGTTCAATATCTGGGTATGACTTATATTTGTCTGGATGGGGGACTTTGAGGAGGAAGTGGTCTCGACCAAGCACAAAGTACATGATACTAAGTATTGAATAAAGATGGTAGGTAACCCAATTGGCTGCACAAACTCTGACACACTTGACAAATCACCTGAGAAGGCCCTTATTGGCTACACCATCATGATGAATTAACCCATTAATTATCAAGAGATGGGCCCCTCCTGAATGAACAAAGAATCTTCACACACATCCCAGAAGCTGCTGCAAGCTCTTTTGGGATTTGTCAGTACCCAAAAACCTGTCCTGTTCTTGTAGTAATGATACATATTCTCTAAAAATAGTTTCCACTACTGTGGGTCCATTTAGGAGAGGTTTATCCAGGTCTGGGTCCTGCATGCCCCAGGGTAGAGTCAAGGGGCTCCTGCCTAAAGTCAGGCATTGCCAATGGAGTACCACCCCAACCACTTTTTATGGATACATCACAACAATGGCCTTCTACTTGCTACAGTTTCTAGTGCCACTGCCAGCAATTGGAGTCCACTGGAATGATTGGTGCTGTTTGCAAAATCTTGCTGCCATGCTTCACCCTGACCCTGCAAGGGCCCTATCCATTCTCCTCGCCACTGCTGCAGGCTGGGAGCAGTACATTTGGTAGCCAACTCTATTTAGGCAAAGCGCTCATTCACTTGCCATACTTTCTTGTATCACCAGACAACATGGTTAATCCCTTTGGCCAGGCCCGTGTCCTTTTCCTTCTGCCACCTCGTCATCTAGTCCCAACTGCATTCCATTTTAAAGAAGACTTCAGTTTCCTGTCCCCTCGACAGTCAACCCTAGTTGCAAGGTAAAACAGTCCCACAGCCAGGAATGTGTGGGCTGTTTAAGGGAGTAGAGATCGCCACTCTCTGTGGATTTTCCTGTGCCTTGCACAGCCCTCCAACATTTCAGGCATTGTAAGAGAACCCCCGTCTCCACCTCCTCTTCTTCCTACTCCTCCTTCCCCTTAAGTAGCTACATCATCTGGTGCAGCATATCCACAGTCTTTCCCTGCCCATGAGCGTTATCCTGATGGACCTTCTCTTTCCCGTATCCTTAGATTAATTCTCATTGTGCTTCGTCGAGACCACTTTCTTCTCAAAGTCCCCCATCCAGACAGAAATAAGTCATCTCATACTCCTACTCCATTCTGCTTTCTGCTGCATCTCCTCCTTCCACATGTGGACTATCCCCCTCAGCACCTTCCCTTGCCCAGATACTGTGCATGCATTCACTAGATGTGCTGCCACCCCAGCCTCTGCGGAGCGTCCACATGAGGCATTTCCTTCCCTGACTTTGCGCAGCTATTCATGGGATCCTTCAATGAGCCTGCCTGCACTGCTCTCCGCTCTTCTTCTGAGCCCTCTAGAAATGCCTCAGGCTCAGTCCTGAATCCGAGTTTTGGGGAAGCCTTGTGGCTCTGTCCCATGAACAGACACCAACAAACAGGTTGAAGTTCCTTCTCCTCATCTATGATGGGGAAATCCTCCTCCTCCTGCAAGAAGAAAAACAGCTCCTCCTCCTGTTCTAAACCCAAATGCGTGCACCTCCTCTTCCAGTGTTGCAGGCACGCCATGACTAGATACCAAAAACTATCAAAGGTATGAACTATGTGAAATGAAGCGAACCTCGTGAACCAAAAAGTGTGAAACGAAACCACCCCAGGAATCAAGGGGAACATCAAAATTATAAAAGGAGAAACACATTGTACTACTACAGTATCTAATGTACTGTAAACTACAAACAAAAGGACTTGACAAACTAACAGTACATCAATCAAGGATATAGACAACAACAACAATCAAGCAGGAAGAACTGGGATAGGGTAAAAAGAAAATTCTTGTGTTTTTTGGCTTGTTTAAATGTTAAAACGTGGAAAAAAGCATTAAAACAAAGGAACGCACATGGGTGGTACAAAACAAACTACAGACCAACAAACAATAACGCTACAAACATTCGGAAAATCCTTCTCCAATGCTCATATAATAACCATCCTCCAAGTGTGCGCCTGCAATATGTGCTCCTTTCCTCGCTGCCAAGCAAAGCCCACAAAGGAACAGGAAGTGTGATGGGCCTTTTACAGAGAATCACTATTTCTCTAAGAGATTTTAGATCTCCAGTTGGCTTAACAAATTTGACAAATCAGCACCAGAGGGCAATGCTTGTCTGGATAAAACCTTACAAACAAACCTGCAATTTACCCAAGAGTAGAATCACCTGATTGGATGTCGAATCAATGTGCAAGACCCAGAAGTCTGCTGCAGTTACCACCCATGATTTATCTGTGCTAAAGTCCATTCCACTACCATGTAATGGACAGATCATCCCTAAAGATACACGAGGTTCATGGAGTTAGTTTTTGCCGAGTTCTTTATTGCTGAAGCTTTCAGTGATGGTATCTTTTAATTCTTCTAGATTGCTTCTACTTGACCTTATTGGTGTTCACCTCACATATCTGGCGGTAATGAATACAGTGTTGAACTTCACCACTGTGTCCTGTCCATTCTATTTCTCCTATAATGCTTCAGTCAAATAATTTCCCGCACCTGAAATGCAAATGAAGCCAACAGTGTGGAGGAGGCTGATTACTTCCCCAAAATAAACAACAGGTCAAAGAGCATTCTCCCTTTATAAATGTTGTGAAATGCATTGCTCAGATTTCGCCTTTTACAATTGAGGACACAGCTGACCTAATGCTGAACACTGCAACTCCAAACCTTCACAACGCACATGCCCTTTTGAAACTCTGTAATCACTAAGATGGGCACTAGAATTGATTTCGACTGTGCTATGTAGAGTACTAAGTGCATTGTTTCCTACATGTAAATACTTTGCTACGTATGCCTAGACGGGGAGACCCCAATTAGTTGAGAGCTGAAGTTTAGACCAAGTGCCCATGACAAACCGCCCTTTTCAAAAGCATTTAGTGGACAGCTTTCCTATTGGCACCGCAGCAGACCCCAGCAACACCTTGTTGCATATTTTAGTGTGTTATTTCATGGGAGGGTGGGATACATTCCCAACTATGTCAGATACATGTGCTAAAGAAGTTGTGTTTTAGGGTGGCAGCAGTGACATTGAAAGCACTTGTAGCCAACATGACCAGTGTTTCAATTTTTCAATTCTTGGAGAACTGATTGCCATCGTCAATGCTACTTCTAGTTGCTGCCTAGGACACTACTATGCTGCCATCCACAATGTGTGCATCTCCAAGAATAGCATCAGAAGCTGTTTCTGGTGTAAACTATTCAGCTTTTCTTTCTCCATTAACTTCTGGCCACTGGCATTGAAGACCTTGAGCCTCATTATGTCTCTGCCGGTCCAGAAATAACGTGCCAGTAACTCTGTTTACGGGCACGTCTGGAATGGCAGAATACAACTTTGACGGTGGGGTAGCCTGATTTACCTCCAGCCAGGAGTTGGAAGTAAATCAGACACCCCACCAGCAAAAAACAGCCGATATTACCGGTGCCGGTAATACTAGGGGATTGAACTTCCATTGCCAGTACCTCTAATATGCTGGTAATTCAGGCGCAAGTAACAGTAGGTCCATTTGCCAATATCCTGCTGGAACTTCTGGCGGGATCCCGGTAAGCATATCTTGTATTTGGTGTTGCTTATTGCATCTCACAAACACTGGCAATCCTTGTGTTTGCATCTTTCAAAACTATGTAATGCTGTCATGTGTGATTTTTCAAATGGCTTCAAATGCTGAAGCAAGCTGCAATGCTTCTATTAAGGTGCCTGACTGCATACTTCTCCTCATTTAGGCAGGAGATTTGTTGGGTCACAAATCACCCTGAGCCTAATGTCATTGCCTGCTCACTAAGCACAGAAAACATTTGTTCCCATCAATCCAAAAACTATATTTCCCATTCACCAAAATGGTGATGATGAAATGAAGTCAAGTGCCAATCACTTGTAAAAATGGCTTTTTAATGTGTGGGTGAGTGTGTGCTCAATAAATCCGCCAGGTCAAATGCCTCATCCATCCAATCAGGTGATGTTCTAGTGTGTGCATGCATCACACACCAAATCATCTTTCCAGGAATACAAGTATGTGCTCACTGACAACCAGCAAACCGTTTGTACCAGCACGATTGAAACGCCTTTGCCTTCCCTCAAGGAACTGGTAAAGAAATAATTTCAAGTGTTTATGCCAAGTATTGCACTTTTTAAAGTGTTTATGCTAAGTATTTCACTTTTTAAAGTGTTTATGCCAAGTATTGCACTTTTTAAAGTTGTATGTGAGAGTGAGTTCAATCATGGCCCCAGTGTAAATACCTCCTTTGTACAAGCAGGTGATCTCTTGGAACGCTTACACAATCATCCTGCTACTAATGCCAAAAGTTGATCACCAACAGCCTGCAAACTGTTTCTCCAGGTATGACACAAACGCTTTTGTCCATCCATCATAGTGGTGGCAATAAAATTAATTTAATTTCTCTGGGCTTGTGAACCATGCTATTTTAAAACATGCATGACAGCCCGTTCAATCTAGTCACCACAGTGCGAAATATGGCAGCAACCTGATGATGGACCTGACAGTGAAAATATAATATGCTTCAAACAAAATCGCGAAGCACTATCAAAGCCAGCCTAACCGACCTTTCTGTGAAAATCTGAAAAATCCCTTCAAATTGACTAAAAACAAAATTATACTCTGTAATGCTCTTGCTAAAATCATCCCAATATAAATGCCTAAAACCATGTAATCAATAAAATGGTTCAGCTCTCAAAAATCAACAGATACCGCCCTCCTCCTTTTCTGAAAACTGCGAGTGACTGCTCAAGAAGCAAGAGCTTCATATTGACAATCTGATCTGCCTGCCTGAACTCGATTGCTTGGATGTCTCAAAAGCTCAAAAGAATATACTGCTTCTTGAATATAGTGGACCACGGGGATTCAGGATTTCGCTGAATATATTCAGTCAAGTTTAGAAACTGCAATTAATGTGGTGTTTTATGTGTTTCAATCCTAGGTCCAATATCTCATAGGTCTTAAGTGGTTTAATTAATTCTCACCTGGGTACCAAAAATCCCCCTCTATGCAAAATGGCTGCTATATTATTTAATGAAAACCACATGCCACAAAATCCTGGGGTCAAGTTGGTGGGGTCCTCGCTGAGAATATCTTTGCAAAGGGCCCCCATTAGAGCTCAGCTAGAATTCAAGCATAGTTACCTGAATGTCACATTCAGCCACTGCATTTCTCATCATTCTCTTCACTCCAGTAATCAGTAACTTGTTGCTGGGCCAAGTTGTTGGCTTGGAAATATTACTGTATTGGTAGACTTCGCTTTTGGGACCGTATCCTGCCTGCACTATTGCTGGACTCTAATGTGTTCTTGTTAAGGGAGTAGTTGAAAGCTTATTTGTTCTTTTAGCATTGGCTTTGTTTAGCTGGCTCTCTTTATTAAATTGTTGTTATACTACGCCCATCTCCACCATAGTGGTCTTAAATTGCAGAACCGTGTCTGTGTTGAGGCAAACTGGCACCAACCCAGGTTGTAAACCAGCACTGGTCTGTGGAATTAAAAGGACATAGGAAAAATGTAACCAGGACATGATAAAGGATGGAGAAAGCCAGAGGACAAACAAATAGACATAGTTCACAACAAATATGGAGAGGAACAGATCATGTATTTTTTTTTTAAAATCTATTTGTGTTTGGTTTAAAACAAATAACTTTGCAAAGTCCATACAATGCACAAAAAGGAATACATCAGCACACAAGATTAAAGAAGAAACAAAACAATCAAGAAAAAATACACTGAATATTCAGTACCTTATAACATTTCATCACATGAGTATTATTTAAAAACATCAAATCATCAAATTCATAGTCTTAATAAAACCTGCCACCGCTAAACCTTCTTTTTCAGAGTTCATATTAATATATCTTTCCCAGAAATAATCACAATTCAGTGAACCCAGTTTATGAACCCGATCACAAAAATATGTTCTCCTACCTGTATTTAGGGCCTCACATTCGAGAACCAAATGTCATGCAGTTTCCATAGGACCCTGATTACAGTATCTACAGTCAGTCTCCAGCTAAGTAATCATTCGTCTTCTAAGTACTATCTCTTTCATTAGTAGTAGGTTCCATCTCAGTCTCAGTAGAATCATTCTATAATAATTATATGGAAACTGCGACAGAATCATAGACAGAATCATAGATGGGGTTCCCCGACTTCTATGCTCAAATACCAGATCACTCAAAGATGGATATGAGTGAAAGAAGTTGGTGGTGCACACCCAATCATAGTCATACAGAGATGTCTTTACTTTCTCGTGGTTTGCTAATAAAGTAGCCCTATCCATCACCACATTCTCTAGAATAACGGAAGACCATGCTTCCAGCTGAGCGTGGAAATCACTATTATTCTTCATACAATGCAGTTGTTTCCCTAATTGCTCATAAAGGGAATGCAGTATTTGGGCAATCAATTTCAAAAATAACAAAAGTAGCTGCCATTGCACTCACACCCCCAGGGAGATAATGCCCAATTCAAATCTATTTGCTGCTAATGGAATAGCATTTGGTACTTTCAATATTTTGAGCCATATTTCACTTAAATAAGATCAAGGATTTTAAAGAAGGATAAATCAGCCAATTCCAGACCCTAAATTAGTTTTGGAACAATCTTACCTTCAATAATATTTGGAGCAGGTTTGATTGAGAAGCGCCCATATTTCCTATTAATCTTTAATGCTTGATCAGTCAGGAACTTCCCTTTATTTATTGGCTCTCTCTGATGCTGGTCCGCCCTGGGCGAGCACTTATCTGGAATCCTAAGTATACCAAGAAATCCTTAGTCCCTATCACCTTATTCTCCAATAACCAAACCCTCACTTTATGCTTTTTCCACTGGGATATTGCTAAAATCCTGGCCTTACTAGGATTAATCACAAGTTCATTATTGTTGGCAAATAGGGAAAATGTATCCCAGAAGACACTGAAGCCCAGCCCAGTAATTGTCAAATAACAAAAAGTCATCGGCACACAGCAAAAATTCCACTCTCATCGATCCTATCTTAGATGCAATCAAACCAGCCCCTTCTACGTAATTTACTGCATCCGAGAAGTAAAGGTTTAACGGACGGGACGCCAGATTACAAGCCTGACTCTGACCCATAAAGTTTTTCATGCATTCTGATAGGACACCGTCCTTGTCTAACCTAAAGCGAATACCGGAGCCCATTAAAAGCGTCAACAATCCACCCGGTAAGCCCCAACTAGCCAGTTTGCTCCAAAATCTATTCCTAGATATCTTGTAAACGGCCGTTGAAAGGTCAATGTAGGCCAAATAAGTACAGCCATTCCCCTTTTTCCAGCCCCAATCCTGCAAGGCCCTCACCACCAGAACATTCAGGTTTGTGGAGTGTCTTTTGCGGAAACCCGTCTGGAGGGGTTGAGTCTACTGGTAGCTTGCACCCACTCTTCTAATTGGCCTAATAAGAAGGAGGAGTAGATTTTTATAATCTGCATCAATTAAAGAGATGGGTGATAGTTTTTTGGGTCCGACCGAGAATTTCTCGTAAAGATGGGGACAATATTGGCAGTACTTCATGACACAGGGAAAATCCCTGGGTCCAAAATACTCCCAAATATTAAGAGCAAGATCTTAGACTAATTTACGGGATCCAGTTTCAAGGTGTAATTTGTAAGACCATTCGGCCAAGGGGCTTGCGATTTCTCACAATTCTTTATTAAGTTCCCAATATCTTTACACTCTATCTTTGCAACCCATGGAGAGTCAGGGATGCATTTACCAACATCAGGGTGAGATTCTATATCTATTGACCCACACCTGTAAATATCTTCAAAGAAATCCAACCATTGAGTTTCCGTCACCACATTCAGTTTATTGACTTTGAACTAAGGGTGCAGATTATTGACTAATACCCAGAACGCACGAGCATCATGTTTTATTAAGGTTTGAAGCATACATTCTGCATCCAACTGTAATAGACCTGCCTTTCTTGATTTACAGACGTTTCTGTATTTCAGCTTTAACTTCTTCAGTTCAACCCAAAGATTAGGGGTCCATTTACTCCCATGCTTCAGGGCCCTAATATCTCTATGCAATTTCCTCTTTGCTTCTGTCATGTCTGTATTGTAAACGTGATTAGTTTCCCCCCCCAAACATTACTGGAAAATGTACTATTCGATTTTACTCGCCCATTAAATTCCTCCATAAAATTATCAAAACACAGAGAATGAAATACTTTCATCTTCAAGTCTAAAGGATTACTTCTGATGACACAGTCCAACTCATTATTCATGATCGCAATATTCCAGTCTGACAATCTAATAGCATTCCCTGCACAGGTGGATTCAACATACTCCATAGTATTACGTGTCCCTGATTTTGTCTGGAAGTTAAATTCAGCAATGAGAATTGCATGATCACTCTAATGGTTAAGTTGTACTGGGAAGCTCACACAGTAATTGAGTATAAATGGGTCAACAAAAATATAGTCTAAGGTCGAGGAACTTTCCCCTCGCTGACAAGTTGGGAGAGCCTGTACCCCCCCCCATGTGAAGTGCTGTTAATTAGGGACAAACCCAATGCCTCCAGGGTTGACTACCACAACTAACCGTTTTGTACCTTAGGCTCTTTTGATGCTGTGTCGCCAATGAGATTCTAATTACCATAAAAGCTTTCTGGAATAATACAATTCGGATTAAGATCTCCTCTCACAATAGTGCTTCCATCTGGGTAAGCATTTGCCCAGGTGTTAATGAAATCAGAGTTCATCTGCAAGAAACCTTGCAAACCCACCAATCCACAATGCCAGTAGACATTCATAATTAACACATTCTTCAGGGGAAGTTAGTGCCAATGCCATCACCCCAAAGGGAAGATTGAGTAGCAGAGTAGCCCTGATTCCTAGGACAGACTCTACTGCAATCAGCAAACCCCCCAATTCTCTCTCCCCCTTACTAGGCTTAGCAGACTGAGTAAACACATGGTAACCATCAAGGAGTGGGGTTTCCAGTAACCTCATCTCCTGAAGTAATATTATATTACCTTGTCTCAGAATTTGATTAGCATCACAATTAGTGAGCAGGTTTTGACTTCCTCTGAAATTCCAGGATATGACTTTCAGTCCTAAATCCGGGAGACCCCTCTTACCAGGATGGGAGCTGCTATGGCACCAAATTTTTCCACGAAGCGGATGTAACTGAATCCCAATTACTATCATTAACATCCCCTTGTACCCCAACCAATGTATCAGTTCTTAAACCATGGATTGCAGGATTAATCAATATTTGGAGCCCCTTCTCCAAACATATTCATCCCTTCCTGCATCACAGGTTGTATATCAAATCCAAACTCTTTCAATTTATTCGATTCTGATAGTACCAACTCTTTCACCAACTTTGATCCAAATTAAAGATGGCAATTATTTGTGTCAGTGTGATAAGGAAATGCTACTCAAACAATATCAGTTGATGAGAGCAAATTCAGTGTGGGGTTTTCAGCAAAAATGGTAAGCATGTTCCCCCTATTTAAGCATACCTGCACTTCTGGACTCAAAGCACAGCTCAGACTCAATTTAAATTGACCCCTCATTTGCCTACTTTCTGGTTCTTTAGATATGTCCCTAGCCACTGTATTGTCCATCTCATTAGAACCAATGACTCTCCATTGGCCATCACCATCCTTGGCATGTCGTAACACACTATAGGCTTTTGATTTAGAAATCCCCCACCCCATCCACTGCTCGCCCCACCTCAAGATTCTTTCCATTACATCTGTATAATTTATCTAGCAGTTGAGTTCAAATTTCGGTATAAGCTCAGGGGTAAGCTCTGTGCACACTGTTGTTTTTGTTTACTCCAGGAGTCCCAATTGCTATTGTGATTCCCCTGGGTCAACCTCAAACCCTCATCAGTCAATATTGCTGAGTTAGGAGATATCGATTCAGAGATTTTTCCTTGCAGATCTAACATCTTATCTAGTCCGACCAGTTGTAGTCGGCTCATGTAAAGGAATGAGACTTGTCATTTCTGGGCATCCCACTTAATGGCAGCAGTTACCAGTGCAATGTGTTCTTGGTATTATTTTTAATTGAGTTATCGATGTGTGAAGGACTTGAGATGTTCTCAAGAGTTCCTATGACTTGATGGGTGCTTTAAATCAGATATTCATAGTGGATCCACTCATGAGGTGAACTCAGTCGATCTGGGAAAGCTCTGTTCAATGACAGAGATGTCAGAGTCCAGGGATGGATGGGTATTGAATGAAAACAAGTGAATATGACAGAGACTCTTCCCCACATGAGCTATACAAGGAGAGCCTTACGTGTAGGTGGAGAGTGTGAGTGACACATTTGTATAGCATGAACATGGTCTGACCTTTATCTTTTGCTTTAGGAGACCAGGTGGCATTATCCTGAACATGTCATTATTGCATACTATTAGGCATGGCTTAGCAGAGCAGTTGATTACCTGAAGAATCCCCATGCCCCTGCTTGCACTTGCAATGTGCACTTTCTAAGTGGCTTTTGATAGCACAGAATCCTTAATTGTCTGCCTGGCATTGGCATTCCCTTAAGAGAAGGTCAAGCAACTGTTAACAATGGTTATCTTTGCAAAATAAATATTGTGAAGTTCAACCAGTTTACATGAAACAAATCGGCAGCTTTTTTTAATCAGATCTATATATATTTCGCAAAGAGGTATTCATAGAATCTGTGTTCGCAGGATATGCATTGCTAATTCATCAGCACACCGATTGACCCACGTAGCAAAATAATTCTCGTCGAAAGCGCAGTCCTCTTTCTAAGCCAATGTTCAGTGCACTGAGACAGGAACTGCAATGTGGTGGAAAGGACTACGAGATAAGGAACTTGTGGGGTAGCAGTGGTGAGAGGGGCTAGAGGGCATAAGAGATTTTGGATTTAGAAATTATGTTGGATTGGGGTGTGGTACTTACTGGCCATAAGGCGGCCTAGGCCTCAGGACAGGGTGTATGGTGCAGAGCCCCCATTCATTTTATAGAGGGAGGGGGAAGAGGGAAGTTGAGCAGAAAATGGGATATGGAACCCGCATAAGAGAGGAGAGTAGGGAATAGGTAGTCATGGCATTTCAACCAAAGCAAATTGGCGGGCGCGGAGTGAGAGAAGGGATTTGGAAGGCAGGATTCAATGGGCAGGATTCAATGGGTGTGGGATTTGGGGAATTTATTATTCAAATGGATCACATAGGACCCTTTTATCCAGACCCACAGTTTCATGTGGGCAGAACAGCCAGACTCAGCACCTTCCAAATACACATCGTCGCTGCAGCCATCTATTGAGGCCCAAAGCAAATGCAACCCTTCATCAACAAAAAAAATAAAATGCAGCAGCCAATTGTACACCCTGAGGCCCACAGGCATGCAGCTCTTTATAAAAACTATAAATACAAATTTGATAAAAATAAATAAATTGTGGCAAAACCAAAAGATGGGAACACAAATAAAAACAAAACAAAGCTAAAGCATTAAGCATGAAGCAATAACACAACAGCAAAACAAGGAATCATATAACAAAGTGGACACTGATGAACAGTTATGCAAAAAGTAGGGTGTATCCCTTATCTGCTAATGTGGGTTTACAGATTTGTATGACGTAAGCCTGGGAATGAACAATCCAGTATCCACACAGAAGACAAACAATTGCCCCACACTGGTGGCAAGTGACAGGCTGTCCCAGGACACCAGGCGATGGGGAGTGTGAGATTGCTTGGTCCTTATGCAGGCAAGTGGATGCCCAGCAGTGCGCCTGGGAATATATACCTTTTAAACTCTGAGGTGTGTAACGGTCTTAAAGATGCACCACTAATTGGACAGGGCCTCAAGTTATCATGGTCCTTGTGTGAAATAAACAACCAGTTCCAGCTCCCTGTCTCGAACCATGCTGCACACTTCAGTAACTGTAGGTTCTCTCTTCATAAAATATAGTAAATGCAAAATGCATACATTTATCTGAACAATTTTAGCAGGTTGGTACATCAGCCAGACCATTTCAGATGGTTAGCTCCACAAATATATTTACTGACTGACTCACTCACGTACATAAACTAATTTTACAACAGAGTAAGCCCAGCCCAACAAATGATGGTCTCTACCAAATACTTAGACTGGCTGAAGAACCTCTCTTTTCTTTTCATTTTCTTAGCTCCATGATTAGAGTAAAGGTTGAATATTTTCAGACAGCTAAATGCTTTGGGGTTGTGCTGGGATTCACAGAAGATCATACTTGCTCTGTTGACGTATACATACTATATTTACAAACCATAAATGTCACTATTTGCTGGCATTGTCACCACTTTGATTCTTACTAGGGGCAGAAATAATGTATTTGATATTCCTTACAATGTGTCAGAAATGTCACCCAACTGCAGTGAAACAAATATTTCCACTTGAGTATTCCTGACTATTCTGTCTTGTATTCTGGTGGTATTCCTGTTACAAGACCAATTTTGGGATCTGCAGTTCTTTGTAATTTGCTAACACAATTGAATCCATAGGGGGTCATTGCAGCTTTCCCAGTATACCGCTGGTAATTCCAGTGGGATACTGTACTCCCATCCAAGCCAAAACACACCTATCCTCAATCTAGCAATATCAACCAATCTGCCATCCTCAATGGACATCCAGCCAACCAAATTCCTAAAACCATGCATTAACATGATATCTCATGTTCCACCTCATCTCCCATCAGTATGTACTAACCAAGACCACTGTGCCTCTCCCACTAAAATGAGTCCTCAAACTTCCAAAATGAAGGCTTGCCTTTTACATGATCCTGCTACGACCTTATACCCAATACTCAATTTTCCACAAATAAATACCACTACGAGACCTTGCCCCACCCCACAGAGAAACTGGATACTTGGCTTTAGAACTCAACGTTATCTGAAACCAAAGCACTCCATCAACAAGACAGGCTCTGCAGGAAATGCCTCCATAGACAAACACCCCAAAAATACAAACAATTGTAAAACGTCAATACCCCCTGTTAATAACTCGCCTAATGTCATCAAAGTTGGGCTGATCAATGCAAGGTCTATCCAAGCACACACCCTGGACATATTTGACATTCTGACGTTCCAGGACCTTGACATCATTGATATAACAGAAACTTGGATGAATCCTACATCAGGCCCTGCCTTAGCTCTAACCTTGCCTGACAACTACTCTATCCTACGCGCAGACAGAGATTCTAACTTGGCCAAAGGAGGTGGTGTTGCACTTATCTATAAAACAGTCCTAGAACTAAGAATGATTAACAAACACCACCTACCATCTGCCGAAATACTCACTATCAAATTTTCCACATCTGCCACAGCCACTATTACCATGCATCTAATCTACCATCCTCCCGCTGGCACCACCACCTTCAAAAATGATATAGCTCAACTACTGTCCAACAATACGAAATGTAAGTCCCAAGTTATAATCCTAGGTGACATTAACATAGGCTTAGATGATCCAAAAGATGTGAAAGCCTCCTCCCTTAAGGACGCTTTGGGCCTCATTACACGGATGGCGCTAAGGGATTACCGGCACCGGTAAGGGCACCGGTGCCAGTAATCCCTTAGCGCCATACTACGAGGTCCCTCAATGGGTCCCGTCCTTAACGTGAGGCCAGACCACATGTTAAGGAAGGGACCCGTTGAGGGACTTCAGAGCAAATAACGGTACCGCTAATAGCTGTACCGTTATTTGCTCCTTCCCCATTGAGCCCTATGGGGGCTCAAATGGGAATGGGGAAGGGCCTTGGTGAATGGGGAATTACCGCCCCGCCAACCTTGGAATGGGGCGGTAATTCCCCCATTTACCAAGGCGGAATCAGTAAAATACCGGTGGCAAACATGGCGCTAATAGCGCCATGGTTACCGCCGTCCATGTAATGAGGCCCTTTGTCTGAGCTTGGGTTTACAAACTGTATAACCAATGCACAACAAAGGCCACACCTTAGATTGGTTAGTGGACCTTAACTGTACTATTAAGGTACTGGGCAATACACCATGTGCCTGGACTGACCATAATCTTATTACTTTCACCATTGAAAAGGCCATATCCCTCACTATTTCTACCAAAGCCCCGGCCTTAATGACAAGAAGCAAATGTAACCTTACCTTAGAAAATGTGTTACCTCTTCTACGCCCCATAACTTATCCTAATATTACCTACTCGGGCCCCTCTGATCTAGTGAACTTAAATAATGAAACAATCCTTAAAGCTATCAATACAATAGCCCCTCTTAAATTACAGAAATCTAAACCACAAGCACATATCAATAAATGGTATACACCACACATAAAGTATCTTAGAAATGAGAAATGTACAGCAGAAACTAGTTGGAAAAACTCCCCGTCCACACAAAACAAGGATATCTTTATTGCAGCTTCATTTAACTATAACACAGCCATTGTCCAAGCTAAAAAAGATAACTTTAATGACCTTATAGTCAAAGCTAACTCAAGTACTAAAGAATTGTTTAATATTCTAAAGGATCTTGAGTCACCGGCCTCTATACCTGACCCTTGTATTAAGGATACCCAATGGTGTACGAACATACAAAATGCGCTCCAAGACAAAATCACCATGCTACTCAATAAAATAAATATGAAAAAAAGACCTCATCAACAATACCTTACCTCAGAATCTGGCATCTTCACCTACCATCGTATCACCACAATTCAACTTTAAACCTTTATCTATCAAAGAAGTAGAGCTGATCATACTCAAGCTCAAACCATCCAACTGCAAAGTTGATGTCTGCCCTGCTACCATAATCAAAGAAGCTGCAACTCCACTAGCTCCTTTTATTAGTTCATTCATTAATGCCTCATTTGCCTCTAGCACCGTGCCCACTAGCTTGAAAGATGCTTGGGTACTCCCCCTCCTAAAAAAACCTATGATGGACCCTCACAACCCATCCAACTACCGTCCAATCACAACTGTCCCCGTCCCGCTGAAAATACTGGCTCGAGCAGCTTATCTCCAAATTCAACAATACTTGGAAACAAATTAAATACTAGCTCTAAGACAGTCAGGCTTCAAAAATAGATACGGGACTGAGACAGCACTCATTGACCTAAAGAACCAGATCCAGGCTCTAAAAGACAAAGGTAAATCCGCCCTGCTTTTACTACTTGAGTTATCCACGGCATTTAACTTGGTGAATCATGATATACTATGTAAGCACCTCTCATCTGCTGCACATTTCTCCAACCAAGCTAACTCATGGATCAAATCGTTCCTTAGCCATAGATCCATGATGGTCTTTGCTTCATCTGCTTCAGCCCTACCATCGCCATTCTCTTGTGGTGTCCCACAAGGATCATGCGTGTCACTGACGCTCTACAATGTTTTTACTAAACCTTTATTTGATGTACTTGACTATCTGGGTGTCACAACACAAATTACGCAGATGACACCCAGATACTCATCCCTATCACGGGTGATTACTCTGTAGACTGCAAAACATTGAATGACATCTATAACATTATACAAATATGGATGGCCAAATACGATTTATGTCTTAATGACAAAAAAAACGAACTACTCTTATTTGTCTCCCCAACCAAATTGAATAAATTAGATGCCTCCTTTAAAACTTTCATTATTGATGGAAACATAATTAAGGTAGCAAATGACGGGAAAACATTAGGTATTTACATTGACTCTTCACTATCACTCACGAGACAAACTAATGCCCTAGCATCGCTAAAGCTTACACATGTAAGCTCATTACAGCCTTTCGCCCATACCTATCCGCAACCAATTGTATATCAGTAGCTAGAGCCTTAGTGCTATCTAAACTAGACTAGTGTAACATGCTTTACTTAGGAACATCCCAACAGAACATAAACAAACCGCAGGCCATGCAGAATAATGCAGTTAGATCTGCCTGCAACATCCCAAGGAAACACCATGGGCCTCATTACGAGGTTGGAGGTAACCATGGCGCTATTAGCGCCATGGCTGCCTCCAAATCCTTATCGACTCCACCCTGGTGAATGGAGCTATTACCGCCCCATTCCAAGGTTGGTGGGGCGGTAATTCCCCATTCACCAGGGCCCTTCCCCATTCCCATATGAGCCCCCATAGGGCTCAATGGGAATGGGGAAGGCACTAATAACGGTACCGCAAATTGCGGTACCGTTATTAGGTAAACCAGGCGTTAAGGGAGGACCCACAAAGGGAACTCATAGTAGGGCAGTTAGGGATTACCGGCACCGGTGCCCTTACCGGTGCCCGTAATCCCTTACCACCCACCTCGTAATGAGGCTGCATATATCTACAGTCAGACAAAGCGTAAACTGGCTAAATGTCAAGCAAAGAATCAAACTTAAAACACTTTCACTAACACAAGTGCTTATGCAATCAGGCATCCTTATACCTATGCGACACGTTTACACGCCATACGTCACTACAACCCAGCAGAACAGCTCAAACTCATTGTGTCATCATACCGCGCTTCAACCAACAACCAGCGGGCGGAGTTAGTTTCCCAGTCCTTGCTGATAAAAAATGGAATGCGCTTCCTTTAATCATCAGAGCGGAGCCTTCGTTCATGATATTCCGTAACAAGATAAAAGGTTGGCTCCGTGACCAGGAACTAAAATAAATATCCACCACCTGCTAGGTTATTTATGTACATACCCCTGCATTTGCATATTTGTTTAATGTATGCTATTGCGTTTTGTATCTTTCTATGTACATTATTGTACAACTTACCTTTTTGCAGATATCAGTCTGTAACCTGTGTACTTTATAACATGTAATAAAAGTGCTCAGTTGCCTCAGGGTCTTCATGCGCTATACAAATAAATTCATTAAAAAATACAAGCTACCGGGAAAGCTGCATTACTGTCTCCGGCACCCGATATCCTGGTATTTCCAGGATATTGGGGGTGGCAGAGAATCAATAAGTTTCAATTCCCTTGAGAACTACTGAAGCACTAGCACAGTTTTTTTATGGTGCCAATGCTTCGGTAAATTCTCTGCCGGTAGAGGCCTGAGCTCCCAGCATCTTGGGCCTGTCGGTAGTTCACTGTCGCTACCAGTAAGCCGGTCTGGGGAGAATGCCAGAGCCAGTAGTACTGTCCGTTTTACCATAATTTTTCACGGACCAGCTTAGTCGTAATGACCCCATTTTTTTCACAGAGAAGGAGCGAGAAAAAGTGAGCTAATCATGAATGATCACATTCAATTCATAATAGGATCTCTGTATCTATAATCATGCACGCCAAATATTGTTGCCACACAAGCTGAGATTACAAGGTGTTGTCTAATGCTCTTGTGCCTTATATCAGGAGAAATGTGGCTCAAAGTCAATGCACAAAACTGGCTATATAATCTGGCGTTTTGGTTCTTATTTTATGGTTTAACATTGGCTGCTCATTGTAGCACCAGGCCCCTGTGGCTTTGTCTTTGCTAGAGCAAGCCAGATTTTCCACTTATGATCTCTCCCCTCAGCAAAGCAAAAAACCTAAAAACCTGTGCCGTGAAGCAAGCCATCAACCAATCCATGGAGCAATAAGCAGCTCATGGTCAGTGGTTGAGTACGATCACTTAATTCTGAAGTTTGGAAGGTGATGTTGCAAGGTTTTTATCCCTGTCTCCTCAATGTGTAAAATGCAATGTGGACCATGCATGCTGTACGCTCTGATTTTACTGCAAGCGGGTAGGGTGTGCATGCTAGGTAGAAGAGAACCAGATCCATAACAAAGCAAACGCTTTCCAAACATTCCAATTTGCTGTTCAAGACTTATTGGCAATGGGAGTCCATTCTTTGGGTAATCATATAAGTCTGACGGGTTGGATGTCTAATGGAAAACACTGGGATGATTGCAGACCTCTAACAACCCCGTAACTAGATGATTATTATATTCAAACATATCATTTCAATACACATTTGCCAAATATATATGTATATATTCACTGTAAAAACGTTGTTAAAGGGACGTTATGCTTGCAAGGTAATATCGAAAAACCAAGGAAATGTGCCTGTTCTGGTAAGATGTACAACCATAACTCCCATCACCACCACCATGCACTGTTCCGGCTAACACCCAGGACATCAAAGATGACATCACACATGACACAATTAATGACATCACCAACGACATCACATTTTATTGTATTAATGTATTACCAAAAGCCTGCAGGCATCAGGGCACAACAATTACACACTCATAGGAACATAAAAGACAGAATGGTGAGAAAGCAGCCTGGACTGTTAAACCATTCTGACTGGTGGGTACGAAAGGGTACGAAAGGTGTTTGAAGTGCCTTGGGGTTTTCCAATGCTTTTAAGATTTCAAAGAGTTTTCCTGTGAAGTTTGAAGACTCGCTAATCAGGGTGTTAAAGTAGTCATTTCTGGTGTCCACAATATTAGTTTCTATGTTTTTCAACCAGTTTCCAAGCAATTCTGTTTTCTTCAGATGGGCATTTCAGCCATCGGTTTTCCAGTTTACGCATGTGTATCCTTAGGGTGCTGAGCTGTGGAGTAAACCATTTTTCATATCCAATGTTTTCCCTTAGCTGCCTTGACTGAATGGGGCTATTTTATCTTACATCATGGAGAAGCTACTATCGAAGGTAGTCACAAGAGATTTGTTGTAATGAGTCTTGGTGGTCTCATGGTTCAAGGGTGTTGTGGAAGAACGCTGGGGTTGTAGCGTGTGTGTGACGTGCTGACATTACAGGTATGGCAGTTGAAGATCAGAGTTTACCAGTTGGGATGGCCAATGGTTTACCTCACTAGTGACTTACGTTGTGCCTACAGTAAAGATACATGAACGCACAGTGAGCCCTCTGTCTTAATTATATCAAGATTCTACTGAGTCTATAACTGATGAGCATGCCACCATTGAATCCAAACAGGCTTGAATATCTAGGGAATGTACTCTTTTAAAGTTTCAACTGGTAATTGTATTAACGTTGTTGCTTATTTTTAGAGGAGGATCATTCAGTTGCATACAGAAGTCAATGCGGTAATGATGCGACCAGATGCATGGTGAGGTATGGTCGATGTTAGCTTTGAGATTTCTAGTGACCACCCAGTCCAAGATTTTGTTTTTCCCTGTAGTGGGCTTGTTATTCTGAACTTGGTGATTAATGTTGTTTAAAGCAGATTCAAGTTCTATGGCCTCTTTGTCTGGTTGGTTTCCTCACCACTGAGTCAAATCCCCCAAAAAGTGTGTCACACAGTCTGGGCTAGAACAGTTGCTCAGGATTTGGATGAATCATATCTGAGGCAGTTGTTTTTGTTCAGTGACAGTGGGAATTTTAAGCATATGACTTGATCTGGTCATACTTCATTAAGAACATGTCACACAGTTTAAGATTGCTCTATATCTAGACCTTAACCTTGTGCTATGTTCTTACGATGCTTTACTTAGGATTGGCCTGAGCTCATGGTGTTAATTTATGGGACAATAAGCAGGCCCCAGACAGACAATTCCTTTTAATACATGATGATGAACTCTAATCTTAGTGTCACCACATAGTAGGAACCCTAAGACATACTTCACGTGGTAGTTTGTGAACATCGTTATGTGGCCTTGGACGGCGCCAGAGATGTCATCAAGTGACCGCATCCGTGTGGCGTGATGATGTGTTTGCGAATGCTGTTTCTGCTTGCTGACATCTTTAAAACCAATTTTCAGCTACTGTTGAAAATTTCAAATTGAAGCTTTGCTCTTCCCCACCTCCAACTTCCATTCTTAGTGCTTCTATACATTTTTAACACATTTGTATGCACTTTCCCTGTACTAGAAGTCTGCAGTCTCATCACGTAACCGCACCCCGTATGGCATAATGACGTGTCCGCGATCGGCTTCCGGGCTCTGCGGACATCCTAAAATCAATGTTTACACCACTCTACGAACTCTTAAGTAAAAATTGATTGTGACCTTCCACAGCTGCTAGTATCACTCTTAATTGAGCTCTAAACTTTTCACAACTGTTCCAGCCATTTTTGGACTCCACTGTTCGCAGACAGGAGAAATGTCTGCAGACAGTTCCTCCAAGGGGACCCACCCACATCTTTTAGTCAGTCCTATTCTGGTAAACCAGCAGATAGGAGGCAGTTGTTTGGAGCTTATCCAAAATTGGAAATTGGATCTCTCCTGGCAATCCCTCCTCCCCAGGACCAACCACAACCACCATCTGCAAGATCTGCTGTCTACAATTGAAATAACTTGGTATTGAGACATTTTATTTCTACTAAAACAGAAACTTACTGCAGTTTCATTGACACTCATCACCTTGGCACTGTCCACACCGTACAAAGTAGTTAGATGTAACTTTGAACAACATTATGCTGTTTACAATTGAAATAACTTGGTATTGAGAAATGTTATTTGTACAGAAAACAAAATGATATGTTACTGCTGTTTCTTTGGAGAAAAGGGCACTCATCCCCTTGGCACAGTCCACACAGTGAAAACTAGTTAGATGTAACTTTAAAGAAAATTTGAGATATTTATGATGCTTTATATATGATGGTTTGTGTAAGTGTTGGTGCAAACTATACATATTCTCAATGGGTTTTTTCAATTCAGCTTGGAATTTGTTCCCAATTACGCAATGATTACTACATATGAATACAAGAACAGGGTACCAAAAACATATGTTGTACTAAACATTGTACATACACATTACTACTTATGAGGCTCAAATATAATAAACATATACAACTGTAACTAATTATATTTTGCAGCATATGTCCTATAAATAATTATATGTTCTTTTATTTACAGACACAGCAGTGCAAATGATACCCTTCTCACCATATCCAACTATGTGTCTTTTTGGGAGAATTCTCAACACGTGCTAATTTCCCTTACCTTTTGAGACCCCCAGTAACCTTGCTGGATTTCTGGGATTTGATTTTTTTACCTGGGAAGAGTGTGAGCCTTTTTTCCCACTCTTCCATGTATTTTGAGTGTGTTTCACTTTTGTGTTCTTTGGTTATGGAGTTATAAAAGAACTCCATAGGCTTCATCTTTTTCTGTGTGTCACACAGCACCTTCAGTGTAGTGACACAGGGATGTCTTTCAGACTTCCCAAGGCTTAAATACCTTCTCTGGGACTGACTACCGTCTCCCAGAGCATGTAAAGTTAAATTGACTTTACTCGTTGCATTAAATTTACTGACCCAGCACACACTATCTTACTATAGAGTGCTGGAGGGGTTGCCGAAACCCCCCCGAATCAAAACACTCATGTAACAGTCAAATGTTACCCTTTCCTACTTTAAATGGCTGGTGGCAGTGGTTTAGATCAACTACCGTGATTTTATCAACTGCTAACAATGGTAGCTAAAAATCGGGTCAGCTATGTTTTTCAATATGGCGCCCAAGACCTATCTTTAAAAACAGGCTCCGGTCATCTTTTTTCGTCATTTCTTTTGAGAAAGGTCCTTCTTGTGTTTGTCTCTGTGCGCCAAACCATGTTTTGTCCCTTTGTTTGTTGGCCTTCGGCGGGCTTCAGTGTGGAAGCCCTCCTCTGGTGCCTGAGTGTCTGGGGTGGACAGGATGTGAGGGAGGTGCCCGAAACTCCCTGTGCTTAGTCTCCTAGGAGACCTGAATGCACACTGGCGTGATTGGCCAGCTGGCTGTCCTGCAAGGTCAGCCACCCTGCTGTGTGAGTGACAGCCAGGCTGGAATGAATGGGGGAAAACTGTTCAAAAGCAGGTCTCTAGGACTTGGAAAGCAGAGTCGACCACTGGAATGAAAGAACCAAAGACGAGCTGAAGGAATAGGACTGCTGCAACTCCTGGATGAACAGTGAAGCCCTGCTGCAGGTCTGAATCACCTGAAACTCCAATCAACAGAGAAGCCATTCAAGGTTAACTTCTTCCCTTGAGTTTGGTGGGAACAACCAACTCGCAAGCCTCCTGGACACCGTCCCCATCTGGTTGATTTTTCATCAGAGTGCTGTTGAAAACCGGATAGCCAGAGGGAAGGAAACCAGCTAGTGGACTTTAAGGCACTCACACCTTAAACCAACGTCTTGCTAAGCTTTTGGCCTCATCCCTGGGCAGTGCAGGAACCTGCTGACGTCCTCCTTCTTGTCCCCATGACTGAATCTCAGGAACAGCGAGATCTGCTCGAACTGCCAGGAACAACTGCCTGAGCTACAGCTCTTCTTCAATACAAAAGGTACTGTGCAAACACGGTCCGGAAATCTTTTCGGCCATTGCGAGAGTTCCTGGAAACTTTCTCAACTTCGAAGGCTTGTCGTTCCCTAAACATTCGTCAAACTTTTCACCTAGCCAAACTCTTCTAAACTCTGTGGCAAAGACGTAACCGTTATTTACCAGACTGTGCTATCCTATACAAAGACTCTGAACCATTGACTTTGGCCCAGGCCTATTGAGAAGAATTGCTGGTTGTAGCTAACTGAAACCCTTTTGCCCTGCTTATGAATGTATTTTGGCTGTCTGTTCTTATAACCCTGTCATTTTTACCCCTTTATTAAGTATCTGAGGTGCCATTTCGCTCCCACTTCAGGGGAGCTAAACTTGTTGATTTACTTACCGGTTGTGTATTTGTGGTTTTTAGTGTGTGATATTGAGCTGCTCTTGCTAGCGTAGTGTTTTCTAACTGACTCAGTAAATAAATGTACATTCTTTACCAAGAAACCTTGAGTAAGTGTTTGTTTGAATCACTGTATTAGTTGGTCCTTTGTGTAACTTGTTCTACTGCTCACTTAAACTCTTGAGATAAGTCTGGCTGCTCAGCCTTCGCTACCAATTTACTATGCAGTGCGGGCTTGTACCAAAGGTGAAATTGTGCTTACACTTGTAGTCTTAATTGCATGTAGTGTTCCAAAAGGGTACTGCATTTGATTCTGCCTAACAGTGTCCATACTTAATATGAGGTTTATTACAATTTGTAATCTCAATAACCACATTGTTCAATTTATAATATTGATAATAATTAACTAATTACTATGCACATATTACTGTGGTCATGGAGGATAGCCCAGGGGCAACGTGCTTGCCTTGGAAGCAAGACGACACAGAGCAACACAGGTTCGAGCCCAGGGTCCGTGCTTAGAAACCTCTGGGTATTAAGTGCGTTGTAAATAATCTATCATATCACATATCATAGTGGAACATTTCCTCTCTCAGGTTATCGTTCTGTGTGTGATTTACTGTTTTTGAAATTCCAATATATTTTGTCTTGTGCACTTTCTTCTAAGGGGAAGGTCTATTGAACTACATTTGTATATTTTACTTTAAGACATTTGTTCATACTGTGCTTATATTCATGTGTGCCAGCTTCAGATTTTTGCTATGGGGAAACAGTGCCTGGGCATATTGTATTCAAGCAGCAAGCCATGTTTTTCCCTTTTCTGTACTGCTTAAATGTGGTTAGTTGGGGCCATGCAATGTAACACAACACTCACGAAGAGACCGGCCATAAAATGAGGGGCTTGTAATATTCTGCTTAACCAAAGTGTGTGATTCTTGGAAAATAATTTAATTGCACAGCGCATTAACTAGAAACATAGCAAAGAAAAGGCCCGCCCCCTTAGGCCATGTTGCCTAATAAGTGAACCCAACTTACAAGACCACTTAGCACTTAGAGCAACATTGCCTGGGTGGTCCGGCCCCTTCCTCATTTTGAAACTACGCAGGTTTGGACCTCGTTACTGCATGGATGGGAGACAGTCTACAGTCTGTTGCTGTGTGTTTTCTTCATTTTAAATATCTCTTAACAAACTAAGAAAACACACACCTTCCGCATCATTTTTTGTAAACCATGCCACTGTCAGTCCTTGAAAGTATTGCAATAAGAGACACATTTTTTGCCTTATGCTGAATTGTATTCTGGTATTTGTAGTCTCCCAGTCAAGATGGGGGAAATAAATAATAAATAATAATAAAATAATGCCACAATTGTATACTTTTTGCCTAACATAGTTCAATAAGCATTTATATATCTGAGTGACACTATGAAAGGTGTACTTTTAAGTTATCATTATAAAGCAGAGTATTGTTGAAAACCAGAAATGGGGTTGAGGAGGAGCAAGTCAGTCATGAGTATTTGCCAACAATGTGGCAAGAGAATTTGTAATCCTGGACACTGATGCATTTATACTCCCTTTATTGTGGCTGCTTTTCAGGGCACAAGTAAAGAACATATATTTTTGAAGAGCGTAACATTTTTCAGAGAATTGATGCAACCCCTTGTTTTTTTTTTTTTTTTAGGTTGGCAAGTTTGCTCAAGTATGTGGCTACCAGGATTTTACTCAGGTTGTCATGTTCCCAGTGCGGACGCTTACCCACAAGACAACAAGCACTTTTCTCGCATTGGAATTTTGGGCACATTTTATACTTTGCCAGCATATTCATTGGGACATTTCCACTCTCAGATTATTTTTCATTACTTATTTCTAAAGTCCAGTGCTATTTTGTCTTGCATGCTTTCTTCTAAGGGGAATGTCAAATGAACTACATTTGTATATTTCACTATAAGATCTATGTTCTCCTACTGCGCGTAAATTCATGGGTGCCAACTTTTGATTTTTGCTATGGGGCAAACATACCTGGGCTTATGTTATCACACCAGTCAACAAGAGACCAACCATAAAACAAGAGGCTTGTAGCACACTCATTAACCAAAGTGTGTGGTCCACTGCAAATAATGTAATCTGACTGCACATTGCCTAAAAACATTGTGAGTTCCCAAAGACTGCAATCTTTTATAAATAAGAATTCCCCTTTCAAAAGAGGTCAAAATCAGTTTGTGAGTGATGAACGTTTTTGTGCGATGGGTTGCACGTGTTTTATAATATAGAGTGGCCCTGCCCACCAGCCTTGGCCAAAAGCCATGGCTTGTGGTCTGGTAGTGCTCTAAAAATCTATGGAAAAACAAAGCCCTTGACATTAAAGGACAAAGCCTTAGTTGCAGAGACGTTAAGGGGAGAAATATATTGTACATAAAATGTTGAAATTCAAGGAAATCAAAACTTTAGTTGCAGGGAAGTTAAGGTGAGAACTTAACGCAACGAAACCACTGCAATTCAGCTAAAGCCACTGTTAGGCGGAAACCTGTGCAGTTCCCTCTGGGACCACTGCAAAAGATTTAGGACTACAGGTGTTTGGCAGTAAACCCACTTGGTAGCAGTCTGTACCACACAGATTCACTTGGTAGCTGTGGCTGAGCAGTCAGACTTCCCTCAAGAAGAGTTAGGCAGTATGTGGAGTATACAACATAGGGCAATTCTTCACAGTAAAACAAGCAAACACGCAACAAGGCTTCAGTGTAAAGATATAAAGGTAGTTATTTATAACGACACATCTATGGAAAACACTCTGGCACTATCACGGCAAACACTTCAATTACAATTACTCTACAAAGGAAATAGTTCAATCCCCCTAATAATAGTTCGACAAGTCTAGGTTCTACCAGCATCACTTATTTGCAGACAGAGGTGTATGCTTCAACCTAGATGGCACTCTAGTATTCGTTAGGACGGAGAGAAAAAAAAAATAAGCAGGCTATGAAATCAACACGGTTCCAATACTTAACAGACAAATGCAAGGCAAGAAGACAAGAACCACGGTAGATCATAAAGTTCAGAGGCCAGGCCCACTCGGAGAGAGGCAAGGCGGTATTTCCCAAAAAGTCTCTTAGTGGAAATGCGTTCGAGTCTTTGTAGCAAATTGTTATCGGCAGATTGGACCAGTTCAGAACAACATGCTAGAGAAAGCTTGGAGGCGACCCTATGGAGAGGCGTGGATTAAGACACCTCACTCTATCCGGCAGCAAGGGAAGCCAGGCGGACACAGTACCTTGATTATGGAGAGACAGCTCCGGCGGGGGCAGTTGTTCCTGGCGGTGGGTGCACGTCCGGTCTTTGCAAAGAGAAGAGGGGGTCTCGTCATCGAAGGAAAGTTGAAGATCGTTGCACCACCAGGGAAGAGACCAGCCGCGGAGTGCTCCGTCACAAGGCACCACCTTTTGGTCGCGGGACAGGGGTAGTGGCTATCTGGTTGCCGAGGTGCTCTGCACGGGCAATTCGACCACTGCATCCTGAGGCGAAGAAAAAGCAAAGGGGACTGGTTGTTCCCACCAGTCAGGGGAAGAGACTCTCCGGCAGGGAGATCTCCTCTGTCGTTGGGAAGTGGTGAGTAGTTTCAGCAGGGCTCCACCGGAGGTGTCGTCGTTGCAGGTCGGCTCAGCTTTACCCTCGTCAGATTCTTAGGTCCTGTGGCGACTTCGGAAGATCCAGTCCCAAAAGCCCTGCTTTTATGCAGAAGACCCCCATTCATTCAGCCTAGCTGTCAATCAACACACGCTAAGTGGTGAGCGGGGAGGCTCACCACTTGGGCCAATCACACCAGAGTGCGACCGGAGTTGGCAAGGCAACCCGGTCCAGGGTGCCTAAACCTCCTCCCACACCCCTGTGGTAACCCAGACAGAATGGCACCACTTTGGAGGGTATCTGTACAGAGGCCTACCAAAGGTGGGACAAAGGGCTCAACCTTTGGTTTAGGAGTCACAGAGACGAACACAGACGCCATTTTAAAAAGCCGAGTTCTGGCAGAAAATACCATCCGATAGACTTATTTAAGATAAGTAGACCGGAGGTATGTTAGAGATTAACAAGAAACAGTATCAATCTCTAACAATGGGAAGAATCCCATAGGGTTATATTCGGGGTCGAACATAACAAGTAGTTTCCACTGCCACCAGCCAAAACTCGACGAGGGGGGACGGGACAGTGCCCCCTCGAACAACAGACCCAGGAGTAATCGAATTACCCCTACTAGTATGTCCACAATAGGATGGTTTGTACCAGTTCTGTTAGTAAATTTAGGTCTAGTAAAGCCAATGGTGACTTTACATGCCCGGGGAGACAGTAGTCAAACCCCGGGTATGGAGTCTATGTTGGAGGTCCGCTAGGACGCCCCAGTGTTACGGCACGTAGGGTGCAGTGTAACACACATAGAAAAACATATGAGACCCTATGGAGGAAAGGAGCCCATAGCCCATAGAACACATTGACATTCAAAGGAATTACACACATTCATGTCCAAGAGTGGGAGCAAAAGAGTCACACTCTTGGCAGGATGGAAAAAACAAACTCCAGGAATCCAGCAAAGCTGCTGGGGGACTCACTAGGTTAGGAAATTCAGCCTAAACAGAGAATTCTCCCTAACAGCCACCTTAACGTCACGCCCCCTGTTGCGCAGTCTTTGACCACACGGATGACATCACCAATGACATCACAAATTACATCACTAATGACATCATCTTTGACAGCACTGATCACATCATGGATGGCATCACTGATGACAGCACTGGTAAGCTTACTAATATCATCATTAATCACATAACTGAATATTTAACTAATGGCATCAGATATAAGATCACTCTCTGCATTTGCCCATATTTAGACCACCCTTATGTTTCTAAAAATGTGTTATTAACATTTCAGAATAGTTCATAACAATGAGTACATTGTTTAAAACTGTAAACAGATACACTAGCATCATATCACTACATTTGAAGCTTTTTCTTTGTTATACGTTGGTAAAAGATATTACATGGCCACGGTAGTGGCCATCTAGTTATGGTTAAGTTGCTGTTTCCATAGGAAGAGCACTTTATGGGAGGCTTATAACTTCGCTCTCCCTGGACAAATCCTCACCAAACTTTGCAAAAAAAGTATTTGGGTCACTCTGAATTGTTTTGCAAAGTTGGTGAGGATTCGTCGAGGTGGGGCAAAGTTATAGGGGGTGTCCCAAAACTTTTTTTTTCCCATAGACTGAATGGGAAAAAAATGTTGCTCACGTCTACAGCCCAAACCGCTGGACGGATACGGATTTTCACCAAATTTGGACCAGGAGCAGCGGCTTGGTCCCGAAAGCGTGCTTTTGCAAATTTGGTGAAAATCCGTCCAGTAGGTTTTTTTTTAAATGACCAAAACATAGGTAAAAAAAAATTAGTGATATCTGTGTTTGCGTCGCGGACAAACTTCCCTGTTCGCTCCGCGGACAGGACGGTGATTGGGGCAGCAGCTTGCGTGATGTCCGCGGACATCTGACATGCTCTCTCATTGGATGTGGTGAAAGCGTGCAGTGCGTCTGGCTTCAGAGACGCCCGCCATCTTTCTTTGCCGCATGAGAGGCTTTGTCAGGTCAGCAGGAGCGTGTCTGTCTCTTGTTCCTCCCACCTCCGCTCATGCCCGTGTCTGCCCCACCCCCCGCTCATGCCCGGTGTGTCCTTTCTGTCCCCCCACCCCAATCATGCCCCTTGTGTCCTTCCTGTCCCCCCCCACTCATGCTCCGTGTGTCCCCTGTTAATCTGCCCCCCGCTCACACCATCGCACACGGTGGCCAGCGGAGGGCCGAGGAGCAGGATCTGCCGCACGAACTCATGTCTGTGCGGCATGTACATGTTTTTGTTTGTCCCCCCACCCCCGCTTATGCCCCCTGTGTCTCTATCCCTCCCCCTACACCCCCGCTCATGCCCTGTGTGTCTCTCTCCCTCCCCCCCACCCCCCGCTCATGCCCCGTGTGTCTCACCCTCCCCCCCACCCCCGCTCATGCACCGTGTGTCTCTATCCCTCCCGCCCACCCCCCGCTCATGCCCGTGTGTCTCTATCCCTCCCGCCCACCCCCCGCTCATGCCCCGTGTGTCTCTATCCCTCCTGCCCAACCCCGCTCATGCCCCGTGTGTCTCTATCCCTCCCGCCCACCCCCTGCTCATGCCCCGTGTGTCTCTATCCCTCCCACCCCCCGCTCATGCCCCGTGTGTCTCTATACCATGCACCCACCCCCCGCTCATGCCCCGTGTGTCTCTATCCCTCCCACCCACCCCCCGCTCATGCCCCGTGTGTCTCTATCCGTCCTGCCCACCCCCGCTTATGCTCCATGTGTCTCTATCCCTCCCGCCCACCCCGCGCTCATGCCCCGTGTGTCTCTATACCTCCCGCCCACCCCCCGCTCATGCCCCGTGTGGCTCTCTCCCTCCCCCAACCCCACTCATGCCCCGTGTGTCTCTCTCCCTCCCACCCACCCCGCTCATGCCCCGTGTGTCTCTCTCCCTCCCCCCACCCCCGCTCATGCCCCGTGTGTGTCCCTCCCTCCCCCCACCCCTGCTCATGCCCCATGTGTCTCTGTCCCTCCCGCTCACCCCCCGCTCATGCCTCGTGTGTCTCTCTCCCTTCCCCCACCCCCGCTCATGCTCTGTGTGTCTCTCCCCTCCCACCCACCCCCCGCTCATGCCCCGTGTGTCTCTATCCCTCCCGCCCACCCCCCGCTCATGCCCCGTTTGTCTCTCCCCCTCCCCCCCACCCCCGCTCATGCCCCGTCTGTCTCTCGACCTCCCCCCACCCCTGCTCATGCCCCGTGTGTCTCTCTCCCTCCCCCCACCCCCGCTCATGCCCCGTGTGTCTCTCTCCCTCCCGCTCACCCCCCGCTCATGCCTCGTGTGTCTCTATCCCTCCCCCCACCACCGCTCATGCCCCGTGTGTCTCTAGCCCTCCCACCCACCCCCGGCTCATGCCCTGTGTGTCTCTAGCCCTCCCACCCACCCCCCGTTCATGCCCCGTGTGTCTCTATCCCTCCCACCCACCCCCGCTCACGCCCCGTGTGTCTCTCCCCTCAACCCCTACTCATGCCCCGTGTGTCTCTAGCCCTCCCACCAACCACCGGCTCATGCCCCTAGTCGTCCCACCCACCCCCCGCTCATACCCCTATCTCTCCCACCCACCCCCCGCTCATGCCCCCTGTGTCTCTATCCCTCCCCCCAACCCCCTGCTCATGCCCCGTGTGTCTCTCTCCCTCCCCCCCAGCCCCCGCTCATGCCCCGTGTGTCTCTCCCTCCCCCCATCCCCGCTCATGCCCCGTGTATCTCTATCCCTCCCGCCCACCCCCCTTTCATGCCCCGTGTGTCTCTATCCCTCCCGCCCACCCCCCGCTCATGCCCCGTGTGTCTCTATCCGTCCCGCCCACCCCCGCTCATGCCCCGTGTGTCTCTATCCCTCCCGCCCACCCCGTGCTCATGCCCCGTGTGTCTCTATCCCTCCCGCCTACCCCCCGCTCATGCCCCGTGTGTCTCTATCCCTCCCGCCCACCCCCGCTCATGCCCCCTGTGTCTCTATCCCTCCCCCCACCCCCCGCTCATGCCCCGTGTGTCTCTATCCCTCCCGCCCACCCCCGCTCATGCCCCGTGTGTCTCTATCCCTCCCGCCCACCCCCCGCTCATGCCCCCTGTGTCTCTATCCCACCCCCACACCCACCGCTCATGCCCCGTGTGTCTCTCCCTCACCCCCACCCCTGCTCATGCCCCGTGTGTCTCTATCCCTCCCGCCCACCCCACGCTCATGCCCCATGTGTCTCTATCCCTCCCGCCCACCCCCTGCTCATGCCCCGTGTGTCTCTATCCCTCCCGCCCACCCCCGCTCATGCCCGTGTGTCTCTATCCCTCCCGCCCACCCCCCGCTCATGCCACATGTGTCTCTATCCCTCCCACCCCCCGCTCATGCCCCGTGTGTCTCTATCTCTCCCACCCACCGCCCGCTCATGCCCCGTGTGTCTCTATCCCTCCCACCCACCCCCGCTCATGCACCGTGTGTCTCTCTCCCTCCTGCCCACCCCCCGCTCAAGCCCCGTGTGTGTCTCTCCCTCCCGCCCACCCCCTGCTCAGGCCCCGTGTGTCTCTATCCCTCCCACCCTCCCCCCGCTCATGCCCCGTGTGTCTCTCTCCCTCCCCCCACCCCACTCATGCCCCGTGAGTCTCTCTCCCTCCCTCCCACCCCCGCTCATGCCCCGTGTGTCTCTCTCCCTCCCCACACCCCGCGCATGCCCCGTGCGTGTCTCTCCCTCCCCCCCACCCACGCTCATGCCCCGTGTGTCTCTCTCCCTCCCGCTCACCCCCCGCTCATGCCTCGTGTGTCTCTCTCCCTCCTGCTCACCCCCTGCTCATGCCTCTTGTGTCTCTCCCCTCCCACCCCCCGATCATGCCCCGTTTGTCTCTCCCCTCCCACTTACCCCCCACTCATGCCCCTGGCCCTCCCTCCCACTCTCCGCTCATTCCCCGTGTGTCTCTATCCCTCCCACCCACCCCCCCACTCATGACCTGCTTGTCTATATCCCTCCCACCCAACCCCCGCTCATGCCCTGTGTGTCTCTATCCCTCCCACCCACCCCCCCGCTCATGCCCCGTGTGTCTCTATCCCTCCCACTCACCCCCGCTCATGCCCCGTGTCTCTCCCTCCCCACGCCCCCTGCTCATGCCCGGTGTGTCTCTCCCCTCACCCCCTAATCATGCCCCGTGTGTCTCTAGCCCTCCCACCCACCACCCACTCATGCCGCTAGCCCTCCCACCCACCCCCCGCTCATGCCTCATTTGTCTCTCCCCTCCTACCCACCCCCCGCTCATGCCCCGAGTGTCTCTATCCCTCCCACCCACCTCCCGCTCATGCCCTGTGTGTCTCTATCGTACCCACCCACTCCCCGCTCATGCACCGTGTGTACTTATCCCTCCCACCCACTCCCCGCTCATGCACCGTGTGTACTTATCCCTCCCACCCACCCCCGGCTCATGCTCCGTGTGTCTCTAGCCCTCCCACCCACCCCCCGCTCATGCCCCATGTGTGTCTCTCCCTCCCCCCACCCCTGGCTCATGCCCCGTGTGTCTCTAGCCCTCCCACCCACCCCCCGCTCATGCCCCATGTGTGTCTCTCCCTCCCTCCACCCCCTGCTCATGCCCCATGAGTCTCTAGCCCTCCCACCCACCCCCCGCTCATGCCCCTAGCCCTCCCACCCACCCCCCGCTCAAGCCCATGTGTCTCTCCCCCCACTCATGCCCCGTGTGTCTCTAGCCCTCCCACCCACCCCCCGCTCATGCCCCATGTGTGTCTCTCCCTCCTTCCACCCCCTGCTCATGCCCCATGAGTCTCTAGCCCTCCCACCCACCCCCCGCTCATGCCCCTAGCCCTCCCACCCACCCCCCGCTCAAGCCCATGTGTCTCTCCCCCCACTCATGCCCCGTGTGTCTCTAGCCAGCCCTCCCACCCAGCCCCCGCTCATGCCCCGTGTGTCTCTAGCCCTCCACCCACCCCCTGCTCATGCCCCGTGTGTCTCTCCCCTCCCTCCCACCCCCACTCATGCCCTGTGTGTCTCTCCCCTCCCCCACCTCCCACTCATGCCCCGTGTGTCTCTCCCCTCCCCCCACCCCCCACTCATGCCCCGTGTGTCTCTCACCTCCCACCCACCCCCCGCTCATGCCCCATTTGTCTCTCCCCTCCCACCCACCCCCCGCTCATGCCCTGTGTGTCTCCCCCCTGCCACCCACCCCCCGCTCATGCCCCGTGTGCCTCTATCCCTCCCACCCACCCCCCGCTCAAGCCCCGTGTGTCTCTAGCCCTCCCACCCACCCCCCACGCATGCCCTGTGTGTCTCTAGCCCTCCCACCCACCCCCCGCTCATGCCCCGTGTGTCTCTAGCCCTCCCACTCACCCCCGCTCATGCCCCTTGTGTCTCTAGCCTTCCCACCAACCCCCCGCTCATGCCCTGTGTGTCTCTAGACCTCCCTCCCACCCCCCATTCATGCCCTTTGTGTCTCTAGCCCTCCCACCCACCCCCTGCTCAAACCCCGTGTGTGTCTCGCCCTCCCACCCACCCCCCGCTCATGCCCCGTGTGTCTCTAGCCCTCCCACCCACCCCCCGCTAATGCCCCGTGTATGTCTCTCCCTCCCCCCACCCCCCGTCATGTGTGTCTCTAGCCCTCCCACCCACCCCGCGCTCATGCCCCTAACCCTCCCACCCACCCCCCGCTCATGCCCCGTGTGTCTCTCCCCCCACTCCCCGCTCATGCCCCGTGTGTCTCTAGCCAGCCCTCCCACCCACCCCCCTCTCATGCCCCGTGTGTCTCTAGCCCTCCCACCCACCACCTGCTCATGCCCTGTGTGTCTCTAGCACTCCCACCCACCCCCCGCTCATGCTCCGTGTGTCTCTAGCCCTCCCAGCCACCCCCGCTCCTGCCCCGTGTGTCTCTAACACTTCCACCCACCCCCCGCTCATGCGCCGTGTGTCTCTAGCCCTCCCACCCGCCCCCCGCTCATGCCCCGTGTGTCTCTAACCCTCCCACCCACCCCCCGCTCATGGCCCGTGTGTGTCTCACCCTCCGACCGACCCCCGCGCAAGGCCCGTGTGTCTCTAGCCCTCCTACCTATCCCCCGCTCAAGCCCCGTGTGTGTCTCTCCCCCCACCCCCGCTCATGCCCCGTGTGTCTCTAACCCTCCCACCCACTTCCCGCTCATGCCCCTAGCCCGCCCACCCACCCCCCGCTCATGCCCCGTGTGTCTCTCCCGCCACTCCCCGCTCATGCCCTGTGTGTCTCTAGCCAGTACTCCCACCCACCACCTGCTCATGCCCCGTGTGTCTCTAGCCCTCCCCCCACCCCCTGCTCATGCCCGTGTGTCTCTCCCCCCACCCCCTGCTGATGCCTCGTGTGTCTCTAGCCCTCCCACCCACCCCCTGCTCATGCCCCGTGTGTCTCTAGCCCTCCCACCCACCCCCTGCTCATGCCCCGCGTGTCTCTCCCCTCCCTCCCACCCCCCGCTCACACCCCGTGTGTCTCTCCCCTCCCCCCCACCCGGCTCACGCCCCGTGTGTCTCTCCCCTCCCTCCACCCCCGTTCATGCCCTGTGTGTCTCTCCCCTCCCACCCACCCCCCGCTCATGCCCGTGTGTTTACAACCCTCCCACCCACCTCCTGCTAATGCCCGTGTGTCTCTCCCCTCCCACCCTCCCCCCGCTCAAGCCCTGTGTGTCTCTCCCCTCCCACCCCCCCCACGCTCATGCCCCGTGTGTCTCTCCCCTCCTACCCACCCCCGCTCATGGCCCGTGTGTCTCTCCCCTCCCACCCACTCCCCGCTCATGCCCCGTGTGTCTCTCCCCTCCCACCCACCACCCGCTCATGCCCCGTGTGTCTCTCCCCTCCCACCCACCCCCCGCTCATGCCCCGTGTGTCTCTCCCCTCCCACCCACCCCCTGCTCATGCCCCGTGTGTCTCTCCTGTCCCACCCACCCCCTGCTCACGCCCCGTGTGCCTCTCCCCTCCCACCCACCCCCCGCTCATGCCCCGTGTGTCGCTCCCCTCCCACCCTCCACCCGCTCATTCCCCGTTTGTCTCTCCCCTCCCATCCATCCCCCGCTCATGCCCCGTTTGTCTCTCCCCTCCCACCCACCCCCTGCTCATGCCCCATTTGTCTCTCTCCTCCCACCCACCCCCCGCTCACGCCCCGTGTGTCTCTCCCCTCCCACCCACCCACCCCCCAGTCATGCCCCGTGTGTCTCTCCCCTCCCCCCACCCCCCGCTCATGCCCCGTGTGTCTCTCCCCTCCCACCCACCCCCTGCTCACGCCCCGTGTGTCTCTCCCATTCCACCCACCCCCCGCTCATGCCCTGTGTGTCACTCCCCTCCCCCCACCCCCCGGTCATGCCCCATGTGTTTCTCCCCTCCCACCCACCCCCCGCTAATGCCCCGTGTGTCTCTCCCCTTGTTACGCTCACCTGGTATCCACGGGGGCGTTGATCTGGACCGGCCTGATGTTACTTCTTCCAGTGATACACGGAGCGCCGAGATGACGGATTGGACCGGGCCACCCAGCTTGGTCTGTGTGGCTCGTATGAATACTCTTCTGTAATGCAGAAAGGGGGAATTAACCACCTGTGAGGTTTAAGCTTAACCCCACCTTCTCCCCATGAATTACTTTGGGACTCCTTTAGATTCTCACCTGATAATCTGGAAAGATGAACTCTCCATCCTGCTTCAAGTGCAGGGGCGCGTAGATGACCAGTTGCCTCACTGGTGTGGGAAGTTGGCGAGTTGCAGACGGTGTTGACTCCGTAGAGGTAATAGTTATAAAGAGTTCAAAACGTCTTGAATTCACTCTGTCCAATTCCCCTAGGTTGCCCTTATGGATCTGGAAAGAGTTCACGTGGCAACCAGAGATGCGCAGGTAAGTGTTTATAAAAGCTGTTTCGGAATAAAGAGGGAAGCTTGCTCTAACCTGTGGTCTTTTCCTTTTCAGGCATCCATTCGGAGGAAGATCCGTGGATCTTAAGTCTGTAGCGGAATGTTTCCCCATAGGGGCCGGGGTGCGGCAGAGATGCGGAAGAGGTCGCGCCGACCCGATATTAGGTGAGTATCCCCGGTGATCTCAAGTAAGTCTTAATATTTGCCTTTGTTGTCTTAGATAACTCTCTGTTGCTCACCTTATTGTTATTATGTCCATAGGTGATGAAGAGCGGCCACGAACTGAAGATGCGCGTGAAGGAATGCTGAAAATGGCAACAGGTGAGTTAAGCGCGGCGTTGCAGGAGGCGCGGTAAGAGCGTCTAATGGATTCTTTCTTCCAGGTCCAAGTCGGGAAGATGCAGGATTCAGGTGAGTATGAATAAAACTCTTGCTCTAACCTTTCCTTCTGCTTTCCTTGCAGGGTTTAGGAGCTCCGGAGTGTAGACGGGCGTGGCTGAAGACTGGAAGCTGCTGCAGGCACGGTGAGCGTTACGCTGCTACTGAAGAATAACGCGAAGCACGTGTGGCTGTCCGGGCGTGGCTTAAATAGCTTTGGCTGAAGTCCCAGGTAAGTATTCTTCCACTGCCCCACCCAGGTAAGAAAATAGTCCCTGCATTAAAATAGTCCCTCCTAAGCCTCATTTGGCTTAGGTCTTCATGCAGCATGGTCTGCATCAGGTGAGTAAGCAGCATGGTCTGCTTTAGGTAAGTTATCATTAATGAGCCTGGCGCCTATGGCGCCAGGACTGACTTTGTCCTTATGAGCCTGGCGCCAAAGGCGCCAGGACTTCAGCCAAACAGCCCCTAACTGGGGCTTTTGGGCATGCTCCAAATGGCGTGATGCCTGCTTCCGGGGCTGCTGGGCCTGGTCTGGTTTCCCGGGGGCAGGCATCATGACAGCACTCCCCCTCAAGGCCCCTCCCAAAGTCGTTCCTCTCCTTGGCCGTGGTTTGTCTGGAAATTCCCAGTGGAACCTCTTCACCAAACGAGGTGCATGCACGTGGTCACTAGGTTCCCAAGACCTTTCCTGCGGACCATAACCTTTCCAGTCAATTAGGTAAAAGAGTTTAGATCTCACTCTTTTTGAGTCCAAAATATTCTTGATTTCGTATTCGGGTTCTCCGTCTGTGAGGATAGGTTCAGGTGGGTCGGTTAGCCTAGTTCCCGGTTGCACTTGTTTCAAAAGAGACACGTGGAAGACGGGATGGATTTGCATATGAGCAGGTAGTTCCAACTCGACAGCCACCGAGTTAATAATGGCCTTGATGGATTAAGGCCCCAAATACCTGGGATTAAAGGTCCGTTTTCCTTTGAGAGGAATGTGCTTAGTAGATAACCACACTTGGTCCCCTATCTGGTAGTGTGGTGCTTCTCTTCTAAGCTGATCAGCGTTTTTCTTGTATTTTTCCTTGTCTTTTCGTAAATGTTCTGTTGCTTCCTTAAAGGTTTGAGTAATGACTGTGTGAAGATGATCTACTGCGGGCATCTCTAAATGCTGGGGTGAATCCAAATCCGAGGTTCGAGGATGATGTCCGTATATGGTAAAAAAGGGACTGTGCCCAATTCCTGAGTGTACTGAATTATTGTACGCATATTCAGCGATCCATAAGGTGTCCTTCCAATTGCCTTCAGACTGATGTAGCATACAGCGTAAATCTTGTTCGAGAGTCTGATTAGTTCTCTCTGTTTGGCCGTCGATCTGGGGGTGGTGGCTAGTGGAAAGCCTGACATCTATTTGTGCCAATTGGCAGCATTTTTTCCAGAAATGCGAGATGAATTGACTTCCTCGGTCTGAAATTAACACAGATGGAAAATCGTGTAGACGAACAATGTTTTAAAGGAATTCCTTGGCCAGGGTAGAGGCTGTGGGTATCCCTTTTAAGGGAATAAATTGGGCCATTTTAGAAAAAAGGTCCACTATTACTAGGATAGTATTGAAACCGTTACACGGGGGTAGATCCGTGATAAAGTCTAATGACAAGGTGTGCCAAGGAATCGGTGGGATGTCCATAGGCTGTAATAGCCCAGCTGGTTTTCTTTTTTTACTTTTGTTTTGGGCGCAGATGCCACAAGATAGGACACATGACTTAATATCTTTTCGCCAGGTGGGCCACCAGAATTGTTTCTTGATTTTAGCTTCGCTCTTTGTAATACCGGGGTGTCCCTCTAGTAACGTATCGTGATAATGAGCGATGACTAGTTCTTGCAGTTCTTTTTTTGGCAGAAATAGACGTCCTCGGTAATATGGTAGTTCATTGGTGATGCAGAAATCTGGGCCTTTCTTGGCCCAATCTTGTAAGGCTTGAGGATCAAAGAGCTGCCGGACAATCCCTTGAATGTCTTCCAGTGTCTGTACTGAAGTTATACCAAGAATTCTCTGGTCAGGAATTATGGGTACAGGTTCCAGGGTCACTTCAGTCTCTCCCATTCCTATTCGGGATAAGGCTTCCGCTTTCCCATTTTTACAACCGGGCCGATAAGTTATTACAAAATCAAATTTGGCAAAAAACAATGCCCAACGGAGTTGACGTGAAGACTGGGCTTTGGCTGTTTTTAGATATTGCAAATTTCGATGATCGGTGATAACCGTGATGGTGTGCCTGGCTCCGAGTAGATAGTGTCGCCAAGCTTTGAAGGCGGACTTGATAGCTAACAGCTCCTTATCAGTAATGCCATAGTTTAATTCAGGAGCCGAGAACTTTTTGGACCAAAAGGCCACTGGGTGAATCTGGTTTGTTTCGGGATCTTTTTTGAGAAAGGACGGCTCCCATTGCTAAACTGGATGCATCAGTCTCCACTATGTACGGGAGTTCAGGACGTGGGTGTCTCAGGATCGGTGCAGATGTGAATTTGGCCTTTTATTCTTGAAAGGCACTTTCAGCTTCGTCTGCCCATATAAAGCGTTTGTTTTTTCTCAAGAGTGCTGTGATGGGATGAACAATCTGCGAAAAGTCTGGAATAAACCTGCGGTAGAAGTTGGCAAAATCAAGCATGCTCTGTACCCCTTTGACAGAGCTTGGCGAAGGCCATTTGAGAATTGCGTCCACTTTTCGTGTATCCATCCTGATTCCTCCCGGGGTTAAAATGAATCCTAGAAATTCCACTTCAGTGGTGTGGAAAACGCATTTCTCCAATTTGGCATATAGTTTGTACTGGCATAGCTTTTCTAACACTGCTCGGACGTGCTTGATATGATCAGATTCTGATGAGGAGTATACTAAGATGTCATCAATATAAACAACGACACAAACATCGATAAGTTCTCTGAGGACATTGTTCATGAAGAACTGGAAGGCTGCCGGCGCGTTGCATAATCCAAAAGGCATCACTTGGTACTCAAATAATCCATACTTCGTGCGAAAAGCAGTTTTCCACTTGTCGCCTTCTTTGACACGTACCAAATGATACGCCCCCCGGAGGTCTAGTTTAGTATATATGCGGGCTTCTTTTACTTGGTCAAGTAATTCCGGAATTAAAGGCAACGGATACCGATTCTTAATGGTTATTTGGTTCAGTGCGCGATAGTCTATGCACGTTCTGAGGTCGCCTTCCTTTTTTGGCACGAAGAACAAAGCAGAAGTTGGTGGGGATTTAGATGGGCGAATAAAACCGTTAGCAAGGTATTGGTCCAGGTATTGACGTAAATGAAGATTTTCGGGCTCCGTTAGGGCATAGATCGTGCTGCAGGGAGGTTGTGCGCCTGATATGAGGTCTATTTGACAGTCATATGATCTGTGTGGGGGCAAGGTATTTGCCTGTTCTTTTTGGAAGACGTCTTGAAACTCTAGATACTCTGTAGGTAGTTGTATGGTAGCTGGAGTTACTGAAGCCAGGACCGTGTTCTGAGATTTTCTTGGGTAACAGGTGTGCACACATTCTGGGAAGGTAATTCTCTTCTCTCGCCAATCGATACTAGGATTATGTTTTTCCAACCAAGGTATCCCCAGTATTACTTGAAACTGCAGAGCCTTGATTAAATCAAACACCAAAGTCTCTCTGTGCCCATCCTGCACCAGCAATGTCATTTCTGTGGTGGAGTGAGTTACGGGGCCTGAGGCAATTTCCGTTCCATCAACTGTGGTAATGACATCTAGAGTGGGTTTCTGGGCGAGAGGCAGGTTCATCCTGGAAGCCAGTTCACTGTCCACCTAGTTTCCTATGACTCTGCTATCTACGTAAGCTTTTACTGCGTGCATCCGAGATGGCTGTTCCGGATCTACGAGGATCATTGGAATGGTGAAATGCGAGGTCTGAGTGTCCTTCTTCGAGCTCGGCAAGCGGACCTCTACGCTTGTCGGGCGGTATCGTTTCCCGAGTCAGAGTTTTTATTCGCAGCCCCCACCACCTTTTTGGGTGGTTTTATGGGGCAGTTCAGCAAAAAATGACCGGAATTCCCGCAATATAGGCATAGCTGCATTTGTCGCTTTCTATCTCTTTCTTTCTGAGTTAAGGGTCCTCTCACCCCTCCGATTTGCATGGGTTCTGAAGTCTCTGCCCCCTTGGGGCTGGTATGAGTTCTGACCAAGCCTCTGTTTTCAAACCTGGCTTTATCGGCCTTCCTATTTTGAAGTCTATGATCAAGTTGGACCACCAAGTTTATATATTCGGTACAATCTTGAGGCGGGTTCACGATCTGGGCCAAGACATCTTTGACTTTTCCTGGAAGCCCTCGATGGAACAATGTGATTCTTTTTACTTCTGGCCATTCAGTTTCCACTATTAATCTGTTAAAGGTTGCAATGTAGGAAAGAAGATCCTGATTCCCCTGTCGTAGGGATAAGAGTTCGTTATCCAGGGCCTGATCCTGGGAGTGTCGAGCAAATAGTCTTTCCATGCTTATTTGAAATCCCTGGAAATCCCGAAGAATGGGGTCATCTTGATTAACTAGAGAAATGGACCAGTCTGCTGCGCTGCCGCTGAGGTATGACAGCACAAAGGCTACCTTGGCTTGATCATTCGGAAAGGCTGCTGGTCTGCATAAGAAGTGTAAGCGGCACTGATTCATGAATACGGCAAACCTTATTGGGTCTCCGGTAAAACGTTCGGGTGGAGCCAATGGAACAGCCCCTGGTAAGTGTATTTGAACAGGGTTGCTCGATGACACAGGAGCTGGACCTGCCCCGAGGCCAGGCAGTGGCGTTTGCCCAGCTTGGTTTTGCAATAACTGTCTGGCTAGATCCTCCGTTTGTTTTTTCGAAACTATCAGCTCCCTCCTAAGGGCATTAGTTTCCTGGTGGGCGGCATGCACTTCAGCCCTTAGCTCCCCTAATAATTGGGCTAATTGATCCGTCTCTGAGGACTCCATAAGGCCCAGGTGGCTTGTTGTGGATAGGCTTCGCGTTCTGTTACGCTCACCTGGTGTCCACGGGGGCGTTGATCTGGACCGGCCTGATGTTACTTCTTCCGGTGATGCACGGAGCGCCGAGATGATGGAGTGGACCGGGCCACCCAGCTTGGTCTGTGTGGCTCGTATGAATACTCTTCTGTAATGCAGAAAGGGGGAATTAACCACCTGTGAGGTTTAAGCTTAACCCCACCTTCTCCCCATGAATTACTTTGGGACTCCTTTAGATTCTCACCTGATAATCTGGAAAGATGAACTCTCCATCCTGCTTCAAGTGCAGTGGCGCGTAGATGACCAGTTGCCTCACTGGTGTGGGAAGTTGGCGAGTTGCAGATGGTGTTGACTCCGTAGAGGTAATAGTCATAAAGAGTTCAAAACGTCTGGAATTCACTGTGTCCAATTCCCCTAGGTTGCCCTTATGGATCTGGAAAGAGTTCACATGGCAACCAGAGATGCGCAGGTAAGTGTTTATAAAAGCTGTTTCGGAATAAAGAGGGAAGCTTGCTCTAACCTGTGGTCTTTTCCTTTTCAGGCATCCATTCGGAGGAAGATCCGTGGATTGAAGCATTTACCGCAACCGGGTAAGTCTGTAGCGGAATGTTTCCCCATAGGGGCCGGGATGCGGCGGAGATGCGGAAGAGGTCGCGCCAACCCGAGATTAGGTGAGTATCCCCGGTGATCTCAAGTAAGTCTTAATATTTGCCTTTGCTGTCTTAGATAACTCTCTGTTGCTCACCTTATTGTTATTATGTCCATAGGTGATGAAGAGCGGCCGCGAAATGAAGATGCGTGTGAAGGGATGCGCTGAAAATGGCAACAGGTGAGTTCAGCGCGGCGTGTTGCATGGTGAGCATTACGCTGCTACTGCAGAATAACGCGAGGCACGTGTGGCTGTCCGGGCGTGGCTTAAATAGCTTTGGAAGAAGTCCCAGGTAAGTATTCTTCCACTGCCCCACCCAGGTAAGAAAATAGTCCCTGCATTAAAATAGTCCCTCCTAAGCCTCATTTGGCTTAGGTCTTCATGCAGCATGGTCTGCATCAGGTGAGTAAGCAGAATGGTCTGCTTTAGGTAAGTTATCATTAATGAGCCTGGCGCCTATGGCGCCAGGACTGACTTTGTCCTTATGAGCCTGGCGCCAAAGGCGCCAGGACGGCACCCAAACAGCCCCTAACTGGGGCTTTTGGGCATGCTCCAAATGGCGTGATGCCTGCTTCCGGGGCTGCTGGGCCTGGTCTGGTTTCCCAGGGGCAGGCATCATACACCCCTCCCACCCACCCCCCGCTCATGCCCCGTGTGTCTCTCCCCTCCCACCGACCCCCCGCTCATGCCCCGTGTGTCTCTCTCCTCCCACCCACCCCCTGCTCATGCCCCGTGTGTCTCTCCCCTCCCACCCACCCCCTGCTCATGCCCCGTTTGTCTCTCCCCTCACACCCACCCCCCACTCATGCCCCGTGTGTCTCTCCCCTCCCACCCACCCCCGCTCATGCCCCGTGTGTCTCTCCCATCCCCCCACCCCCCGCTCATGCCCCGTGTGTCTCTCCCCTCCCACCCACCCCCCGCTCATGCCCCGTGTGTCTCTCCCCTACCACCCACCCCCCACTCATGCCCCGTGTGTCTCACCCCTCCCCCCACCCTTCGCTCATGCCCCGTGTGTCTCTCCCCTCCCACCCACCCCCCGCTCATGCCCCGTGTGTCTCTCCCCTACCACCCACCCCCTGCTCATGCCCCGTGTGTCTCTCCCCTCCCACCCACCCCCTGCTCTTGCCCCATGTGTCTCTCCCCTCCCACCCACCCCCTGCTCATGCCCCGTGTGTCTCTCCCCTTCCACCCACCCCCCACTCATGCCCCGTGTGTCGCTCCCCTCCCACCCACCACCCGCTCATTCCCCGTTTGTCTCTAACCTCCCACCCACCACCCGCTCATGCCCCATTTGTCTCTCCCCTCCCACCCACCCCCTGCTCATGCCCCGTTTGTCTCGACCCTCCCACCCACCCCCCGCTCACGCCCCGTGTGTCTCTCCGCTCCCACCCACCCCCCGCTCATGCCCCGTGTGTCTCTCCGCTCCCCCCACTCCCTGCTCATGCCCCGTGTGTCTCTCCTCTCCCACCAACCCCCCGCTCATGCCCCGTGTGTTTTTCCCCAACCCACCCACTTCCCGCTCATGCCCCGTGTGTCTCTCTCACTCCCCCCCACCCCCGCTCATGCCCCTTGTGTCTCTCTCCCTCCCTCCACCCCCGCTCATGCCCCGTGTGTCTCTCTCCCTCCCCCCACCCCCGCTCATGCCCCTTGTGTGTCTCTACCTCCCGCCCACTGGCGCTCATGCCCCGTGTGTCTCTCCCCTCCCAGCCACCCCCTGCTCATGCCCCGTGTGTCTCTCCCTCCCCCCACCCCCGCACATGCCCCGTGTGTCTCTCTCCCTCCCGCTCACCCCCCGCTCATGCTTCGTGTGTCTCTATCCCTCCCCCCACCCTCGCTCATGCCCTGTGTGTCTCCCCCTCCCACCAACCCCCCGCTCATGCCCCGTTTGTCTCTCCCCTCCCACCTACCCCCCGCTCATACCCCGTTTCTCTCTCCCCTCCCACCCACCCCCCACTCATGCCCTGTGTGTCTCTCCCCTCAACCCCTACTCATGCCCCGTGTGTCTCTAGCCCTCCCACCCACCCCCCGCTCATGCCCCTGGCCCTCCCTCCCACCCCCCGTTCATTCCCCGAGTGTCTCTATCCTTCCTACCCACCCCCTGCTCATGACCCATGTGTCTCTATCCCTCCCACCCAACCCCTGCTCATGCCCTGTGTGTCTCTATCCCTCCCACCCACCCCCCGCTTGTCAGGTTTCGTGGGATTTGGTTGAATGTGGTGGAATGAGGATATGATTAACATAAAGTATGGTTTGGGCCTTAACTTTCTGTGCAGAGTGTGGAGAGCTTCCCAAGCCAAAATGGAGACTTCCAAAAGGATCAGTGATTGGTCAGAAGTAAAAGAAAGGCATTGTTGGAACATTCTAAACCGCCTTTCATTGTCAGAAGCCCAGCTGGAAGGTCTTATGTTTGAAGCTCTTATGATTTAGAAAACTTTAGTTAGGCCCTTGAGCCTAAAATTGTTTATTTGGATCAGGAAAGTGTTGGAGAATTAAGAAGAAACTTAGAAAACGTTCCAGTGAAAGAAAGAAGCAAGCTAAGTGAATTCTTTATATTTTACGGAACTTTGTGATATTCAAGCAGGAGTTAAATATCAATACCATTAATTAACTTGTTCCTGTTTTCTTAGTTTTTGTTTAATTAGTAGTTCATTTCGTTCTTTCAAGAATTTATTTTAGAACTTCTAGAACTGTATTTAAATTTATTGAACTGCGTCACATTTTTTTCACCTGGCAAGTTGGAGTGTGGAGGTCTGTTTATCATTTTAGCGTTGTGTGTTTTTTCGGCCGTATAAAAGATTATTGAGTATTGTTCCATTTGACGGTAACAGTGCTTTTCTTAACGTCGGACTAGCGTTAGAAATCTTACACTGTCTGCGCAAGTGACAGTGTGGTAGCCACGCGTCTCCGAGGCGTTATGTTTATTTACTAACATTCTAACCTGGCGCGTGATCATCACTGGGCTGCCTCTTCAAGGATTTGTGTCCGGAACTGAGGAATTTCTTCTTTCCAGTTTGAACAATTCACATTAAGAAGAGTGGAATGCTATTCCATTATGCATGCGCCCATGCCAGTTTCATTTTTTAACTCTATTCCTTGTTCATGTGCGCATCCATTTTAGAAGGAGAAAACAATATCTTCACGCATGCGCATACTCTGGTTAAAAGAACACTTCTTTTATGAGCGATCTTCTTTGCAAGGAGAAGATCCAATTAATGAACACTTTATATATTCAGGAAACAAACAAACAAAAAGTGTCATTTTTGGAATTTGTGTTGAAGCTAGAAATTAATACGAACAACAGGTATAATATTTCCAGATGGTTGTTAGGGTAAATGACATCTGAACTGCTAGAAGATTAACTCATTAAACTGAGAGAGATTAGCAGTTTTTCAATACCGAATTGAAGAAATTAGTAAGAGCATCTGAGACTCTATTTTTCTGTTTTCTTCAGTAGAATTCACACACGTCCTCTACGTTATTCACAGAGGATAATCCGGTATGGTGGCGTGTTTATTTACTTAAATTGATAAAGAGAAGTCAGAGCCAAGGAATTCAAAGGTTAGTGACTAAAGTGAATTTGTTGTTATTTTTACCAACAGGTTGACAGATAAAGAAGCTGAGCAAAACCTGAAGTTTATTATTTTGTCCCATTTTCCCCCTTTCCCTTGGGGGTGCTCTCAACTGAACTGTTTGATACCAGTTAAGAGGTTAGCATCCAAAGGGGACTGCGGGGGTTCAGCAGCTTCCGGGGACAACATCAGATTTGAGAAAGCCTGACACCGCTCATGCCCTGTTTGTCTCTATCCCTCCCACTCAACCCCTGCTCATGTCCCGTGTCTCCCCCCCCAACCCCCTGCTCATGCCCGGTGTTTCTCTCCCCTCACCCCCTACTCATGCCCCGTGTGTCTCTAGCCCTTCCACCCACCCCCCGCTCATGCCCCTAGCCCTCCCACCCACCCCCCGCTCATGCCCCGTTTGTCTCTCCCCTCCTACCCATCCCCCGCTCATGCCCCGTGTGTCTCTATCCCTTCCACCCAACCCCCCGCTCATGCCCCGTGTGTCTCTATCCCTCCCACCCACCCCCCGCTCACGCCCCGTGTGTCTCTATCCCTCCCACCCCCGCTCATGCCCTGTGTGTCTCTATCCCTCCCACCCGCACCCCGCTCATGCCCCGTGTGTCTCCCTCCCTCCCGCCCACCCCCCGCTCATACCCCGTGTGTCTCTATACCTCCCACCCACCCCCGCTCATGCCCCGTGTGTCTCTATCCCACCCGCCCACCCCCCGCTCATGCTCGTGTGTCTCTCTCCCTCCCCTCCACCCCCACTCATGCCCCGTGTGTCTCTCTCCCTCTCCCCCACCCCCACTCATGCCCCGTGTGTCTCTCTCCCTCCCCCACCCCCGCTCATGTCCTGTGTGTCTCTCTCCCTCCCGCTCACTTCGCTCATGCCTCGTGTGTCTCTCTCCCTCCCCCCACCACCGCTCATGCCCCGTGTGTCTCTAGCCCTCCCACCCACCCCCCGCTCATGCCCTGTGTGTCTCTAGCACTCCCACCCACCCCCCACTCATGCCCCGTGTGTCTCTAGTACTCCCACCCACCCCCCGCTCATGTCCCGTGTGTCTCTAGCCCTCCCACCTACCCCCCGCTCATGCCCCGTGTGTCTCTAGAACTCCCACCCACCCCCCATGTGTGTCTCGCCCTCCCACCCACCCCCCGCTCATGCCCCATGTGTCTCTAGCCCTCGCACCCAACCCTCGCTCACGCCCCGTGTGTGTCTCTCCCTCCCCCCACCCCCCGCTCATGCCCCATGTGTCTCTAGCCCTCCCACCCACCCCCCACTCATTCCCCTAGCCCTCCCACCCACCCCCCGCTCATGCCCCGTGTGTCTGTATCCCTCCCACCCACCCCCGCTCATGCCCTGTGTGTCTCTATCCCTCCCACCCCCGCTCATGCTCCGTGTGTCTCTATCCCTCCCACCCACCCCCCGCTCATGCACCGTGTGTCTCTATCCCTCCCACCCACCCCCCGCTCATGCCCCGTGTGTCTCCCTCCCTCCCGCCCACCCCCCCGCTCATGCCCCGTGTGTCTCTATACCTCCCGCCCACCCCCCGCTCATTCCCCGTGTGTCTCTATCCCTCCCGCCCACCCTCCGCTCATGCCCCATGTGTCTCTCTCCCTCCCCCCACCCCCGCTCGCTCTTGCCCCGTGTGTCTCTCTCCTCCCTCCCACCCCCGCTCATGCTCCGTGTGTCTCTATCCCTCCCACCCACCCCCGGCTCATGCACCGTGTGTCTCTATCCCTCCCACCCTCCCCCCGCTCATGCCCTGTGTGTCTCCCTCCCTCCCGCCCACCCCCCCGCTCATGCCCCGTGTGTCTCTATACCTCCCGCCCAACCCCCGCTCATGCCCCGTGTGTCTCTATCCCTCCCGCCCACCCTCCGCTCATGCCCCATGTGTCTCTCTCCCTCCCCCCACCCCCGCTCATGCCCCGTGTGTCTCTCTCCTCCCTCCCACCCCAGCTCATGCCCCGTGTGTCTCTATCCCTCCCCCCACCCCCACTCATGCCCCGTGTGTCTCTCTCCCTCCCGCTCACCCCTGCTCATGCCTCGTGTGTCTCTCTCCCTCCCCCCACCACCGCTCATGCCCCGTGTGTCTCTAGCCTTCCCACCCACCCCCGCTCATGCCTTGTGTGTCTCTAGCACTCCCACCCACCCCCCACTCATGCCCCGTGTGTCTCTAGCCCTACCACCCACCCCCCGCTCATGCCCCATGCGTCTCTAATACTCCCACCCACCCCCCGCTCATGCCCCATGTGTCTCTAGCCCTCCCACCCATCCCCCGCTCATGCCTGTGTGTCTCTAGCCTCCCAAACACCCCCCTTGTGTGTGTCTCACCCTCCCACCCACCCCGAGCTCAAGCCCCGTGTGTCTCTAGCCCTCCCACCCAACCCCCGCTCATGCCCCGTGTTTGTCTCTCCCCCCCGCTCATGCCCCATGTGTCTCTAGCCAGCCCTCTCACCCACCCCCCGCTCATGCCCTGTGTGTCTCTAGCCCCCCTCACCCCCTGCTCATGCCCCGTGTGTCTCTCCCCTCCCTCCCACCCCCCACTCATGCCCCGTGTGTCTCTCCCCTCCCCCCACCCCCTGCTCATGCCCATGTGTCTCTCCCTTCCCCCCACCCCCGCTCACGCCCCGTGTGTCTCTCCTCTCCCACCCACCCCTCGCTCATGCCCCATGTATTTCTCCCCTTCCACCCACCCCCCTATAATGCCCTGTGTGTCTCTCCCCTCCCACTCAACCCCCCTCATGCCATGTGTGTCTCTCCCCTCCCACCCAACCCCCGCTCATGCCTCGTGTGTCTCTCCCCTCCCCCCACCCCCCGCTCATGCCCCGTGTGTCTCTCCTCTCCCACCCACCCCGTGCTCTTGCCCCATGTGTCTCTCCCCTCCCACCCACCCCCTGCTCATGTCCCGTGTGTCTCTCCCCTCCCACCCACCCCCGCTCATGCCCCGTGTTTCGCTCCCCTCCCCCCACCCCCGCTCATGCCCCGGTGTCTCTCCCCTCCCACCCACCCCCCGCTCATGCCCCATTTGTCACTCCCCTCCAACCCACCCCCTGCTCATGCCCCGTTTGTCTCTCCCCTCCCACCCACCCCCACTCACGCCCCGTGTGTCTCTCCCCTCCCACCCACCCCCCGCTCATGCCCTGTGTGTCTCTCCCCTACCCCCACCCCCTGCTCATGCCCCGTGTGTCTCTCCCCTCCCACCAACCCCCCGCTCATGACCCGTGTGTTTTTCCCCTCCCACCCACCCCCCGCTCATGCCCCGTCTGTCTCTCTCCCTCCCCCCACCCCCGCTCATGCCCCGGTGTCTCTCCCCTCCCGCCCACCCCCTGCTCATGCCCGTGTGTCTCTCCCCTCCCCCCACCCCCCACTCATGCCCCGTGTGTCTCTCCCCTCCCACCCACCCCCCGCTCATGCCCCATGTATTTCTCCCCTTCCACCCACCCCCCGCTAATGCCCCGTGTGTCTCTCCTCTCCCACCCACCCCCCCTCATGCCCCATGTGTCTCTCCCATCCCACCCACCCCCCGCTCATGCCCCATGTGTCTCTCCCCTCCCACCCACCCCCTGCTCATGCCCCGTGTGTCTCTCTCCCTCCCCCCACACCTGCTCATGCCCTGTGTGTCTCTCTCCCTCCCTCCACCCCCGCTCATGCCCCTTGTGTGTCTCTCCATACCCCCCACCCCCGCTCATGCCCTGTGTGTCTCTCTCCCTCCCACCCACCCCCCGCTTATGCCCCATGTGTCTCTCCCCTCCCTCCCACCCCCCACTCATGCCCCGTGTGTCTTTCCCCTCCCCCCCACCCCCTGCTCATGCCCGTGTGTCTCTCCCCTCCCACCCACCCCCGCTAATGCCCTGTGTGTCTCTCCCCTCCCACCCACCCCACCTCATGCCCCATGTGTCTCTCCCCTCCCACCCACCCGCCGCTCATGCCCCGTGTGTCTCTCCCCTCCCCCATCCCACGCTCATGCCCCGTGTGTCTCTCAACTCCCACCCGACCCCTGCTCATGCCCCCTTGTGCCTCTCGCCTTCCACCCACCCCCTGCTCACGCCCCGTGTCTCTCTCCCCTCCCTCCCACCCCCTGCTCATGCCCCGTGTGTCTCTCCCCTCCCACCCACCCCCCGCTCATGCCCCGTGTGTCGCTCCCCTCCCACACACCACCCGCTCATTCCCTGTTTGTCTCTCCCCTCCCACCCACCCCCCGCTCATGCCCCATTTGTCTCTCCCCTCCCACCCACCCCCTGCTCATGCCCCGTTTGTCTCTCCCCTCCCACCCACCTCCCGCTCACGCCACGTGTGTCTCTCCCCTCCCACTCACACCCCGCTCATGCCCCGTCTGTCTCTCCCCTCACCCCTTGCTCATGCCCCGTGTGTCTCTCCCCTCCCACCAACCCCCCGCTCATGACCCGTGTGTTTTTCCCCTCCCACATACCCCCCGCTCACGCCCCGTGTGTCTCTCTCCCCCCCCCCACCCCCGCTCATGCCCCGTGTGTCTCTCTCCCTCCCCCCACACCCGCTCATGCCCTGTGTGTCTCTCTCCCTCCCCCCACCCCCGCTCATGCCCCGGTGTCTCTCCCCTCCCACCCACCCCCCGCTCATGCCCCATTTGTCACTCCCCCTCCAACCCACCCCCTGCTCATGCCCCGTTTGTCTCTCCCCTCCCACCCACCCCCGCTCACGCCTCGTGTGTCTCTCCCCTCCCACCCACCCCCCGCTCATGCCCCGTGTGTCTCTCTCCCTCCCCCCCACCCCCGCTCATGCCCCCTGTGTCTCTCTCCCTCCCCCCACACCCGCTCATGCCCCGTGTTTCGCTCCCCTTCCCCACCCCGCTCATGCCCCGGTGTCTCTCATCTCCCACCCACCCCCCGCTCATGCCCCATGTGTCACTCCCCTCCAACCCACCCCTGCTCATGCCCCGTTTGTCTCTCCCCTCCCACCCACCCCCACTCACGCCCCGTGTGTCTCTCCCCTCCCACCCACCCCCCGCTCATGCCCCGTGTGTCTCTCCCCTCCCCCCACCCCCTGCTCATGCCCCGTGTGTCTCTCCCCTCCCCACCAACCCCCGCTCATGACCCGTGTGTTTTTCCCCTCCACACCCACCCCCCCGCTGATGCCCCGTGTGTTTTTCCCCTCCCACCCACCCCCGCTCATGCCCCGTGTGTCTCTCTCCCTCCCCCCACCCCCGCTCATGCCCCGGTGTCTCTTCCCTCCCGCCCACCCCCTGCTCATGCCCGTGTGTCTCTCCCTCCCCACCCCCTGCTCATGGCCCCGTGTGTCTCTCCCCTCCCACCCACCCCCCGCTCATGCCCCATGTATTTCTCCCCTTCCACCCACCCCCGCTAATGCCCCGTGTGTCTCTCCCCTCCCACCCACCCCCCTCATGCCCCGTGTGTCTCTCCCCTCCCACCCACCCCCCGCTCATGCCCCACGTGTCTCTCCCCTCCCACCCACCCCCTGCTCATGCCCCGTGTGTCTCTCTCCCTCCCCCCACACCCGCTCATGCCCTGTGTGTCTCTCTCCCTCCTCCCCCCACCCCCGGCTCATGCCCCTTGTGTGTCTCTCCCTACCCCCCACCCCCGCTCATGCCCCGTGTGTCTCTCTCTCTCTCACCCACCCCCCGCTCATGCCCCATGTGTCTCTCCCCTCCCTCCCACCCCCCACTCATGCCCCGTGTGTCTCTCCCTCCCCCCCACCCCCTACTCATGCCCGTGTGTCTCTCCCCTCCCCCCACCCCCCGCTCATGCCCCGTGTGTCTCTCCCCTCCCACCCACCCCCCGCTAATGCCCTGTGTGTCTCTCCCTCCCACCCACCCCACCTCATGCCCCGTGTGTCTCTCCCCTCCCACCCACCCGCCGTTCATGCCCCGTGTGTCTCTCCCCTCCCCCATCCCACGCTCACGCCCCGTGTCTCTCAACTCCCACCCGAATCCCGCTCATGCCCCCTTGTGCCTCTCGCCTTCCACCCACCCCCTGCTCACGCCCCGTGTGTCTCTCCCCTCCCACCCACCCCCTGCTTATGCCCCGTGTGTCTCTCCCCTCCCACCCACCCCCGCTCATGCCCCGTGTGTCGCTCCCCTCCCACACACCACCCGCTCATTCCCTGTTTGTCTCTCCCCTCCCACCCACCCCCCGCTCATGCCCCATTTGTCTCTCCCCTCCCACCCACCCCCTGCCTCATGCCCCGTTTGTCTCTCCCCTCCCACCCACCTCCCGCTCACGCCACGTGTGTCTCTCCCCTCCCACTCACACCCCGCTCATGCCCCGTGTGTCTCTCCCTCACCCCCTGCTCATGCCCCGTGTGTCTCTCCCCTCCCACCAACCCCCGCTCATGACCCGTGTGTTTTTCCCCTCCCACATACCCCCCGCTCACGCCCCGTGTGTCTCTCTCCCTCCCCCCACCCCCGCTCATGCCCCGTGTGTCTCTCTCCCTCCCCCACACCCGCTCATGCCCTGTGTGTCTCTCTCCCTCCCCCCACCCCAGCTCATGCCCCTTGTGTGTCTCTCCCTACCCCCCACCCCCGCTCAAGCCCCGTGTGTATCTCTCCCTCCCACCCACCCCCCGCTCATGCCCCATGTACTCTAGCCCCCCACCCCCTGCTAATGCCCCGTGTGTCTCTCCCCTCCCTCCCACCCCCCACTCATGCCCCGTGTGTCTCTCCCCTCCCCCCACCCCCTGCTCATGCCCGTGTGTCTCTCCCCTCCCCTCACCCCCCGCTCATGCCCCGTGTGTCTCTCCCCTCCCACCCACCCCCCGCTAATGCCCTGTGTGTCTCTCCCCTCCCACCCACCCCACCTCATGCCCCGTGTGTCTCTCCCCAAAAAACCCACCCCCCGCTCATGCCCCGTGTGTCTCTCCCCTCCCCCATCCCACGCTCATGCCCGTGTGTCTCTCAACTCCACCCACCCCCCGCTCATGCCCCCTTGTGTCTCTCGCCTTCCACCCACCCCCTGCTCACGCCCCGTGTGTCTCTCCCCTCCCACCCACCCCCTGCTCATGCCCCATGTGTCTCTCCCCTCCCACCCACCCCCCGCTCATGCCCGATTTGTCTCTCCCCTCCCACCCACCCCCTGCTCATGCCCAGTTTGTCTCTCCCTTCCCACCACCCCCCGCTCACGCCCATGTGTCTCTCCCCTCCCACCCACCCCCCGCTCATGCCCCGTGTGTCTCTCCCCTCTCCCCACCCCCTGCTCATGCCCCGTTTGTCTCTCCCCTCCCACCAACCCCCGCTCATGACCCGTGTGTTTTTCCCCTCCCACCCATCCCCCGCTCATGCCCCGTGTGTCTCTCTCCCCCCCACCCCCGCTCATGCCCCGTGTGTCTCTCTCCCTCCCCCCACCCCCGCTCATGCCCCGTGTGTCTCTCTCCCTCCCCCCACCCCCGCTCATGCCCCTTGTGTGTCTCTCCCTCCCCCCCACCCCCGCTCATGCCCCGTGTGTCTCTCTCCCTCCCACCCACCCCCCGCTCAGGCCCCGTGTGTCTTTCCCCTCCCACCCACCCCCTGCTCATGCCCCGTGTGTCTTTCCCCTCCCACCCACCCCCTGCTCATGCCCCGTGTGTCTCTCACCTCCCACCCACCCCCTGCTCATGCCCCGTGTGTCTCTCTCCCTCCCCCCACCCTCGCTCAAGCCCTGTGTGTCTCTCCCCTCCCACCCACCCCCGCTCATGCCCCGTTTGTCTCTCCCCTCCCACCTACCACCCACTCATGACCCGTTTGTCTCTCCCCTTCCACCCACCCCCACTCATGCCCCGTGTGTCTCTCCCCTCACCCCCTACTCATGCCCCGTGTATCTCTAGCCCTCCCACCCACCCCCCGCTCACTCCCCGTGTGTCTCTACCCTTCCCACCCACCCCCCCGCTCATGACCCGTGTGTCTCTATCCCTCCCACCCAACCCCCGCTCATGCCCCGTGTGTCTCTATCCACCCACTCAACCGCCGGTCGTGCCCCGTGTCTCTCCCTCCCCCGCCCCCTGCTCATTCCCGGTGTGTCTCTCCCCTCACCCTCTACTCATGCCCCGTGTGTCTGTAGCCCTCCCTCCCACCCCCCGCTCATGCCCCTAGCCAAGCACCCACCCCCCGCTCATGCCCCGTTTGTCTCTCCCCTCCTTCCCACCCCCCGCTCATGCCCCGTGTGTCTCTATCTCTCCCACCCACCCCCCGCTCATGCCCCGTGTGTCTCTATCCCTCCCACCCACCCCCGCTCACGCCCTGTGTGTCTCTATCCCTCCCACCCCCGCTCATGCCCCGTGTGTCTCTATCCCTCCCACCCACACCCCGCTCATGCACCGTGTGTCTCTATCCCGTCCACCCACCCCCGCTCATGCCCCGTGTGTCTCCCTCCCTCCCGCCCACCCCCCGCTCACGCCCCGTGTGTCTCTATCCCTCCCGCCCACCCCCCACTCATGCCCCGTGTGTCTCTATCCCTCCCGCCCACCCCCCGCTCATGCTTGTGTGTCTCTCTCCCTCCCCCCCACACCCGCTCATACCCCGTGTGTCTCTCTCCCCTCCCCCCACCCCCACACATGTCCCGTGTGTCTCTCTCCCTCCCCCCACCCCCGCTCATGCCCCGTGTGTCTCTCTCCCTCCCGCTCACCCCCGCTCATGCCTCGTGTGTCTCTAGCCCTCCCACCCACCCCCCGCTCCTGCCCCGTGTGTCTCTAGCCCTCCCACCAACCCCCTGCTCACGCCCCATGTGTCTCTAGTACCCCACCCACCCTCCGCTCAAGCCCTGTGTGTCTCTAGCCCTCCCACCCAACCCCCGCTCACGCCCCGTGTGTGTCTCTCCCTCCCCCCACCCCCCGCTCTTGCCCCATGTGTCTCTAACCCTCCCACCCACCCCCCGCTCATTCCCCTAGCCCTCCAACCCACCCCCCGCTCATGCCCCGTGTGTCTCTATCCCTCCCACCCACCGCCCGCTCATGCCCTTTGTGTCTCTATCCCTCCCACCCCCGCTCATGCCCCGTGTGTCTCTATCCCTCCCACCCACCCCTGATCATGCACCGTGTGTCTCTCTCCCCCCACCCACGCTCATGCCCCGTGTGTCTCTCTCCCTCCCCCCCACTCCCACTCATGCCCTGTGTGTCTCTCTCCCTCCCCCACCCCCGCTCATGCCCCGTGTGTCTCTCTCCCTCCCGCTCACCCCCGCTCATGCCTCGTGTGTCTCTCTCCCTCCCCCCACCACCGCTCATGCCCTGTGTGTCTCTAGCCCTCCCAACCACCCCCGCTCATGCCCTGTGTGTCTCTAGCACTCCCACCCACCCCCCGGTCATGCCCCGTGTGTCTCTAGCCCTCCCACCCACCTCCCGCTCATGCCCTGTGTGTCTCTATCCCTCCCACCCCCGCTCATGCCCGTGTGTCTCTATCCCTCCCACCCACCCCCCGCTCATGCACCTTGTGTCTCTATCCCTCCGACCCACCACACGCTCATTCCCCGTGTGTCTATCTCCCACCCGCCCACCCCCCGCTCATGCCCCGTGTGTCTCTATCCCTCCCGCCCACCCCCCGCTCATTCCCCTAGCCCTCCCACCCACCCCCCGCTCATGCCCCGTGTGTCTCTATCCCTCCCACCCACCCCCCGCTCATGCCCTGTGTGTCTCTATCCCTCCCACCCCCGCTCATGCCCTGTGTGTCTCTATCCCTCCCACCCACCCCCGCTCATGCACCGTGTGTCTCTATCCCTCCCACCCACCCCCTGCTCATGCCCCGTGTGTCTACCTCCCTTCCGCCCACCCCCCCGCTCATGCCCCATGTGTCTCTATCCTTCCCGCCCACCCCCCGCTCATGCCCCGTGTGTCTCTATCCCTCCCACCCACCCCTGCTCATGCACCGTGTGTCTCTCTCCCCCCACCCCCGCTCATGCCCCGTGTGTCTCTCTCCCTCCCCCCACTCCCGCTCATGCCCTGTGTGTCTCTCTCCCTCCCCCACTCCGCTCATGCCCCGTGTGTCTCTCTCCCTCCCGCTCACCCCCGCTCATGCCTCGTGTGTCTCTCTCCCTCCCCCCACCACCGCTCATGCCTGTGTGTCTCTAGCCCTCCCAACCACCCCCCGCTCATGCCCTGTGTGTCTCTAGCACTCCCACCCACCCCCCGCTCATGCCCCGTGTGTCTCTAGCCCTCCCCACCCACCCCCGCTCATGCCCTGTGTGTCTCTATCCCTCCCACCCCCGCTCATGCCCCGTGTGTTTCTATCCCTCCCAACCACCCCCGCTCATGCACCTTGTCTCTCTATCCCTCCGACCCACCACACGCTCATTCCCCGTGTGTCTCCCTCCCACCCGCCCACTCCCCCGCTCATGCCCCATGTGTCTCTATCCCTCCCGCCCACCCTCCGCTCATTCCCCTAGCCCTCCCACCCACCCCCCGCTCATGCCCCTTGTGTCTCTATCCCTCCCACCCACCCCCCGCTCATGCCCTGTGTGTCTCTATCCCTCCCACCCCCGCTCATGCCCCGTGTGTCTCTATCCCTCCCACCCACCCCCCGCTCATGCACCGTGTGTCTCTATCCCTCCCACCCACCCCTGCTCATGCCCCGTGTGTCTCCCTCCCTCCCGCCCACCCCCCCGCTCATGCCCCATGTGTCTCTATCCTTCCCGCCCACACCCCGCTCATGCCCCCTGTGTTTCTATGACCTCCAGCCCACCCCCCGCTCATGCCCCGTGTGTCTCTCTCCCTCCCCCCACCCCCGCTCATGCCCCGTGTGTCTCTCTCCCCTCCCCCCACCCCTGCTCATGCCCCATGTGTCTCTCTCCCTCCCCCACCCCCGCTCATGCCCCGTGTGTCTCTCTCCCTCCCACTCACCCCCGCTCATGCCTCGTGTGTCTCTCTCCCTCCCCCACCCCCGCTCATGCCCCGTGTGTCTCTCTCCCTCCCGCTCACCCCCGCTCATGCCTCGTGTGTCTCTCCCCTCCGCCCACCCCCTGCTCATGCCCGTGTGTCTCTCCCTTCCCCCCATCCCCCGCTCATGCCCCGTGTGTCTCTCCCGCTCCCACACACCCCCGCTCATGCCCCAGGTATTTCTCCCCTTCCACCACCCCCCGCTAATGCCCCGTGTGTCTCTCCCCTCCCACCCACCCCCCTCATGCCCCGTGTGTCTCTCCCCTCCCACCCACCCCACGCTCACGCCCCGTGTGTCTCTCCCCTCATACCCACCCCCCGCTCATGCCCCATGTGTCTCTCCCCTCCCACCCACCCCCCGCTCATGCCTCATGTGTCTCTCCCCTCCCACCCACCCCACGCTCATGCCCCGTGTGTCTCTCCCCTCCCACCCACCCCCCGCTCATGCCCCATGTGTCTCTCCCCTCCCACCCACCCCCCGCTCATGCCCCGTGTGTCTCTCCCCACCCACCCACCCACCCCCGCTCATGCCCCGTGTGTCTCTCCCCTCCCCCCCACCCCCCGCTCAAGCCCTGTGTGTCTCTCCCCTTCCACACCCCTGCTCACGCCCCGTTTGTCGCTCCCCTCCCACCCATCCCCGCTCACGCCCCGTGTGTCTCTATCCCTCCCACCCACCACACGCTCATGCCCTTTGTGTCTCTAGCCCTCCCACCCACCCCCTGCTCATGCCTGTGTGTCTCTAACCCTCCCACCCACCCCCCGCTCATGCACCATGTGTCTCTAGCCCTCCCACCCACCCCCCGCTCATGCCCCGTGTGTCTCTAGCCCTCCAACCCACCCCCCCGCTCATGCTCAGTGTGTCTCTAGCCCTCCCACCCACCCCCCGCTCATGCCCTGTGTATCTCTAGCCCTCCCACCCACCCCCCGCTCATGCCCCGTGTGTGTCTCGTCCTCCCACCCACCCCACGCTCATGCCCATGTGTCTCTCTCCCCCCACCCACCCCTCGCTCATGCCCCGTGTGTCTCTCCCCTCCCCACCCACCCCCTGCTCATGCCCCGTGTGTCTCTCCCCTCCCACCCACCCCCTGCTCACGCCCCATGTGTCTCTACCCTCCCACCCACCCCCCGCTCATGTCTCCATTGTGTCGCTCCCCTCACACCCACCCCCCACTCATGCCCCGTGTGTCGCTCCCCTCCCACCCACCACCCGCTCATTCCCCGTGTGTCTCTCCCCTCTCACCCACCCCTGCTCACGCCCCGTGTGTCGCTCCCCTCCCACCCACCACCCACTCATGCCCCGTTTGTCTCTATCCCTCCCACCCACCCCCGCTCATGCCCCGTGTGTCTCTAGACCTCCGACCCACCCCCTGCTCATGCCCTGTGTGTCTCTAACCCTACCATCGACCACCCACTCATGCCCCATGTGTCTCTAGCGCTCCCACCGACCCCCCGCTCATGCCCCGTGTGTCTCTAGCCCTCCCACCCACCCCCCGCTCATGCCCCGTGTGTCTCTAGCCCTCCCACCCATCCCCTGCTCATGCCCTGTGTGTCTCTAACCCTCCCACCCACCCCCCACTCATGCCCCATGTGTCTCTAGCACTCCCACCCACCCCCCGCTCATGCACTGTGTGTCTCTAGACCTCCTACCCACCCCCCGCTCATGCCCCGTGTGTCTCTAGCCCTCCCACCCATCCCCTGCTCATGCCCTGTGTGTCTCTAGCCCTCCCACCCACCCCCCACTCATGCCCATGTGTGTCTCGCCCTCCCACACACCCCCCGCTCATGCCCCGTGTGTCTCTAGCCCTCCCACCCACCCCCCGCTCATGCCCCATGTGTGTCTCTCCCTCCCCCCACCCCCCCGTCAAGCCCCGTGTGTCTCTAGCCCTCCCACCCACCCCCCGCTCGTGTGTCTCTCCCCTCCCACCCACCCCCCGCTCATGCCCGTGTGTCTCTCCCCTCCCACCCACCCCACGCTCATGCCCCGTGTGTCTCTCCCCTCCCACCCACCCCCGCTCATTCCCCGTGTGTCTCTCCCCTCCCACTCACCCCCCGTTCATGCCCCGTGTGTCTCTCACCTCCCACCCACCCCCTGCTCATGCCCCGTGTGTCTCTCCCCTCCCACCCACCCCCGCTCATTCCCCGTGTGTCTCTCCCCTCCCACTCACCCCCCGTTCATGCCCCGTGTGTCTCTCACCTCCCACCCACCCCCTGCTCATGCCCCGTGTGTCTCTCCCCTCCCACCCACCCCCTGCTCACGCCCCATGTGTCTCTACCCTCCCACCCACCCCCCGCTCATGCCCCGTGTGTCGCATCCCTCTCACCCACCTCCCGCTCATGCTCCGTGTGTCGCTCCCCTCCCACCCACCACCCGCTCATTTCCCGTGTGTCTCTCTCCTCCCACCCACCCCTGCTCACGCCCCATGTGTTGCTCCCCTCCCACCACCACCCGCTCATGCCCCGTTTGTGTCTCCCCTCCCACCCACCCCCCGCTCATGCAACGTGTGTCTCTCCCCTCCAACCCACCCATGCTCATGCCCCGTGTGTCTCTATCTCTCCCACCCACCCCCCACTCATGCCCCGTGTGTCTCTATCCCACCCACCTACCCCCTGCTCATGCCCTGTGTGTCTCTAACCCTCCCACCCACCCCCGCTCATGCTCCATGTGTCTCTAGCCCTCCCACCCACCCCCCCGCTCATGCCCCGTGTGTCTCTAGCCCTCCCACCCACCCCCCGCTCATGCCCCGTGTGTGTCTCTCCCTCCCCCGCCCCCGCTCATGCCCTATGTGTCTCTAGCCCTCCCACCCACCCCCCGCTCGTGTGTCTCTCCCCTCCCACCCACGCCACGCTCATGCCCCGTGTGTCTCTCCCCTCCCACCCACCCCACGCTCATGCCCCGTGTGTGTCTCTCCCTCCCACCCACCCCCCGCTCATGCCCCGTGTGTCTCTCCCCATACACCCACCCCCCGCTCATGCCCCGTGTGTCTCTCCCCTCCCACCCACCCCCCGCTCATGCCCCGTGTGTCTCTCCCCTCCCACCCTCCCCCTGCTCATGCCCCGTGTGTCTCTACCCTCCCACCCACCCCCCGCTCATGCCCCGTGTGTCGCTCCCCTCCCACCCACCCCCGCTCATTGCCCGTTTGTCTATCACATCCCACCCACCCCCTCTGCTCATGCCCTGTGTGTGTCTCTCCCCTCCCACACACCCCGCTCATGCCCGTTTGTCTCTCCCTCCCACCCACCCCCAGCTCATGCCCTCTTTGTCTCTCCCCTCCCACCCACCCCCTGCTCATGCCCCGTGTGTCTCTCCCCTCCCACCCACCCCCGCTCATGCCCCGTGTGTCTCTATCCCTCCCACCCACCCCCCGCTCATGCCCCGTGTGTCTCTAGCCCTCCCACCCACCCCCGATCATGCCCTGTGTGTCTCTAACCCTCCCACCCACCCCCCACTCATGCCCCATATGTCTCTAGCGCTCCCATGCACCCCCGCTCATGCCCCATGTGTCTCTAAGCCCTCCCACCCACCCCCCGCTCATGCCCCGTGTGTCTCTAGCCCTCCCACCCACCCCCCGCTCATGCCCTGTGTGTCTCTAGACCTCCCACCCACCCCCCGCTCATGCCCCATGTGTGTCTCTCCCTCCCTCCACCCCCTGTCATGCCCCGTGTGTCTCTAGCTCTCTCACCCACCCCCCGCTCGTGTGTCTCTCTCCTCCCACCCACCCCTTGCTCATGCCCCGTGTGTCTCTACCCTCCCACCCACCCCACGCTCATGCCCCGTGTGTCTCTCCCCTCCCACCCACCCCCCGCTCATGCCCCATGTGTCTCTCCCCTCCCACCCACCCCCCGCTCATGCCCCGTGGGTCTCTCCCCTCCCACCCACCCCCCACTCACTCCCCGTGTGTCTCTCGCCTCCCACCCCCCTCTCATGCCCCGTGTGTCTCTCCCCTCCCACCCCCCGCTCCGCTCATGCCCAGTGTGTTTCTCCGCTCCCACCCACCCCCACTAATGCCCCGTGTGTCTCTCCCCTCCCACCCCACCCCCCGCTCATGCCCCGTTTGTGTTTCCCCTCCTACCCACTCCCCGCTCTCATGCCCGTGTGTCTCTATCCCTCCCTCCCACCCCGCTCATGCCCCATGTGTCTCTAGTAGTAACACCCATCCCCCGCTCATGCCCCGTGTGTCTCTAGCCCTCCCACCCACCCCCTCTCATGCCCTGTGTGTGTCTCTCCCGAACCACCCACCCCCCGCTCATGCCCCGTGTGTCTCTAGCCCTCCCACCCACCCCCGCTCATGCCCCTAGATCTCCCACCCACCCCCCGCTCATTCCCTGTGTGTCTCTCCCCCCACTCAAGCCCTGTGTGCCTCTAGCCAGTCCTCCCACCACCCCCCGCTCATGTCCCGTGTGTCTCTAGATCTCCCCCCACCCCCTGCTCATGGCCAGTGTGTCCCTCCCCCCACCCCCCTGCTCATGCCCTTGATGTCTCTAGCCCTCCCACCCAACCCCCCGCTCGTGTGTCTCTCCCCTCCCACCCACCCCCCGCTCACGCCCCGTGTGTCTCTCCCCTCCCAACGACCCCACGCTCAAGCCCCGTGTGTCTCTTCCCTCCCACCCACCCCCTGCTCATGCCCCGTGTGTCTCTTCCCTCCCACCCACCCCCTGCTCATGCCCCGTGTGTCTATAGCCCTCCCACCCACCCCCACTCATGCCCCAAGATCTCCCACCCACCCCCCGCTCATTCATGTGTGTCTCTCCCCCCACTCAAGCCATGTGTGTCTCTAGCCAGCCCTCCCACCACCCCCCGCTCATTCCCCGTGTGTCTCTCCCCTTCCTCCCATCCTCCGCTCATGCCCCGTGTGTCTCTCCCCACCCCCCACCCCCCGCTCATGCCCCGTGTGTCTCTCCCCTCCCCCCACCCCCCCGCTCATGCCCCATGTGTCTCTCCCCTCCCACCCACACCCCGCTCACACCCCGTGTGTCTCTATCCCTCCCACCCACCCCCACTCATGCCCCGTGTGTCTCTAGTACTCCCACCCACACCCCGCTCACGCCCCGTGTGTCTCTAGCCGTCCCACCAATGCCCCGCTCATGCCCCGTGTGTGTCTCTCCCTCCCCCCAACCCCCGCTCATGCCCCATGTGTCTCTAGCCCTCCCACCCACCCCCGCTCATGCCCCTAGACCTCCCACCCACCCCCGCTCATGCCCTGTGTGTGTCTCTCCCGAACCACCCACCCCCCGCTCATGCCCCGTGTGAATCTAGCCCTCCCACCCAACCCCCGCTCATGCCCCATGTGTCTCTAGCCCTCCCACCCAACCCCGCTCATGCCCCTAAATCTAACACCCACCCCCCTCTCATGCCCTGTGTGTGTCTCTCCCGAACCACCCACCCCCCGCTCATGCCCCGTGTGTCTCTAGCCCTCCCACCCACGCCCCGCTCACGCCCCGTGTGTCTCTTCCCTCCCACCCACCCCCCGCTCATGCCCCATGTGTCTCTAGCCCTCCCACCCACCCCCGCTCATGCCCCTAGATCTCCCACCCACCCCCGCTCATTCCCCGTGTGTCTCTCCCCCCACTCAAGCCCTGTGTGTCTCTAGCCAGTCCTCCCACCACCCACCACTCATGTCCCGTGTGTCTCTCGATCTCCCCCCACCCCCTGAAGATGGCCAGTGTGTCCCTCCCTCCACCCCCTGCTCATGCCCTTGATGTCTCTAGCCCTCCAACCCACCCCCCGCTCGTGTGTCTCTCCCCTCCCACCCACCCCCCACTCACGCCCCGTGTGTCTCTCCCCTCCCAACCACCCCACGCTCACGCCCCGTGTGTCTCTTCCCTCCCACCCACCCCCTGCTCATGCCCCGTGTGTCTCTAGCCCTCCCACCCACCCCCGCTCATGCCCCTAGATCTCCCACCCACCCCTCAATCATTCCCGTGTGTCTCTCCCCCCACTCAAGCCCCGTGTGTCTCTAGCCAGCCCTCCCACCAACCCCCACTCATTCCCCGTGTGTCTCTCCCCTTCCTCCCATCCTCCGCTCATGCCCCTTGTGTCTCTCCCCACCCCCCACCCCCCGCTCATGCCCCGTGTGTCTCTCCCCTCCCCCCATCCCCCCGCTCATGCCCCATGTGTCTCTCCCCTCCCACCCACACCCCACTCACACCCCGTGTGTCTCTAGATCTCCCCCCACCCCATGCTCATGGCCCGTGTGTCTCTCCCCCCACCTCCTGCTCATGCCCTGTGTGTCTCTAGACCTCCCACCCACCCCCCGCTCATGCCCCATGTGTGTCTCTCCCTCCCTCCATCCCCTGTCATGCCCCGTGTGTCTCTAGCTCTCTCACCCACCCCCCGCTCGTGTGTCTCTCTCCTCCCACCCACCCCTTGCTCATGCCCCGTGTGTCTCTACCCTCCCACCCACCCCACGCTCATGCCCCGTGTGTCTCTCCCCTCCCACCCACCCCCCGCTCATGCCCCATGTGTCTCTCCCCTCCCACCCACCCCCGGCTCATGCCCCGTGGGTCTCTCCCCTCCCACCCACCCCCCACTCACTCCCCGTGTGTCTCTCGCCTCCCACCCCCCTCTCATGCCCCGTGTGTCTCTCCCCTCCCACCCCCCGCTCCGCTCATGCCCAGTGTGTTTCTCCGCTCCCACCCACCCCCACTAATGCCCCGTGTGTCTCTCCCCTCCCAACCACCCCCCGCTCATGCCCCGTTTGTGTTTCCCCTCCTACCCACTCCCCGCTCTCATGCCCGTGTGTCTCTATCCCTCCCTCCCACCCCCGCTCATGCCCCATGTGTCTCTAGTAGTAACACCCATCCCCCGCTCATGCCCCGTGTGTCTCTAGCCCTCCCACCCACCCCCCTCTCATGCCCTGTGTGTGTCTCTCCCGAACCACCCACCCCCCGCTCATGCCCCGTGTGTCTCTAGCCCTCCCACCCACCCCCGCTCATGCCCCTAGATCTCCCACCCACCCCCCGCTCATTCCCCGTGTGTCTCTCCCCCCACTCAAGCCCTGTGTGCCTCTAGCCAGTCCTCCCACCACCCCCCGCTCATGTCCCGTGTGTCTCTAGATCTCCCCCCCACCCCCTGCTCATGGCCAGTGTGTCCCTCCCCCCACCCCCTGCTCATGCCCTTGATGTCTCTAGCCCTCCCACCCACCCCCCGCTCGTGTGTCTCTCCCCTCCCACCCACCCCCCGCTCACGCCCCGTGTGTCTCTCCCCTCCCAACGACCCCACGCTCAAGCCCCGTGTGTCTCTTCCCTCCCACCCACCCCCTGCTCATGCCCCGTGTGTCTCTTCCCTCCCACCCACCCCCTGCTCATGCCCCGTGTGTCTATAGCCCTCCCACCCACCCCCACTCATGCCCCAAGATCTCCCACCCACCCCCCGCTCATTCCTGTGTGTCTCTCCCCCAACTCAAGCCATGTGTGTCTCTAGCCAGCCCTCCCACCACCCCCCGCTCATTCCCCGTGTGTCTCTCCCCTTCCTCCCATCCTCCGCTCATGCCCCGTGTGTCTCTCCCCACCCCCCACCCCCCGCTCATGCCCCGTGTGTCTCTCCCCTCCCCCCACCCCCCCGCTCATGCCCCATGTGTCTCTCCCCTCCCACCCACACCCCGCTCACACCCCGTGTGTCTCTATCCCTCCCACCCACCCCCACTCATGCCCCGTGTGTCTCTAGTACTCCCACCCACACCCCGCTCACGCCCCGTGTGTCTCTAGCCGTCCCACCAATGCCCCGCTCATGCCCCGTGTGTGTCTCTCCCTCCCCCCAACCCCCGCTCATGCCCCATGTGTCTCTAGCCCTCCCACCCACCCCCGCTCATGCCCCTAGACCTCCCACCCACCCCCGCTCATGCCCTGTGTGTGTCTCTCCCGAACCACCCACCCCCCGCTCATGCCCCGTGTGAATCTAGCCCTCCCACCCAACCCCCGCTCATGCCCCATGTGTCTCTAGCCCTCCCACCCAACCCCGCTCATGCCCCTAAATCTCCCACCCACCCCCCTCTCATGCCCTGTGTGTGTCTCTCCCGAACCACCCACCCCCCGCTCATGCCCCGTGTGTCTCTAGCCCTCCCACCCACGCCCCGCTCACGCCCCGTGTGTCTCTTCCCTCCCACCCACCCCCCGCTCATGCCCCATGTGTCTCTAGCCCTCCCACCCACCCCCGCTCATGCCCCTAGATCTCCCACCCACCCCCCGCTCATTCCCCGTGTGTCTCTCCCCCCACTCAAGCCCTGTGTGTCTCTAGCCAGTCCTCCCACCACCCACCACTCATGTCCCGTGTGTCTCTCGATCTCCCCCCACCCCCTGAAGATGGCCAGTGTGTCCCTCCCTCCACCCCCTGCTCATGCCCTTGATGTCTCTAGCCCTCCAACCCACCCCCCGCTCGTGTGTCTCTCCCCTCCCACCCACCCCCCACTCACGCCCCGTGTGTCTCTCCCCTCCCAACCACCCCACGCTCACGCCCCGTGTGTCTCTTCCCTCCCACCCACCCCCTGCTCATGCCCCGTGTGTCTCTAGCCCTCCCACCCACCCCCGCTCATGCCCCTAGATCTCCCACCCACCCCTCAATCATTCCCGTGTGTCTCTCCCCCCACTCAAGCCCCGTGTGTCTCTAGCCAGCCCTCCCACCAACCCCCACTCATTCCCCGTGTGTCTCTCCCCTTCCTCCCATCCTCCGCTCATGCCCCTTGTGTCTCTCCCCACCCCCCACCCCCCGCTCATGCCCCGTGTGTCTCTCCCCTCCCCCCATCCCCCCGCTCATGCCCCATGTGTCTCTCCCCTCCCACCCACACCCCGCTCACACCCCGTGTGTCTCTAGATCTCCCCCCACCCCATGCTCATGGCCCGTGTGTCTCTCCCCCCACCTCCTGCTCCTGCCCTGTGTGTCTCTAGACCTCCCACCCACCCCCTGCTCATGCCCCGTGTGTCTCTCCCTTTCCTCCCATCCCCCGCTCATCCCCCGTGTGTCTCTCCCCACCCCCCACCCCCCGCTCATGCCCTGTGTGTCTCTCCCCTCCCACCCACCCCCGCTCATGCCCCATGTGTCTCTAGCCCTCCCACCCACCCCCCGCTCATGCCCTGTGTGTCTCTAGCCCTCCCACCCACACCCCGCTCATGCCCCGTGTGCGTCTCGCCCTCCCACCCACCCCCCGCTCATGCCCCGTGTGTCTCTAGACCTCCCACCCACCCCCCGCTCATGCCCCATGTGTGTCTCTCCCTCCCTCCACCCCCTGTCATGCCCCGTGTGTCTCTAGCCCTCCCACCCACCCCCCGCTCGTGTGTCTCTCTCCTCCCACCCACCCCCTGCTCATGCCCCGTGTGCCTCTCCCCTCCCACCCACCCCACGCTCATGCCCCGTGTGTCTCTCCCCTCCCACCCACCCCCCGCTCATGCCCCGTGTGTCTCTCCCCTCCAACCCACCCCCCGCTCATGCCCCGTGGGTCTCTCCCCTCCCACCCACCCCCGCTCATGCCCCTAGATCTCCCACCCACCCCCCGCTCATTCCCCGTGTGTCTCTCCCCCCACTCAAGCCCCGTGTCTCTCTAGCCAGTCCTCCCACCACCCCCCGCTCATGTCCCGTGTATCTCTAGATCTCCCCCCACCCCCTGCTCATGGCCAGTGTGTCCCTCCCCCATCCCCTGCTCATGCGCTTGATGTCTCTAGCCCTCCCACCCACCCCCCGCTCGTGTGTCTCTCCCCTCCCACCCACCCCCTGCTCATGCCCCGTGTGTCTCTAGCCCTCCCACCCACCCCCGCTCATGCCCCTAGATCTCCCACCCACCCCCGCTCATTCCCGTGTGTCTCTCCCCCCACTCAAGCCCCGTGTGTCTCTAGCCAGCCCTCCCACCACCCCCCGCTCATTCCCCGTGTGTCTCTCACCTTCCTCCCATCCTCCGCTCATGCCCCGTGTGTCTCTCCCCACCCCCCACCCCCCGCTCATGCCCCGTGTGTCTCTCCCCTCCCCCCACCCCCCTGCTCATGCCCCATGTGTCTCTCCCCTCCCACCCACACCCCGCTCACACCCCGTGTGTCTCTATCCCTCCCACCCACCCCCACTCATGCCCCGTGTGTCTCTAGTACTCCCACCCACCCCCCACTCACGCCCCGTGTGTCTCTAGCCGTCCCACCAATGCCCCGCTCACGCCCCGTGTGTGTCTCTCCCTCCCCTCAACCCCCGCTCATGCCCCATGTGTCTCTAGCCCTCCCACCCACCCCCGGTCATGCCCCTAGACCTCCCACCCACCCCCGCTCATGCCCCGTGTGTCTCTCCCCCCACTCCCCGCACAAGCCCCGTGTGTCTCTAGTCAGCCCTCCCACCCACCCCCCGCTCATGTCCCGTGTGTCTCTAGATCTCCCCCCACCCCATGCTCATGGCCCGTGTGTCTCTCCCCCCACCTCCTGCTCATGCCCTGTGTGTCTCTAGACCTCCCACCCACCCACCCCCTGCTCATGCCCCGTGTGTCTCTCCCTTTCCTCCTATTCCCCGCTCATCCCCCGTGTGTCTCTCCCCACCCCCCACCCCCCGCTCATGCCCCATGTGTCTCTCCCCTCCCACCCACCCCCCGCTCATGCCCCGTTTGTGTTTCCCCTCCTACCCACCCCCCGCTCTCATGCCCGTGTGTCTCTATCCCTCCCACCCACCCCCGCTCATGCCCCGTGTGTCTCTAGTAGTAACACCCACCCCCCGCTCATGCCCCGTGTGTCTCTAGCCCTCCCACCCAACCCCCTCTCATGCCCTGTGTGTGTCTCTCCCTCCCACCCACCCACCGCTCATGCCCCGTGTGTCTCTAGCCCTTCCACCCACGCCCCGCTCATGCCCCGTGTGTGTCTCTCCCTCCCCCAACCCCCGCTCATGCCCCATGTTTCTCTAGCCCTCCAACCCACCCCTGATCATGCCCCTAGCCCTCCCACCCACCCCACGCTCATTCCCCATGTGTCTCTCCCCCCACTCAAGCCCCGTTTGTCTCTAGCCAGCCCTCCCACCACCCCCCGCTCATTTCCCGTGTGTCTCTAGATCTCCCCCCCACCCCCTGCTCATGGCCAGTGTGTCCCTCCCCCCACCCCCTGCTCATGCCCTTGATGTCTCTAGCCCTCCCACCCACCCCCTGCTCATTCCCCGTGTGTCTCTCCCCTTCCTCCCATCCTCCGCTCATGCCCCGTGTGTCTCTCCACACCCCCCGCTCATGCCCCGTGTGTCTCTCCCCTCCCCCCACCCCCCGCTCATGCCCCATGTGTCTCTCCCCTCCCACCCACACCCCGCTCACACCCCGTGTGTCTCTACCCCTCCCACCCACCCCCACTCATGCCCCGTGTGTCTCTAGTACTCCCACCCACCCCCCGCTCACGCCCCATGTGTCTCTAGCCGTCCCACCAATGCCCCGCTCATGCCCCGTGTGTGTCTCTCCCTCCCCCCAACCCCTGCTCATGTCCCATGTGTCTCTAGCCCTCCCACCCACCCCCGCTCATGCCCCTAGACCTCCCACCCACCCCCGCTCATGCCCCGTGTGTCTCTCCCCCCACTCCCCGCACAAGCCCCGTGTGTCTCTAGCCAGCCCTCCCACCCACCCCCCGCTCATGTCCCGTGTGTCTCTAGATCTCCTCCCACCCCCTGCTCATGGCCCGTGTGTCTCTCCCCCACCTCCTGCTCATGCCCTGTGTGTCTCTAGACCTCCCACCCACCCCCTGCTCATGCCCCGTGTGTCTCTCCCTTTCCTCCCATTCCCCGCTCATCCCCCGTGTGTCTCTCCCCACCCCCCTCCCCCTGCTCATGCCCCATGCGTCTCTCCCCTCCCCCCACCCCCCGCTCATGCCCCATGTGTCTCTCCCCTCCCACCCACACCCCGCTCACGCCTTTGTGTTTCTCCCCTCCGACCCACCTCCTGCTCAAGCCCCGTGTGTCTCTCCCCTCCCACCCACCCCCTGCTCATGCCCCGTGTGTCTCTCCCCTCCCACCCTCCGCTCATGCCCCGTGTGGTGCTCCCCTCCCATCCACCACCCGCTCATTCCCCGTGTGTCTGTCCCCTCCCACCCACCCCCCGCTCATGCCCCGTTTGTCTCTCACCTCCCACCCACCCCCTGCTCATGCCCCGTTTGTCTCTCCCCTCCCACCCACCCCCGCTCATGCCCCGTGTGTCTCTCCCCTCCCACCCACCATCCGCTCACGCCCCGTGTGTCTCTCCCCTCCCCCCACCCCCCACTCATGCCCTGTGTGTCTCTCCCCTCCCACCCACCCCGCGCTCACGCCCCGTGTGTTTCTCCCTTCCCACCCACCCTCGCTAATGCCCCGTGTGTCTCTCCCCTCCCACCCACCCCCCGCTCACGCCCCATGTGTCTCTCCCCTCCCACCCACCCCCCGCTCACGCCCCGTGTGTCTTTCCCCTCCCACCCACCCCCCGCTCATGCCCCGTGTGTCTCTCCCCTCCCATCCACCCCCTGCCCATGCCCCGTGTGTCTCTCCCCTCCCACCCACCCCCTGCTCATGACCCGTGTGTCTCTCAACCTGCTCATGCCCCGTGTGTCTCTCTCCCTCCCACCCACTCCCAGCTCATGCCCCGTGTGTCTCTCCCCTCCCACCCACCCCCCGCTCATGCCCCGTGTGTCTCTCCCCTCCCACCCACCCCCGCTCATGCCCTGTTTGTCTCTCCGCTCCCACCCACCCCCACTCATGCCCCGTGTGTTTCTCCCCTCACCCCCTACTCATGCCCCGTGTGTCTCTATCCCTCCCACCCAACCCCCGCTCATGCCCTGTGTGTCTCTATAACTACCACCCAACCCCCGCTCCTGCCCCATGTGTCTCTATCCCTCCCACCCACCCCCCGCTCATGCCCCGTGTCTATCCCTCACCCTGCCCCCTGCTCATGCACCGTGTGTCTCTCCCCTCACCCCCCGCTCATGCCCCTAGCCCTCCCACCCACCCCCCGCTCATGCCCCATTTGTGTCTCCCCTCCTCCCCACCCCCTGCTCATGCCCCTTCTGTCTCTAGCCCTCCCACCCACCCCCTGCTCATGCCCCGTGTGTCTGTCTCCTCCCTCCCACCCCCCGCTAATGCCCCGTGTGTCTCTCCCCTTCCCCCCAGCCCCCGCTCATGCCCCGTGTGTCTCTCCCCTCCCCCCACCCCCCGCTCATGCCCCATGTGTCTCTCCCCTCCCACCCACCCCCCGCTCATGCCCCGTGTGTCTCTCCACTCCCACCCAGCCCCCGCTCATGCCCCGTGGGTCTCTCCCCTCCCACCCACCCCCGCTCATGCCCCTAGATCTCCCACCCACCCCCCGCTCATTCCCCGTGTGTCTCTCCCCCCACTCAAGCCCCGTGTCTCTCTAGCCAGTCCTCCCACCACCCCCCGCTCATGTCCCGTGTATCTCTAGATCTCCCCCCGACCCCCTGCTCATGGCCAGTGTGTCCCTCCCCCCATCCCCTGCTCATGCGCTTGATGTCTCTAGCCCTCCCACCCACCCCCCGCTCGTGTGTCTCTCCCCTCCCACCCACCCCCTGCTCATGCCCCGTGTGTCTCTAGCCCTCCCACCCACCCCCGCTCATGCCCCTAGATCTCCCACCCACCCCCGCTCATTCCCGTGTGTCTCTCCCCCCACTCAAGCCCCGTGTGTCTCTAGCCAGCCCTCCCACCACCCCCCGCTCATTCCCCGTGTGTCTCTCACCTTCCTCCCATCCTCCGCTCATGCCCCGTGTGTCTCTCCCCACCCCCCAACCCCCGCTCATGCCCCGTGTGTCTCTCCCCTCCCCCCACCCCCCTGCTCATGCCCCATGTGTCTCTCCCCTCCCACCCACACCCCGCTCACACCCCGTGTGTCTCTATCCCTCCCACCCACCCCCACTCATGCCCCGTGTGTCTCTAGTACTCCCACCCACCCCCCACTCACGCCCCGTGTGTCTCTAGCCATCCCACCAATGCCCCGCTCACGCCCCGTGTGTGTCTCTCCCTCCCCTCAACCCCCGCTCATGCCCCATGTGTCTCTAGCCCTCCCACCCACCCCCGGTCATGCCCCTAGACCTCCCACCCACCCCCGCTCATGCCCCGTGTGTCTCTCCCCCCACTCCCCGCACAAGCCCCGTGTGTCTCTAGTCAGCCCTCCCACCCACCCCCCGCTCATGTCCCGTGTGTCTCTAGATCTCCCCCCACCCCATGCTCATGGCCCGTGTGTCTCTCCCCCCACCTCCTGCTCATGCCCTGTGTGTCTCTAGACCTCCCACCCACCCACCCCCTGCTCATGCCCCGTGTGTCTCTCCCTTTCCTCCTATTCCCCGCTCATCCCCCGTGTGTCTCTCCCCACCCCCCACCCCCCGCTCATGCCCCATGTGTCTCTCCCCTCCCACCCAACCCCCCCTCATGCCCCGTTTGTGTTTCCCCTCCTACCCACCCCCCGCTCTCATGCCCGTGTGTCTCTATCCCTCCCACCCACCCCCGCTCATGCCCCGTGTGTCTCTAGTAGTAACACCCACCCCCCGCTCATGCCCCGTGTGTCTCTAGCCCTCCCACCCAACCCCCTCTCATGCCCTGTGTGTGTCTCTCCCTCCCACCCACCCACCGCTCATGCCCCGTGTGTCTCTAGCCCTCCCACCCACGCCCCGCTCATTCCCCGTGTGTGTCTCTCCCTCCCCCAACCCCCGCTCATGCCCCATGTTTCTCTAGCCCTCCAACCCACCCCTGATCATGCCCCTAGCCCTCCCACCCACCCCCCGCTCATTCCCCATGTGTCTCTCCCCCCACTCAAGCCCCGTTTGTCTCTAGCCAGCCCTCCCACCACCCCCCGCTCATTTCCCGTGTGTCTCTAGATCTCCCCCCCACCCCCTGCTCATGGCCAGTGTGTCCCTCCCCCCACCCCCTGCTCATGCCCTTGATGTCTCTAGCCCTCCCACCCACCCCCTGCTCATTCCCCGTGTGTCTCTCCCCTTCCTCCCATCCTCCGCTCATGCCCCGTGTGTCTCTCCCCACCCCCCGCTCATGCCCCGTGTGTCTCTCCCCTCCCCCCACCCCCGCTCATGCCCCATGTGTCTCTCCCCTCCCACCCACACCCCGCTCACACCCCGTGTGTCTCTACCCCTCCCACCCACCCCCACTCATGCCCCGTGTGTCTCTAGTACTCCCACCCACCCCCCGCTCACGCCCCGTGTGTCTCTAGCCGTCCCACCAATGCCCCGCTCATGCCCCGTGTGTGTCTCTCCCTCCCCCCAACCCCTGCTCATGTCCCATGTGTCTCTAGCCCTCCCACCCACCCCCGCTCATGCCCCTAGACCTCCCACCCACCCCCGCTCATGCCCCGTGTGTCTCTCCCCCCACTCCCCGCACAAGCCCCGTGTGTCTCTAGCCAGCCCTCCCACCCACCCCCCGCTCATGTCCCGTGTGTCTCTAGATCTCCTCCCACCCCCTGCTCATGGCCCGTGTGTCTCTCCCCCACCTCCTGCTCATGCCCTGTGTGTCTCTAGACCTCCCACCCACCCCCTGCTCATGCCCCGTGTGTCTCTCCCTTTCCTCCCATTCCCCGCTCATCCCCCGTGTGTCTCTCCCCACCCCCCTCCCCCTGCTCATGCCCCATGCGTCTCTCCCCTCCCCCCACCCCCCGCTCATTCCCCATGTGTCTCTCCCCTCCCACCCACACCCCGCTCACGCCTTTGTGTTTCTCCCCTCCGACCCACCTCCTGCTCAAGCCCCGTGTGTCTCTCCCCTCCCACCCACCCCCTGCTCATGCCCCGTGTGTCTCTCCCCTCCCACCCTCCGCTCATGCCCCGTGTGTCGCTCCCCTCCCATCCACCACCCGCTCATTCCCCGTGTGTCTGTCCCCTCCCACCCACCCCCGCTCATGCCCCGTTTGTCTCTCACCTCCTACCCACCCCCTGCTCATGCCCCGTTTGTCTCTCCCCTCCCACCCACCCCCGCTCATGCCCCGTGTGTCTCTCCCCTCCCACCCACCATCCGCTCACGCCCCGTGTGTCTCTCCCCTCCCCCCACCCCCCACTCATGCCCTGTGTGTCTCTCCCCTCCCACCCACCCCGCGCTCACGCCCCGTGTGTTTCTCCCTTCCCACCCACCCTCGCTAATGCCCCGTGTGTCTCTCCCCTCCCACCCACCCCCCGCTCACGCCCCATGTGTCTCGCCCCTCCCACCCACCCCCCGCTCACGCCCCGTGTGTCTTTCCCCTCCCACCCACCCCCCGCTCATGCCCCGTGTGTCTCTCCCCTCCCATCCACCCCCTGCCCATGCCCCGTGTGTCTCTCCCCTCCCACCCACCCCCTGCTCATGACCCGTGTGTCTCTCAACCTGCTCATGCCCCGTGTGTCTCTCTCCCTCCCACCCACTCCCAGCTCATGCCCCGTGTGTCTCTCCCCTCCCACCCACCCCCCGCTCATGCCCCGTGTGTCTCTCCCCTCCCACCCACCCCCGCTCATGCCCTGTTTGTCTCTCCGCTCCCACCCACCCCCACTCATGCCCCGTGTGTTTCTCCCCTCACCCCCTACTCATGCCCCGTGTGTCTCTATCCCTCCCACCCAACCCCCGCTCATGCCCTGTGTGTCTCTATAACTACCACCCAACCCCCGCTCCTGCCCCATGTGTCTCTATCCCTCCCACCCACCCCCCGCTCATGCCCCGTGTCTATCCCTCACCCTGCCCCCTGCTCATGCACCGTGTGTCTCTCCCCTCACCCCCCGCTCATGCCCCTAGCCCTCCCACCCACCCCCCGCTCATGCCCGGTGTGCCTTTATCCCTCCCACCCAACCCCCCGCTCATTCCCCGTGTGTCTCTATCCCTCCCACCCCCACTCATGCTCTGTGTGTCTCTATCCCTCCCACCCACCCCCCGCTCATGCACCGTGTGTCTCTATCCCTCCCACCCACACCCCGCTGATGCCCCGTGTGTCTCTCTCCCTCGCTCCCGCCCACCCCCCACTCATGCCCCATGTATCTCTATCCCTCCCGCCCACCCCCCGCTCATGCCCCGTGTTTCTCTATCCCTCCCTCCCACCCCCCGCTCATGCCCCGTGTGTCTCTCTCCCTCCCCCCTCACCCGCGCTCATGCCCTGTGTGTCTCTAGCCCTCCACCCCACCCCCTCTCATGCCCCGTATGTCTCTCCCCCACCCCCTGCTCATGCCCCTTCTGTCTCTAGCCCTCCCACCCACCCCCTGCTCATGCCCCGTGTGTCTGTCTCCTCCCTCCCACCCCCCGCTAATGCACCGTGTGTCTCTCCCCTTCCCCCCAGCCCCCGCTCATGCCCCGTGTGTCTCTCCCCTCCCCCCACCCCCCGCTCATGCCCCATGTGTCTCTCCCCTCCCACCCACCCCCCGCTCATGCCCAGTGTGTTTCTCCCCTCTCACACACCCCCCGCTAGCGCCCCATGTGTCTCTCCCCTCCCACCCACACCCCGCACACGCCCCGTGTGTCTCTCCCCTCCCACCCACCCCCCACTCATGTCCCGTGTGTCTCTCCACTCCCACCCACCCCCGCTCATGCACCGTGTGTCTCTCCCCTCCCACCCACCCCCCGTTTCAGCCCTGTGTGTCTCTCCCGTCCCACCCACCCCCTGCTCATGCCCTGTGTGTCTCTCCCCTCCCACCCACCCCCTGCTCATGCCCCGTGTGTATCTCCCCTCGCACCCACCCCCTGCTCATGCCCCGTGTTTCTCTCTCCTCCCACCCACCCCCCGCTCATGCCCCGTTTGTCGCTCCCCTCCCACCCTCCACCCGCTCATGCCCCGTTTGTCTCTCCCCTCCCACCAACCCCACGCTCATTCCCCGTTTGTCTCTCCCCTCCCACCCACCCCCCGCTGATGCCCCGTGTGTCTCGTTCCGTCCCACCCACCCCCCGCTCATGCCCCGTGTGTCTCTATCCATCCCACCCACCCCCGCTCATGCCCCGTGTGTCTCTAGCCCTACCACCCACCCCCTACTCATGCCCTGTGTGTCTCTAGCCCTCCCACCCACCCCCGCTCATGCCCCATGTGTCTCTAGCCCTCCCACCCTCCCCCGCTCATGCCCCGTGTGTCTCTAACCCTCCCACCCACCCCCCGCTCATGCCCCGTGTGTCTCTAGCCCTCCCACCCGCCCCCCGCTCTTGCCCTGTGTGTATCTAGCCTATCCCACCCACCACCCACTCATGCCCTGTGTGTGTCTCGCCCTCCCACCCACCCCCGCTCATGCCCCGTGTGTCTATAGCCCTCCCACCCACCCCCCGCTCATGCCCCATGTGTGTCTCTCCCTCCCCCCACCCCTGTCATGCCCCGTGTGTCTCTAGCCCTCCCACCCACCCCAGCTCATGCCCCTAGCCCTCCCACCCACCCCCCACTCATGCCCCGTGTGCCTCTCCCCCACTCCCCGCTCATGCCCCGTGTGTCTCTAGACAGCCCTCCCACCCACCCCCCGCTCATGCCCCGTGTGCCTCTAGCCCTCCCACCCACCCTCGCTCATGCCCTGTGTGTTTCTCCCCTCACCCCCTACTCATGCCCCGTGTGTCTCTAGCCCTCCCACCCATCCCCCGCTCATGCCCCTGGCCCTCCTTCCCACCACCTGCTCATTTCCCGTGTGTCTCTATCCCTCCCACCCACCCCCCGCTCATGCCCCGTGTGTCTCTACGTGTGTCTCTATCCCTCCCACCCAACCCCCGCTCATGCCCTGTGTGTCTCTATAACTACCACCCAACCCCCGCTCCTGCCCCATGTGTCTCTATCCCGCCCACGCCAACCCACCCCAGCTCATGCCTCGTGTCTCTCCCTCCCCCCGCCCCCTGCTCACGCTCCGTGTGTCTCTCCCCTCACCCCCCGCTCATGCCCCTAGCCTGACCACCCACCCCCCGCTCATGCCCCATTTGTGTCTCCCCTCCTACCCACCCCCCGCTCTCATGCCCCGTGTGTCTCTATCCCTCCCACCCGCCCCCCGCTCATGCCCGGTGTGTATTTTTCCCTCCCACCCAACCCCCTGCTCATGCACCGTGTGTCTCTGTCCCTCCCACCCACCCCCGCTGATGCCCCGTGTGTCTCTCTCCCTCCCTCCCGCCCACCCCCCGCTCATGCCCCATGTGTCTCTATCCCTCCCGCCCACCCCCCGCTCATGCCCCGTGTGTCCCTATACAGCCCTCCCACGCCCGCTCATGCCACGTGTGTCTCTCTCCCTCCCCCCTCACCCCTGCTCATGCCCCGCGTGTCTCTAGCCCTCCACCCCACCCCCTGCTCATGCCCTGTATGTCTCTCCCCCACCCCCTGCTCATGCCCGTGTGTCTCCAGCCCTCCCATCCACCCCCTGCTCATGCCCCGTGTGTCTCTCCCCTCCCCCCACCCCCCGCTCATGCCCCATGTGTCTCTCCCCTCCCACCCATCCCCCGCTCATGCCCAGTGTGTTTCTCCCCTCCCACACACCCCCCGCTAGCGCCCCGTGTGTCTCTCCCCTCCCACCCACGCCCCGCTCACGCCCCGTGTGTCTCTCCCCTCCCACCCACCCCCCACTCATGCCCCGTGTGTATCTGCACTCCCACCCACCCCCGCTCATGCACCGTGTGTCTCTCCCCTCCCACCCACCCCCCGTTTCAGCCCCGTGTGTCTCTCCCGTCCTACCCATCCCCTGCTCATGCCCTGTGTGTCTCTCCCCTCCCACCCACGCCCCGCTCATGCCCCGTGTGTCTCTCCCCTCCCACCCACCCCCCACTCATGCCCCGTGTGTATCTGCACTCCCACCCACCCCCGCTCATGCACCGTGTGTCTCTCCCCTCCCACCCACCCCCCGTTTCAGCCCCGTGTGTCTCTCCCCTCCCACCCACCCCCCGCTCATGCCCCGTTTGTTGCTCCCCTCCCACCCACCACCCGCTCATGCTGCGTTTGTCTCTCCCCTACCACCAACCCCCCGCTCATGCCCCGTTTGTCTCTCCCCTCCCACCCACCCCCCGCTGATGCCCCGTGTGTCTCTCCCCTCCCACCCACCCCCCGCTCATGCCCCGTGTGTCTCTATCCCTCCCAACCACCCCCCGCTCATGCCCCGTGTGTCTCTAGCCCTACCACCCACCCTCTGCTCATGCCCTGTGTGTCTCTAGCCCTCCCACCCACCCCCACTCATGCCCCATGTGTCTCTAGCCCTCCCACCCTCTCCCGCTCATGCCCCGTGTTTCTCTAGCCCTCCCACCCACCCCCCGCTCATGCCCCGTTTGTCTCTAGCCCTCCCACCCACCCCCCGCTCTTGCCCTGTGTGTATCTAGCCTATCCAACCCACCCCCCCACTCATGCCCCGTGTGTGTCTTCCCCTCCCACCCACCCCCGCTCATGCCCCATGTGTGTATAGCCCTCCCACCCACCCCCCGCTCATGCCCCGTGTGTGTCTCTCCCTCCCCCCACCCCCTGTCACGCCCTGTGTGTCTCTAGCTCTCCCACCCATCCCCCGCTCATGCCCCTAGCCCTACCCACCCACCCACCCCCACTCATGCCCCATGTGCCTCTCCCCCACTCCCCGCTCATGCCCCGTGTGTCTCTAGCCAGCCCTCCCACCCACCCCCCGCTCATGCCCCGTGTGCCTCTAGCCCTCCCACCCACCCCCCACTCATGCCCTGTGTGTCTCTAGCCCACCCACCCCCACTCATGCCCTGTTTGTCTCTCCCCTCCCAACCACCCCCCGCTCATGCCCCGTGTGTCTCTCCCCTGCCACCCACTCCCCCGCTCATGCCCTGTGTGTCTCTATCCCTCCCACCCCCGCTCATGCCCCGTGTGTCTCTAGCCCTCCCACCCACTCCCTGCTCATGCCCTGTGTGTCTCTAGCCCTCCCACCCACCCCCCGCTCATGCCCCGTGTGTCTCTAGCCCTCCCACCCACCCCCCGCTCATGCCCTATGTGTCTCTAGCCCTCCCACCCACCCCCTGCTCATGCCCCGTGTGTCTCTCCCCTCCCCCCCACCCCCTGCTCATGCCCCGTGTTTCTCTCTCCTCCCACCCACCCCCCGCTCATGCCCCGTTTGTCGCTGCCCTCCCACCCACCACCCGCTCATACCCCGTTTGTCTCTCCCCTCCCACCAACCCCCCGCTCATGCCCCGTTTGTCTCTATCCGCCCACCCACCCAACGCTGATGCCCCGTGTGTCTCTCCCCTCCCACCCACCCCCCGCTCACGCCCCGTGTGTCTCTATAAATTCCCACCCACCCCCCGCTCATGCCCCGTGTGTCTCTAGCCCTACCACCCACCCCCTGCTCATGCCCTGTGTGTCTCTAGCCCTTGCACCCACCCCCGCTCATGCCCCATGTGTCTCTAGCCCTCCCACCCTCCCCCGCTCATGCCCAGTGTGTCTCTAGCCCTCCCACCCACCCCCCGCTCATGCCCCGTGTGTCTCTAGTGCTCCCACCCACCACCGCGCTTGCCCTGTTTGTATCTAGCCTATCCCACCCACCCCCCACTCATGCCCCGTGTGTGTCTCGCCCTCCCACCCACTCCCACTCATGCCTCGTGTGTCTATAGCCCTCCCACCCACCCTCGCTCATGCCCCATATGTGTCTCTCCCTCCCCCCACCCCCTGTCATGCCCCGTGTGTCTCTAGCCCTCCCACCCACCCCCCACTCATGCCCCGTGTGCCTCTCACCACTCCCCGCTCATGCCCCGTGTGTCTCTAGCCAGCCCTCCCACCCACCACCCGCTCATGCCCCGTGTGCCTCTAGCCCTCCCACCCACCCCCCGCTCATGCCCTGTGTGTCTCTAGCCCACCCACCCCCACTCATGCCCCGTTTGTCTCTCCCCTCCCAACCACCCCCCGCTCATGCCCTGTGTGTCTCTCTCCTGACACCCACTGCCCCGCTCATGCCCCGTGTGTCTCTATCCCTCCCACCCACCCCCCGCTCATGCCCCGTGTGTCTCTAGCCCTCCCACCCACCCCCTGCTCATGCCCTGTGTGTCTCTAGCCCTCCCACCCACCCCCCGCTCATGCCCCATGTGTCCCTAGCCCTCCCACCCTCTTCCGCTCATGCCCCATGTGTCTCTAGCCCTCCCACCCACCCCCCGCTCATGCCCCGTGTGTCTCTAGCCCTCCCACCCACCCCCCGCTTATGCCCCGTGTGTCTCTAGCCCTCCCACCCACACCCCGCTCATGCCCCTAGCCCTCCCACCCACCCCCCACTCATGCCCCATGTGCCTCTCCCCCACTCCCCGCTCATGCCCCGTGTGTCTCTAGCCAGCCCTCCCACCCACCCCCCGCTCATGCCCCGTGTGTCTCTAGCCCTCCCACCCACCCCCCGCTCATGCCCTGTGTGTCTCTAGGTCTTCCACCCACCCCCACTAATGCCACGTTTGTCTCTCCCCTCCCAACCACCCCCCGCTCATGCCCCGTGTGTCTCTCCCCTCCCATCCACCCCCCCGCTCATGCCCCGTGTGTCTCTATCCCTCCCACCCACGCCCCGCTCATGCCCCGTGTGTCTCTAGCCCTCCCACCCACCCCCTGCTCATTCCCTGTGTGTCTCTAGCCCTCCCACAAACCCCCCGCTCATGCCCCATGTGTCTCTACCCCTCCCACACTCCCCTGCTCATGCCCCGTGTGTCACTAGCCTATCCACCCACCCCCCGCTCATGCCCTGTGTGTCTCTATCCCTCCCACCCACGCCCCGCTCATGCCCCGTGTGTCTCTAGCCCTCCCACATACCCCCCACTCATGCCCTGTGTGTCTCTAGCCCTCCCACCCACCCCCCGCTCATGCCCTGTGTGTCTCTAGCCCTCCCACCCACCCCTCGCTCATGCCCCGTGTGTGTCTTGCCCTCCCACCCACCGCCGCTCATGCCCCGTGTGTCTATAGCCCTCCCACCCACCCCCCGCTCATGCCACTAGCCCTCCCACCCACCCCCCACTCATGCCCCGTGTGCCTCTTCCCCACTCCCCGCTCATGCCCCGTGTGTCTCTAGCCAGCCCTCCCACCCACCCCCGCTCATGCCCCGTGTGTCTCTAGCCCTCCCACCCACCCCCCGCTCATGCCCTGTGTGTCTCTAGCCCTCCCATCCACCCCCACTCATGCTCGGTGTGTCTCTAGCCCTCCCACCCATCCCCCACTCATGCCCCTTGTGTCTCTAGCCCTCCCACCCAACCCCCGCTCATGCCGCGTGAGTCTCTAGCCCTCCCACCCACCCCCCGCTCATGCCCCGTGTGTCTCTAGCCCTCCCACCCACCCCCTGCTCATGCCCCGTGTTTCTCTCGCCTCCCACCCACACCCTGCTCATGCCCCGTGTGTCGCTCCCCTCCCACCCACCACCCACTCATGCCCTGTTTGTCTCTCCCCGACCACCCACCCCCCACTCATGCCCCGTTTGTCTCTCCCCTCCCACCCACCCCCAGCTCATGCCCCGTTTGTCTTTCCCCGCCCACCCACCCCCTGCTCATGCCCTGTGTGTCTCTAGCCCTCCCACGCACCCCCCGCTCATGCCCCATGTGTCTCTAGCCCTCCCACCCACCCCCCGCTCATGCCCCGTGTGTCTCTAGCCCTCCATCCCACCCCCCGCTCATGCCCTGTGTGTCTCTAGCCCTCCCACCCACCCCCCGCTCATGCCCAGTGTGTGTCTCGCCCTCCCACCCACCCCCGCTCATGCCCTGTGTGTCTCTAGTCCTCCCACCCACCCCCGCTCATGCACCGTTTGTGTCTCTCCCTCCCCCCACCCCCCGCTCATGCCCCTAGCCCTCCCACCCACCCCCCACTCATGCCCCGTGTGTCTCTCCCCCACTCCCCGCTCATGCCCCGTGTGTCTCTAGAAAGCCCTCCCACCCACCCCCCGCTCATGCCCCGTGTGTCTCTAGCCCTCCCACACACAACCCGCTCATGCCCTGTGTGTATCTAGCCCTCCCACCCACCCCACTCATGCTCCGTGTGTCTCTAGCCCTCCCACCCATCCCCCGCTCATGCCCTGTTTGTCTCTAGCCCTCCCACCCACCCCCCACTCATGCCGTGTGAGTCTCTAGCCCTCCCACCCAACCCCCACTCATGCCCCGTGTGTCTCTAGCCCTCCCACCCACCCCCCGCTCATGTCCCGTGTGTCTCTCCCCCCTCTCCCTGCTCATTCCCCGTGTGTCTCTAGCCCTCCCACCCACCCCCCGCTCATGCCCCGTGTGTCTCCAGCCCTCCCACCCACCCCCCGTTCATGGCCCGTGTGTGTCTCGCCCTCCCACCCACCCCATCTCAAGCCCCGTGTGTCTCTTGCCATCACACCCACCCCCTGCTCATGCCACGTGTGTGTCTCTCCCTCACCCCCACCCCGCTCATGCCCCGTGTGTCTCTATCCCTCCCACCCACCCCCCGCTCATGTCCCGTGTGTCTCTCCCCCCACTCCCCGCTCATGCCCCGTGTGTCTCTAGCCAGCCCTCCCACCCACCCCCCGCTCATGCTCTGTGTGTCTCTAGCCCCCCCACCCCCTGCCCCGTGTGTCTCTCCCCACCCCCTGCTCATGCCCAGTGTGTCTCTAGCCCTCCCACCCACCCCCTGCTCATGCCCCGTGTGTCTCTCCCCTCCCTCCCTCCCCCCGCTCATGCCCCGTGTGTCTCTCCCCTCCCGCCACCCCCCGCTCATGCCCTGTGTGACTCTCACCTCCCACCCACCCCCCGCTCATGCCCTGTGTGTTTCTCCCCTAACTCACGCCCCCTTTATCTCTCCCCTCCCACCCACCCCGCGCTCAAGCCCCGTGTGTCTCTCCCCTCCCACCCACCCCATGCTCATGGCCCGTGCGTCTCTCCCCTCCCACCCACCCCCCGCTCATGCCCCATGTGTCTCTCCCCTCCCACTAACCCCCCGCTCCTGCCCCGTGTGTCTCTCCCCTCCCACCCACCCCCCGCTCATGTCCTGTGTGCCTTTAGCCTCCCACCCACCCCCTGCTCACGCCCCATGTGTCTCTCCCCTCACACCCACCCCCTGCTCATGCCCCATGTGTCTCTCACCTCCCACCCACCCCCTGCTCATGCCACGTGTGTCTCTCCCTGACCACCCACCCCCGCTCATGCTCCATGTGTCGCTCCCCTCCCACCCAACCCCCGCTCATGCCCCGTTTGTCTCTCCCCTGCCACCCACCCCCCGCTCATGCCCCGTGTGTCTCTAGCCCTCCCACCCACCCCCCGCTTATGCCCCGTGTGTCTCTAGCCCTCCCACCCACACCCCGCTCATGCCCCTAGCCCTCCCACCCACCCCCCACTCATGCCCCATGTGCCTCTCCCCCACTCCCCGCTCATGCCCCGTGTGTCTCTAGCCAGCCCTCCCACCCACCCCCCGCTCATGCCCCGTGTGTCTCTAGCCCTCCCACCCACCCCCCGCTCATGCCCTGTGTGTCTCTAGGTCTCCCACCCACCCCCACTAATACCACGTTTGTCTCTCCCCTCCCAACCATCCCCCGCTCATGCCCCGTGTGTCTCTCCCCTCCCACCCACCCCCCGCTCATGCCCTGTGTGTCTCTAGGTCTCCCACCCACCCCCACTAATGCCACGTTTGTCTCTCCCCTCCCAACCATCCCCCGCTCATGCCCCGTGTGTCTCTCCCCTCCCACCCACCCCCCCGCTCATGCCCCGTGTGTCTCTATCACTCCCACCCACCCCGGCTCATGCACCGTGTGTCTCTAGCCCTCCCACCCACCCCCTGCTCATTCCCTGTGTGTCTCTAGCCCTCCCACAAACCCCCCGCTCATGCCCCATGTGTCTCTACCCCTCCCACCCTCCCCTGCTCATGCCCCGTGTGTCACTAGCCCTCCCACCCACCCCCCGCTCATGCCGCGTGAGTCTCTAGCCCTCCCACCCACCCCCCGCTCATGCCCCGTGTGTCTCTAGCCCTCCCACCCACCCCCTGCTCATGCCCCGTGTTTCTCTCGCCTCCCACCCACACCCTGCTCATGCCCCGTGTGTCGCTCCCCTCCCACCCACCACCCACTCATGCCCTGTTTGTCTCTCCCCGACCACCCACCCCCCACTCATGCCCCGTTTGTCTCTCCCCTCCCACCCACCCCCAGCTCATGCCCCGTTTGTCTCTCCCCTCCCACCCACCCCCGCTCATGCCCCGTGTGTCTCTATCCCTCCCACCCACCCCCCGCCCATGCCCCGTGTGTCTCTAGCCCTCCCACCAACCACCTGCTCATGCCCTGTGTGTCTCTAGCCCTCCCACCCACCCCCCGCTCATGCCCCATGTGTCTCTAGACTTCCCACCCACCCCCCGCTCATGCCCCGTGTGTCTCTAGCCCTCCCTCCCACCCCCCGCTCATGCCCTGTGTGTCTCTAGCCCTCCCACCCACCGCCGGCTCATGCCCAGTGTGTGTCTCGCCCTCCCACCCACCCCCGCTCATGCCCTGTGTGTCTCTAGCCCTCCCACCCACCCCCGCTCATGCCCCGTGTGTGTCTCTCCCTCCCCCCACCCCCCGCTCATGCCTTTGTGTTTCTCCCCTCCGACCCACCTCCTGCTCAAGCCCCGTGTGTCTCTCCCCTCCCACCCACCCCCTGCTCATGCCCCGTGTGTCTCTCCCCTCCCACCCTCCGCTCATGCCCCGTGTGTCGCTCCCCTCCCATCCACCACCCGCTCATTCCCCGTGTGTCTGTCCCCTCCCACCCACCCCCGCTCATGCCCCGTTTGTCTCTCACCTCCTACCCACCCCCTGCTCATGCCCCGTTTGTCTCTCCCCTCCCACCCACCCCCGCTCATGCCCCGTGTGTCTCTCCCCTCCCACCCACCATCCGCTCACGCCCCGTGTGTCTCTCCCCTCCCCCCACCCCCCACTCATGCCCTGTGTGTCTCTCCCCTCCCACCCACCCCGCGCTCACGCCCCGTGTGTTTCTCCCTTCCCACCCACCCTCGCTAATGCCCCGTGTGTCTCTCCCCTCCCACCCACCCCCCGCTCACGCCCCATGTGTCTCGCCCCTCCCACCCACCCCCCGCTCACGCCCCGTGTGTCTTTCCCCTCCCACCCACCCCCCGCTCATGCCCCGTGTGTCTCTCCCCTCCCATCCACCCCCTGCCCATGCCCCGTGTGTCTCTCCCCTCCCACCCACCCCCTGCTCATGACCCGTGTGTCTCTCAACCTGCTCATGCCCCGTGTGTCTCTCTCCCTCCCACCCACTCCCAGCTCATGCCCCGTGTGTCTCTCCCCTCCCACCCACCCCCCGCTCATGCCCCGTGTGTCTCTCCCCTCCCACCCACCCCCGCTCATGCCCTGTTTGTCTCTCCGCTCCCACCCACCCCCACTCATGCCCCGTGTGTTTCTCCCCTCACCCCCTACTCATGCCCCGTGTGTCTCTATCCCTCCCACCCAACCCCCGCTCATGCCCTGTGTGTCTCTATAACTACCACCCAACCCCCGCTCCTGCCCCATGTGTCTCTATCCCTCCCACCCACCCCCCGCTCATGCCCCGTGTCTATCCCTCACCCTGCCCCCTGCTCATGCACCGTGTGTCTCTCCCCTCACCCCCCGCTCATGCCCCTAGCCCTCCCACCCACCCCCCGCTCATGCCCGGTGTGCCTTTATCCCTCCCACCCAACCCCCCGCTCATTCCCCGTGTGTCTCTATCCCTCCCACCCCCACTCATGCTCTGTGTGTCTCTATCCCTCCCACCCACCCCCCGCTCATGCCCCATGTGTCTCTCCCCTCCCACCCACCCTCGCTCATGCCCTGTGTGTTTCTCCCCTCACCCCCCGCTCATGCCCCGTGTTTCTCTATCCCTCCCTCCCACCCCCCGCTCATGCCCCGTGTGTCTCTCTCCCTCCCCCCTCACCCGCGCTCATGCCCTGTGTGTCTCTAGCCCTCCACCCCACCCCCTCTCATGCCCCGTATGTCTCTCCCCCACCCCCTGCTCATGCCCCTTCTGTCTCTAGCCCTCCCACCCACCCCCTGCTCATGCCCCGTGTGTCTGTCTCCTCCCTCCCACCCCCCGCTAATGCCCCGTGTGTCTCTCCCCTTCCCCCCAGCCCCCGCTCATGCCCCGTGTGTCTCTCCCCTCCCCCCACCCCCCGCTCATGCCCCATGTGTCTCTCCCCTCCCACCCACCCCCCGCTCATGCCCAGTGTGTTTCTCCCCTCTCACACACCCCCCGCTAGCGCCCCATGTGTCTCTCCCCTCCCACCCACACCCCGCACACGCCCCGTGTGTCTCTCCCCTCCCACCCACCCCCCACTCATGTCCCGTGTGTCTCTCCACTCCCACCCACCCCCGCTCATGCACCGTGTGTCTCTCCCCTCCCACCCACCCCCCGTTTCAGCCCTGTGTGTCTCTCCCGTCCCACCCACCCCCTGCTCATGCCCTGTGTGTCTCTCCCCTCCCACCCACCCCCTGCTCATGCCCCGTGTGTATCTCCCCTCGCACCCACCCCCTGCTCATGCCCCGTGTTTCTCTCTCCTCCCACCCACCCCCCGCTCATGCCCCGTTTGTCGCTCCCCTCCCACCCTCCACCCGCTCATGCCCCGTTTGTCTCTCCCCTCCCACCAACCCCACGCTCATTCCCCGTTTGTCTCTCCCCTCCCACCCACCCCCCGCTGATGCCCCGTGTGTCTCGTTCCGTCCCACCCACCCCCCGCTCATGCCCCGTGTGTCTCTATCCATCCCACCCACCCCCGCTCATGCCCCGTGTGTCTCTAGCCCTACCACCCACCCCCTACTCATGCCCTGTGTGTCTCTAGCCCTCCCACCCACCCCCGCTCATGCCCCATGTGTCTCTAGCCCTCCCACCCTCCCCCGCTCATGCCCCGTGTGTCTCTAACCCTCCCACCCACCCCCCGCTCATGCCCCGTGTGTCTCTAGCCCTCCCACCCGCCCCCCGCTCTTGCCCTGTGTGTATCTAGCCTATCCCACCCACCCCCCACTCATGCCCTGTGTGTGTCTCGCCCTCCCACCCACCCCCGCTCATGCCCCGTGTGTCTATAGCCCTCCCACCCACCCCCCGCTCATGCCCCATGTGTGTCTCTCCCTCCCCCCACCCCTGTCATGCCCCGTGTGTCTCTAGCCCTCCCACCCACCCCCAGCTCATGCCCCTAGCCCTCCCACCCACCCCCCACTCATGCCCCGTGTGCCTCTCCCCCACTCCCCGCTCATGCCCCGTGTGTCTCTAGACAGCCCTCCCACCCACCCCCCGCTCATGCCCCGTGTGCCTCTAGCCCTCCCACCCACCCTCGCTCATGCCCTGTGTGTTTCTCCCCTCACCCCCTACTCATGCCCCGTGTGTCTCTAGCCCTCCCACCCACCCCCCGCTCATGCCCCTGGCCCTCCTTCCCACCACCTGCTCATTTCCCGTGTGTCTCTATCCCTCCCACCCAACCCCCGCTCATGCCCTGTGTGTCTCTATAACTACCACCCAACCCCCGCTCCTGCCCCATGTGTCTCTATCCCGCCCACGCCAACCCACCCCAGCTCATGCCTCGTGTCTCTCCCTCCCCCCGCCCCCTGCTCACGCTCCGTGTGTCTCTCCCCTCACCCCCCGCTCATGCCCCTAGCCTGACCACCCACCCCCCGCTCATGCCCCATTTGTGTCTCCCCTCCTACCCACCCCCCGCTCTCATGCCCCGTGTGTCTCTATCCCTCCCACCCGCCCCCCGCTCATGCCCGGTGTGTATTTTTCCCTCCCACCCAACCCCCTGCTCATGCACCGTGTGTCTCTGTCCCTCCCACCCACCCCCGCTGATGCCCCGTGTGTCTCTCTCCCTCCCTCCCGCCCACCCCCCGCTCATGCCCCATGTGTCTCTATCCCTCCCGCCCACCCCCCGCTCATGCCCCGTGTGTCCCTATACAGCCCTCCCACGCCCGCTCATGCCACGTGTGTCTCTCTCCCTCCCCCCTCACCCCTGCTCATGCCCCGCGTGTCTCTAGCCCTCCACCCCACCCCCTGCTCATGCCCTGTATGTCTCTCCCCCACCCCCTGCTCATGCCCCGTGTGTCTCCAGCCCTCCCAACCACCCCCTGCTCATGCCCCGTGTGTCTCTCCCCTCCCCCCACCCCCCGCTCATGCCCCATGTGTCTCTCCCCTCCCACCCATCCCCCGCTCATGCCCAGTGTGTTTCTCCCCTCCCACACACCCCCCGCTAGCGCCCCGTGTGTCTCTCCCCTCCCACCCACGCCCCGCTCACGCCCCGTGTGTCTCTCCCCTCCCACCCACCCCCCACTCATGCCCCGTGTGTATCTGCACTCCCACCCACCCCCGCTCATGCACCGTGTGTCTCTCCCCTCCCACCCACCCCCCGTTTCAGCCCCGTGTGTCTCTCCCGTCCTACCCATCCCCTGCTCATGCCCTGTGTGTCTCTCCCCTCCCACCCACGCCCCGCTCATGCCCCGTGTGTCTCTCCTCTCCCACCCACCCCCCACTCATGCCCCGTGTGTATCTGCACTCCCACCCACCCCCGCTCATGCACCGTGTGTCTCTCCCCTCCCACCCACCCCCCGTTTCAGCCCCGTGTGTCTCTCCCCTCCCACCCACCCCCCGCTCATGCCCCGTTTGTTGCTCCCCTCCCACCCACCACCCGCTCATGCTGCGTTTGTCTCTCCCCTACCACCAACCCCCCGCTCATGCCCCGTTTGTCTCTCCCCTCCCACCCACCCCCTGCTGATGCCCCGTGTGTCTCTCCCCTCCCACCCACCCCCCGCTCATGCCCCGTGTGTCTCTATCCCTCCCAACCAGCCCCCGCTCATGCCCCGTGTGTCTCTAGCCCTACCACCCACCCCCTGCTCATGCCCTGTGTGTCTCTAGCCCTCCCACCCACCCCCACTCATGCCCCATGTGTCTCTAGCCCTCCCACCCTCTCCCGCTCATGCCCCGTGTTTCTCTAGCCCTCCCACCCACCCCCCGCTCATGCCCCGTTTGTCTCTAGCCCTCCCACCCACCCCCCGCTCTTGCCCTGTGTGTATCTAGCCTATCCAACCCACCCCCCCACTCATGCCCCGTGTGTGTCTTCCCCTCCCACCCACCCCCGCTCATGCCCCATGTGTGTATAGCCCTCCCACCCACCCCCCGCTCATGCCCCGTGTGTGTCTCTCCCTCCCCCCACCCCCTGTCACGCCCTGTGTGTCTCTAGCTCTCCCACCCATCCCCCGCTCATGCCCCTAGCCCTACCCACCCACCCACCCCCACTCATGCCCCATGTGCCTCTCCCCCACTCCCCGCTCATGCCCCGTGTGTCTCTAGCCAGCCCTCCCACCCACCCCCCGCTCATGCCCCGTGTGCCTCTAGCCCTCCCACCCACCCCCCACTCATGCCCTGTGTGTCTCTAGCCCACCCACCCCCACTCATGCCCCGTTTGTCTCTCCCCTCCCAACCACCCCCCGCTCATGCCCCGTGTGTCTCTCCCCTGCCACCCACTCCCCCGCTCATGCCCTGTGTGTCTCTATCCCTCCCACCCCCGCTCATGCCCCGTGTGTCTCTAGCCCTCCCACCCACTCCCTGCTCATGCCCTGTGTGTCTCTAGCCCTCCCACCCACCCCCCGCTCATGCCCCGTGTGTCTCTAGCCCTCCCACCCACCCCCCGCTCATGCCCTATGTGTCTCTAGCCCTCCCACCCACTCCCTGCTCATGCCCCGTGTGTCTCTCCCCTCCCCCCCACCCCCTGCTCATGCCCCGTGTTTCTCTCTCCTCCCACCCACCCCCCGCTCATGCCCCGTTTGTCGCTGCCCTCCCACCCACCACCCGCTCATGCCCCGTTTGTCTCTCCCCTCCCACCAACCCCCCGCTCATGCCCCGTTTGTCTCTATCCGCCCACCCACCCAACGCTGATGCCCCGTGTGTCTCTCCCCTCCCACCCACCCCCCGCTCACGCCCCGTGTGTCTCTATAAATTCCCACCCACCCCCCGCTCATGCCCCGTGTGTCTCTAGCCCTACCACCCACCCCTTGCTCATGCCCTGTGTGTCTCTAGCCCTTGCACCCACCCCCGCTCATGCCCCATGTGTCTCTAGCCCTCCCACCCTCCCCCGCTCATGCCCAGTGTGTCTCTAGCCCTCCCACCCACCCCCCGCTCATGCCCCGTGTGTCTCTAGTGCTCCCACCCACCACCGCGCTTGCCCTGTTTGTATCTAGCCTATCCCACCCACCCCCCACTCATGCCCCGTGTGTGTCTCGCCCTCCCACCCACTCCCACTCATGCCTCGTGTGTCTATAGCCCTCCCACCCACCCTCGCTCATGCCCCATATGTGTCTCTCCCTCCCCCCACCCCCTGTCATGCCCCGTGTGTCTCTAGCCCTCCCACCCACCCCCCACTCATGCCCCGTGTGCCTCTCACCACTCCCCGCTCATGCCCCGTGTGTCTCTAGCCAGCCCTCCCACCCACCACCCGCTCATGCCCCGTGTGCCTCTAGCCCTCCCACCCACCCCCCGCTCATGCCTGTGTGTCTCTAGCCCACCCACCCTCACTCATGCCCCGTTTGTCTCTCCCCTCCCAACCACCCCCCGCTCATGCCCTGTGTGTCTCTCTCCTGACACCCACTGCCCCGCTCATGCCCCGTGTGTCTCTATCCCTCCCACCCACCCCCCGCTCATGCCCCGTGTGTCTCTAGCCCTCCCACCCACCCCCTGCTCATGCCCTGTGTGTCTCTAGCCCTCCCACCCACCCCCCCGCTCATGCCCCATGTGTCCCTAGCCCTCCCACCCTCTTCCGCTCATGCCCCATGTGTCTCTAGCCCTCCCACCCACCCCCCGCTCATGCCCCGTGTGTCTCTAGCCCTCCCACCCACCCCCCGCTTATGCCCCGTGTGTCTCTAGCCCTCCCACCCAAACCCCGCTCATGCCCCTAGCCCTCCCACCCACCCCCACTCATGCCCCATGTGCCTCTCCCCCACTCCCCGCTCATGCCCCGTGTGTCTCTAGCCAGCCCTCCCACCCACCCCCCGCTCATGCCCCGTGTGTCTCTAGCCCTCCCACCCACCCCCCGCTCATGCCCTGTGTGTCTCTAGGTCTTCCACCCACCCCCACTAATGCCACGTTTGTCTCTCCCCTCCCAACCACCCCCCGCTCATGCCCCGTGTGTCTCTCCCCTCCCCTTCCACCCCCCCGCTCATGCCCCGTGTGTCTCTATCCCTCCCACCCACGCCCCGCTCATGCCCCGTGTGTCTCTAGCCCTCCCACCCACCCCCTGCTCATTCCCTGTGTGTCTCTAGCCCTCCCACAAACCCCCGCTCATGCCCCATGTGTCTCTACCCCTCCCACACTCCCCTGCTCATGCCCCGTGTGTCACTAGCCTATCCACCCACCCCCCGCTCATGCCCTGTGTGTCTCTATCCCTCCCACCCCGCCCCGCTCATGCCCCGTGTGTCTCTAGCCCTCCCACATACCCCCCACTCATGCCCTGTGTGTCTCTAGCCCTCCCACCCACCCCCCGCTCATGCCCTGTGTGTCTCTAGCCCTCCCACCCACCCCTCGCTCATGCCCCGTGTGTGTCTTGCCCTCCCACCCACCGCCGCTCATGCCCCGTGTGTCTATAGCCCTCCCACCCACCCCCCGCTCATGCCACTAGCCCTCCCACCCACCCCCCACTCATGCCCCGTGTGCCTCTTCCCCACTCCCCGCTCATGCCCCGTGTGTCTCTAGCCAGCCCTCCCACCACCCCCGCTCATGCCCGGTGTGTCTCTAGCCCTCCCACCCACCCCCCGCTCATGCCCTGTGTGTCTCTAGCCCTCCCATCCACCCCCACTCATGCTCCGTGTGTCTCTAGCCCTCCCACCCATCCCCCACTCATGCCCCTTGTGTCTCTAGCCCTCCCACCCCACCCCCCGCTCATGCCGCGTGAGTCTCTAGCCCTCCCACCCACCCCCGCTCATGCCCCGTGTGTCTCTAGCCCTCCCACCCACCCCCTGCTCATGCCCCGTGTTTCTCTCGCCTCCCACCCACACCCTGCTCATGCCCCGTGTGTCGCTCCCCTCCCACCCACCACCCACTCATGCCCTGTTTGTCTCTCCCCGACCACCCACCCCCCACTCATGCCCCGTTTGTCTCTCCCCTCCCACCCACCCCCAGCTCATGCCCCGTTTGTCTTTTCCCCCCGCCCACCCACCCCCTGCTCATGCCCTGTGTGTCTCTAGCCCTCCCACCACCCCCCGGCTCATGCCCCATGTGTCTCTAGCCCTCCCACCCACCCCCCGCTCATGCCCCGTGTGTCTCTAGCCCTCCATCCCACCCCCCGCTCATGCCCTGTGTGTCTCTAGCCCTCCCACCCACCCCCCGCTCATGCCCAGTGTGTGTCTCGCCCTCCCACCCACCCCCGCTCATGCCCTGTGTGTCTCTAGTCCTCCCACCCACCCCCGCTCATGCACCGTGTGTGTCTCTCCCTCCCCCCACCCCCCGCTCATGCCCCTAGCCCTCCCACCCACCCCCCACTCATGCCCCGTGTGTCTCTCCCCCACTCCCCGCTCATGCCCCGTGTGTCTCTAGAAAGCCCTCCCACCCACCCCCCGCTCATGCCCCGTGTGTCTCTAGCCCTCCCACACACAACCCGCTCATGCCCTGTGTGTATCTAGCCCTCCCACCCACCCCACTCATGCTCCGTGTGTCTCTAGCCCTCCCACCCATCCCCCGCTCATGCCCTGTTTGTCTCTAGCCCTCCCACCCACCCCAAACTCATGCCGTGTGAGTCTCTAGCCCTCCCACCCAACCCCCACTCATGCCCCGTGTGTCTCTAGCCCTCCCACCCACCCCCCGCTCATGTCCCGTGTGTCTCTCCCCCCTCTCCCTGCTCATTCCCCGTGTGTCTCTAGCCCTCCCACCCACCCCCCGCTCATGCCCCGTGTGTCTCCAGCCCTCCCACCCACCCCCCGTTCATGGCCCGTGTGTGTCTCGCCCTCCCACCCACCCCATCTCAAGCCCCGTGTGTCTCTAGCCATCACACCCACCCCCTGCTCATGCCACGTGTGTGTCTCTCCCTCACCCCCACCCCGCTCATGCCCCGTGTGTCTCTAGCCAGCCCTCCCACCCACCCCCCGCTCATGCCCCGTGTGTCTCTAGCCCTCCCACCCACCCCCCGCTCATGCCCTGTGTGTCTCTAGGTCTTCCACCCACCCCCACTAATGCCACGTTTGTCTCTCCCCTCCCAACCACCCCCCGCTCATGCCCCGTGTGTCTCTCCCCTCCCATCCACCCCCCCGCTCATGCCCCGTGTGTCTCTATCCCTCCCACCCACGCCCCGCTCATGCCCCGTGTGTCTCTAGCCCTCCCACCCACCCCCTGCTCATTCCCTGTGTGTCTCTAGCCCTCCCACAAACCCCCCGCTCATGCCCCATGTGTCTCTACCCCTCCCACACTCCCCTGCTCATGCCCCGTGTGTCACTAGCCTATCCACCCACCCCCCGCTCATGCCCTGTGTGTCTCTATCCCTCCCACCCACGCCCCGCTCATGCCCCGTGTGTCTCTAGCCCTCCCACATACCCCCCACTCATGCCCTGTGTGTCTCTAGCCCTCCCACCCACCCCCCGCTCATGCCCTGTGTGTCTCTAGCCCTCCCACCCACCCCTCGCTCATGCCCCGTGTGTGTCTTGCCCTCCCACCCACCGCCGCTCATGCCCCGTGTGTCTATAGCCCTCCCACCCACCCCCCGCTCATGCCACTAGCCCTCCCACCCACCCCCCACTCATGCCCCGTGTGCCTCTTCCCCACTCCCCGCTCATGCCCCGTGTGTCTCTAGCCAGCCCTCCCACCCACCCCCGCTCATGCCCCGTGTGTCTCTAGCCCTCCCACCCACCCCCCGCTCATGCCCTGTGTGTCTCTAGCCCTCCCATCCACCCCCACTCATGCTCCGTGTGTCTCTAGCCCTCCCACCCATCCCCCACTCATGCCCCTTGTGTCTCTAGCCCTCCCACCCACCCCCCGCTCATGCCGCGTGAGTCTCTAGCCCTCCCACCCACCCCCCGCTCATGCCCCGTGTGTCTCTAGCCCTCCCACCCACCCCCTGCTCATGCCCCGTGTTTCTCTCGCCTCCCACCCACACCCTGCTCATGCCCCGTGTGTCGCTCCCCTCCCACCCACCACCCACTCATGCCCTGTTTGTCTCTCCCCGACCACCCACCCCCCACTCATGCCCCGTTTGTCTCTCCCCTCCCACCCACCCCCAGCTCATGCCCCGTTTGTCTTTCCCCGCCCACCCACCCCCTGCTCATGCCCTGTGTGTCTCTAGCCCTCCCACGCACCCCCCGCTCATGCCCCATGTGTCTCTAGCCCTCCCACCCACCCCCCGCTCATGCCCCGTGTGTCTCTAGCCCTCCATCCCACCCCCCGCTCATGCCCTGTGTGTCTCTAGCCCTCCCACCCACCCCCCGCTCATGCCCAGTGTGTGTCTCGCCCTCCCACCCACCCCCGCTCATGCCCTGTGTGTCTCTAGTCCTCCCACCCACCCCCGCTCATGCACCGTGTGTGTCTCTCCCTCCCCCCACCCCCCGCTCATGCCCCTAGCCCTCCCACCCACCCCCCACTCATGCCCCGTGTGTCTCTCCCCCACTCCCCGCTCATGCCCCGTGTGTCTCTAGAAAGCCCTCCCACCCACCCCCCGCTCATGCCCCGTGTGTCTCTAGCCCTCCCACACACAACCCGCTCATGCCCTGTGTGTATCTAGCCCTCCCACCCACCCCACTCATGCTCCGTGTGTCTCTAGCCCTCCCACCCATCCCCCGCTCATGCCCTGTTTGTCTCTAGCCCTCCCACCCACCCCCCACTCATGCCGTGTGAGTCTCTAGCCCTCCCACCCAACCCCCACTCATGCCCCGTGTGTCTCTAGCCCTCCCACCCACCCCCCGCTCATGTCCCGTGTGTCTCTCCCCCCTCTCCCTGCTCATTCCCCGTGTGTCTCTAGCCCTCCCACCCACCCCCCGCTCATGCCCCGTGTGTCTCCAGCCCTCCCACCCACCCCCCGTTCATGGCCCGTGTGTGTCTCGCCCTCCCACCCACCCCATCTCAAGCCCCGTGTGTCTCTAGCCATCACACCCACCCCCTGCTCATGCCACGTGTGTGTCTCTCCCTCACCCCCACCCCGCTCATGCCCCGTGTGTCTCTATCCCTCCCACCCACCCCCCGCTCATGTCCCGTGTGTCTCTCCCCCCACTCCCCGCTCATGCCCCGTGTGTCTCTAGCCAGCCCTCCCACCCACCCCCCGCTCATGCTCTGTGTGTCTCTAGCCCCCCCACCCCCTGCCCCGTGTGTCTCTCCCCACCCCCTGCTCATGCCCAGTGTGTCTCTAGCCCTCCCACCCACCCCCTGCTCATGCCCCGTGTGTCTCTCCCCTCCCTCCCTCCCCCCGCTCATGCCCCGTGTGTCTCTCCCCTCCCGCCACCCCCCGCTCATGCCCTGTGTGACTCTCACCTCCCACCCACCCCCCGCTCATGCCCTGTGTGTTTCTCCCCTAACTCACGCCCCCTTTATCTCTCCCCTCCCACCCACCCCGCGCTCAAGCCCCGTGTGTCTCTCCCCTCCCACCCACCCCATGCTCATGGCCCGTGCGTCTCTCCCCTCCCACCCACCCCCCGCTCATGCCCCATGTGTCTCTCCCCTCCCACTAACCCCCCGCTCCTGCCCCGTGTGTCTCTCCCCTCCCACCCACCCCCCGCTCATGTCCTGTGTGCCTTTAGCCTCCCACCCACCCCCTGCTCACGCCCCATGTGTCTCTCCCCTCCCACCCACCCCCTGCTCATGCCCCATGTGTCTCTCACCTCCCACCCACCCCCTGCTCATGCCACGTGTGTCTCTCCCTGACCACCCACCCCCGCTCATGCTCCATGTGTCGCTCCCCTCCCACCCAACCCCCGCTCATGCCCCGTTTGTCTCTCCCCTGCCACCCACCCCCCGCTCATGCCCCGTGTGTCTCTAGCCCTCCCACCCACCCCCCGCTTATGCCCCGTGTGTCTCTAGCCCTCCCACCCACACCCCGCTCATGCCCCTAGCCCTCCCACCCACCCCCCACTCATGCCCCATGTGCCTCTCCCCCACTCCCCGCTCATGCCCCGTGTGTCTCTAGCCAGCCCTCCCACCCACCCCCCGCTCATGCCCCGTGTGTCTCTAGCCCTCCCACCCACCCCCCGCTCATGCCCTGTGTGTCTCTAGGTCTCCCACCCACCCCCACTAATACCACGTTTGTCTCTCCCCTCCCAACCATCCCCCGCTCATGCCCCGTGTGTCTCTCCCCTCCCACCCACCCCCCGCTCATGCCCTGTGTGTCTCTAGGTCTCCCACCCACCCCCACTAATGCCACGTTTGTCTCTCCCCTCCCAACCATCCCCCGCTCATGCCCCGTGTGTCTCTCCCCTCCCACCCACCCCCCCGCTCATGCCCCGTGTGTCTCTATCACTCCCACCCACCCCGGCTCATGCACCGTGTGTCTCTAGCCCTCCCACCCACCCCCTGCTCATTCCCTGTGTGTCTCTAGCCCTCCCACAAACCCCCCGCTCATGCCCCATGTGTCTCTACCCCTCCCACCCTCCCCTGCTCATGCCCCGTGTGTCACTAGCCCTCCCACCCACCCCCCGCTCATGCCGCGTGAGTCTCTAGCCCTCCCACCCACCCCCCGCTCATGCCCCGTGTGTCTCTAGCCCTCCCACCCACCCCCTGCTCATGCCCCGTGTTTCTCTCGCCTCCCACCCACACCCTGCTCATGCCCCGTGTGTCGCTCCCCTCCCACCCACCACCCACTCATGCCCTGTTTGTCTCTCCCCGACCACCCACCCCCCACTCATGCCCCGTTTGTCTCTCCCCTCCCACCCACCCCCAGCTCATGCCCCGTTTGTCTCTCCCCTCCCACCCACCCCCGCTCATGCCCCGTGTGTCTCTATCCCTCCCACCCACCCCCCGCCCATGCCCCGTGTGTCTCTAGCCCTCCCACCAACCCCCTGCTCATGCCCTGTGTGTCTCTAGCCCTCCCACCCACCCCCCGCTCATGCCCCATGTGTCTCTAGACTTCCCACCCACCCCCCGCTCATGCCCCGTGTGTCTCTAGCCCTCCCTCCCACCCCCCGCTCATGCCCTGTGTGTCTCTAGCCCTCCCACCCACCCCCCGCTCATGCCCAGTGTGTGTCTCGCCCTCCCACCCACCCCCGCTCATGCCCTGTGTGTCTCTAGCCCTCCCACCCACCCCCGCTCATGCCCCGTGTGTGTCTCTCCCTCCCCCCACCCCCCGCTCATGCCCCTAGCCCTCCCACCCACCCCCCGCTCATGCCCCGTGTGTCTCTAGCCCTCCCACACACAACCCGCTCATGCCCTGTGTGTATCTAGCCCTCCCACCCACCCCCACTCATGCTCCGTGTGTCTCTAGCCCTCCCACCCATCCCCCGCTCATGCCCTGTTTGTCTCTAGCCCTCCCACCCACCCCCCACTCATGTCGTGTGAGTCTCTAGCCCTCCCACCCAACCCTCGCTCATGCCCCGTGTGTCTCTAGCCCTCCCACCCCCCGCTCATGTCCCGTGTGTCCCTCCCCCCTCTCCCCGCTCATTCCCCGTGTGTCTCTAGCCCTCCCACCCACCCCCCGCTCATGCCCCGTGTGTCTCCAGCCCTCCTACCCACCCCCCGTTCATGGCCCGTGTGTGTCTCGCCCTCCCACCCACCCCATCTCAAGCCCCGTGTGTCTCTAGCCATCACACCCACCCCCCGCTCATGCCACGTGTGTGTCTCTCCCTCACCCCCACCCCCGCTCATGCCCCGTGTGTCTCTATCCCTCCCACCCACCCCCGCTCATGTCCCGTGTGTCTCTCCCCCCACTCCCCGCTCATGCCCCGTGTGTCTCTAGCCAGCCCTCCCACCCACCCCCCGCTCATGCTCTGTGTGTCTCTAGCCCCCCCACCCCCTGCCCCGTGTGTCTCTCCCCCCACCCCCTGCTCATGCCCCGTGTGTCTCTAGCCCTCCCACCCACCCCCTGCTCATGCCCCGTGTGTCTCTCCCCTCCCTCCCTCCGCTCATGCCCCGTGTGTCTCTCCCCTCCCGCCACCCCCCGCTCATGCCCTGTGTGACTCTCACCTCCCACCCACCCCCCGCTCATGCCCCGTGTGTTTCTCCCCTAACTCACGCCCCCTGTATCTCTCCCCTCCCACCCACCCCGCGCTCAAGCCCCGTGTGTCTCTCCCCTCCCACCCACCCCATGCTCATGGCCCGTGCGTCTCTCCCCTCCCACCCACCCCATGCTCATGGCCCGTGCGTCTATCCCCTCCCGCCTACCCCCTGCTCATGCCCTGCGTGTGTCTATCCCCTCCCGCCCACCCCCTGCTCATGCCCTGTTGAGTTCTCTTTATACACCCTGCCTTCCCTTTCCATGGTGGTCATCTTGGTAAAAGATTTTTTTTTTATGGCTGTACTTTCCCTGTGGGTCCAATCACATCAAGTGATACATATACATAGGGTAAATAGCAGCTTTGAAACAGAGCAATCATTTATTTGCATGAAAATAATCAGTTAAGTTATGAATTGTTTCTGCTACTACTTGTGCTTTTTTGCTAACTTCACTTTCCCTGTATATACCCATATTGGTATGTGTTCTTGTGTCTTTGTGTTTTGTCTATAGTAATGCAATTATGTAGTACATGTGTTTTATTAGCTACGTATTACATATTTCACAGTACACAAAAATCTATTAAGAAAACAATTATTATTTCAATATTCAACATATTAACATTACGAATATTATACCTTCATCTTGTACGCTGCACACAATGTTATGTTTCTGTATGAGTAGCTTAGTATACCAGATAGAACCCCATAATAGAATGCTATTTATATCAATGCATCGTTCAATGCACTAATTAGGGTATGATATTTATTGCAATGATCCTTGACACTTGTTTCGCAACATTATAATAAGAATCCCTTGTACACATATTTCATGAAAAGTACATACACATGTGATGTCATCAGTGATGTCATCAATGACATTTGTGATGTCATCTTTGATGTCCTGGGTGTTAGTCTTAGCAGTGCACGGTGGTGGTGTGAGTTATGGTTGCTTAGCTTACCATAACTGGCGAATTTCAAGGGTTTTTCGGTTTCACCTAGGGGTGATGGACTGCCTGGACTGCCCCACAGGCATGCCCCACAGGCAGCCCATCCACCTTCCCCATGCCCCGCAGGCAGCCTATCACCCCTGGGCATGCCCCACAGGCAGCCCATCCACCCTCCCCATGCCCGCAGGCAGCCCATCACGCCTGGGCGTGCCCCACAGGCAACCCATCCACCCTCCCCATCTACCCCAGTCCATGCCCCACAGGCAGGCCACAATGCACCATGCACTTGGGAGCACCGACACTTGTCCCCCCACCCTCCCACCACCCCCATTGATGGGCATCTGCCAGCAGGCCCGACTCATGTCCCCCCACCCGCAACCTCCCCCCATTGACGGGCACCTGCAAGCAGGCCCCGACTCATGTCCCCCCACCCCCTGACCGCCCCATTGATGGGCACCTGCCACCCGGCCCTGACTCATGTCCCCCACTCCCCAACCACACCCTCATTGACGGGCACCTGCTAGCAGGCCCCGACTCATGTCCCCCCACACTCCCACCACTCCCATTGACGGGCACCTGCCAACAGGCCCTGACTCATGTCCCATCACCCCCCAACTACCTCCCTGCATTGACAGGCACCTGCCAGCATGCCCCGACTCATGTCCCCCCACCCTCCAACGAACCCCCTACTGACGGGCACCTGCCAGCAGGCCCCGTCACATGGCCCACCAAACAAAACAGACCCATGGCCCTAATGCCAACCCAAATCCCTCTTGCCCCCCCGTACAAGCATGCAACCATCCACTGCACCCACTCCCAAATTACCCATGCCATAACAGTCTCAAAAGAACCACCATGCCCATGCATAAATGCACAACAGAGCCACACAGTCGCAACACATGACTGAGGCAATGTACATTGAGACTTGCACAAAACCAATGATAGTACACAACACCAATCATGAAGTTTGAATAAATGTATTAAAAACATAATACAATAACATAAAGAAAATCAAACTTGCTAATTAATAAATAATGAAAGCTATTACAAAAAAATATAAAATCCAATGAAAAACAAAAATCAACAACAATTAAAAATAGAAAAATGGTCCATCGCCAATGTCAACATGAATCAAATAATCAGAAAAAAAAGAAAAACATTGATCCATGGGAAATTTGAAAAAGAAAGTATGTGCAAGTCTTCAACTATATACAATCCAAGTCCAAAGGGTCCATGAACCCCAAACCAAATGAAACCTACAAAAAAGTCCTATGAATAAAAAACTATATATATGAAGTGGAGCAAAGTCCATTAACTCCAAAAAAATGAAAAAACAAAGGAAACCTAACACTAAAGAATTATGTACAAAGGCGGCGGGCAGGTCCAACTGCTCACTTGTTGATGTTCCGGGCCAGGGCATCATCGAACTCCAAGTCGATATCCCGGAGGCAGGCCTCTTCCCTGGCCTCGAGGTCTCACAGGGATGCAGTCATGGCGTCCTCCAACTCCCTGCGAGTTGCCTCAAGGCACTCAGCCCGCCTCAATGCCCTGCGCATGGAGTTCTCCGCCCTGACCATAGTGAGCTGTGCCTCCTCCGCCCGCCGCTGCTCCGCATCTATCCACTGGCCCAGCCGTTGCAACACGGAAGATACTCCCAATCCAGGGTCCTCCTGCCCTCCGGCTGATTCGTGCCCATGTGATGTTGAAGTCCCTGAGCCATCATCACTCCCACCTTGAGCCTGCTGCTGCCGTGCTTGTGCCCTGCTTGTCGATGCCTGCACGTCCTCCTCTTGCTGGGGTCCAGTTGGTGGGCTGGCCACCCCTGCTGAAACTCCGACTCCCGACTGTGGCAGAGATATGTGCTCCACCAGCCTGTCCGCTGGGTCAGGGGCAGCTCCACAGGGTGCCCAGGTGATACTTGGGCGGGAAGATGGCATGGAGGACGACTGGTGCATAGGGGGCTCAGTTGAGAAGGGGGTCGCTAGAAGATCCAGCACACAGAGGAACCCAGCGTCGGTGACCTGTCCTAGTAGGTCAACACGGTCAATGAGGTATTTGAAATGACGTGCATATTGTCTACACAAGAACTCTGCACGTCTTCCCAAATACAACATTGACGCATTGCCACCCCAGCTAGGACAGGCTCAGTCTGGTCACGGATTGCCACGTCTGCAGGGAGAGGAAGGCCAGTTGTTGTTTGCGCATCCCCTCCCTGAAAATGGGCCTGGACGAAGGCATCCCTGCTGGTGCGGGATGATGCATTCACAGTATCAGGGACAGGATTACACACAGGCACCTCAGTGGCGGCCTGTGCTGCCTCCTGTCCCTGCCCCTGGACTGCACCACTAGCACCAGTGGAATCCCCCCTCCAGGCCCTGTGCGTGGGCCTTCGACGGCCTCCTCCTCAACCAAACCCCCCACCAACCTGAATGACTCCGTCCCATCTTCCTCCATAGGCCCTTGTGGGGGCTCATCTGCCCCTGCTGTTCCCGAGGAGTCCACCTCCAACCTCCGCCGCTTGGACCGTCCCTCGGCAGTTGCGGCCATGGACGCGGCACCAGACTCCTCACTCCCGTAAGAGATGACAACGTGGGAGGAGAGCTGGGCCTTGCGTCTCCGGCTGGTGGTGGGATCCCTGCCTCTTTGCTCCACAGCACCGTCACTGCCCTCTTCATCAGTCGACGCTGCATACAGGGAGAGACAGAACATAGGCATCAGGGCACTGTACAATGGTCAGATACACGCATGACAGTTGCACATGAGTGGCAGTGTCAAACTTCAACACTCATATCATTTGAACCCACACACATGCACAAAAGGACAGGAATCAAGCAGCAGGCAGCAGCATCCATACACACATGCGATTTTGCTGTCAGAGTGGGGTACGTGTATTCAGTGGGGTGCGTGGGGAGTCCCACACGTGTATTGGCAGTGTGGGTCCTCCCAGGTGTGCCCTCTACCCCCTCCACGGCCCCTGCAGGCAACCCACACCACAGGGGACTACCCTGCACCCCCGGTCATGTCCCGCAGGCAGCCCATCCACCATGGGCATGCCCCCCAACCAGCCCACATGTCACCTTCCACTAGTGATCACCAACTCATGTCCCCCTGCACCCCCCACCCCCCAGCATTGATGGGCACCTGCCAGCAGGCCCTGACTCATGTCCCCCAGCACCCCCACCCCCAGCAGTGAGGGGAACCTGCCAGCAGGCCCCGACTCATGTCCCCCTGCACCCCCCACCCCCCAGCATTGATGGGCACCTGCCAGCAGGCCCTGACTCATGTCCCCCAGCACCCCCACCCCCAGCAGTGAGGGGAACCTGCCAGCAGGCCCCGACTCATGTCCCCCAGCACCCCCACACACCCAGCAGTGAGGGGCACCTGCCAGCAGGCCCCGACTCATGTCCCCCAGCACTCCCACCCCCCAGCAGTGAGGGGCACCTGCCAGCAGGCCCCGACTCATGTCCCCAAGCACCCCCAGCAGTGAGGGGCACCTGCCAGCAGGCCCCGACTTATGTCCCCCAGCACCCTCACCCACCCAGCATTGATGGGCACCTGCCAGAAGGCCCCAACTCATGTCCCCTAGCACCCCCACCCCCAGCAGTGAGGGGCACCTGCCAGCAGGTCCCGACTCATGTCCCCCAGCACCCCCACCCACCCATCATTGATGGGCACCTGCCAGCAGGCCCCGACTCATGTCCCCCAGCACTCCCACCCCCCAGCAGTGAGGGGCACCTGCCAGCAGGCCCCGACTCATGTCCCCCAGCACCCCCACCCACCTAGCAGTGAGGGGCACCTGCCAGCAGGCCCTGACTCATGTCCCCCAGCACCCTCACACCCCAGCAGTGAGGGGCACCTGCCAGCAGGCCCCGACTCATGTCCCCCAGCACCCCCACACCCCAGCAGTGAGGGGCACCAGCCAGCAGGCCCCGACTCATGTCCCCTAGCACCCCCACACCCCCAGCAGTGAGGGGCACCTGTCAGCAGGCCCCGACTCATGTCCCAACAAACAACATGTCCTAACAAAACAGACCCATGTCCCTAAAGCCAACCCTAATCCCCCTTGCCCCCAATCCAAGCATGCAACCATCCACAGAACCCACTCCCAAATTACCCATTCCATGATAGTCGAATCACCATGCCCATGCAGGAATGCACAACTAAGCCACACAGTGGCAACACGTGACTGAGGAAATGTTCAACTAGACATGCACAAAACCAATTACAGAACACAACACCAATTCAGAAGTTATAAAAAATGTATTAAAAACATAAAGAACTGACTTGGAGGAATAGTAAAATGAAAATCAATGCACAATGACCGATGTAGAAAAAAAAAATTGTAAATCCAATGAAGTAAAAGAAAAAAAATGAAAAATCATGTAGAATAAAGAAGTAGTCCATTGCCAATGTCCATAATAAAAACATAATCCAAATAAAAAATAACCATTGATCCATGGGAATATAGAAAAAGAAAGTATGTACAATCTGCAACTATATACAATGTAAGTCCAAATGGTCCATGACCCACAAACAAAAGGAAACCTACAAAAAAGTCGTATGAAGAAAAAACTATATACACACGAAGTGGAGCAATGTCCATTAACTCCAAATTAAAAGAAAAACAAAGGAAACCTAACACTATGTAACTATATACAATGGCGGCGGGCAAGTCCTGCTGCTCACTCTGTGATGTCCCGGGCCAGGGCATCATCGAACTCCATGTCGATGTCCCATAGGCGGGCCTCTGCCCTGACCCCGAGGTCTCGCAGGGATGCACTCATGGCCTGTTCCAACTCCCTGCAAGTTGCCTCAAGGCACTCTGCCCACCTCAACGCCCGACGCATGGAGAACTCTGCCCTGACCATGGTGAGCCGAGCCTCTTCCGACCGCCGCCACCCTGCATCTATGCGCTGGCCCAACTGCAGCCACACGGAAGTCACTCCCATTCCAGGGTTCTCCTGCCCTCTGGCCGATGCCTGCCCCTCTGATGTTGATGGCCCGAGCCATCATTACTCCCACCTAGATCCTGCTGCTGTTGCTGCTGTCCATGTGCCCTGTCCGATGCCTGCACATCCTCCATCTGCTGCTCTCCAGTTTTTGGGGTGTCCACCCCTGCTCACAACTGTGGCAGGGATGGGATCTCCACCAAGCTGGCTGTGTTGGTCAGGCCAGGTCCACAGGGGGCCCTGGTAGAATCTGGGCCGGAAGACGGCAGGGAGAATGACTGGCGCATAGTCTCCACAGAGGAGGAGAGGTCTGCCAGAGTGTGCGACACATGTAGGAACCCACCGACCAGGACCCCTCCCAACAGTGCCATGTTGCGACGCTGCTGTTCGTGATGGCGTGCGTGCTCCGCCCAGGAAGCACGCACATCATCACGAATGTCACGCATGCGCAACGCGACACCAACCAGGACGGAGCCCATACGGTCGTGGGACCCCTCGTCCGCAGATAGTGGAGAGGCAGATGACGTGGCACTCCCCCCTCCCTGCGGACGGGCCTGGGATGGGGCATCCCTGCTGGTGCATGGTGGTGCAGTCACAGGGTCAAGAACAGTGACATGCACAGGCCCCTCTGCAGTGACCTGTGCTGCCTCCTGACCCTGGCCTGCACCACTTGCACCAGTGGTACTACCCCCACCGGCCCCATGTACGATTCAGTAGAGGGCTCCTCCTCCTCCTCTGTGAAGACCACCAACCTGGATGTCTCTGCACCATCTTCCGCCATTGGAAGCCCCTGTGGGGGCTCACCCAGCCCTTCCGCTACAGCTGTAGTGGCAGACGCGGCACCAGCCCCCTCGCTCCCGGATGATGGCAATTCCTGGAAGAGTGGCTGGGCCTTGAGTTGCCGCCCAGTGGAGGCATCCCCGCCGCTTGGCTCCACAGCGCCGTCTCCACCATCTTCTTCACTTGACGCTGCGTAGAGGGAGACATAGAACACAAGCATCAGGGTACAGTACAATATTCCTCTAGACAGGAAGCAATAACACATGAGTGGCACTGTCAAATGTCACTTCCATCCTGTCCCTCCACAACACATGGGTGAATGCACGCAACACACATGCAGAAACAGTCCCAGCACCTGCAATCAACATCAGCATCCATGTACAAGGGCCTCTGTTAACCAAAATCTTGCCTTCAAACTCACATGCATCATGGCTCACACTGATCCCATGCACACACATCACCGGAGGGTCATGCATCATGGCTTGTAAACCACAGACACAGTGGATAGACACAATGGATACAACAGTGACCGCACTGCATGAGTGAATCTACACATCATCACGGACATGTGTCATCCATCCATGGCGTTTCAAAGTCGCACACACACTTCTCAGACACACACTCATGTGCACCATACATGTACATGACAGAAGCATCCATCCCTCACACCCCCTCCATGTCCAAGAACAGAGACTGGCTTTCATGTGTGCATTCCTCATACAGCTCCCCATGTTGCATTGGAACACATGCACCATCCATGTGGTTCACACATTACTGTTCTCACATCCATGACCATGATGTCCGTGCACACACACATCCATACATGGCCTATGTCACACATACAGGCAAGTATCAGACTACCAGCCCACTGCAACATGCCCTGTCACACACAGCAATGCTTGGCCACTTACCGCTCAACTCCAGACGGGTCTGCCTCTGAAGGATCTGGGCGTGGAGCGCTGAGCCTACGTGTTCCAGGATCCTCATCTGGATGTTGCTCATGCTGCCCCGGCCCCCCTTCGCGAGGCGTCGGGCCCTGTAGAGGGTCCTGGACATCAAGTCCTCCCAGCGCTTCTTGACCTGCTTGATGTCGCGGGTTGCCACCCCCTCCGCATTGATGGCAACCACTGTGTCCTCCCAGATCCTTGACCGTCCTTCCTTGTTGGCGCGTGATGTTCCGAAGAGGGCATCATCATGCCCCAGGACATGCTCCACCAGGACACCAGCTTCCTTCTCACTGAAGCTGGTGGCCCTCTGCCTCTCTGACTGGGGGTCGCCAGTGGTCTCAGATGGTGTTTGCCCCGACATGGCAACCCCCAAGGCAGGCGTGGGTGGGCAACTGGGTCCTGGGGCTGGGCTGTGGAGCGATGGTATCCCAGTCGGGAGTCTTCTGTTCCAGCAGGGGTGGACAAAGCAACTGGACCCCTGCAGATGGCTGACATGCAGGCACCAAATAGCAGGGCACATGGGCAGCAGGCAGGCAGCAGCAGATGGCTGGTGGGAGCATGCTCGGGGCTCTTGGGGGCAGGAAAATGGCCTTTTGGGCAGGAGCGTGGTCTTCCTTGTGTTTTCGCGTGGCCAGCTTGATACAGAGTGATTTGGCACATGAAAAAAGTGCACGTCAGCGTGAAATCTGAGGAAAGGCCCTTAGCGCATCAGCACGTAAGTGACGTTATGCGCGCGGGCATTCCCCACAACACGGGTGCATAGTGAATCAACACGTGAGAAAGATGCACGTCACCGCACTATTGGAGGAAAGGGCCTTAGCGTGTAAGCGCCTAAGTGACGTTGCATGTGTGGGTTGGCTTAAAAGGTACCAGTATCACGCTATTTCCTTGTATGTGCTTTTAATGGAGAGCGAGCGGGTGTATCTTGTACCTCTTGTCGGTTCACACGCAATTACTTCACGTTTCCAGTTTCCACAGACTGCGTTCTTTTCTTCTTTTGGTGGGGGGTGCTCTGGCACTACAAGCTGAGACCCCAGACACGGCTACACACTCCGGCACGTCAAGGAAGCCTAGCTTTAATGACGCCAAACTTGATGCACTTGTGGCCTATGTGTCGGCACATAGCCACGAAATGGTGATGACTGCAGGGTGCAAGACCACACCTGGTCAATGTAGGGCACACTGGCAGACCATCGCGGACCACATTAGTGCCCTTGGATTTGTGAGGAGCACAGCTGATGATTGCTACAAGCTGTGGAATGACCTGAAACGCAGAGCAAAGAACAAGCTGGATTCAAATCATGCCTCTACTCTGGTGACTGGCGGTGGGTCTCCACCAGAGGACAACCAACTCACTGAACATGAGTCTGTTGCTGGAACTTTCGTCACAGAGGAACAGATCCAAGGCGTGGGAGACCTACCATATTACGAAGCAACGTCCGGTGAGTGCACATGCATGTTTGTATAATCCATGTGTATGTTTCTTGGGTGACGTGTTCTGATTGAGTGCCAGGTGAGGGTGTGTAGTCCTGAGTGGTATGGGTCACCTATGTGCTTCCTCCAAAACATTCACTGGCCTTGGATTTGGGTATGCCAGTAACCCTTCTGACCACAGTAGCCAATTAGCACCACATTACTGCAGTTGCCCTTGAACTGTCATCTTGCAACAACATTGTTCCAAATTTTTCAGTGTTCATTCAGGCTGATTGTTTCAGTTCTTCCATTTTTGCAACGTATTTTTCAGCCCTAATGACACATATGTGATATGCTTCTGTCCTAGAGTAGACCCCACATTGGCCCACATTTATAACCTTGTTATGGGAATGATTTGACCATTCAGGCTGATTGAGTAAGGGCCTGGTCACATTAATTTTTGGGGCCTGTTTGAATGTGGAACATGATAGCTGTTTCCTGTCATGTTGAAGTGACCAACCATTGATGTATCCATCTGCCTGCCATCACTGTATTATTGTACACTGGATGTGTTGCACTGTGTGGCACATGGGTATTTTGTCACACTATTTTGCATTTTTAATCTCATCATGTCCATCTCACATGGATGGGTGACAGTACTCATTCACTGACATATGGCTGTACTGTCAAATGTACCATGGCTATGCTACATGCCATATGTGTGCTGACATGTGTCATGTATGTGTATTGGACAGGCCAACCACAGGCTAATGTGTGATGCCAGTGCTACCCAGCATGCAGAAAATGTGTTGATTTTCCATCTTGGTGTCCTCAGTGTCTGCTTTTTGCCTCCCCTTCCAAATCATTGACAGTGCATGCATGCCAGGGTTATACTCATGTGGGACATGTGTAATTCATGTACTGGATCTCTGGCTTGTCAGGCCTATGTGTGTGCTATGGTGCTCATGCCTGTTTCCATTTGTTGTCTTTCATGTTTTTGCAGGTGATGACGCACTTGATGCTGTTGAGGTGGAGGAGATGGTGCAGACCCAGGAGGAATCTCAGCCACAACTGGGCACCAGTGGAGGACGTGGTGTGGTGGTGGGTGAAAACCAAATCCTCCTGTAGACCATACTGTCCACGGGTGTCTCTGGGTGCACCTCCCCAGACCTCTATGATTCAGGTGCTGAATCAAATGATGAGACTTATGTGCTGTCGCAGATGGGCGTTTCTGGCAGGGATTCTGTTCTGTCCAACCCACCTGCACCAGGGGTAGACCCCTCTATGGGGATGTCAGTGTTGGTAACTCCGCCTTTAGCGGTTACGGATGCAGGGTCACACTCCACAACATCTGATCCTGTTCCTGGGCCAGCATATCAGAGGGGGAATGCAGTGCTGAAGCCTCAGGCAATGCCAGCACAGCAAGGTGCAGATCGCCTTGCCCCAAACAGGTGTGGTGCCCGCCGATGCGGTGGCCGTACGCCACCAGGCAATACTGTATGGGAAAACTCCATGTACAGTATAGCAGCACAACAGGGAGCATCTGTTGAAATGATGGCTCAGGCAATGGAGAGGGTGGCCACTTCCATTCTCCCCCCTGAAAGGCAGATGGAGCAACAACAGCAGGCAACAGACTCCATTTGCCAATCACACAGGGAAGACATGTTGGCGTCCAACAGGGACCGATAGGCGGCACTGGAGACTCTGCGCGAAGCCATATCTGTAGAGTCCCAGGGCCACAGGGAAGCCCTGAGGTTAGAACTCCATTTCCTCTGGGAGAGTCTGGTTGAACTTGAGGCTTCCCGAAATTTTAGGGCAGAACAGCAGCTGGAGCAGCTCACACGTTCACTCTCAGCAGAGCTGCAGGCAACCCGTGAGGCGATCCGGGCATCACGCGAGGCCATGCGTGCAGAAATGCAGGCACCCCGTGAGGTGCTGCATGGGGATCTCCGTACTATCATCCTTCAGAACGAGACCTTCCACACCCGCATGCTTGCTGCCATGAAGGACCATACCAGGGCTTTGCGTGGGCTGCCTTCCATAGCACCGCCACCTCCTGATGCAGCAGCAGAGGGTGAAGAGAGCGACAGCAGTTCTCCCACATTGGCATAGCCGTGCAGGCCATGAGCCCATGGAGGTATTTTTTTTCTCGCAACATCTACACAGGTGGGTGTTGGTGTGCCCTCTGTCCTCGAACCTCCTGTGTGGAGTGGCCTCTCCCCCCCGGCCCACACATGGCCATTTTTGATTTTTTTTTGGGGGATTATTTTTCTTTTACAGTTTGTTGCCTTGTGTGGCTCCCGTGGGCATCCACTGTGTATTCCAGTTGGGCGCATGCAGGCTTGTCCTGTGTTTGGGTTAGATGCTTGGGTTTCTGACACACACACACCCCTCCTGCTTCCCCTTTCCATGGGCTTGCAAAGGGTGTGACCAAGTGACAGTGACTTACACAGTGACATTGGGCTTCCATGAGCTGTGTGGGCAGTCTGTAGTCAAAACTGTGTGGACATTCCTAGTGGGGATTGTTGTTGTATTGAACACTGCATGGTGTATTGATATCTGCTTGTGCATCCATGTCTTCCTCCTTCATGTCTTCACAAGGCGTCTCCTTTGCAGATGCAGTTCATGTTGTATGCAGTACACTGACACATTTGCCTGACAGCAACACTCTGCAGTTGGAAGGGGTCGATGTGCTGGCTTATTCAGGTTGTAAGACTTGCACTACTTTGATTTTGTACTGTCATATTTTGGCAATGTTTCATCCTGTGTTGCTGTATTGTGTTGCTGGTAAGTATTTGGTCATGTGTGCTGTTTGTTATTGATTACTGGGAGCATATTGTCTGTGGCCTGTTTCCATTTGAGACAGTGCACTTTGTGACACTTGTGTCATGTGTTGTGCATTCCTTTGTTGGCTTTCACATTGCATGACATGCCATGGTGTGTTGGGTAGCTGAGATGGGGAGGGGTTGGGTGACATGGCACTATTTTCATGTTGTATTTTGCAAGGGGGTAGTCATTCATGTAGCATAAATGTGTGTCTTTTTGTGACACAGCATCGGTTGTCTTTCGGTAGGTAGGGATGAACACAATGTAACACTTCCAGGTGACCAATCTCAGGCTGGTATGGTTGTGAAAGTTGACTGTCCCTTATGTCATCATCATTGATTGTCAGCTGGTATGTGCAAGGGCTGTGTGCACTCCACAGGGGTGTGATTTTAGGTGAAGTAATTAGCCACCAGCTGTGTACGGGCTGCCTCACCAGGTGCCCATTCCCCTCCCATGCGCAGCGGCCATGCATGTGGTTGGGGATGTGGGGTCACCACCATGTCCACCGGCAGACCCCGGCGGGTTGCAATGTTGTGCAGGACACATGCTGCCACTATGATCCTGCACACTACTGGGGTTGTGAATAGCAGCTGCCCACCAGAGCAGTCAAGGGAGCGAAAGTGTGACTTGAGCACTCTGAATGTGCGCTCCACTATGCCCCGGGTTGCAATATGGGCTGCGTTGTATCTTACCTCGGGTGGTGTGGTGGGGTTCCGAATTGGCATCATCATGAGGGTGCTCAGAGGGTAGGCACTGTCCCCTGGGGAGGTGATGATGGGTATCATTAGTGGGGTTGTGACATTACTCAGTATCTGACATGCATGCATGTGCAGATACATTTAGACTCACCAAGCAGCCATGTATCGCCATGCCGCCCAGCTTCTAGGTCCCGGTTTAGGGGTGACATTAAGAAAATGAAAGTGTCATATGTGACCCCTGGATAGTTGGCATATACTGAGGTGATGATTCCCTTGGCATCACATACTACCTGCACGTTGATGGAATGCCAGTGCTTGCGGTTTCCATAGATGTGCTCAGTTGCCCTGGGAGGACGCAGAGCCACATGGGTGCAATCAATGGCACTTATCACTTTGGGGAAGTGTGCCACCCCGTAAAATTTCTGGACGGCAACCTGCCTTTCTGCAGGTGTTCTGGGCAGGTATATGTGCCTGTGGACTGAAGAGCGTGCAGTCATGATGGCCAACACCTGGTGTAGGCAGCGTGACTGCGTGGCCTGCGACACCTCCCCCCACTATGGCACTTGTCCGCTGAAATGAACCTGTGGCCAAGAAGTGCAGTACATTGAGCACCTTTTCCAAGTGGCTCAGTGTTTGGGAGCACAGGGTGGGTGATGTGAGGTCATCCTCCCACTCACTCACCAGGTCGAGTATTATGTGAGGTGGAAACCTGTACCTCCCATACATCTGATCATCAGGCATTCCAAAAAGGCTGGTACTGGGTGTAATAATTCTGGGTCGGACTATCCTCCTCCTCCTGCGGTGTCCCACGACCACTGCTGCGAGGAACGGTATATTCATCGTAGCGTATGAGCTTGTTTGTGTGCACTTTTATGCTGTGTTTGGCCACGTATTTCCGGATTAGTGCGTGCTTTTTGGCGCACGTGTTTCCCCTGTTCGATTCCATGAATACATGTTGTAGGCGCGCGTGTGGGCGTTCCGCGCATTTAACTCCTGTACTTCCCCCATAACGCCCACATTTTCACGCGTTGTTCCCCATTACGCGTGTTACGTCCGTGTTCCGCCCACTTTTGTTGTGTGCGCCGTGCTATGTGCGCTTTCGCTGTGCGCGTAGCGTACGCCGTTTCATGACGTGTGCACCCGCGTGCGCCACGCAAGATTTTAGCGCACATCCCAGGATTTACACGCGCACAGACTTCCATGAATCCATGTGCGTGGCTTTCACACACTTGCGCTGCGATTTTCGCGCTTGCGCTGCGATTCGCACGCTTGCGCTGAGATTTTCGGTGCACATTAATTCCATGAATCGGCCTCTAAATATTAGGATATATTTGAAGAATGTTCAAACGTGGGTGTCGAAAAAAAAGGAGTATTACTCCAAATGTATATATGTATAGAAACAAAATGAAGTTTTCAAATTTAACTTTGCTTGAAATCAAGTACATAGATGTATGTCTTTGTGTGTGTGTTTTGAAAGTGATTTACATGTTAAAATTGAAAAAAACACATACTGCACAAAGTGAAAGTAATCTGTAAATAGTATCCAATGTGTTAATACATTGAGTTTTGTGTATGTCATAGATGATGTCAATAGTGATATCACCAGTGATGTCATCAGTGATGGCATCTGTGACGTTGTCATTGTGTTCATAGGCTGCGCAACAGGGGGGCGCAAAGTTAAGGTGGCTTTAGCTGCATTTCAGGGGTTTTGTTGTGTTAAGTTCTCACCTTAACGTTCCTGCAACTAATTTTTTTCCCTTGAATTTCAAAGGTTTTGTTACAATGTATTGCTCACCTCAAGGGCTTAAACATTGTGCATACTGAGTTGTTAAATACATCTTGTGTTGACCACGTTTTTAGTTTTCTCATAGTCTCCAAGCATGTGTATTCCTGTGAGCAACACATTGTGAAAATAAAAGGACCTTGCTGAGAATGCGAGGATCCCTGGAAATGTCAGACTGGGATTCATGTGTGAGCTGCATATACTGTGTTCAGAAACCGTTTAGAGCAAAAGATGCTCTTGTAATATCTAAGGCTTCCAGTCTGAGTATGCAAAGTCTGAAAAAACAACATTCTCCCTGGCTTGTGCTTTCTAATATGTGTAAACCATATCGTATATATGTATGGTGCAAAAGGGGATGGCGATGATCACGACTGGAGGAAGGCTTGTCATTTGCGGTTATTGTTCATAAGCCGAGTCTGCGTGTGAGGCATGCTTTTAAAGAATTTTTTTTTTTTTTACATAAATGCCCCGTCTGAATCGAACATTTGTGTTTCTCAAATGCCTTTTGAAATTATGAACTGCTCTTGAACAAGGATATAGATTTTATGTGGCTTCGCGTTGGAATTCAAGGTTTTAGAGCCTTTGTCTGGGCTAAGGACATGTTCTGCTAATGTGCAGGTTTAAATGAAAGAATACAATTCCATCCACTGATTTATAATCTCTCGACTGCACAAAGAATCTCAGGACTACACCTGTCACTGACGAAAATGCAAAACGGTCACATGGCAATTAGGTATACAAGTGAAATGTGTCTATAGATCTAGTTTCTGAACAACGACAAATGCTCCATCACTTCCTACATTGGCCTACGTTGTGTACATACAAGATTGCATTTTATTGGCCCTATAATTGTGTAATACTAGGACTTTTTCCAGTAGAGGAGATTAAGCATGAGATGTTTCGCCATGTAAATCATTTGGGAAGACAATGTAAGATTGAGAACACAATATAATAAACACAGGAAGGATATTGCTTTGGTTTGGGATGATGTGTTAGATAAGTCCAATACGGGCCAACTAACACTTTTAGTTATGCCTGACATGGTTGCCATGTTCGACACAGTGGGCCTCATTACAAGTATGGCTGTAAGGGAACAATGGCGCCGGTATCGCTACCAGCACCGCTGCTACCATACCGCCATACTAGGAGTTCTGCTTGCAGGAGTGCCCTTGCAGCCACCAGGTCTGACCTGGTTGCCGTACCGGCACCCGCGAGCAGACCATGATGATAGTGCCGGTACCGTTATTAACGGTACCGGCGCTACCACCCTTCCCAATCCCATTGAGCCTTATGGGGCTCAAATGGGAATGGGATGTACAGGGCCTGGCCTGGCATTCGCGAAAGGGCAATTACAGTTATTAACGATACCTGTGTTACCACCCTCCCCATTCCCATTTGCACCCTATGTGGCTCAAATGGGAATGGAGATGTACCGGGCCTTGCATTCGCGAAAGGGCAATTACAGTTATTAACGATACCTGTGCTACCACCCTCCCCATTCCCATTTGCACCCTATGTGGCTCAAATGGGAATGGAGATGTACCAGGCCCGGCACCCGCGAAAGGGCAATTACTGGGTCTGGCTGGGCCGGAATAGCCCGATAATTGCCAATTTTCAGGTGCCGGACCCGCATGTGAAACCGGCAAGGCTACCTCCAACCTCGTAATGAGACCCACTGAGTCATTATCCTTTGCTCCAGAGACTCGACTCTATTGTTAGCATATCAGAGAATAGCTCAGAGTGGTTTTGCTCCCTCTTCACGGGAAGAGAATGGATGGGTAAAACTGGAAAAGTGTATGTCCAGTTCTGTTGGTGTGCATTGTTGGGCTTGTCATTGGCAGACGGATTAGCAGACAACTTGCAGCCATATTCTATTACAACAGAAAACTAGTGGCGTAGATTCGATTGAGGTAAGTGGGTGAGGATTTGACAAAGCAAAGCAAATCATCATTCTATTAAGGACTGTGGTTCTCAGTCCTTCCCTCTCTCGCTCAGACTCTGCCATCCTTGTGGTAGTTAAGCATGTTCACACAATCCTCAGGGTTTTCAGTGCCCCATATATATTTATTGGCTGAGCTGTCTGTCCTATAAGGATGGTGTTCATCTACTTCTCACCTTTGATCCCTTTGTCATTTCCACCATTGGGTGTTGCAACCCCAGAATGTGGATCAGGTGTCTGACTCTTTGAGATCCTTTGCAGTATTGCATTGTGCTTAGGAGTTGTTGGGCTGTTTGGTGAACAGGACACTAACACTCTGGTAAAGCAGCCTACCTAATCACGTTGCTTGGAATTCAGCTGTTTCAGATGGTACATAATTGTTTTCAAACCACAAGCTGCCCTAATGTACCTGTAGTCAGCCATCCTCCAGATCCCGAGTTCCTGAAAGCACCTCATCCTACACACTGTGGGCACCAGGAAAATAGAAAAGTGGTAATTCTATCATTTACTTTCCTTTTTTCCCTTAAAGCCATATTTGTTACTTTTAGTAAACAGGTTTGCACATCCCACAGGAGCTGGTTTACTGGTTTAAAATGCTGGGTGCTAATGCGGATAACAGATGGCTCCTAATGTGGTGGTACACGTTCTGATGATTTAAGGTGCTCAGTTCAGATTTAAAAATAGAGTATAATACAAAAGGTAGGGGTTCTTTGAACGGGTTCATTAGACAGATATGATAACACTCTAATTAATTGTTGAAAATAAATGATCCTGTAGGTCACTGTTATGCCTTACCCAGGTGGGGTGCAGTTTGTTGCGGTGCATTGCGGTGCAAATATCTCAGAAATGTATCACCCTACAGCCATGAAACATGGTTTTTGAGGTCCTATAAGGGACCCCATGTTTTGTTCCTCGTGTTGGCTACAGTTCAGAAACAACATATTTTTATCCCTTCCCGGTTAACACGGTGTACAGCTTTGTCGCAGGCACCGTCTCGCTAATATCCTCTGGAAAAGTAATTTCACCTGAAGAAGCAAGCATTTGGAAACGTTTGGAATGCTACCTGTCTTCACCTTAGCCTCTCAGGTCCATTCGCCTCTCAAAAATGTTTTGTTTCCCTACCCAGTGAACATGGTTTACGGATTTGTCGGCAGGCCACAAACCACAAAATTGTTTTAACTTTAGCTGAAATCCAGGCAAAGGGGTGGGGTGTCAAACTGTCATGTAGCCAGTAATGTCCGGAGCATCCTAACAGGTATCTATGCAGAATTTGGTACAGATTGGTGAAACGGTGTAGAATTGTATTATGAACACTACTTCGCTAAGCCACAAACCCACAAACAAATGTTAACTTTTGCTGAAATCTGGGGAAAGAGATGGGGTGTCCAAATAGCATGAAGCTAGTAATGTCCGGAGGTTCCTAACAGGCAACTATGCAAAATTTGGTGCAGATTGGTAAAATGGTCTGAAATTGTATAAGGAAAAAATCTTCGCGCCACAAACCCACACACAACTTTTGACTTTTACATATATAGATAGTAAATACCGATGTATTGCATTATATTCTTTATTGTTTTTGGAGCTACACATGTTACACAAATGTTATCGACAACCAGTTCTGACTCATTGCAAAGAAGTAAGTCTTAAGATTCCTTGTTACCTACATTGAATGAATTAGCACCACAACAAAACCTTTTGTCAACTCTGACGCTATAATGTACCTGTGTAGCACTTTCATTGATAAATACTAATGTTAGTTTTTTTTGATCAACCTCAGGAGACTGAAAGACTATGTTTGCCCATAAAAAAATTAGAAACAGCCTTTTGTAGTATATGCAAACCTTTACATAGTAGGTGTGTTATCCCACTACACTGTCATACCCTATTGTGTGAAGGGTGCTGTAGAAAAGTATCAGTCCAGACCCATGGCTGTTCTTTCTTTGGCTTAATGTCGATAGGGCAAATAGGATCCCTGTTTGGAGACATCGGGTGCCACCTTTTTTAAGAATGAGATAGGTTCTGTAATTGTTTAGGGGATAGTCATAGAAATGGGGGAAGGCTTCCAGTCCTGTAGAAGTCATAATTAAGCTATAGCTAGTGCTTGGGCAATGCAAACTTAATTTTAATATATGTTTGATTAATCCTTTCAGAGAAAATCACTCTATGTGTAAGTGCAATTCTTTTAAAGGTAGATTGCAGTCTCCATTTCCATTAAATCCTTGATATTTCTTATTGAAGGAATCACCTCTAGTAGATGAAAATTGATGTAAGTATTATTGAAATGTACAGAGCACTGTGTTTTGAGCTCTTTACTCAGTCCTTTGGTTCTCACGACTGATCACACATAGGTAAACCTGTCTATGTCCATTTACCTGCTGCTAGTTAGAAGATTGTATGATGGGACATCAGACCTTTGGCTGCTAATCTGTTCTTCCTTCCATGACTTGCAGTGCGTTTATTTTGAATAGCTCAGAATCTACAGTGTTTGCACAGGTTCACAAGGTTACAATACAATGAATCCCCCAACCACCAGTACTGTCTGTTTTCCTTTGGCCTACACTGATCACAAAGGCTCAGATTACATTGTTTGAAAAATGCTGCAAGGGTGAGCAATTTAACAAAGACCTCCATCTTCTGATTCTAACTGCTTTCATGTGTGCTCCTGATCAGAATATGTGCTGTTTGTCCAGGACCCTAGCAGCAGTACAGTGACTCATTCCACCATGCAGTGCTGATTGCATGAACACAAGATCTATGAAGTCATTATTTGCACACATTCACCAGCGATGTCAATTCACGAAAGTTCCAGGTGTAGCAGAAATGATTACATCACACAACCTTTAACCCTTAAACGTCACATGAAATCATGCCATATGAAAAACCCCTACCTGAAGTTTACGAATAATACAATAACAAAGAATACCAAAGCTAACAAAAGGCTGTTTTCCTTTTTTAAGCACATATTAGCTACTTTGCTGATCCAATATGTAAAGGGTGCAGAAATGATATGGCAGGGCCAGCCCCACCAAAACCAACATACACCAGGATTAATGCTTTCGTATGCCAGCTCTCCCTAATATGGCCAGTCAGTGCCACTGTCCAAAGCCTCCCATGCCAAGTATAAGCCATACTATGGTAAATACTGCCTTATATGACAGGCACTGCTGTAAAAAGCCAAGTGCATCCTCGTATACCTTAATGTGCCATATTTTACCATTTTAGGCTCTATTCATCATGTACGGTCATCATAGGGATGATGTTGTGCCTCACAAGCATATCTGAGTAATAGCATATGCAGGCTCAACTGCCCAAGTCCTGGCATCCTATGGGAGGTAAATCCTGGACTCCCAGATACATGACACAGCTTGTTTGTTTTTTACAATGCAAACTTAACTGAATCACTGTTGGTTATCTCAATTTGAGAAGTTTGAGAAAGGTAGGTCATGAAGTACTATGGTTTATCCCGGATTACGTATTGGTCAAGTCGAGAAGCAGGGACTTGTGTCTATTTAACAGTCTTCCTACTTATCCAGTAGACCACACCTCCAACATCCCATCCTTAATTTACAATAAAATACTAATATTTCTGCATTGTGTTCTTTCTTGTGCAGACATAAAAGTGTTTAATAGAGTGGTTGTGTGAGGCACCAAACCACATTCTAATTTTTTAAGAATTCTTTATTGAAACATGTTCCATAGACCAGGTGTGGTTTATTGGGATGGTGTGAAGGAGGAACACAATAGCTAAAGGTAATCACTTAATACACTGAGCAATCCATGTCTATTTCTACATAGTACATGAAACAGTTAACTTTCAAAATGTACAAAAGTACACACACACACGCACACACACATACACACACACACCAATACAGCTGCCTACACAATACTAATTCGAAAGATGCGATGGCAGGTTCTAATGTGGAACATGTTTACCTTACTCAATTAAATAGCCAAAGAGCAAACTCTTTTAGAAATTACTTGTAATAGTGGTGTCCACTGTACATGTAGGCAACATTTTGAAAAGGTGAATAGAGCTAAACATATGGTAAGCAAGTTATGTATTTCATGACAGCAGTTTTATTCACTGAACAATACATCACATTGACATTTAGGGGGTAATTCATAGAATTCAGCGCACAAGTGGCGCACGTGGCTGGCGCACAGTGTGCGCGTGCGAATCCGTGCACCAGCCGCGTGCCCTAAAATACATTTCCGCGCACAGCGTATTCATGGATTCCAGCCACTAAAACCAGCCGTCGCGCACAGTGGCGCAGCGACCCTGCAGCAGCGCCAGTTATGCCCCCAAGAACGCACCTTGCGCAGGGAAAAGCCATCAAAATCCCCAATCCAGCGCAAAGGGCTGCACAAACCCTGTACCAGCACGGCAAGCGGGGTACGTGTATCACTGGGGTGCGCGTGAAGTTCCTCACGTGATTTCAGCTGGGTACATGTATTACTGGGGTGCGCGGGAAGTTTCACAAGCGATTGGCCCTGTGCGAGCCTGGTACGTGTATTACTGGGGTGCGCGGGAAGTTTCACACGCAAATTCAGCAGGGTACGTGTATATCAGGGATGCGCGGGAAGTTTCACACGCGATTTCAGCTGGGTACGTGTATTCCAGGGGTGCGCTGGAAGTTCCACATGCGAATGTCCTGGGTACATGTATTTCGGGGTGCACGGGAAGTCACACACGTGAATTCAGCAGGGTACGTGTATTTCAGGGGTGCACGGAAAGTTCCACACGCGATTCCATCAGGGTACATGTATATCAGGGGTGCGCTGGAAGTTCCACACGCGAATGTCCTGGGTACGTGTATTTCGGGGTGCGCGGGAAGTTACACACGTGAATTCAGCAGGGTACGTGTATTTCAGGGGTGCGCGGAAAGTTCCACACGCAATTCCATCAGGGTACGTGTATATCAGGGGTGTGCTGGAAGTTCCACACGCGAATGTCCTGGGCACGTGTATTTCGGGGTGCGCGGGAAGTTACACACGTGAATTCAGCAGGGTACGTGTATTTCAGGGGTGCATGGAAAGTTCCACACGCGATTCCATCAGTGTACGTGTATATCAGGGGTGCGCTGGAAGTTCCACACGCGAATGTCCTGGGTACGTGTATTTCGGGGTGCGCGGGAAGTTACATATGTGAATTCAGCAGGGTACGTGTATTTCAGGGGTGCGCGGAAAGTTCCACACGCGATTACATCAGGGTACGTGTATATCAGGGGTGCGCGGAAAGTTCCACACGCGAATGTCCTGTGTACGTGTATTTCGGGGTGCGCAGGAAGTTTCACACGCGATATCAGCAGGGTACGTGAATTTCAGGGGTTCCGTGGATTACTACACGTGAATTGGCTGTGTGGGTCCTCACAGCTGTGTTCGCTCTACAACCTCCACGGCCCCTGCAGGCAGCCCACACCACGGGGGACTACCCTGCACCCCCACTCATGTCCCCCAGCACCCCCACCCCCCAGCACTGTGGGGCACCCTCCACCAGGCCCCCACTCATGTCCCCCTGCACCCGCACCCCCTAGCACTGTGGGGTACCCTCCTCCAGGCCCCCACTCATGTCTCCCAGCACCCCCACCCCCCAGCAGTGCAGGGCACCCTCCACCAGGCCCCCACTCATGTCCCCCTGCACCCCCACCCCCCAGCATCCAGGGGCACCCTCCACCAAGCCTCCACTCATGTCCCCCTGCACCCCCACCCCCAGCACTGTGGGGCACCCTCCACCAGGCCCCCACTCAAGTCTCCCAGCACCCCCACCCCCCGGCACTGTGGGGCACCTGCCAGCAGGTCCCCACTCATGTCCAACTCATGTCCCCCTGCACCCCCACCCCCCAGCACTTTGGGGCACCTGCCAGCAGGCCCCCACTCATGTACAACTCATGTCCCCCAGCACCCCCCCCCCCACAGCACTGTGGGGCACCTGCCAGCAGGCCCCCACTCATGTCCAACTCATGTCCCCCTGCACCCCCACCCCCCAGCACTGTGGGGCACCTGCCAGCAGGCCCCCACTCATGTCCAACTCATTTCCCCCTGCACCCCCACCCCCCAGCAGTGCAGGGCACCTCCACCAGACCCCCAACTCATGTCCCCTTGCACCCCCACCCCCCAGCACTGTGGGGCACCTGCCAGCAGGCCCTCACTCATGTCCAACTCATGTCCCCCTGCACCCCCACCCCCCAGCAGTGCAGGGCACCCTCCACCAGGCCCCCAACTCATGTCCCCCAGCACCCCCACCCCCAGCACTGTGGGGCACCTGCCAGCAGGCCCCCACTCATGTCCAACTCATGTCCCCCTGCACCCCCACCCCACAGCAGTGCAGGGCACCCTCCACCAGGCCCCCAACTCATGTCCCCCTGCACCCCCACCCCCCAGCACTGTGGGGCACCTGCCAGCAGGCCCCGACTCATGTCCAACTCATGACCCCCTGCACCCCCACCCCCCAGCAGTGCAGGGCATCCTCCACCAGGCCCCCAACTCATGTACCCCTGCACCCCCACCCCCCTGCAGTGCAGGACACCCTCCACCAGGCCCCCACTCATGTCCCCCTGCACCCCCACCCCCCAGCATCCAGGGGCACCCTCGACCAAGCCCCCACTCATGTCCCCCTGCACCCCCACCCCCCAGCACTGTAGGGCACCTGCCAGCTGGCCCCCACTCATGTCCAACTCATGTCCCCCTGCACCCCCAGCCCCCAGCACTGTGGGGCACCTGCCAGCAGGCCCCCACTCATGTCCCCCTCCACCCCCACCCCCCAGCATCCAGGGGCACCCTCCACCAGGCCCCCACACATGTCTCCCAGCCAACATGTCATCACAATCTAGATCCCTGGCACTTATGGTCAGCCTCCAAATGCCAAACACCCACCCGAGTATTGCATACACCCACTTAGAAATGGCAATAACATGATAGAACCCCAATTGCAAGTTTGGAAATGAACACATGTCCCTCACGTACACCCAATGGGTGTCAGTGAATCTCAAAACCCATATAATGATATGCATGAAACCAATGAGATGATACTACACATTGAAGTTTGAACAAAAAATATGTATTAAAAGCAACATAAATTGAATAAAAAATAAACCAAAAAAAATGGGAATTAAAAAAAATAAAAACTAGCATGTCTGTGAAATAATGCAAAACCACAAATCATAATCCAAAGGAATGGTGTCCAAAGTCACAGTCCACAAAAGAAAATCCAATGGAAAATTATAATTGAAAGCCATTGCTCCATGGGTAAATTGTAAAAAAAAAAGAAAATCCAACAGTCAACTATGTACAGATGAACAAGCCAGGGTCCATGATCCCAACAGAAGAAATGAAACCTATCTAATAACACTACCTAATAAAAAAAACTATATACAAAAATGTGGCTCATTGTCCAAAAGGTCCAAAAAAAATGCAAAACCAAAGGAAACCCAACACTAACTACAGAACTATTTACAAGGGCAGCGGGCTAGTCTGACGACTCACTTTTGGATGTCCCGGGCCAGGGAATCATCGAACTCCTGCTCAATGTGCCGGAGGCGGTCCTCCTCCATGGCCCAGAGGGTCCGCAGGGTCGTCAACTTGTCCACCTCCAACCCCTGCGGATTGCCTCGAGGCACTCGGCCCGCCTCAGGGCCCTCCGCATGGAGTTCTCTGCCCTGACCATCGTGAGCCGTGCCGCTTCCATCCGCTGCCACTCCGCATCTATGGCGTGGCCCAAACGCTGCCACACGGAAGACACTTCCCATCCTGGGTCCTCCTGCCCTCCGGCCGATGCCTGCCCCTCCGATGTTGAAGGGCCCGAGCCATCATGGCTCCCACCACGTTGCTGCTGCTGCTGTGCCTCTGCCCGTGCACTGCCTCCTGCTGCCTGCACATCCTCCGCTGGCTGGGGTGCAGTCGTTGATGTGGCCACCCCTGCTGGACGTCCGACTCTCGACTGTGGCAGGGATGCCTCCGCCACCAGCCTGGATGACTCTGTGTCATCTTCCCCGTTGGGCCCTGTGGGGTCCCAGCTGCCCCTTCTGCTGCAGAGGAGTCCAACTCCAACCTCCGCCTCTTGGACCTCCCCCCGGCAGCTGCGGCCTGGGACGCGGCACCGGACTCCTCACTCCCCGACGAGATCACAACCTGGGAGGGGAGCCGGGCTTTGCGTCTCTGGCTGGCTGTGCGATCCCTGCCGCTGTGCTCCACAGCACCTTCTCCGCCCTCTTCATCAGTTGACGCTGCAGACAGGGAGAAATAAAACACAGGCATCAGGGCACTGTACAATGGACACATACACACATGACAGTTGTACATGAGTGGCATTGGCAAACCTCAGACATGCCATCACAATCCCCAACACACATGTCATTTCAACTTGCACACATGAGCCATACCACAGCCATATCGCAACTGCCAGCACCATCCATACACATACAACAGCATGAGCAGGCAAAGGTGAGCCAGACGTCACATGCAACACAGGGAGTGCACTACACATGCACGCACACCACCACACTTGCATGCATGTGTACACCTCTGCCAACTGTCGCAGTGTTCAGATGGGCATCCATTTTACATCTGCCAATCAGGCTTCCACATCCCACTGTCACATGCATCCATGTTGCATCACTGTTGCACCCTTGTCAAATACACACACATGCACATGTACACAGTGCTGATACATGCAGCTGAAAACAACATACATGCGTGACATCACGAACATGCCTACTTACACACACATTCATCCAAACATGTGTGCCCACACAACTGCATTTGGCATGCAAGCCTACACACACAAGCACCATCCATGTCTCACACATGACAGCCCTCGCACGTGTTAGCCTCACGGCCCTGTACACCCCCATACTCGGCCTCATACAAACAGATGTGCAACCTGCACACTACTGGCACATCACCACACGCACAGCTTACAAACATGATGCATGTACACTTACCGCTCGACTCCAGACGGGTATGTCTCTCAAGGACCTGGACGTGGAGCGCTGGGGATATGCATTCCAGGACCCTCATCTGATCTTCCGACAAGTGGCCCCGGCGCCCCTTACCATCCGCTGCCTTCAAGAGGCGTCGGGCCTTGTTGAGGGTCCTGGACCTGAAGTCCTTCCAGCGTTTCTTGACATGTTGGAAGTCGCGGACTGCCACCCCCTCCGCGTTGATGGCAGTCACGATGTCCGTCCAGATCCGAGTCTGTCCTTCCTTGTCGGCGCGGGAACTTCCGAAGAGGGCATCATACTGCCCCAGGACTTGCTCCACCAGGACACCAACTTCGGTGGCAGTGAAGCTGGTGCCCCTCTGCCTCTCTGGCCGGGGGTTGTCAGTGGTGCCAGATGTTGCAGTGCCCGACATGACAACCCCAGTGGCAGGAGTGGGTGGGCAACTGGGTCCTGGGGCTGGGCTGTGGAGCGATGGAATCCCAGTCGGGAGTCTTCGTTTCCAGCAGGGGTGGTCACAGCAACAGCACCCCTGGCTGATGTGCAGGCAGCAAATGGCAGGGCACGCGGGCAGCAGGCAGTCAGGCAGCAGCAGATGGCAGGTGGGAGCGTGCTCAGGGCTCTGGGGGGCAGTAATTCGGCCTTCTGGGCAGGAGCGTGGTCTTCTGTGTGCTTACGCGTGGCCAGCTTGATACGGAGTGATTTGGCATGTGAAAATTCTGCACGTCAGCGTGTAATTCGAGGAAAGGCCCTAAGCGCGTAAGCGCGTCTGCATGAATACGCAATTTCATTGGACAGAAGGCCCTTCAAGCGCAAGCGCCTCTGTGACGTGACGCGCGCAGGCGTGCATTGGCGTTTCAGCACGCGTGAAAAACTGCACGTCCGCGTGTAATCCGAGGAAAAGGCCCATGCACGTAAGTGACGTGATGCGCGCGGGCGTTTCCCTCAGCACGGGTTAAAGGTGAGCAGGGCCAGCAGTTCGCTGTACGTGCCTTTCGCGGAGACCGACGCGTGTTTCTGCTTCCTGTTGTTTCGCGCGCCATCACAACTTCACAGCTATCAAGGACGTATCTCTTCTTTTGGCGGGGGTATTGGCTACGCATGTTTTTCTGCATCGCGCTAGTCAGACGGTGAGTCGCACACGCTATTTTTCCCACTGCGGGTGCCCCTGTGTATCGCACCCATTTTCGATGTCATAGTAGCCTGCGTGTCCCACGCGTACGTGTTATTCGTGTTACTGTGTGCCACCGCGTACTGCGGGAGGTTGAATCCACGCACGTAGGCTGCTGGGTTGCGTGCACGGTTTTACTGCAGTTTTGGGGTGCCTGAGCGTTGCGTGACCCGTCACTACATCACCGGGGTCACATACAGCCTTGCAGGTGCAGGGGGGCTGTTAACATCTTGCTTCCCACCCCCTTCACCCCATTTGCCCAGGTCAATGGCCAGGTCAGTTGTGGTGTACACCTCCCATTGGCACTACTCCATCTGTGCCGGCACTACTACATCTGTGCCATGGTTGGGAGGACACCAAAGGTGAGGGGCGCCTCAGCTGGGCGTACTCCTCGTGGCGGGCGTGGTTGGGGACGTGGCCGTGGTGACCAGGGAGTAGGGGGACTCCAGGGTGTCCAGGGCGGCCACAGAGGGGGAAGAGGCAGGGGTGCGCCACTTGAGCACAATGTTGTGCCATGTGTCGGTGCAGTCATGCCACCACCCCCTGTGGTTCCGGGGGATGCAGCTTCTGCATCTGGCACAGGCACCCGTGTGACCCGGCAGTCCGTTCCATTGACTGCCACAGGCCCAAGGGTAGTGGTAGCTGCAGGTGCAGCTGTGGACACCGCCACCCAGGCTCAGGGTCTGCCAGCACAGGCTGCGTTGGCACTTGAGGAGCCCTTGGTAGATTTCCAACAGGCCAGGAGGGAAACCATAGGGGCAGGCCAGGCTGCTCAGACCAAGACACGTGTCCCTGGGGCAGTTATGTCATCTGCTGCCCGAACAGCCGGGTGTTGGCAAGTGCAGGGGCAGATGCACCCAACAACACCCCGGTTGTGAGTCTACCAACCAGGACCGTTGCGGTCAATGACCCTGCCACAGCTGATGTTGCTGCACAGGGTCCATTAGAGGGCACCCAGATGCCACTGGCACAAGTCAGGCCTTTGGTCGTCCCTCCACCTGCCACTCCCTTGGCTCAATCCACCGAACCCACTGGCCATACTGTTGTGCAGGACACATGCTGCCACTATGATCCTGCACACTACTGGGGTTGTGAATAGCAGCTGCCCACCAGAGCAGTCAAGGGAGCGAAAGTGTGACTTGAGCACTCTGAATGTGCGCTCCACTATGCCCCGGGTTGCAATATGGGCTGCGTTGTATCTTACCTCGGGTGGTGTGGTGGGGTTCCGAATTGGCATCATCATGAGGGTGCTCAGAGGGTAGGCACTGTCCCCTGGGGAGGTGATGATGGGTATCATTAGTGGGGTTGTGACATTACTCAGTATCTGACATGCATGCATGTGCAGATACATTTAGACTCACCAAGCAGCCATGTATCGCCATGCCGCCCAGCTTCTAGGTCCCGGTTTAGGGGTGACATTAAGAAAATGAAAGTGTCATATGTGACCCCTGGATAGTTGGCATATACTGAGGTGATGATTCCCTTGGCATCACATACTACCTGCACGTTGATGGAATGCCAGTGCTTGCGGTTTCCATAGATGTGCTCAGTTGCCCTGGGAGGACGCAGAGCCACATGGGTGCAATCAATGGCACTTATCACTTTGGGGAAGTGTGCCACCCCGTAAAATTTCTGGACGGCAACCTGCCTTTCTGCAGGTGTTCTGGGCAGGTATATGTGCCTGTGGACTGAAGAGCGTGCAGTCATGATGGCCAACACCTGGTGTAGGCAGCGTGACTGCGTGGCCTGCGACACCTCCCCCCACTATGGCACTTGTCCGCTGAAATGAACCTGTGGCCAAGAAGTGCAGTACATTGAGCACCTTTTCCAAGTGGCTCAGTGTTTGGGAGCACAGGGTGGGTGATGTGAGGTCATCCTCCCACTCACTCACCAGGTCGAGTATTATGTGAGGTGGAAACCTGTACCTCCCATACATCTGATCATCAGGCATTCCAAAAAGGCTGGTACTGGGTGTAATAATTCTGGGTCGGACTATCCTCCTCCTCCTGCGGTGTCCCACGACCACTGCTGCGAGGAACGGTATATTCATCGTAGCGTATGAGCTTGTTTGTGTGCACTTTTATGCTGTGTTTGGCCACGTATTTCCGGATTAGTGCGTGCTTTTTGGCGCACGTGTTTCCCCTGTTCGATTCCATGAATACATGTTGTAGGCGCGCGTGTGGGCGTTCCGCGCATTTAACTCCTGTACTTCCCCCATAACGCCCACATTTTCACGCGTTGTTCCCCATTACGCGTGTTACGTCCGTGTTCCGCCCACTTTTGTTGTGTGCGCCGTGCTATGTGCGCTTTCGCTGTGCGCGTAGCGTACGCCGTTTCATGACGTGTGCACCCGCGTGCGCCACGCAAGATTTTAGCGCACATCCCAGGATTTACACGCGCACAGACTTCCATGAATCCATGTGCGTGGCTTTCACACACTTGCGCTGCGATTTTCGCGCTTGCGCTGCGATTCGCACGCTTGCGCTGAGATTTTCGGTGCACATTAATTCCATGAATCGGCCTCTAAATATTAGGATATATTTGAAGAATGTTCAAACGTGGGTGTCGAAAAAAAAGGAGTATTACTCCAAATGTATATATGTATAGAAACAAAATGAAGTTTTCAAATTTAACTTTGCTTGAAATCAAGTACATAGATGTATGTCTTTGTGTGTGTGTTTTGAAAGTGATTTACATGTTAAAATTGAAAAAAACACATACTGCACAAAGTGAAAGTAATCTGTAAATAGTATCCAATGTGTTAATACATTGAGTTTTGTGTATGTCATAGATGATGTCAATAGTGATATCACCAGTGATGTCATCAGTGATGGCATCTGTGACGTTGTCATTGTGTTCATAGGCTGCGCAACAGGGGGGCGCAAAGTTAAGGTGGCTTTAGCTGCATTTCAGGGGTTTTGTTGTGTTAAGTTCTCACCTTAACGTTCCTGCAACTAATTTTTTTCCCTTGAATTTCAAAGGTTTTGTTACAATGTATTGCTCACCTCAAGGGCTTAAACATTGTGCATACTGAGTTGTTAAATACATCTTGTGTTGACCACGTTTTTAGTTTTCTCATAGTCTCCAAGCATGTGTATTCCTGTGAGCAACACATTGTGAAAATAAAAGGACCTTGCTGAGAATGCGAGGATCCCTGGAAATGTCAGACTGGGATTCATGTGTGAGCTGCATATACTGTGTTCAGAAACCGTTTAGAGCAAAAGATGCTCTTGTAATATCTAAGGCTTCCAGTCTGAGTATGCAAAGTCTGAAAAAACAACATTCTCCCTGGCTTGTGCTTTCTAATATGTGTAAACCATATCGTATATATGTATGGTGCAAAAGGGGATGGCGATGATCACGACTGGAGGAAGGCTTGTCATTTGCGGTTATTGTTCATAAGCCGAGTCTGCGTGTGAGGCATGCTTTTAAAGAATTTTTTTTTTTTTTACATAAATGCCCCGTCTGAATCGAACATTTGTGTTTCTCAAATGCCTTTTGAAATTATGAACTGCTCTTGAACAAGGATATAGATTTTATGTGGCTTCGCGTTGGAATTCAAGGTTTTAGAGCCTTTGTCTGGGCTAAGGACATGTTCTGCTAATGTGCAGGTTTAAATGAAAGAATACAATTCCATCCACTGATTTATAATCTCTCGACTGCACAAAGAATCTCAGGACTACACCTGTCACTGACGAAAATGCAAAACGGTCACATGGCAATTAGGTATACAAGTGAAATGTGTCTATAGATCTAGTTTCTGAACAACGACAAATGCTCCATCACTTCCTACATTGGCCTACGTTGTGTACATACAAGATTGCATTTTATTGGCCCTATAATTGTGTAATACTAGGACTTTTTCCAGTAGAGGAGATTAAGCATGAGATGTTTCGCCATGTAAATCATTTGGGAAGACAATGTAAGATTGAGAACACAATATAATAAACACAGGAAGGATATTGCTTTGGTTTGGGATGATGTGTTAGATAAGTCCAATACGGGCCAACTAACACTTTTAGTTATGCCTGACATGGTTGCCATGTTCGACACAGTGGGCCTCATTACAAGTATGGCTGTAAGGGAACAATGGCGCCGGTATCGCTACCAGCACCGCTGCTACCATACCGCCATACTAGGAGTTCTGCTTGCAGGAGTGCCCTTGCAGCCACCAGGTCTGACCTGGTTGCCGTACCGGCACCCGCGAGCAGACCATGATGATAGTGCCGGTACCGTTATTAACGGTACCGGCGCTACCACCCTTCCCAATCCCATTGAGCCTTATGGGGCTCAAATGGGAATGGGATGTACAGGGCCTGGCCTGGCATTCGCGAAAGGGCAATTACAGTTATTAACGATACCTGTGTTACCACCCTCCCCATTCCCATTTGCACCCTATGTGGCTCAAATGGGAATGGAGATGTACCGGGCCTTGCATTCGCGAAAGGGCAATTACAGTTATTAACGATACCTGTGCTACCACCCTCCCCATTCCCATTTGCACCCTATGTGGCTCAAATGGGAATGGAGATGTACCAGGCCCGGCACCCGCGAAAGGGCAATTACTGGGTCTGGCTGGGCCGGAATAGCCCGATAATTGCCAATTTTCAGGTGCCGGACCCGCATGTGAAACCGGCAAGGCTACCTCCAACCTCGTAATGAGACCCACTGAGTCATTATCCTTTGCTCCAGAGACTCGACTCTATTGTTAGCATATCAGAGAATAGCTCAGAGTGGTTTTGCTCCCTCTTCACGGGAAGAGAATGGATGGGTAAAACTGGAAAAGTGTATGTCCAGTTCTGTTGGTGTGCATTGTTGGGCTTGTCATTGGCAGACGGATTAGCAGACAACTTGCAGCCATATTCTATTACAACAGAAAACTAGTGGCGTAGATTCGATTGAGGTAAGTGGGTGAGGATTTGACAAAGCAAAGCAAATCATCATTCTATTAAGGACTGTGGTTCTCAGTCCTTCCCTCTCTCGCTCAGACTCTGCCATCCTTGTGGTAGTTAAGCATGTTCACACAATCCTCAGGGTTTTCAGTGCCCCATATATATTTATTGGCTGAGCTGTCTGTCCTATAAGGATGGTGTTCATCTACTTCTCACCTTTGATCCCTTTGTCATTTCCACCATTGGGTGTTGCAACCCCAGAATGTGGATCAGGTGTCTGACTCTTTGAGATCCTTTGCAGTATTGCATTGTGCTTAGGAGTTGTTGGGCTGTTTGGTGAACAGGACACTAACACTCTGGTAAAGCAGCCTACCTAATCACGTTGCTTGGAATTCAGCTGTTTCAGATGGTACATAATTGTTTTCAAACCACAAGCTGCCCTAATGTACCTGTAGTCAGCCATCCTCCAGATCCCGAGTTCCTGAAAGCACCTCATCCTACACACTGTGGGCACCAGGAAAATAGAAAAGTGGTAATTCTATCATTTACTTTCCTTTTTTCCCTTAAAGCCATATTTGTTACTTTTAGTAAACAGGTTTGCACATCCCACAGGAGCTGGTTTACTGGTTTAAAATGCTGGGTGCTAATGCGGATAACAGATGGCTCCTAATGTGGTGGTACACGTTCTGATGATTTAAGGTGCTCAGTTCAGATTTAAAAATAGAGTATAATACAAAAGGTAGGGGTTCTTTGAACGGGTTCATTAGACAGATATGATAACACTCTAATTAATTGTTGAAAATAAATGATCCTGTAGGTCACTGTTATGCCTTACCCAGGTGGGGTGCAGTTTGTTGCGGTGCATTGCGGTGCAAATATCTCAGAAATGTATCACCCTACAGCCATGAAACATGGTTTTTGAGGTCCTATAAGGGACCCCATGTTTTGTTCCTCGTGTTGGCTACAGTTCAGAAACAACATATTTTTATCCCTTCCCGGTTAACACGGTGTACAGCTTTGTCGCAGGCACCGTCTCGCTAATATCCTCTGGAAAAGTAATTTCACCTGAAGAAGCAAGCATTTGGAAACGTTTGGAATGCTACCTGTCTTCACCTTAGCCTCTCAGGTCCATTCGCCTCTCAAAAATGTTTTGTTTCCCTACCCAGTGAACATGGTTTACGGATTTGTCGGCAGGCCACAAACCACAAAATTGTTTTAACTTTAGCTGAAATCCAGGCAAAGGGGTGGGGTGTCAAACTGTCATGTAGCCAGTAATGTCCGGAGCATCCTAACAGGTATCTATGCAGAATTTGGTACAGATTGGTGAAACGGTGTAGAATTGTATTATGAACACTACTTCGCTAAGCCACAAACCCACAAACAAATGTTAACTTTTGCTGAAATCTGGGGAAAGAGATGGGGTGTCCAAATAGCATGAAGCTAGTAATGTCCGGAGGTTCCTAACAGGCAACTATGCAAAATTTGGTGCAGATTGGTAAAATGGTCTGAAATTGTATAAGGAAAAAATCTTCGCGCCACAAACCCACACACAACTTTTGACTTTTACATATATAGATAGTAAATACCGATGTATTGCATTATATTCTTTATTGTTTTTGGAGCTACACATGTTACACAAATGTTATCGACAACCAGTTCTGACTCATTGCAAAGAAGTAAGTCTTAAGATTCCTTGTTACCTACATTGAATGAATTAGCACCACAACAAAACCTTTTGTCAACTCTGACGCTATAATGTACCTGTGTAGCACTTTCATTGATAAATACTAATGTTAGTTTTTTTTGATCAACCTCAGGAGACTGAAAGACTATGTTTGCCCATAAAAAAATTAGAAACAGCCTTTTGTAGTATATGCAAACCTTTACATAGTAGGTGTGTTATCCCACTACACTGTCATACCCTATTGTGTGAAGGGTGCTGTAGAAAAGTATCAGTCCAGACCCATGGCTGTTCTTTCTTTGGCTTAATGTCGATAGGGCAAATAGGATCCCTGTTTGGAGACATCGGGTGCCACCTTTTTTAAGAATGAGATAGGTTCTGTAATTGTTTAGGGGATAGTCATAGAAATGGGGGAAGGCTTCCAGTCCTGTAGAAGTCATAATTAAGCTATAGCTAGTGCTTGGGCAATGCAAACTTAATTTTAATATATGTTTGATTAATCCTTTCAGAGAAAATCACTCTATGTGTAAGTGCAATTCTTTTAAAGGTAGATTGCAGTCTCCATTTCCATTAAATCCTTGATATTTCTTATTGAAGGAATCACCTCTAGTAGATGAAAATTGATGTAAGTATTATTGAAATGTACAGAGCACTGTGTTTTGAGCTCTTTACTCAGTCCTTTGGTTCTCACGACTGATCACACATAGGTAAACCTGTCTATGTCCATTTACCTGCTGCTAGTTAGAAGATTGTATGATGGGACATCAGACCTTTGGCTGCTAATCTGTTCTTCCTTCCATGACTTGCAGTGCGTTTATTTTGAATAGCTCAGAATCTACAGTGTTTGCACAGGTTCACAAGGTTACAATACAATGAATCCCCCAACCACCAGTACTGTCTGTTTTCCTTTGGCCTACACTGATCACAAAGGCTCAGATTACATTGTTTGAAAAATGCTGCAAGGGTGAGCAATTTAACAAAGACCTCCATCTTCTGATTCTAACTGCTTTCATGTGTGCTCCTGATCAGAATATGTGCTGTTTGTCCAGGACCCTAGCAGCAGTACAGTGACTCATTCCACCATGCAGTGCTGATTGCATGAACACAAGATCTATGAAGTCATTATTTGCACACATTCACCAGCGATGTCAATTCACGAAAGTTCCAGGTGTAGCAGAAATGATTACATCACACAACCTTTAACCCTTAAACGTCACATGAAATCATGCCATATGAAAAACCCCTACCTGAAGTTTACGAATAATACAATAACAAAGAATACCAAAGCTAACAAAAGGCTGTTTTCCTTTTTTAAGCACATATTAGCTACTTTGCTGATCCAATATGTAAAGGGTGCAGAAATGATATGGCAGGGCCAGCCCCACCAAAACCAACATACACCAGGATTAATGCTTTCGTATGCCAGCTCTCCCTAATATGGCCAGTCAGTGCCACTGTCCAAAGCCTCCCATGCCAAGTATAAGCCATACTATGGTAAATACTGCCTTATATGACAGGCACTGCTGTAAAAAGCCAAGTGCATCCTCGTATACCTTAATGTGCCATATTTTACCATTTTAGGCTCTATTCATCATGTACGGTCATCATAGGGATGATGTTGTGCCTCACAAGCATATCTGAGTAATAGCATATGCAGGCTCAACTGCCCAAGTCCTGGCATCCTATGGGAGGTAAATCCTGGACTCCCAGATACATGACACAGCTTGTTTGTTTTTTACAATGCAAACTTAACTGAATCACTGTTGGTTATCTCAATTTGAGAAGTTTGAGAAAGGTAGGTCATGAAGTACTATGGTTTATCCCGGATTACGTATTGGTCAAGTCGAGAAGCAGGGACTTGTGTCTATTTAACAGTCTTCCTACTTATCCAGTAGACCACACCTCCAACATCCCATCCTTAATTTACAATAAAATACTAATATTTCTGCATTGTGTTCTTTCTTGTGCAGACATAAAAGTGTTTAATAGAGTGGTTGTGTGAGGCACCAAACCACATTCTAATTTTTTAAGAATTCTTTATTGAAACATGTTCCATAGACCAGGTGTGGTTTATTGGGATGGTGTGAAGGAGGAACACAATAGCTAAAGGTAATCACTTAATACACTGAGCAATCCATGTCTATTTCTACATAGTACATGAAACAGTTAACTTTCAAAATGTACAAAAGTACACACACACACGCACACACACATACACACACACACCAATACAGCTGCCTACACAATACTAATTCGAAAGATGCGATGGCAGGTTCTAATGTGGAACATGTTTACCTTACTCAATTAAATAGCCAAAGAGCAAACTCTTTTAGAAATTACTTGTAATAGTGGTGTCCACTGTACATGTAGGCAACATTTTGAAAAGGTGAATAGAGCTAAACATATGGTAAGCAAGTTATGTATTTCATGACAGCAGTTTTATTCACTGAACAATACATCACATTGACATTTAGGGGGTAATTCATAGAATTCAGCGCACAAGTGGCGCACGTGGCTGGCGCACAGTGTGCGCGTGCGAATCCGTGCACCAGCCGCGTGCCCTAAAATACATTTCCGCGCACAGCGTATTCATGGATTCCAGCCACTAAAACCAGCCGTCGCGCACAGTGGCGCAGCGACCCTGCAGCAGCGCCAGTTATGCCCCCAAGAACGCACCTTGCGCAGGGAAAAGCCATCAAAATCCCCAATCCAGCGCAAAGGGCTGCACAAACCCTGTACCAGCACGGCAAGCGGGGTACGTGTATCACTGGGGTGCGCGTGAAGTTCCTCACGTGATTTCAGCTGGGTACATGTATTACTGGGGTGCGCGGGAAGTTTCACAAGCGATTGGCCCTGTGCGAGCCTGGTACGTGTATTACTGGGGTGCGCGGGAAGTTTCACACGCAAATTCAGCAGGGTACGTGTATATCAGGGATGCGCGGGAAGTTTCACACGCGATTTCAGCTGGGTACGTGTATTCCAGGGGTGCGCTGGAAGTTCCACATGCGAATGTCCTGGGTACATGTATTTCGGGGTGCACGGGAAGTCACACACGTGAATTCAGCAGGGTACGTGTATTTCAGGGGTGCACGGAAAGTTCCACACGCGATTCCATCAGGGTACATGTATATCAGGGGTGCGCTGGAAGTTCCACACGCGAATGTCCTGGGTACGTGTATTTCGGGGTGCGCGGGAAGTTACACACGTGAATTCAGCAGGGTACGTGTATTTCAGGGGTGCGCGGAAAGTTCCACACGCAATTCCATCAGGGTACGTGTATATCAGGGGTGTGCTGGAAGTTCCACACGCGAATGTCCTGGGCACGTGTATTTCGGGGTGCGCGGGAAGTTACACACGTGAATTCAGCAGGGTACGTGTATTTCAGGGGTGCATGGAAAGTTCCACACGCGATTCCATCAGTGTACGTGTATATCAGGGGTGCGCTGGAAGTTCCACACGCGAATGTCCTGGGTACGTGTATTTCGGGGTGCGCGGGAAGTTACATATGTGAATTCAGCAGGGTACGTGTATTTCAGGGGTGCGCGGAAAGTTCCACACGCGATTACATCAGGGTACGTGTATATCAGGGGTGCGCGGAAAGTTCCACACGCGAATGTCCTGTGTACGTGTATTTCGGGGTGCGCAGGAAGTTTCACACGCGATATCAGCAGGGTACGTGAATTTCAGGGGTTCCGTGGATTACTACACGTGAATTGGCTGTGTGGGTCCTCACAGCTGTGTTCGCTCTACAACCTCCACGGCCCCTGCAGGCAGCCCACACCACGGGGGACTACCCTGCACCCCCACTCATGTCCCCCAGCACCCCCACCCCCCAGCACTGTGGGGCACCCTCCACCAGGCCCCCACTCATGTCCCCCTGCACCCGCACCCCCTAGCACTGTGGGGTACCCTCCTCCAGGCCCCCACTCATGTCTCCCAGCACCCCCACCCCCCAGCAGTGCAGGGCACCCTCCACCAGGCCCCCACTCATGTCCCCCTGCACCCCCACCCCCCAGCATCCAGGGGCACCCTCCACCAAGCCTCCACTCATGTCCCCCTGCACCCCCACCCCCAGCACTGTGGGGCACCCTCCACCAGGCCCCCACTCAAGTCTCCCAGCACCCCCACCCCCCGGCACTGTGGGGCACCTGCCAGCAGGTCCCCACTCATGTCCAACTCATGTCCCCCTGCACCCCCACCCCCCAGCACTTTGGGGCACCTGCCAGCAGGCCCCCACTCATGTACAACTCATGTCCCCCAGCACCCCCCCCCCCACAGCACTGTGGGGCACCTGCCAGCAGGCCCCCACTCATGTCCAACTCATGTCCCCCTGCACCCCCACCCCCCAGCACTGTGGGGCACCTGCCAGCAGGCCCCCACTCATGTCCAACTCATTTCCCCCTGCACCCCCACCCCCCAGCAGTGCAGGGCACCTCCACCAGACCCCCAACTCATGTCCCCTTGCACCCCCACCCCCCAGCACTGTGGGGCACCTGCCAGCAGGCCCTCACTCATGTCCAACTCATGTCCCCCTGCACCCCCACCCCCCAGCAGTGCAGGGCACCCTCCACCAGGCCCCCAACTCATGTCCCCCAGCACCCCCACCCCCAGCACTGTGGGGCACCTGCCAGCAGGCCCCCACTCATGTCCAACTCATGTCCCCCTGCACCCCCACCCCACAGCAGTGCAGGGCACCCTCCACCAGGCCCCCAACTCATGTCCCCCTGCACCCCCACCCCCCAGCACTGTGGGGCACCTGCCAGCAGGCCCCGACTCATGTCCAACTCATGACCCCCTGCACCCCCACCCCCCAGCAGTGCAGGGCATCCTCCACCAGGCCCCCAACTCATGTACCCCTGCACCCCCACCCCCCTGCAGTGCAGGACACCCTCCACCAGGCCCCCACTCATGTCCCCCTGCACCCCCACCCCCCAGCATCCAGGGGCACCCTCGACCAAGCCCCCACTCATGTCCCCCTGCACCCCCACCCCCCAGCACTGTAGGGCACCTGCCAGCTGGCCCCCACTCATGTCCAACTCATGTCCCCCTGCACCCCCAGCCCCCAGCACTGTGGGGCACCTGCCAGCAGGCCCCCACTCATGTCCCCCTCCACCCCCACCCCCCAGCATCCAGGGGCACCCTCCACCAGGCCCCCACACATGTCTCCCAGCCAACATGTCATCACAATCTAGATCCCTGGCACTTATGGTCAGCCTCCAAATGCCAAACACCCACCCGAGTATTGCATACACCCACTTAGAAATGGCAATAACATGATAGAACCCCAATTGCAAGTTTGGAAATGAACACATGTCCCTCACGTACACCCAATGGGTGTCAGTGAATCTCAAAACCCATATAATGATATGCATGAAACCAATGAGATGATACTACACATTGAAGTTTGAACAAAAAATATGTATTAAAAGCAACATAAATTGAATAAAAAATAAACCAAAAAAAATGGGAATTAAAAAAAATAAAAACTAGCATGTCTGTGAAATAATGCAAAACCACAAATCATAATCCAAAGGAATGGTGTCCAAAGTCACAGTCCACAAAAGAAAATCCAATGGAAAATTATAATTGAAAGCCATTGCTCCATGGGTAAATTGTAAAAAAAAAAGAAAATCCAACAGTCAACTATGTACAGATGAACAAGCCAGGGTCCATGATCCCAACAGAAGAAATGAAACCTATCTAATAACACTACCTAATAAAAAAAACTATATACAAAAATGTGGCTCATTGTCCAAAAGGTCCAAAAAAAATGCAAAACCAAAGGAAACCCAACACTAACTACAGAACTATTTACAAGGGCAGCGGGCTAGTCTGACGACTCACTTTTGGATGTCCCGGGCCAGGGAATCATCGAACTCCTGCTCAATGTGCCGGAGGCGGTCCTCCTCCATGGCCCAGAGGGTCCGCAGGGTCGTCAACTTGTCCACCTCCAACCCCTGCGGATTGCCTCGAGGCACTCGGCCCGCCTCAGGGCCCTCCGCATGGAGTTCTCTGCCCTGACCATCGTGAGCCGTGCCGCTTCCATCCGCTGCCACTCCGCATCTATGGCGTGGCCCAAACGCTGCCACACGGAAGACACTTCCCATCCTGGGTCCTCCTGCCCTCCGGCCGATGCCTGCCCCTCCGATGTTGAAGGGCCCGAGCCATCATGGCTCCCACCACGTTGCTGCTGCTGCTGTGCCTCTGCCCGTGCACTGCCTCCTGCTGCCTGCACATCCTCCGCTGGCTGGGGTGCAGTCGTTGATGTGGCCACCCCTGCTGGACGTCCGACTCTCGACTGTGGCAGGGATGCCTCCGCCACCAGCCTGGATGACTCTGTGTCATCTTCCCCGTTGGGCCCTGTGGGGTCCCAGCTGCCCCTTCTGCTGCAGAGGAGTCCAACTCCAACCTCCGCCTCTTGGACCTCCCCCCGGCAGCTGCGGCCTGGGACGCGGCACCGGACTCCTCACTCCCCGACGAGATCACAACCTGGGAGGGGAGCCGGGCTTTGCGTCTCTGGCTGGCTGTGCGATCCCTGCCGCTGTGCTCCACAGCACCTTCTCCGCCCTCTTCATCAGTTGACGCTGCAGACAGGGAGAAATAAAACACAGGCATCAGGGCACTGTACAATGGACACATACACACATGACAGTTGTACATGAGTGGCATTGGCAAACCTCAGACATGCCATCACAATCCCCAACACACATGTCATTTCAACTTGCACACATGAGCCATACCACAGCCATATCGCAACTGCCAGCACCATCCATACACATACAACAGCATGAGCAGGCAAAGGTGAGCCAGACGTCACATGCAACACAGGGAGTGCACTACACATGCACGCACACCACCACACTTGCATGCATGTGTACACCTCTGCCAACTGTCGCAGTGTTCAGATGGGCATCCATTTTACATCTGCCAATCAGGCTTCCACATCCCACTGTCACATGCATCCATGTTGCATCACTGTTGCACCCTTGTCAAATACACACACATGCACATGTACACAGTGCTGATACATGCAGCTGAAAACAACATACATGCGTGACATCACGAACATGCCTACTTACACACACATTCATCCAAACATGTGTGCCCACACAACTGCATTTGGCATGCAAGCCTACACACACAAGCACCATCCATGTCTCACACATGACAGCCCTCGCACGTGTTAGCCTCACGGCCCTGTACACCCCCATACTCGGCCTCATACAAACAGATGTGCAACCTGCACACTACTGGCACATCACCACACGCACAGCTTACAAACATGATGCATGTACACTTACCGCTCGACTCCAGACGGGTATGTCTCTCAAGGACCTGGACGTGGAGCGCTGGGGATATGCATTCCAGGACCCTCATCTGATCTTCCGACAAGTGGCCCCGGCGCCCCTTACCATCCGCTGCCTTCAAGAGGCGTCGGGCCTTGTTGAGGGTCCTGGACCTGAAGTCCTTCCAGCGTTTCTTGACATGTTGGAAGTCGCGGACTGCCACCCCCTCCGCGTTGATGGCAGTCACGATGTCCGTCCAGATCCGAGTCTGTCCTTCCTTGTCGGCGCGGGAACTTCCGAAGAGGGCATCATACTGCCCCAGGACTTGCTCCACCAGGACACCAACTTCGGTGGCAGTGAAGCTGGTGCCCCTCTGCCTCTCTGGCCGGGGGTTGTCAGTGGTGCCAGATGTTGCAGTGCCCGACATGACAACCCCAGTGGCAGGAGTGGGTGGGCAACTGGGTCCTGGGGCTGGGCTGTGGAGCGATGGAATCCCAGTCGGGAGTCTTCGTTTCCAGCAGGGGTGGTCACAGCAACAGCACCCCTGGCTGATGTGCAGGCAGCAAATGGCAGGGCACGCGGGCAGCAGGCAGTCAGGCAGCAGCAGATGGCAGGTGGGAGCGTGCTCAGGGCTCTGGGGGGCAGTAATTCGGCCTTCTGGGCAGGAGCGTGGTCTTCTGTGTGCTTACGCGTGGCCAGCTTGATACGGAGTGATTTGGCATGTGAAAATTCTGCACGTCAGCGTGTAATTCGAGGAAAGGCCCTAAGCGCGTAAGCGCGTCTGCATGAATACGCAATTTCATTGGACAGAAGGCCCTTCAAGCGCAAGCGCCTCTGTGACGTGACGCGCGCAGGCGTGCATTGGCGTTTCAGCACGCGTGAAAAACTGCACGTCCGCGTGTAATCCGAGGAAAAGGCCCATGCACGTAAGTGACGTGATGCGCGCGGGCGTTTCCCTCAGCACGGGTTAAAGGTGAGCAGGGCCAGCAGTTCGCTGTACGTGCCTTTCGCGGAGACCGACGCGTGTTTCTGCTTCCTGTTGTTTCGCGCGCCATCACAACTTCACAGCTATCAAGGACGTATCTCTTCTTTTGGCGGGGGTATTGGCTACGCATGTTTTTCTGCATCGCGCTAGTCAGACGGTGAGTCGCACACGCTATTTTTCCCACTGCGGGTGCCCCTGTGTATCGCACCCATTTTCGATGTCATAGTAGCCTGCGTGTCCCACGCGTACGTGTTATTCGTGTTACTGTGTGCCACCGCGTACTGCGGGAGGTTGAATCCACGCACGTAGGCTGCTGGGTTGCGTGCACGGTTTTACTGCAGTTTTGGGGTGCCTGAGCGTTGCGTGACCCGTCACTACATCACCGGGGTCACATACAGCCTTGCAGGTGCAGGGGGGCTGTTAACATCTTGCTTCCCACCCCCTTCACCCCATTTGCCCAGGTCAATGGCCAGGTCAGTTGTGGTGTACACCTCCCATTGGCACTACTCCATCTGTGCCGGCACTACTACATCTGTGCCATGGTTGGGAGGACACCAAAGGTGAGGGGCGCCTCAGCTGGGCGTACTCCTCGTGGCGGGCGTGGTTGGGGACGTGGCCGTGGTGACCAGGGAGTAGGGGGACTCCAGGGTGTCCAGGGCGGCCACAGAGGGGGAAGAGGCAGGGGTGCGCCACTTGAGCACAATGTTGTGCCATGTGTCGGTGCAGTCATGCCACCACCCCCTGTGGTTCCGGGGGATGCAGCTTCTGCATCTGGCACAGGCACCCGTGTGACCCGGCAGTCCGTTCCATTGACTGCCACAGGCCCAAGGGTAGTGGTAGCTGCAGGTGCAGCTGTGGACACCGCCACCCAGGCTCAGGGTCTGCCAGCACAGGCTGCGTTGGCACTTGAGGAGCCCTTGGTAGATTTCCAACAGGCCAGGAGGGAAACCATAGGGGCAGGCCAGGCTGCTCAGACCAAGACACGTGTCCCTGGGGCAGTTATGTCATCTGCTGCCCGAACAGCCGGGTGTTGGCAAGTGCAGGGGCAGATGCACCCAACAACACCCCGGTTGTGAGTCTACCAACCAGGACCGTTGCGGTCAATGACCCTGCCACAGCTGATGTTGCTGCACAGGGTCCATTAGAGGGCACCCAGATGCCACTGGCACAAGTCAGGCCTTTGGTCGTCCCTCCACCTGCCACTCCCTTGGCTCAATCCACCGAACCCACTGGCCATACTGGTCAGGGCGGCATTTGCCAGCCAGGGTCTGCGACACAGTCCAAGAGGAGGAAGGTTGCACCTGCAGCACAGGCTGGGTCCCCACACACAGCCACGACCTCCTGCATGTCGAGGAAGAAGCCTTTCTGCAAGCAGGAACTGGACTTCCTCGTGGGCTACGTGCGGGGCCACAGCCGTGACATGCTAGTGGGTGCCAATAGTCAGACAACGGCTGCCCAACGTGACACCCACTGGAAGCATGTTGCAGAACATGTCAGTTCATTCGGCCATGAGGTGCGCACGGCGCAAGAGTGCAAAAGGCGTTGGAATGACATCAAATGCAGCACTAAGGCTAAGCGTGCCTCTAATTACAACTTGACTCTGGTGACTTCCGGTGGGCTTGCACCAGAGGAGGAAGAGCTCATTCTGCATGAGGCACTCGTTGCAGAGTTCATACCACCTGAATTGGTCAAAGGAGTGGGAGAGATGCTGGACTTTGATACCCAGTCCAGTGAGTGTTGATGCATGTTTGTTGAGGACGTGTGTGTTTCAATTGTGGGATGTGTTGTGAATGATTGCCACTACATGTGACGTTTACATGGTTCTGAAGTGTAAGTAATGCAATGCTTCCGTGATGCATGTCTGCTCTGCTGGATGGTGGACATGTGGAGCAGACGGGGTCTGTCTGCATCACCACTATTGCTCCCTACTGACATGCTGGTTACAAGTATGTCCCTCCGGTCCATGTTCCAGCTCACTGGCCCTTCTGCATGTGGCGTCGGGTGACCTTCCTCTCAGCCCAGGCACAATGTCATTGCATGACTGACGTGCATGTCTCCTCTGCCTGCATGCAGGGACTCCATGTAGGCATGCTCCCTTGCCACTCCTCCGCCACTCTGCACCCCAGTTCCACCTTTGCACTGGTCTGCTTCAATCTTGCCAATGTGTACTTTCCTGTTCATGCGTCCTGTGTAGATGCTAACTTCCAGCGTACAATCTGCCAGACATATGCCGTGTGGTACAGACTTAGTACTTGATGCAGGGTATCTCACTTGTACTGCGCATAGGTCAGATGTCCCGCAGGGACATGAGTGCCCATTCATGCTCCATGTGCATTGCACGCATGCCCCTATGTGTCCTTGACTGGATGATCACTGTAATACAAGTCCTGGGTGACATACAGAGTTTTCATCATGTGTCCTGCTTACTGTCCCATCATCATCTGCAGTGTTGTCACTTGAATCACATTAAGCTGTTGATGCCGGTCAACACTGCCTGTCAATACACAGGTGTATGGTCAGCCTTTTGATACCATGCTAGGCATCCCTGCTTTTGTACTGGGGTGGAGGGGTGCTTGGCTTCTAGATATGGTACACATTGAATGCACAATGCACTTGATGCCTGAATTTGACCTTCCACTGCCTTCACATTTCCTGGCACACACCATGGAGTCCTTGTACATGTAGGTAGTGAGTGGCGTACACATTTTCTGCACTGCATATGGAAACTGCCACCTTTCAACAGGTCTGATCACAGAAGCAATTCAAAGTTGACCCAGCATGCATGCCAGGTTATATGTTGTGTGTCACATGTCTGCCTGATGCGTTTGTTGTCGGTGTGTGTGTTGTGTGCTTCTGACATGTGTAGTGACCTTTTTTCTCTCTATTTTCCAGGTGATGACGCAATGGAGGCGGAGGATGGTCTTGTCATGCCAGACACAGGGTTGTTACCACTACATCAACCCAGCACAAGTGGGGGTCGTGGGGTGGTAGGCCACGAAAACCCCCAAGTGCTACAGTCCATCTTGTCTCTGGCTGCCTATGAGTCCAGCCTTGATGACGACTCTGACGTCCATGTTGAGTTGGATGAGCATCAAGTCCATGTGTCAGGGGTGAGTGATTCTGATGTGGACACTCCTCTGTCTGCGACACCTGCACTGAGGGATCAGACAGTCTTGGTTCCTCCACACCAGTCACTGATGTGCCTGGGACATCACGTTGACGGGGGCATGTAGTCGTGCAGCCACGGGCTGTGCCAACACAGAGAGGACCCCCGGTCCTTGGGTCCCGCAGGGGTCAAGCCCGACAACGCGGTCGCAGCGCGCAACCGCAGTATACTGAGTGGGAGCAAGACATGACTGCCAATTCAGAACGGCAGGGGGCAGCAATGGAGAACATAGCTGAAAGCATGGAGCGTGTGGCCCGATCTGTGCTCCCCCCTGCTAGGCAGGTGCTTCTCCAGCAGCAGGCGGCACGGTCCACAGCCCGCTCGCTCAGGCTGGGCATGGCGGCCTCAGACAGGGCACGCCAGGCTGAAATGTCGTCTCTGCATCAAGCAATTGCTGCTCACTCAGAGGCGCACATGGATGCCCTGAGGGAGGAGTATGCTTCCCTCAAATCCACTCTGGGTGTCCTTATGATGTCCCAGAGGCAGCGGGCAGAGGAGAGGTTTGCACAGCTTGAGCGTACCATCTCGGCTGAGCTACAGGCTTGCCGGGAGGTGCAGCGGTTGTCCAGCTAGGCCTTGCAGGAGGAACTACGTGTTACACGTGCTACCTTGCAAGAGGAAGCATGTGTATCACGTGAGGTTCAGCATGCAGACCTACGTCACATCGCCACACAGAACCAGGCTCACCCGTCCGGCAGACTTGCTGCCGACGAGGGGCAAGCTGCGGCTAGGCGTGGCCAGGCTACTGTGCCACGTCCTCCTTTCCAGGATGAGCCAGACTTGGACGACCATCTATCTCCCACATAGGTCGGGCTGTGCAGGCGTTGAGCCCATGGAGGTTTTTTTTTTTTTTTTGGCTCAGCATCTTTGCATGTGGGTGTTGAGCAGCACCATGTACCTCCCCCCTCCTGGGTGCCTCCCCTCCCCCCCGAGTCGTATGTGGCCATTTTTGATTTTTCTTTTAGTTTAGTTAGTTAAGTTTCTGTTTGATAGTTAGTTTAATTAGGTAATGTAGGTTTTTCAAAGTCAGTGTAATTAGTTAATATAGTTTAAAATTGCTTGTCTATTGTGCTTTCATGTGACGGTGCAGTGCTTTGTGGATTTTGAAGGCATCCACTGTCTGTTTCAGCTGGGCTCTTCAGGCTTGTCTTGTGTATGTGTTTGCTGCTTGGGGTCCTTGACTCACATATGCCACTCCTGCCTCCCTTATCCATGGGCTTGCAAGGATGGTTCAGTGTGACAACCTATTACACAAGGGCTTTGGACTGTCATATCTGTGGCATGTCTGGTGCTGTGTGACTTGTGTTGACACCCCTAGTGGGGATGATTGCGGTGTTATTGTCCACTGTTCAGCTTTTGCTAGATGGGGTGTTTCATGATTAATGTGTACATTCATTGCTATGCATTGTGTAGTATGTTTCTTATCTTTACTGTACACATGCTTGTTGCAATTCATGCCGTAGATAGTGTCTTCCACACTTTGGATGTGAAAGACGGACTGATGGTGTGATTTCTGACGTAAGTCTCTGACATGGTCCAGTAATGAGATGCCTGAAGAGACACACACAGATGACTTTAAAGCATTAATCATGTGTTCCATGCCCTTTCTGCAGGAGGATGAGCCTCCAGAGCACCTTTGCCAGTAGACATGGCCCATTGGACGTCTGAATTCTGGACACGTTTGTTGGTGCCCACATGCACATGTGTGCACAAGCAGAGGCACAGTGATTGCAGACCTACATCCTAGAACTGCTGACGTGTTCCAAGGAACTCCAGGCAAGGTGAGCAGCACAGGGGGGCCACACCACAGCAAAGCTTGCACCAGGCGAATTGCACATGCAGGCTTAGTCACAGCACTGAGGGTGAGCTTGGACGAATATTGGTGTTGAAGCACACAATGCAGCTCAGATGTGTTGGTGGACTGATGGCTGTTGATTGTAAGGTTGTCTGGGACACCTGCAGGGGCAGTGGCACATACCCTCTGGTACACCAGGGTCCATTGAGGCACTTGTATCAACCATGTAGCGTTCCGAGACATGGAAAGGGGCAGCTCAGAGGGACATACAGCAAGGGACATACTCGGGTGCAGTGCATTTCATTTCCATGTACATTTTGATACATGCACTGCCAACTTTGTTTCGGTCATGGTGGAACACGACTTGTTCTGAAGTCATGCCTTGCTATATGGGTCTGTCTGCTTACCCAGGGAACATTGCATGTTGTGTGAATTGTGACACATTGGTGTTCCATTTGCCACGCACCCATCGGCGGCTGACTTACTGCATTGACTGTGTATGACCCATCACAGGGGTAATGTTATATATGGGTACGAAGCATCTACACCAGATTGTCTGTTTGTAGAGTAGTTTGTTGCTATGGGGCATATTTGGTGGTGTGTTTTTGTGTAATGGGCACGTACAGATTATTAACTGTGGCTCTCTTTGCAGCATTGCAGTGCTCCTGTAACCGGACCTGAGAGTGCGCAGGCAGGAGGCCAGCACTCAGAACCATAGCTAAGTGTCTTGTTGTTTTTCTTTCAAACTGCTCTGCATAGGCTTGCTGGGGGGTGCACTAATGCATGGATGAATGTGTAATTCAATTTGGTATGTTTGTTTTCCCCTAATCACCCGAAGTCCTATCCAATTTTAAACCCTGTACCCTCTACCCGGTGTTCCTGCTTCCCGTACCTATCCAAGCAACGTTCCCTAACGCTCTTTCCCCGCTGGGGTTGCGGATGCCTGTGTAAGCCCCAAACTTGCAGGCGCCAAAACCCTAGAGGGGGTGGTTGGTTCGTTCCACTCCTAAGCCTGGACTACAGAAGGCCATGACAATGATGTCCAAGTTTGTTCGGATTGTGTATGTGTTCATGCAGGTAGTACATTTTCGTGCATTCCCTACTTTCATGTGTCATTCCTCCTCCCCTCTCCTGCCACTCATTCCAGTTATCCAGTGTGCCAAAACCTGTCCTGACTGCATATCCCTGACGCTTCTTCCCCACCAGGGTCTCAGAGGCTTGTGTGAGTTTGACCTTGCAGGCACCCGGGACACGGTAGGGGTGGTTGTTTCGTGACACTCCCGCGCCTTTACACGGGACCTGTGACAGTACACATCCGTTCATGGTGCATCATTCTATGTTATGTACCACACATGGTTCACATCCTGTTGTGACATTGTTTTACTGTGCTACCTTGGTTGTTACATCATTGTGGTAGTACTTGGCCTTTGTGAGGTACTGCTACGTCAAGTCATCTACTGGAGGGTGTTCTGGTTCGTTTTTCTGGCTTGGATTTTGTGATTTTGCAAATGAGGATGGACTCTGAGGGTGCAGGCACCTTTTTACACACAAGGTGGGAGATGGGGACGAAGGGGAAGGGTGATCCTGTGGCCAGGTGAAATTGAGGGTTGAAGGATCCATGACCCAGGTGCAGTTGTTCAGTGGGTCATGGTCATTTGTGAGGGAGGGGTAGTTGTTGTTGATAGTTTCCTTGCCCTGAGTGTGATGGGAACCCTGACATTGTAATGATGGTATATTATGTACATGTTGGGTTCTGCTGATCAATGCCTGTTCATGTGTTGTGTTTACCTCTCAGGTGTGAGGGGATAGTTGTGGTTTGATATGCTGGGGTGTACACATGGTGAATGTTCACATGTGATGTGTAGAGGATACTGATGGTCACTTGATTGCACATGCATATGTTGAGTGCATGTCCTTACTGACCCACACACTTGCACTATGATGCACTACATGTACAACCACCCTTGCATATCCACGTGTACACTCTGTTTGCCTTCTGGTGCCCACTGTGTCCCTGCAGCACATGTTCTGTGACCAATTATGGATCCTGTACATGCCTAATTTGCTTTTTGATGTGGTCTGTCGCTTAGATGTGATGCTCAGGGTGTGCATCACACACAATGGCTGTTCACTGTGCTGTGCGCTGAGCAGTGTGTTGCAGGAGTTGGACACAGCACACAGAAGCTGCAGTGTTGATTTTGCAATGCACAATGTGCATGTAGACAGGCATTAATTGTTATGTTACGTCTACAACTTTTGTAATGCATTTGGAAATGACTTATTTTGGGTGGGAGGTTGTTGGTCAGTCATTGCATCTGATTCCATGTCAGGCATCATTGTCTGATGCCACTGTACATTTTTGACATGGCAATGTGTACCTTATTGGTACTGTGTTGGTGTATGGGTATTGCTTGCCATGTCATGTTGTGGTTTGGGAGGGTTTGAGTGACATAACAGTGATGGCCATGGCCTGTTTTGCAGGTGTGTGTGATTCACACCTTGCATGTCAGGGTCATTCGCTTCTCAGAGCAACTAGCTGGGGGTAGATCTCTCTCCGCGGCAGGGGCCTCCCTCTGGAACAGCCTTCCTGCCTCACTGGAACTTGAGAAGATCATCTCCGGTTCCAGAAGCACCTCAAGACCTTCCTCTTGGCTTCTGCTTTCTCTCTGCCTCTCCCTTGCAAAATTCTTCACTGGAACTGCACTGGATCTGCAACTGGGCCACCCTCACTGACCTCGGTCCCTGGCCAAGCCACTCCGCACTTGCACTGCCTCCCTGGCAACCCCTGCACTGCGGGACTGTCTCTCTATCCCTACAGCCCCCCCTTCCCAGCATTTGTCTGCACTTACCTTTGCAGTTGCCACCAGCTGGCCTATTTATTTGTTTTTTAGTCTACTTACCCTGTACTGCACTCCCCCCCCTTCCCCTTGCACTTTTCCCTTCCCCCTACCCCTGCACTTGCACAATCTAAATGACACCTGGCCTAGTAGTATCATTGTCTGTCTTCCCTTGTTCCCCCCTCCCTGCCTCATCGCACCATGAAATACTTGTGTATAGGCACGTTACAAATGCCATATCATGTCATGTCACATGTGTGCCTTTTGGTCACACAGGATAGCTTGTGTTTAAGTAGCTAGGGATGCAGACAATGTGGCACTTCCATGGCAACTATCTCAGGGTGGTAGAGTTGTGACAGTTGACTGTCTCTTTGTCATCATCGATTGTCACCTGGTATGTGTCAGGCCTGTATGCACTCCGCAGGGGTGGGAGTTTAGGTGAAAAATGTGGCCACAAGCTGGGTCCGGTCTTCCTTGCCACGTGCCCTGTCCCCTCCCATGGGCAGCGCCTGTGCCTGTGGTTGGGGATGTGGGGGCACCACCATGTCCACCGATACGCCCTGCCGTGTTGCAACATTGTGCAGGACACATGCTGCCACAGTGATCCTGCACACTACTGGGGGTGCATAGAGTAGCTGCCCGCCAGAGCGGTCAAGGGAGCGGAAACGTGACTTGAGCACTCCGAATGTGCGCTCCACTAGGCCCTGGTTGCAATATGGGCGGCGTTGTATCTTACCTGGGGTGGTGTGGTGGGGTTCCGGATTGGCGTCATCATGTGGTTGCTCAGAGGGTAGGCACTGTCCCCTGGGGAGGTGATAATAGTTGAGATTGTTAGGGTTTGGGTATTTGTCTGTGTGTGACTTGCATGCATGTGCAAGGGCATTTGTACTCACCTAGGAGCCATGTGTCGCCATGCTGCCCAGCTTCCAGGGCCCTGCTCAGGGCGGACATTCTGTATATGAAACTGTCATGGGTGGAGCCAGGGTAGTTTGCATAGACAGAGGTGATGATTCCCTTTGCATCGCATACCACCTGTACATTGATGGGATGCCAGTGCTTGAGGTTTCGGTAGATGTGCTCAGTGGCCCTAGGTGGACATAGGGCCACATGGGTGCAATCTATGGCACCGAGCTCTTTGGGGAAGTGTGCCACCCTGAAAACATCCAGGACAACTGTGGGTGTTCTGGGTTTTTTGTATATGTGCCTGCGGACTGAGGGGCGTGCTGTCATGATTGCCAGTACCTGGTGTAGGCAGCGTGACTGCGTGGCCTTTGAGACCCCCCCACTATGGCAGCAGTCCGCTGAAATGACCCTGTGGCCAAAAAATGCAGGACATTGAGCACCTTCTCCAAGGGACTCAATGCTTGGGAGCAAAGGGTGGGGGATGTAAGGTCATCTTCCCACTCCCTGACCAGGTCTAGGATGATATGGGGTGGAAACCTATACCTGCCGTAGACCTGGTCGTCAGGCATCCCAAAAAGGCTTGTCCGTGGTGCAAAAATGCGTGCCCTGGCTATTCTCCTCCTCCTGCAGTGTCCCACGATCATTGCTGCGACAAATGTGGCATTCATCGTAGCTGTATATACGTGTTTGTTGTTTGCGCGCACTTTTATACTGTGCGCGGGGACGCTTCCGCCTGCCTTCGTGTGCCGGACGCGTTGACGCCTGTGTGCGTCTTTTGCCGTGCGCGGGTTTCCCATATTCGAATCCATGAATACGGGTTGTTCGCGTGCGTGTGTGCGTTCCGTGTAGTTCCCTGCAGTACTTCCCCAGTTACGCCTTCTTTTTCACGCTTTATTCCCCATTCCGCGTGTTCCGCCCACTGTTCCGCTTACTTTGGTTGTGTGCGCCGCGCTATGTGCGCTTTTGCTGTGCGCGTAGCGCACGCCGTGTGTGCCCGCGTGCTCCATGGCAGGACTTGGCGCACGGACAGCGGGAAACACGCGCAGCGTCTTCCTTGAATCGCACGCGTGCGCTGGGTTTCTCACGCTTGCGCCACCTTGCGCCTGCTTGCGCTGGGATTTTCGGCGCACGTTTGCTCCATGAATCGACCCCTTAAGCGTGAGGGCCAGTAGGCTAGGGGTCGCAGAGGTTATCCCAGCGGTACCAAGGAAATTGCCTGGGGTAGTAGGTTGTGCTGATAGCCACCTGAAATGACGTCCATGAAAATCACAAAACACTACTGGCTGCAGGTAAGAAAAATATACTCACCCATTCCAGCAGCATAACATTATGTTTTATGTAAAATGTAATGCCAACCAATATATTTTGAGGTATTTTGCATTAATTCTATTGTAAGAGTGAGAGGTTTGAGTTCTACTGCACTTCTGTATATTCTTCTTATTGCAGTCATTGATTATTTGTATTTTTGGTAGTGTGTTTATTTAAGGGTGCATTAATAGACTGCATTGCATTTTTACTAAACCACTAACATGTTCCATGCGAAAATCAAAAATGAAATATGTTATAAGGGTTTCAAAATCCCTAAAATTAAATTAAGAAATTGTAATTATACTTTGATCAAGATCCCAAACAATTGCCATTTACTTATTGTCGAAGATCAGGATCTGTGGTCAATACGCATTTGGTGCTGCAAAAATAGCATACACATAGATGTTTGGTTGCCAAAATTACATAGGAATGCTCAGATATTGTTGCTAAAGAAAAGCACTCTGCAGTATTATTTTTAAATTAATTTTAGAAAACATTTTTTTTTAAAAGCAACAATGATTACGGATTTTTGTGATTTCCATATTTCTGAAGGTTTCTGTTGGTTAAGGAAATTACTAACACATTGAAAAGTGTTCCTTTTACTCAAGAATTACACTTTAACTCTAAACTCTTTGGAGTTCATTTTGAACTTGCCGTAAAGTAAATGAAAGATGTAAACATCTTGGGTAATGTTTTTTCGCCTTCGTTTCACGTGCAGCTCATTGTCATTCATTTGTATGTCGGAGAGGGAGGGCAGAACATAAATTACATTTCTGCGGGTCCCTTACTCTACACCTTGCACATACTCCAACATTGGCCCTGACGTGGATTTTCATGCCTGCACACATGCTGGGGTTCCAATGGAGCCTGCTGGCCTTTTTCATCAACAAAAAACTGGCAAGCTCCATAGGAATTCATTGTAAACTCTGCCTGCCATGCGAACATGGCAGGCAGTGTTTAATCAATGTGCACAGCGAAGTACAAAAGGGTACGGGAAATGGCTGTGAACATGCTTGAATGTCACATTTGTCTGACATATCTGCACTTGTTGAATCAAATTATTAAAATGTGTCCGCAATGACATGTGTACATGAAGGTACACACATAATGGGTCCCCACCACCAAATTATGGGACACTCGAAAATGAGCTCCTTTGCACTTGTTTCTGCCTTTTCAATGATTATAGTAGCTAGCGGTCCTAAAGAGAGATTTTTAACAATCGTTTTTTTATGCAATTGGATGGCCTTGTTTTGTTTTAAAGGCACATAGGCTGCTCAACTGCTACAGTGCATGGATTTTTTTACATGCCTCTGTTGCTTTCAAACTAATCAATGTAATTTGACAGGAAAGTGAGCTAATAGATGGTATACTGAAATGTAGGTAATGTGGGTTGCTGGCATGAAAGTCCAATGCCCCAATCGTGAGAGAAAGTACAAACTAAGGAAGTTGCTTTAGCACTGAAAGATAGCCTTTTTAGTGCCAGCAATCTTATCACCATGTGTGTCATTCATGCCATGTGTAAACTGTATTGGGGTCACTTCTCAGACATAGCCCAATGCAGCCAGCTATCCTTGGATAAAAGCACACACTATTCAAGAAAGAAAAACATGTATCTTCCCCATGACTAGCAAGGAGCTTTGTTTAATCTACTATGGTAGAGCTGACAAAAGAAAGTCTCAATGTTTCTCTGCATCCAGTATACTTTTATAGAAAGAACATATATGACACATGTGTTGTTCTTATATGAACCACACAATATAATTGGTCAGGTTTCTATGAGTAGAATATATTGCCATTTATTATTGGACATAAACGCTTCGTGAAATATATAATTATTTCTTATTCTAAGGACTCAGTCTCTGCTGATCAGCATGACTTTTTGTTTCCAATTTCAAATGAATCATGGCATTTTTTGCAACTTAGAATGGGCTAGATCAGCTTTGAGATGACACATGCTATTGCAAAAACTCTGTCAAGGACATGAGGCCTGTTGCTGTGTTTCCTATTTAATGCTTTCAAGTTCATGCATCAGCCGCACTTGATAAAACCCTCCCTTTATTCTAAATTTTCAACCCTGCCTGAACCAATATTTCTATGGCTTCAGCAGTTCAAACTTGTCTGAGGCTTAACCCCTGTATTTATTTGTGATGTGTGATTATGGCATCCATTTTAAAACAAATGGACACCTTTTGCTGTTGCATTTCTATGTTAATGAAATATATCTATGTGTTATTCATGTTGTTCGCAAATGTATGGACTTATTTATGTATGTGTTTTCCTAAATGAATGAGTGCAGTGTAATGTTTTTCATATCAAAGTGCATTCTTTAACCCATTGTTCATGTAGCGTCATGATTAATGTAATTAACTTCATGTCTATTGAATGTGTCCATATGCCCCTATCCACCTTCAATTTATATTGTGTCCATTCCCTAATGTGCCTGCCTGGAATAAGAGGAAAATGGTTTCCTCAATGAACAATGCTTCACACTTTTGCAATATTGAACAGGAGGGCTTGCTTGGGCCCTGAATGACATGTTGACATGTCATTCACCAGAGAGGCAGGGGCAGTCTCTTTTGGTCTACTCCTCTTCATTCCCCCCTCTGGTCAAGATATTGACCATACTGTGGTATATTGTGTTTTCCTATTTCAGTCTCCCCCTCACTCAGTGCTCTTCTCAATATCGGAGGTGCCATGGAAGACACTCCTAAAGGACCAATAGTGTCTTCAGCCATGTGGTATTCTTCTTATTCATGTATCTTTTTTGTCAAAGGTGTGGCCCAGTTTGCCCACTTGTATTATTTATGTGTATATATGTATCATTAAACAGGCACAATGAGTGAGCCTGCCACTATGAGAATCGGGATATATCATTAAACATCATTTATATACTCTTTGACCGGACTCACAAGCTCATTTTCTACTGTCATTTATCCTCTCTTAATAGTTTGCCAAAAATGCATACACACACACCTTTTTCTTTTTCCACCACACAATAATTAAATGTCCCTTTCCCATTCGCCAGCTGCTCTTCTTTGATTGTCTTGCAATCAACTAACTCAACTTATGTCTGCTTATCTTCCATCTGGTGCTTTGTTCTTTTCCATATCAAGTCCAAGGACCTTTCATCAGTCCATGATTTATTTGGGGGCCTTGCTTTAAAAAACGTCATTTTTTCAAGCAGGATAGTCAGTCAAGGTGACATTGTTGCAATTGGGAACACAAGGTTGGGAAAGTACATAAGAGGATTGTTGACATGATATCCCTATGTTTTTCTGAATCTTGTGCACAATGCCCTCTTTTTTCACATCTCCAAGTTTCCTTCTCTTCACTGTTTCTAATATACCAATCATCATAAATACTACTGTTCCACAACATGCTCAGTATGTGTGCCAAATCCTCCTTGTTTCTGTTTGCAATCATTAACTGCTAAACAAACTTAAATAAAAAAAACATTTCTTTGTCAAATTAATCTATCTGCATTGTCTACCAAGAGCTATCATTGCCCTTCACTTTTATTCCTTCATTTTTGCAGGTCCTAACTTGCTTATACTCATTGGTCCTTCTTTCTCATCCATGGACACTTCTTATCTGAATTAAAAAAAAACATGTGGGTAACCTTAACAATGTACCCTATATTCTTGAAAGCTATGCTAATCAATGTTTCTATTCCATAGGTAATACTTCTTAATCTAATAGCATGTCCTTTATGTTTTCTGGCCTTAAAATGTTCAATTAAATTCCTGTGCATTTACAAAATTAATCCTTGGGGTAGTGCATATTATCCCTTGATCTGCTACTCAAATCTCTCCCTTATATGTCTGCTGACATCTTGCAAGAAATACAATGATGGTAGCAAAAGGTTATGCATGCTCCCCTGTTCTATGGTGTGCGTTAGTTCAATCCTGTGCTGGTGAAAGTGCTCCCTCGCATTACTATTGATTCCTCCTTACTGGGTATGGCTGTCTGTGTCAACGCATGCCTATTTCCATGACACTACTGTGTTTTGCTGCAAACGTGCTTATAATTGTGCTAATTCCTGCTATGCTTGTGTAGGGACTTGCTGTGCTAGACTAGTGCCACCTGCCACTTGCTATTGTATTAACCCTCTTATGTAATTTGCATTCATAGTTGTACTTTTATTTTTGGCACATGTCTGGCACTGTGTGTGATCTAGGCAGTGACATTCCTGTGCTAAGCAGTGGGTGTATGCTGTTTCCCTTCTTCCTGTCCTCAGTTACCACCCTGACCATTGTCCTCACTGGCTGTCCACCTGCAACACTCGCATGTGCTTTCATTGCAATCTCTGTCTACCCTTACTCTCTTTCTCAATTTCTTTCTCACCACCATCTCACTCCCTTTCCTTCCTCAATCCCTTTCTTATTTCTCTCTTCTACTTACTGCCTTGCCTTCTTATTGTTACAGTTCCATTTGAGGTTCATTTCTGTGCTATTTAACACAAGGGTATGAGGCACCCACCCCGCCTCAGGCATCTTCCATTTTTCAAAATACTATGCAACAATATACCTAAACCTTATTCAAAAATAGTTTCCTTTATTTATTTCAACAGAGCTTTCTCCCTTATCTGTGTGAATGCCCTATGCACACTTATAGTGTGTCTTTTAAAAATGCCCCATCTATTGCTAATAAAGATACCTGCAATGTTTAAATGGGTTAAAAAATAGGGAGGGGTTTAATGTGCGCTAATATAATGTCTGTGATTGGGGCCTGAAAAGTGTTTGACATAGCCATGCTACCATAAGAAGGGAAGTGGCCTGTGCAATTGTATCTACTGGGGTGTCAGAATTCTTCCTCACAAACTTGACCCCGTAGTGTAGAGGAAGAATTCTTTCTATCAATATACCTCTCTGAATGTACAAAGAAACATCCAGAAAGATTGATTAATCGAAAGAAATTTCCTGTAACAGAAACCACTGCGTGAGAACAGAAATAAACTGAGGGATCAATGATACAACCAATAGCCTAACCCCTATGTTAGATAAGCAGTATGAGTAGGTAAGAATATCCCTTGGATAGCCAAATGTGAGAGAAAAGTTCCTATCTAACCCGTATGGATTGGGGTGACCCACTTCCCTGAACAAAAAAAGGAAATAAGAATGAAGCACAAGTTACCGTACCACAATAGTTCCACTAGATCTCTCCCACGGTGCAGCTGAGGCTGAGTCCGGGTCTAGGTCTTCAACGAATCCTACGGGGTGGCTAGAATGGGAAACACAACACTCCCACGTAGCAGCGGAGGCTGGCAGGATCCCACGGTGCAGCTGAGGCTGAGAACTCCTAATCCCACGATGCAGCGGAGGCTGTTACTATTCCGCGGTGCAGCAGCGGCTGAACCACTCCAAGCCCGCAAGGAAGGGAGGTTGAGAAAGTTATCGTTACCAAGAGTATGTGGAAGTCACAAAAGTGAGTGTACAGAAAGGAACTCAAACACGGAAAATCCGAAATCCGTAAAGGCGTCAAAAACAAGGGGGTCAAGAACAGAAAGCCAAAATCCAGTCCGAATCAAAAACACAAGCGGGTGGCGACAGAACCAGGGAGCAGACAAGTAGCGAGTCCAGGGACGAGTGCCGTAAGTCGAAAAAAACAGAAGTTCCAGGTACCAAGACAGACTAGGGAAATCTAAAATGCAGGTCCGAGAAAACGTAAGCAGAGTCACAACAAGGCACAAATCGAAGCAGTAAACCAAAAAGAGCTCAATCAGAAGCACTGAACTTAGGACAGAGCGGAGTTTAAGAAGAGGAAGTCATGTGACTAGTGTTTGCTTCCTGAACACCGACTCCCTCCCCTTGACAACGGCTTCCACTGTTGCCAAGGTAATTTCCAAGCCCTTCTGCATGAATCAGGTCGGAAATGCAGGATTCTTTTGCTGCATTTCCGTCTTACATTAGGTTTGGCGAGACTCTTGGTGAATCGCGGATTTCTTGAAACCCGTCTCGAGTCCCGTGGCGTGACATGGGGCCAATCTGATCCATGTATGTTCAATGAAAGGGGACACCTTCTAGTTGTGAACAATTGTGCTCAAAATGTGATTAATCATACATAAAAAGAGCACAAAGACACAGAGGATTATACTAAGAATATATTGGTGTCTCTTCCCAAACCCCATACCCCATTCCTTTCCACTGAAGGTGTTTGTTGTTTGTTTGGGTATCAGGGCGCAGCCTTTACAAGAATTTTTGAAGCTTGCTTACAAAACACAAAGAATATACATGATACAAAAATAAGGTACATTAATGATATATACAAATCAGCAGTAATGTCATAGGGCCGTTATATACAAGTAAGCAAGAAGGCACACATGGTTACAATGTGTACGGGTAGCGCTGGGCACTTCATTGTCTTAGTGGGTCTCCAGTTTTAGCCAGGAGACTACCTTGGCATGGAAGTTCTGATAGGGCAGGTCTGCTCTACGGTTTGGAGGCAGCGAGTTCCAAAGCTTGGCAGCTTTTACCGGGAAGCTGTTGCCCCCTATGGTGGCCAGTTTGTAGTGGGGAACAGATAAACAATCTTTGTATACAGTTCTGACGGGTCTTAGGGAGGACTCTCTGTGGAATCTGTTGATCAGGTAGGTTGGGGCAGCATCAACAATGGAAAAAAGCAACGCTGCATTTAAAGTTGGTGCAGCACAAAATAGCGTGCTGTAATAGTGGCCCTGAAGAAAGTAGCATCATTAGAACAGTCCACTGAAACCGGCAGGCCTAATTCGACCTTGAAAACGAAATCAACCAGAGGAATGGTAAAAGGTTGTTGTTTTGCATTTTGAAATAATGGAAATATATTCGAAAACACTATGAAAAGTGTCTGAAACAAACAAGACTCCTACATAGTGTCTGGGGCAGAATATTAAGAAACCTCGGTCTTTTTGTGTAAGTTGTGTGTTTCCACATAAGCACACATATAACTTGAGAACTTTTTAACACTTTTTAAACCTGCTAAACAAATAAAGTGAATAAAATTGATATCATTTCATTTGCGATAGCAGATGATGCCTGTTCCTGCTCTCTTTGACATGTGCCTTTTAAGCAAAGGTAATTGATGAAAAAATATGATCAGGTAGATAAGAGATAGTGCAGGTTTCTTACACTATCCCCTCACCCTAGATAAGCGGACCATCAGTGTGACCTAGGGGTAGTAAAACAGAAGGGGTCAGTTTAGTTTGGTTGAAGGATAAGTCAGGTAGGTGTTTCACATCTGGTAACGTTAAAAATTGAAGTAATGATGAATGATGTACCTGAGTTTTTTATTGTGTGATAACATGTATAGGGAAATCTTCAGGTGAGAGACCGTAAACAGCCCAACATGTGTACTTTTGGTTCCTTTCTTTTTCGACATAAAAGCTTCCTTAACTACATCATTATTTGTTATTCTGATTACTCATTCTCTGTTGATCAGTATGACTTGTTTTCAAATTCAAATGGATTATGGAATTTAATTTTGCACCTTAGACCTGGTTACAAGCAGCTTTGAGATGGCACATGCTATAGCAAAAACTCTGTCAAGGACATGAGGCTTGTTGCCGTGTTTCCGTTGGCCACTTTGTTCTTGTCTATTCTTAGTATTTACATTTACCTAACATTCTCGTAATGGGGCAGACTTAGTTTTGGTCGCTGTACATTGTGTACACAATTTGACAGCTACTTGTCTCCCTTTCACAATATAGTGCACATACCCCAGGCACCTTGATTTGTTCTAACAGGGCCTATTATACGTATAACGCTATCATTGTCACCATTTGAATTACCCTGATGCGTGTATCCCTCAGTAAATGCATTTGAAACGATTCACGTACGCGTTTCTATCTGAACGCGAATCAGTCACTAACAGCACATGTAGGCCAGAGACACGTAGGCTTCATCCAAACGCTAGTTACCATGGAGACATCCCCACCTCAGGGCTTACACCCGGGGGTGGGGCGCGAGGCATACGTGCTCCAACCGGACCGCGACACCTCGCACTGTCTCCATGGAAACGCTTAAAAGGAAATTAATTGCGAGCGCAAGCGCATTAGATGCAGCTCTCTCGGCACACACGTCTTTGAAGCTGGTCGATAAGCACAGCTATCCACAGCATTAAATTAGCTTTATCCTTTGATGTCCGCGAGGGCCACTTAGAGTTACATCTTTTCTTTTCTTGTAGATTTACTCGTTGTGCAACTGTACAACTTCACAATCCTAACGTTTCTTGGCATGACTAAGGTATGACTTGCCTTTTAAGGCTGAAATGTAAACAGAACAGGCATAATCATGACAGTAAACTAATTAGTATGCTTTTTTGTTTTATTCTCCCCATTATCTATATATGCGGATGTGGTTCACGAACCGGTATGTGCTTTTGTAAATACTTTTCTTATTGGATCTTTTTGTGTGCATTGTGATACATTTTGTTAATTATGTTACTATATAAGTCATGTAATATCAGTTTTGCTATAATACCGCCCTGAAGAAGGTTTTAACCGAAATGCATTGGCACCAGAGTATTATGGGCAATCTCAGATGAACAATCATTGTGTGATTTACAAAGATATACTGTAACAGCAGACACTTCAGGAATGTGCATTAAACATTTCCTGCTATGAAACTTATTACTTTTTGAGAATGTTTTGATATATTCTACAGTGAATCTAAGATAAGCAACCTAATTGGGGCTAACTGAGAAGCGCCTTTCCTAACAGAGTGTAGTCACTCTGTTTTTTGGATATTTTGTGTTTGAATAGGTCCTAGTGCTACAGGACCTTTTATGGGCTGGCTGCTGCTCCAGGCAAGAATATTTTGTGAATATACTTCAACATATTTTTTCATCATCAAATACAACTACAAAAAAGACTTAATTTGTAAGTGGTGCCCTCCTCTCTCACTTCACCCTGTATTCCATACCTCTCTACTGAAGCCTTACTTACCTGATCCATATAAGAGGAGACCAGAAAGATTGACCAGTACCACCCTATCAGGAACATCGGAATATGAAGTCTCATATTTATTGGATTCCCACTACCATCATGGGGTTCTACAATACCTGGTACACTGGAAGGGGTATCCTGCTGAACAACGTACATGGGAACCAAAGATACACATACACGCTCCCTTACTCATCAGAAGGTTTCACAAATTACATCCTGGCAAACCGGGAGGCCCCCCGAGTAGAAGAGGTCATAATGTCATGCATTTGGCATGGTGACGTTTATGGGACTCCTGGAGATGCCATTAGGAATCCCATCAAGTCGGCGGCCGTCTGAAAGCAATGGTCTAGTTGTTTTTTTCCAAGATGGCCACCGCATCTCCTAATGCCGGTTCAGTGCAGCGTTCCCTGCGTTGCACCTTTGCTGCTCTCTCTGAAGGTAACGCTGTTCATGCGAAGTGTTCCATTCTTACCCCCTCCTTGTTATTATTCTCTTCTCTGTGCCTTCCCTTGCATCGCGTACTGCCAGATTCCTTTCTACTCTCGTGTACTCTGCTCCATCTCTGCCTCTATTTACGCTTCCCTTGTTGCTCAGTCCTTTCTTTTCTCCGAACCTTCCCTTTCTATTGCTGCCTTCTGCGGTTCTATCCTTTCTTCCCTTTCTGCACCTTGTCTGCCTTCCTTCGTTTCTTTCTGCTTAGTCCTTTTCCTGAGCATCCTGTTTTACAGTTCTGGGACCTTGTACTTCTACCTACCTGTGGATCCTTAATGCGTTCATCCTCTGACCCAGCCTATCCAACATCATTGTCCCGTATCTGACCGCTGGTTGGACGACTTCTACCATGAGCATTTAGCACACCAGCCTCGTCTTTCTTCGAGTGAATCCCGACTGCAGGGTTTTTTCTGCCATGTGGCTTTTTCCCTGCTCAGGAGCCGGCTCCCGGGAGACCCCACTGTTCGGGTCCCCAACTACCCGACAGCGTGGCATCCCAGGGAGCTCGTCCCTACTTACATGAGAAAAAGACCAAGAAGAAGATGAGAGAAAGACTTCAATCACGCCAAAGAAAGAAGACAGAGCTTTTGTTTTATTTTTTAAACTTTTATTTTGTAAGAGAGCAACTTCACAGCAAGACCATTTACATAAACATTGCAACATAATTTGAACACATTTCCGTCACTTGTACACATAGGTTGGGCAGGCAAGCGTCACAGTTTAAGGTGAAGGTATGGGTGTTACATCTGTGTCAGGCATCAAATTACATAGCTAGAGGCGCAGCAGTGCCCATATGTCCTTGGGGCGACAGGGTGTCGGGACCGATTCTACAAAATGTTCCTCATCATCGTTTACCAAACATAAGTCTTTCAGGAAATTATCACGGGTTGGTCCAGCTGCAGATTTCCAACATTTAAGGATACATCGTTTGGCAACTATGCATGAAATGTTAAATAATCGCCTAGTGATTTGTTTCACTTTGCCGATGTCACCAAGGGGGGACAGAGTCGCTGGAATCGCTGTTATTTCCTCAAGGAGTCACGCCACCTCCTGCCAGAATTCTAAAATCAAGGGGCATGACCAGTACATATGATACGGCCCAGCATTGGGGGCATTACATTTTGGACATAACCCTGTACAGTTTTCCACAAACTTAACCAGATTAGCAGGGGCCTAATGTAATTGATTCAAGATTTTAAATTGGATCAATCGGAGTCCAGAATTCATTGAGACAGATTTGGTAAGCTGGCAGTAACGGGCCCATCTGATGTCATCGATTTGAGTGTCCATGTCCCGCTCCCATTTCTCTTTAACTGTGCTACGTGACAGGGAGTGAGTTTGCACTAAAGAGTATAGCATCGAGACCCCTTTGCCATGGCCATCTTTGGATACCACAGCTCTGATACATTCATGTGTCTGAGGTTCAAGTGGGAATGTTGGCCATCGGGCAGCAAAAGCGGCTCTCATACGATGGAACTGGAAGCATTTAAGCTGGCCTCCTCCCACCGCTTCAGTGAAATCTGTAAGATCACAGAACGTGCCATCTGGGAACATATCCTACATCATAAGGAGTTTATTAGGGTCCCAGGATTGTATAAGGGCTTTTTCAAACATTGGGGAAATACTGGAAAAATTCCACAGAGGGACCTCTGGGTCATAGGGGGTCTCCACGCCGATCCTCTTGTAGATCGCGGACCAAGCGTGCGTGGTGGTATATACCGGGTCAAAGGGCAGATGTCCCCGTAAGTGGAGTTAAGGATGACAGAGCGTATGTCATTGGGCCGGACTGTGTGTTTTTCAAGGAGTATATGTGGGGCTGTGTCCTCGGGATCGAACCAGTGCTTTGCAAATTGTGCCTGTGCAGTTAAGTAGTACAGTTCGAAGTCAGGTCCGGCAATACCGCCCTGGGAATATGGTTCCACCATCTTGGCCCATCCTAGCCTGGCTGTTTTCCCGTTCCAAATAAAGGAGGAGGCGAGTGATTTGAGTTTCATGAAGAAGGGTTTGCCGGGCCAGATCGGGATGTTGTTGAAGTAGTATAGGAGATTGGGGAGAACCACCATTTTAAGTAGTGCTACTTGACCATATAGGGATAATGAAGGTTAGCCCAGAGTTGGAGCTTGGTCTTCAAGGTCAACAACAACTCACCGTGGTTGTATGTATAAAGCATTTGTCTATCTCTAGCCACCATGATTCCCAAATAGTGTACTTGACTAGGGGCGGGTTTGACACCCGTTATCCCGGATAAGTCGCCAGTATCAGAGGTCAAAGGAAATATCTCGGACTTTGGGAAATTAATTTTGTATCCCGAATGTTCAGAGAACTCATGTATGTCTGACATGATGTGTTGCACATTTTCCTGTGGGTATCGGACATACAAAAGGGTTTCAGCAGCGTATAATGATATGATCTGTGGGGGACCCATCATCCTGAGACCTCTATGTGAGTGGTTCTGGCGGATATATTCCGCCATTGGTTCTATGGTGAGTGCAAAGAGGATAGGTGAGAAGGGGCAGCCCTGTCTGGTCCCCCTGTGTAGCCAAAATGTAGAGGATAGAGTGTTATTCGTGAGGACCTTGGCAGACGGTTGGGTGTACAATAGCCGCACGCATTTAATAAAGTATTGACCAAGCCCAAACCACTCGAGCACCAGAAAGAGATATGTCCAGGACACAGAGTCAAAGGCTTTTTCAGCGTCAAGGGCCACTATGGCCGCCTTTGCTTCCGGATCTATCTGTGCCATTACGTTAAATAGCTGCCTCAAATTCAGGGCTGTGGATCTTGTCGGTATAAAGCCCACCTGGTCTGGGTGGACCAAGATTGGCATTTATGGAAGGAGTCTGGTGGCTAGTACCATAGCGAAAATCTTCGTATCGGTGTTTAGGGGTAGGGGTCTATAGGAGGCCATGTCTTGTGCTGGTCTACGGGGTTTCAAAAGGACCGTGATTATTGCCTCCCGCATCGACTCCGGGAGAACACCCCGGTCCATAGCCTCTTCCCATACTTTCAGTAGTAGCAGGGCTAGTTCGCTTTGGAACTCTTTATATAATTCCGCGCTGAGGCCGTCCAAACTGGGGGCCCGGCCGCCGGATAATGATTTAATAGCAGCTGTGAGTTCTTCGACTGTGATAGGTTGGTCCAGCATGTTTCGTGTCTCAGGGGTTAATGTAGGAAGGTTGAGGTTATCCAAGTACCGGAATGTGTCTTCTTTGGTTTTTAGATCGTGATTGGAGTATAAAGAGGAGTAAAAGTCGGCAAAGGTGGAATTAATGTCTTGTTCTTTATTGACCGTTATCCCGGCCGATGTCTGTATGCTGGCGATTGGATTGTGATGTCTATTCACTTTAAGCATATTGGCTAGAAATTTGCCAGCCTTATTGCTTTCCCCGTATCTGTGGGCCTTGGCCGGTGCAGCCATGTATAGGACCTCCCTCTTGGCCAGTTCGTTAAATTCCTTTAGTGTAATGTGGATTCTCAACAGGGTTTCCTTATCTAGTGTGGCGCTATATTCCGTCTGAAATGAATCTATTTTGGCTTCGGCTACACCCAGTTCCCTTCGCACAGATTTCAGCATACCCGTGGATTTGCCCAGTATGGTTCCCTGAATCCAGACCTTGAACGCCTCCCACAGTTTGGCACAGGTGCCCACCAAACCCTCATTCAGTTCCAGGAATTCCCCTATTTCAGTATGAAGGGCCTCACACACATGAGGGTCTCTAAGATTCATGGGGGGCATCTGCCATCTTCTAGCCGGGGGTGAGGAATCACTCAGGGCTATGTCAAGGGTTATCGGAGAGTGCAGGGGTGTATTTCGCAGCTAGAAATCATTCCAGCTAGGGATGAGCTGATAAGCCAGTAATCTATGCGCGAGTGGGAGTCATGGACGGACGAATAGAAGGTGAATTTTCCTCTCATACGGGTGTAGTGTATGCCATGCATCTATCATGTCAGTCTGTTCCATCAGCTCTTTCACGACCAGTTCATCTTTGGATGAGGCCCTGGGGGCGGCTGAGGAACGGTCTAGGGATAGATCAAGTATCATGTTGAAATCTCCACCCCAAATTATTTGCGCCTCCCCCGATGCAGACAGCATATCCAACACATTGCAGTAGAATGTTGGGTCCGTATGTATTAATCAAGATGATCCGGTGCCGTGCCAGCTCCCCCTGCACTAACACATATCTACCTGCGGGTCTATCTTACTGGAGTGATATCTGAAGCATAGCTTGGGATGTATGAGTGTCAACACTCCCCTAGATTGCGCTGAGTATTCCGTATAGTATCTTTGGGGGCCCCACCATGGCAAGAATTTGGTGTTGACATTCCCCAATTCATCTGTTTCCTGTATGAAAAGGACGTAGCGTACGATATATGCTGCAATTTTCCTTGCCTTAACTGGGTTATTAAGCCCATGGATGTTCCAGGAGAGCAGCCTGATGTTTAAGCCTCTGATAGCCTATATCATAGTTGCGTCTCGGGATAGCCATTCGCCTGTTGCATTGCCATTGTCTCAAGTACTGCGGGTGTCCCGCTATAAAGCAGCTCACTGATTTTAACATTTTAACTTCCCCAAACAGTCCTGGCGGAGTGCTAGGATCAACCCCCTCTTGATTTCCCCACCAACCACCACCCGCATCATCAACCCCAACCCGATGATGTATCCCCTGAACCATAACTTGGGAAGTCTCCTGGGGGTGAGAGCTGTACTCACTTGGCAATCTACCAAAGGGGGCTCACGGCCCTACTTCAAACATGTGGCAGTCGGGGCCACCTCACTGCCCGCAGGTTTTTCTTTTTAAAAAAGAAGAAAACGAAACAAGGGAAAACTGTATGACAGTGTGGTGTGGACTAAGGCCCATCAGCCATCGTGATCCTCTGGTTCTTCAACTGGCTGGGGTGGTACGTTCCGGTTCACCGGCTGGCCTCCAGGGGGAAGTGGAATTCAACATATGACATGGCTTCTGTAGAATTCTCAAAGAAATGTGCTCGGCCCCCATGTTGGATCCTTATCTTGGCCGGGAAGACGAGCGCATAGGGATCTGATGTAGGCTCAGCTGTTTTTTAACTGGCTCGTAGGACCTTCTTAATATTTGAACATTGGTCAAAAAATCAGGATATACGTGTATTCTGTTGTTCTCGTAAAATAAGGAGCCCTTCTCCCTGGAGATTCTCAGGATAGCGTCTCTGTCTCTATAATTGAGGAGGCGGGCAATAATCATCCGGGGTGGTGCTCCAGGCCTGGGAGGGGGTGAAAGGGTATGGTGAGCACGCACCACAAGAAAATGATCCAAAAAGGAGTCTGGGCCCAGAAGGGATTTCAGGAGGGTTTCCACTTGGCGTTCCATTGATCCCCTCCCAAAGGATTCAGCCACTCCGACCAGACAGATGTTGTTCCTACTGGACCGGGATTCGAGATCCTTGCATTTATTTAGGGTTTTCTGCAGGTCGCCCTTCAGCTGGGCGATGTCTCGGCTGTGTTGTGTTATCGAGTCCTCATTGGCGCTGATCCTGTTTTCAGCCTCAGTGGTGCGTGCGTTTTCTTTATCAACACTTGCCCAATATCGTCCAGTTTACTGTTGACCGCGAGAAAGCCATTCTGGACCATTGACATCAACCTGTCGACTCTCTCATCCATTGGGGTTCAGGTAGGCTATCCGCTGGTCTAGGAGGTGGTGTGGTGGACCCATGTGGTTGGGAGCTGGCAAAGGAATCCATCGGGCCGGTTTTCTTGGTGCCCGTCCATTTCTTGTCGTAGTGGCCCATGTAGTGAGTCGAGTGGTTTACGTCCTCCCACGTCTTTCCGCTCTATATAATATTATTGTCCAGTAGTCTTGATTATAGTACAGTGTTCTCGTGTTCGCTGAAAGTGTTGTTTCTTTAAGTCCGAGTTGGGTCTGTGTGGGTCAGCCGCAGTAAAATAGAGGTGGCAGGGTCGTGTTGGGGCTTATACTGTGGTGGCCGAGCCGTGTGTCAGGATATAGGTGCTTGCGTATGCACTGCCGGCAGTTAAAATCAGTACTCCGATGTTCCCCCACTGGGGTCAAACTGAGGTCTGTTGCAAAAAATCCGAGGCTGATGTGTGACTACCTGTTAAGGATAGTGTCCAGTACCAGCGGCAATGCCAGCGTGTACCCAGCCAGCCTGGTGCGGTGCATGTGCGTACAGGGCCAGGGGGACGTTGTGGCCAGAACCAGGGTTTATATGACCTCTCTAAACGGTGTGTGTTGCCACTAGCAGTTAATTCAAGCAGGTCGCTAAATACCTTCAATGCACCTGGTTCCCAACCTGTGGCTGTGCACAGTGTCGCTGTGTAGGTCGGATCAGACAGGAATAGGAATTTGGTGTTTCCTGGGCATATGGGCTGGGTATTCCCGCTGTCTGGGCGTCCCACCAACCTTCACAACACCACAGCCAACTCTGCTGTATGTCCGGGTTTTGCCCAGGGCTGCAATGCCGGGGGCAGGCAGTGTGTGTCCTTTATGGGGCAGGGCCCGGGCAGGTCACTCCAGGACCCAACTGTCTCCACACGAGCCGCTCAATGCCTGTTAGTGCGTTGGATAGAGTAGGATCGCTTTATCAAGGGGCAGTGATGCAGGCTCCTACCTCAGGCCGGCATAAGCGGGCCTCAACTGGCGAACACAGTCTCCGTGGCGGTCGCTGCAGGATCCGCCCAGGCTGCGGGTCACTGTTTCCCGGACAGTACAGGTGAGGATTGAGGGTCACGCTCCTCCAGTGGTCCGAGCGAAGGACTGCGTGGCCCGGAAGGGTCGTTACATGGATTACAGATGTGCCGGTTTGCCTCCACCGGTGTGGTGCATGCAGCCGGGAGAGCCGGAGTCCTCCATGGGTGCCCCTAGGCTGCTCCAGAGATGCACGCCTGAGCAGGTATCTGGGTGTGTGCAGAGCTCGCTGCAGGCTGACTCCACAGTGTCTCCGCGGGATCTTCGGGGCTGAGGTGCGCAGCGTGGCCTATCCCCCACTCGGCCTGCACACGAAGTTACACCCCCGGGCTTTCGTGGTTTCCTTGTGGAGCTGCGACCTGGGGCCGCCCCTGCCATGCCAACAGTGCAAGTTCCGTGAGGGATATCTCAGGAATGTGTGTCTGATTCCTATAGAGTTTTGCCTGGATGGTGCTGCGGGTCTTCCACTGCCGTTTGCCAGTGTTTGCAGGCACGCAGGTGGCCCCAGAAGGATTAATTGTTAAAACGGATGATTTTCGGACCGGAGCTCTCCTCTAAGGTGGCCAACAGCGTTGCACGCAACAGCTCCCCCCAAGAAAACCGAGCTTTTGGATAGTCCCACTGATGACTCAGGTGAGGAGGAAGGGAGGGAGACGACCACATATTGTGACAAGAGGTCCTTGATGGCTTCTAGCAAGTCTTCTGGGCACTTCCACTGCTCTAATTGTGGTCCATGTTTACTATGGTCAATTGTATCGAACGCCTGATTAAAGGTCTATAAAGGCTATATAGATCTTAATAACTTCTCCTTTGTTAAGCTTTTCAGAATATTTAGCAGAAAAACATTAAGGGCTGTACCCACTCCATTCCCAAACCCAGATTTTCTGATATCATAGTGTCCAGCATTCGTGCTCCATTTCGTGAGTCCTTGCAATATTAGAGAAGCAAAAAATCTCCCCCACCACATCCAACAAGGCAATAGGCCTATAATTGGAAGGAGTTGACCTGTCTTCCTTTTTAAAGATGGGAACGATAATTGATGATTTCCATGAGTCGGGTACTCTCCTAACTTTCTTAATTTGATCGACCAAGACCCACAGGAAGGAGGCCCACTGCTCCACATCTTTTTTATCACGGCATTAGATATCCCGCCAGGGCCCAGGGCCCTGGAATTAATTGCTTTATTGATGAGACATAGGATCTCCTCTCTTGTTGTTAAAAAGGTCCATCAACCACTCCTTAGGTAACATCTGTCTTCAAAAATGATCTGGAATAATGCTGTCAAGTGTTCCCCCTAACTACTGGCTGAAACTGCGTTTGACACAAGCGCCTCTTGTGGGGTATTAACACCATTCATCCACTTCCAAATCTGGGATGTGTTTTAGTCGTGCTACTCCTTAATATATTTTTTGCATTCCCACTCTAGCAGCACATGTTTTTGAGCCCAGATCCAATTAAGATAAATCTGTTTTCATTTCTTCCAGCTCGCAATCACTTGACTGGAGCCATGTTTTTTCAAACATCTCAGATTGGCAGCCACAGCTTTATCAAAACTGTGTAGTGAAGCAAATAATCTTCTTGGAATATCTGTTTTACTTTCGACAAAGTCCCACATCAGTTTCGGCTAATAAAGAGAAGGCTCAGTCAAGGAAGAACAATCCCTGTGCACCTGATTTTTCATCCTCCTGGTCAGGAGGTCAAATCTTGCTGCATTAATAACCAGACGATTTCACCCCGAATTCACACTCAGATGCATTGGTTAATAATCAAGTGTTTTTGCTGCATGAAGTAAGCAGACCAATTTCAACATGTTGTGATCGCTCTGTTCCGTGTTCAAGACCGTTAGCTTTTGCAATCCTCCAAACATGTTATACGAAAAAAAGAAATAATCAAGGATTTTCCTTTCTTTAGCCTAACCCCAGCTTACCCCTGGCGGAATGTCACCCTTTGCGTTTCCATTGAGCATATAGATATTCCTTAGACGCATGTCCTCGTACCACCTAAGGCCTCTGTGTTTAGCTTCGCTTATTACCAGAGTAAGCCTCCTCAATCAGGCATCTTTGTTTATCGAAGCAGTGTAGAGTTAGATCACTAAAGGTTACTATATGAGGGTCTGTCCAAGCTTCCAAGGCATCATCCAGAAGATCCATCTGTGCCTCTGAAAAATGAGCACACTCCTAGGCTGAGATATTCCAATATAAATTAAACAGGATCAGTGTTTTTGAGTATAATAACTGACATCCCATGCTCACCAGCGTAAGCACCTAAATGTAACTATTGATGTTTACAGCTGACCGGACTTTCCAGTTAGTGTCTTGCTTCACCGCACTAAGTAGACCAGCCCTAAGCCTCCCTTTCTCTCCTTTAACTGCATGGTTAAAATAGATAGTAAAACCTTCAAGAATAGGAGCCCACCTCATCCAAGTCTCCTGGAGGCATATAATGTCATAGGCATCAGCGTTGATATCGCCAGAGCCAAATAAATGTTTAAAACCTCTAGTATTCCAACTTCGAATAACTAGATTCTTCAGCTCTAATTTCTTGGGCAATTGTGCTCTGTTGGTTTTAGAGGCCAGTTCCCCCGCCAGTAAGCTCCAGTTTTCGTCTTTCGAAGGGCCTGTTTTAATGTTCCCAGATGGGACCCATGGTCATTTTCCAATGTTATTATAAGCAACAGATCTCCAGACTTCATGCCCTCTCCCAGATAGGGCACATTAAAGGATTTTGGATTAAACTGATTCAATGTACCCTTATATGATGATTGTATGCCTTCTTTGTCCATTTTGGGATTTTCCAGGGGCTCACACGGACTATCCGGCTTCAACACTTCCCTTGGGGTTAGTTCTCTTAAAGTGAAGCCCATCTTCAACAGTCCCGAAGCTTCATCCAACAGTCGTGTTTTAACAAATCTCAAAGGCAGGTGAATAATCACCCTATCCAGGCGATCTTCAGGAAAGTCTGTAATTTTTAGGTCATAGGAAGTGACCAAATTTAGATTAGCGAGATGGTAATATCTCAACCACAGCCACTTCCAGTGTCTCCAACCCACTCACCTCCAGCCACACACTTGCATGACCATGGCGATCAGCACTCACTAAACCTGGACACATGGACAACCTAGATCTCTAATCCACACCCTCTTCCCGTACATCACCCCGGCATTCACAAAGACTCACTCAAGCATACACTGCCACTCACCACCCACCACTCCTCCCACTTACAAGAGTAGATCTCAAGCACTCTAGAATACACCACACACCCCCCACACCGATCACCCTTGCACCCTGATTCTCGACGTGGTACCATCTCACCTGGAATCATGCACATGCACACCGCCTCTCACCACACACCTCCCTACTCACATACACAAGGAGCTCTCAGACCTTCCAGAATACATTCCATCCGCCCTTCTTCCTTCACCCCTGCACCCTCTTTCACAAACCCAGTAGCACACATACTCAGAATCCCGCACATACATACCACATACTACCCTACTCTCATACACATGGAGCTCTCAGACATTCAGGAATACATTCCATCCGCCCTTCATCCTTCACCCCTGCACCTTCTTTCACAAACCCAGTACCACATATACTCAGAATCCCGCACATACGTACCACATACTACCCTACTCTCCTACACATGGAGCTCTCAGACATTCCCATTTAACCACTCAGCCTCATTCCTGAACCCACATTACACCTCAAAAAAAACCTTTTAACCTCTGACCACTCCACTCAAACCCCACACACATACTGACACATCGCAACCACCACTCACCAGACACCCTCCAACTCTCTGACCAGAGGAGCTCTCCAGCCCACCATAAGTCACCCAATACCTACCACCCTCCCAACTACCCCTGCTGACCTTCCTCCCACCTCAAATCACTCTTTCTCATCCTTCCTCCCAGAGATCCCACAGCCTCCCTCATCAGCTCAGTGCAAACCCACCAACTCTCTGACCTGCCGGGCACTCTGGCACAACCAGAAACAACTGATTCATGCACCGTTCTCATCAACCCCTGCCCAACCCCTCCCATTCCCCTGTAGAGAAGGTCCCAGACATGGCCTGCACCCCTTCCCCTCATTCCAAGGTACCAGGAGCGTACTCGCAAAGGTATGTGACGTATGAAGAGCAAATTAACCTACAAAGAGCTGCACTGGGACTCTGCCCAGTATACATCAGAAGATCCATACCGGTAGAAGCACCCATAACCAGAGAACCCTGGGCAGCTCGGTACCCTATCAGACAGCCATACCAGTCGCTGAAGCGAAATGAGGAGTACCTACACACGGTCCACGTAGAGTCCCCAAAAGCCTTAATGGAAGGCCAGTGGAAATGACTCAAGGGCCTGAACAGACTCGTGAATGAACAAAAGCGGTTATCGAAGACAAGCACGCCAGTGCGAGTAACTACGAAATTAAATGTAATGGACACAGAGAAGAGACAATGTTAAAACGTGAGGAAACGGTGCTACGTGACAAGATGGAAGCAACCAACCTGTTAAACATGTGTAAATAGGCTTGAAACGCAAGATGCTAAGTAATCGATACTGCTTGAAATGCTTAGTAGAAGATAGAGTGGCAAGCGCCAACCATATAGCTACCTCAATAAGGCACATTATACAAGTGCGACTCCATTTTCTAAAAGCAGAAATGTACCCGGGTGGCCAGGGGCCTGACAGGCCAAGTTTCATAAACCAGCCAAAGGCAAGTGAAGGAGCGGAATCGAAACTCAACAAAGAGCGGCTCATGCCTAGGAAATCGAGGACAACCAGAGAAGGGGAGGAGAGTGTCAGCTAACAAGACTCCAACTTCAGAGCATACCAGCCTGCCTCATGAAGGTCAAGATAAGGGGGGCCCATGCAGGTGGTAAGGCTGAAACAGAACTAAATGCACTAAAAGCTGGAAACTGAAGCAGATTCATGGTGAACTAACACGTTACCAGCCAGGCGCAAAGAGGTACCATCGCCTGATGTCATCCAAGACCCAAGGATGCCATAACCTTTCCCGATAAGAGACTACAGTTTTGAGGCCATCCTTAGCCAACTAATTGACACATCGCCCTAAAATACTGATTGATGGAAGGGAAGCAATGTGAAACTTGGGATACCAGGCACAGGGGTGTCCATTCTGCATGCTGCTAATTAAAAGTGGAAATTTATGTCTAGGGGTGTAGCCTGCCCAACCACAATGGACCAAGTTATCTGGAGTCCTATAGATACTGTAACCAATAGGACGTCGTACATATAGTGACGTCTTTCACGCATGATGTAGAGGGTTGGGTGTAGACGGCCACCCGATAAGAGTTATTCAATCTGCATGCCCTATTATCATATACAGATATAACACCTATACTTAAGTTACCTTTCCTAACCAATTATATTGCATGATGATTTTTTATAGAATTGGACGTCAGTGATGATGATTTTTGCCTATAAGAATTGCTGTTTGACTACTGAAGTTCGAGGAAGTCGGAGCGAGACAGGTGATCGCAATGCTGCTGATTTCCATTTGTTTCTCTGTTTGATGTACTTGTCATTAAACAGACTTCCCTTTGCCAATTTACTGAGTCCTCCTTTTTGAGTCGTGTTGGAGTAAGTGAATCCTGCACCCCCTTCCTCACATGGTGCGGCTATCTTGTCTTACAAGTTCTAGAAGGTGAGCGCTGACCTATGGGCCCGTCAGTGATTTCCTCTCCTCCAGAACACTTGGTAGCGTGAGGACGGTTCCGTCCATTAAGTATTGATTATACAATAATAAGACACCTTAGACCGACGGCACAAAGTAACTCTAGGCTTTCGGCAAGATCATGAGTCCTTTCGCCATTCCGGCTGAGTAGACTGAGAAGCTCCGCGTGGACAATAATAGAGTAAAATTTAAAAAATCTGCAGTGGGTCTGAAGGAACCCGCCTTTGCAAGCATCACCCTTCTCATTCCCACGGGCAGCCAATTAGACGAAAACCTTAAAGTCGGGAAGAGGAAGGGGCGGTGATCCCGAAGTTCCAGAGAGGAAAAGATGCGATCGGTGAGTGAAACAATAAACTTGTTACTTTGGCAAATGTCTTGTAGGCATTAAAGCAAGTAGGGGAACGGTAACGGAGGGCGGCGGAGAAATAAATAAAGTATTTAGAAGTGGAGGAGACTGTATATATATATATAGGGGATAATGACTCGAGCATAAGAAATAAAGAGTGGATACCGGGGGACACCCGAGATAAAACGTAAGGAGTAACAGGGGGGCACCTGAGATAAAACGTAAGGAGTACCAGGGGGGCACCTGAGATAAAATGTAAGGATTACCAGGGAGGCACCTGCGATAAAACGTAAGGATTAACAGTGGGGCACCTGAGATAAAAATGTAAGGATTTGCCTTATTCCTGCGCTTTCAAGAATGGTCAGAAGAAACGTGAACTCATTGCCCACAGTGGGGGGACAATTTAGGCTATGGTGACGATTAAAGACTGCATCAAAGGGGTTCGTTTACATCCCATGACGGGGTATTGATTAGAAGGCAGGTATACATGTATCCAGCTGGTGTTCATCTAGTCTGTTGAGTGTCTGTCATATGTGTCTTGTTGTATGTCAAATGTAAAATAATTGTATTAATGATTAGTTGAAATGCATTTTGGCTTTACTAAGAGGGAATCGCCATTGAATTGATGGCTTTTTGAGTAAATTGTTGGTACAAATTTTGGCAGGAAAAGATTGGATTGGAGCTTGCGTATGTGGTGCTCGCTCATGCCATTGGAGGGTTAAAGAACTGTGTAAATACTGTTAGTGACGGAATTAAAAATGGAGGAAGTTACCCCGCTTGCGCATTTATGCAAGCAGCTACCCAAGCATGCACCAAAACTGAAGAAATACAGCATGGAGTGGGTTAAGGGTACCGCAAATAAGATGTTTATGCCTTGGCCCCAGAACGGGTCACTCTCTAAGGCTGTTTTACAGCACATGACCACCTTCCTACACGCCAAATATTCAGACAAGAAGTTAGAGAAACGTCTTGCTGTTCTAGAATTGTGGCAAGTGTTTGAAGAAACAAAGGTGGAAGAACCACCCACAGACTGGATACTAAATGTATGTACGGAGGGGGGTGAGACGCCTACCACGTCATCAGCCCCGCCTGAGCCAGTTATTGAAGGAAGTAAGTCAGAGGGTCTTTACCCACTAAGAGAACTTAAGGCAGCCACGGGGTATAGCAACCCCGCATGTGAGTCGCCTACGTACAGTAGTGACGATAATAAGGGAAAAGAACAGGAAATCTATATCGCCTCCGTGGTCTCAAGGGACAAAGAGAGATGCGAAGATGAAGGGAAAGATTGGGCACTGAGTTGTGCACCTCCAGATAAGGAGAAAGAGGGAAATAATCATAAAGGAAATGAAGGTAGAGGTGCCGAGATAGCATTTGCGAAAGATGAATGGATGGGAGGTCAAATATTACTGAAGTTGGATGGAAAAGGAAGTGCTGATTTGAGGCCAGGGAAGAGGTCTGATGTGACGCAAAGGAGAGAGAGAGAGAGAAAGGGATGGAAGAAAGGGATGAAAGGACAAGAAAGAAAGATAGGGTAAGGCGAGAACAATTATATCGCAAAGAGCAAGGAATACCGCTCAGTCGCACACAATACGCAGCCTGTGAAAAGTACAGGCAGAACATGTTAAGGTTAGAGGAAGAAAGGAGAGTGCACGAAAGGAAAGTAAAAAGCGGGAAGATGAGGAAAGTAGAAGGGCAAAGGAACGTAGAAATGAACGGATGAGGGAAGTAGATAAGGCTACAAAAGAAGCAAAGAAACGAAAGGAAATAGACGAGGAAGTAGAACGTAAGCGCAGACAGAGGGCACGGGATCTTGCGGTTCCAGGTACAAGCGGGACAAATATTGAAGATGACTTCGACACCAGAAGCATCGGGGAAATGATCAACAAAATATACGACGAGATGGGGCTAGAGCAGATATCCGATGGGGAAAGGGAAGATGAGTGCTTAGAGAGCACTCAGCTATATGACACTGAGGATGTCACCCGAAGTAGTGGGAGCAGAGGACTGTCCCTAGACAGGCTGGAGATTGGGCAGAACAAAGAAGATGCAAGGAGTTGTGTAAACTGGGAGTATTCAGGCTCTGAGTCCGGTGGGGAAACTGAGGATGTGGCACATGAAGAAGGGAGATGGTGCGAAAAACGGCTCCCAGTGGACCGAGGGGTACGATGGTCAGACGCTAGCGAGTCCACAAGTAGGACACCGAAGTCTGCCGCGCAGTCCGGCCGACATGAAGGACTACCCCACGGTCAGAGGGGGGCATCAGCACCAGCCTATGCTGACAGACTAAGGGCATTGCCAGGTAGATGGCAAGGTGGGAATGCCACCCCGGCGATAGACCGGATAGCTATGGGGAAAACGAAAGAGGACTGTGCATTCCAATTCCCGTTGCTCGAAAAGGGGGGAGCAAGACCACAATATATTCCATGGCCACACATGGACTGAGAAAACCTTAAAAATAAGCTTCCAATGCTGACCTCGGGAGCCGGAAAGTGGATACACGAGTTAGAGAAAATGACGGGGGGTGTCAAGTTAGTTATAGGGTACATAAAGGGCCTCCTAATTGCCATACTTGGTGAAAGAGCAGATGATGTATGGAAACGGGCAGGCTATCCTAGGGTAACCCTAACTCATACCTCCCATGATGGAGCGCCATTTAATAACTGAAGGGCAGCAGTGTGGAAAGCGCTGCGAACGCGATATCCAGACACTTCTTATATGGGGGCTATAATGACTTGGAAAATGAAAGAGTCAGAGGATCTGTTGATTTATATCCAGAATTTTCAAGACGCGTGGGTGCTCGAAACTCATGAGTCTCGGACGAAATCTATCCCTGTATTTTACCACATATTATGCCTGGGGTTGCCTGAACCGGTGCAGAAGCAGCTCAAGAAATTGGTATGAATAGAAGCTAAACCGTGCGCCGAAATACAGTTGACAATTGCACATTACTGTAGATTGTTGCAAGAAAAGAATCGGAAAAAGGAGGCAAATCGTAAGGGCAAGAAGGCAAAGCTGGTACAAAAGTAGCTCTCGAAGTATGCACTCGAGGGAGCCATGCTCACCAGCCCAGCCGAACCAAGCGCACAACAAGCAACCAACCCATCGCAGAATAATCAGGGTAACGCAGGATTTTACTCAAGAGGAAGGGGTGTTGGAGCAAGAGGATGGCAGAGTAATCAAGGAGGGTTTCGAAGTAACCAGGGAGGATTTCAGAATAATCAAATTGGCTTTCAGAACACGCAGATGGGCGGTCCAGCTATGCCAGATGGACAGGCGGCCTGACCACCGCCAGTGTGCTGGCTGTGTGGAATGACAGGACATGTGGCGCATAAGTGGAGAAGCCAAGGCATGTGGCAAACAGCCAAGTGATGGGGGCAGGCATGGTGAATCAGCCTGCCAACTCGCAACAGGGCGGTACACAAAATTACACAGTGCAGCCGCAGGCATCAGGCCTGCAGCAAGGTGCACAGCAAGAGGTTCAACCACCGAACATGGGGAACTTGCCGCAGGGAAAATCCCAGCAGGCACCACCGCAAATGTCACAGGGCACTAGCCCCGGAGGAGGAGTTAACCCTGGGGCTGAGGGAAATCAACAAGTATACAGTGGGCCGAACTTATATATGAAACAGGACAGCTCACAAACTCTGATGTGCTCTATCTTATCAGTGACACCATACCCTAACAGGGAACCAAGGGTGAATGTCACCATAGGGGGTAAGGAATATTCCTTCTTAGTTGACACGGGTGCAACGCGCTCGTGCATACGAGAGGGCAAATTTTCCTTGTCCGGTGAGGCTATAGATACTCAGAGTTTCACTGGAGCTCATATTAAAGTTCCATTTACAGACACACTCCCAGTCCCAGTGGGAGAACGCAAAATTAATCTACCTCTATTATATTCACGTCAGACCCCAGTAAATATTCTGGGCTGAGACCTGATGACTAAATTAAACATGACCATCTCATTTACCCAGAATGGTGTTGTGTGCTCCACTCCAGGAATGCATTATTCAAACGTGTGCGAGATGATCAGAGCATACTCAGGACGTATAGCCATGAGAGCTGTACCGTTAGAGCCAGAAGTCTTTGCATATGACATCCGGGTGCTTATGGCGGGACTGCCAGGCCTCGCAGATAGAACTATGAGGACACCTGATGAGTTTCTGTTCAGGCCAAGAATACCCATGCACAAAGAGGAGGGACAAGTACTTCCCTTAATGATACAATCCGCCTCAGTGCAAGGGAAAGTGGTATTGGTCGAAGGATATGATGACGCAGGTAGACAATGGTGTGCGATTATCGCCATCGGGGAAGGGTATCGAGTGACTGACATCACCGATGATGATCTGTTCGAAGAACACCCCTACCTAGAGGAGACAAGAGTGGAAGTAAGTCTCACATTTTGGGTCAAAATGATCAGACGGGAGGTGCCACAGAGAATGATGTTGGCGCTGGTATGTCCAGAATACTTTGATGATGACATGGCCCAAGTGCCTGCAGCAGTATGGCCTACAGGGCTCGCAGAAGACTGGTTCACACCGAATTTAGCAGAGCATGTTGCATTTTTCATGGTGAACTGCATAATCTGCCAGCAATTCACCGCTGGGCACACATTAAAAATAGTGAGAGGGATCATCCCCAGACCAAATGGACCATTCCAGCACTTGCATATCAACTACGTCAACATGATTCAAATGTGCAACGGTTACAGGTATTTAATTGTGGTGGTGTGTCCATTCTCTAGATGGATAGAAACAGGTCCCTGTACACACCCCAACGTTACCTGTGCTGCTAAGTTCCTAGTGAGGGAGGTGTTCCCTAGATGGGGGGTTTGCGAAGTAATAAGATCAGATAACGGGGCTCACTTTGTAAATTCAGTTTTTGAACAGATTTGCTTGTTGCTTGGTATAAAGCACACGTTCTCGCTGGCGTATCATCCTGAGGGGAATGCGATATGTGAATGGATCAACGGCTTGCTTAAGGAGAGGATAGCCAAGTTGAAGATCACATTAAAAAAGGGATGGCTGCACTGTCTACCATTGGCATTGCATGCACTTCGGAACCAACCCGGCTCCGACCCTCATCTCACACTGCACAAGATAGTTACAGGCAGAAGGATGAGGACCCCTCCTACTCCCCGAGATAGGGCTAGATTTGATGCCCAGCTGACTAGGGAGGTTCTGGGAAGAGAGATGCAAAAGTACCTTAGCTGTATGACATCTAGCGCCTCTGCCAGCTGCAGCGATGGCGAAAAGGAGACGGCACAGCAAGAAACACAGCAGGAAGTGCTGAAGCAGATACTAAGCAAGGTGTACATGCACCCCTCGTCTTCCCTGGTGACAGCGTGCTTGCGAAGAACTTTACCAGGAAGAGATGGGACAAGCCAAGATTTAATGGCTCGTTCATCGTAGAGGACTGCACCCCCTCCGCCGTCAAGCTCCAGGGCAGAAGGGCATGGATCTTCCTAAATGACATTAAACCCTATATAGGAGAGAGCCCTCCTGCTGCATCCAACTGCAAAGAAACCACAGACAATGGGGAAGAACCTCAGCACGTGCAGACAAGATCCATGGCGAGGAAGAAGGACACATGAGCAGAACATCAAGACAAAGAATCCGGATGCAAGTTGTGGCATAAAACTGGACTGGTTCCCCAAGCGAAGGGGAATAAGGACAAAACAAACACTCTGTACATCCCAGTTGCAGGGTAAAGAGAAGCACATCCAAAGCCATAACAACATTTATAAAATTAACTTTTGAAAGCACAACATGCCCAAGTGATACAAAGAATCAAGACTCTGATAGACTGCAAATAAGACATAGCCTGAGATTGTAACACAGTATCCTGAAACAATCAGTATTGAGACTCTGTTCACAGAACTTATGGTCCATTCCAGCAAAATTCTCAAGTTGGATGTGCTAACCTACTTCCAACTCGTGGTGCTATCATACCCATCACTCATAGGGAGAGGAGACAGTGTCACGGACTTTATTCAAGATCCAGCTAACAAAAAAGTAATGAGGCGGCTGCTAACCGTCATCGCAGAGGTCTTCGCTGAGTTACCCGAGCACGGTGATAAGGGTACAGATGCTTCCACCACAAGTGATCCTTGATGAGCTGACATACATGCTTTTCTTTCGCATCATAGAGGAATGCCCAGGACTCATCGGGAGAACCAAGATACCTTATCCTTTATCAGAGATCCAAGAAACAACAAATTCCTAAACCGATTGTGCTACAAACTGAATTACGTGGTCGCAATCCATGCAGCAGGAAAGTGTAAAAACTGTTCACGTCACAAAAAAGGCCTATGATCTAGAGACTAGAAAATCAGAACGAATGTCGTTGTCACCAGAAGACAGCAGATATGTATACCATGTCTTCTTTCACCTCATCAAGAACTTTCCAGAACTAGTGGGTAGACCAAACAATGTTGATGTACCCGCATTTCACAGAGACCCAGTAAAGAACGCACAATTAAACAAGCTCCTGAGAGCCATAATAGCGCAACTGAGAAGTAATTATGTTCATCAATTGCTGAGGAGAGCCTTATGAAGAGGAGATCCCAATAAACTTTCCGCCGTGCCGTGCAGCAGATCGAGGAGAGAGACACTGTTCTACAACTTGTCACAGAGAGACCGAGTGAAAGGAGCGGACACAAGAACTTCACCATCTTATTTTCATTTTTCTGCATTTTTCTAATTTTTCCTATTTATTCATATGTTGCATTTTATTTTTACTTTGTTTTTATTTTTACAACGTTTTATTTTTGGGTGATTTTTAGCAGTTCCATCTCTTCATTCCTTCACATTGAGCAAGCCCCAGCATGTCCTCAGGACCAAGGCAAATTCGAGGCGTGCATTGGGACCTCACCTATTATCGATATGCATAATGAATGTAATGTACCAAAGTTGCTAGCCTAACCCTTTTCCATAGTCTAGCACAGAAACTGTACTGAGTACCCAGAGACTTCCGTCGTCATTCACATGAGGGGGGACATTTGGAGAAGTACTCGTCACTTTAATAGTAAAAAACTCGCAAACTACGAGACCAGAGCAAGAGAAGGAATTAATAACTGACTATGAACTCATTCGAAATGGGGACCAGAACAGTAACTTGGTTTTACCCCCAACAGACGGACGCCCCCACTTCCCTGGAAGAAAATGATGCAAATTGTTGTTCCGAACGATTATGTGTATATGTATAGTTATTATTATTGTTTTTCTGTCGTTAACAATCAGAACTGCTTTCTTTATTGGTGCACGATGTGTCATAATCTCAGTGCACCCACCAGATAATGAACATCAGGGGCCCACAAAAGCACCCAGACCTTATATAGTCATTCCAGTCCCAAGAACACCTGATGATAAAAGTAGCAAACTAAATTTAAATGTAATAAGCAATGGTTTAGACACATTTGAGGTAACAAATTAAGAGAAAAGCTGGAGACAGGGTCAGCACGGAATGAATGAAAATGCTGCACTGACAACTGCACACACCCATACACAGGATGCACACAGACAAGGGCAAGTGTCAATGGCTACAGGGCCTCCAACGAAGGCAGCAGAGAAGGGGAGACTGAATATCGAACAATCTATTCCAGAAAACAGTGGAAGTACTCAAGAGGAGCTAAGTGAACCACTAGAGAGAGTGGGTATAGCAAAATCACTCAAAAGAACAGAAGTAGCCACAAAGGAATTCAGAAAGAAAACACAAATGCTGATAGACTATTTGTTCCCATTCATAGTCAGAGCAAAGAAACTGCACAAGGAGGTGGAACATAGAACTGCAGAGACTATAACGACAAACACGCCAGCTCGAGCACTGCAAACAAGAACCAGAGTTATGACTCAGCCTCACGTTGAGGAGATGGTGAGCAAATGGCAGCCAGAGAACCACAATGAAAGACAACAAGAGGAGAGGAAGAGAAACACAAAAACCTCTCCTATCACAGCGATGCAGTCGAGGTAGCCTGCTCCACCGAGACACCTAGAGAGGAAAAGCAGCACAGACGCATTAAGAGACATAGTCATAGCAAACTACAGAAGAATGCTGAGAATCAAGAGAATCCCACACGAAGATAACAATGAACTTAATGATTACCTGGACAGCACAGCCCATCTCGGAAAAAACATATGGTACCAGCACATGTAGGAAGTAGGACGAAGGTAGTCGGAAGGAGAATGCTTTGTCTGTGCTCTCCTACCATACAGCATGTGAAAATCATAGATCTTTGTGGCTGTAGAAATTGTTGTCCCTACAGCACACTGTATGTCACATGTAGCAATGGATGAAGATGGCTACGTCCAGGACATTAAAACAAGAAACCGAGCGCACACGAGAAATCATGTGATCAGGTACGAGTACCCTTGCATCAAAGGATCAGGGATAAGATGGGAAGTTAACCCGAGACTGAACGTTCAAGAGAAGACTACAGAAGAGGCTAAAATCTGGAAGAACAGAGGCCAAATGCAGATCTGGGGGTCAGTGGTCTCCCCAGATGGATAGGAGGACGGTGTAGTAATCTGCTGAGCATGGATGGTCCTTGGAGCCTGCAAGGAAGCAATAGAGAATTCGCAGAGGTTATGCAAACCTCTGTGGCCAAAGCTAGTAAAGTTACTAACATGGGTCGAAGATCGAGGGGGACCCCTGCAGATAGTGCTACTGGAGTTCCCAAAACTATGCTTCAGAAACAATGGCACAAGGAAGATGGGAGAGAATCTAAACTGCAGAAGAATCTTTGAAGCCCCAGGAATGACACAAGGTATCGCAGTTATTATGGACCATTACTGGGCGTGTGGATCCAAGGCATACATAAGGCTGCCGAAAAACTGGGGAGGCATATGCACACTAGTGACCGTCCAGGTTCCCGTGCTAGTGATCCCTAAGAATTACCTGAAGTTGGACAGTTTCCCAAAAGCAGATGCTCATCTAAGAAGAAGGAGATCTGTGGAACTGGTATCCAGAATGAAGAGAGAAAATTACTTTTCTACCAAATCAGAAGAGGCATTCCATGCAATCCCATATGAACACAGGCTGTTCAGCCTCACCTCAACAGTATTCACCACGTTGTTCTTGCCACACATCCAAATTGGAGTGAACGCTTAATGGTTGCAGATAACCAGATGGGAGTTATTGCAGACCATCAATACCACTGTAAATAAAAGGATTCAGCGCGATCAAAGAAGAGCTGAGAGCAATTAGACTGATGACCCTCAAAAACAGATATGTGCTTGACATGATCACCGCAATGGATGGAGGTGTTTGTGCAAATATCAGAGAATCATGTTGCACATTCGCACCATCACACGATGAAGAAAACGAAACCTGAACAGAGGCCATAAGCATGTTGACAACCCTGAAAAACCAGATGATTGATGAAAGTGGACGATGACAGCTGGTTTGGAGACCGATTCTCGTGGGCCCCACAATGGATGGCAGATATATTCAAGATTCTGGGAGCTCTACTAGCAATGATATTGCTAGGGTTCTGTGTGTCACGATAATCATTACACAGTGCCAGAAAACTGCGAAGAAAGCCATAGTGAAGAAAATAATGGTTGATGTCGAGGCAGGATGGAAGCCCAGAGACCTGACTGATGAAGAAATTAGAGACTTTGTGAAGGCCAGCAAATTTGCACCAGAGGGAACAAAGTTCACATACCCAAAGAAACGAAGAAGATATGAAGGAAAATGGACCTTCTGCAGCCCAAATGGACAATGTCAGCTAATGACATGGAACAAGGACGAACATGTGAAAATAGCAGGGAGTTTGAAGAGATTGTAAAAAATATGGACTCCAAAGACTCACACATTCACACCATCATGTACAAACACTGAAGACGATGAGCATGACACTGAGGAATCAAAAGAATACAAAGCAGGGTGCAGAAGTGGTCGATGAACCGACCAGAGGGGGGAGTGTAGAGGAGGTCCCAGACATGGCCTGCACCCCTTCCCCTCATTTCGAGGTACCAGGAGCGTACTCGCCAAGGTATGTGACATATGAAGAGCAAATGAACCTACAAAGACCTGCACTGGGACTCTGCCCAGTATACATCAGAAGATCCATACTGGTAGAAGCACCCATAACCAGAAAACCCCGGCCAGCACAGTACCCTATCAGACAGCCATACCAGCCGCTGATACGAAATGAGGCGTACCTACACACGGTCCACGAAGATACCCCAAAAGCCTTAATGGAAGGCCAGTGGAAATGACTCAAGGGCCTGAACAGACTCGTGAATGAACAAAAGCGGCTATATTTTTTTTATTTTATTTGTTTTGGTTACATGGTAACCTTTACAAAAACAATATAAAACCAGTAATAACAGATCTTAAAAAATACATACATAACATTTTGGTTACATGGATTCGATTACATTCCTTATAATACATCCTAATGCAACCAAAAAGTATAAATGCATTATACATCTCAGTGATCCATATTAAAACAAAATGAAAAAAGTCACGCAAGATGCATAAGCCTACAAAATGTTGTAGCTGAACTACCTCCCTATAGTTCGCATTTAGCTTTTAGAAAACGCAGTATGGCCAGTTGAAGTTTGACCATAGATCCATACAACATGTCTTTCTATAGGGCAACCAGATCCACATTCTCTGGGTTGGGCACATATTTAATGAAGTAATCAATGCGTGCCGATCTTAGACCCAAACTTTGTGTCAACCGGTGTTGGAAAGTTACTGCTTCAATGTCTAAATCACAAGATAGACATTTAACCATTTGCGAAGGCAAGGTTTGCCTTATAGTCATAATCTCACCTGTATTAAGGACATTAAAACGAATGCGCATAAATTCCTGTCGAAGCCCTTTGTTTGGTAATTTTATGAGGTAAGATTCTGTTGTTGCAATTTTTTTATGACTGCCTGCCAAATGCGCATATAGTTTTTTGCTTTGTATTATGTCAACAATGTGATTCCAGTCTGCATGCTGGAGAAGTATCTTCACCTTGGTAGGATTGTTGATAAGCAGTTCTTTAGAGACCCCAACTAATGCCAGTACTTCATGTACCTCTTTTTCCAGATCACACACTACTGCAGAAGATTCCTTTCCCGCAACTAGACACCGTCCAAGGATTCCATATAAAGTGGATTCTTTATTTACAAGCAATTTCCTAAACAAAGAGACTCTACGCCAGAGAATTACGCTTGAGAGGGATTATAGCCCAAGTTCAAACGTATTGCTGCTAATGGAACACATTTTGGAAGATACCAAACCAGTGACCTTAGCATACGTGCTTCATATTTAACAAATTCGCTCTTAAACCATGACGGAACCAGTTCCATTCCATAGCTAAACTGGGCAATCTTTTTACTACGGTACATTTTTTTGCATGGTAACATTGAAAATTTCCCATATTTGCAATCGATTTTGAATAATTGAGAAATCAGTGGTGTCACTTTTTTATCCAAATAGTTACGTAAATTCACCCTGGTGACCGTCTCAAAAATGGGATAACCTAGGTACCTGAAGGCATGACATATGACGTGATCCAAAAACCATGCAAATTTTGCTGGCCTTTTCTTATAACTGAGTTGCATGATAAAGGTTTTTGTCTGATTTATACCTAAAGCATTGTCCGCCGTGTACTTCTTAAATGCAGACAGAACACGTTGCAACCCCATGGATGTTAAATCACACGTCATCTGCATATGCAGTCCATGCAATCCTAGTACCTTCAACTTTTGGTGCCGCAAACGATGCCTCATCCTCATCTATGTGCGGGTCAACATCAGACAAGTACAGATTAAAAACAGTTTGGGCAAAAATACACCCTTGTCTGAGACCGTTTCCTGTATTTATTTCCTCAGACAGGGATCCCTCAGTGTTCAATCGAACTCTTATCTTAGATTCTGAGTGAAGATAATATAAGATCGCTAGGAGCTGTGGCGGCATATCTAAGGCAAACAGTTTTCTCCACAGTGTGTCTCTATCCACTAGATCAAAGGCTGAACAGAGGTCAATAGAAGCCAAATAGATAGGTTGGCTACCTCTCTGTCTGTTCTGTTGCTGCATGATAGTTAGGAGAGGTCCACCTGCATCAGTTCCAACCTCTTTTCTAAAACCAAACTGTTGTGCTGACAATACATCCTTTTCCTCCATCCACACATGGATATGTTCAAGAACCAAGTATCTTAGAATCAGCGTCCAGAAAGGCAATAGGTCTATAACTAGTTGGTATAGATCTATCACCCTTTTTGTAAATTGGGACCACATAAGACATGTGCCAAGTAGTTGGAAATACCTGGTTGATGACAATGTTCTTAAACAGTAGGAAAAGAATTTTGGCCCAGAGAATCGTATTACCTTTGAAGACCACATTAGCTAACATATTAGGACCTGGTGCACGGGAAGACGAGCACCTATAGATCATTCTTTGCACATCCTGTAAGGAGAAAGGGAAATTCCATGGACATGAGGCGATCTCTTCCGGAACCACCCAGTTACAAATCGTAGGTTTATATATTGAGCCAAAGTGGCCTTTCCAAATGTCCGAGGATATACACACGCCTTGTTCTTTGGTGTGCGCCTCCCTGCGTCTATTAACTAGGGACCAAAAATGCAGAGTATTAGTTTTTGACAGTGCCTCAAGTATGTTTTCTGCATCTCTTTGCAGCATGTTTGCTTTTAGGGCACGTATCTTATAACTCCATTGTTGTTTTGCTTTTTTGACCATTTCACCCAGAGATTGAGTAAATGGAAGTTTCTGGAGTTTACGAATCTCAGGATTCCTCTCTTTTTTAAGCTGATGGATAACCAGATCGAAAACATGGGTGTGAATGTTGCCTTTTTTCAATGATCTCCCAATACCTTTTGTCCCAAGGATAACCTCCCTGACATAGTTGTTAAACTCCCCATGTGCATACATCAAGTTCTTTTTCTCACAGCCATATTTGTTATAGTCCTCAAAAAAGACCTTGTTCACCTGTTCAACATTATCCAAGTGCCAGTTTATTCTATTCCTAGATGAGTTTAGCTCCAACATCAGGGGAAGAACAAAAGAGGATTCCGGGGAAGGGTGTACCCTCATGGTGAGTTTGAGGATACTGTGATAACTAATCAAGGATGGTATAATTTTAAAATCAAGCAAAGAGTGTCTTAAAGACATACTTACAAAAATGAAATCTATGGTAGAGTATTCTTTTCCATTAGACCATGTGAAAGCACTCAAATCTTTACCCAGGTAATCGTTTACACAGATTAGGCCCCAATTTCTCATAAATACACTCCACTGTTGGCCCTGTATTTGTTTCCTTGATGAACCAGGGTTATAAGAACATGTGCGCACATCTGAGTTGAAATCACCCAAAACCATAATATTCAGAATTTGATATGTTGTTTGACACTCTTGTATAATTGCATCCACCATACTAATGAATTCCTTTAGATCTAACTCAGGACTCCAATATATGTTAACCACCAATAGGTAACCAAGAATCATGGGCAGTGCAAAATGTAATAGCATGGAAATGCATCCTTTATGAGGAGAGAAAACTTTCAGGCACTTAAAAATCATGGTGTTTTGTATCGCCATCAAAAGACCTCCAGAAGGCCTTCCCCTGGACTTCTTCTCTGCTGTTGTCTGGTGTAGACTATACCCATCCAGCACCAATGGAGAAAGAGCCAAGGTTTCCTGAATACAGCAGATACTAGCTTCCGTAAGGAGGCGTAAACTTTCAGACTCTGCTCCCAAAGATTTGTTACCACGTGAATTCCAGGATACCACTGAGAATGTTGGCTCGTATTATGATTTCACATTCAGTCCCTGTATCTTTGCTAAGGTTTCAGTTAGTGTTTGAGTAACCCATTTTAGATCTGTCTCAGAGGGTTGTTTCTGTGTGATGGGGCCCTCCCCTCCCTCATACTGCATGTTAGAATCAACATTCGCATGTTCAAAGGACTCGACCTCCACTCCTCTGCTCATCAATTGATTATTGAATGTTTCTAAATCAAGTCCAAAGGGGTGGAAGGCGTCTATTTCTAATATGACTAGATCCATGATAGCCTGGGAAAAGAATACCGGTCGTACACAGTCCAGTCTCAGTGGATGTCTGTAATCAATGAGTTTGATATCACCTGAGGAGATCATAGAGAGCCTTGGTATTTCACTGAACAAGGTAAGAATTTGATGGCTATTCAGGGAGGAAGAACCTCCCTGCGAAAACATGGAATACAGCATAATACTAGGGTAATCAGTGAAGACTGGCGATCTCCAATCCATTCTATTAGTCCATCTATTATTTGCCATTTGTTTACAGGATTTGGCTTCCCTCTCTGTCCTAGGTACAGACCCGGTAGTATTCACCACCTCTTTATACAGCTCATTGCTGGGAACCCGTTCCTCCGTCAGAAGGGCTTTAGAGTTACCCTCCTCTCTATGGTGTGCAACTTGGATTCATCCATGCTTTGGGGACCAAATTAGGGGCTTCCTGTCCTGATTGGGTTCCATGAGCTGTATGCAAGGATGAGGCGTTCAACTCCCCACCCTGTCCAACTAAGTCTTCCCGGTTCCGTGACAAAACATTTTTATCTCTGCCCAGTCCATTCTCAGCTATTGGCTGAGATGGGTGTAGACCTTTTATTTCTCTATCCTGTATATGTAGGTTTCCTATACCATCCCCAAGCACTCCTTCTAGATTAATCTTGTTGCCACTGATCAGACTCCTTACCTCAGTCCAATTTTGGATATCTGCTACTGTCGTGCCTACCCTCCTTGTGTCTTCAATCAGATTCTATAATGCCTGTTTTATTAGGATTTTGTTACCCTCACTCGGAACCAAAGAGGCTGTCGAGGATGACATGATTTCCCCCTTCACACTCCTTCCCATTGTTGCTTCCATTATATGTGCTTCCCCTCTCTGGTTCTTCCCCCCCGTATTCAGCAAGTGCCCCTCCCCCCTTGGCATTTCGATGGTTACATTATCTCCTTTCTTCTTCTTTTGCTCAGCTGGTAGGGGATTATTTATTAATTGCTGTGGTGGAGTAGAAGTATGAGTGGGCGAAGAGCACTTAATCTCTTCGCTGATCAGAGAGGCTTTTCTAGATTTGGAGTTGAAAAAAAGCTTAATGTCCATCTTATCATATTGTTACAACCCTAGCATTTTTGTTACAGTTAGGTCTCTTTACGACATTTTTAGACTCTTGGGCTCGTTTCCCCCCAGTTATTTTCTTGTCAAGAGATTTTTCTTTTTTATTTGTTTCATCTTTTTTTGTTAGTTGCTTACATACCTGTACCTTTCCCTTATGAGTCATAGCATCATTCAAGGTGCCGGATGCTTCCCCATGATCACCATCTACAGTTACTGAGTGGCTAGTAGGACTTGATCCAGCTCTCCTTGACTAACGTTATTTGGTGCCTCCAATTCTTTCAATTCCAATGCTTTTTTGCTTTCATCGTCCAGTTGAGAAAGGTCAATACAACCTTCAACCGCCAGAATACATATATCTTTCAGATTTGCATTGGAATTGTGAATTTTTAATGCTGGTATATTGTTAGGTTTTTTTTTCACCGTTTTTTACTGTGCCATTTGTTCTAGCCAACCTGCGCCTAATGGCCCTAGCCCTCATTTTCTTCTCTCTTCTAGAAAGCGGTGGGTTATGGTTAGTAGAACTATCTAGGGTAGAGTCCCCATCCAAGCACACCTTTCATCACCACCTGGCTCTACTCCCTCATCTAGGGCCCTTATTAATACAGATGGACTATAGGTATCGGGAAAATTAGTTGAGGCCTCACCGTTGCCTATACTGGATACTACTTTCTCATCCAAACTTGCAACATTTGTACAAACCAATTCAATGTTTTCACCTAGGCCCGTGATCTGTGTGCCAATAATAGAGACCATTCCTCTGAGCTTGTCCAGCCAAGCAGCCTGCAAATCCTTATTTCCTTGTACAAGGACTTCTGCGTAGGATTTAGGACAGACCACAGGCTCACAATCAGTCTGTACCATCTGGTCTTGGGTGATCATGTTAAAATTACCATGCCCTCCCACAGGTCCACATCTTCCTATTGCCATAAGGAAACCCTCCATTTTGCAAATCTTTTCCGTGTTAACCAATAATATTGATCTAAGTTCCTGAATATCCAGATGGGTACGATCATGACCCTTATCTAGAAGATCAGGATCCTGGTTAGCACAGGAAAGGTAGCAAATGACACAGCTGAGTCCTCTTGATTGATGCCCTCAAAGAATGGTCCTGTGTGGGGATCGATAGTTCCAAAAGATTGATTTAACATAGGAAACACATGTGAGACTGGACTGGAGGATGTTGTCTGGTTGGGCACAAAAGCACCCTGTCTCCCGTCACCCCCCAATAATAGTTCTCTCTTCTTATTCCCGTAACTGATGTCATAATTTCTTTTATCCCTCCTAGGAGGATGCTCGGGAGAGAATGGAGCCTCCTCAGTAGGTTCATGTAAATGCACATTGTCAAAACCCCCAGTCTGGATCTAATAGGTGTGGATGGCTCATTTGACAGCCGGACCCTTCTATCCAACTCGGCCCTAACAACCGGTGCCAAGAGAGAATTGTCGGCTCCTTTTTTGGGGTTTCCTCCTTCCTCTATTTGTCCCAGAGAATATCTACGGGACTTCTCTTGTGTACCTGACATACTCTTCTGTGTCTTGATAGGTGCTGGGCCGGTATAAGGAGACGTTTTTCCCCAGTTAACATCCTCCCCAGCTGGAGGGGCGATACCTGTGCCGTTAATCAAGCGATGTGGGTGCAATTCTTCATCTGGTACGTTATCATTACTAGGGCCTTTAGTTGAAATGGGATCTGACAATGGGCATTCCGCCAATAAATTATCCATTTTATACACAAAAACTGGTTTGGCCAAAGGATAGAATTTTTTGGCTGCTTGTATGGGTCTCACCAATTTACCATTTCGGAGTGTGCCCAACATACTCCACCATCAAAACAAATAGTACTGGGTTTACTCAATGTGGCATTTATGTGGCACGAATCCCAATAAAACGTAGGCTTTAACTGCCTTCAGACACTTAGCAATACTATCCACAAAACAGATATTGCATTTCCACACTATTATAGCAAATATTCAAGAAAATTCTGAGGAGCACAGCACACTATGCCCCCCCCATGCACACCATACATTTTCAAAGCCACACTCACCAGATCAGTGTCTTGTTTTCCTGAAGCAGGACTTACCCTAAAACAATATAATCCTATTTGAATCCCCCAAAACAATAGAAATCCTCAGCCGCCCGCACCCCACGCCACGCACAGTGAACAGTAAACAGTACTTGTGAGAACTTCTGGGTGCGCGCGCAGGTGCGCAGGTCAGATGGTATATATCCGTAACAAAGGAGGAAGCGTAAGCATCCTGGAGTAGGAGCCCCGAACACAGTCCTATGGAAGAACACAGAGGGACAGTGTCAGAACCAATATTATTACAAGTAGAGTGTCAAGAGGCAGTTCCAAACGTGCACAGATTAGGTTAAGCCTGACATGCACAAAACCATTTTCTAAACATGCACATAGGTGCAGAACAGTCACCTTTTTTAGTGTTGGTGACTCCAGGCAGCAAAGTGCTGCAAAAAAAGACGTCCTCCTGAAGTAATTCGGGTGGTTTTTCAGTCAGACAGTGACAATGAGTTTGGAGAAATCCAGCGCCGGCAAATCGCAGCCCGCCGCCCCAGTAAACAGTACTTGTGAGTGACAAAAGCGGCTATCGAAGACAAGCACGCCAGTGCGAGTAACTACGAAATTAAATGTAATGGACACAGAGAAGAGACAATGTTAAAACGTGAGGATGCCATAACTTTTCCCGATAAGAGACTACAGTTTCGAGGCCATCCTCAGCCAACTAATTGACACATCGCCCTAAAACACTGATTGATGGAAGGGAGGCAGGGTGAAACTTGGGATACCAGGCACAGGGATGTCTATTCTGCATGCTGCTAATTAAAAGTGGACATTTATGTCTAGGGGTGTAGCCTGCTCAATCACAATGGACCAAGTTCTCTGGAGTCCTATAGATACTGTAACCAATAGGATGTTGTAGATATAGTGACGTCTTTCACACGTGATGTAGAGGGTTGGGCGTAGACGCCCACCCGATAAGAGTTATCCAATCTGCATGCCCTATTATCATATACAGATATAACACCTATACTTAAGTTACCTTTCCTAACCAAATATATTGCATGATGATTTTTTATAGAATTAGATGTCAGTGATCACGATTTTTGCCTATTAGAATTGCTGTTCGACTGAAGTTCGAGGAAGTCGGAGCGAGGCAGGTGATTGCAGCGCTGCTGATTTCCATTTGTTTCTCTGTTTGATGTACTTGTCATTAAACAGACTTCCCTTTGCCAACTTACTGAGTCCTCCTTATTGAGTCGTGTTGGAGTAAGTGAATCCTGCACCCCCCTTCCTCACATGGTGCAGCTATCTTGTCTTACAAGTTCTAGAGGGTGAGCACTGACCTATGGGCCCGTCAATGATTTCCTCTCCTCCAGAACACCCCGTCCCCCTCTTTGCTTCCCGCAAGCAGAAGTCCTTCCCCCTCCCAAAGCATCCCACTTTCCAGCATCCAACTCTCTAACCAGAGGAGCCCTCTGGCGATGCAAAAAAGCCCCACCACCAACTCAACCCTTGCACCAACCTTCGGGAACACACCCTGCAACTCTCTAGCCACACTCCTACCCTTTACCCCACAGCTACAGCCCCAGGGACCACCACACATCAATCAGTCCAGTCCAAGTCTATCTCTCACATGAGGGGAGGTTTCCCTCAGCCCAATTGCCCCTTCTGTCCTCCTGTACCCTCCAACTAGACAACACCCCTTACACACACTTTTGACCTGTCCCATACTCTCTCCAAAACCATCCCAGAGGAATCCTGGGCATGCTGCTACAGCTTACGTGCAACCCCTCCCCCATCCAGGCCGACCCCCCCCCTCTGCCAACTCTGGTGCTACATCCACACTAATCGCCTTGCCCACGCCTCCCTCTGCAAACATTGCCCTCCTACCTACCACCCTCTCCATCACAAAGATCACTTCCAGAAGGCCACCCCGGCCACCCTTTTCCCTTCACCCACCTTGTCACATGTTTCCCTTTCCCAAACCATCACCTCAACCCCCTTCAGCACCCAAACGCTCTAAACTAAGAGGTAGACGATGCCCCTTGCCATCAATATGCATGTTTCATCTGGCCTGCATCTCTCGATCCACTTCAGCTCTCCTAGCCCCACTATCACGTCCCCTCTGTCAACCCCACCTCCCATATCCCGCCACGAAGACAGCACCCCCTTCCCTATTCTTCAGCCCTCATCCTCTCTGCCTTTCCGATCTCCCTAGGACCTATCCATAACAACACCTAGCCAGATTCCTTTGAATGACCCACCACCTCTCACCACCATGCCTAATTCCTCTGAGCCTTTCGCTTCCAACCAAACTGACAATCCAATGATACTAAGTCAAAGATGTGCCACTGCCTGCCTTATCTTCCCAGTCCCTAACCACCCACGACCCTCTATGTACCCATTTACAGTACTCCCACTGACCACCTCCGTCCATCCTATCGCACTGCCCTACTCAATTGACCCTCTCTCCGCCACCAACACAAACCTACCGATGACTTTGACCATCCCTGACCTGTCAACCCCAGTTCCCTGGGAAAACACCACCCCCACTACCTCTCACTGAGTCACCTGCCTCCTGTTTAATGCCCGCTCCATAGCCAAGAACTGACACAGGCATCTATGATTTCCAAACCTTTGAGAAACCCTTCATCATGGAAACCTGGTTCTCAGATGACCTCAAGCCTATAGCACACAAAGCATTCCCACCTGAATACCCACTCATCACGCACAGCAGACCTTCTAGAGGAGGAGGATTAGCAATCCCCCACAAACATCACATCTATAGTACCTCCATTGAAACACAAATCAGCACCACTAACTGTGAATCCCTCCTAGTCAAACTGTCTCTCTTGCCTACTCTCTCACACAGCTTCTTACTCATCTACATGCCCCCGGCTATCACAGATACTTTGCCAACAGCCATTCTGGTTAATCACTCTGCACTCACCCTACTGGTTCAACCTCAATGACTCTACCCCTGGTTGACAGCCTAGAGGTACTCAACTTCACCCAGCATATCAGAGATGCATGCATACTGCTTGCCACATCCTTGATGCCATTTTCAGCTCTTGTAACCTCATCTCCACATACACCCCACCCCTCCCTTCAACCCTCTTCCTCTCCTCCTTGCCCATCCCCCTTGCCCTATCCATACCAACACCTTGCCACACTCCTCTGAATGACCAACCTCCTTCACCAAAGATGTCTCTCAGGAATGCAGGACGGGCATTCCCAGGATCACTTCACAGTTAGGCCATGCCAAATCAGCATTTACTACTGGGAGGGGTCGATGAGTGACGCTCCAGTGGTTTGCATCAGTGGACAACGGTCGTCGAAGTGGTGATCTTGGGTGCATCAATGTGCAGGATGATGAGGCACTGGATGAAGGGCTAGCTGGGTTGAGCTGTGGTTGTAATCCCCCAGTCAAAGTCAGCATGTGACTCACCAGTGACATAGATCAGGTCCTGTGTTGAGCAATCAATTCTGGTCTAACAGGTGACTGGCTTAGCTAGGGCACGATGAAGCACCAAGCTGTTTAGAAGTGCAATAGATGGAGGAGCACAAAAGCCAGTACTGGTGACTTCCTTCTCGTTCAAGGTCCAGTGAAAATGGAGTGATTGGTTCAATATGGTAGAACTGCGAGATTCGGCAGGTCTGACCCTCCTGTTGCCATGAGGCCCTCTCAGGGAGACTGGAGGACCAGGTGGTTCCATTCAGGGTCTGCTCTGTTAGCTCTCAGAGATTCCAGTGGAGAGTGTTAGGTCCTGGGCCACAGCAGAGGTCACTCCCGGTGTGCCCTGGGAGTAGGTAGGAGAACAGATCTTCCTACTGCCTTGAATGGTTCCTTTTTTAAAAAAAAAATATTTTTATTGGTTTCATAACAGGAAATAAACAACGAGTACAGGAAAGCATCATTGGCGATTGGTTAAGCATATCAAGAAAACCACCCAAACCCCCCCCCCAAGACCATGGTTAGTTCACGCCTTGAATGGCTCCTTATTCACATCAGACTGAGGGCTTTGGAAAGTACAACACCCTTTAGAGGACCCAAGAGGATCTGAGGGAATCTGCTGAAGGGGTGGAGGATTCCGGCTTTTAAATGCACAAGTCCCCAGGTGATTTGATAAGAGTTAGCTATCATTAGTGGTCCAATCCCTGCTTTTGCATGGAGTTAACTTTGCCCTTCTGATGTAACACCCAAAGTAATTTGCTCCAGAGGAAGTAGAGGAGACAGGAAAAGGAGAGAGAGGTAGAGAGAGAGAAAGAGAGAGAGAGAGAGAGAGAGAGAGAGAGAGAGAGAGAGAAAAGCAAAATGGTGGAAGTCTCCTTCCATTGACCAGATCACTCCTGCCTATCGTAATCCTGCCCCCTCCTCTTGTCACTAAGAACACAGAACTTTAGAGATGCTGCACCCTGATGTGAGGCTGCTCCTTATGAATGGGTGTGCTCCTTTTATGCCCCGGCTCAGGAGAACTGCCTGCTGTTTATCTGTCTCGAGTGGAGGATGTTACCTGCCCTCACAAAGAGATCAAAGAGGAAGCCCAGCAATTTGGCAGGCTACTCCAGGGTGACCGGAATACATATCACCTTCAACAGCAGAGCTGACTAACAGGAGCTGACACATGTGCCATTTCAATTGGGATGTGATGGTCATGATGATAAGTAGTGCCCTGCACTATGCCTTAACACAGGCATAGCTTTATTTTAGAAATTATCCTACCACCATCATGGGTTACTTATGATCGTTGTAGTTTTGGTACGGGGTGCATATCTTAAATGCAACCCTTGTGCGGCAGAGACTTGGCTGTTACTGCAGCTGTCAAAGGGGCAGCTGTGACAACTGAACCTGTGCTGTGCCACTGGTAGAGCAGGCACTGCAAATCAGGATACTGATGCAGCAGGGCACAGATAAATGCTATGCTTTTAGGAGGAAGCTTATGAAAGCTGAATCTAGTCAGCAGATTACACCCTTTCTGAGAGGGGAATTACCTGAATAATGTTATTATTTGATAAAAAATAAATAATGCCAGGGCTTTGCAACCTTTCCAGATGGAAATTCCTCAAAGTAAAATATATCCTATTCCCACATTTCCACAAATTGGGAGAAGACAGGAAATAGGATAACAAATGAGATAAAGTGGCATCACCAACTCCATCCTTCTGAAGTGTGAGTCTGGACAACAACACAATTAATTGACATCCTTCTCCTGCAGAGAGCCTGAGTGCTGCTTTTGATGAGTGCTCCTGTGCTGGTTCTAAATGTGAGTAGTGTTGACAGCCCGACTGCAAACGTTGTGCAGAGCGTCTACACCTGCGTGCACCTACTATTGCTTGGAAAAAAGCAACATTCACAAATCTAAATTCCAACAATTTTGTCAGAAAAATATGTTCCAAGTGAATGCGATATTTGATCTGCAGTATTCATTGCAAAGATATCTTCGGAAAAATAATAACTATGCAAAACAATAATTTTGAAAACACTACATTGATATTTTGAGCTTGATTAAGACTTTTATTGAATAACTGGTGTGTTTGTTGGAAGTTGATTCTTGGGGCCCGTAAAAGCAGTCTCGTAAATACATAGGACCCAGAAACAACAAGCATTACAGGTCTAGCTTTGTAAATGTCTGCACCAACATTTACCTGGGTGACTTTAACCCCAACACATTTCCACCCAGACAACAAACCCATTCTGAACTGCATCCTCATTCAACTCTCCACATTCAACCTCAGCCAACAAATAACATACCCCACAGACATCGCTGGAAACACCTATACCTGTGGTTTCTCTGTAGACTGAAATCTGGGTATCATGGCCGACCACCTTGCCACCATTTTGCCATTCCTTTCATGCTCAAAACCCCACACAGCATCCTCCCACCCACCACACATTCCCCCAAATCAAGAAGTATCACATCCCTCATACCATCCCCACATCCCAAAAACTGCCCCACACCCTTCTCCCCAGCATTTACAACACAACCATCAAACAAACTCTCAACCAAATGGCCCCTTCTAAAACAGAAACCCCACAACCAACACCACACACAATGGTTAAATGATTACCTCCTCACCACCAAACAGGAACATAGATGCCTAAAAAGAGCCTAGTAAAATGGCGCATACCACACCTCAGAGGAAAGCCCTCAAAGACTTCTAGTCCCAATATAAGATTATTTGTGAAGCATAAAGCCATGTACATCCGATAAGAACTTCAATCTGCCCAAATGCCAAAAAGAAACATTTCAAAATCATCAACTCACTTAAAACCAATATCTAGCCCACGCACACCTCATCCACCTCATTATATAACTCATTTGTAGACTAGGTCAACTCCAAAATAAACAATGTCAAACAGGTCAGCTCCACAGACATATTCCCACCCATGTCGCCAAACCCTCCAATAAATGGGACATATTCCATCCCATCAACCAAGACACCTCCTAGTTTTCCCATCCAAAATGAAACCATCACACTTACTCGATGACAAATGCCCAGCTCTGGCCGAATCTAAATGTATCAGCGCCCTCACCGCACACAGGGTCATTATGTTCACTCCTGTTTCTCACACAGCAACACACCCTACTGCACGCATGTTAGGGAGAATTCTCATTTTATGGCAAATTTCCCTTACCTATAGAGTCCCCAGCAGCTTTGCTGGATTTGAAGGCTTAATAATAATAATACCATATGAAGGGTATGTTTATTTTTACCTGATAAGAGTGAGACTCTTTTTCCCACTCTTAAGCATTTTTGCTATGTGTGTTCTAGGCTATTTTTGTGTTTAATGGCTATGGGGTCTTTCTCAACCCCATTGGAACCATCTTTATTCACATGTGTTACACAGCACCCTCAGTGCAGTGACACAGGGGTGTCGTAGCAACCCCCAAACATAGACTCCATACCCTGGGACTGACTACTGTCTCCCAGGGCATGTAAAGTCCCCATTGACTTTACTAGTCAAATCCTATGATCTAAACAAGTACAACCCATCTTACTATGGAGGTACTGGAAGGGGTTAATAGTTTTTCCCCTATATTCATTTTCGAGAGGGCACCGTACAGTCCCTCTCTCTAAAGTTTCTGGCTGGTGGCAGTGGTTACTACCGTAAATATTCGACCGCAAATATTTCCCTATGGGATTTTCCCATTGTTCAAGGCTACCACTTTTTCTGACAGCCTCTAAAAATTTTTGTAAATTTGGTTTTATTAGTTTTACAAATACAAGTTATGCAGGAAAAGTATACAATAGGTACACAATTAAGAATTTCACTATAATAAAGCAAACCCCCCGAATCCCTTGTGTTTTGCGTGCGTCACATGTAAGCTTTTTGCGTGCATAATGTTCGCGCAACATCATAACTTTTTCCCCTTTCCCAATCCCCACCCCCTCTCCCCCATGGTCAGAGCCTTTATCACAGATCATGCAACATTCATCGTACATCAATCAGAATCAGGGTTTATTGTCGGGTTCACGTTATTCGTAAGAGTGTCCGTCGAAGAGTTCAACTTAAACGTTGTTTAGTTTGTTCCTTGCTCCTCCGCCATCAGAGTAAGGGCTGTGTTATGGGACAGACCGTCTGTTAGATATATGCTTTTGTATTCCATCCACAAGGTCTCAGTCTGTGAGAGTTTACGATGCAGCGATGCTGTTATGTGTTCCATTATACAAATGTTGGTGGATACATGGATCCATTCATTTTTCGTGGGGCTTGTGGGAGCCTTCCACCTCATAACCAGTGTTGCCCTAGCAGCCAGGAGCAATTGCGGGGCTATGTCTTTGATCTTGACCCAGTCGTCTTCATCTTTCTCGAGGCCGAACAGTATGAGGTAGGGCGTAGGTGTTCTGGCAATGCCATCGACCTCTTTGATCCAGCCTAGAACTTCTGACCAAAATACCTGTATCCGGGGACATCCCCGCCACATGTGCCAGTAGTCTGCCCTCTGTTCGCATCCACGCCAGCAGTCCGGACTTGCGGTCTGAAACATTTTGGATAATCTGACGGGGTCATACTGCCATCTGTGTAATAATTTGATTGCATGTAGTTTGTACTGATTTGAAATGGATATCCGTGTGGCTGCTTGGCATACGGTGTCCCAAAGTTCGGGTGTGAACTGTTCAGCAAAATCTTTTCCCCATCTGTTTTTTAGTGCGTCAGTGTTCACACCTTCTCCCTCTATCAATGCCCTGTACATATCTGATATTAGCCCCTTCATTACAGTTATTGAGTCCAATATTTTCTCAAAGGGGGTAAGTTCTCTCATCAGTTTGGGTCTCCACATGGTTCTTGTCAAAACCCCTTTGAGTTGTAGATATTGAAATGTGGATAATGAGCCTATTCCCAGGGCCTCGGTCAGCTCAGAGAGTGAAACAAAGGTGTCTTTCCTTTGTAGTTGGCCTATTCTCTCTAAGCCCGCCTCATACCAGCTTTGGTACCTTCCTACATCTGGAATGTGGTCGTTGATTCCTGGGGACCATAAATGGCTCAAGAGGCTCGGCCAGGTGGTAATGCCTTGCATATTCGTGCCATGCGTCCAGATGTCCAAGATGGTCATAAGTATCGGGTGATCTTTGAGTTTTCGACATATCCGTTTCTTGGGTGCCCAGAGCCATTCAGATACTGTGGCCGTCGAAAAGTAATGGTTATCCATATTGACCCACTGGATGTTTGTCTGGTCGCGCAGGTGCAGGATCAATACTCTGAGTTGTGAGGCTTCATAGTATTTTTGGAGGTTGGGCAGACCAACCCCTCCCTTGTGTTTGGGAAGTATTAAAGTCTTATATGGGATTCTCGCTTTCTTCCCCTGCCATAGAAAGTGTAGCATGACCTTTTTGATTTCAGTAAAGAAGCTTTTCGGAATCCTAACAGGTAATGTCTGGAAGGGGTATAAGAAGCAGGGAAGTGATACCATCTTTATTGCGTTTAGCCGACCTAGCCAGGAGATTGTGAGTTTATCCCACCTCGTTAAATCTAGTTTGAATTGTTTCAGTAGGGGGGGGAAAGTTAGCTTCAAATAGGTCCTCTAAATTTCTCGTTATTTGTATCCCCAGATATTGCAGTTTTGAATGCTCAATATGTAGGCAGAGTGAGGAAAATGTGATGGTGTTGTCATCCTCTTGGCCCTGTAGAGGAAAGAGTGTCGACTTTGTTCTGTTTACTTTAAACCCAGAGAGTTTGCCGTATTCCTCTATTAAGGATAGAGCTCGGGGGACGGAAGAGGAGGGGTTCGTGATATGAAGGAGGATGTCGTCAGCATAGAGGGCAATTTATATTCTGTTGTCCCCAGTCGGATACCCTCGAGCGTGGGGTCCGCTCACATCGTTATTGCCAGGGGCTCAAGAGAGAGGGCAAAGAGAATCGCCGAGAGGGGGCACCCCTGTCGGGTCCCACGTTGGAGATTAAACCACTGTGAGTATTCACCATTCACAAATATAGATGCTTTGGGGTCTGTATACACCGCATGTATTGCTTGTCTGAATTTATCGCCCAGTCCCACCTTTCGTAGTACCATCTTTAGGAACCCCCACTCCACCCTGTCGAAAGCGTTTTCTGCATCAACAGAGAGTAAGATCGGGTCATTCTCCATATGCTGGGATGCGTGGATTAGGTGGAGGGTTTTGCGGATTGTGTCTGCCCCCTGTCTTCCTAATATGAACCCAACTTGATCAGAGTGTATGAGTTGTGGGACAAGGGATTCGAGTCCCGCCGCCAAAACTCTAGTATAAATCTTTGCATCAAGGTTGAGTAGCGAGATGGGGCGATATGAGGCTCAATTCGTGGGGTCCCTCCCAGCCTTGGGGATGACAGTAATCAGTGCCCTGGTGAAAGAGTCTGGGGGTTTCCCTGTTTCCATTATGTCATTGAAGAGGAGTGTCAGAAAGGGAGCTAATATGGGCATGAAAGTTTTATAAAAGCCGGCTGTATAGCCGTCTTCACCCGGGGACTTGCCCAAAGTCAGCCTCTTTATAGCAGCCTGGACCTCCAGTTCCGTGATTGGCGATTCTAGGGATTCGGCATCTGTTCCAGGAATGCAGGGTACATCTATTGAGGACAGGTATGACTCAATCTCTGATGGCCCTATGTCCACGTCGGAGGAGTATAATGTTTCATAAAAGTTGGCAAAGCATTCTGGAATAGTGGTGTGGGCGTATGGTGCAGGGGAGGAATCGTCTTTAATCTCTATTACTTTACGGCCAGCTCTTTGTTCACGCAGCCTGGCAGCAAGAAGTGCATTAGCCTTATCTCCTTTTTCATAAAATTTCTGTTTTAACATTCTCAGTTTGCGCACAACCTGTTCATACTCCAGGAGTTTCAATTCGCTTCTTTTTTCTTTGGCCCTATTCATTTTCTGCGGGTCTAATTCTTCATCCACTTTGGATTTGCTTTCTAACTGGCAGATTTTGGCTCATAGCCTTTGTTCAACAAGGGCACGTTCCCCCTTTTTCGATGCGCCTTCCCTTATCAGAATCCCTCTCCAGGTAGCCTTCCCAGCCTCCCACACCGTTTGTCTGGACACTTCACCATCGTCGTTCGCTTTGAAAAATTCAGAGATCTCTGTCTCCATTTCTGTTCTGAAGACAACATCTCTCCAGAGGCTCTCATTACAGCGCCATTTTCCATTGTTTTTTGGCAGCCCACAGGATGTCCGTGAGGACCATGTCATGGTCAGACCAGGCGATCGGTATTATCTGTGCTTGTGATATCACCTCGGAGAGCTCCCTGGAGAGATATATATAATCGATACGGGTGAACGTATTGTGGGGAGCTGAATAGAAGGTGTAGCCCAGTTCTTCCGGATGGCGAACCCTCCATGCATCTATCATATTGTACAGTTCCATCATATGAGCCAGCTCGGAGAGTTCGGGCCTGTCTTGCTGCAACATATCGGGGTTCCCAGGTTTGCGATCTTTCGCTGGATTCGCCCATTGGTTGAAATCCCCTCCCAAGATAATGTGCCCTGTGGCTTCAAGTAGTATCTTAAGGATTGTTCTGGAAAGAAATCTAGATTGGGCTGTGTTTCGGGAATAAAGAGTAGCAATGGTGACACTCAGCTTACCCAACTGACTGTTCACCAGCATTGCACGTCCTTCTACATCCGACCATGTCTTGGTTAGTGTGAAGCCTGTACCTTTCTTGATGAGGATTCCTACCCCTCCCCTCCTGAACGGGCCCGACCCCCAAAACTCGAACCCAACTCGTTTCCCCAGGACCTGTCGTTCCTCTCCTTTTATGTATTTTGTTTCCTGTAATAGTAGGATGTCTAGACCACTTCTATGAAATTCCCTGGCCACAAGGGACCGTTTTGTCGGTGAGTTGAGCCCTTTGACATTGAGTGTCCCAACTCTTAGGGAGGCGAGCTCCCTTATGTTAATGTTTGCCATGTGATCGATAACGTTCTTTTATCTCAAATTGTGAGCTGCATCGATTGTTCTGAGGTGCATTCGATATTTCTCTGACCCGTTTCCCTTCTTTCGGCCCCTCCCGACCCTTCCCCCTCCCCTCCCTTCTCCCCTGTCGAAGGCGTTCGAGTGAACCCGGTTGACAGCACCAAGTCGGCATCGAACCACCTGTGGGGGCCGTTACTTCACGCCCCTCATTTTCATACTACTCCTCTTAACTGAGTTGAGCCCTTCCTTGGTTCCCCCCTAAATTTCTCCATTCTCATCTTGGAACGATATACATGTTAACGTCTTATTGTAGCATTGGTAGGTGAAACATGTGTGTTCGTCTTACCAGAGTCGATCAATTTCAGTTTTCCCCCTCCGGAGAGAGGTTACCTCTTTGGAACTTTCGAGATCCTTTTACTTTCTTCCTCCTGGGTCCCTGAATCAGCCATTCGCGGTCTCCTTTTTCACCTCTGCCAGCCTTTCCCCGTCTAGTCGGGGCTCAAGAAGGTCTGAGATGCATTTCTGTATTTTTTTTTCAGATCGCAATATTAATTTGGTTCCCTCATATTCAAACGTGAGAGAGAAAGGGCAACCCCATCTATATCAAACATTCTTCTCCTTGTGTTTCCTTGTGAGGGGGCCACACATTTTCCTTAGGGCCAGTGTTAAGGGGGAGAGGTCCTGATATATCGAGATCCGGGCCCCTCCCAGCGTGATCTCATCGCTTTCCCTCACTTTCTCGAGGATTCAGGCTTTGTCTCTGAACCGGTGGAACCGGGCGAGGACTGATCGTGGACCCCATGGAGGGCCACCGGCTCTGTGAATTCTTTCCATCATTGGTGCATCCACCGCGTCATCAGCTACAAGAAGTTTGATGATATTGTGGAGAGTTTCCCTCAGGTCCGCTTCTTTTTCGCCCTCCCTTTCCGGAATTCCAAAAATGTGTAGATTGTTACGGCGCTCTCTGTTTTCCAAATCATCGAGTTTGAGTTTAAACTCTTCTTCTTTGTGCTCCAGTTCTGATTGTTCTCTACCCATTCAAGCCTGTCTTCCATATTGTCCAGCCTTTGGGTGATTTTATCTATCTTCCCCCCTATGTTGGCGCCCAGATTTTTAATTTCTCCTAGCAGGGCAGCGATGTCGCCTTTTGTTGTTGCGGCCAGGTCATTCGTTGTGGTAACGTTGTTTGTCATTGTAGACCTTGTTGGTGTATGTGGGGTGGAGGTGTAGGCAAAAGGAGCCACCTTGTGCCTAATGTCCATGTAATCTCCTGGCAGTGTGGTCAGCCTGCCGGTCTTGCTGGTCAGGGTTGTGGGCTCTTTGTCCCGACAGGCTGGGCAGAGGAGGCACACGCCCCTGTGTTGGGAGCCTTACCCTCCGCGCTAGTTCGTCGTGAGTTTTCGCAGATTTGTACCTCTTCAGCGGTGGCGGAACAACTTCAGCGCCAGGCTAGAGTGTTGAGGATATATTGCTGAGGTGTCGAGGGCAGTGGTGGTCTTGGTCCATCTAGTCGGAGGAGGCACTCGCCCTGTTTCCAGGGGTTGTAAACTCCATTTTGTATGGCTTCTATTGCAACAGGTGGGGTGCCTTTCCAGAGGCTTCACAGACGTTCCTTGCGTGTTCTCGGGGGGTGCAGCGTCATTCAATTCTTGATTTGCCGCCTGTGCAGGGTAGGCATACACCCCCTGGTTTACCTCGGGTGTTACAGGGGCCCCCCTTTTTCCAAAATCTGCGTGTGCTGTCGGGGTGTCTCTTGAGGGGTACTTCGTGCCAGGCTGTAGTGGTGGGCCTCTATTGTGCGCAGAATTAGGGCACTGTCTGGCTTTCCAGTCCTCCTTGATCACCGTTGCCATGTGGATGTTCTCTATTGATGGGCCCTCTGAATGTGCCAGGGGGTCTCTGGGGCCTCGTAGGTACCACTTTTGCAGGTCCGTGAGGGGAGGTGTTGATGGGGCACAAGATCTGGACAAATGGTGTCGCGTTCCCAGCCGCTACGGGCCCGCTTTGTGTCCAGGGCGGGATCGCGCGTATTATACGCGGGTGTCCCCTACGTGGCCCACTGGATGCCCATGCGGGTGGCCTCCTCTCGAATCCGCGCAGCGTCCCCTGCTATGTCCCCACCACCACCCTGGGTGCTCTGCGCCACAATCAAGGCGAGTCACGCCGCAGGGTCGAGCCGTGACAGTGTGCCCGGGGTCTGGATTGGGCCCAGGGAATAGGCCCGTGATTTGGCTCCAACACGGTCTGAGGGCTGCGGGGGGCGGTTGGGGGGCCGTGTCACACTGCCAGGTTCCAGTTTGTACACGCGGGGGGGCCAAAAAGTGGGGGCTCAACACACTTCTTGGGGCTGCGTAACGGGAGCTCACACAGAGAGCTTCCACATCCGTGCGCCCCCTGGTGGCCAGCCCGCCGGTGTATTTTAATATCAACTTTACTCCGGTAGGTTTTTATTGCCAGACTTTAATGTAACTTCTTTCTCGTGTCTTCGTCTAAACCCCTAACCCAGGTTGGGAATCCTTTGTTTGTCCTTTTGGCGGGCTTCTGCCGAGGAGCCCTCCTTTCGGCGCCACTGAGTCTGGGGTGGGTCCATTGTGTGGGAGGGGGAGTACGTCCCCTGGACAGGGTTGCCTCAGCAACCCATGTCGCACTCTATCCTGATAGGCTGGAGGGTCTCCCGCCAAGATGACCACTCCACTGTGTGAGTGACAGCTAGGCTGTATGAATGGGGATCTTTTTGCATAAAAGCAGGGTCCTGAGGACTGGAAAAGCAAGATGTCAATACTGGAACTAAGAAGCTAAAGAGGAGAGAAGCCAAAGACACCTGCAATGACTGAACCACCGGTGAAGCCCTGGTGCAGCGTCTCACCACTTTTCTCCACACGACGAGAGAAGATCTTCACCTGCAAGAGCCTTCTTCCCTTGAACTGGTGGGGCCAACCAGTTTGCCAATCGCCTTCCCAGACCTGCCTTGGTCGAATCTCCCGTACCCTGTACTCGGAGGCTGGATAGCCAGGCACCAGTCCACCCGGACCGCGATTTAAAGGAGCGTGCCTTTTACTTGTCAGGCACCACCGCGGCTGGTTTCATCCATGGGTAGTGCAGTAACTCGAACCTTCCTCCACGACGAGAGCCTCTCTTCCTCTGCTGGATCACCCGAACTGCAGGAACTACCAGGAACAACCGCCACCGCAGGAGCCACTTCTCCATTTTAAGGTATATTGTTCCGCCAGGCCGCCCTTTCTTTACGGTAGCACTAAAGGTGTTTTAAATCTTTTACCTACCTGTTGGGTTGGCCGCCACCCTCTCTTAACATTGTTTTTTCAACGTCTCATCCACCTTTTCCACTTCGTTAACCAAAGACTTGACTGCAGTTACAAGAACATTTTGCTCCTGGGCCCTTGCCCTGTACCAACTGACTTTGGCACAGGCCTACTGACTCTGGTCACATTTGTTAGATGTTAGGGAGAATTCTCTGTTTAGGCTGAATTTCCTAACCTAGTGAGTCCCCCAGCAGCTTTGCTGGATTTCTGGAGTTTGTTTTTTTCCATCCTGCCAAGAGTGGGACTCTTTTCTCCCACTCCTGGACATGTATGTGTGTAATTCCTTGGAATGTCAATGTGTTCTATGGGCTATGGGGTCTTTTACTCCATAGGGTCTCATATGCTTTTCTATGTGTGTTACACCGCACCCTACGTGCCGTAGCACTGGGGCGTCCTAGCGGACACCCACCATAGACTCCATACCCGGGGACTGACTACTGTCTCCCCGGGCATGTAAAGTCACCATTGGCTTTACTAGACCTAAATTTTCTAACAGAACTAGTACAAACCATCTTATTGTGGACGTACTAGTTGGGGTAATTCGTTTACTCCTGGATCTGTTACTCGAGGGGGCACTGTCCCGTCCCCCCTCGTCGAGTTTTGGCTGGTGGCAGTGGAAACTACTTGTTATGTTCGACCCCGAACATAACCCTATGGGATTCGTCCCATTGTTGGAGATTGATACTTTTCCTCGTTAATCTCTAACGTACCACTGGTCTACTTATCGTAAATAAGTTTATCAGTTTATCGGATGGTATTTTCTGCCAGAACTCGGTTTTTAAAATGGCATCTGTGTTCGTCTCTGTGACTCCTAAACCAAAGGTTGAGCCCTTTGTTCCACTTTTGGCGGGCTCTGTACAGAGACCCTCCAAAGTGGTGCCATTCTGTCTGGGTTACCACATGGGTGTGGGAGGGGGTTTAGGCACCCTGGACCAAGTTGCCTTGCCAACTCCGGTCGCACTCTGGAGTGATTGGCCCAAGTGGTGAGCCTCCCCGCTCACCACTTAGCATATGTTGATTGACAGCTAGGCTGAATGAATGGGGGTTTTCTGCATAAAAGCAGGGCTTTTGGGACTGGATCTTCAGAAGTCGCCACAGGACCTAAAAATCTGACGAGGGTAACGCTGAGCCGACCTGCACGACGACACCTCCGGTGGAGCCCTGCGGAACCGACTCACCACTTCCCGATGACAGAGGAGATCTCCCTGCCGGAGAGTCTCTTCCCCTGACTGGTGGGAACAACCAGTCCCCTTTGCTTTTTATTCGCCTCAGGATGCAGTGGTCAAATTGCCCGTGCAGAGCACCTCGGCAACCGGATAGCCACTACCCCTGTACCGCGACCGAAAGGTGGTGCCTTGTGACGGAGCACTCCGCGGCTAGTCTCTTCCCTGATGGTGCACCGGACTTCACTTTTCTTCGACGACGAGAACATCTCTATTCTTGGCAAAGACCCGACGTGCATCCTCCACCAGGAACAACTGCCCCCGCCGGAGCTGCCCTCCACAACAAGGTACCGTGTCCGCCTGGCTTCCCTTTCTATCGGTTCGAGTGAGGTGTCTTAAACCTCTCCTTTCCGTTGGGTCGCCTCCAAGCTTCCTCACGTATTGTTCTGAACTGGTTCAATCTACTGATAACAATTTGCTACAAAGACTCGAACGCTTCTCCACTAGAGACTTTTGAGACACATCGCCTTGCCTCTCTCCGAGTGGGCCTCGCCTCTGAACTTTATGATCTATTGTGGTTCTTGCCTTCTTGCCTTGCATTTTTCCCGTGAAGTATTGAACTGTGTTGATTTCATAACCTGCCTATTCTTCTCTCCCGTCCTAACTAATATTAGAGTGCCATCTAGGTTGAGGCATACACCTCTGTCTGTAAATAAGTGGTGCCGGTAAAACCTAGACTTGTATAAATATTGCTAGGGGGATTGATCGTTTCTTCTTCGTAGAGTAATTGTGTTTGATTTGTTTGCTGTGATAGTGCCATAGTGTTTTTGATAGATGTTTCGTTATAAATAAATACCTTAATATCCTTACACTGAGCCTCGTTGCGTGTTTGCTTGTCTTACTGTGAAGAATTGCCCTATCTTGTATACTCCACATACTGCTTAATTCTTCTTGAGAGAGGTCTGACTGCTCAGCCACAGCTACCAACAGTGAATCTGTGTAGTACAGATTGCTACCAAGTGGGTTTACTGCCAAACACCTCTAGTCCTAAATCATTTGCAGTGGTCCCAGAGGGAACTGCACAGGTTTCCGCCTAACATTAGATCTGCCTTCTTTAGATTGATTCTCAGCTAGAACTGTGTGGTGCACCTATTTTCTTTTAACTACCCTTTCTTTCCCATTTTTAAACCTTGTGAAATGCCATTTGCTCAGTTTTCATTTAAGTATTGCTTATACTGATGCACTGCCTTGCTTAAACTGGTTCACAAACTGATGGGAAGTGTTGCTAGGATGCGTAAGAACCTATTTCTATATAACTTGTGCTTTCCATCCCTTGTGAGAAATTGTTAGAGGATCCCTTGTGTGTAGTTGTCACTGTGCCGTTTTGCTCCATTTTCACTCTGGTTCACTTGGTCTACAATTTAACTTGGGAGTGTGTATATTTTTCCTTTGACTTAATTTAACTTGCTTGATGATTGTGATACATGTGTATTATAAGAAGTGTATAAAATAAATATATATATATATATATATATATATATATATATATATAATTTTTAAATATAAAACTTTGATCAGTGTTTCCTTGTGCCATAGTCTAGTGGGCCTATTCTGTAAACCCTGAATACTGCTCATCTCTCTCTTGAGATAAGTGTGACTGCTCAGCCACAGCTACCAACTAAATCTTTGGGGTACAGAATGATACCAAAGGGGATTTATTGCTCTCACCTGTGTTCCTAATCTTGTGTAGTGCTCCCTAAGGGAACTGCACAGGATTCTTCCTAACAACACATATCAGTGCAAATCTGGCCTCTCATCATGAAACCATCCCACAACCAGATACTCCCCAAACACTAACGTCTCATCCCAATTCTCCCATAACTAGCCAGAATCATTGCATGGTATGTCACAAATGTCACAAATGAACACCAACTGTGCATCACAAAAAACAACCTGCTCATCTCATTCCCTCCCCGGCCATAGTTCTCAAACTGCAACCATTCACAACCTGGTTGTTCTCCATAAAATTACTGACAAAGGACACATAGCCCTATTTGTCGTCCTGAGCATCTCTGTAATGTTCAACATCATTGACAACACCATCCTCCAAAAATCCTCTCCCACAGGATCACCTCTAAGGCACCTTTGTTGTGCAGTTTAGCTCCTTCAGCATGGACAGAACAAAGATTGTCTTGATGCCCACCTATAGATCAAATCCCACCCCAGTCAAGTATGGCATAGCAAAAGGATCTTGCCTTTCTCTCCTCTCTAGTTAAACCGATATGTTGAATCCCTGGACAACCTTGTGACTGCCAAAACATTCATTTTAACCAATACACAGATGACACACAATTATACTTCAAAAATCTTCACAACTCTCATCTCCTTCAGAAATTCCAACCCTCAAAATCTTTCTCTCCTCATCACCAGCTAGATGGCCACCCACCTGCTAAAGTTTAACACTTCCAGAATGGAATACCATTTAATCTGCCCGCTCTTCGGCACAAGCCGAACCTTACAGCCTGGATACAATAATGTACTACAGATAACCTACACATATACTTTCCACACCACTAAGGTCCCTAGGTTTCACCATTGACCCCTGCATATGCTTAACGGACCATATAACTGAAGTCACCAAAGCTGCAACAGCTTCATCTCCTGTGCACCTTAAGACGCATTCTTCTCCTGGACAACTTCTGCCCCACAGGCACTCATCTTCTCCAAGCTGTACCACAGAGATGCAATCCTCACTGGACTCATCAACAACACCCTCACTCTATCCATACACAACATAGCAGAATGATTCATTTTTAACTTATCAAAACACTCACACATCATCCCAACTCTTTCACTGATCAACTGAATACGCATATCCGAGGATATCAATCAAATACTCTACATTGGCTATAAGGGCAGCCACCTTTATCCTACCTCCATAACAAACTGAAACCATCACCCACACAAACACCGGGCAAGTCCACAAAAGTCTCCTACAAAATCCACCCTGAAGCTAAGATGCACACAAAAACAGTCCTTCACTCAATGGGCACTCGGAGCCTGAAAGGCCTCTCCAATGCACATCTATACAACTTCTTTTACTATAATGACCTGCAAAATGCCCAAATATAACTTGCTTTCCCTCCTAATCCAGCCACCATTTCTGTCTAACTTTTACGATTCTAATCTCCCTGTCTTGTTCTCCAAAAACATTGGAACTGTTTTCCTCTCCTCCCTTTGGCACTGCATCTTTAAATAAAATAAACAAAATGATAGGAGGAAATGGTCTAGATTGTTTTCAAAGGCTTGGTGTTACTTGATCTTAGCCTTTGTTTGATATCTACAATACTTTATACAGGTGGAAGTGAAGTTGTATGTAATGATTGTATGATATTCATCGTTGCATTGATACTTCCTCTTTATTTGTACGAGAAATGTCCCGTGCCCACTGTTTAGTCTGACAGAGATTTCACTCAGTGATGTTTATTCGTTTTGAGTGCTCCTCTGATTCTTTATGTAACATCTAATACTGAGTTTTATGACATTTACTTTCCTTTGTCCTTTGTTTCTTGTTTTGTTTTATTGTTGTTGTCTTTTTGTTTTCTTAATTCTTGATTAGGGTTTATGTCAAAATAAATTATTGTATTTATCTGTGATTTCAATCATGATAATTGTTGCATTAGTGATTAACACATGTTCTGTTTTTCTTGTATTATATTATTTTTTTCTAAATTTTTGCTTCTTGCTTTTGCACTCGTTTTGATCCGCAATCATCGTCTAAAAATGTACGACTAATGTATTTTAGATATGTATGATCTTTTGTTTTAATTGTACTTAGTGTCTTGTAATGATGCAATGGAATATTTGTAAAGGTGCATGTGCACTAAAAACAAATAAAGATTTTTTTTAAAGAAAAAAATACATACCCAATGCAAAAACTATTTTTCGACCATGAGAAGTAATCCCAAATGTCACACAATGTGTTCTGTGTATTTAAGTGTGACCAGACTTGCATTGTGCCCAATTTGCTGAACCATTAATGACTAAGGGTACAAAGTTAAGTATTTTCACATTTTCCTATGTAAATTATATTCTTACCTTAACTATGATTTCACTCTTCTAACACAGTAACAACAATAAACACTCTCTCGTGTGTTAGAAGACCCCACCCAATTGTTACAATGCAAACCAAGAATAAAAAACATTGAAATACTGATAGGAATATCCTGACATATGTATGGGAATACCCAGAAGACTATGCTGACATATGTTTGTGAATACGTAGTAGAATATCCTAACACATGATACTGAGAGGGATATCCTGTCATGCATGGGAATACCCAGATGACTATCCTGACATATGCTTTTGAATGCATAGAAGAATATCCCACCATATGATACTGATGAGAATATCCTGACATATCCACTGGAATACCTGGAAGGATACACTGATTTAAGCATAGGAAAACTTTGATGTATTGGAACACTGAGAAGACTATCCTGACATATGCACTGATCTGCACAGCGCCAATCCTGCTCAAATGTTGTTGGTGTGCATCGATGAGTTGCCTATGGTCATCTAAGGAACTTTCAGTCTGAAAGAATATGTTCAATGTGATTGTTTATTGTATTGTTTAATTCGTATTGTTCAGAGACATGTTACCAAAGAGTTGTGTTTGTGGAATAATAATTCGAGCTTTCTCTTCAGGCTGGCATCAGCAGCAACCGCTTCCCCTGCCCTGGCTGTCCATTCTCGTCACATGGTTGAGAGGTTTATGTCCTCTTTATTTGATGAAATGGAAAGTTCACTCCAGAGCCTGGCCAACTGTAAATAATTGCATGGATAATTTAACTGCATTAGCCCTAATGAAAGAGAGTCACTGCGATTGAACGGAATATGTTGGACGAAAATTATATGTCAGACGTGAAATCTGTTTTGCTCCAGTTCAGCACTCCGGAGATGCTGAGAGTGGCTGGACCTACGCATGGCTTTTGCGGCCACCACTTTTAAGTGGTCGGGCAACAACAAAGAGGGATGAAAAATAAAGGGTTCAATTTGCTGACAATTTGTGCTCCGCCATTTTCATAAACTGCCTAATAGTCCAATTTGTGCATAGTACGCTAGAAAATTGGCGAGGAGATTTTGCAAAATGTGTTTGTAACCAAAATTGAAAGAGCGTGAGTAGTGGTGCCAAGTGCACACAATGAAGTTTTTCCTAATGTGGCCAGCACATTACTATTGGATGGGATCTGGATTGCAAAATTGGACGCATTACGAGGCCCTCGCCTTTATTTTAACACTGCCTACTGCTGGTTTAATCATATTGTTTAAAATTCCTGGCCTTAAAGTAACAAATGCTGGCCAGTTAAATCGACTGAGGTTCCTGGTATATATATATTTTTTTTAAAGTGCAAATCAAAGTTATCGATTTGTAATCACGCAAAACCCAAGCATACAAAAAAAGTGGAAGGCCAGAGATGTAAGTAGGCTATGAGGTGCATCAGTCATGTTTCCATTTGATCTGAATACTAAAAAGTAGTAGTACCAGTGAATCATTTGTATAGCGCTTTCACCATTAGTGTGGTCACAACGCTCTGTAGGTTGAACAGGTATGGGAAGTTCGAGGAGGTGCTAGTATGCGTGTGTGCATGTCGGCCAATATGAAGATGTGAAGGGTGTTCAAGTGCCTACTATCCACTCATGTCGAGCTGGCATGTGGGTTGATGGTGCGGAGAAGTCTAGAGAGGGTATGCGAGAGTGTGATAGTCATATGTGTGCAGCTACCTCTGGAATTATTGTCATGAACAGACGCGCCATTCTTACGGAAGATGCTTTGCGCGAAGAGTCTTCGAGTGGTGTATGATGGCAGATGCATGTGGGTCGGTGGCCATGCCCTCAGCTAGAATTCCATTTGCATGGAGTGAAAAAAGGTTCAAAGCATTGGCTTATTCTTACAGTTACCTGGACTCGACACATTGGCTCCACTCCAAATCACCTAGGTTGATTCAGTGTCTAAATTGTATAGGCACTTGATTTCAAGCTGGGTTACAATGTACAAACAATTCTAGATTACTTAGATTACTAGCTATATAACCATACTTGCCAAATGGTGTCCATATGCATTTAATTGAACAATCATGTATATGGTGTGAGTACTTGCGTGTAGGTTGGCAATATCTAGAAAATGGCATGTAGACTCAGGCATGTCAAGGAAGTACAATGCCAACTTATTGAAATGTCTAGTAAATTGTGCTATTTGCTGTTATCTGACAGCAAAAGCTGGCCATGTGTGTGAATATGTGGCAATGATGTGAGTTCCTTTCAATATGATTACAATACATCTACATCTAATTGGTGTAATATTAACATATCCTAGCAGATTCTATGAAATGATGGGAACTGGGACATGCAATTGTAACGCTCAGCAAATTGTGAATGTACATGGGCGTGTGATCTCAAAAACTACTGTAAAAAGAAAGAAAATCTTCACTACACACATGTGAAATGTGGGGTACATTTACCAGCCCCAACAGAAATTCCCTTCCTCACAAAACTGCATTTCCACATTCACCCAAAAACAGCTGTGCTTTTGTCTGCTAAGCACATGTGTGGAAAGATTTAAACACAGCCATCCCAAAAATGGCTGCATTTTGTTTTCCTTCACGTGAATCCAGAGAGAACAACCTATGTTCAGAATGGATCTGCATTGCTGTACTGTCATTTAAAGACTCAAGGCTGCACAAGAAAATTACCTTCATTCAAGACTTTGTTTTTGACTTCATTTTAAACCATCATAAAGTCGTGCCCTTCACGGAAACCCATACTGGCAAGCTTTATTTCTGCTGAACACCAAGAAGTGAGGCAAATAAATGTCCAGTGTTTCCACTGAACATGGCTTGTTTTTTCTTTTGCTATCAACCATCGCACACATACCCCAGCAAATGAAAGAAATGATGCAATGTTTCTTTTTCCTATGTCAGTTTCAACAAGATGCTTGGAAATATATCTCTCTGTGTTCAGAAACTTACCGTATCTGTAAAAGCCTTCCAGAACATGAAGTGAAACTGTGTGTGGCAAAAACCACGTTTGGAAAGTGACACACAAGAAAAATTAACCCACGTGTAAAACAGTGCTTTTGCAAAGCAGGAGAATGCCATTTCAAAATGAAAGACAATTACAGCCTGTGCTCACACAGAAATGGGATTAAATATGTGGGGGTGGGGGTCTTGCTCTAAAATGTACATTATTTGTATGCCCAAAAAGACTTGGGGGCCGATTCATGGAACAAACGTGCGGCGAAAATCTTCGCGCAAGCAGGCGCAAGCAGGCGCAAGCGGAAAAAAACAGGCGCACGCGCACGCGTGCGATTCATGGAAGTCCCTGCGCATGTACACCTCGGGATGTGCGCCAAACCCGTGCATGGCGCACAAGTCACTGCAACATCCCGAAAGGTGTGCGCAACGTGCACAGTGAAAGCGCACAACCTCGGCGCATACACCAGAAAGTGGGCGGGACATGGGGCGTAACGCGCGGAATGGGGAACAACGCGCGAAAATAAGGGCGTAACTGGGGATGTACTGCAGGGAAGCAGACGGAACGCCCACACGCACTCGAACCACACGTAATCATGGAATCGAATAGGGCAAAGCCACGCACAGCCAAAGACACGCACAAGCTGAAACACGTCCGCCACACGAAGGCAGGCGGTAGAGTCCCAGCGCATCACAAAAGTGGCAACATACAGCAATTGGGACTGTGCGAGCGGGGTACGTGTATTTCGGGGGCGCGCGGGAAGTTACACACGCGATTGAGCGGGGTACGTGTATTTCGGGGGTTTGCGGGAAGTCACACACGTGATCTCATCAGGGTACGTGTATTTCAGGGTGCGGGGGAAGTATCCCACGCAACATCAGCAGGGTACGTGTATTGCAGGGGTGCGCGGGAAGTTCCACACGCAATCTCATCAGGGTACGTGTATTACAGGGGTGCGCCGGGAGCAGCACACGTGAATTGCACGTGTGGGTCCTCCCAGGTGTTCCCTCTACACCCTCCACGGCCCCTGCAGGTGGTTCACACCACAGGGGTCTACCCAGCACATGTCCTGCAGGCACCCCATCCACCATGGCCATGCCCACCAGCCAACCCACATGTCAACTTGCACTACTGCCCAGCAACGCATGTCCCCCTGCACCCCCAGCCACCAGGGGCACCCACCACCAGGCCCCCACCCATGTCTCCCAGCACCCCCACCTCCCAGCCACCAGGGGCAGCCTCCACCAGGCCCCCACCCATGTCTCCCACCACCCCCACCCCCCCAGTCACCAGGGGCAGCCTCCACCAGGCCCCCACCCATGTCTCCCAGCACCCCCATCCCCCAGCCACCAGGGGCAGCCTCCACCAGGCCCCCACCCATGTCTCCCACCACCCCCACCCCCCGCAGTGCAGGGGCAGCCTCCACCAGGCCCCACCCATGTCTCCCACCACCCCCACCCCCCAGCCACCAGGGGCAGCCTCCACCAGGCCCCCACCCATGTCTCCCATCACCCCACCTCCCAGCAGTGCAGGGGCAGACTCCACCAGGCCCCCACCCATGTCTCCCAGCACCCCCACCCCCCAGCCACCCGGGGCAGCCTCCACCAGGCCCCCACCCATGTCTCCCAGCACCCCCACCCCCCGGCCACCAGGGGCAGCCTCCACCAGGCCCCCACCCATGTCTCCCAGCACCCCCACCCCCCAGCCACCAGGGGCAGCCTCCACCAGGCCCCCACCCATGTCTCCCACCACCCCCCCAGTCACCAGGGGCAGCCTCCACCAGGCCCCCACCCATGTCTCCCAGCACCCCCACCCCCCAGACACCAGGGGCAGCCTCCACCAGGCCCCCACCCATGTCTCCCACCACCCCCACCACCCAGCAGTGCAGGGGCAGCCTCCACCAGGCCCCCACCCATGTTTCCCACCACCCCCACCCCCCAGCCACCATGGGCAGCCTCCACCAGGCCCCCACCCATGTCTCCCAGCACCCCCACCCCCCAGCCACCAGGGGCAGCCTCCACCAGGCCCCCACCCATGTCTCCCAGCACCCCCACCCCCCAGCCAACAGGGGCAGCCTCCACCAGGCCTCCACCCATGTCTCCCACCACCCCCACCCCCCAGTCACCAGGGGCAGCCTCCACCAGGCCCCCACCCATGTCTCCCAGCACCCCCACCCCCCAGCCACCAGGGAAAGCCTCCACCAGGCCCCCACCCATGTCTCCCAGCACCCCCACCCCCCAGCCACCAGGGGCAGCCTCCACCAGGCCCCGACCCATGTCTCCCAGCACCCCCACCCCCCAGCCACGAGGGGCAGCCTCCACCATGCCCCCACCCATGTCTCCCACCACCCCACCCCCCCAGTCACCAGGGGCAGCCTCCACCAGGCCCCCACCCATGTCTCCCAGCACCCCCACCCCCCAGCCACCAGGGGCAGCCTTCACCAGGCACCCACACATGTCTCCCACCACCCCCACCCCCCAGCAGTGCAGGGGCAGCCTCCACCAGGCCCCCACCCATGTCTCCCAGCACCCCCACCCCCCAGCCACCAGGGGCAGCCTCCACCAGGCCCCCACCCATGTCACCCACCACCCGCACCCCTCAGCAGTGCAGGGGCAGCCTCCACCAGGCCCCCACCCATGTCTCCCAGCACCCCCACCCCCCAGCCACCAGGGGCAGCCTCCACCAGGCCCCCACCCATATCTCCCAGCACCCCCACCCCCCAGCCACCAGGGGCTGCCTCCACCAGGCCCCCACCTATGTCTCCCACCACCCCCACCCCCCAGCAGTGCAGGGGCAGCCTCCACCAGGCCCCCACCCATGTCTCCCAGCACCCCCCCCCCAGCCACCAGGGGCAGCCTCCACCAGGCCCCCACCCATGTCTCCCAGCACCCCCACCCCCCAGCCACCAGGGGCAGCCTCCACCAGGCCCCCACCCATGTCTCCCACCACGCCCAACCCCCAGCAGTGCAGGGGCAGCCTCCACCAGGCCCCCACCCATGTCTCCCAGCACCCCCACCCCCCAGCACTGTGGGGCACCTGCCAGCAGGCCCCCACCCATGTCCAACTCATGTTCCTCACCACCCCCACCCCCCAGCACTGTGGGGCACCTGCCAGCAGGCCCCCACCCATGTCCAACTCATGTTCCCCACCACCCCCACCCCCCAGCACTGTAGGGCACCTGCCAGCAGGCCCCCACCCATGTGCAACTCATGTTCCCCAGCCAACATGTCATCACAATCTAGATCCCTGGTCCCTATGGTCAGCCTCCAAATGCAAAACACCCACCCGAGTATTGCATCCACCCATTCATAATTTGCAATTACATCACAGAACACCAATTGCAAGTTCCGAAACAAACACATTTCCCTCATATACACCCAATGGGTGTCAGTGAATCTCAAAACACATATCATGAAATGCATGAAACCAATGAGATACCACACATTGAAGTTCACCAAAAAAATATGTATTAAAGGAAACATAAATAGAATAAAAAATGAAGAAACAGAAATGTGAATGTACAAAAATTAAAAGAAGCATGTCTGTGAAAAAAAAGCAAAACCAAAAATAAAATTCCAAAGTAATGTTGTCCAAAGTCAATGTCCACAAAACAAAATCCAATGGGAAATAAAAAAGAAAGCCATTGCTCCATGGTTAAAAAGTGAAAAAAAAATGCAATCCAACTGTGAACTATGTACATGGGAACAAGCCAGGGTCCATTATCCCAACAAAATAAAGGAAACCTATCTAACTACACTAACTAATAAAATAAACTATATACAAAAACGTAGCCAATGTCCGAAAGGTCCAAATAAAATCAAAACAAAAATGAAACCTAACACTACCTACATAACTATGTACAAGGGCAGCGGGCTAGTTTCACGGCTCACTTGTGGATGTCCCAGGCCAGGGCATCATCGAACTCCTCCTCAATGTCCCGGAGGCGGTCCTCCTCCATGGCCCCGAGTGTCTGCAGGGCCATCGATGTCTCCACCTCCAAACCCCTGCGGATTGCCTCGAGGCACTCAGCCCGCCTCAGGGCCCTCCGCATGGAGTTCTCCGCCCTGACCATTGTGAGCCGTGCCTCTTCCGCCCGCTGCCGCTCCGCATCTATGGCGTGGCCCAACCGCTGCCACACAGAAGACACTCTCTGTCCTGGGTCCTCCTGCCCTTCGGCCTATGCCTGCCCTCCCATGTTGAAGGCCCCGAGCCTTCATGGCTCCCACCACGTTGCTGATGCTGCTGTGCCTCTGCCCGTGCACTGCCTCCTGCTGCCTGCACATCCTCCGCCGGCTGGGGTGCAGTCGTAGATGTGGCCACCCCTGCTGGACGTCCGACTCCCGACTGTGGCAGGGATGCCTCCTCCAACAGCCTGGCCGCACCGTCAGAGGCAGCTCCACAGGGCACCCAGGTGACTGATGGGTGGGAAGATGGCACAGAGGACGACTGGCGCGTAGGGGGTCCAGTTGAGGAGGGGGTCATAGCAAGCCCCATCAGACGGAGGAATCCAGCCTGGGTGACCTGTCCCAGCAGGCTGACGTGGTCAACGAGCCATTCGAGATGACGTGCAGTCTCTTCATGAAAAGACTGCAGGTCACCTCGCATGGCCCGTTGACGCAACGCCACACCAGCCAGGACAGGCTCAACCCAGTCCTGGATAGCCACGTCCGCAGGCAGAGGAAGGCCAGTTGACGTGAGCTCATCCCCTGCCTGAAAACGGGTCTGGACGTAGGCATCCCTGCTGGTGCAAGATGATGCAGGGACAGGATCAGGGACAGGATTGCACACAGGCACCTCCGCGGCGGCCTGTGCTGCCTCCTGTCTCTGGTCCTGCACTGCACCACTAGCACCAGTGGGATCCCCACCTCCAGACCCCGTCTCTGGTGCTTGCATGGCCTCCTCCTCCACCAAACCCCCCACCAACCTGGATGACTCCGTGCCATCTTCCCCTGTTGGGCCCTGTGGGGACCCAGCTGCCCCTTCTGCTGCCGAGGAGTCCAACTCCAACCTCCGCCTTTTGGACCTCCCCCCGGCAGCTGCGGCCTGGGACGTGGCACCGGACTCCTCACTCCCCCACGAGATCACAGCATGGAAGGGGAGCCGGGCCTTGCGTCTCCGGCTGGCGGTGGGATCCCTGCCGCTGTGCTCCACAGCACTTTCTCCGCCCTCTTCATCAGTTGACGCTGCAGACAGGGAGAAACAAAACACAGGCATCAGGGCACTGTACAATGGACACATACACACATGACAGTTGTACATGAGTGGCATTGGCAAACCTCAGACATGTCATCACAATCCCCAACACACATGTCATTACAACTCGCACACAATATCCATACCACAGCCATATCGCAACTGCCACCACCATCCATACACATACAACAGCATGAGCAGCCAAAGGTGAGCCAGACATCACATGCAACACAGGAAGTGCACCACACATGTACACACACCACCACACTTGCAGGCATGTGTACACCTCTGCCAAGTGTCGCAGTGTTCAGAGGGGCATCCATGTCACATCTGCCAATCAGGCTTCCAAATACCGCTGTCACATGCATCCATGTTGCATCACTGTTGCACCCTTGTCAAATACACACACATGCACATGTACACAGTGCTGATACATGCAGCCAAAAACAACATACATGCGTGACATCACGGACATGTCTACTTACATACACATTCATCCAAACATGTGTGCCCACACAACTGCATTTGGCATGCAAGCCTACACACACAAGCACCATCCATGTCTCACACATTCCAGCCCTCGCATGTGTCAGCCCCACGGCCCTTTACACCCCCACCCATACTCGACCCCATACAAACAGATGTGCAACCTGCACACTACTGAATAATCACCACAAGCACTGCTCACAATCAGGATGCATGTACACTCACCGCTCGACTCCAGACGGGTCTGCTTCTCAAGGACCTGGACGTGGAGCGCTGGGGATATGCGTTCCAGGACCCTCATCTGTTCTTCCGACAAGTGGCCCCGGCGCCCTTTGGCATCCGCTGCCTTCAAGAGGCGCCGGGCCTTGTTCAGGGTCCTGGACCTGAAGTCCTCCCAGCGCTTCTTGACATGTTGTAAGTCGCGGACTGCCAACCCCTCCGTGTTGATGGCAGTCACGATGTCAGTCCAGATCCGAGTCCGTCCTTCCTTGTCGGCGCGGGAACTTCTGAAGAGGGCATCATACTGCCCCAGGACTTGCTCCACCAGGACACCAACTTCGGTGGCACTGAAGCTGGTGCCCCTCTGCCTATCTGGCCGGGGGTTGTCAGAGGTCCCAGATGGTGTTGGCCCCGACATGACAACCCCAGAGGCAGGAGTGGGTGGGCAACTGGGTCCTGGGGCTGGGCTGTGGAGCGATGGAATCCCAGTCGGGAGTCTTCGGTTCCAGCAGGGGTGGTCACAGCAACAGCACCCCTGGCTGATGTGCAGGCAGCAAATGGCAGGGTACGTGGGCAGCAGGCAGTCAGGCAGCAGCAGATGGCAGGTGGGAGCGTGCTCGGGGCCCTGGGGGGCAGTAGTTCGGCCTTCTGGGCAGGAGCGTGGTCTTCCGTGTGCTTACGCGTGGCCAGCTTGATACGGAGTGATTTGGCACTTGAAAAATCTGCACGTCAGCGTGTAATTCGAGGAAAGGCCCTTAGCGCGTAAGCGCGTCTGCACGCATACGCATTTTTATTGAACAGAAGGCCCCTCAAGCGCAAGCGCCCTGTGACGTGACGCATACAGATGTGCATGCGCATTTCAGCGCGCGTGAAAAACTGCACGTCCGCGTGTAATACGAGGAAAGGGCCCATGCGCGTAAGCGGCGTGGAAAACTGCACGTCTGCGTGTAATACGAGGAAAGGGCCCTTGCGTGTAAGCGCACGTGTAAAACTGCACGTCCGCGTGTAATACGAGGAAAGGGCCCATGCGCGTAAGTGACGTGACGCGCGCATGCGTTTCCCTCAGCACGGGTTAAAGGTGAGCGGGCCCAGCAGTTCGCTGTACGTGCCTTTCGTGGAGACCGACATGTGTTGCTGCTTCCTGTTGTTTCGTGCGCCATCACAACTTCACAGCTATCAAGGACGTATCTCTTCTTTTGGCGGGGGTATTGGCTACGCTTGTTTTTCTGCATCGCGCTAGTCAGACGGTGAGTCGCACACGCTCTTTTTCCCACCGCGGGTGCCCCTGTGTATCGCACCCATTTTCAATGTCATAGTAGCCTGCGTGTCCCACGCGTACGAGTTATTCGTGTTACTGGGTGCCACAGCGTACTGCGGGAGGTTGAATCCACGCACGTAGGCTGCAGGGTTGCGTGCACGGTTTTACTGTAGCTTTGGGGTACCTGAGCGTTGCGCGACCCGTCACCACATCACCGGGGTCACATACAGCCTTGCAGGTGCAGGGGGGCTGTTAACATCTTGCTTCCCACCCCCTTCACCCCAATTGCCCAGGTCAATTGTGGTGTACACCTCCCATTGGCACCACTCCATCTGTGCCAGCACTACTACATCTGTGCCATGGTTGGGAGGCCACCAAAGGTGAGGGGCGCCTCAGCTGGGTGTACTCCTCGTGGCGGCCGTGGTCGGGGACGTGGCCGTGGTGACCAGGGAGTAGGGGGACTCCAGGGTGTCCAGGGCAGCCACAGAGGGGGAAGAGGCAGGGGTGCGCCACTTGAGCACAATGTTGTGCCATGTGTCGGTGCAGCCATGCCACCACCCCCTGTGGTTCCGGGGGATGCAGCTCCTGCATCTGGCACTGGCACCCATATGAACCGGCAGTCCGTTCCATCGACTGCCACGGGCCCAAGGGTAGTGGTAGCTGCAGGTACAGCTGAGGACACCGACACCCATGCTCAGGGTCTGCCAGCGCAGGCTGCGTTGGCACTTGAAGAGCCCTTGGTAGATCTCCAACAGGCCAGGGGGGAAACCATAGGGGCAGGCCGGGCTGCTCAGACCAAGACACGTGTCCCTGGGGCAGTCATGTCATCTGCTGCCCCGAACAGCCGGGTGTTGGCAAGTGCAGGGGCAGATGCACCCAACAGCACCCCGGTTGTGAGTCTGCCAACCAGGACCCTTGCGGTCAATGACCCTGCCACAGCTGATGTTGCTGCGCAGGGTCCATTAGTGGGCACCCAGCTGCCACTGACACGTCAGGCCTTTGGTCATCCCTCCACCTGCCACTCCCTTGGCTCAATCCACCGAACCCACTGGCCATACTGGTCAGGGCGGCATTAGCCAGCGCCACAGTCCAAGAGGAGGAAGGTTGCACCTGCAGCACAGGCTGTGACCCCACACACAGCCACGACTTCCTGCACGTCGAGGAAGAAGCCTTTCTGTAAGCAGGAACTGGACTTCCTCGTGGACTACGTGCGGGGCCACAGCCGTGACATGCTAGTAGGTGCCAATAGTCAGACTACGGCTGCCCAACGTGACACCCACTGGAAGCATGTTGCGGAACATGTCAGTTCATTCGGCCATGAGGTGCGCACGGCTCAGGAGTGCAAAAAGCGTTGGAATGACATCAAGCGCAGCACTAAGGCCAAGCGTGCCTCAAATTACAACTTGACTCTGGTGACTGGCGGTGGGCCTGCACCAGAGGAGGAAGAACTCACTCCGCATGAGGCTCTCGTTGCGGAGTTCATACCACCTGAATTGGTCGAAGGAGTGGGAGAGATGCTGGACTTTGATGCCCAGTCCAGTGAGTGTTGATGCGTGTTTGTTGAGGACGTGTGTGTTTCACTTGTGGGATGTGTTGTGCATGATTGCTGCTACATGTGACGTGTACCTGGTTCTGATGTGTAAGTAATGCAAAGCTACCGTCATGCATGTCTCCTCTGCCTGCATGCGGGACTCCATGTGGGCATGCTCCCTTGCCCCTCCTCCGCCACTCTGCACTCCAGTTCCACCTTTGCACTGGTCTGCTCCAATCTTGCCAATGTGTAGTTTCTTGTTCATGTGTCCTGTGTAGGTGCTAACTTCCAGCGTAGAAACTGCCAGACATATGCCGTGTGGTACAGCCTTAGTACTTGATGCAGGGTATCTCACTTGTACTGTGCATGGGTCAGATGTCCCGCAGGGACATGAGTGCCCATTCATGCTCCATGTGCATTGCACGCATGCCCCTATGTGTCCTTGACTGGATGATCACTGTAATATGATTCCTTGGTTACATACATTGCCTGCCATCTCATCGGCCTCCCCATGTCAACTGTGGCTCAGTCCTGCGTTGCACACATGTTTAGGCCCTGACAATCTGTGTGGCTCACAGGCCTCAGCCTGTTCAATGGCCAATGACTCTGTCCAACTCTTGTGTCTTCTTCACACGTGGGCGGCCTCCGGAGTTTCCATCATGTGTCCTGCCCACTGTCCCAGCATCATTTGCAGTGTTGTAATTTGAATCACATTAAGCTGTTGATGCCAGTCAACACTGCCTGTCAATACACAGATGTATGGTCAGCCTTTTGATACCATGCTAGGCATCCCTGCTTTGGTACTGGGGTGGAGGGGTGCTTGGCTTCTAGACATGGTACATATTGAATGCACAATGCACGTGATGTCTGAATTTGACATTGCACTGCCTTCAGATTTCCTGGCACACACCATGTTGTGCTTGTACATGTAGGTAGTGAGTTGCATACACATTTTCTGCACTGCATAGACCCACTTCCATGGAAACTGCCACCTTTCAACAGGTCTGATCATAGAAGCTATTCAAAGTAGACTCAGCATGCATGCCAGGTCATATGTTGTGTGTCACATGTCTGCCGGATGCCTTTGCTGTCGGTGTGTGTGTGTGCTTCTGACATGTGTATTGACCTTTTTCTCTCTATTTTTCAGGTGATGACGCAATGGAGGCGGAGGATGGTGTTGTCATGCCAGACACAGGGTTGGTAACACCACATCAACCCGGCACTAGTGGGGGTCGTGGGGTGGTAGGCCATGAAAACCCCCAAGTGCTGCAGTCCATCATGTCTCTGGCTGCCTATGAGTCCAGCCTTGATGACGACTCTGACGTCCATGTTGAGTTGGATGAGCATCAAGTCCATGTGTCAGGGGTGAGTGATTCTGATGTGGACACTCCTCTGTCTGTGACACCTGCACTGAGGGATCAGACAGTCTTGGTTCCTCCGCCCGTGGTGGATCGGGACGCAGGGTCACCCTCCACACCAGTCACTGATGTGCCTGGGACATCACGTCGACGGGGGCATGTAGTCGTGCAGCCGCAGGCGGTGCCAACACAGCGAGGACCCCCGGTCCTTGGGTCCCGCAGATGTCAAGCCCGGCAACGCGGTCGCCGCGCGTAACCGCTGTATACTGAGTGGGAGCAAGACATGACTGCCAATTCCGAACGGCAGGGGGCAGCAATGGAGAACATCGCTGAGAGCATGGAGCGTGTGGCCCGATCTGTGCTCCCCCTGCTAAGCAGGTGCTTCTCCAGCAGCAGGCGGCACGGTCCACGGCCCGCTCGCTCAGGCTGGGCATGGCGACCTCAGACAGGGCACGCCAGGCTGAAATGTCGTCTCTGCGTCAAGCAATTGCTGCTCACGCAGAGGCGCACATGGATGCCCTGAGGGAGGAGTATGCTTCCCTCAGATCCACTCTGGGTGTCCTTATGATGTCCCAGAGGCAGCAGGTAGAGGAGAGGTTTGCACAGCTTGAGCGTACCATCTCGGCTGAGCTACAGGCTTGCCGGGAGGTGCAGCGGTTGTCCAGCCAGGCCTTGCAGGAGGAACTCAGTGTTACACATGCTACCTTGCAAGAGGAAGCACGTGTATCACGTGAGGTTCTGCATGCAGACCTACGTCACATCGCCACACAGAACCAGGCTCACCCGTCCGGCAGACTTGCTGCCAACGAGTGGCAAGCTGCGGCTAGGCGTGGCCAGGCTACTGTGCCACGTCCTCCTTTCCAGGATGAGCCAGACTCGGACGACCATCTATCTCCCAAATAGGTTGTGCTGTGCAGGCGTTGAGCCCATGGAGGATTTTTTTTTTGGCTCAGCATCATCGCATGTGGGTGTTGAGCAGCACCCTGTACCTCCCCCCTCCTGGGTGCCTCCCCTCCCCCCCGGGTCGTATGTGGCCATTTTTGATTTTTCTTTTAGTTTAGTTAGTTAAGTTTCTGTTTGATAGTTAGTTTAAATAGGTAATGTAGGTTTTCCATAGTTAGTGTAATTAGTTAATAGTTGAGTTAGTTTAAAATTGCTAGTCTATTGTGCTTTCATGTGACGGTGCGGTGCTTTGTGGCTTTTGAAGGCATCCACTGTCTGTTCCAGCTGGGCCCTTCATGGTTGTCTTGTGTATGTGTTTGCTGCTTGGGGTCCTTCACTCACATATGCCACTCCTGCCTCCCTTATCCATGGGCTCGCAAGGATGGTTCGGTGTTACAGCATTTTACACAAGGGCTTTGGACTGTCATATCTGTGGCATGTCGGGTGCTGTGTGACTTGTGTTGACACCCCTAGTGGGGATGATTTAGGTGTCATTGTCCACTGTTCAGCTTTTGCTAGATGGGGTGTGTCATGATTAATGTGGACATTGATTGCTATGCATTGTGTAGTATGTTTCATATCTTTCCTGTACATGTGCTTGTTGCAATTCATGGTGTAGATAGTGTTCCACACTTTGGAGGTGAAAGATGGACTGATGGTGTGATTTGTGATGTGACTCTCTGACATGGTCAAGTAATGAGATGCCTGATGAGACACACACAGATGACTTTCAACCATTAATCATGTGTTTCATGCCCTTTCTGCAGGGGGATGAGCCTCCAGAGCACCTTTGCTAGCAGACATGGCCCATTGGACGACGGAATTCTGGACCCGTTTGTTGGTGCCCACATGCACATGTGTGCACAAGCAGAGGCACAGTGATTGCAGACCCACATCCTAGAACTGCTGACATGTTCCAAGGAACTCCAGGCAAGGTGAGCATCACAGGGGGGCCACGACACAGCAAAGCTTGCACCAGGCGAGTTGCACATGCAGGCTTAGTCACAGCACTGAGGGTGAGCTTAGACGAATATTGGTGTTGAAGCACACAATGCAGCTCAGATGTGTTTGTGGACTGATGGCTGTTGATAGTAGGGTTGTCTGGGACACATGCATGGGCAGTGGCACATACCCTCCGGTACACCAAGGTCCATTGAGGCACTTGTATCAACCATGTAGCCTTCCGAGACATGGAAAGGGGCAGCTCACAGGGACATACAGCAAGGGACATACTTGGGTGCAGTGCATGTCTTTTCCACATACTTCATGATAAATGCACTGCCAACTTTGTTTCGGTCATGGTGGTACGCAACTTGCTCTGTAGTCATGGTTTGCTATATGGGTCTGTCTGCTTACCCAGGGAACATTGCATATTGTGTGAATTGTGACACATTGGTGTTCCATTTGCCACGCACCCACCAGCGGCTGACTTACTGCATTGACTGTGTATGACCCGTCACAGGGGTGATGTTATATATGGGTACTAAGCATCGACCACAGATTGTCTGTTTGTAGAGTAGTTTGTTGCTATGGGGCATGTTTGGTGTTGTGTTTTTGTGTAATTGGCACGTACAGGTTGTTGACTGTGGCTCTCTTTGCAGCATTGCAGTGCTCCTGTAACCGGACCTGAGAGTGCGCAGGCAGGAGGCCAGCACTCAAAACCAGAGCTAAGTGTCTTGTTGTTTTTCTTACGAACTGCTCTGCATAGGCTTGCTGGGGAGTGTACCGATGCATGGATGTATGTGTGGTTCAATTTGGTATGTTTTTTTTCTCCCTAATCACTCGTGATCCTATGCAATTTTGAAACCTGTACCCTCTACCCGGTGTTCCTGCTTCCCGTGCCTATCCAAGCAACGTTCCCTGACCCTCTTTCCCCACTGGGGTTGCGGATGCCTGTGTAAGCCCCGAACTTGCAGGCGCCAAAACCCTAGAGGGGGTGGTTGGTTCGTACCACTCCTGAGCCTGTACTACAGAAGGCCATGACAATGATGTCCAAGTTTGTTTGGATTGTGTATGTGTTCATGCAGGTTGTACATTTTCGTGCATTCCCTAGTTTCATGTGTCATTCCTCCTCCCCTCTCCTGCCACTCATTCCAGTTATCCAGTGTGCCAAAACCTGTCCCGACTGCATATCCCTGACCCTTCTTCCCCACCAGGGTCTCAGAGGCTTGTGTGAGTTTGACCTTGCAGGCTCCCGGGACATGGTGGGGGTGGTTGTTTCGTGACACTCCCGCGCCTGTACAGGGGACCTGTGACAGTACACATCCATTCATGGTGCATCATCCTATGTCATGTACCACACATGTCTCACATCCTGTCGTGACATTGTTTTGCTGTGCTACCTTGGTTGTTGCATCATTGTGGTAGTACTTGGCCTTTGTGAGGTACTGCTATGTCAAGTCATCTACTGGAAGGTGTTCGGATTCGTTTTTATGCCTTGTATTTTGTGATTTTGGAAATGTGTGTGGATTCTGAGGGTTCAGGCATCTTTTTACACACAAGGTGGGAGATGGTGATGAAGGGTAAAGGTGATCCTGTGGCCAGGTGGAATTGAGGATTGGAGGCTCCATGACCCAGGTGCAGTTGTTCAGTGGGTCATGGTCATTTGTGAGGGAGGGGGGGTTGTTGTTGATAGTTGCCTTGCCCTGCAGTGTGATGGGAACTCTGACATAGTAATGGTGGTATCCTATGTACATGTTGTGTTCTGCTGATCAATGCCTGTTCATGTGTTGTGTTTTCCTTTCAGGTGCGAGGGGATAGTTGTGGTTTGACATGCTGGGGTGTACACATGGTGGATGTTCACATGTGATGTGTAGGGAACACTGATGGTCACTTGAGTGCACATGCATATGTGGAGTGCATGTCCTTGCAGAACCACACACTTGCACTCTGATGCACTACATGTACTCCCACCCTTGCATATCCACGTGTACACTGTTTGCCTTCTGGTGCCCACTGTGTCCCGGCAGCACATGTTCTGTGACCGATCATGGATCCAGTACATGCCTAATCAGATGTTTGACGTGGTCTGTCACTTAAATGTGATGCTCAGGGTGTGCATCACACACAATGGCTGTTCACTGTGCTGTGCGCTGAGCAGTGTGATGCAGGAGTAGGACACTGCACACATGAGCTGCAGTGTTGATTTTGCAATGCATAATGTGCATGTAGACAGGCATTCATTGTGATGTTACGTCTACGACTGTTGTAATGCATTTGGAAATGACTTATTTTGGGTGGGAGATTTTGTTGGTCTGTCATTTCATCTGATTCCGGGTCAGGCAGCAGTGTCCGATGCCACTGTACATTTAGGACATGGCAATGTGTACCTTATTGTTACTGCGTTGGTGTATTGGTATTGCTTGCCATGTCATGTTGATGTTTGGGAGGGTTTGAGTGACATGACAGTGATGGCCATGGCCTGTTTTGCAGGTGTGTCTGATGCACACCTTGCATGTCCGGGTCATCCGCTTCTCAGAGCAACTAGCTGGGGGTAGATTTCTCTCCGCAGCAGGGCCCTCCCCCTGGAACAGACTTCCGGCCTGACTTGAACTTGAGGGGAACCATCTCCAGTTCTGGAAGCACCTCAAGACCTTCCTCTTTGTTTCTGCTTACTCTCTGCCTCTCCCTTGCAGAATTCTTCATTGGAACTGCACAGGAGCTGCAACTGGGCCACTCTCACCGACCTCGGTCCCTGGCCCAGCCACTCTCCACTTGCACTGCCTCCCTGGCAACCCCTGCACTGCAGTACTGTCTCTCTATCCCTACAGCCCTCCCTTCCCAGCACTTGTCTGCACTTACCTTTGTAGTTGCCACCAGGTGACCTATGTATTATTTTTTTGGGCTACTTCCCCTGTACTGGACTCCCCCCCACCCTTCCCCTTGCACTTTTCCCATTCCCCCTACCCCTGCACTTGCACAATCTCAATGACACCTGGGCTAGTAGTACCGTTCTCTGTGTTCCCTTGTTCCCCCTCCCTGCCTCATTGCGCCTTGGAATACTTGTGTATGGCCCATATCATGTCATATGTCATATGTATGCCTTTTGGTCACACAGGATAGCTTGTGTTTAAGTAGCTAGGGATGCAGACGATGTGGCACTTCCATGGCAACTATCTCAGGGTGGTAGGGTTGTGACAGTTGACTGTCTCTTTGTCATCATCGATTGTCACCTGGTATGTGCCAGGCCTCTGTGCACTCACAGGGGTGGGAGTTTAGGTGAAAAATGTGGCCACAAGCTGGGTCCGGGCTTCCTTGCCACGTGCCCTGTCCCCTCCCATGGGCAGCGCCTGTGCCTGTGGTTGGGGATGTGGGGGCACCACCATGTCCACCGGGACGCCCTGCCGTATTGCAACATTGTGCAGGACACATGCTGCCACAATGATCCTGCACACTACTGGTGGTGCATAGAGTAGTTGCCCACCAGAGCGGTCAAGGGAGCGGAAACGTGACTTGAGCACTCCGAATGTGAGCTCCACTATGCCCCTGGTTGCAATATGGGCGGCGTTGTATCTTACCTGGGGTGGTGTGGTGGGGTTCCGGATTGGAGTCATCATGTGGTTGCTCAGAGGGTAGGTACTGTCCCCTGGGGAGGTGATAATAGTTGAGATTATTAGGGTTTGGATATTTGCTGTGTGTGACTTGCATGCATGTGCAAGGGCATTTGTACTGACCTAGGAGCCATGTGTCGCCATGCTGCCCAGCTTCCAGGGCCCGGCTCAGGGCGGACATTCTGTATATGAAACTGTCATGGGTGGAGCCAGGGTAGTTTGCATAGACAGAGGTGATGATTCCCTTTGCATCACATACCACCTGTACATTGATGGAATGCCAGTGCTTGCGGTTTCGGTAGATGTGCTCAAGTCCCTAGGTGGATGTAGGGCCACATGGGTGCAATCTATGGCACCGAGAACTTTGGGGAAGTGTGCCACCCTGAAAAAATCCAGGCCAACGGCCTGCCTTTCTGCGGGTGTTCTGGGCATGTATATGTGCCTGCGGACTGAGGGGCGCGCTGTCATGATTGCCAGTACCTGGTGTATGCAGCGTGACTGCGTGGCCTGTGAGACCCCCCCCACTATGGCAGTGGTCCGCTGAAATGACCCAGTGGCCAAAAAATGCAGGACATTGAGCAGCTTCTCCAAGGGGCTCAATGCTTGGGAGCAAAGGGTGGGGGATGTGACGTCATCTTCCCACTCCCTGACCAGGTCTAGGATGATATGGGGTGGAAACCTATACCTGCCGTAGACCTGGTCGTCAGGCATCCCAAAAAGGCTTGTCCGTGGTGCGAAAATGCGTGCCCTGGCTATTCTCCTCTTACTGCGGTGTCCCACGATCAGTGCAGCGACAAATGGGGCATTCATCGTAGCTGTATATATGCGTTTGTTATTTGCGCGCACTTTTATGCTGTGCGTGGGGACGGCTCCACGTGCCTTCGTGTGGGCGGACGTGTTGACGCCTGTGCACGTCTTTTGCCGTGCGCGGGTTTCCAGTATTCGGATACGTGGTAAGACTGTAGGTCCGAGTGTCATCGCGTGTGATCGGAGGGGAGTGAGCGTACACGCGATTGGCCTGGGTACGTGTGATTCGGGGTGCCGGGAACTTTCACACGCGTGGAAATCCACGTGTGTTCTGTCATCACGTGCAATGAGGGAAACACCCGCGCGCATCATGTCACAGACGCGCTCACGCGCTAAGGGCCTTTGGTCCAATGAAATCGCATATGCGTGCTGCGGTGCATACGCGCTAAGGGCCTTTCCTCGTATTACACGCGGACGTGCAGTTTTCCACGCGCACTTACGCGCATGGGCCCTTTCCTCGTATTACACGCGGACGTGCAGTTTTTCACACGCGCTGAAATGCCCATGCACGTCTGTACGCGTCACGTCACAGGGGCGCTTGCGTTTGAGGGGCCTTCTGTCCAATGAAAATGCGTATGCGTGCAGACGCGCTTACGCGCTAAGGGCCTTTCCTCGAATTACACGCTGACGTGCAGATTTTTCACGTGCCAAATCACTCCGTATCAAGCTGGCCACGCGTAAGCACACGGAAGACCACGCTCCTGCCCAGAAGGCCGAACTACTGCCCCCCAGAGCCCCGAGCACGCTCCCACCTGCCATCTGCTGCTGCCTGACTGCCTGCTGCCCACGTGCCCTGCCATTTGCTGCCTGCACATCAGCCAGGGGTGCTGTTGCTGTGACCACCCCTGCTGGAACCGAAGACTCCCGACTGGGATTCCATCGCTCCATAGCCCAGCCCCAGGACCCAGTTGCCCACCCACTCCTGCCTCTGGGGTTGTCATGTCGGGGCAAACACCATCTGGGACCACTGACAACCCCCGGCCAGAGAGGCAGAGGGGCACCAGCTTCAGTGCCACCGAAGTTGGTGTCCTGGTGGACCAAGTCCTGGGGCAGTATGATGCCCTCTTCGGAAGTTCCCGTGCCGACAAGGAAGGATGGACTCGGATCTGGACTGACATTGTGACTGCCATCAACGCGGAGGGGTTGGCAGTCCGCGACTTACAACATGTCAAGAAGCGCTGGGAGGACTTCAGGTCCAAGACCCTGAACAAGGCCCGCCGCCTCTTGAAGGCAGCGGATGCCAAGGGGCGCCGGGGCCACTTGTCGGAAGAACAGATGAGGGTCCTGGAACGCATATCCCCAGCGCTCCAAGTCCAGGTCCTTGAGAAGCAGACCCGTCTGGAGTCGAGCGGTCAGTGTACATGCATCCTGATTGTGAGCAGTGCGTGTGGTGATTATTCAGTAGTGTGCAGGTTGTACATCTGTTTGTATGGGGTCGAGTATGGGTGGGGGTGTACAGGGCAGTGGGGGGGACACATGCGAGGGCTGGAATGTGTGAGACATGGATGGTGCTTGTGTGTGTAAGCTTGCATGCCAAATGCAGTTGTGTGGGCACACATGTTTGGATGAATGTGTATGTAAGTAGACATGTCCGTGATGTCACGCATGTATGTTGTTTTTGGCTGCATGTATCAGCACTGTGTACATGTGCATGTGTGTGTATTTGACAAGGGTGCAACAGTGATGCAGCCTGGATGCATGTGACAGCGGTATGTGGAAGCCTGATTGGCAGATGTGACATGGATGCCCGTCTGAACACTGCGACACTTGGCAGAGGTGTACACATGCATGCAAGGCGTGGTGGTGTGTGTACATGTGTGGTGCACTTCCTGTGTTGCATGTGATGTCTGGCTCACCTTTGGCTGCTCATGCTGTTGTATGTGTATGGATGGTGGTGGCAGTTGCGATATGGCTGTGGTATGGCTCGTGTGCGAATGTAATGACATGTGTGTTGGGGATTGTGATGACATGTCTGAGGTTTGCCAATGCCACTCATGTACAACTGTCATGTGTGTATGTGTCCATTGTACAGTGCCCTGATGCCTGTGTTTTGTTTCTCCCTGTCTGCAGCGTCAACTGATGAAGAGGGCGGAGAAGGTGCTGTGGAGCACAGCGGCGGGGATCCCACCGCCAGCCGGAGACGCAAGGCCCGGCTCCCCTCCCATGCAGTGATCTTGTCAGGGAGTGAGGAGTCCGGTGCCGCGTCCCAGGCCGCAGCTGCCGGGGGGAGGTCCAAGATGTGGAGGTTAGAGTTGGACTCCTGGGCAGCAGAAGGGGCAGCCGGGACCCCGCAGGGCCCAACAGGGGAAGATGGCACGGAGTCATCCAGGTTGGTGGGGGGTTTGGTGGAGGAGGAGGCCGTGCAAGCACCAGAGACGGGGTCTGGAGGTGGGTATCCCACTGGTGCAAGTGGTGCAGTGCAGGACCAGGGACAGGAGGCAGCACAGGCCGCCGTGGAGGTGCCTGTGTGCAATCCGGTCCCTGATCCTGTCCCTGCATCATTTTGCACCTGCAGGGATGCCTACGTCCAGACCCGTTTTCAGGCAGGGGATGAGCTCACGTCAACTGGCCTTCCTCTCCCGGCGGATGTGGCTATCCAGGTCCGGGTTGAGCCTGTCCTGACTGGTGTGGCGTTGCGTCAACGGGCCATGCGAGGTGACCTGCAGTCTTTTCATGAAGAGACTGCACATCATCTCGAATGGCTCGTTGACCACATCAGCCTGCTGGGACAGGTCATCCAGGCCGGATTCCTCCGTCTGATGGGGCTTGCTACGACCCCCTCCTCAACTGGACCCCATACGCGCCAGTCATCCTCTGTGCCATCTTCCCACCCATCAGTCACCTGGGTGCCCTCTGGAGCTGCCTCTGACGGTGCAGCCAGGCTGGTGGAGGAGGCATCCCTGCCACAGTCGGGAGTCGGACGTCCAGCAGGGGTGGCCACATCTACAACTGCACCCCAGCCGGCGGAGGATGTGCAGGCAGCAGGAGGCAGTGCACAGGCAGAGGCACAGCAGCAGCAGCAACGTGGTGGGAGCCATGAAGGCTCGGGGCCTTCAACATCGGAGGGCAGGCATCGGCCGGAGGGCATGAGGACCCAGAACAGAGAGTGTCTTCCGTGTGGCAGCGGTTGGGCCACGCCATAGATGTGGAGCGGCAGCGGGCCGAAGATGCACGGCTCACAATGGTCAGGGCGGAGAACTCCATGCGGAGGGCCCTGAGGCGGGCCGAGTGCCTCGAGGCAATCCGCAGGGGTTTGGAGGTGGAGACGTCGACGGCCCTGCGGACCCTCGGGGCCATGGAGGAGGACCGCCTCCGGGACATTGAGGAGGAGTTCGATGATGCCCTGGCCAGGGACATCCACAAGTGAGCCGTGAAACTAGCCCGCTGCCCTTGTACATAGTTATGTAGGTAGTGTTAGGTTTCATTTTTGTTTTGATTTTATTTGGACCTTTCGGACATTGGCCACATTTTTCTATATAGTTTATTTTATTAGTTAGTGTAGTTAGATAGGTTTCCTTTATTTTGTTGGGATAATGGACCCTGGCTTGTTCCCATGTACATAGTTCACAGTTGGATTGTATTTTGTTTTCACTTTTTAACCATGGAGCAATGGCTTTCTTTTTTATTTCCCATTGGATTTTGTTTTGTGGACATTGACTTTGGACAACATTACTTTGGAATTTTATTTTTGGTTTTGCTTTTTTTCACGGACATGCTTCTTTTAATTTTTGTACATTCACATTTCTGTTTCTTCATTTTTTATTCTATTTATGTTTCCTTTAATACATATTTTTTTTGGTGAACTTCAATGTGTGGTATCTCATTGGTTTCATGCATTTCATGATATGTGTTTTGAGATTCACTGACACCCATTGGGTGTATGTGAGGGAAATGTGTTTGATTCGGAACTTGCAATTGGTGTTCTGTGATGTAATTGCAAATTATAAGTGGGTGGATGCAATACTCGGGTGGGTGTTTTGCATTTGGAGGCTGACCATAGGGACCAGGGATCTAGATTGTGATGACATGTTGGCTGGGGAACATGAGTTGCACATGGGTGGGGGCCTGCTGGTAGGTGCCCCACAGTGCTGGGGGGTGGGGGTGGTGGGGAACATGAGTTGGACATGGGTGGGGGCCTGCTGGCAGGTGCCCCACAGTGATGGGGGGTGGGGGTGGTGGGGACATGAGTTGGACATGGGTGGGTGCCTGCTGGCAGGTGCCCCACAATGCTGGGGGGTGGGGGTGGTTGGAGACATGAGTTGGACATGGGTGGGGGCCTGCTGGCAGGTGCCCCACAGTGCTGGGGGGTGGGGGTGGTGAGGAACATGAGTTGGACATGGGTGGGGGCCTGCTGGCAGGTGCCCCACAGTGCTGGGGGGTGGGGGTGCTGGGAGCCATGGGTGGGGGCCTGGTGGTGGGTGCCCCTGCACTGCTGGGGGGTGGGGGTGGTGGGAGACATGGGTGGGGGTCTGGTGGAGGGTGCCCCACAGTGCTGGGGGGTGGGGGTGGTGGGGAACATGAGTTGGACATGGGTGGGGGCCTGCTTGCAGGTGCCCCACAGTGCTGGTGGGTGGGGGTGGTGAGGAACATGAGTTGGATATGGGTGGGGGCCTGCTGGCAGGTGCCCCACAGTGCTGGGGGGTGGGGGTGGTGGGGAACATGAGTTGGACATGGGTGGGGGCCTGGTGGAGGGTGCCCCTGGTGGCTGGCGGTGGGGGTGCTGGGAGACATGGGTGGGGGCCTGGTGGTGGGGGTCCCTGCACTGCTGGGGGGTGGGGGTGGTGGGGAACATGAGTTGGACATGGGTGGGGGCCTGCTGGCAGGTGCCCCACAGTGCTGGGGGGTGGGGGTGGTGGGGAACATGAGTTGGACATGGGTGGGGACCTGCTGGCAGGTGCCCCACAGTGCTGGGGGGTGGGGGTGGTGGGGAACATGAGTTGGACATGGGTGGGGGACTGCTGGCAGGTGCCCCACAGTGCTGGGGGGTAGGGGTGGTGGGAGACATGGGTGGGGGCCTGGTGGCGGCTGCCCCTGCACTGCTGGGGGTGGGGGTGCTGGGAGACATGGGTGGGGGCCTGGTGGTGGGTGCCCCACAGTGCTGGGGGGTGGGGTGGTGGGAGACATGGGTGGGGGCCTGGTGGAGGCTGCCCCTGGTGGCTGGGGGGTGGGGGTGCTGGGAGACATGGGTGGGGGCCTGGTGGAGGCTGCCCCTGGTGACTGGGGGGGTGGGGGTGGTGGGAGACATGGGTGGGGGCCTGCTGGAGGCTCCCCTGCACTGCTGGGGGGTGGGGGTGGTGGGAGACATGGGTGGGGGCCTGGTGGTGGGTGCCCCTGCACTGCTGGGGGGTGGGGGTGGTGGGAGACATGGGTGGGGGCCTGGTGGAGGGTGCCCCACAGTGCTGGGGGTTGGGGGTGGTGGGAGACATGGGTGGGGGCCTGGTGGAGGCTGCCCCAGATGACTGGGGGGGTGGGGGTGGGGGTGGTGGGAGACATAGGTGGGGGTCTGGTGGAGGCAGCCCCTGGTGGCTGGGGGTAGGGAGTGCTAGGAGACATGGGTGGGGGCCTGGTGGAGGCTGCCCCTGGTGACTGGGGGGGTGGGGGTGGTGGAGACATGGTTGGGGGCCTGGTGGTGGGTGCCCCTGCCCTGCTGGGGGGTGGGGCTGCTGGGAGACATGGGTGGGGGCCTGGTGGTGGGTGCCCCACAGTGCTGGGGGGGTGGGGGTGGTGGGAGACATGGGTGGGGGCCTGGTGGAGGCTGCCCCTGGTGGTTGGGGGGTGGGGGTGGTGGGAGATATGGGTGGGGGCCTGGTGGAGGCTGCCCCTGCACTGCTGGGGGGTGGGAGTGGTGGGAGACATGGGTGGGGGCCTGGTGGTGGGTGTCCCTGCACTGCTGGGGGTTGGGGGTGGTGGGAGACATGGGTGGGGGCCTGGTGGAGGGTGCCCCACAGTGCTGGGGGGTGGGGGTGGTGGGAGACATGGGTGGGGGCCTGGTGGAGGCTGCCCCTGGTGGCTGGGGGGTGAGGGTGCTGGGAGACATGGGTGGGGGCCTGGTGGAGGCTGCCCCTGGTGACTGGGGGAGTGGTGGGAGACATGGGTGGGGGCCTGGTGGTGGGTGCCCCTGGTGGCTGGGGGGTGGGGGTGCTGGGAGACATGGGTGGGGGCCTGGTGGTGGGTGCCCCACAGTGCTGGGGGGTGGGGGTGCTGGGAGACATGGGTGGGGGCCTGGTGGAGGCTGCCCCTGGTGACTGGGGGGGTGGGGGTGGTGGAGACATGGTTGGGGGCCTGGTGGTGGGTGCCCCTGCACTGCTGGGGGGTGGGGCTGCTGGGAGACATGGGTGGGGGCCTGGTGGTGGGTGCCCCACAGTGCTGGGGGGGTGGGGGTGGTGGGAGACATGGGTGGGGGCCTGGTGGGGGCTGCCCCTGGTGGCTGGGGGGTGGGGGTGGTGGGAGATATGGGTGGGGGTCTGGTGGAGGCTGCCCCTGCACTGCTGGGGGGTGGGAGTGGTGGGAGACATGGGTGGGGGCCTGGTGGTGGGTGCCCCTGCACTGCTGGGGGTTGGGGGTGGTGGGAGACATGATTGGGGGCCTGGTGGAGGGTGCCCCACAGTGCTGGGGGGTGGGGGTGGTGGGAGACATGGGTGGGGGCCTGGTGGAGGCTGCCCCTGGTGGCTGGGGGGTGGGGGTGCTGGGAGACATGGGTGGGGGCCTGGTGGAGGCTGCCCCTGGTGACTGGGGGAGTGGTGGGAGACATGGGTGGGGCCCTGGTGGTGGGTGCCCCTGGTGGCTGGGGGGTGGGGGTGCTGGGAGACATGGGTGGGGGCCTGGTGGTGGGTGCCCCACAGTGCTGGGGGGTGGGGGTGGTGGGGAACATGAGTTGGACATGGATGGGGGCCTGCTGGCAGGTGCCCCACAGTGCTGGGGGGTGGGGGTGCTGGGAGACATGGGTAGGGGCCTGGTGGTGGGTGCCCCTGGTGGCTGGGGGGTGGGAGTGGTGGGAGACAGGGGTGGGGGCCTGGTGGTGGGTGCCCCTGCACTGCTGGGGGGTGGGGGTGCTGGGAGACATTGGTGGGAGCCTGGTGGAGGGTGCCCCTGGTGACTGGGGGTGCAGGGGGACATGCGTTGGTGGGCAGTAGTGCAAGTTGACATGTGGGTTGGCTGGGGGTCATGGCCATGGTGGATGCTGTGCCTGCAGGACATGTGCAGGGTAGGCCCCTGTGGTGTGAGCCACCTGCAGGGGCCGTGGAGGGTGTAGAGGGAACACCTGGGAGGACCCACACGTGCAATTCACGTGTGGTGCTCCCGGCGCACCCCTGTAATACACGTACCCTGATGGAATCGCGTGTGGAACTTCCCGCGCACCCCTGAAATGCGCGTACCCTGCTCGCACGGGCCCAATCGCGTGTGGAACTTCCCGCGCACCCCTGGAATACACGTACCCTGATGGAATCGCGTGTGGAACTTCCAGCGCACCCCTGGAATACACGTATCCTGCTGATGTCGCGTGTGAAACTTCCCCCGCACCACGGAATACACGTACCCTGATGAGATTGCGTGTGGAACTTCCCGCGCACCCCTGAAATACACGTGCCCTGCTGATGTCGCGTGTGAAACTTCCCCCGCACCCTAAAATACACGTACCATGATGAAATCGCGTGTGGAATTTCCCGCGCACCCCTGAAATACACGTACCCTGCTGAAATCGCGTGTGGCACTTCCCGCGCACCCCTGAGATATGCGTACCCCCAATCGTGTGTGGAAATTCCCGCGCAGCCCTGAAATACACGTACCCTGCTGAAATCGCGTGTGGCACTTCCCGCGCACCCCTGAGATACACGTACCCTGCTCGCACGGGCCCAATCGCGTGTGGAAATTCCCGCGCACCCCTGAAATACACGTACCCTGCTGAAATCACATGTGGCACTTCCCTCGCACCCCTGAGATATGCGTACCCTGCGGAAATCGCGTGTGGAACTTCCCGCGCACCCCTGAAATACGCGTACCCTGCTCGCACGGGGCCAATCGCGTGAGGTACTTCCCGCGCACCCCAGTGATACACGTAGCCCGCTTGCCGTGCTGGTACAGGGTTAGCGCAGCCCTTTGCGCTGGATTGGGTATATTGACGGCTTTTCCCTGCGCGAGAGGCGTTCCTGGGGGCGTAACTGGCGCTGCTGCAGGGTCGCTGCGCCACTGTGCGCCACGGCTGGTTTTGGTGGCTGGAATCCATGAATACGCTGTGCGCGGAAATGGATTTTAGCGCACGTGGCTGGCGCAGGGATTCGCACGCGCACACTGTGCGCCAGCCGCGTGCGCCACTTGTGCGCTGAATTCTATGAATTACCCCTTTGGTTTCTGTTGAAAGAAAGTACAGAAACAAACTTGGGACACCAGCAGAACAGGTTTGCGATTCACTTACTTCAAAGGTGCCCTGCCTCCCATGGGAACAGAATTACCTCCACCGGGGAACCAGCCCCCCATGGGTACATGAAAGGCCCAGAGGTATGGGAGTCTGGGCACAACAGTGAGGTGTGATTTCCTCAATCATCCCTCTGAAGGGGGAATTGGCCACAAATTGAAAAGACATCATAAAAACTCTTTGTTGCCAGCCAAGCTTAGCAGAGACAGTTGTTGTGGGGATGTGTATTAGTGCCCACATCAAGGGCAAGTGCACCTCATTGACAATAAAGGACATTATATTTTAAGACAAATTTCTCTGCCATCTGAATAAGCGGCAATGTGATATTATGACAGTTTTCATGTGATTTTTGGACAGGAATAGTAGGAAAAATGCATTTCTGGGTGAAGCATAAATGGCACAGACATTAAACATGGGGAAAATATGCCAAATACTAGTATGCATATGTGTAGCCATTTGCAGAATTGTAAATATTATACTTTTCCTAAAAATGATGTAATTGTGACCAAAAGCAATGCTACTTTGCACAGAGTTGGAGGTCAGAATATTCAATTACTTGTGAAATATGGGATCTGCCTATCTGATTTTAATGATGGTGACTAGTGTAAATATGAAGTTTTTGTTCCATAACTCATTCTTTGTAAAGAATAGGCTTGTGAGACAAATGGAGTCATAAATTGCACCCACATAAATTGATGTCACTTCCCTTGAACCAATCAGGCCGGAGGGGGAGAGGACACCGCCTGCCTGCCTATCCCATTCGAGGGGGAAGTCCAGAGTACTTCCGCCCAGATTGTAACATTCTCTCATGTCATTTTGCCTATATAAGGGGAGACAGGCAAACACTAAGGAGAAGCAACTGAAAACCAGACCCCAAGATCCAGGAAAACAGAGAAACATCCCACTATCCAGATCCAGGCAGGACTACCTATTCAGATCCAGGCATACTCAATAATCCAGGGAGAAAGGAGGAAAGGCAGCTGATCCCCTTTAGGAGAATCCAGTGACCAGACCTTTTGCCCAGCTGACCCAACCCGCTGTCCACAGTGACCAGACCTTGCCCAGATGTTCCCATCAAGGAGAGGCCAGCTGACCCAGCAACCAGATCTCTTGACCACGCTGCCCATGACCAGATCCTTGGCCCGCTGTCCACAGACCATGCTGACTGTCCAAATTAACAAACTCAAGCTTGCCTTTGTAAGTATCCTATCAACCAGTACCGAAAAACTGCATATCCCGCTTTTTCACTTTGCATCCTGTTCAAATTCTACTAAAATCCCATAAACAAAAACCTAGTCATATCCCAAATTGCCAGTATCCTCTGTGTACCCTTTCCTTAGGAGAATCTGTGTTAATCTATATTGGTTCACATATTTCTTTTCTACTTCTCTTAGTTATGTTTGTAAGTCCTTAGTATCATTTGAATTAAATACATTAATTCCCCTATAAAGAGATGCATAGTGAGATAGTTGCGATTCGAACCCAACCACTTCATGAACAGTGCCTTTCTTTAACAATTATTGTCCTTAAAATATAATCTCAGTAGAACTAATCATTGTGCTAACTAAACCGAATGTACTCGTGTGTTTTGCTTTTCTTTAAAAATCTGACTTGTATTTCCCATTAAAAAAACCTACTATCATCCTATAAATAGTCATCCCTTCCCCTCAGTATCCTATCTGTTCTGTGCCTTTGTCTCCCATCCCAGAAACCAATTTCCAATTTTGACTGCTAAGCTCATTTTCATAGCTGTTTGCCAGTTTAAAGCCGCGCGTGTTTTCCCTTTGTATTGTTTTCCTCAAAAAATTGATTTTCTCACTTGTGTTCACGTTGCTTTAGTGACCTGCTCAGTAGCCTGTAATCTTCCTTGTCTCTTTAGTGCAGCCACACGAATTTCTGTCCTAGCGATCCTACCTCAAGTGTAAACTGATCTGTCAGTAACCAGTAGAATCCGAGTATGCCATTTTGCTCATTTTGAGCATTTTCATTTTCGTTTTTGGCCTCCCATTCTGCGGTGGTGGGTTGAATTTTCAATCTGATTTGTCCCTCTTCTTTCTTATTCCTTGCCACTGCTTTCCATCCACACAGACTTTAGTCAGCAGGTGTTTGATGGAAGTGTTGCAGGGGAGTGCATAACCTATGTGTTATCTGTGATTGTGAAGAAAAGTGATTTTGTTTCCATTTCTATTAAAGGTGTATGTATTAGGCAGAACTATATGCAGTACCCTTTGGGAACACCAAACACAATTAAGACTACAAGTGACAGTGGGCCTCATTACGACCCTGGCGGTAAGTGAAAAACGATGGCGGTAAATGGTTACCGCCATCGTTTTCCGCCAGGTCCGATCATGACTCCTGACCGTAAACTACGATGCCAATAGCGGCATCGTAGTTAACGCTGCCGCTAACTGCGCTAAGGGTGCGCGCACGCGACCGCCCACACCGTACTTAGCGCCATGGCGGAAAGGTACGCAAATGCCGACCCAAGCGGACATGCACCTAACGCCATCACCGAGGCCGCTAAGTACCTTACCGCCATGGTGCAAATAACGCCATCGCGAACCAACCGTAAAGGGCCATGTCAAGTGAATGCAGCTGCCACAGGTGCACAGAAACAGCACAGGTGAAGGCAATACAGACTCAGGGGAGTATAAAAAGAGCACACCCCATCCCTACCCACACCCATTCACACTCCACAATGATGCCAATACGACTAGCAATGTTGGGGCTGGAGGACCTGATAGCAATGCATGTGCAACTACAACAGCAACAACAACAACAGGCAGCACAGAGGAGACGCAGGAGGAGAAGGAGGGCAAGGCAGGCCCAGCAAGCCCCACCAGCACAGCCAGTGCCACCACGCAGGCAGCCCCCAATCCCACGCATCAGAGCCAATCCAAACAACCTCACTGCTGAGCAGATCCACACCCTGTACCGTTTGGACCGGGACACCATCACCGCCATCGTAGACATGACACACAACGACATCGTCAGCATGATAGAAAGTCCAACCGCCATCCCCCCCTTACTGAAGGTAGTGGCTGTACTCCACTTCCTGGCCACAGGCACCTACCAGCACACAGTGGGGCACCTGCATGGCATTTCACAACCATTATTCTCACGAACACTCATCCAAGTGCTCGATGCCCTCCTCAAGCACACAGACGACCACATCTCATTACCACGGACTGCCCAGGAGATTGCAAACACCAAAGTGGGTTTCCATGCACTAGCCAGCATACCCGGTTGCATTGGTGCCATCGACTGCACCCATGTGGAATTGGTGGTTCCACGTGCCATGGAGGTACCGTACCGCAACCGGAAACAGTTCCACTCTATCAACGTGCAAATGGTCTGTGACTCCAACAAGATCATCACACATTGTTGTGCCCGATTCCCCGGATCAACCCATGATTCACTGGTCCTGAGGAACTCCACAATACCACGCTACATGGAGCGACATGCAGGCCCAAGATCCTGGCTACTCGGTGAGTGCAATGTCATGGAAGTGGGCATGGGAATGACGTACCAGTGCATACTCCACCTGGCAGAAAGGGGGGGGGGATGATGCATACTCCACCTGGCAGAAAGGGGGGGGGTGATGCATACTCCACCTGGCAGAAAGGGGGGGGATGATGCATACTCCACCTGGCAGAAAGGGGAGGAGGATGATGCATACTCCACCTGGCAGAAAGGGTGGGGGGATGATGCATACTCCACCTGGCTGTGAGTAACGCAGAGAACGGATACAGAGGAAGGGCACTCACAATGCACACAACCCCTCTGCATACATAGGGTGATGGCATGCAAAACAGGCCATGGCAGCAATGAGCATATACTGGTTGCATTGTGTGAATCAATTAGTGCATGTAGAAGTGAGCCAAGGTAACAGTTCCATGCCAGCCATGGTGGAACATCATGTTCCTGATCAGACAACATGACTGACACATACATTCTCGCCTACATACAGGTGATGCAGCCTATCCCCTGAAGAGGTGGCTCCTCACACCAGTCCGGAACCCGCAGAACCAGCACGAGGAGGACTTCAACCGTGCACATACACGTACTCGTGTGGTCATAGAGCAGACATTCGGCCTCCTGAAGGCACGGTTCCGAAGCCTCAGCAGGTCTGGTGGGGCACTCCTGTATGGCCATGAGAAGGTGGCAAAGATCGTCATGGCATGTGTCATGCTGCACAATATGTGCGTCAGACGGAATGTGCCCCTGCCCCCTGACGCAGAACTGCAACCACCTGACGATGAGGATGAGGAGGGTGCAGATGGGGCGCCACCACATGGAGGAGGCGATGCACAGGAGGGGCGTGCCATGCGCCAAAGTATCATCGACCACTGCTTCTAGCACACACGGCTGGTGTTTATCGCATGGAGACTGCACTTGGGGCACTGTGTGTCTCTGGGACATGCACACTGTGGACTGTACACCAATAAAGCACACATACGCAATGAAAATGTCCACACATTTCTTTTTTTGAAAGAAAAAAGTGTATTGGAACTATGAACTGTCGTGTCACACCCCCTCCCACCTCCCCCCTGCACACCCCAACACACCCCCTCCCACCTCCCACCTCCCCCCTGCACACCCCAACACACCCCCTCCCACCTCCCACCTCCCCCCTGCACACCCCAACACACCCCCTCCCACCTCCCACCTCCCCCCTGCACACCCCAACACACCCCCTCCCACCTCCCACCTCCCCCCTGCACACCCCAACACACCCCCTCCCACCTCCCACCTCCCCCCTGCACACCCCAACACACCCCATGTAGGTGTCAACAGATGCCTGTGACAGTGTCCACAGGCCGTCACAAGCCCCCTCTCCCGGCCCCTGGGGCACCCCTGGCTGTGGAGCGCAGGTTGCGTCCGGAACGTCGCACGGGGCTGCTCTGCGCAGAACTGGCAGTGGAGGATGTCCCTGGCTGCCCCTGTGCATGCAGCTCCTGTACTGTGTGGGTGAGGTCAGTGACCGCACGACGCAAGCCTGCAAGTTCGGCACAGATGTCCCTGGACATGGCCTGCATGGCATCCCTCAGGGTGACAGTACTCTGCGCCACTTCGGCCCTTAGTGTCTCCGTGGCCTGTTCAATGCTAAACCTAGCCCCCACACATTCCGCGGCATGCTCATCCAGCATTGCGGACAGTTGATGCTGCCGTTGAGTGATGTCCTCGAGGGACTGCTGGCCGTGCTGGCCCATGGCCAGTGCAGGTGGAGTGATGGAGGGGCTGCTCCCCTCCTGTGGAGTGTGGACAGGGCATGGGGTGGAAGGCCACTCCTCTGCCTCAGTGTGCCCCTGTGTGTCACCCTCATGGGGGCTGGCGTCTGAGAAACAGGGGGAATGTAGTTGGTCAGTGGGGCTTCTGACCTCCTGCTCCATGTCCGAGTCAGAACATGCAGCTGTTGCAGCTGTCTCCCCGATGTTGCTGCTGGCCGCTGACCCCCTGCCTTCTGTGGCAGGCAATGTCGGTGGAGGTGGAGCAGCTGCTGCTGGCCTGCTGCCAACAGGGGTGCTTGCCGGTGGGACCTCCGGTATGCCTGCAGTGGGACCTGCTTGTCGTGGGGTCTGCCTCACTGCAGCTGAGGTTGAGGGTGCAGGGAGGTTGTTGTTGGACTTCGCTCTCTTCGGCGCAGGGGTGTCCTGGTCCTCTGGGTGTGATTCTGTGATTCTGTGCCTGTGGTGGAGCAAAGGTGGGAGGGCGTTATTGATGGGTCTACGGACTTTTGAATGACAATGGTTGACATTATTTTGGCCAGTGGATGAGGCAGATTTCAGGCAGTGCCATGCAGGTTGTCTCCTTTTAGTGTGGTATGTGGATGCAGGTATGCGGGTGCCAGCAGTGTATGCAGGGTGGTGCTCGCATGTGGCTATGGGCAGTATTGATTTGTGTTGCATTTACACTCTAGGGCAACCTTGTGCTACACATGATTGGACTGCTGTGACTATGGCATGTCTTGTATGAGGCACCTACCTTCATCGCCTGATGTCGGGGCTCCCCTTTCCATCCCTCCAACGCCTTCGATGGATTCCATGCCAATGGTGGTTGCACAGATCTCCTCCCACGGTTGGAGTTTCAGGGGGGATTCCGACCCTCCACCGGTTCCCTGGGCAAGGTTGCGGTTTGCTGAGATGACGGCTCTGACCCGTATGCGCAGGTCATCCCAGCGCTTCCGGCACTGCTGTGGGGTGCGGGGTACGGTCCCCACCGCGTTGACGCGCTCAGCCACCAGGGCCCAGATGGCCTTCTTCTTCCCGATTGCTGTCCTGGTCATTTCAGGGGAGAAAACAACACCTGCGTTGTCCTGCAGGGTCTCCGCTAGCATGCAGAGTTCCTCCCGGCTGAATCGCTCCTGGCGCTGGCGGTCACATGCCTTTTTCACGGATTTTGGCATTTTCGGGAACTTGGATGGGTGGGTGTTTGGTTGGGACAGGTGTCAGGGTTGGGTCTGGTGTTGTTTGGTAGGATGGCGATGGATTGTGTTTTTAAAGATGGCCGACGGGCTGCTTCCCGTTCCGGCGCGATGACGCTATTTCCGGTTTACACGATTGCAGCACATCGAGCAACAACAGGCCACGCTGACGCAGCTGGTGGAACGGCAGCTGGAGGAGGCCAGGCTGCCACGTGAGGAGGCCATGCAACAGCGGGAGGAGGCCAGGTTGCAGCGGGAGGAGGCCAGGCTGCAGCGGGAGGAGGCCAGGCTGCAGCGGGAGAGCAATGCCACGTCGGTGCGTCGGCTCACCAGGTCGATTGGACGATTTGTGGCCACAATTCTCAACCTGGCACACCATGTCAGGGAAGGGAACAGTGTGCAATCCAGCATTGCCGAGTCAATGTTGGTAGCGCAGCAGGCGTTTCAAGGACACTTGCCCATAGTTACACCGACAGTCACCTCAGCCAGCACTACCCCATCCAGCTCTGCCACTGGCAGCCCACAGAGGCATTCAAGTCGGTTGACTGGATCCACCAGCAAGGACACACCTGCGCACAAGCACCCCCGCAAATAGTGGCATGTGAGGATGCCAGTCAACATGACATTTGCGGACACCATGGGTGTTGGAGGGGTGGGAACGTTTGGGTGGTGGGGTGGTGGGGGTTGCCCATTAGGTGGTTAGTTGTTGGGGGCTTGGTTGGGGTGGGAATGTTTGGGTGGTTTGGGTGGTGGGTGGGCATGGGTGTACAGCTTCCCTACCCAATGCACTTTCTTCCCTGTTTAATTGATAATACAAAACCTTTCAAAACTACCATAATGAGTGGACATCTGTCATTTCATCAGCAGACAAAAATCATTTATTCACTGGCATCGTCATATCCATGCTTTGCTGTCAATGTGCAGTCTCTCAAAAGTAAATTTGAATGAGTGCATCCCATGCTTGTTGGCCATCTTGCACACCCCTGGGAGGTTGTGCTGCCACCCCATCCCCATCCCAATCGCCATCCCCATCTCCAACCCCATCTCCATCTTCTGCGTCTGGGGGCAGTGGAATGTTCCTGCGCAAGCACAGATTGTACAGCATGGCACACACAAGCACAATTTTACCCGTCTTCACTGGATTGTAGAGCAGTGATCCACCAGATCTGCTCAAGCAGCGGAACCTGGCCTTCAGTAGGCCAAATGTCCTCTCAATCATGCCACGTGTGCGGACGTGTGCCCTGTTGTACGCCTCCTCATGCCTGTTCATTGGCCTCCGTACAGGTGTCATCAGCCATGGCGAGAGTGCATATCCAGCATCACCTACATGGGATGTAAATGTGTGGGACATGTCAGTCTTTGTGGTTCATCTCACGATCTGATGCAATGCCATGTCATCATGTTTCAATCCATATGGGTCTAGCCGTGGTCGGAAGGGTGGGTGATTGCCATCCATGGGTAATTGTTGTAGATGGCGGCATTTGGACATTGCACTATTACTTGCTGTGCATATGAAGTGGACCTTATACACGATAGTGGTTGGTAAGTAAGGCACTGTGCAATGACAAGCACACATGGGGGCGTCATTCCATGGCCTGTAATGATTTGGCTGTTGCAGGATGTCTCATGTGCATCCGTCATGTGCTTTGGGGGGGAAGTGGTCCTAAGTGTGGGTGGCTGGATTGAGTGGATCAACTTGTATGGCCTGTTGGTAGCTTTGGTCGTATGCCTCCTTAGGCAGGGTGTGTACTGTGACAACCGGTCATGTGTAGATATGTGATGTGTGGGTTATGCTGACCGTCCATTACATGGGCAGAGGGTGATGCATGTGCAGTTGTAGGAGCCCACTTACACAGGTCATTGGCCTGGGCACTCAACACACTTCAACAGGGCCTATGCATTGGCAGTTGTACTCACCCAATAGCTATGTGCTTTGTCCAGCGTAGCGTTCAATGTAGCGTGGCAATGTGGAATTCCGCAGGACCATTGAGTCATGTGTTGACCCTGGAAAACGTGCGCAGCAATGTGTAATCAGCAGTCCGGCATCACATACCATCTGTACATTCAGTGAGTGGTACTGTTTCCTATTGCGGTACAACATCTCCATTGCATGTGGTACTGTCAGCTCTATGTGGGTGCAGTCTAATGCACCTATGCAATTTGGCATGGCTGCAATGGCATGGAATGCCAACTTGGTTGCAATGACCTCTGCAAGTGTACGGGGTAGGGCGATGTGTTCCAACACATGGTGCAGCAGAGCGTCCAGTACCTGTCCCAATATTTTTGAAAAACAGGGTTGTGAGAGCCTGTGCAGCTCACCAACTGTGTGCTGATAAGTACCGGTGCCTAGGAAATGCAGTACTGACACCATTTTCAGGAGGGGAAGGGGGTTGCGGTCGAGATGGCAATGTGGCTGCTGATGTCGCCCTCAATCAAGACGGTGATGTACATGATTGTTGGACGGTCCAGCCGGTATAATGTGTGGATCTGTCCTGGGGTCAGGTTCCAGGGTGAGGCCCTGATGCGGGGTATTGCAGGCTGTCTGCGGGGTTGTGCCGGCTGCGCAATTGGGTTTGGCATGGGTGCAGGCTTTGTTAACTGACGCCTGTGCCTCCTCTGCCTCCGCCTCATCCTCCTCTGCACCATTGCTGCCATCATGTGCACTGCTGCCTGTAGGTTCAATAGTCCCAGTCCCAATGCTGTTGCTGCCTGCATTGTTAGGTTTGGAGTTGGCCTGGGTGTGGGTGTGGCCCTTTTGTAGCCTCCCAGTGACCTGCTGGGTCCAGCTGGTCTCATTTGGGGCACCTGTGGCCTGATTCACCTCACCTGGTACTGTTTGATGTCATGTTCGCGGTGGCGTCGATACCGCCTCTGTGGCCACGTTTTTTCCGCCATTTTTGTGGTGGTGTTTCCAAGTCTGTGGTACTCGTGATGCCCATAGTGTTTCGTGTTGCCGGTAACTTGGTGGTTTCGCCGCCGTTGCATTCTACGGATCCCTTAACTCTGCGGCAGCGGTTTGTGGTGGTGGTTTTTCCGGATCCGTGGGTCGTGATTGCACGGTCACGGAAACAACAGTGGTATGGTTTTACCGGTGGTGTTAAGTCCGGGTCGGCAGACTCGTAATGAGGCCCGATGTCTGTGGAGTAGGTGAGGCTCCACAGTCTATGAACACAAAAATGTTAAACACACATAGCAAAACACATGTAAGAGTGTGAAAAAGGCTCACACTCTTACCAGGTAAAAATAAAATTAATCCTAGAAATCCAGCAAAGCCGCTGTGGGACTCGGTGGGTAAGGGAAATTAGCCATTTTGGAGAATTCTCCCTAACAGTAGCTATCTTATGTTGAAAGTTGAATTATCTGTATTATAAGACTTTGCATTTGTATTGCCACACCCTGGTGGCTGCTGCCCTAAATTTTGTTTTGCCCTGATTTTTCATTTGAATCATAACAATAAATAAATATTTAATTGTTACACACCCGCCTGGTTCACGGTCTATTGTGACACAGGGTATTTGTTAAGGTGGGTGTGAAACGGGTTGGGTGCCATCTCAAAAAAGAACCTAGGGTTTAAATAAAAATAAAAAGGTGTTTTTTTATTGTGTGCCACCTTCCTGATCAGTGGAAGAAGTCCCTGGCTGGAGTGTGCCGTGTCATAAAATCTGTTACACAAAACTGTTGGCTTTGTCAATAACTATTGCTAAAATAATTGTTTTCTATCTTTGAACATACATATTTTACAGTAACTAAAACACACGCACACATACACACACGTAAAACAAAAGGAATAATCCTCTTATGTGCAATCCCCTTAGCACTGCACCCCTCCAGCTTTCCAACTCCTGGCCCCTTTGCTGAAACTTAAAGGGCAACAATAAACGTAATGTGCAGAAATATTGCTTTCTTTCCACACTCACTCAAACTCCTTTGCCTACAAGTAAATAGCATAATTTGGCAAGATGAATCCATGTTAAATGAGCATGTGTTTCCAATCCTGGGCTTTCATGTAAACGGTCAAAGCATTCTGGGAGTTGTAGTCTTTCATTTCAAGTGGAATAACAGGCAAGAAAGCAATGATTTTCAAAAGAAGCCCCAGTTGTGTTTATATGACATGGAGTCAGTCATTTAAATGCCCTAAAACATCCCACAGTCAAATGAATTTGTCACCTGTTAAAAGACTGTACATGAATGACAATTCCCCCTTCTTGATATTAAGCCTTAATTTGGTAATTTACTGTTGTTCCATCACCACTGACCCCACAACCTCCTACCTTTGCAAGTTACCTCTGGTTCTTTTGATTAAGCCCACAAAAAATAGAGAAAAAAAAAAACAGCCATTTCAGTCCACCATGAATGCCCAACCCTTTCTGGCAATCCAGTGCAATGCAAAATGTATCCCACTGTTTAAGATTGATAAGTTTCACAAAGGGATGCTAATTTTAGGGAGGAAAACCTTAAAACGCCTCTCAGCAGAGTATTAAGACATTGGTTGCATCACTGGAGGTAGGTGGATAATGGGAGGACAGGCGTTTGTGCCTGTGTTGATCAATGATGTTAAATATGATGGCTTCCTACAGTCCCAGGTGGGAGATTTAACAAGTTGCCTTCTGTGCCCCTTGCTCCCGACTGTGGCCTGGTCCATTGAACAGTTTGCCCACCACTAGAAGTGGGCATGGGCGTCATGCACCACACTTACAAACATGTTTTGTTCAGGCGCAGACCCATGCACCAGCCACTCTTTTAAATGTGATCAATTTGCTAGCAACCACTCTGTCAGCATTTGTGCAGATGCACTCGCACTTCTTGCAAAGGGGGCCAGTACCCCGTTTACCCTCATGACATTGAGTGGAGTTTGAGGGTACTTGAGAATACTTTTTGTAGCTTTCAAAGAGCCCCCCGGTTGATATGTTCAGAATCCCGACATGCATGCCATCTCCTGTGGCATGTATGTGCATATCACTACCTGGCAGTAACTCCAGACACCAAAGATCATGCTAAGCCTCCCCTCGCCCCCCCCCCCCCCCGAGTATGTTTACGCAGAGCTGGAATCTACCTCACATGAAGCAGCACCAATCCACAATTCACGTTTCTTAATATTTACATTTTCAGGTACACATAAATAAAATATATGTGATCCAAATATTGTATGCACTGCTCAAATATTGTGTGCACTGCTCTTTCTGTAACCATGAATATGAATATTCTTGAAATGCGCCCAGATACCTGCGGGTGAGGTGCGCACTACAAATAAACAAACAAACAAACAAGATCTCTTCTAAGGTAGCATTACCTCTCCTTTTTTGTAGCTTGGCTAGGAACGTATTCTTAAGTGTCAAATATAATTTGAGCAGTAAGGTAAACAGATGTTTGTTCTGGGACCATGTTACAGTGGAATCTTGTTCAAATAACGCTTAAAGTGTGGACGGATATGCTTAGTGTGTGAAGAAGAAGCTAAATTATATATGTTATGTTATGTTACTTTGCATTTATATAGCGCCTTATGTACCATTGGTATGGTCTGAAGGTGCTGGTAGGTTGAACGACCTTGAGAACCGAAGTTCAGGTCAGTAGAGAGAGTAGAGAGAGTCAAGGTGTGTGTGAGCACCAGATATGTGTGCAGCTGGAGTGGCATTCGTGTAATAGCTGCTTCTTAGCGGTAGGTGTGGTGGTTGAGAGATCAAGAGTATGTGTTCGTTCTGGCAGGATTTATCCAGACTGATTGTGGCTGCGTTAGGCCTGAGGAGAAAGCCTGGCTGGTGTTGTGTAACCAGCAGTGTTTAGTTAAAGTGATGGGAAGTATGCAGCAGATGTTGGTATGAGAACAGCTATACTGAATGGTGTCATGGTATCTCTGGGTTCTAGTTGAATGGTGGTGTAAAGAAGAGAGTAAGCGTGGTGATGTGATGGTCTCAAAAGTTCTATGCACTCCACACCATTCCATGTAAGTTAGCGCTTTTCTATGCGCTCTAATCCGTTCATGCACTCCAGTCCGCTCCACGCACTCCAGTCTGCTCCACGCACTCCAGTCCGCTCTACGCACTCCAGTCCGCTCCACGCACTCCAATCCATTCCACGCACTCCAATCCATTCCACGCACTCCAATCTGTTCCACGCATTCCAATCTGTTCCACGGGCTTGAATCCGTTCCATGCATTCGAATCTGTTCCATATACTCCAATCTGTTCTGTGTATTTCTAAGTTGTTTTATTCACTCTATCCACATATTTCACCCTTCCATCCACCTATGTTACCCATTCAATTCACATACATCACCTGTTCCTTCCGCTCTGCACACTCAACGGCTCTGCACACTTTTCTGCTCTGCACACTCTTCCGCTCTGCACACTCTTCCACTCTGCACACTCTTCCGCTCTGCAAACTCTTCCGCTCTGCGCATCCATCCGCTCTGCATACCCATCACGCTCTGCGCATCCATCCTCTCCACGCACTCATCCGCTCTATGCACTCGTTCTTTCCACTTACTCATCTGCTATATTCACTCATCTGATTTACAAAGTCATTCGCTCTATACACTCCTCCGCTCTACACACTCATCCGCTCTACACACTCATCCGCTCTACATACTCATTTGCTCAATGCATTAATTCGCTTGCGTACTCTTCCATTCTAAGTGTTTAGAACGGAGGAATCATTAGAATGGACGAAGATGCTTCATCCATTCTAACGATTCTGTCCGCTCCATTCACTTCGTTCATTCATCATGCATTATCGATTCAGGCCATGTCACTTGTCATATGCACTGGGTCCATTCCGTGTTCTCTATCTCTTTCATGTATTACACCCGTCTCATGTACTCGAATCATCTATTCTGTACTTTACATTCATGCCATGGACTCAAACAGTCGGTGTCATCTGTCAGTGTACTCATCAGTCTCTTGTATTCATCTTTCCGTCATCTTCTCTTTATTCATTTCGCCCATTTTATTCATTTTGTCCATTGCACTCATTACATCCATTTAATTAATTTAAACTTAATTACTCATTTTGTACGATTTATTCTTTTTATCTACTTAACTGCATTGATCTACTTTACTCGTTCTTATTCTGTTTGTCCTTTTAGTTTACATTAGTGGTTATTAGTTGTCGATCTAGTAGTTTGTTGGGTTGGTGTCGTTGGGATGCTGCTGTTCAGTTTGGGTTAGTTTGCATGGAGGATGGTTTTAGGGGAAGAGCCAAGTTTTCAGTAGTTTGCCGAAAGACATTAGATCTTCGGTTAGGCGGATGTGGGGTGGGAGTGCGTTCCATAGCGTGGGGGCCAATGCTGAGAATGATGATCCGCCTAACCTGACCGAGTTTGTTTTAGGTATGACTAGGAGACCGGCTGAGCTCGATCTTAGAGTATGTGGAGGGTGATAGGGTTTTAGCTTGTCTTGAAGATATTGAGGTCTGGTTTTATGCATGCTCAATGAGAAATGCATAAGGTTTTGAAAGTCACCCTTCGGGCTACTGGAAGCCAGTGCAGAGTTTTAAGGGCAGGGGAGATGTGGTCTCTCGGGCCGAGTGCTAGTAGCAGTTTGGCTGCAGCGTTTTGTGCTCTCTAAAGTTTATTCAGTTGGTAAGCGTGGACTCCGAGGTAGAGGGGTTAGCGTAGTCCAGTCTTGATATAACAATTGATTGGACCGTGGAGAGTCTGTTGGGAAAGGAGAGATATGGAAAGATGCGCCTAAGAGTTTTAAGGTGGTAGTGCAGGACTTTGAGACGTTATTGACTTGGCACGAGAATGTTAGGTCGGAGTCAACGGTGCATCCAAGGTTTTTTACTGAGTTAGAGGGAGTCAGGGAGTTGCATATGGCCAGGGTAGTGGGTGTGGAAGAAGTTTGGAGTTGTCACATACCGTGATTTCAGTTTTGGAGGGGTTTAACAGGAGGTGGCTTTGGGTCACCCAGAGCTCTATGTCGAGGAGGAAGGCGGCTAGGTCAGGTCAGCAGTTGGTGTTTGAGTCTAGGAGTTTTAGAATTAATTGAGTGTCATCAGCGTAGTTGTAACATAGGATGTTGTGTGATCGAATTATTGGTGGGAGGGTGATCAAGTAGAGATTCAACAGGAGGGCAGAAAGGCATGCTCCTTGTGGAACTCCTGTGCCGACTGGTCGGGGTTGGGAGGAATAGGTTGAGAGTAGCGTTATTTGGTACCTATCTTTGAGGAACGAAGCTATCCATTTGAGAGCGGTTCCACGAATTCCTAGGGCGTGGGGGCGGTCAAGGAGGATTGAGTGATTGATTGTGTCGAAGGCGGCGGATAGGTCAAGAAGGATTAATGTGGTGCATCCCACGGAGTCTGCTGTGATTTTAAGGTCATCCCAGATTGAGGTCAGGGTGGTTTCAGTTCCGTGTCGGGCTCTGAAACCTGATTGCGCTGGGTCTAGAAGATTGTTGTCTTCGACAAAGGCATTTAGTTGGGAGTAGGCGGTTCGGTCAATTAGTTTGGCAAGGAACCTGGTGTTTGAGATGGGGTGGTAGTTTTTGGGTTCGAGAGGGCTGAGGGAATGTTTTTTTATTAGATGTTTGACATGAACCGTTTTGAATGCGTTGGGAAAAAATACCTGAGGAAAGGGAGTCATTTATGATGGATCTTGCGTGATCTCCTGCGCAGGTAGAAGTGAACATTTCTTTGAGGGTTGTGGGCGGGCAAGGGTCTAGCCGAGAGACTGATGGTTTGCGGGCAGAGAGAAGTTTGAGAAATTGGTTGAGTGATATTGGACTAAAGGAGTCGAACATTGGTTGCGCTCTGGTCGCAGGTGGTGGTTTGGCAGGTATGGCGGGAGGGTTGCCTGGTGGCTGTAAGAGAGCCAGTTTGGTGGTTAGCACATTTGTTCTTTCGGGAGCTGTGGTGTAAAAGTGGAGGGAGAGTGAGTCGCACAGTGATTGTGAGGGGGTTGGGACGGTGGTAGTGCATGCCAGTTTGGTGAATTCGGTGATGATTTTGTGAAGTTCTTTGCTGGGGTTTTTGCAGTTTAGGATTCGGGAGTTGTAGTGGGCTTTTTTTGCTTTCCGGATTTCGGCCTTGTACTGATGAAGGTTCCGGGCCAAGGTGGTTCTGCTCTCTTGGGTTTTGTCTTTCAGCCATTTGCGTTCTAGGAATTTATATAGCTGTTTAGTGGTCTTCACATCAGGTGTGAACCATCTAGGGAACAGGCAACGGCGGGCTGATGTTTTGCAAGACGGTGTGAGCCGCATTAGTGAAGTGTTGAGCCATGAGTCAAAGGCGTTGGGGGTTAGTTGTTTATTGAGTTGGCAGGTAGGTGGAGGAGACTGGAGGAGGTGTTGGCTAGGTCAGGAACGACTATTAGTTTTTTCCAGCATTTGTGTAGATTTGGAGGTTCAGGATCGAGTAAGGGAGGCGGGTCGGGTGAGCGAATGGCGAAAGAAACAATGAAGTGATCGGACCAGATGATAGAGGTGGGTGGGTTTAGTGTTATCCGGTTGTGGGAGCTAAAAATGGCATCAAGAGTGTGTCCTTTAAAGTGAGTCGGGCCGTTTATGTGGGGTTGGAGGTTAATTGTGACTAGACCGTCAACCAGAGAGTGTGTCATAGGGTTGGTGGGGATGTCGAGCCATATGTTGAAGTCTCCAAGAAGAGTGAGGTTGGGATGGTTTAGTTCAAGGGTGGCAATAGAGTCGCAGAGGTTGTTTGAGAATTGTCTATCGTTGCCCGGGGGACTGTAGATTATTAGGAAGCTGTGTGAGAACGACGGGGAAAGGGATAGTTTAATGAGGTAGGTTGATTGTCTATGATTGAGGTGTGGAAGTGAGACTTGAAGACGAATGCTGTTCCCCCTCCTCTAGAGGGACAGTTCAGTGGGATGAGGGAGTAGTCGGGGGGGGGAGGCTTGATTGGGGATTGGGGCGAGGTCATCAGAGAACCAAATTTCAGTGATGAAAAACAGGTCTGGTTTGTCAGAGGCGAGGAGGTCAAAGATTCTGTGTCTGTTTATTGCTACTGATCAGACATTAAATAGGATGCAATTCACTTCGGTAAGTGAGGTTGTGTCGGAGCTGCAGCGGAGGGGGGTCGGGTGGGAGAGGGTGGAAACTGCTGAGGGAGAGGGGTAGGGTGGTTGATGATCGATGGAAAAAGTGGGCGAACAGAAAAGTTGGCGGGTTTCAGGCGTAAGTGGATGGATGCGTGTGTTAGGGTGTTTGGGTTTCCTCATAGTATTTAGGAGACATAGGGTCATGTACATCATAGAAGGTAACAATGTGGCAGCCCATTGTAAATATACTGACTATTAGTACCAGCCAATCAGGAGGCTCAGAACATGGGCTTTAACACATGGTAAAACCCCCGTTATGACCCTCCTAGGAGCTGAAGACTGCCATTCTCCCCACTGTGTGTGAGCTAAGTGCGCCCCCATGCGTCCCTTTCCCCCATCTCCTTCCCCTACCCCCTTTTTCCACATACTTAGCTGTCCCCCACCCTGCCCACTTACCTGGCACGGCCTTGTCCCTCGCTGGCACCAGGAACACTAGTGTTCCTTGCACATCCCCAACGCACCAGTGACCTTAATGGACAGGGAGAAGGGACTACATGTATTACCCTTCGCCCCGATCCATGGCTGCCATTTTGTTTGTATATTTTTTTCAAGTGGAGAAACAGCAAACTTGCTGTTTCTCAATTTGAAAAAAAAAAAAAAAACTATTACTATCCCGCTACAACCTGCCAGGATACCAATAAACATCTCTTGGTGGGTGCATTTTCCCAGTAATGCCCCGCCATCATGGGTTTATTAGTTAGGAAATAGGAATAGTTGATTGCCATGGCTCCCATATATCTCAAATAACCAATGAAAGGTTCTACCTGAAATGGACTTAATATTTTCAAATAAGCGTGAGCGGTATTTCTTTTATTTATTGCTTTACTTTACTGTAAAAATATGTTATAGCACAAGGTTAGGTACTAACAGCAGCAGAATGCTTTAAAGGAAATGTATACGGTTGCAAAGGAATTTCGAAAATGTGCCAAACGAACAGCACAATAGAAACCACATTTGATACAGAGAGTAGCAGTAGGCACTATTAGACGTCACATTTCACCATTGTTGTTGTTACATACTTGTGTTATTAAAAGTATCACGTATCATTTGAGGCAATTGTAGGTTGGACAAAGCGCACTCTATGATTTGCAAAAAAGCAAAAAGCAATACAACATCTCTCCAAACGCCAGAGACAATGGTCTGTGATTGTGTATTTGCATTTGAAAATATGTGGGCTGCTCTGGGTACCAATGTTACAGTCACAGCTGCAAGATCGATATAATTTAGGACGTGTAGACGCTGCCATATAATTGAAAAGCTGTTGCTGTGCCTCATTTTGTGCATCTTTAAATGTTGTACCTCATCCGTCTGTTAGTTTTTGTTGTTTGCCAATCGACTATTTTATGATGAAGGGTTTGTGTTTCAAAAAATACAGGTCTACAGAAGTGAGACTTTATGGTCCTTGCCCATGTTTAGAGCTACAAAGGCAGTCCTCTATATCAGCTTGCCCCACGCTCCATTGAGACTAATAGAGAATAGAGAATTTCTGGATTTTTAATTCCAGTCCGAGCTCATTATTCTTGAAAACGTAGACTTTAACGTCTGCTAACTCACAGGGTACAAGTGAAACACGCTTAAGAACGGCAGCAAGAATACAGTGAGCTACAGGACTGGAGCCATGCAAAGCTTGGATATTCCTCAGAGGATTGCATGAAAAGTGAGATGGAAAGAGAGATTTAAATACAAGTGTGCATGAGTGGTGGCAGAGAAATCAGCTGAACACCGTGAAGGATTTCCAACAGGCAAGCGTCTACAAGCCCTGGCTTTTTTTATTTGTATTAATAAAAGTATGTGGTTAGTCCATCAGAGAAAGGGTTATCTTCTAACCTCTGTTTCTTTATAGTCAATACCAAAGCATTCTGTACACCTGTACCGAGCAGCACCAAAATCCTGATCTGCAGCCCCTCCGCTCCAGTGGCACAGCACAGGTGCAGACGACACAGGTGCCCTGTTTGAAAGCTGCTGTGACAGCCACATCACTGCAGTACAGAGGCTGCTTTTAAGTCTGCACTTGTGTTCCAAAGACAGAGATCTACCGCCAACTCATTTCTTTGAGAAGCAACTGACCCAGAGGGAGTTGGAGGTGGAGGAGCGAAGAGCTCGAGAGGGAAGGTATTTACGGAGTGACATTTGAAGGTATTTTGGACCATGGCCCCAGAAAGTCTTTTGGACAATGCAAAGGGTCTTGAATTAAATCCTTGCAGCAACTGGGAGCCAATGAAGAGATTTCAGAGCTGGAGAGATATGATCCCAGGACTTGAGGCCAAGGACAAGTCCCGCAGTCCTGCTCTGGATGAGTTGCAAAGGGGGGAGAGTAGAAGCAGGTAGATTTAGAAAGAGGCTGTTGCAGTAATCCAATCTAGAGAACTAGGGCTGGAGAGACAGTGAGCTTCTGGGGGAAAGAGAAGAAAGGTAGAATAACTCTGAGGAGGTGCAGTTGGAAATTTGACTTTTTAGAGACATCAGAGTGGGGGCACAAAAGGAAAGCGTGGAGTCGAAGTTGGCAAAAAGGTTCTTAGCCTTGCAGGTAGGGGTAGGAGGAGGGCCAAGGGAGGCTGGCCAGAGAGTGACAGGAAAGGAGGGTGAAGGTGTGCCAATGAGGAGGATCTCCATCTTGTTGGCATTAAGGCAGAGATCGTTGGTGGCATACCACTCGTAAATAGCAGACAGGCTGTAAGAGATGAGAGAAGAAGAAGAGGTGGCCGAGGGAAGCCTGAAAACTAGTTGAGTGTCATCTGAATAGCACTGAAAAGTGGAGCAGAGAGAGGCAATGCGATGGGCGAGAGTTGCCAAGTATTGGTTGAAAAGCCAGGTGAGAGGTTAGACCCCTGGGGAACACTGCAGGTGGAGAGGGAGATGAGGAAAGGAAGGACCCAAGTTGGAACTGGGAGGGTCACTCTGAGAGGAAAGAAGTCAGCCAGGCCAGAGCCTGATTGGTGATACCCAGGTTGTCACATAGAGGGTTGAACAGGATGGTATGGTTGACCATGTAGAAGGCAGAAGAGAGATCGAGTAGGATGAGGACAGAAGGGTTGTTAGAGTCAAGGTTGGAGAGTAACCACACAGCCTACTTTTGTTGGAAACAGAATCCCACCAGCTACCTTGCAAGCAATAAAAGAGGCTGTTGATCCATATCTTTTGAAAACAACAGTACTCTGTATATACTGCAAAACACCACTATGCAAGGGGGAAACATTTTGAGGTGCTTTTGAAGCTGTAATCAAGGAGCATGAGAAAAACTGCCCTCTACCTTAGATTTAACACATGCACAACATCTTCCCCTGTCCACCTGCTCCTCGGTATGTGTGGTTGGTACCCCTTCCCTCATTTCCCTCCCCACCTTACTTTCTGGCCTCTCCTGCAAAAATAAATGTAACAAAAAACCATTAAGTAGGAACCACCTTACAACGTTAAAAAATATAACACAAAAATAAGCTTATAGAGTGCATCTACTTAACATTTTTCAGTAAAGTAGTTAGATTCAATAAGATTCTCCAACATTCCCATTAGTATTGTCTACCATGCTAATGGAAATAATGGACAATTGAATACTAGAGAAAAAGGAAAAAGCACAGAAGCAAATTTCTGTCTGAAATGCTTCTCTCAATAAACACCATAATCCATTGCCGTTTATAACTATCCACAGTCTCCGCATTCCGTTGTCTAGCCCATGCCTTATTAGGAAACCCAAATTGCACATGCACACCATAACACAAAACAGCCATTCTAATATTTTTACTGTTATGTTTGTAACTACATTTTGACCCTTTAGAAAAAAAAACCACAGGACAGATTTGCAAACCATGCGTTGAGGTCCTTGCTGATGCTCCTCGTGAATATTTGCTGCAATTCTATCCAGCACTTTGGGCTGTAGCCACACGCAGAATTTATTTTCCCATTCAAACCCATACCGATTTAAAAAAACTTTGCCACATAGCCATTCCCTGGTGGCCATAACCACTTTAACTCCATTGCCGGTCCCTTGTGGTCATGGCCAGTGCCATATTGTCTGGGTCATGGCCTTTGGTCATGGCCTCTGGACAATATGGCCACTGCCCATAGACACAGCCTATATTATTCAGTCACAAAAGTTATATCACTATTTTTTGTAACTACATTATGACACGTTTCAAAAAATAAAACACAGACACATTTGCAAAACCATGCTTTCAGGATCTTGCCAATCCTCCTTGCACAAGTTTTCTACAAAACCGTCCATGTTTTATTTTTGAAAAGTGTCAAAATGTATGTACATAGAATTGTCATATAACTTAGCTCCCACTTGACAAAATCCATTCAACACTTTGCACATACATTCAAGATTGGTTTATCATGTTTCTGCAAATGTGTGTGCACATTCATCTAATGGCAACAAAGTTATAAGTCATCTAAACATGTTCAGACCCCCCTCTAATTTTGCCCCCTAAACAAAATCCCACCAAACATTGCAAATCCATTCAATTATGGATCTAAAATCTTTCTTGCAAACTTTTGTGCAGATTAGTCAAATAGTACCACATTAATAAGAATTTAACATATTTTGGAACCCCCCTTTAATTTTGTTACCTCTTGACAAAACAGCACCACCCTTTGCAGAACCATTTGTCAGGTCTAGATTGATATTGCAAACTTTCATGCAGTTTCATTGAGTGGCTTCAAGGTTATAAGCCATCCAAAAACTGCTTTTCACCAACCCTGTAATTCAAAAATAGGAATGTATGTTATTGTTATTGTTATTTTGCATTTATATAGCGCCTTATATACCATTGGTATGGTCTGAAGGCGCTGGTAGGTTGAACGCCCTTGGGAACCGAAGTTCATGTCAGTATAGAGAGTAGAGGGAGTCCAAAAGTGCGTGTGCGCACTAGGTATGTGTGCAGCTGGTGCGGAAATCGAGTGGTAGCTGCTTTTTAGTTGTACGTGTGGTGGTTGAGAGGTCAGGAGTATGTGTTTGCTCTGGTCGGTTTTACCCAGAACGAGTGTGGCTGCGTTAGGCCTGAGGAGCACGCCTGGCTGGGGGGTGTGAATCCAGCAATGATTACTTAGAGTGATGTGGAGTAAGAGGGAGATGTGGATATGAGAACAGTTATAACGAATGGTGTCATAGTATCTCTGTGTTCTAGATGAGTGGTGGTGTAAGAGGGAGAGTAAGCGTGGGGTGTGGTATGATGTATGTTTTCAAGTGTTTCCTTCATTCCAAAGCATATTAAGCATCGTCTGTTGCACAAATTCGTCCGTTCCTCATATTCGTCCGCTCCACACATTCATTCAGTCATTATCATCGTCTAGTTCACACCCTCGTACACTTCTAAACGCTGCTGGGAACAGTTCTGAATTCAACTTTCACAGAGAGGCTATTGGGTGCAACTTTCAAGTGTAACTGGGTACACTTCTAAAATGCTATTGGGTACACTTCTAAATTAAGGTGGGAACCGTTTTACAATCAGCTATCAGATAGGCTATTGGGTGCAGCTTCTAAATGCAATTGGGTATATTTCTAAAATGCTGTTGGATACACTTCTAATTGCAAGAGGGTACAATTCTAATTCAACTTTCTCTGAGGAGGTGCGGGGTACAGTTCTAGTTGCGAGTGGGAACAGTTCTTTATTCAACTTTCACAGAGAGGCTATTGGGTGCAAACTTTCAGGTGCAACTGGGTACACTTCTAAATGCAAGTGGGAACAGTTCTAAATTTCAGCTTTCACAGAGAGGCTATTGGGTGCAGCTTCTGAATGCAATTGGGTACACTTCTAAATGCCGTTGGGTACATTTCTACATGTAAGAGAGAACAGTTCTAAATCAACTTTCTCACAGAGGCTAACCGGCGCAACTTCCAACTCTAATTGGATACACTTCCAGGAGCAGGTGGGAGCAGTTCTAATGCGGGTGGTAACGGATTTAAATTCAACTTTCGCAGAAAGGCTATTGGGCGCAGCTTCTAAATGCAATTGGGTACAATTCTAATGCAGGTGAGGACAATTCTAAATTCGACTTTCTCAGAGAGGCTATTGGGTGCAGCTTCTAAATGCAATTGGGTACACTTCTAAATGCCGTTGGGTACACTTCTACATGCAAGAGGGAACAATTCTAATTCAACTTTCTCAGAGAGGCTATCCGGCACAACTTCAACTGCAATTGGGTTCACTTCTAGATGGAGGTGGGAGCAGTTCTAATGCGGGTGGTGACAGATCTAAATTCAACTTTCACAGAGAGGCTATCGGGCGCAGCCTCTGAATGCAACTGAGTACACTTCTAAATGCAGGTGGGAACAATTTTAAATTCAACTTTCACAGAGAGGCTAATTGGGGACAGCTTCTAAATGCAAATTCTAGTGTATCTTTCTCAGAGGGCTATCCGGCGTACTTCTAAATGCTAACATTCACAATTCCATCTAAGAGTGGAACATGCTAACATTCATAATTCCATCTAAGAGTGGACATGCTAACATTCACAATTCCATCTAAGAGTGGACATGCTAACACTCACAATTCCATCTAAGAGTGGACATGCTAGTATTATGGCACTCTATGTTATTGGTAGGTAAGATAGAGTGGCGGGGGTTTTCTGGAGTAGAGTGATTGCTCTACTCCCCACCCATGCCATACTCACGGTTCTTGTTGGTGTTTGTTGGCTTCCTTGGCGTCCCCTGCGGACACCTGCTGACACATCCTGGAGCCGCCTCTGTAGGAGCCGCCCTTTGCCTTGGGGCCCTTCGCCAGAGGGGCTGCCGGGCAGAGGGCTGCCCTGGGAAAGTCGGGGATAAAGGGGAGGTGGACGAATCAGGGCAAGGGGAGGACAAAGGGGGTGGGACTGAGGGAGGAAAGCTGCCGTGCAGAAGGGAGGCAGCAAGGGCCTCCTGGCCCCAAAATGGTGGCATGGGGGGGCAGGGGCACAGAAATTCCTTTGTGGGGGGCATCTGGGGTCGGCTTGCCCTGCGCAGCACTCACCTGCTTCCCGATGGTAAAGGAAGCAGGGAGGCTGCCGCGGGTCGCTAGACTCGAACCCACGGGCCCAGTTAGCCAATGGGGAACGGAGGGCGGGATGGGAGGCGGGAGCAGGGATCCAGGAAGGAGCGGGGAGAGGGGACGCAAAGAGGGTACAGGGGCCTGGGGGCACAGAGATTCCTTTGTGGGGGGCATCTGGGGTCGGCTTGCCCTGTGCAGCACTCACCTGCTTCCCGATGGTAAAGGAAGCAGGGAGGCTGCCGCGGGTCGCTAGACCCGAACCCACGGGCCAGTTAGCCAATGGGGAACGGGGGGCGGGATGGGAGGCGGGAGCAGGGATCCAGGAAGGAGCGGGGAGAGGGGACGCAAAGAGGGTACAGGGGCCTGGGGGCACAAAAATTCCTTTGTGGGGGGCATCTGGGGTCGGCTTGCCCTGCGCAGCACTCACCTGCTTCCCGATGGTAAAGGAAGCAGGGAGGCTGCCGCGGGTCGCTAGACCCGAACCCACGGGCCCAGTTAGCCAATGGGGAACGGGGGGCGGGATGGGAGGCGGGAGCAGGGATCTAGGAAGGAGCGGGGAGAGGGGACGCAAAGAGGGTACAGGGGCCTGGGGGAACAGAGATTCCTTTGTGGGGGGCATCTGGGGTCGGCTTGCCCTGCGCAGCACTCACCTGCTTCCCGATGGTAAAGGAAGCAGGGAGGCTGCCGCGGGTCGCTAGACCCGAACCCACGGGCCCAGTTAGCCAATGGGGAACGGGGGGCGGGATGGGAGGCGGGAGCAGGGATCCAGGAAGGAGCGGGGAGAGGGGACGCAAAGAGGGTACAGGGACCTGGGGGCACAGAGATTCCTTTGTGGGGGGCATCTGGGGTCGGCTTGCCCTGCGCAGCACTCACCTGCTTCCCGATGGTAAAGGAAGCAGGGAGGTTGCCGCGGGTCGCTAGACCCGAACCCACGGGCCCAGTTAGCCAATGGGGAACGGGGGGCGGGATGGGAGGCGGGAGCAGGGATCCAGGAAGGAGCGGGGAGAGGGGACGCAAAGAGGGTACAGGGGCCTGGGGGCACAGAGATTCCTTTGTGGGGGGCATCTGGGGTCGGCTTGCCCTGCGCAGCACTCACCTGCTTCCCCATGGTAAAGGAAGCAGGGAGGCTGTCGCGGGTCGCTAGACCCGAACCCACGGGCCCAGTTAGCCAATGGGGAACGGGGGGCGGGATGGGAGGCGGGAGCAGGGATCCAGGAAGGAGCGGGGAGAGGGGACGCAAAGCGGGTACAGGGGCCTGGGGGCACAGAAATTCCTTTGTGGGGGGCATCTGGGGTCGGCTTGCCCTGCGCAGCACTCACCTGCTTCCCGATGGTAAAGGAAGCAGGGAGGCTGCCGCGGGTCGCTAGACCTGAACCCACGGGCCCAGTTAGCCAATGGGGAACGGGGGGCGGGATGGGAGGCGGGAGCAGGGATCCAGGAAGGAGCGGGGAGAGGGGACGCAAAGAGGGTACAGTGGCCTGGGGGCACAGAGATTCCTTTGTGGGGGGCATCTGGGGTCGGCTTGCCCTACGCAGCACTCACCTGCTTCCCGATGGTAAAGGAAGCAGGGAGGCTGCCGCGGGTCGCTAGACCCGAACCCACGGGCCCAGTTAGCCAATGGGGAACGGGGGGCGGGATGGGAGGCGGGAGCAGGGATCCAGGAAGGAGCGGGGAGAGGGGACGCAAAGAGGGTACAGGGGCCTGGGGGCACAGAGATTCCTTTGTGGGGGGCATCTGGGGTCGGCTTGCCCTGCGCAGCACTCACCTGCTTCCCGATGTCCCCGAACATCCAGACTATTCGCAGACTTCAGGGATAAAAAAGCTCCAGTTTTTTTGGCTTTTTATGGCCACATCCCATGCCATCCTTATCACCCATCACCTCCCCAACGATTATTTAATTAGTTTGACAAGTGCTCCTGCTGCAAATTTGCTGAAAATGCCATCCAGCGGTTTGGGCAGTAGGCATGAGCAAATTTGTTTTCTATTGCGTCTACGGGAAAAACTACACATTTTGGAACTTCCCATAACTTTGCCTTCCCTGCACTAAACATCACGAAACATTGGATAATCAATCTGACGGGCCATACACTTTATTTGCAAAGTTTCTTGATGATTCCTCCAGGGGCGGGTGAAGTTATAAGCTGTCCAAAAAGTGGTCTTCCTATGGGTTGAGCAACTTAACCGTAACTAAACAATAGGTTATTCTAATTTGCCCTTGCACGTGCAAGCTGGATTTGCAATTCTCTAAGTATCAGTAGCTCCTTACCCAGAGCAGATCTAGCTGTTCTTTTCATGTGGACCTCATGATCTGCTCACTATTCTAGATTGTAGCCTTCCTTCTGTCCTCATCTTCCTTGAACGTTCTTCTGCATTTGACATGGTTGATCATGCCATCCTGATCAATAGTCTCCACCAGAACCTGGACATCATGGATCAGGGCCTGGCATGGTTGTCCTCCTTCCTCCTGGACCGACCCTCCAAGGTCCAACTTGGGTCCTTTATCTCAACCACCTCTCTCTCCACATGTGGTGTTCCCCTGAGCTCTAACTTCTCACTCTGTCTCTTCAATTTCTACTTGGCCCCTTGGCCCTCCTTATCTCTACCTTCCTCTCTAACTTTCAGTGCTATTCAGATGACAATGAGCATGCATTCAGGCTACTGTCAGCCTCCTCTCCTCTCTCGCTCATTCCTGACTGTCTATCCACGATTCAGGAGTGGTGCCTTAATGCCAGTAAAATTGAGATCCTTCTCATTGAGACCCCTGCACCTGCGTTCCCTGCCTAGGCCCTCTTTCTTTGCCTTCCTTTGAGGCAAAAACCCTTGGTGTCATCTTTGAGTTCACTCTCTCCTCACATCACAGACCTTGCCAAGAAGTCCCACTTCAAGCTGCACCTCCTCAGAGGTATTCTTCCTTTTCTCATTTTCCCCCAGAAGCTCAATGTCTCCAGAGCACTGGTTCTCTCTAGGCTGGACTATGACAACAGCCTTGTTCTCAATCGTCCTCTAGTCTCCGTCCTCTGCAATTAATCCAGAACAGGAGTCTGAAAATTTTCCTTGACCTCAAGCCCATGGACCGCATCTCTTCAGCCCTGAAATCTCTCCACTGGCTCCCGGTGGCTACAAAGATCAAATTCAAGACCCTCTGTATCATCCACAAGGCTTTCTGGGGCCAGGGTCCACACTACATCCAACTCTCTCTCCCTTAACACCTTCCTTCTCGAGCCCTTCAATCAGTCACCTCCAACTCTCTGAGGGTCAGATGCTTCTCCATGCAGGGAGTGGGGGCGGATCTCTGTCCTCTGCAGGTGACTCCCTCTGAAATGTCCTCATTGTCCTTTCAAGCTTGAACTGGACCACCTGAAATTCTGGAAGCAGCTCAAAACCTTCCTTTTGCTTCTGCTTTCTCTCTATCTCTCCACTACTGGCCCACCTGTTTGCTGCACTGACTGGTAGGCTGGCTACCCTCAGAGTCTCACTGGGTACCAGGCTTCTCCACAACCAGTAGATCCTGCACTCCCTCCGGGCCAACACGCATTTAGGGGCTGTAACTGGAACCCACAATCCCTGCCTCCTTTCACTCACCCAGAGCCGTGCTGCCCTGGCTGACATTACTCGGAGCAATGCTGCCGTGATTGCACTTTCCACCTTCCCTGCTCCCTGGCACTTCCCCTCTCCCTCCCCCGCAGCACTTTGCATAACGCAGTGCACAATCTGAATGGCACAAGGACTAGTAAGATTGGTTTTTTGCCCTTCCTCAGTCTTTACTTCCTTGTCTTGTCACGCCTAGAAACACTTGTGAACAGGTGTGTTATAAATTACTTAACATATCATATCATATTATGTCAGTTTTCACTTTAGAGTGCAATACTTTCAAGAACTAAAAGTAGCATGGTTTAAAAAAAAAATATGGATGCCATGGGTTTTATTAGTGTGTTATGCGATATTTAAAACTTAGAAAAAACACGCCATCTGGGACTGTGGACTGTCTCCCTTCAGTGCAGAAACCGGGACTGGCCTTTCTTACAGGACCCCTCAGGCCCTGTTGCTCTAAGTGGTCCTGTAACTTGTGTTCATTTATCAGTCAACTAGGCCTGAGGGGGGCAGCCACTTACTTGATTTGAAGCTAAGAAGGGTTCCGGTTACTGCATGTATGGGAGTGCCGGATGCCTATTTCCATAGTATGGACTACAGATAGCCGCAGCTATGTGTAGTTTTATAGCTGCGAATATAGAAACAATTAGCCCGCAAAATGCTTATTTGCCCCCAGTTCCTCACCAGGTGCCCCCCTCATCTATGACAGCCCCCCCGACTCTCCTGATGACCTCCCCTGCCTTCTCCCATTCCCCCACAACACACAGGACATGATTCACAGAACATTTTCCAATGGGAATGCACCCTTATAAAATTCTTCTGTGAATCAGGCCCACTGTGTTTCTGTGACGCAGTTTGCTTTCAGATGTCGGCTATCCGCGGCTATACCCACGGTTATAGCAGAGGCCATGAGAAAAATATGTAATCATCGTTTTGCGAACTTTGCCCCTGGCTTCCCTATTTCATCTGGTATCCTCTTGCCTCCCCACCACCTCCACCCAGATGGCATTTAATTGTTTTTGTACTTGCAAATGGCTTTTTTATGTGTTATATTTTACGATACTCTTGGCTATGACCTAGGGTTTAATTTGAGGTAAAACTGCAGCTATCTTTGCCATTGAGAAAAAAAAAGATGCCGGCAATTTCATTTATAAACACCCTGTATCTTGGCAAATTACCCAAGATATAGCTATCTATTATGGGGAAGAGGGAACACCCTCCTTTGTCACATATTTAAAAGTACTTTACAGAATAACTCCAAACCACCAAAGGATTGACAGTCAATGCTTCATGCCCAAGCAGTCCGGCAAAAATGACCTAAATTTTATTGTTTTCTTAATAATGTTTTTATTTTTCAAAGAATCATTCTGATACATTCCATTCGGGGGGGTTCCTTGACAAATTTTTATTTTTGCATACTAGCAGCCAAATCCATCTCATGAGTCAAAAGTTATTAGCAATTATTTTTTCAATTTCCTATGTAACTAGTTTTACCTTAACTATAGGGTGGTGACCGCTGCACTATAATATATATATCTAATAGGGCCTGCACTAGCGGCCTTGTACCTTGTACTTAGGGTTAAGTTGCTCAACCGAAAGGATGAGCAGTTTTTGGGCAGCATTTAACCTTGTTGTCGTTCGATGAATTTGCACGAAACTACAAAAATATGTATATAGCCAACTCTGAATTATTTTGCGAAGTTTCATGCAGTTTTGTCAATGGTAGGGGGGGGCAAAGTCATAGGCTGGTTCTGAAAACTTTTGAAATCTGGATATACATGAATGGTAACACATTTTGCTTGCTCCTACTGCCCAAATCGCTGGATGATTTTCACCAAACTTGCATAAGAAGCAGAAGTCTGGTCCCGAAAGCATGCTTTTGCAAATGTGATGTTAATCCATCCTGTAGATTTTTTTTAAATGCCCAAAATGTAAATCCAGAAAATGTGTGATATCTGCGTCCGGTCCATGGAATCACTTCCTGATTCGGTATCCCCAGACACCTCTGGACCAATCAGAGAGCTGCATAACGTTCGAGGACAATGTACGCGCCCGCCGAGGTGTGTCAAAATATTTGAAATGGACTTCATGTTAAATTTGCGAACTGCACCCATAGTCCGCGGACACTGTGGCAAAAAGATATCAAAAACACAACATTACACTTGTCAAACAAATTAAAATATCTCTGTTGAGGTGAGAGGTGATAAGGATGGGATATGTCCAGAAAAAAACAAAAATCTGGGTTTTTTTCTTCTCCAATCTCTGTGAACATTCCTCTGATGTTTGAGAACTTGACAAAAGTTTGAGGACATCCATGCATGTTCTGCATTACAGGGTCGGTGAAGAACAGTTTTTGGATGACATATAACTTTGGCGCCATTCAATGAAACTGCATGAAATATTGGATATCATTTCAGACCCACCTTGACACAAAGACTGGAAAGAAAAGACTCATGCGAGCGTTAGCTGTAGGACTCTGGAGTACCACGACAGGTCCGTGGGAGAAGAGATGTTCTTCATGAGCATTAAATCTATCTGACTATTATAGAGGCACGGTGCATGATTTAGTATGTTATTCTTGTCCTTTAGATGGAGCCAACATTTGTTTGGCATGGCGCAAAGGGAAGGTACTGCCTGTCGTTAAGTGGGAAGGACACAGGAATGAAGAGCGAGGCATAGGCAGAAACTATCTAAGTGGTAAAATGAATTCCCTTATTTGGAATGATTAATGGAGAATTGGTGATTCCAAAGTATGATGGCAATAATTTAAACAACAGGATGTTGCGTTTCAGAACACTCTTGAAAGCGATGCAAGAAAAGAAAACATTATTTATGAACATTAAGTTGTTGAACTGGGATACTATGCTTCTTGGGTTCCAGTGAGAGGTCCTAAGTAAGTGACACTCCTGCACCCGGTGATGGGGTCATTGTGGTGAACAAATCTTGTGTCTAGTAGGAGATACTTACACATACACCCTCATTTGTGTCTTTTTTAGGTAGACCTCCTTTACAGAATGCTGGACGACTTTTAAAGGTGTACAGCTATCAAGAAAAAAAGAAAACGAATTGGGGTTCAATGTTGTGTGGTAGGCCGGAGGAAGGCAATAAAGGGGCTGCTGTAGAAGTATAGGAGACCCCAAATACTATGGACAGAAACACAGATGTGTTTAGGCTAAATGGTGCTGGAATGTTTCCACGGGTTTTGAACTGTTCATCAGTGTGTGACAACAGGAGAGTGTTAGAAGATACAGTTCGAAAGCATAGAAACCTTCTGTAGTATATCTCAACCAGTACAATGTGATAATAGGGCAGCTCAGTAAATATGTTCGTATTGAGCAAGAGAACCTTTTTGTCTCACATATGAACCCTCACAAACATATGTTTTAGAATACTCATGATTTTACGACTGTTGTTAAACTGAGAGTTTTGTATTTTGAAACTAATACAAATTGGAATACGTTTTTGGACATGTTGAGTATGTGGAAGAGGGGTGCATGGTAAGGCACCACAGAATTAGATGAGGGCAGGAGTGAACAAATGGAAACAGTACTTCCATGTAGGTGTTGTGTTTCGATTGTTTACAGTTCCCGGTGCTGAGGGCGTACTGGTCAGGCCCCAATTGTTGATACATTTATTGTGGGTGAGACATATAAGGGGCACGTGATCAGTGATCACTTTAAACTTGCAGTCCATTAATTATTAATTGAGAGACTCAATCGTCTACTTAAGGGTCAAGACTTCAAACTCAGTTACTGCATATTTTCTCTCCCCTGGCATGAGCTTTCAACTGATATATAAAATAGATTGCTGATCCCCAGTACTTTCTTGGAAAAGAAAAGTTCAAAGCCCTAACCTGGAGGTATCGGTTTGCAAGATGAATGTCTTATTGAAGTCTGGAATGATAAGAAGAGGGGGTTAGCAGAGTGAGTGTTTTGTCTATGCATTGACCAGCCCCAGAAAAGATTGAAGTTTCTTTTTAGTGCTCTGAATGGAGATCTTCTGGACATCTTTTACTTTAGCTTCCTGTGGTAGCACAATCCTATTTCTCACCCTAAATACAAAGTACCTCAATAAGAGTAAAGCCAGAGGTCACTAATTGGGATTGGCTTTTACACCCATTCTTCTCAGGGTCCGTTTCACCAGGTATATATAAAACATGTGCTCACACCCGTAGCTGCTGTAAATCGTGATATCCTCAAGTTATATTGCCACATATTTCTGTTGAGTTGAAACACCTGATCAATGACCCTGCAACGTTGCTGAGTTAGTATGAGGCCCATAGGATGGGATTGTAAACTTATATAGAGCATTCAGTGTTGAAAACATTGTCTTCTCCTGATCTTCTGATGCAAGAGGAGTTTACCAGTGCCCTTTCATGAGATCTAAAGTACTGATGGATAAGGCTGCTCCAATTATCTTGATCATAATGTCTATGAGGGCCAGGAGAATAGCGCATGGGCAACAGGTTTGTCTGGGAAGCAAGACATTGCATAGCAACACAGGTTTGAACTGCAGTCTCACACTTAGAAACTGGTCTCCGGTATTGAGTATGTTATAAAAGAACAATTATTATTATTACAATGTGCATTTTGAACCTGGTGATTTTGTCTACCTTATTGATGTCTATAAAAATCATCTAAGATCTATTGTGCTTGGCAACCACAATAAAGTCTGAAGGCTGGTGCCTCTGGGAAGGTCTGTTGACTTCAAGCTTCAAAATATTCTGTGCTGCAGAGTGGACCACTTGAGGTACAACTAATGGCATGTGATATGGTTGGAATCAGGACAGAACTCAACAGTGGGATTTCAAAATAATGTAAAAACTAGTTCTCCTTCCTGATTTATTGAAACGCACATGCAGGAAGTCACTGTGATAATTTTATGGATCATTCACTTAGGAGATATTTACATTCTCAGGTATTGGAGAGAGATGTAGACCAGCATATACGCTTAACCAAAGGTATATGTGTTGTATCAACACATCTGTGTCAAAATAAGTAGGAAAAAAGATAGTCCATAATAACAGGATTGATTCTCCTCAAGAAGAGCACTTCAAATATAAAACGGGTTCTCTCCATTGATCATTTCTGTATTACAGTTACAAAGAGCCAAGGTAATTTTAAGTACCCCCACATTTCTTTCTTGTCTCTTGGTCTGAGAAACTCTAGTTATAAGCATCTTATTGTCCCCTGGTCTGAAGACCTTTATACATGTGCATCTCATTATTAACTATGGGAAGATCCACTTGCTTGTGTGTCACTGGTTACAGGCTATGACCCTGTGGACGGGGTGGATGCCGAGACTGTGCAATAACTTTCAAAGCCCCAAAGGTTCACCATGAGGCTGGAAACCTGAGCTGGTTTAGTAGCATGCCCTCAAGTTTCTTTCAAATTCCCTTTCCCAGTTTCCTGATCTTTTCAATCTGGCTCACCCATACCTTCTTCTTCAACAGACTGTCCTCCACTCAAACCTGAGGGTATCTTCTCTGCACCTCTTGACCTCTACACTATAGACTGTCCATTCTATTAGCATCTGCTCAACCCTTTACATTTAGCTCTTAATTCTACTCATCAAAGACTCACACCTGGTGTTCAATAGATTCCCCTCTTCTACACACGCATCTCCCCCTTTGGAATACTTACTCTTTCAATGTCTTGTGAGTCCTCTACATCATTTCACACCTCATCCTGAGATGTCCTTTCCCCCTCATGGTAGTCCTCTCATCCTTTCATAAGCATATTCTGCAACCACCTATGTATCTTTCCATCCAACCTCCTGCCTGTTGTTCTTTATACTCTCCTTGGTGTTTCTCCACACCACTATTACTCTCAACCCGTCTCTTCTTTTCACATTCTATTCATTCTTTAACTTCTCACATCCATTCCTGACGTCCACTCTCCTAAAACGGTCTATTCTCCCTTCATCTTTTTTCACTTCTTCTCGTTCCACCTTCTTTACTTTCTGTACCTTCTCTCCTCTCTTCAGTGAACTCTCTTCTGCCTCCTCACTCCACCTCCAACAGTCTCTAGTACCTGATGCCAACTCCTGGAACTCACACTATTCCTCAATTTACCCTTTACATTAGAGGCTCTTTGTGCATCCTGCTGAGTTATCATCTTAGTGGTTAGGGAGACCTGTTGGCCCTCTTCAGAGCAGGGAAATATTTGGAGTAACCACTGAGGAATGACTATCTTCAACTGATTGGTTGATGGACCACAGCACAGACCAAGTGAATTGTATGCCCAGTTGCTATGTTGATTGCACCATACAAGTCAGGACACTGCTAAGTATACTGCTGTCATATACTCTCCTGATGGATGTCAGATGTTGACATGCTTCTGTTTTGGACACCTCATGCAAATGGCCACAAAGGTCACCCAACCCTATTTGCTCCTCTCATCAGCCACCCATGATAGTCATATCTTGCAGGACCACAAAGGCAGCAACTCATACAGGACATGGGGAGAACTTCTAAAGAGGTAGAGTCATTGGGTATGCAGTATTTGTGACAGTCCCAAGTGTTAAGTCTGGAGAGAGGTGCAGTGGTATGAGAGAACCTGGGTGTTACTTCTGCAGTCCCAGCATCACATAGCATGTTGCACTGGCCGTTCAGATCCCCAAACCCGAAGCACAGACAGTCTGCTTGAGCCAGTTAGCATATTATTTTCTAATTACATTAATGATACTCAAATAATGATTAGTCAACACCCTGCAAAAAGACTTCAGCTGATAATTGTGTAGCTTGCCTCTGGCAAATTGATTATTAAATAACCTGCAGTAAACTTAAGTTAAATGTTAGAATGCAAGACTTTGATTATGATGGTTCCAAGAAATATGCATTTCTCGTCTGCATACATTTGGATCAAGAACCTAGGGTTCTTTACATCTCCTGTCTCAAAGACTAGGATCATGGGAATAATGATCAATGAGTCTAACCCAGTTAACAGCAGTAATGTAATACCTTTGTTTGCACTCCACTTTGCTAAAATATGTTATGTTTCCCTGAAATGTCTACTAGGCTGGCTCTATTGATGCCTTAAATTGACAAGTCAAAAATCCTCTATTTGGGTAAGACCCTGTTTCTAACAAATAGAATGCAATGGGCCTCATTACAAGTTTGGTGGTATTTCAGTAGGAAATATGCTGAAATATAACCAAGGAGATTTACAGTTACGGCCACTTTGTCTGGCAGAATTACCCTTGTGGTAGGCAGTGTTAGTCACCATTTATTGGAGTCCATGGGACTTCATGGTCATTTTGGTGATAATGCTGATTTTTTTGTCTTTAAGGTGGCAGATTTTCCTCCAGCTAGCTAGAGGAAAATCTGCTACCTCACCGCCAAAGTTGTAGTAGAGCTGTGCAGTAATTATATGATATAATATGATATAATATGATATGGCATTTATAACATGCTTAAACACAAGTGTTTCAAGGCACGATGAGGCAAGGCAGGGGGAACAGCGGGAACAAAGACAACAATCCTACTAGGCCAGGTGTCATTCAGATGACGCAAGTGCATGGGAAGGGGAGGGAGGAGAAGTGTGAGGGAGATGAGGGGCAGAGGACAGTGCAGTACATGGGATAAGACAATAAATAAACAATAAGTAAAAGTACGGCCAGCAGATGGCAAGTGAAAGGGTAAGTGCAGACAACAGGTGTCAAGTGCTGGTAGTGAGACCGCTGGGGTCCAGAAAACAGTCGCCAAGTGCGGGGGTTGCCAGGAAGGCAGTGCAGGAGTGTGACTGGTGGGGGAGGGGACCTGGGCCCGAGATCGGTGGGGGGCCAGGTAACCAGTGCAGATTCAGTGCCAGCCAGGAAATCAGAAAGGAAGAGGAGGAGAAAAAGCAGATGCAAAGAGAAAGATTTTGAGGTGCTTCCGGAACCAAAGATGATTCTCCTCAAGTTTCAGGGAGGCAGGGAGGCTGTTCCAGATGGAGGCCCTAGCCGAAGAAAGAGATCTGCCACCAACTTGTTACTTGGAGAAGCGACTGACCCTGAGGAAGTTGGAGGCAGATGAGCGAAGAGCTCGAGAAGGAAGGTATTTAGGAAGAGAGAGTTGAAGGTATTGAGGCCCCAGACCCCAGAAGGCCTTGTGGACGATGCAGATGGTTTTGAACTTAATCCTCACAGCCACTGGGAGCCAGTGCAGAGATTTCAGTCCTGGAGAGATGCGATCACTGGGCTTGAGGCCAAGGACATGTCTTGCAGTCCTGTTCTGGATAAGTTGCAGAGGGTGTAAAGTAGAAGCAGGCAGATTTAGAAAGAGGCTGTTGCAATAGTCCAGCCTGGAGAGAACCAGAGCTCTGGAGACAGTGAGCTTCTGTAGGAAGGAGAGAAAAGGAAGAATACCCCTGAGGAGGTGCAGCTGGTAGTGTGACTTCTTAGAGAAGCCAGAGATGTGAGGAGACCCTGAGGTTTTTAGCCTTGCAGGTGGGAACAGGAAGGGTGCCAAGAGAGGCCGGCCATAGATCTACAGGAAAGGAGGGAGCGGGTGTGCCGATGAGGAGAATCTCAGTCTTACTGGCATTAGGGCAGAGTTCATTGGCGGCACACCACTCCTGGATAGCAGACAGACAGTCAGAGATGAGGGAAGTAGAGGAGGAGGCCGAGGGTAGCCTAAAGATGAGCTGGGTGTCATCCGCATAGCACTGAAAGTTGGGTCAGAGAGCAGCTATGCGGTGGGCCAGGAGTGCAAGGTATTGGTTGAACAGCCAGGGAGAGAGGTAGACCCCTGGGGGACACCACAGGTAGAGAAAAAGATAGCAGATAGGAAGGACCCAAGTTGGACCTGGGACGGTCAGTGGGAGAGGAAAGAAGTCAACCACACCAGAACCTGAACAGTGATACCCAGGTTATCACGGAGACGGTTGAGCAGGATGGCATGGTTGACAGTATCAAAGGCAGAGTTGAGATCAAGCAGGATGAGGATGCAAGTGGTGTTAGAGTCAAGGTTGGAAAGCAGGTCTTCAAAGATGTTCAGGAGAGCAGTTTCCGTGCCTCTGGCAGCTCTGAAGCCAGACTGATGGTCATGAAGACAACCAACAGATTCAGTATGAAGATTAAGCTGGAAGATGGCCAGTTTCTCCAGGAGCTTGCCAAGGAAGGGAGTGATGGAGATTGGGCGATAGTTAGCCAGGCAGGAGGGATCGGCAGAGGGTTTCTTAAGAAGAGGGTGCACAAGGGAGTGCTTCAGGGGGGATGGGAAGACTCCAGTGGCGAAGGAGTGATTGAAGAAATCAGCCAGGGTAGGAGCCAGAGAGTCAATGTCGTCCTTGATAGTTTTGGATGAACATGGGTGAACCTGTTTAGACAAGACTTTTATAGATCTGACTTGTCGAGAAACCTTGTCTGCGGAGAACAGGGGAAAGGCAGAGAAGGAGGGTGGAGAGGTGGCTGCAGAAAGGCCAGAAGGAGAGCAGGGAGTAGAGTGAGGGGGGATAGGAGGAGAGTGATGACAGGTTGTCCTGAGTTTTAGATATGAAGTGAGAAGCCAGTGCCATGCAGAGGGCCAGGGAAGGGACAGGAGAGATAGAGACTGTGGCAGGATTGGCCAGTTCCTTGCAGATTTTACAGAGTTCAGCCGAGTTCTTAGATGACGCAGAGATGCAGGCTTGGATATGAGCTCTCTTCTTGGTTAGGACAAAGAGCCGGTATTGCCTTTGTAGCAGGCGGCAGGCCAGTTTGTCAGAGGATGTACATGAAGCAAGCCATTTCCTCTCAGCCACCCTGCACTTGCGTTTTAGGGTGACGAAGTCTGAGTCGTACCAGGAGTTGGACTTGGCTTTGGCTTCAGGCAGATCCTCATGAAAGGGGCAAGGATATCAAGAGTATCAGATATAGCAGAGTGGAGCGTGGAGAGGGTTGTGTCAGGGTGAGAGTCAGCCAAAGGGGGAGGAGGGGAGAGAAAGTGGTGGTGAAATCCTCAACTGACACGCGCTTCATGGGTCAGATGACTGAGATTTTGGGTGGCAGTGATGGAGATGGCTTGGCCTGAGGGGTAGGGAGGGTGAGGTGGGAGGAGAGGATAAAGTGACCACTCCATGAGAGAGGAGTGGAGAGAGGGACAAAGATGGAAGGTCTGAGGAGATCAGAACATCCAGAGTGTTGAGTGAGTTGTGCCAGAGAGGAGAATAGTGAGTGAGAGAGAGTTGCAGAGGTCGAGAAAGAGTCCAGAGGGTGGACAGGAGGCATCCAGGTGGATGTTGAAGTCTCCAAGAAGGAGCAGTTGAGTGGTTGAGGCCAGGAGTGAAGAGGAGACGTCTGCCAACCCAGAGAGGAAGGAAGAGATTTTACCGGGTGGCCAATAGACAGTAGCCACAGTAAGTGAATGACTATGGGAGAGAGAGAGGGCCTGCAGACAAGGCATTTAAAAGAGGAGTAGGACTGCTTAGGAGCGACAGAGGCAGGAATCCACTAAGGAAAGATCAGGGCTACACTCCCTCCAGAGCGGTTGGACCGGGGCGCGGAGAGGATCTTGTAGCCGTCAGATAGTAGTGTGTCAAAGCTAGTGACAGAGCTGGCCGTGAACCATGTCTCGGTGAGACCGAGGACATCAAGGTCAAGTTCTTCCAGAAGGGGTCAGATATCAGAGGAGTGTTTGACAGCAGAGCGAGAGTTTAGAGTTGCAATATTGAAAAGGCTGCCATCCTTGAAGGACTTCCATGGAGGGATACAGGTCAGAGGTATGCCCTTCAGAGGTGTAGAAGAAGCCCGACAGGGGCCAGGGAGGGAAGAAGAAGGAAAGGTAGCCAAGGAGGAGGCAGAAGGGCGGGTGGCGAGGTCACCACGGAAAGGAGAGAGGGGACCGCAGGAAAAGAAAGGATATTGATGAGGTGCGGGAAGCGCCTATCAAAGAGGTGAAGGTTGGCATGAGGGCCCTGGACCAAGATGGTCCCATTCGAGTAAACATTAATGATGACCTTAGAGGAATGGAAGGAGGCCAGGAGGGCGTCCCAATGGGTGCCACCATTAATGGGAGAAGAGGAGAAAGGAGAGAACACAGAGACCATATGAAGAGTCCATAGGTCTGGCAAAGGAATCACAAAGAGGTTGTCGGTGAGAATTTCCTGAAAGGAGGCACTGATGTAGGTGTTGGTGATAGGGAGGCCTGGGTTGGAGACCAGGATGTTAATTTTAAACTTCTTCCTATTAGATTTAGTGAGGAGAGCAGGATAGACAATAGAGAAGCAGTTAGAGAAGATAGGAGAGACAGAGAGCACCCTAGAATAGGTGGGAGAGGAGAGAGTGGAAGGGAGAGGGGGAGGGACTAGAGAAAGACAGAGGGGGCAGCAAGAGGCAAGCAAGTTTTGCAATAGGACAAGATGACGACAATAAGGATTACAGGAGCTTACCGAATGCACTTTTTAAGACAGCAGAGTAGACCACCTAATTTTGAGAATCCTGAATAGAGGGAGAAAGGCCTAGGTTTGACAATGCAACTTAAATACTGAGACAGTGCAATTTTAAATATTGAAGTGATGAATTTTAAATAGACACGAGAAACCCAGGTTAGTGAGTCTTCTAGGATGAAGGGATAAGAAGGAAGGCCTGCATCATTGACCAGGGTGATGACTGGCAACTGGCGTCCCCTGCGGACACCTGCAGACACAACCAGGAGCCACCTAGATGGGAGCTGCCCTTTGCCTAGGGGCCCTTGGATGAGGTGGCTGCTGGGCAGGGGGCTGCCCAGGGAAGGCCAGTAAGAAGGAAGGGAGAGCCAATCAGGAAGGGGGTGGGCGGGCAGGAAAGGAGGGAGGGAGGTGGGAGGAACAAACATGGGGAAGACAAAGAGGGAGAAAAGAGCAGGAGGCCAGGGACACCAGAGAAATGTACCACCAAAATGTCAAAAAGGCCAAGAGACACTCAGCTGCAGCAGCACCCGCTCAAGCCTCGATGGGAATTGTGAGTGCGGTGCGCGGCAGATCACCCAAGCCAACCAGGAAGTTGGGTAATGGATAATGCAGTAGTAATGGAGTTACCACTGCTTTATCACCATTTTTTCCGACACCGCCAAATGTGTAGTGAGGTTCAATGTTTTCAAGAATTTGATAATTCAGTACGCACCGATCACATTAACATGGATCTTCCCTCCCCTACACCGGCTACCTGTTCAACAGAGAGTGAAGTTTCATGCTTTCTGTATTGCTCATCATACCACTTATGGCATATGATTATTCTTTTTCCAGGAAAACATTCCACACTATACTCTTGTATCCTATAAAGAGTTCACATGTGTTTCAAACTTTTAAGAAAGTTCTATGGGAGGCCGATGCTACTCTATATTTGCAAATGGTGTGATCATCATTCCAGGTACCTTAACGGGTTGGAAGACCACGTTATCCTTACAATGCCATTATAGAGGCACTTCTTTTCCATACTGGCTTAGTGACTCCTTGGTCCATGCAGCAAGAAACACTCAAAATTGCATGTTCTCAATTCTGGGAAGCCATACATGGCAGCGGTGTGCACTCCATCAAAACACTGTCGACATTAAATAACAGACTACCATATAGTGGAACAACTTAAAAAGTGACCGATTTGCTCAAGACCCTTAAATCTTAATCTTAAACGTCCTACTACTTCGCCCATAATCTTGCCCATGGCAAAAAGATTCAAGTTATGATCACTCCTCCTAGATAGAATTGGCACTCGCTCATATGACAAACATTCCTGAACTCTGTCTTTCATTTTACCAAGAGTACTGCAGAACTGTATAAAATGTCAAACCCAATTCTCACACAATCCTGATGTTATGCGCTCTGCTGCTCTTGAGCTACAATCATTAATAATAATCATAATAAATAATAATAATAATAATAATAATAATAATAATAATAATAATAATAATAATAATAATGATACAATAAATCACAGTCACTTAAGGCTTCACTTAAGGCTTACAGATGTTTCAACATCTCAATGGGTGCCCAGTCGTTGTCAGTGAATGTCCTGCTCTTCTTGAGGCAACTCCCTTATTTGTTGTGCAGAGACGTCACCTTCAGTGCACTTAGACATATACATGTTTAATTAAAATGCATGGGCTCTACTCGTGCCGTTGTGTTCATGCTGGCTGGCTTCCAGTTGCTTAAATGATAATTGCATACACACTTATTGAACGTGCTTGGCACCTAACTGGACTGCTATCCTAAAACAACCTGTCGAATATGACACAAAAGAAGAGCTCACAGCTACCACACAACAACAACATCGGGTGGCTTATCAAACATGTTGGTCTAAAACAAAATAAAAATAAAAAAAGACCTCTATGAATTGAAAAAAAAGCGAAGTCTGGTATTGTGCTAAATAAATAAAAGAAGAAAATGGGACTGGAAATTAACCGAAACTGTTTGTTTAAATACAATTCTGGTGAACACTGGCCAAAGCCTTTTTAACTGACTGGAAAAAAATCCATATCACTTTCCTGTGTATGTATTTTTTATTAATGGATCTATGTATTTAATATTTTTCTAAAGTAAGGTATGGTCTGAGCCTTAACTAAATGGGCTTCGCAGAGGTTAACACAAATGATGAGGCTATCATAAAAATAAGTTGTCAGTTGATCAACATATGAAGCGATAATCACATAGCAACGATACAGACACACACAAAAAACACAACGTGAGGTCCACGTAAAACGCCTGATAAGTGTGTAGAATGGCCATGCTGGCATTAAGAAAAGACCTAATTCTATCAATCAAGCCAGAAATGACTATTGTTCTTGGCATCTTCCATTACTTTCTGCGTGCAGCATTTACACATGCCTGCTTATCAATGTACATTTCATCAAAAGCCTGAGGGGAAATGTTACAACAGGAAAAACCTCATCACTCACATGGCATGTGAATTCATGTACCACGACCCTTCATCTCATGTTCCAAAGAAACCCAGTGGGAAGCTTTTCTTTCTTAAGTGAGCAATGAACAGTAAAAAATGAAAAGCAATTTCAACTGTAACCTATTCGCAAAACATCACCAACTCCATGAGGAAACCGGCAATCTGCTACATCTCACTAGGGCTTCTAATTCTGGCTTCCTAGAGAGAACATGAACATGGATGACAATGATGACATGGGTGGGGTGGCTAAAGAAGTAACTGCTATTCTATACATGAAACATGTCCTTAATTGCTCTGGTAATTTCAGTTATTAGCAAAGATTTTCAGACCAGCTTTGACGTACAGCCGACCAACAATGAGGGGATAGCACTTGCCTCTGTGTCTCCATAAAATGAAAACTTTACTTAGTGATGGATGAGAAATATGTATCATTTGTCAAGCTCATCGTCTGCAAGTAGGCGTGGCAATACAATGGGCCTCATTACGAGGTATGCCGGTAGCCATGCCGCTATTGGCGGCATGGCTGCCGGCAAAACCGCATCCGTGTCTGTGTCCTCGGAATGAGGACTTACCGGACCATTCCGAGTTCGGATGGCCCGGTAATTCCTCACTCGAGGACACGGACACGGTTCATCCCCATTCCCATTTCAGCCCCTATAGGGCTGAATGGGAATGGGAGAGGGAGTAAACAACGGGCCATTACGAGATGGCCCGTTGTTTGCTCCCTCTTCCCCTCGTGGGACCCGGTATGCACGCCTGGTTTTCCCAGGCGTGCTTAACGTGTCCCGCGAGGGGACCTCATAATGTGGCGGAACGGGTTGAACGGCGCTGCAGCCTTTTACGGCGCCGTTTAACCCGTTCCGCCAGGGTCGTAATGAGGCCCAATGCCTAGAAAGTAGCTTCTTCTGACCACAAGGACACTCTTAGAATATCCTCCACATTAATCCCTTCTTTGAAAGATTTAGATACTGGATCTTACTCACTACAAGCTGGTATACTTCCAACCCTCCAGAGCTAGGTAAGAGAAGACATTGAGCAGATCAATGATATCTGATTTGATGGGATAAGTGTTCCATGACACTAGCAAGCATACCATAGAAGCACTGTGTTGTCCAGGTTTATATTCTCTGGCTCCAGTGACTGACCTTTGCTACCAGGACCTAATATAAATTACTGAAAAGAAGGAGACATGCGTCCAGCAACTGGAACGTGTGCTGCCCCAGACTTCGACCTTAACTGGGGATATATTCCTAAGAATGCAATTTGTGGAGTAGCTACATGAACAAGAGTGCGCTAAAACCTAAGTCCTAAAACAAAAGATATGGCACAGTGCCAATGACTTCCTCACATTAGCCAGCTATCATTCCAGTCCAGGGAATTCCCATTGACAACGTGGAACACAGCTGTCTGTGTGACATCCTACATCCACATAACCATATTTAGTTCCCCAGACAGCTGACCATTCGTGGAAAGCTAAACATGAACCTGAATGCTTCCAATCAGTTACTCCCGCTGATGCTTTTTCCAATGGTTATTATAGTCTGGTCATGCCCGCATCTATGTGAACAACCAGGCTAGCTCTGGCAAGGGCACTGGGAGACAGACAGAACACAGATGCGATTTATGGCAATAGGAGTTGCACGACACCTGGGACATTTTGAGGGAGAGCTACAACTTGTGCCATGGAGTGCTGCACTCTGGAATGACATTGTTTATTCCATTATTAGCGATTTATCAAAACCCAACCACTGCAGCACTGAGCTGATCCACCAACCAACATGAAACCCCCCAGTCTCTCTTATATACAGTCATCTTGATTCTCTTGTGACAATCAGGCCAGTCATCTGTCTTGATCACATTACTGTTCCACGGAACCCCTCACAAAGCATTGTGATATGATATGATATGGCATTTATAGCGCGCCTATACACAAGTGTAGTCTGTTGTCTTAGTCTCTGCTCCATTGAGAATTTGGGCGCGGACCACCTGAATCAGGTGTTATTCTCTCTGTGTGCCACAGTGGTGACACTATCTTGGGCAGTCTCTGCCTATGCAACTACTTGCTATTGCTGCTGCACATCCATATGCAGACAGAGCAGGTGTTGAGCAGGTGTGTGATTCTTGGGGTGATCGGCCCACTGCAGTCCTTCAACCTTTGAAAGCCTGCCCCATGGTGCTTAAGCAGTGACTGACTGCCTTCCCTCAGCATTCTCAGTACCCGGAGACTGGGGCAACAATTTCTTGTAGCAATGATCTTCCTGCCTAAACTGAAGGATGCAATATGGGCAGGCATGCAGAGTATCCACGAGGAACAAGGTAGTTGCTCTCCCACAGCTGAACATCTCATCTTCAGTGTGCACTGTGAGAAACCTGAAGGTGTCTCACCCACTAGTTCCCGGAGAGCTGTCATCCGGGTGGCCAGGACACAGCCATCGCTACTCGATGCAGTTCCTGTAGGCGGACCAGTGGGGGAGGATCCCCTGGATGAGGTATCGTCAGGGAGGGGAAGTAGGACAGCGAAGGTTGAGATGCAGTACCCCTTCCTTGTACCACTTCACCTTTTCCCCATCCTACCCTGTAGGATATTTAGAAACTCTACACCCACCCCCTTTAATGACACAAACACTTTCTTACACTGTGACAGACAACAGACTAACATCAGAGCCATTTACCTGGCATGTGCCAACAACACAAGGGTCAGGCAGAGTCATGCAATTGACAGTAGCCACACACACCTGACGGCCCTTTACCTTCCCCACAGGGATAAAAGGCAGAGTACGAGAGCACACTCAACAGCAGGAGGAAGCAGCTATTCCAGGACAGCAGTTCAGACGGAGAAGAAAGGCGGTGAAAGCTATAAGAATGACAAGGAAGGAAGTGCCCTTGACCTTTTCAACCCAGACCCATGAAGTCTCTGAAAAAAGAAACATAAAACCGGGATTTACAGCTGACATGTGGAGTAACAGATTTCAACGGTGCACAGGGGTCTCCAGCTTTAATAACACAGGCGGAGAGGCACGCTGACTACTGTGGTACTGTCCTTGACTCAAGAAGGAAAACAAGTCACTGGGTTCAGCACAGAGAAAGCTGATAGCAAACCGAACTGTGTGAGCCCAAGGTTGCAATCAGCAACATTATATGAATGCAAGGAACATGTGAACCAAAAACTTGTGTGTGTTTTGACTTTTGGCAAAGCCCATAGAAGGGCCAGCTGCAGAATGGTCAAGCACCGGATGAGTGCTCATTCGAAGGACTCTTGCTGGCCCCTTTTGTTTTGTGTTGAAACTGCAAGTACAAGAAGGCCCTAGGAAAGGGTGGCGTGAGATGTCATAGTGGTCCAAAAAGGGTCACATCAAATCCCTTGTACAATCGAAAGTCTCTCACCCATTGCCAAGAGAAAACTAGTTGAAGGGAAACCACACTTTCTGATGAGATGTAGCAAAACATGAGCTGTGTTAGAAATTCATGAACTGTGTTAAGGATGGCTATGTGAAACCGACGGAAGGATGCAAAGGGAAAATCTAAGAGAAGTAAATCTTGCATTGTGATAGTATTGTTATTCAGAGTGAAAGGCCGTCGTGAATTCAACAGAGGGGGGTCCACATTGCAAGAAAGATCTGAGCCCAGAGTAGGGAGATCCAAGGGGCAAAGAGCAATCACCCAATGTGTAAGATCACTGATGGAACTTTTGTTTGTTTGTTTGTTTTTTTGATCCAGCAGGCTTTCTAAGGCAAGAGATTTTGTAGAAAAGAGACTTGGCCCCTGAAGGTTCTGGTATTGCTGAATGGAAATGTGAACATCATGATGGAGAGGCCCAGGAGTGTTCTGTGCTCAGGAGTCCTGCCTTGAACCGTGTTTAAAATGTGGGGAAGGGAAACCCAGCCATACCATCCTGACGTATCATTTTGTGAACACTTCTTTCTTTTCTGGTGAACATTATCCCACACTATTGTGTATCTTAGCAGTAAGGATTGGATTTTTTTTTTTTGTATGGGCCCTTTTTATTTGACAAGACGCCACTAGGACTGCCTTATTATTATTTGATGTTCGTAGCTTGCTCCCATCTTAGATTTAGGTTTAGAATAGGCATTCTTCTCACCCATTATACAGTTTAACAAACACCCTTGAACTGTGATCACTTGTGTCTGTCTTTACTGTTGCTACCATGAGGTCTTTACAGCACCATAGTAGCTGCATCACAGGAGATACGTCCTTAGGAGCCTGGGTTAGTTGCAGCTCTTCCACACAACAGCAGATATGCACAATCTAGTGGTTCCCTTGGGTTGGGTGACCCATTCCTTCTGACCACAGCTTTGACCAGGAAGTGAGTTGTTGCACTGTGCTGATAACTGCCACACAATTTGAGGCAGTGGGAGCCACAGGGGACTCCATTACAATAGGTAAATAAGGCCTGGAACTAAATGTCAAATCCTTCCCTAGGGGCCACCTGGGATGGCAACACCCTGGGAAAGAGTCACAACTCTCCACTCTGCTTCTTCTCTCTCCATCCGACCTTTACGCTGGTTTCTCAACAAGACCCACTGTCCCGGATCACACTGGGGTGGGCCACCTATTATCATAACATTGCACACAACCCCCAGGCATTATACAACCATAAGCAGTGCCCTCATGTTTGCCAACTCCTCCTGTAAGAAATGTTTTAGGAACTCTAAAGAATACCTCTGTTTACCCTACTAACATGAAATAAACAAAAATGTGGTATGCATCCACTCGATAGCACATGACTTTCAAATGGCACTTGCAAATGGAATAAATGAATGTATAAGATATAATTTGATTAATATATTATAATTTGTCTTGCTATTTAAGTGGGCACCGTAATCTCATGCCCTCTAATATATGGTTTCACCCCACAATTCTGGGCAAGAAACAGGTGTTTTGCTCAAGATTGAAATGTATTTAAATAGAGGATTTAAAAGTGGGCCCCAGATTTTATTTAGTGTAAGTCACCACAATGTGGCACAATAACAGGCAGCTTGTCCACAGAAACTGGAATAGACCTGCCTGCATGAATCTCACTATTGCTCAAAGACATGCATCCTTAGCAACATGATCAACATGCTAGGGGATGAAGCGGAAGCAGAAGGTTACATAAGTGCCAAAGAGGCAGCATTTCTTACACCTAACATCCCAGGATTCCAGCATTCTATGCAACATCCAAAATTCTCAAAGGAAATCAGCCTTGGAAAAACACAAAATGGTCCTGAAGAAGATGATTACAGCCACCTCGATCTTCAAAACCGGTTGACATTACCTAGCATGAGTGAGCTCATGCAGAAGACGATGTTCACCAGTATAATATTTGGATATGTCCATAAAAGTGGTTTTTAGTGCTAGAAAGCTGTATCAGTCTCCCAGTCTCCCAATAGAGCATTTTTTACACCTCTTTCAGAACGAGGTCTCAAATGGCATAGACTACTTCCAGAAACTGGTGATTAAAATTCAGATGGAAATTCCAGATGAGAGGGTAAGTCATTGCCACTTAGATTCAGACATAATCATATGGTATTTTGTCTACTCACATTAGAGATGCTAGCAACCAGCACCTGATATTTTATTAGTTAAAGTGTATGAAAGAAGGTTGGATAAGGATAGTCTTCTTTCTATCCCTTTTAGGTAGGCGGTACATTATCCGTTTTCTAGGGAGAGATCCCCCCAAAGATAGGGACAGGGTGTTCTTCCAAGTAGGGACAGTCTGTATGTGTGTTGTACATGGTGGTCGGTCAAAATACCGAAAATAAAATCTCGAATTACAAAAAGCACGAATTAAAAATCTCGAAAAAAAAAATATCGAATTTTTTATTTATTTATTTATATGTGTTTTTGGGGTCAGGTAAGTAAAAAAAGGGGTAAAATAAAGAAAAAATGAAAAAAGGGGGGTTGGGGGAACCCCCCCATTTTGAAAAAAAACGCATTGAAAAAAAAATTTGATATTTTTTTTTCGAGATTTTAATTTTCGAGATTTTGACTATAAACCGTTGTACATTCTGTCGAAGATGGCTGATTGATTTTCAATTTAATTGTGTTTCTCCATCACTGTTCTTTAGTGTTACAATATTCATTTATAACAGTCAGAAAGTACTTAGGACCATGAGTCTTCAGTTTACTTAGCCCCAGGTGTGTTTTTTTTCTTCGAACTACCCAGGTGGGTTGTTGGGCACGATTAATTCGCTGTAGGATGCAGAGCCACATTGCCCCTGCTGTCCAGAAAGTTAAGCTCGACATTGAAGAAAGTAGCTTCTCCCTTCCCTCCCTTTCCCTTCCCCCCTTCTTTTTATCAATACTAACCACTCAAATATTGCTATCAGTTTCTGCCAATAGACATCATGGCTGACAGCAATTACCTGGTATTTGCAGAAAATCCTACCCAATCCCTCCATTTTGGGAGGAGATCTGGACATCCACACCACTTCCAACCCAGACGAGTGGAACAAAATAAAATCTTGCGCAAGTAAATCATGCGCACTGATGCAAGAAAACCTTTGGGCACACGCTGTACCCAATGGCCTCATAATTCAGATTAAATCCTGCATCTTTTTAGAAAATGTACAATTTAGAAAAGATTGGTCTTCTATAGCGAACAAATGTAATAGAGATTGGCTAATTCTTATAATAAACACAGCCAAAACAGTCACTGAACAACCTCCGAAGGAACTCAATGAGAAAAATGAAGCCTTGAAATTGAAAATAGTTCTAGACATTTATAACATCAAACTGACAGCTTTGGAAACCACATTGAAAGACTTTAAGGACTTCAATTTAAATAAAAAAACTAAGCAAATTGAAAGAAGATCTAGCAACATTTGTGCACAAGAAGGTTTACCCATATGTAGGTACAGAATACTTTTCGGGTGCTGCAAAACAGGCCAGAAGAGACGCAACACATGTAAGGTTTCAAAATAATCAAAGAGGCGGCAATAGACAAAGATCAGGATCCTCACCTGGATCCTCAAACAGCTCCGACAATCGATGAGTGCAATTCAATTTAAACCAGGGAAATGCACCATCGGGGACCAAGGTGCCTTTTTTAGGCCAACGAGGCACAAACAGAGGGAAGCAATGATGGCAGGCGCAATCACAGAGAATCACCCGGAGCAGAAGAAAAGGTCAACCATTGCCGATACTTCCTTTATTGTGAATCTGTCCACACATCAATTAACTAAAGATGATGAAGGAATCTTACAAAAAGGGCTGTAATTTGTGTCCTCAACACATTATGATATATTTCAAACTAGGATACAAATATCCCAACCCATGAGAAGAATACGCCTCAAACAATTTTTCCAGGAAAACTGAGGTGAAACATAAGACATCACAGGCTTTAGGCTGAAATCACAATTGTTTCCTCCTCCACATACCGATTCTGTCAAATCGGCCACATTTGAACAGGCCCTTTTGAAAAAACTTGTCAGAATGGAAGATAACATACTATTTATACATGCTAACTGTACCAAAGCACAGTTACAAGCCCTGACTACATTGGCCAACAATGAAATAATCATCATCAAACCAGCGGATAAAGATGGTGCTACTGTCCTAATGAATACAGCTGACTATATGCACTTGCCACCTGCTGGCCTTACTTTTTCTTATTGTTATTTATTCTATTTTCCCATGTACTGCACTGGCCCCATCCCCCAACACTTTCCCCATTCCCCCTTCCCATGCACTTGCGCGATATGAATGACACCTGGCCTAGTAGGATTGTTGTCTGTCCTTCCTCAGTTTCCCCCTCCCCTGCCTGTCGCACCTTGAAACACTTGTGTATAGGCGCGTTATTAATGCCACATCATATCATATTACATCAAATAACAACATGTTAGATAGTCTATTACAAGACAGAAGTAGTTATCGCATCCTCACCTGCGACGCCTCTCCAATCCTTAGCAACATAATCAACACGCTCGTGGATGAAGCGGAAGCAGAAGGTTACATAAGTGCCAAAGAAAAAGCATTTCTTACACCTAAACATCCCAGGATTCCAGCATTCTATGCGACACCAAACATTCACAAAGGAATTCAGCCTCCGCCAGGTCAGCCCATTGTTTCAGGCACCCAATCCCTACTGGAACCACTATCCCAATATGTGGATTTTTTCATTAAAAATGAGGTACCCAAGATAAAATCATGCATAAAAGATTCTACGGCTATTCTTATAATATGGGATACCTTAACTTTTGATAAGGAGAAGGAATGGTTGGTCACCATGGACATCAAATCGATTTATACCAAAATTCCCCAAGCAGCAACACTATCAATGGTGAGACATCTTCTGGACTCAGGCATAGACCTATTGTCAGGCTGAGTCTTGTTCAAAGATCTGCAGAAGCTGCTGAACTCCGACAGACCCTCAAGGGCGTGGAACACTCAACTACCTTAGTTATAGCTGAGCACACAACACTCCAGGGGGGGAAAGGGAAGTGGAGAAAACAAGTGCAGACGCCTTCAGCACTCTCAGGGTAATCTGGAGCAAAAATGAGGAAAGCAAAGATTAAGGCATATATATGCACATTTCCAAACATATATGGATCTCTCAATCAATATACCTGTAATTCCTCTGTCGACTGCTTAGATGAAATGTTGCCTTTTGTATGCACAGTTTTGTCATTTAAAGAATGTCTCTATTATTCACTGGCTTTCTTGCAACCTTGCTGAGTTCTTGAATCTTCTTAGAAGACTATAGACTCCTTGACACAGTTCCCTTTGAAAAATACCTGTATGCCCTCTGGATCATGAGTGTGTATTTTTAAACCAAATTGCACAAGCTTGAGATATGTTTTCTAGTGTTGAATAAAGAAATTGCATTTCCTTTTGATTGATGACAGTTGCCTTGGGTTATGCCACTGTTCTTTCAGTCTTTGCAAAATTACGGCGCTCCTGTCTCCACTCAATTAGCAAAAAGTCACTGCTCTGTCTTCAGAGTAAAATACTTATTAAATAAGTCCTTCTGTTCCTGAATGGGCACTTATAAACAACGTTTGCTTAGCTTATTCCAACTCCTATGAGGAAATGGAACTTACATCGTAAGGCAAAAAATAAGAAATACCTTATTGGTTGTACCTCTTAAGAATTCTCTGTCATTTACTTATATTTCATTTATTTAGGCTGCCGACCACAACTACAATGTGAAACTAAATTTCACGTAATAAAAAAAGAGCAAAAACTGATGTGAGTGCCAACCACAACGTAATAATTAAACTAAGACCTTGAGGAAAGAGCAAAAACTGATGCGGGCGCCAACCACAACCTAATAATTAAACAAAGAGCTTGGTCCACTTTGTACGCTCGCGCTGCAGCATTCGCGAGTGAACAGCTGATGATGGACCAAAAGAAACTGACGCATTAATTCTCCCTCGGCAGCAGCTGGGAAATAACAAGACTAAAAAATAGCTCAATTCATAACAAGCTCAATATAGTTAACTGGACAAATATATTTGGGATGTTTGTTCACTGAGAGCGAAATTCTGACACGCGTTCTTTGTAGCAAGATAAATAATGAGCATCACATACGCTATTAACCTGCAGTCTGAGCAATAGACTTTTATCATCTCGAACGGCCTGCACACATTACAGAGTTTACTTTATAAACAGTTCAGATAGCAGGCAGCTGAAATTTTAAATTCTAGGAATCAAACTTATCTTAATGTCTTCTGGTTTCTTCATGGCCGACTGATTCACAAATGTCTTCTATGCTTTTTCTTCTTGGTAACTTGTTTCTTGATTAGGCCCCAGGATCCGGTCCTAAATTACTTGAACATCCACAACTCTAACCTACTCAGCTGATGGTAGACAATGAAAGGCAGTTAAACATTCCTTTCAACTGAACAAAAGGAATCTAAAACCTCCATCTTGGCTTGGGATGCTGATAACACTCTAAACGACCAAGTTAAGGCCTAACCTGACGTATATTATAAAAACCAAAACAGTATAACAAACTTGTTCCACCCAAACATACCTCACAGCATGTAATCAAATACAACCAGGATAGCAACCCTGACACCTATACAATGTATGAGCTTCATTTATCATACAGCTGGCAGAAATTGCCCTAAAACAAACGTCTTCATATGCAACAAGGTATTTTACCAACAGATTTCCGGAACAGCGATGGGGGCTACGTTTCCCCCCAGCTTGGCCAATCTATACGTGGATGCATTTGAGAAGAACAGCATCTATCATGAAACTAACCCCTTTCTGGAACAAATTACATAGACAAGGTCTTTATGATCTTCAAAGGTACACAACAAGAGCTGCAGGATTTCCATGAATGGATTAATACATGTAATATACTTTGAAAATTCACGATGGAACTGAGTAAAGAAGTAATACATTTCTTGGACCTTTCCATTTCATCGCACAATGGCCGACACATCTCAAAAGTCTACAAAAAGCACACCGACAGGAACTCCCTGTTGACTTTCTCGAGCTACCATCCGAGGGCACTGAGAGAGAATTTGCCTTTTGGACAATTCATAAGATACAGAAGATTGTGCACAAACACACAAGATTATGTACCCCAAGGCAAAGACTTGAAAGCACAACTAGCCAAGAGAGGGTATCCAAAAAAGATCATCAGTACGAAATATAAACGAGCACGAAGCATCCCAAGAGACATTACACTACAGCAACAGCCAAAGCCACCACCACGTGCTAATATCACAGCTGTTTTGAGCTACTCTCCACCTGTCAACCAGATCAAAAAGAAATCAAGTCACTGTGGCATATCCTTAACACAGGAGAACATCCCTTAGAAGAACCTGCGTTTGTGCTTAAGCGCAGACCTAATGTGAAAGAAAAACTGGTCAAGACTCTACGAGAACAAAAAAATATTGACCCTGCACAATCTAACCTGCCAACAGGACATGCCCTGTGTGGGAGCTATACTATGTGATCCGAACACAATGAAGCAAGCAAATAGACATAGGGCTTAAAACCCTTGGATATAACGATCCTTCACCAACTGCAACACAAGCAGAGTTATATGTCTCATCACCTGCCCATGCAACCTACGATATGTTGGCATGACAGTGAGAAAAGTCAAGACAAGGATGATTGAACATAAACCATGTTCACGCACCAAAAAACTCACTGCCACCCTAGTAACACATGTTGTGCAAACAGGGCATGGGCCAGAGGACTTTAGTTGGACTGTCATCGAGAAAATATATCCACCCAGATGAGGAGGGAATTTTCACAGACTTCTACTCAGAAGAGAACAAAGTTAGATCTTTAGACTTGGGACCCATACTATTGGTCTCAATGAACAGATACAGTGGAATGACTTAGCTGTACTAAATTTATGAGATCCATATCCATTTTTCAGTTCCTGTATGGATAGGATTGAATGCAGGGTTTTCACTTCCATCTCTGACAGCAAGGAATAAGCTTGCTCATAAAATCGAGCAATTTACCTGGACAACAGTATGCAGTAATGTGCAAACACACATAAGTCAATGAGTTGACAGCTGTTCAGCTCATATTATTGAACCAACTCATCGTGCTATTATTCACCCTATCCACAATGGCAGATCAATCTGGCACACACAGCACGAGCTAGCACTCGCATTTAGGCATAACAAGTCAATTCTACACACTTTTTCAGTGTGCAGTACCTGAGACACACATATAGATCAGTACAGAGTGATGTTGAGTATTATTAGCAGCTCGCAATATGCCGAGTAATTACGGTATACTCAAACCAAAATGGCACTGCTGTTGTGCGTTCAGCTACGTTATAACTATGGTACTCTCTATGGCCTCACAGAGACCACAGAGATATCCGCTGTAGCTAGTACACAGGGATACGACAGTTCAGGTGTCCATAGGAGTTGAGCATTAATCCACAGAAACAAGGGATGCATGTGGTGCACCTCTTTTCACAATAATACCACGCAGGTTAATACTTAAGATATTCCTTGCACACTGTCTTAGACATTAAACTACCACAGTTTTCTTGGTACACTATTGATAAACCCCCCTTCTGTATATCCTTACGTTAGCACGGTGCCACTATAAAGACACCCAGTGTATATCCTTAAGCCTCTGCACCATTTCTACTGAGAGGATAATGTAAAGTAATTTGCACACTAGTAACCCATAGTCATTTTGAGTGCGGGATACCATAGGGGGTATAGCTACCCCTTATATCTCTACCTTGTGTTTCCTTATGGGAAGCGGAGGTGTCCCTCGGATCACCACATTGATCTTCAGAAGGATTAATACCTTGGAAAAACACAAATGATCCTGAAGAAGATGATTACAGCAACATGGATCATCGAAACCGGTTAACCTTATCTAGCATGAGTGAGCTCATGCAGAAGAAGATGTTCACCAGTATAATAGTTGGACACATCCATAAAAGTGTTTTTTAGTGCTAGAAAGCTGTATCAGCTTCTAATCTATATGGCTGTCCCAGTAGAACATTTTTGCGCCTTTATCAGATCAAGATCTTAAGTGGCATAGACTACCTACAGAAACTGGTGATTAAAATTCAGATGGAAATTCCAGATGAGAGGATAAGTCATTGCCGCTTAGATCCATACATAATCATATGGTATTTTGTCTCCTTACATTAGATATGCTAGCAACCTGTACCTGATATTTTATTAGTTAAAGTGTATGAAAGAAGGTTGGATAGGGATAGTCTTCTTTCTATTCCTGTTAGATAGGCGGTACATCATCTGTTTTCTAGGGAGATATCCCCCCGAAGATAGGGACAGGGTGTTCCTCCAAGTAAGGACAGCCTGTATGTGTGTTGTACATTCTCTCGAAGATGGCTGATTGTTTTACTACTTAATTGAGTTTCTCCATCACCGTTCTTTACTGTTACAACATGCAAATGAAATACATGAATTTATAAGATATAATTTGATTCATATATTATTATTTGTCTTGCTATTTAAGTGGGCACCTTGATCTCATGCCCCCTAATATATGGTTTCACCCCACACCACAATTCTCTGCAAGAAACAGGTGGTTTGCTCAAGACTGAAATGCATTAAAATAGAGGATTTAAAGGTGGGCCCCAGACTTTATTTAGTGTAAGTCTTCACAATGTGACACAATAACAGGCAGCTTGTCAGAAACTGGAATAGACCTGCCTGCATGAATCTCACTATTTCTCAAATACATGCATGCATTTCCAGCCACACACATGCACTGCCTCCTGGGAGCCCCTGCACTTGGCTCTGTATCTGCAACCCTTACCACCTGCTGGCCGCACTACCTGTTGCTGTTCTATCATGTGTTCAGCACTTTCTACTCCCCCCAGCCCCTTGCACTTCCCCCTTTGCCTCTCCTCTGCACTTGCACCTTGTAAATGTCACTGGGCCTAGTAAGATTGTTGTTCTGTCTTTCCTTATGTCCCCTTCCTTGCCTTGTTGCGCTCTGAAACACTTGTGAATGGGTGCAATACAACTAAAATATATCATATTGTATCCATGATCAATTAGGCATATATCTTAAGTTCTAAATGAGACTGGACATTCTAGTTGTACATCTATTGTTTATTGATCAGTGTATCAAAATCCTTCACTTCACAAAAAACATTTCCAAATTACACATATAGCCACATATACAAATGAATCAAATAATGTTGCTTTCCTCAATAATATCAGCAATTTATAGAATGAGAGACCTGTTGCAGGTCTCATATTTCACATGTAGATCTGTTGTTGGAGACTACTAATGTGTGTGCAGTTTAAAATTAATGCTTAGAGAGCTTGCATTAGATGTCTGAAGGTTTTGCATTAAAGAAACAATTTTTATAATTTGGAATGCACAGACTGTTTTGACTCACCTACCCAACCTAACAAAATGTTTTTCAGATCGTATTGAACAGATATGAATACCACTCTCTTTTCAAATCACATATGAATCTTAATGTGCCATTTTAAAATGAGGGGTTGCATAGGATTAACATGTGCATTGTTTCTATTGGAAATAAATTACTCCTTTAAAGTTGCTTGTATCTCCCATTCCATATTAAATACGTATTTTCTTCAAAGAGCACAAATCATCAGGAACAATCCTCAGTAGGATTTGTTATGGCTGCCATCATATCACACACTGAATGCACAGAAGTGCTAACAATATCATTGTTCACATCACTCAGGAGGGTATTTTAAGAAGAATTGAATTGAGTTCTCACTTAATTTTATATGCAATGAGAATGAACTGCTTATTTGCCTTTTAAATCAATGCATTTTAACATCTCCTTCCCAAACCACCTCTTTACGGGACTTAGAAAAATAGTTAGGGGGAGCAAATATCATTTATTTTAGGCAAATCTAATGCTCCCTTTCACTAATTCTTTAGTGGCATAGCACCACATTATAGCCTCTCGTGGAGTCACAGTTATCATCAGGTTCCTTTCTGCAGGTTCTCTTGTTTACAGGAATCATTCCCTGGAGCGGGACCCTTCCCTTCTGCAGCCCTTAAATTGATATATCTCTTTAATCCATCAATAGAAACATATGGTGTTCTTTCCTACAGCTCTTCCCAGTGTCATAATCCCACATTTTTTTGTGTCAAACGTTTGCACAGGTATGTCATAATTATGTCACACTATTTGATTGGCCAACTTCTTCCACTGCCCTACCTCATAGCTAGACACTCCTATTGAATACATCCTCATTCTTCATTGGATGATTTTAATTTCTGTACTTGTGATCAGAAAATGGTAGGGACCAAAATGAAATACTTTACACGATTGATAGTTTTTCTGAAATAATTCAGTGTAGCAAAATGCTTATTTAATATAATGAATACTATAGAATCTGTGCTTGTACACACATGCTTGGATATGCAAAATTACTATTTTCCTGTTTTGCATATTGCTGCATAAAGTTATGAAGTTTTCTCATTTTAGTAATTATTAAAAAATGATAGTGTGATGGATTGCCATTTGGCAAGGCCGTGGAAACCCTGTCCTTTTTTGATTTGTATTAAATATAAAATTATGCCGGAGAGAGGGTGGTCTGCTGACAAAAACTCTCCCCAAACTTCATGCTAAAAGCATAGTGTACACCTGTGCCTGGCTGAATTGAATCACAGGCATGATCTGCAGCCCATACTCTCCCTTGACAGCTACAGTGACAGCCAGTGCTTCACAGAGACTGTATTTAGAATCTCAAGATTCCAAACCCATATACTGTCTGGGTGGCACCTTAAACTCTAAATATAAGCCATATCTGAGAAAGTGTATAGTGGATGGTATCTCTCATAATTATCTAAACCACTACAATTTATTATCACACATGTGTCATCCCTGCAAGCCCAGCTCAGGTCTGGAAAGGTTATATGTATTTCCCCCTTCAGGCTGTCTCTTCTGTTTGATCACTTATGAGGGCAGGTAACACCCTCACCAGTGAGATATCCACTTCACAGGAAGCTGTCCTGAGACCATGAATGAAAAGGCATAACATCCCCAAAAAGGATTAGCCTCAAACCAGGGTTCGACATACAAAAAGGACCCATGATGCTATTGACAGGGGTAGGGGTAGGATTAGTGCAGAGAGAGGGAGAGCTCAGATCAGCTGGAGGAAGGATCAACCATCTTGTTTACTCTCTATATCCCTTTCTTCCTGTCTACTCTACTTCCTTTAACACAAAGCATGTTTGGTGTGATCAAGAAGGCAAAATCACTTATTCATAAAACAAGAGTTTGACGCTTAAAGCAGCCGTGTTTTTATGTAATCACTTGGAAAACTTTGCCTTTAAAAAAGGGGTCTCCAACTCCTTTTTCTAGATTCATTTTGGAACAAATACATAAGGAAGAATATTTGTTGGACTTCTATTGGAAGACTTGATTTCCAACTCCATCTTCACAAATTCCAGGCCAAAGGTATACAGTACATCTGTGCCTGGCTGAAACAGATGCCTGATCTGCAGCCCCTGCTCTCCATTGACAGCTGCAGAGACAGCCAAGTCACTTCAGCTCAGAGGCTGCATTTAAGATATGTACCTCAATACCAAACCCCCATAATTCTGATTATTACTGTCCTGGTGACACCTTAAATTATATATACAAATCAACGGGTGGTCTGGGAGTTTCTCCACCAGCAAAAACATGGCCCATTGACCTGTTCTTGGGTGGATGGCCCCCGGGAGAGTCTCAACCAAGTCTTTAGCTCACTGTCCCTTTCACAGAGATGAAATATCCCTGCAAATCAGTCTTGGTCCTGCCCTGGGGCAGTCCAGCACCAAAATTCTAGGCAATTCTCCTCTGAACAAGAGTACCAACAGCAATCCCAGACACGTGTTTCAGCCTAGTCGGGCCTCATAAGTGATGTGGAGCTGTGCCTCTCTAAGAATAGTGAGCAAGGGGTCCACGTTTGGATTCCCCTGGTAACTTAGGGCGAGACCCAATGTTACATTATATGCAAAACAACAGAGGGTCTGGGAGTCTCTCTACCAGCACAAATATGGCCTATTGACCTGTTCTTGGGCGTATGCCCCCGGGACAGTCTCAACCAAGTCTTTAGCTCACTGTCCCCTTCACAGAGAAGAAATATCCCTGCATATCAGTCTTTGGCCTGCCCAGAGCCAGTCCAGCAACGAAATGCTAGGCAATTCTCCTCTGAACAAGAGTACCAACAGCAACCCCAGACACGTATTTCAGTCTAGTCAGGCCTCATCAGTGAGGTGGAGCTGTGCCTCTCTATGAACAGTGAGCAAGGGATCCACGTCTGGATTCCCCTGGTAACTTAGGGTGAGACCCAAAATTACATAATATGCAAAACAAAGGGGGGTCTGGGAGTTTCTCCACCAGTACAAATACGGCCCATTGACCTGTTCTTGGGTGGATGGCCCCCGGGAGAGTCTCAACCAAGTATTTAGCTCACTGTCCCTTTCACAGAGATGAAATATCCCTGCATATCAGTCTTGGTACTGCCCTGGGGCAGTCCAGCACCAAAATGCTAGGCAATTCTCCTCTGAACAAGAGTACCAACAGCAATCCCAGACACGTGTTTCGGCGTAGTCGGGGCTCATAAGTGAGGTGGAGCTGTGCCTCTCTAAGAACAGTGAGCAAGGGGTCCACGTCTGTATTCCCCTGGTAACTTAGGGGGAGACCCAAAGTTACATACTATGCAAAACAAAGGAGGGTTCTGGGAGTCTTTCTACCAGAACAAACATGGCCCATTGACCTGTTCTTGGGCGGATGGCCCCCGCGAGAGTCTCAACCAAGTCTTTAGCTCACTGTCCCTTTCACAGAGATGAAATATCCCTGCATATCAGTCTTTGTCCTGCCCAGAGCCAGTCCAGCAACGAAATGCTAGGCAATTCTCCTCTGAACAAGAGTACCAACAGCAATCCCAGACACGTGCTTTGGCCTAGTCAGACCTCATCAGTGAGGTGGAGCTGTACCTCTCTAAGAACAGTGAGCAAGTGGTCCACGTTTGGATTACCCTGGTAACTTAGGGTTAGACCCAATGTTACATAATATGCAAAACAACAGAGGGTCTGGGGGTCTCTCTACCAGCACAAATATGGCCTATTGACCTGTTCTTGGGCGGATGCCGCCCGGGAGAGTCTCAACCAAGTCTTTAGCTCACTGTCCCTTTCACAGAGAAGAAATATCCCTGTATATCAGTCTTTGTCCTGCCCAGAGCCAGTCCAGCAACGAAATGCTAGGCAATACTCCTCTGAACAAGAGTACCAACAGCAACCCCAGACACGTATTTCAGTCTAGTAAGGCCTCATCAGTGAGGTGGAGCTGTACTTCTCTATGAACAGTGAGCAAGGGGTCCATGTATGGATTCCCCTGGTAACTTAGGGTGAGATCCAAAATTACATAATATGCAAAAAAAGGGGGGTCTGGGAGTCTCTCTACCAGAACAAACATGGCCCATTGACCTGTTCTTGGGCGGATGGTCCCCGCGAGAGTCTCAACCAAGTCTTTAGCTCACTGTCCCTTTCACAGAGATGAAATATCCCTGCATATCAGTCTTTGTCCTGCCCAGAGCCAGTCCAGCAACGAAATGCTAGGCAATTCTCCTCTGAACAAGAGTACCAACAGCAATCCCAGACACGTGCTTTGGCCTAGTCAGACCTCATCAGTGAGGTGGAGCTGTACCTCTCTAAGAACAGTGAGCAAGTGGTCCACGTTTGGATTACCCTGGTAACTTAGGGTTAGACCCAATGTTACATAATATGCAAAACAACAGAGGGTCTGGGGGTCTCTCTACCAGCACAAATATGGCCTATTGACCTGTTCTTGGGCGGATGCCGCCCGGGAGAGTCTCAACCAAGTCTTTAGCTCACTCTCCCTTTCACAGAGAAGAAATATCCCTGTATATCAGTCTTTGTCCTGCCCAGAGCCAGTCCAGCAACGAAATGCTAGGCAATACTCCTCTGAACAAGAGTACCAACAGCAACCCCAGACACGTATTTCAGTCTAGTAAGGCCTCATCAGTGAGGTGGAGCTGTACTTCTCTATGAACAGTGAGCAAGGGGTCCATGTATGGATTCCCCTGGTAACTTAGGGTGAGACCCAAAATTACATAATATGCAAAAAAAGGGGGGTCTGGGAGTCTCTCTACCAGAACAAACATGGCCCATTGACCTGTTCTTGGGCGGATGGTCCCCGCGAGAGTCTCAACCAAGTCTTTAGCTCACTGTCCCTTTCACAGAGATGAAATATCCCTGCATATCAGTCTTTGTCCTGCCCAGAGCCAGTCCAGCACAGAAATGCTAGGCAATTCCCCTCTGAACAAGAGTACCAACAGCAATCCCAGACAAGTGCTTTGGCCTAGTCAGACCTCATCAGTGAGGTGGAGCTGTGCCTCTCTAAGAACAGTGAGCAAGGGGTCCACGTTTGGATTCCCCTGGTAACTTAGGGTGAGACCCAATGTTACATAATATGCAAAACAACAGAGGGTCTGGGAGTCTCTCTACCAGCACAAACATGGCCTATTGACCTGTTTTTGGGTGGATGGCCCCCGGGAGAGTCTCAACCAAGTCTTTAGCTCACTGTCCCTTTCACAGAGAAGAAATATCCCTGCATATCAGTCTTTGTCCTGCCCAGGGGCAGTCCAGCACAGAAATGCTAGGCAATTACCTTCTGAACAAGAGTACCAACAGCAACCCCAGACACGTGTTTCGGCCTAGACTGGCCTCATCAGTAAGGTGGAGCTGTGCCTCCCTTAAACTATATATATATTCCAGGGCCTGCGGTAGCGGCCCTATAGTTATGGTTATGTTGCTCAACCCATAGCAAGAACACTTTTTGGGTGGCTTACACCTTTGACCCCCCCCCCTCAGATGAATCCTCAGGAAACTTTGCAAAAAAAGTATATGGCCTCATCATATCGATTCTGCAAAGTTTGCCGAGGTTTCATTAAGGTGGGGTTAAGTTATAGGGAGGTCCCAAAATGTGTGGTTTTTCCCCATAGACACAATGGAAAAACACGTTTGCTCATTCCCACCCCAAATGTGTAATAGGAGTGGCGGCTTGGTCCTGAAAGAGTGCTTTTTGGTGTAAATCCGTCCAGTATTTTTTTTAAATGACCAAAAAGTATTTTTGGAATGAGTGGGCGATATTAGTATAATTTACTTTGTTGCCGTTTGACAAATGTGGACAAAAGTTTTCCAAAAGATTGTAGACCCAACCTTCAATGTTTGTGCAAAGTCGGAATGGCTTTTGTCAAGTGGGGGCTAAGCTATATTACTGTTGTATGTACGTACATTTTGACACTTTTGAAAAAATAAAACATCAGCGGATTTGCAGCAAACCCACGTAAGAAGCATTCGCAAGGACCTCAAACCATAGTTTTGCCAATGTGTCTGTGTTTCATTTTTTGAAAAGTGTCACAATGTAGGTACAAAAGATATTGATATACCTTTGGTGACTGAGGCATAGCCTGTGGCCATAGGCAGTGGCCAGATTGCCTGGGCCATAGCCTAAAGCCATGACCATGACAATCGGGCTACTGGCCATGACCAGGAGGGGCCATCAATGGGGTCAAAGTGGGCATGGCCACCAGGGACCAGTTATGTGGTAAAGTTTTATGAAATTGGGAAAGGTTTGAATGGGAAAGAAAATCTGCTTGTGGGTACAGGTTGAAGTGCTGGATGGGATTGCAGCAATATGTACAAGGAGGGTTCAGCAAGAACTTCAAAGCATGGTTTTGAAAATATGTCCTGTGTTTTATTTTGTTCAAAAGTGTAAAAGGTAAGTACACAAACCAATGATATAACACTGGTGTATGGGCAAAGGGCTTTGCCGTGAGCAAGGAGAAATGTGTACTGTAATTTTCTTATTTGCTCATGCGGCATGACCGAAGCGGCAGGTTTGAATGGGAAAACATATTCTGCTCGCGGTTAAAGCCTGAAGTGGTAGACTAGATTACAACAAACCGGAGCAACAAGCATTAGCAAGCACCTGAAAGCATGCCTTTAGAAATATATCTTGTGTTTTATTTCTTGAAGTGTAAGAATGTAAGTAGAAAAACTAGTGATACAGATTTAGTGTGTGGGTAGTGGGCCTGGCCCTCGGCCAAAGCCTGTGCCCCATGGATTTGTAGACTGGCCATGACTACAAGCCATAAGTGCTGGCCATTGTTTATATTATTAGGGTATAGTGTACACTGAGCTAGGTTGCATGGTAGATGCAGTGAATAATAGAAGTGGTTTGGTTTGGCTGGGGTTATGGTGGAGACTTATGCCGTAGGCAATTGAACAATGATTTCCAACCCCAGCATGCACTGATGATAACGACAAACATATGCATTTGTTGCAACAAATATGTTTCTTAAAGGAGGTTTATGGTTCTTTCATATATATATATATATATATATATATATATATATATATATATATATATATATATATATATATATATATATATATATATATATATATATATATATATATATATATATATATATATATATATATATATATATATATATATATATATATATATATATATATATATATATATATATATGAAAAGAGGAATTATTAATAACTTGTATACAGTGATGTAACACCATGAAACATTTTGACTTAAATTTACAGAAAAAAGATTGTCAAGGGGATGTTACGATTAAGATGCATTCCTCCCTTGGGACTGCTCTACTCCAGTAGTTAGCCAGTGGTGTCCCATCTTGGCATCCCTTGTCATTTCCCTCCTTGGTTGGCATTAACACTTGCCCATTCACACTGCTGCTTCTATTTATGCACTTCTCTCACAGCACAATGCATATGTGCATTTATAGGAGCATTGTATACATTTTGTTTGTGTAAGTGGATTTGTAGAAGATTGTTAAGTGGCAGTTGTTGTGTGGAAGCTTAATATGGTAATATGGTTGTATGTACAGGTTTTGGAAGTTATTGTTGGGTGGATGTGTGACTGTTTTAAAGCAGGCATTGAGGGAGTGTTGCAAATATACAATAAAAACGAGTAGAAGGGCTGCTCTTTTGATGGTGTACATGTGCCATCAGGGTCTTTTAATGATATATGGCCTGGAAAGGGGACTGTAGAGACCATGGATAGTTATAAAGGTTCATTCGTTATGGTTCTTATTGAATGCTAGACAAAAGTATTTGGGACAGAAAATTGTTTCTGTCCCTTTATATTGTTGTCTTGTATACAATTGTCCATTAGCACCCTAGTAGTAGAAGTCATCCAATCAGGTGGCTAGGAATGCAAGCTTGAACCGCGTTCCAAGTAACATGATGGCTGGTTCGCACTGCTGACATCTTCCCCCACACCCTCCATTCCATTTTTATTTCATCCCCCTCCACCTCTACTTACCTTATTTCGGCGGCAGTGAATGCCCTACCTTCCCTTTCCATGGTGGCCATCTTGAAAAAGGATTTTCCTTCCTATAGGGTATGCAGCGCTCATTCGCTGTAGGAAGGAACATTCAGCACCCCGGGCAACCCGGGTGGCTAATGGCCTTCATCCCCTGTTGCAGGGCCTGGAGCATGGGATAATGGCCTGGAGCCCTCGTTATCCACCCTTGATTCGCTTGGTAACTTGGGCTGTCAGGCCGTTATCCCCTGTTCTAGCCCATGGAATGGGGGATGAGCACCAGATTATTGCCATTAGCATAACACAAAATGCTAATGGAAATGGAGAATCTTATTGAGTCTTTCTACTTTATTGAGAAATGTATATAAGATGTCATTAATGATATCATCAATGACATTTGTGATGTCATCTTTCATGTCCTGGGTGTTAGTCTTAGCAGTGTACTGTGGTGGTGCGAGTTATTGTTGCTTAGTTTACCATAACGGGCTGATTTCTGAGGTTTTTCGGTTTGACTTATAACCATATCGTCCCTTTAACGTTTTTCATTGAATTTCGTAGGTTTTTATTAGTTCAACTTAACTATAACGTCCCTTTAACAATGTTAGACACTTTGTGGGGCAGTCTCTATGAGTGCAGTTTCAGTGGGATGGTTCCCCTTTGCAGATATGTGGCCTCTGTGGCTATTGTTAATGCTGTCATGGTGCATTATGGAAGTCTACATTTGGGTTACATGTCGTGTGGACGTTTGCTCTGTCACCTGAAGAAGTTGATCAATGCAGTGATGAGGATTTTTCCCACTGCCAAGGTCGTTTTCTCATGCATACCACCAAGAGGAGTATGGGACCATTCCGGTGTAATTTGTCCACAGTCAGAGCTCGGAAGGTGCCTTATAAATAGAAGCATTTGTGAATATATGTGCACTGATGGGATTTTCTCCACCCACTATGAGATCATGAAGTCCCAAAATGTGCACTGGTTCCATGCAAATGGCATTTCTTTGAACGCCATTGGCAATGCTATTTTCATTTACAATGTGCAAGAAGCGTTGACCATAATTCAGTAAAAATGTAAGGAGGAGAAGCAAACAGACACTCATGTAAACAGAAAAAACTAAAAAGGTTGTTTGCAATCACATAAAAAAAGAAACAAATAAAAAACCTGAAGAAAAAAAATTATCAAATCTTTTCAGAGCCACCAGTAAAGACCCAATCCCCTACTCTGTTTCGACAGATTCCGCTGTAGTTTCAAGATTACACGTGCCACATCCAGACCTTTTCAGGATGGCAGGCATGAAATGAGACTGTGGGGGACAAGGCTTGCTCAATAAAGTTTCTGGTTGTGGTGTGTATGCAAAAACTTTGGTAGAAGTCTATTTGTACAGAGAAAGACAGAAGGCTATTGTTGAAGTATGCAAGGTGATCCTGTTTTTATGCATGCACTGTATGTACTTGTTTTAAGTTGCTAAGATACATTCAGTGCTGCTTTTGTGTGATATTATTGTGAATTTTGTAGGAGATGGGTTGCTGTGGAAAATAAATTATGTGAAGTGTGCAAGGTAGGTGGCAGGAATTCTGGTTTTATGCATGCAATGTGTGCATTATATGATATGATGTGGTATGATATGGCATTTATAATGCGCCTACACACAAGTGTTTTAAGGAACAACGAGGCAAGGGAGAGCGAACAGAGGGGAGATCCTACTAGGCCAGGTGTCACTCAGATCGCACAAGTGCATAGGTAGGGCGAGGGGACAGTGCAGTACATGGGAAGAAGTATAAATAACAATAGATAAAAATACGGGCCACTGGTGGCAAATGCAAGGATAAGTGCAGACATCAGGTGGTGGTGGGACTGTTAGGGATACAGAAAACAGTCCCGAAGTGCGGAGGTTGCCAGAAAGGCAGTGCAGGGGTACGACTGGCTGGGGGAGGTGGCCTGGTCCCAAGATCAGAGGGTGACCAGGTAACCAGTGCAGAATCATTTTCAGCCAGGAAGTCATCAGGGGAGAGGAGGAGAAAAAGCAGAAGCAAAGATAAACATTTTGAGGTGCTTCCGGAACCGGAGATGGTTCTCCTCAAGTTTCAGAGAAGCAGGGTGGCTGTTGCAGAGGGAGGCCCCAGCCGATGAAAGAGATCAACCACCAACTGATTGCTTGGAGAAGCGACTGACCCTGGGGGAGTTGGAGGCGGATGAGCGAAGAGCTCGAGCAGGGAGATATTTAGGAAGTGGGAGTTGAAGGTATTAAGGACCCAGGGTCCAGAAGGCCTTGAGGATAATGCAGAGGGTTTTGACTTTAATCCTCGCAGCCATTGGGAGCCACTGCAGGCATTTAAGTCCTGGAGATATATGATCCCTGGGCTTGAGTCCAAGGACAACTCATGCAGTCCTATTCTGGATGAGTTTCAGAGGGCGGAGAGTAGAAGCAGGCAGATTTAGAAAGAGGCTGTTGCAATAGTGCAGCCTAGAGAGAACCACAGCTGTGGTGACAGTGAGCTTCTAGGAACTTGGTTTAGGTTGGTAAGATACATGCAGTGCTGGTTTTGGTGCCATATGTTTACGATTGATGTAGTAGATGGGTTAGTGCGTAAAAAAAAAATTGTAGCATTGTCGGAAAGAAAGAAGAGTGTTCCTGTTTGAATATTACAATTAGTGATATGGGTAAATGAAAACATTGCAAGCATATACCGTTGAAGTGCCATTTGATGGTAGGTGATGGGAGAAAATACAGTATGTTTTTTAAGTACGTAATGGACGTTCAGTGCCCGAAACCGTGTCCTGAGGCACTTATAACAGAGTTGTAAACAAACTGTAGAAAAAGTATTCATACCTCTACTTTGTGGTGATGGGTGCCCATGTGGGTGAATGTGGATGCAGAAATCTTTCATAGTTTACTGAACTTTCTACTGGACATGCTTTCGAATGACACTACACTTGCAGTATAAATGTGTAACAGTACATATGAAATGTTGTACAGAACTGACAGTGTTAGGTGCTGACGTCTTGGATATGATTGGTAGATGTGTGTGTGACTATTTAACAGTACCCAATGAGGTTGTGCTGGACATAAAATAGTGGAAAGGGAAGAGCAGACTGCTCCTGCTTCACTTGGACATGGCCCTCGCGGTACTTGGGGAAGTGCACGTGCCACATTATGCGCTTCTCACCATGCTGGCCAATTGAAATGGACTGTGGGGATTATCCGATCAGGTACTGAGGGTGTGTCTCACAGGAAGGGTTGGTAATACGGTTTTTCATTACTCTGCGTAGTGAGGCGGGCTGACACGGAAACACACATTGTGTTGATTTTGGGTGATGCCTTTGTGATAAATCTGCACAAGTATGCCCAGGAAAGACACTTTGATGGCGATTTCAGTTTGGAAGGAGTGGATGCATTGTGATGCGCTTGTCACACTCTGCCCCTTGTCTCACCTGTTTGTCCTCTGTTGTCTTCTTTCTTGGGGGTCTATCCTTGTTTGTGGACATTCGAGTCTTGTACAGGTAAGGGCGGGTATCCTCCGCCTCCAGTGTGTAGACCGGACACCAGCCTTGGCGTGTAGGTAGCGTTCAGAATTCCAGGAAGGTAAGAAAAGCTGCTGTCAAAAGTCCGGGATGGATCTAGGAACCAGGAAGGAGTCACTATGCTCGCAGAGTGCAGAAGGCTGATAGCAAGCATGGGAGGACTGGATAAGGGCCTGGGAAGGGAAAAGAACAAGCAGCCCTCAGGCAGGAGTGCAAGGGGCAATACGGTAGCACACCAGGAAGGAATATAGAACCGATAACAATCGGAAGAGTAGCACGTAAAAAAGGGAAGGTAGTTAAGAACACACTTGTCGAGTAATCGGAAGGGAAGCGTTGAGACGCGCAGAGCCACGGGGCATGCCTATTTTCTAGGAACCAGCGCATCTTGCATAAACAATAGACAGTAGTGATTCTGTGGTGTCGGCCAGGTTGCTAGGATAGCCGGCACAACATTGCGGTGCACATGGGACCATGAAGTCCAAAAGGGGCGGAAACGGCAAATCATGACAGCACGCCCCCTCTTAAACTTCAATCTACCGGGTTTACCTGGATGGGTTAGATGGAATTTCCGTACCAAACGGGGGGCATTCATATTGGAGACCGGCTCCCATGTCCTGTTCGCTGGGGGATATCCTTTCCATTCCACCAAGTACCATAGTCAACCTCTTCTATACCTGGAATCACAAATCCTGGAGACCTCAAATTCGATCTGATCATTGACGAGCACAAGGTTAGTCAGAGGAGCTGATTTGGTGGATTGAGAATAGGGTTTGAGCAAGGAAGTGTGAAATACGGGATGTATCTTCTTCCAGGATTCTGGTAGCTGAAGTCGATATGCCACATGGTTAATTATTTCCTTGATGGAAAAAGGCTGGTAGAATCTGGGGGCCAATTTATTAGGTCACAGGTGTCGAGGCAAAAGTCTAGAGGACTGCCAAACCTTGTCGCCAATAGCATACATGAGACTGGATCTCCTTCTAGTATCAGCATGTCTTTTAACATCCATTCTGGCCTTTTCCAAATGGTTTTTAACATCCTTATGTACAGTGACCAGATGTTCAATCCAGGAATCACCCGAAGGAACCAGGGTGGAATGACGTAGGAGTGTCGGCAGGACAGATGGATGTAACCCGTGATTAGCAAAAGAAAGGGCTTGTCTTGATAGCAGAGTGGTCAGAGTTATTGTATGCAAATTCAGCAACTGGGATTAAAACTGACCAATCATCCGGGATCTTGGCTGAAAAACATTGCAAGTATTGTTCTAGGGTCTGATTTACTCGTTCGGTTATCCCATTGGATTGAGGATGGTAACTAGAGGATAAGGCACAATGAATACCTAACATCTGACACAAGTACTTCCAAAATTGAGATATGTACTGAGGTCCACGATCTGAAATGATCTGGAAGGGAGAAGGGGATGAAGTGAACCATATGGGAAAATAGGTTGATGGTAACCATAATGGTGGTAAAACCCTTGGAAGAAGGTAATTCCACGATGAAATCAGTGGCTATTAATTCCCAAGGAAGCCCTGGTAATGTGGGTTGATGGAGAAGACCCGCAGGTTTTTTGTTGTCGCACTTGTTCTGATTGCAGACAGCACAGGCTTGGACATATGCTTTTACCCCGTCGATCATTCTAGGCCACCAAAATTGTCTCTGAATGAGATGGAGAGTGGCAGTAATGCCCTGATGCCTGGAATGGAAGGTATCATGACAGAGGTTTATTATCTTGGTTCTCAGTTTTTGAGTGGGTATCACCAATCTCTTGCCTTTAAAAAGATAACCATCTTTGGCAACTAGGGACCATTGGTTGGTTTTGGTGTAATCCTTACAGAGATCAGAAAGTGGTGTTTCAGCACATAATTTATCAAATAAAGAATTGGCCTCAGCCACGAAAACAGTGTCTGGAAACATTTTAGGAAAGGCACACGCCTCGACAGGTTCGTAATCAGGGCATCTGGATAAGGCATCAGCTATTAATTTGTTAGTTCCAGGGACGTGGTGAATACGAAACTGATACTGGGAAAAAAAAAGGCCCAACGAGCCTGACGACTGCAAGTTCTTGTGATCGGTTCACACTTGTACCGGGAATTTGGCACCCAGAAGTAAGTGACGCCACTCAGTAAAGGCTTGCCAGATGGCGAGCAATTCCTTCTCTAGGAACGAGTAATGGATCTCACTGGGATTCAGTGTTCGAGATAGGTAGGCAATGGGATGTTTCATCTTGTCTTTGGACTCTTGTTTTAACACTGCCCCAATGGCATAATCTGAGGCATCTGTTTCCACCAGGAAGGGTTTATTGATGTCAGGTTGAGCCAATACGGGACCTTAAGTAAACCTTTGTTTTAGCTCCTGAAAGGCTGTCTCTTGAGCAACCAACCAGTTGAAAGGAATGTCTTTCTTTAATAATGCGACTTTGGGTTGCACTATGTCAGAGAATGTAGGAATACATTTCCTATAAAAGTTTGCAAGTCCCAGGAAGGATTGAATCTGTTTTACTGTTGTAGGGGCTGGCCAGGAAAGAATAGAGTCAACCTTGGCAGGATCCATTTCTATTCCTTTGGAACACAAGACGAATCCTAGGTAATGAACTGTTGGGGCATGAAAGATGCATTTTTCGGGTTTCGCCAACAGCTTATTCTTTCGTTGGAATTGTAAAACCAAAGTCACGTGCATTGTCACATGTTCTTGATGTACCTTGGGATCGTTGGAATATATCAAGATATCATCCAGGTATACAATGACAAAGAGGAACAGCATGTGTGAAAAGACTCTGTCCATGAATCGCTGAAAAACCGCAGGAGCGTTGGCAAGGCTAAATGGCATGACCAGGTATTCAAAATGACCGAAGGGCGTCCTGAAGGTGTTCTTCCACTCACCACCTTCCCTTATTCGGATGAGATGATAAGCGCCCTGTAAGTCAAGTTTGGTAAAGATTACAGCACCACGTACAACTTCCAATATGTCAGAAAAAAGTGGCAAAGGATAGCAGTCTTTTAAGGTGCATTGGTTAAAGCCCCAGTAGTCTAGGCATGGTCGGAGTTCCTTGGTGTCCTTTTTGGGCACAAAGAAGAAAGAGGCCCCAGCTGGAGATTTAGAAGGACAAATGGTCCCATTAGCGAGATTGGTGTCCAGGTATTCCCGTAGTGCTCTTTTCTGCGGTTCAGAGAGAATAAACATCCTTAGAAATGGTATTACTGCAGAGACTTTGGTGTCAATAGCACAATCTTCTGGTCTATGGGGCGGTAGTGATTGAACAATATCTGTTGAAAACACATCAGAGTATTGTTGATAGATCTCAGGTACTTGGGAAATGTTGGAAACACATATAGATGCTTGTTCAGGGATCCGGGATTCCATGGATATGGTCTGCATCACATTCTGGGATAAACAATGTGTTAGACAGAATTTGGAGCCTAGAAATAAGGATCCGGCTGCCCAGTTGATGTATGGGTAATGGTCTGCCTTTATAATGTCAAAACAAAGCAACTCCTGATGGTTGTTTATTGAGAGTAATAGTTCCATGGCTGGCTGGGTTATGGGTCCTGAAGACAGTGGTTTCCCATCAATTCCTTCAACTGCTTGGATTGTTTCTTTGGCTTCTCAAGTAATGTTGTGCTTTAAGGCCCATTCGTGGTCCAAGAAAATTCCCATAGCACCACAATCCACTAAGGCCAGGATAGAATGTGTCTCCTTATTGACGGAGGACAAGGATGCTTGTAGTATCACCAAGGTGTTTCGATGAAGACAGTTCAAGGAAGGAGATGAAGCAGAGCAAGTACCTTTCTCCTGAAGCTGGGCTCTGTTCAAGATCGGGAGCTGGCGTTTCCTGAGCGCCTGGGTGGAGCTATAGGACAATTTCTTACAAGATGTTTATCAGAAGCACAATACATACAGAGTCCAGTATTGATTCTACAAATTCTTTCTTGTGGAGAGATTGGACCCCGCAAGGAGCCCAGTTGCATTGGTTCCGAGTCAGGGGAGTGCAGAGTGGTTATTTCCTTAGGGCTAGGATAATCCATGGGAACCTTTGGTGGAACTGTTTGTGTCTTTCTTTTCTCTGCCTTTCTCTCTTGGATTCGGAAGTCAATTTGTAGGGACAAATCTATCAAGGCCTGGAAGGAGCCTGGACGGGCTACTCTAGCCAGTTTGTCCTTGATTTCATCATTTAAACCTCTACGAAACAAGGTAAAACTTGCCTCCTGAGACCAATCGGCCTCCTTAGCCAATTGTTTGAAGCGTGTTATATAAAGCAGCATGTCTTGGTTTCCTTGTTGAAACTTCAGCAGCTTTTCCTGAGCACTGTACACTTGTTCAGAGCGGTCAAACATAGTTTTGAAAGCCTGCACAAATCCATCATAATTGTCCAAGAGCGGGTCACCCGCATTCACCAAGGGAGTTGCCCAGACTAAAGCATTTCCAGAGAGGTGTGAGATTATAAATCCCACTTTGGCCCTAGGTGTGGAGAAATAATAGGGTTTAAATGTGAAATGTACCAGACAAGAATCGAGGAAAGAACGCAGTGCCTTAGAGCAACCGTCGTATTTGTCCACTATGCCCCCTACCAAGGCACTTTCCTGGAATGCCGAGTCTCTGGATATCACAAGTTGTTTTAGCGCCGCATTTTCAGCCTTAAGGTTCTGGACTGCTGTTGTTAGTTCTTGCCTTCCTCTCATGAGGTCCTGGACAGCAGCCTCCATATTGAATACTGTATCAAGTCTTTGTCGTCTCAAACTGTAACACTCTGCTCCTTGTCGTACCTGTTTGTCCTTTATTGTCTTCTTGCTTGGGGGTCTTTCCTTGTTCCTGGACGTTCAGGACTTGTACAGGTAAGGGCGGGTATCCCCCGCCTCCAGTGTGTAGACCGGACATCAGCCTCGGAGTGTAGGTAGCGTTCAGAATTCCAGGAAGGTAAGAAAAGGTGCTGCCAAAAGTCCGGGATGGATCTAGGAACCAGGAAGGAGTCGCTATGCTTGCAGAGCGCAGAAGGCTGAGAGCAAGTACGGGAGGACTGGATAAGGGGCTGGGAAGGGTAAGGAACAAGCAGACCTCAGGCGGGAGTGCAAGGGGCAACACGGTGGCACACCAGGTAGGAATATAGAACCGATAACAATTGGAAGATTAGCATGGAAAAAGGGAAGGTAGTTAGGAACACACTTGCCGAGTACTCGGAAGAGAAGCGTTGAAGCATGCAGAGCCGTGGGGGTGTGCCTGTTTTCTAGGAACCAACGTGTCTTGCGTAAACACTAGACATCTGTGATTCTGTGGTGTCGGCCATGTTGGTAGGATACCAGGCACAACGTTGCGGTGCACAATGGACCATGAAGTCCAAAAGGGGCAGAAAGGGCAAATCATGACACCGCTGTCCATGTCCACAGTTTCAGCGACATGCTTGCACTTTGCAGACAAGTGGCCAGTTTCACTACTGTTCATGTTGTCGTTGTGCATTATGGCGGCATGCATTTGGCTTATATGGCTTGTTCACGTTTGTTCCATCAACTAAACAGGTTGATGAATGCAGTGAAGATGCTTTTTCCCACTGCCCAGGTGGTTTTCTCAGCCATACCACCGAGAAGAGTTGGGGACTATCCTAATGTATGTTGTTCCCAGCCAGAGGCTGGAAGGGGACTCATCAACAGAAGCATGTGTGATGTTTTGTCCGCTCGTGGGATGTTCTTCTGCAACAATGACATAATACATTCTCGAAATGCTGAGATTTTACATGCAAATGACATTTCTTTGTCCAGCATTGGTGATGCTCTTTTGTTTGCCCATCTACAGGAGGCATTGAAAAGTTTACTGTAGGAATGTGAGGAGGAGAAGAAAACAGAAAACCCTATAAAAACCGAAAATAAAGGTGTTTCAAAGTAGCATCTAAAAAAATAAAAAGGCTGCTGGGCTCTGGGGTGAAGGTAGCGCTGGGGTAAAAGGGGCCGGAGGGGATGGGACAACTAAGCTAGTCCGGGGGAGCTAGGGCAGCCCGGGATCTTGGCGGAAGGTGGGGATCCGTGGCAGGACGGGCTAAGGGAAGCCCCTTTTGGGGGAGAGAAAAAATTAACAAGGATTAATATGCCAACCAGGGGAAAGGGGAAGAGGGAATCCAGGGGTAAAGTGAAGCAAGAGGGGGGAAAAAGGAGGCCTGAACGCATCCTTAAAAAAGGAGCCAAAGCGGAAAATATAGAATGAAAAGAAAGTAATACATGGAAAGAAAATGCACATAAATAGAGATGGGAAAAGAAAATGAAAAGAAAAATTGCAAAAGAAAGAAATGGCTAAAGTGGTAGAGAGGGACTGTTAGGGAGGGCTTTGGGCATCGCACCCTCCTGTTACCAAGAGCCCCATCCTTTTCCCCTGCCTTTGGCTAAAAATAAAAAGTCTCTTTTCAGAGCCACCACTAAAGACGAAATCCCCTACCCTAGTTCAAATGTATTCCCCGACACCCACACACAGCACAAAAGCCACATCCGGGGCTTTTGAGGATGGCGGGCATGGACATGGGACTGTGGAGCCTAAGTGATTGCACAATAACATTTTTTTGTGTGGTGTCTACACAGAGGAATGTTGTACAGAACTGATAGTGTTACATGGAGAGCTCTTTAATGTGATTGGTGGATGCGTGTGTGACTATTTACCAGTAGCGAATGAGGGGGCGCTGGAAAGAAGAAGTTGAAAGCTTTAATGGGGAGTGGCCCTCGCTGTACTTGGGGAAGCACACGTGCCACATACCACTGTTTTCAGTATGCTAGCCATGGGAATGGGACAGTCGGGATTATCAGTACTGAGGGTGTGGTTCACAGGAAGGGGCGTTAATAGTTTTCTTCATTACTGTGCGTAGTGGGCTGGGCTGACATGGTTGCCTTTACTTGCAATGGTAACGTAGCATAGCATAAATTGTTCCAAAATCAATTACAGCTCATAGCTATGTGGGCCGCTACTCTGTTCTGAAAAGCTACAAACAGAATGCTGAACAGTTCTGGAGTGTGACCTTTTGTAGGGCTGCTGCAGAGACTTTGAAACCGGCAAAGAGCCCTACATCATTGAACCAAATACATACATGTGCAATGGCACATTGTGGGGTGTTTGCAAGCGTGTACTTTCTCAATAATACTCTGTAGATTGCAGAACATTGTACTTTTCCACTGTCCAAGGGTCTGCAATATAATACATTTGTGATGTCATCTTTGATGTCCTGTGTGTTAGTCTTAGCAGTGCACGGGGGTGGCGCGAGTTAAGGTTGCTTATCTAATCATACATTTCTGGGGGTTTTCGGTTTTACTTGTAACCATAATGTCCCTTTAACAAAGGTTTTCATTGAATTGCATAGGTTTTTATGAGTGCAACTTAACCATAACGTCCCTTTAACAAAGTTTTTTCATTGAATTTCATAGGTTTTTATTAGTGCAACTTTACCATAACATCCCTTGAACAAAGTTTTATCATTGTATATATATATATAAATATATATATATATATATATATATATATATATATATATATATATATATATATATATGATACTTTTTTGCAAACATTACATTCACAATCACTTGTATGAAAAGTAAATGCATATGTGATGTCATCAGTGATGTCATCAATGATATTTGTGATGTCATCTTTGATGTCCTGGGTGTTAGTCTTAGCGGTGGCGCGAGTTATGGTTGCATAGCTTACCACAACTGGCGAATTTCAGGTTTTTTTTTATTTTACTTGTAACCATAACGTCCTTTTAACACATTTTTTTCATTGAATTTCATAGGTTTTTATTAGTCCAACTTAACCATAAGGTCCCTTTAACAAAGTTTTTTCAGTGAATATATATATATATATATATATATATATATATATATATATATATATATATATATATATATGTATAAATATATATATATATATTTATTACATGTAGTTATGGTTAAGTTGGAGTTTCCATAGGAAGAGCACTTTTTGGGCGGCTTATAACTTTGCTCCCCCTGGACGAATCCACACCAAACTTTGCAAAGTATATGGCCCACTCTGAATTTTTTTGCAAAGTTTGGGGAGGATTCGTTCAGGGGGCGGAAAGTTATAGGAGGGGTCCCAAAATGTCTTTTTTTCCCATAGACTGAATGGGAAAATTATTTTGCTCGCGCCTACAGCCCAAACCGCTGGACGGATTTTCACCAAATTTGGACCAGGAGCAGCGGCTTGGTCCTGAAAGCGTGCTTTTGCAAATCTGGTGAAAATCTGTCCATTAGTTTTTTTAAAATGACCAAAAAGTAGGTTAAAAAAAAATTAGTGATATCTGTGTTCGGTCCGCGGACACACTTTCCTGTTTGCTCCGCGGGCAGTGTCCTGATTGGCCGAGTGGCTTACGTCATGTCTGCGGACATATGGCGTGTTCGCTGATTGGACGGTGTTAAGCGTGAAGTGCGTCAGATTTTCAGTAGAGCCCGCCATCTTCGATTCGCGGACGTCCGCGGACAGCGCGGTGAAAGTTTGTTCAAAATGTGTATTTAGTAGAGTGTGTTGGTGTGTAGAAGTGTTTGGGGAGAATGGGAGGGTATGAGATAGGTTAAATGTTGTGCTTTTTTATGTGTTAGACATTCTTTTTGTGTTTGATTTGTCTGCGGACATCACAGGTGTTCTGAAATGTTCTAAATAAACTGAATGGGGGTGTTCTGAGGACTCAATATGTGTCCGTTTTGCTCGCAAGCAAGCTGAAACTGTTCTAAGAACACTCGCGGTGTCCTGAAATGTTCGCAAATAAACAAAATGGGGGTGTTCTGGGGACGATGTCCGTATTGCTCTGTGGCATGTTGAATGTGTTCTAAGAACACCCTGGTGTCCTGAAATGTTCGCAAATAAACAAAATGGGGGTGTTCTGGGGACACTGTCCGTATTGTTCTGTGGCAAATTGAATGTGTTCTAAGAACACTCAGGGTGTCCTGAAATGTTCGCAAATAAACAAAAGGGGGGTGTTCTGATGACGCTGTCCGTATTGGTCGTTGTCAAGTTGAAAGTGTTCTAAGAACTCTCGCTTTGTCCTGAAATGTTCGTAGGGGGTGTCCTGAAGACGCTGTCCGTATTGTTCGACGGAAAGTTGAAAGTGTTCTAAGAACTGTCTCAGTTTCCTGAAATGTTCGTAAATAAACAAAATGGGGGTGTGTTCTAAGAACACACGCGTTGTCCTGAAATGTTCGCAGGGGGTGTCCTGAGGACGCTGTCCGTATTGTTCGTTGTTGAGTTGAAAGTGTTCTAAGAACTCTCGTGGTGACCTGAAATGTTCGCAGGGGGTGTCCTGAAGACGCTGTCCGTATTGTTCGATGGCAAGTTGAAAGTGTTCTAAGAACACTCGGGGTGTCCTGAAATGTTCGCAAATAAACGAAATGGGGGTGTTCTGAGGACGCTGTCCGTATTATTCGTTGTCAAGTTGAAAGTGTTCTAAGAACTCTTGCATTGTCCTGAAATGTTCAGACATAAACAAAATGGGGGTGTGTTCTAAGAACACACGCATTGTTCTGAAATGTTAGTAAGGGGTGTCCTGAGGACGCTGTGCGTATTGTTTGTTGTCGAGTTGAAAGTGTTCTAAGAACTACCGCGTTGTCCTGAAATGTTCGTAGGGGGTGTCCTGAAGACGCTGTCTATATTGTTCGATGGCAAGTTGAAAGTGTTCTAAGAACAGTCGGGGTGTCCTGAAATGTTTGCAAATAAACAAAATGGGAGTGTTCTGAGGACGCTGTCCGTATTTTTCGTTGTCAAGTCGAAAGTGTTCTAAGAACTCTCGCGTTGTCCTGAAATGTTTGCACATAAACAAAATGGGGGTGTGTTCTAAGAACACACGTGTTGTCCTGAAGTGTTCTAAGAACTCTCCCGGTGTCCTGAAATGTTCGTAGGGGGTGTCCTGAAGACGCTGTCCGTATTGTTCGATGGCAAGTTGAAAGTGTTCTAAGAACTGTCTCGGTGTCCTGAAAAGTTCATAAATAAACAAAATGGGGGTCTGTTCTAAGAACACACGCGTTGTCCTGAAATGTTCGTAGGGGGTGTCCTGAGGACGCTGTGCGTATTGTTCGTTGTTGAGTTGAAAGTGTTCTAAGAACTCTCGTGGTGTCCTGAAATGTTCGCAGGGGCTGTTCTGAAGACGCTGTCTGTATTGTTCGATGGCAAGTTGAAAGTGTTCTAAGAACACTCGGGGTGTCCTGAAATGTTCGCAAATAAACACAATGGGTATGTTCTGGGGGTGTTCTGAGGACTCAATATGTGTCCGTTTTGTTCGCAAGCAAGCTGAAACTGTTCTAAGAACACTCACGGTGTCCTGAAATGTTCGCAAATAAACAAAATGGGGGTGTTCTGGGGACGATGTCCGTATTGCTCTGTGGCATGTTGAATGTGTTCTAAGAACACCCTGGTGTCCTGAAATGTTCACAAATGAACATAATGGGGGTGTTCTGGGGACGCTGTCCGTATTGTTCTGTGGCAAATTGAATGTGTTCTAAGAACACTCAGGGTGTCCTGAAATGTTCGCAAATAAACAAAAGGGGGGTGTTATGATGACGCTGTCCATATTGTTCGTTGTCAAGTTGAAAGTGTTCTAAGAACTCTCGCGTTGTCCTGAAATGTTCGTAGGGGGTGTCCTGCAGACGCTGTCCGTATTGTTCAACGGAAAGTTGAAAGTGTTCTAAGAACTGTCTCTGTGTCCTGAAATGTTCGTAAATAAACAAAATGGGGGTGTGTTCTAAGAACACACGCGTTGTCCTGAAATGTTCGTAGGGGGTGTCTTGAGGACGCTGTCCGTATTGTTCGTTGTTGAGTTGAAAGTCTTCTAAGAACTCTCATGGTGTCCTGAAATGTTGCCAGGGGGTGTCCTGAAGACGCTGTCCGTATTGTTCGATGGCAAGTTAAAAGTGTTCAAAGAACACTCGGGGTGTCCTGAAATGTTCGCAAATAAACAAAATGGGGGTGTTCTGAGGACGCTGTCCGTATTATTCGTTGTCAAGTTGAAAGTGTTCTAAGAACTCTTGCATTGTCCTGAAATGTTCGGACATAAACAAAATGGGGGTGCGTTCTAAGAACAGACGCATTGTTCTGAAATGTTAGTAGGGGGTGTCCTGAGGACGCTGTGCGTATTGTTTGTTGTCGAGTTGAAAGTGTTGTAAGAACTCTCGCAGTGTCCTGAAATGTTCGTAGGGGGTGTCCTGAAGACGCTGTCCATATTGTTCGATGGCAAGTTGAAAGTGTTCTAAGAACAGTTGGGGTGTCCTGAAATGTTTGCAAATAAACAAAATGAGAGTGTTCTGAGGACGCTGTCCGTATTTTTCGTTGTCAAGTTGAAAGTGTTCTAAGAACTCTTGCGTTGTCCTGAAATGTTTGCACATAAACAAAATGGGTGTGTGTTCTAAGAACACACGTGTTGTCCTGAAGTGTTCTAAGAACTCTTGCGGTATCCTGAAATGTTCGTAGGGGGTGTCCTGAAGACGCTGTCCGTATTGTTCGATGGCAAGTACAAAGTGTTCTAAGAACTGTCTCGGTGTCCTGAAATGTTCGTAAATAAATTTGAATAGGTCTATCATCATACCTTCCTCCTTTGCCAGTAGGAAAGAGTAGAGGAAAAGCACGTGCTTCTATACTTTTTTCTCATATGCTGATTGATGATCCTTTTGTTTGATGCATTTGGTATGTTTCCAGTGCATCTTCTATGGTGTCATTAGAGTGCAAAGGATGAGTTGTTTAGTGGTCTAAAGTATTTGATATTGTAGCAAGATCTAGTAGCTCAAATTGACCAGCTTCTTGTTTTTCTTGAATTATTTCAGTTGTATCTTTCAAGTTTTCTTCAATATTAATTTCTTTGTAATATTCATTATTCTCTTTAAGATATTGTAAGGCTTGTCTAACTTTATGTAAATCTACCAGCTGTTGCCATATTTCTTTGTCTTTTGTAGGTACTCCATTTTCTAAGATAATTAAAGATTGCTGCATTGGACGTTGCACTCCTAGAGTATGCACATTTTCTTTTAGAGCTAATGGTAAATAAACTACTTTTCCACGAATGCCTTTTACGAATTCAGAGGGAGGTAATTTTTCTGTTTTTGGTTAAAGGCGTATTATTGCTTGAAATGGGTGTACTGTTTGAATTATGATGCTCTCATATAAATTAAGTTGTTGTAGGGGTTTTGGTAGTGGGTATAATTCCAAATTATTTGTGATAGCACGTGAAGGAGTTTGGTTGTTGTCAAGTTTTGTAGTGCAGTAACTGCAAAGTATTAAGGGGTCACTTATTTCGTATTTGGTTTCTGCTACAAGGTAGAGAGCTAATTCAAACCATTTAGAATCTTCATTGTCTTCTATTTTATATGATAGGTCTACAGTTTTTGTGTTACTTTTATAAAAAGTTCTGCGGCAACATACACATACATGGTTTGGTACTTCAGCTGATGTACTTTTAAATTTTAGTATTTCTTTTTTGTATGTGTTTAGCAAAAGGTTGCCATGTGTAGAATTGTTGCTAATTTGGTTTTAAGCTAATTTATTCTGTAAATGGCTTTCACTTACAAAATATTTTTTTCTGGATATAGTCAATTTCTTGAAGTAGGTCTTTCGCTGTACCATGTAGAATAACGTTATTTGAATTTGCTAGTGCTAAAGCAGGACTTTTAGCATAGTACAGTTTATAGACTAGATTTCTTATAGTTCAATGATGTGTTGATATTCTTTTGATATCATGGAAGGTGGTTTTACAAGTAGGTCCTGTAATGCAGGCCAATGAATGTCCTTGTAGTCCTGTGTATTTGCGCACTGGACAGGTATTCATATTTTGCAGTAGTTTAATTTTGATTTTGTCTTTGCTTTTTACATATTTATTGAGGAATTGGCGTAAAGACTTGACAAATTATTTGGGAATGTTACATATAGACGTGCCAGGCCATTTGTACACTAGACGTTCTGATTTAGTTGAATGGAGGGGTAATTCTAGGTTTTCAGGGCATATTTTTGTAAGGAGTACTTATTGTTCCATTATGGTATTACTAACTTTTTCATAACCTCGACCACTGCTATGTATGGCAATTGTATTTGTTTGCTTTTGTTTGTACACTTCTTCATTAAAGTATGGTTCTGTGCTCGTAGTGTCACTCCATTCACCTCTGCAGATACTTAAGAAGTTCTTTCTGTTGACATTTCGTTTATTGAGAAGTCTTTTTTGTAATTTAGTTATTAGTTTTGTTAGTGGTTTCATTTTGTTTAACACTAAAATAAATAACATTCTTTTGAGAAGAATTGCACTATCTATCAACGCTTCTAAAATTAATTTCCTACGATAGGTTTTAAGCATTGAACCTGATTTCTGTCCTGTTTTAATAAGATTTTGAAGGACTTTGTGACGGAACATTTTGGCTAAAATACTTTTCTTGGTATGCTTACTTTGCACTATATTAAAATTTAAAGAAGCAGTTTTATCTCTTGTGATAGCTGATTTTCTGTTAATTGTTTTTTGGTTTGTTTTACATTTTGATAGAGGAGGCAAAGTTTTTGTACTGGAAACTTCTTGTGTTTCACTAAATAACTGTATTAGCTGTTTTGTTTCAACTTTTTTTACAAATACTGCTAGAGATGGATGCTTATGTTGGACACTTTTATTTTCATTAGCTCTACTTCTGCGTTGCTTTCTACGTACTTGACTTTTGGTAGGCATTCTTTAGGGTCTGTTGAAAAAAATAAAGAAGGTATGGGTTGGGGTGTTCTGCAATGTATGTGTGCTGTGTGCATGAGTATTTGAGTAAGATGATGTATGTAATGGTGTCTGATTGTGCATTTCTCTGGGGCAAAGTGGTGGCTCTGAAAAGAGCCTTTGGGAGGTGTTTGTATGTCAAAAATTATAAATACTTAACACCTACTTCAAAATAGATGCTGCATTTCTAAAAAAGGTCGCAATGCATTTTGTACATTTCTCAGAAAAATCTGATTGCCAGCATAAGTAAGATGGACTCCATCTCTGCGAAAAATGTATGTACTACGAAACATAATATTTTCATTGTGAAAAGAGAACATGCCAAAATCTCTTAGGAAAGCACAAACAGCCTTATTGACATTACGCCTTGCTTTCTCCATTTGTGGACCACATGAGAAAGAATGAAGCCACATTTGTCTCTGCGCAATCCGTGAAAAAATTACTTTGGAGTTTGGAAACATATCCGTGATCTTCTGAAGTCCTTCTTTCATTGCAAATTGCAAAGAAATTCCAGACACATGTCCTAAACTGTTCCCTCCACAATGAATTACAATTATGTCTGGATGTTCCTCCATCTTCAAAGTTGCACAGAGAGGTAGCAAGTCCAGCCACTTCATTCCATGCACTCCATGCCAGTGCACTTCCACATGTGGGAATCCAAGATCTATAGATACTCCACAGCTTTCTGCATGCACCTTCAACCAATGTATCCACGAGTCTCCCAAAATCCACACAATCTGTTTTTTGAAACACTCAGCCATAGCCATCTGTTCTTCTCTCACCAAAAAGAATATCAGAGAAAACCTCTCCTAGCACAACACACTCGCTAAACTTTACTGACCAATCCCTTGCTACATTCAATCTCATTTGCATGCCTCCCCACCCCAAATACCCCGGATGTAATACGCGGTGTCCTGGAACTACCGACATGTCCGCAAAAGTATCGTAACATGGACAGCCCTTCTACCATTTCCATTTCACTCTCTGTGCCATTCCCTCATTGGATGTAGCTAAGAAATCACATGACCATCCACCAATCAAAAAAAGAAGAAATACTAGATAACTATGACTCATATGAAGACGCTTTCAAAGCAAATGAAAGCAGTATAACTGATGTAAACTTTGCACAGTACAAAACAATGTTGCACAATGAACAGCAACACGAAGAAGAACTCCAGGCCCAACTAGATAAGGACACTCCTGACAGTAGCCAACTATCTGTCACAGGAAGCCAAGAACCACTGGGAGACCGACTAATAACAAATGAGGCAGAATTAGCTATGATAGAAGTACAAAACACCATGTGTCAGTATGAAGATAAAGAAGACTTAACTATACTAGAATCAAAGCTACACAATGAGCAACGTAGCATTTTTCAAGAAGTAACAAAAGAAATTGCACATGGTGTACAACATGAAAACAAAGAATGCACCTGTCAAAATTACAAATCTATACTATTGTATGTCAGTGGTGAAGCTGGTTCTGGCAAAACATTCCTAATCAAAATCATCAGTAAATTCCTTCAACAATTCACAAACAACAAACTGTCAGCTATTGTCACTGCCCCCACAGGTTTAGCTGCCTACAACATAGGTGGTGTCACTTTACACCGATTACTACTCCTGCCAGTAGAACACCAAAACAAATTAGATTATTACAAACTTTCTGCAGAATCTGCAATGGAACTACGCAGAGTATTAAAACAAATGAAAATGCTACCAATAGATAAAGTGAGCATGGTGTCCAACCTAATGTTGGCTTTGATTCACCTCAGATTACAGGAAGTACTCAAAACTAACTATGAAGAGCTCTTTGCAGGAAAACACATTATTGTTTTCGGAGATCTTCTTCAATTGACACCTGTAAAAGGTGAGCCTATTTTTAAAACATTAGGACACAAACTCTGTCGTAAAACTGTTGGCAGCATTGGAAATGTCAACCTTTGGCAACATTTCCAATACAGAGAATTAACCCAAAACATGCGCCAATCTGCAGATCTCACTTATGCCAACATCTTAAAAAGTATCAGAGTTGGTATACTTTCTAGAGAAGCAGAAGCAATATTGAAAACCCGAAAAACACAGCAGGCTTGGAAAACATATTAAAATTGTCCTTAAACTGCAGAGTAATGCTGAAATGTAACCCTGATGTAGACCAAGGACTAGTTAATGGAGCACTGGGTACAGTTGTTGGCTTTCAAACATACCCATGTGACAACAAAATTCAGTTTGTCAATATTCTCTTTGACAAACTTTCAGAAGTTAAAAGAATAGGACGCTGAACAGCTCGATTTCTTCTCTTCAAAGACATGTATGTACGCAGAGAACAATTTTCTCTAACTCTTGCATACGCAGTCACCATTCATAAATCACAAGGTCTTACCTTGGACAAAGCAATGATAGACATTGGTAACACAGTCTTTAAAAAAGGCATGAGCTACGTAGCACTATCACGCTTATGTACACTTGACGGTCTATTTCTAATCAACTTTGATGCTAGTAAAATAAACGCTGAAATCCTTGCATTTTAGAATACAATAGACTTCGTTCACTATACACCCCCCATCTACAAACATATCCGGATCCACAAAAAGGAAAATGTTTTAAAAGAAAACTAAATCAAACAGAAATGCAACAGGATGTCACTGCAAATCCTCCAAAAAGAGTAAAAGAAACTAAAACTTTATCAAGTACCACAATCAAAAAAGAATCAATTAGGGAAAGTAAACCAGGTACTTCTTCAAAGAAGGAAGACAAACTCCAAAAAAAGCAGTCAGATACAGAACTACATGGTCCATTTAAACTCTCAAATATAGTTGGTGTAAGTTGATGTGCAAATGTAGCAATGAATATTCTATTTCAATTACCACCAATTGTTGAGAACATTTACTTACACAGTGCAGACCCATTGTGTTTGCAAATGTTAGTACTTCACAGAAATGCAGCAAACAATCCTGACAACACGTATAGTGTTTATGGAATAAGACAACAATTGGACTACTGTGCTGGAATGGTGAAATTCACTATAAACTCACAGGAAGATCCACAAGAATTTCTAATGTACTTACTACAAGTACTGGAAAACAAAAACATACCTATAAATGAAATCTTCCAGATTTCATACATGTGGAAACATACATGCACTCTCTGCAACAATGTGACACAAGAACAAATCCCCAATGAGCGCTTTGTGTATATATCAATACCTAATTGTGAATCCGTTCCATTTTGGCAACTTGTACAAAATGCAAACCACAGTAGATTATGTTCCACCTGCAATTCAGATAATCGCTCCACATTAGTAATACAAACACATAGTAAATACGTAATACTAATGCTTCTACGTTACAATGCAGATGGTACCAAAAACAACTGCAAGCTGACTGGATTCACACATGGTCAAATATCACTTGGTAGGAAAACCTTCACAACAATAGGTATCATCTACCACGCAGGAGCCACAACCAACTCAGAACACTACACTGCATATATAAAAAAGAAATGTGGTTGGTTTGAATGTAATGATAGTACCATTAATCTAAAGCAGAGATTACCAGAAAATCTTACAAACGCTTATTTAATGTTCTTAAAACCAAAATTTGATAACTAAACTGTACTTAAACCTTAACTACACTTGTAGTAAAAAAATATAAACTGTCACAATATTCCAAAAGCTATCTAACTGTCCAAAGATGCTACAACAACTAAACAGATAAATTAGGACTACTCAAATAAATCAAAAAATAGACAGTTAGAATACGCCTACTGGTATCTAACTGCTACAAAACTGTACAATATCCAAACAAATACCTAATATCTTACTGCTCCAAAAAACTGGAACAATCCAATGTATAAAGCATTAGCCAGAAACAACAAGTAAACACTGAAAACAAACAAACAAATAAACTGTAGCATAACAGAAAAAGTTTTTTTTTTAATCCAACATGGATTTTCTTTCTCCCACAGACCCAATGATTTTAGCAACAAACACAGAAACTGAGCAAATTGCACAGTACTCTCGTTTGTCATCGACTAAATATGAGGGTAAAAAAAAGAAAAAATGTTGATTGTACAATGTAATAACTCTTTATAAAATACTAATGCTAACATGCTATTTTCTTTTATCACAGAAATGAACAAGAAAAACATGGACTCCTATTACTAAACCAAATAGCAAGTATAACATCATAAATACAACCATCGCAGCATATCACACCCATACTGGTTTATAACATTGTTCCTTATAAATTTGTTTTTGACCCAAAGTTATAAGCCACTCTGAGTGTGATATGCTGCGGTGCTTCTGGCCAGGGCATACACTCTTGGGTGCATGGCATATGACTGTGATATGCTGCAGAGCTTCTGGCCAGGGCATAGACTCTTGGGTGCATGGCATATGACTATGTCACACCCATAGATTCAAGCATTGCAACCATTTTAATGTCCGCGGACACAAGGAAGGTCCTAGAACATATTCAACTTGCCAGAGGACAATACGGACAGCGTCCTCAGGACACCCCCATTTTCTTTGTGTACGAACATTTCAGGACACCGCGACTGTTCTTAGAACACTTTCAGCTTGCCAACGAATACAGACAACGTCTCCAGGACACCCCCTGCGAACATTCCAACACCCCACGAGTGTTCTTAGCCACTATGAGTGTGATATGCTGCTATACTTGTGGCCAGGGCATAGACTCTTGTGTGCATGACATATGACTGTGATATGCAGCGGTGGTTGTGGCAAGGCCATAGAGTGTTGGGTACATGTCCAAATGGCCATGCACCCAACATTCTATACCCTGGCCACAACCACCGCAGCATATAACACCCATAGATTCAAGCATTGCAACCATTTTAATGTCCTCGGACACAAGGAAGGTCCTAGAACACATTTAACTTGCCAGAGGACAATACGGATAGCGTCCTCAAGACACCCCCATTTTCTTTGTGTACGAACATTTCAGGACACCGCGAGTGTTCTTAGAACACTTTCAGCTTGCCAACGAACAATACACACAACGTCTCCAGGACAACCCCTGCTAACATTCCAAGACCCCACAAGTGTTCTTAGAACACTTTCAACTTCACACCAAATCCATTCTGTTTATTTACAAACATTCCCGAACAGCCGTGTTGTCCGCAGACAAATCAAACACAACAAAAGCATCTAGCACATAAAAAAAATACAACATTGAACCTATCTCATACTCCCCCACCCTCCCCAAACACTCTTACACACCAACACACGCCACTAAATACAATTTTTAATTCAAGTTTCACCGTGCTGTCCGCGGTCATCGGCGATTGCAAGATGGCGGGCGCGACAGAAAATCTGACGCGCATCACGCACCACACCGCCCAATCAGCGAACATGTTGCATGTCCGCGGACATGACGCAAGCCCATGGGCCAATCGGGGTGCTGTCTGCGGAGCGAACAGGGAAGTCCGTCAGCGAAGCGAACACACTTATCACTAATTTTTTTGCCTTACATTTTGGTAATTTTTAAAAAAAATACTGGACGGATTTATACCAAATTTGCAAAAGCACGATTTCTGGACCAAGCCGCTGCTCCTGGTCCAAATTTGGTGTAAATCCGTCCAGCGGGTCGGGCTGTAGCCGTGCGCAAAGTTTTTTTCCCATTATGTCTATGGGAAAAAACAAAAGTTTTGGGACCCCCCCTATAACTTTGCCCCCCCTGGACCAAAACTCTCCAAACTTTGCAATTCAGAGTGGGCCATATACTTTTTTTGCAAAGTTTGGTGAGGATTCGTCCAGAGGGAGCGAAGTTATAAGCCACCCAAAAAGTGCTCTTCCTATGGAAACACCAACTTAACCATAACTACATGGACGCTAGCGCGTCCATGTAATATCACATGATGTGCCTGGACTCTAAGGAAAGTAGCCTGAATACAAGATATGAAAATAGGAACATATATAGAGAAAGTACAGTAATAAAAAACAACAGAACTATCAGAAAGTGCTGACAACTCTACTGATTATTTTAATGCACAGAAGTTATTGCTGTCTTTCAAGCTTGTGTCTTCCCCTGTGTATATGTTTCATATGATATGACTGGACCCTAAGGGAATTATTGTAAGAACATACTTGAAGGATAAGTCTACAAATATACTAACTTTTCCACTTTTAATTCCTGTCTGTTACTGAAGAAAACCATGTGGCCTAGATATGTATGTCAGTAAAAGAAAAAAGGGGGAGCCAGACATGTGATGTCATCAGTGATGTCATCAATGACATTTGTGATGTCATCTTTGATGTCCTGGCTGTTAGTCTTAGCAGTGCACGGTGGTTTCGCGAGTTATGGTTGCTTAGCTTACCATAACTGGTTGAATTTCAAGGATTTTTCGGTTTTACTTGGAACCATAACGTCCCTTTAACAAAGTTTTTTCACTGAATTTCATAGGTTTTTAGTAGCACAACTTAACCATAACGTCCCTTTAACAACGTTTTTTTCACTGAAAAAAAAAAAAATATATATATATATATATATCGTTTTTGGGAGTGCATTCCGTCAACTTCATCCCGCCTCCATCACGGACCGGGTAATGAGTTCTTTTTAATATATATATATATATATATATATATATATATATATATATATATATATATATATATATATATGTAAACACATGGAGGATAGAAAAAACCTGCACTCCATGCAGGAGGTCAGTGAATCCCAACAAATGAAAAAAAACTCGAATCCAGATAAGTGGAAAAATCGAGTTTAATGAATGGTAAAAAATACAAAATAAATGGCAAAACCACACAGCAAGCGATACAGGACGCCTAGGCAGTGTCCTTAACGACGCGTTTCGCGCTTCCCTGAGCGCTTGATCACGTTAGGAGGACGTGTTGAAAATGAAAGTTAATATTGTAAACTGGTCCTTCTTCCATGTTGCCAACCAACCTAAGCTCACAACCTTGCATGAAACCATAGCGGCCATTTTAGAGTGTAGTCAAGAAGCTGCTTTAACCATAGAGAGTGCAAGTTTAGATACAACAGTAAAATACAGAGCACATTAAAATCCCACACTATAAATGCTGAAACGGAACGTTGATAAAAAGACAAGTCAGACAATACAGTGGATGTCAAAACACGTTGCTGTACAAGAATTAGTACACATGAGCAAAAATTCGAATTAATAAAGAGTCCGTAGCTGTGACATGGTACAAATATTTTGCTATAAGCGCTTAAAAGCTAATCATGCCAGTGGCAGGCAAGTCTAAATACATAAATGTGTAAGGATGAAATGCAAGTGCAAATCTTCGCTAACCATGGCAGTATGTAATATATGCTCCCAGAGTAGAAAACAGCTTGGACAAACCTATATGTAACTTGCACGATAAAACCATATAGCAAACTGCAATATAAAGTGCTGGTGCATTGGACCGTAAACGTAACACATTAACCATGTAGCCTAATCAACAAGGTAGGCATAAACAATTCATGGGGGATTTTAGAACAGTCAGTGAATGCATGCTCAGTGATTAAACATGTAGCAAGCTGCAATTTAAAGTGCAAGTGCAATAGATCGTAAACATATCACTCTAGCAGCATAACCTAATCTAAAAAGGTTAAGTAATCATAAAGTGCAAGTGCATTATTCATTGAGGATGTAGCAATCAATGAATACAACCTTTAGAATAAAAGCATGTTGTAAACTGCTATATAAAGTGCAAAGGCATGTCACTCTAGCAGCATAGCCTAGTTGAAGAAGGTTAAGTAATCATACAGTGCAAGTGCATGACACAGTATTGGAGCTTATTATGGAAAAAGTACAAGCAATCATACCATGGAGGAACAAAATCGACCACCAAACTTTCACAGTACAGATATAATCATGTACTCACTAACTTCAGACCCCCTAAACACAGAAGAAAAATTTAGGGAAGACAGCCAAAATTCACCAACTAAACGATGGAAAAAGTTGGATGACATAAAAAATAAGAGTAAAATCAATAAACAATTCCAGGCCAGGTCAAAAAAAACATTTTTACAAATAAGTCCAAACGAGAAGAGAGCAGGAAGCAGTATGCAAATAGCAAAAGACCAAGATCAAATAAAACTGAGCAAGAGAAGAATAAAAAGGGGGAAATTTGTGCAAATTCATAAAGGAACAAAATAATTAAAATAATTAAGTTCCCACAAAAGTATATAACTCCTCATCCACATTGTGCCCGTTAGGATATTTAGAATCAAAGTCCAAAATAAACCTGGTTTCAAGCTGTCTCCGTTTTAGAGTGCGATCACCACCCCTTGGGTCAATCGGTACATGAGCGACAGCAAAAAATGTAAGTAAATGGACATCACTGTATATATATACATCATACCTGAGATAGGGTATGGTGTATGGAATTTCTCAGAATTAGCCTAGCCACCTTAATGCATTATCTCACAAGTGTCAGCCCTGCAAGCCCAGATCAGCTTTGGAAGGGTTAAGTGTATTGCACCCACCATGATGTCTCTGCTGTTCCCAGCAGGACTGTAGCCTTGTGGGTTGCATCTCTTTTATCCTTTGTGAGGCCAGGTAACACCCTCTCAAGTGGACAGCCATGCCACAGGAAGATGTCCCGGGAACAGGACTCAAAAGCATCCCGTTCTCAAAAGGACTAGCCTCAAACAATGGTTCTGCATACAAAAAACACCTTTGATGCTATTGACAAGGGCAAGGGGTGGGTTTAGTGCAGAAATAGGGATCTCAGAAAAGCTCAAGGAAGGTTTCATCATCTTGTTTTCTCACTTTATCTCTTACTTCCTGCTCACTTCACTTTCTTTAAAGGGATTGTTCGCTCAAAAATGTTTTTGGCCCGATCGTTTGGGCATGTATTTGTAAGCATACTGTAATTGATCTTAACATTTTTTCCTATGCATCTTATCTTAGTTTTCCTCACTTTACACTTGTGAAAACAACGGGTTGGGCGTGGCGATCTTGTGCTAATCTTATCCATTGATGCATCGTCCTAAATTCAAGTGCCCTTGCAGCACTAAATCATACCACCCACCCCTGAAGCTGACATCACTAGTCCAAACGATATGCTCCACCTTTTTTCATGACATTCATGGACAGTTTAGCCAAACGTGCCCCGTCATCACCCACGCCATAACGAACCAGGAAGATAAACACACACATCCTCTTACAGTGCTTACCTTTTCTTTCTTGTTCCAAATAGGATAGCAAACATTATTTTAAGAAAACATCAATAGTCTGTAATGTAACACGTGCATTTATTTATCAAAGAACGCTCACAAGAGAATATTAAGTCCACGAAAAGAATTATATTTTTTTTGCCATTTAAGTTATAGCTAGTGAACATTGCATGCTTTGAATGTTGTTTATAACTTACTCATGGTACGCCGATTGTGATCAATGATCGATCCATCCCTGTACTCCAATTTCTGTGTGTCATTATGTTAAACCAGCAAAACTTTCTAATGACGCACATAGTGTTCTGTTAGTGAGAAGATATGGATTCTTTTCAATTTCAAGCGCAATGCTTTTGCTTCAGAGCGTGGTTACATTGTGAACGCTGACAGGTTGCTCCTTATTGCTGGTACCGCCCAAGGGCAGTTTGGTCCCTATTGGTCGTCCCATATAATAATACAATACAATTATTCAATAAGCACTGTTTATGGTTATCCGCCAAAGTTGATTGAAGCTATTGTATACGCAGTATAGTACAATATATCTGTGTAGATAACAGAATAAAATAATGCATTTTAGTAGCTGTTCTGTAATCAAATATAACAGGTTACTGTATAATTCAGAAACCAGATGAAACCTAATCATTAACACGAACCACACAGAATGAACACACACATGACAACGTGGGAAGTATTTGAGCCCACAATGTGCATGAAAGGTTAACGCTGTGAAGTAGGTATAGCTCTCAATGGGATGGAGAACCAGATGCACCCGCTTAACATAGCAGGCCCCACAAGAAAATAAGGACAGAGATAGTAACGTTTTATGTTGAACCACAGATAGATGGCATTATAACAGAACTGGTAAGAGAACCAACAGCCCAAGGATATGGTTCAGCCCATGCCCCTCTCCCTAACCCCCACTTTATGGTGCACAACGATGCAATGGTGACAGAACACCAGGATATTCCATGGCACAAAGCAGTTTAGAAATCATTAGCCTCGATACAGCTTGTGGTTGCGGGTCTTCGATGAATAATCATCACAATATGCTCCAGCTAACAACCCATAACAAGGCCAGTAAGCAATAAGTCTACAAAAATCACACCTCTATTCACTCCTCTTTAAACTATACACAAATAACAATCATTATGAGACAGATAATCATACAGTGAGTTACGCACTCAGTTTTTATAGCTTGCAGTATAAATATCATTCAACAAAACTTAACGTACTGTGTCAATTAGTTTGATCAAATCACACATTCACACGTCACTGAATTAGTCATTATGCATACAGCACATATGCCAATTTTAATCTCACAAATAATATTTATAGCTGAGCTTATATAATTTCAGGAAGTGCCACTCCTCGTTGTCACGCTCAGTAACCGCTCCGACCAACATATTGCAGAAATGGAAATTACATTTTTGCATGCCCACTTTCAATATAGTAAATGTTATCATTTTTCTGTGGGTGTTCGACACTTTGGGCCTCATTATAAGTGTGCCGGTCTGGAAACAACAGTGCCAGTAAGCTTACAGGCACTGTTCTTTCTGGACCAGCACACTACGGGTTTGCCTACCGGAGCCGCTGTGCCCGACAGGTCTGACCCTACTGACCACATCGGCCATGGTAGGCAAGTCGTCTCGGAAGCACTCGCACCGTTAACAATGGTCCTAGTGCTTCCATGGTCCCCATTCCATAGAGTCCCATGTGGGAATAGGGACTTACAATTTTCCGGCACCTGACTTCCCGGATCGCCAGGGTTATAATCCCCCGGTGTTACCAGGAAGTCAGGTGCTGGTAAATCATTACTGTCTGGCGACAACCTACCGGTGGCACTGGCACGGTTACCGCCAGACCCGTAATGAGGCTCATTGCGTCCTTCGAACAGCTGCTGACTTTCGCTCAAGGCCAAATAACAATAGCAGCCTGTTTTCAGTGATTGAGCCAGAGACGGGTAGGCTTCGATTTTGTGAAGGAATGCCACACAAAAAAACTGGAAAAGATGATGCTTCAAGAAAGTGGTTCAGAAAACCAAGGACAGTTACAAACAGCTATTTAAACATTTTGCAACAGAAACGTGGGAACAATCCAGAACATTATGTGTTGCTGCTACCTCCAGGGACCTATCATCTCTGTAAATCAAGCCCCCACCTCTTCCTTGTCCAGCACTGTTTCATGGCACAAAGCACAGAATGTATGGGTCAGTGTGACTGTATTTCTTCCTCTCGTCCCCCTGTCTCCAGCCCACAAGCCTCCCAGGTGCATTCCATAGTGATGTAGAAGTAGGCTTAGCAAATTATCGTAATTTTCACAATGTAATGTAGGAGAGACCTTACCTTCACTCCATGGAGAGATGAGCCCAGTTGACCCACATGGGAATCGACAGACGGCTGAGAAACAAACCAATTGTAGCCTGGCATCCCCTATGGAGCGGGATCATGTAAACTGTCTTATCAATCAACTTTTTCCGGGTTCAGAACCTATATGTGATGTCATTACTGATGCTGTTTCCTCTCAAAAGGCAACAACATTAATTCTGGAGTCAGAACATTCTCGAGCAGCAGAGTCCTTTGCTTATATTTTTGTATTCTGTACAATTAAACCTTGTTATCCTTGATAGCTATCTCTTGGCTTCTTTCCCCAGAGGGTTGTATTCATTCAGGCGTGAGCGTAACAGGTTACTACCTTCAATTGCATGGCACTTACTATAATTCATGCATGTCCATTCATACTCCCTTGCACACCTGAGGCAGCCTTCTCTAACATCATGCGTGAAAGGTGACATTGCATGCCCATACTAGATAAGGTACATTCATGCTCCGACTAGGCTTTGTGCCAATCGGCTGTGTAAGTACATAGGTGATGGAGGAAAGAGCCTATGGGTGTACAAGTGCTGGAGGAGGGTGTTAAGATGGAGTTCTAAAATCATACCTGATGTGCCGAAGATTAGGAAGCCAGCCTCGGTTGTTCCCTCACTTTCTACTCCAGTCCTCAAAAGTGGGTAGCATTGGGCTCAAAGTGCACTAGTGCTTCAAAGTGCACGATCACACTGGTGAAGCAAAAAGCGGTTCTTCTTGGGAAGGCTATAGAAAGTCAGGAAGGGGCCTGAGGTGATGAACAATTGGTTCCCACTATTCGAATCAGATTTTCCCTTGGCAGCAGAACAGTTTTTTCAAAAGGTGAGAATAGCTAGGGAGTGCAGGCTAACCCAGCCAACATGGAATACTTTTTTGGGATATTTGTGCGTAAAAGGTATCATTTTTGACAGTGGGAAACCGTCAAGTGATGCAAAGGCTTGATCCATGTACCCAACTGGAACCATGGGATAGATTTTATGTCTGTGATGACATCCTTTTGCCCTTTCATAAAACGTATTGTCAACGGGACGCAGCAATACTTCGTCCACATAAAAAACATATACCTTATTGGAACGACTTATTGCGTCTCATAGGGGTGGCTGTTAGGACAGTTTTTCTGAAGTCCAACTGAGGGCTTACTATAACCATTCAACTGAGGCAAAGACTCCAGTCTTAGTATAAAGCTGTACCACCTGAGTTCAGGGTAGCGTAGGCACATCACCCAGGCTTATCTTGGGAGGGAGAGTGGGATGTAGAATCAATACTATTGAAATTTTAATACAAATGGTCCAAAGAAACATTCATTACAAGTAGGGCGCAAAGGAATACTGGGCACCGGTAATGACACCGGTGCCGGAAATCCGTTTGTGCCCTACTACGAGTTCCCTTTGCGGGTCCATCCATAACGCCTGCTTTTAGCAGGCGTTATGGAAGGACCCGCAAAGGGACACCTTAACGCCTTAACGCTTGCTTTTAGCAGTCGTTAAGGACGGGTCCCGCAAAGGAACACCGGGGTCAATAATGGTACCGTAATTTACGGTACCGTTATTGCCGCTTTCCCCCTTCCCATTAAACCCTATGGGGGCTCAAATGGGAATGGGGAATGGTTCCCGGAATGGGGACTTACCGGTCCCACAAAGGTCGGAATGACCTGGTAAGTGCCCATTCCGGGAACACGGACCCGGAATGCGGTAAGGGGGTAGCCATGGCGCTAATAGCGCCATGGCTACCTCCAACCTAGTAATGACCCACTATGCATTGTAAAAATAAATGGTATATTTAAATATGATTAGGCCTGGATAAATCTTGTGGGATGTACTATCACATTATATATGACCACATTTATAAAAACACAACACTATGCTTAAAGGGACATAGACCAAAGCATATAACCTTGTTTGGAACACCTAACAGGAGTTCTTGGGAAGTCAAAACCAATAGTTATTTTTAGATTACTTTCAGTAATACCAGGGTAGTAGACACTATCAATTGTACCGTGACGCTCAGCAAAAAATCACATAACCATTTCAACTGGGCAATATATTTTTCTGATCTAGTGAAACACAGATACTAGGCACAGTGTAAACCTATAACTCTGATTCAGGATAACACAGTTTTTCTAGGGGAGTTGGACCTTGGGGTGTAATATTCAATTACAGTTGGCTTTCAGTTCACATACTAAGGGAAGCAATAACTCTAACTTATTTTAGGATAACACAGTTAGACCCAAGGTAAGTTAAACATATACACTTTTTACAGGAGCTAATAGCAACTTAAAGGCAGGTGTAACCTAAGACTCTTTTTGTGTCTGTCTAAAACAGACCAGGGAAAGCAAAACCCAGTGTTACACTTTATGAATGACCCAAAGTTATACTAGGTAGGTAAAACCTAAGGCAGACTTATTCCATACAGGCTAACAGCAAGTCAGGGGAAGCAAAGCCCAGTTGGGGGACACATACAATTATCCTAACAGGAATAATAAAGTAAAACCAACAGCATTACTTGTGTGGAAGAGGCACTACCAGTTCACAGCTGAGTAAAATAACCTTATATCTAATGTCCAGAATAGCAGAACATTTCTAATGTAAGTAAACTAACCTTTTACATAAGGTGGGGAGGTGCTGGTATCACTTAATAAAATGAAAAAGGGATCCAAAGATCCTTTCTTGCCTTGGGAACTGTAGTTCTCTCAAGGTTAGCCAGAGTATGTTAAAAGCCTGGGGCAATCGAGCAACACAAGGTACTTATTGCAAAATAATTGTCAAGGAGGATAAATTTTAAAAGACACCATGGAGAGCCCAAAAAATCGCACCCATAAAAGAGTGTGGAAAAAGGTTACCAATCACAGAGGTATAAGAAAAAATATGCCACCAGTAAAGCTAAAGGTTCTGGGGTTGGCACAGGTCAGGAAGATGTATCATTACTATGGAAATCTTACCTAATGGAGGCCATCATCGCAAGTGCCATGGATTGCATTTGTGCATTGGGTTTGGGTCTAGCAGATGTTTTGACAAACACCAGGCCTCAGTGGACCTTTCACAGATGGAAAAAAGCATTTGCATATCAGTCTTTCTCCCACCCAAATGGCAGTCCAGCACCAAAGTGCTAGGGGAATTCTCTTCTGAACAATAGTACCAATAGCAACCCCAGACACATCTCTTCTAGAGAGAGGATACGCAATATAAATGAAGGAAAGGTAATACATATACATTAATGCATCATTAACCTGATTATATTGGCGTTAATAAATACTTTGTAATACATTATGTAGCATTGTAATTACAAGTGTAATAGCATTAGATTGTTTCTGGTACAATGTCCAAACATTAGGGAACATTTCTAAAATGTTATTGAGGGCAGATTTTGAAGACAGATACAAATCATTTAAATCTGGAAGTCAACCTTTCAACAAGTTCTGATTTTGGCAGACAAGGCTTGTTTGCAACGTTTTGTAGCAATGTATATGTCCTTGGAACAAAATCAGGATCCGTTACATGAGTATGTATGGCCAACACAGTTAATGTCAGATCTTTCACAAATTCAAAATCCATTTCCGGGTATATTGGCTTGGCCACCCATTGTTTGCCTCGTTTTGTAAGGAGGTGACGAAGCATCCCGAATGTTCCTGCAGTTTCCGCTTGTTCACTCCCAGCGTTCTCGTTGTGCGCCAGTACAGCTAGTTCTGTCCTCCATACTGTCTATGCTGAAATAGAACCTTTTGGGCCTGCACTTTTGGCACATATTATGGAACACCTCCAAATCACCAGTATGACAGATTTTGGTGAGTGCCTTCAGGTCTCTTGAAAGTATTTTATCGTACACAATCTTCTCAAGTGCTTTGTGTGGAGGGGAGCATGGCACCAACCTCTTCTTGCGTTCCTGCTCCTTCAATAATGGTCCATGTGCACATTCGTGGAAAGGTTGGTTTTCTGTCCATGAGTGTACGTTGAAACAATGGTGCATCAATGGACACCATATTTCAAGTAGAATTTCTAAAGATCTTCCATTAGTTTTGGAGCTCCACCAAAGATGGTTGCTGATAGACTGAGACCACTCTAAAAGGTTTTCCAAATGCTTTTTTTTTTACCAGCAGCTGTAATTTTTTTATTGATTGATTTGGCAATGTGCAATATATCAAATTGATGCCGAGTGTGTGGAAACTGCTCTCGCATGACCTTGGCTATTGAAACGTGTCTATACTCTGTGTGGCCTGGAGCACACCTAATATTATTGATTATTCTTCTGTATTTATGGTAAGTAGTAAGGTGCTGGGAGAAACCAACCCTGACACAAGGTTGTACAATCAATTGAAGAACAGTAGAAGTCCACACTGTTGTGGAACTCTCCCGTCCCCTGCACACTCTGTGAATATTGTATATACAATCAAATGTTCAATATTTCATCAAACCTATTCAAAACTATCGCAATATATGTACTTTTTGATAAAAAATATATTTTACTTCATTATGTTCAATAATCAAAAATGCATTGATCATAAATGATGATTAATTGACTGATCATGAATTATAAATCCTCAATAAAATAATTTAGGTCTACAAAGTAAAGTTCTGAATACCATCATCCACTTTAACACATATTCACAGGGCCTCATTGCAAGGTTGCTGGTCTGGTAAAATCGATGCCGGTATTACCGTACCAGCAACGTTTAACGGACCAGAGTATTACGAGCAGCGATGCCAGTGTCACCGGCATCGGCAGGGACCCGCCATGACCGGCCTCGCCCTTGCCGGTATCAGCGTTGACATGCAGCAGCTGTGCCAGTGACACCGGCATGCTGTAGTTAAGTGCACATTAAGAGTTGCACAGACATGCAATTACTGGCATGGACAGGCCAATAATAATGGATTCAATGATGCCGTTAACACTGGCGGTGCAAGCATTAATAGGAATCTGGTGCGTGGAAACCTGCCACAAGTGCCCACAATCAGCACAGGTGGAGGCAATAGAGTCTGGCACAGCACAAAAGGAGCACTCCCACACACCACACCCCTCCCAACGCCACAATGCTACCATTAGCACTAGCAGTACTGGAGCTGGAGACATGCCTGGACAGCTACTCTTTGAGGTGGCAGTGAGCCAGAGTATGCAGCGTATGCGCAGGAGGATAAGGAGGGTGAGAATGGGCAAGCACATTCCCAATGTGCATGCAGTTGTACCCCACAGGCAACCACCAATCCCTTGCCTAAGGGCCAGCCCATTCAATCTAACCCCTGCCAAGATCCACACCCTGTACTGGCTGGACAAGGACACCATCACCACAGTAGGGGACCTCATACATGATGACCCGGTGAGCGTAATCAATATCCAGACAGCCCCCCCACCCCTTGCTGAAGGTAGTGTGTGCTACACCTCCTGGTGGCCATATGCACTTATCAGCACACAGTGGGGCAGCTGCATGGAATTTCCCAACCCTACATCTCCTGTGTGCTCACCCAGGTGCTAGATGCACACTTGTCCCATCTACACGACCACATAAGCCTGCCATGGACTACAGAGGAGGTGACTGCCACCAAAGTTGCATTCCATGCACTTGCAGGCATGCCCAACATCATAGGTGTGCTGGACTGTACACATGTTGAGCTGGTTGTCTGGCATGCTGTGGAGGTAGTGTACCGCAACAGGAAGCTGTACCATTCCCTGAATGTACAGATGGTGTGTGATGCATGCAAAATAATCACGCATTGCTTTGCAAGATTCCCCAGCTCAACACATGACTCCATCGTGCTGCAGAACTCCACACTGCCCTGGTACATGGCACGACATGCTGGACCTCATTCATGGCTGTTGGGTGAGTCAACCACAGGGGCATGAGGGATGTTGAATGGGGGGCAGTGAACAGCAATGGATACCTGTCTGCTGGGTCGTCCATGAGGGTTGTTGAATGAGGTGGGGGCAGTGAACAGCATAGGCTACCTGTCAGCTGGGTGGGCCATTAGGGGTGTTGAATGGGCGGGGGCAGTGAACAGCATGGGCTACCTGTCTGCTTGATGGGCCATGAGGGGCATGGAAACATAGCATAGGATTGCATTCATGAGGAGCACAAGTGCACACTGCATGCATGAATGCATCATAACTACTGCCAAAACCCGTAAACTTAACCAGGTATCCAATGAAATGTAGAGAGAGTGGGTATGCCAATAGAATGCACAGTCAGATGTGGAAATAAACAAATCAACCTCAGCATTACCAACATACACACCATGAAGCCTCACACATTGATTAGGAAAAGATCACACACACTGTACTGGGTTCCCTGAAGTATGAGTTTTGTAAATGTACCAGAATGTGCAGCACAGCTAAAGCATGCAGATATGGAAGGCCTTCACAGCTGTGTCTACATGCAAACAACAGACACAGAGCTCACACCAGCACATGTATTAGGCACATCAGAAAACCTGAACCATATGTACCAAAAATCACCACTCTGTAGTGACAATGCATGAAATCTGATCTCTGCAAAGCAAATCTAGATCACAATACACAAATCACGGGTCAGGATGCTCCACCAGAGAGAAAACCATCAGTCACACCTACAAAATCAGTCGCGGCACTCAGTCCACTGATATACCGCAGATCAGTACGCCTGTCCTGTCACCTTAAGGGACATCTACAAGTACAATGGTTCAAATGTGAAAACAGAGAAACGCACAATTATTCACTACAACCAAGATATGGCAGTGAGGTGTGGGACACATCCAATGTAGCACCATTCCACCATGCTAGCACTCACCCAGACGTATTACACCGTCACTCTTCACCCATGCTACATACTACCTAGTCATATGGGGTATGTGTTGAAGCATGTGTACATGTAGATGAAAAAGATACTGGGATTCCTCAGCACCACCATTGCCATGATGGACATGCCACACGGCAAGCATTAATTGACAATTACTTCTCTTGGAATGTTAATGGCATGGCACTGGGCATGGGTCACACTGGGCAATGTCCAGCCATGTTTTTTTTTTGCTACACAAGGTGTATTGAATGATGAAGAACTATATACAGAATATCTTTTTTAAACCTTAGACTTCTATCCCCCTAAATTTACCCCACACCCCCTCCCCCACTAACTCCTCCTCCACCACCCGCACCACCCCCACACCCAACACCCCCGCACCTACAACCACCACCCCATGCCCGCTGCCCCCTCTCCCATAACCCTCACATCCCCTTCCCAACTACTCCCTCCACACATGCACTGGGTACATGCACTATTTCTGACCCCTTTTTTGAGGATGGGGTGAGCCCCCTCCGGGCGATTCAGTTGCTGCGACCAACGCACATGGCTACTCTGGGCAGAGCTGCTCGGTGTAGTGCTAGTGGATGGGCCAAGTGGAGTGCTGATGTGCCGTTGTTTGGCAATTGCGGTCACCAGCATGTTTATGGACTCTTCCATGGATGACATGACTGAATGCCCCTCACGCACAGGCCTTGCCAGTTAGTACACACCCTCTGTTGCCATGCCGAGCATACGTGCAGTGTTGCGGGAGGTGTCCTGCATCGTCTGGCGTGTAAACTGTGCCTCATAAAAGTATTGACTGACCAAGGCGTGCATAGCCTATTGACGCTCCTCCATTCTACTGAGGTGGCCCTCAAGGTCTCTAATGTGGCGTAGTCTTGATAGTGGCAAGGGAGGTGGGCTCCGATGGCCTGGGGGAGTGAACACAGGTTCTTTATCATGTGCTACATCACTCTGTGTGTCAGCCGCAGTGGCCTCAACAGTGCTGTGTGCTCCTGTGCCATCCTTTGGACTTGCAGGGTGGGGCACCTGGCTGGGTGGGGGATTCTGGATCTTCCGGTAGGCTCCGGACTGGGGAATCCAGCTCTTCCTGGTGATGTGCCACCTTTGCCACATGTGTTTTCAGCTGATGTGCTGGCTTGGCCACAGGTGTTTTTGGCTGCTCAGCTGGCTTGGGTGCAAGTGGTGTAGACTTGCGGGGATGCTTGCCCGCAGGTGTTGTGGACTTGTGGGGCTGCTGGGCAGCAGGTGTTTCCTGGTGGCGGGGGGGATGAATGATAGATGTAGTGGCGCACTCGGGTCTTGCCACGGTGGTGCCTGGCTCCTGGCTAGTGAGGGTTTTTTTTGTGTGCTGGTGACGTGCTGCAGTGGACTTGGGTGTGGTGGCAAGATCCCCCTTGCTGTCAGATGATGTGCCTGTGTTGGGATAGTGAGACAGGGCATTAGTAATGTGTGTGAATTCATCTGACATACATCAATGCTAGTACATTCATAGTCATGTGCATTGTCATGGTCACAGTGTTGGCCATGGCATGGTGCACATATGATTATGTGGAGGAAGCAGTGTGGGGCCATATGTGTAGTGCAGCCATGGAGGGCGCAGTGTCTGTTGGCTGGGGTACTGGTGTGTAGTGGCTTGGGTGTTGTGGCCATGCCGCATGGGCTCTGTGACAAGTACAGTTTGATTGTGATATGGATGTGTTCCACTTGTGGACGTTGCTGCATTGATGTTGAGTCTGCGGGAAGGGACATGGTGGGAGTGACAGGTGTGCGACTGGTGTCATTGATGTGTGCATCTTGCCTTGAAGTGGATTGCGCCATGTGGTGGCACGGCAGTGATGGCAGCTGTTGTACAGTGATGTGTGTCTGTGCATGCAGATGGTATTTGTGTGTGCATTACAGGGCACATGTGGGGTGTGTTAGTGGGGTTTGTTGCCTGTCTTCCTGGCAGGTACATACTTGCGTGCAAAGAGGCTGTCGGTGGGTGGCAAGGCAGCAGGGATCTGGTGCCACCCACTTGTTATTTGGACTTCACCATTGGCATTGGGGATACAATGTGTCTGATGTGACTTTGGAATTTAAGTTACAGGCATTCACCTGCATCATCGGATGACACTGCTCCCGTCTACGCATCTCCTACTCCCTCGATGCTCTCCATGTGGAGGACAGTGCTGCAGGCTTCCTCCCATGGCTGAAGTTTTATGGGGGAAGGTGCATCATCTCCTGTGTCCAGTCCCTGGTTGCACTCTGCGACAAGGAGGTTACGGACCCGCAGAGGTAAGTTTTCCCACCTCTTAAGACAGTCTCTGACGGGTTGGGGTATTGTCCCCACCACAGACACTTTGGTGGCCACTTCCTCCCATATCGCCTTTTTCCTTAATTGTGTTGGGTGCTGCAGATCATCTCCAAACATCACATCGGCATGCTCCACTAGTGTTTCAGCCAGCATATTGAGCTCCTGCTCACTGAAGTGGGGTTTGTGGCAACGGACGGGCCTCGTGTAGATGTCATTGCCCTCAGAGTTGTGTGCACTTGGTTTAGCAGTTGCACTGCTGTAGGATGAGGATTACAATGGATTGTGATTTTAAAGATGGCGGCTGGTGCATTTCCCATTCTGGCACGATGACATTGTTTACGGTGCCGGTATTACCGGCACCAGTGATTTCGGCATCATCAGTGCCAGAGTCAGTGTCTGCGGCATCAACTATGCCACTATCAGGGGTTTTGGAGCCGTTACCGGCATGCCAGTGCTACTGTTTCTGGCAAGCCGGAATGAGCGTGCACGCTCACTCGGAATCTACCATAGATTCCAGCAGCACTGTTACATGATCATGGTAGCACCGGCATGCCGGTAATTTACTTTTTTACCAGCAAACTTTTAATGAGGCCCACTGTGTTCCAACTCATCAATAGGTAAGTAGTTTACAATTTTCAAGCAATTTTTGCATATAAATAGATCAACAGTCTAAATGTTGTAACAAGCTCTTCTGTATGGCTCTATGTGTCTCGGGAAATAGTTTCCCTTCTTCCGGAGCTGTCTATTCAGTTCTTGATGATCTGGTTCCTATCTATAATAGATGATAAATAATAATCTTTAATATATCTCATCTTGTTATATCAATCAATTTTATATCATCAGAAATCTGTCATATGTCCCTTTTCATAATCACCTGGAGGATTCCACCTAAAAAAAATATTTTCTCGCTAAGTCTTCCTCTTATCTGTATCATTGTTTAAATGTCTTATTTTTTTCCTACAGAATCAACGATTCGCCCATGTTTTTCTATTGAAACGTGACTGTCAGAGGCTAGCAGGTCTATTTGCATTCCCCTGGATTCCAGATGTTCGATGAATTTAATGAAACCATGTTTCTCCATGGCCAGAGACGATGTACATTCAGATACCTGCAAGATGATGAACTCACAATTATGTTACTTTCCATGTCTTGAAAGTGGTATGTGCAGTACTTAGCGGAATATCCTGGACTGTCAGTCTTTCTGTCGCCAGCTAGCCTGAAACGTTTGCCAGAGAATGTACTGTCCATTGACATCTGTTCGAGTTTTCAGACAGAAACAGGAAATCTTACTGAAAGTCGATCCGCTGAACAGTAGAGCTGCTGAACAAAGTAGATTTCCAGCAGGCACTTTACCGAGCAACAGTTGAGCAGACCATGAAAAGTTATTGTGGAGGTGGACACAGCTGGCCTGGATTTTCAGTTCGGGCCCTTGCAATACACGAGGCACATTCATCAATGGCTCCCCTCATATGTTCCCTATTAATGTATGATCACATTTCAGCATTTGTACAATCTCTAGCAGGCAGCTGTCAAATACAATGGGCCACATTACGACCCATGCTGAATGGGTAAATGGGTTCTGCTAATGGGTGCGGTGCCGTAAACACCATTCGGCATGATTACGAGGTCCCCTAGCGGGACTCGGTAATGATGCCTGGTAAAACGAGGGGACAAGGGAGCTAACAATGGGCCGGTCGTAATCGGCCCATTGTTAGCTCCCTCTCCCATTCCCATTGAGCCCTATGGGGAATGGGGAAGGTCCGGGTTCCCAGAGAGAGGAATTACCGGGCACCTCTGAATTCGGAATGGCCCGGTAATTCCCCATTCAGGGAACCCGGACTCGGTTTTGGTGGCAGCCATGCCGCCAAAAGCGGCATGGCTACCGCCAAACCCATAATGTGGCCCAATGTATTTTTGTTCCTTTAATAGCCAATCATCCTGCAGTACTGTGTTTAGTGACTCAACAGTAATGGACAATTCCCCAAACTAGGCAGACTGAAGTTGCGATCTTGAGCAAATTCCTCAGTTAATTGCGTGGCAGCTTCAGCCTCTGTTAGTTCAGGCTGTGATATTTCCACATGAATTGGAGAAGCAGGTAACATTGAATGTTTGTTGGGCAGAACATTTTTAGAGGGTGTAGGTTGTGTCAAAGGGTCTGCGAGCAATTGCAATGAATCTTTATTGCCTTGAGTTTCATCTGATTGCATTTGCACAAAGTAGCAACCGGTCCATGGTAACTTTGTACAGTTCGCAGGTGAGATTCAATTAATTTTCCGGCCACTGGACATATGCATCACGAATCTGAATATTCACTGGACAACGCTGTGCCTCAAATAGTAGTTGCTCTATTGTTAAATCCGTTTGGCAAGCAGCAATTTTCAGTTGTTGTCTAAGTCTTCATACTCCTCTTCCTTCTGGGCTTCTAACAGATATGATTTTCCAACTAAAAACATAATATGATTAAAATATCTGCTTAAAAACGTCTCCAAAACAAACTTGTTTGTTATTTACCCTAGTTTTCTTAATTTGATTCGAAATCATGGGCCTTCTCTTTGATGACTGCAACATTAAGATGAAAAAAGAACGTTTTTGTATGGTTTAAATCAAGCAACTTTCATTTCCACTCAAACATGTGTACATATATACAAACAGAACCAAATTGACGGACATTACAACATTATACAAATGTATTCCCTGTCAATTTGATGCCCAATTGTTTTTCATATTAGGTTATGTATACCTCTGGTTCATGTGCCTCTTCTAATTCCAAATCTTGAGTACATTCCTTGGAGACAATAATCATTCAAAGAAATTATATGTTAATCGTACTGAAATGTAAAATGTCTCATCGCACAGAGCACTTCCGCACAAAGTAGTTTAAAATGATTACAAACCGCATACTATAAGGTTTGTTGTTGCAACGCATATAGAACATTGTTATTTTTTTGTAGCCATTTTTAAATAAACGTAAGAAAGCTACAGGATAAGTAAAAAGCATCCAATTGTCTAATTTTAACTGTATGTTGTCTTTGTCTAAATGTATGCAGCCTGATGCCTGTAGGCTTCAGTGCAATAGAAATATACAAATAAATAAAAATAAATAATACAATATTTGTATGAATATAACCTTGAAGACAGTGTATGTTATTTGGTCATAATATACATTTCAGATTTCACCTGACAACCTTCCGAGATAACACATGGGATTGATCTGAGATCACCCTGCAAAATATAGTGATTGTAATGTTGCCTTCAAAAGTAGTTTGCTTTGTAATGTTTCCTTGGTAATCTTTTCTGCATTAGGGAGGAAGTGTAACATTTCAACCAAAATCAGAAAAGTTTGAAACAGTACAAGGTTAAATGCATTTCAGTCTCAAAGTATATCCTTTGTAGGATTTACTTTCATTCTAGCAAAAAACTGTAAGTACGCATACCTCATACTCTGGACCTGTTGCAAAGGAGAAAGTGATTGTAGTCAAAGTCTCAGCATCCCCACCATAGCACAGTACTTGTTTTAATATGGATGGAAAAGTGAAATGGAATTGAAAAAATTAGATGCAGACGATGGTACATACAGAGACACCCCCATACATGCCACTTTGTGTAAATACCTAATACTATACATAATACTTTTCAATATGTTGAAATTCCTAGCAGTTTGGGCTGGACTGCCCCTTTTGGGGTGGGCCCAAGCCTGATTTGCATATGGTCTTTCCGCTTCTGTAATGGCTTAGCAGGTGAAGAACGGTGGTCTGGAGGGTTGCCTAGAGCAATGCCAGTGGTTAAGATTCATTCTAAACCTTCCAGCCTTCACCTCTTTGTTTTTGCTTTGTCACCCCGAGTGGGACGGGTATGCCCAGACGTGGGTAACATGCCTGCTGGGCCAAGAGACCCAAGCTACTCCTCATTGATGACCCACAACAAGGGTGAAACAAGTTTGGGGATGCTTGTGGTCTCGTGCAGAAGGGATGTGAGCTAGCAGTTCAGGCTGGACTGCCCCTTTTGGGGTGGGGCCAAGCCTGATTTGCATATGGTCTTTCCCCTTCTGTAATACTTTGGCAGGCGAAGAACGGTGGTCTGGAGGGTTGCCCAGAGCAATGCCAGTGGTTAAAGGAGAGTTCCGGGACTTTTTTTTTATTGTCCCTACGGGTCGGCCATGTGTTTGTAAGCATAAATCGGTAGATCGTAGGAAACTTTCCTATGGACCTTACCCGACTTTTCGCCCCTTATCGCACTCGAAATCAGCCTCCATTTTGTGATAATCCTATCATTCCGCCGCATCGACCTGGCTCACCTGCCTTTGCGGCACTAAATCAAATCCCCCGCCCCTGAGCCTGACATCAGCAGACGCGTACTGCCCATTTCAAGCACGTCTCGTGTCAACAATCGCTGCGCCTCAGCTATTGACGTGTTGCCATGGAAATGGCAGGACGCCTCTTTCCCCAATAAGTATAAACAGACCGTTTCACAACATACAGCAGCAGATTTTCGATTCCATTCCTCTCTCTGTGTTACTTTGAGTATTCTGTGACTCGTTTCAGTGCTCTGGTCAGCTACCTTCGCCGCTTGTAGCCCGTGTGAACAGATACCAGTACCACCGCTATAAATTATTTTACTATCTTTACCGCACAATGGCCACAATAATGCCGTATATGTACGAGCCCGAGTACACCGAGGAAGAACTACTGGAAAGGCAAGCACGCGAAAACGATGGGGATTCGGACGGCAGTTGGGAGGACCAGTCAACGGATGAAGAGCCTGGACCATGTCGCATGGACGGCGTCTCCACCTGGTGCACGTGCAATCGGTGCGAGCTAATGCCAACTGAGGAGGAGAACTGCTGCTGCCGTGAAAATTCCGGGTGCTTGGCCTACATTTCGGAAAGCGAGCAAAGTCAGCAGGAAGGCGAGCAAAGTCCGCAATGCATCACCGAGCTGCCAGAGTTCAGGGAAGCCTGCCTCTCACGGACAGTGTTGAGGATGATGATGGTGCTTATGCACGAACTTCGTGGCACTGTTCGTCCGCGTAATCCGAGTAACGAGTAAGTATACTCTGTTTGTGATGTCAGTGATGCCACCACTATTTCATGGTCGTCTCCCACATATAAAATTACATTTACATATCATTGGAACGCATGTAAATTGGTTCCATATAGTGCATTTTCTAGATATAATTTTTTTCTAAGAAAAATGACATGTGTTACCTGAATCGACATTGATAAGAAAGTTTGGTCAGTTTAATACAGTTTGCATCTTTTTTTTTCACAGGTGGTACAGGCTGGTGGCCTATCGTTGCTTCACTTGGTGGCTTCACGGGAGGCTCGGACACCGCGTTCGGAGAGTAATACCTGCCTGTGCGGTACTTGCCATTAGACAACATTTCCCCAGTGACAGTGGACAATACCGCGGATTTTCCCTCGATGTGCTGCAACCTCAACTTTACAATGTGTAATGTTTATTATTTATGTTTAATTAAAATCTAAAATAAAGCCCAACATATATTTTAACAATGGTTGTTTTGATTTTTTAAATGAATCTAGTGTATATTCTCCTGGGAGGGTGAGGTATTTATAAACTCACCCCCCTGCCTTCCATGTAGTAGATCCTGCAGCCATCCTCTTACATTCAGTTAGATGGCCTCTCCTTGGTGAGGCCCTGCGGCAAACGGGTCTTGTCTGCACGACCACCGCCCCGATCCACCCCCCGCCCTATCAAAGGCAGTTCGCACCGGGGTACTTGAGCTGCTGGCAAGTGGAGCTGTCAGGGAGCGATAAAGGCCAAGAGGTGCCAAAGACCATGTACACTTCAAAGTGGTCTATAGAGCATGGGTTTGTTGTTCCCATGTCTACCTCCAGACCCCGTGTCTCCTGCCAAGCATCCCCCTCACGCTGGACGGCCCCCTGCAATCCACATAAGTGTGTCTCCATTCACGAGTCTTCCTGTGTCTTGTCTGCACGACCACCGCCCCGATCCACCCCCCGCCCTATCAAAGGCAGTTCGCACCGGGGTACTTGAGCTGCTGGCAAGTGGAGCTGTCAGGGAGCGATAAAGGCCAAGAGGTGCCAAAGACCATGTACACTTCAAAGTGGTCTATAGAGCATGGGTTTGTTGTTCCCATGTCTACCTCCAGACCCCGTGTCTCCTGCCAAGCATCCCCCTCACGCTGGACGGCCCCCTGCAATCCACATAATGCCACGACATATACACGTCATTCATTCACAAACACACCCCTGGTTCGAATTCTTTATAACCCACCTCATATTTCTAATGAGAACTTCTTTGCGCTTTGCTAGTCAACCCGTGAAGGTGCTGGTTATCTGCTCTTCGTCTCTGTGAACTTCCGTGACCACTTTGAGCAAACTCGTCAGTTTGCAACCTGTGAACTGCTCCCTGTTCTACGACAAGAAACTACTCTGATCCCTGCATCTAACTGTTTGTTCGTCAAGGTAAGTCCATGTACCATAATCATTTTGCGTCCAATTTTTTAATTTATATCTATTTGCTAGTAGTCATCAAATTGCATCCATGTTTTCTTTTCGTTCACGACAGTACATGCAAGGAACTAGTCACATGTTCTGAGTTTAGTCAAATTACTTTTTCTATTTTTTGAAAGTTATTGAAATACTTATCCGCATGTGAATAACGTGTATAGTTCCAAGAACCAAAACGGACCTTGCATTGAACCTTTTATGTGTCATTTACTGTTTTAACACATTGGTATTCATAGAGAATTGTTGATCTTTACTTTTCAGAACTTTCCATAATGCCTGCCTGTTCCATTGGCGGTTGCCCTTCGAAGACCCATAACAAATCTGAAGGTACTATAATGCATGTTTTCCCTAAGACAATAGATCAGATAAGAGGATGGGTCCGATATTGCGGATATCCAGCCTCTGAGCTAGAAAGTAGAGTCCTAGAAGTCTTTGCGGACAAGAGGGGTGATCGATACCGCATCTGCAGCAGGCACTTTAGCCCAGACATGTACTCCACATCATTGCTAATAAAGAAGAAAACACCGCGAGCGAGGCGAAAATTGCTCTCAACCGCTATTCCCACTCTATTCGTCCACATGCCTCCACTGGTGAGTCAAGTTTACGGATCTAGTTCTCGGCCTTGCGGTAGTGTGTAGCAGTAGCTAACAATAATTTCCCCATTTATGTATCCACTCAATATGAAGGCGGAAGATTCTCCATCCGTGTCGTTATTGCAGTCATCAGCCACTTCAAGCGCCTATCGGGTAATCTTACTTAGCTATTCTGACACTGACTTGTTTTAGGCATGTAAATCAATAGTTTTAATTGATCGTGTAATTATTTTACCTAATGGTACACCCTTGTACTCGTCCTCTAGTCTTTGTTTTCAGTTATAATTATTGTTATCCAAAATAATGCAAGTACTGTCTTTCAGGGAGATGCTGAGGAGTCCAACGCATTGACGACAACCGTAGATGTCACTCAGATGCTCGAGGTACGTTTCTTTCGTTTTTAGCCATTGATATGTCCTTCTGTCGTCGCCCTCCTATTTGTCTTCTTTTTTCAATATTGTGTTCATTACTAATGAAAGTCCTATGTTTCAGGGAGTCGATGGAGCATTAGTCCAAGTAGAAGGGGGAGCATGCAGTTACGGGTCGGCGCAACAGCTTGCAGAAGTGTGCACCGCAGTTACATCGTCCCTTGATGTTCTTATGCATTTCGAGGTATGGATACTGACACCTCAGTCCTGGGCCCTTCCACTCTCCACCTGCACTCCCCCCCCCCTCCATGCCTCGCCACGCCTTTAAACACTTGTGTACACCCAGTAGCGCTGTCCTCGCTATGAAATGAATAATTTTAATAAGGATCTGATGGTGAGACTAATTTCATTTTTTATGTTTTTAGGTACATCATTCACTACTGTCTGTGTCACGAGTACCAGACACCGGCGGACGGCTTCTACAGCCGCCAGTTGCTTCTCCGCGTGAACAACGTTACCACCCTGACCATTTTATGGGACGATCGCCAAGTACAAGTATGCCCTTACGCGGTACTAACGGTTAGATGCAACATACCTACCATTGTGGTGGCCTAGCGCCTCGTTGTTGGAACAGCCATGCGATTATCAGTGCGACAGAAGAGCTTATTTTTATCGTAAACCAACACCCTGTGTACTGCACACGAACATCGCTTCCCTCAAGACGAACTAATTTGGATCGAGAGCAAAGAAAAATGCAAATCGCTGAATATTCTCTAAACATTTGATGTCCAATAAACGTACTTTGCCAAATGTACAATCTTGCCGTTTGCTTTTAAACCACGGTTTCACATTCCGAATTGTGGTGCTGTATTGTGAGATGCTCTAAGACCCTGTGTACAGCAAAGGACCATCGCGTTCCTCAATACGAACTTTTTGGAACATGAGCAAATAAAAATGCAAATCGCTGAATATTCTCTAAACATTTGATGTCAAATAAATGTACTTTACCACATTTACAATCTTGCGGTTTGATTTCAAAGTACAGTTTCATATTCCGAATTGTGGTGCGCTGTATTGTGAGCTGATCTGTGTTGATTTCCGGGGTCTGTGTGGAGTCGCGTAGAAGACGCCTGGGCGCGTTTGCCTACGCAGCACAGTCACGTCACGGATAGAGGCGGGGAATATGAATGTTTTGATAAAGTCTGTTTCAGGGGCGGGGGATTTGATTTAGTGCCGCAAAGGCAGGTGAGCCAGGTCGATGCGGCGGAATGATAGGATTATCACAAAATGGAGGCTGATTTCGAGTGCGATAAGGGGCGAAAAGTCGGGTAAGGTCCATAGGAAAGTTTCCTACGATCTACCGATTTATGCTTACAAACACATGGCCGACCCGTAGGGACAATAAAAAAAAAGTCCCGGAACTCTCCTTTAAGATTCATTCTAAACCTTCCAGCCATCACCTCTTTGTTTTTGCTTTGTCACCCCAAGTAGGACAGGTATGCCCAGACGTGGGTCCCGTGCCTGCTGGGCCTAGAGACCCAAGCTACTCCTCACTGATGAGCCCCAACAAGGGTGAAACATGTTTGGGGATGCTTGTGGTCTCGTGCAGAAGGGATGTGAGCTAGCAGTTCAGGCTGGACTGCCCCTTTTGGGGTGGGGCCAAGCCTGATTTGCATATGGTCTTTCCCCTTCTGTAATGGCTTGGCAGGCGAAGAACGGTGGTCTGGAGGGTTGCCCAGAGCAATGCCAGTGGTTAAGATTCATTTTAAACCTTCCAGCCATCACCTCTTTGTTTTTGCTCCCACAACAAGGGCAAAACATGTTTGGGGATGCTTGTAGTCTCGTGCAGAAGGAATGTGGCCTAGCAGTTCCGGTTGGACTGCCCCTTTTGGAATGGGGCCAAGCCTGATTTGCATATGGTCTTTCCCCTTCTGTAATGGCTTGGCAGGCGAAGAACGGTGGTCTGGAGGGTTGCCCAGAGCAATGCCAGTGGTTAAGATTCATTCTAAACCTTCCAGCCATCACCTCTTTGTTTTTGCTTTGTTACCCCGAGTGGGACACGTATGCCCAGACGTGGGTCCCGTGGCTCTGGGCCTAGAGACCCAAGCTACTCCTCACTGATGAGCCCCAACAAGGGCAAAACATGTTTGGGGATGCTTGTGGTCTCATGCAGAAGGGATGTGGCCTAGCAGTTCGGGCTGGTCTGCCCCGATTGGGGTGGGGCCAAGCTTGATTTGCATATGGTCTTTCCCCTTCTGTAATGGCTTGGCAGGCGAAGAACGGTGGTCTGGAGGGTCCCCAGAGCAATGCCAGTGGTTAAGATTCATTCTAAGCCTTCCAGCCATCATCTCTTTGTTTTTGAAATTCCAAGCATAACACATGCACGTATTGTTCATTTGCATATAAAGGACTAGTGCAATATAATTACTTGATAGGCGAGTGAGGTTGATGTTGACTCCGGAAAAGTAATTGATGCTGAATCTTGCTCCTTCGTTTAAAGTACATTGGGCCTCATTACGACCCTGGCGCTGACGGAATGAAGGGGGCCGGTACAGGACCAGCCCCCTTCATTCCGTCAGGGCTGATTACGAGGTTCCCTTCGCGGGAACCGGACCAGACTTCTGGTTTTACCAGACGTCTTTTACGGGTCCCGCGAGGGGAAGAGGGAGGTAACAACGGGACACTTGTAATGTGCCCGTTGTTACCTCCCTCCCCATTCCCATTGAGCCCCATGGGGGCACAATGGGAATGGGGAATGGTTCCTGCAAGGAGGAATTACCGGGTCCTCCTATGTCAGAATGACCCGGTTGTTCCTCATTGGCTGCCTCCAAACTCGTAATGAGGCCCATTGTCAGAAAATAGTACAATGGAAAAGGTAAATTACTATAAGAAATGTGGCCACATCTAACACTTTAAAATATCACTTTGTGCAAGTCGGTAGGGCTCACCATTGGGAGATGGGCCGGTGGTTTTGTCACTGGTGAGGGTCTGTGCTTCCATCAGTGTGCTCTATGTAAAGAGGGAAATGTCAACCAACTGTTAGGGAGAATTCTCCAGAATGGCTAATTTTACTTACCTACTGCGTCCCTCAGCAGCTTTGCTGGATTTCGAGGATTTTTCTTTTGTTTTCACCTGGTAAGAGTGTGAGCCTTTTTTCCCACTCTTACATGTGTTTTGCTGAGTGTTTTACATGTTTGTGTTCATAGACTGTGGAGCCTCACCTACTCCATAGCCATTATCTTTTTACTGTGTGTCACACAACACCTTTAGTGCAGTGAAACAAGTTTGTCTTTTTCAGACTTCCCACTTTAAACTCCATTTTTTGGGACTGACTACTGTCTCCCAGAACATGTAAAGTTGCCATTGACGTTGTTAGTCTTTTTAAATTCACAGACCCAGTACAAACTATCTTCCATAGAGTACTGGAAAGGGTTAATAGTTATCCCTTTTTGTCTGTTTCTCATGGAACATTATTTCGTTCCCCTTTCTTTAAGATTTGGCTGGTGGCAGTGGTATCTACCATATTTTTCCTACGGCGGTCTATGAAAATAGCCTTGGTACTGTTTTAGGCTAAATTAGCAGCCTCAAACTTTAATCCGCTGGACCCCATTTACTTTTAATTGGTTCCGGCTTGGTTTATTCCCCATTTCTTTTTATAAAGGTCTTTCTCGTATTTTACTCTGTGCGCCAAACCAGGTTTGGTTCCTTTGTTCGCCGTCCTTTGGCAGGCTTCTGCACAGAAGCCCTCCTTAGGCGCCTGAATGTCTGAGGGGAACAGGATGTGAGGGAGAGGTTTGAGACTCCCTGCACAGGGTCTCCTTGGAGACCCATGTCGCACTCTGTATGATTGGTTGTGGTTACTGTCCCGCCAGGACAGCCACCCTGCTGAGTGATTGACAGCCAGGCTGTGTGAATGGGGGAAAACTGCATAAAAAGCAGGTCTCTGGGACTTGGAAGGCAGAGTCGCCACTGGATCGAGAGAACCGAAGAGAAACTGAAGGAAGAGGACCACTACCATGACTGAACCTCCCGGTGAAGCCCTGTTGTGGGTCTGAATCTCCAAACTTCGACGACAGAGATCTGCAAGAAATATTCTTCGCTTGAGCTGGTGGGACCAACCAGTTCACCAAACAACAAGCAAGGCCTCCCTTCCCTGGTCGAATTTGCTGTGCATAGCTGCAGTGAACCGGATAGCCAGGAGGACCGGACCCTGTTTCAGTTTTAAGGAGCGCACCTTTTATTTGTCGCTTTGCTCTGCTGTTGGTTTCTTCCCTGGGCAGTGCAGGACCCTCCAGTCTTCCTTCTTCGTGTCAGTCCGACCGTCGCTTCAGGAACCGTGAGCCTGCAGGATCTGCCAGCAACTTCTGGCTCAGCTACAACATTCTTCTTCTCTAAAGGTACTGTTCAAACCTGGTTGCTCGTTCCGTCCCACTGCTTTCAAAGTGTTTTAAATCTTTCACCAATCCGAGGGCTTGTCCTTCTCTATTCTTTTAAGCAACTTTCTTTCCGACCAACTTCGTTTTGAACCCTTGGCAAAGACTTAACCGCAAATTACTCTGAACTATGTGATCCTCTGCAAAGACTCTGGACCATTAACATTGGCCCAGGCCTATCGATTGGAATCCTAATTGTAGCAAGCATTTTCTAGATTGCCCTGCCTACTTGCTTGTTGGTGCTGCTTAATTTTGTATAACCTTGTCTTTCCCTCACTTTTAAATTACTTAAGTGCCATTTTTCTCACACTTCATTTTGAGCGTAACTTGTCCAGAATTCACTGGGTGTTGTGTAGTATATTAAGAGTGTGATTTTTCTGCTGCTTTATTTAGTGAACTGTTTTACAGATGAATGTGTAAATAAATGTATTTTCTTTTACTCAGAAACATTGAGTCTGTGTGTGTTTGAACCATAGTAATTGCTGTCCTTTGTGTAATTTCTGATACTGCTCACTTTACTCTTGAGATATGTCTGGCTGCTCAGCCATCGCTACCACTTTACTGTGTAGTACAGGCTTGAACCAAAGGTGAATTTGTACTGTCACTTGCATATGATTCAGCCTAACACCAACACATTTTGAAAAATTATGCAGCATTTAAAGGGCACTATGGAAGTCTTTACTGATGGTCACATTTCACTGATTCATTAGAAGCTCCCGAAAGCAGGGATAGATAAAGTATACCAAAGTGAAACATTTTAAAATTCTGGTTATTCTGGTAACTATGGAAACTTGAGCAATACAACTTTGATGGAAATAAACACAGACAACTCTAAACCGTTCATGAAGTTACCTTTTCAATACACTACTTTAAATAAATTGAGAGATCATAGAAAATACATATTTATACAGACCATCATCCTACATACCAACAAACATAACAAATTCATCATCCACTGCTCACCTGAGCCAGCGTGTGTCTAAATTGAGTCAGAATTGCATTTGGAAGCAATTAAGAAGAATTCTAGGTTGACGCTTTTTGAGTACTTTGATTGTTCGTACATATCGTCAGTAAAGTGCAGCGGCAATAACTTTCTTACTGAATTAATTGTTATACCGCAAATCGCAACATATTACTCATCCATTGAATGAACTTTCAAGAATCAAAAGAAAACATGCTTGCAAACATGGACCACAAAACATTTAATTCTATTTCAATGCACAGTGATGCAATGTGCTATTTACGGAGATCAAAATACATCAATCATTTGATAATGGTGAAGTCTTTGAAATTAATGAACATTAGAATACTGGGTACATTATGTGGAAATTGATAGAAACTTTCAGAGCAGCGAACGATGAACATAGAGAAGCAAATTGGTGACCTACCCTTATTTGGATAAACAAATGAGACGACTCTGCAACCAGGGGAAGAAGTAGCCGTGGAACAGGTATTCAGGGAACAGGTAGCTCGATGACGAAATACCTTGTAGATCTCAGAGATGTTCTCCTGCTAAATATCAAGGTGTTTATAAAGGCTTAGAAAAGTGGGTGTGTATGTGAATATGTGACGTGTTCGATGACACCCACTGAGCCTCAATGCCACTGTTTCACATCTGCCATACCCACCCATCTATCCCCCTTGTGAGCGCACAGGCATAGGCCTGCTCATACTGCCTATATGGCATTAGGGCAAGGGTTGACCCACAAATGCAAAATGCTTGTGTGGGTCATTCATTTCATGACCGTGGCCAATTTCTTAGGGCCATGTGGGCATGTTTGATGAGTTACTTCAATATACGGCTAGCAGTGGTGAACACTGTTGCTTAATATATATTTTTTTTAATGTGCAATTTGCATCACCTTTTCATGAAAATACTCACCTTTGGGTAATATTCAAACAGTATACAAAAAGGAATGAATAGCGACGTTGAACTGTGTGCCACATTTTCATTGGTGCCCAAGACAACCATATGGCCCAGTACAACCCTGTTCATATGTGCCAGCTGCCATTGATACTAGGGAGGAGGATGGATGGGGATGAGGTGAGCCCAACACTGTTCAATGGACAAAAACATGTTGATTGCAGGGACAGGGTCTTGAAGATGGGAGTCAGGAGACACTGGGTCTGGCCTGGCCATGTGGACAACGAATATCACAGAATATGGAACGCACTCTTTGAGTATAGTCACAGCCACATCAGCATGGCGTGGAGGCATGGGGACACAAGTAGTCAACAAGATAGGAGATTGTAAATTACATTGTTTCACAAGATGTTTAAGACCAGAGCTAACATAAGGAATATCTTTTAACATATAAGAGAAACCCACAAATCAGCATGTATCATGGGACATTCCTTTGTGGATAGGACAGGAAAGTGGACCGAAAAGTAAAGAAGCAAATTACCACATCCTGGTGGGAGCAGTAGTTTGACCCAGAGCGTTTTCACAAAAATGGAACACACCTATCAGTAAATGGGATGGAATTATGCCATAAAGTGATTTTAAACATACTAGCAACAAGGGTGTGCAAACAGAGCTGTAGGAGAGCAAAGGACTTTTGGGTGAACCCTAGTGGCCCTGGACCCACTCAGATGTGGCGGCATGGGCCTGAAAGGAAGCTGCCACAAGCCTAAGAATGCTCACCAGACAAGATGTAGGTCCCCAAAACATGGACCTGAGAACCCACAATGGGGGCAGTTCAGTTGGTGAGCGAAGAAGGGCCAGTTCCTGTTTCACGGTCCAAGTGCCCAAATTTTCAGAACTATGATAACGCTGCACACCTGTTGATTTGTGATATAAACACAGTAATCTTGTTTGTTTTATTATTGTTATGGTTAATAAAAGCCACAGACTTTTATTGCCAAAACAAAAACCAAGAGTCTGCATAATTTTGTATGATGCGTAATGTATATTTTCAATGCAACACAGAGGCTAGTGATTCCACAGCTTGTGGTATCTTGAGCGTCCACAACCACCAAGCTGCCTTGCGAGTGCATGGTCTTAGGTACAAACTGCCATCGATACAGGGGAGGGAGTGAGGGAGGGGGGTGAATGTACTTGAAGAGGAGAGTCTGGAGACACTGTCAGGCTAATTCATAGAATCCAGCGCACAAGTAGCGCACGCGGCTGGCGCACAGCGTGCGCCTGCGATAGTCTGCGCCAGGCACGTGCGCTAAAACAGATTTCCGCGCACAGCGTATTCATGGATTTCAAGCTCCCAAAACAGCCGTGGCGCAGAGAATCGCAGCGAGCCTGCAGCAGCGCCAGTAACGCCCCCAAGAACGCCCTCGCGCACGGAAAAGCCATCAAAAGCGCTAAATCATCGCTAAGGGCTGCGCTAACCCCGGACCACTTCACAGGGCAGGCAAACAAGGAAAGCAAAGCGGGCAATCTCCAAATCAGGAGTACGCGGGAAGTACTACACGCGACTAGGCAGGGAACGTGAATCACAGGGGTACGCGGGAATCATCACACGCGAACAGCCAGGGTGCGTGTATTACAGGGGTAGCGGGAAGTTCAACACGCGATGGGCCAGGGAACGTGTATTACAGGGGGACGCGTGAAGTAGAACACGCGATAGGCCAGGGAACGTGCATCACAGGGGTACGCGGGAATTATCACACGCGAACAGCCAGGGTGCGTGTATTACAGGGGTAGCGGGAAGTTCAACACGCGATGGGCCAGGGAACGTGTATTACAGGAGGACGCGTGAAGTAGAACACGCGATAGGCCAGGGAACGTGTATTACAGGGGTCCGCGGGAATCATCACACGCGAACAGGCAGGGTGCGTGTATTACAGGGGTAGCGGGAAGTTCAACACGCGATTGGCCAGGGTACGTGTATCACAGGGGTGCGTGGGAATTATCACATGCGAATAGGCTGGGTGGGCCCCCACAGGTGTACCCTGTACACCCTCCCCGGCCCCTGCAGGCAGCCCACAAAACAGTGGACTACCCTGCACACCTGATCATGTCCCCCTGCACCCCCATCCACCAGGGGCACCCTCCACCAGGCCCCCACCCATGTCTCCCACCACCCCCACCCCCCAGCAGTGTAGGGGCACCTGCCATCAGGCCCCCATCCATGTCTCCCACCACCCCCAACCCCCATCCACCAGGGGCACCCTCCACCAGGCCCCCACCACCCCCACCCACCAGCACTGTGGGGCACGTGGCCAGCAGGCAGTCAGGCAGCAGCCGATGGCAGGTGGGAGCGTGCTCAGGGTTCTTGGGGACTTAAATTTGGCCTCCTGGCCAGGAGCGTGGTCTTTCGTGTTAGAACGCGTGGACAGCCTGATAGGGAGTGAATGTGCACCTGAAAACCCCCCACTCATCGCGCGAAAACCCGTCACCAGCATATGTGCGTCAATAGTTACCTGCACGTGCAGTGTCAAAGCGTGTGATTGGTGAAAAGTGAGGGACACGCAGGAGTGTCGAAGCGCGTGATTGGTGAAAAAGGATCCACATGCAGGATTGACAAAGCGTGTGATTGGTGAAAAGTGAGCTACACGCTGGAGTGCCGAAGCGCGTGATTGGTGAAAAAGGATCCACATGCAGGAGTGACAAAGCGTGTGATTGGTGAAAAGATACCTACACGCAGGAGTGCCAAAGCGTGTGATTGGTGAAAATGGGCCAAGCACGTACACGCCGTAAGTGACGATGTACGTGTGGGCCTGTATAAAAGGTAGTGTTGAACACAATTTCCTTGTACGTGCTTTTCGTGGAGAGCGAGTGGGTGAATTCGGTACTTCTTGTCGTTTCACACGCGATTTACTTCACGGCGTTTCCAGTTCGTACTCCCTGTTACCTCTGACAGCTCTTTTCTCTTTTTCCTCTTGTACTGGTTTTCCTGGGCCTGTTCCCTCAAACAGTGTCCCCTTCTACAGTTGTCCTGTCTCCTCAGACAGCGTACACCTCTTCTTTTGGCGGGGGTGTTGCCAACCAAAAGTGCTATTTTTTCACGCTCTTTTACCTGGCAGACGGTGAGTCACGCACGTATCTAACATCTGTGCTTGCCCCGTGTGTAGCCTACCCCTTCAGAGGTCAATCTAGGCCGCGTGTGACACGCATACGTTCATTGTGTTACTGGATGCCACAGCGTAGTGCAGGGTTTTCCATCAGCACACGTGGTCTAGGAGGGGTATTGTGCACTTTCCTTAACTTTTCTGGGGTGCCTGTGCGTTGCGTGACCCGTCATCTTTCCCCAGGGGTGTCATATAGCCTTGCCACTGCACTAGGGTACGAATACCATCTGGTACCCAACCCCTTTGACACCCAATTGCCCAGGACAATTGTGCACACCCACTCCCATACGCACAATACCATCAGTGCCATGGTTGGGAGGCGTGCAAGCCGTAAGGGTGGCAAAGGTGGCCGAGCCACACGTGGTGGCCGTGGAGGATCCAACAGGGGACGTGGTTGTGACTTGCAGGGCGCCCCTGTTCCCCCCAGTCTGGAGGAACAGTCAGGGACACCCATGCCCCCCCCCCCCCCCCCCCGTTGAGAGTCATGTGGCTGATACCAACCCTGATCAGCCCATGTCGGACCAGGCCATTGTGGCACCAGACCTGTCCGAGGGTGATTCCATCGCTGACATCCAGGTCAGCAGGTCCACTGTACGTGCACCGGTGCACATTGGTGTCATCAGGGCACGCGCATCTATGCCAGATAGGTCATCTGCTGGCCCCCGTAGCCAGGGTGTGGCTCAATCCACCCCACCTCTCATACACCCTGCCAAGACTGTGTCGGTCCTAGTTCATGCACCTCAGATCAGGCCTGACCCCATCCCACTACCCCCAATGCCTGCACCTACTCCCATGCTGAGTGGGCAATCACACACACCCAGTACAGAGTCCACCACGGCTCCTGCCCCTAGTGTCCACAGCGGCGTAGGACACTCTGGATCCCCACCCCCTTCCAAGCGCAAGAGGAAGAGTGCACGTCCGGCACAGGCTGATGCCCCAGACACGGCTGCACAGTCCGGCCCATCAAGGAAGCCAAGCTTCACAGACGCCGAACTTAATGCACTTGTTCAGTATGTGTCAGATCATGATAGGGAAATGGTCATCGTTGCAGGGTCCAAGACCACACATGCCAGACGCCAGGCACACTGGCAGACCATTGCTGACAGAATAAGTGCCCTTGGAGTAGTGAGGCGCACAGCTAGTGATTGCCAGAAGCGCTGGAATGACCTTAAGCGCAGGGCAAAGGATAAGCTGGCCTCAAGTCATGCCGCAACCTTGGTGACTGGAGGTGGGTCCCCAGCACAGGAAATAGAACTCACACCACACGAGTCCGTAGCTGGATCCTACGTCACTGAGGGACAACTCCAAGGTGTGGGAGACCTCCCTGATTACGAGGCATCATCCGGTGAGTGCACATGCATGTGTGTATCATCCCTGTGCATGTTGTGTGTGTGAAGCATTCATGTTGGGTGCCTGTCAAGGGGGTGTGTGGCAGAGTTGATAGTGGCACCCATGTGCCTCATCCAGTATGTTCAGTGCAACACCATCTGGCCACAGCACTATCCCTACTGGCAACAGTGCACATATGGGCCAACACCATGGAAGTTGCCCTTGATTAGTAATTTTGTCACTACATTGTTGCTCATACTCCCCTGTCTATTCATCTGATGTCTTACATACCATTCCTCTCCTTTCCCCCAGCCATTCAAGTTTCATCTTCACATGCCTGACATGCAATGATACCACATGCTAATGCGTCCTCTGTATATAAATGCCTACCAACATGCAGTCATAATGTGGATGTAGCCTTGAGATCCACCTCCTTCCTGGGTCCTTTGGTACCGTCTGGTTTCGAGCCCCATTCCCTCACACTCCATGCTGCTCTTCATGGTCTATCTTCCATGACTTCTACAGTTCAGACCATCGTGCCCTACGCACGACACCTGCTTGCCAAAAGTCAAATGAGGGCAGCCTGCCCTCCAATGCGACCCACCCTATTGCTGACCAGTGCATCTGAGCCTACTCTAAGCTAACTCTCACTGACATCTGCTCATACATGCCTTTGCCTGTCCCATAGACCCTTCACATGGTCCCTGTCCTCTCTCCTTGCTCCTCTTCCACCATCATAGGTGGGACCCGTTGGGGTGTACTCCTGGCCTCCTTCCAATCCTCAGATACCACTAATGATGTGCATGGTAATGGGAGCGTCTCAGTCCAAGGCCCTTAGGCCAACCTCAATCTCCTTGAGAAATGCTACCCACATCTCATCAACTTCCTTACCTCTCCTGCTGTCCCCCCTCCTCTCTCCTCATCAATCCTGCACTGCCTCCCTGCACCCTCCCATGAACCTTCTCCGCCTCCCACTCCAACTCCTACACATGCGGCACCTCTGATCTCTAGCACTCCCCGTAAGTCCTACAAGGCTGTCAACCTCCTCCACAATTACACTCCTTTCACTGCGGCTGCATCAGGCATTCCTCCGATAACTGTCACTTACATGAGGTTATGCACCTTGACATCCTTGGTCTCATGGAAACATGTCAGACGGCCAGCTCTGTCTGCATCCTTGACCCTCTCCTTGGCCCGCCACCACTGTGCAGGGGGGGTGTGCCCTTGGCTTCCCTGAGGGTATTCCTGCCACTGTCACACCTACTTAGACCTACTCCACTCTGGAATGGCTTGTGTGAGGTTACTGTCCACCACACCTTGACATTCCAAACAGTGCGTACTGTGTCTGGGAAAACTGGTCAAATGTACTACTTCCTTTCTGAGTGTCCTCACCTCTCCTCCTCACTCATGTCCCCAGACACAGAATTCCTCATCCTTGGTGCGGTACGCATCCACCTGCATGCCTGTTGACGCCCCCACCTGACCTTTCTGTGACATCAGCAACTCCCTCTCACCCTCTAGACTCCCGTCTGTCCCTACTCATTCTGCAGGGCACACTCTTGATGCTCTGATCTCATCTGACTTTCCCCTCTCCGTCCATCTCTGCACTCCTCTCTCCTGGAGTGATCACATTCTCCTCTCCTCCCAGCTCACCCTCAACACCCCACAGGCAAAGCCACCCTCACCACTGTCACACACCTTCTTTGTATTCCGACCCATGAAGTGTGTGTCAGTCGAGGCTCATGCAGCCAAAATGTCCCCCCCATCCAGCTCCCCCTTAGGCTCACTCCCATCCTGACAGGGCCCACTCCATGCTCCACTCCATGTCAGGTACACTGGATGTCTTAGCCACGGTCATGACCACCTGTCTGAAGCCCCATGCCAATGCAGAGTCCTGGCATGACTCGGATCTTGGGAACCCAAACCACAGGTGCCGGGTGGCAGAGAGGGAATGTCCTGCATCATGGCCATCCTCTGGCAAACTGGCCTGCCACATGCTCCAAAGGCAATAGCGCCTCACCCTTCTCACCAAGATGAGATCCCCAATCCAAGGGCACATATCTGCGGCATGTGACAACTCTGCAGGACACATAGAAATCTGAAAGGACCTTGCCGAGCCAGAGGCAGTGTGTACCTCCCCTGTCCCCTCCGAGCCCACAGCACAGCATGATTGTCTCTGTACCCCTATAGGCCACCCCCCCCAGCACTTGTCTGCGCCTAACACCATCTGCCCTTGACGTCAAGTCCTACTTACCTTGTACAGCACTTCCAGCCGCCACTCCCCCTTGCACTTCATTGTGCCACCCACCCCTGCACTTGCGTGACATGAATGACACCAGCACCAGTAGTATTGTTGACTGGCATCCCCTTCTGCCCCACCACCCCTCAGTGCTCCGCTGCACCTACAAACATTACTTGACCGGTGCTTCACGAATGCAAAATTATTCCGTTACAGGTGTTGGGGAGGTGGAATCACAATGTTTACTGCATTATGTTGATCTAGACAAGGCACTGTGCATCGTTGCCAATTTGGACTAGCAGATCCATGTACAACATGTATACTAATTGATGTGACGATGCAATGTCAGGACCAGAGTGGTTGAAATCCAAAAAAGTAGCCCTCCTCTCCCTCCTCACTTGGTGGCTATGTCACATGCCATGTGTGTGATGGCATGTGCCTTTGACATGGCAATCACCGCCCAATGTGTGATGGCAGTGCTAGGCATCAAGGTGAGCAGGCGTTGCTCTCCAATCAGTACATAGTATGCCCTGAGCCTCCCCTACAGACCCAGTGATGGTGAATGCATAGGAGGACTCCCAGTCATGTAGGACATGTGTCGTAGGACTACTGCCTATGTTGTTCATCAGCCCTTGTTGCATGCCATGGTGCTAATGCCTGTTTCCATTTTTCTCTTTCATGTCTTTGCAGGGGACGAAGCACTTGTTGATGCTGGGGATGTGGTGGTGGAGCCGTCCCAGGAGGGCAACCCGGGCCGACCTACCACAAGTGAGGGACGTGGTGTGTTTGTGGGTGAAAACCCACAAGTGCTGCAGGCCGTGCTGTCGAGGGGTGTCTCTGGGGGTTCCTCCCCCGAGCAGTATTCAGGTGTAGACTCGGAGGATGACACCTATGTGCAGTCGCAGGTGAGTGTTCTTGAGAGAGAATCTCCTCTGTCCGACCCACCTGCAGCCAGGCCATTGGCCTCAATGGGGATGTCAGTGTCGGCAGATCAGCCTCCGGTGGTTACGGATGCAGGGCCACACCACCCAATCTCTGATCCTGTTCCTGGGGCTGCAGATCAGAGAGGGAATGCAGTCCTGCAGCCTGAGGCCTTGCCGGCACAGCAAGGCGCAGTCCGCCTTGCCCCAGGCAGGTGTGGTGCCCGTCAACGTGGTGGCCGTATGCCACCTGGCAATACCGTATGGGAGCAATCCATCTACGGTATGGCCACCCAACAGGCAGCATCATCCGAGATGATTGCACAGGCCATGGATAGGGTGGCCACTTCCATTGTCCCCCCAGAAAGGCTGATGGAGCGACTGGAGCAGGCTACAGAGTCCATCTGCCAGGCACACAGGGAGGATATGTTGGCGTCCAACATGGACAGGCGGGCGGCACTGGCGACTCTGGGGGAATCACTTTCCATGGAGTCCCAGCGCCACAGGGAAGCCCTGAGGGAAGAACTCCGTCACCTCAGGTCGACCCTGTTAGAGCTTGAGGCTTCATCCCATAGAAGGACAGAGGAGCAGCTGGAGCGTCTGACACGGACGCTCTCGGCCGAGATGCAGGCAACTCGTGCGGAGGTCAGGTCATCCCGGGAGTTACTGCATGGGGACCTCCGCATGATTATAACCCAGAACCAGAACTACCAGACCCGCCTGCTTGCAGCCATGGAGGAGCAAACTCGTGCTTTGCGTGGGCTGCCTCCCATTGTCACACCATCTTCTGAGGCAGCTCCCCCACCTCCAGAGTCAGCTGCAGGGTCTGGGCAGAGCCATAGCGACTCATCTCCCACAACAGAGTAGCCGTGTGGGCCACGAGCCTATGGGGTGTTTTCCTTTCCCATGATCCACACAGGTGGATTGTGGCGTGCATCCTGTCCTCGGACCTCATAGGTGGCCCCCCCCCCCCGCCGGCCCTTTCATGGCCATTTTTTCTCTTTTTCATTTTTATTTTGCAAGAGTGTTGCCTTGTGTGGGTACCTGGGCATACACTGTATTGTGGCTGGGCACATGCAGGCTTGTCCTGAGTTTGGTTTCGATGCTTGGGTAGCAGACATCCACACCCCTCCTGCTTCCGTTTCCATGGGCTTGCAAAGGGTGTGCCCAAGTGACAGCAAATTACACGGTGACATTGGACTCCCATGAGCTGTTGGCCAGTCCATAGTCAATACTGTGTAGACATTCATAGTGTTCATTGTTGTTGCACCTAACTATGCATGATGGTATGATATGTGCCTCTACTTACATATGTTGCTCATGTTTTGCAGGTATTTCACACAGATCTTCACAAGGGCATACTCTCTGGAGTCACACTACATGTCGGTAGATGTGCACTGACACTTTTGCATGGCGCCATCACTGTACACCTGGACGGTGAGGACATACCAGCAGATTCAGGTAATGAGACTACCATTGATTACATGCAATGTGTCTTGTTTGGGTGGGCTTCAGGGTGGGTTGGTGTGTAATTTGATAGAAATTACTCTTACACAGGTGTGTAGTAGTGGCCCCAGGGCGGTTAGCTGCTCAAGTGCGGCTATGTTCCATTTTGGGCACTGCTATTTGTGACACTGGTGTCATGTTGTGATGGCCAGTTTGTTTGCTGTCACATACCATGACATGGTGTCCTCAGTGGCGGGACTGTGAAGGGAGTGGGTGACATGGCAATGTTGTCATGTAGTGAATCGCCTGTGGCAATGCATTTTAGATTGATGGAGTTGTGTCTTTGCATTGTGATGCATAGCTGGTGTATGTGTAGCTAGGGGTGCACACATATTGACACTTCCATGTTAACAATCTCAGGCTGATGTGTATCTGACAGTTCATTGTCAAGTAATTTTCAGACATTGTCAGGTAGAGTCATCATTGATTGTCAGATGGTATGTGCCAGAGCAGTGTGCACTAGCCAGCACTGTGATTCCTAGGTGAAGAAGTTGGCCACCAGTTGCGTACGGGCTGCCTCCCCCCGTGCCCTTTCCCCTCCCATGCGCAGCGGGCGTGCATGTGGTTGTGGATGTGGGGGCACCACCATGTCCACGGGCAGGCCCTGGCGTGTTGCAACGTTGTGCAGGACACATGCTGCCACTATGATCCTGCACACTATTCGGGGAGCATATAACAGCTGCCCGCCAGAACGGTCAAGGGAGCGAAAGCGTGACTTCAGCACTCCGAATGTGCGCTCCACTATGCCCCGTGTAGCAATGTGGGCTGTGTTGTACCTTACCTGGGGTGGCGTGGTGGGGTTCCGGATTGGGGTCATCATGTGGGGGCTGATAGGGTAGGCACTGTCCCCTGCGGAGGTGGTGATGGGTATCATTAGTGGTGTTGTGTCATGACCCAGTATCTGACATGCATGCATGTGGAGTGGCATTCATGCTCACCAAGCAGCCATGTATCTCCATGCTGGCCAGCCTCTAGGTCCCGGCATAGGGTAGACATTCTGTAGATGAAGCTGTCGTGGGTGGACCCTGGATAGTTGGCATATACTGATGTGATGATTCCCTTGCCATTGCATACAACTTGGACGTTGATGGAATGCCAGTGCTTGCGGTTTCTATAGATGTGCTCTGTTGCCCTGGGAGGACGTAGAGCCACATGTGTGCAGTCAATAGCACCAAGCACTTTGGGGATTTGAGCCACACCATAGAATTCCTGGATGCACGTCCGCCTTTCTGCATGAGTCCTGGGGAGATATATGTGCCTGCGGACTGAGGGCCGTGCAGTGATGATGTTCAAGACCTGGTGTAGGCAGCGTGACTGCGTGGCCTGTGACACACCACCCACTATGGCACTTGTCCGCTGAAAGGATCCAGTGGCCAAGAAGTGCAGTACATTCAGGACCTTCTGCAGGGGGCTGAGTGCTTGGGAGCACAGGGTGGGTGATGTGAGGTCATCCTCCCACTCACTGACCAGGTCCAGTATGATGTGTGCTGGAAACCTGTACCTCCCATACACCTGGTCATCAGGCATCCCGAATAGGCTGGTTCTGGGTGTGAATATTCTGGCCCTGACTCTCCTCCTCATCCTCCTTTGGTAGCCCACTGCCACTGCTGCTAGGAACGGTATGTTCATCCTGGCATCTGGCTTGTTCATTGAAAAGTGCGCAAATAAATGCCTTGCGCGTGTAGTAGGCAGCGTGTGAGCCTCGCACCCCTGGAATCGAGTTCCCACTCCAATCGCGTGTATATATTCCCACGCTGCAGGCATACAGGTGCGCTGACGTACTTGCCTGTGTAAGGGGCCGCGCGGCCCTGAAATACACGTACATAGGCCAATGGCGTGTACGCGCACTTTTGGCCAATTACACGCGATGAAATACACGTACATAGGCCAATGGCGTGTACGCGCACTTTTGGCCAATTACACGCGATGAAATACACGTACATAGGCCAATGGCGTGAACGCGCACTTTTGGCCAATTACACGCGATTACACTCAGACGTGCAGGATTTCCACGTGTGCTCCGTCTTCACGTGCTGAGTGGGGAACGCCCGTGCGGATCACGTCAGACGCGCTCACGCGATGAGGGACTCTGGTCCAATAGAATCGCGTATGCGTGCTGACGCACTTACGCGCTAAGGGCCTTTCCTCGGATTTCACGCTGACGTGCAGGAATTTCACGTGCCAAATCACTCCGTATCAAGCTGGCCACCCGAAAACACACGGAACACCACGCTCCTGCCCCGAAGGCCGAGTTACTGCCCCCCAAGTGCCCTGAGCAGCCTCCCACGTGCTATCTGCTGCTGCCTGCCTGCCTGCCTGCCTGCTGCCACCGTGCCCTGCCATTTGGTGCCTGCACATCAGCCATCTGCAGGGGTCCAGTTGCTGTGTCCACCCCTGCTGGAACTGAAGACTCCCAACTGGGATTACATCGCTCCACAGCCCAGCCCCAGGACCCAGTTGCCCACCCACACCTGCCTCTGGGGTTGCCATGTCGGGCACTTCTACATCTGGCACCAGTGGCAACCCCAGGCCAGAGGGGCAGAGGGGCACCAGCTTCACTGCCACCGAAGTTGGTGTCCTGGTGGAGCATGTCCTGGGGCAGTATGATGCCCTCTTTGGATCGTCCCGCGCCAGCAAGGAAGGACGGGAGAGGATCTGGGCCGACTGTGTGGTTGCCATCAACGCGGAGGGGGTGGCAACCCGCAACGTCTTGAAGATCAAGAAGCGCTGGGAGGACTTGAGGTCCAGGACCCTTGTGAAGGCCCGGCGCCTCGTGGAGGGGGGCCGGGGCCACATGAGTACCATCCAGAAGAGGGTCCTGGAACGCGTACGCCCAGCGCTCCACGCCCAGATCCTTGAGAGGGAGACCCGTCTGGAGTTGAGCGGTAAGTGTCCAAGCATCACTGTGTGAGACAGGGCATGTTGCGGTGTGCTGGTTCTATGATACTTGCCTGTATGTGTGCCATGTGCCATATATGCATGTATGTGTGCTGGGACATCATGGTACTGCCTGTGCGACCAGTGATGTGTGACCCACATGGTTGTTGCATGTGTAGAAATGCGGCATGGGGAGCACTATGCAGATTTGGGACATGAGAGCATGGCAGTCTCTGTACCTGGACATGGATGGGGGTGAGGATGGGTGCTGATGCCAGGTACATATATGGTAGCCATGTCTGTGTGCCTGACCTGCATGTCTGTGACTTGTGCATGCCATGGATGCATGACTCATGTGTGTGACAATGCACAGATTCAGTGACGCACCCACCTTACCCTTGTTTTGCCTGTGTTTGGTGTGATTGTGGCCAGATGGATGTGACTGAGGTGTAGTGTGTGCATGTGATATGCATGAGCCATGATGCATGTGAGTTACATTTCATTGAATGTTTCAATAGTCATTTGGACATGCATGGAAATGTGCATGGCATGCACCATGCCTGTTACTGTGTGTGTTTCGCCTGCACTGACCCATGTGTTGTGGAGGGACATGATGGAAGTGTACTTTGACAGGGGTGCTCATCTGCTATTGCTTCCTGTCTAGGGGACCATTGTACAGTAGCCTGATGCTTGTGTTCTTTGTCTCCCTCTACACAGCGGCTAGTGAAGAAGAGGGCGGAGACGGCGCTGTGGAGCAAGGCGGCGGGGATGCCCCCACGGCTGCAGCGGAAGGGGTGGGTGAGCCCCCACAGGGGCCTGCTACGGCGGGAGACGGTGAGGAGCCATCCAGGTTGGTGGTTTGCACAGAGGAGGAGGAGGCCGACACTGGTGCACACATGGGCCCTGGTGGGAGCATCCCTGCTGGTGCAAGTGGTGCAGTCCAGGGCCAGGGGCAGGAGGCAGCACAGGTCACCGTGGAGGGGCCTGTGCATGTCGCTGTCCCTGACCCTGTGAGTGCACCACCATGCACCAGCAGGGATGCCCCGTCCCAGGCCCGTCCGCAGGTAGAGGGGATGTCCATGTCAACTGACTCCCCTCCACCTGCGGCCGTGGGAACCCCTGGCCGCGTGGAGCAGGTCCTGATTGGGGTCGCGATGCGCACGGCTGTGATTCGTGATGCCGTGCGTGCTTCCCGGGAGGAGCACGCACGTCATCACGAAGTGCACCGTGCCGACGTGGCCCAATTGGGATCGGCCATGTTCGGGGGGTTCCTGCATGTGTTGGCCAATCTGACAGCCCTCTCCTCCTCTGTGCAGGCTATCCACCAGTCGTTCTCCTTGCCGTCTTCCGGCCCAGATGCCACCATGGCCCCCTGTGGACCTGCCCCAACCAATGCAGCCAGCTCGGTGGGGATCCCATCCCTGCCGCAGTTGGGAGTCGGAGGTCCAGCAGGGGTGGACGACACAGCAAGTGGACCCCAGCAGATGGAAGATGTGCCGGCATCATCGGGCAGGGCACGTGCACGACGGCGTCGGTGGTTACCATCAGCCTGGATGCCGTCGTGCTGGCAGAGGCAGTGGCGTCGCAGGCAGCAGCGGGCTCGACGTGGGAGGCATCATGGCTCAGGGCCATCAAGATCGGAGGGGCAGGCATCGGCCGGAGGGCAGGGCAACCCTGGCATGGCGGTGTGTTCCGTGTGGGAGGAGTTTGGCCAGCGGATAGATGCGGAGCGGCAGCGGGCGGAAGAGGAGCGGCTCGCCATGGCCAGGGCGGAGATCTCCATGCATCAGGCATTGAGGCGGGCTGCGTGCCTCGAGGAGGCTCGCAGGGAATTTGGAGAGCACATGGGGTTGTCCCTGCGAGACCTCGGGGCCAGGACTGAGTCCCGCCTCCAGGACATAGACATGGAGTTCGAGGATGCCCTGGCCAACATCACCAAGTGAGCCGCAGGACTAGCCCGCTGCCTCTGTATATAGTTTTTTAGTTAGTTAGTGCTAGGTTTCCTTTATTTGAAATTTTTTTTTGGACCGCTTGGACAATGGCCACTTCTTTGTACATATTTTTTTAGATAGTTAGTATTAGGTTTAATTAGTGGTGTTGGGCTCATGGACCCTTGAACAATCCTGTAAATATAGTTATTTTTTTTGTGAGATAATTTATTTTTACTTTCATATTGGTCACACCATGTTGTAATGGTTTATGTTTCATTTCATTCTACTTGTGTTTACTTTGGACAAAATCGATTCTTTTTTCTATCCTTTGTTTTTTGGTTTCTCATTTTTGTTCCCGGACATGGACCTTTTATTTGCTTTCCCAGATAGTTGTCAGAGTTTACTTTATTTTTATTTTTTAATACATTTTTATATTATCTTACACTTGTGTCATTTTTTCTTTGATTTCTTACATGCCATGATATGGGTTTTGACATTGACTTGCACCCATTGTGTATGTGTGTGTGGCGGACATGTGTTCTTTTGCTTAGTTGCCTTTGGGGTTGTGTCATGTGATTGCATTCACTATGTGGGTGCATGCAATCCTTGCCTGGGTGTTTGTGCTGGGTATGCTGGTCATTACTGCCATTATTGTGTATCGTCAGGACCAGGGGCCAGGGGGACATGGGTGGGGGCCTGGTGGAGGGTGCCCCAGGTGGATGGGGGGTTGGGGGTGGTGGGAGACATGGCTTGCCCATGGGTGGGGTCCTGCTGGCAGGTTGCCCACAGTGCTGGGGGTGGGGGTGGTGGGAGACATGGGTTGCCCATGGGTGGGGGCCTGCTGGCAGGTTGGCCACAGTGCTGGGGGTGGGGGTGGTGGGAGACATGGGTTGCCCATGGGTGGGGGCCTGCTGGCAGGTTGCCCACAGTGCTGGGGGTGGGGGTGGTGGGAGACATGGGTTGCCCATGGGTGGGGGCCTGCTGGCAGGTTGGCCACAGTGCTGGGGGTGGGGGTGGTGGGAGACATGGGTTGCCCATGGGTGGGGGCCTGCTGGCAGGTTGCCCACAGTGCTGGGGGTGGGGGTGGTGGGAGACATGGGTTGCCCATGGGTGGGGGCCTGCTGGCAGGTTGGCCACAGTGCTGGGGGTGGGGGTGGTGGGAGACATGGGTTGCCCATGGGTGGGGGCCTGCTGGCAGGTTGGCCACAGTGCTGGGGGTGGGGGTGGTGGGAGACATGGGTTGCCCATGGGTGGGGGCCTGCTGGCAGGTTGCCCACAGTGCTGGGGGTGGGGGTGGTGGGAGACATGGGTTGCCCATGGGTGGGGGCCTGCTGGCAGGGTGCCCACAGTGCTGGGGGTGGGGGTGGTGGGAGACATGGGTTGCCCATGGGTGGGGGCCTGCTGGCAGGTTGGCCACAGTGCTGGGGGTGGGGGTGGTGGGAGACATGGGTTGCCCATGGGTGGGGGCCTGCTGGCAGGTTGGCCACAGTGCTGGGGGTGGGGGTGGTGGGAGACATGGGTTGCCCATGGGTGGGGGCCTGCTGGCAGGTTGCCCACAGTGCTGGGGGTGGGGGTGGTGGGAGACATGGGTTGCCCATGGGTGGGGGCCTGCTGGCAGGTTGCCCACAGTGCTGGGGGTGGGGGTGGTGGGAGACATGGGTTGCCCATGGGTGGGGGCCTGCTGGCAGGTTGCCCACAGTGCTGGGGGTGGGGGTGGTGGGAGACATGAGCAGCTGTGCAGGGTAGTTCCCTGTGGTGTGTGCTGCCTGCAGGGGCCGTGGAGGGTGTACAGGTAATGCCTGGGAGCACACAGCCAAATCGCGTGTGCAACTTCCCGCGCACCCCTCGAATCCACGTTCCCTGCCATATCGCGTGTGGGACTTCCCGCGCGCCCCTGAAATCCACGTACCCGGCCATTTCGCGTGTGCAACTTCCCGCGCACCCCTCGATTCCACGTTCCCTGCCATATCGCGTGTGGGACTTCCCGCGCGCCCCTGGAATCCACGTACCCGGCCATTTCGCGTGTGCAACTTCCCGCGCACCCCTCGATTCCACGTTCCCTGCCATATCGCGTGTGGGACTTCCCGCGCGCCCCTGAAATCCACGTACCCGGCCATATCGCGTGTGCAACTTCCCGCGCGCCCCTGAAATCCACGTACCCGGCCATTTCGCGTGTGCAACTTCCCGCGCACCCCTCGAATCCACGTTCCCTGCCATATCGCGTGTGCAACTTCCCGCGCACCCCTCGAATCCACGTTCCCTGCCATTTCGCGTGTGCAACTTCCCGCGCACCCCTCGAATCCACGTTCCCTGCCATATCGCGTGTGCAACTTCCCGCGCACCCCTCGATTCCACGTTCCCTGCCATATCGCGTGTGGGACTTCCCGCGCGCCCCTGAAATCCACGTACCCGGCCATTTCGCGTGTGCAACTTCCCGCGCACCCCTCGAATCCACGTTCCCTGCCATATCGCGTGTGGGACTTCCCGCGCGCCCCTGAAATCCACGTACCCGGCCATTTCGCGTGTGCAACTTCCCGCGCACCCCTCGATTCCACGTTCTCTGCCATATCGCGTGTGCAACTTCCCGCGCACCCCTCGATTCCACGTTCCCTGCCATATCGCGTGTGGGACTTCCCGCGCGCCCCTGAAATCCACGTACCCGGCCATTTCGCGTGTGCAACTTCCCGCGCACCCCTCGAATCCACGTTCCCTGCCATATCGCGTGTGGGACTTCCCGCGCGCCCCTGAAATCCACGTACCCGGCCATTTCGCGTGTGCAACTTCCCGCGCACCCCTCGATTCCACGTTCCCTGCCATATCGCGTGTGGGACTTCCCGCGCGCCCCTGAAATCCACGTACCCGGCCATTTCGCGTGTGCAACTTCCCGCGCACCCCTCGAATCCACGTTCCCTGCCATATCGCGTGTGCAACTTCCCGCGCACCCCTCGATTCCACGTTCCCTGCCATATCGCGTGTGGGACTTCCCGCGCGCCCCTGAAATCCACGTACCCGGCCTTTTCGCGTGTGCAACTTCCCGCGCACCCCTCGAATCCACGTTCCCTGCCATATCGCGTGTGGGACTTCCCGCGCGCCCCTGAAATCCACGTACCCGGCCATTTCGCGTGTGCAACTTCCCGCGCACCCCTCGATTCCACGTTCCCTGCCATATCGCGTGTGGGACTTCCCGCGCGCCCCTGAAATCCACGTACCCGGCCATTTCGCGTGTGCAACTTCCCGCGCACCCCTCGATTCCACGTTCCCTGCCATATCGCGTGTGGGACTTCCCGCGCGCCCCTGAAATCCACGTACCCGGCCATTTCGCGTGTGCAACTTCCCGCGCACCCCTCGAATCCACGTTGCCTGCCATATCGCGTGTGGGACTTCCCGCGCGCCCCTGAAATCCACGTACCCGGCCATTTCGCGTGTGCAACTTCCCGCGCACCCCTCGATTCCACGTTCCCTGCCATATCGCGTGTGGGACTTCCCGCGCGCCCCTGAAATCCACGTACCCGGCAATTTCGCGTGTGCAACTTCCCGCGCACCCCTCGATTCCACGTTCCCTGCCATATCGCGTGTGGGACTTCCCGCGCGCCCCTGAAATCCACGTACCCGGCCATTTCGCGTGTGCAACTTCCCGCGCACCCCTCGATTCCACGTTCCCTGCCATATCGCGTGTGGGACTTACCGCGCACCCCGGTATGCACGCACACGTTTATTTTTTCTCTCTGCGCGTGTCTGTGTTTGTGGGTACCCCTTTGTACGTCATTTGTCCAGGAGGGCAACAGTATTGTACATTGGTTATGTCTGTATATAGGTGCTATTTGTTGGCGCGCCTTTTAGCGCACATTTCTTGCAGGCGCAGACACGCTACCGCCTGCTTTCTTGTGGCGGTCGTGTTTGTGCCTGTTTGTGCCTGTGCGCTGCTTTGAGCGTGCGCTTTTTTGCCCTATTCTATTCCATGAATACGTGTTGTATGCGAGCGTGTGGGCGTTCCGCGCACTTGCCTCCTGAACTTTCCCCGTGCCGCCCACATTCTTCCCCATTCCGAGTGTTGTGCCCCATTTTATTCCCCATTCCGAGTGTCCCGCCCTGTGTTCCGCCTACTTTAGAGCTGTGCGCTGCGCTCGGAGTGATGGCGCAGTGGCCGTGGCGCACGACGTTGGTTGACCTGTGCGCCGGCCTGCGCCGCGCGCTTTTTCGGCGCACGTCCTCTGCTTTTCTTGCGCACGGACTTCCATGAATCGACGTGCGCTGGTTTCCCTGCGCTTTGCGCTGATTTTCGGCGCAGCGCACGTATTGGCCCCTCTGCGCCGGGATTTTCGGCGCACATTTATTCCATGAATCGGCCTGTGTGTCTGGGGAGGCCATGAGAACAATGGTCGCCGTGCGGATGATCCCTTTGAAGTGTACATGGTGTTTGGCAACTTGAATGTTCCCACCCACCCAGCTCGCTTGGGAGAGCACGGTGTGAACTGCCATTGATACTGGAGGGTGGGTGGATGGACATGAGGGTGCACAAGGCCCGGAACACTGCTGAAGGGACACAAACTTATGTTGATTGCTGGGTGGGGTCTTGAAGAGGGGCGTTTGTAGGATCCCTTTGAGTTTTACATGGTGTTTGGCACCTTGAGCATTCCCACCCACCCACTACTGGAGAGCGGAATGAAGGGGGCGAGGCAAGTGCAAAAGGCACCAACCATTCTTTCATGACCCTCATAGATTATTGAGCATGTTCTTGACTCGCTGAAAAATTCAAAAACTATCTGTATATTCTCATTTGTATTTAATTTGATTTGGTGATGTTGATGGCACAAACAAACTACAAATTGAATATTTGAGGTTGCAGCATAATGTGTGAAAATCCCCTGTATTGTCACTGGGAAATTTGTTGCAAATAGCTCGAACGATACAGGTGGGTATTACTCGTTGAATGCAGAATCCAAGCCTCCCATAAAGCCACCATGTAAACGAATGGTAGGCCACCAGCCTGTACCACCTGTGAAAGAGAAACATAACCATTTTAATTGAATGAACCAGATAAGGGTACCACCTGAGTTTGCAATACATCCTAAATTCTATTGCATAGTTGCCCCTAGAAAAGTAACTTTCTGGCAAAATGTACTTGGGCTTTGAAGTATCGACAGATTACAAAAGTGAACACCCATTCAAGCCAGAACGGTTTGAGCCATAGAGAAAAATTATTTTTTAGTTGAAAGTAAAAGATACGTAAGCGAAGAACACTCTGATTTGCAATAACGCAAGAGAAATGTATTCAATTTACATACTCAATTCATTTGTCAGTGATCGATTGAAGTTACGACAATGTAGGAGAACAACATGAAATGTTAGTCGTCTCAGTGGTCAAAATTACATCACATCTAGAGTATACTTACTTATTACTTGGATTGCGAGGGCGAACTGTTGCGCGAAGTTCATGCATAAGCACTGTCATAATCCTCAACAACGATCTTGTGAGGCAGGCTGCCCTGAAGTCATGCAGCTCGGTAACGCATAGCAGTGGTGTGTTTTCTTTGGCTATGTAGGCCCGACATCCAGACTTTTCTTGGCAGTAGCAGTTCTCCACCTCAGTTGGAATAACCTCACACTGATTGCAGGTACACCATGTGGAAACATCTTCCATGCGACTAGGCTCAGGCTCATGCTCTGGTGATTCATCTTAACTATCGTCCGATTGCCCATCGTTTCTGCTTCTTTCTTTTTCCATTAGTTTGTCTTTGCAATATTCAGGCTCATACTTTTAGGGCTGTATTGTTGCCATTATATGACAAATATTTAAATAAAACGAAAGTACCTCAGTTCTGCTAGTGTAAGTACCTGTTCACGGGGCTTCATGATAGGAAGATAGCTGAACCGAGTAGAAACGAGTTACAGGTGATCGACACTAAATACAGTGAAATGATTGAAAAAGCATTGTAGTCTGTTCAGAAAGGGTCTGTTTATACTTGTTGAGGAAAAAAAGAGTCCTGGCATTTCCATGAAGACACCTCAATATCTTGCACACATAGAACATTGACACGAGACGTTCATTGGCATTGTGAAAAGGGTATGATCCTCTAGTCTTGTCAGCTTCAGGGGCCGTGATATGATTTAGTGCCGTGAGGCACTTGAACTTAGAGTGATGTATCAATGAATAAGATTAGCACAAGATGGCCATGCCCAACCCGTTGTTTTCACATGTGTAAAGTGAGGAAAACTAAGGTAAGTGGCATAGGAAAAACTGTTAAAATCGATTACAGTATGCTTAAAAATAAATGCCCAAATGTTCGGGACAATAACATTTTTGAGCGAACTATCCCTTTAACACAAAACACTTTGGGGGTGATCAAAAGACAATGTCCACTTATTCCTAGAACAGGTAATGGACCTTTAAAGCAGAATGTTTTTATCTAATACCATTGAAGCTATTTCCTTTAAAAAGAAGGGTTCTCACACTCTTTCTCACATTAACTTTGGAACTAATACCTTACAAAGAATTTGTTTTGGACTTCTGTTGGGAGACTTGGTTTTCAAAGCCCTCCACCCATGAGGGGAAGACTCAGCATCCAAGGAAGAGGCGAGCTCTGTTAACTACCCATTGCCAGTGCGCATTGGGGGTATCGTAATGCTATAACAAGACCTGCATCTCTGCCATTCACACAGCTGCCCAGGACCTCATCTGTGTTAAGGACCCCAGGAAAAGTGCAATAACCTCCCTTGCATTGGGAACCCATGAATAAGGACGTGTTCTTGGGTCAAACACATGATGATCATGCTGCTGTAGGGGCATACCACACACTGCACTAGGTCAAATGCATATATGTTGTGTTTTAATCAAACCTTAAATCTTTCATTGAGCATAGAAGCAAGGGGTCAGTGCCAGGATCTGAGCAAGCAAATGTACAAATTAAATCTCTGCGTGGCAAGTCATATTATGCACAGTAATGATACCATAAATGTTTGCCCAGCTCCTGCACCACCATGTAAGAATACTCTTCAAGTTATCTTTGCCCTCAACACCAGTAAAACATGCAATGTTACAGTAACAATACATTTTCTTGTTTCGCTGCACAAATTGATGCACTGATCCTGCAAGCTCAAACATCATAGTAGTAAAATATACAATAACAGAGTAAGAAACCTCTAAGAGGGACTCACAGCACCTGAGAGCCAAGACAGCCAGGATTCATGCATTTCATTCCATCAAACCATTGCAGGCAATGATTTGAGCCCATTCATGTTATGTGATCCTAATGCTACACGTTACCAATGTGATCTGGTCACCTCACCACCATTGCTCACGACTCACGGGCTACTTACATGTCAACCATAAATGCAAAATGCATATTTGCAAACAATTGCTATGTTATGTGTCTCCACTAATCTGGCCAACATCTGGCCCCTATCATTGTAACTGTAAATATGTTAAATATTTAAATATAAATATGTGTTCATATGTCACCTCAAAACCATGTTTCTCATGGCACCCAGTCACGGTAATTGCACACACTCACACTCTCACAGACCTGCACAGCCTTGACAAAGATTCTAGTTCAAAACACGTGTTGGCAATTTCTTGACTTGCAAATGACATTTGTTTGACATGCAAACGTACACAAGTTTCTCTGCCAAACCAGGGCAGCAATTATGCCCCAACCAACACACGATTAAAATCGAACAGCTTTAACATTTAACTGTGTCCAGCAGATATTGGAGCTTGTTCTTGGGTATTACCTTACATCATGGCAACTGCCATATCCAGCACGTCTTAAACTAGGGTTCCACCCCCAATATCTAAATTTTCACAGCCATTGGGACTTCATGAGCTCTGTCCCACTGGAACCCTACCATCAGGTGCAGGAAGAACTAATACCTATGAACACAAAGTAAATAGGTGCTGCTCAAACAAATGTGGTACTTCCAACCTTTAGAAGTACCCTTGCTTGGGCCTGAACTAGGTCAGATCCCGGTCACTTACTATTGGTGTAAAATTAGTTCAATGACTCAACAGACACATTGTAACCAACAAGTAAAAAATATATTGTGGTTAATTATTCTGTATTCCAACAATAAACAATGCAAACAAAAGAAAACACAAACACAATGTGGTATACAATGCAGAAAAACAACAAATTAATGATGATACAATGCTGTTGACACACTTGGTACAGTGCCTGTCCAACAGAGTGGATCAATCTCTAATGTGCAGTCCACTGTGACCGGCATGTGGAGTTACAAAGTTTCCCCGCTTGGGGCTGGAAAACCCTTTCAAGTTCATGGTCACCAAAATCACAGTCTTGAAGTTAGAGGTGAAGAAGTAGCTGTTGAGTGTGAACAGAAACCAAATGTGAAGGAAGAAAAAAGAGATGGCGTACCTCTAAAGTTTGTCACAAGTGGTGAGGTGAAAGAAATATAGAAAAAATAGATTATGTACAACTAGAAAGGGGTAGATGAAAACTGAACACACATGCTGTGCAGTTATTCCTGAGAACGACTTCTAGGTGCATGAAACTCAAAAGTGTAACTGAAACAACGTTCAATTCTGCAATAGTTGTAATAAGTTCACTACGCAAATGGAAAAAGGAATCTCGGAAACACGTTGCTGTGTTGGGGAGTACATGTAGTTCTTTTGCTTTCTACCCAACTGATAACGCAACTCCTATTTTGGAGAATCTGTATCAATTTCGGCCATTGGTCAAAGGACCCTCATTGGGTCCACCATTTAGACCATAGGTCAAAACCCCCTCATTGGGTCTGCCTACGCGTGCAGGGGGTAAATGACTCAGTATGGATGACTAAATATAAGGGAAAAAGGAAAGAAAACTTTTTCCAAACACTAAGGTTCAAAAGGACGTTGTATAAGTCCGTATGCACCACTGGTGTCTTCCAAACCAGGGGCTAAGAATGTCCCCCTTGCTTGTTTCGGTGGTAGATGGAGTTGATTGTGGCCACCTTTGTCAGGGCAGAATAAAAGTACCCGTGAGGGAGAAAATCAACCTTTCAGGGCTAAAGGTCTTAAACTGCATGCCTGCATCCGCTCCGCCGCCGTGGCCAAAAACGAAAAGTAGCAAACACTCTGTGCATAATAGAATTCAAATCATTAAGATATTGCTCGGACGTGGGTCAAACGAAGTGGGTCCCATTCCTGTGCCAATGAGTGTCACTGTTGCAGTGGTTAGTAAATCAACCAGATTGCATGTACTGGCCTCTGTTTTATCGTGGATGTAAAAGCATCCGGAGAAAACTGATGCATTGAAGAGTCCTGCCTTGGGATGTCCGCCTGATGTGGCGTCCAAAACCAGGTGGCTGGCGTTTGTCTGTGTCCGTGAGTGCTGCGAGTTGTCTAAACCAGGAAGAACTAATATCAACTTAAAATAGAGAGCAGATCAGCACGGAGTCCCCTTTTCCCACAAGCTCCTACCTTCTCTTGTATCTCACCCCTGTAAGTGATGCTATGTCTCCCCTTACCTAATGGTGAACCCTTTCACACAAGGATGTCTTAAAAGCTTACAAAAGAAGGCACAAATAACACAGTTGCAGATGTGACACAAGCAAGGAAAGGAAAAATGTTCACAGAAGAGTTTGGAGGTCATTTTCTAAGTCGCGTGTTGCTAAAAAAACGGCCATTAAAAGCATTACAACATTTTTTCTTACACTTTTTATGCTCACAGAATTCTCTATTTGACCACTATAGTGGTGTAGCATAAAATGTGGGAGACCTTCTATGAGCCATGCTTAGGACCCTCTCTCAAGCTCCGCAACAAAGCACTGGCCACCCCACATTAAGGGCCACCGTGGAGCACCATGCATGCGCAAAACGCATGATGATCATGCTGCTGTAGGGGCATACTGCACACTGCACTAGGTCAAAGACATATATGTATGTGTTTTAATCAAACCTTAAATCTTTAATCGAACATAAAAGCAAGGGGGCAGTGCCTGGCTATGAGCAACCAAATGTATGAACTAAATCTGTGCGTGGCCAGTCATATTATGCACGGTAATGATATGATATGATAGGTTATTTACAACACGCTTAATACCCAGAGTTGTCTAAACTCTGACCCGGGGATCGAACCTGTGTTGCTCCATGTCGTCTTACTACCAAGGCGAGCAAGTTGCCCCTGAGCTATCCACCCGAGACAATATATGTTTGCCTAACTCCCGCACCACCACGTAAGAATACTCTTCAAGTTAGCTTTGCCCTCAACACCAGTGAAATATGCAATGCTACAGTAACAACACATTTCCTTGTTTCGCTGCAGAAATTCGTGCACCGAACATGCAAGAGCAAACATCATAGTGGTAAAATGTACATCGGCAGAGTGAGAAAGGCTAGATTGATTTGACTGCACCTAAATGGCAGTCTAGCCATCTTAATTCACTTATCATGATTGCTTTATCAGACACACAATTGGATTTCCGAGATTCCAGCGCAGCCACGCTAGCACCAGCTAGCAACAATCAGCAGCTTCAAGGATTCTTACTGAAAGCACAGACTTCTGTGCCATCGGGCACTTTAGACCATTCAGGATATATCCTCCCACAATGAACTACCCACCTTGAGGAAGACCCTTATGGGTTGAAACACGTGTCGGCTGACCACCCTACTGCAAGGTAACCAGGACTCTGTCTGTACTCTTTCTCTAAGAGGTAATGGGTTTACCTCTTCTACCTGTGACCATGCAGAGATAATACCGTATGCAACAGATAAACATAGAGCCTAGCACTGGAGTGTTCATTTTCTAGAACCCACTCTCTATCTCATCTAGCTTTATCAGAGATGCCCAGTAAACAGATTTGAAGCCACAGTAATAAATGGGCAGAGTGGCTGAACCATAAAGACAGTCTAGCCACCAATAAAAAATATCATCCATGCTTTATCATGGATGCCCACATTCTCCACCAGTCCTCTCCCAACCCTCCCCAAAGCCCCAAAATCAGCTCTTCAGCCCAAAATGATCTTCCCATCCCTCTCCCTCTTCCCAGTATTTACATATAAGGCACATTGCCTCATACGTACATACTGTGTTGAGGGAGAGTAGGACTAGAAGTAATTAAGATTACCAGAACGTAATCTAGGCATTACCTCCAGGTCCCTCGTCCTCATCCAAGTACTTACATATGAGGCAAGGTGCCTGATACACAAGTACTGGGACGAGGAGGGGTAGGATTAAGATTAATGTAGATTACCAGTAAGCAATCCAGGAATTAAACAAAAGCACACTCACATTCATGCACCATTCAATCACTCATGTACATGTGCATCTATTCAACATGCACTCACACACACACACACACACACACACACACACACACCCATCCACTCATACATCATGCACTCACTCATTCACACACATTACATAATACACATATACACACACATGCCCTTGCATACAAGCATGCAGGCAGATTAACAAAAACGAAATGTTCTTACCTTTTTCCTAAATCTGTTCCTCCAAGGAACTCCTCTGCAGGCAGGCCTCCAGCACCGTGCTCCAAGCAGAGGAGACAAGGGCATCCATGTCATGTTTATGGATGTAGAGTTCAAGTCTGAGGGGGTCCTCCGCATAGGACATGTGACAGTGGGGCCCCCACACCACGGGGAGTGTGGGTTTCTCTGCTACACCAATGAACCACCTGATTTGGAGAGTAGAACAAACTCAACATAATATGTCTGTTCTTCTTGCTCGCAATTGTTTTTAAATGTACTCACGACTTGGCTCCTCCTTACCTCTCTTTGTTAGTCTCGACCTATTCTACCTCTTGGACTCCTCGATCACAGAATCTGCTCCTTCTCACTGTTCACAAACCTCTCTGCGGTTCTTCACATTTCCAATCTTTTGCTCTCTTCGCACCTAAATAAGTACCTAAATATTGGGATTCTCCCGCTCTTTCTATTCGCTCTTCTTCATTTCTTAGTATTTTTCAATCCAATGTGAAAAGTTCATCTTCTCTCCCTTCTTGCCTCTTAGTGACTGTCTGTTCTTTTCACCCACCTTCTCTTTAAGTTGTGTTGCACGATCATGTAATTGTACTCCTTCTAATATTTTGTAATAGTGCTGTTGGTGAAAAGCACTTTAGAAATTCAGTAAAATGAACTGGAAATAAAAATTAATGGTCCTTCTGTCAAAACCGTTTTTATTTTTAGGGTGGGGTCAGGTTTTGGGTCCCACAGACTGGAAAAAGTGGCAGTAATCTTTTTTTTCAAGACCAAAGTCAAATTTGGCAGGCAAAGTGGAGAGAGGAGCAGACTCAACATGTCCGCCTACTTTTCCAGGTGACCCCGCATTAATTTTCACGGTGGTGGAAAACCAACAGATTCCTACGGAATCCGCCTCACTTTTTCCCCTGCTAAAAGCAGTTAGATTCCATGGGAATCGATTATAAATTCCTCTAGCAATCGTTAACTGGGGAGGACATTACAATTTTCCAGTCACATATTGGAAAAGTGAAAAGCAAATGCGATTTTGTCTTTTATTTTTTACTTTTTTCACTATGTAATGAGAATGATCAAAATTGAGATATGGGGACATTTTTGCACAAACTTGAAAACAGACATGGTGGCTATTTTAATAAAAATGTGACCTTGTACTGGAAGGCAGTCCCCGCCACCACCCCGCACCCTCTTCCTGAATCTCCTTCCCTACCGCCTCCCGCCCCGCCCACCTGCTCCCATTGGTCCGTGGACCTTGGTCTCTTGTGTGTAGCCGCAGAGCAACACCCACCAGCTCCACTTCCATCGGAGCAAGGTGAGTGTTGCTCCTGCGGCTGATTTTTGCTTTTGTGGATTGCATTTAGGCCCCGAGGCCCAGTGTAGTCCCCACCGCCACCCCGTACCATCTTCCTGAATCTCCTTCCCTCCCACCTCCCATCCCGCCCCCCCTGCTCCCATTGGTCCATGGACCTTGGTCTCTTGTGTGTAGCTGCAGAGCAACGCTCACCAGCTCCACTTCCATTGGAGCAAGGTGAGTGTTGCCACTGCGTGCTGCGGCTGGTTTTTGCTTTTGTGGTTTGCCTTTAGGCGCTGACGCCCTGTGTTGTCCCCGCCGCCGCCCGTCACCCTCTTCCTGAATTTCCATCCCTCCCGCCTCCTGTCCTGCCCCCCCATGCTCCCATTGGTCCTCTCGACTCTCATTACCGGTCCTCCTAGGGCAGCACTCTGCCCATGCAGCCCTGCGGTTAAGGGCCCTAAGGCCAAGGTCGGCTCCACCAGAGGCGGCTCCAAGAGGTGTCAGCAGGTGTCCGCAGGGGAAGCAGCGGCGAGTTAACCATCAACCTACAAGGACCAGTAAGGTAGGAGTGGCCTGGGTCAGGAGTAGAGCAACTACCCTACCCAGAATCCGAGCCACTTACCAAACCCATAATAAACAAGGTGATTATTCTCCAATGCATATCTTGCCCACCCTCAACTTAGAGAAATTCAATCAGTATGTTTTAATATTGTACCTATATGACCGTCTAGGCACAGACCTGCCCACCTCTATATAGACCTATACAGGTCTCTCAAATCTAGTAGGGTTTATTGTGTCCAGAGTGCATTGCATAGTATTTGTTGATTGCATTGTCGGGGGGTTTCTCCCGGGGTCGGCTGAGCTTTCCGCGGACTTCCGGGCTGGGAGGCCCCAACTCCTCCCGCGTATCCCAAAAATGAGTATGAGACACACACAAGAAGCAAGGTGGTTCTGCTGTTTATTGAGTAACGGCAGGGATGGGTCTAGGATCGTACGCGTCCGTCCTGACTCTCGAAATTCGTGGGGCTCGCAGGCCCCTTTTGCCTCAGTATGACGCGCTACTTGCGTCATCTGGGAAAGTTAGCAAAACACCTATTGCCACTCTGGATTGGTTCCTCGAGTGGTAGGGTTAGTATAGCATACGTATAGAGGACGCTGTTAGTGGTTAAGGGTCAGTCAGGTGGTACACTTGGGTTGTCCCTTCTATTAGATACATGAAAATTGTTACACAAAGACCCCTAATGATTGGCTAATGTTAATGGCGTCAGTGATGAGTGCCCCATGTTCTGATTGGTCCACTCGCGAGCCCCCCAGCCTGGGACCATCGTTGTTCCCAGCTCGCGGTGTACCTGTCATTTGCAACAATATGTAACTATGTGTTTGTGCAGACAATGCGTGGATTTGCTCATATGCCTGAGAGCAGACTATTCCCACCGCTGTAGGTGTCCATTGGGTCATTTCATTGTTGCAGCCTGTGTCTCAAACGTGGGACCTAGGCGACTTCTCCCTCCTGGGTCTGGCACCCTGTCAGGTTCGGCTTGGTCACGTGAGGAGAGACCGTGGTTGAGGCAGAATTCTGCACATTTAATGTTGTATTTTCCACTGTGTGTCTGGCTTAGTTTGCAGGTGTGACCTTGGCTTTGGCTTGTGGCATGCGAGTTGCAACATTGCCCCCTTGGCTGTCAGTTCTCGTTGGGCTCATTCTGCAGGGTCAGCAATTGTACTCTTGCTCGTTCAATGTTCGTGGAGGCTCTTGCTTGCGGCCTACTTGGGCCTGGTGCATAGGTGGAGATGTTTAATGCACAGCACTTTAAGTTGCGGTATCACATTGCTTCATATCCAGTATCATGTCTTCGTTGTATTTTCATCACAATGCAGGGTTAGGAGAAGCATCAGCAAGCATTTTAGATGAGTGCTTTGTGCGTCTTGCGTTTCTGCATTTTGAAAAACCTATGTGAAAAATAATAAAGATGCGCGTCAGTGGGTGTGTCCGTCACCTACGTCATAGCACTGAATATGTTCTTCGTGTGGATTGGTGTGGGGGTGTCCAGTGTGCATGGTTGCACGGGTGTTCTGACAGTTGGCTAGGTTGTCATGGTATCTCTAACGATGTGTTTATTTACTGTTGAAAGGTTTGGTCGAGTTCATCCATGCCGCAGGTGTCGGCTTGAGCAGGGCAGGCTGGTGGGCAGGCTGATGGACACATCCGTATGTTCCTGTACCAGGGTATTTGGTCGTCTGGTAGGTAGGCAAATTCATCTCGTGGCGGGTGTCTGGGTCGTGATCCTCTAGGCCAGGGGCGCGAGGAGATTGGGGGGAGTCTTTTGTCCCATTCTCCCACTTCAGCATTGATGGGCCTGTCTCTAAAATCTAACAGGGCTTCTAGGTCCAGATTTCATTAAGTGTTATCCAGATTGCACCAATAGGCCTCTAGACAGGTCTCTCAAACTCAGCAGGAGTTCTGTCTCCAAATTGCAGTGTATTATTTCTATATTGCATTGATAGGCCTCTCTCCCACTATACAGGTCTCTCAAACTTAGTAGGGGTTCTCTGTCCAAATCACATTGTGCAATATTTAGATTGCACTGATAGACCTCTAGACAGGTCACCCAAACTTAGCAGGGGTTTCTGTGTCCAAATTACATGGTCGGATGCTCAGTTCGCACTGATAGGCCTCTCTCCCAATATACAGGTCTTTGAAGTTTAGCAGGGGTTTTATCTCCAAATTGCACTGTATTATATCTGGATTGCATTGATAGTCCTCTCCCCTACTATACAGGTATCTTAAATTTAGCTGGAGTTATGTCCCCAAATTGCATTGTATGATATCTAGATTGCATTGATAGGCCTCTCTCCCACTATACAGGTCTCTCAGGTTTAACAGGGGTTCTGTCCTCAAATTGCATTGCATGATTTCTTGATTGCATTAATAGGCTTCTCTCCGGCTATACAGGTTTCTCAAATTTAGCAGGGGTTCTGTCCCCAAATTGCATGGTATGATATCTAAGATTGCATTGATAGGCCTCTCTCCTACTATATAGGTATCTCAAACTTAGCAGCAGGGGTTCGGTCTCCAAACTGCATTATATGATATCTAGATTGCATTGATAGACCTCTCTCCCAGTATACATGTCTCTCACGTTTAGCAGGGGTTCCATCTCCAAATTGCACTGTATTATATCTAGATTGCATTGATAGGCCTCTCTCCCACTATACAGGTATCTCAAATTTAGCAGGGGTTCTGTCCCCTAATTGCATTGTATGATATCTAGATTGCAATGATAGGCCACTCTCCTACTATACAAGTATCTCAAATTTAGCAGGGGTTCTGTCCCCAAATTGCATTGTATGATATCTAGATTGCATTAATAGGCCTCTCTCCTACTTTACAGGTATCTCAAATTTAGCAGGGGTTCTGTCCCCCAATTTTCATTGTATGATATCTAGATTGCATTGATAGGCCTCTCTCCCACTATACAGGTATCTCAAATTTAGCAGGGGTTCTGTCCCCTAATTGCATTGTATGATATCTAGATTGCAATGATAGGCCACTCTCGTACTATACAAGTATCTCAAATTTAGCAGGGGTTCTGTCCCCAAATTGCATTGTCTGATATCTAGATTGCATTAATAGGCCTCTCTCCTACTATACAGGTATCTCAAATTTAGCAGGGGTTCTGTCCCCAAATTGCATTGTATGATATCTAGATTGCATTGATAGGCCTCTGTCCTACTATACAGGTATGTCAAACTTAGCAGGGGTTCTGTCCCCAAATTGCATTGTATGATATCTAGATTGCCTTGATAGGCCTCTCTCCCACTATACAGATATCTCAAACTTAATAAGGGCTCTTTCTCCATATTGTGTTGTGTGATATATAGATTGCACTGATAGACCTCTCTCACACTGTACAGGTCTCTCATATTTTGGTTGGGGCCCTATGACTAGGCTACATCATACAATAGTCAGATTGCATTGATAGGCCTCTCTCCCACTATACAGGTCTCTCAAACTTGGTAGGGGCTCTATCTCCGGAAGGCATAGTGTGATAATCCCACTAAACAGGTCTCTCTAATTAGGTAGGGGTTCTGTCTCCATATCACATTCTGTGATATTTAGATTGCATTGATAGACCTCTCTCCCACTATACAGGTCTCTCAGGCTTAGTAGGGTTCCTACTTTTAGACTGCTCAGTACGATATTCAGATCCCATTGACAGACCCTAGACACGTCCCAAATACCACTGACCAACTCACCCTAAAGTGAGATAGAACCCACCAGTGAATACAGTAGAGTGACATCCCTCGACTAGAGGCTCATGCCTCATAAGGCGTATGTCCTAGCTGCGCCCCTCCAAACCACCCTTCAACTAGTAGATATCCTCCTTAAGCCCACACTGCTTGCTCACTGCAGTGAACCACGGATAGGGAGACAGACACTAAAGAGAGCCACTGAGAACACATAATATATAACCCCTAACCACCTGCCTTACCCCTCCAGACAGTAACCGAACGAGTCAACAACACCAGCCGGAAATACCACCCACAGACAGGGCCCTAACTGTTAGCGGACAGACCTCCTCACCGATTACTTTACCACAAGACAACCAGACCGAAGTAGAACCAACTGGGCATCAGTAAACAAACAAAGACCAAACAATCTCCTATACTGCCGCACAAACGACCCATCCTGAGGGAAAGAAAAAGAGAAGAAGCAACAAACACTCCCGAACAGCAACAAAGAACCACAACTACAGAACGCAATCCCGCAGTCTGAAACAAGAATAGAACCAACTCTGAGAGAAGGGATAAATCACTGTACTTAACCCTTACCTCGCTGACAACTGGTAACCAGAGCATACCAACCCAACGCTAGAAGCAGAAACATCAAACTACCCAACACAAAGGCGCAGAAGGAGGATAAACAACACAAGAAACAACAAACACACAACCGACGCGATAACACCTTATAACACCAAAGCAAGAAAAACTTCCAATCTACACCCCCAGCTCATGGAAGACGAACCCGATGAAAACAAAAGCCCAAGGCAGAACCTAGAAGAACTATTCGAAGAAGCTGACACCCCAAAACCTACACCTCAGCAAGAGATCGACCAGGACGGAAACCAAATCACCGATCAGAAGACTTCCTCTACAAGAAAGCCCAACCCAAACAACACCTCCAAACTCCACTGCAACCTTATAAACACAAGATCCATGTCAAAACACTCAACAGAGCTCTTCGACCTACTCGATTACAACGGCATTGACATCCTGTCCATCACAGAAACATGGCTGAACGATAACTACAACATCACACTCCAAAGCTGCCTTCCAACCAACTTCAAATGCCTTCAAATAAACAGGAAAAGCAAAAAAGAAGGAGGCATTGCAATAGCATTCAAAGGACACCTGAAAATAAAAACAGACGAACCGCTCAAAATCCTCAACTGCAAAACCATGGTAGTACACCTAACAGCAAGCCCAAAAACCAACATCACATTCATCCTGGTATACAGACCACAGACATATGATGCAACCTTTGTTGACAACTTCATAGAAGCCATCACCAACATAGCCATCAACCACAAACACCTAATCATCCTGTGGTACTTCAACATCTGGTTTGAGGACAGTCACACCAACTTCCAAAGCTCAATAATTGAACAACTCATTACCATGAAACTACGCCAAATAGTCAAAGTGGCAACACACTCGGCAGGACACACCCTCAACGCAATGTTTCGCCCAAATAAAAACTCATCACAACGGCACCGCCGATACAAATATTGTGGAGCGACCACCTCATCATCCCATTTGTAATCACTATTCCCAATCCAGTCTGCATCCAACCCCCTAAACTCATAACCACCTTAAAAAGAAACTGGAAACACATCAAAGAAAGCAACCTACTCGAACAACTGGAGACAACCAAACCCTCAAATACAGAACTAGAGCGAGCTGACCTAGACGGGAAAGCAGAGCTACTACACAAATGGATTGGAGACACAATTGAAAAGATCGCCCCAGAAAAACCATTCACCCCATCAAAAAAAAGAGCAATGGCCATATGGTTCACCCCACTATTAAACACCATGAAAAAGGAAAACAAAAAGATGGAACTGGAATGGATGAAATAATACAACCCAGACAAAGAAACTCTGTTCCAGAGACAAATCTGCGCATACAAGAAGGAAATTCAAAAGGCAAAGAGAAGGCATTATGATGACAGAATAACCAATGCCACCAACACACAAAAAGAAATGTTTAACACCATTAAAGAGATGAGAAACCCACCAGGCTGCAACAACACCCCTCAGAGAAATTATGCAACGACCTGGCAGACCACTTCAAGAAAAAAATCAATGACATCTGACAGACCATACAAAACATACCAACCAACCACAACATACTACCAAGCAAACTTATCACAGAACCTCAGCACAAACTATAAAACTTTCCTGAAATATTAGCTGAGGCATTTGTAATGCTGGTAAAACACAGCAAGAAAGCTGGATCACTCATGGATCTCTGTCCACCGGACATCTACAAATCAATCCTCGCACAAGGAACCCCAGCAGAACACTACAGAAACCTTCTGAACCTCTCAATAGCAACAGGAACTGCACCAAAGACCTTATAATCAGCATATATCAAACCACTTGTGAAAAACACAAGTGGCAACATAGAATACCTCTCCAACTACAGGCCGATATCAAACATTCCCTACCCGGCAAAACTCCTGGAAACCTACGTATATAAACTAACCCAAGAATACGTAGAAAAACACCACCTGCTAGACCAAGCTCGAGTCAGTTTCAGACCTGCAAGAGGAACGGAAACAGCACTATTATCCAGCTGGAACGACCTAAAAATGAACGCAGACTCAAACACAACCTCAGCTCTCACTCTACTCGACCGCTCTGCAGCCTTCGACACAGTTAGTCATGACACCCTAACCAATCGACTAGAAGACATAGGCAAAACAGACACAGCACTACTCTGGACCAAATCATTCCTAGCAGACAGAACAGAAACCGTATGGATTAAATCCTTCAAATCCACTCTAAGAGTTAACGACTGTGGAGTGCCACAAGGATCCTTACTATCACCACTGTACTTCAACATCTACCAGACTCCGGTTATCAGAATCTTCAAAAAGTACAATATTACATGCTACAACTACACAGTTGATACCCAAATCATCTACAAAATCAAAGACACCCAAGCTGATCATTCGACCCTAATCGAGTGTCTAAAAGAAGTCTTCAACTGGATGATTGCCAACAACCTGAAAATCAACCCAGGAAAGACAGAAATCATGATCATATCCAAAGACCAAGAGAATTAAACAACCATCCCGTGGCCAACAGAAATGGGAACCGCACCATCACCATCTAAGGTAGTAAAAAATCTGGGATTCTTGATGGACAACACCCTAACCCTAGAACCACAAGCAAATGCAACAGTCAAGAAATGTTTTTTCCTGCTCCACACGGCAAGAAGAATCCTACTTTTCCTCTCCTTCACGCACAAAACACTCACTATCATCGCTTTCATCATGTCAAAAATCGACTATGCAAACAGCCTCTGCCTCGGTATACCAGAATACCTCCTGAAGAAACTACAACAGATCCAAAATGCAGCAGCAAGACTACTCCTCAAACTATCAAGAAGAGAACACATCACTCCTGCCTTATAAATACTACACTGGCTCCCAGTAAAACACTGCATCACCTTCAAAACAATGTGCATAACGCACAGGGCAATCAGCGGACAAGGAGCAGAATTTCAACAAAACAAAATAACAATCTGCAAGCCAACAAGACTCCTCAGGTCGAGCAACGAAATCTGCCTGGAACCAAAATAGTACCTCAAGAAGAAACTTGGAGGCACCTCCTTCTACCACTTAGCCGCAAAAACCTGGAACAACATCCCAAAAGAAATAAGAAACACCAAAAATCACCTAAAATTCAGGAAATTACTAAAAACCTGGCTCTTCAACACCACAGACTCAAACTGAAAACCGAAACAGAAAGGAAAAGGGATTACTAAACTGGAGTGGACACAGACAACTCCCAGTACAGACCGTAAACAACTCCCTATCTGAAGAAACTCCCACGGCACCTGGACGATGGACGCCAGTCAGAGTGGAACACAGGAGACACACACGGACACAGAGTCAACAACCCATACTTATTCCCACCCAACACCCACACACGCACCTTAGTTGCCACCAGGTAGCACAGGGTGGTGGAATTACTGGGATTTTGGCAATCTCCACACTATCAGACCTGTAGACACTGACAGTGGCACTAGCCCTACGAGTGGGAAGGGAAGATAGGTAGCGCTAGAAGGGAGGCTGGGGCAGAAGGGGACCAGATGTGAAAGGGACCTTGAAGGCCAGACGGATCCAGATCAGAAAAGAGGCGCAAGGGTGCTCCCAAACCCCTCTGGGGAGATTACATAAACCCAGCACCTCAATTCAGGATAAAGACGCCAATTAACCAATTGGGCTAACAATCCCCCCCCTCTGCATACACCTCTCAAACCCCAAACCAAACACAACCACAAACCTTCAGCACAACATACCGCACAAACTTCCCTACATTGCAAAAACAAAACAAAAAACTCACATAGACTCGCACAACAGTACACGATGACTACCAGCCGAATACACCGCAGGCCGAGGCACAGACCCACCGGGCTGAGGCCGCCAACAGCACATCACTGTTCTCTTGCACTTTTCCAGCTTCTTCCCACTGACCCCTCCCTCTCCCTTCCTCTTCCAGAGCCGCCAGACCGCCAGGGGACCATTTCGGTGGTGATAGTGTGCGGTACAAATGTCCTTTAACATTAACATTAACATTAAGTACAGAGTCGAAATGTAAAGAGTAAAAAAACAGGCAAATGTGTGTTTACTCTTCCCTTTTCCACTTCAAAGAATCTACCTGCTTTTACCGTGTGGTAAATTCCGACAGATTCCATAGGAATCTATTGCATTAGCACTGGCATGAGAATCACAACGTTGGAAGTAATGCTCTCCGATTTGCAGGGCGGATGGGTAATGCTAGCAGACATGAAAAGTCCACTGCACTTTACGAATCCGCCTGACGAATCCACACAAATCACCTGGATTAGTAAAAGTGTCCGGAGCAGTCGTGCCATCTTTCATGCCACTTTTAGAAAATTACGCCCAGGGTCGCCACCTTATCGCTACGGTGTCTGCCTTACTTGTAAACCTCGCAAAATCAGCCGGAATTCATAAGAATCCATTTCAAGTGCATACCCCAATGGGGGTAGCATTTAAACATGATTATTCATGTAGAGGCCAAGTATGGGGTGAAGGTAAATGTACGTGTATTTTACACTTTCATTTTACTCAACATGATGGAAAGATTTTTTAAAAAATAAAAACACGGACTGGATCCTTTTTCCTGGAAGTGCAAACAGGCCTGGCCTCCTCCTTGCAACTTAGGTGTTAAGTTAAAAAGACCCTCCTGCTCTTTTAACTTGACGTATTGGAATGAATGGAAGAATGTGTTCTAACTGTAGGCGACGTTCAGATTCTTGCGTACACGAATGACGTTAAGTTGGAAAACATTGCAAGAAGTCGCATACACGTTCTGTTTAGCTTCATCATAACAAGTGGGAGATATAGAGGCATATACATATGTACACGTCCATTAAATACATGTCTGGATTTATATTGGGTGAATGCTGGTGTAGCAACTAAAATAAAATTCCCCTGGGAAATCTTCTGCTTAAATGTCAAAGAGCATGCTGGCGCACAAGAGACACGACGTGGTGGCGTAATGCAAGGATTATTAAGCCTGTTCTGCACACAGCAGTGATCCTCCCTCACACTCAAATGGTCGCCAGTGCCTTCTTAGCCGCAGCCTCCTATGCCGGATCGCAATTCACTGCTCTGCAACGTGTCGTTGCCTTTAGTAGGGTTGTTTCTGAACAGAGACGAACTCTGGTAGCCAATAACGCGTATAATTATGCACTAAAGAACTGCATTCAAATCGATAACTACCCTCTGGATGTACAGCTACTCAATCAAATCTCCAATCAGCCTTAGAAATGTTATTGCCTCGGCATTTACTCGCTTTATTCTATAGCACAACATTTTTCGGCACTCCAAGCAGCCTGACGCCACTGAATTGTGAAAAAGTTACACTTTGACAATGTGTAGAGAGAGGATCAAGGAAGAATGAATGCTTCTTTTATCTCTGTTCAGCCATTCCTGAAAAGGATCCAGAACGTTCTGTAAGGCAGGATGTGCTGAAAAGGGACTTTGCTGGCGTGAACGGAATTATGGGCATAATTTACAACGTGAAGGAAGGTGCATACTATTCTGTTTAACCTGCTCCTTGTTAGAAATGACCTACCCCTTTTGTTCTGGCTAGTGTGATCAACAATGTTGCCTGTAATCCTACTATTCATGTCCGGGGAGGCTTGAAAACTAATGGCGGACTCTCATCTTTCACATGCTGATGTACTAAGGGATTTCTGAGTTATTTAAATTCAAGAAAGACAGGTAGATTGTGCCATGAGGTAGAGAATGAATGGCAGGGAGGAAGAAAGAGCAAAAGAAAGTAAGGGAAAGGGAGGTAGAGGGAAACAATTTAAAAAAAAAACATATAGAATGAGATTTCAACAGAAACGTCAGGCACACACACGCATAGAGCAAAGCGGTGCAAATAGAGATATGTGTATAGAAAGACATTAGTATAGCCGCGACGCGACTAAACATAGACAGAAACACACAGTAAGAGACCGTCACATTCACATCCAAGATGGAAGAACGTGAGAAAGAAATAGCCGTGTTTAAAGAAGCCGGAAAGGAGAGCATATGTCAAGTTCTGTAAGGTGCCGAACCACGTCAACTGCCACCAGAGCGACGAGCAGCTGAAGGAATGAGAAGGTTGGCTCACAGCTGTGAGAAGCGCGACAACATGGCACAGAGAAATGAAATGGCACAAAGAAGTATGGGCCTAATCTACAAAAAAAATCAATGCATCTGCACTAACAAGTTGCGCAAGAACATTGCCCGGACCAAATGTACTGCACTGGGAGCCAATTTCTGGAATTAAAAGCACACAGAAAGCTGCAGCGCAAAGAACAATGAATAGCGCCTGCCACAGCCACAACATACTGCCATGGTATACAGAACATAGCGCTGTCAAACAACTTTTTCGCTGGACCCATGGGAAATAAGTAATCATAGATTACTCAACAGCAATCACCATTACTTCCCCTCCTCTCCTGCGATCAACAAGTCCTCACCCTTGTAGCACCACTAATCCGGTCCCCAAACCCTTACGTTATGACAGCACTCATAAGTCAGCCCTTGTCCCACTACCACCATTAATCTGCACCTTAACCAACCAACATTAAGGTAGCACCCACACGTTCGCCCTCGTCCCAATACCTCACTAATCTGCACCCAAACCCCCTACATTAAGGCAGCACCCACAAGTCTCCTCTCATCCCAGTACCTCCACTAATTTGTGCCCCAAACCCCTACATTAAGGCAGTACCCACAAGTCTTACCTCATCCCAGTACCTCCACTACTCTGCGCACCAACCCATTACATTAAGGCAGCTGCCACAAGTCCACCTACGTCCCAGTACCCCCACTAATTCCAATCCAACCCCTACATTCAGGCAGCTCCCACAGGCCTGCCCAAGTCCCAGTACCTCCACTAATCGGTGCCCCAACCCCCAACATTAAGGCCAAACCCACAAGTCCATCCTCATCCCAGTACCTCCACTAATCTGCACCCCAATATTTGCATCACTCTGCGCCCACTCCTTTCCAACACAGTGCTTGCACAAACAAGGTGCCACATCACAATAATACACCAAATACACATCACCCCAATGCCCACTTTTTCTCTTGCAGTGAAAAGTACTTACACCAGGAGTTGGATGAAATGTGAAATGTCTGACTGAATAGCCATTGAACTATCTGGCTTGTGGAGGTCCATGATGTATCCCCAGTCCACTTCAGTAGACCACATCCACTCCCATGTAATTTGGCTGCAACACTTCAAGAAAAAAGCTCACTGGATGTCCCCAATATAGCTCTTGCACATAGGGACACAGCAAACAGACTTCCACAGATGTACCGTGTTGCCTGCTTAAAAGACAAAACAATATGCTTGCACACACTAATTATTTGTTGGGAAATGGGTACAGTCACATACCCAACAGTAATGGACACCCACACCCACTCACTGTCCCTATAAGGTGACAAACAGACTGCCTTATTCAGTATGATGTTGGTGTTAGCTTGACAATCTTTGTAACACTTACAAAAATACAATTGAGCACATGCTACCCCGCCCTTCTGCACAATATGGTAGGGTATAAACCTACAACCAAACAGAGACTCTTATCTCCTGCTAACTTGATCAAAGCTTAATCAATTAGTTTAAAACGAAATGTATTCTTAGTTCATAATAGAAAACATAAAAAACATAACCATCAATATAAATTCACAGTCCATATCTAAATAGTGCCTAAATAGTATCTCTTGGAAGAACTGTTATATGTACAATCGTATTTGTGTAATTAGTAACAGCGTGGTTAAATACACTATGCTGATCTAATGATTCAGTTTTCCCTTTCCATGGTGGCCATTCAAAACAAATGGAAAAATGTAAACAAACAAAATTGACGCCATGGAAAGGGAGAGGTACCTGCCTCAAGGGCCGCCTTCACCTTCACCTGGCTCCGGATCCTTAGGTGGTCTCACAGCTTCTTTGCATGGTCCACTGTACAGACTGCCACTCCCTCCACATTGATGGCAGCACGATATTCACCCAGATCCTTTGATGGCCACACCTTCCAAGCTCCTTCTCACAATGCCTAACAGGAGAGCCACAGAAGAACAGACTTTGAGGAATACCAGGCACTCCAAGACAGCGCTAGTGGTCAGCAGCCAGTGGCTAACAGGTAGCAGGAGATGTAGAGTTCTGGGGGCAAAATATGGCTGAAGGAGGCAAAATATGGCACAAGGCAGGAGTAACAGCAAGACACAGGTGTCTCCACTTCATACATGAGGCAGCAGTGACAAATCCTTAGAAGGGCCCTATGCACGTAAATTCCCCACCACCAACTCTGTAAATAATGTGCTCACAAGTGTCCCCCAGCTGCATGTACATTGCCTGGCGATATTTAGAGGGAGCATGTGGATTTCCTCAGTGCACAGAGTTGCCAATATTTAAGGGGTACAATGCAGATTTGTCCTGATCAGTCAAGCCCATGTAAAGATACCATGTAAGAACAAGATACACCACTATGAAGATGGTGATATGCTGAATATGTTCTTAAACTCATTATTGCTATTGGCCAGGATAACAATGGTTGACTGTGCCCAGTAACTATTGCCTTCGTTCTGCCTGACTTTATGTGATCATTCATGCAACAGCTGTATGAGTAGATTGATTGACTCACTCTGCAGTAGTTAACATAGTGAGTAAAAAAAAATATAGCCAGAAATTGTAAACTCCCTTGGTAATCATATGTAGACAAGAAATCATTCTCCTATTTCAACTAATAAAAAAGTGACAAAAAAAAACAACAAAAGCTTAAAATCTAATGGCCACAAATAGAATCTTGCACCTGAGAGACTCAACATATACTTTTTTTCTCTAACTCTTTACCATATTGGTTAAATTTCAATTAACATAAAATGTATATCTCATCTTGTACAATGAGATATAAGCATGTGTTCAATTTCAGATCAGGTCCCTTGATTTAGTTCTGCCATGCACCATAGGAGAGACTGTCAGAGGATGATGAATTTGAGAAATATATCATGACTTATTTTCTGTGTTAGAAAATCCTTAGGAGACCTTCCCCATATCAACTGGGATGACTTTAATGAAGGGTGAAGTGACTACATTATTTAAAAAAGAAATAGTATAAAAGATGTGTATAAGATACTAAAAGAAATTTAAAGCCAACCTCCAAGAAATACTATGCCTTCGCTATCACCCTGAAAATACCTACACCCACTGCTGTGATGTATAGGTGCTTATAAATGTGTTTTGGTTCACAATTTCAGCTAATTGTATTATAACAAAATAGGTGAAAGTGGTAATCCTAAATATAGTTCCCAAATATCATTATGGTGGTGATAAAAGGGGCAATACCATAGAGCCAACAATAACAAACAGGCGAACGTACTACCTCACATAGAAAAGTTGTTGAGGCATTTGCAGAGTTGTATGGATACTAGACATACGTCAGAATCATTGCCTTCTTCTTAGCATATCTTGAATATTTTCTAACACTTTCAAACATATCACAGGAGCAACTACATCCTCTAGAAAATCCCATTGTCTGAAGTGAAACTGCTGAATTTGAATCCCAAAAATGAAGTGCCCCGGCCCTAATATGGTATTTTTGCTCCAAGTCTTATGGGGTATTGGCTGAATTTTAATTTTATCACGCATTTCACAGCTTTATTATTCCTATCATGGTCCAGCTTTATAATTATAGTCTTTAGGCAAAAGTTGTCAGCTGATCCTTTCTTAAAGCCTTCATGATTGTCTTCACCAAAGCCATCACATAACCCACGTGCAAAAACGATCATCCCCTCCACGATAAATTATTTGAGCAGTATACTAACCAAAATCCTGGACACTAGAGTTAACAATGCACTCTTGCTGTTCATCTCCATTGATGATATTGGATTCATGAAAAGACAGACAGGCACTTGATAATACATGGGTGAATACAAATGTCATACATTTGCTAATTCAAGTAAAGCGCCCTTGAAATCTTGGGCAATGGATGCCGAAAAGGCCTTGAATTGGGTTGAATGGGATTTCTTGTTTGAGACACTGAAGTGGATGGGCTTTGGCCCCAACCTAATAAACATGATTTAAAATAATGATAATATGCCAGACCTTTTTGGGCTCACTGTTAATGTCGCTTATTCACGGGGTTCGATTAAGTCAGTGGCACATGTCAATGTTGTCTATCCTGGTACTATAACAATTATTAATGATAATAAGAATGATATGATATGATATTTTATTTGTAGTACGCTCATACACATGTGTTTCAGAGCGCAACGAGGCAAGAGAGGGGATGAAGGGAGGACAAAACAACGATCTAACTAGGCCCGGTAGAAATGAGAACGTGTAAGTGCAGGGGAGAGTGAAGGGGGAAAGTGTAGGGGAGAGGTGGAAAAGTGCTGAGCAAGGGATAAAAACAACAGCAAAAGGTAGTGCAGCCAGAAAGGTGGCAAGTGTGAGGTTTAAGGCGCAGACAAGGGGTGTCTGATAAGTGCAAGTAAGGGGACTGCAGGGTTACAGATACAGACCCAAGTGCAAGGGTTGCCAGGAGGGAGTGCAGGTTTGTGTCTGGGAGGGCAGGGTCCTGGGCCCAAAATCAGAGGGTAGCCAGGTGCACGGAGCCAAAGCAGACAGTTCATCAGGGGAGAGGAAGAGCAAAGGCACAAGCAAAGAGGACGGTCTTGAGGTGGTTCCGGAACCAGAGATGTTTCTCCTCAAGTTTCAGAATGGTAGGGAGGTTGTTCCAGAGGGAGGCCCCAGCCGAGGAAAGAGATCTACCTCCAACTCGTTGCTTGGAGAAGCGACTAACCCTGAGGGAGTTGGAGTTGGAGGAGTGAAGAGCTCGAGTCGGAAAGTATTTATGGAGGGAGAGTTGAAGGTATGTTGGACCCAGACTGCAGAAAGCCTAGTGGACAATGCAGGGGGTCTTGAATTTAAACCTTGCAACCACTGGGAGCCAATTAAGAGATTTAAGGCTGCAGAGATACAACCCCAGGGCTTGAAGTCAAGGAAAAGTCTTGCAGTCCTGTTCTGGATGAGTTGCAAAGGGCGGAGTGTAAAAGCAAGCAGAATTAGAAAGAGGCTGTTGCAGTAGTCAAGCCTAGAGAGACCCAGTGCTCTAGAGATAGTAAGCTTCTGGGGAAAGGAGAGGAAAGGAAGAATACCTCTGAGTAGGTTCAGGTAGTAGTTTGACTTCTTAGAGACGTCAGAGATTTGAGGAGAGAAGGGGCGTGAAGTCGAAAATAACCCTGAGGTTGTTAACCTCACAGGTGGGAGCAGGAAGAGGGCCAAGGGAGGTGGGCCAGAGAGTGGCAGGAATGGAGTCTGCAGGTGTGCCGATGAGAAGAATCTCCATCTGACTGGCATTAAGGCAGAGATCGTTGGTGGCATACCACTCCTGCATGGCAGACAAGCAGTCAGAGATGAGGGAGGGAGAAGAGGTGGCGGAGGGAAGCCTGAAAACGAGTGTCATCCGCATAGCACTGAAAGTTGGAGCAGAGAGCAGCAATGCAGTGGGCAAGGGGTGCAGGTATTGGTGGAACAGCCAGAGAGAGAGGTTAGACCCCTGGGGAACACCACAAGTAGAGAGTGAGATAGAAGAAAGGAAGGACCCAACTTGGACCTGGGAGGGTAGATCAGAGAGGAAAGAGGCCAGCCAGGCCAGGGCCTGATCGGTGATACCCAGGTTATCAAAGAGATCGTTGAGCAGGATGGCATGGTTGACCATGTCATAGGCAGACGAGATATCGAGTAGGAAGAGCACAGAAGGTATGTTAGAGTCAAAGGTGGAGTGTTGGTCTTCAGGGATGTTCAGGAGAGCAGTTTCCATGCTTCAGACAGCTCTGAAGCCAGACTGATGGTCATGGAGACAACCAACAGAGAAAGTGTGAAGATTAAGCTGAGTGATGGCCAGATTTTCCAAGAGTTTGCCCAGGAAAGGAGTGATAGAAATTGGGCGAAAGTTAGCCAGGCAAGAGGTGTCGGCTCTGGGTTTATTTGAGAATAGGGTGAACAAGAGAGGGCTTCAGAGGGGTGGGGGAGGCTCCAGAAGCAAAAGAATGGTTACAGAAGTCAGCCAAAGTCAGAGCAAGGGTTTCAATGTGGTCCTTGATTAACAGGGAAGAACCTGTTTTGACGAGACATTCATTGATCAGACTTGTCTGGAAATCTCATCGGGGGAGGACAGAGTGTTAAGCAACTTCAATTCAGTACTCCAACTAAGTCAGTGCCTAGTCTGGGATGCCCAAGAGAAGCCCTTATTTATATACTTTTATGACAAGTTCATAGATCTGGATGATAAACCCTTGTATAACGCCCCTCTCTTGAATCCCCCTGACCTCACTGAGCCAAGAAGTAGGTTAGTTTTGCAAATTAAAAGATTTATTTTACAAATTAAACAATATATATCACACTTTTATAAATAAATTAATATTTGATAGCACACTTATGAATATGACAGTGATCAACAATGGATAATATCACACTAGCACACTTTTTTAATTACTTAGGAGTTGGTATAGAGAGGATAAAGTAGCTGAGAATGCTTTTATGGGTTCAAGGAAATGCAATAATGGAAAAGAATGCAGCACAGAAATAACTGAGATGGTTTCCACAAGAGATAATATGATCACTTTTTCTTTTGACAATTAACTCCTCCACTATGCAATCTAAGGAGATGGAAGGCGAGCACACAATTTTCAGGAATACAATCAAATGCAATACCAATTTAGTTTCCCCCTAGCAAGCTTAGAGCAACGGGGATGCTTTTAAAACACAGGCAAAATACTTTAAATGTGATTTGCAAAGAAGTGAAAAAATGCTAAAAATGATTTTAATTCCCAATAGGAGATTCAGAGTCGGTGATAGCTACTTAAGATTGGTTTCAGGTCAACACTATCAGTGATTCATGAGGGATTATCAGGTTGAAATGGTTTTCAGCAGTTGCAAGCAAAAGACAGCGATTTTGACAGGTGGAGAAATTTGATTCAAATTGCAATTCACTGAACATTTTCCGAGTGCGTCGAGCGTGATTACAGAAAAACTATAATGAGTAGAAAGTCGGTTTAGGGCTTGTTGGAAAGCTGAGGATCCTAGCTTTAAAATGTAAGTTAAATATCCTAGCACGCGGGGTTCAAAAGATACGATTTTGTGGAGGTAGATTTTCAGAAATGAAATAATGATTCAGAATGGCAAAGGACACTTTCACAGGTTTAAAATCACAGATTGAACACACAATTTCTATGATGCAGTTCTAAATAGGTGGAAATGGTTTGAATTAGATTATTTTGGACTAAGAGATTGGTTTTGCACAGTTCTGGCTGAGTACTCACACTATAAATTTGAAATAGGCCGTCAAGGTCTGGTCAGGTTTGGTCTGGTCTCTGGTTCTGGCAAAAGTTCTTGGCACTGCACAGCAGTCTGGTCTGGGTCTCTCTGCATACAGCTCTGCTTTCTGGGTTCTGGCACAGGGTTCTAGCCAGAATCAAACAGCACAGCCCGGCTGTTGAAGAATTTAATTAGGTTGCTGGATTCTGAGGCCTCTGAAGGATTCAGCTTGTGGACTAGGCCTCTCTGCTACAAATTCTGAAGTCTGGATTCTACGTTCTGGTTCTGGAGTCTTCTGGATTTGAAGTCATCCAGCAAAGTGCTTCGCAAGAAAATGGAAGAGCAGTCCCTACCTGGGTTTCAGTGGGTCTTTTTATGTCTTTTGAAAGTGGGTGGGAAGGCTGAATTTCTATGTCAAACCCTCTGAAGATCCTGATAGGTTAGCAGATTTTCTGTGCTCTCACTGGATAACAGAGTTGTGAGTCATCCGGTGTCATTTTTATGGCATACAGAAAGAACACTCCCCTTGTCACTTTGCACACAAATATATTTTTGATCCAAATGTGTATTTATCTATGTACAATTTTTCTAATATTATATGTCCAGTTAACATATTTTCTGTAGCACCTAACCATTCGATCCCTGTCTTTGTAAGATGTTGTGTCCTCTTCTGACAGAATTCTGCCCTTTTCATCCAGAACACAACCTCTAAACTTTTCCAGAATTTACACAAATGTGCGCAAGGAATATGGGCATCAGATGATGAAGTGTCAGATTCTTAACATACAGACGCTTGGAGAAACACCCTATTTTCCGGTACTACTCCCCAGAACATACCACAGAGTCCTAACACCTCTTAAAATGTGCACAGAAAAATCACAGAAATTATTATATTATTTCCATAATTTTGACACTTCCGTACTATGAATTATCCATCTTTTTAAAATTATGCTCTGGCCCAGATAGGTGTGGTTTAGGTTCCAAAGCACATGGGGGAATTTCTGTCTGTCCCTGCCTCCAGCTCAGTTGGCTCCCAGAGGCAGCGCCCCTCCCATTTCCTTCCAAGAGGAAGCCATTTACGACCCCTGATTTAGCATTTGCCTGAGCCAAGGAAAGTTCATTGTTCTGTTTTCCTGTAGCCGCAGGTACCCCTCCCCTAATTCAATCAGAGAGGTGTAATCTCCTTTTGGTGGGGGCAGGAGAAGACAGGCCAGGCCTGGGAATGCAGTTGCTGGACAAGTGTCAACTCCTGTCGGGGGTAGTTGCCTGGCAGAATTCAATCTCTTTAAGCCAGGCTTCAGCTAAATGTCACTTTTGTTCCAGTTTTCTTCATTCAAATCAAACTTACAATTTTTACACGTGCAGCTAGAACGCTGATTCTAAGTTCAAAACTATGACATTTAAACAGTTGCAACCTATGTGACACTCAAAAGTAGGTCACTCATTTATTTTAAACATTTCAATTTTAGTGGTTTTAAATCCAATTTCACTTAAGCTGCTGACATCCACAGCTCAGCCAGTTTTGTTGTAAACATTGTTTTAGGCTCTTCATCTTTCCAGATTTTGTATGCACACAAGACTACATTCTGCCAAATGTCTGCTGGTGTTCAGTGAGATTTTTGAATATCTTGCAATGTTTGAACTAGGCATTTTGAGCTTGCATTTCAGAGAAACAAATGTGATTTCAAAGCGCTTTTTGAGCTAACATGCACTGCTGTTTTTCCTTTGGCACCACGTTTCACTCATGGCACTTCTGGCCCATCACGCTCGCACTGGTGGGTGGCAGGTTAGGCGACCATTTTGGTGTGTGCAAAACTGCGCGGTTTTCCTGGATTCTGGCGCAAATGTGGGCTTTTCGGTCATCTTGGATTTTCTATGCCCACAGCATCAAATTTTGTAGCATTATAATTCAAACGTTGGTCAATACACCTGACAAGCCTGCCCACCAGACTGCACTTTGATTTCGAGTCGAGGGGGAGTCAGGTGCAAAGGATGTTTTGATCCATGCGCTGGGATGTCCACATCATCTTCTTCTGATTCCGCAGATATCACAGTTCAGCATCTTTTCCTCCATCAGGGTGGATCGATCGGTTCTCCTCACCGATCCTGATGGGAGTTTCGGGCGGTATCTCGGGCCCCTCTGATCTTTGCTCCCAGTCCCCGGGTCGTCCTCCTTGGTCAGTCTCCATGGTTTATCTCTCCTAGGATGACAAGGCAAAGTGGCAGAAACGTATTCGTAGACACTTCCCCACCACTATTAATGGTGGAGCGAACATATACATTTTATACATCAGGAGACATTTGCATTCCAGAATCATATAATTTTATAGGCTATATGTGGAATATTTTATGGTTGGACTTGTATTAATCTGGAGTGGCCCCCTCTGGGATTGCAGATGACTCCTCCAGTTGCTGCAAAGTGTGCCTGGATGGCAACACTTTAGCTGATTAATATGGACCCACTTGTCTTCCCCTTCTGCCAAACTGCCTTTGGGGATGCAGATCTTGTAGGCGACTGGGGAGATCTTGTCTACAATTTCAAAAGGTCCCTTCCAGGTAGGCAGGAATTTCCGCTGTTTGGCCTGGTTCCTTTGGAAATTATATAGATAGACCAGGTCTCCCATATTGTATTCTTCCCTAGTAGTCTTTAAATCATAATGAGTCTTCATGCTATTGGCTGATCTTTCTAGGTTTCACTGAGCATAGGCAAAAGCATGTTGAAGGTGTTTCCTTAAATTCTCAATATATTCATGAGTAGTGGAAGCATTGATCAAGGTTTGCTCTTGGGTCCTGTAGAGCAAATGCTGGGGAAGCACCATCCTGCGTCCAGTCATCTGCTCAAACAGTGACATTTTAGTTGCAGATGAGGGGTAGATCTGATGGCCATTAGGACCAGAGGTAATCGAATATCCCAACTTGGCCCAGAATCTGCCACAAACTTTTTTAAGATGCTCACAATGGTTCGGTTGTAACGTTCTACTGCCCCAGAAGAAGCTGGCTGGTAAGCAATGTGTAGCTTCCTTTTAACCCCACTATCTCCCACATCTTAGTCATTACTTCACTGGTAAAATGGCTACCTCTGTCTCACTCAATCCTTTGGGGTAGACCAAAACGGGAAAAGATGTGGTTGATTATCAGGGCAGCTGCTGTTTCTGCCTTGCAGTTTGGGGCCGGGAGACATTCCACCCATTTAGTAAATAAGCATGTCACCGTCAAAATGTACTTATTCCCCCTAGAGGAGCGAATCACGGGCCCTATGTAGTCGACTTGTAAATCTGACCATGGGAGTGTCATCCCCCTCTTTTGGAGAGGCGCACGGTGTGTGAGGGATGGTGGCTGAAATTGTGCACACACAAGACATCCCTTCAAGTATTGGTCAAGGTCCTGACCCATGTGTGGCCAGTATGCAACCTCTCTTAAGATTTCAAGTGTTGTATGAAACCCCCTGTGACCGGCGGTGGCCGCATCATGGGCGTGACTTAACATCAGGCTTCGGAATGAGGTAGGGACCACCCACTGATCATGGCCAGCTCTGGATTTCCTCACCAACAAACCGTCTTGGATTCGAAACATTTTTGGACATTTCATCAACACTCTGAGGTCCTCTTTCCCAATGTAATCGGTATCCGTCAGGGGAAAGTTCTCAGGGTCCTCAATGTGTTGGTAAAACTTGCCAATTATTGGGTCTCCCTTCTGAGCCGTGATCAAATCAGCATCTGGGGTCTCCTTACTCCAGTGTGCAGTTGAAAGATCATTGTGAGCATTTGTCTGGGACCTAGTGATAGCAGTGACCTGGATTTCCCCCAACAGGGACTCAATCTCTATTAGATCCCCTTGGATGGCCCCGGTTTTGGCCAGCTGATCAGCTAAGTCATTTCCAGTTTTGTCTGGTCCCTCTACTTTGGAATGACCCTTGATCTTCTTCCAGTAGATGGTTATCCCATTCACGGTGACCAAATCATCAATGTTTTGAATTAACTTCCCATGTTTCAAGGGTTTGTTATTAGCACATAACATGCCTCTGGTTTTCCAATTAACCAGGTGCTCCACGAACCTGTTCCATACATAATCTGAATCTGCGATTATGACCAGTTCATGGAGTTGATGTTGGACAGCAGTGAGGATGGCCTGATGCGCAGCCATCAACTCTGCCACCTGACTACTTCGGGGACCAATTTTTTACCCAGCGAAGGGTCCTGGGGACTAATTCACCCATGCATTCCCTACGCTGGCCACAAGTTCTTTTTCCCCGTTGTTGTCAACATGGTAAGAGCATCCATCCACATATACAGTGGGCATTCCCTCACACTTTATGGGGGGAATTAAGATATGCCTCCATGTTGTCCTTGATTTTTAGACTTTCGTCCTCGAGACAGTTTTCTCTGGCACAATCATGCAAGCCAGCCAGACCTTGCGCGAGGAGACTCTTCTTGTTTTGGCCATATCTGACCTCCACAGGAAAGTCTTGCATTGACAGAATACAGTAATTTGTGAATTATTCACATTTCCAGCCTGGATTCTGTCACTTTGGAGATATTGCAGAGGCTGGTGTGGAGTCTCCACTATGATGTGTTCCCCCTGGATAAATGGGCGGTAATTCTTCAATGCCCACACCGTTGCCAGGAGTGCCTTCTCACAATCGTTGAATTTTTCCTCTACAGAGGATAAAGTTTTGCTTGCATAGGAGATTACTTTATTGACCTTGTCATGCTTTTGATATAATACTGCAGTCAAGCATGTATTAGAGAACCCTGTCTCGAAGAATAATTCCTTGTTTCTGACAGGGTAAGCTAGGCAAGGCACTTGTGAGAGGCTTCTTTTGAGCTGTCTTACTGTCTCGGATTGTTATGGACCCCATTCCCACTTGACCCCCCCCCTTCAAGAGATGAAGGGGTCTGGTGATCTCTGTGTAGCCCTCAATGAACATTCTGCTGTAATTAGTCAGTCCAAAGAGGCTCCTTAGTTCCCGCAGAGTTATGGGGTTTTCCAGTTTCTGAAGTGCTTCCACTTTCTTTTCCTGGGGACAGAGACCCTGAGGAGTTATCTCATGCCCCAAGAAATTAACACGGGTTCTACACCACTGCAATTTCTGAAAGGAAAGTTTTGCTCTGGCGGCCCTCAACTGTGTCAGAACATAACGGATCTCTGCTATGTGTTCTTCCACAGATGAACTTTTGATTAGGACATCATCTACATAAGCCAGGTTACCCCTCGCACCCAAGTCAGGCATGGCCTTATGTAGGAAAATGTTGAATTAATTGCCGGAGTTGAGATTTCCGAAGGGAGTCCGGGTCCATGTGTACTGCTGGCCCCCAAAGGTAAAAGCCAGTTTATATTGGTCCTCCCTACTGACAGGCACAGTCCAGTATCCATTGGTCAGGTCTATTGCAGTGAATACCTGTGACCGCTGGATCTGGGCCAGCCCCTGGTCAATGTAGGGTAGAGGCCATCGGGAAGTATGTACCCGTTTGTTGAGCTCCCTAAGGTCGGCACAGAGTCTCCACTGGCCGTGTGGCTTCAATATTCCCAGCACCGAATTATTGAAGGTGCTGTGGACTGGATGGATTATTCCCCGGGACTCAAGGTTCTTAATTATTTCAGTAAGGGACTCCATGGATGCGAGAGGCAAGCGGTATTGCTTCACAAACACTGGAGTCATGCCAGGGTCCGTGGAATTGTTGTTGTGTGGATGTCGGTGCGTCCACAGTCATATGAGTCTACTGCAAAGAGATCTTGAAAATCCAAGAAAACTTGTTTCAACTTTTGCTTCTGTTCCAGAGCCACACAGGCATCAGCTAGGTTGACTCTCTCTTCCACCATCTGCCTGAAGCCTGGAAAGACTTCTGGTTTTGCTATCTCAGCGGCCTCCTTCAGCTGGGTGGAGAAGTCCCTGGTCAGAGTGCTGATTTGGACTGGTGACTTCAGGTGGGAAAGGCAGCCCTCATGGACCTGGAAAATCACCTCATCCCTTCTGAAGTCACAAGTCACATCTTCCTTAGCATAAGGGCAGGAAGTGTACACCAGGAAGTTCCCCCATGCTGGGTAAAGATCCTGTCTGGTGTTGTGTTGTCATCACTGTCACTGTCAAAACAGTCCTTGGGGATTGGTCCTAACAGTTCATTTCCTAAATCAATGGAAAAATGTCAGTCATCAACCGCCATTCCAATAATGGTGCCTGCGGCAAGAGTAATACTCTTTAAGTCACTGTTATCCACCTCTATTGGAATGGTGTCATGTTCTATGTTGACTAATGGTGTTGGGTTTACCCCCAACCCTTGCTGTTGGAGAGAAACATTTAGATGAATATAAGCATCAGGGTTTTTCAATTTTTGTCCTCTTTTAACTTTCACTTCCAGGGAGAATTGTCGGGTCCTTTCTGGGATGGTGACTTTCTCTTTAATCTGAATTTCAACTGCATAAGGTAGCAATTGAGCTGACCTAAATGCTTTTCCTGGATCATCAAAGCCCATGGGATTATCCGCTAATCGGGACCACGCTTTGAAGTTTATCAGGTCCAAACTAATGACAAAGTGATTGAGAATGTCACTGCCTAAGTAAAAGGCGGCAGTGACGTCTCGCACAACCCAACAATTATGGACTATGCTCTTGTTGCCAATGGAGATTTTGAGCATACACCTGCTTCGCAGGATATGTTTGGAATTGGGTGTTTCCAGATCCATTTCCCATTTGTCTATCAGTTTGAATGTGGGAATGGCTGGATCTTTTGGGAGTTGGCGGAACATGGCTTCACTGATGAAGCTCTTAACGTTGTTCACACACACTTGGGCGAGAACAGAGTCCTTCCCATTGTTTAACTGAACAGGGATGAACAACTGTTTTCCGATTTGCTGAATATCAGCCCGGCTCTGAGCTGATTTCACATATTTCTGGACTATTGGATTGGGAATGTCTGATTGTGGATTAGTAAAGAATTTCAGAGTGTTTCCTTTCGGTGTGGAATACCACCTGAAACTGGAAGGAAGGTTGATTTAAAGAAATAGAGAGGATCCCCCCCAATCAGCAGTCTGTTGTCCTGCTGTTATTACTGTCACGTCTGGAATTTGGTTGTTCTGGAAGTGAAATTCTATTTGGTCAGATTTTTGTTCAACCATGTGGCATGTGCCGTTTAAACTAACATAGTTGACACTCTGTTTTAATTTTATTGGCCGGCTAGTCTGGGTCCAGAGGACCTTGTTTACGCAATCTATTAGGGGTGACAATCTTCTCAGGAGGTCATTCCCTAGTAAACAAGGGGTGCCCCCTGGAGTCACTACTATGACCGGGTGTTTCACCTTGTGTCACCCAATTTTAATGTCCAAATCTGCGGTCCCCTCGATGGGAATTTCCTTCCCGTCAAAGTTCTGAAGTTGTCCAGGAAGAGAGGTGAGAGGAATATGGTAATTCTCCCCCTTCCTGCATTTAGTTCATCAAAGGCCCTTTTGGACAGAAGAGTAGCTTGGGATCCAGTGTCCACCAGTGCCAAAATTGTACCCTGCCCCTGCACTTGTACCGGGGCATAGTATCTTCCCTCCTTCTCCTCAAGGGGGCACAGATAATGCACATTTTTTGGACAACTGGTGGGCTAATTTTTTAGTTTTGGACATTGCGAGAGAAGAGATTTGGGCCGAATTCTGTGGAGAGTCATGGGAATCTGCAAGAAAAAGTTGCCAACTGGAAATGAGAGCCCTTGTGGGTTCCCCTGGTTCTGGTTCTGTGCCGCCCCCCCCCTTTTTTGGAGGCAGTCACCAGGATGGGTTTGAACCAGGGTGTTTTGATGCTGTTGGTTCTGGGATGAGATGATGGGCGGCGCTAGCTCAGTCCCCACATCTACCCAGTCTGGATTTGGATCCCTTGGGACCCATTTTTCTTTGGGAGGAGTTCCCCCATCTCTGAAGGAGAAGATCCTTTTCCCAGGATCCTCTGAGGATCCCTCTCCCTCAAATTGGAAGATCTGTACCTCCTCCACAAAATGAGTCTGTTTGGGTCCTTTGTTTTTCCTACCTCCTCTCTGCCCCTTGGGTGGCAGACTTTCAGGGGTAGGAGATCTTGTTTACGGTTCCTGGGTTTCCAGGGGCTGTTTACAAGTGGGGAAGGAAGCTTCCTCCAAGGCTTTACACCCCCCTTCCCCTTGTGCCTCCTCCCTGGGAACCGGTGGGTTATCGGGGTGCTGCCCCTTCATTGTTCTGGAGCACCAGGCCAAGAGTTTGGGGCATTCTGCACCGGCATGCTCATCTGAGGGTTCTGTTGAGCCCTCAGCAAGTGACCCAGATCCCGTGCCATATTTTGGGCCTGGCGCTATAACTGCGAAACCTGCTCAGGCTGATATGGGGTTCTGTTTTCTCCCCTGGGCTGATCCCGGGAAGGGTAACTATTCCTTCTCTGGTAGTACCCGGAGTTGGAAAGATTTGGGCACCCCTCCACGCTTGGACTCCTCTCTCCCGGATTAGGTTGTCTGGGCTCAGGGAATTGGGGAAAGAAGGATGGATGATTTTGGGGCTGGAAGTTGGGTGGATACCTGGGGAAAAATTCTGCCCAGGGTTTGGTGAATTTCTGCCCTCAGTGGGAAGTTAGGAGGGAAGTTTCCTGGGTTGGTGCCTGGTTGGATCCCCCCCTTGGGCTGGAGGAGTCCACACATACCCCAGGATGGGTTGGTTTCCCTTGTAGCAGGGACTTACATAGTCAGGGGAGCGAGGGACCCCATTTGTGGGACTACCTCCTTGACTCCCTGTCTGTGACTTGCCCGAGGGCCTTCTGGGCTGAGAATTATTCGGTGCAGGCAGGTTTCTAGGCCCCCCCATCTCCAAATCTAAAACGGGTGCAACCTTTACCTCTGCCACCTTGGCAGCAGCAGGGGTGCTGGTCGGTTTGGGGCTTTTCTGTGTGTTATTTCTATTTTCTATGGGCTTCTGCACCTCATAGATTCGGGTGGCCTGTTCAATGACCCAGTCTAGTGATCTTTTCTTGTGAAAATCTCTCACAAGCTGGGTCATGATGTGTTTGGTTAAGGCATGGAAAAACGTATTAACAAATTCTTTACTGTCCGTGCGTACCCTTTTTGTAGTCTGCGCAAAAGCACGCTTTAACTCCTGCACAAATTCTTGTGGGGCCTGGTCCTCCCCCATTGCAAATTGTAGGCTGCCTTGCGAACCTTTTGAGGATTTCTATGAACAGAAAACTGTTTCAAGATGGCCGCCCTATTTGTGGACCATCTTGAATGGTTTTGGTCCTCCAGCCCCGCAAAGAAACTGGAATATTCTGGGGAGAATGTCCATTTTACATACTGAATGCAGCTACTGCTGTCCTTCAAATGGAAAGTCTCCATCATTTGCTCGTAAAGCTCCAAGTGTTCCCAAACAGAATACTTGGCGTTCTTGTGATAAGGGGTGATGACACTCCTTATTGGCTTAATCTGTTTTAAGGGGTCCTTAAGCAAGGCCCTTTTTGCCTTATTGGCCTTTTTGGTTCGGGTAACCCTGGTCCATTCATCCTCTGACTCAGAAGCACTGCTCCCAGAGGTGCCCGTCTGATCTTCCAGGTTTTCCCGGATTCTGCGAGCCTGGGAATGGCTGGCAGAATGTGGGGACCTGGTCTCCTGTGTCCTGTGATGCTCAGAGGAGTCTTCAGATCCCTCCATGCTGCCAGGATTTGATGGGTACCCCCCCACTGACGTAACTGGGCAGAGGTTTTCAGGATGCCTTTAGTGGGCCTACTCTCCTGGGGTTCCCCACTAAATTGCACTGTACTTAGGTGCCCATACCCGGATGCCCACCCATCTATTCCTGGGTGGTACTGGCCTATGAGCCTCATACTTTTGGCTGGATAGTAATCTGCCATCCCTGTGTCCCTGTGCTCATGTGCGCCAGGGGACATGGGGGTGGCAGAGTCCAGAAACTGGGAGAGATGAAGGCCTCTGGTACTAGGGCTCCTGAGGTTATGTTCAGGTGTTTCCCTTTCCCAGCGAACCTCATCTCTATCAGCCCCTGCTCCTTGTTGCCATGCAAGAGCCTGTGCTTTCAGTTCCTCAGTTAAGGCCTTACTAGACTCTATCAGTCTCTCCTGCATGGCTACCTGTTGCTGGAGCCTATCATTGTGCTGACAGAGAGCCTCATTTTCTCTCTGTGCCTCCTGGTTTGTCCTGGAGTACTTGGCAAGTCTTTGCCGCAGGAGGGTTACCTCCTGGGTCTCATCCCTATTGGCCTGTTCCTTCCTTGCCAGAGCATCTTCCACCCTCCTGGTGTGCTCGAACAAGTTCTGATGTTCTTTTTGGAGGTCACCCAGTCCCTGGAGTGCCAAGTGATTTTCTTCAATTTTTCCTTTTAATTGGCAGACTTCCTGGCCTAAGGTGTCCCTTTCCAGACTGAGAGCCTGCATCTGAGCCGCCAGGTCGTCCCTCTGCCTTTGAAAGGCACCAGCTTTCTGGCGCTCCTCCTGAAATTCTGTCTGGGTATCCAGGTCTTTCAGAATCAGTTTGTTGCTCTCTGCCTTCTCCCTATCTAGGTGGCTTTGCAGGGTGACTACCTGCTCTGCGCATGCCCTATTGAAGTCCAGTTGTTGCTCCAGCTTTTTCTGGCTCTGCAGTAGTTAGTCCAAACCTTCTTGGTACTCCTTCTGCAAGGCCAGAAATCTGGTATCCTGGTCAGACTTTTCCTGTTGCAGGATACCCATATCCTCGTTGATTTTAATGAGATACTGTCTACTCTCATTTTATGACTCCTGGCTCCTGTGGAGCCTCTGCTCAGAAGAGGCCAGGTCAGATCGGGCCTTCTCTAATGCCGTCTGTTGCCTATTTGCCAGATCTTTGCCTTCAGCACATTTGTCCTGTATGGCTCCCATATATAAATACAAATATACCGCTATCCTAACAATCTTGTTGTGCTCATCTTTGGCCTTAAGGGCCATGTAGGGTTCGCTCAGGGCCACGTGTAAGGGACCCTGATCTTTCCAGATGTCTAACCCAGTCACATTGACCTTTTGTGTAATCACCTGCAGCCACACTTTCTGGTCCTGTTCAGACCATACACCTCTCACAAACAGTTTATGTAAGATGTGCTCTCTAGATATCTTCATATCTACCAATGTCGTCATTCTGGAAATTGATTTCCTTCCTGACTTACATAAGTTTGTATTTTATTTTGCAAAACAGACCGTCTCCTTACAGCGTCCTTCTTTTGAGGGGCGATTTTACAGTCTAACACAGCGTGGCGATCCAACAGGATTTATGTATCCTGTCAGTTAGCACACTGTATTAAGCTGCACAAGTGGTAGGTCAAATCCAGACATCCCGGACGAGCACCCACTCTGCTAAGTGACTTCAATTCAGTACTCCAACTAAGTCAGTGCCTAATCTGGGATGCCCAAGGGAAGCCCTTATTTATATATTTTTATGACAAGTTCATAGATCTGGATGATAAACCCTTGCATAACGCCCCTCTCTTGAATACCCCTGACCTCACTGAGCCAAGAAGTAGGTTTGTTTTGCAAATTAAAAGATTTATTTTACAAATTAAACAATATATATCACACTTTTATAAATAAATTAATATTTGATAGCACACTTTTTAATTACTTAGGAGTTGATATGGAGAGGATAAAGTAGCTGAGAATGCTTTTATGGGTTCAAGGAAATGCAATGATGGAAAAGAATGCAGCACAGAAATAACTGAGATGGTTTCCACAAGAGATAATATGATCACTTTTTCTTTTGACAATTCACCCCCCCCCCAATGCAATATAAGGAGATGGAAGGGAAACACACAATTCACAATTTTCAGGAATACAATCAAATGCAATACCAATTTAGTTCCCCCCTAGCAAGCTTAGAGCAACAGGGATGATTTTAAAACACAGGCAAAAGATACAGACGATTTTGTCGAGGTAGATTTTCAGAAATGAAATAATTAATAAGAATGGCAAATGACACTTTCACAGGTTTGAAATCACAGAATGAAAACACAATTTCTATGATGCAGTTCTAAATAGGTGGAAATGGTTTGAATTAGATTATTTTAGACTAAGAGATTGGTTTTGCACAGATCTGGCTGAGTACCCACACTATAAATTTGAAATAGGCTGTCAAGGTCTGGTCAGGTTTGGTCTGGTCTCTGGTTATGGCAAATGTTCTTGGCACTGCACAACAGTCTGGTCTGGGTCTCTCTGGATACAGCTCTGCTTTCTGGGTTCTGGCACAGGGTTCTAGCCAGAATCAAACAGCACAGCCCGGCTGTTGAAGAGTTTAATTAGGTTGCTGGATTCTGAAGCCTCTGAAGGATTCAGCTTGTGGACTAGGCCTCTCTGCTACAAGTTCTGAAGTCTGGATTCTAAGTTCTGGTTCTGGAGTCTTCTGCATTTGAAGTCGTCTGGCAAAGTGCTTCGCAAGAAAATGGAAGAGCAGTCCCTACCTGGGTTTCAGTGGGTCTTTTTATGTCTTTTGAAAGTGGGTGGGAAGGCTGACTTTCTATGCCCAACCCTCTGAAGATCCTGATAGGTTAACAGATTTTCTGTGCTCTCACTGGAGAACAGAGTTGTGAGTCATCCGGTGTCATTTTTATGGCATACAGAAAGAACACTCTCCTTGTTACTTTGCACACAAATCTATTTTTGATCCAAATGCGTATTTATCTATGTACAATTTTCTAATATTATATGCCCAGTTAACATATTTTCTGTAGCACCAAACCATCCGATCCCTGTCTTTGTAAGATATTGTGTCCCCTTCTGACAGAATTCTGCCCTTTTCATCCAGAACACAACCTCTAAACTTTTCCAGAATTTACACAAATGTGCGCAAGAATATGGGCATGAGATGATGAGGTGTCAGATTTTTAACATACAGACACTTGGAGTAACACCCTATTTTCCGCTACTACTCCCCAGAAGATAATGGGCACAGAAAAATAACAGAAATAATGATATTATTTACATAATTTTGACACTTCCATACTATGAATTATCCATCTTTTTAACAGTATGCTCTGGCCCAGATGGGTGTGGTTTAGGTTCCAAAGCACATGGGGGAATTTCTGTCTGTCCCCGCCTCCAGCTCAGGTGGCTCCCAGAGGCAGCGTAGCATTTCCCTGAGCCAAGGAAAGTTAATTGTTCTGTTTTCCTGCAGCCCCAGGTACCCCTCCCCTAATTCAATCAGAGAGGTGTAATCTCCTTTTGGTGGGGTCAGGAGAAGACAGGCCAGGCCTGGGAATACAGTTGCTGGGCAAGTGTCACCTCCTGTCAGGGGTAGTTGCCAGGCAGAATTCAATCTCTTTAAGCCAGGCTTCAGCTAAATGTCACTTTTGTTCCAGTTTTCTTCATTCAAATTAAACTTACAATTTTTCCATGTGCAGCTAGAACGCTGATTCTAAGTTCAAAACTATGACATTTAAACAGTTGCAACCTATGTGACACTCAAAAGTAGGTCACTCATTTATTTTAAACATTTTGATTTTAGTGGTTTTAAATACAATTTCACTTAAGCTGCTGACATCCATAGCTCTGCCAGTTTTGTTATAAACATTGTTTTAGGCTCTTAATCTTTCCAGATTTTGTATGCACACATGACTACATTCTGCCAAATGTCTGCTGGTGTTCAGTGAGATTTTTGAATATCTTGCAATGTTTGAACTAGGCATTTTGAGCTTGCATTTCAGAGAAATAAATGTGATTTCAAAGTGCTTTTTGAGCTAAAAGGCACTGCTGTTTTTCCTTTGGCACCACGTTTCACTCATGGCGCTTCTGGCCCATCACGCTCGCACTGGTGGGTGGCAGGTCAGGCGACCATTTTGGTGTGCGCAAAACTGAGCGGTTTTCCTGGATTCTGGCGCAAATATGGGCTTTTCGGCCATCTTGGATTTTATAAGCCCACAGCACCAAATGTTGTAGCATAATAATTCAAACGTGGGTCAAGACACCTGACAAGAGGAAAAGATGAGAAGGAGGGAGGCGGGTCGGCTGCAGAGCGGCCAGAGGTATCAGAGAGAGAAGGGGGAGGAGGAGGAGAGGATGGGAGGGGGGACAGGATGTACTAGGTTTTTTAGATGAAGTGAGAGGCCAGGGCCGTACAAAGGGCCTGGGAGGCGACAGGGGAGGTAGAGACTGCAGCAGAGTTGGACAGCTCCTTGCAGATTTTAAAGAGTTCGGCCGAGTTGTTAGATGCCGCAGAGACACAGGCTTGGATATGGAACCCAATTAACAAGGTATACCTGTTTTAAACATTTATGGTTAGGATATCAGAACTTGACTAAAGATGTTCTCATTTATGTTATGAATGATGTAGTGTCAATCGTGGCACTAATGCCCCTGATTGATACATTATGGCATCATTTCTGGCTATAAGGCCAACTTGCACAAAACTGAAGTTTTTCCACTGAACATCTTTTGCACCACCATTGAAATTGTGCTTCATGATTTGACTTGAAAGGCAGCTGGCATCAAATACTTTGGCAGTGAATTGGAAACCTCCATAGGAAATCAGTATTGTTTTCCTATTGCCCAACAATATTTTGAGGTTTTCAACTGTGCCCCTATAGACCACCATAGGTTAAGTGCCAAATTTTCTTGCTCTGAATTTACTAAGCAACCTGGAGGCCTTCGGGGAGTTATGGTATCTAGGGGACAAAATCAGCAGATCTGGTACCCCAAATTGTCGATAAAACACTTGTATAAAGCAAACTGTAGAACTGAGAAGTAGCAGTTCTGGTTTGGATAATTGCACCTTTGAGCACTTTCCTAGGTTCACAACAAACTTCTTAATTCATCAGACATCTTTATCTAGCAGTAAGCCTTCCAGCCTGTGTCATTTTAACCAGGAGGTGCAAGAGACTAAATAGATGCTAAGTACAACCCTTAAATGGATAAAAAAGTGATTTCTAGAGGGGATAATAAAGCTGAGTTGTTAAGAAAAGCAAAACAGAGGTACAAAAGCAAGTTGAAATACATTTATTTTTCATTACATCAGACGGAGGGCGAAATAATGCTTGCATGCATTACTAATAAGTTGGATTCAAATTATTGGAAAGTGGTTAACGATGTGGCTAATTTCCAATCACATTGCAAATCAAAGCCAATTTCAGAATCTAATCAGATAAAACATTTCAAAGAATGAAAATGCGGCCGTAAATGGAAAGGAAGGAACGCCTTCTGAATTTAAAGATGTGGTGTGCTCTCTCCAGTTTGATTCAGGAGATATTGAGTTTATGATCAGAAAAGTAGTGATTCCAGGGATCCTAACCCTACCGGCCTGTCTAATCAGGTTTTAAGAAGTAATCCTGAAATGTGAAAAATTATTTTAAAGAAGATATTTTATTCCATTATGCAAAAGAGACAAATGCCTGAAACCTGCAAATTAGCCTACATAGTACTGATCTTTAAAATCATGTAATTATAGACAAATTGCCCTGTTAAACACTGACGCAAAAAGATATTCTTCTCTTTGGTTTTTAAAAAGCTGCAATCATGGGCATGCTGTAATAATATCTTGAAGTGCAACCAGGTGGCATTTAGATCTGGCGAAGTCTAGCCCTGGTGAGATGGGTTATCAATTCCATTCAAAGAATGACCTGGGGCAATCAGTGTCTACTGTTTTTGTGGCAATAATAGATTTGACCCTGATCTTTGATAAAGTTAATCAGTATATTCTTTGGTTAAAATAGGAAGGCTTGGGATCATCACGTGGGTTCTTGAATATCCTGAATCATCATTTCTGATATGGGCTTGAAAGCTCATCTTAACTTAGATAGAGACCATACCTGTGCAATCCCAATGTTTAGGAGTTTACTGCAAGGGTGCATACTGTCCCCATTTTTAAAATTAATTTACATTTATTTGATTTGGCCCACGGGTGTCTTTTATTCCTCTGACTACTTTCGGTGTGAGGTTCCACTGGACGACATACATCGATGATATAGTATTATTTCATCACACTCGAGTTGGACTAAATTCCTTTCAAGAGTATGGCGTGAAAAATGACATACTTATTAATGTAGACAAGATGAAGGTTATGTCCTTCACTGCAGGTTGAAGAACGTATTACACAGTTGGTGGCTTGATAGCAGGAAAGTGGAAGTGGTTAATTATTTTATATACCTTGGTTTCAAAATACAACGATTTAATTAAATAATTTACATGAGAGGGCTAAACCCTCGACCTAATGAAGCATCTTAACCGGCAATATGGAAAGTTCTCCTTGCTCCCAGTTTTAAGGTTTTATGAGGGCAAAGTAATCCCTGCGATAATCTATGCTCTTGAGAGTCACTATATTCTGCTTAATGTTGATTTCACATTCTTGGAAGGTATGTTTTGGAAGGAAACCTTATCTTTTCCCAAGTCCACGCCAACGGCTGATATCCACCTCAAATTAGGTTTGGTTTCCATGAACATGAGAGTCTCCTGGAAAAGAATTCTGCTATGCAGTAATTTTGAGGATCGTCCCCAAGACTCTCTGTTTGAATCATTTAAAAAAGAAAAGAGGATTCATGCTGATGAAGATATTTTTAGTTGTGCCGCTCAGCTTGAGTCCCGTGGGTTCAAATACAAACAGGTGATTCAAAATCCAGTAGCTTTTAAAGTTCAAGTTTGGTGATATGACTGGTGTCACACCCGAGAAGTCTCAGCACACTATAAAAGATTTCTGGATTTATTAAATGTACATAAGAGCCTTGGGGAGTGTGCCCATTACCGGATCGGCTTCCCGTCATGGAAATCTGGTACCACAATGCTGCGATTTAGTCTTAATTTATTAATAACATGGGCAAATTGTTTTAAATGGAAGAAGGTGGAGTGTGAAAATACATTATGTAAGTTTTGTGGTAATTAAGTTGAGACTATTTAACATTTGATTGTACTATGCAAAGCACATATTATTCCCTGTATGACTTGTTTTGGAGAACATATCAAAGATGGAAGACCGTCTCCTTAGGAAACTTTGTGGATTCACCTTTTTTGCATCACCTCTCTGAAATTATGCAATGCCTTGTATACATTGTTTCTCAGTATACAACATATTTATTGATGGGGAACTGGATCAGCAATAGGGATTGAGGAAACATTTGTTGGAAGATTATTTTAAGTTGTGTACATTTTGAACCAGTTTGTATCTGATTTTTACTCATGGTGGATGAATTGTTGTAGATATTTCTCTACACATTATATTTATTTTGGTTTGGTTGGTGGTTCTATGCATTGATTTTGTAAGGTTAATGTAAACCATGTGCACAAATAAAATAAAATATATGTTTGTCCTATTGGCTGTATATTCCATCTCATAGCATCAGGTTTTATAACATTGTTGGGCATATTGGAGAACATCAAAATGGTTTTAGTACCAAAGATCCTACACAGACTAGCAAATGTTACAATTAACTTGACTCTGCAATTGTTCCGCCAAGGGTGCATGATCCTTACAATAGAAATCATCAATTCTCAAATACAACTGTCATCACTTCAGAGGCATATCAATGAAGGGATGTGGGTATTCCTAATCGTACTGATTTTCATGAATCCTTTACAATGTACCAGGCAGCTCACTGGCACACCAATCAGGATCTACCCCCAGTGTGGCTATATACCAAAGCAGATCAGGGAGGTATTTAACTGTTACAATGTATGATACTCACACATTCCCATTGGATGATGAATGACAATCCTATTCTTCCATTTTCCAATTACATCTTTAGACATCAAAGGGACAGAGTCCCGTCACACAAGAAAGTTCTGGACGGGCTTTGATTTTGGTGCAGTAACTGCATTAAAGTTGGAGGGAACAAGATTAAACAGTTTAACTGGATTACAAAACGTTTAATGTATGCTGTTTTTGGAATATGTACAGATATGTGGAGCTCTGACCTTTCCAATGCATCATGCTGCATTTCACTGTGATTTCCCAGATGCCTTTGATCTGACTTCTTAAAAAGGCTGATTACTTAGTCTGAAATATTCTTAATGGTATACATGTCCTTCTGCATTGAAAGCTACTTTTTTACACAACTCACATAAAGTGTGAAAACAAGAATGGGGCCCAGCACCAGATACTACACACTCAGTGGTACACAATTTGAAATGAGTAGCATAAAGCAGACATTTCTGCATCTGTGATTCGCTCATGTTGAGGGTGGGATCTGGAATTCCTTTTACCCATTGGAACCCTCCTAAATTGTGCCTTAAAGACAATAACAGATGTTGGTTTTGTGTTGTGTGATCTTGGCACCCTTTGCACTATGATGCTTTCCTGCCCAAAGCTGCAGACCTTCTGACGGTTAGGCTGTAGACCGAATTGGGCACCCCTTTTACACGTTACATAGGGCTTGCAGTATCTGTTGTCTTGCCTGAGTTGCAGGGCATACATCCAGGCATTCTGCTCAGACTCTCTATCCATTTAGACAATCACCTCAATGTTTAAGTATATATTTGGATGTACTGAGTTAGAATGGTGGAATCAGTTGTTATACTAAAGACCATGAAGGTTCAGCTAACTTACATGGTGTAAGCATAGGCACACAGAGGAATATTGCTTTAAGTTTGGTCAGTACCTTTCTAGAGAACTGTGAACTGTTATCCATGGGCTAATAGCAATAGGTCCACTGATAATCAGATTCTGCGGTTGATCTCAGCTAGCTCAGTTGATTGTTGGTGGTCTCATCCTGGAATGCAGACACGAACACTGGTCTTTAGTTCAAGGACTATCAATACGATAAGGTAACCCTGCTACCTAGATACACCTTTTATGATTGTTGATTACATTTCTACTATTATACCTTTTGCAACAGAGCTACAGCCAGGGTATTCCTCTATTATACAGTGTCACCCACAGAACAGTCAGGTTGAGTTATTTTGTGTTTTGGCAATGCTTATTTACTGTCCCTTACTCACTGCCACCCCTTCCTAATCAACATATTGGGCATGAATACTGTGAACACCCTTACCTCTTTTTGAGTATATCACCCCATCTTGCTACTTCCACTAGTTTGGAAATGAGTCATTTATTATAATATTATTGCTTATGTGGGTACTGGTTATGTAGAAATGATGAATTTAAATATGTTGCAAGAGCAGGTGCTGTATGTAATTAGAGTGCTGTGATATTTAGATTAACCTATACTCTATTGTTCTTGCAAAAAGTCACGGACTCATCCTCGTTGTTCTGTATCCTCCATATGTATTTATTGCCCCATTGTTGAAAAATAATATGTTACGGTCATAGAGTCCATCCTGGACTTCTAGGTCACATGCCTTTTGCATGATATTGCACGCAACACTGGACATGTTTCAGCTTTATTGGATATCATCAGTGAAGTGCAGCGTGGGTCTCTATTTGCAGCATGCCTGGGACCTACATCTGGGACTGCTGATCCCACTCAGAGTGTACTTAGCAAAACCTAGTATTATGTCTAGAAGGTTTTGCATGAATCAAAACATAAACATTGTTTTTGCCCTGGGCAACCCTGCAGGATGTTGTTTTTCAGCACGCCATTCCTTGACAGAAGGGGAAGGACCATATACAAAGGAGTCCTGAACCCATTCAATATAGGGCAGTGCTCACTGAACTGCTACATCACATCCCTCCTTACAAGATCACAAACAACCTAGAAATGTTTTAGCCTCATTGGGCATTGTGATATAGAGTGGATCTCCAGGCACAGCCGGTTTGTAATCTACATCTGAGCTGGACCATCTTACTTGAGGTGACATTATCTGAACTAAAGTTTGATGGCTGGAAAGTTTTGAATTAATCATAAACACTGTCATTGCTCTGTGCAGTCCTTCAGACCATCGATTTTTCCCTGCCATGCCATTGCAGAAGTGGAAAACCTTATGCAAAACAGGCCTTCGACCAACTCAAAGGGGGCAACCCATAACCCAAGCTGCTAGGTCACTTCCCTTATGCATGAGGTCACAAGCAATCTCACACATGTTCCACACACATGTTTCAGTCTCAATGGGCATTGTCAGTGAGATGAGGCTTCAGTCTCTAGATGGACCAGACTTGGGGCTTATGTTTGATCATTCCCACCGATGACAGGGCAAACCAATGGGCAATCGGACACAACATGTGCAATTCTTGGGAGAGTACACATCCCATTTGACTGTTGTAAGTACAATTTGAATGACAGAACATTGAAACGAGAAATGGGATAGGGTAGTTTTGGAGGAAAAGGAAAATGTCATGAGGCAGGTCTGTGGGAATGTATTTATTTATTTATTCGAATCTGTAGAGCATGCAACAGCCAGAAGGCATTGTGGCGCTTGTTACAGATAGATTTCTTGGTTACAGAGAACTATGAGAAGAAGCACAGACACATTACAATACAATATACAATATACAATATACATATTACAATACACGCATGAGAGATAAGGTGTCATCGTGGCGCTTGTCAGCAAAAGATTTCTTAGTTACAGAAAAAGAACAGAAGAACAGAGTATGTTACAGACATAAGAAAGGGCAGACAATCAAAGGGAATTTTTGAGTTTTTTGTGGAAAGCCAAGAGTGAGTTTTCTGATCTGATGTCAGTGGATAGAGCATTCCATAATCTGGTTGCAATGCATGAGAAGCCTATCCCACCAGATTTGGACCTGTTGATGTGTGGGGTGTGAAGTTGGTTGGTGTATTGAGTTCTGTTTGGCCAAGTGGTTGTGACTTTCTTCATAGTCTCTGATAGATAGGATGGCGCTGAAAGGGTGAAACATGTGTATGTGAGTGTGAGGATTTTGAACGTGATTCCCATGGGCATATTTTTAGGGGGGTCAGGGGTGTTTGTCCCCCCCAACTTTCATGGCACACCATTTTGTCCCCATTCATTTGGCTGGGGCAACTTTTCTTCAGATTTAATGTCCCCCCCATCCTTTTCAGCTAAGTTACTCCACTGGTGATGCGCTCTTTAACAGGGAGCCAGTGAGCTGCCTGTCTAGCCTGGGAGATTTGTTCCTTTTTGGGATGCTTAAGGCTGCTCAAAGCGGATTATTCTGTGTGACTTGGAGCTGATGGAGGTTTATTTCAGATGTACTTGCTAGAAGGGCATTAGAGTAGTCTAGTTTGGCACCAATGGTGGATCTGGCTATTGATAGACAGTTGGGCTTGGATAAGTAAGGTTTTATGGCATATATTAGCTTAGTGGTGTGTGCTGAGGCGGAGGTGATGGTGCTAACCTGTCTCGTCATGGATAGTGTGGAGTCTATGTATACCACTAGAGTCTTCACGGATGTGGAGACAGGGATAATGGTGTTGTCAATTGTGAAATTAGCATAATGCCTGTTGAGTTTGGCTAGTGTGTTTTTTAGACCTAAAATGATGATTTCCGTCTTCTCTCCATTGAGGCAGAGGCCATGAATTGCCATCCAGGCCTGTATGGTGGAATATATTAGGTGAAGTACTTCAGAATCTATATTATAAATTCCAGTGAGTGGGAGAAGTACCTATGTATCGTCAGCGTAATTAGTATACGCAATGCCAAGTGCATCAAGCTTGTCAAGGAGGATGGTTGTGGGGGCTGCGTAGCCTATGTTGGAAAATACTTTCATTGCCTTGCCTTCCAAAATGAGAGTGTCATTGGATGAAATAGCGGGTCATGGCCAATTATGAGATCATCTCCCATCCCTTGCTTAGCTCACAATGGTTCTTTTCAGAACCACCATGAAAGTTCAAAGAAAAATCTAAGCTTTGTGGATGTGTGTCTACTGTTAAGTAGCACAGCACAGGCTAACCCTACTGGTAAGCACCCGGTGCCCATGTTAAAGGCTCAAATGAAACAAGGGTCTCTTAATTCAGGCAATGGTACAGTTACCAGCAGTCTCAGCCCACCACCACCACCATGCAGGTGCTAGGGGTATTTAATTTGGAGAAAGCACAATTATCTTGTGGCACATTTTTGGCACCACACCCTACTGCCTCCAATCCAACCTCCCTGTTGAACTGACTTTGGAAAGTATGGCACAGCACAACGCCACAGCACAAGATCCAAAGTTAACTCAATACCATCAACTTATAATATAAAAATGTACAATCTGTATCGAGAATCACACTTCTCGAACCAAACATCTTTTACTTTCCAAAAATAAATGTCTCCTTTTTTTACACTGTATTTTTTTCATTAGTCATGTCTTACGAATTGAGAAATCATGACAAATAGTGCCAATCTATCTCCATGCCCACTGCCTCTTTCCAAAAACTAACAACACATCTCTACCTCCTTTATGGCGCTCACATCCACCCTTAAAACAAATCAAACATAAGCAATCCCAAAAACAACTTTTCAAACCTCTGTACCAATCATGACTTTGATTACTAATACATACAGAACAACAGATCGAGAAGCACCTTTTTTACATTGTTTACTCTTCGTTAGTTACATCTAACGAATGGAGGAATCATACGAAATAGTACAGATTTATCTCTGTGACCACTGCCTTTTTCCCAAAACTGACAACACTAATCTACTTCTTTTATACCCCTCACATTCTCCCCACAAACAAATCAAATGTTAAGCAAATCTAAAATCAACTTTTCCAACTCCTATACAAATGTAGATCCATGAGAACTGCACTGAAGAGAACACTGAATTGAGAAATTCCTTCAGATCACGTTAAAACCTTACCCACTCAAAACAAAACACAATATAACCATGACTCTGCCATGAATGCATATCAGTGGCGCACTTCATATTCACTAACCAAAGATCAATAAAGCAGGTCTCCATCACAATACACAAAGGTGAGATGTTAAATCGCCTTAATGCAATCCCCTACATAGTTTCCTATATTTGGAAAAAAAAAATGTATATTCCCCATTCGTGTCTCTTTTTGATTTCAGTGAAACACTTTAAAAAATATAATGCTATACCCAAGCCCTAAACCTTTACTAATCATCCTTCCTCAACCTGCCCACATGCTCTCTGCTCTCAAAACTCCCTATTTAACACTCTTTATATCATATTAGGGCACTTTTTAATGTCAATTTGGAACATGAATCACGATTTGCATAAGGGCTGCCTTTCAGAGCAGAAAAAGCCCTGCAACAGCAATGCAACTTGGGCGATATAATTAACATTTTGGCTACAGGGGCACCGCACTCTGCAACAATTTGTTTTTTAAAACACTGGCGGATTTGCCCCAAAACAAGAAAGGATTTCCTTTGAGCGCTTCATGCCCAGCTTGTTTCTTATTTGGCGCAAATCCATTCAGTGGTTTGGGTAACACAGATTTGCAAAAAACTTTCCATTCCTGGGGGGCCTGACTAAAACATAGAAATGTCAAACTCTGTCCTGATCCGTCCTGGGGCTCATAACTTATTGACCATAGAATATTTGCTTTTACTATGAATGATAGGTTTCACCTTAACTATAGGGAGGCTACTGCCACCCTATAATTAGGACTTTGTGCAAGTGCAAGGCATGGTTAAGGTTAAGACAAAGGGCATCATCATGAGTGCGGCGGTAGCCATGCCGGTAAACCCAGCAGCTGCTGCCGGACTCGTGCATTTTCCGGGGCGCCTGGCTCCACGGAAACACTGGGGTATTATGACCATGGTGTTCCTGGAAGTCAGGCGCTGGAAAAATGTTAATCCCCTTTCCCATTCGAGTCCCATAGGAGCCAATAGGAATGGGGATGACAGAAGCACCGGCACTGTTGATAACAGTGCTGGTGCTTCCCGGAAGGTCTGTAGGTGGCTGCCGCACCACCCGCCAGGTCAGGCCTGGCGGGCTGGACCGCAGCCGCTCACAGGCTAGGAGTGTGGCAGTCTGGTAACACACGTGCAGGTAGGCTTATCGGCACCGTTGTTACCGGACCGGCACACTCGCAATGAGGCCCCAAGTGTCTATGGCATTTCAAAAAATAACTTACTTAAAAAGTGCATGAAAAAATCTGAAAATATACCAGAGTAATATTATGAGGCAGCCAACTGTGTTTGCATAATTTCAGTATTGTACATTAAAAGCCGTATAGTTTACAAAATGTGTACTTTGATTGTGTTTTGAACAGCGTTTAACATTGGGTTTTCCCAAAGAAAAAGAAATAAAAAGGCCTAAATATCTCAAAATTGTCCCCTTGATTTTCTTAATTTTTGCGGGTGCCTAGATTTGATCTGGAATTTGCGCACTGAAAATAAATGGAAAATCAACTCTGCAAAAATTGAGATATTAACAAATGAATATTTAACTATATATGATGCATGTGCGATGTCAACTAACTTTGTCACCCAAAAAATATGAACTAAGCCAAAAATAATACACACCAAGCATACACTCAGCAACCACATGACGCATATGCACAGCAGCTTTAACCACACACAACATACGCACTCACCCCCACTACATACACATTACATACACACATTCAAGTAAATACATAATTGAAGCAACAATATCCAGCCACAATGATCTTGACCACACACCAACATATGCACTCACCCCACTGCGTACACATTACAACATATACATAATTGAAGCAACAATATGCAGCCAACATTATCATGACCACACCCAACATACACAGTGTCCCCCACTGTCTGGGTAGACATTATAAAACATATACTCAAGCAAGGAAATTCATAACTCAAACAACAATATGCAGCCAACAGTATCATGTCTACACACAATATACACACTTACTCCCACTGCATACACATAACAAACACACATTCAAGCCAGGAAATACATATTTCAAGCAACACTATGCAGCCAACATTATCATGGCCACACACAGCATATGCACTCACCCCTACTGCTTACGCATTCCAACATACACTCAAGCAACATACACTCAAGCAATGAAATACACATTTACAAACACAATATGCAGTCAACATTGTTATTTCCACACACAACATACACACCACTGCAACCCCTTTCCAAACATATATTTAAGCAAGGAAATACACACACTAAAGCAAGGTCATATTTAACAATGTCTATCCAGAAACAGGCTGCAAAATATCCTGGTCACTGAAGGACACAAGCAGCCCTAGTGCATAAAGACAAAAGGTGGATATGTAGAACAGTGGTAATATCCTGAAGTACCACTGATTGTGGGCAGTACAGCTAGGAGAAAAAAAGGGTGTCTAACTCTCATGTAGAGCATGCTTTATCAACACAGGCATGAAAAACTAAGGTGGTTGATCAGGCAAGACTAAGAGAGGAGTATAAATTGGTGTATGCAGTCTAGCAAATCGTCTACCTCTTGTGCATGAAGAGTGCCCATTCTACACCTCAGTTGAGCGTACCTGTCACCGCCTTGTGGTGTGGGTTTGACAATCTGAATAATGAACCATAACAAATTTGTGGGTTTACGCTTTTTCTGATTGAAATGTGCTACCATAGGTTTGTCAGGAACCTTGATTTTTATACACGAGCAATGCTCGCAGATCCTTTGTCTTACTTCTCTTTTGGTTTTTCATATGAATAGAAGGTTACCTGGACATTTGATTTTGTATATGTCCCACTTGCTTTTGCAGTTCATGAAGGTTCTCATTTGCCACATGCATCCATTGAGATCTACTTCTTTCATATTGCCTGTGTGTGACAAATGACAGCTTTTTAAGGACAATGATGCTCTGTATTATTCGATCACCACAATGTCTGTGTGTTCTGTGCAGTTGCACTTGTTCATGTAGCTGCTGAAATCCTAATCTACCCACAGCTCGTTTAAAGCCAGAGTGTGGTTTCAGTGCTCTTGGCACTATTTACTATGATGACCTTCGGGTGTAGCTCATGTAGAACAACTGATATTGATATCATGTAGAACAAATGAATGAGCACCTTATTCCAGTTGACTATCACAAGAGACTGTTGCTTTCATAATCACAATGATAGGATCCTCAGTGACCAGCAGATCATTGTTGACGTGAGTCCCAGTCGAGAGGACAGCCTGGGCAGTGCAGATGTGGTGCAGATACTGTTGTTTCCATTGGTGCTTCTAGTTCAGGCTCTGCATATTAAATTGTATTGCAATGGTGATGCATGGTGATCAAGGTAATGGTGAATGATTATTGTGATGATGCTCTAGTCCAAAGTGTGAAGCACCATGTGTACTACATTTGTTTGTGTGTCTACTGTCAGAGTGTAACACATATGTGTATGCTAAATTTACGTCAGATGGTTCAATGATTGAATAGGCTCATGCATCCTCTCAATTGTACACATCTCCACTTTCATAGGGGTGGGAGCACACTCAATTTGTACGCCTCGTCACACCTGCAGGATTGAGGTCACACACAGAATGTGTTTGTCTCTCATGTATGCCCTCTATCACAGAGGTTAGGGCACACAGTGCATTTGTATGATTATCTATACTCTAGCAGGATTGGAAGCACACACTACATTAATTTACCTCTCCTCTCTCACTGGGGTACGAGCACACACTGATTTTTTACATCTCTCTTTTCTTTTAGGTGTTAAGCAACACACTGAATTTTAACATCTATTCCGTCTTGCAGGGGTGGATGCACACCCTGAATTATATAATCTCTATTCTCTCACAGAAGTGGCAGGACACATTACATCATTACATCTCTCCTATCTCACAGGGGTGAGGGTATAGACTCTATTCTTAAGTCTCTCCTCTTCCACAAGAGTGGGGGCATACACTGACATTTTATATCTCTCCTCTTTAAAAGAAATGATGCAACACAGTGAATATTTATGTCCATCCTGCCTCGCAGGGAAGACTCACATTCCAAATGATTAAATCTGTCATCTCTTATATGAACATGGGCACACACTAAATGTTTACATCTCTCTTGTCTTGCAAGGGTGAATGCAAACCCTGAATTAGGGCAGCTCTCCTACATCACAGGAGTTGTAGGTTTACACTGCATTTCTTTACATCTCTCTTCTCTTGGCATAGTGTGGACAAATATTAAATGTATATGTCTCTCTTCAAATGCAGGGGTGAGGGTGCAACAATACTTCCTACATCTCTTGTCTCTCCCAGGTGTGGGCTCACATGCTGAATTTTAACACCTCTTCCATCTCTGAACTGAGGGGCACACATTTGTACACCTCTACACGCTCACAGGTGTGAAGGAACCCATTGAATATGTATGTATCTCCTGCCTGTTAAGCAGAAACCTGTGCAGTTCCCTCTGGGACCACTGCAAAAGATTTAGGCTTACAGGTGTTTGGCAGTAAACCCACTTGGTAGCAGTCTGTACCACACAGATTCACCTGGTAGCTGTGGCTGAGCAGTCAGACCTCTCTCAAGAAAAGTTAGGCAGTATGTGGAGTATACAAGATAGGGCAATTTACACCGTAGAACAAGCAGACACAGAACAGAGCTTGGGTGTAAAGATATAGAATTATTTATTTTAAGGACACATCTATGAAAACACACTGGCACTAATACGGTAAGCAACTTCAATTACAATTACTATAAGTATATCAATCCCCTAACAATATTTCGACACGTCTAGGTTCAACGGCACCACTTATTTGCAGACAGAGGTGAATGCTTTAACCTAGATGGCACTCTAATATTCGTTAGAAAGGGAGAGAAAAGGCAGGGTATGAAACCAACTCGGTACCAACACTTTTACGAAGCAAATGCAAGGCCCGCAAGGCAGGGTATACTGTGGATCACAAAGTTCACAGGCCAGGCCCACTCGGAGAGAGGCAAGGCAATATGTCCCAACAAGTATCACAGTGGAAAAGCACTTCGAGTCTTTGTAGAAAATTGTCACACAAAGGTTGGACCAGTTTAGAACAAAAAGTTAAGAAGGTCTGGAGGCGACCCAATGGAAAGGTAAGGATTTAAGACACCTCACGCTAACCGTCACAAGGGAAGCCAGGCAGACACGGTACCTTGTAAGTGAAGAGGCAGCTCCGCCGGGGGCAGTTGTTCCTGGTGGTGGATGCAAGTTGGGGCTTTGCCAAGAGAAGAGATGATCTCGTCGTCGAAGGAAAGTTTAAGATCGTTGCACCACCAGGGAAGGGACCAGCCGCGGAGTGCTCCGTCACAAGGCACCACCTTTTGGTCGTGGTATGGGCTAGTGGCTATCCGGTGCCGGGGTGCTCAACACGGGCAATTCGACCACTACGCCCTGGAAGCGAAGAAAAAGCAAAGGGACTGGTTGTTCCCACCAGTCAGGGGGAGAAGACTCCTCTGTCGTTGGGAATTGGTGAGTCGGTTCAGCGTGGCTCCACCGGAGGTGTCGTCGTTGCAGGTCGGCTCAGCTTTACCCTCGTCGGATTCTTAGGTCCTGTGGCGACTTCTGAAGATCCAGTCCCAAAAGCCCTGCTTTTATGCAGCAAACCCCCATTCATTCAGCCTAGCTGTCAAAAACAAGGCTCACCACTTGGGCCAATCACAGCAGAGTGTGACTTGAGTTGGCAAGGCAACTCAGTCCAGGGTGCCTAAACCCCCTCGCACGCCCCCTGTGGTACCCAGACAGAATGGCACCACTCTGGTGGGCTTCTGTGTAGAAGCCCGCCAAAAGTGGAACAAAGGGCTCAACCTTTGGTTCGGAGTTACAGAGGTGAACACAGATGCCATTTTAAAAACCGAGTTCTGGCAGAAAATACCGACCAGTAGATTTATTTAAGACAAATAAACCGGCGGTATGTTAGAGACTAACAGGAAAATGTATTAGTCTCCAACAATATGAAGAATCCCATAGAATTATATTCGGGGTCGAATATAACAAGTAGTTTCCACTGCCACCAGCCAAAACTCGACGAGGGGGGACGGGACAGTGCCCCCTCGAATAACAGACCCAGGGGTAATCGAATTACCCCTACTAGTACGTCCACAATAGGATGGTTTGTACTAGTTCTGTTAGTAAATTTAGGTCTCGTAAAGCCAATGGTGACTTTACATGCCCTGGGAGACAGTAGTCAGTCCCAGGGTATGGAGTCTATGGTGGGGATCCCCTAGGACGCCCCAGTGTTATGGCACGGAGGGTGCGGTGTAACACACATAGTAAAACACATGAGACCCTATGGAGTAAAAAACCCATTAGCCCATAGAACACATTGACATTCACAGGAATCAACCACATTCATGTCCAAGAGTGGGAGAAAAGATTCTCACTCTTGGCAGGATGGAAAAAAAACAAACTCCAGAAATCCAACAAAGCTGCTGGGGGACTCACTAGGTTAGGAAATTCAGCCTAAACAGAGAATTCTCCCTAACACTCGCCCCCCCCAGACTGAGGGACAGGAGGATTTAATCCACTCCTGGATGAATCTCGTACCTCTAGTCGATGACATACATCCTAGAGAGACCATCAGCATTTTGGTGGTGACACCCTGACCTGTGCTCAATGGTGAAATCAAACCCTTGCAGGCAGATTGACCATCTCAGTAGTTTTGGGTTTTCCCCTTTCATTTGCATTAACCATCTCAAGGGTTGGTGGTCAGTCTGAATGACAAAAGTAGAACCATACAAGTATGGCCTAAACTTCTTCAGAGCCCACACGATAGCAAAGCATTATCTTTCGATTGTTGCCCACCTTGTTTCAGGATCCTTCAGCTTGTGGCTGATGAAGCAAACGGGGTGCTCCCTACCTTTCCCTTCCAGTTGACTGAGTATGGCACCTATTCCTACATTAGAAGCATCTGTCTGCACAATGAACGTTTGGTGGTAATCAGGAGCTCTGAGTACTGGGGCTTGGCAAAGAGCCTTTTTCAGGTTTTCAAAAGCCTGATTGCACTCGTCGTTCCATCTAACCTTTTTAGGAAATTTTGGAGAGGAGATGACATTCAGAGGAGAAGCTATGGTCCCATAGTTCTCAATGAAATTCCTGTAATACCCAGTGAGACCTAAGAAGGCTCTTAGCTCGGTCTGAGTAGTAGGTGTCATCCAATTTTGCACAGTTTCAATCTTACTGAGCAAAGGCCTTATTTCTCCACCTCCAACCTCATGTCCAAGATAGACTACCTTACTCTGTCCAATTTGGCATTTACTCGACCTTTATGATCAGATTGGCTCGTCCAAGAGCCTGCAAAACATCTTTTAGGTGGGTTTCATGTTCTTCCCAGGAATTGCTGAACACTGCTATGTCATCCAAGTATGCCATGCAGAAGTCCTCCATCCCATTCAGAACCTGGTTTACCATCCATTGAAATGTAGCAGGTGCATTTTTCAATCCGAAAGGCATCACCTTAAACTGGTATAAGCCAACGGGGGTAGAAAATGCAGTTTTCTCCTTGGCATGGTCTGTCAGGGCTATTTGTCAATAGCCTGACGTCAAGTCAAATGTGCTGTGGAACTTGGCTGAACCAAGTTTATCCACCAACTCATCTGTTCTTGGCAAAGGGTGGGCATCAGTCTTGGTGACTGCATTAAGAGCTCTATGATCCACGCAGAATCTAAGTTCTTTAGATCCTGCCTTTGGTACTAACACAACTGGGCTAGACCAGGGACTGGTAGAGGGCTCTATTACTCCGAGATCAAGCATCTTGCTGACCTCACCTTTGATGTGGGTTTGTACATTTTCTGACATTCTGTATCCTCTGCTTTTGACTGGCAGACAGTCACCAGTGAGTATGTCATGCTGGCCCCAAGGGGTCAAGCCTGGTGAAAGCGAGAACAGAGGGGCAAACTGATTCAACATAGATTTGCACTCTTCTTGTTGCTCGGGTGTCAGATTTGAAGAGAGATTCACTCCTTCAATTTTTTTGTCTAAAGGTAAGCCTCTGAGGAGATCAGGAAGAGCTTCACTCTCTTCTTCTTCCTCTGATGATGCTAGAAGCAACGCTCCTACATCAGGTCTCGAGACATACGCTTTGAGTCGATTAGTGTGGAAGACTGTCGGAGCCTCCTTGGGATTGCCCAAGTCCACCAGATAGTTGACCTCTCCGAGTTTACCCACAACTCTGAAGGGTCCCATCCATTTGTCTTGCAAGGCCCTCTGCCTTGTTGGGATCATAACGAGAACTAGCTGGTCTTGAGTGAACTCAACCATGTTAACCTTTTGATCATGCCAGTGCTTGATCAATGCTTGTCCAGCTTTCAAGTTATTACTTGCTTCCGTCATCATGTGCGACATTCTCCTCCCAAGACCTATCACGTAGTCAGTCACTCTGACTGGCTTGGGGGAAGGAGCACTCTCCAACCCCTCCTTAATCAGGGCCAATGGACCTCTGACGGGATGACCATAGAGAAGCTCAAAGGGAGAATAACCTACTCCCTCCTGAGGGACTTCTCTATAAGCAAAGAGAAGGCATGGCAGTAGAAGGTCCCACTTTCGTTTAAGGGGTTCTTCTAAAGCACCTATCATGCTCTTCATGGTTCGGTTGAACCTTTCTACCAATCCATTGGTCTGTGGGTGATAAACTGTCGAGAACTTGTAAGTAACTCCACAGGTTTTCCACATGGCTTTCATGTAGTGGGACATAAAGTCTGACCCCCTGTCAGAGATTACTTCCTTAGGAAACCCGTCCCTGGTAAAAATACCAAGGAGGGCCTTAGCCACAGCCGGAGCTGTAACAGTCCTCATAGGAATTGCCTCAGGATACCTAGTAGCATGGTCTACTACAACAAGTATAAACCGGTTGCCTGAGGAGGTTGGGGGATCAAGGGGACCAACAATGTCAATCCATACTCTCTCAAATGGGACTCCCACAACTGGGAGAGGCACTAAAGGTGCCACATTCTTGGAGCCAGCCTTACCAGAGGTGTGGCAGGTGTGGCAACTCCTGCAGTGTTTTTCTACTTCGGCCCCCATCTTCGGCCAATAAAATTAGAGAGAGAGCCTTTCCTTAGTCTTCTTGAAACTCAAGTGACCAGCCAAAGGAATCTCGTGGGCTAACTGCAAGAACTGTTGTCTGTTCTCTTGGGGTACTAAAAGTCGTTTGTAGTCTCCAGGTGCAGACCAGGTCAGTTCACTGTAGAAGAGGCCATCCTCCCAGTGCAACCTGTATTTCCCAGGCTCTTGCCCTTCAGCGTGGGTTTCTGCCTGGTGGCGAAGACCTTCCAGAGTTGGACATTCCCTCTGTCCCTAACTGAAGTCCGCCCTGTTGGGTCCACCTTCTGCCAATAAAGACTGCAGCTCAGGATGGTCAACAGGATCCAGATCTCCAATGAGTTCCTGGCCTTCTATTAGCTCTTCCTCAGAGTCTAATTCTACCACACAGGGTTGTACCACCCTCTCAGCCTCAGCTGGAGGGGGAGTTACGGGTGTAACTTTGGACAACCGCGGGGAAGTCCTTGTTGGCTGCACTGGAATGCTGGCTGCTGGTTTTGGTACAGAAGTCTTAGGTTTCCCTTTCGCTTCTGATTTCTTTGAGACAGCAGCTGACAATTCCAGTGGGGCAGGAGTGATATCTTTCTTCATCATCTCCTGGGGAGTACCTCTCATGGTTCTCTCCCTTGCAGGTCTGGTTAGCTCCTGTAACCGTTTACTAGGAGGTCTGGGAGTATGAGACACAACTCTGAGAGTTTTTAAATCGTTACCCAACAGAACTCGTCCTGGTACCTCACTCTGTATGCTGACAGGTATCTTTACAGTGTTGTCGTTACACTGGATGATAACTGGTAATTGGGGAAGCATCTGCACAGGTCCTCCAGCTAATTTGGTGAGGCGTTTGGGTGCCTTAGCAACATCCTCAGCCTGAAAAAAAGATTTATCCACCACAGTTATGCTGGCCCCAGTGTCCCTAATGGCAGGAGTCTCCTGACCATTCACCTGGACACTCTCCTTATAATACTCTTTAGTATTATCTAGGATAGAGTTATAGACATCTAAATTCTGTTGTTCCCACAAACCCAGAGACACTAAAGAAACACTGGCTGAGACTCCAGTGGGTTCATCAGCCAGTAGTAGAAAGATTCCACTTGCCATTTGGACTTCCTCCTCTGGAGCGAAGGCTAAGGAGACAAGCTGGACCCCTGAAGGTTTACCCTTGCATCTGGAATCTCCTTTCACATGGTCAGTCGAGCTACAAACAAAGCATTTACCGAATGCTTTCTGGAATGGTGGCTTGTTCTGGCCTCCCTCTGGTTTGGCACCAGAAGGTACACTATTCTGCTGTGGTGTTCCTTGTGGCTTACCCTCATGGTTTTGTTTGGGGCCCTCTTTGGAATTTGAGTTATTAGAATTCTCTTTTGCGTCTTTTTAGGCTGTTTTCCCTCATCCTTCTTCTGAGTTGCCCCAGAATCCTTATGAGTAGCCCTGTTGGCAACCCACAAGTCAGCAGCCTTAGCTAGCTCCCTGAAATCCAATTCCTTCGAGTCAGCCAAGTGATGTCTGAGCTCAGGAGAACAGGCATCATAAATAGACTCCAACATAAAAAGATTCTTCATACCCTCATAAGTGTTCACTTTGTAACCCTTAATCCATCCCTCTAAGTTTTTCAACCTTTCACTCACCCAGGTAGCCCAAGGGGTACCATCATGCTTTTTGAGGGTTCTAAACCTCTTAAGATACTGGGAAGGGGTCTTCCCAAATCTAGCTATCTAAGCTAGTTTCACACTTTCATACTCTTTCCTATCCTCCTCCCCCAACTCCATTACCACATCAGTTGCAACAGGGGGGAGCCTAGAGAACAACCAGGTAAGTAACTCATTACCTGTGATGTTCTGGAGTCCATGATTGTACTCAAACAAACTCAGTCAATCCAACACATCCAACTTTGGTTCATACATACCAATTAATTCCTTAGGCATCCGGGGTCTTTTGGGACTGGAAATTCTAGAGGAGCCGGAGACAGAAGCAGTTTTGACAGACAACTTTTTCATTTCTAACTCATGCTTGAGCTCCATTTTTCTGAGCCTAAGAATTTGTTGCATTTCTTGTTGTTTCTGTTCAGTTTGAGCAGTAATCCTTCTGAATTCCAAGTCTATTTTCATTTTTTCTAGTTCAAGGACTTGAGGACTTAGTGTAGGACCTGTTATAGGCCCAGTAGGTACAGCTGGTAAGGCAGACAGGAGAGCAGTGGAGACAGTTTTGTTAGCCTCTCCTTCCTCTTCAGCCTCTTCATCACTATCATCAGAACTTTGATTTAGATCAACACCATTACTGTTATCTACATTTGCTGGAGAGGTTGGTTCCTCTGAACCTGTACCCAGACTTTGGTTTTCCAGCAGTCTCGCTATCAGTTCTACTTTCTTGCCTCTTACAGAAAGATTCCTTTGTCTACAGAGAGCTCTCAAACTCTCAGTACTTTCGCCTGACAAGGACTCTTGGCTGTAAACTTCCATAGTAGACATGTTTTTGAAAGTTGCTTTTTAGTGCTAAGCTTTGTGGTTAGTTATCCTAAAGTGTTGAAAAGCACTCTAAACTGTATACTCGATACAAATCCCACCGCTGCCACCAGTGTTAAGCAGAAACCTGTGCAGTTCCCTCTGGGACCACTGCAAAAGATTTAGGCTTACAGGTGTTTGGCAGTAAACCCAATTGGTAGCAGTCTGTACCACACAGATTCACCTGGTAGCTGTGGCTGATCAGTCAGACCTCTCTCAAGAAAAGTTAGGCAGTATTTGGAGTATACAAGATAGGGCAATTTACACCGTAGAACAAGCAGACACGGAACAGAGCTTGGGTGTAAAGATATATAATTATTTATTTTAAGGACACATGTATGAAAACACACTAGCACTAATACGGTAATCAACTTCAATTACAATTACTATAAGTATATCAATCCCCTAACAATATTTCGACAAGTCTAGGTTCAACGGCACCACTTATTTGCAGACAGAGGTGAATGCTTTAACCTAGATGGCACTCTAATATTCGTTAGAAAGGGAGAGAAAAGGCAGGGTATGAAACCAACTCGGTACCAACACTTTTACGAAGCAAATGCAAGGCCTGCAAGGCAGGGTCTACTGTGGATCACAAAGTTCAGAGGCCAGGCCCACTCGGAGAGAGACAAGGCGATATGCCCCAATAAGTATCACAGTGGAAACGCACTTCGAGACTTTGTAGCAAATTGTCACAGAAAGGTTGGACCAGTTTAGAACAAAAAGGTAAGAAGGTCTGGAGGCGACCCAATGGAAAGGTAAGGATTTAAGGCACCTCGCACTAACCGTCACAAGGGAAGCCAGGTGGACACGGTACCTTGTAAATGAAGAGACAGCTCCGGCGGGGGCAGCTGTTCCTGGTGGTGGATGCAAGTCTGGGCTTTGCCAAGAGATGAGATGATCTCGTTGTCGAAGGAAAGTTGAAGATCGTTGCACCACCAGGGAAGAGACCAGCCGCGGAGTGCTCCGTCACAAGGCACCACCTTTTGGTCGCGGTATGGGCTAGTGGCTATCCGGTTGCAGGGGTGCTCAGCACTGGCAATTCGACCACTATGCCCTGGAAGCGAAGAAAAAGCAAAGGGACTGGTTGTTCCCACCAGTCAGGGGGAGAAGACTCTCCAGCAGGGAGATCTCCTCTGTCGTCGGGAAGTGGTGAGTCGGTTCAGCAGGGCTCCACCGGAGGTGTCGTCGTTGCAGGTCGGCTCAGCTTTACCCTCGTCGGATTCTTAGGTCCTGTGGCGACTTCTAAAGATCCAGTCCCAAAAGCCCTGCTTTTATGCAGCAAACCCCCATTCATTCAGCCTAGCTGTCAATCAAAAACACGCTAAGTGATGAGCGGGGTGGCTCACCACTTGGGCCAATCACACCAGAGTGCGACTTGAGTTGGCAAGGCAACTCAGTCCACTGTGCCTAAACCCCCTCCCATACCCCCTGTGGTACCCAGGCAGAATGGCACCACTCTGGAGGGCTTCTATGTAGAAGCCCGCCAAAAGTGGAACAAAGGGCTCAACCTTTGGTTCAGAGTTACAGAGGTGAACACAGACGCCATTTTAAAAACCGAGTTCTGGCAGAAAATACCGACCAGTAGATTTATTTAAGACAAATAAACTGGCGGTATGTTAGAGACTAACGGGAAAAAGTATTAGCCTCCAACAATGGGAAGAATCCCATAGAATTATATTCGGAATCGAATATAACAAGTAGTTTCCACTGCCACCAGCCAAAACTCGACGAGGGGGGACGGGACAGTGCCCCCTCGAATAACAGACCCAGGGGTAATTGAATTACCCCTACTAGTACGTCCACAATAGGATGGTTTGTACTAGTTCTGTTAGTAAATTTAGGTCTAGTAAAGCCAATGGTGACTTTACATGCCCTGGGAGACAGTAGTCAGTCCCAGGGTATGCAGTCTATGGTGGGGATCTCCTAGGATGCCCAAGTGTTACGGCACGGAGGGTGCGGTGTAACACACATAGTAAAACACATGAGACCCTATGGAGTAAAAGGCCCCATAGCCCATAGAACACATTGACATTCACAGGAATCAACCACATTCATGTCCAATAGTGGGAGAAAAGAGTTCACACATTGAACTTATTCATCTCACTTCTCTTGGGGTGAACACACACACTAAATTGTTCATAGCCCCAGCTCACATGAGTGGGGGCACAGACGGAATTCTGATGTCTCTCATCTTCTGCAGGAGTGGGGCATACGCTGAAACTGTTAATCCTTTCTATCTCGAAGTGGTCGGCGCACGCACAAACATATTTCACCTATCCTCTCTCAGAAGAAGGGGGGCAAAAACTAGATTTTTCTGTCTCTCCACTCTTGCAGGGCTGAGGAAACACATTGAATATGTGCATCATTCCTTGCCCAGTGAGGTGGGTGCACACACTACATGTTTTTGTCTCTTATATCTCACAGAGGTGAGAGCACTAATATAGGTTTCACTTCAGCGTGAAACACAAGCAGTCAAATGTGCCATGTACCCATGACAAGTCTGGAGGTTGGGGGTTGTAAAGTGTCTAGCTGTGGAATGTGTGGCCTCATGCTGCTAGTGAAGTAAACACAGGGAGACAGTGAGAGGATGGAGATCAGCACAGTGGAGAGGAGTAGCTTCTTGTGGCCTTCAGATTCTGTTGCTTAGGTGCAACTGGGTTTACCATGAAGCCATAGGAAAAGTAAGGTGAGGAAGAGCTAAACAAGATAAATGATATGGGCTCTTCCTAATGAGATCAACCTGAGACTGGCGTGCTATTTCTCTTTTGTTTCAATTTTGTCTGTGTTGCCGGGATTGTCTCTTCCTGTCTCTTGACTCTTTTGATATCCCCTCTGGAATGTTTCCCCAATATTATTCTCTCTATATCTCACAGTCTCACACTCTATTCCACAACAAACATCATAAATACGGTAGTGCAAGACACTATGAGAGACTGCTACCAGTATAGCTAACTGGCTGTGGAAACTGGCATTCGAAAGCCATTGGAGTGATTTGCTCCTCTCATTTTCTCTTTTGACTGTGGTTCCCAGCTGATTGTAACTCAAGGTTGCACTGGTTTGGGCTGCTGTAACATCGTACATCTCCAGCTTAGAGGGAATAGTAACCCTAGGATATCCCAATGAACAGAATAGGCAAACACTATTTAAACTACTCACCTTCGGCTGAAACGTTAACCTTTGTGGTGAGACCTCAGAAAGATGTCAAAACACAAGTCAGCCATTCCCCTGCCATTCAATACCTCATCTAAGCGATCCCAAATGTTGTGTGTCCCTAAATGCTTAATAAGTATAAGAACCATCTACACACTTTATTAATGTTTTAGTATAAAGATTCTCAAAGTGAGATATTCAATCCACTTAGATTCTGTCACTAGGTTGCATTGGATGCTGCTGACCAATTAATGATTGCCCACAAGTTTCCTGAGTTGTTTTTGCAAACTATACTCAACATCAACTCGCCATATTTTTGGAAGCTTAGCATGTTCTGCCCTGATGACCAGTGTTTATACTCACTTACGCGTTTCTTATATTCTTTCTTATAGAGCTCAGGGTTCAAGATTGCTTTCCCCAATTTTCTAAGCGTTGTCTTAAGATAATTTTTCCCCCTCAAGTTGCTTCGTCGAATGCATGACAATGGGAGACCTGCTTACCTGATTTGACTGGGCTTGGTGAAATGGTAGACCATATAAATTCTTTGAATTTTAGAATATGTTAATTTCCTTCTAAGGCCTTTTCTGAGATAGTTATTAATTTCTCATTTAGCCAATTCCCATCATTTTTATATTTGGCCAGCCTAATGTTCCCTTTAGTAGCTGTTACTGCTTGAATCGGTGTATCCATAGGTGTAATGGTTATATCAGTAAGCACCAGCTCCAATCGAGCATGATCACTTGCGCCCCCATTCTTAACTTTCAACAAGGAACAGCACGAGAATAGGTCAGGTGAAAGAAAGAGGTAGTCAATTGTGGAGGATGAATCACCTTGCTGCCAAGTTCTCGATGGTGGAACATCCCCTGCCACCGACTCATTTTTCATTATGAGGCTCCAATCATTTAGGAATTCGAGCCACTTTCTTCCCCTAGGGGGCAGCCTTTGCGATCTCCTCAGTACCTCCTTATTTACATTCTGGACACAATGGATATTTAAATTGCCCACAAGTATTATATGGGTGCCCCTAAATTCCAGTTTAATCATAAACAATAGGGAAGACAGGATCATCAAAAAGGCTTGGAGATTGATACACGCTTGGTTCCAATAAATGTTGATTACAATGACGTGTTGTCTTGTCTGATCTTATTACATTTTTGCAGGTCTGTAGGCCCATTTTATTACTGAAAATGAGTTCTGATTCCTTACTTATGGCATTCCTGACTGGTGTCATTAATCCCCCTAATGGCCTGACTTTTGCTTTTTGTTACACAGGTTGGTGAAATATTTTGAAGCCCTTGATTTGTATAGAATTTACCAGCCACGTTTCCTGAAAAAGTATAATGTCCTTGCAGCCAAACATTTGTTCCCTCATCACTTTAGTTTTAAAGGAACAGGAACCCTGTGTGTTCCAATTTACCAGTCGGCACTAATTTTGCCTTAAGTGGTTGTGCTACCACCCCCAGTTTCTGGAGGACTTGATTTAAAATTTCAGGGAGGAAGGATATAATGTTTTGTTGTTGCTCTCCCTGGCTTTCAGTCTTCCGTGGATCTGGTTGAGTCTCCTCTAATGTTAGTGATTTTACTGGTTTCCCAAAATTTTCCGACCTCACTTGTGGCTGGTCTCCTCTTGTTTCCTCCTCCAGCAAAGAAGAGAATACCTCCAGACCTTGTTTCTTTACCTCTTTTTTAGCAGCAAAAATGGCCTTTGTGGCTCTTTTTGATTTTAGTCCATCTTCAGCAACATGTACATTTTGATGTATGGGGAAGCAAACAAATTCCATGCCCTCAAAAGAAAACAGGTAAAGATTTGAAGCTCTTTTAAAGAGTGACAATATCACACTTCTATTAAGGGACTTATACTTTATATTCCTCGCTGAGAACCTGAGCCAGACTCTAGAAATAGCAAAAGTGGATACCTCCTCTTCATCCCTTTTCTGAGCCTCCAATGACAGTTCACGTTTGTTTTCTCGTTGCTCCGTTACATGGTTGACCATTGGAGTCACAATCTCAGTCGATTTTCCGACACCATTGTTCTTTCCTGGCCCAGAAATCTGTTTCTTAAGTCCCTACAGTGTTTCCTGATTAATGATTATTTTGTTTGCCCCCACTTCAACCATGTTGATTTGTTGTCCTCACTTTAGAAAAATTGGTGCAATTTTCATGTCCTTCTCTTGAAGTTGAGGCTCCATAATTTGAGGGTTCCGCGTGAGATTCTGTGTGGTATTTATCTTCTTTAGAAAAATGGGTTCCCCCGGCAACACCTTAACTGGTACGACTCTGTTCTGGTAAATCCATGTGTTGCCCAACACTAACACTCACAATCTCAATTGCATCATTTGCTGCTCTTAGTAAATCTTGTTTAGTGTTCTGCTGTGGCTTCTGGGATCTTTCCTTTCCATGTTCTAGGGAGAAGGGCTCCTGTGTGTAGTAGTGCCGGGACCTGATTTAGTAGATCTCTGTACTCCAACCATCGGATTCTCAACTGGTGGAGTCAAAAGAGCCTTTAAAAAAGAGGTCACAGCTGTGTTCCTGATTTTTATTTCTTCTGTTTTTTTAAAAAGTTCTCTCTTGCTTATTGGTGATGAAAGTTTATGCCTCTTTTTCCTGGCTTCCCCTCACCTTATGCTCCCTCTGCTTTGATGATTCTGTCGTCCAGCATCTATCCATTCAACATATTTTCCTTCTATGAATATCTCCTCCCTTTCTAATGGATTTTGTCAGGGCTCTACCACCACCTCTTCTTCCCCATCTGCTAGTTGGTCAAACCTTCTGAATTCTTCCAGTGTTGATTGTGAGAGGGTGGTATCGTCAAATGGGAGGTTCGTATAATCCTCCCTCACTTTATCTTCTTTCTTTTCTGTAGAGTTCCTTGGCATTTTCAGTTGGATCATGAGCTCTCACATCAATAGGCGGGTGTCTTCTTCCTCTATCCTCCTCAATCGTATAGGGTGTAGAATTGCCAGGATGTCGAGACCCTACTTTCTGACTACGGTCTTCAGGTCACTTAAGGTTGAGGCTATTACTGAATTAATGCCATTGCTAATCCACACCATAGATGACTCACAGTTTGCTGTTTCTTTAGTCAATTCTAGCAGAATTCCTGCTTGTGATTGCACCTCTGACTTTAACAAATCAAAAACAGTGACCAGCGAGTTCAACACAAAATTCAACGCTGAAAGTGTTGCCTCACTCAGTTGTTGAATTTCAGTGCTCAAATTTCTTTTTTCCTGTTCAGTTGTCTCATATGGTGCTTCCTTTCTACTCACTCTCTGTAGTGAATGCTGGGTCTGGCTATTAACCTCCTTTGTTGTCTGGTCAATGTCCTCCGCTAAGTTCCTTTCCATTATGCATTTATTTATATCTGCTCCTCCCCCTGGGCCAGGTTTTTCCAGCTCCATATGGAAGCATCTGGTTGGTGGTGTTTTTGGCAACTATGCCTCCCCTGCAATATCACCCGCCTTCTATACCTTTTCCTACCAAAATGATTTTCGATTTTTTTGTGCATTTTGAAGGTGGTAACAGTATATTCTAGCCCCTGTTTCAGCAAGAAAGCTGTACCTGAACGGGCTTCCTCTCCTTCTCTCCCTACTTAGTGAACTTAAATGGGGGCATGAGCATGCACTTGAGTGTAAACCCTTATTTTCGAGGTAGTGGGCAAATGAACAATGTCTGCTGTTGGAGCCTGACCTCTCACCGTGATTGATGTTTCCACATATGATCCATCCCATTCTAGGGTTCTAATATCGTCTGTGAAGGTCCGGTTGCACAGGTTATACTTCATTGTTTGTCTCTTGAGGGTGATTTTCGTAGTATGTGACAGGGCGGCAGGGAAATAGTGCTCAGGGAACCTAATGCCAACTATCTGGATGTATGTTAAAGCTTTCAGATCTCAGTCTAGCCGTCCTGAGAGCAGCACACTACGCTGTGTCATTCGGCGTTAATCACGCATTCACCATACACTTCACCCTGGGCCTTTCTCTAAACCCTTCCTCCAGGATTTTTTGGTGCAGTACTTATCACTGGGCTAGATATAGCAGGCTGGGGTGGGGGGGTGGGAGTACCAAAGAAAAAATCTCCAAACTTAGCATGCCTTCTAATTATCGGTTATTAGGGGGAAAAAAGGTACTAATATGAATGGTGAGACAAAGTACCTTCAACACCAACTCCAATAATAGAATCCGACCACGTAATGTTCTCTGCACTCCCGAAAAGCTAAAGGCACTAGAAACACTCAAGCCGTTGGAAACGCTAAGAACGCTGCAGACTTTCCAAGCACTCAGGATGCTGAGGACACTAAACATTGCAAACCCTGCAGACGCCAAAGACGCAAAGACTCAGCGCCCGACTCAGCGGCCGCTCCGCGTTGAGTCTGGGCTTTTGTATGGATTAACTCCTCCTTCTAGCAGCAAACAGTGAGAGAGGACTTTTTCCAGCAGTATGTCCACGTAGCAAAACAGGAAAGAGTCCCTAACCAAAGACTCTATATTTATTAGACCATTATTTTACAAGTGTTGGTAGAGTTGTCTTGGACAGGTTATAATCATGGGTTTGTTTGTTTGTTTCTTTATTTGTAACATGAACATGATGTTGGGTTGACGAACATGATGCTCTCTCTGCTAAGTAGATTGGTTTAAACCTGCACATCGGCACATAACTTCAAGCTATAAACCTGAATTAAATAACAGCCAGATCTGTACATGTATTGGGTAAAAACCTACATGCAGTATTCATGGATCTGACGATGGCTTTTGATTTGGTGGTCCATCAACACTATGGTCAAGACCATTGATATTTAAACTTTTTCATAATAAGCCCCCCACCCCGCCCTGAAAAATATTTTTTTCTGGGGCCCCCACCTAGGGGTTGGCTCCCCTAGGAGGGAGAAAGATGTCCAGCCGGCGCCCAGGCTCTTTAAAATATAAGGATCATTTCTACTACTTATATTCTCTATTAAAAAACAGTAACCTTAATCTTTTCTAATATTAAAAATGTCATTTTAAACCCTTTTTAAAGAGTTTGCCCCCCCAGACATCCTTCAGGCACCATAGGGGTTCAGCCCCCAGTTTACAGACCACTGGTCTAGACTATCATCTACAGGAATGTCTCCCGAATTGCTGAACTTTATAAAAATCATTTCATTAACAAAATATAGCAGAGGTTCAGAAGAGCAGAGGAGGAACACTCAAGCAATACTGATAAGAAAGTTGGTCAAACCAGTTTTGCGTACTGACCCTGTCCCTGTTTAACTTATAAGCCAACTCACTGCATCAAGCTCTGAGTGGTTTTAACAGTGATGTCCCCATAATTGCTGGTTACAATATCCCAGTTTTATCTCAGCGTTTAGATAGCAAGGACATGCAAAAAATTGATATTGTTTATAAAGTCTCCCAAATTTGTTTTCTGTATTTGAACTCACCCTAATGCTCGGCGGGCAGAGCGGCGCCCGCGAGCACAGCATGTCGGATGCACCGGCACCGTTCACAACGTTGCCGGTGCATTCGGCTTCCCCATTCTCCATTCCCTATGGGGCTCAATGGGAATGGGGAAGAATTTTTCACGGCGCTCATTCCCATTCCTTATGGGGCTGAATGGGAATGGGGAAGATTTTTTCCCGGCACCCATGAATGGGAAAATACCGGGTGCAGCAAGGCCGTAATGACCCAGTAATTGCCAATTTCTGGGTGCCAGAAAAAATAAAATACTGGCGGCAGCCGTGCCTGTATTAAAGGCACGGCTACCGCCAGTCTCGTAATGAGGCCCACAGATTTGCAATTGCAGCTTGCCACATAAAATACTGTCCTAAGAAGGCCACTTAAATTAATATTGTCAGTATCACAGATAAAAGGGAATCTACCGTATCTGAACCAGAACCATCTATTGAGTGAGCGGTTGTTAATCACAAGACATAGATTTGATTGCCTGCTGATAATTTCTGCACGTGAAAGATGGGGTCCAGACAGTTCATGCTTTATTCTTTTGTCAAACAATATGAAATACTGAGGCATAGACTCATTTCACTGATTTTAAGCTGTTATGAACTGAGGCAGTGCCGACCACCTTTAATCTTTCTTCTTTATGCTAAGGCCCCAGTGACTGTGCCCCTCCGGTCTGTTTCCCGGCCAGGCTTCTGAGCATTCCACAGGATTTACTGAATCTTTTTTAGGAGGCTAGTCTGGTGCTTCTGCTCTGCAGCCACCACCTCCCCTGAAAAGGGGCAGAAACCACACCTCCACTCCGCTACTCAGTTGCCAGTTATCACAAAGTTCAATTCCCATATAATCAATAAAGCTGCTAGTTTCTGGGGACAAAGGAGGATAACATAGAGCCCTATATAGGGATTGCCTCTCCTCTAAGGAGGTTCACCCTGAGTACTCCTGCTTGCCCTGTCCCTTAGGGGAAGTTAAGCTTAGCAGGCTCAACTCCCTAGTGCCAAAGGGGGTGGCTCCCTTTTGGGGAGAGGGGATGAATTTCCTAGATTTGTAAAACCCCTTAGACAAACTATAATGCACATCCCACTAATCATCTAAAAGTATGCATTAGCCATTGGAACTGGCCGGACACAGGACTATATTGCAAACCCATTAATCATCTAAAGGTTCACAGTAGCCCTTGCAACAGGCCAGGCCGACTGTCAATCTCATTCCCATATATCATCCCTTTGGCCATTGTCGACATTGTTCAGTGCATGCTGCCACAGCCCAACAGTTCAACACATCCACAGCCCCACTACCAGCACAAAATACTAATGTATTGCCCCCTTCCCATACCCCAAACCATATGGCTACTAGCCAAGTCCAAAAGACAACTTTGCACCCCTTAACAAAACTAGGGCTCAGACTCATTGTTCTCCATCTGTAACACATGGACCATTTACCACTTCCCTCATCTTGCACCCATGGACAGTCTGTATAGCCCCTGTGTTTAGCTTACGGACATGCCCACTGTCCAAAATCCCATATGTCATCCCCAAGGGCCATGGCAGTGGCCAGATGGTTCGGGGCATGGTGTTTGTCCATTCCCTGAACAATCTGGCCACTGGCCATTTTGGTGCAGTTTGGTGCAGATCAGCCCAGCGGTTTCAGTTTTCACATAAGGAAAATGTTTTCCCATTCAAGTCTTTGATTCATCTAGCTTCTCTAGCCATATTTACATGATTTGTAGAGCATGAACATAGAGGAAAGGCATTTACCAGCCAGGGAAAGCCTGAATAAAAGTTTGTATTAGCATTCATCTCAGAACAGGTGTTCATTTCATGCCATAGAATTAAAAGGTGTTAATATTCATTCGAAAGTAACAGATTGACTATTTTCCAGCATATTTGAAACAGCAAGCCACTCAGCATGGGGAAGAGGCCCTCTAAACCCACAGCTAGGATGTTACCATTTACAACATAAGTAATTTAGAGGCTTGTTCTAACAATGCTGTTGTGTTCAACATAAACGTCTAGAGTATAGTTTGGCAATGCTGCAATTTCATTAAAGTGTCCTGAAGTCTTCTTGAAACAAGCAGACAGTACCTGTGATGCAGAAGGAAATTGGAAAGAAATTAAGTTAAGGAGATACCATTGGGCGTGGTTTTGGGCAGGAATTGGAGTAAAGTCCCATGGGCAACATAGCCCTTTTTTAGGGTTACAGATGTCAAAAGGCCTCCAAAGACCTCCTGCTTAGGCTCATCTTACCACTTCTGATTGCCGCCATTTGCCTTGCCCGTAGCTGACCACCATTACCGTAATGCAGCCAGGAGCCAGCATTACTAAAATTGCTGCTGTAGTTTTGTGTACAGGTTGCTAGGCAACCGACCAAATCAGCCCCGATTGGCTGCCACGTTCCTCCTTCCTGCCTCAGCCCCACCGGAAGGCAAGAGCCGGCCTCAACAAGAAGGGCCTTGCAGAAAGGGTCAGGGCCTGTCTGTGCCTGTCTGTGACAGGCCACTGGTGCCCAGCCCCCTGGAGTCCAGCACCTCTGCTAGCAATCATCTGCTGCAACTACTGATATCTGAGACATTTGCTACAATTGTAAGTCCACTCTTATAACCTTTGTTGACTGAGAGCCAATCCCCATATGAAGTACACTCAGCATGCTCGCCCTTACGACTTCATCTCATACTGCCGCTACCTGGCACTCCCTAGATACTCTAAGTGCTTCTGCACCTGTTCTTACTGAATATCTCCATGAACCTGTCAGAACCAATTTTTACCCTAAGTTCGCTTTCAACCTGTGCTACCCAAGCACTACTCTCATTTGATTGCACATGTACTCTGTTAATCTCTGCCTCACTACCAGCTGATTTGTCACCTTGATACTACGTTCGATCCTAACTATCCTATTTTTATCATGCCTAACACTTGCCATGTATTGCACACGCCAGTCTTAGTTTGCTGATATCACATGCCTATTACTACTATGAGCTACCCCACACATGAACTTAGCCTGATGTCGCCTATTCATAGTGAACAAATGACCTATTTAGACTGTCAGTGATACTGCAACCTTGTTTTGCACCAGCTTGTTATTACTATCGCTTCGTTATTTAAGGTTTTTCGCCTCCCAAGCATCACATATGCCTGACTGATTACTGCTGATTACTGCTGCCTGCTAGCCACTATGATATGCTCTTCCTCGGTGACTGTTGATTTTGCTCTTTGCATCTTATGTATCACACATGCTGGTTTGATTGCGACCACTGCGACTATTGCAATACCTCCCATATACCGCATGTACCCAATTGTGCCTGTTGATATCCATTGTTTAGGTCTATCGCACGCTACACCACCCTGACCTCACTGACTATTGTGACCTTTTGTGTATTACAGCCTACTGCAGTCCATACATTACCACTTCAAATTCCAACCATCTGCTGAACATAGCATTGTTCTCACTAAGCGTCTCACTGACAGTCTCCAGACCTTCATAATTCTGTTGTTATATCTATCCAGTAAGCTGCTTGACCTCCTGCCCGTTGAGAAAATGCTGCTATCTTGCTGGATCCAACCTACCCTGTTTCTCCCTCCACTCCAAGTATCGCGGTACATGCCTCATAGGAATCCGACAACATTCTTACCTACGCTGACTTTCAACACTGAAAATGTGCCTAATCCAACGAATCCTAACGACCCCGCCTACCTTACTCCCCTTCAATGGATCGAGCGGTTCACTGACGAACCTACTCCTAACCAACCATGCCTTGGTGCCCACAGAAATTTCAGACGGGGTCTAGACTCCATCTAGATACTTACTCAGCCAACAACTACCTTTAAACTGCCCCATTGTTGCTAACCAATCAATCATCTGCACTACTATCACTAGCATACCACAAATAAAACTCATGCAAAAGCGGGAAAGACTGCACATGTCAAGTCCCTTGAGACCTTAGCCCCCACCATCAAAGGAGCCTTAATCAACGCAAGATCTGTCGTTGCTCATGCAACAGACATAGCAGACCTCAACACAGATAATGATCTTGACATCCTTGCAATAATCGAAACCTGGCTTCATGCTGCGGCAGGACCCTCATTCATGTTAGCCATCCCTGACTCCTTCACCATTATGCGGGCAGATAGGCAAACCTCTAAAGGAGGTGGAGTAGCCTTCATAGCTCGGGTTAACTTGCCACTCAGACTCTCCACCTCCCCCAAACTCAAGTCCTGCGAACTTATCACTGCCAAACTAACTACCTCCCATACCAGTACAATTACTTTCCACCTTATCTACAGACTTCCTGGACCAACCAGAGACTTTGAGGAGGATATCATCACATTGCTTTGTGATAACACTGAACCCTCTTCCCAAATCATAATCTTAGGCGACTTCAACCTAGGCCTAGCTCACCCTAAGGACCTACTGCTAAATCCCTGTAAATGGCTTTGAGTGAACTTAACTTCACACAAAGAATCACAACCATGTGAAAGGACGAACGCTAGACTGGCTGGCCGACCATAACTGTGCCACCTCTATATCCGCCATAGAACCTCTGTCCTGGACTGACCATTCATTGATAACCTTCAATGTTAACGCCTCCCGACCAACGACCAAATCTAGGAATATAGCACCACCCCTACTTAGTAGGAACAAGCGCAACATCACAACTGAAAAACTAACCCCTATCCTGATCCCTATTCTGAACTCTTCCACTACCGAAGACACAGAAAAATTAATCAACATATTCAACAACAGACTTACCAAGGCCCTAGACACCATTGCACCCCTGAAACTCTGTAAAAGTAAGCCTAAAGCACATCTCAACACGTGGTTCACACCACACCTAAAAACCCTTGTGTCTGAAAAAAGGAAATGCAAAACTACCTGCAAAAACCTACCCACTAAAGAGATCAAAGATAAAGTAATCAAAATCTCCTCTCGCTACAAAGCAGAGATCATCAAAATTAAACATGAAACCTATAATGACAGGATACTAAACGCGAGTGCTAGCATTAAGGAACTATTCGGAATTCTTAGAGAGTTAGAATCGCCTATAGCCCCTGACTACTCTCACCCAAAGAACAAAGACCGGTGCACCAGTATCCAAAGCGCCCTAGCTAACAAAATTGCCACTCTGAAAAACAAAATCTCTACCAAAAGACTGACCATTAATCGCAATGAGACTACCAAGAAACCTGAAAAACCTCTAGCCTTCCACACCTTAACAGAATTCAAATTCACCTCAGTCACTACATCTGAGGTCATGAACATGATAGCTTCTCTAAAACCCTCCCGCTGCCAAGGCGACATCTGCCTGGCACAAATTATAAAAGATGCTGCGTGGGATCTTGCCCCCTTCATCACAAGGATAATAAATGCTTCCTTCAATTCATGTTAGGTTCTCACCAACCTTAAAGACACCTTACTAAAAAAGTCTCACTTGACCCCACCATCCCAACCAACTACAGACCTATAACGACGGTTCCCTTTCTACTGAAAATCATCGACAAGGCAGCATACACCCAAATCCATACCTACCTCGAGACCAACAACCTCCTAGGTCATAGACAGTCTGGGTTCAGACCACTTCACGGTACGGAAACAGCCCTAATCGACTTAAAAACACAAATTGACCTCCTGAAAGACAACAGACAATGCGCCTTACTCCTTCTACTAGACCTATCTGCCACTTTTGACCTGGTAGATCACAACATACTGTGCAAACACTTTACCTTATCGGCCAACCTCTCTCTTGAAGCCTCAAATTGGATTAAGGCCCTCATTACGACCCTGGCGGAAAGGGGTTTACGCCGGCGTAAAGCATGGCGTACCTTTCCGCCTGACTACGAGTTCCCGTAGCGCCATGGTGATTTTTACGCCTGCTTTTTGCAGGCGGAAAAATCCATGGCGCTACGGGACTTGTTGTTAATTACGCCACCGTAATTTACGGTGGCGTAATTAACGCCTTCCCCACTCCCATTATACCCTATGGGGCAAAAATGGGAATGGGGAAGGGTAAATGGGGATTGGGGACTTACCGCCCCGCCAAGGTCGGAATGGGGCGGTAAGTCCGCCAACCCCCATGGCGGAGTTGGCAGCTTTGCGCCATGGACCATGGTGCAAATTGCACCATGGTTCTCCGCCAAGGTCGTAATGAGGGCCTAAGTCTTTCCTCAACAATAGAACAATGAGGGTTTTCTCCCCCATGGACTCGGCTGACACTATCCCTGTCACCTGTGGAGTGCCATAAGGTTCCTGTGTCTCCCCCATGCAATACAATGTCTTCACTAAATCTCTGTTTGACATACTGGACCACCTGGGTGTCATCTACACCAACTATGCAGATGACACTCAGATACTGATTCCTCTATCAGGCGACTGTGATAATGACAACGCCCTACTCAATAAAATCTACCTTGTCATTCAAGCCTGGATGGCTACCCATAGCCTGTGCTTGAATGATGAGATAACCGAAATCCTCATCCTAGGTGCTTCCCTACACCTCAACAAACAACATCCCAAATACGTGTCCTTTCTCATCGATGGCAACATAATTAAATCTGTCAAGGAGACAAAAACCCTAGGATTTTACATCGACTCTACCCTGAGCTTAAAGAAACAAGTTAATGTCACTGCCTCGGCAACAGCCAACACTTGCAAGCTTATTAATGCCTGCAAAGCCTACCTATCTACTAACAGCTGCATCACTCTAGCTCGAGCACTAATCTTGTCTAAACTTGATTACTGCAACGCATTATATGCAGGAGCTAACAAACAAGTGCTAAACAAGTTGCAAACTCTACAAAATAATGCCTTGAGAACAGCCTTGAGTATTCCAAGAAAAGACCACATCTCTGAAATAAGACAGAGCAACAAGTGGCTTTCCATCCGAGATATAATCTACTTCAAACTTGTTTCCATCTCACACAAATGCCTTAATAACGCTGCCCCCCAATACCTGAAAGACAAGATTATCCATAACACCTCACTCAGACCTACCAGATCAGCCAACCAATGCTGCATCATCACTCCCCGTTCCAACCTAAAAAGAGCTGGGGGCTCCAGTTTCCCCGTTCAAGCAGCCACAGCATGGAATGCCCTACCACTCAATTTATGAATGAACCACACCTTCCACAGCTTCAGACTGAACACTAAAAAGTGGCTTCTTGCAAATGATGTGTCTGCCATCACGGCCATGGCCTGGTAACTTTGCTACCGATTACCTGGCTACTCCTCGGCCAGCATATTGCACCCACCTACACTTTGTCGGGCAATGACCTGTCTGCTATGTATTCACGCTATGCTCGACATGTTCTACTGTAAATTATTGTCATTTACCACTGTATTCTTCATGCCTGCCTTACCTACCTTTGTATATGTATTCTAAGCTGTCGTGTAATGCGCCCAGTAACCTCCGGGTCCGGAGTGCTTTATAAATAATAAACAAACAAACAAACAAACAAACAAACAAACAAACAAACAAACAAAGCAGCACTGAGCTACCGGAAAACCTTTGTAAGTTATACAAGACTAAATCTGCCTTGTTCAGCCCTGCTTCCACTTCACTCAGTTTGTTCCTTCCACATGACCCTTCCTTCATCCTTTGCTCAACCTCCCTGTAGCCTGATAGGGCCAAGGGCATGGGTCACGTGATCTGGATCCATAGGTGCCCTCTCACAAGCACGCCACATCAGAGCCCTTCCATGTTTGCAAAGGAAGAGTTAAGGCCTACTGAGGTAGCACCAATTTACCGGAACACCTTTGGACTTTTATACACAGCTAAATATGCCTTATTAAGCTCTGCTCCTCTTCCTTATGTTTGTTACTCTGACCCGGCCCTCTCGCCGCCAGGGACAAAGGGATGGATCACAGGACCTGAAATCTCCTCAAAAAAGAGACTCACTGGGCAGACTAGTTAGAGCAGCCAGCAACACGCTGAGGTTAAGGGTGCCTTCCTGTTGCCTGTAAGCCTGATGCCTGGACCCTGGTGCAGCACCCTTTAGCCATACTCAAAGGATCACCCACTTCAGGGTAAGATACTGTACCACCAACAATAACTTCTCCCTGCAATATTTCACTATCTGGACAGCCTGCTGATAATTCACCAATGTGATATTTTGCTCATTTTATTTTTTCCATCAAAGATAGACTACCACTCTGATGGTGTGCCACTTGGATAATCGTGCCAGTTTGATTGTCTGCCATGTTGATTAGCCTGTTGCCTTGATAGTATGTGATAGTGACATTCTGCAACTGGGACATTTAGCCACTATAATATTTTGAATATTTTGAAATAGAGTGCCGTTGCCCAGGACACACGGGCCCATTTCATGCCAAAAGAGGATTCCAGAGATTCTGAATGCTGAAAGATCACAAAAGTGGATGGATTAGTCCACAACTCATAGGTAAGTCACAATGAATCTATCAAAGATATCAGGATAAACTCACCTCACAGATCGACAATACTGTGAGATAATCATCACCATATTCATTCCTAGTTCCTCACTGACTAGGAATAGATAGATATGCACTGTGGGTATCCCAGATCTCATGAGTTTTTATTATATATATCATGTTCTTAGTTTGAATGAATAAGTATAACTTAGAAGCTAACGTTCAGTACAGATAATATTTTTGACCCTTACGGGTACATGTAATCATGGATATAGACATACATTATTTTCAATTAGTCACTATGATGAGCACAATGTCTGCTGAACTAAGTTGATGTTATGGGCCTCATTATAAGTTTTCCGGTCCGGTATTAAGGGACCAGCAAACTACGAGTTCTGCTCGCAGGAGCCTTTTCGCCTGCCAGGTCTGACCTGGTGAGCGTACCGGCACCCGCAAGAAGAGCATCCGGCTTCCCCATTCCCATTGAGCCCTATGCTGCTCAAACGGGATGGGGAAGAATATTTTATGGCTCTCTCGCTGACATTGGTCACCTTCTCAGGCCACCTGACCAGGCCACCCTCTTACTTTCTCAATGGGCTGACCTCACTTCTTCTATCCTTTCCTCTACCTTGCAGCTTCTCCTCCTTAGGGACCTTAACATCCACCTGGACTCTCCTGACTCCTTAGGGCTTTTCCACAACATCTGCGACTCTCTCTCCCTCTCCATTCTACCCTCTGGTCCAACCCACTTTGTCAGACACACCTTGGATGCTCTCATCTCTTCAGACATCCCCCTCTTTAACCCTCTCACTACTCCTCTGTCCTGGATTGACCACTTTCTTCTCTCTTCTCACTTGATGCTTCCTGTCCATGGGCAGAGGACATGTGGGGGTTGGGGGGGACAAATCCCCCCCACAATTTTAAGTGGGGGGATATAATAGCGTTTATCCCCCCCCAGATTATTTGTGTCTTTGCTGTAAAATATGACTGCAGCCTGAATTGCAGGCTGCAGTTGTCATGTAAGCTTGCAATAGTTAAAGTAGAGTCTACTTGCAAGTTTACAGTAGACTGACTGTCTGCAACTGCTGCCGCTGGCCCACGCCTGTGCATAATGAAAGTGCCCAGGCCAGGGAACAAACAAACTGCACGTGCCCTGCCTGGGCAGTGCACTGCTGTGCAGCCTCAGCCTTCATTTTACAGAACAAAGGAGAATCCGGGCAGCGACGCATGCTCCAGTGACTCTGTGCTCGTGACAGCGTGTGTGTTATTGAGGAAGACAGAGTGAGAACAGGCTGAGCAGGCAGCAGCTACCGTAAGATAAGTCAGTCAAGTGCCCCCCCTCCTCTCCCAGGTGCAGGCCGGCATGGGGAGGATTTATTGAAGGGAATGTGTGGTTGTGGCAGTGTCAGATATAGTTTCTAAACTTGTGCAGCGCATTGCAAATCTGATCAGGGAATCCTGGCCTCTTAATGTTTCATGATGAAACATTAAGAGGCCAGGATTCCCTGATCAGTTTGCAACGTGCCGCATGTGTTTATAAACTGTATATCTGACGTTGGCAGTGGCACCCTCAGGTTATTCAATTCATGAAAGTGTGCCCCAGCCAACGGGTTTCGGAACGGCTCTTTGTTTGTTCCTTACTGATGGGCAGCCAGGGCTCACATTTAGGCTCCAAGCATTGGCCAACACGGTCTTGCCAGGCCGCACAAAATAATACAGAGGCCATTCACCTACAAAGCAGAGGATGAAGGGTGCACAATAGGAGCCGGTATATATTGACATGTACATGCAGTTTCTATACAAATGCCACAACACTGTTTAATATATTATGTATTGCCTTTTTTAAGGAGAAGGGTGTGACAATTATTTTTGCTGCTTACACTATACAAATGCCCCTAAACCTACTTTGAGATTGTTTCTAGTTTATTTCCTTGGAGATGGATAGCGCTGATATTATCTGATACATTTCTCTGCAAAAAAACATTACAAATTCTATGTATCTATAACTGCTTCCCAAAATGAGACCCGGTCCCCCAGCTGGAGGTGACATATATTGCTGTGACACTTTGTCCCTGTTCACACTCACTCAACATGCTTAGCATACATGGAGCACCAAGAAACTCTGTTAGAACATTTACGATTGAGGCATTTTCGTTAGTAGTACACTGCCTACAGAGTCACTTCTAGGTGATCCCAAGTAAACATAGAGAAAAGAATGTACAGTGGGGGGGGGGTGTCACACGATTCACCCAGGATCACACAATCTGGCGAAGACTGGATTTTCTCCAAGATGTCCCGGTACCCCAGCCTGTTTGCAAAGTGCAGACACTGCCTGAGATATCAGTCTGACATTGTATACGAAATCCTCATGGAACCATACTCAAGCCAAACTCAAAAAGGGCCGCTACGTGGGATGTGTGCTCTTTTCCATAGTAATGTCTAAGGTAGGCAAGGGAAAACACTTGATGTATACTCTAATATCAGTAGACCTCACTTAAGGCACACCCCTCCACCTCTTCCCAACAACTCACACCTGATTGAAGTTTGGATGGTACCACACCTAAAGCTTGGTCTCTGACATGAAGGCAACCTGCATTTTGCTAGTTCAAACCCAGCAGCAGGGTCCACTTAACCTTTCATAAATTCAGTACTGTTCAAATGAGGGTAATAATACCTGTAATTACATTGCCTAGAAGCTGAAAGCATCTAGCATGAAGCGCTATGACCAAAGTCTTATTATATTCCATAAAAAAAACTATTACCAGCACAGACCTGAACTCTGTCCCTGCCCAAAATAAACCATTTGTTGGTGCCCATCCTGCGCATCTTTTAAAAGAAATCAGGCACTACTCTTATGTAGGTCCTGACTAAGCTTCACCCTGTTTTATTCAGCCTAGCTGTTTCTGTCAGCGTACTTGAGTGGTTGCAGGGCGATCAGATTTTGGGGGTAGAGCGCATGCAGCACGTGGACTTAGTGACTTCTGTGACTGTCCCCCGTCCAAATATCCATGCTCCTATTTCTTAAGAGTTAATGCTTGCAGGTATCAATGGGCCCTTTTAAGGTCATGGATCTGGCATCCCTGTTCCAGCTTATTCTGAAAAGCTATATGAAGTGGTTGGTCATGCAAGGCATGCAAGAGAAAGCCTGTGAAGTATAAGCCAGTATATCGAGGGTTCTCTGAAAACTGAGGAGAAAGTGCTGAGTAAGTTTAGATGAGAGTTGTGGGGTGCAAGCCATGGGGGAATGGGAAGCGAGGGACTGGGGTGCAGTAGAGTGTGGGACTGCAAAGTGAAAAAGGGTAGAAAGTGTGCAGAGGACAGAAAAAGAGAGGAGCAAGGGAGGGGTGAGTTGGGAACAAGAACGGAGTGCAGATGAAAGATAGGGATGGTTTGTAGCACAGGGTGGCCAGTGTGTGCAGGGGAGAACACAGGGAGAGTGGTGTAGGGCAGAAATGGCATAGGAGGTGCTTCGTGGTTTGCAAATGAGAGAGAAGTACAGACAAGTTAGAAAGTGCAGAGGGCAGCGTGTCAGAGGAGTGACTTGCTGTGGGGTGCAGGGAAGGGACTTGGGAGATAAGGGTGTACTGCAGACGAGAATGTGGAGTAGAGATGGGTACAGAGGGGAGATTTGTACAAGGAAGAATGGTGCCTCGCCTCATGCTCCCAGGTAAAGGGTGCAGTCACGAATGTGTCTTCTTGCAACGCTTGATCCATGCTCACGAGGCCTGCACAAGGATGATTAGAAGTCGTTTGTTCAAATAATTCATATATAAATTACACCATACCTGTCTGCGCATTGATTGAGCCTGATAATTTACAAAGTGGCCCCCCTGTCCCAGGTGCAGGCCGGCATGGGGAGGATTTATTAGAGGGAACTTGGGAGCTCGGGCTTGGTGCTCTCCCACTGCCCCAGTGTCATCTGCGCTCCTGTCTGGTTCCTCTCCAGAAAGAGACAGTCACAACAGGCTGTTCCTGCATCAACTCCCTTTTCATTCAATCCTACCTGCAGCCTAGGTCTGAAGTCAGGACTAACCTTAAATTAGGTGTATATTCACCTCTGGCCTGTCCTATATTGTGAGTATGTGCCAGGGGGTGTGGCATCTTGCCTTGTGACACAGCATCATGTTATTTGGGCTAAATTAGCAACTTTCATGGATTTTTGGTGGATGGATGCCACGCGGGATGCAGACTCATTTTATGCCATAACCTATTCTTTTAAAAAACACTAGAATTATCTATAAAGGGCACATAAAGTGCCAGTTCTAGTTTAGATAAAGCCACTGACATAGGGGTGTTTACTAAAAAGCCCTGTGTAGTTAATAACTTAATTGGAGATGAAAACATACTATTGGTAAAATACAAATGTCTCACCAGGGATGCCTTCATATACTCCTTTTCTCCTTAATTGCACTTGCACTATCTGAAATGTTCTCAGGCTGATTATGATAGGTATTCTTCAAATTCTTAATTGTTTCAAGGACCTGTAAGAATGTAACTGTATTTCTCCCATGCCCCCCCCCCCCCCCGAAGAGCTATGAAACACATTGTGTATAGGCGCTATACAAATAAACAATCAATCAATCAAAAATCAATCATTCACTCTATTAGCACTATGCATTTCCTTCGCAGAAATCCTGCTTAAAAACATCAATGGCAAGTGTTTGCTTGTCTATACATAATGGGCATTTGCCAGGCACTGCTATTAAATGTTCAGGTACCTAATACCACTATGGTGGTGCTTGGCAAGTGCCTTTTCCATGCCTACATTAAAGCCCAAACGGTTGGCGTTGCCAACGCTAGTTTCAAAATAGGGATGCAACTGCATTTTTGGTACCCACAACCAGCAGAATAATGAGTTGTAGACAAGTTTTAATAGAGCCAAAAACTAGAGTAACAGGGGATACCAGGAATATCCAAATACTGTGACCTGGCCTGGATATAACAAGCGCAAAATTAACATAAGAGGTCAGAGTAGTAAAGTGTTCCGGTGGCCACTGTTGGTGTAGTTACAAAACCTACATACTCATACTAAATTCTGAGTACATACAACAACCGTAAAGTACATGCGTCTATCATATAACAATTCTATGAGGTGAAACAATTAAATTCAACCCAATAGACGCTCAATCAATTAAGTGTTTGTTATTTATTAACATTTATTAAATAAATCACTAGAAAAAGTCATATTTTAGTAAAAAACACACAACAACATTAGCATCAGCAATATTTCATGTAGATCAGTCCCTACAATTCATTATTGGACTGAACTGATACATCATTCTCATCCGTAAATCACAGCCAACCACACTGCAACCATACCACATACATACACTAATCATTCAGAAAATCAATCACAATCCATACAATGATAAAACAATTTATCCTCAGTAAAACCTCAAATATAAAACATCATTATACCATATCTAATCCTTTGTTAATACGGACCATAAATATGACACCTCAGAGCCTATTCCATGTTATTATGGACTCTCCTGGCTCGAGTGGATTTGACTTCTAATTTTGCTCACAGATAACAAAACATCCCCAACCCGACATGTTTCTTTCTGTATAACATCCAGTAGACAGAAATTCTTCAGGGGCACTATGGTCCAGCGGAGTCAGATGGATTGTACATAGAGAAGAAGGAAATATGTAGAATACACCAACAGAGCACACCTAAATGCAAACAAAAGAACACTAAGTCAATCAGGCTAAAATGCTCAAATTACATGATTGACCATTACTGCCATCGTATTTTCAGTAAACGTGGCTTAGATTAGGTTATTAATACCTCTCAACTCTCTTCAACAATGGAAACAGAAAGCGGACCGTGATCCACAAACCAATAGAAGACACCATAATAAATTGGTGCCTCTAAAATCTATCCACCATCACCAACACCTCGTGGTACCTCTCAGACACTCAAACTCAACCAAGTAATACCTCACCGAGGAGTGAGACCTCGAGTTACCTGGAAATCCATAAAGCCCGGACCCCACGTGATGAAAGAGATCACACAGTGAGAGTATTCTGTGATTTTATAATGGGAGTACCCAAACGAGGGTGACACACAATATCACACTGATGGGGGCACCGCGTCACCACGAAATCACCCGGCGTACAGGCACTGATTTTTTAGAAGAAAAAGCCTCAACCTGTGTTCAGTACATGAGTAATGGCAACTTGATACCTGTCTGTAAACGCGGAGGCGGAAAACAAAAACAAAATGAGAAGCCATACACTCTGTGAATCCATAGAGATCAACATGAACAGTCTTACGTATTAGCGTAATGTCTGGAGGGTAACTAAATTAAAGTGAACCCCATCAAAAATGCCAGTACACACAATACACTTCCTTAGTGCACAAGTATCCTAAAGGAAAACAAGCTCACCTATGTAAAGTGGTCAAACTCTTTTCAATCTCTGCATGAGCCTCGACCGTGTCATGAAAGGACTCTTCTAATACAGTAGTATAGACCACGGCAGCAAGGTTAGTCGTGATCATAAAGGTATAGAATTCTGGGACAGAAAAGAGAAAGAGAAGAGAACCACAGAGAGAAATGGATCAGAGAACCATGGTTAATCTGTCAAATGTCCCATAAGATTACGGGTACCAGAATCACGTATCTGCTTAAAACACCTAATAGATGAAGCGTGTCATGATTATATACACATATGGACTCGACCTCTATCCCATATACACGTTCACCGCTAAATGGTCTAGAACGAGGGACAGATCACACGAGTGCAAACTATAAGAATGTGCCGTGTGTCCACTGTCTACAGATCTATACGGCTGCGAAGTCAGAAAGAAATATAACAAAATAACCACTCTTAGGCGGAAATGTCTTGCACATGAAGCGGAATTGCAAAGAGAACTGTCCCTAAAACCCCTCTGACCTCAGTGACTGTTTTCCGACAAAAAATAACATAATATCCGTACTTGTGCGAGAGTGTCTTACGCATGCAGCGGAATTTCAAAGGGAACTATCCCTGGAGCCGCTCGTACCTCAAAGACTAACTTCAGACAGACAACCAGGGTGGCCGCGTAAATCCAATCGGTCGGTGTATCCACCAGTCCGACTCGAGGGATCCGATTTGAAAGACCTCCCCGTATTGTCATGTGACACACACGTGACTCGCACGTAACGCGAGCCGAACCGGCGAGGAACGCCCCCAACAGACTCAAAGGAGGCACGGCCAGATATTCAACCAGCAAGGTCCCGCTGGTCAAAATAACCATGCACCTCGATTGTATAGATGGAAGACCCGTGAGTGTCAAAAAAGGACAAGCGAGGACCGGGAAAAAATATAGCACACGGAGAGCAGGAAGAAAAAACACCAACATGGGTTGGATACAAGTGTGTACATGAGAAAAACTCCTACACTACATTATAGGATATAAACATAACCAATCCTATCAATCCTGGAAAGCTAAAACATGTGTCAGTACAACACACGTCCAAAAACATATTCCGATCATGTATCGGGGGGGCGAGATGGTAACCATCAATGAGGCCAACCGAGCCATCAATCTGAATATCGGGCTACAACCCAATCAGAGATAGTATTTTGGATTAAAAATTCCAATCTATCGCCTCATTTAAGCCATCCACATGGCTTTTACTCAAAAAAATGAGTTTAGTCTCTTCCTTTGATAAAGTCTGTTTATCCACAGAAGCGTTGTTGGTAATCATAATCTTTTTTAGTATGGTCCATCTCAGATCCTCACAATTGTGGTTCCGCATTATAAAATGCCCTACCATCGGGGCTGTTAAATTCCTAAGTCTGATACAGCTCTTATGTTCGCTGATACAGACTTTGATTCTTCGCTCGGTTTTACCGATATACATTTTATGGCAAGGACACCAGATGGCGTATATTACAAAACTCGAATTGCAATTCGTGAAGCCTCTTTGTTCCCAGAGTCTGGGAAGTCCAATATCCACCTCGGTGGTACGTCTAGTCAGGGGGCAGCACACACACATGCCACACGGGGCATGTCCCCTCAGTTTAGGTAACCCCCACTGTTGAGTGATGGTGGCTTGTTTGTTAAGCTTATTACTGATGTCATTTCTGCACACCATCTCCTTAACATTGCGACCCCTTTTAAAGGCGCATCGTGGGGTCGGCACTGGTATCTTAGCATGCACTAACAGATGCCAGTGTCTTTTAACAATCTTAACCACCTGGTTGGAAAGATGGTTAAAGGTACTCACGAAAACTAGAGAGTCTGACTCAGAAGAGCTAGTTTTCGGTCTGTATTCTAGCAAGGCCTCCCGGTGATTATTGGAGGCCCTTTTCAGCGATCTCTTAACAATTTTCGTGGGATATCCACGTTGAATCAGATTATGACTCAAGTCTAAGGCTTCCGACTCAAACCTTTCTTTCTCACTGCTGTTCCGCTTGAGTCGGAGAAATTGTCCGAAAGGGAGATTATCCCTCAGGGTCTTGGGGTGAAAACTGTCATATCTGAGAAGATAATTCCTGTCCGTGCTTTTGTGAAAAGGTTTCAATCCCAATACATTGCTGCACGGTTTAGAATAGATGGTCAGATCGAGAAAATCTATATGTTCCCTATGGAAGTTCATAGTGAACTTCAAAAAAGGGTTAATTCCATTCAACCACTGAAAAAAAGATTGTAAAGTGGTTTCGTCGCCATGCCATATTAACAGTACATCGTCAATGTACCTACGCCACAACAAGATACATTCTTTGAAGACATTCTGTTCGCTATAAATACTCATGTGCTCTACAAAATCCACATAAAGTTTGGCTAAAGATGGTGCCACAGCCGAGCCCATGGCAGTGCCATGGACCTGTTGGTAAAACCGGCCATCAAATTGAAAATAATTTTCAGTCAGAGCTACCATAGAATGAAAGAATTAGGTGTCATTCCGGTGGTACGTTTAGTTACCAACAACTCCTCGATAACGTCCAAAGTGGATGACTGGGGAATTTTGGTATATAAGGAGACAATGTCCAGAGTTACAAGAATATCCTCATGGGGATTGAAATGTGAATTTTCGATCAACTTGATGACAGCCATAGAATCTTGGACATAGGATTTCATTTTGCTGACATATCCTTTTAAAAAGGAATCAGCAAATTTGGCCAAAGGTTCCAGTACTGTATTTGTTCCGGAAACTATTGGTCTACCCGGAGGATTCAATAATGCTTTATGACTCTTCGGCAAGATATAAAACAAAGGAACACTAGGATCTTTCTTAACCAGATACTCAGCTTCCTTCCGAGTTATCCAATTCCTGTCCCTAGCCTTTTCGACTTTATGGGCAATGATATTCATCAAACGTGCCATGGGATCCTGTTCAACAAGTTTATAAAAAGTGGCATCTGAAAGTTGTCGTAAACACTCTGCGACATATTCTTGACGGTTCAATAGCACTATCGCACCACCCTTATCAGCACCACGTATTACTATAGCCTGGTTGGTTTTCAGAGATTCGAACGCTTTTCGCTGTGCCCTCGAGCAATTCTGGAAGGAAAACGGAGATTGACTACGTTCCAACATATCCAGATTTGCTAAAACCCGTCTCTCGAACACCACGGACTCTGGACTGTGGCTCGTGGTTGGTGGACAAAATGAGGATCGATTATGTAAACCGCTATTTCTATCTTCATCCTCAAAAGGATTCTCATGGAAGTACTGTTTTAAATGTATCTTCCTAAAAAGTTCCTCTATTTCTACCCTAGAGACAAAACGGTCGTATGAGATAGTTGGAACAAATCCAAACCCCTTCTCCAGAACAGAAGTCTCAACCGGAGTGGGAGTATATGCGGACAGATTAATCAATAAGCTTTGTTGCTCCTCGTTACTGGTGGTTCATAATCCCAGTTTTGTTGGTCCTGATCTAAAAAACCAACAGAGGGTCCCCTACCTCTGGTGAATGGCCGAGTGTTCTGGGACCTCCGTCTGTTGGAATTACCACGACCCCGATTGTTACCACGTCTTTGTTGTCTGCCACCACCTCCACGAGAAAAAAGTATCTTCGTCTGAACTGTGCGAGCTGAACGAGGTGTTGGTGAACCTCACATTTTTCTGTTGTTGAGTTTTAGATACCCCGTCATAATGTTGATCCGGAACGTACCCCTCTTGGGTGTAATGGAACGCTTTCTCATGAGAGAAATCAGTAATATCTGTTTTGAGCCGTCTAATGCGGTCTCTTACTGTGGACTCTTTAAAATCATTCATTTCCCGAATGATCTCATCCAGTCTCTTCGTGTAAACCTCCAGCAGGACAAGTTTTTTAATGGCTTCTTCTAATTTAGACAGTTCTTCAAGTTGTTTCACTGACATTTCTGTTTTAATAGAGGCCACCATAAACCATCTGGGTAATCCAGAAAAAAATAAAGCAGAGCCTCGAGATTCAAAACAGCACTTGTTCCGCTACCCATGTAAATCCAGTGACTACCGTGGTGCTGAGGTATGATTGCAGCATATACACTGCTGTAAAGGGGCACACTCATGTTCCATCATTGAGGGTTCAAGTGGAATAGGATAGGAAGGGTTGACGAAACTCCATAAAGCATCTGCACTTAAAGCGCAGGTGAGAGTATTATAAAAGATCTCTCTAAAGGTCCATCGCTGGGAGGAGTTTATACTATGAACTGCTTTTCTTTTTTTTCTTAATTCTTCAGTTTCTTTTCTTCTTTTCTCTTGTTTTATACAGTGATGATATATGTACTTTAATACCTACTGCTATTTTAATTTTGTGAAAATTCGAGTTCTTTGATGAAAACACAACAAATAAATAAAATTAAAAAAGTCCCCACGGTTCCCCTGTCCCCCCCCCAGATTTTATGGGTCTCCTACGCCCCTGGTCCTGTCCCCCTAGCAAAGGCCCACCCGGCACTGCCACTTTCCTTCGCGGTCATTCGACCCATGAAGCGAGTGTCAGTGGCAGACTTTGCCTCCACTTACCCTCCTCCACCTACTCCTGTGGCTGACTCTCATCCTGACACAGCCCTCTCCAACCTTCACCTTTCTATATCTAACACTCTTGACATCCTTGCCCCTCTCCTGAGGAGTCGCATGAACCCTGCCAAAAAGTGCAATTCTTGCTACGACTCTGATCTGGCCGCCCTGAAACGCAAGTGCAGAGCAGCTGAACAGAAATGGGGAGCTTCAGGTACACCCTCTGACAAACTGACCGGCCACCTACTCCAAAGGCAATTTACACTGCATCCTCTCTAAAAAGAGGGTCTATATTTAAGCTTGCATCTCCACTACTTCTAACAACACAGCCAAACTATTCAAAATATGAAAGAAGCTGGCCCATCCTATTTCAGTGTTTTCCTCCACTACACTCACCCAGGCCTTCTTCTTGGCCCTGGCCTCTCATTTCACTACTAAAACCCAGGATATACTGTCCTCAATCTCAGCTGCTCCCCTCCCACCATCTCTCTCACTCTAGCCTTCCTTGGATGCCCCGTCTCCTCTCCTTCTCTCCTCCCTCTCTTCTGTCACAACTGATGAGGTTTCCAGACAAGTCCGGTCTATGAAAATCTCATCCAAACAGGTGTCTCTTTGCCCATCCAGAACCATTAAGGACAACATTGACTCTCTCGCTCCAGCCTTGACCGATATCTGCAAACACTCTTTCACCACTGGAGTTTTCCCCTCTCTTCTCAAGCACTCCCTTGTGCACCCCTTTCTAAAAAAAAGCTGTATGCTGACCCCTCCATTCTGGCAAATTATCACCCGATCTCAATCACCCCTTTTTTGGGCAAACTCCTGGAGAAATTGGCCTTCTACCAGCTAACCCTCGACACCAAAGCTGTTGGTTATCTCCATGACCATCAGTCTGGCTTCAGAGCAGCCAGAGGAATGGAAACTGCTCTCCTGAACACTTGTGAAGATTTGCTCTCTAACCTTTACTCTAACTCTGTCTCTGTCCTCATTCTCCTTGACCTTTCCTCTGCTTTTGACACAGTGAACCACATCACCCTGATCACTTGTCTCCAAAATACCCTGGGCATCATAAATCAGGCTCTTGCATGGCTATCCTATTTCCTCTTGGAGCGACCTTCCCAAGTTGAACTTGGTGCTTTCCTCTTCGCCACCACACTCTCCACACGTGGTGTTCCCCAGGGCTCCCCTCCCACCATCTCTCTCACTCTAGCCTTCCTTGGATGCCCCGTCTCCTCTCCTTCTCTCCTCCCTCTCTTCTGTCACAACTGATGAGGTTTCCAGACAAGTCCGGTCTATGAAAATCTCATCCAAACAGGTGTCCCTTTGCCCATCCAGAACCATTAAGGACAACATTGACTCTCTCGCTCCAGCCTTGACCGATATCTGCAAACACTCTTTCACCACTGGAGTTTTCCCCTCTCTTCTCAAGCACTCCTTTGAGCACCCCTTTCTAAACAAAAGCTGTATGCTGACCCCTCCATTCTGGCAAATTATCACCCGATCTCAATCACCCCTTTTCTGGGCAGACTCCTGGAGAAATTGGCCTTCTCCCAGCTAACCCTCGACACCAAAGCTGTTGGTTATCTCCATGACCATCAGTCTGGCTTCAGAGCAGCCAGAGGCATGGAAACTGCTCTCCTGAACACTTGTGAAGATTTGCTCTCTAACCTTTAATCTAACTCTGCCTTTGTCCTCATTCTCCTTGACCTTTCCTCTGCTTTTGACACAGTGAACCACATCACTCTGATCACTTGTCTCCAAAATACCCTGGGCATCATAAATCAGGCTCTTGCATGGCTATCCTATTTCCTCTTGGAGCGACCTTCCCAAGTTGAACTTGGTGCTTTCCTCTTCGCCACCACACTCTCCACACGTGGTGTTCCCCAGGGCTTTATCCTCTCTGCCTGGTTTTTCAATGTCTATCGCTCCCCTTGCCCCTCCTGATCTCTACATTTTCCTCTAACTTTCAGTGTTATGCGGATGACACACAGCTCTCTTTCAGACAATCCTCAGCCTCCTCCTCGCTCTTCCCTGACTGTCTTTCCACTATTCAGGCATGGTGTGCCTCTAATGATCTCTGCCTTAATGCCAGTAAGACAGAGATCCTTCTCATTGGGACACCTGCTCCCGCTTTAGTTTTCCCCTATCACTAGGCCGGCCTGGCTTGGCACTGTACTTGCACCCTCTAGTGAAGCAAAAAACCTTGGGGTCACCTTTCAACTTCACACTCTCCTTCTCTCCATATATCATGGACATTGCCAAAAAGTCCAATTTCCAGCTGCACCTCCTCAGAGGTATTCTACCTTTTCGAAACTTCGCCCAGAAGCTCACTGTCTCCAGAGCCCTGGTTCTCTCTATGCTGGACTACTTCAAGAGCCTCTTTTTCTAGATACCTAACTTTACCCTTTGCCCTCTTCAACTCATCGAGAACAGTGCCGCAAGACTTATCTCAAGCCCATTGACCGCATCTCTCCAGCTCTGAAATCCTTCCACTGGCTCCCAGTGGCTGCAAGGATCAAGTTCAAAACCCTCTGCATCATGCACAAGGTTTTTGGGGCCCGGGGACTGTACTATCTCCAACACTCTCTTCCTAAGTAAAAAGTGAGTGAGGGTATGGCCATTTGTGGGTGCACTCAGGCCCTGATCAGTGAGGTGTGGCCTGCTGCATCAACAGTATGCTGAGTTTCTACCCCGGATCTCGTGTATTGTGTAGAAGTTGACTGGTTGTACTGGTGATTTGCACTTAGCAAACAAGTAATAGCAACTAGTTGTCAGTATGTATCACAGATGTATCGGTACAGTTCATAGTTTGCACAAAACATGATTTATTCTGATCCAGATAACTTTTCTGATTACAGCCGACACATGTTTCTACACAAGGTCATTTTCAAGCAATGGGCAATTGTAGTATAATAACCTTTCCCTATGGGTTGAAGATAACTTTTCAAAAGATGACAATGCTATACTGTTCTCCTGAAGGGAAATCCTCTGTGGTAGCTTGGATGCTGTAGCATTCCTTTTGGATTGCATTAGAGGATGTTAGAGTTGTATCCATCGGTACTTTTTATATAGTCCTTGTTGCAGCAGGAGTATTCCCGGGCCTTCCTTGCACTGCCTGGGTGTGATTCCCTAGGGAGGTCCTGCCCTCCTTGCACTTAACTCAGCGCCCTGCTGCTCTGGATGCACTTCTCCCCTTCCTCTCCCATGCACTTCTTGCCCGTGCACTTGCACAATCTAAATGATACAAGGACTAGTAAGATCGTTTGTCTTGTTCTCCCGCCCCACCCCCCTTGTCTGGTTGCGCTTTGAAACACTTACTTATAGGCGCATTATAAATTACTTATCAATCAATCCATCAATGACTATAATCCATAAATAAACCATACTTTAATGGTACCATGAAATAGTTCCTAGTCTAACTGGTTCTAAAAACTGAGCGCACAGTAGTGGGGGAATTCATTCCTTTTCAATAAAAATCCACACCTCCAATAGCGCACACAACAAAAAACACTCACACGACTCCAAGCCACATACTCAAAAACCCAAATACAGACTCAAACGCCTGAACGCAAATCAACCCACAACACTTAGAAAGAAACCCAAAACGCATTGGCCGTTTTTCCCAAACTGAAACTACCAGCAAGTGGCAAACTCTTGTGCTGCTCTCCATCTCCTCCCACTGAAAGGCCCACCCGTCCCCTCCTCTCAAGAGCCACCCAAGCGCGTGGAGATCACAGCAATGGCAGTGCTTCGTGGTACAACACATCGCATTAACATAACATACCAGGGGTTACACTTACCGATGGGCATTAAATGGGTGAATACATAACAACACAACACTTGCAGGCTATGTATCCAGCCTCACATGCCATTTCCTGTCTAAAGCCTGTATTCCCATGGCAATAGTTTCAGCTTATAAACAGCACATATTATTCGCCAAAACTAAAAAAAAATGTTAAAAAAAGTACGATTTAAATGACACTCCTGAAACATGATTCTTTCCAATGATCCGTCCAATGGTAATTCTATGTGGCTAAGGCCTGCTACCTATTTCAAAAACTGATAACATTTTAGGTATGTATTTATGAAAACCACAACTGATCAGTTAATCTATAAACACCTTGACCGAAAGATGGCTATCTGTTTGCTTTATTTTCAAGCGAAATGCATGTGACGTAGTTAAATGAGAATGGGAGAGTCTACATAGTGTAAATTCAAGTGCATTTCATGGCCTTTTCCATGATAACACAATATAGCACACACTGCGAGACATCCATCCGCGCATGTATGTGGGCCATCATAAAGGGCATTGCTCATGTTTGAAAATGTAGGTCGCCTTATTTATGTTGACATTTCGAAGTACAGAGTAAAGCTTCGGAAACAGGCAATCCATTGCTTGAGCTTCTGCTGAAATGCTAATCTCTTTACTTTAAAATGATCATACTACATACTGCAGCCATGTTGCTGACTGCTACCGGAAGTTTACACACTGCCTGCATTTGGGGGATTGCAGTTCTTGATGCAGTGTCTCATTTCTATTTGTTGTTCTATTGTCATGGAAATAAAGCATAGTTAATTTCCCAGATGATGCTGTTGCATCAGAGGCAGGGGAAACAAAAAAAAACGACTAGTCATTTCCCATCTAATTCTCTTGAGCTAATGGCAGGCCCCAGCAAGAAAAACACCCCATTGTGATGTAATGCCCCTAAGACGGTTGATGTGGATTGTCAGACTCCTCTGCATGCAGAGGGCACATTCCTCTCTAGGCTGTTGCAGGCCTCTATGGTCAAAAGGGATAAACATAAGGAAGTTGTTTACTTGTGAGTTATGAAAGGCCATCACTTACGGGCAGGAAGGAAATGAAAGTTCCGTTTTATTGATGATAACGGCGCACAGCAGTAGCCAACCAAGCAGCAAGAACATCTCCACATAATTAAACGGTATCCAACCAGGAAGAATTACCAGTCATTTGGGAACGATAATTATCTTTGTGTGGTTTTATTTTAAAACAAGATCATTTATCTTCCTGTATTTATGTTTCTCTGTCCATTACTTTAATGGCGGCAGACCGTGTGCTCGCTCCATTGTACGGTACACAGCGCCTTGCCACACTCCTACCTTGTTCATTTTGCCTTGACATTTTGAAAAGAGTTCCCCCTGGTGCGCTTCGGGGCAATATTTGTACGCATAACCCATGCACACTTTTAATGGTTCTGTTTGCTTGTTAAAGTTTCCATTAACAACGACATTCAAAATCGTTATTTAAAAAGATGCTGCTATTTTTTTTTTTTTTTTAGACAGAAGGTTAAGGACTCATGTTCCCATTAGGACGAATTGCACGGAGGGGGCCACCAGCGCGCGCCTTCACGTGCACTGACATCTCTTAAGTGCAATATAAAATCCTGTCAATATAAGGTTCACGAGTAACACATACATCTGGGATTATGTGTTACAGTAGGCCCTTCTGCATAGCTCGGTTACCCAATGTACCACTCCAGACTTGTTTTGTAGATTTTGTTGGCGGAGTTAGGGCATTGGAAGAAAATGCAATTCCTGCCTGCCCCCTATGCTCCACCAGTAAACAAGGAATGCATTTGCACCAGCAAGGCTTTGCACGTTGGAGCAAAGGCATTGGATTCCTATGGAAGATTTATTTTTGTTTAGCATTTCATATAAGCAGGCAGATTCCATAGGAATCCCTTATACATGCTGCCTGCCATGCGTGAGAGGTAGTATTCATAATACTTATATGTGTATTACGAAGTTGAAAAAAGAAGGTGTACAGGCAATTTCACTCTGTAGTACAAATGATGGTAATTGCACCGGTGGGAGAGGGGGTGGGGATCATTTTGTATGGAAGTGCAAAGGGTCCCCTGCATGCACTTGACTCATTTATTTGAATTGGTCTCCAAAGCATTTGTGGCAGCAGAAAAAATACTCCTTGACAGAAACGCATTTGGTATTTTCAGGGGGAGCTGATGGGGTGGCGGGAACATTAATTCCCTTTCGTGCCCTGCAATGCCTATTAAAACCGTTAACAAAAGCTGAGTGCTAAATATGCGTTAAACCACGTGTAATACATTTACACACGATGTTAACAATCGTTTAAGTGCTACTGGGGAATTGAAAGTCAGTATTTCCAATCATTGTTGAGGAGTACAGCCATGCCAAAAAAGGGCAAACACTTTGCTCTGATAGAGTTGCTTACACTTTTATGCTGCCATATTTACTTCTCACGCATAGGCAGTGCTGTAGAATATAACACTCAATAGGCGCTTATCAATTTACCTGCACTGCACTGCTGCTAATCAGTGTTTTAAAAGAAAAAAAAGTGCATATGTTCACCAATCTAGGATTGAAGTGGGCCGGGGCTCAGACCTGGTAAGGTCCGAAAATTGCGCTTGCGCTGCGGCCCTGCTGGGTCTCCGCGACCCAGTTATATGAAATTCACCTGGTCTACGTAGCCAGTCAAGTAGTTCTTTGTTTGTCTAATCTTCTATGTGTGTCTTGCTATTTGTGTCTAACTATTTGTATCACGTTCTGTTTGTCTCTCTACCCCCTTAAATCCACTCCAATCATATTTTCATATTCTCTTTTTTTTCTGTGTAAGTCCTTTTTTTTACTGTGGGCCTTGGTACTGTGGTACAGTAATACATTACACTCAGTAATTCCAACCACACTCTTGGTATAATGTTGTGCTTTTAAGTCATTCACTTGAAATTCCATTCTGTTAGCCTAATGGCAGTCTCACCTCTCAAAGACGTCCATCAATCACAGACTGATTTTGCTCTGTTTTGGTATCAATATTGGGATGTCAGAAAGCCAACTAATACTATACGAATAACTAGGATCTATGGATAAGCTAGGATGCTTAATGAGAAAAGTCACTGATAAGTGGACACTGCGAGGGGCAGGATAGTGCTAGAACCCAGAGAGATCAGGTGTGTACACAATGAAAACAATTAGCGAATAGGTATACAGCTTAGCTTAAAACCTACATATTTTACTGAGGGCAACATACCACGCCTACCCCTTGGTTTGAAGGGGTCTTTTTCGTCCCTCTGCTAATTGCCTGGAGAGAACTGTTCTCCCTAACACCAGCCTCTTAGCAGTCCTGCCATTCAATTTTGATTGCTTGCATCACAAAGTGTAAATGTTTGGAAAATCAGTCAAAGTTTCATTGCATTCTTTGAACATCATAGTGCAACCATAAATGCCTCCTTCTATATAAATAAATGTGATGAGGCATTACAGGAATTCATATGGAATCCTCCATCATCTACTAGTTGCTATTTCCACAGGAATCAAATACATATCTGCCATTGATAGAATCATATGCTGGCAGATATACATGCATTTTTGAATGGTGGAGTGGATGGGTGGTGGGTGTTAGGAATAATTACATGCAGTACCCTTTGAGAACAATAGACACAATTAAGACTACAGGTGTAAGCACAATTTCACCTTTGGTACAAGCCTGTACTACATAGTTATGTGGTAGCAGTGGCTGAGCAGCCAGACTTATCGCAATAGGGATGTGAGCAGTGCAACATGTTACAGAAAGGACTTACAATCACAGTAGCTCAAGCAAACACTTACTCATGGTTTCTTGGTAAAAGAATATACATTTATTTACACATTTAGTTAGAAAACATTCCACTAGTAGGAAGCAGGTCAATAAATACACTACAGTACACAACCAATACGTTTCTGAACAAGTTAGGCTCCCCTGAAGTAGGAGCAAAATGGCACTTCAGTAACTTTCAAAAGGGGTAGAAAGACAAAGGTTATAAGAATCAAAACACAATTACTTTCAGAGGCAGGGCAAATAGTTTCAGTTCACTACAAGAGGCAATTCAATTCAATAGGTAACTTGGTGGGAGGTCGGAGCTTTGCACACCTAAGGGTTAATCAGTACGTGACTTTCTTACGAGCGTTTAACTTGCTGTCTGCCTGCCTTCTTACTGCCAATGGAATGAATGAAGCATTGAATGCGTGGTTTGTAAATCAGTAGCTGTAAAGTACTACTTAGCTGCTTTTTATTACAACACCATTAGGTTTGCCATCACGCAAGAGACAGCATAAACAGAAAATAAGCACGAGCTTACTAACATACTTGCACGCTTTTGAAAGCACTTACTAGTGTGTCCTTAGGCACGGTAGGAACATCTGTTTCTGCTTGCTGAGCCCCTGTGTACACACTTGCAACGGCTACCGCTTGCGGTGCAAAAAGACGTACACTTTTGTTAGGGACTCCGTTATTGACCCCTGTAACAGCCATTTCTATTGGCTAGCAGGTAAAAGGGACTACAATCCCCAGAAGCACCAGCGCCCCTCTGAGGGGATCGTCAGGCGCTTCAGGGTCAAGCCGGTCTTGCGCCGGTCCCGCCGGACAACCATTTAAAAGCAACCTGTGTGCTTGCATTCCTCTACAGGTAACTTGGTGGGAGGTCGGAGCTTTGCACACCTAAGGGTTAATCAGTACGTGACTTTCTTACGAGCATTTAACTTGCTGTCTGCCTGCCTTCTTACTGCCAATGGAATGAATGAAGCATTGAATGCGTGGTTTGAAAATCAGTAGCTGTAAAGTACTACTTAGCTGCTTTTTATTACAACACCATTAGGTTTGCCATCACGCTGCAAGAGACAGCATAAACAGAAAATAAGCACGAGCTTACTTACATACTTGCACGCTTTTGAAAGCACTTAGTAGTGTGTCCTTAGGCACGGTAGGAACATCTGTTTCTGCTTGCTGAGTCCCTGTGTACACACTTGCAACGGCCACCGCTTGCGGTGCAAAAAGACGTACACTTTTGTTAGGGACTACGTTATTGACCCCTGTAACAGCCATTTCTATTGGCTAGCAGGCAAAAGGGACTACAATCTCCAGAAGCACCAGCGCCCCTCTTAGGGGATCGTCAGGCGCTTCAGCGCCGGCGCTTCAGGGTCAAGCCGGTCTTGCGCCGGTCCTCGCCGTCCACGGCGTCCGGTGCCGAAAACGCTGCCTGAAAACCTAGCGACATATACCTTAATCTCTTCCAATCAGACAAAAATTGGCCTTTTGCCCTTGAATACCCTGCTCCTTGAGCAACAAAAACGTATCCGCCTAAACAAAGCCACGATTGCCACCCGGCTTATCCTGGACAGAAGCCCAAACAGCAACAAAGAGGAACTAGCTATTAAAAGACGACATAAAGAAAATAAATCTTTAACCACTCAGCTGTCAGTTACACCCTTCACAATAAAAAGTAGTACGGATTTAAAAATCTGTCTACTTAACACTAGATCCCTCAATAAACACGCTCAATGTATCCATGATAGGATCATCGAGGATAATAGTCATATTTTCTGCATCACTGAAACATGGCTCGTAGATCCCATAGGCCCCACCTGCGACATCGCTGTCCCTGATGGGTATGAAATTTACTACACCAACAGGGAAACCGGTAAAGGAGGAGGAGTTGCAGTTATTGCCAGAAGCTCCATTGCACTCTTCCAAGGCAAATCATCATGTGGTGAATGCGAAATGATCCACCTCAAGCACTCGCCCACTGAAAAGAATTGCCTTAACCTTCTAGTAGTCTATCGACCACCATCTCCCACTCCGGAATTTAATGACAACTTTACACACCTCCTCAATCTTTTGAAAGGTCCAAACTGTGCCACATTAGCGGTCGGAGATTTTAATAGATGGTACGGCAATCAAACTGACAAAGAGGCCACCAATCTCGAAAACTCGTTATTAAACATAGACTATACCATCACAAATAAAGAACCAACCATGAAAAATGGACACCAACTAGATTGGATAATTACCAATAACCTTGAAACACACAACTACCAAACCAAACCTTGTATTTGGTCAGATCATTACAGTGTCTCATTTCAAGTCTCACTTCCCTTACCTAAAGAAAAAAATCCCAATCCCCCCAAAAAAGCTATGCAAAAGAACTTTAAAAACATCAAGAAAGAACAACTTGAATCATGCATAAAAGATTACATCGCCATCGCTAAAGAAGAGGACTCATGCGAAATTATGATGTCGACCCTCTTAGACCATCTCAATAAGCTAGTAGAGAAAAACGCACCCTTGCAGACCAAAACATTTAGAACCAAGAATACAAAGCAAGAATGGTTTTCTAAAGAACTACTCGAGCTTAAAGGGGACAAAAGAAAAATGGAAAACAACTGGAATAAAAAACCAACACCTGAAAACAGGGAAAAATGGAAAAATATAGAAACAAAATACAAGAAAGAAATAACAGAGGCCAAGAAACAGTATTTCAACAAACAAATTTTGGAAGCAGAAAATGCCTCAAGCAAACTTTGTAACATCTTGAAATCCCTAGACAAACCCTCAGTTATATCGCCACCTTTTATACCATCCCAACAGGAATGCGACAATACTCAAAAAGCTTTCTTTGAGAAATTAGAAAAGGCTAGAGATAAAATCACAAAATCACAACTAAACAAATCCACCCTCATTAAAATGCCAGCTGAAGAACCACTTGAAAACATAGAACCCTTTCATTTTTCACCTATCACCACAGAAGAGATGAAAAGAACACTTGTCTCCATGAAACCTACCTCGTGCGCGGAGAACATCTTACCCGCCAAAATAATCTTAGAAAACCCAGATATCTTCGCCCCAATACTTGCTAAGATCAACACTTCCTTTAGGGATCAATTAGTCCCCCAGGCTATAAAAAAAGTCACAGTTACCCCAGTAATAAAAAAAACAGGCCTGGATCCAAGAGACCCATGCAACCTTAGGCCAATAACCAACTGTAACTTCCTGCTAAAGATTATGGACAAAGTAGCCATGGCACAACTACAGGCACACATTGAGGCCTCTAAAACGCTACACCCACATCAATCAGGGTTCAGACCATCTCATAGCACAGAATCAGCCATGCTCGACTTACAGACAAAGATGCTTAGCATCTTAGACAAGGGGAAAACGGGACTTCTCATCCTGTTAGACCTCAGTGCTGCCTTTGATCTACTGGATCATAACCTGCTCGAAACTGCCTTAGGCAAAACAGCAAACTGCTCACAGGAGGCAAAAACATGGATAATGTCCTTTTTAAAAGGCAGAACATCCCGAGTCCATTGGGGAGACAAATTCTCAATGGAAAGGAAGATCCTCTGCGGGGTTCCCCAGGGAGCCAGCATGTCCCCCTTGCTGTTCAACCTCTACATTAGATACTTATGCTACATCTTAGACCATGCTGATATATTCTTTACCAACTATGCGGACGATACGCAGCTGGTACTGGAACTCAGCGGGGACCATAAAACCGATAACAACAATCTAAGTAGTATCTATAACATCATAGAACAATGGATGGATACCAACTGGATGTGTTTGAACGCCAGCAAAACTGAGCTGATGATCTTCGGATCCGCCCAAGCCAGAAAATCACTGCCCCACGACTATGCAAATTTCAAGATCAAGGATGCTAACATCAAAGTACTTGAGAAAGCAAAAACTTTGGGTATGATGATGGAAGCGTCTTTAGGAGCAGAGGCCCAGACTCAATACATTAAAAAAAAACCTGCAATTACTACTTGAGACTCCTCAGAACTATTTGACCGTATCTCACGGAGAACAACTGTGCCACAGTAGCCAGAGCAACCATCCTTTCCCGTTTGGATTATGGGAACGCACTTATGCTAGGAGCCAACAAAAAAAACATCCAAGCGTTCCAGATTATCCATAATAACGCAGTTAGGATAATCAAATGCAAATCTAAATCAGACCACATCAGTGCATCTAGGAAGGAACTACATTGGCTCCAAGTGGAGAGCAGAACCCACTTCAAGGCTCTCACAATAGCCCACAGACGCATCCACGGGAAGGCACCAGGCTATCTAAAATCGAAAATACGTTCTTATGTTCCAAGTCGCGCCTTGAGATCCTCGGATCAAAATAGGATCGCAGTGATGCCACACAAACTTAGATCTGGACTGGGAAAATCCTTCCCAGTCATTACAGCAGGCATCTGGAATAATCTGCCAGCCCACATAAGGAAAGAATCTAACTATTTACGTTTTCGTAAATTAGTGAAAACATATCTTTTCAACTGACCACTTTCATGACCCACTAAATCATTGATTCCAGGAACTGTCCCGTCCATTTCTGTTGTCTTTTGTGTCCACGTTTCTGCGCCCCGAAACTCGTGAGTTAACGGCGCAATACAAATAATTAAATAAATAAAATAAAAAATAAATAGGCCTGGGCCAAAGTCAATGTTTCAGTGTCTTGGATAGGATAGCACAGTTCTGGTACTAAACAGTTGTCTTTGCCTATGTTCTTAGAAATAGTTTGCCAGAAAAAGAGTTGTATGTCGGTTTAGGAGCGAACAAGACTCCAAAGTTGGTAAAGTTTCACAAACTTGGCAGAAAGGATTTCCACACGTGTTTGCACAGTACCTTATGGATAAAGAAAAGCTGTAGCTGAGGCAGTTGTTCCTGGCAGTTCCTGCAGATCTCGCTGTTCCTGAGTTTCAGTGATGGGGACAAGAAGGAGGATGTCGGGAGGTTCCTGCACTGCCCAGGGAAGAAGCCACAAGCTTGGCTAAACGTCAGTTTTAAGGTGTGAGTGCCTTAAAGTCCACAAACTGGTATCCTTCTCATTGGCTATCCGGTTTTCAACAGCACTCTGAAGAAAATTCGACCAGTATGGAGACGGTGTCCAAGTGCCTTGAGAGTTGGTTGTTCCCACAAGCTCAATGGAAGAAGTCGTCCTTGAAGGGGCTTCTCTGTCGAGGGAGTTACGGGCAATTCGGACCTGCAGCAGGGCTTCACCAGGCAAACCAACGGTCCAGGAATTGCAGCAGTCATCTTCCTTCAGCTCATCTTCGGTTCTTTTGTTCCAGTGGTCGACTCTGCCTTCCAAGTCCCAGAGATCTGCTTTTAAACAGTTTTCTCCCATTCAATCCAGCCTAGCTGTCACTCACCCAGCAGGGTGGCTGTCCTTGCCAGACAGTCATCCAGCCAATCACTCCAGAGTGCATTCAGGTCTCCCAGGAGACTAAGCAAAGGGAGATTTGGGCACCTCCTTCACATCCTGTCCTTCCCAGAGACTCAGGGGCCAGAGGATGGCTTTAGCACTGAAGCCTGCCAAAGGGCATCAAACAAAGGGACCAAACCTGGTTTGGTGTGCAGAGTTAAACACAAGAAGGACCTTTCCTAAAAGAAACAGCAAAAAAGATGACCAGAGTCTGTTTTTAAAGAGGGGTCTTGGGTGAAATGTTGAAAAACATGGCTGACCTGATTTTTAGCTACCGGTGTTCGCGGTCAGGAAAAACCATGGTAGTTTGTTCTAAAACCACTGCCACCAGCCATTTCAAGAGGAAAGGGTAACATTTGACTGTTACATGAGTGTTTAGACATAGGGGGTGCTAGGCAACCCCTCCGGCACTCTATCAGAAGATAGTTTGTGCTGGGTCTATGAATTTAAAAACACTAGCAAAGTTAATTTAACTTTACATGCACTGAGAGACGGTAGTCAGTCCCAGAGAAGGTATTTAAACCTTGCGAAGTCTGGAAGACATTGAAAGTGAGAGTCCCCCAAAAAAGGCATTTAAAACTCCCCAATGAGAGTGATGGACACACCCCAGATGGGAATGAGACCAAGACCAAGTGCGGGTGACGTAAAAAAGTAAAAGATCATCTAAATCAATATAGGGCAAGCCGAGAACTCTGCAATCTTCGAGAGCGCTCTGCCAAAACATCAGCAAGCATTCTTATTAATTACAAAGTTGCATCATAGATGACGTAAGCTATAGGGGGCACATAAGTTGTGGGGATTGGGTGGTACTATGTACTCCATATGCCCGGCGCTCCAGGATTGGCAGAGGTCCATGTGGTGCCAGCGGGTTGCCAGTGATAGGGTCGAAAACAAAAGGATCGAATGCCTTTTGATCGACAGTCAAAAGATCGAATAAAGGGTTGAATTTTATTTTATTTTTATTTATTTTTATGGGGGGGTTCCCCCTAAAACTCCTGTTTTCTTTATTAAATACATTATTTTACCAACCCAAACTAAAAAATATATATAAATAAATAAAAAAATATGTGACCCTTTTTTTTCGATCCTTTTGCATTTGAGCAAAAGGTCATTAAATCCTTTTTTTTCGATCGTTTGACTGGAGACCATGCCAGCGCTATGCCTGCAGGTCAGCTGAACTCATGAGGGTGGAGCTTTGGTTGGTTGATGGTTCATTGATACATCTTTAACTATGCTAACATTTGGCCTTGTGGCCTCACACACTCATTCTTTGTCAGACGTAATTCATAATGCCATAGGAATCCTACAAACCGTTATTATAACATCACAGGAGACATAACACATAGCTCTGGGTGTGAGTCGTTCATTATTCTAAAGAATATTATACACAGGGTGAGCAATAGGTGAGCAGCTTTCACGGGTTCAGGAGTCTTATCAGGGGGCACGTTCCAGGGATACATCTATCTTTTTCCTCCGTTAGACCTAGTGGGGGGACATCTTTATAGTATGTTAGTACAAGAATAAATACATGGCCACAGTGGTCAGTTGGGTTGGGGTTAACTGGGATACTATCCAGTCAGAGGGCACATGGCCATTACATAAAAAAGTGGTGGGATGAGAGGAGTCTGGGGGCCCAGGAGGGTGAGGGGTTACAATCATAGCATCACCTCGTCAGTAAAACCAAGGCTTTATATCTCAGCCTAGCCAGAGTGGGGAGAAAGGTGGGGGCTGGGCACACAACGCTGCAGGAGAGAGGAGAGAAGGCCTTGTAGCTTGTTGTGCCATATATCGTGCAACTTGCAGGGAGTACACATGAATAATACGAATGAGGTAGAATATAGGTTAGTGTATGTATAAGTACATTAAGGGTGTGCAAATCTTTACTTGCAGTATGGGGTACATGATTTCAATGCTTGCAGGGTTATACAAATGTTATGAAAGACACTTGATATACAATTGCCATAAATCATAATAAACCATACATACTGAGATACTACTTGAATATGTGGAAAATCGTACATATTTAGAAAATCATTGATTATATATTGATATCATATATTGCTTTGTGTAGTTTGTAACAACCAATACTTGTTCAGCAGTGAGAGGAGTAAACTTACAATTCATGGCTGCTCTGTGTGCACTCGGGGATGGGTGAGGGTTGCCTTATTTCATTATATACAATCAATCTCATGGGATACAACAAAAGAAGTGAATTTATAGTCCCTTCAAAGGGATTAGCTGCATAGGTGAAACAGGGTGGCACACGGGCTTGGCATACATGTCTGGCACTTCAAACGGGGAACAGGGCTGGGGGTTATCCACAGCTTGTGTCATAAATGTGGGGTCTGCGAGGGGACAGGACAAGTTTTATGGAGATAGCTTCTTTTTCTCAAACCCCAGCTTCAGCCCGGTCATCTGCAAGTCAATGATGGACTGCGGAAGGTAAAAGATACAATGTTTGTCATGTAACTTGTTTGTGCCCAGTCTCCCGTGAGAACATGCCTGCAGCAGGACAGCAGAGGGGAGGAGGGCGAGGGAAGAATCTTGCTCACTGTGCGCGATCAGGAGGGGAGCGCTGCAGCCCTGTGGGCCACTTGGGTCAGTGAGGCGCAAGCAGTTATGTTTAAAATGGAGTCTGAGTGTGTCACACAATGGAGTATGGTACCATCCTACCAGATGAGGATTATAGCCACATGTGTCAGCCCGCAGTCATCCCGCATCCCTGGCCACAGGCGCAAGGGTGGCTGCTGGATGAGTCGTAGTCTGAATGCTTGGTGAGAATGGAGGGGAGGGGGGCCATGAAGACCTTTCCTCCCATACAACATCCCTGTGCCACTGCCCTGAAGGTGCTGTGTGACACACAAGAAAAAGATGATGCCTATGGAGTTTGTCTAAAAACTCCATATCCACAGAACATAAAAGTAAAACACACATCAAAATACATGAAAAAGTGGGAATAAAAGGCTGACACTATTTCCAGATAAAAATTAAAATCCTAGAAATCCAGCAAAGTTGCTGGGGGTCTCAAAAGGTAAGGGAAATTAGCATATTCTTGAGAATTCTCCCTAACAGTGGGCATGTACGTTTCATCCTGGAACCCACAAGAGCCAGTCCTACACTTGAAAATCCTCTGGAGTAGCAAATGAGGCAAAAAGACATAGATCCATTTTTTACACTTTTTTTTTTTTTCATTTGTTGCCCATGCAAATTGGAAAATGGCCCCTTACATCTGGCCATTTCTTTGTTAGGATATTTTCTCAGGACTTTTGCAGATATAGGACAGTTAGATTATACGATTGGCAAGGATCACACACTTTGCTAAGTGGTGAAACTAGTATTTGGCGTCAGTCAGCAATTTCAGCACTTGGCCACATATGTTCCCATCTGTAGTTAATACAAGTATTTGTTAAATTTGGCTTTTTAAAAGTTTAAATACTAGTTTTATAGCAAATTACATACGGCACTAACATGACATTAAGACATTAACATGACATGATATTTTCGGCAATTCTCTTGAAAGAGCTTCAACTTTAGGCCTTGTCGTCTGAGGCCCAAGATAAATAGCAATCTGGTTTTAAAAAGGAGGTAGGCACTTCTTTGAATTGCTTCATATTGTGCCTACTTTTGATGCTGGTCTCTCTATCTAGGCAGTCATTATTCGCCGCATTATTTAGACTGAACGCAGACTTTCAAACGAGTTATTTGATTTAAATTGTGTAGCAAATTACAACAGTTGGGTTGCCCAAGTGAGTTGCTAAATATTTTCTATTGTGCTGGACGCTGATTCAGGAATTGGAGTGTGCTTGTGTCAATCCGGTAATTTCTTTTGCACACATTTTACGTATAACCACTATATTCGTGACATAGAGCATTCTCTGGCTTTGGCTAGAGGCATGTCCCTCACCCTTGTGGACCCCAAGAATTCATTATTTAGTGTATGCAGATGATCTGGTTCTTTTTGACCAGAGCCGTATTGGTCTGCAAAGGTGGCTGGGTACTTGAACAGATTGGATTGGCATATAAATGTCTGCAAGAATTCTTTTGTGATTTTGATGCCAGGAAATACCAAGAAGCTAAAGAGGGTTAATTGGTCTTTAGGGGACACTAGGATTCGATTTCTACACTTCAAATACTTAGGTGTGATTTTTTTTTCTTCTAAAGATCAAGATAAAGTTAAATCCTATGGATCTCTTGAACGGAAAGTAAAGGAAGCAGCGGCACAATTGAAAATGTTGAACTTGTGCTTTGAGCGCTTTTCCGTTATGCCGCTGCTGAAGTCTTACAACGCAAAAATTGTTCCTCATTTAATTTATGCTGCAGAGACTCAACCTTTTGCCACTGATTGGGACAAAGGTGAGGCCTCATTATGGAGAGTAGTGTTATATTTGCCCACAGGTGTCCCAATCTGTGTGATTAGACAGGAACTGAGCCTGTTATCCTTGCAATCTCAGGTCGAATGGAGAACATTGAATTTGTTCCATTACATTATTTCTCTACCTGGTAATAATAGCCTGTTTGTAGATTTGAATGCCTTATGGGAGAGCAGGTCCTGCCAGGCTTTGAACCAATGGACAGATAAGTGCATTGATACATTACGTGTGATTGACTCAAATACATCAGAAATGGTGCAGAATCCAAGAAAAACTAAATTGACTATTGAAAGGAATGATTGGATTCTGAATAGGGAATGTCTAATGAGTTACTGCTTGTTTCATCATTCACAACTGAATGTGAAACCATTTAATGTGATCTCTTTTTCCCTGCTTCCTCACCTATCACATACTTTTAGTTATTATTTGATTAGGTTGAGATTGAATTTATTTTGAACCAATGAAGTTAGTGGCGCTCGAAGCCGGGTTTTAAGGAATGAGGATGTGTGATGATTTTGTAAAACGGTCATTGAGACACTTAAATATCTAGGCCCTCATTACGACCCTGGCGGAAAGTGACTGACCGGACCGCCACAGCGTAAATAGCGTTTCCGCCATTGCACGATGGAGCAAAGTGCGGCCCATTCCGACCCATCGGGCACGAGCACCACGCCATGGCGGAAGTGCAAAGTCCGCGATGGCGGAAATGACCCCAAAACGGCCCACACCGCCGCCGTACGGCGCCCTAGGTGCAATACCGCCACCCATCATAGCGGACACCGCAGTGAGCGCCAACCGTAAAGTACGGCGACCGTAAATATACGGAAACGGAAGTAAAAACATGGGCCCGGAACGGGAAACAACACCCCATACACCTATAAAACCACAAAATACACACAACCACTAAAAACACCACCCTGAGACACATCCCAACCCGTCATCCACCCTAGTGAAACCAAGAAAAATGGGAAAAGTAGCGAAGAAAGCGTGCGACCGCAAGCGGCAGGTCCACTTCTCCCGTGAGGAACTCACCGTGCTAACAGAGACCCTCCAGGAGAATGCCGCCGCCGTCTTCTCCACGCAAATGACCAGGACGGCACTTGCGAACAAGAAGGCCATATGGGCCCTGGTGGCACAGCGGATAAGTGCGGTGGGGACCGCACCCCGCAACCCACAGCAATGCAGGAAGCGGTGGGACGACCTGCGGATACGCGTCCGTAGCATACTTTCTGCCAACCGCAACATTGCCACAGCCACCGGGGGAGGGTCGGAATCACCCATCAAGCTGACCCCCTGGGAAGAAATCTGTGCCTCCACCATTGGAATGGAGAGCATAGAGGGAGTCGGAGGGATGGAGAAAGGAGTGCAGACATCCGGAGAATCAGGTAGGTGGCCCAAATAAAACAATGCCAAAACCACAATGTACAATCATGTGAAGTACCACGTGCCCACATAGTGCAACAGAAACACATGGCCAGGAGAACGTCCACACACATTGGCCTGATAGCGCACTTTAAAACCACAATAAATACATAAATAATTAAAAACCCCAATAACACCCACTACACGTGCAGCAGGCACACCCTAACTGCAGGCTGCCAAACAACTGCACCCTCACTCCACACACAAATGAAAGCACCTCCAAGGCCCCGACCCAAATCACCCTCAGGTACCACCCCAATGCATGTGATACATTGCCATTCCAATTCCCACAGACCCATTAATAACGCTCGCCCTCCTTTACTCCACCACAGGGTCCGATCCAAACGACGAGCTCCAGGACACCCCTACCAGCACACCTGCAAAGAGGGCCAAGACCGACGGCCAAAGACCCTCCACCTCAGCTGCACGCATCAAGACACGGCAGCAGCACATATCAAGTGGCAGCACACAGGAGGGAACATCAACAGGCACCCCAGCAGCCAGCATGCCCACAACAGCACCACCACAGGTCCCCCCAATGGATGCCACAGAAGGTACTGCCTCTGGTGGCAGCAGCACCATAGGTGACACCCCATTAATGGCAGCATGCTCCGACACAGAAGACGGGGATGTCGAAGTCAGATCCATCCATGACCTGTCCCAATCCCCCTGTCTGTTCCATCCCGTACACCATGAGGATACCACGCAGGGGCACCCACAAGACGACGACTGGCCATCCCCCACAAGCCCTGTGGCAGGGCAACATGAGGCGAACAGCCCCTCTGTGACACCACCGCAAATGGCCATGGCCCAGCAGAGGCAACAGTCCCTCGACCAGTTAATCGTGCAACAGCAGCAACTGGCCACGCTCCTCAAGGACCATGCCGATGGATGTGGGGGCACTAAGGCAGACATAGAAACATCAACTGAGACACTTAGGGCACAAATCGAGAGTAGCACCGAGAGCCTGAGAGTCCAAATGGGGAGAAGCACCGAGAGCCTGAGGGGGGAACTGCATGCGACGTCCAAAGACGTATGTGCCGAACTTGCCGCAGTGCGCCGTGTGCTCACTGAGCTCTCACAAACCCTTAGGGACATGCATGGACGTGAGCAGGCAGAGACATCATCCGTTGCAAGTTCCGTCCAGGGCAGCCCCCAACGTAGATCTGGGAGGAACCTGCGCTCCACAGGCAGGGGTGCCCCTGATACCCGCAGAGGGGGCTTGCAATAGCGACTGCCCACTGACAATGAGCATCTTTGGACACTGGTGTTCGGGGGGGAGGTAGGAGGGTGGAGGGGGTGTGTTGGGCTCACTTGGGTGGCGGGTCGATAGGGTGTTCCACATGATATCACATCTGCCATAAACAATGCACGATCAAACAATGAGATGTGTGGACAATGATCTTTGTGTACTAGGCCATCATAGGCGTACAGTCCATATTGTGCATGTACCAGACACACACAGTGCCACGAGTCCCGTGTCCATGTATCAGCCACCAGGCGTGAGTGCTAGAAGCATGCATCTATGAGATGCTGACGAATTTCACGGCCCTCCTGTGCCTCGCAGACTCCTTGAGGTGCTGCCACATCCCCACCCTCAGCATGACCATCTTCAGGTGCTTGCAGTTCTGCGTCAGGGGGCATGGGCACATTTCTACGTACGCACATGTTGTGGAGCATGACACATGCCATCACCATCTTTGCAACCTTCTCATGGCGGTACAGGAGTGCCCCGCCAGACCTGCTGAGGCACCGGAAACGGGTCTTCAGTAGGCCGAATGCCTGTTCAATGACTACACGGGTACGTGAGTGGGCATGGTTGTAGTCCTCCTCATGCTGGTCCCGTGGGTTCCGGACTAGTGTGAGGAGCCATCTCTTCAGTGGATATCCGGCATCACCTGTATGTGGACGATAAACGAATTATGTGGAATGCCATTGCTACGTACGCACCCCCCCCTTCCTGCCAGGTCATTGCCGCATCACATACCCCACATCATCATGCATGAAATGAGACTCACCGAGTAGCCAGGATCTGTTCCCTGCGTGTCGCTCCATGTAGCGTGGTATTGTAGAGTTCCTCAAGACCATAGAATCATGGGTTGATCCAGGGAATCGGGCACAACAATGTGTAATGATCCTGTTGGAGTCACACACCATTTGTACATTCAGTGAATGAAATTGTTTTCGGTTGCGGTACTGGGCCTCCATGGCATGTGGGACGACCAATTCCACATGGGTGCAGTCGATGGCACCAATGCAACCCGGTATGCCGCCAAGTGCATGGAATCCCACTTTTGTGTTGGTAATTTCCTGCTCCGAGCGTGGTAGAGAGATGTAGTCGTCTGCGTGCTGCAGGAGGGCATCGAGCACTTGCAATAGTGTCTGTGAGAACAGTGGCTGAGAAATGCCATGCAACTGTCCGACTGTGTGCTGGTAGGTGCCTGTGGCCAGGAAGTGTAGTACAGACACCACCTTCAGTAGGGGTGGGATGGCGGTTGGGCTATCTATCATGCTGACAAGGTCAGCCTGTGTCATGTCCACAATGGCGGCTATGGTGTCCCGGTCCAAACGGTAGAGGGTGTGGATCTGCTCATCAGTGAGGTTGAACGGATGTGCTCGGAGGCGTGGGATTGCGGGCTGCCTGCGTGGTGGTAGTGGCTGTGCTGGCGGCCCTTGCTGGCCCTGCCTTGCCCTCCTCCTCCTCCTGCGTCTCCTCCGTGCGGCCGGTTGTAGTTGGTGTTCGTCTTCTTCTTGGAGTTGGAGTACTTGCAGTGCTATCAGGTCCCCCAGGGCCAACATCGCGAGTCCGGCCGGTAGCATTTCGGAGTGGTTGTGGGAGGAGACTGGGCGTGCAATTTATGTGTTTTCAGGCTGTATGGCCTCCACCTGTGGTGATTCATTCCACCTGTGCAAGCTGCTCTCCCCTTTGGGCGAGCACGTCCCGCACACAACGCTGCAATTCGAGGAATGGCATCTTGCTATTACAATCATGTATTAGTACCCGATGGCCGTGTAACATTGGTTGATATGTTCATTCGGCTATGGTCCCATTGTTTCACATGCATTCTTTGCAGTCGCGAACAGACTTGTGAAGGGTCAGTGGAACGTAGTACTCGAGTAACAGTGGGCCCTCATGCATCACTGTACCGAGTTGCACCGACGGGCGGGGCGTCCCATTTGTGGGTGAAGGCAGTTGCCATTTTCACACACAGCCGCACTAGATGGATTCATTTGTGATTTCAAGCGGCCACAGATGCCTTTTCGACGTGATGTTGCAAATGAGGAATTCGAAGGGCGGCGCTTTCGGTCTTCAGCTAGCGGCGAGGAGATGCCCACAGGTCTGACTGCAAATATAACGTTCTATTGTTCAGTGTCCTTGGGACAGGGGCCATGGCGAGGATGCAATGATTGATATGAATAGTTTGGGATGCGCAATAGCGAAGTGGATGATGAGGCCGGACGTTCCCAAATACATGTTACTTCACAACACTGGAATTACGGGCTGGGGCACAGTGGATTTTGCAGGCTGCATAACGCACAGACTCAATGGAATTCTCACATGTTATGTGAGTATGGAAACAGGCGTTATCATTACGGGATGAGGGAATGATGAATGGATGCATGGGCAGATGATTTGATACGGTGTTTGCCATGTACAGGGCTTCTTGGAATCTGTCCGCCTCCCCTGCGCTATGTGATGCAGGGCTGCCATAGTGGGACCATCGTCTATCTGGCCTTGTTGAGCCCTCCCTGTCTCGACGCGCCTTCAGACACTTGTGTCCATGCACGTTACCAATCCCATCTGATGGATTCTGTTTTCACAGACGCATGCACAGGTACACTCGTTTGTGATGGTGTTTTCACCTCGATATGGATAGTTATGAGTCGCAAGTGGTTTTGGGGTGGTGATGATCCTTTGGAGTGGGCTAGCATGCATATGGCTGTGGATCTAGTGTGATCATTGAAGTGAGTTGTTCGAATGTAGTTCTGATGGCCATTCTTTTCTTTTTCTTTTCTTTTGGTTGACAGGTATCTCCTCCCCTTTTGCCACTGCCATCTGTATGCCACTCCTGCAGATGGGTTTTACTCCCGACACCTGCTGCTTCGTGTTAATCAGTGGAGCAGCATTACGATCTTATGGGACGATCGCCAATGGGCCACATGCCCTTACGCAGTACTAGTGGCTCGGAGCAACATTTCGGCCTTTCAGCTGGACTAGTGCCTCCCTATTGGGACGGCCCTGCGGTTCTAGGCGCTTCCATGTTGACTTTTCGTACGGAATGTAGCCCCTGTGTACCATGAGGGAACAGGGCGTCACACAGGAAGTAGCTGGTCATTTCTTGCGGATGCAGCCCACAATGGTGAAATGTGTTTTGGAGTTCATGGCCTAATGGCTGTATGGGCTTGGTGAATCTGTTGTGCATTAAATTTCTATTCTGATATGGGCCGTGTAGCGTTCTTCTTTGCAAGTGATGTGGCATATTCCTATTTGGGGAGCGATGTATTGTGAGGAGATCTGCATTGGGTTCCAGCTTCGGAGTATAGTTGCGTGGTACTGTGCTGGGCGCGTTTGCCTACGAAGCCCAGTGAGGTCAGGGGTGAGGGCTGCCAATATGACTGTTTGGATGATGTCATGCTCAGGGGCGGGGGGGTAGGTTTTGTGTAACAGATGCCGGTCAGCCAGGTGGATTGGTGGAATGATGTGATTATCGGAATTATGCTGCCTGTGTTTGCGTGCGTTTCTTGGTGGGAGACTGAGGTCATGTCCATTGGTATAGCTTCTGTATTCGTGCCATCTGTGCCCTGCAGCTCCCATTGGCCCCTCTTGTGATTCTTTTGTTCGTTGGCATGCATGGGTGACTTGTACATTTCACTGGTTGCATTGTGACTTCGTTGCACCTACGGGGAGTTGTACTATGTGGCCAGGGAGCGGTGTACAGGCACTCAGTGGGGCTGTTTACGGTTGATTCGCGATGCCGTACTTCTCACCATGGCGGAATGGTACTTTCCGCCGTGCTTGATGGCGTTAGGTACATGTCCGCTAGGGTCGGAATTCGCGTACCCTTGCGCCATGGTGCTAATTACGGTTTGGCATGGCGCGCGCGCGCGTACTTGGTGCAGTTAGCGTTGGCGTTCACTACGGTGTCGCGAATGGCATCGTACTTTACGGTGACGGGTCATAGTCGCACCGAGCGCTATTCGATGGCGGTATTGCATTTCCGCCATCGTTTTTCGCTTTCCGCCAGGGTCGTAATGAGGGCCCTAGTTGTTGAATGTGATCCTCTATCACCACTTTGGAAATAATCATTAGGGAAATGTGGGTTACAGAATTATGACATAGACCCTGATCAGCTCTGGCTGACAATTCTGTCTGAAAAACAGACTGCATTACTTATTGCTGTTTCAGATCGTATCAAATCAATACTTTTGTAAATAATTAATTATCTGTTTTTTACCGTTTTTGGTATATATGTAAAATGTTGTTGTTTGTTCTATTTCTGGAATTAATGCGTTTAAAAAAAATCTTTTGTGAAAGGTTTTTATAAACGAAATCACAAATTAAAAAAAAAACATTACATTACATACATCGTTTTAGAAACGTGTCAAGCATTCAAAGGATTCTAGCTTTTTTTACTCATCCTTGCTAGAAAACTAGTAAAAGCCTACAAAGTGCGTGAGTTTTTAAAACTGTTTTCATAGTGAATGAAAATGGGTTTCAAAACTGTATTCACAGTGAAATAAAATAATGTCATTTGCAAGAGTCTTTCTTTCACACAACTTGCATTGTTATGCTGTCATCCCATTTATTATCATCCCATTTTCTCCCCTTAGAGGACCAAATCCCTTCCACAGGAATTCTTGCGCCTGGGCTATGAACTTCTAAACTCTCGTTTTTTAATGCTTTGTTGCAGCGGTGTTGCTAGGTCTGGAAAAGATCTGGGGATTTGCTAATGTCGGGACTGGCAGGACTCAGGGCTAGATAGCATTTTGGTTGCAGCACCTGAGCTTCTACCCGGGGCTACAACCAAAAGACCCGGGGCTATAGTCCCCTAAATCCCCCCCCCCAGCAACGCCTCTGCTTTGTTGCCACACAAGGAAGTTGCAGGGCCAGGAGCTGTGCGTCACTGTGCTTTGACTTTCACAGGACAAAGTATGAACGTGGAACAGGAAAATCTTTTTGCAGCTGATGTGAGTGGGTCTAGCAAACATGGGGATCAGGGGGGGGGGGACAGGGGCGGTTGACAACGAAATAGCGTAGTACTCTCCTCAAGCTTGGAGAAGTCCAGGTCCTCAACACGGCCAAAAATAAGAGATGCAGGTACTGAGCGTTGGGCAGAGCTAGCCCATTTAACACATTGTTGATAATGCAGTGACAATGATCAGTATCAGGGATCCACCTGCAATGCTGAATTAATATAATAATAATAATAATAATAATAATATTAATAATAATCATAATAATAATAATAATAATAATAATAATCATAATAATAATAATCATAATAATCATAATATTTATCATACATTTTAGTTCATAGAACTTTTTGCATATATATTTACAATTCACATAAAAAAGAATGTTATAAATAGTTCACAATTTGTATTTGTATTTATTAGGTTTATATAGCGCTTTACACCAAAGTGTTGAATTATATGCTGAATTAATTAAAGTTGAGAGACAGCCCTCAGATCAGAAGTCTGGAGTTAAGTAAAGAAGGTTAAGTGACTGTTGCTGAGAAATTTCTCGGTATTAATCCTTTAGGTTTTTTCAACTTCCATCTGAAAAATCTGCTCTGAAATGTGCCGTTTCCACCTGGGAAGGAGTGGCGCTCAGTTGCTTGGGGGCAGGGCGGATTTGGTAATTTTTGACCCTTTAGTGAAAATAAAAAGTAGGCGCCCAGGTTCGTTAGCAAGTTATTTTTGCAGCTAAGGGGGCTTAAACACTAAAGCCCTTTAGGTGAGTAGTTTGAATGTGAGAGAAGTACAAAAAGTTTGCTATTGAGATAGATATGAAAGTTGCTCACATGGTTGTGATTCTTTCTAGTGGACATTTCGCTCAAATGTTAATTACACACCTAGCGTGGCGAATGAAAGTGGTGCTTACTTTTTTCTTCATCCAATGGTGTTTAGACTGTTTTGGACCTCAACGCGTTAGCAAAGGGCATCTCAAGACTCTTTGCATAAAGGCCACGTCTTGTGCTCAATCATTTATCTGAAAAAACACACTCTCTGGGGGGTTTTGCATATGTTTAGTCTTTGAACGTCTGACCTCATAAAGGATGGACATATTGGCGGTTCTTGGACAGATTGTTTCATCAATGAGGGATGTCTAACTGCTAACTTTTTCATACCACGGGAAATAAAATTCTAAAGGCATCCAATGAAGAACATTGTTTTCTGGCATGAGGTATCTGAACATTGTAATCAGAAATCGTCAGCGAACAAACGTCCATTATTCACAATGTATGATTGAATGTAGAAGGGGGACTGAGCTGTGAGTACAAATTGCAAACATCCTGGCCTCGTTGGAATCCTTACTTTTCAGAAGTTCACCTCATAGCTATGTAAACATTGGCCTGCTCGCCTCTATGTTAGTTAGCAGTGTATGCTTTGCAGATGGTAGCCTTTAAGGGTATGTCAACTGCCAAGCATGTTTTACATTTCCACCACTTTTTCCACAGATGGACATTTCATTAAAAACAAAAAACAATGGATACACTCAGGTCATGAAAGTGAATTTAATTCCAGAACTGGTCAGGCAAATTCGCTATGGTAGTGTCTGGCAAGTGCTCACCCCATGCCTAGACAAAAGTCACATCTGTTGGTGTTACCAATGTGTGTTCTATGTGGGTCTATTTAGCAGTTTCTCTGCTGATGATGAAGTCCCTTTTTATGCACACTCCAGAATAAAGACAACCCGCTAGGGAAATGGGCGAGGAGATAGCGTTGCAAGGATAACAAAGGTTTAATTGTACAGAATACAAATATTATCAACAAAGGGCTCTGCTGCCCAAGAGCGCTCTGATTATTCTAAAGCAAAGCAGAAGCTTATAAGGCCTTGTGTCATCATTGTATTCAATACAAACTAATACTACTGATTGGTTAGGCATTATGGATGGGCCTGCTCCATAAGGGAGGACATGCTACAATTGGTTAGTTCTGTTGTCTTCAATCAGGATCCACGTGGGTCAGCTGGGCTCATCACGGTCTTGGGTGAAGGTCGAGTTGCTGGTATAACACATTGTATAATTTCAACTAACACTCTAAGTTCCCTATTCCATCATTCTGGCATGCACCTGGGCGGCATGAGAAATGATGCCGGGGGAAGGGAAGATGAAATACAGTCGGCTGACCCACACATTCAGGGCTTCGTTGATAATGCAGTTCCTGCACTCAAGGTCTCCACCCAGGTTTTGACCTTTAATTGATCCCAACTTGTACCTCGTTTTACAAGAGATGTGTTTTCATGATTGAAGAAATACAGCCACGCATGCTTAGATCTTCTGCGGACACTGATTTGTGTTGGAACAAGGGGTTGTTTGCTTATCATTGAATGCAAAGGTGTAGGGGTCAGGTCAGTGGTGTGGGGCTTGCTCCAGACTGGCTGATTGGGAGTTTAGTGGAGATGGATGGGCACAGCACAGCACACACCGTGGTGTTGTCCCACACTCTTGCAGGGCGCATTCCTTTGGAAGATACAAAATATTTGCAACACTGGAGGGATGAGGGGTAAGTGGAATTCTGTGGGACTGGGGTTCTATGGATTCATTCTGTCTTAATGAGTTTGGGCCTAGTGAGCGAGCAGGGTTGATGAACAGCGCAATCCTGCAAGCTTATTCCTTTTAGGCCTAATACAAAATTGAAATATGTGCTTGGTGTTTTCTAGTGCCGTACATCTACTATTGGTGCTACAGTGCTTCAACATTTAATCCCCCTTTAAACACTACATTACCTCATTTGGTGTTTGCCTCACCTGAAAGTGCCTAGGGCATTGGAATATACTCATTTCCATCCCAACATTCCCCCCTGTCCTTACTTCTACAGTAACAAATTCTCCCCCACCATATGTAGGCTCATTTCCTTTCTGCTTCGACCCATGCAGGTGTTCCCTCTATTGGCATCCATGCTCTACATTTGTGCCGTAAACTTTCCCCCCTGTGCGCATACTGCCCTGGTGTACATATCATGTAGATGCACCGTTCCCCACCCGCCAGGTCCACCCACATTTCCTTATCATTTTCGGGATCACTGGGAGGGACAATGGTTCTGTGATACAGGCCATCAACTACATCGCCAATAGGGATTGGGACCATGTGGTGAAAGGTGCGGTCATTTGCTTAGTTTGTATCTCTACTTGCCTTGTATCACGAGGTACCTTATTATTTCCAATACTGACCATCATCATTGCGGTATTAGGTACCACTTTGGCACAACACCGGAGACCCAATTGGCATGCTCAAAAGATCACCAGAATAACCAAAATGATGGGGACCAGCATCGTTACCAATGTTCCAAGCCATGATGGGACCCAGTTAAAGGCCATGGTGAACCAGTCTTCTTCCTGGACCCCAGCTTTTTTTTTCATTTTCACCCCCAGTTCATGCACTGCTGCAATGACATGTGATAGTGTCCCATTTTCAGCGTCTTCAGAAGGTACAAATGTTTAATATGAACTCCCAATCTTTTTGCAAACACCACCTTCCATAGTTGTCAGGAGATCTAGTACTTAGCGATTTTGCATGGTTTATAGTGAAAGGTTTGAATACAAAAGGATCATATGCAATAGTTTTGAATGAAAAGGACGGGGAAAAAAATGGAATGCACGTTTTTTTTTTTGGGGGGGTCCCCTCCAAAACCCCCGTTTTTTGGGGAAAAACTAGTATTTTTTCCTATACGAAGGCAAAAAAAAATACATTTAAAAAAGGCATTCACATTTTTTTTCTTCTGTCCTTTTGATTCAAAACTATTGCAGTTTGAAACAATGTATTCGACCCTTTGACTGGACACCATTTTGCATAGTAATTAGTCTTAGAGTCCTTAGTTCCACTTTTATGACATTGAACCCATGTTCATTATCGTTTGCCAGCTGGATCAGTTCCCACCGGTCTATCTGGAGCCATTTTGAATTTGCTTGTGTCTGGATACTGGGTGTTAGGGATGCAAAACATTTCTCTGCTGAGTTATAGAGCTTGTATTTATCGGGTATCTGTGCAAGCAGGTCTGATGGGTCTTGAGATAAATAATTGGAGGACCGTTTCTTTCTTCACAGCTGGTCATGACGTTCCTTTTCAGGGAGGATGTGGAAGTCTTGGCGTGGCATGGTGGGCAGTACCTTTGTTGTCAGGGGGACTGTGTGCTCTTCATCAGCCAAGGATCCCCCCTTCAAGTGTTCAAACAATTCAAACCTCAAGGTTCTTTACCCCAAGACACACTTTCAATGAGGTCAAGTTTCCAAGGTTACTTAACGTTCTGTGCCACACTTGAACCTTCCGCCTATGTTTAGTCATTGTACAACAGAACATATCTTGGCTGAAGGATCCAGTTCATTTTGGGTCACTTGTAAAAGTTCCTTCCCCAAAGTTCCATGCACTTTGGGAGTCAAGTATATAGTGGGTTCACTTGCTTTTGACAACGTTTTATTTCTTTTAGGTTCAATATATGTTGGTTTCTGTAATTCGAAGTTGACTTGATTTATAAATTCAATATATGTAATAGTTTCACTTGTATGCACTTTTGAATTGTAGTGCAGGATGTCCTCATTTAAATGATAAATCTTCAAATACACCTGTAACAGTGTGATGATAGCTTTGTATTCAGTTTTGCATTGAAAACATTGAAAAATATTGTTATGTACAGTTTGATTCGGCATTATATTTAGTTTGTCCTATAATATTGTGCTGTTATAATTGCTTGTACTCAGAGACTTTCAATACTGTGCTTTCATTTGCACGTGACCACTCCGTAACAAAGTATTCTCAGATATTTAGAGATTAACAAGTTCTATTTTTCACTGTATTATTAAGGATTCAGATCAGAGATCTTCGACAACGTGAATCGTTCCTCATGACCACTCCAATACAAAGTAACCTTGCGCGGGAGATCTAATACCCACATACTGAGTTTCTATCTTAATGCAAATTCACAGGTTGCTTTGTTGCAATCTCCATCAGTGCACTCTTGGCCTTTTGCTCTCCACCTCCTGGCTTCACCTCTTGCACCTTAGGCCCTTGTGGTCGACTTCTGTCACCAGCAGAACAAGATTCAAAAGGGCACCTGGTTGATGCCTTGCTCTGCCCATGTGAGTAGCATGGTTTATAGTCATAAAGTCGAATGAAATAATATTCTTCGCTAAGACTTCACTAAGTCCTCTAGTTTCCTTCCCAAGGATTCCATAGAGGATGCAGAAGCAATAGAATTGTGTTTCACAAATATTAAACATTTGTTGCATGTAATTTAGGTACTATACCAAAAATTTACAAATGTTGACCTATCTTATGTTTTAGTAAATCTATTGTATCTGAAACACTCACTGCGAACAAGTTAAATCTGAACTGCAGTGTACAGAATTTTCCTGTCAAAAATTTGTATGAATGATTCTGTGTCCACCACGTCAAGGTGCGACGAATTCAGGAGTTTGTATTTTCTTGCTTCAGCAGTGAGATTCACATGACCTTGCTCATTTTTGTTCTATATATAACCAGCAGAACAAGGACTTCGGATCACAGAACAAGGAGCAGCCTCGCTGCACTGCTCCCCTGTCAAGGCTCCTTTAGTTCCACAGAACCCCAGTCCACGGGCCGCTCACTACTAAACCATCAGTGTACTCCAGACATACTTCACCTCGCTGTTTCTCTTGGCCTCTCTGCTGCTGCTCCTCCCTCACCATCAGTGCTTCTCTTGCCACTGCCTTTGCTGCCACATATTCATTCTTCAGGTAATCCTGATGGGGCTTTATATACAGCTGCAGCACTTTAACATGCTGCAGGTGGGTATTTGTAATAAGCCCTGCCTGATCATCATTAAGGGGACATACCTGACCTCTACTAATCTCAGTGGGCCTCTTCCTTGTCACAGTATCAGAGTGATACAAGTACCTAGTCTTTATTACTCTCATTTGCTTTTTCTTCATCCCAGTACTTTTAGCAGTCATATAGGAGGAAGTCAGGGGAGTAATCTCAAAATACCCCATGAAGGTAGGAGAAGGGTTGCGTAGGGCATTATTAGGAAAAGGAGCATTCCATGTCTCTCTCAAGGACATCCCACTCCCATTGCCCAAAGTCCCTTCACCCAGGGGATCCTCCCTCGCTTGTCCACCTCCAGGGTCAGGATCTAAGAGCGATGGCCTTTCCCTGGCCACGTGTACAGAGGGTCCATGGGGAATAGGAGTGAGAATTCCCTCAGGTTTTTCACGAAATCTTAAGTTTTAAGATTGTATATTTATGGTGTCTTATAATGTTTTCTTTTTCATTGTAAATGTTAAAATAATCTGTAAACACGTCAAAAGAATCAGAAAGATATTGGGCCTCATTATAAGATTGCCAGTCCGGGAACTACGGTACCAGTAAGCATGCTGGCATAGTTCCTGGACCAGCAAACTAGGGGTTCTGCTCGCGGGTGCCATTGTGGCCGCCAGGATTGGCGGCCATACCAGCTTCCGCGGCACCCGCGAGCAGAGCATGTCATGCATCCGACTTCCCCATTCCCATTGAGCCCGAAAGGGCTCAATGGGAATGGGGAAGAATATTTTCCGGCACCCAGGAATGGGACAATACTGGGTCCGGCAAGGCCGTAATGATACGGCAATTGCCCATTCCTGGGCGCCAAAAAAAATAAATACTGGCGGCAGCCATGCCTGTATTAGAGGCACGGCTCCTGCCAGCCTCGTATTGAGGCCACTTGTAAGGAAATCAGCATAAGGAAGATACTTATACTTCGACATTGTAACAGGCTGTGAAAAGCTATAACATTGCCGATCATCCTCCAAGGACTAATTCTGCTGCTTTGTCTGACTATTACTGTAAGGTGAATAATCAGAGGAGAGAGAGCCTGTCATATACCCAATAAAATATCGATCTTCTCTCCAAAAAGTCATTATGTTCACAAGAAACACTAAAAAGAAATAAGGTACCAAAATCAATTATCTTATGGATAGCATGGATCTTAACAAAATAGAAGGCCAACTATGGAAGATGGTATTCAAATTACCTAATTGTGTACCAGCACCACTTCTAGATATGAATTGGGACTGATCTTGCTGAGGGGATGGTATCAATGGAAAATGCTGCAATTTAATAGAAATGTTTTAATTCCTCTGAAGAATTCCTTCTTCACAGATTTCAAACTGCAAATGAAAAAGTAAAATGAAGGCCCTATTGCTGCTTTTATATTGAAATGTGATAACATCATAACAAAACTTGTAGTATCGACAATGGTTTTAATATCTAACCTGACCAGGGTTGAAAAATGCCTTTTTTAGAGAAGTTTGGTTTGACAATGGGAAGGCAGTATTAAAGTATAGAGTATATAACCATCTTTTCGGGATGTAAGGTGCTATGGAACAATTCCTAAATGTCTGACTAACTTGCCAAATGCCTACTGGCGTACTCAGTTCCTCCACTTTAGGATGAACGTGTTGTCAACTGGTAAAATTATCAATATCAGGAACAAAGAATCTAAAGCACTAATTTGCTGTAAATACTGCAAAATACAAAACCTCATTGAATCAGTTTTCCATTCGGTAATTGAATGCCCTTCTCTGAATATTTTAAGATGTCAAACGTTCAATAACTGTGTGTATAATGCATGGCTATATACTCAAACTTTATTGCAATGCCTTATATCTTGAAAGTAAGTTTCTCTGACAATTGCACTGATAAGATTATTATATAGAATCAATTCATTCAAACTAACATAGATAATTATTACTGTATTCATCTGTATAAAACGTGTATACTAATGATCATCAAAAACTTATTTGTAACCTTTTTCTATTTTTTTAGAAAATATGTAATTTATAAAAAATGTATTGCTGTATTTTATGAAAAAAGATTTTATGTGATGGACTGTTGTATTTTCATTCATGTATTTTATAGTTTGGTTTGTCATTGTTTCTTGTAAAGTAAAACACAATAAATAATGTATTTTTCTTTTAAAAAGGCAGCAGTGCATGCTATACATTGAAATAACATATAATTTAATCATGGCCTTTGATTGGTAGTTTAATAGAGTGACACACCCACCGAGTGGGGGCTGCTACAGTCAAAGGACTGCATTTCCCAAGGACACCATCGGTGGTTGGAGCATGCGCCTGCGCTTATTGCAATTCCTATAAAGCCCCTCCCTGGCCTATGCTGCATGTTGGTGATTTTGGCATCTGCAGGCATGGATCGGGGGAGAGCAGGCGAGAAGCTGGTCGATGGCAGGACGGCGAGCGGTGCACTTCCTTGTGGTGCGCAAGGCAGCGCTGCCCGGACCGCAGGTGATCCCACTTCAAGGCATGATCTTTAGAGCCTGGGGAGGAGGAGGTCGCCACCCGCAGGTCTCAATTAAGTGCTCCCTTGTTTGGTGTTCATAGTATATTTCTTGGTGAAATTGAGGGGGAGGAACACGATTGGATGTTTGAACTTTGGGCCGACTAACCTGTGCATAGGAACGTTTCATCTGACATACGAAACGTTCCTTTGAGTGACCTGTATAGGCACATGAACGCTCTGGCTAGCATATGCTCAAGGACATGGGATACAAACGTGGCAATGTTTGATTGTTTGTTGCAGTTTCTTAGCACAGCATTAGTGCAACAGTTAGGCAAGAGACTGAGGCGGCAGTAGGGTATTGCATATATAACTCATTCCTTGCTTAACGCTATGTTCAGTCATGTGTTAATGTGTTCAGCAAAGCAATCATGTGCTAAAAGATTACGCATGTGTCTTGTACCTGTGTTCATATATATGTGCTCATGTAATTGTTTGTCGGATGCTATGTGCTTGTCAGTTGCATACCAGCTATGTTATGGTTTACTGAAGGTTTGCTTTTCCATGTGAGCATAGTCCTAACCAAGAAAAAATGTTCTCAGGTTGGTCAGGAGATTGAATGCAGGAACTAAGAGGTCAGGTGAAGCAGGAGGCTACTAGTGTTTTCATGATATATTTTGTATGTGCCTTTCCTTACTTCCCCACTAACCACCCTTTATGCAAGATCCTTACCCTCATTCAGGTTACCCTAAAACACTCCCTTCCCTATCCAAAACTTCTACCTAACACTCTTCCCCTCATTGGCTACCTCAATGTTACCTGTTATCCAGAATCAGGAGCCTGTGCCAACCAAGGTGGGAGGGGTGAACTGCATTCAGCTTCTGTGCTCAGGAAGGAGTTGTGAGATGCTCCATGGGTGTTACACTGTGTGAATGCAGGATTGCTCTGGGAACATGTTCTTCATTTGTTTTTTGGCACTGCATACATTGTGTATCCTTCTGCCTCTGAGAATTGAATCCATGGATACTGCCTGCATATTTAACTTTGACTTAAATTGCACATTCAATGATTGTGTGTTCTTTGCTCTGTGTGTTATTTATCCTTTGACCGGGCACTATGTATTTTAGCAAACTGTTTTTAGAATACATAAAATGAATATTCAAACGGATAAACCATGCTTTTGCTAATTAAACACTGTCATTGCTTTCGACACGTAGCATCACAACATAATCATGGGAAGAGCAAGGCTAACTGGCTCTTCAGACAATCAAACCTTCAGCCTGCAATCACCAAGATCTAAATATACACGCATGGTAGTGCATGTCAGTTCTCAATTAGTGCTCCCAAAATATGTCTTCTACATGCTTTTTGTTTGTTTGTTCTTGCACAGGGGTGCCTATGACTGTTCTTTGATTGTTTGATTGTTTAAGGGAGTTAGGTTTACTCACACTTAGTTTCCTAGGGTCACCCCTTGCTCACTGTGCTCAGAGAGGCACAGCTCAACCTCACTGATGAGGCCCAACAAGGCTCAAAAACATGTCTGTGGTTGCTGTTGGTACTCTTGTTCACAAGGGAACTGCCACAGCATTTCGGTGCTGGAATGCCCATGTGGACAGGACAAAGACTGATATGCAGATGGATAGTTCCCAGTTTGACTGTGGACTCTCGAGTGGGTACTTTCCCAAAGAACAGGTCAATGGTCCATGTTTATTCTCGCAAAGGGGCCCCAATGAATACATATTTATTGTTTCAAAGGCCTTAGGTCTAGTCACCCTAAGTTTCCCACGGTGATCCAGATGTGGACCCCTTGCACAGAGTGTTCAGAGAGGCACAGTTTCACCTCAATGATGAGGCCTAACAAGGCTGAAACACGCGTCGGGGGTTGCTGTTGGTACTCTTGTTCGGAGGAGATTTGCCCATGTGGGCAGGACAAAGACTGGTATGCAAATGGTTATTTCCCATCTGTAGTACAGTGAGCTAAAGTTTAGCTGCAGACTCTCAAGTGGGTATCTTCCAAAAGAGCAGGTCAATGGGCTGTGTTTGTTCTCACAGATGGGCGCCTCTGACGATTTTTAGGTGTGGGAAGGAAGTTAGTGAGGGACAGCAGGCACCAATCAAAGAGAATGATGTTGGGTTGAGGACCCTGAACCAGGATAATGCTGGTGTGGTAAACATTAATGATACACCAGGATGATGCGAAGCCGGCCAAGAGGACTTCCCGTTTAGTGCCGCCATTAATGGGAATGCATGTGAAAGAGGAGAGAGTGGAAATGAGATGAGGAGTCCATAGATTTGGGGAGAGGACAGAGAAAAGGATATCGGTGAAGACTTGTCTGGAATTATCACTGACATAGGTGTTTGCGATGGGTCAGCCAGGGTTGTTAATCATTAGGTCTTTTTTGTGCTTTTTTCATCCAGACTTCATCAGAGAGGGAGGGTAGGTGCTAGTGGTAGAAGATAGGAGAGATGGTGAGTGCCATCAGGTTGGCAGAGGACAGTTGAGGAACGAGGGGCAGTTGCACCACACAATACTAGGCCACTCACCAGGTGGCCTAGTAGTTACATGAGGGACACACGGACCCAAAATGCAGTGCAAAAAGGTGGGGTGCAGGATGTTGAAACACACCAGACCTTGATGTGAAAATCAAACAGGGGCACTAAATCCAATGCAAACAGGTGGAGCGCAAGATGTTGGAACACATAAACCTAGATTTGAAAATCAAACAGCAATGCACAATGTGGGATGCAAGAAGTTGGAACACATACAGCTAAGTTTGAAAATCAAACAGCAATGCAAAATGTGGGGTGCATGTTGTTGGCGCACGCACACACCTGTGTTTGAAAAGCAAACAGCAATCCAGAAGGTGGGGTGAAAGATGTTGGACCATAAACACCTAGATTTGAAAGTCAAACAGGGGCACAAAATGCAATTCAAGAGGTGGATAGGTGAGTCAAGGAAGGCAGAGTGAGGTGGGCATAGTTTGATTCAAGTTCAGAGACTGGTATAGGAGGAGCCATTAGAAGGATCAGCCATCACTCACTTGATGATCGGATGGGGGCATGGAGCTGCATTGGCTTAATTTCATGCAAGTGCCGGCCATCATGAGGCTGCTTTATAGTTTGTGAAGGAAAAATAAGGTGGGGGCCTCCTATATTGCCCATGCCCAGACAGGCACACATGGCCTTAGGAGTTTCCTTTGGAACAGGGGCCATCTCAGTCGTATTTCAGGTTCCTGATTGGCCAGATATGGAGAAGTGAGAGCCAATCAGGAGTGAGTCAACATGGCTTCCCTGGAAACCTTTAGAGGCACTCCAGTGCTGAGGAAGAGGATTGAGGCCTTCCTTGTGCTGAGTGTGCGCAAATCATTTTTTGATCTTTCTTTTTTTAATTGGGCTACGAGCGTTGATGTAGGCACCCAGTTGCCTGGATGTATGGTGCTGCACAAAGTAGGCTGATCTCTGTTTCAGTCCACACAGCACAATTAAAGTTGCTTGTCAAGCTTACCTTGTTGCTTGATTGCGATGGACCCTTGAGATCATCATCCAATCTTGAGCCTCAGTTCCTGAGTTGAGTTTCTGGCCTATTTGTAGGATTTCTGCAGCCGATGAAAGCCCTCTTGGGCTGACTCATCTAGCTGATTCAGTAGAGCTTTGACCTCTTCGAAAGTAAACACAACCCTCTACAAAAGGACTTGCTCACTTTGCATTCCTTTGTGGGGTTTGCTAGGCTGTCAGGGAAGTTCACACTCTTAAAAGGTGTAGGGCTGTTGTGAGAAGGTGCAACAAGACTGAAAGGCAATGTCAAGGGGCACACCCTGGGAACAACATCTATGAGAAAACACATTTTCCAGGGGCATAAAGGAATTTACCAGGCAAATGAGTCCCCTGCTTCTGCTGATTCCACTAGCAACTCAGCTGACACCACTATGCTCTCAGTATTTGGGAAGGATGCAAGCCTTAACACATCCTCTGCCAGGTCAAAACCCTACCAACTATCTAGCCTACCTAATCAGTGCAGTGACACTGGCATCAACAGAAGACTTTTGTGGCCGACACTGCCCCAACAAGTGGTTGGCTGTTTCTCTACTGACAACACCTATCTTTGGCAAGAACCACCGGCTATGTAAACCAATAGTTCTGAACTACCTAATAGTTGTGACATTGAAAGGCACATGCAGCTTTAACACCCTTCTCGCTTGTAGGTGCAAGGAAGGAGGCACCCAAGGAGGAGGGACTTGCTTCACAGGGAGACACACCCAATACTGGCAGGCATCTGTGCGAGAGATTGTGAGATTTAGTGGGAGGCAATACTGTGTGCGAGAGCTTCACAATCTTAGTGGGAGACAACTCTTTGTGGAAGAGCTTCAGAAATGTAATGGGTGGAACTTTATGGGAGAGTATGGCAAGTTTAAGGTGTGGCTACACCCTGTGCAAGATCCAGAGAAGTTCTTGGGAAGCCTTCACTCAGTGAGCGTGTCCAAGAGCTTCATTGTAGTATGTGTCGCGTGACAGAGCCCATGCCATGAACTTTACGGAGTGGCTGCCCTGAGAGACAAAATACTAATATTTGACAATCGATGTCTGTGCTTGGGATCATAGTAGGCATCAATAATATAAATGTCATAATACATAATGGCATGTGTTAGTCAGCAAATGGTCAGGGCCACTAAGTCACTTATTCAGCTATCTGTTTTCCGGCTATGTGCAGTACAAAACAAGCCCACTCCTCCTTTACGTTTCTGAAGTTTATCAGTGACTAATCACCATCAGAGATTATGTGTTGGCTATGGGTAGATTTCGTTTCATTGTACTCTGAAATTAAAGGACTGTTCCTTCATTTTGCTATCATCCACTGATAATTATGTCATACACAGTTCACATAGTAAGTGCTGTTCCAGATGTGAAAGGTCTACGAGCAGCACTTCTCCCCCTGCTTCTGTCTCGATAGGGTGATGCTGACATGTTGTACCAATGTGTTGTTCTTTAACTGACTGTTTATTATTTTGTTATTGTGTTACAGCTTAACATTGTACCAGTACAGAGCAAGCCTTTCACAAAAACATGAAAGCAAAACATCATGGTAATACAATTTTTAACAACCATCACATATAAAACCAAAACAATTTGTACATTTAAGAACATAATTTAAGCTTATGTAAAATGTGTTTCAGAAAGTTATAGAGTGCTAAAACAAGGGAATTATTGTTCCCCCACATGAAACGAGCCCAAAACAAATCAGCCATAAGTTCCTCTCTCACTTGTCCCTCATAGTATAATGTTCTGAACTCTGTCAAATTGAGGCAAATAAGTGTGAGATGTTTCAGTGTCTCCATGGAAGATGCCTGTGTGCAAAATCAGAAAACTGAGGAAACCCTAGGGTCACTGTTCCATTTACTAATATGGTCCAATCTGGGGAGTATATTTAATTTTAACCGTACATATAAGCACTTTACACTGGCAGATGGAAACAAACAAATGTATTTGGACGAATCACATGTTTTCCTAGGGAAGTTTGAATATTCTTTATAGGATGGATAGGAACCCATCTTGTCAGATGTTTGACCCCCAATCACACATTGTGTTTGGTCTTGAATGGCCTGTTGCCCAGTTCCTCCAATGACAAATGGATTTGCCAGAAAAAGCTGGTCACAGATTTTTTGAAGGAGACCAACGAGAGGACCGATTCCTGTTGACAGATGATCCTGAAGTCGTCGTATGGAGATTCTTGCACAAGGTCAGCAATGTTAGCAATTTTAACTGACTGTTGGATCCCTCTTCTTCCTGATTCTCTACTGCTTCCACACACTAAAATCACAAACAGTATGCTCCCATAAGCTGCCCTCAGGTATACCCTGCTCGACTGCTCTGTTTTCCAGGTCTCACCTGTTGGCACATGTCTGTCCACGTACTTCAAGAGATAGGCCCCAACTGCTGTATTGTTCACCTCCCCGAATTTCTGCTGCTTTATCACACAAACATCATGAGAGCTTGCTTCTCAAACAAGTAACGTTCTGGATTCTCAGCTCTTCCTGCACGTCCTACCAGATCTCACCTGAAGGCATTTGCCTTGTCCACTTACATCAAGATACAGAATCTGCCTATTTTATCACTCACTTACTCAAAGAGTTCTTGTCCCATTGTTTTATTGGTGGGATCTGGAAATGTTATTCTTCCCTGTATTGGTATATCTTGGCCTTTAGCTCAAATCTGATGTTTGCTTCAATTATTTCAAATTGCGTAATTACCCTTGAACTGAGTGCTTTGATGTCAGCTTGTATGATCTTCATGTTGAGGGCTTTGGTATGTGAAGGCATTAAGTTGGGGTGTCCCAGTCATAGAAATAGCACCCTGGGATTTGGCCTGGTGAGGACTCTTCACCTTCTCCACAAGACTCACCTTTGCATTGTTCTGCTAGATTTTCATTATGCACGCCCCTCCATGCACTTCTGAACACTGAAATGTTTAGATTCATAGTGCCTTCAAAATGGAAAGAAAACCAGCCCTTTTGCTTTGGCTTTCAGACAGGCAAGGTGTGGCTAACCTTTCAATCTCTCTTCTGTTCTGTATCTTGGAGGCGTCTATGGTTTCTGTCAGACAATCTTGTTTAAGCCTATAGGTTTGGCCTGTAGTTTCTTGATTTTTGCCACTCATGATTATACTTTTTTTTTAAAATGTCTTCTGTTGTGTTACTATAGTTTTATCAGGACTAGATTTGCATTATCTAATGCAGCTTTTTCACTTGGGAGGACAAAGCCATTTAGGTGTTCTGCACCTTTTTTTATACAGTGTGTTTAAGATCTTGCTCATTTTGAGTAGATGGGAAGGGTTTTTCAATGGCTCTGGAATATTTCATGTGGGTACATCATTCAAATTAAGTTTGCAACCTTCTCCGTAGGCATGGAAAAGTGGACATTAGGTGCATGATATTTGAACTCCTTCAGATGCCAATTTTAGATTCCTGGACAAAGACAAAGTACAAGTCAGTGCCTTAACATCATTGCCCAGTCACAGACAATTTAGAAGACTTTTGAGTTACTTGTTAAGAGGATGTCACTGCCCTTCATGTTACTACTTTGTTCAACGTACCACATTGTATCCAGGGACAATGGCATGTTGCTCAGTAACAAAGTATTCTGCGGTGTCCCTCCTTTCAAAGTTGTGTCAATTGATATGTACCTGACAGAGGTGTAACATGCAAAGTTCTGGAAGAATTCACTTCCAATGTGGAACTGTGGGGCCAGCCTTCTCCTTTCCCCTTTGGATTAGGCATTCCTTGTAACGCCACTGCTGATAATGATTATGTGAAAAAATATTCCCTGGTGGCAGGGCCATTTTGAAATTAGAGTCATGCACAGGTTTGGGTATGGTAGGTGGTAGTTCAAATAATTATTAAACCCCACACCTGATGTTTAGCATAGCCATGCCAACATTGTGAGACCAACCAGGGATGAGCTGTGTGTATTCTAGTCACACAGCGGAACAATGGGCAGTAAAACAGGACATCTCTTTGATGTTGTGTTACACCTCTCTACAATGGGGCAGCTCCTAGAATGGGCTTGCCTGGAAGCACACTTTAAAGGGAGCACCCTAAACAAAAGTTAAAGCCTCACATCAGGATGTAACATACTCTCATAGCAAGCATTTCAAGGGCTGGCTACGAGAAGTCGGAATGTTTAGACAGCCAGTCAGAGCTTAACACAATGGAGCAAGGACCCCTGCATGTTGCTTTTCTGTGGGCTTCTGTTTCCTTCCTGTCTCATCAACTTCCTGCATCAGGAAAGTGGTTTGATTATGTTACCTGTAAGAAGAAGTTACTTGTTACGTTAACAGGCATTGGACACATTAAACAGGCTTGCTTTTAAACAGCCCACTCTAGCCTTTTGCCTTCATAACAAAGGGGTCACTTACTCCTTCCTTGATTCGTTTTGGATCTCCCAGGACTTGAAAAAGAATGTGTTTGGAACTGGCTGGGAAAGCAGGTCTTCAAGAGTTGTACATTTTTGAGGTGAAGGCACATTCTCCAAGGAAGAGGCAAGTTCTCCTCCCAAAAACATCTCCAGGGTGTACTGGAGGGTGAACTGCTGTTGGAGCCAGACCTCCCCTCTCTTCCAGCTGCACTGGTTCCCAGGCTCCTCACTGGAGATGAAGGATTCCTGTAGGTGCTTGCTAGTCTCTCCCGGGTTGTGAGTGAAGAGAACAAGGACAAATCTTGTCCTTGAGCCACTGGATTGCAACTCACAGCACCAGAAGTTGCAAAGCAGCTGGTTTCCTGCATTCATTCTTCAGCGTGCTTGCATCATTTACAATATGCAAATTATATGTTCTTTCCACAGGGGTCATATTTTGTTAGTGTTTTTATAGTGCAGTTATTGCATGTGCTATGTTTCCATATTATCATTTTGGACTGTTGTACTATTTCTGTTTGGATTGCTGCTGTCATCATATTCACAGTTGTCTTAAAGTATTATCTAAGCCTCGGCCCCAATTACCACAAAAAGCGAAAGAGTTATGACTCTTGATATTTCCTGTTTCATCTTTTTGATTGGAATTGCTGCTGGTTTGTAGTAGTGTCTGAACTGAATAGGCAGTTTAGCCATTGCTCATCCCTGTACTCTGGCGGGCCAGTAGTCATTCCGTCACATGCATGTACGAATACTAGGGGATAGCTCTGTTATTTGAGATACCCTTCATTAATTCCATTGCTTAGCCTGCAGTCCATAGGTTAGTATCTATGCATGAAGGAATTATCATTTGTGACTACCAAAGTGGATACTATAATGAACCGTTATTTAGCCGCCAGAGACAAGTACTTTTGAGGCAACAGTTATCTAACTTTGATTTCAGCATGGACGTAATTTAGAGGTCGTCAGGGGTCGCAACTGCGACCCCTCAGATCTCCCTTGCTAACCCTGTGGTCTGCCTTGCTACCCCTAAAAAACAATACAAAAAGAATGGTATTCATTTTTTTTCTTTTTTTTTTTACATTGAAGCTGTTTTTCTGATGACTATAGCGGTAGGATATCTCAGTGGGTTGAGCGTAGGCTGTTATAATGTGTGTGTGATCTACAGGTTGCAGGTTCGACTCCCAGCAAGGTCAACTCAGCCTTTCATCCTGGTGAGGTTGATAAATGTTTACCAACACAGGTTGGGTTATATTGTATGTATATTTGTTCTATATGAAGTGCTTAAGAGTAAGGGCTATATAATAACACATCATTATCATTTGGGCTTGGACATCTGCTTGCATTCAAAGTGATTTGGTAATATGAACCTATACGCACCGATATTAACAATACTTTTGGTGATCCATTCTTTTATGAAATGTATATCACTTCACAGTGATATCAGAACCATATATTTTATAATGTACTCAGAAACAATGCCACTTCCTGTTTTCTCTTGGTGTGAAACGTTGTGTTCCATCGCTTCCCGTGATGTCACTTCAGGGGTGGGGACAAATGACATCACTTCATGTGATGTCATTAGAAGTCAAGGTTTGTGCGATGTCACTTCCACTACCCGTGGCATTTTGGTGAAATTACGTCTCTGGATTTGAACCTGTGAGCTACAAATGACCAAAGATGTCTATGGCATACAGTTATGTAACATAATCTAATGCACATTGGCTTTCTAAATTGCTCTTCCGCCATGCTTATTCTTCTAACTTAATCTGGTTCTGTAAGAAAAGAGGGAGGAGGATTGTGAGTGGGACAACAGGGGAGGCAGATGCAAAACCTGTGGAGTTTAGGGATGCAGGCTATAAGTGCACGAGACCTGAGTGCCTGTCTGCTTCCATGGGTTTGGCTGAGTCACTTGGGACTATGTTATTATTTGGAGAGAGCTCAAGATTTAAGAAATACCAGCCTCTTGGTTCTGTTTAAATCTAATGGATGGGAGATCTTATTCCACTGAGCTATTCAAATTATTTGTTTTGTTAGCCAGTTGAATGTAATATGTTGATTTATCACATTTACCACCTCTTTGGCTGAGCCAACTGCAATCAACCACTCTTTACCAGCTTTGAAATTGAAACAGTGCTTCTTATGAATGTGCCCAGACAGAAACCGGAGTGCCCTTTCGCAAAGATGCAACATCCGAGAATGTGTAACGTTGATCGAATTTCAAATCAAGCGAAAAATGAAACAGTTTCAAGTTTACTCAGTGTAGGTTATCAAGGCCAAGTTGAAAGTTCATGAATCTGACAAGAATCAGTGAGTTTTGAAAATGGTTTTTGATCCACTAATATGCCATTGCAACAATTAAACAGAACTGATCGCATTCCAGTATTACTTATAGATCAGTTCACAACATGTGCTGAAAAACATTGCACAGTAGCCTATTAAATGCAAATGTCTAGTCATTTCACATTACATTGGCCCATTCTTTCTCCATTCATCTACATTTTCTTTTTGTTGTTTTACATCTGCGAATTGAACAGAACATGCACAAAAACGCTTTTCAACAATTGTTAATTGTGTTTCATGAACACCTTCTACACAGCATTTATTTCATTTGACTTACCTCCAGAATTTGAAAGCTCTCGGGCTGATATTGTCTGGGGTAGCATGCACCGCTGTTTACTAATTGGAAAGCTCTGCAGAGCTTTAAACATTGTGCATTTGGAAAAAAGGGAAAATGTGCTTATGCAAGATGAAGTCGTCTTTTCCAGTTCAAAACGATAACCACAAAGTGCTCCGTTTTCCAGACTTGCATATTCGTGACAACTGTGAGAAGCAGGGTTGACAACAACCGCTAGTTGGATAAAGATGTCAAATCCACATGCAGATACAAACGCTGCACCTAATAGAGCAGTTTTAGTGCTGAAAAATGGGATGACAGTCCTGTGTAGAACTCCAAGACATGCAACCCTTTTATCTTGGAATAATGTCCACATTTTACTGCTGCATTATGTGTAGGCATTGTTCGGATGGGGTTTCATCCTGCTGGAGGATTTTATTTAATAAATCAAGTTTCGTGTTGTAAAAAATAATTGTGGAGATTGGGAATCAGTGGATTGGCACAAGTAAGAACACGCTTCTTCACAATCTGAGATCTAGAAATGGTTCAACTCTGTGGGCTGGGCAACAGTAATTAAACATAATTAAACCTTGATAGAACTAATTAACTCTTTGGTGATCTTTCGGTAACACGGTAAACATATGGTTTGTCTTATGAGCGTTGCTTAAGCTGCAGTAAACTATCAACATTTGCGGCCTTGTTGATAACATAGGCGCAGAACACAGAGAAATAAGAAAGACGGGCATATGGTCCAAGTGCAAATTTGAGCCTGCACACTCTTGTTATTTCCCAAACATGTCCATGCCAATGATTGGCAATATGTGCCAGGCCCCGCTCCATGAATTATCATCTGGGTGGGCCAGGGTTGTGATCAGGGGGGCCCACATTCCATTGGGTGTGGGTCTTGGAGTACCCTAAACAAAGTGCTGGCGTTGATCCAGATTTCCCAGATCTATGATCCAGCAAAAAATGTCTTCCCAGGTCTGCAAAAATACATTTGTGCCCCTCTATAAAAAAAAACAAAACTGTACATAGCAAAATATAAGCAAGGAAAATAGTGTTGCAACATCAAGCTACCTGTCTTCCCTTCCCATCTGCTCGCCCCTTTCTGTTATATCTGATCCCCCTTCACCTTTCACTGTCCAGTCACCTTTCTTCAGCTGCCCTAAACACTGTTCCCATTTACCTCCCCTCCCACTTATTCACACCAGCACCCAGCATGCCTTTCCTGGACTGGCTTGGGAGAATTGAGTGTGATGTCTCCTCCTCCTCCTCTGAGAGGGCTAAGCAGTGAGGTACCCAGTCTTTGTACCATCTTAGATGGTGTCTGCCCAACAATACCTTCCTGAGAACTATGGATACTATCAGCAGGCTCCAGAGGCGATGCTTGTGGTCCGTCCATCTTGTTGTGAAAGATAGACCCCCCCCACCGAGAATACTGAAGCAAGGAATAGATTTTGTTTCCTACAAAATTACATTTTTTTTCAAACTTCTTTACATTTCAAGAACAGAAAATACCATGTCTAATCAATACAGGTAGTCTTGTTGATCTTAACAATATTTCGAGCACAGCAACATATCCTCCAATAACATACACATGTATACAATCCTCCCTTCACCCACCCATTCCACAACCCCCCCCTCCTTTCCAACTGAACCCCTACAGTATTCCCATTCTGAATGTCTCCCATTAATGGTTCATGTCCAAAATTACATTTTAAGCACAACATTTTATTTTTTGTTGTATTTTTGCAGCACATTTAATTGAGTTGAGGGGAGTGCTAGGGCTGTAAGGGTTGCATTAGGAGGCAGACAGTGCTCGTTGAGGGGTTTGCGGTCTCCTGGTATCGCTCCTGGTGGGGCGTGCCCCTGTACATCATTGTCTGGTACATGCTGGTTATAATATGCAATTGTCCATGATGACTCTTTGTTTGATGTGTTTACTTTGATTTGCTATTGAATGAAACAATTGTGTTCAATAAATGTGGCCTGGATATTTTCAAAGTTAGATGTTTGTGTGTCCTAATCCCTGTGCTGCCCATCTATTAAACCATGAGTGAGGCTGAGAATTTACAAACAATCTCATACAGACACAAAGTGAAATGAAATGCATGACAAGGTTATGGTTCACACTGATTTTTCTGCATTCCCCTACTTACTAATCAATCAACAATCACTCTTAAATAGCTTCTTAAAACCCTACATCATTTCTTTTAAAGTGCCACAGAAATGGGCACTGCCTTTTTACCCTTTCTCATCCCTAATCACTTCCTGTTGTAAATAATCTGCCTCTGAGACACTTTAAAAAGATAAGATCTCACTGGTAGGGCCTGATTAGCCCTGCTGTTTGTATTTGAGGGGAGAGAGTAGAGCGGGGATGGGTGGGCATTGGCATTTGTCCCTTGTTCAAATGTTAAACCACCTCTGATTGCACTCTGTCGAAAATATTTAAATACTGCTACTTTAAGTACACCTTTTATACTTTGCCAGCAACATTATAGAAAACTGTCTACTTTTTCGTTATTTTACGGGTGTTCATGTTTCATTTCTGGCACTGCCTAAACACCCAGCACCCAGGATTTACATCATACTTTCCAAACAAATCCCACAACACACATGACATATTCTGTTTGCATGCAAACTCTGTAAATTTACTCAAACAGATGGAGGTGATCAAGTCAGCACTTATCAGTTTGAATCATGAAACGTTCTGTCAGAGTAGACTAGCCTTCCAAACAAAGGTACATTCTATTTAGGTCGGAGCCCCACCGGTAAGTATGCATGAGAAGATCTGAAACAGGTCAATACTTGCCAACCTAGCCTTATCATTTTCAGGTAGGGCCTTGATAGACTTATGGAGACAAACGGAAGCCAAAATGCATTGGCAAAGCCAACAGCTTGGGATTTTGATTAGGCATGGATAGGCGCCAGTCACTGCCATAAGGGTATCACCTGGCCATAAGATGAGAACAGCTGGAAAATGGTGCCAGTAACTGGGCATATGATGGCATTGCCTGGAGATTGTCTGCTAATACCTATACACAAGCCAAAACTGCTGGCTTTGTGATTGCTTGTTTAAGACAGGACTTCTGTGCAAGTCACAGATGCATTGACAAATATATTGCTTATAAAATCAACTGGCTGAAGACACACATTAAGAGAATTGTACTACACCAGGAGCTCATTTACAGAGTCAATTAAGTAATTAAATACTCAAAAGAATGCTTAGATATAACAGATAGATAGATAGATAGATAGATAGATAGATAGATAGATAGATAGATAGATAGATAGATAGATAGATAGATAGATAGATAGATTCTATACAGCAACACATTTGGCATTCCTTTGTGATAGAGCTTGCTCAAAGAGTTGTAGAAAGGTTAGGTCTTGGTGATGAGGCATTGACATAGTCATGGCTAGTTGCTAGGTGGGTAAATGTCCAGACTCACCCATAAGATGTGTGTTTCTACTCACATTTTATTGCCATCCTATCTGTCTTCCACAGCATGCGTTCTGGTTGTACCTAATAGGTAAAACATCTCTGAATCTATTAGAACCACCGTCATTGCTCTGGCCAGCCTTCCATACCATTGTTTGCATATCAGCCTTGGCCCTGTCACTAATGCCAGAAGCCCTTCCCAAACTGCTAGACCACAGGGCCTAAAAATTCATATGGTTGCTTGTGTTCCAGCGCAGATGCACCTTTTGATGGCAGCACCAAAAGTCATTTGCTAATGGCTTGTCCCCATCTCTAATCGCACATACATACTACAGAATTATGTCATGGAATGTTGAGCAGACCAACACAAGTGGTAATGTTTAATTCAAAGCCTTTCATTTATCACTTTTTCATTTTACTACACTCTCTCCTTCAGAATTGCATTTTTGTTGCTACCAACCTTATCTTTTCACTTATACTCAAGTAGTTAATGCAGCAGAATATATACTTTGAATGTAATTTGTAAGGGCTCCAGCCAGTTGACGCACCTTCTGCAGAAATCTGTGTTTAAGCAACTTTACCTGTCATTTATTGTTATGATATATTTAACCGTTTTATTAAGCATGATGTGAAAAACCACCATATTCCCACAAAAAATAAACAAACTTTAAATTACAGAAACCAAAATTGTGATTTTAGGTTTGAGAAAATAGTTGTAGGCAGCCTGCTTAAATAAGTGGGCTACCACACTTAGAGGTGCAAATGGTCCTCCATCTCCCTGGTCATGTGTACTTTTATGGCTGTGGGGCATACATCATTGTCTAGGGTAAGAAAACAAATCCTGGGCAGGCCTCCAGTAATTCAACCTCACAGAATGATGTCTCTGAGGTTGCTGCTTAATGTATAGAGTGACAACCACCCCACTCCCTTGGTTACAATTGAGCCCTAAATGCAGTTCTTCTTCTGATTTATACATGTTCTACACAAGCATTTTAAAAACAAGGAGCCTGATTTACAAAACGTTTTGCACCATGCAAATTGAATTTGTGCCTGAGCATGATTTGCAAAAGGCATGGAATTAGCACCATATTAACACAAAGGAGGACTAATGCAAGGACGTCGATTGGGCAGAATATGCATAAAGCCTCATTCTATAATTTTATTGCAAAAAATGGAGTGTCAAAGGTGTGGCCAGTAAGAGACGGCCCAAGCTTCTAAACCACACCCACCAAAGTGCAAAACTAACCCAATTCACAAAAAGTATAGCGCTTTTGTGCAAGCTACACACACCCTAACATTCAGTGCCTATCAGATGCAGGGTCAAGGTACAAATGCCTCATACATACATGGCCAGATCTTCCGACAATGGTGGATCATGCATTTCTTGCACTTGTGCTAGTTCACAATTCTAGAAAGAGATGGGTAGAAGGCCCAGCGTCTTCCACAGCTGCTTCTCTATATCCATAATGGCAGATGAGAATGTGCATGACATCAACAGTTATCCCCCCACATGTGATCCTGGAAATTGTGATGGAGTGGGAGGATTATTTAACATCGCATATCATTCACTCACATGCTGTACTGCCAAAGATGAAGGTGCTAGTAGCCCTTCAATTTCTTGACACTTGGTCAATGCAGCACACAGCATGCACCACAGTGGGCATATAATGCTGGTGCCTGCATCAGGTGTTGATGTGCATCATTTCACACCTGCACAGCCACATTGACATGTCCAACACTGTACCGGCAAGGCTGTGTCCTATGAATTCTATGCCATACCTCATTTCTAAAGATCTTTGGATGCTTTCACTGTGTGCATGTGGCACTGCAACACCCCAACACACAGAACATATCTACAAGAACGAAATACATTGTCAATCTATCATTGTGCAGGTCACCTGCAATGCAAATGGCCAGATCATTCATGTGAATGAAAATTACCCGAGATGCACCTATGATAGCTACATTCTCTGCCACACATCTCTCCAGCAGGCTCTGCCATCCAGAAATGTTGGCAACATGTGGTTGCTTGGTGACTATGACTGATCACACACTTTTTACAACACAGATAAATAAGCACATGCAAAACATGCACTTACCGCAGGAAAAAAGCTAACCAATTTCAATATTTATTCATTTTCAGGGCACTCTGCACACTCGCTCTAATCATTCCTCCCAACACCTTTCATGCATCCATAAACCCCAGGTGAGAATCAGTACAATGAAGCACACATTACCACCAGAGTCACTAGTGGTCCTTTGGTGTGCTAAAATCACAGTTCTGATGGTTAGACCACTTGGTCTTGTTTTTCTATAAACCCCACCAGTGGAATGCTGGATCAAAATGGTGTGTTATGTGTTGTAATGATATTGCAACACAACAAGGAGTACCTGTGAAGTTGTAGGAGGGGTTATGAAGCAATCTACATACCCCTCCCATACCCATTGCAAGGCAAAGGGTGCAGGAAACGGTCACCCACAACAATGTGGTCCAAACATTCTTTGCATTAACCTCACCCTGTGTTGTGAACACTGTCACAAATCCCACCCAGGATGGGCCTCAATGATAAGAGAGGCCAATGCCTGTCTATCATAGAACCTTGAAAATCATGTGCTCAACACAACAGCAGGGCGGTCCCAACTAATTTACAAATGTAAAGTAATCAAGGAAAAGCATCATGCCTCCAGCATCTAACCCTCATTCTCCTGTGCAGCAATCTGGCCTGAGAGCCCTCTCAAAGCATACAGTGCCTAAGGCTGATACTACATTGTTACAGAAATGCATGAACCAGAACCCTGCAAAGAAATGCCCATGGCAACTGTGATTCTGGAAATGCATTGGAGGGAGAGTGTCTCCTTGTCCTTGTCCTCTACCTCCTTAAACTGTGTGGTCTGCTTATTTTCTGCACAGGAGTCCAGTTTGGACACCTTGCAGTTCAGTGCTTCATTTTGTTCTTGGTGAACATTACCAATGGGATATCATTAGGGCATAGATGGTTAGGAGTACAAACCTGTACCCCTAGTGTTTGTCTTTGTGCACATGTGTGTTGCCCACAGAACAGAGTATGGGCTGGTGGCAGCTATATGCTGATGTAACAGTGGCTCTAGGTATACTCCATTGTTGAGATACCTGGACCCTTCCATAGGAATCAATGGATTCCTCCACAAAGGCAACAGGGCAATTGGTCACCTCTTGGTTTCCTTTGCTTTACCCTCTTGTTTCTCAAAGCCCTCATACTGTCTTTGTTCACTTTCCCTGAATGGTTGTTGGGTGGAAGGACCATATATGGCTCTGGGGCTGCCTCCTGCCAGAATGGCTGGATCTGTCCCAGGGGACGTTTGTTGTGGGTACCACCTTGGGGTCGAGCCTACTTGAATGGAGGTGAGTAGTCAATATGCATTCTGTGTTGTGGGTGTCTGGTTTTGGTTGTGTGACACAATGCCTGAGCCAGCCCTGACTGAAACTGGAATCAATGCAGTGTGGTGCATTGAAAGGCTGTGGAGTAGCCCCCAATATGAGCCTGGCTCAGCCTGAGTGAATTGGGAATGTTTTGTATAACAGGAGCCCCATACTCACCTCCTTGTCAGATGGTGAAAAAAGAAACCTGAACCAGAAGCTAAAGTCACCTTAAGTTTGAATCCTGGAGTCCAACTGGAGGAAGAAGTCTGTGGCTGCAAAACTTCAAGCAATTTGAAGGTTGCTGTGCTGACTCAAGGACTGAACCAGAGAGGATCTGGATAGGCAACCTCTTCCTGAGATATGCAGGAACATCCTGCAACTACTGCTCTTAACCTAAAGTGCCCTGGAAGCCAGTCCTGTGTGCCTGTTGTCTGGACAAGGGATCTTCGTGGGTCCATAATAGGACTCCCTGAACATCTAGAAGCCAGGAAGTTAATCTGTGTCACTTAGGGTCCGGTGGAGTTCTGTGACCACTGGAAGCCAAGTTTCTGAGTATCACCCAGAAGAGGGGGTATGCTGGCAGGGCGCTGCTTGACACCCATAGCTGTAAAAGTTCCAAATCAGTGAAGAATCCTTCAAAAAGCATCTCTACCATGACATCTGTCCACTGGCCCATGCCAGAGAAGGTCCAGGGTTACTGCTTACAGTGGAGTTTCCGCTGGTTGGTTTCCAGCCCCCAAAATCTGAAGAAGATATCCTGAGAGCCCAGACTTGGTGAGGGTCCATAGTTCAGTGAAGTGGTCATGTCCTGTTTGTCAGAAGCCAACCTGATGGCCGTGCTGTGGCTGCATGACACAAAGAACTGAATGTCGGTAAACATGAAATCGTAAAGCCTGACACCTAATTCTGCCACTGCACCCATTGCCACCGAAAGTCATCAAAGGACACCATTGTATCTTCTTCGGCCAGGCTTTGTCGAGGGCCACAGCAAGTTTCACCTTTGTGGGACATCCAGAATAACAACCTGCTAACAGAGACCACAGCGAAGACCAAAGACCAAAAGTGCTGCCTTTCCGACACTGCTTGGTTCCTTTATTCTTCTCGCCATCAACATCCAAGCGGTTCCTTCTTCCACAAGAGGTCCATCCTCAGGGGGTCTCGTTGAGTAAGGATAATAAACTTCTACACTTTGCCTGTCAAGCCCACCAAGGTACTGTGATGAGGAAGAGCATCTTCCATCCTCATAAATCATCCAGGGGTCCCAGATTTATCTTTGATCCTGTTCTCCTGTGGCTTCCCAGGTACCATGGAGTAGCGGGTCCTGTAGAAAAAGAAGCAGAGCATTATTGAACATATTTTGACTGGGCTTTAAAATAAATGATAAAGTACACCTTCATTTTTCCCTTACAGGTTGCCCAGGAGGGGGGGTCCTCACACAGTATTGCCTTTCTACTTTAAAGAAAGCATTCTGCCAACGTTCCTAATCTAACCTGCCTTTCTACAGTAATGTCTATGCAATTATCCAATTCTTTATGATTCCTATGCTTTTTAATAACTATCGGCAGTTGATGCATTATAAATTGATTCTAAAGTATATTGTGGTACCACATAGATGCATATGCATTTATCATTATTAGAATAGTGTTACCTGAGTACAAAGTGTGTTCTTTATTGATGTATATATTTCCTTTAACCTTATTTTATATAAAAGAATTGTGTTATCACATAACATAGTGTATTGACATCACTTTGGGGATTTACTGTAAGAATCTGTCTGCATCACCTTCCTTGACTCTCAGTTTTGGTTGCTAGTCCATTGCTACCATATAGAGAACCTTGGCTGGGTAACTCTGTGCCTCTACCTCAACTGTATAGGGGGCAGAAATACGGATAACCCCTCCAGTCTTTAAAGCAACCATGTGCTAGTGCATGTCACTTCTCAATACAACCATGTCCCGATGCTTGTCCTCCTGGCAAAGATCGTCAATGTCCTCTTCCAACTCATGCCCCACTTGGGTGATAGTTCCAGACAACTCCTCCAGGATGTGTTATTCTATGCTGCATGCATGAAGCAACTCCGCTTCCCACTCAGATTGGCTGCCAGCAAAGTGCTACCCACTTGTATGTGGCCCACATGGGCATGATGACAATGACGTGCATTGTTGGAATGGGCCAACAGTCTGTGGATGATGCCATGTACCTGAACTAGTGGGACTGCCCCCAACACTTAAAACTCCATTAATGGTGCCAATTGTGTTGATAGTGATGCAGCCCCTGCTGCGGTGTACACATCAGAGCAAGACAAATGCGTGTCTGGCCTCGCATTTGCCTCAGCATTCTAGGTACCTCCAACAGGTGTATCCTGTTGTAGAAAGGTAACACAAGGGGATGATAAGATGGCCTGGGTCTGTCTATCTGACCAAGCCTCAGACATAAGATTGTGGAGCTCCGCATCCTGAGTGATGAGCTCTGGCCCATGCAGGACTTCCTCAGATATATTATCCACATTAGTACAACATTCCTCAGAGGAGTAAGAATCATCAGGCCTATCACAATTGCCTGCATGCATTGGGGATGTTCACTAGGCACTGCTTGCCAGCCTGTGCTGGTAGACTGTGTAGCCTGCTCTTCCATGGAGAATATTCATGTGTAACGGTTCACAACAACTCATTTCATCAAACTCTCCATTTAGGTTTATAGGTACAATGCCTCAAGAACCCAGCACTAAATGCATCTAAGCAGGTTAATGGTCTATATGTTCATCTCATATTACCTCTTCATAGAGCACATAACATGCCAGAAAAGCAACCAAACATGCTACATGCCAAGCTTCCTCCATGCACATTTAATTCACACAATCACATATGTCTGTGGTCTTTGGGAATGGCTGCTGTGTACACAGCACAATAACCACACAACGATACATGCAATCACTGCAGACCCACTAATCAGTATTTAACTGTGTATACTCCCCATTTCACATGCCAATATTTCACCGAGACTCTTACAAATGCCAAATCATGCCAATCAACCAGAAGTAGAGGGTAGGTGGGGCATTGTGCACAATCTACACTCTTTTCACCAGAAATCCCGGAATGTCTCTTTTGATGAAATTACTTGGAAATGAAGTGATTGCTGAAAGGCATGTTAAGTCTTCTCCATCCCATTAGCTCCGACTTGCTCAGGTGACAGGGTGCATGATCACAGTATGCTCGTGTCACATGCCTTGCTTCTCAGAATCAATCCTTGATTGTGCCTCCCCTGACCCTGTCCAATGCGGACATGAACAACAGCAACAATGAATGCCAGACTGAGCCAGGGTGAAGAGTACACACAGATGAGCTTTCCTCCGGTTTCATGAGGGTAACATGTTTAATGGCAGGTGATAAGGTTGATATGTGTCTGATGGTATAGGGCATCATGTCCCATACTCTGCAAATGAATGGACCAAGGGTGGTACACACCCACTCATACAAGAGTACACAGGCCATGTTCATGTGCACACTCTAGGGTGCCTGAAGGAAGGAAGTTAAATGACTTGTCTATCACTCGACCCTCATACAAGTGGTGGTAAAGGCTTCTGGCCGTATCAGTCTTCAATTAAGTTCCTAATAGGCATAAGAGCCCTACTCAGATACGTCCCTCTGCCATGGTTTACCACCCCGAATTGGTTCAGCAGTCATGTGGGATTTACGCCCTCTTTACCACTTGACATTTAGAACATAAATACATTTACCGGTGTCCCTTCCCATACTCCTCTGCAGCTGCTATCTTGAGTCAGAGCTGTACATGGCCAGAATTCATGGCACGAGGCAGCCTGTTCTTGTCGCTCACTCACAGTCTGCCCGGTGGATGAAGACTGACAGTCCATAATTGCAACCTCTGCCCGCTGAACGAGCACGGAACTACATATGGCCTATGGACATCATTTGGGGGCATTCACTGGCCAGTGGTAGTCATAGGCACTGAAGACATGACTGCTTCACGGGCAGCATTAAAGCATTAAACAGCAAGCCATTTTTAGTGCTGCCACACAGCTTTCCCTAGCAATTGTATTGGACGCAGTAACCTGTGTTGCTTTCCAAGAGCAGCTTATTTCAGAATGAAAGGACTCTCTCTGGGATGATGCCGTGTATCATGTGTGCCAGACCACATTACATAGGAAAGAGCTGTTCATATTACATAAGGAATGTGGAGAGGAATCAAACTACTCTCAATAAGGGCATAAACAATCTGGAATCAGACACTTTAGAGGTGAAAGACATGTCACAGACTCACCTATCCAGAAATGCAAAATCTCAAGCGCCATCCTCAATAGGTGACATGGTCCATACACAAGCACGTGATTGAGAAACACAAGTATGAGTCATAGATCAGTAACAGACTTGATTGTATGGAACAATTTAATGTGGCACGCTTCACTCTTCCACACCAGTAGGAAGTGCCAATTCCCTGGCATAAATATGTGAACAAGTCCATCATATCCATCCACCATGTATCCAGCAGGCCACTTGCCCTGAAGAACCAACAGCAGTAACACTACACCTAGCAGCATGCAGGGCCAGCACTCCTGTGACCCGTGTATGTCCACTGGACCCCACACTCCATTTTAAGGTGGCTGCTGTTTCAGCAATCACTGCCCCTGCACCACTGACTGCAGCCTCAGCCTCTCACAGCAGCCCCACGACCTGCGATGACCCACCCTCCATCACTGATTGGTCGCCCCTCCGGCTTCAATCAAGAAGCAAACTTTGCTGGTAGGCAAAACCGTCCCCCACTGAAGGCCTACACCTAAGGTCCCTACCTGTCTGGGTCTGTCCTGCACACAACAGGCTCCTCTCTCACAGGTACATGGCTATTACTCCCTTTCTGTCATCTGCCACTCCTTCCCTACTGAAATACCTACTTCCTTACTCATCGACCCTACCAATCTCACAGCTCAACGTTCCCACACCACAACATATGCTGCCATCACTTCCCCATCCCTGAGCAGCCCTCAACGTACCCTGACCCCATGTCTAGGCTACACCAGACTCAGCAGACTCAGTACTCACACACTCACACTCCACTGCCCCCACCTCTATCCTTCCCTCTACCTGGATAGGGAACCTTCACTCATGCACCAGAGGCCCCTCTCCCCCATCACAGATACCACATCCATTAACTCCTCTCCCATCTTATCTTCACCCAGATCATCACTAGTGTCAGGGAGAATTCTCGAAAATGGCCAATTTCCCTTACCTACTGAGTCCCTCAGCAGTTTTGCTGGATTTCTAGGATTTTATTTTTCACCTGGTAAGAGTGTGAGCCTTTTTTCCCACTCTTACATGTGATTTGCTGTGTGTTTTACATTGTTGTGTTCATGGACTGTGGAGACTCACCTACTCCATAGGCATCATCTTTTTACTGTGTGTCACACAGCACCTTTAGTGCAGTGACACAGGGTTGTCTTTTTCAGGCTTCCCATGTTAAACTCCATTTTCTGGGACTGACTTCTGTCTCCCAGAACATGTAAATTTGCCATTGACTTTATTAGTCTTTTTAAATCCACAGACCCATACAAACTATCTTCAATAGAGTACTGGAAAGGGTTAATAGTTATCCCTTTTTGTCTGTCTCTCATGGAACATTATTTAATTCCCCTTTCTTTAAGATGAGGCTGGTGGCAGTCGTATCTACCATTTTTTCCCTACCATGGACTATGAAAATAAGCCTTGGTACTGTTTTAGGCTATGTTAGTTGCCTCGAACTTTAATCCACTGGACCCCATTTCATTTTATTTGATTCCGGCTGGGTTATTTCGCCATTTCTTTTTGTAAAGGTCTTTCTCATGTTTTACTCTGTGCCCCAAACAAGGTTTGGTTCCTTTGTTCGCCGTCCTTTGGTGGGCTTCTGCACATAAGCCCTCCTTAGGCGCCTGAATGTCTGAGGGGGACAGGATGTGAGGGAGGGTTTTGAGGCCCCCTGCACAGGGTCTCCTTGGAGACCCAAGCCCCACTCTTGTTTGATTGGCTAGGTGACTGTCCTACCAAGACAGCCACCCTGCTGTGTGATTGACAGCCAGGCTGTGTGAATGGGGGCAAACTGCATAAAAAGCAAGTTTCTGGGACTTGGAAGGCAGAGTCGCCACGGAATCGAGAGAACCAAAGAGAAGCTGAAGGAAGAGGACTACTGCAACTACTGAACCTCCCGGTGAAGCCCTTCTGCGGGTCCGAATCTCCTAAATTTCGACGACAGAGAAGATCTGCAAGGAATCTTCTTCCCTTGAGCTGGTGGGACCAACCAGTTCGCCAAACACCAAGCGAGGCCTCCCTCCCCTGGTCGAATTTGCTGTGCATGGCTGCAGTGAACCAGATAGCCAGGAGGACCGGACCCTGTTTGGGTTTTAAGGATCTCACCTTTTATTTGTTGCTTTGCTCTGCTGCTGGTTTCTTCCATGGGCAGTGCAGGACCCTCCAGTCCTCCTCCTTCTTGTCAGACCGACAGTCACTTCAGGAACCGTGAGCCTGCAGGGCCTACCAGGAACTTCTGCGTCAGCTACAGCATTCTTCTTCTACTAAGGTACTGTGCAAACTCGGTTGTTCGTTCCGTCCGACCACAGTGAAAGTGTTTGAAATCTTTCACCAATCCGAAGGCTTGTCCTTCTCTACTCTTTTAAATAACTTTTCTGCCGACCAACTTCATTTCGAACTCTTGGCAAAGACTTAACCGCAAACTACTGTGAACTGTGTGATCCTTTGCAAAGACCCTGAAATATTAACATTCGCCCAGGCTTATTGATTTGAATCCTAGTTGTAGTAAGCCTTTTCTAGATTGCCCAGCCTACTTACTTGTTGTTGCTGCCCGATTATGAATAACCTTGTCTTTCCCTCACTTTTAAATTACTTAAGTGCCATTTTTCTCACACTTCATTTTGAGCGTAACTTGTCCAGAATTCACTGGGTGTTGTGTAGTATATTAAGAGTGTGATTTTTCTGCTGCTTTATTTAGTGAACTGTTTTACAGATGAATGTGTAAATAAATGTATATTCTTTTACTCAGAAACCTTGAGTCAGTGTTTGTTTGAACCATAGCAATTGCTGTCCTTTGTGTAACTTCTGAAACTGCTCACTTTAGAGATAAGTCTGGCTGCTCAGCCATCTCTACCACTTTACTGTGCAGTACAGGCTTGAACCAAAGGTGAATTTGTACTTACACTTGTAGTCTTAAATGTATGTGGGGTTCCCAAAGGGTACTGCATATGATTCTGCCTAACAACTAGAACTCACTACCCCCGGTTCCATTGACCTCCCTACTCACCTTTTCCCCCATCTCATTTGTGCACTCATTAATGCCAGATCAATCACAGAGCATGCACCTGCTATTCGGGACCTCATCATGTCCAAAGACCTCCACCTCCTGGTAATCACAGAAACATGGCTTCACACAGCCGCCGCTCCTGCCCTCTCCATCACGATCCTGCTGGTTATTCCATCTTATCAGTGACCTGTTATACAACAGAAGCAGTGGCGTAGATCTCTTTTATAAAGAAACCCTCGCTATCAGATCTTTCGACACTAACCCGCCACCCAACAGTGACATCCTAACTGCCAAACTCTCCCTATCCCCTACAAGTTCGATCTCCCTACATATCATCTATCACCCCCCAGGGCCGACCCATTCATTTGCACCTCCTGTAGCCTCTCGCCGCCAACCTCAAGCAAAGCTCCAAACCTCTTCTCATGTGTGATTTAAACCTTGGTCTGAAAAACCTCATAGAAAATGATACACTCTCTCTTGCCACGGCCCTCAACACCCATGGTTGAATTCAATGCATACTTGAGCCACCCCACTTAATCAGTCATACTCTCGACTGGTTCACTAACCTCAGCTGCAACACTTAAATCACCTCTAACACACCTTGCCCTTGGACTGATCACCATATCATTACTCTCTCCATCTCTAAAGCTAGACATCCAAAGTTTCCATGATTCTACCTACAGCACTTTCACGTTGCGCCCACAACCTCACCAGAAACCACCTCATCCCCCTGCTTTCCTCTGGCCTCCCTCCATTCCTTCCACACACAACCAACCCCACTACACTTATTGATCTATATAATAACGTTATCACCCATGCTGTTAACAAACTTGCCCCATTAAAACTGTGCAATTCCAAAGCATCCTCTCATAAAAACTCCTGGTGCACCCGGAACCTACAAATCATTATCTCATAAAAATGCTCTATTAAATCTGAATGGCTCAAAACCTCCTTTTTTGCTAGTAAAGCTTGCTTTGTCACCATCTCCAATGAATACAACCAAGCTTTTGGCAGAAAATGTCACTGCATAACTTATTACAAATGTGTAAATATTCTGCATAAGTCACTGTAAAAATGTCTTAATGCTGTCCTATGTTCCCTCCACCACTGCATTGAACTGTATATAGTGCCAAGTTATTATTTTTATGTAATGCATTATTGTAACCTACAATTCTGTAATCTGTAAACCTAAGGAATGTGCCCAGATACATCTGGGCCAGGCGCACTATACAAATAAATGAAATACAAAACATACAAATAAAAGCAATCCACAACACCAAAGCCACCACCTTTAGCCACTGAATCTCCAATTTTCAATGCCAAATCTGCTTTATGTGAGCTCTTCAACATAATGGAAGAGACCCCCATCACTCCAACTGCCAACTTCGTCAAAGAGGATACCTGGTGTGGCAAAGAAAAGGATGCCCTTGTGGTCAAAATTGCCTAATTACAAGAAAATAACAAATTGGAACAAGCTGTCATTTGCACTAAATCTCAGAAACTGCATCCCACACCACCCCTTACTCTCCCTCCCTCCTTCTCCTGTTCAAATTTCGCTGTGCACCGAAGCTGAACTGGCCTACATCATCAATGGCCTCAAACCCTCTTGCTGCCAAGGAGACATCTGCCCAGCCCCTCTCATCATAGACTCTGCCCAAAACCGCTTACCTATAATCGCAGCCATAATCAACTCCTCTTAAATGTCTTGGACCATGCAGCATATCTCCAGATCCAAGATTATCTTGAACAACATTGAATCCTTAGTCCACAACAATCTTGCTTCCGCCCTGGCTATGGCAATGAACCTGCTCTGCTAGATCTGAAGCATCAGATGGATGACACCGGAGACAATGGCAACTGTGTCCTTCTTCTCCGGCTCTACCTCTTCACTGCTTTCCACCTTCAGACCCTTTCCCTCCATATTACCAGTGCTGAAAACCTTTCCTCTGAAACATTTAACTGGATTGCCTTGTTTCTCATTGACAGAACTGCCCGTGGCTATTCTGGGAACGCTGTCGCCCACCTCACACCTATCTTCTGCAGAGTCCCACAAGGCTCATATGTTTCACCCACACTCTACACATCTACACAAAACCTCTCTTCGATCACTTGGACTACCTTGGTATCACATACCAGTTATGCTAACGACACACAAATCCTCCTTTCCGGCAACTATCAAAACACCAACATACTCAACACAATCTACGACACCATCCAAGCCTGGATGGCATCCCATCAACTCTGCCTAAATGACAACAAGACATCAATCCTTATCGTTGGTTCTCAGTCCCTATTATCCAAGCTTTACCCCCACATATCATACCTTCATGATCAATGCCTTCACCTTCCCTGTGTCTCCCACTGTCAAAACCCTAGGAGTCTACCTCGACTCCACCCTCAACATGTACCCTCAATGCCATTACCTCATCAGCCGGCCACTCCACTAAGCTCTTAAATGCCAGCAAATCTTTCCTCTCCTCCGACAATTACCTTATCATAGCCTGTGCAATCATCGGCTCCAAACTCGATTATTGCAATGCTCTATTTGTGGGAACCTCTGACTGTATGCTCAGCAAACTACAGGTTATCCAATATAACGCCCTCTGTGCCGCCATGGACCTCTCCAAACGTGACCACATTTCTGCCTCCAGGAAAAAGGCTAATTGGCTACTCGTCCGGGAACGGATCAACTGTAAAGTTCTTACAATCAGCCAACGCTGCCTCTCGAACTATGTGCCTTCATGCCTGTCACAAAGACTATCAAATTCCACCTCTACATGAATCACGTGTTCCACCTACCGCAACTGGCTTTCCGTTCTGAGATTCAACGCAGCAGAGCAGGAGGCTCCAGCTTCTCACTCACTGCGACCCACCTCTGGAACTCACTGTGCTTGTCCCTATGCTCAGAACCATCCTACTAGCCTTTCAGAAGACAACGACGGACTAACTTTATACTCCTTTGCCTTTACTTGATTATTAACGTTGTTACTTTTGACCTGATTTCGTACTGTAACCAGCCCTTTGGTGCCTATGAGTTTAGCAAGCATCTACAAATGAAATAAAATAAAATACTGTACACTAGCTTCAATGGAATCAATTATCTACACTTTTATTAGACGCAGCAACCTTTGTTGCTTTCGAAGGGCATCTTTGTAGAATGTCACAACACTCTCGTCACTGTCCCTGGGATGATGACTTGTATCACGTCTGCCAGACCACATTACACGTGTCAGACATGTTCATATCACATAGGAAATGTGGAGAGGAATACAATGACTCATAATAATGGCCTATACAATCTGGAATCATACCCGTTAGAAGTAAACAATAAATGTCACATAACCACCTATTCAGAAATACAAAATCTCAAGAGCCACCCTCAGTAGGTGACATGACCCATACACAAGCAAGCGATTAAGCAACACAAGTGTGTGTCATAGATCAATAACAGACTTGTTTGTATGGAACAATTTAACATTGCACACTTCACTCTTCTAACAGCAGGTAGTGCCATTCCTGGCATGCAAAGGTGAACATACTCATCAAACCCATCCACCACGTATCCAGCAGGCCACTGTGCACTATCTGGAATGGAATCAATTGTCTTCACCAAAGTCATCATGCACTCGCCAAAGGTGGCCACAGGTGTATCCATGCATCCCCCCAGCGATGACCCGCTCACTCAAAATGAGTCCAATGACTACCTCTGCAATTGGGTTCAGATATTTTAATTGAAGTCGGTCCTCTACCAGTTGCCATGGCCAAACACACATGTCTGCTCAACATCGTCTTTTTTCCCACTAAAATCGACCATGTGTTTATGTACCTCTTTGGAAATTCAATATTCCAGTTAAGAGGCTAGCATAGCTGCGCATGTACTGTAACTGAGAGGGTACTGCCACATAAAGAACAGAGGGCCACTTAATGCTCCTGAACAAAGCCTGTGAGGATGACCAGCTCCTCATCAGTGAACCTGTTGATCCTTGGTAGCTCATTGTGTTTGTGTGGCAGGACCCTCTCACTCTTGATGCTTCGAGCCATCGGTTTGAGGGCGCACACATCCACTGCGTTTTTGTGATGGGAATTCAATCTGCATATGCACCTCCTTTTCAAAACACAACACTATGCTAAAATGTCAAATTCGTAATGTATAACATTTCTGTTGCAGAATGTATATACTGTGGGCCTGTCCTCTGCTTGCTGCCTAAGTATTTTACTTGCCCTCCTGCCTTTCTTCATCTGTTGCCTCTGCCTGCCTTCTCTGCAAGACAATTCCTGATGCCTGTTTGTTGTCATTGTTGGCTGACTACTTGCACGGCCCATGAGTGACTGGTTGACCCCCACAGCCTGTCACCCCCTCCTGTAGCACTGTGCTTCAGTCTAACATGTACTCCCCGTGCCCAACTCATCTGCCACAACTGGACAGTCCAAGAACACTCAAGACCCATTCTCATCCCTGCCAGCCTCAATTCTGCAAAGACTGGAATATCATCAGAGCCCACCAAAGAGATGAGGCTGAGGGCTATCAACTTCTACAACAATGAAGATGGCATCATGGGTGATCAGGTACTGAGGCATTATGAGACCCTCTTCAGCTTGACAAGCAGCTCAGGCCAACAAAGGATATGGGAGAGCATTGCTGCTGCCTTCAACGCAGATGGGGGATTGTAGTCCATACAGTGGACAGTGTGAGAAGAGAAAGCACTGGGTTGACATTAGGATCTGAAACCAGAAGAAGGTGAGGGGTGAGCATTGAGGCACAGCACAGTGTGGAGGTCCATTCACATGGCCACAATCAGGTGACAGTTCATCAATCCTATGTCCTTGACCTACATGCCTGAATTCAATCTGTTGGTAGCTATACAAATGGAAATGGGTCATGCAATGTCACTATGGCATAGATAAGTTGTCATGAATTGGGGGGAAACTGTATCTATGTTTTCAAAAAGTTGTGTGGTGCCTTATTAACCCATTGCAACAAAGGTAAAGGACAAATAGGCCTAGTGAGGCCAAAAGGGCTTACATATATCTGGTCAAGTAGTGGACGCAACCACTGCCAGCTGTGAAGGGAATGTGTACATGTTAATCTTAACATTGTCTGTGTGCATGTTCTCTTCATCATTGATTTTGATATGAGACAGCATGATGCTTTCACAAGTGAAGGGTGCAAGGACTCCTCTTCTTCACAGTTGAAATCTCTCTCTTGCTGCCCAATGGCTGCATGTAAGAGATGCATTTCATATGGCATTGTGGGGGGTTGAATGTGACTATTTTGTTCATTGACCTACAAGTAAATACATTGCACTGCTGCCCTTGTGTTGTTTGAGATGTGCATGTCAGCAAGACATTTCATTTTCCCTTTCTGTGTTCATGTGTTTGCCATAAAACAGAAAGAGCACGACACATTTGTAGGGTGTCAGGGAACAAAATGACATTTAGTGCATGTGTGATGGAGCGACCACAAGTCGAGCCTCTGGTGATGACTCTTGGCAAATACACGTGTATTGCATACGGTTCTCACAGACTGTCCAGGATGCTGATAGCAAATTGGAAATAAATTAGTATGTGAATTGGAGATGAAGTGACCATGTGGTCATTTGTCCTTCCAATCACACTTACTCCGCACACATGCAGATGTGTCCACACAAATGTAAACATGCCGTTTGCACTAATGTCTGCATGGACACAGGTCTCATTTCTCCATAGACATGCATAGACTTTCTTACAGTGGTGATTTCCCTTGCCCTTCTTTTGGAAGTGTTTCAAGCAGCTGAAGCTAACCTTTCATTGAGGAGGGGCTGTATAGCAAGGACAAGGCCTCCAGATGGCACCGCAGACCACAGCCACTCTTCATGACATCGAGCTCCACAGAGGTTCAAGTGTCTGGGATTGTGGAACTCTATGATGACACACATGCTGAGGGTGAGGATATTGGAAACATCAATGATGTGGACATCTCATTAGCAGAAGGACAGGGAGGATGTTCCAAGGAGAGCTAGACACCACAGAGCCCGGCGCTCTTAATTGTGGTGTCAGGGCTCTGTGGAAACAGAGGAAAGGGACATTGAGGGGCTGCCCTCTATGTCAGGTAAAAGATCTGATGGGTATTCACATGCTTCAAATAATGAGAAATATAAAAGAAAAAAATCAATATTATCGTGCTCAATGAAGTCTGTGTCTTTGTAAAAAACAATAAGATGTTATATATTTTTAATGAAAATAAAATTGTGATATTTTTTGATACAAAACTTAGCTGTGGTATGTCTAAATTTAATTGAGAAAAGACATGCGTCTAGGGTCAAAAACTGGATGAAGAGTGAAAAACAAGGGGCCCTTTGTACATATGATATCATATTGTGGGCTGCGTATTGAAGAGGGCTGTTGCAAAGTGGTCCAAGACAAAAATATGTCTCCATCCTCTAGTCTCTTATAGTTGTGAGAGATTCACATGCTTCAAGCATGGGCATAAGACAATAGGGTGTGCAGGACACTGTGTAGGTGTAAACACAGCCTCCTCTCCCTGGCTATTCAGCTGCAGGCCTATATACCTTCTCTGAAGCCTCCACCCAGAATTGCCCAATGTATCGGTAGACGAAACCATCCAGGACACGGTGCTGCCACTGCTGGTGTGAGGGTTGCAAATTATCCATGGTCTCCATGATGCTGAGCATGTCAATCCTATCAGGCTCAACAGCATCACAGATAGGTGTTCATGCTCTTCAACCACTTGACTGCAGCACTGAGCAGGGGTAGTTTGTCCATACGGGCTACTTTGATGGCCCACTTCTCCATCCCCACATCTGTGCCTCAGGCTACCTCAAGTTGGGCCTCCATGCCTGACAGCAGCTATGACTCCTCTGCTGCTGTCTGTCCATCAGCCAGTTTGAAGTGTCTTTGTCCCAAGTTGAGGTGTGGTCAAAATAGAGACAGACGAGGTGGTATCATGGATGGACTAGATGGGGAGGTGCAGGGCTCTGGCCCTGCCATGGTGAGCATTTTAGGACAGTGTATGGTGGCCCATGAGACAAACCAGGACAGTGCCAGGTTGGTTTCCCTCTCTGTAGTCCATTAACTTTGAGGAGGAATAACCAGCCCAATATTGGATCAGCAGGCAGTAGGAGTTGTTCCATAATAGAAGGCATGCAATATGAATAAAGGCAGATAGGAGGGCACAACAGATTCATTCCATCAAGTGTGAAGGTGGCAGCTGTCTGTGCACAGATGAGGCAGCAAGAGGAGGGAGGTGTGCAGCCCATGATAGGGCCATGGCAGAGACAGAGGAAGCCATGCCTTGTGCTTGGGCTTCCATAGTGAAAGACTATCTCATGGCTATCAAAGAAATTGAGGCAATAAGGAGGCAGGTTCTAGAGAAAATCCACATGGAGAGGGACGCCTGACTCTGGGAGGCCAGTGTGGCGGCTGAGTTGTCCTTGGCCCAGGCATTAACTGAACTGGAGGAGGAGAACGATTTGTAATACTTGATACTTGATATTAGTGTGTGGATATTTCATATATCAAAGGGGATTAGAGGGTTTGCAGAGGTAAGTATTGTAGAGGAGTCATTGGGCCTCATTACGACTGTGGCGGCCACAGTATGAACAGTGCCGGTGCCACCACATTATGAGTTCTGTAGCGGGTCCCGCTCTGTACGCCTGGTCAGACCAGACGTGCCGAGCGGCACCCGGTAGCAGACCAGGATGTTAACAAAGGACCCGTCATTAACAGGTCCGTTGTTAGCATCCAAACCATTCCCATTTGAGCCCTAATGGGGCTCAAATGGGAATGGGGATGTTCTGGGTCCGGGTCCCGCGAATGGGAATTACCGGGCCCGCAAAGGTCGGAATGGCCCGCTAATTCCCATTTGCGGGACCAGAGTTTGGGGGTAGCCATGCCGCTAAAAACGGCATGGCTACCTCCAGACTCGTAATGAGGCCCATTCTGTGTAGATGATGGTATTGAGTTCATTCCTGAATGGTAGAAGTGGGGTGGGGAGTCAGATGTTTATTGTAGATTGTTCGATGGTCTATGGCCATGCATAGGCCAATATTGAATATATTTCCTTCCTGCCCAGCGAAGAGAAATTCTAAACAATATGATATTGTCTTTTCTTCTGGTGGATTGTAGGGCTTAAGAGATACATAGGTCATCTGCAAGGTAGTTTGAGCACTTGCAGGAGACAGGCTTGTAGAAGTTGCGTGCTGTTTTGAAGGTTATATGTTTGTGAGGTGGGAGCTATTGCTGCTCAATGAGGGGGGTTTTGATTCAGTCGTTTGATGAATGATGCAGTACAATATAGAACATGTTTCTTGTGTCTCAGGGTGGATTCCTGAAAGTGCTTCAAGGAGGGCATTTCCACCATCCAGGTGGGAGCGCAGCAAGGCTTGGATGACAGATGTGATGTGTTTTGCTTCAGTTTCCTTTTGGAGTTGGTAGTAGGTCTTTTTTTCAATTCCTTGCTATGTGCTCCTTGAAGGAAAGATGTCTGTTGCTGACCCTGAGGGGCTTTGTGTAGGTGGACAGCTGGTGGAGTTAGGTCACGTGACCTCTTCCCCACTCACCTGTGTAACACTGCCCCTTGCATGTCTATGTTCACTGTTAGATCACTGGCTATCCCTTGCCTGTCCCTCCTAAAGTGGGACACGTAGTAAAGGCCAATTCCTGTGTGTACCGGTTTGGATCGTGAGGTCCCACAATCAGATTCCCTGCTCCTCTGACATCAGGTGAGCTCCCTGTAATGATGTCTACACCCCTCTCCCCTTCTAGCCCAGAAACACCATTCCCACTCATTGGCAATGTGGCATTGCTGCTACCTCAAACGTCACCATAGGCCCCATCACTGAACTACTAAGTAGGTGTCCCCTTAACCCGTGAATACCTGGGCATGTATGCAATATATAGATAAAGAAAATTCATTCTATGGGATGAATTCAAACTGATATAAACTACCTTCTGATCTATGTTCAAAAGAACTATAGTGTGATGCAATGGAGAAAGCACATATATTATCTTTTTTGTTTATGCAACAGACAAAAAAGACATTTTAAAAACCAGTAGTCATGACAAAAGTGCTCAAGAATGTATGCATAATGTATATGAAAGATCGAAAGAGCCTAATGTATACATACAAGTGTAAGTACAACAATTCATAACATTTCCACACAAGGGCACATAAAGAAATAACTCTATCTGGCAATATCAATGTTCTGTGAAAAAGGAAAATACATAAATAACAATTGTCCCATATAGTACCAAAAAGCATTGTCTGTCATCAGTCTACTAGCGGAGCCATTCAGCTACATGTCTTCCGATGAGCCTGCCAGCTGAAACGTTAAGATATTATGCTGTGTCTTTGAAACACTGATCTTTTTTTCTGGGCAAAAGTCAATTTTGATGCAAATATATTTTTAGGATCAAAGCTATTGTGCGTACTTTCTCTAACAAAGTGGTTTGCTCCTAGGGTTATGACAGAGAGTCATGATTCTACAATAGTCGCGAAGGCGAGCATTATGCAGGACTATTTTCGTTATTTCAAATGTAGCATAAGAAATACACCTGAAAGAAAAAAAAAACATAGCTCAGGCACTACCAGACCCATAATTCCATGTGTGTCTTGTGAACCTCTCCTTCTATCATCCTGGAAATACACTATAAAATGTCGAAGTGCCAATAACTTATCTTCTTTTCACTTCCCCCAGAAACAGGCCAATGTCTATAGAAAGAATCTCAGCAACACTACTAAGAGCATGTTCATGCACAGATATGCTGTCACTGAACTCATCCCCACACTCGAAGCGTACATAGAAAATCTTCTCCTTTGACAAGTTGGCAGACCTGAGAATGTACTCCACCATGGCTCCTGAAAGCCATAGCCCCTCCTCCCTGGAATGAATGAAGCCCAAAGGGGGAGACAACAATACATGCCAAAGACATAATGAACTGGATCCACCTCCACCTGGCAAGGATGTGAGAAGGGTGTGGCAGATGGGGTATTTTGCAGAAAGTGAACACATAATAAAATTATTCTCTCAGGGCTGCCATCCATGCCTAATATTCTCGGAGGCATACAATCACATATAAAGCCAGTACCCTCGGGTATTCCCGCAATCCCATGAGCCAAGATCCTCTTTTAGTACATCTAGAAATATAAAAACACACACCCACCTGAGAAAATAATCTGCCAGACAGAAGCAGTGCACATACTTCCTACCCTCTTGAATGAGGCCAGGCACATAAGCATGACCAATGTTGCTGACAAGGTTTGTAAGCAGAGGTATTCATTGGGAGTCCACACCCTAAAGAGAGACAACATACTGTGAGCTTCCTATAATTGATTGTTTCGAGGTCCAGGTAAACCCTCACTGGAACATTCTCTGTCATAGCATGGAATGAAGAAATATACGATCTGCATACATTAATGGTACGATACACATGGGTAGAAGACCAAGGAGCCAACACATGTATTGATCTGATACATCTCATAATCAGTCCATCTCACCATGGCTGTTTCCACACATTTTTTGTGGCATTTGTTTGGGGGTATACTGCCCTTCTGTGCCCCCACCACTTTCCCTACCCTTAAATATAATTCCTATTAAATTCCTTGACCCCTGAAAGCCCATAAACATACAGCGGACCTATCCAGCAAAACGGCTGAAAACAAATGTGGGGAAATGCATGCGGTGAGATGGGTTGGTACCAAATTAAAAACTGGTAACACATCAAAATACACAGAATCCAAATACCTGTGTCAGCACCAGTGTAGCCATACTCCCCATGTGCCCAAGTATGATCATTTAGTACTAGGCCCGAGCCTTGAAGGAACCAGAGTCAAAACACCTTGTGGGCTGATCTCTTCCTGAAAGGTATCAGACCACCAGCCTCAGGGATCCCTCAACGAATAGTGTGTGGGGAAGGCCCCTACTGTTGAGAAGGAATTCTCTGAAAACTGTAAGCATCACAGGGACATCCTGGGAAAGGTCCATGGTAATCAGAAAGCAAGGTTGAGTGGGCTAGAAAGGACAGGCAAAGACAATGTTTGTCCCTGTATACTGAATGAATAATATGACCCTGGGGTTCATGTCAAAGAGTGGGAAAGCATACTGTGTCCCGAGGCCCCAAACCTGAAAGAATACATCTCTTTGGCAATCACCGACTGGTCTGGTCTCCAAATGAAAAAACACAGGAAATGATTGTTGATACATGAAACAAAACCCAAAAGGTGCCCCACTTCCTTTGTAGCAGTTGAAACACGGAGCAATTCAGCTTGCAACTGCTAGGATCCTCTGAGGCTTGAAGCACCAATCTGATGCCTGATTTGCAGAACGTGGAAGAGATTCTGACAGAACCTCGATCTGGAACTCCAGGCAAAATGTTCATTAGGCTGTCCGCTGGTCTGACAAACTCTTTGATTTGGCACCCACCAACATGTTGATGTAAATGAATGCTGACACATTTTCCAACAGCAGACTGATTACATCCCTTGATCAGCCCTTTACATAGCATCTCAAAACAAATTATCCTGCCTGCATCTCTAAACAGTTACTGTGCAATCTGAACTCCTGAACATGGACCTCCAGCACAGCGTTCACTGCATCTTGCATCCCACCAGTATCTGATTCTATGTGTACATCTGGGGAAGAAGGGAACATTTGCAATTTCAGAACCATCCTCCTTAGAGTCTGTTTCAACACTCTGATGATAAATTGGACTCTGCTGAGAGGCAGGTGAAGAGTCAAACCTCAACAGTCTATCACAATGCCCAGAAACTGCATTAGCTGGATGCATTCTCCTCTGACGCCTCCCAGTTCACTGCAAATCCCATACTTTACAAGAAACACACCGCTCACAATATCTGATATTGAACTTCTCTGGCAGAACTGGGCATGACCTTGAAATTGACTGTAAAAAACAGTAAGCAAATACCTCTGGTACGAAGATGTACTGCTGCTGGTTTCAGTAGTTTTGAAAAGCACTAGGGAGCTGCGGTTATCACACAATGAAGATCCTTGAAGTGATACTGCTTTCGATGCTTAGTGAAGAGAAAAACATGTTCTGTTTTGTTGACAAATGTGGACTGTTGAATACACATCTTTCAGGTGCCATCCAAATACCCGGTCTTGGAAAATCCCTTAAATGGTCAACGGTCTTCATCTTGAAGTGATGGAAAACCATGAAGCCTATTGAGATCCCTGAGGTTTATCTATTCTTGAAAAACGGTGTCCTTCTTTCTGTCTAAGGAGATATTACTTGCCACCCATCCAGGCAGGCAACTGCACCTCTCTATTGTGTATTTCTGCAAATATTCATGCAGTTCATGGAAAAGGAACTAGTGTCCTTCTCTGAGCACTGGCATTTCCTTCTGGAAGACGGAATCCAGGGAGGGCTGACCAAAACGTAATAAAATCCATGCACAATCTATAATACCCAAGGACCTTGTCAGAAAGTTACTCAGTTGCTGAAAAAATGGCATATATGAACGCCCAAAGGAAGACCCTCATGGAGAGGTTGACAATCTACTTTGCATGAATTGACCCCAGCCAGGCGGTACTCTGACACCTCTTTCCTGATGGTTTACCCTGTAAGGGGAATACAGGTCCCTGAAAGTCCTGTCACTTTGGATGCTGTATTCTGAAATTGCCTGATGATCTATTAGAATGGACGGATGAGCGGCTTCTGCCATATCCATCCATTCCAGAGACCTAGTAATAATCTTCTTCATAGAGACCTTATCAGAAGAGATACATGTGGTGATTTTTTCCTAGGCCTTTAATAATGCCACCCCAAACAGGTCAGATCCTGCTGTTCCTGAATTAATGTATTGACAGAGCCGCTGATTCTGGGTGATTTTCCAGTAGAATTGCCTTTCTCCTTTCTGATGCCATGGATTCATTGCTATACCCCAGAAAACACTGGGCTCTCTGGGCCCAACTACTGATTGGCCAAAGATTCAACAACGCATACCAACCTGGCAACTTTAGCCAAGTCTAAGATCATGAAAATGGGCCTCGATGTATTAAGAAGCCTGTCCAGGCACTCAAACCAATCTCTGTATATGACTTTAGACATGTCTCTGCTTTATTTAGAGAAAGAGATAACATATTGTTTGTCAGTAGAATGTGTACCTGCTGGACCCTCCAGTAAAGTGGGCTGAGGACACTCCATATACATTTGACAGCACACCCCGTCTCCAATTCTGTATGCAGGGCCCAATTAGCGGACTTGTCCACAACCTGAATAAAGCAGGACAGGTTTCTAACGTTCAAATGCAACAGATTCACAAACTCCACCCAGCTCATCAAAATTACTTCTTAGATGGTAATATGTATTTCTAGAATCTTGCCTGGTGGATAGATTTTAGGAGGACACCCCTGTTATAGTGAACAGGGAACTCTGAGAGGTTAGCCAAAACCCAATCAAGGTAAATGTGGAGAGCAGTCAAGGCTATTCTCAGCAGAGTGTGAGTGAGGTCAGGGGTCCATAATGAGTCCAATAAATGAGTCCAATCAGTGAAGCACACAATAATTCCATTTAGACAGGAATGTATAAAAATACAAATAAGTTATATGTACCTTAAATACACACAAAATAATTAATCAAGCAGTTGAGACTATCACACAATACTCAATAATAAACATATATACATTCACCATAGGTTCTTAAAATGCATTCAATGACTTAAATGAGCATAGGAGGTAAGCAAAGTGATGCAGTAAAGATGAAACCAAGTCACGCATAATTTTCCCTAACCTCAGCAGTCCAATCTCTAAAAAGGATGACGACTTCCCCCCTGACTCAGATTTTCCCAGATGACTTGAAGGGTCGACTGGGGATCGCTGGAGGTTGGATTTACCACCGTTGGTTCTGGTGAGAGGTGCCCAAGAGCTGCCGTTGCTAGGATTCTTCTGGTCAGGTCCAATGCAAGTACAACCCATGTCGATGGAGAAATGCACATTTTACAGATTCAGCCCTCTTCAGGACACTTTCCAGTGGAAGGTGCGATTGAAGAAGCTTCTCCAGGACAGCATCCCTTCAGGCCCAGATGCTGAAATTTGCAGGGAAGGTGAGCTTTACCAGAAGCTTGCGACCACCAAAGTTCACGATGCAAACGTGGAACATTGGCAGTTATGATGAGGTATCCCACCAGAGAGCTGCACAGTCCTCCGGGTGGTCCAAGCCTCAGAATGTCTGGATCCTGAAGAACACCTCGAGAGTGGCTTGTCCCACGAGTCCAAAGGTTGAAAGACCACACAGGGCCTTAGCAGATCATTTAGTATGACCGGGCTTGACAGGGCCAGATGCAGGAAGGGCTGCCAAGCCTCTTCAAGGGTTATCTTCCAATCTTCAGTTGGCTGTTCGTCTACAGGGAATTCTTGACTCCAGTGTTGATCTGAAGAAATTGCTGCAGGAGTCCTCTTCTTATTAGACATCCCTGGAAGCAAGTCCGAGCCCCCCAATGTAAGGATCTGTACCATTTAAACAGCCAGTAGTTGTTCAGTCAGTGACAACTACTGGTTTCACTCATGCCCCAAACCCAGACTCTCTGGCACCACAGATCTGGAGTGGGACTAGACTGTCCCATGCACTTCCTGGGAGAGAGACACACTCACACACACACACATTACCAGACAAGCGCATGACTGTATACAGAATTTCCTGACATGTCAAGGCTTGAAGAAGGCCAAACTACCAGATGGCCAAAGAACAATCGAAATCTAGTGGTGTGGCCATTTTATTGTACTAGTCACATTTAGTAGCCATACACGGTAATCACAAATGTACACACTAGAAATAACATAAAAACTGTACAAATATATCTGCTGCCACCAGCTTGGCTTTAAGCACATATTAAAGCATCCAAAAATCCCAAGTGGAATAGGCAAGAGTGAGCCAAATGTATCCCCATTGCACTGCACTATAAAATGCGTTATGCAGTGCTAAAAGGTTACAGAAACGGAAAAGTTAAAAGAGAAACATAGTTTCCCAGTATGGATAGTGTGAATGACTGATAGGTTTCCACATAAAAAATGAGCAAACGGCATGAAGTGAAGGTGAGGGCTTTAATTCCCCTCAAAACGACAGAATGGGGGAAAAAAAAAGGTTTTTAATACAGTTTATCAAGAGCAGAAGTTTGTATACTAGAGTTCAGGTACAGAAACGGGCAGCACCATTAAAACATGTTTATAAAACGTCTTTCTCTGAGGAGTGGCAGTGATAGGTGAACTTCAAAATGTTTTAAGCTTTCATAATTTACCCTCTTTGAAACATGGCTACTGGAAAATTTCAATGAACGTGTTGAGATAGAAATGGGCCTACCCCACCTTTCAGGTAAAGTGAACATCATATGAGGTGATGTAGCGTGCAAGGGTGGAGCAATTTGCACTATGAGGCAACATGTAGAGGCAATGTACCACCTAGAAGTAGATGCGCGGCACTAGAAAACCCATAGCACATGACTCCATTTTGTATTAGGCCTAAAAGGAATAAATTGCAGGCTCACGCTGTTCAGGTTCTCTGCTCAGTAGGCCTGATTTCCATAAGAAAGAATGAATATGCAGAGCCCTGTTCCCAGGGAAGTCCACTGCCCCCTTGACCCTCCAGTGTTGTGAATATTTAGTATTTTCCAAAGGAATGCGCCCTGCAAGAGCGTGAGACAACACCAGGCTCGTCAGTGTGTCCATTCATCTCCACTACCCTGGCAGTAGGCCTCTAACCCCCACCCAGGCAGTCTGGAGCTAGCCCCACACCACTGACCTGATAACCCCACCTTTGTATCCCCCAATGTGCGCAACAACACAAATCAAGTGTCTGCAGAAGATCTAAGCATGCACGGATGTATTCTTTCAAGCATGAAAACCTATCTCTTGTAACACGAGGTACAGGGAGGGATAAATTAAAGATCAAAACCCCGGGCCGAGACCTTGAGTGTGGGAACTGTGGTATCAACGATGCCCTCAATGTGCAGGTCAGCGTGACTGTATTTTATCCTCCCTTCCCCCGGCACCATTTCCCGTGGTGCCCAGGTGCCTGTCACAATGATATAATAACCAGGCTTAGCATGTTTAGTTTAGAATGAAACAATGTAATAATGTATGCCCCGTCCTTCACCGCAAGGATGAGCCCCCCATTTACCCACATGGATACAGAACGATGAGAAAGAACTAACCAATTACAGCCTGGCATTCCCTATGGAGAAGGCTCATGTGTATGGTGCCCACCAATCAGTAGCACCCATTAGTAATGTATGTAATGACGATCATGGGGTTTTTAAACTTTGCTTGTAGCAGGACGAGTCAGAGCACTCTCAAGCAGCAGAGTCCTTTGCTGATATTTGTATTCTGTAAAATGAAACCTTGTTATCCTTGCAACCCTATCGCCTGGCCTATTTCCCTAGCAGGTTGTCTTTATTCTGGAGTGTGCGTAAAGGATCACTGGGGTTAGAGGCAACAGCTGCCTCACTTTTACAAAGAGCAATACTAGTATGGCTATCCCTAAGCAATGATTGTTAACTAAAATCGTGTGAATGAACATGACATATGCACATTATCATAACCATGGCTTCTACTTAAATTACTCGGCCACATTTTAAAATGTTTTAGAAAGAAAGGGATACTTGTATGCCCCTTAATTTTGAATAATATGCCATGATAGATAACACGTATTTGATTAGTGTCTCAGTACGTGTATTTAAAGAAAGAAACAGAGGAAAGTTACGCTATTTCCCTGCACTTTTTCCTCCAAAGCACCATTCGAATCAATAGCAATAGCAGACACATCTAAAAGTTGAGAAAATTGCAATCATATGTTTTTAAGCAATCTTCTCACCTTGACAGTAGATGATCAACAATTTGAACAGCAGGAGGGTTAATTCAACAAGACAAGAATAGAGTTTTGGATAGGAGAAAGACACGGGTTGTATCAGGAAACCAACACATATGGTGTTCTTTGTAGTAATCAATATTCTGCGGGATTTTGTCTTTTGCTTGCTAAACCAGCCAACACGCCTGTACCTTTCAGCACCCTCGACATTCATAAATATGTATAGTAAATTTGCTACACATTTTAGGTCAATCCCATCAGAAATGACCGACCATGTTGCAATGTCTGTATGGATCACGTCCCCAATAATGGAGTCATTTTGAATCCATTGCCATAGCAAATATGGAAAGGAAGTGTTTCCATAGGTCTAACCGATGGTTGACAGTAATGAAAGGGTCATTTTGCATGACATGCACATTGCAAGCATGGGTCCCCCACCTTTGCCACTTGTACTTGTGGTTGGGTCCACTCTGTGCAATTGTAAACATTCACAAGGAAAGGGTATACGGACAGAGTAATGCGAAGCAAACTTGATTTAATCCTTTAGTTGTACTCTCCATATTAAGAAAAAAATAAGTACTGCCTGCAAATTAAGGTTGGCACTGGTGGCATAATGGATACCTATCTGCAAGGTCATGAACAGGTTCAAAACCGAGGAGGATTCCGTGGGAGTCCATTCATTGTATGCCTGCAGGAAAATCTCATGCAGGCATACAATGAAATGCACTGACAGGACCGAGGAGGTCGCACAGCAGACATCTGTTCTCCACTCCATGCCCCTGCCCACCCCTGTCAGTGCTTGGCAATAGGTTGGAGACATACTGCACATGTTTTACTTGCACATGAGGCCTCCTTTGTCTACTGCCATATTAAAAACCATGTCCATGTCTGAGATTTTTACCACGCTTTGCCATCTTCTACTTTATAGGTGTTCCTTTATAAGAGGTTGCAGACAAATCTCAACAATTTACTAGCATACATCATCTCTTATGTTCTAAAGTGCTACATATTTCGCAAAAATTCAGACCTTCAAGGCTCTTTTGAAATCTCAGGATCATGACAAAAATCTGAAGAGAAGAACTCAAGCAGACATCAGTGAAGAAGTCAAAGTAGACACATGTGCATTGATAGGATAGGGGATCGAACCTGTGGTGCTCTGTGTCGTTTTGCTTCCAAGATGCCCCTGTGCTTTCCTCCCAAGATCATTGATTCTGAAGTCTCCTAACACCTGCCATTGCATCCGTGTGATGAGATTTTACACTATTTCTTAGAAACGTTCTTTCTTAGGTTGCCATAAAACGTGTCCAGTCGTACCTTTGAAAGCAGAGCAGACCTCACAGATTATCCATTGACTCCACAGGTAGCCTCCGAGGTGGCCATCTACATCACTTAGCTGAGATACTTTCTACTAGTTCTGTTATCAGGAGATGGGAAGCCCCATTATAAATGTGCGAAAACAATGTGTATTCATTCATTTTTGGCTTATTGTCTTTATTCCCTATGAATACAATTTGGGAAATCTCCCCACCCCCTCCCTCCAAGGTCCAAGGTGCTTGGGAATAGGTCTGTGATTGTTATCATGCTGTACAAGAATTGTACAATGGGGAGTTGATTCATCTTAATCAAGGTATTAGCCAAACAGAGGGGGCGGAAAGGAACAAATTACCAGGGTAATGCCCTTCCTGATACACGTTTTATCCCAAAGAACGGGCAGAACACCTCTGTATCCTAATTTCGTTATAGCTAGATATTAGATCCAAACAACCTCAGTGGTAGAGGACAAATGAACAAGGCTGTGAAGAGAGACAGGAAGGATAGAGCGAAATTCTTACTAAACCTGCCTGATCGGGAATCTCGACTAGGTATCGCTGGGGTACCGCCTATCTAATAGGGACAGTATAAGAGGTAAAACTATCCACTTCTATAGCATGTAATACATTCAGCCTTGTTCATCCTCAACCACCCTCTGCCATTACATATGAATGCTTCGTGGAGAAAATTATTAAAACAGCAGTACCAAGGTCAATCCTCCAGACATCTAATAGGAATTATCTTACTTCAATAACCTAAAAACTGTCTGGATGACCCTGGTGGGCATGGGTTAAAAAGACACAAACAAATTACTAACAACTAGAAGACAGAACAATCCCCTTGTCTTCAGATGTATTTATTTAGGTGGAGTGGGGGAAAAGGTCAAAAGGTTTGCTCAAACTACATAGTAGGCCATATGATGCCTCTCAAGTGTAGCAACCACAGTCGACCAGTTTCAGTGGCATGTGTGTAAATCAAGCCACTTTCATCAGGACAGTCTTCATTTCTTTTTAAAACTAGTATCATCATCTCTTTTAGAACCAGATTGAAAAGGGAGAGTAAACAAGTGGTCTTATACTTTACCAACTTGTTGCGAGTTCCATTAACTGGGTCAATTGGTGGAGGAACCTGTCGTAGGTTCTCCCTTGTTAAGTCTGGACTGAAAGGGGAAAAGCGTCTCCTCTCTCAGGCGGTGCCAAAGGCAACCAAAACAAGGCACTATCTATCTTTGAGCACAATCACGATCCACTCTCTGATATCGCCGCGTCCACATTGTTAGGGAGAATTCTCATTCTATGGCTAATTTCCCTTACCTATAGAGTCCCCCAGCAACTTTGCTGGATTTGAATTTTTTTTTCTTTCTTCAGCTAAGAGTGAGACTCTTTTTCCCACTCTTAGGCATGTTTGCTATGTGTGTTCTGCGCTATTTTTTGTGTTTAATGTCTATGGGGTTTTTCTCACCCTCATAGGAACCATCTTTATACACGTGTTACACAGCACCCTCAGTGCAGTAACACAGTGGTGTCATAGTGACCCACAAACATAGACTCCATACCCTGGGACTGACTACTGTCTCCCAGGGCATGTAAAGTCCCCATTGACTTTACTAGTCAATCTTTATGAACTAAACCAATACAACCCATCTTACTATGGAAGTACTGGAAAGGGTTAATAGTTTTTCCCTGGTGTTCATTTTCGAAAGGGTACCGTACAGGCCCTCTCTCAAAAGTTTCTGGCTGGTGGCAGTGGTTACTACAAAAAATATTCAACCGCAAATATTTCCCTATAGGATTTTCCCATTGTTGGAGGCTACCACGTTTACTGACAGCCTCTAACATACCTTTATTTTTATATTAACTTTACTCCGGTAGGTTTTATTTGCCAGAACTTTTATATAAATTCTTTCTCTAAGATCCTAACCCAGGTCAGGGATCCTTTGTTCGTCCTTTTGGCGGGCTTCTGCCAAGAAGCCCTCCTTTCGGCGCCACTGAGTCTGGGGTGGACCCATTGTGTGGGATGGGGAGTAGGTCCCAAGTAGCACTCTGCCCTGATAAGCTGGAGGGTCTCCCGCCAGGATGACCACTCCACTGTGTGAGTGACAGCTAGGCTGTATGAATGTTTTTTTTTTGTTGCATAAAAGGAGGGTCCTGAGGACTAGAAGAGCAAGACGTCGCCACTGGAACTAAGAAGCTGAAGAGGAGGGACGCCAAAGACATCGGCAACAACTGAATCACCGGTGAAGCCCTACTGCAGCATCTCACCACTTTTCTCCACACGACAAGAGAAGATCTTCATCTGCAAGAGCCTTCTTCCCTTGAGCTGGTGGGGCCAACCAGTTTGCCAATCACCTTCCAGAACCTGCCTTCGTTGAATCTCCAGTGCCCTGCATCAGAGACCGTATAGCCAGGCACCAGTCCACCACAACTGCGATTTAAAGGAGCGTACCTTTTAATCCGTTTCGGCATCACCGCGGCTGGCTTCTTCCATGGGCAGTGCAGTAACTCGAGCCTTCCTCCACGGCGAGAGCCTCTCTTCCTCTGCTGGACAACATGAACTGCAGGAACTGCCAGGAACCACCGCCACCGCACGAGCCACTTCCACTTTTTCAGGTACATTGTTCCACCAGGCCTCTCATTTTGCGAGGTATTGCTAAAGGTGTTTGAAATTCTTTACCTACCTCCTGGGTTGGCCACCCCTATCGACTAACCTTGTCTTTTACTTTCTGCAACCGACTTTTCAAATCGTTAAACAAAGACTTGACTGCAGCTACAAGAACATTTTGCTCTTAGGCACTTTGCCCTGTACCACTGACTCTGGCCTAGGCCTATTGACTCTGGCTAAATCTATTATAACTGCCTTCTCTAGATTGCTTCTCACCTAGAAATGTGTCGGTGCACCTAACTCTTATAACCACCTTTTCCTTCCCTCTTTTTAAACTTGTGAAGGGCCATTTTGCTCGGTTTTCACTTCAGTATTATACATGCTAAAGCACTGCCTTGCCTAAACTTGTTCACAATCTTATTGGGAAGTGTTGCTAGGGTGTTTAAGAGTATATTCCTGTATAACTTGTTCTTTCCCTCCCTTGTGAAAAATTGTTAGAGTGCCATTTGTGTTTGGTTTTCACTGTGCCATTTTGCTCAGTTTTCACTCTTGCTCAAACTTGTCTACAATTTAATCAGGGAGTTGTGTATACTTTTCTTGACTGATTTTAACTTGCTTTAATAACTGTAATTGATGTGTTGAAATAGAAGTGTGTAAAAAAATATATATATTCTTTTTAATACAAAGCTTTGGTCAGTGTTTTCTTGTGCCATAGTATTGTAGTCCTATTGTGTAAACGTTGAATACTGCTCATCTCCCTCTTGCGATAAGTCTGACTGCTTAGCCACAGCTACCAACTAAATCTTTGTGGTACAGACTGATACCAAAGGGGATTTATTGCATATACCTGTAGTCTTAATCTTCTGTAGTGCTCCCTAAGGGAACTGCACAGGATTCTGACTAAAAGACATGCAGTCAGACTTGTCGATATGCGCGACTAGTGTATCTTAATCAAGGTCAGGCATGTGATGTGAGAGGTACAGCTAGTTAACATGCTAAAATATCATCCCAGTGTCCAAAGAAGTGAGCACACATACAACCCCTATCCCCTAAGACAAATGGATCTAGTACCACATCTTCCCTTTGTTCTCAGACACCCATAGTGGCATTTTACATGACATGAAAATTGAATGTAGGGGGTGTCATGGCCACAGGTTCTAGAACACAAAAACCACACCATCTCATGTTGGGGGCAATGGGTCACTTGACTCACTTATGTCCCTTTGGGACATATAAACACAGGGGCCCTAGCTGGACTTAGTCCTGGTGCCTTTGGTGCCAGGCTCATATAGAGATGTCAGCAGGAACACTTTACTTCAGTGCAGGAGTACTTTTACTTTATTTCAGTGCAGGAGTGCTTTTATTTTACAAGAACTTTCCAGGAGCTGAAAGCCTTTATTCCAGAGAACATCCTCATGTGCTGACTCATTGGGTGTGGCTCCCTATGCCTGGTCTTCATGTACTGACTCATCGGGTGTGGCAGGGTGTGGCAGGCAGCCTGAACCTGGTGGGCGTGTCTTCAGAAGCTCAGCTATATAAGCTCCTCCATCCTTGAGGCTGGTGCTTCGCGTTAATGTGCACTCGCGTGCAACATGACGCTCACCGCCGCTTGGACCAGTTCACTTACCTTAGAAACCAGGCGTTCTCCTGCATACTCAGCTCCAGGAAAACGGTGCTTAATCGCTTCATCTGCAGACTCATCTCCTGACATCCAGTGATCTTGATCCCGATGCCGCAGCACCGCACTCTGCATCCACGAACTCGGACCCTGTGAAGAAGAAGAAAGACAAGGTTAGAACATCCAACCTAGGGCCACACCGAATTTGAACCCTGCGCGCCCCCTAGTTAAAAATGTACCAGCTACTGTATCGCTGCAGCTTCGTTCCTCATTCCCTCCGGCTGTCGCCTCGAGCTCCGCAGCTTCTGCCGGGCCGGCAACATCACCTGCAAGGGAAGAAAGCAAAAGAGCAAACATCAAACGTGGAACAGACAGTAATACAAGACAACAAACTTTACAATACAAGAAAAACAGACGAGGAAAGACAAAGGCAAACAGGAACACTTACCTGAGGTATAGTGGCTTAGTCGCAGCAGGACTGGACTACCACATGCAAGGGACCAGTGAAGGAACCCGCTCCAGATCATACAAGCGCCCCTGCCAGAAGCAGCAGGACAGAGTGCTCGCCAAAACTAATCAACAGGTGAGCTTTCCAGGGACAGCGCATCCCATGGGAAAAGGGGTCTGGAAGGGGATCAGACGCACAAGCTGGCATACTCATGCCCCCTATTCTCCACGCAGGAGCAGTCCAGAGCAGCATCACCTATTAGCAGCAGTCACTACATAAGCACAGAGGGTGAAGTCGGACCCGAGCGACCTCACCCCCGGGAGGGCTGCAACTGTGCCCCAACGCCTCAGCAGAGACCAAGTGAGCGTAACAGGGGGCCACCAACATTAGCATGTACTTGTTGTTGGGTCCCCTGCAAACAATTGTAAATATGTATGTGGTGCAGGGGAAAAGGAAAGCATAAAGCATGACTAACTCACACTCATGCTTTCATTTTCCTCTCCTTATTTTGAACAATTTAACGGCACCTGTAATTTATGCCTTGCAAGCATTGATTAATAATGGATTCCTGTGCAAAATCGAGGTCAATTACATAGGAATCCATTTGCTTTATGCCTGTATGAAATTCCCATGCAGTAGTAAAACGAAATTCACTGGCAAGATCAAGGAAGTTTGCAGAACAGATACCTTAACTCTGCTCCATGTTACTCCTCTGCCATGGCACTGCAGGAAATTGGGGGACAGTGGGAAATGGAGACATGCAAGCATTACACATTGCATTTACAACACTTGTTCCTGCTCTGCCTCATATAAAATCAGTACGTTAGTGAGCACAAACGAAATCCACCTGATCCACATGCACACATGGCTTGGCCGGAATCTGGTGAGACTCTGCCAGTAGTTTCATGTCTATAATTCTCGGAGAAGAGGACTGTAAATGTATTCACCATATAATCCAGCACATTCTTGCAGCATATCCATGATAACGTTCATAATTGCTGCTCCCTTTCTATATGAGCCGAACACACAATATTCATGTGGTATTCCTCCATATATCTGTAAGATATATATCGCTTCAAAGAATATCTTAAAACCACCTGCAATCTGTGTTTTTTCCATCCTAATAATTCCTTAATCATTTACTAGTGTATTGATTGTCCATAGTTTTTGCTGAGTCTGCTGCCTACTGCACTGAAAATACCCTACCAATTATCTCACATTTTCGTTGTGTTTTTGCTATGTGAGCCTCAAATTATGAGTTTGTGTCTTATATGGCTTTTAATCCAGTTCATATGTTCAATATTTACACATATCGTCATAAATTCCATTGCACCATCAGCCAGTCAATTCTATTAATGCCCTCCATTCTCCCACAGCTTTTTTTGCTCCTCAACATATGTGCTCCTTATATACCAGGGTCTAGAAAAATCAGCTAACCTTTAAACATGGCTTTGATATGAAATGTATGATAGGTTATTTATAACATGCTTAATACCCAGAGGTTTCCGAGCGCAGACCCGGGGATCGAACCTTTGTTGCTCCATGTCGTCTTGCTTCCGAGGTAAGCACGTTGCCACTGAGCTATCTTCCCGAGATGAGACATCAATATGTGTCACTGGGCCTCATTACAACTGTGGCGGAATGGGTTAACGGGTGCCGCAAAAGGATGCGGACCCGTTAACACCATTCCACCACATTACGAGGTCCCTTCGCGGGACCCGCTCTGCACGTCTGGTTTTACCAGACGTGCAGAGCGGGTCCCGCAAGGGGAAGAGGGAGCAAACAACGGGCCGCTCGTAACCGGCCGGTTGTTTGCTCCCTCTCCCATTCCCATTCAGCCCTATAGGGGCTGAAATGGGAATGGGGAAAGTCCTGGCCCGGGTTCCTGGAGGGAGGAATTACCGGGCCCTTCGAACTTGGAATGGCCCAGTAATTCCCCATTCCTGAAACCCGGACCTGATTTTGGCGGCAGCCATGCTGCCAATAGCTGTATGGCTACCACCAAAATCGTAATGAGACCTGCTGTCTTTAAAACACCAACAGATTCATTTTTTTTCTCATCTCCTCTATCTGTACCCTATTTTAGGAAAAGTATTGCCTCAGGTCATCTTTGATCTGTGTTGTATATCATGGGTCAGCTCATAAAATTGTATTTGGTCATATTATAGCCATACCATATGACAAGGTTTGATATTGAGATATGAGCACAAAAGTGATGTTGAAAGCTGGAAGTTTAATCTTAACCACTGGCAACTGCTCTGGGCAATCTTACAGACTATCATTTTTCATTCGCCTATTCAATTACAGAAGAGGGAAGGCCATATGTATATACGGCATGGTCCCACCTAAAAAAGTGTCTGTCCAGCACGAAAATCTTGGGTTTTGGCCTAATTGGGCATCATCAGCATGACTCATCAACGAGATAGGGGCCACTTTCTGAGATTGAACAATTAAATCATCATTCTAAATATTCTTATCAAGCACTGGATAGTACAATACACATTGCCATTGTCTGGCTCTTTCATGTAGTCCAATATAACTATTAAATTAGCACACAAAGTGTGAAATACAATATTTAGGTTTTGCTAACTTGTGTCTAGGGCTGCTCTTCTTTCCCAGTGTGTCTGTCTGTGGGTGCTACTCTAAACTCCATTAAATAACCCACTATGGAGATCACCCCTTCAGCAGATTCTTTTTGGTTTCCCTCAGCTATTCCGTGAACCCTGCCTGAACAAGAAAAGGCATAGAATCGATGCCAGTGTTACCAATCTTCGCTGCGGATAGTAAATAAGAAAGATACCATTTCCTTGCCTACCCCATGTGTCATGTTCATCTTTCAGAGGACATCTCAGCCTAGTAGTTTAGCCATGCAACCAGGCTTTCAACTGTTTACACTATATGTGGGTAATCTTATCATTTTTCAAGTATATTGTAATGTTTTTCAAAAGTACTTTTACTGCGCTATACGACAACGTCAACCGTTTTGAACCAAAATCCTTATTGCGAACAGACTGCTTTAAGAGGAGTTTATCTTTCACATGCAGGATGCATTTTGTAACTCTCTTTCTGATTACCTGTCAACATCACGACTGATGGTCAATAGGTGAGAGATCTCATATATTGGTCATCATTACTACATCCAATACACAACAGCCTGAAGGAATAAGTGGCATGTGAATGCAGGCCACACATGAATCTAGATATTCCAAAGTATAAGCAGGCGTCGTACCTCTGTTTGCAACCTGTCTAAAAAGGTCATGGAGCTTTCGGATTGAGTATCTGGTAGAATATGTCTCATATAATGCATCTAGTTACTCTCAATTGTAAATTATACAACCATTAATCAACGATGTGCATATGACCAGTAAATAAGACGGATTCTCAGTAATAATAAATGGTTCTCGGAAGCCTTGAGAATGACTTTATAGACAAGGGGCCTCATTAGGACCCAGGCGGATTTCGCGGTGCTAAATGCACCGCGAAGCATGGCGGAAAGCCGCCGATAGCGCCATGGGGGTTGGCGGATTTACCGCCCCATTCCGACCTCGGCGGAGCGGTAAATCCCCAATCCCCATTCTGCCCTTCCCCATTCCCATTCTTGCCCCATAGGGTATAATGGGAGTGGGGAAGGAGTTAATTACGCCACCGTAAAATACGGTGGCGTAATTAACAACGAGGTCCCGTAGCGCCATGGTTTTCTCCGGCTGGTAAAACCAGGCGGAGAAAACCTCCATGGCGCTACGGTAACTCGTAGTATGGCGGAGAGGTACGCCATGCACTACGCTGGCGTAACACCCTCTCCGCCAGGGTCCTAATGAGGCCCAAGGCCTTTGCTGATGGGTCATAATAATCCAGACGATTTAGAAGAACATGGTGGCCCATCAACGCTTTTTAAAATAACTTTGAAAATAAAAGACCACATGGACCTTTTATTTTCTCGTTGTGTTTATTGTTGCTTTTTTTCAGGTTTTGGACGGTTTGGGTTGGAAAATGAGTACTGCTATTAGAAGCACCATCTGAGAGGGGGTTGTATATTTTCAATAGACACATTCTTGCTTTTTATACATATTGCTACGTATCAGCATGCATGCATAGCCACATTCTCTCCATCATCCTAACGCCATACACATTTGTTTACTCCAATGCTTTAAAAGCAAGAGGAAATATCGAGGCTGAGTACCACAAAAGGAAATACACCAAACACGGGCTTATAAAGATTCACAGGTCTTTAATACTGCACAGTTTACAAAGAAGAAAATCAGATAGCTATCTGGCCCTCAGTACATCACAGCGAATACCAGCCCTTCAGTGTGAGAAGTGAGAGGTACTGGACATCTGGACATTCGTGCATTTATACAATTTCAGTAATAATGGCCAGCCCCTCTGCAAGTTAATAATCAGTGGTCTAGAGTTCGTGCTGAGTTTATATGACAATATGCACACGGATTATTTGTAGTTTCCATTCAAACAAATTACAATGGCAACAGTGTATTCCAGGATTTAGCTGTAGGCCTTAGCACATGTCCCTTCACAATGCAGTTCAGCCAGTGTCCACATTCGACATTTGTTTTGTATTGTCTCCGATGTATGTTCGTGGATGAGGCGTATTGGTGCAGACAATCCTAATACCACAAGTCAGGCATGGGACAAGGTCTCTTTACCCAGTCTAAACATTCGGCCCGCGGACAGTCTAAATGTTAACTAAGGTGCAAGTATCGGGAAGGCTCGGTTACAAGTTGGAATCACAGTCCACTATTTTAGAACACAGAGTTACATTTGAACAGAAATCAAAATGGTGATGATCCTAAAATGGCAGCGAAGTCGATCCAAAATCGGAACATTTGAAACAAAGTTTTCTTCGCAAAGCGACTGGACTTAGGCCACTATACATGAGGAAGGAGGCGCAATATGATTTCCCGTTTAACAATGCCACCATCCTTTATGCAATCTACCAACATTCAATGTTCCTCTCCCGGCCTCATTTACTCAAACATCACCTCCAGAGTCCTTGACTCGCCCATGTCTTTGCCTGTGCTGCGCCATTCCTTTTTGTTTTCGTGTTGACTTCACATGAGTATTTGCACTAGCAAAGCCACCATAACTGTCTATCCTGCAACTGCTCCCACACCTTGCACTTGTTGAAGATGGAGCAGTTGTCAGCAGAAGCAGATATTGGGATGTTGTCGTGGGTGAATACTATAGGCAATGCCATTGAGACTTGTCTTGTGCTGTAGTCAAATCATACGGTGGACAGGACAGCCTGGGCAGCCATTAATGGCAGAAGGGCACATTTATGTATAATTGACTATCGAGCCAATTTGAGACTGGGTTGCTTAATCACACCTGGACATGAGATGATAAATGAGCGTTGGCCTATTATTCTTATTCTTATTCTTATTCTTATTCTTATTCTTATTCTTATTCTTATTCTTATTCTTATTCTTATTATTATTATTATATTTATCAAGCGCTGACCTAGCTTCGAGAAGCAGTAGAGTGCTTTACAGAGGCCTAGATTAGGGGCCTGGCGTTGTGTAAAAAATGTTGGCCAAGCTGTACTCATGGGTTAAGAAAATCAAACAAATGCATTAATTCATGGACCTTTGCATATGTCCATGGGATTTCATTTGTAATAAAAACTTGCTATTAAAGTCTTCTGAGATTCTGTGCATGTAATGAACCATGGACATACGTCAAACAATCATGCCTGCAAACAAAATCAAAATCATTCAAAATAAAGAATTACATTGAGATAAATAGTGCTTGAAAATTGCAACAACAAAAACATGACAAAGCATGGTGTTTTCCTACGTGTTTTCAGTGGGCATTTTGAAAGAATAAGTGATTGGTTCATAGATTTCTCACCATTGAATGTGTGCTAATTGTCAGCAAACTAGATATTAGGATGCAGCAAATTGATATGCAATAATTAAGAGCTGACTTTGAGTTGGGCATTTTGCAGATACATGTGCATGCTGACAATTCCTAAAGAAAATGTGGATAGATTGAAAATCTTACAAGATTTCACCCCAAAAAAACAAGATAAGAAAACGGGTCTGATACCTATTGCTTGCCAAACACTAAAACGTGCGAATGTCTAATTGTGAGGAACTGCCATGTGAGAAGGGTGTAGAAGCCCAAGGCATTTTTCATTTGTATTAATTGATACAATGGTGCAGGAAATCCATCTCTGAAAGGGTAATCTGCTGAACAGATTCCCCTTTCACAAGCTCCATGCCAAATACATAATGTACACTTGTGCCCTGCTGCATCAATAGCGTGATTGGCAGTGCCTGCTCTTCTGTGGCACAGGTCGGGTCAAAGGCCACCATCTGACTGCTACAGTGACAGTCTCTGCAACACTGGGGCTGCTTTTAAGATATGCACCACTTTTCAAAAAACTACAGAGTATGCTGTCCTGGTAACATGTACAATGTTACATATAAGCCATACCTGAGTTTTAGATATGGTGGCCAGCATCTCTCATAGTTATCAAAGCCACATCAATTTTATATCACACATATGAGCCTTGTGGCACTGTTCAGCTGTGGAAGAGGATTGTGCATTCTTCTCCAGCAAGATTGTCCTCAATGCTGCTAGCAAGACTTTAGCCTTCGGGTTAGCTTCTCTTTTTTCCTTTGTGAGGGCAGGTAAATCCCTCACCAGAGAGACAGCCACTCCACATGGAGCTTTCCTGGGAACAAATCAAAAGGCACACACATTTACAAAAGGTTTAGGGTGCTGCACATCAAAATGGCCTTTGATGCTTTTGCTTTTGAGAAGGGGGGTTAGTGTAGACAAATGGTGCTTTTTACAGTTGGATGAAGGTTCCAGCATCATGTTTCTTTTTGACTCTATCCTTCGAGCCTGCCTCCTCCACTTCCCGTAGCACTATGCACTTTGGGTGTGATTTCAGAAGGCACCACCGCCCACTTACCCTATGACCAGGGATTGAACCCCTAAAGCGGCTGGCTTTCATCAAATCACCTTTGGGATCTTGCCTTTCAAAGCAGGGTTAACCACTCATTCTTCTTTGATTCACTCGTGATATATAAACCTCATTAATTGGACCTCTTTTTAAAGTTTGCTGCCAGTGAGGTGAAGGCTGAGTGCCCAAGGCAGAGGCAAGCCCAGTCCCCTAACCACCCCCAGGGACCATTGAGGTTGAACACCTGTTGGGACAAGCCCTGCCTCTCTGTCATGCACAACTGTACACAGGACCCATGCAGTTGTATGCCAGCCTCCCATGTTTTTGGTAATCTGGGATCAAGGACCAATCTACTTTAATCCCTAGATTGGGATTCACTGCACCTTGGGAGCCAATCCAGCCAGGATACTGGTTAGCATTGCCCCAAACTGGTCAAATTGCTTTTGAACCAGGGTCACAGCATTTTTAAACTCAGGACTCGACAGTGTTGTCTTTGGCACCCAACCAAATCTTCAAACCAGCTTGCATGCAACTCGAACCAGCTTGACACCACATAGTGCCTTGCAGAGTGAATCACCTACCATAGGATCAAATGAATTTCTCACCCCCGGCCCCCGACTTTAACCGCTGGAGGGTCACTCACTGACGCAAACCAACAATTTGACCCAGTTCAACCTCAAATTACCACTTTGTCAAACTGCACACCAGAATATCAGGATTACTGCTAAGGACCTTCGGCGACCTTCAACTCAAATTAAGGGAGCATCACTCACCGACCCTACTGAAAGCTTACCACATCTCTTGAACTAGATCGACCCCAAACCAATCCTGGTGAGCAGTCTAACCTGCATCACTCAAACACTTCCTTTGAAGTGCACTCAGCCATGGCATTCAACAAACTATATGCCAGTTTCTTGCTTGTATCAACATGACTCACTTAACCTGAAATTCGCTCGAACCATTTGCACAACATCTGGAAGTCTGTTCCGATGCCACGGAATAGCCACGTTCTGCAACACAGTATAATTGTACCCACGGTCAAATTTTGGATCCTAAAGATTGGTTAGGTCACTTTGATCCCCATTGCACCCTAGAACATATCCTTTTAAAGAAAATGGTGACTTTCACTTGCCTTTCACCCGATTCATTACTCAGAGTCCTTCCTCTTGACATCTATGCTTGTTCATTGTTATTTCCTCAGATGTGGGCTTTTTGCAGTGCTTCCTATTTGGTTTTTCTTCCATATGGTGTGTTTAATTAAAGTTTATATTTTTATAGAACCTTGATTGGACATTCCTTTACTTTGGACTGTTTTACTTCACTTTTTTGGTCGCTATAGAATCATGTGCACACCCCATGTGGGAGTATAGCCTTTCCTTAGCCCACGTTACCACAAAAGGCGACAAAGTATATCTCTTAACTGTGTTTGTTTTACCTTTATGATTGGGTTGGCTCTTAGTTTGTAGAAGTGTGAGGGCTGAATAGGTGCTTTAGCCTATGTTCATTCTTGCATTCCTGCAGGGCAGAAGTCAATTTGTCACACTACTACTGTAAGCTGTCAGTAAAATGTGCACATTATTACTCATAGACTGGGGGCAACTGTCTAACTGATTTATTTTGGCTTGAACTTAATACTGTGTTTGTTGTTGCATTCATTAATAATGTTTCTAATTTTGGTACATATCACACAAGACAGTGAACCCTTAGCAATTCAATACAAGAAGTATCACACCTCTACTTCTTTACAATCCTATCCAATGCTAGAGAAGATAGAGGTGGTCAGTAGAGTCCATAAACAGGGACAGTACACACTTCTAGCTGTCCCTATTAGACCCACACTCTGTACCTAGAAAAGGGCGGTGTGCCACCTGTCTACGAAATGAATAGAATAAGAGGGAGGTCAGCTCATTTACTTTTCTTGTTCGCACAGTCTGCCACTGAACCCTCTAATAACTCACTCGTACCAATGTTTATGAGATTGTTTTGTATTTGTAAATCACAAGTAACACACATACCACACAGCTTAAAACGAGCAACCATGGTCTACCATATTCTAATTGTATTCTTCCTGGACTTATGGTGTCTCAATCTAAAAGCGATGAATAAAAAGAAAAATGCAAAGACATGGATTAGATCCGTATAGCAGTGTTTCCACAATCAGTAATACCCAAAGCATGCTGAATTGTGCAACTCCTGTTGGTGTAACAAAACATCAGGGTAGGCTCTTATTGCAGCCCTATTCCTGATTGTATACATGTCGACCTGTTTCAGTAGCATACAAAGGTTCTGGACACTCTCCTCAGGACCTTCTCTGATCACATTAGCCCATATAATTACCAATTTATAATTTTTCATTAATCAAAAACATGGATGAATACTTGCTAGCCGAGTTCTGGTCCACACGTAACCTTGGGACAGGCTTGCTCTCTGCACATAGTCAAGAGATTTACAAAATGCTCAAGAAACACTCATCAGATTTTACACTGTGTATACATGCTTAGTTTACTCCAATTAGTGGTTATTAATGCCAACCCGGTGTACTTATAAGTAACAGGAGCTGGCAGCACTTGCTCCCCTTTATCATTCCAATATTCACATACGTAACTGGCTTATCCAATCTGTGTGTACGTAAAAGCACTTCTATTAGAAACAGTTCTTCAATGGGATTTCTTTATCATTCTGTTACAGTGGTCCACCCAATTGATTTTTCCCCAATGGGAGAGATGTCAATATTCTCTCTTAGGGAGAATTCTCCAGAATGGCTAATTTCCCTTACCTGTTGAGTTTCTCTGCAGTTTTGCTGGATTTCTAGGGTTTAATTTCTTTGCCTGGTAAGAGTGTGAGTCTTTTTTCCCACTCTTACTTGTGTTTTGCTGTGTGTTGTACATTTTTAATGCTCATGGACTATGGCGTCTCACCCACTCCATAGGCATCATCTTTTTACTGTGTGTCACTCAGCACCTTTAGTGCAGTTACCGAGGGTTGTCTTTCCAGACTTCCCACTTTAAACTCCATTTTCTGGGACTGACTACTGTCTCCCAGAACATGTAAAGTTGCCATTGACTTTACTAGTCTTTTAAATGTACAGACTCAGTACACCCTATCTCCCAATAGAGTTCCGGGTGGGGTAATAGTTATCCCCTTTTGTCTGATTCTCATGGAACATTGTTACCTGTTAGGCAGAATCATATGCAATACCCTTTGGGAACACCACACACAATTAAGAGCACAAGTGCAAGTACAAATCCACCTTTGGTACAAGCCTGCACTACACAGTAAAGTCGTAGCGATGGCTGAGCAGCCAGACTTATCTCAAGAGTAAAGTGAGCAGTATCAGAAGTTACGCAAAGGACAGCAATTGCTATGGTTCAAACAAACACTGAGTCAAGGTTTCTGAGTAAAAGAATATACATTTATTTACACCATCAGTTGTAAAACAATTCACTATTATCAAGCAGTATAAAATCACAATCTTAATATACTACACAACACCCAAACAATTCTGGACAAGTTAAGCTCAACATGAAGTGTGAGCAAAATGGCACTCCAGCAATTTAAAAAGGGAGGGAAGGACAAGGTTTATACAAAAGTAAACAGCACCAACAAGTAAGTAGGCAGGGCAGTCTAGAAAAGGCTTACTACAATGAGGATTCAAATCAATAGGCATGGGCCAATGTTAATGGTTCAGAGTCTTTGCAGAGGATCACACAGTTCAGAATATTACGCGGTTAAGTCTTTGCCAAGAGTTCAAACAAAGTTGGTCAAAGGAAAAGTTATTTAAAAGAGTAGAGAAGGACAATCCCTCGGATTGGCAAAAGATTTAAAACACTTTCACCGCGGTCAGACGAAACGAAAAACCGGGTTTGAACATTACCTTAGAAGAAGAAGAATGCTGTAGCTGAGGCAGAAGTTCCTAGCTGATTCTGCAGGCTCACTGTTCCTGAAGTGACTGTCGGACTGACACGAAGGAGGAAGACTGGGGGGTCCTGCATCGCCCAGGGAAGAAACCAGCAGCAGAGCAAAGCAACAAATAATAGGTGTGCTCATTAAAAACCAAACAGGGTCCAGTCCTCCTGGCTATCCGGTTCACTGCAGCGATGCACAGCAAATTCGTCCAGGGGAGGGAGGCCTTGCTTGGTGTTTGGCAAACTCGTTGGTCCCACCAACTCAATGGAAGAAGATTCCTTGCAGACCTTCTCTGTCGTCGAAGTTTAGGAGATTCGGACCCGCGGCAGGGCTTCACCGGGAGGTTCAGTAGTTGCAGCAGTCCTTTTCCTTTAGCTTCTCTTCAGTTCTCTCGATCCAGTGGCGACTCTGCCTTCCAAGTCCCAGAGACCTGCTTTTTATGCAGTTTTCATCATTCACACAGCCTGGCTCTCAATCACACAGCAGGGTGGCTGTCCTGGCAGGACAGGCACCTAGCCAATCAAACAAGCGTGCGACTTGGGTCTCCAAGGAGACCCTGTGCAAGGTGCCTAAAACCCCTCCTTCACATCCTGTCATCCTAGACTCTCAGGCGCCTAAGGAGGGCTTCTTTGCAGAAGCCCGCCAAAGGACGGCAAACAAAGGAACCAAACCTGGTTTGGCGCACAGAGTAAAACACGACAAAGACCTTTCCAAAAAGAAATGGCAAATAAACCCAGCCGGAACCAAAGAAAAGTAAATGGTGTCCAGCGGATTAAAGTTTGAGGCTACCAACATAGCCTAAAACAGTACCAAGGCTATTTTCATAGACCGCGGTAGGAAAAATATGGTAGAAACCACTGCCACCAGCCAAATCTTACAGAAAGGGGAACGAAATATGGTTCCATGAGAGACAGACAAAAAGGGATACTATTAACCCTTTCCAGTACTCTATGTAAGATAGTTTGTACTGGGTCTGTGAATTTAAAAAGACTGAATAAAGTCAATGGCAACTTTACATGTTCTGGGAGACAGTAGTCAGACCCAGAAAATTGAATTTATGAGGGAAGTCTGAAAAAGACAACCCTGCGTCACTGCCCTAAAGGTGCTGTGTGACACACAGTAAAAAGATGATGCCTATGGAGTAGGTGAGGCTCCACAGTCTATGAACACAAAAATGTAAAACACAGAGCAAAACACATGTAAGAGTGGGAAAAAAGGCTCACACTCTTACCAGGTGAAAAAATAAATCCTAGAAATCCAGCAAAGCCACTGAGGAACTCAGTAGGTAAGGGAAATTAGCCTCTGGAGAATTCTCCCTAACAGTACTGCATATGACTCTGCCTAACATACTCTCTCTTTTAAAAGTCACACCCATTGATATGCTATTAAGGACCTGCACTCGTCCCGCAGCATCATGGATTCATCTGTGTATTACAATCAAGCTCACTCACCTGCTTCTACTAAATTTGGTACCTCATCTGTTAGCAAGTGCAATAAGAGCCACACAACTCCTAGCATGTGCTGTCCCAAACCTATCTTGTAAAAGGGTCCCAGAAATGTTTCCAGTTTCCAGTTTACCTAACTCACCGTACCTACTCAATCAACAGTGTTCCTTACTCTTTGGCCCGTTAATATGGCACTGACATGCAGTATGTTCTACCTAAATGGCTTGGTGATCCAAAAGGCAGGTAGTTGATTCTTTCTAGCAAAACACATGGCAAATGGAGCTGTTTGATCCTTATTTTGGATACATTTCTTCTGAAATTCTGTGTAGCACCTGGGTTGTTCTTGCCATTACATACCTTATTCGTTTAGCATACTCTACACACTGGATATCTGCAGTTGTTTTGTGCCTGTCCTTTTTCAGAATCGGCTTGAAGATGGTCCTATTTTTGATCAGTAAGTACAACACAGATCAGGCAATATATGTCCCTTTTGTGAACTCGGGTATTCTGGAATTGTGCAATGGTAAACTGTGATTCTGTTAGAATGTAATGTGTAGGTATAAGCTCGGAGCATACAGCAATGTTGAATACATGGACACAGACTAAAAAGAATAGTGCGTGCTGTTTGAAAATACTGGGATTCTACAAACGTTGTATGTGGTAGGATTTTCAAACTGCTTGTTGTGTACTGAGGTTGTCTGGACGGAGCATGCACTGAAGCTATGCATGCACAAAAGGGTAATTTTTTATTTGTTTGAAATAAACCCAGAGTATGTTATTATTTCGTAAACAAGGTATAACACAAGGCGATATTTGAAATTTCCAGACTGAGAATATACTGGGAGTGTAGAACCTAGAAATATACAACATTTAAGATAGTAAATACAGCACGGCCTGTGAACATTCATTTTTAGTGAGCACAATCGTGTGCATATCTGACCCATATTTGTTTTGTTCACCTTATAGTGACACTCCATTGGGAAGTGGGAGGTATGTTTATGTCTTATCTCTCGTGTATTCTCAGTAAAATTTGAAAGCAATGCTTTCTAGCAGATTTATTTGTGTATGTATTTATTGGAATGTATAAAACCCCTTTGCCAAACATTATTAACAATGGTACAATTAATTTGGTAGTGAAATTGAATAAATCCATCAGGGTTCAAGAAGTGGAGGCAATGAATCACACAACACGTGTTTGTTTAATCAAAAATGAAAGATATGCAAAGAAGTAGACGAGCAAAGAGGTAGAGGAAGAGAGTTGCAAAATGTAGGGGCTAGTAGAGAGAATTCGAGGTATCGACATGAAGTACAGCTTTGTTTTGGAACCAAAGGTTGTTGAAATAATTATGAATAAAAGTGAATGAAAAAGAAAGCATAAAGGGATGAGGGTAGAACGATAGGATGGTGCAGGGCCATGGATACATTGGGCCTCATTACGAGTTGCCCGGTAAAACCGGGTTCATTACCGGCGTGCTGGAATGAGCGGATCCGTGCTGGTATGAATCCGCTAATAGCGGGTGATTACGAGTGCGCGTGCATGCGCGTTACCCCATGCCGGTAGTGGCAAAACCGCCATGCCGGTAACGGGCCACCAACCCCCCTATACCGGCATTGCGGGTACCGACCCATTCCATAACTGCGTCATAACAACCACTAAACACCGGCACGGTAATACCGGCACGGTATTACCGTGGTCGCAAAAAAGGACCCAGAAATTACGTCATCGTGCAGGAACGGGAAATGAGCCAGCAGCCATCTTTAGAAACACAATCCATTGCCATCCTCCAAAACCACCACTACACTCGTGTTGTTGTGTGCCACAACTGAAGCAGGATGTCGAAGGCCACCGGTAAATCCTCCCAAAGGAAGAGGAAGCAGCGTTTTTCTGATTCTAAACTCACTATGCTTGCTAACACCCTCGAACAGCATGCAGACACAATCAGGAGCACAGACCTCAAGCATGCGGCCCAAATGAAAAGAAAAACAGGTCTGGCAGGATGTCGCTCAGAGGGTGTCGGCAGTGGGGAGCACCCCAAGGAGTGTACGTGACTGCCGGAAGCGCTGGGACGACCTCTGCCTCCGGGTCAGGAAGATCCTGGCGGAGAACAGGAGGGCCGCAATGGCGACAGGCGGTGGCCCACACTCCCCTGTGAAGCTCACCGCGTGGGAGGAGACCACAAGTGCATTCATTGACCCGGAATCCATAGAGGGAATAGGCGACCGGGAGTTCGGCGCTGTAACTACCACAGAGGAAGGTGAGTGAACCATCACATCCACGTATACCAAAACATGATGTGGCATAAGTGATGTGGAAGTTAGACTAGGCAAGGCAATGCATGTTCCAAGGCTACATCAACACATCCATAGAATAATGAGTTCCACACCCTGCACCACACGCATGCTGAGTGAAAATCCCAATCCCAACAGAGGTGCAACATGACCCAACCATGCCCATGGGACCCACCACACAGACACCAAACCAATGCTATGCCACCAGCCATGCATTGATTGCCAACATGTCCCCTCAGTACACCAAATGCCACACCCCAGAAATGAAATGATGCCTGAATGTATGAACATATCACACCGCAATACATCATAGCTGCCATTTGACAACATCACTGATGACCTGCATCTCTTCTATCTCCCAGGCACCGATGAGGAAGGTGGAACACAGGACAGGGGTGCGAGTACATCCAGTGCACGCAAAGGGACCAGGGCCAACGCCACCCCCGTCCAAGAAAATGCCTGCAGCAACACCCAGTGTGCCACGCAAGGCATCAACCCTGCAGGGGGCACCTGCAGTGACAGAACAGCAGCAGGCACCCACAACAGTGAGAGCTGTTCCGCCAGCCACCACGGACGTCGTGTCTACAGAGGTGGATGATGAGGCTGGAATCATGTCTGGAACACCCACCCCAAGCCCCATTGCCAGCCCCCACCCACCTGCGGAGTCTGAGAGCCTGGACGATCTGTGTCTCCATGACTCTGACCTTGGAGAATCAGACATTGGGATCTTCTAGGAGGACAGTGCCCAGGACGATGACCCCACGCAGGTGCCTTCCACCAGCCTGCCAGCCACCACCCTGCCAGCCACCACCCTGCCAGCCACCACCCTGCCAGCCACCAGTACACCTGCGGCCGACACCTCCTTCGAGGCTCGCCTGGCAAGGGTAGAGGCCCGCCAAGATTCAATGCTGCAAATCAAGCGTCAACAGGTTGACGCTGGGAATGAGGCCATGAGGGCCATAGCCACGGCCATTGCAGCCAATACAGCTGCTGTGGAGGCATCTACGTGTGCATTCAGGGAGTGCCTGGGGTCACTGACACAGGCCCTTCTTGCAAACATCCCGCAAATGCAGCGGCCACACCTTGGCCCAGCCATGAGTCTGACAATAGACACCTCCACTACAACAACCCCTTCCACCTCAGTGCAATCGAGCCCTGTGCGGTTAACGCGAAGGAGCGCACGGCGCTCGGTCATGGCACCCCCAGTCCCAAAAGTCTCAAAGAAATAACAGTATGGGCAATGACAATGTGAATAACTACATTGGTGAAGGGAACACTGTTGCACACATGGGGACATTTGGGATCTGTGTGGTGGGTGAGGGAGTTTGTTGGGGTATTTTCTGGGGTTTGTGGGGTGGGTGAGGGAGTTTGTTGGGGGGGTTTGGGAGGGGGGAGTGGGCACATTTTTTCAGTTTTAAATAATACACAAGTTGTGAGAAGAAAAATCCATGGCTGGACATTGTTATTTTTCGTGTGCATCCATTTAATGTGTTACGGTGTTCAGTGCCCAACTCCCAACATTCCCTGTGTGCATGTTCACATTGGCCCAGTGTCTGACTGACACAAGTCTTTCATAGTCCCTGTGTTTCAGAAGTATACTTGAATTCGTGCTTGCCGTACAGCATGGCCATCCCGTGCATCACGTACTGGCAGTGGGGCTACTTAACCTCCGTCTCCGTCCTCATCATCCTCACCCAGCCCATGCATGTCAATGTCCGGTGACAATGGTATATTTCGCCATACGCACATGTCATGCAGCATGACACAGGCCATGGTGATCTTTGCCACCTTCTCAGGCCTATATAGGAGTGCCCCACCAGACCTGCTGAGGCAGCGGAACCGCCCCTTCGACAGGCCAAAGGTCTGCTCAATGACAACACCGATACGGGTGTGCACACGATTGTACTCCTCCTCATGGCCATTCTGAGGGTTAGGCACAGGGGTGTGTAGCCACGGCCTCAAGGGATATCCTCCATCACCTGCAAGCAGATTCAAACAGGTGTGTGTCACTCTGAACTCCCGTAATTCAGGGAGCACAGTCATGCCGCCAGCTATTTGGTGTGGCCATGCACATGTCCCTGTAAGCATGAAAAAATGTTATCTAGGTGCAATCTGTACTGTCATGAGGTGTGGTAGTCTGGTTGGCATTCAATAGATGATGCAGGGTGTAATCATGCTTGCTGAATCAGATATGCTGTGGTAGTACAACAATGTTTTGACTCCAATTCATGCTGTTCATTATTTACTATGCATGGTCACACTGCCCACATAGCCACACTTGCCGTCCTGTTCATTCATGCATTGTTTGCCATCACCATGGTGGCCTGGTTGTGCCTCTTACTTGTTCTCATTGATATGCATTATTTGTGATATGTGGCCCAGTGAATTGTCATGTACCGTTTGACTGGTTCAGGTCAGGAGTGTTTGGCTCTGCATGCATTCTCCAATCACCGGCTATTCCCACCCAGGTGCAGTATTGCCCCCCCCTCATGCATCCCCACACATCAGTACCCCAAAGCGCTGCCACGGGACGGTTGTGCAACTCACCAAGCAGCCAGGCACGTGGTCCGGCATGTCGCTCCATTTGATGGGGTACCGTGGATTTACCCAGTAACATTGCATCATGTGTTGACCCAGGAAATCGGCCACAGCAATGGGTGATGATCTTACTGGAGTCACATACCATTTGCACATTGATGGAGTGGTATTGTTTGCGATTGCGGTACACGCCCTCTATGGCATGAGGACTATCAATTCCACATGGGTGCAGTTGATGGCACCGACACAATTGCCATGCCTGCCAGTGCATGGGAGCATACTTTGGTTTCGGCTATCTCCTGGGCAGTCCGTGGTAGGGATATGTGGGTGCTTGCGTGCTTCAGGAGGGCATCCAGCACTTGGTTCAGCATGCATGAAAATAGTGGTTGTGAAATGCCATGCAGCTGGCCCACTGTGTATTGGTAGGTGCCTGTGGCCAGGAAGTGTAGCACAGACACCACCTTTAGTAGTGGGGGGATGGCAGTGCATATTTGTATGGGGCTGGCAATGTCGTTCTGTATCATGTGCACTATGGTGATGATGGTGTCACGGTCCAACCGGTACAGGGTGTGGATCTGCTCTGGGGTAGGATTGAATAGGCTGGGTCTGGTGCAAGGTATTGCTGGCTGCCTACGAGGCTCTGATGGCTGCGCTGGTGGTAATGGATGGGCCTTTCTCAACCTCCTTATCCTCCTGTGTCTCCTCTGTGCTGCCCGTTCTTGCTGCTGTTGTTGTTGTTGCAGTTGTTGCTGTAGTTGTATCAGTATAGGCAGGTACTCCTGCGCCATGTTTGCAAATGCTAGTGGTTGCATTTTAGTGGAGGAAGGGGTGTGGTGTTTAGTTGTGTTCCTTTTGTGCTGGGCAACTCTGCATTGCCTACACCGGGGGGGGGTTGTGGTGTGTGGGTGTGCTCAGTTCATACTGGCACAGCCTCCTTTGACTCCACCTGTGGGGATTGTGTGCACCTGTGGCAGCTGCCTTGTATCTTGCTTGCTGTTTGCGGGTGGTCCGCGATGCCTGTTTTGCCGGCATCATGCAGCCCGTTATTACCGGGTTCGCGATGCCGGTATTTGCATGTTTGCGTGGGTTGAAATTACCCCCTATTACCGGCATGCCGGTATTTACTACCTGAAGAGGCGCGTGTATGCGCCTATGCCGCTATTAGCGGCACCGTTGTTTGGTATGCCGCTAATACCAGGTTTCCAGGTCGGAATGCTACGGAACGGTAAATGATGCCGGTATTTAGATACCGGCATTGTTTTTCCCTTACCGGCATACCTCGTAATGAGGGCCATTGTCTAAACAATACAGAGAAAGTGAAAAAGAATATGAGAGTCAAACAAGAAGATTGAGTTGGAAGCAAGAGAGGTAGTAATAGAGGCGCAAGGGAGTAAATAATAGATGAGGTGAATAGCTACATTATATACATTATATCATCAATTTCCTCTCATCTCCTGCTGTCCTCTCCTCTCCCCCCTTGGCTACCTTGCCCTCTCTCTCCTCCTCCTCTGCCCCTCCAAGGGCTCTTTCTCCTCCTCAGGGCATACCTCTGATCTGTACCCCTTCCCAGAAGTCCCTCCCCACAACCTTCTTCATATTGCCACTCTCACCTCTCGCTCTGCTGTCAAACACTCCTCTGACATGACATCTGCCACCTCATTGAAGAACTAGTCCTTGGACTTACTGAGACATGGTTCACGGCCAGTTCTGTCAGGAGCTTTGACACGCTCATCCATGATGGCTACAAGATCCTTTCCGCACCCAGATCCTCCCGGTCCGGTGGGGGGTTGCCCTGATCGTTCCTGAGTGGATTCCTGCATCTATCATTCCCACTCAGACCTACTCATCTTTTGAATGCCTTGTCTGTAGGCTATCTTTCTTCACCTACCCATTCTCTTACTTTGGCTACCATCTACCGGCCTCCTGGTCAAATCACCTGATTTCTCTAGGAGTGGGCACACCTGCCCTCCTCCCTCCTGCCGCTACCTCTCAACTCCTCCTCCTCGGTGACCTCAATAAACATTTAAACTCTCCTTGTTCCCTCTCTGCACTCTTCCGTGACCTCTGCGACTCCGTCTCCCTGTCCCTCCTCCCCTCTGGCCCGACTCACTCTGCAGGGCATACACTCAATGTCTTAATCTCCTCTGACCTCCCCCTCTCGATCCCTCTGACTACTCCTCTCTCCTGGAGTGATCATTCCCTCCTCTCCTCTCATCTCTCCCTCTCTTCCCCTCAAGTGAAGCCTACCCCAACACTGCCACCTACCTTCTCGGACATCCCATCCAGCCCATGAAGCCTGTGTAAGTTGAGGCTTTTGCTGCCATTTTCTCTCCCCCCCCATCCACCTCTGGCTGTCTGACATCCTGACACAGCCCTGTCTCTGCTCTACTCTTCAATTTCTGATACTCTTGATGCTCTTGACCCTGTCATGAGGATCCGTTGAGGGCTTTGTGTTCATCCCCTGATAAACTGGCCTCTCGCCTGCTACAAAGGCAATACTGACTTTCTGTCCTCACCAAGAAGAGAGACCACATTCAAGCTTGTGTCTCTGCGGCATCTAACAACTCAGCCAAACTCTTTAAAATCTGCAAGGAGCTGGCCAACCCTGCTGCAATCTCTACCCCTCCTGTTGCCGCCCAGGCTCTTTACAATGCCCTTGCCTCTCAATTCTTCTCAAATACCCAGGACATCCCGTACAGCCTCTCCACCCCCACCCCTTCTATCCCCTTGCCATCTGTGCTTGCTGACCCTCCTTTAGCCACCCCCCCACCATCCTTCTCGTCCTTTCCTCTTTTCTCCCCTGATGAGGTAACTAGACAAGTCCGATCTATGACAGCCTCATCAAAACAGCTTCATCCCTGTTCCTCTAAATCCATCAAGGACCACATTGACACCCCCGCTCTGGCCATTGCTGATTTTTTCAACCACTCCTTTGCCTCAGAATCCTTCCCCTCCCCTCTGAAGCACTCCCTTGTGCATCCTCTTCTCAAGAAACCCACAGATGATCCTTCTTGTTCAGCTAACTATCGCTCAATTTACATTATTCCCTTTCTGGGCAAACTCCTGGAAAAGTTGGCCATCGATCAGCTTAGCCGTCATTCCAATTTTGTTGGCTGTCTCCATGACCACCAGTCTGGCTTCAGAGCTGCCAGAAGCACGGAAGCTGCTCTCCTGAACATCCGTGAAGATCTGCTCGCCAACCTTGACTCTAACATTCCCCCTGTCCTCATCCTCCTCAATCTCTCTTCTGCCTTCGACATGGTCAACCATACCATCCTGCTCAACCATCTCTGTGATAACCTGGGTATCACTGATCAGGCTCTGGCCTGGCTGACCTCCTTCCTCTCTGATCGACCCTCCAAGGTCCAACTTGGGTCCTTCCTATCATCTATCTTCCTCTCTACCTGTGGTGTTCCCCAGGGGTTTAACCTCTCGCCCTGGCTTTTCAACCAATAACTGGCAACTCTCGCCCACTGCATTGCCATTTTCTGCTCACATTTCCAATGCTATGCTGACGAAACTCAACTCATTTTCAGGCTGCCCTCGGCCACCTCCTCTCCCTCTCTCATCTCTGATTGCCTAACTGCCATTCAAGATTGGTGTGCCGCCAATGATCTTTGTCTGAATGCCAGCAAGACAGAGATCCTCCTCATCGGCACACCTTCACCATCCCTTCCCCTCACTCTCTTGCCGGACTCCCTTGGCCCTCCTCCTACCCCCACCTGTGAGGCTAAGAACCTTGGGGTCATCTTTGATTCCACACTTTCCTTCTCTGCCCACATCTCTGATGTCTCTAAAAAGTCAAACTTCCTACTGCACCTCCTCAGAGGTACTCTGCATTTCCTCTCCTTTCCCCAGAAGCTCATGGTCTCCCAAGCTCCGGTTCTCTCTAGGTTGGACTATTGTAACAGCCTCTTTCTAAATCTACCTTCCTCTACTCTCCACCCTATTAAACTAATCCAGAACAGGACTGCAAGACTTGTCCTTGGCCTTAACCCCTGGGATCATATCTCTCCAGCTCTGAAATCCCTCCATTGGCTCCCAGTGAATGCAAGGATTAAATTCAAAACCCTCTGCATTGTCCACAAGGCTTTCTGGTGCCTGGGTCCAAAATACCTTCCGCTATCCCTCTGCAAATACCTCTCCTCTCGAGCTTTTCGCTCCTCTACCTCTAACTCCCTCAGGGTCAGTCGTTTTTCAAAGAAACAAGCTGGGGGTAGACCTCTGTCTTTGGCTGGGGCCTCCCTCTGGAACAGCCTCCCTGCCACTCTAAAACTTGAGGAGAACCCTCTTCGGTTCCGGAAGCACCTCAAGAACTTCTTATTTTCTTCTGCCTTCTCTCCCTCTCTCCCTTGCTGATATGTTCTCTCTTGGCACCATGCATCTGGCCACACTCTGTCCTCCAGACACAGGAACCTGCTCACTCTGCCACCCTCCCGCACTGCCTCCAGGCCACCCCTTGCACCGGGGTCTGTATCTGTACCCATACAGCTCCCCCTTTTTTCTTCCTGCACTTATCATATCTACCCTGTCTGCTGCCTAAAACCTAGCACTTACCAATTGCTGGATGCACTACTACTGTTTGTTGCCTTTATTATTTATTTATTTATTATTATTGATCTGTTTCTCCTTTGCTTCACACTTTCCACTTCTCCCCCTTCCATGCACTTTTCCCCTCCCCGTCTCCAATGCACTTGCACCCTCTCAATGTCACTGGGCCTAGTAAGATCATTGTTTTGTTCTCCCCTGTTTCCCCCCTTGCCTTGTCGTGCTCTGAAACACTTGTGTACGAGCACAATAGAAATAAAATATCAATATCAATATCAGTACACTGATCGGAGGGAGGCAAGATGAGAAGCAGAAAGGCCAACCAAGAGAGCAGAGCAAGTATAAAGATAAGCATAGATAAGAGAGATGTTTATAAGAAGAGAAAGGAATGAACACAACAAATATTACAGAGATGAAAATGACACATACAAGCAGTATTCAAGATCTCCATAGAGAAAGAAAGAGAAAAGTCAAACGTGACACCTACGTTATGAGCAATAGGGAGAAGGACAGGAGTGTAGTAGAGAAGAAGAGACCAAAAGGGGCAGGAATGGAGAGGTAACAGAAGCAGGAAAAGAGCACCTTTATTTTATGAGGATTCATGCGGTGAAGGTGATTATGCATTTGGGTCTGGAGAGCTGAAAGGGGGAGACAGTCAAATGGAGATTGTCAGTCGAAGAGGAAGAAGAGAAGAGGATTTGTGAAAATTCAGCATAAAAGCAGTATGAGAGAATAACAAAAAAAGACAAGATCATATAAAGCAATGATATTGAGGGAAAAGTATTAAGATAATAGAAGTATGTCACACCCATAATAGATGTAGCTGTTTACAAGTGACCAAAACCTGCTTGTGAATTCCCTGAATGTGTATGTGTCAATGGCAAATCTGTTGCCACATTATGCTGCTGCAGAAAAAACAAAAAGATATCCTTTGTTTTCCATGGAAATTATGAATTATGTATCAGGGCAATGGACCCAAGTTTCCAATTGCCACCTTTTATTACTCATACGGGTGGGGGATATGTGTTGTGTCTTTTTGAGTTTGAGCTGCATTCTCCAGTTGAAGCGTGTTCCCTGTGGTATTAGTTGCTAATATGGAACTTTTTCAGTGAGGTGTGCTTGGTTGGTAAAAGTAAAACTATACTGTGATTGAGAAACTTGGATATCTTCTAGAGTTGTGCAAAATGAGAAGAGGCTGGCATTTTCCCAATAGCAATATATTAAAGTGATTCTAACTGGGAATACACTACTGGGTCCGATTTTAAAAATGTGACTATACTTTTACAAATTAGAAACATACTAGGATTGTCAAAGTGATAGTACAGAACCATGCGATAGAACAGATGTAACCAAACCATACAAGAAAAATACTATGACACCAAACCCAGATTTAAAACACTCACTGGGAGAAAATAAATAATCTGTGAAACAAAATAACTCAGAATTAGAAGAATCGCTAAGAACAAAAACCTTTTGGGATAAAATTAATAATCAAAATGTTGGGGGACAGGGGGAGAATTCCCAGGCCCCTCAGAAATTTAGAATAAGGCGATTGTAGAAGAAGATGTTGTAGAGGAACTGGGAGAATGTAGGGAGAGGTAGTGACCCTTAGAAGGTGGATTGTAGTGGAAATGTGACTCTGGGTACTAATATCATGTGTGGAATAAGTCTCAATTTTAGAAGTTAAAGTGCATGTAACCCAGATGAAAAGTGCCCTGCACGGCCAAGAGAGGGCTGGAGTTTAATCATTGAAGAGTTATCCTTTCAGAAGGGGGTGAGGGCTTTAGGCATTCACCAGTCCAGATCTTCAAGGTATAGCGACAGGGACCCCCGAGCCCAGGGCACAAGCATTTGAGTTGACTGACCAACCTAAGACCCCAGCCATAAAACTGTAGAATGGCCAATCAATCAGAGAGCAGTGATGGGCTGCCCCCACGGTTCATGTGATTTGTGTTGCAAGGTGCCAGGGGAAAAAAGTACCAAATTTAGACCTGCAGTGGGAAAGTTGTGAAGGCGCTAATGTGTCTGGAATTGGAGTGGGAGTTCACGTAGTTCTGAGAAGTTATCATGATCTCTGAAAGTATCGGCCCCGGTCATGTCCATGGTACCATATGCACTGTAGAGCTATGAAATATTAAACAGTGTAAATAAATTGGTAATTAGGGTCTTTGTACCCGATGATGGAAGAAGAACATTCCCACGTGGAAGGAGATGAGAAATGGACAGGAGATGCTGGGACCAATCACCTGGCATCATGTATGGAGCAGGCAATATATGTATAGGGTCGAACCAACCGGCTGCATGGATTTGTAACCTATATGATGTGCGTCACTTGTGACATTCTTTATCTTTAAAACCCATTGCTTATGCCATTTTAGTCAGATAGCACCCATTGCTTATGCTCTTTTAGTCAGATGGACAGAGTTCTATAGTGGCACGTACTTGTATTTTGCGCGATTAAAACTTGTTCTCCTTGCAAAAGGTGTGCTGGGCCTTTTGCCCTAGTGGGTTGTATTTGTCTGGTGTGTGCGTTGAAGGGTTACTCTACAAACATTTTAAAAGAAAAGATGTAACAACTTAGGTCTAAACAGTGGTACCTTATGGGAAAATGATTATGAACTGTTAAGGAAGGCATGGTATCAAACAGTAAGACATACACAAGTGACCACAGTTTAAGGGTGTTCATTTAATTTCAGTGGGGTTTAAAAAACACCTAACTAATCCTAAATCTAAAGATGGGAGTAAGCTACGACCATCAAATAATAATAACGCAGTCCTAGTCGAGTCTTTCAAAGCAAAAAGTCTATACTAATAAACCTATTGCCAATCCATACTTCTAAATAAGAATTGTGTGGGAAACAATTCTATGCAAAAAGAAACGTGTTAAAGAAATGAAATGCCACGATATTCAAGCCACTAGCCTCCCTTCCCCATGTTTTCAGCACGGGAAAAGGCAGCACGCTCGAGCTTGGCACAGTCTCTGGCTTCTCTAGCACTAGGATGCAGTTCAAATCTCAGTATCATTTCATTTTCATTTCATTTGGGCTTACACCACGCTAAAGCCTGCAGGTATCAGGGCCTTCTATGTCAAAGTTTCTCTGCCATTCAAAGTCTCTTAATTCAGAGGGTGGAATGCGACAAAAACATTAAAAAGTTCCTTTCTCCTCAGGATTCTCTTGTACAACTTCTTGGGTGATTCTCAACTCACCCCTGCCCCCACTGTGCTGGGCTCAGACCCACTTTAACATTAAGCTTTCACTTGATCTCCCTCTGTCAGGCTCAGACCAAATCCTTGTACTTTTCCAAACATGTATCTACTTCATCGAAATCGAAGACTTTCGACTCCATGCAGGATTTGACTTGACCCATCTCAGGACCACTTTAATTCACATTTATCCATTCTCTCTCAATTGATCTCCCTCCGCCGGGCCTGGAACAACTTTATCTACTTTTCTCACTTCTTAGCTGGTTACCTTACAGAGACCTTCAATTGAGCACCCATGCGGTGCCAGACCACTCTGTAAAAGGTATTGTAGTTTGCTTTAAAGTTCAATCACTCATCAGCAGTTTAACTTCATTCGCATCGCTTATCACACACGTTTTAACCATGTTCGTTCCAGCGCTCGCCATACAATGTTGCTGCTTACAACTTTGGCTTCAACACAGACCGGTTTTGCATAGGTCTCCCCAACTCACCGGCTTTGTTGCTTTTACTGAAGCAGCTGTGTTCTTGGAGCCCAGGACAGTACCACAGTTCTTGGAGTGTCTCCTCGCCTTGATTACTGAGGCGGGAGGGCCCAGGCTACCTCCGACAAACAATGCAGGATTCTTCAGCCGGGTTTCCTTGTCTTATGCTTTCTTTCGAGGTCTCTTGAAAGTAATGGTTCCTTGTCAAAAAGGTCAAGGGAACTTTCCTCCTTGCGACCCCCTTTTGTTTTGCCGTCTTTCTCCTCTCGTTAACCTGCCATCTTGGAACTGCTGTTTCCTTGTGTGCTTTCTCTCTCTCAGAGTGTGCTCTCGAGCTTGCGCCACCTTTTATCCATGTGGGGAAGTGTAATGTAAGTCAGGTGTGTGTGATTGCCTGACCTCTCCTGACCATTGTATTGGGACATGTCAGGTACAGGGCTCAGGTGTTAGTCTGTTTTCCCTTAGAGCACGCTGTCAGTGAGAAAGTGTTCATGTTGTAAAAGGTGGATGGGAGGTAGAGTTCTTACATATCCTACAGGGTTGGATGGTTTAAAGGTGTTATAAGGAAGGGGATACCTTTTCTCACCATCCAGTGTCCCACTCCCACTCCCTGAAGACCCCCTACCCAGGTGATTCTCCCACACTGGTCCACCCCCAGGAACTGGATTCAAAAGCAATGGCCATGTCCTGGCCACCTGGTTGACAGATCTCTGGAGACAAGTGGGTGAGGCACTTTCTGGTTTCCCACAAGTGACACAAGACTTCATCAGTAACTTCATCTCTTTATGTATGTCTTCAAGTTCCAGCAGCCCCAGTCACTGTGTCCTCTCTCTTCCTTCTCTCTCCTTCAACTCCCCCTACACACTTATACATTTTCCTCTCTCTCCTAACTTTCAATCACCCTCTCCATTTCACATTCCATTCATGTTGGCATAGCATATTTATTTACATTTTGGTCAGTTATGTAAACATGTAACACATCTCTGTTCCCTTATACACTACCAACTATTTTATTTGAGATCCAATTCAGTGAGTTATGGCTACTCGCATCATCTCTCTTCATGCTTTGATTTATTCATCGCCTCACACCATGGTACTTTTGCAGTCCTTTCTTTGTTGCATACATCACATTTCTCCATATTCACAGTTTCCTAAATCTTCTTTAGTAACCAATTATCTTGAAAACTTTGTCATACCTTTATGCACATGTTGCCCCATTTTCACTTTTACTTCTGTCCCCTTTGGCGTGGGTTTGTCCCACTCACAGTTATGTTCATCATATCTATCTTTGACAGCTACACCAGGCACTTTCATTCCTCGCTTCATTTCCATGTAATGCACCCTGACAATGACTGCTCTATTCTTCCAGAATTAACACAATTTGATATTAGGCTTCCTCTTCCTCAATCTCTCAAATGGAGATACTCCTGTTGTATCATGAGGTGTTAACCTATATTGGAACACTTTCTGCATCACTGCACATACCTAATTACCCCCTGCAGCTCTTTTAATCCTTACCACATCCACTGTAGTTCTATTGAACCTCTCGACAGCAGCATTTCCTTTAGGGTGGTATAATGCTGTTGTCACATGTTGAATCCCATTGTCCTCTGAACACTTGTCAATTTCTTTTGCAACAAACTGTGGTCAATTGTCTGAAATCAACTTCTTTGGGAGACCTCTCTCAAAAAAACAGCCTCTAAATATGGTATTGTTTTCTTCACCCTAATGTATGTCAACATATAAACTACTGGCCAGCCAACTTGACCTACTACTACTGCATTGTAATTTCCTAGGGCTCTTCTGACATTCAATAGACTTAATACACCTACTGCCACTACATCTCACACCCTATATAGGACAGGAGCTACTTTCATTGGTGGTGTTCTCATCTGCAATATTTTGCCACACACTTTGCAACTCTAGCATTTCTATTTTCTTCTCAAAATCTTTATTCCCCCCATCCCACCTATAATCCTCTCTAATCAGGGCTTCTCTTTTTTCCAATTTCAAAATGTTCCTTTCTGAAACCACCACTTGATGTCATCATGATTCCTTTCTTCCCAACTCATTCCTTACCCATCTATTTCCTCTAAGTTCCTCATGATCCGCATCTTTTGGCCAACCCTCAAATACAAAATTCACCACTCTTTTATAATTTTCATCCATATCGCAATTCTCGATCCAATCCCTCTCATGAATCACAGCCTAGTTTGCAAATACCTCATGTTCTCTTGTGCCACAAACACCTCTGTTATTTTCTTCAGTACAATCCCCATCAACCATTGCATTTCTTGACAGCACATCTGCCACCATATTACCATATCCCTTTCACCTTGTATATGATCTAATCCAAAATGTAATACTTGCATTCATGTTATCTAGCTAACAATCCTTCTAGAAATTCCATCCAGGGACCTTTCCTAAAGAATTAAACTAGTGGCTTATGATCTGTAATAATTGTAAATGCTCTGCCCAACAAATAGGTCTTAAACTTTTGAACCCTGCCCGCATGCCAGAGCCTCCTTCTCCAATACCAAATATCTCCTCTCAGCGTCCCTCAAGGTGTGAGAGGCAAATGCTACTGTATTCATTTCCTGATCTGTTTTCTGCATCAACACACACCCTATGCCGTTTGTCACTAGCATCCGTGTACAAATATACCTCCAACTCATCCTTGAATCCTTACAACACAGGAACATCTATGAAATTCTGCTTTATACAATTAAATTACTTTTTGCAACTCTCATCCCACTCAAACATGACATCCTCCTTGTCAGATTCCTCATCCTCTTTGCCTTATCAGCTAGATTCTTCAGGAATTTCCTGTAATATTGAATCATTACTAAATAAGATGATATTTTTCCCAGTTTTTCTCATCACCTCTATGACATCATGCTTGATTTGTATCCCTTGCTTTGATAATTCATGTCTCAAATAGTCCACTTTGCTTTTCTACAGCTTGCATCATGCCGGATTAATTCAACATCCTCAACACATATTTCAATCTCTTGTCGGGTTCCTCTTGGTCCTTCCCATATACTAAAAGGTCACCTTGATAGCACCCACCAATTCTCCTAGAATTCTATCCATTACCCTCTGGAACACACTAGACCAAATGGCATTCCTTTGAAGTGATATCATTTAAAGAATGTAATTAATGTGGTTAGTCCCACTGAGTCAGTGTGTAACTTCACCTGGTGGTAGACTGACTTCAAGCCTAATAATGAGAACATTACTGCTCCTGACACCTCTGCAATTAATTATTTTATCTTGGGAAGTGTAAATCTATCAGGTGCCACATTTCTGTTGAGAGTCCTCAAATCTACACACAACCTTACAACACAATTACTCGTTCTCACCACCGTTATGGGACTCACCCATTCTTTAATTCCCTCATGCTCCAAACTCCTAATTTAATTTCTGACTTTTGCCTGCACAATTACTGGCAATGCCTCCACTTTCAGTTTTATTTTGTGAACAAATCCCTTGAGGCATCCTGTCTCTTCCTTAAAAACATCAGAATACCATCCTGTAAAGTTATGTAACTTGCCATTGCTCACGTCCTCACAGCCCTCTGCCCATACCTGTTGGGGATGCTTAGGATTAATCTTTATCCCCAGGTCAGCATCCCAGGACAATTGATCCCACATTTCCTTGTGACATGTGCACACCCTTTGGCTTGTCTGTCCTAAAAACAAAGCTTAGCTTCAAAGACACCCAGAATCTCTATGAGTGATTCACCGTAAGCATGGGCTGCAGCCTTGTACTCCTGGAGGGTGCAACAATTCAACGTATCCCTCTATGTGTCCACACTCATCAAAGTATATTTCCCAATGTCAGTCAACACATTTACACCAACCCCTTTTGCCTCAATTATGGCATCCGATTTGACCCTTTTAGGATGAGCATTAATCACATTAATTTCCTCTTGGCCGTCATAGTGTCAAGTGCTAAGCCCAGACAACAGCACTGTGATGTCCTGCACTATTTTATACTCAGTCCAAAGTTTGCAACACTTGGCTAAATGTCCTTTCTTTCCACACTCCCAACATATTACATGAAAGGCAAAGAACTGCTTGTCAATAGCCATATGGTCTGTACTTCCACAACGATCATACCTCTTCATGGTGCTCTATCGCAGAGCTTGTTTTGTCAGTTTGTTCTGAATTTCTGTCTCATCTGCAATTTGTTATTCTCTCTTGTAACTCTGACCCTTTTCACCTTCTCTAAGCCGTTCACACTGCTGCTTAATTGTTCCACTCCATTTGCATTTCATGACTAAGTTTCTTTATACATGTCTCTGTGTGTTCCACAATCTTCACCACCTTGATGTCTCTATAGGGATATATTCTCTTCCCTCCATAGAACCTCTCGAATTTTATGATTGCTGCACTTTATCATTAACTGGTCCCTGAGAGGTTCCTGTTTGCAATGCTCAAAACCACTCTTTCTAGCCAAGCCACACAATATTGCCATGAACTCTTCTAGGGATTCAGTTTCATTTTGTTCCCTGGTGGCAAAGTGGTATCAGTGCCAGTATTTTGTTCTTTTTGACTACAAAATGTTTCTCCAACTCCAGTAAACTTATTTCAAAGGAATTGCAGTTCACAACTTCTGTGTCTGATGATCCAGGAAGAATGATATATATGAATTGCCCCACACGCCCCAACAGAATCCTTTCTGTCCATGGACTATTAAGAAGCATATCAAGCAAACAACTGTACTAAGAACAAATAGCATCCTTGTAGAGGCTACAGCTATTGCCATATCATAAAGGACCTACAAACCTCACTGGCCATAGAAATAACATTAAAACATCTGCAAAATCTGAAATCCAGAAAATGGAGACATATGCACTGCAAAACCGATTGGAGACACAACTAAAAATGAAACTTTATAGACCATTGTCATTTAGTCAAAGAACTTTTTTCAGATAAAATATCAATCAAAGTACCACAATATTAAACACATCACACCAATTTAAAAATAATTATACAAGAATAAAAGCAAAAACACATAATTATAGACAACGTAAGAGAGGATATAACCTTGTAGAAAATCTACTAACAGTTACAAAATCGAACACAGAAAAATAAGGGCCAGATACAGGGAGTGTGTTGACAGACTGGAGATAAAACCAGCAGACAATCAAAAAAATTGAAAACTAAATAGGATGGATCTGTAATCCATGCAACATGGAACTTGTTAAAGAAGAATCCCACTTTGCACTTCATTGCACCAAATATTAAAACACAAAAAGGCTTTATTTTTGAAAACTGTAGAAAAAGTTAACAAACTTCCCAAAACTAAAAGTTGAACAGAACATGCACATTTTCTTGGGTGAAACTGAGACAGCAGCAGAATACCTAGCAGCATGCCACAACATCATGCAACCTCCTACCCTATGCCAACCCAGAGGACTGGACACTAAGCAAATATCGAGACCTTAGTCACATATTTGGAAAAAATAAAGCCAATTTAGAATGTATCCATCTGTATATGAATGTTTATTTCAAAATATTATAATTTATTGAATCACTTGTCTGTTTTAGAGGTCAATTATTTTCATGAAAAATAACATGTTTATATATGAAATGGTTGTATGCACTTAAGTGACTAATGGTCTTCGTTGTATACCTACTTCTGTCATCAACAATCCTTGTTAGCCCTGATCAGTATATTATGCCACCTTCCATTAGTTGTTTTGTACGAATAATATGCACCAAATAAGTGACTGAAACGATTCATCTCAGCCATGCCATTATTTATTTTAATCACACCTATAAGGCATTGTTTTGTATTGTAGTGTATCATTGGGTTGCATAGAGTAGAGTTTTACTGGCAATTTGGACAATGGAGCTATGCTGGAATTATTCAATATGCAAATCGGATTTAATGCAATTATGTATTTGTAACTAGGAGTATACTAGGCTTTCTGAACAGAGCCCTAAATATCTGGGACCCATTTATGGACTATGCCGCTAAGTTTCCAGCTCTCACTAGAAGGCCTCCACTAACCAGATGGCTCCAAGGCAGCCCGCTTTACTAAGCTAAAGAAACAGGAGGGGATGACCCAGAGCACGGGGGCTCGCAGGCGCACCGTGAAAAGGCATGGTCATGGACAATTATGGTCAGGACACTAACCATCGCATCCTCTATCCCCTGGCGTGAACTGCATTAGTCTATTGGCACGATTATCGAATATTGCAATGTTGCTGACGTTGTGTATAACTGTAAAACCCAATAAAATGTTGTTATGGAAAGAAAGAAAAAAACTAGGAGTATACTAAACTCATGCATACCGGGATGCAGAACAAACCGGGAAATACTGACATTGTAAAATAGAAAATACATTGGCATGGTGCAAATAGGGACTATGCTTGAGCTGTCAACCAGGGAGCGTAATGGCATTTTTCAAACTGCATATGTCGGGATTGCAAGACTGGTTGTTACTGGGACTATCTAAACTAGAGCTTTAATGGAATTTTGAATGCAGCGTGTATACTGTTATTTATTACCAGTAAAAAAGGGGAATGGTGGGCATTTGCAATCAATCAGGGATTAGCACTGGGAGTTAATGGAATTCTATTAATTGGAGATCAGTGGGGTTGTCAATCAAGGAGTATAGATGGGTTCCCACACTAAAGTCATATTGGTTTTGTTTGAGTTGGAAATAGACTGACAATGCATAACTGGGCGAACCGTTGAATTATGCAAACTGGGATTACAAGCAAGGGGCCATATTGGGGCACTACATGCTGAGAGTACATCCGGTTTGCAAAACTGGCAACATGCAGTTGTTGATCTAACTGTGAAAATACTGGGATGGTCAATCACTGGAAGATAGTGAGGTTACACATATTGGAATTTCAGCAAAGTCTTTGAGTACACCAGGCCTGTTTTTAACTGGACGTACACACACATTTGAAAGCTAAGTGTGCAATTTTGGAATGAGTGGTGCGTAAAAAGGAAGCATAAAAGTACCTTATGCTTACATGTTGCAATCCCTCTTCTTTTTGTGTCTTTTCAAGGTGTTGGAGGGCAGGAATACAGGTTTTGCATCCGCTTCGCATTCTTTCACTTTCTTGGGAGAACATTCGATTGTATGCTTGTATGAGATTGTCATGCAGCCTTAAAACCAAAGGACTCTAATGGAGTAGGCCTTGATTTAGCATCTAGGCAGATTCCATTATAAAACACTGTGTACAAATTGTAATTTCCAAGCAGTGTTTTATCTCTCAGAAAGAGGAGAAGATAATTGAAGAGTAAAGACGATTTCACCTTAATGTACACTTCAGAATTACACTACACTTTGTGAGTGTTCAAAATTGCATACAGGAGCCGAGCAACTTGTGAGTACAAGCTTGCTGGTCCCCTGAATGCAATTAGAACCCATCACCTCTCTTGTTTTGCTGCAGTCACCCCGAGTGGGACGGGTATTCCCAGACGTGGGTGCCGTGCCTGCTGGGCCTAGAGACCCAAGCTACTCCTCATTGAAGAGGCCCAACAAGGCTGAAATATGTTTGGGGATCTTTGTGGACTGTTAGGCAAGATTGTATGCAGTACCCTTTGGGTGCAGTACAACAGCCCTGACCTCCTGGCAATAGGAACCCAACCTTTGGTATAAATCCATATTACACAGGTTGGTAGTGTGGTCGAGTAGCCAGGCTTATCTCAAGAGAGGTCAATGTGAGCTGGAGGGGAGTTACACAGAGATTCACAGTGACACATATTCAAATAAACTCTTACACACAAGGTTTCTTGAGTAAACAATTATTAATTTGTTTACCCGTCAGTTAGTTTAAGCCTTCTTCAGAAGAGAGCAATATAAAGCAACACACAAATACACTCCAAAAATACACACTCTTAGTTATCTAAATTAGCAAATACACATTTGGTATGACACACAGGTACTGTATACCCTCGGGGGACTTTAATAGCTAGGGTGCTGTTGGTATTAATATATCACTGCTGCATTTATAATATTCTTGGGAGTAGTGTTAAAGAGAAGAGAGTTCAGAATAAAACAAGTATTCATATATTTATTCTTAAGTAGGTAAGGACTTTCAAAACAACCCCCCAATGCAAAGTCAGTTAACCCTTTCCTGGAAGGAAGGCAAACACAGAAGCAGAAGAGAGAAGAGTCATTCAGGGCGTCAGGCCAGCCAATGTTAAGTTAGCAAAAGTCAAGGTGAACTGAAGCACTTCTTGCAGGTAAGTAGAACGTCTTTTCCAATGTTTAAAAAGTGTTAGTAGAATAGAAGAAATCAAAGTAGGGCCACTAGCTGATTAGGTTTGTGAGGTAAAGAAGCTGACAGCAACTCTACAGATGCAACCACGCAAGTCTCCAACAAGGACAAGTGGCTACACAACAAGAGGTAAGTTCTCTTAGACTTTACAGTACCTTTAGGTTGAAGAACAAGTGCAGCAGATGACTTCTGTTTCTGTGCAGATCTGCAGATCTCACTGTTCCTGGGCCTCAGTCATGGGGACAAGAGGGAGTACTCCAGGGGACTCCTGTACTGCAATGGGACGGTCACCGCTTGCAACCGGCAATCTTCAAACAAGTGTCACTTCTGTGTTTCAGCTCCTTGCGTCTACCGCAAATAGGCCGTCGTGATGGGCTTTCCTTGCATCTGGGGTCCCACACTCTGTTGAAGGGGTTCAGGCTTGGTCAGTCCTGCTTCCTGGGAGTCCGGAGGATCTTCCAGGAGCTCTGGCCAGCTTAAAAGCAATGCACACAAGCTGGTGTTCCTCTCCCTGGCTATCCTGTTACAGCAGTGACTGCAGTGGAAACTCGACCAGCTTCGAAAGGATGTCTAGGTGGCTTACTTTGGAGTTGATTGGTCCCACCACTCAAAGGGAGAAGTCTTCCGGGCTTCTCTGTTAGTAGGACTGTGGAGTTTCAGCACAGCATCAAGGCTTCACAGGGCAAACCAATGGTCGAGGAGTTGCAGCAGCCATCCTCTTTAATTTCATCTTCGCATTCTTTCGTCCAGTGGTCGACTCTGCCTTCCAAGCCAAAAAGCCTTGCCTTTTATGCAGGTTTCTCCCATTCATTCCAGCTTAGTTGTCAGTCACTCAGCAGATTGACTGTCCTTGCCGGACAACCAGCCGGCCAATCACCTAAGAGTCTATTCCTGTTTCCTAGGAGACTAAGCACAGTGAGTTTTGGGCACCCCCCTTGCTTCCTGCCCCCGCCAGACACCCTGGAACTAGAGGCGGGCTTCACTCGTGAATCCCGACAAAGGCAAAATTAACAAACGGACCAAACCTGGTTTGTCGCGTAGAGTAAATCTCAAGAAGGACCTTTCCACAAAGAAATGGTGAAAAAAGACTGGGGCCACTTTGACAAAAATGGTACCCATGGGTGCTTTACTGTGGCTGCGAACGCAGCCCGCGGTAAAATCCCATAATGGTAGTAAAAAGTAAACCACTGCCACCAGCCGTTCAGTGACTAAAGGGTAACATAAAAATGATAAGCTGGAGAAAGGGGATACTAAGTAACCCCTCCAGCACCCTATTTGTAATATAGTGTGTGCTGGGTCTAGAAAGTTTCAAATGTAAGTAAAGTCAATTTCACTTTCCTGCTCTGGGAAATAGTAGTTTATCACAGATAAGGTATTGAAACCTTTGGAAAATCTGAAAGATTTCCCTGTGTCACTGCACTAAAGGTGCTGTGTGACACAATGTAAAAGATGATGCCTATGGAGTTTGTCAGACTCCACAACCAAAAGAAACACAGTGAACAAAAACACATTAAAACACATGAGAGAGTGGGGAAAAGTGTCACACTCTCTCCCGATTAAAAACATCAAGTCCTCAAAATCCAGCAAAGTAGCTGGGGGTCTCTAAGGTAGAGGGAATTAGCACATTCTGAACATTCTCCCTAACATGGACCCTTTTGGGGTGAGACCAAGCCTGATTCGCATATGGTTTTTCCCTGTTTGTAGTGGCTTGAACGATGGTCTGGAAGGTTGCCCAGAGCAATGGCAGAGGTGTAACATTGATTTTAAACCTTCCAGCCATCACCTCTTTTGTTTTGGTATGGTACCCTGCATGCTGTTTTGTAGATTTGTACAGTGGAAAACTGAAGAGTGTAACCAGCCATCACTGCCTTTACTCTTCTATACAACTCATAAGAAAGTACACACCACAGTGACGTGAACCTTTGCAGGGGATGCCTACTGATGAATCCCTATGGAATCTGTCTGAACTTTAACAGGTATACCAAGGCAGATTCATTGGTGCACATCTTGTTATGCCTGGCAGCGAATCTTGTGCAATCTAGAAATGATGTCTGCACTCGAGACGGAGGAGGAAAGCACAGTGAAGATGTTCACTCTGATGTGTGCCCCCTCCTTCACCTTGTGTCAATGGTGGTGTGAAACAATGGAAAAATACTATCTATAAAAATTGCTTTGAAATGGAAAGAGGAGAATGAAAGAGGCAAACTCACATTTACTCCTTCATTTTCCTCTCCGTCTCGTGGAAAATCTAAACACCACTTTCAAATATGTTTTGCAAGTGGCATTTACTAATGGATTCTTATGGATTCAACCTGGTCTTGACCAAGTGCAAAGCTGAGGTGGATTCCATGGAAATTAAATGTGGTACACCTAATGACCATCTCATATAGGCATACAACGAAACACACGGACAAGAAATGAATTGCAGAGATCTTATTTTCACTCTGTGCCCCTCCTCTGCTATTTAGTTGCTGCAGAATCAGCAGACTGGGAAATGGAGGCATAAAAGCATCATGCCTTGCTTTTACCCTTCTTTCTCCTTCTCCATCCCTTTTAAAAAGAGGCTAACCGAGAGTTAAACAAAAGAATAAGAAATGGCAGATTCACCTTTACTCTTTCATTGTAAACTCTATTTTATTACAAACTAGCAAAACGTGCCCATACTTCGCACAAGTTCTGTAGACAGACATGAAAAAACTCTTGTCAATTAATAACAATCAATAATCCTGTAGGTCCCTGTTGTGAGTTGCTTAGGAAAATCAATGGCCCTGAAGGCCCCTTTTCTGAATCACTTATCGTTTGTTGTGCTTTGCACTCTGAAGGTAACTGCACTGAGAATGGGCGCATGTGGCTGTCTTCCATACTCCGGAGCAGACATGGAGGAGAGGTGAGGGATGGTGTTCTGCAGCATGATGGAATCTTCTGTGTGCTCTTCCCAACTGTATGCTCTCCACACCTGTTGCCCTGGCGTGAAGCAGTGCCTTGAGGTTCAGATATTTCAGAAACAGTGCATCCTAGGCAATTGAAACATGGTTTTTGAGGTGCCATCGGGACCTTCAAGCTTTGTTCCTGGCACCAAGACAGTTAAAATCAGTGTTTTCCGGTGCTTCTATGACCAGTAAGGCACTCATGGTGACATCAGTAAACACAGGCAGAAGTGATCACATTTCAAGGGTGTTTATTAAACTGTGAAGGTAGAGTGGAAAAACCACGCAACTCTCCAACGAGAGTAAACCGAAATATAAGAAGGGAGCAATCTGCAACCATAAAATTAAAAATAGGAAGCCCTAATGGCGTCTAGTCAAATAAAAAGGGCCTATACTAAAAAAAAAAAATATTGCCAATCCTTACTACTAACACAAGATGGAGTGGGATAAGATTTACAGGAAAGAAAGAAGAGTTCACAAATGATAAGTCAGGATGTGGTAGCCGGGGCTATCCCTTCCCAATGTTTTGAGCACAGGACAAGGCGGGACTCCTGAGCACAACAAAAAGACTTGACCTTTCCAAGCAAAAGACAACAGTTCCAGCATCAACTATCAGGGCCTTTGGTGGTTAAGTGTCTATTCTACAAAAGTCTCTTGCCTCTGAGGACCTGATGTGCTCCAAAAATAACAAATGTTCCTTTCAAAGGTACGTTTGGTAATGGCTTTTCACCCGTGGATCCCCCTCTTCCGGGCTTCAATCCACAAACAATGTGTTTCTATTTCAGGACAGTGATTGACTTTCTTGCTTCCAAGGGCACCTGATCAATTCAAATATTGCAAACAAAAAGTTCATTTCGAATTACACTTGAGGTCAGGATTCTTCACCCCTCGAACCCCCTCTTCTGGGAGTAGACCCTTCTTCAAATATCAGCCTCCTTCCTGTCGGGTTCACTCTGGCTTATTTTCAGAATGATTTCTCACTTGCATTCATATGTCGTTGGGGCGATGGCTTCTCACCCCTGGATCTCCCTCTTCCGGGCCTCAACCCCTTCAAATATTTGCCTTCCTCCATCAGGGTCACTATGGCCTTTTGCAAAGATGGTTTCACCTTGGCGTTCACAAATATTAACGTCTTTTTAAACAGTTCTCTGTGGACATCCCTCTGCCGGGTACACTTTTGTCAACACACTGTTCTTTGGGACTTTAGACTTTGCCCCTCTTTATTGGCATCCCTCCCTCAGGATCACTCTGGCCATTTCACAATTCCTTTTGCTTCGTCTTAATGTGCGATTCACTTCACTTGCGTTTCTCAATGCTTTTTTGGTTAAAGACTTTCGATTGCACAGGGATTTAGCAAGACCGCTGTACGACCACTTAGACCTTTCTTGGTGGCTCTCCTATGGCCTTCTAGTATCAGTAGTTTCCTTAAAACACGGGATCAACTAGAGTCTCTCGAGTGAGCACACACGGGGTGCTGGACATCTTTACAGCAGGTCTTCCCCAAACAATTTGCAGTTCTTTCAACCTTTTCCTTAATGTGCCACTTTGCGACTTTCATTCAACACAGTTTGGTTTCTTTATCGGTTCTCCCCTCGACTGACCAGCTGTAATGAACTGCTTGGCTTTCTTTGTACTGGGAGCGAAGGCTGGTACCATGGTAGCAGGTGCTTCCCTCTATCCTGCTTATCAGCATAGGCACGCTCTGTGCACTGCTGACATCTGCTGCAACAAACTTGGACTATTGTTCCTAGTATTACGATTCCTTCCATGGAGGTCTCACGGGTCTGGGTTTGAAAGGGCAAGGCCGCTTCTCTCCTTGTCAGCCTCTTGCCACTTTTCTCTTCCTCTTGAACTGCTGTGCCTGGATAGCTCTGTCTTTGTGTGGTCTGCTCGTATTGTGCTTTCATGCTCCACCTTTTATCCCTGTGGGGAAGGGAAATGGGTGTCAGGTGTGTGTGATTCTGGTCAATATCCTAACTTTGCCTGACCCTTGTATTGGGACATGTCAAATTAAATTGCGTTGGTGCAGGCGACAAGATTTAATTTGAGCAACAGGAATATTGAATTGTGGGGATCTGTCCCAGTGACTTTGAAACCTGACATCAGTCTTATGGACCTTAACGTTTCAACATTGGCCCGGTTTTGATAAAGGCTCAGGCGAGCCGAAACACGTGTCATCACTAAGAAGAGGGCTAACTGTTTAACTTTGATTGTATATTAAAACAACAGTTGATTTTTCTACTGGCGCAGAGTTCTGGAGTCATCTCTTTTCTGGAGTTTTCTTGTGGACGGTTAGGGCTTGTTTTCCGTCCAAATCCAGTGACCCACGACGTTTTGATGAACATAATGAAGCAAACAATGATGTTTTTGGCCAAATAACAGGGATTGTAAGGAGTCACCTGCTAGAGCAACTTGCAATTAACCCCCACAAATCCTTGTGAAACCTTATTTATATGATCTACATTGGCATGCCAAGGCTGATAATATGACCCTAAATGATTGTGGTTTTGACAGTTCTGGTTGTTCACAATAATTATTAAAATATGTGTCTAAAGTATACAGAAAGTATGAGTGCAGAGCTTTACATTTAATTACATATCAGCAGAATGGGAAATTGAGAATGCAGAGCATGATATTTTAATACACATTAATAATATGGCCACAGAGACTGCAGAGTATAATATTTAATTGCATGTCAGCTACATGTGCTGCTGTTAATAGAGAGCATAATAATTAAAATAATAATCTATATAACGATTCATATCTGCACTTAAAATATAAAACATGATATTAAAGATACATATCAGCACTCCAAGTAATTGAGAATGTAGTGCATACTAATACAAATATGTGTTACAGGTGTGTGTAGTAGAATGGGAATTCCTAATAAGTTGGATGACATTTATTGCTCTAATGTGATGCTTTCAACATTAGCAGCAGTGGATTTGTGTTGAATGATACTCTCCCATTGGCACTAGGAGTCCTTTCAGGTTGTTCTGTGTTATTTGTGTTATTCATCACTGGTCACCTGAGAGCTTGGTGCTGTAGTATATCTCAATAAGACAAAGACAAAAGGTGGGAGAAAGGAGAGTGGTGGCTGAGGTTTAGGTAGTCTTTGGCATGTGTGTAGTATGTAGTGTGTTAGAACAGATACACAAAAAACTGGTAATAGGATTGTCTACAGAGGGTTTACTTGGGGATTGGGGCATAAATGTGTTTTAGAGCATAGTGAAAGGTTTAACTCATTCACAAGGCAGTGGACCTGGGTTTGGTTGGCAATTACGATTTAGGACAATGAGCCATTTCTGGCCAAGACATGCTCAAATATTAATTACTTTTACATGTAGTGTCAGAACAGAATTCTGTGTCAGTACAACTGTGGAGGGCATGCCGTGAGACATGATGTGTGTCATGTGGCATTTGCCAGCCAAAATGCTGGGCACAGTGGAATAACATATGGTTACAAGAAATGATGGTTGAAAAACTGTTCAAGTGGGATGAATGTGATGAGGATGTATCAGTCCAGTGCTCAGATATGTGTTGGAAGGTTTGGGGTGGTCACACTATTTAAATAATAGACGGTAGGAAGGGTAGGTTGATACAACTGTATTGATAACATGTGAGAGGGATGGTGGAGGGACAAGGCGGGTGAATGTTTGATGTTGGGATTCTAAAATTGGATTAGGGTCAGGTGAATAATTATGTGAGGGATGATGCTTGTTGACTTTTAGGGTGTAATTTGTGTAAACTTAATGAGGAGGTAGGCACCTGGTGGGTTTACGTGTTTTAGCCCAGAAAACGTGTCTGTCAGGTCCGACACCTTGGACCCAGATCAATATAACCATGAGAGAGTAAAAGAGCAAGATAAAGAAAGAATGTGATAGATGTGAGAACAGTGAATATTGGAAAAATAAAGAAGTGAGGATGAGGTGAAATATTAGGACCAACTGGTCAAGGGTAGCTAAATTGGTTTGTTGGGGGAACTGGGAATCCAGTCACTGGTAGGTGAATGGAGAACCGTTATGAATGTTAGATATGTGAAGGGTTACGAGTAGAGGTTATGACTGAGCAAAGGGGGAGGAGGAGGGTTTTAAGTAGAAAGCACCCTTTTTACCAGATGAGATAGTCCCACATACTTGTTGACAACTTGTCTGTGCTTTGGACTTTTCTTTTCTCCCAGCCATACTTAATGCAAAGCCTCACAGAGTGTGGCTCTGTTTTTATGTGCTCTATCTGGGTCCTTAATGATCCAATGTTAGGGGCCTCAAATGTGCCCTATAGTGACCAGAGAAGGTACCCCTTCTTTGTTAGTGATGTGGCCAGGCTTATTTTGAATTGTGGCCTGTATAAAATGATTCCACGGTGTACAGGTCATTTAACCTTCGGGGTCCTTTTTATCCCCCTCCTCCATTTCACCAAAATGGAGGTTGTCTTTATATGCCTCAAAGACTTGAGGGGCCACGTAAACATCCCTGGTCCCTCACTGTGTGTGTGAGAGGAAGTGGTAATCTTGGGCCACACTTTGTCTGTATCCAAGGAGTGGGAGCTATAGTCAGTATAAACCGGTTCTAACTGTCATATATGAAGACTTGTCTGGGATATTGTGGATTCATTTCTGGTGTGAGAGATCCTTCCAGAATGCATAGGTGTGTTAGGAGGGGTGGTCTGCCATTGGGTGACCTCCCCACTGTTTGAATGATTCTTGGTGTTTGATTAGGTGCTGTGTTCACTCACTGCCTCGTGAATGGGAAAATCCGACCCCATTATTCAATCACATTATCTTCCATTGGAACTGTGTACCTGCATTCCCGGAGGGCCTTATGCTTGAGATAGCAACACATCTCAGTAGCACCATCTTTGGACACTACAAATAAACCAGAAGGGTGCCCCTGTTCTGTGCTTTTCCCGTGATACAGTAGACAACTGGATCACAGTTCCTTATCAAATGCCTGCCTTCCTGATGCTCCTGACCATGAGGGCATTGACAGATCAAGTAGTAGTGCCCCTTCACTAAAAGTTCTTAGAAAACAGTCTGTGCCAAATCAATTCGAGACTTTTCATTGTAGAACAACAGGCACACACCCTGGTTACATGTGTGTGATGTTCCAGCGGACTGTGATATCTTTTGTTTCTTCAACCGGACATTAGAACCTGATTCCGGGCCATTCTTTCATCAATAGCTCTTCTCCAGTGTGACATCTCAAACTTTTCTTTTAATATTCATGTTTCTAAAACTACCCCATCCTCAGAAGCCAAATGCTGTGCCTGAGTACTGTGTTGGAACCGTGCATCGATGACTACCACTAGCCGCACCTGCTCCATTCTTCACCTCTGCTGCTGTACACCTGCTGACAAACAATTTTTTGGATCCCGGGCATTGCTCTTCAAACTCTCTGACATTCTACATTAATTTATTTATCCCTGGAAGACCCTCTTCATCATCAAGTGCTTTTTGAGGTTCTCACTCCACTAGCAATCTAGGTAGAGGTCCCTGGAGACACTTTTGCAGAAGGTTACTCTTTCCTACCAATGACTACTCAAAATCTGCCGTACTGGCCACCCTTGGTCTCTTGAAATGTTCAGGCCCAGATAGGAAAAGTGTGTTTCTTGCATACATCTGTATCCCTCAGCTCTGAGCTGTGTATATTTGTGTGTGTGTGGGTGCATATGTGTGTGTGTGTGTGTATGTGTGTGTAGAGGGGTGTGCAGGCATGTGTGCTGGATGACTGTGTCTGTGTCAGTATCAAAAGGCCATCATGCCCTGTGATCCAACAACGTCTCACCTGTTCAGTAGCTGGAAGAGACTCTTCCCTAATGCCCCTGTGCCAACTATGGAACAGCCAAATTGCTATATAGGTAACACCAAAGCAAGACCCCTAAATGGAGACAAAGGCATTCAACTAAAGAAAAAGGGAGGGATAAGTGTGTAATTACCATTCTAATTTAAGGCATGATTGAAAAACCATATCTATCCTAAAAATTCTAAGGGAGATACTTGACAGAGCTGTATCTACAATTCAGAAGCCTTACCCGATGGACGGAGATACACGGACAGCGCCAACCTCCAGCAGCGAGCACAACTCGACTGTTCCGTGTTGTCAAGGGAGCCCCGCGCATGCGCATGAGGGCCGCGAAGGGGTCGGCCATCTTTGTGTGGGCACTACGTGCGTCGTTGCGTTATCATGGTAATGGCAGATGCTTATTGGTCATGAATTGCTAAGCAAACATGTACGCAGCGAATTTTAAGGTGATTAACGGACAACTATATGCAGGGGTCTCTAATAAAATGCCCTAATCCTCCAGACAGTGACAGGAGAATGACAGGTGTGTGCCGTGCAAGTGGGGGCCCAGAGCGCAAGCACCGTTCTGGGGTGGTGCGTTGGGCGCCCCCATCTTGCATCGAATTCGGGGAAATTTTAAGCAATTCAAGGAGAGGGTCTCAAAAAGACCGTTCATTGACCTCAAGCTGAAGTCGATAGAATCCTGGTAGATGGAATGCAAGTGAGGGCCCTGAGCGCAAATCCCCCAGTGGGGGGGGGTTCGCTGGGTGCCCCCATCTTGCATTGCATTTAAAAGAAATATACGGGATGATTTAAGAAGGGGGTCTCAAAAAGCACTGCTAATGTCACAGATGTAGGTAATGACCAATCTGGCAAAGGGGTAAAATGCCTCAGTCGAGGCTAACAAGTCATTGTAATAAAAACAGTCTCAACTTTAAAACTCTTCTAACTAGCACAGTGTGCCTACAGTTGACAATATCCGTGTGTTGCATCTGTGTGTCAATAGATATCAAACACTACCAGTCGGGATGGGACATATGTCACAACACAGAGTGTAAATCGCATAATTATACAGCAATTCCAAAGGGTCATATGTCATACCCTAGAGTATCCATCACAGGGATACTCAACAGTACACACAGCAATCGCACCATTGCATGCTAGCTACCAACCAAATAACAACATACATGCATGTAACATTTTACACATTTTTGAACACTAAATAGTGTCTTCTTGCCAGTCCGTATGGGTGCCCCTTGCAGGTAACCTGGCTAACCTCAAAGAAAGCAACGTACAAAGTGAGATTATATACTTGTCACCCCTCACCAAGGAGCTGAAGATGAAACATTGGGCCTCTTGACGAGTTCGGCAGTGCAGTAAAATAAGTGGTGTTAATTCTGTTACTGCTCCTTTATTTGGTGATAATGAAATTACCGTTTTTACTGAACCTAAGAATTCTGAGTTTGACCGTGGACTGGAGGATTGAACACCAGCATGATGCTGGAGGTTAATCTTCCACATTAAGGCCAAAAACTAGCAGATTTACCACACTGGCTTGTCTCTCACTGTAAATCCACCACAACTCTCCATAGAGAACTAAGGACTCCAAAAATGGGTGTTTAAAACACCATATCACCACTATTAATCACCTGGTAGACGCTGAAGGGTGAGTGGCGAATAGCAGTAACAGTACACTATTGTGGTGAATCGGTAGATGCATTTCCAAACTCGTTACGAGGCGCCTTGTCTGATTGCGTATTATACGATACAGGCGCCTTGTCTGATTGCGTATTATGCGATACCACACTCCATCAGGGATTAAGCGGACACATTTTCACGTGGAAGAAAGTTTCTCACCCTGACAGAGCTACTCTATCTTTAGCTTTCAAGAACCAGTCATTCATTTGCATATGACTATTCAAACGTTTGCCCTCAACACATTAATATCTTACGTACTGACTTAGATTGCGTTGCCAAACAATACAAAGTGGCAAAAGACATTTCATTACTCATGCAATGTTTAAATGATATTAGTTCCACTTATATAATCATCAAATAACATATTTCAAAGGTCTTCCAACAGTGATGCCTCGTAATAGAAATTCTTCAGACCAGTGAATACACGAGCCTCAATGTTTTTACAAATGCACTGGGTCCAGTGTTCTTATCCATGAATGATAGCATTGGATTTGACTCATAAAATATCAGTGAGCATTTATCTGTAATGTGAGCTAAAGGTTGTCGTATTTTTCTTTTTTTAACATTACTTTCAATTTTACGCGAAGAGATGATCACCCTGTGACATTAGTATGAACTAGATTGATTTATGATAAAAAAAAGAAAAGCAGGACAATTTATGAATGTATTTAAACATGAGAGCGAAGAAGAAAAATGCATGTTGAAGAAATGGATAACATGTCATTTTACATACGTACAAAACTAGGAAAGCTTTTGGCAAGTGGCAGGCTGAACTATCTTTATTCTATCAAAATAATGATTATATGAACATGTGGGAAGTGAGGGCATGTTCAAACATAGGAGGCGATGATATAAAATAATCAAATAGTATACAAACAAGAAATATTTGTATAACATGTATATCCCTATGGCAGGTCGTCTGACCGTCCTCAGCCCACCTGTACCTTTTGTTGATTTGGCATTTTCGTATTTGTATTTATTTGTATTTATTCATTTGTAGAGGGCAGCCAAGCCCTGAGGCAACTGGGTGCTAGTCTGACCTGTTACAACAGTCATGGCAATACAGGCAAATCACAAGAGAGGAAGTTACAAGTACAGTGCATACACAGAAATAGGCTTATCAAAGTGAGGAGGGTACATAATATAAGGATAGTTATTACAAATGATGGGCATATATACAGGAGGTAAATGGTTACATTGACAAAAGGGGCATACAAGTATTTACAGCAGATATAATGACCTTGCGGGGTCAGGTCATCTGGGGGTACTTGTTCAGTTTATAGAACGACTGGGTTGAGATCCTGCTCAATGAGCTGCTTTTTTACCTTCATGCGGAAGCGGGAGAAGCATGGTTCCTCTCTTATTGAGGTAGGGAGGGCATTCCATTTCTTAGCAGCGAGGACTGCGAAACTAACACCTCCTGCGCACTGTTGATTGAAGCGGGGAATGGTGACGCAATACGCTTGTGCAGTGTGAGATGGTCTGGTTGAGGTGCGGCGCGCAAAGGTGTCAGACAGATAGGTAGGTGCTTGGTTGTAAAGGCCTTTATGGGTGAGTGACAGTGATTTCAAGTCTATTCTTTGCTTTATATTGAGCCATTTTATGTTTTGCCAGGATACTGTAATGTGTTGTTTCCTAGGGATCTTACATGCCGCTCTAATGGCATTATTTTTGCATGACTTGCATTTTGTTGATATTTTGCTGTGATGTGTCCAGGTAGAGTGCATTGCATTAGTAGAGTTTCGATAATACTAGGACTCTCGCTACTGATATGCAGTTAGGTGTCGATAGGTAGGGCCGGCAGGCAGTGATAAGCTTACATTTATAAGCTGTGGAGGAGGCTAGGGAATTGGGTTGTCTCGCTAGGGTGAGTGCAGAGTCAATGTAGATACCTAGGGTTTTCACGTCCCTCCCTGACATGTTTCCTAGTGTCATTGATTGCCATCTATATCTGTCTGGGCTTGCAAGTGGTCACAGCCCCATACATACTGCACAGATGCCAATCACCAACTCCCTATCTCGGGTTAACAGTCATCACTTGCTGAAAGCTTAGTGCCACATCATGGAGGTGGGGGTCCTCCTGTGGCAAATCCAGAATCTCCTCCATGTAAGCAACTGCAACATTACTGTAGAACATCAAAGAGCAGAAAGGTGTGGCTGATGTGAGCATGTGCTACCACTGCACAGCCCTGCCCACCTCTACTGGTTCCTGGTGGGGCCCATGATGGCAACCAACAGCCAGACCAGCCTGACTTGTTGGCACCATGGCAGTGGCAACAACATCAAGTGTCCCCCGATGTTCACAACCATTGAGATGTACGTCATGCCATCCACATTGAGCCGGGGAGCCATGATGCCCTCTGTAGGCCAACTACCACTGCCACAAGTGGAGTTCTGGGTATTGGGCTGGAATGATGCAGAATGTAGTCAAAAAGGTGGGCAGAGAGCCAACATGATATAAAATAGCAGGATCGACAACATCCATGTATTGAACCATAAGCCCCTCCAAACATGCCATCCAATGAAGACTTTTGCAACTCATTGATGAATTACCTACCCTTACAAATTCCACTCATAACATTTACTGAACCTCCAACACTCTGGACTAAACACTCACAACAGGATACCTCAATACTACAGCAAAAATACCATTCACTTAATCATCAATACCCCATTTAATATACCACAACACCCACTTAATATGCACAACACCGCAGCATGCCTTGTACTAAACCTCAAACCCAGGTGCTACCCCACAATTATCCTCACTCAAAGTGATCCCCAGATCTCGCTCACTTCTTTTTACCATACATCTGCTCAGCACCACCAATGAAATACCAACAACCTGAGCAGTACATTGGGCAACCTCTATAATCATACCATCCAATATTCTCCAACACCCTTTCATTTCACATGTTATTCTGTCTCAAACCTCTGTACATACAACAGCAACACCATACACCACATGTATGGCACTGCAGAAACCCACAAGTGATCACCAAATAATCCCAGAGAGAGACAGGCAGCTAAGGCAGACACCGGTTTTATTAAAAACAGCTTTGCTGAAAAGGGTCGGGACACTGGTATAGTATCACCATCCTCAAATGTGTGGCTGCCAACCACAGAAAATCTGTATGCCACATCTAGGGCCACATCACGAGTTTGGCAGTGATTTGGTGTTAAATCTGGTAGAATTCCTGCCAAAATCAATTTCTGTTGCCACCAATTTGTCCCGCTGATTTACCATCAGACAATGAGTGGTGACAAGGCATCCCTATTTTTGGTGTCATTTGACTTCGCGACTATTTTGGCAGGATTAACGCTATGAAATTCTGATCATTTTTGTCCTTAAAGTAGAGGATTTATCTCCATCATTCATATTGATATTTTATTTGTATCACACTCATAGACAAGTGTTTCAGAGCACGACGAGGCAAGGGAGGGGACAAAGGGAGAACAAAATCAACAATCTTACTGGACCCAGTGACATTGAGAACACGCAAGTGCATGGGAGAGGCAAAGGGGTAAGTGCAAGGGAGGGGGGAGAGGTGGAAAGTGCTGTGCACAAATAAAAATAAGTAAATAAAACATGAATAAATAAATAACAAAAAGCAACCAACAGTGTGGGTGGGTGGTTGGATGAACAGGTACCTGGGCCCTAAAGGCAGAGGGAAACCAGGTGTACGATGCCGAGACAGAACAGATCAACAGGAGAGAGAAGGAGAGAAGGCAGAAGCAAAGAGGAAGGTCTTGAGGTGCTTCCGGAACCTGAGATGGTTCTACTCAACTTCCAGAGGGAGGCCCCAGCCGAAGACAAAGATCAACCCCATGCTCATTTCTTAGAAAAATGACTGACCCTGAGGGAGTTAGAGGTGGAGGAGCGAAGGGCTCGAGAGGGAAGATATTTACGGATGGACACCTGAAGGTATTTTGTACCCAGGCCCCAGAAAGCCTTGTGGACAATGCAAAAGGTCTTGAATGATATGATAAGATATGGCATTTATAACGCGCCTATACACAAGTGTTACAAGGCGCTACAAAGCAAGGGAGGAAAAACAAAGGGAAGACAGACAACGATCTTACTAGGCCAGGTATCATTCAGATCACGCAAGTGCATGGGAAGGGGGAAAGGGAAAAGTGAAGTGGGGGAAGGGAGAGGGGAAAATGCAATACATGGTATAGTGGAATAAATAAGATAACTAAAAACGGACAGCTGGTGGTAAGTGCAAGGTAAGTGCAGACATAAGTGCTGGTAGGGGGACTCTAGGGATACAGAAAACAGTCCCCAGGTGCAGGGGTTGCCAGGGAGGCAGTGCAGGTGTGCAACTGGTGGGGCCTGGGCCCGAGATCAGAAAGGGTGGCCAGGTAACGAGTGCAGTTTCAGCCAGGAATTCAGCAGGGGAGAGGGGGAGAGAAAGCAGAAGCAAAGAGGAAGGTTTTGAGGTGCTTCTGGAACTGGAGATGGTTCTGCTCAAGTTTCATGGAGGCAGGAAGGCTGTTCCTGTGGGAGGCCCCTCCCGAAGAGAGAGATCTACCACCAACTCGTTGCTTGGAGAAACGACTGACCCTGAGGGAGTTGGAGGCGGATGAGAGAAGAGGTCGAGAAGGAAGATATTTAGGAAGCGAGAGTTGAAGGTATTGCAGCCCCAGGCCCCAGAAGGACTTGTGTACAATGCAGAGGGTTTTGAACTTAATCCTCCCAGCCACTGGGAGCCAGTGCAGAGATTTCAGTCCTGGAGAGATACGATCCCTGTGCTTGAGGCCAAGGACAAGTCTCACAGTCCTGTTCTGGATACGTTGCAGAGGGCGGAGAGTAGAGGCAGGCAGATTAAGATAGAAACTGTTACAATAGTCCAGCCTAGAGAGAACCAGGGCTCTGGAGACAGCAAGCTTCTGGCGGAAGGAGAGGAAAGGAAGACCACCTCTGAGGAGGTGCAGCTGGCAGTGTCACTTCTTAGAGACATCAGAGATGTGAGGAGAGAAGGAGAGTGCGGAGTCTAAGATGCCCCGAGATTTTTAACCTTGCAGGTGGGAGCAGGAAGATGGCTAAGTGAGGCCGGCCAGAGAGCTGCAGGGAAGGAGGGAGTGGGTGTGCTGATGAGTAGAATCTCAGTCTTACTGGCATTAAGGCAGAGGTCATTGGCGGCACACCACTGCTGGATAGCAGACAGGCAGTCAGAGATTAGGGAAGGAGAGGAGGAGGCCGAGGGTAGCCTGAAAATGAGCTGGGTATCATCTGAATAGCACTGAAAATTGGGGCAGAGAGCAGCAATGCGGTGGGCAAGGAGTGCCAGGTATTAGTTGAACAGCCAAGAGAGAAGATAGATCTATGGGGGACAACACAGGTAGAGAAAAAGATATCAGAGAGGAGGGACCCAAGTTGGACCTGGGAGGGTCAGTCAGAGAGGAAAGAAGTCAGCCACGCCAGACCCTGACCAGTGATACCCAGGTTATCAAAGAGACAGTTGAGCAGGATGGCTTGGTTGACAGTGTCAAATGCAGAAGAGAGATCAAGCAAGCTGATGACACACAGGGTGTTAAAGTCAAGGTTGGAGAGTAGGTCTTCACAGATGTTCAATAGAGCAGTCTCATGCTTCTGGCAGCTCTGAAGCCAGACTGATGGTCATGAAGACAACCAATAGATTCAGTGTGGAGATTAAGCTGGTAGATGGCCAGTTTCTCCAGGAGCTTGCCCAGGCAGGGAGTGATGGAGATTGGGAGATAGTTAGCCGGTCAGGAGGGGTCGGCAGAGAGGTTTTCAAGAAGAGGGTGCACAAGGGAGTGCTTCAGGGGGGGTGGGAAGACTCCAGTTGTGAAGGAGTGATTGCAGAAATCAGCCAGGGCAGGAGCCAGGCAGTCGATGTGGTCCTTGATCGTTTTGGAGGAACAGGGGTGAACCTGTTTCGACTAGACTTTCATAGATCAGACTTGTCTAGAAACCTTGTCTGCAGAGAAAAGGGGAAAAGGCAGAGAAGGAGGGAGGGGTTGGCTGCAGAAGGGCCGGAGGAAGAGCAGGGAATAGAGGGAGGGAGGCGATAGGAGGAGAGTGAGGGCAGGATGTCCTGAGTTTTTTAAATTAAGTGAGAAGCCAGTGCCGTGCAGAGGTCCTGTGAAGGCACAGGAGAGGTAGAGACTGCGGCAGGATTGGCCAGTTCCTTGCAGATTTTAAAGAGTTCAGCTGAGTTGTTAGATGCCAGAGAGATGCAGGCTTGGATATGAGTTCTCTTCTTGGTGAGGATGGAGAGCCAGTATTGCCTTTGCAGCAGGCGGCAGGACAGTTTGTCAGAGGATGAACATGAAGCACGCCATTTCCTATCAGCCACCCTGCACTTGCATTTTAGGGTGACAAGGTCTGAGTCATACCAGGAGTTACACTTGGCTTTGGGCTTCAGGCGGATTCTCATGACAGGGGCAAGGATATCAAGAGTATCAGATATAGAAGAGTGGAGCATGGAGAGGGCTGTGTCAGGGTGAGAGTCAGCCAAAGGGGGAGGAGGGGTAAGGAGGTGGTGGCAAAAGCCTCAACTGACACACACTTCATGGGTCGGATGACCGAGAAGGTGGGTGGCAGTGATGGAGGTGGCTTGGCCTGAGGACTAGGGAGGGTGAGGTGGGAGGATAGAAGAAAGTGATCACTCCAGGAGAGAGGAGTGGAGAGAGGGACAGAGAGGGGAAGGTCTGAGGAGATCAGAACATTGAGAGTGTGCCCTGCAGAATGAGTCGGGCCAGAGGGGAGAATAGTGAGTGTGAGAGAGTCATACAGGTCGCGAAAGAGTCCAGAGGGGGGACAGGAGGCATCCAGGTGGATGTTGAAGTCTCCAGGAAGGAGGAGTTGAGTGGTTGAGGCCAGGAGTGAGGAGGAGAGGTCCGCCCACTCAGAGTGGAAGGAAGAAATCTGACCAGGTGGCCGATAGATAGTAGCCACAGTAAGGGAATGGCTAGGGAGAGAGAGAGCCTGCAGACAAGGTATTCAAAAGAGGAGTAGGTCTGCGTAGGAGTGACAGAGGCAGGAATCCACTCTGGGAAGATAAGGGCTACACCTCCTCCAGAGCGGTTGGACCTGTGCGTGGAGAGGATCTTTTAGCCATCAGGTAGGAGTGTGTTGAAGCTGGTGACAGAACTGGCCATGAGACCGAGGACATTGAGGTCAAGTTCTTCAAGAAGGCGGCAGATATCAGAGGAATGTTTGACAGCAGAGTGAGAGTTAAGATTGGCAATGTGGAGAAGGTTGCCATCCTTGAAGAACTTCCGGGGAGGGGTACAGATCAGAGGTACACCCTGCGGAGGTGTAGTAGGAGCCTGAGAGGGGCAGAAAGGGAGGGCGAAGGCAAGGTAGCTAAGGAAAGGGGATGGCGTCCCAACGGGTGCCACCATTAATGGGATAAGAGGAGAAAGGATAGAGCAAAGAGACCATGTGAAGGGTCCATAAGTCAGGTGAAGGTACGACAAAGAGGAAGTCGGTGAGTTTCCTTGGACGAGGCGCTGGTGTAGGATGTCCTTTTTAAAATTCTTCCTACCATATTTAGTGAGGAAAGCAGGATAGTCAAAAGAGAAGCAGTTAGAGAAGATAGGAGAGACAGAGCGCATCATAGAGTAGGTGGGAGAGGAGGGGGTGGAAGGAGAGGGGGAGACACTGGGGAGAATAGGTAGACAAGATAGCGAGCAGCAATCAAGTTGCCCAATAGGACAGACTCTCAGGGTTTAAGAGCTCACAGATGCTCAACTTTAGAACCGGTGAGAAGCCACCTAAGTTTGAGAATCCTGAAAAGGGAGAAAAAGACCTAGTTTTCACAGTGCAACATTTTAAATACTGATACAGTGCATAATACAACAACATGTGGAGAAGCCACCTAAGTTTGAGAATCCTGAAAGGGGAGAAAAAGGCCTAGTTTTCACAGTGCAAAATTTTAAATACTGATACAGTATTACAACAACATGTGGAGAAGCCACCTACGTTTGAGAATCCTGAAAGAGGAGAAAAAGGCCTAGTTTTCACAGTGCAAAATTTTAAATACTGATACAGTGCGTAATACAACAACATGTGGAGAAGCCACCTAAGTTTGAGAATCCTGAAAGGGGAGAAAAAGGCCTAGTTTTCACAGTGCAAAATTTTAAATACTGATACAGTACGTAATACAACAACATGTGGAGAAGCCACCTAAGTTTGAGAATCCTGAAAGGGGAGAAAAAGGCCTAGTTTTCACAGTGCAAAATTTTAAATACTGATACAGTATTACAACAACATGTGGAGAAGCCACCTAAGTTTGAGAATCCTGAAAGGGGAGAAAAAGGCCTAGTTTTCACAGTGCACAATTTTAAATACTGATACAGTGCGTATTACAACAACATGTGGAGAAGCCACCTACGTTTGAGAATCCTGAAAGGGGAGAAAAAGGCCTAGTTTTCACAGTGCAACATTTTAAATACTGATACAGTATTACAACAACATATGGAGAAGCCACCTAAGTTTGAGAATCCTGAAAGGGGAGAAAAAGGCCTAGTTTTCACAGTGCACAATTTTAAATACTGATACAGTGCGTATTACAACAACATGTGGAGAAGCCACCTACGTTTGAGAATCCTGAAAGGGGAGAAAAGGCCTAGTTTTCACAATGCAAAATGTTAAATACTGATACAGTATTACAACATGTGGAGAAGCCACCTAAGTTTGAGAATCCTATAAGGGGATAAAAAGGCCCAGTTTTCCCACTGCACAATTTTAAATACTGATACAGTGCATATTACAACAACATGTGGAGAAGCCACCTATGTTTGGGAATCCTGAAAGGGAGGAAAAAGGCCTAGTTTTCACAATGCACATTTTTAAATACTGATACACTGGAAGTCAGTGGATAGATTTCAGGGCAGGAGAAATACGATCCCTGGGATTGAGGCCAAGGAAAGGTCCTGCAGTCCTGTTCTGGATAAGTTGCAAAGGGCGGAGAGTAGAAGCAGGTAGATTTAGAAAGAGGCTGTTGCAATAGTCCATCCTTGAGAGAACCAGGGCTTCACAGACAGTGAGCTTCTGGGGGAAGGAGAGGAAAGGCAAAATACCTCTGAGGAGGTTCTGTAGGAAGTTTGACTTTTTTGAGACATCAGAGATGTGGGCAGAGAAGGAAAGCATGGAGTCAAAGATTACCCAGAGGTTCTTGGACTCACGGGTGGGTGTACGAAGAGGTCCAAGGGAGGCCGACTAGAGAGTGACAGGAAAGGAAGGTGAAGGTGTGCTGATGAGGAGAATATCAGTCTTGCTGGCATTCAGGCAGAGATAGTTGGCGGCACACCAATCCTGAATGGCAGATAGGCAGTCGGAGATGAGAGAAGGCGAAGAGATGGCTGAGGGAATCCTGAAAATTAGTTTCGTGTCGCCTGAGCAGAACATGGCAATGCAGTGGGTGAGCGTTGCCAGGCCTTGGTTAAAGAGCCAGGGTGAGAGGTTGGACCCCTGGGGAACACCGCAGGTAGAGAGTGAGATAGAGGAAAGGTAGGAACCAAGTTGCACCTGGGAGGGTCGATCAGAGGGGAAAGAGATCTGCCAGGTTAGAGCCTGATCTGTGATGCCCAGGTTGTCGGGGAGACGGTTGAGCAGGGTGGTGTGGTTGACTGTGTCGAAGGCAGTAGAGAGATCGAGTAGGATGAGGACAGAGAGAAAGTTAGAGTCAAGGTTGGTGAGCAAATCTTCACAGGTGTTCAGGAGAGCAGTTTCCATGCTTCTGGCAGCTCTGAACCCAGACTGATTCTCACGGAGACAGCCAGCTGAATCAGAGTGGAGGTTAAGCCTAGAGATGGCCAGCTTTTACAGGAGTTTGCTCAGAAAAGGAGTAATGGAAATTGGGTGATAGTTAGCCGGGCAAGATCCATCAGCTGTGGGTTTCTTGAGAAGAGGAGGCACAAGACAGTGCTTAAGGGGGGAGGGGGAGGCTCTTGAGGCAAATGAGAGGTTGCAGAAATCATTCAGGGCAGGAGCGATGGTGTCAATGTGATCCTTTATGGTTTTAGAAGAACAGGGATGAACCTGTTTTGACGAGACCTTCATAGAGCGGACTTGTCTACCGAACCCATCAGGGGAGACAAGATGAAAGGAGGAGAAATAGGGTTGTGGGGTGGCTGAAGGAGGGTCATTAATCATGATGATTGAAGTACATCCTTCAATGTAAGGTCAAACCCAGGATTCAGCAGTGAAGTAGAAATGTTGGTAATGCTGTTACTGTCAAAAGAGTTGCATTAACAGAATTACTGCCACTTTTTTTATAGACCACCAAACTCATAATGAGAACCTGTTACATTAACAATTGCATTACCACCAGTACATCATGGGGTCATTCTGGGGGCATGGCTTTACACGACCAACCAGGAATGAGGTATTGCTGCTCGGCACACCCACATGATACAGATCACTTCCCTCTGAGAGCTTTCCATTACAACTAATGGTAGCAGAACTGCACACTCAGCAGTTGCATGGCTGCTATTCTGGTTCTCAGGCAGCTAAACACACCTTCATGCTTAAGGCAGTCCCTGTAAGAGTGGACAACTGGGCATCAGATAGTGGAGTACTTCATACTCATGCAGCCTTATGGGCTCTGTGCACTTTGCTAACCAATGGGAATTTAGTCTGCACCAAAAACACTTAGCATAGCTTCAGTATCAGCATCCCTGCTACACTGATGGCTGCCGTTCTGCACCATCCAAAGCTTATTACATGCATGGACCTTAAGTAAAATGCCATCATGTAGCAGAACTATTTATGTGAAGAGTGAGCACATCTACAACAATATATATGGGAAATATTATGATATAATTATGTAGTCTGCTCTGGAAATATATATTGCACTTGAGAGTAAAAAGATTACAACAGAGCATCTGGTGAATCATACCAGAAACCAGATGTACTGTTGTGGTGATCCCACATAACAATGTTCACAAACGATTACATTATATTGCAAAAGATATTCACATTTAATGGTAGATGCGTTCTTAACATAATAAATCCTTTCAAAGAAATGTCATTAAAATTGTGTCCTTTATCCATTAACACCAGGACTAAATGTGAATCCAATGCATTTCAGAATTGTTTACATAGTCAAGGAAAATAGCTAAAAATAATCAGAAATTCCATTAGAATAATATCTACATCAAAATACATTATTGAAATTGTAAATAAAATGTTAGAAACATGCCTGCCTTAACTATATTCTCCTTGAGGACCCAACCTAATGGTAATGATTTAAATAAATTAAATTAAAAACACAGACCTTCCATCAGTAAAATAAATTACTCCATAATGAAAATATCAGGTAAAAATAAGCATATAATCATAATTACCTACCTTCATTGTCAAGAGTTAGCTAATAGGAATAGTCTTATCATTATCATTTTTAACCTACTACCTATTCCATCCAGTGTGGTTAATTTTCTGACTGCTCGTCTGTAAGAAAGATTATTCACTGGCTGGTAAGAAACAGCTCAACATCCGTTCATGCCTGTGTATATATATTCAAAATGATGTTGCGCCTGCACAAAAGCGTATGTACAGAACGCAAATGATGTAACAGCAGCTACTGTGTGATCCGAATTTTGCAAATATTGACAGATATATCAATCCGTGAATGAAAGTGCTTGTAAATATACTAAAAGAGTTGTTAAATATAGGGAATAAACTGCAGGGATTTTGAAAATACTTGAACAAGTGACATATTTGGTCATACATTAGGTGTATTATATTACCACATATGTAATTATTTTCAGTCTCACGATGCAGAATTCACCCCTTGTTCTTGAATGGCATTTTATATGAAAAAAAAAAAACAAACAACATTGAGCCCTATAAAAACACATTAAAGTAAATTCTCATGCATGTGTAGCACGATGTTTGTAAATGGCATATTGTGTTAAATCAAACAACATCAATCCTTATAGAAAATTAGATAACATTCTTTATTCATGCCTCTAGGCATTACTGAGTCTAGTCTATCTATCCAGAAGGACTCTTTGGGCCTCATTACGACCCTGGCGGTAAGGGGTTTACGCCAGCGTTAGCTGCGCCGACCCCTTACCGCCAATTACGAGGTCCCTTAGCGCCATGGAGCTTTTAACACCCGCTTTTAGCGGGTGTTAAAATCCATGGCGCTAAGGGACCATGGAGTTAATTACGCCACCGTAATTTACGGTGGCGTAATTAACGCCTTCCCCACTCCCATTATGCCCTATGGGGCAAAAATGGGAATGGGGAAGGGTAAATGGGGATTGGGGACTTACCGCCCCGCCAAGGTCGGAATGGGGCGGTAAGTCCGCCAACCACCATGGCGTAAACGTAGTTTACGCCATGGTGGTAAAGTGACGGCCCAGGTGGTAACTTACCGCCTGGGTCGTAATGAGGCCCTTTATGTTCAAACAGGCATGACACACTAGTGTTCCACTGACCTACCTTGATTACTTCAGAACCTTAAATATCATCTGGGATGATCAATGACATGACAAGAATATTTGCTGCATGAACATTGTGTACAGTAAATAATGTTTGAAGTATCACAGATCACAATGTCACAATAGCATAATTGGATGTATGGAATCCGTTTCTATGTTTAATCATTTTAAATGTAGTGTGAAAGGTTCATTTTCCATATGCACTTACTAAAATAAATTTAAGAAAATGTCACCCTTAATTACATTGGAACAATTAATTCCATTCAGATATACCAGTTATTATATTTATCACCATAGGTAGAAACATATCAATGATACTAACATGTCTTGAACATGTTTGCTCGCAATATGTGCAAAAAACAGAGATCATTAAACAAGGCACTAAGTCATGTGACAGAATTCAAACTTCCAGGGTCTAAAACCATCTGTTTTATTTTTATTTATTAATACAATGATATGGGTAATTTGTTTTTTTGAAAAGGAGGTCTGCTAGTCAGACCACCCTTTCATCATGTGTGCATTTCCTGACACTCTTAGTACTAGACCTGTGGTGGCAGCAGGGCTGGACACATGTTCATTATTTATTTTTATTTTTGTATTTAATCATATGGTTATATAAACAAATCTTTTGCCAATTAAATACATCACTAGAGAAAGGAACATACATAAACAGATTTGATTGTACAGACAAGGATCAGTGCAAACAAAAACATATATTGCAATTTCAAATTTCAGATATAATTTAAAACAATAAATAATAAAATGTTCAAATAAACTATTATTGAAAGATTTAAGAATCACCTAATTGTGTAGATAATAGATACTCTACAGCTTTAATGCATTTAATAAACATATTTGATGCAATGCTGCTTTCCAGACATAGTAAGCCACAGCTGGCATAACAATACTCTCACCGCTATATATGATGTCTCAAAATTGATCACCCTCAATTGACAATATATTATTGACAAGCCACTATAATTAGTATAACTAGGACATAAAACTATGAACAAATGTAAGGGCATGACATTGGGTTAAAAGATGCCGAGCAGTTTCAATGTGAGCATTGCAGAGTCTACAGGTTCTTTCACTTTGTGCATATTTATGCCATCGCCCTATGTGCGCCATAGTAGGGAGTATATTAAAACACAGATACAAAATAAATCTATGTATATTCATGGACAATAATTTAGTAATATATGATGGGAGTGCATCACAACAGAATCCTTGAGTGGAATAAATCTGATAAATAGTCTCATTACACAAGTACCCAAGATTTGCTATGAAGTCAAAATTACTATTCTTCTTTTTAAGTACATGAGCAATGTTAGGTAATTCCATAATATGATGAATATTAATGTCCAATTTATGCAAATGCTCCAATGATGTTTCTTTCAATTGACACGAAAATGATTAGATGTACCTCCTCCCTGTAAAGCCTAGCCATATAACTATACACATTCTCTGCGTCCTTCGGTGAATGATAGATATCGAGGAACAGTTTACACCACTGATGTTACCACAGGGAGTGAATTGATTGTACACACAATTTGCAATGAAGGGCCTCAACCGGGACGGTGGGTGGAACCCCCTGTATAAATCTCAACAATTTGGCCTCCAATCTATCCATCCATTTCATAGGAGAATTTGGACGGATAGCAGAGCCAAACAAAATAATGGGAACAATACTCCTACAGTATATTTCAACTAAGACCTCCACATTGTTCCCACATTGTTCCCACCTTGGTTTCCTGATAAGAAGCCATTTCTTCATAGTTTTAGAGAACATATAGGCACTGAACCCATGCAGTGTCAGATTATTATAAAAGGGGACGCCTAAATAAAGATAGGTAGATACCACTTCTAATAAGGTGCCGTTACAGCACCAATTAAACTTAGGCTTCTGCTTCCTTCTTTTACCAAAAATCAATATCTTAGTTTTAGTCCTATTAATACAGAGTCCATTCGTCGCAACATGTATAATCAAAGCACCTAGTGATCTCTGAAGACCATCGGGAGTATGGTCAAGTATAGCCAAATCGTCGGCATATCCAATCCAAGAAACTGGTACCGTACCAATATGAGGGGGGAAGTTATGTGCAGATTCAATACAGGAACTCATGTCTGCCACTTATCATTATATAAGAATGGGGCCAGGCCACAACCTTGTTTTAATCATGTATTTGTAGGGGTGTCCTTAGTGGCAACACCATATTGATTTACTCGAAGCAATACTGTAGTATCCGTATATAAGGAAATGAGAAAATGTAAAAGCAAGCAATCACTATCCCAATTAATCAGTTTAGTTCAAAGACGATTCTGGGAAATGGAATCAAATGCAGTTGAAAAATCAATAAAGCACACAAACAGATTTCTATAAGACTCGTCCCGACAATAACTGATAATAGTTTGCAATACAGTGAGATTATGTAGGGTGTCATGCAACTTACGGAAACCCTATTGAAACGGGGAAAGCACATTTTTGTCATAGTCCATTTGAATAGCTTTTGTTGAAGAATGGAAGAAGACGTTTTTGAGCTAATGTCAAGCATGGCCAATAACCTATAATCATCAGCATTATTACGATCCCCCTTTTTAAAGACTGGTATAAGAATGGATTTACGCCAACTACATAGTATTGAGCCAGTGGTGAGAATGCTTTGGTAGAGGTTCGACAAGACCATAGCACAGAAATATGGATTGGCTTTATGAATTGCATTAGCCTTCATATCCGGACATGGGGCTCTTGAGCCATTTAAAGTTTTATTAATAATCACAATGTCATCTGTATCAAAACCCTTAAAGAACTCTACATTGTGTATATATGAAGTAAAGATGGTATTTAATTCAATCTTATTATAAGGAGCCAAGATGGTTTTGGTCCATATTGTGACATTGATAGAATCTGTCTAATTTACACTGGTGCCACTGCCAAAAGATCTAAACTGTGACCAACACTTCCTGTCATCATTACTACGAAGAAGTTTGAAAAGCCCATTCCAATCCACATTATTCATGTGGTACTAAGTCATGTGAGAGAATTCAAACTTCCAGGGTCTAAAAACCACTGTTTTTTTATTTGTATTAATAAAATGATGAGGGTAATTCTGTTTTTTGAAAAGGAGGTCTGTGAGTCAGACCACCCTTTCATCATGCTCCGCGCCAACACAGAAGTGCTCTTCTGTACATTTCCTGACACTCTTAGCACCAGCCGTGTTGTGGCAGCAGGGCTGGCCACATGTTCATCATTTATTTTTATTTTTATATTTAAGCATTTGGTTATGTAAAGAAAGCGTTTGCCAATGTAATACATCACTAGAGAAAAATACATAAATAAACAGACTTGATTCTACAGACAAAGAGCAGTGCAAACAAATCTATATATATATAGAAATTTCAGACTTCAGATATAATTTAAAACAATAAATAATAAAATGTTCAAATAAATTATTATTGAAAGATTTAAGAATCACCTAATTGAGTAGATTATATGTACTCACCTTTAACACATTTAACACATTTATTTGCTGCAATGGTGTTTTCCATACATAGTAAGCCGCAGCTGTCATAGCAATACTCTCAGCGTGATATATAGTGTCAAAATTGATCACCCTCAATTGCCAATATATTATTGACATAGCCACTATAATTAGCACAATAATATACTGTAAGGGCATGACATTGGTTTAAAAGATGCCAAGCAGTTTCAATGTGAGCAAAGACGCCAAGCAGTTTCAACGTGAGCATTGCAATGTCTAAAAGTTCTTTCACTTTGTGCATGTTAATGCCATCGCCTTGTGTGCTCACTAGTAGGGAGTATATTAAAACACTGATACAAAATAAATCTATGTATATTCATCAACAATAATTTAGTAAGATAAGATGGGAGTGCATCCCGACAGAATGCTTGAGTGGAATAAATCCGATAAATAGTCTTATTACTCAAATACCCAACATTCGCTTTACAATAAAAAAAATTCCAATTTGTGCAAATTCTCCATTGCTGATTCTTTCAATTGAACACACAAATTATAAGATGCACCGCCCTGTTAATCCGAGCAATATAAATATACACATTCTCTGCCTCCGCCGGTGAATGATAAATATCGAGGAACAGTTTACACCGCTGATGTAACCACAGGGAGTGAATTGATTGTACACCCAATTTGCAATGAAGGGCCTCAACTGGGACGGTGGGTGGAACCCCCTGTATAAATCTCAACAATTTGGCCTCCAATCTATGCATCCATTTCATAAGAGCATTTGGACGGATAGCAGAGACATACAAAATCATGGGAACAATACTCCTACGGTATATTTCAACTAAGCCCTCCACATTGTTCCCACCCTTGTTCTGAATATAATCATGATAAGAAGCCATTTGTTCATAGTTTTAGATTATACATATGCACTAAACCCATACAGAGTTGGATTATTATAAAATTGAACGCCTAAATAAAGATAGCTATTCACCACTTCTAATAAGATGCCATTAGAGCACCAATTAAACTTAGGCCTCTGCTTCCTTCTTTTACCAAAAATCAATATCTTAGTTTTAGTGCTATCAATACAGAGTCCATTTGTTGGGGCATTTACCATCAAAGCATCTAGTGATCTCTGAAGACCAATGGGAGTACGGTCAAGTATAGCCGTATCGTCGGCATATACAATCCAAGAAACTGGTACCATACCAATATGAGCGGGGAAGTTATGTCTAGGTTCAATACAGGAACGCATTACTGCCACATATAAATTATATAAGAATGGGGCCATGCCACTGCCTTGTTTTAATCATGTATTTGTAGGGATCTCCGTAGTGAGCACACCATATTGATTTACTCGAAGCGATACAGTAGTATCGGTACATAAGGAAATGAGAAAATATAGAAGTGAACAATCAATATCCCAAATAATTAGTTTAGTTCAACGAGGATTACATGAAACCAAATTGAATACCTTTGAAAAATCAATAAAGCACACATATACATTTCCATAAGAATCATCCTGACAATAACTGATAATAGTTTGCAATACACTGAGATTATGTAGGGTGCCAGGCAACTTGAAGAAACCCTTTTGAAATGGGTAAAGCACTTTTTTCTCATAGCCCGTTTGGATTGCTTTTGCTGAAGAATGGAAGAAAACATTTTCGAGCTAATGTCAAGCATGGCCAATAACACATAATCGTCAGTGTTATTATGATCCCACTTTTTAAATACTGGGATAAGAATGGATTTAAGCCAACTAAATGGTACGGAACAAGTGGTGAGAATGCATTGGGAAACGTTTGACAGGACCATAGCCCGGAAATCTGAATCTGCTTTAAAAATTACATTAGCCATTTCAAGCTTTAATAATAATCACAATGTCATCTGTATCAAAACTCTTATGGAACTCTACATCGTGTATATAGGAAGTAGAGATGTTATCTAATTCAATCTTATTATAAGGAGCCAAGATGGCTTTGATCCATGTCATAACATTGATAGAATTTATCTCATTTTCACTGGTGCCATTGGCAAAATATCTAAACCGTGACCAAAACCTTCTGTCATCATTACTACGAAGAAGATGGAAAAAGCCCTTCCAATCCACTTTATTCATGGAGAACCTATGATACCACCTCCAATTCTTGTATTAGTTGACAAGAGGGCAAGCAACTTATGTTTTCCCTTGGGCAATGATGCTCAGATTACTTAATAAAATAACAATGTTTGTTTTATAGTTTGTAATTATGATGTATTACTATGTCAACATTATTGGAGTGCAAAATCGGCCCAGCAATCACCTTCATAGACAGATATAACTGGCTATTTAAAAAAAAAAAAATAACCTTCAATACATCCCAGCCTTGCTCAAAAAAGCCAAACAGTCAATGTGTGAAAATTACCCTTAACAAAATTGCTAATAGCCACAACATTGCGTCATTCAATATCTTGCGATTACCCTGAGGATTAACAATGACCGAAATTGGAATAGACTTTAGACAACAAGGAGATGAAATACTATACGTCCATCCAAGGGTTGCATGATCACTAACTCTATTGAATGTGGTGGAGAACTCCTCACAATACTCTACAGTATACCTATCCACAAACACAACATCCAAACATAAGTAGCTAGTACCATTAGTTCAAGTATATTTTGAACTCCCCTGATTAAGCATATTGGACTTTAGGCAGACAAGGTCCTGCGTTAGAGCCAAATTCAACCACACAAGTTCCCCATTCATACATGGGTCCATATGATATGATATATGATATGATATGGCATTTATGATGCGCCTATACACAAGTGTTTCAAGTTGCGACGAGGCAAGGGAGGGGAACAGAGGGAAGAAAGAGATAATAATCTTACTAGGCCAGGTGACATTGAGATTGTGCAAGTGCAGAGGAAGGGGAAAGGGGGAAAGTGCGGGGGGCAAGGGGTAGGGGTCAGTGCAGTACATGAAATCAACAGTAAAAAAAAGAATAAATAAAAAAGAAATAAGTAAAAGGTGCGGCCAGCTGGTGGCAAGTGCAAGGGTGAGTGCAGACATCAGGTTCAAGTGCAGGTAGTGTACTGTAGGGATACAGAAACAGTCCACACGTACGAGGGTTTCAAGGGACGCAGTGCAGGTGTGCTACTGGTGGGGGAGGGGACCTGGGCTCGACATCAGAGGGAGGTCAGGCAACCAGTGCAATTTCAGCCAGGAGTTCAGCAGGGGAGAGGTGGAGAGAATGCAGAAGCAAAGACAGTTGGGAGCAGGAAGAGGGCCAAGAGAGACCGGCCAGAGCGTGACAGGAAAGGAGGGAGCAGGTGTGCCAATGAGGAGAATCTCAGTCTTACTGGCATTAAGGCAGAGATCATTGGCAGCACACCACTCCTGGATAGCAGACAGACAGTCAGAGATGCGAGATGGAGAGGAAGTGGCAGAATGGAGCCTGAAAATGAGTTGAGTGTCATCCACATAGCACTGAAAGTTGGGGCAGAGGGCGGCAATGCGGTGAGCAAGAAGTGGCAGGTATTAGTTGAAAAGCCAGGCAGAGAGGTTAGACCCCTGGGGAACACCACAGCTGGAGATAGGCCCTCATTACGACCCTGGCGCAAAGCGAAAAACGATGGCGGTAAACGATTACCGCCATCGTCTTCTGCTAGGGCCGATTACGACCCGTGACCGTAAACTACGATGTCATTAGCGGCATCGTAGCTAACGCTGCCGCTGACTGCGCCAAGGGCGCGCGCACGCGAACATCCACACCGTACTTAGCGCCATGGCGGAAAGGTACGCGAATGCCGACCCAAGCGGACATGCCCCTAACGCCATCACCCAGCCCGTTAAGTACCTTACCGCCATGGTGCTAATTACGCCATCGCGAACCAACCGTAAAGGGCCATGTAAAGTGAATGCAGCTGCCACAGGTGCACAGAAACAGCGCAGGTGAAGGCAATACAGACTCAGGAAGTACAAAAAGAGCACACCCCACCCCTTCCCACACCCAGTCACACTCCACAATGATACCAATAGGACTAGCAATGTTGGGGCTGGAGGACCTGATAGCAATGCGAGTGCTACAACAGCAACTACAACAACAACAACAACAACAACAACAACAGGCTGCACAGAGGAGACGCAGGAGGAGAAGGAGGGCAAGGCAGGCCCAGCAAGCCCCACCAGCACAGCCAGTGCCACCACGCAGGCAGCCCCCAATCCCACGCATCAGAGCCAGCCCATTCAACCTCACCGCTGAGCAGATCCACACCCTGTACCGACTGGACCGGGACACCATCACCACCATTGTGGACATGATACACAACGACATCGTCAGCATGATTGAAACACCCACTGCCACCCCCCCCCCTACTGAAGGTAGTGTCCGTGCTAAACTTCCTGGCCACAGGCAGCTACCAGCACACAGTGGGGCACTTGCATGGCATATCACAAACATTATTCTCGCGTACACTGATGCAAGTGCTCGATGCCCTCCTCAAGCACACAGATGACCACATCTCATTACCACGGTCTGCCCAGGAGATTGCCAACACCAAAGTGGGTTTCCATGCACTGGCCGGCATACCTGGTTGCATTGGTGCCATTGACTGCACCCATGTTGAATTGGTGGTCCCACATGCCATGGAGGTACCGTACCGCAACCGTAAACATTTCCACTCAATCAACGTGCAAATGGTCTGTGACTCCAACAGGATCATCACACATTGTTCTGCCAGATTCCCCGGATCAACCCATGATTCAATGGTCCTTCGGAACTCCACAATACCATGCTACATGGAGCGACATGCAGGCCCAAGATCCTACCTACTCGGTGAGTCTAATGTCATGAGCATGGAAATGCAAAGTGGGTGTTGAATGACGTACCAATGCATATTTCATCTGGCAGATACAGGGGGGTGATGCATACGTCACATGGGTGCAACTAGCAGTAGCCAGATCATTCCCTGTGGCAGCACTGACGTCAACAGAGTAGTGTACACATTATGCCTGACCTAATCATCCCAACATGTGAATGAAAGTGTATCCCAAAAACGGCACAACCATCTGCAAGTGCATTGTGCAAATTGTGACCGCATTGACCCTAAAGAAAACCACCAACATGCACGTCACCATACACCAACTACTGAAAGGCCTGTCCCCCACAACTGCGCACAAAGGAGGCACATGACAGACAGGAACATCAATGCACCACTACAAGACCCACAAACTGTCCCCATTGACACCAGTAATGCTCACTGGGGTCATAATGAGGCAGACATCAATGTTGCTATCATGTGAGCTTCAAGCTCACAGAACACGTGCAAGGTCACATGAATGACGGCCTGAACAGACACAGTGGATGGCCATTCACAAGGCAATCGTCCCCCCTGCATTGTGTTTTTGCATGCAAAACAGTACATGAGAGCCATGAACACATACTGGTTGCACAGTGTAAATCCATTAGCACAACTCTAATTGGTGCACAGTAACAGTCGGAATCAAGGCATGGTTGTGCGTCATGTTCACAAATCAATCTCGTTCCTGACACATTCATTTGTCACATTTTACAGGCGATGCGGGCTATCCCCTGAAGAGGTGGCTCCTCACACCAGTGCGGAACCCATCGAACCAGCATGAGGAGGACTACAACCGTGCCCATGCACGTACCCGTGTGGTGATAGAGCAGGCTTTTGGCCTACTGAAGGCACGTTTCCGCTGCCTCAGCAGGTCTGGCGGGGCACTCCTGTACCGCCATGAGAAGGTTGCAAAGATCGTCATGGCATGTGTCATGCTACACAATATGTGCATCAGACGAAACGTGCCTCTGCCCCCTGACGCAGAACCACAACCACCTGATGATGGGGATGATGATGATGGGGATGGGGCAGCACCTCAGGGAGGCAGCGATGCACAGGAGGGGCATATAATGCGTCAGAATGTCATTGACCGATACTTCTAGCACACACAGCGTGTGTGTAACATATGGATGGCACTTGGGGCACTGTGTGTGTCTGGTATGTCAACACTGTGGACTGTAAAACAATAAAGCACACATACGCAATGAGCAATGTCCACACATTTCGTTTGTGAGAAATGAAAAAGTGTATTGTTCTTCTGAATAGGTATAACAGAACCCCTGCCCCTCCCCCCTGAACACTCCAACACACCCAATTCCTCCCTCCCCCTCCCCCTGAACACTCAAACACACCCAATTCCCCCCTCCCCCTCCCCCTGAACACTCCAACACACCCAATTCCCCCCTCCCCCTCCCCCCTGAACACTCAAAAACACCCAATTCCCCCCTCCCCCTCCCCCCTGAACACTCAAACACACCCAATTCCCCCCTCCCCCTCCCCCCTGAACACTCCAACACACCCAATTCCCCCCTCCCCCTCCCCCCTGAACACTCCAACACACCCAATTCCCCCCTCCCCCTCCCCCCTGAACACTCCAACACACCCAATTCTCCCCTCCCCCTCCCCCCTGAACACTCAAACACACCCAATTCCCCCCTCCCCCTCCCCCCTGAACACCCTGCAAACATGTGACAGTGCCCGTGGTGAAGTGTGTATAGTTTTGCACACTATTGACTGCCCCCTCTCCCGGAACCTGGGGCCCCCCTGCCTGTGCTCCTCAGGGTCCTGGATGACCTGCGGACGGGAGTGGCTTGTGCTGAACTTGCAGCTGAGGATGTACCGGGCTGCTCAGTACGGCATGTGTCCACAATTGTCTGGATGAGCTGGCTCATCATCTGCCGCACTTCAGCAAGTTCGGTGCATATGTCCCTGCTGGCAGTTTGGATGGCAGACCTGATGCCATCAGAACTCCTCTCCATGGCTGCACTGGCACTTCCACATTCTGCAACATGCTGCGTGAGGAGTGTGCCCAGTACTTCCTGCCTGTTGGCAATCTGCTCCAGCGACAGCTGGAAATCTGGCCCAATGGAGGGTGCCAATGGGGGACCAATGGGACTACTCCCCTCTTCCCCAACTCCCACTGGGCTTGGAGTTGCTGGCCATGAATTAGCAGGCGATTGGCCCTGGGTGTCATCTCCATGATGGCTGATTGGGGATAGGTGTGGTGAGTGAAGTTGCGTGTTGTGGTCAAGTCCAGTGTCATCCTCCACATCACTATCGGAGCAGGCAGCGATGGCTGCAGTCTCCCCAACAGTACTGCTCCCTGCTGACACATTGCCCTCAGTGGGCAACAGCGGGTGTTGTTGGGCTGCAGGCGCTGTCACGACCCCTTCCTCGGGGGACTTTGCTGCCCTGGCCTCTTCAGCCTGGCGTGGTTTCGGCCTGGGTCCAGCAGAGGTGGATGCATGGTTCCCTTCTCCCACTTTCCTGGCCTTCTTGGCTGGGGTGCTGGTGCTGTCGTCCCTGCCAGTGTCCGATTGCGAGCCTGTGGTGGAGCAGAGGAGGGTGACTGTTATTGATGGTTCAGCGGACATTGAGCAGGCATTGTGAAGAGTGTAATGGATAGATGGTGGAGTTAGTAGCCCGTGACATACAGGTTGCCTCCCTTTAGGTTCGGTTTTGCATGCAGGTGTGTGTCTGCCTACTGTACAGTGTACATGCTGCATGTGCGCAGGGTGTGGCTCATCTGCTGATGTGTTGCGTCTGCCACATTGTGATTGTCACGTGCAAGTGTATCAGGGTGTCTTGCAAGGCTGGATATGAGGCACCTACCTGTGTCTCCAGATGTCGGGGCCCCTCTCTCCATCTCGCCGACACCTTCGATGCACTCAATGCCAATCAGAGAGGCACATGTCTCCTCCCATGGCTGCATCTTCAGTGGGGAGTCTGCTCCCCCGCCAGTTCCCAGGGCCAGGTTACGGTTGGCAGACATAATGCCCTGGGCCCTGATCCGCAGGTCGTCCCACCTCTTGCGGCACTGTTTGGAGGTGCGTGGGGTGGTTCCAACAGCACTGACACGTTGTGCCACAAGTTCCCACACCTCCTTTTTGCGGCCTATGGCTGGCCGGGTCATCTCAGTGGAGAAGACAACATCGGCCTTCTCCTGGAGCGTGTCTGCAAGCATTTGCAGTTCCTCACGACTGAAGCGCTCCTGCCGCTGCCTGTCACATGCCTTCTTCACAACTTTCGGCATGGTTGGGTGAGGAAATGGGTGGGTTATGGGAATGACAGGGTTTGAGGGTTGGTTGTGGTGTGGTTGGGTAGGATGGCAATGGATTGTGTTTTTTAAGATGGCCGCTGTGCTGTTTCCCGTTCCGCCGCGATTACGCTATTTCCGGTTCCGCCTAATTGCGGTCACCGCTAATTACGGTGACCGCTGACTACGGTCGGCGCAATGATGGGTGGTGGTAGGTCACCCTGCGCTGTTAACGAGGCCGGTAAGGGCTATTTACGGCATGGCGTAGTTTACGTTACCGCCATGGCGTAATGCTCGTGCGCGATGGGTCGTAATATGGCGCTCTTATCGCTATCGGACCATGGCGTTAACGCTCATTACACCATGCCGGTAATTTCGATTACTTACCGCCTGGGTCGTAATGAGGGCCATAGAGATAGAGGAAAGGAAGGGCCCAAGTTGGAGCAAATCACTCCAAGCCACAGCACCACAATGATCATGATATTGCCCCTGCAGCAAGCTTGGGGCATTCAAATCACCAGCAATAATAAACACTCCTTTAGAGCATACATCTAGCCAAAGTGATAGAGTGTCTTCAATATTAGCAAACACGGCCATCGCCTCAGCATGCCCTGGAGGATCATAGATATTCATAATAAGAATTTGATATCCAGTATTTAGCAGGCTAGTGGCCATAACATAATATGATGTTCTAGCCATAGGATATTCCCTTAAAGTATACTTAACCCGAGCACCAATGGCAAGTCGCACACTGAGTCTGCCCTTATCACCACATTTAGAAGCCATGTGTAGAATTGTATAACCATCAATAAAAAAGGGCTTCCTAACCCATGTCTCTTGCAACAGAAAAATATCACAGTTATCCATACATGTTATACCTACAGGGTGTTCAAGAAAAGATCGAAAACCATGGGTCATATGGATGAAGTCAATTGATATAGTGCACCCCAATGTTATTCTCTTTGTGTCTCACTGCACTAAGTGTCATACATTGCTAACACCTGGCTTGTTTAGTGGTAGTAATCAATGTGTTATCAATAGGCACCATCACATCCCTCAAAGGCCTATCGACCTGGGCAGCCTGCCTTGACCATTGATATTTCTCCCGTCATGCATATTACAGATGGTCAATTTAAGATCGCTAGCATTTAAATCTTGTGCATAGGACCATAATAAAGAGACAACAGCAGGGGAACAAAATTCAATAATATCCTAGGTGAGCACACTATCATATTTAGGTAATTGAAGCCTAAGAATATCATTAGACGAATCGAGTCGGAAGTCGCTGTGTGTGCGTTTCGTCTCAGTCCGTTTGCATGAGACGCTCCACAGTGCGGCTTGACCCGCTGACTTGCTAGGTCCCTTCCTCTAAAATTCTAAACTCGAGCGAGGAGCGAGGACCAAGAAACAAGTTGCGAGGACACAGAAAATTGGCCCAGAACAGGGGCTTGTTTTGCTGCCAGGTGGCCAGGTGGCTGTTGCAAGGAGTAATGTGGTGTAACTGGGACTATTGGGAAAAAGCAAGAAACGAGACCTGCGCTGCCTGCCCTAAAGATGAGGTGAGGTGAGCAGTGAGATGACCTGTGGGTCCGTATCTCGTCAGTGCCATGGTTGTTGTTTTCCAGAAAGTGACAGTTGAGCTCCGGCAGAAGTTTGCCGTGTTGTGATGCCTGCACTGGAGTCGCGGTGCCGGGCCACATAGTACGAGTGGAGCTTTTCTCTTGGCACTGTTGGCTTTATGTTATAGGGATTATTAGTCCTATGTTTTGAATTGAAGGGCTGTTGACCCAAACTGAAAGAAGTTTGGTTTTGTGAAGGGTGGCTAAGAGTGTCACAGTGACTGCAGGCTTTGTCTTTGAGCTGTGACACCGGATCTAAACACTCTATGGACATTATTGCAGACGTGACATATATGCAGTACTTTTCCTCACGGTGAGCATTACAACCTGTGAGGTTTTCTTGCATTTTTCCTTTTATTACCCCTCTCCTCCGTCCTTGAAGTGAGTCTAGTAGTTGACTTTCTCTCATCTTCTGTGATACCACTAACGATATCTGAGACAAATTCTATTCACAATAAGATGACCAAAGTAAAAGCCACTAAATCAGGATATAATCTACGGAGAGGCAACGCTGAGGAAACAGTAAAACTGTCCTCCAAGCCCTCCAAGAAGAATTTTAGTGGTGGACGGGGGGGGGGTGAGCTGGATCAGGGGACAATCCCGGGGATGTTTTCTAAAGCTATTCCCAAAGGGTTCCCTCCGCCTAGCAGTACTACAGAGGGAGTGGTGCCCCCACCTACACATAACAGCATTGATTGTCACAAACTATAATGACATTGATAACAACTCACTCCTTTATGTCTATGAATTCAAAAGTCTTGGCAACAAAAAGTAAACCTGGCACCCCTATGAAGATGAATACAATGAATGTGGAGGCCCAGGTCCTTAACGACCCACAGAATGAATCCCAGGTGGTTATGGAGACAACTAAGCCAAAACAGTTGGCCAAATCTATGTCTGATACAGCAGGAGATCACTCCAATCATCCAACTCCCATCTCCCCAGTGGTCCCTACAATGGGACATCTGTCAGCTTCACCCGACTTATATATTGATACGGGTGATCTGGAACAAGTTGATGATGAAGGGAATGGGGTGGTCGACCAGGGTAATAATACAGCCATAATTGAACTGCAGGCATCTATGGCCTCCATGCAATTCGCACATAAAATCCTATTAAAACTTTGTGGCAGGATTCATACTAACTCTATTATACTGTGTCTGTCTGTGTCACCAAGGATGGCCCAGAGAAAGGTGACATCTATGGGGGACGAAAACTCTGCCGCTCTTAAAGAAGTCAGCCCGGCCCCTCCTCTGACAAAAAAGCAGCGGCGTATGTTAAAGAGGGCGGCCACCAAAAAGGCGGTGGTTGAAATCGCTTTCCCTCTACCAGCTACCAATGATCCAGCAGTTAAATCTAAAAAGCTAAGAAGAGGGGTCGGAAAACAAAGAAGCGCATGGGCAAAGGGGCTGGAACATTGACGAGCTGGGTACAACCGGAGAAGAATAATGACTCAATAAGTGCGGACATTGAGGACGCTGAATATGATGTGTCTGTTTGCTCTGTTGGGGACACAACTAAGTACTCAACACCATGCAGGAAAGACACGTCAAGAGAGGAGGATTACCAAGATCAGGCAATTACCATTGAGGCCGATGACACTATAGCAAGTAAAATGTGCATTATTAAAAATCTCAATCAGAATAAAAGAGATCGCTGGTTACCAAGATTGGAGGTTTTGGCTAAACTCCACCTCATACCCCAACTACGCGTCATACGCTCAGAGGATTTTTCGTTTGTCGAACCATTGAGGGTATGTAATCCTAATGTTTCAGCTCTCCATTGCAGGGTCCTGGCATCGGCCCAACAGACTCGGGCACATAAGAAGAACCTCATTCAAGTTGTCCTAGAGGTAGATGCTTGCAAGGAGAAGGAAGATCCCTCCCTGCCTAGTGAGAACTTCTTAGCAGCTAAGAATAAGGGTGGTAGACTGGTCCAACCGTCAAAAAAGAAGGTGCAGATGAGCCACACCCAAAGCACTTTGAAATGGCTAGCAGATGCCCTTCCTATGGTTCTACAACAACCATGAGATTGTTCTTTCCTCAGTAGGAATACTCATGGCCACCAACATTTTCTAACAACCAAGGGATCCCTCTCACACATTAACAAGCATTCCTTTTTCTTCAAGAAACATGGTTGCTGTTGCCTTTTGCTATGGATAGTTATATTTTACAGCATATTCCTGCACAAAAAGGAGAGCGTGGGCGACCATTTGGGTGGCTTATTATAGGGATCAATAATGAACTCCCGAGTAACATGATCTCCGTGGAAGGTGGCAATTTCATCTGTGCTGTTGAAGTATATCTGATGAACAAGAATACTCAGAAAAAAATGCTGTTAGTCAATATATATAATCCACCGGGGGCTAAATACAGGGACCATATTCAGGAAGACTTGCATGGACTACTGGCCAGATGGAGATTTGAACGTGAGAACTATTTTGTGATTGTGGCCGGGGATTTGAACTGTCACATTTCTGGAGGCAGAGGTACAAGTAATAATCGACACTTGAATGAGGCCAGTCTTTGGAATAATATGTTTCCAGATCCCGAAGGGAATTGTTGGTCTTGGTTTTTTCGAGAGGTGGGACCCCAATTATATTTATGTCAGTGCTGAGGTTGCTTCTATTGTCAATGATATGAAGGTTTGGGAAGCTGAATGGAGTGATCATGACCCCCTTGTCCTAAACCTGGGCAGTTTCGCCCCTCAGTTGACGTGTTCTAACCTAGGAGATGTGGCAGTTAACCATACTTGAAGTCGTATCTCCTGGTCTGAGAGGAATGTATTAAAAGTAACCATGGCCAGTGGTGCTTGGGACAGTAATCTGGCTCATAGATTTGATCAGATGCATCCTGATCAGATATCAGATAGAGAGTTGGATTGGGGACTTCGGTGGAAAACATGCCTCCTGTAGAGCGCAGATTATTGCAGGGAAGTACCCGAAGGATGCTACTTATGACCGTGCCATCAGAGACAGAAAATGGAGGCTCAGGTTAGATATCCGCAGGGCCAAATATGTTGTTTCTCCCTATGAGGTGATTGCTAAAAATATCAGGAAATTGAAGAACTCATATCGTACCTGGTTAAAGCTCCATAAAAAGCACAGGAAATTAAAAAGATGGCAGTGTACTGTTAAAACCCTGTGTAGTAGAAATTCAAGAAGCATTTGGTTGGTGTTGGGGGAGGCCAAAGGGTGTAAAATCCCTCATATGATTAATCCCATCGGTATTAGGGAATGGACTGCTTATTTGAAAAAACGCAAAGGTAATGAAAATGTACAGGTCTGTGAATTCAGAAACATCAAACCCACGATTCCCCATTTTGAGGTCTCCTTGGAAGAACTCCATATTAAAATTAGTGAGCTAAATTTGCCCCGTGCCACAGGCCCCAATAATCTGCCTTTCTGGGCGGGTCTCTTGAAAATCTTATTTGAAAGAATTATAGCGGAGGGACGCATCCCAGCTTCTTGGCAGGTTGCTATACTTATACCTGTGTTTAAAAAAGGAAGTAGAACCGAACCTGGGAACTACCGACTACTGTCCATGTTGGGCTGTACGGGTAAGATGTTTGCCGCATTCCTCCTTAGGGAATTACAGAAATGGGCAGAGGATGTGGGAATCCTGGACCGCTTTCAATCCGGTTTCAGAACTGGGTATTCCACATCCCACAACCTATTTATTATGAGTTCTCTGAGAGGGAGAGCGCTTACAAACTCTTGTCCCCCGTTATATGCTCTGTATGTGGACTTCAGGGCTGCCTTCGACTCAGTCAACAGAGCATTACTGTGGAGGAAATTAAGAAGTATGGGATGCCCGGAGTGACTGCTATATTATTAGAACTTTTACACACCAACACAACGGTTCAACTTAGACTTGATAATACCGGGACCCTGACTGATTCCATTCCACAGCTGAAAGGTGTAAAACAGGGTTGTGTTACCGCTCCAACTCTATACAACCTATTTGTCTCTGATGTCCCTGAATGTCTTCGGGTGATAAGGAATTGCCCTCTCAAAGTTGGCTCCGCCCATTGTGCTGTTCTGGCATATGCAGATGATCTTGTTATATTAGATCATACATTCAGCGGGATCTTAAGATCTGCGGAGCAGCTCTGGTGATACACGGAGGTCAACAAATTGGTTATTAACCACAGAAAAATAAACCTCTTACTATACACTGCAGGTAGGGTGGCCAGGCCACGTATGATGATTAATACCATCGTAATTGACTACACCTACACTTATAAATATCTTGGTGTGGAGTTTGAACACAGGGGTACCTATACCTCGTGCATACAGGCGCGTATAACCAAGGCTGCCCAACTTACAGCACTAATACATAAATTAATTTGCGATCAGAGTGGTTTCTCTACATGGGCCGCCCACCAATTATGTATCCAATGTTTGGTAGCCATGGTAACTTACGGCCTTGATCCTTTGATTAATATGAACCTGGGATGGTTGCAGATGGTTGAGGGTAAGTTCTGGAGGAGGATCCTTGGCCTCCCCCAGAGCATCCCTATGGCCATGATCAGGCTAGAGTTAGGAATGTCATCTCTCAAAGCCATTGTCCTTAGGAAGAGAGTGGAACTGTACATTAGGATTAAAAACAATCCCACTAATAAGCTACTCATAGCTGTTAAGGAGGACATAAGGGCTAGGAAAGAACAGAAATTTGATGTGCAAATGAATACTCTCCTTGAAGAAATTAGTTGGTCCCCAGAGTGGGGACAGGATTACGCTTGCCTCTTCAACAGCATGAAGAAACGCTTATATGTATGGGATTGGCAATGTCATTTCATCTATTTAGAGGGCCTGAAAAGCTACAAGTTTATTACATATATGTTGTGTACTTTTAAAAAGTCTCAACTATATTTAAATCTCTGTCCCTCAGATTTGTAGAGGCATTCTATACTGCTTCTCAGTATTAATCATCTGCCAGTTCTGGCCTCAAGAGGCCCCGAAATGGGCCTCTTGGAATCAGAAATGTATTGTAGAATTTGTGGGTTGCGCACTGAGCTTGAAACCGCTTGCCATGTATTAACTAAATGCCGGGAGTTGAGTAGCTGTTGAGGGAAACATCTTGGGAAGTGTGTCCATAATTTGGAACACCTGGAGCAAATTGACTTCTGGCATCAATGTGTTAATACATTAAACTCTTCTTTGCATATGGCGCTCTTCCAAGTCTGGCAACAAGCCTCTATTCGTATGCATTGCTGTACTAGAATTAGCATTGTACCCAGACTATTTCTTTAGAAAAATAACCATACATATCGGAAATGAAGGTTCATACTCCAGCTGATCAGTCATTCATTTTGTACATTGATGATTATATATGCCATTTGTTGCTGTTGCTGTATTATTCTGATTCTTTATATTAGTGTATTTGTTAGGTATTGTTTGTTCGACTGTCTTAGCTAATGTTTTATGATATGATATATATTTATTTATCTTTTTCGTATTTTGGGTACTATACTGAGCTTGTTTGCTGTGTTTCGGTGTATTTTTTAATTTTGTTTTATTTCAGTAATTTTATGTGATTATGTGTAAAGTTTTCTTCTTTGTACAAAACTGTATCACATTAATACATTATTATTATTATTCATGTTTGTCTTTAGGGTGCACACAGCTGTTGTTTAGAAAGAATATACAAGAGCCATTAGGCATTAAGCCTAAGCCAGGACATTCCTAGCATGCCCTTACTGCAACAGTAATTATGTGCCCAGTACGTATCCTTTCCATACATTGAATTTATGACCTTCTCAGGGCGTTTACATCATTGAATCAATGCTCAGGCCAATCCATAGGTCTGGCTTCAGTTCAAACGTGCTGAGTACATAAAGTTTTGATTCTCCTGAGATTTCTTTTTCCAAGACACCTCCATGAGGGATCTAACAACATGCATACCCGGTCCAATTTCCCGTAATCTGCATATATGGTAGGACCCACATACTTGTACAGGCACAAAAGCACTGAGCGAACAGGCGCCTTCCTCATCATTGCAGTACTAACTTGTGAACTTTCATGCTCATCTTCACAGTCACAGCTGGGCTGGAACTTCTGCATCGTCCTGTAGTGCTTCAGACCACATCTAGTGAGTGATGTCATTTAAAATGAATCTAAACTGGTCTTTCATATAGTCATTTGCCTCTTCGCAGGCAGCATCCCACTGCATATTCTTTCCTGCATCAATGATGTTGAAAAATAGACTCATTAAAGCATTCTTTGTGATACTTGTCAGATCCTGCATTATCTTCAATCCCCCTAATCTTGCATATATCTGAAATCTAATTAGTAAATGTTATATTATCCATAGATGGCCCAGCTTCTCTTGGTTTGTAATGCCTCTATAAATTGACCATGGAGAGGCTACTGATTTGAAGCCATACCAAGCTCAGCCTCCTTTGATTCCATTTCCTACATGACAACATGTCTGATCGCTACACCTCTAAGCTAATGAGAAAATGAAAGGTTACTTGGAAGATCAGAGAAGGCAGAACGAAATGCATTGTGCCAAACTTGATGTATAACTGTATAACTTGATGTTTAACCGTATGCATGGAGTTTGCTTGAAGGGCATGCTATACCGATAATCTATAATTTTCTACTGCAAACAATGTCTCTTAGTTTTTAACAGTGTATGGTCTTCTACAATTGTCTTCTACAATGTAATGATAACTCTTATCTCCTGCTGTTTAGCTTACATGATCAGGCAGACAGATTCCAGGCACTACTGCTGTATCTACCAGTAAATGTCCAATCTATTTAGAACTCGCCTTTAAATCCCTCATTCAAGCATACCAGTTCTCTTCTTATCAACCTTCTTCTGTTGGCCCTCCATTGTATGTTTATGCTCTGCACTTTTGCTTTGACCTGGAAACTATGACCTGGAAATATACATATTTTTCACAATTGATTGTTAGATTCATTTTCTGGGTTGGCCTTGTCATTTCTAATGTCTCTTTTTCATCACTGATTCCATAGACTTAGTCTGAGCTTCTGAGTTACATTTGTAGTCAGTTAACCCACAGGCCATTTTAAATTTGGCTCCGTCCTTGACAACATATCTCTTTCCCTTTCCTCAGGAACATACACTGGTTAATTTTTCCTGACCAACCACACCCGTTTATATCTTTACAGTTAGCTTACCAGACACAAGAGTCTTAAAATACTGTTCCCCCCAGAGATGCAGATAAGCAGGAGTAGGCTTACAACATAAAATATTCAGCAAAACAGTGACTGTGATGTCTTTGTCTATAGTAAAGTCTGGCAGTGTTGCTCCATTGCAATGCACCATGTACCATGTGGATCCAGGTAGGTACATCTCGGCAATAAACCACGTTTACCGTCTTCAATCAGATCTCAAAGAGTCCCATCCATCATTAGTCTAAGCAATTCTTGCTCTAACGGTCCTTCATGAATACCCACAGTCCCGGTTGGAAGGTGTGGAAGGAAGCAGTTGGGTTCTTGGCCAAGCCTTCATATTCCCTCTGATGTATAGCATGAATAGTTTTCACTATATGTTTTCATTACTACATAACTCCATTTTGCGATAGTCTGCAACGTGCCCCCATTCAAAGGCATCAGTGGAGTTTGCAGCAAATGCATTGGTCTACCAGTGACTATCTCAAAGGGACTTATCCCTGTTATTGAGCTGGCAGTTCCCCTATTATTCATTAAGGCTAGTGCAATGCATCTGACCGTTTCAAGACATTTTCTGCACATATATTGATTATTTTCCCTGTAAGCATCCCATTTTGGTATTCCTCTAACCCAGCTGATTGTGGGTGCTATCAGCAGTGGAGCTTTTAATATATATTCATAGCTCCTATATCAATTTATCAGTTAAATGAGTCTCTCTATTGTAGTTCATACTCACTGATACCCCAAATCTAGGAAGGAAATCTTGAATCAATGTTTTCAGAACTATGTGTGCATTTGCCATGCGAATGGGGTATGTCACCACTCATTTAGAGGATTAGCGGACGTGCTGTCTATAACCATTACCTATACCAGGCTTGACACATTTGGCATTTGGATAAGGTCACACTGGGTTTGTGTAGATGGGGACCATAGGGTAGTATGTACCTCTTCTTGTACGTTAGTTGATTTTCTTACATGTATATGCTGAATGATCAAATATCTCAGAATTAATAGTGCTACGATTTGTGAAAAACCTGGGGCATACCGCTCACTCTTCATTATTTTTACTATTCCCCATTGTGACACATGTGCTATGCTATGTAGCATCCATGCATAGTATTCTTGTAATGTCTTGGGAACAACTAAACATGGAATCTCATGCCTATTATTATTACAGGGGTAATTCCAGCGCATCTTCTGCTCAACTCTCCACAGTACTTATTTTGTCCTGTCATTGATGGAATGTCCTGTGTATGTGTCTCAGTGCCCCGATGCCATCTGCTTTCAGCGCTTTATAAATGAATAAACAAATAAATAAATATTTGGATAGCTTATGCCTGTTTTGTTTCAGGGTTGATAAGAATATCAGTGTGTCTTGAGAACATGCTTCATATTTGGAAGATGTGACTAATGTATCATCAACCTAATGTACTAACGTAGACTCTCTGGAAACATAATGTCATCTAGGTCCTTTTTCAGAATGTGTCTGATTGAATTTAACTGATAGATTGTATTTCCTCAATTTCTTTTTAACACATTGTTTACCACAGAATGAGGATGGAGACCCCCATCCCACTCCCACCAATATTGCCTGACCCCAACCCACCATCTCCAATATGGCAGTATAAAATGGTAAACAAATTCAACCCATAAAAACTCAATCAGTTGGGGGTCAAGCAATAGGCCCAATACCATCTAAAAAGGGATGGGACCGCTGTATACTCCTGTGGAAGGTGGGTTCATGTCAATTGGTGGGCATTGTGAGAAAATACAAACAAGCATTGACTATCAGCGTTTTGATGGAAGGAGACAAATGCTGAACAAATATCAATCACTGTGAACTCATATGAAAGTCGATGGTAAACACAACAATACATTTGCTGGGTTTTGAACAACCAGAAATGATGCCAACGCCACTGTGTTTACTATGCATATGTCGTGAACAAATCAATATCTCCCATGCAGTTTTTCTTGTGGGTAAAATTGGGGCTTTACAATGAGTAGTTGTGGGCACCAATGTTCTCTCTTCTAATTGTGAATCAATTACAATAGATATGCACACCTTTGCCCCTGGTTTCATCTTGTATTCTAGTCTCCAAGGTAGGGGTTTACTCAGGTCTATTTGAATGTGTACAGGTTCACATTTGAGGATTAAACCTACATCCTTGACATGTTGAAACGTCAATTCTTGGGGCATGTGGGCTATTAATCAATTTAAATGTTCACCTTTCAAAAGCTATTTAGACTTTGTTTCCTTTTTTAGCATATCTTTCAATTCTAAAACCATCTCATTTTCATGCTCTACCTGAATATATGTTCAGAGTACAGTAAATGATACATTTTAATTTACACAATCAATCTCTCTCTAACAGGTTTAACGGGATAGAGAGGTCAAAAAGAAAGTGTGTGAAATGACTGATGCCAGGTGAGAAGTAATTGACGGTACAGTCATTTATTCAAGAAGATAAGTGAAATACCATATGGCTGCAGCCACCCCCATCAAGCCATCTCTTTCAACTGAAAAACTGTACATTCTACAACCCAGAAACTTATGCATAACAAATCTAGAATATTGTAAGGTTCTAAGCTTTAATTTTGATTTTGACGGATTAAACCATATTCGGGTGCAGATGACAATTAAAGGTGAATTTAGCATGTAAAAGACAGGAATTTGACCTTCAACGTAATTGAATTTATCTGAATAAGAAGGTTTTCAACCTCTTTCTAAACATGTCCAGGTTCTTGCTTGTTCTGATCTCCAGTGGAGGTTGGTTCCAGATTATAGGTCCAAATACTTCAAATCTTCTGTGTCCTCTGGTGATGCAGTTAGATCGTGGAAAACGGACTAGAAGTTTGCCGTCAGAGCCGAGTTTTCTAGTTGGAGAGCAAGGCTTGATTTTATCTGCAAGATAATCCGGGGCAGGCCCCTTGAGGCACTTATAGACCAAGCAAGCGACCTTAAACTTAATTCTGTCCTCCACCATAAGCCATTGGAGCGATCTTCGCAATATGGAGACATGATCCCATTTCTTGAGATGGCCGACCATTCTAATTGCAGCATTCTGCGGCTTTTGTAATCTAGCAATCTGTTTGGCTGGGACACCTGCAAGGAGACTGTTGCAGTAGTCTAGGTGGGGGTTGGTCATTGCCCCTGCCACCACTGCCTTATCCTCTGTAGGAATAAAGGAAAGCAGATTCCTTAGAAGAGGTAATGAATGGAAAACTGTCTTCACTTTCACCCCAAACTGTGCTTCACTATCCAGGTTCTCATGCCAGATATATCCTCCATTCCTGTTTTTTTGGGAGTAATGAAGTTGTTCCCCTAAAATCAGAGGAGGGAGATTCTGTCACTCGGCCAGCATTTTATTCTTTGGGCCAAACAGTGTGATCTCTGTTTTAGTTGTATTCAAATGTAGATGATTAAACATCATCCACTCGTCAATCTCTCCCATACACAGCACAAGCTCCTGATGACATAAAAGGATGAAAAAGGCAAAGGAAACAAGGAGAAAGTAGTTGTGGAGACACAAGAAGGAATTAGAAGGAGTACATCATAGCACTGCCCCTTCCCTCCCAGGAATGTCAACAAGAACAGGAATTGCCCACTAAACATAACATTTATTTAAAGCTAATCTCGTCTTATTCTAAATCTCCCTCCTAACACCCTGACAGAGTTTCCATAATCTTTCTCAACCACTCTTTTAGTTGAAAACCTCAACGCACACTTCCTTCCTTTCCTAGGGAGCAACATTTTCACCCTGGCACCACACTCAAACTCCCTGTGGACACACCTCTTCCTTTCATCATACCTCCCCTTGCACAACTCCCCTTGTCTGGCAGGACGTTCTCTGATCTTCTCAGAGACTAACTGAACTAAACTCAACCTTTTTAGCCAACCAGGAGTGAGCAAAGTGTTGAGTTTGTGCCCCCCGAAAAGTTCAAACAGGGAGACCCCAGTCATGGTATGTGGTGTAATCCGATATTGGAAAACTCTGCAATAAAACATCTTTTCAGCTTTCATTGTTAGCGACAGCCATTCTGACCCCATCCATGATAGTTCTGTTGAAATGCTCAGTGCAACCATTGCTCTGGGGCTGATAAAATGCTGTCTCTTTATGTTCAATCCCTAATGACTTCACCCACTCCTCAAACTCCTTTGAAGAGAACTGTGATCCCTTGTCACTAATCAGCGAGGAAGGAAAACCTGCCCTAAAAAATACCTGCTCAAAAAAACTTCCCAATAATGGCAGTAGTGACATTGCGTAACACTCCTACTTCAGGCTATTTGGAAAACATGTCAGCAACCACAACAATATAACTTTCTCTTGCGCCTGGCCCACCTACTGGCCCCAGTAAATCAATTGCTGTCAAATCCCAAGACACCTGTGGCACTTCCGGCATCACTGTCGTTGGAACATGAGTCCTCAAAACTTTATCACTCCCCCTACAATTCACACATTCTTCAATCTTAGGCTTAAATTCCGCATCCATCAGGAGCCACCAGAAATAAGTCCTAATAATGGATTTCGTCCTAGAAACCCCCATATGTCCTTTGTGCCCTAATTCAATTACACAAGACCTCATGCCTGCTGGAACCAAAAGACTATCTCCTCTGTACACCATGTCCTTCTGAACATGAAGCTCATCTTCAATGCATGTAAACCTGTTCAAAACTGAGGGATCACAACTCAGCAAACTGTTTCTACCTTTCCAACTTTCCACAACATTGTGTTTTACAGCTTGGTAGACATCATCATCCTCACAAGCTTTCACCCAATCCTTCCTTGGTAGTGCATTCACGGGGAAAATATCTTTCACATCCTCACCCAGCTCCTCATGACTCATCTTGCCATCTCTCCTGACAGGATTGTGTGATAAAGCATCAGAATTGGTATCATTCCTTCCTTCCACATGCTCAACAACAAAATTGAGACCTTTAACTCTTGTCACCCATTTCATGATAGGCCGAGACACACAATCAAGCCCAACTTTATTGAAGATATTGACTAAAGGCTTGTGATTTGTCCACACAATAAAGCTCCTACCATACAAATAGACTTTGAACTTTTAAATGGCCAAACCATAACTAATGCTTCCTGCTCAATCACTGAATACTTTCTTTCTACATTCCTCAAAGCCCTTGAGGTGAAAGCCACTGTGATTTCATTTCCATAACTATCTTCCTTCAATAACACTTCACCTAACCCAAGATCACTGGCATTGGTGAGTACTATAGTTTTGAGTTCTTCTCTGAACCCTTTCAGTACGGGTGCATAAACTATGCTCTCCTAAATATCCTGAAACACCTTGTCACACTCACTAGACCACAGAACCATTGTCCTCTTCCCTTCGTGCTTTCTCACCTCATTGGTCCTACTTGCCAGTCATTTGATAAATTTGGCATAGTACTCCACAAACCCCAAGAAAGGTCCATCTTGGATTTTGGAGCCGGCATCTCTGAAATCCCTTCCGTGGAACTGAATTCGGGTATCACCGCCCTCCTGTTAACTTGAAGCTGAGATATTACACCTTCTTTTTCCTGAAAAAAACACTTCTCCGAAGACAAAGTGAGCCCAGCTTCACCCAACTTCGCCATAAACTTACGTAATCTTACATCATGACTAGCCACATCCTTACCCCATATCAGAATGTCATCCTGATAGAAATTCATACTTGCCAAACCACCAAGTAAGGTGTACATGACCATCTAGAACATGCTCACAGCCGAAAGCAATCCAAAAGTGATGCACACACATCTGAAAATCCCTAGGTGGGTAATGAAAGTCCTTAGATCACATGAATCAGGGTGTAAATGAATTTGATGAAAAGATGATTTAAAATCTAGCAATGAAAATACCTTAGTTCCTGACAAATCAGATATGTGTTCATCGATTTTAGGCAGTGGGAACTTCTCAGCCCACCTAGCAATTACACATCAATTTAGCCTCCTAAAACCTATACATAACCTAACAGCCTGTTGCTTTTGCATGCTACCACATTGGGGCTCACCCACTCTGCCACCTCAGTGGGCTCAATGTCTCCAGTTTTTTTCTCCCGCTCGAGTTCACTTTCCACCTCCTTCTTCAAAGCTAAAAGAGCTGATCGAACCTTAGCTGCCACAGGAACAAACTCTGGCTTGAGTTTAATCTTGTGCATGAACTTAGACAAACAGCCCACTCTGTCCTGAAAAACATGAGGCGCCCATGTGGCAATATCCTCACAAGTTATGCCAGACACACTTGCTGGAGAAAACGTGTCCTTCAAATCCTCACCACTGATTACTCCTATATATACAGGATTCCTGGTATTGGGGTCAAGTTTAATCCCTAAGGAAGCTTGAATGTTCCATGAGAGTAAGTCCCCACCTACATCTGTCACGTACATTTTTCCATTTGCCCGTTTTCCCTAAAATTCCAGTTCTACTTGCATCTCACCAATGATACGGATGGGATTTAGTCCAGACACATTGGCTTTGGCAGGTGCCTCCTTGAGCACACTTTTGGAAGACCCTCTCCCATGTATCCTTGCCTATGAGGTTGTAGTCGGCAGCACTGTTGACCAGTCTGAAGACTTTGCACACATCAACTCTGATAAAAGAATCTGTGTTTCTCTAATCTCAAACCAGTGTCAGCATTAATAACTTGAATCACTCATACTCCACTGTGAGGAACGCATGGTGGCAACGGTAAAGCTAGACACAATTGATCACAGTTCAAGGGCGTTTATACAGGGTGAGATAAATGCCTAATCAAAACCTAAATCTAAGATGGGAGAAAGCTACGACCATAAAATAAAAATAAGGCAGCCCTAGTGGCGTCTTATCAAATAAAAAGGGCCGATACGAAAATAAAATAGTGTCAATCCTTACCACTAAGTTACAAAAAGAGTGTGGGATAATGTTCATCAGAAAAGAAAGAAGTGTTTACAAAAATAATAAGTCATGATGGTATGGATGTGTCTCCCTTCCGCATGTTTCTGAAAGCACGGGACAAGGCAGGACTTCTGAGCACAGCACACTGCTGGGCCTCTCCAACACGAGGCTCAAAATTCCAGTTCAATGATTCTGGAACCTTTAGGGGTCAAGTCTCTTGTCTGCAAATTCTCTTGCCCAAGAAGGCTTGACCGATCAAAATAACAAACAAACAAACACAAAGTTCCTTCTCTCATCTTGAACCTTGGGCGATAGTTCTTCGCCCCTCGGATCTCCCTCCGTTGGGCTCGGAACCTTCTTGCAACTTGGGCCTCTCTCCGTCAAGTTAACTACAGCCTCTCAAAAATGCAGCTTGCAACTTCCCACTGCAGACAACCCTCGGCCGAGTTCACTTTTGTCTACACAGGGTTCACAGGTGTATTACTCTTCACCCAACTCAAAGGCATCCCTCAAATCGGGTTCACATTTGCCAAATATACAGTTCACTTTATATTATCACAATGCAGGATTCACTCTCCTGGCCTTTCCCTTTGGCATCATACTGTCAGGTTCAAATAGCCATCTTTACCACAGTTCATGAGTTTCCAGTCTCAACTCACCAATTCCCTTATTTCTCAATATTCCCAATCTTCCCAAAGAGCAGGCCATTCCCTTCCCCTAGCTTTCTTTTGGCTTATGCATCAGAGACTTTCAATTGTACAAGGAATTTGTCGTAACCTTTATAGGACCACTTTCACACCTCACGCCGCCCTTTCCTATGGCCTTCTGGTACTTGCAGTTTCAAAGAAAAAAGGGGCCACCAAGAGTCTTTCGAATGAGCACTTCTGCAGTGCCTGCCCACTCTGCATCTGGCTCTCTACTCGGCTTCCCCCAAAGTTCAAATACAAGCAAGTTGTTTGTTCTCAAGTTCTTGGGTTCATCTAATGTTTCCACTTGCAACCTTCGGCTCAATACGATTCAGATCGCTATCAGCTTCCTCTGACTCACAGATTGTGTCTGGTCTGCTTGTTTGGCTTGCTTCTGGAGCCAAGGATGGTACCTACCCTCCTGTGTTATCAATGCAGGAAGCCCCCGTGCACCGTTGACATTTGTCGCTCCACACATCAGCTGTATTTCCCAGTCTTGTAATTCCCTTTCGGATGCTTTGCAGGTCTGATGTGAAAAGGGTAGAGGCAGCTCCCCCTTCATTGTTCCTCCGGGTCTCACCACCTTTCTTCTCCATTTAAACTTCCGGTTCGGTGTAGCTGTTTCCTTGTGCTTTTGGCCTCGCTGGTAGTGTGCTCTTGTGCTCCGCCTTTTATCCCTGTGGGGAAGATAAAGGGCCGTTAGGTGCGTGTGATTATTGTCAATTGCCTGACTCTGCCTGATTCTTGTGGCGGTCTATTCACACAACAAAGTTTCAAAAGCCGTAAAAACTAAATTTAGAAAGTTATGATAACTATTCACATGGTATCCGATACGGGATATCCTGATTATTCTTACTTAAAACAACCCAAGGTAGCCATGAGAAGCATAGAGCAATATAATGTCACACTGAAAACATATTTTTTTCTCATGAGTTTTGCTCATTTATTTCACGAAGGTGAGTATATTTATCAAGTGCATAAAAAATCATTGCTTTTAACAAAGACATAAAAGTGACAAATAAAACAAAAAACTATTTCATTTGATAAATCTGCTGGTTGACTGTTCGAATGAAAACCAAGAACAAAAAAGGAAAAAATGAAAAGAACCATTCAGTTCAGTTGATTAAACAAAATGTGAATACATTTGTAAAAATCTGCCAGTTAATTAGGCAAGATGTAAATACATTTATGCAGGTCTGCCAACGTAAACTTTTCACATGATTCGGTTTTTGAAAAGGGAGGGTCTCAAAGAGAAAAAATCTGTGAGTAATTGGAAACAAAAATGAGTTCCAGCAAACAAGGAGACCACTTTTACGTTTCGGATTTTTGTGTTGGAACATGTCAGGTAAACCGCTCTGGTGTTAGTCTGTTGTCTGTTACAGTGTAGGAAAGTGTTTGTGGCAGAAAAGGGGGCAGGGGTAGAGCTTCTACATATCCTACATGGTAGGATGGAGAAAAGGTGTTACAAGAAACGGTATACTGCATCTCAACCTTCGGTGACCCACTTCCACTCCCCAAAAAACCCTCATCCAGGTGATCCTCCCCCACTGGTCAAACGCCAGGAACTGGATCCAATAGTGATGGCCGTGTCCTGGCCACCTGGATGACAGATCTCCGGGGTCCAGCGGGTGAGACACCTTCAGGTTTCTCACACTGCCCACAACCTTGCAATCTGAATTGTCATCGTCAACCTCATTCTCATGCACAGTCCCTCCAGTGGGTGTCATTCTGCAGCATTTTGTCAGGTGACCCCTTACTTCGCACCCTCGACGCTCAACATACACGGCAGTACATTCTCGAGAGTTTGAAAGATGCGGCAAACTCCCACATCGGAAACATCTTTTTTGCTGAGAGTCATGAATCTCTCATCTGTGTGAATCATCCCCTTGCCCTTCACTTCTGTGAAACCCGCTGTAATCTCTTCTTCCTCCCAGATTCTTGGGTTTCCTAAAATCTGTTACTTTTGACTCATTATAGCTCTTGTACCCCTACTTGTTGATCATCCCTGCAGAGATTGCACTGACTGCTGCACGACCCTTTTCAATGCTGATCTTCTCCGTTTCTGCACTAAGTTGTATGATACACTGCACTGTATGTTCCACCTGCTTTGTCCTGTCCAAATTTGGGACAAGTTCTTTCCAAAGTTCCTCCCTGATTCGGTGGTCAGTGCATTTAAACATTAATTGCTCCCGAATGTGCTCATCATGACAGTGACTCAAACATCATTTTATTGCAAGACCAAGTAAAGCCATAACAAAGTCCTCAGTTGACTCTCAGCTCTTTTGTTCTCTGGTGCAAAATGGTACCTGGCCAAAATCTTGTTCTCCTTGACCTCGTAGTTTAGTCAAGTTAAGCTATGCTTATATCAAAGCTATTCCAGGAGTTGGCATCACTTGTTTGAACATGTTCGGGAAGCCTTCTAAATACATCCAACCATGCACTGCTTAGTCAATGGTACAAGAGAGCATCCTTTCTCTTGACAAAATAATTTGGCTCAATAACTGCCAACATGAACTTCAAAAATTCTTTCTTCCATGCTTTCCACTTGATGAATGGTTCTCCAGGGTGCATAAGGAAGAAAACTGCTGCATGTGTGCTGGCCATGATGAATCATTTTATTGCTTCTATTACAGATCCAAAAGGAGATAGAGAAGAAAAATGAAAAAAAAATGTCTTTGTTCTTCCTCTTTTCGATTGTTTTTTAATTTTTGAGAGAAAGAGCCTCTAATCAACAGTGCTGCAACTCATCAAGACCTGTTCAGTACTTCACTTTAGTGAACTATGCTGTCCATAATGAAGCAGTGGACTTCAGGCACTCCCGGGTTGCTATGAAAACTGAACACTGAGCAACATCAACACAAGGCATTCCGTGTTGGCATGCGTGTTGCTGTGTATATCACTGAGATCCTTTCCTCTAATGGGCCTTCCTTGCTTTGAGAAACGCAGCGAATGTAGGCTGTGGAAATCTCCTATCGCCTTGCAAACCTCCTATCTCTTGGCATCCCACTCCCCAATGCTGGCAGTGTAACAGCAACAATGTTCGCAGCGTGGCATGAAAGGGAAGTTAGGTGCAGTGTATGCTGGCTTCCCTATAGCTGACAAGCATGGGTCATGGGTCGTGCAGCTTACCTTGTGGGGTGCACCCTCCTGCAGAGGGACTGTCAAGTAACCGGGGTGGATTTCTTCCTTTCCATCATGTTGTTCATTCTCTGTGATCTGCTGGGGCCTTCTTGCACTCCTCTCTGCAAGATCAAGACATCAGAGGCCTGCTGGAAAATCATGCATGGGCACAGCTGTCCTCTGCGCTATGCTGCAGCCAGAGAGGACAGTCCTCATTGCCAATGAAATGAATGATGGCACGTTGAGAAGTCATTGAAGGTACAGTCATTTATTGAAGAAGATAAGTGATGGAGCATATGGCTGCAGCTGCACCCATCAATTCATCTCTTCCAACTGACAAAGTGTACATTCTACAAGCCAGAAACTGATGCATAACAAATCTACAACATTGTAAGGTTCTAAGCTCCTGACAACATACAGGGATGATGAAGGGAAAGGGAACAAGGACAAAGGAGTTGTGGAGACACAGCAAAGAATTAGAAGGAGCACATCATAACACACCTCCTTCCCTCACAGGAATGTCAACAAGAACAAGAATTACGCACGAAAAATAACATTTATGTAAACTAATAACTTAAGCAAAGCTAATCTCTCCTTATTCCAAATAACCCCTCCAGACACTCTAAATGAGTATCAATAATCTTTCTCAACCACTCTTTCAGTTCAAAACCTCAACACACACTTCCATCCTTCCTTTTCCTAGGAAACAAAATGTTCACCGTGGCACTACACTCAAACTCCCCGCGGACACACTTCTTCCTTTCATCATACCTCTCCCTTGCCTGGCAATACGTTCTCTGATCTCTTCAGAATCTAACTGAACTAAACACAACCTCTTTTTCCAACCAGAAGTGAGCAAAGTGTTGGGTTTGCGCCCCCTGAACGGTTCAATCAGGTAGACCTGAGTCGTGGGATGTGGTGTAATCCGATATTGTAAAAATCTCTGCAATAAGACATCTCTCCTGCTTTCATTGTCAGTGACAGCCATTCTGACCCCATCCATAATACTTCTGTTGAAACATTCAACACAACCATTGCTCTGGAGGTGATACAACAAGGTCTTTGTATGTCCAATTCCTAATGACTTCTAACAACTTCAACCACTCCTCAAACTCCTTAGATGTGAACTGTGGTCCATTGTCACTAATCAGCGAGGGAGGAAAACCTTCCCTAAAATAGTAGTGACATTGTGTAACACTCCTACATCTGGCCACTTGGAAAACATGTTGGCAACCCCAATGACATAACTCTCTCGTGTTCCTGGCTAACGTAGTGGCCCGAGTAAATCAATCACTATCAAATCCCAAGGCACCCGTGGCTAGAACCTCCTGACAACATAAAGGGATGAAGAAGCGAAAGGGAAAAAGGAGAAAGGAGTTGTAGAGACCCAGCAAGGAATTAGAAGGAGTACATAATAACAGTGTGCATTTCTGAAGTAGGGGCAATAAAAAAATGTAAGTAGTTTGCTCACAGAATGGGTCCCAAGTTTAAAAGAAATTCCAACTGCCTAAACAGTTACAATGAATATGGCAACTTTTTGTTGTCACACTTGGGAAAGGAGGGGGAGAAGGTATTACTGCTCTTCCTCTTGTGGCTTGGAACTGAGGCTGGTTTGGGCACTCATACTTCCAATGCCCTTTGTGCTTGCAATAGTTGCAAGCTGTGTTATAGTCACAAATCCATTTGACTTTCTTTGTTGGCCAGGAGTACTACCTCCACAACCCCCAACACTTTGTGGGGCACATTCAGTGCCTTCTCTGGCTATTGGCCTATCACCCCTTATATTAAAAAAACTGCCCTCCTCTTCCTCATCATGTAGTGGTCAGGCTGTAAATTCTGCACCTGGAGAGCCATTCAGTTGCCCTCATTACCTGTTTTGTTTTGCTCTGGAAACAACACACAATGATTAGCAAATACAATTAATTCTGAAAGTGGCTTCTATTTCCTAGCTTGAGATGTTGCACCGAAGGCAACAGCCCTTACACAAATGTACCCGCTATTCCTTCCTGTGCCATAGCAACTTTTTTCACCAAAGCATCTCTAATCTACACCAACTCAGCTACATATTCTACATCCTCTGAGGGCCAGCTACTCTCTTGAGTGAATCTCTGGCATACCTTGGCATGTTTAATTACTTTCATAAGCTGGTTCATGTCACTCCATAAGAGCTTACAGTTATCTATAACAGTATTTCATTCCCCAGTACATTTCTCAGTATCCTCTCCAATATCTGGAAATTATTTACAAAATTTCTTCACATTTTCAGCAGTCGATGGGTAATGTACCATTAGCAGACTACCGATTCCATCTGCCCCCACTCCTGATAACTGACTCAGTTGAGCTTGAAGGTGGTTTGAGAAACCTGATAGTATTCTCCCATCTACTCACCCAGTATTCCATTCTGGTGGCCAGGGAAGGGCCATCGCTTTTGCTTTCCGACCCTGGGGGTGGACAAGCGAGGAAGATCACCTGAGTGTAAGGTCACAGGGGATTGGGAGGAGAATGTCCAAAGGCATAATATGGTAATAAGAGGTGATTGAGAGCAATAAGGATTACCAACAAATACAACATGGAGCGGCGGTAAAGAGAGGCCTACTACATAGCACCATTAGGTTGCCCCACTAATAGAGTCACATAAGGTCAGACATTTTACTATAACTGTGCACACCTGACTCCACTTGATTTTCCACTACACTATAAAAGGTGTAGTGCTGGCAGAAGCAGCGAGCAAGCTGGGATTGCTGGATGGAACTTGGAGGCCAAGGAGCAGAAGGCAGCAGAGAGTAGAACCTGGCAGATCCAGTGGAGTGAGGGACCCAAAGTAGCTGGCCCGGTGTGTCAAAGGGACTGCAGTGTAGCGAGGGAGCTGTGTCTCCACGTAGCAGGAGTGGGACAAATTACAAGCGGTTGGCCATTTCCAGGCCAGTGCTCCTTCCCCTTTGACATATGCTAGTCCCAGGGGTATCTGAGTGGCAGGTGGTAAGACCCTGACCTCATTCCAAGACCCTGGAGAACTGTTCACCAGCGCAGCGCTACTTTGGTGAGTTTCACAAATTAGTGAGAGAGAGAAAGTCCGTTGCGTGCAGGTGGTTGGAGCCGGAGCAGAAGAAGTGGACTGGGGCAAATGACCTGACGATTGAAAGCAAGAGAAAGAAAAGCAAAAAGAGCGAAAGTGTACTGGTGGCGCGGAAACCGAAAGACAGAAAGGGCAATAAAATGTGCGCTAGCAGCGTGGAAATCAAAGAGATAGAAAGAAAGTGAACAAAAACCAAAGTGAGGGTGCAAGCGACCCGAAAAAGTGTGCAAGCAACCCGAAACCAAACAGAGTGTGCAAGAAGCATGGGAATGGGAAAAGAAGATGCAAGAGAGCATGAAACAGTAAAGAGAAGTGTGAAAGAGGCACATCAAGCTGAAAGGAGGGAGCAAGTGTGCACGACAGAATAGAAGGGGTGCAAGAAGCACGGTGAAGTATAAAAAAGGTCAGAGTAAAAGAGGCACAGAAGGGAAAAGGTGTCAGAAGAAAGATGCAGAGAAGTCAGAGTGATCACGCTTGGGAGGAGCAAAGAGCCTGGCATTCTTGAAAGTCTCTGATATTACCCCCATGAAAGAACTATACATTGAAAGGTGCATCCTGACAAGGACAACTTTTTTTGTTTAAAGTCCAAAGGGGCCTAAGCTTTGGGAAGGGAACGCTGAGCAGCCCACAGAGACATTGGGGCTCATTATAAGGCTGGTGCTCCCGTAATGAAGGGGGCCGGTACGGGACCAGCCCTCTTCATTCTGGGAGCACCGATTACGAGCTTCTCATCGCGGGACCCAGATCGCATGCCTGGTAAAACCAGGCGTGCTTTCCGGGTCCCGCGAGGGGAAGAGAGAGGCAATAACAGGCCAGATGTCATCTGCCCGTTATTACCTCCCTCCGCATTCCCATTGAGCCCTATGGGGCTCAAATTGGAATGGGGATAGGTTCCTGCAAGGAGAAATTACTGGGTCCTCCTATGTCGGAGTAACCCGGTAAATCCCCTTTGCAGGAACCCGGTAATAGAGCCCAGAACGGAGGCAGCCATGGTGAAGGGGCCCCTAGGCGACCCTCGCGTAGTGGGAACAAAGCAAATCACCACACACGAACGGACACGTCAGACACGAGGTTGTATTCCCAAAAGCTAGGGTTTATTGCAAAGAAAAAAGTCTCAGTTGGCCAACTCGGTCTCACGCCCTGCAACGTGTGTCTCCAGACCTCGAGGGACGCAAGTGAGCAAATAACGTACATCAGTTACATATATACAAAATGGACATCCTGCAATCAGTCATGACATGTTAATTACGCCCATTGTACAGTTTCTTTGAACTGGGTCTGATGATTGACAATTTCTACAAATATGACACCTTCAAACATCTATTTTAGCAACAATATGCAACATTGTGAGTCTAGAGACATATTTCTTTGTTGAACAGAACACAGTGCTTCTGTTCTTGCAGGCAAGCTGCGTACGGGGGAAGAGTCACATTCCAGGCCTTGCTATCTCCTATTTGCTATTCGTGTCCTGGGAGTCAGCTCGCTCTGCTGGGCTTAGGAAAGGGGGGCCATAATAAAAGCATAATTCAAGCCTTTAGCTGTTTCTTTCTAGCATTTCTACCATATTAACGAGACTGGCTGGCATCAGTGAAATGATTAAATGCTGTGTTGCTCTCCTCCAAGGCTATATGCGGGAGGGATTGGGCATTCCTCTCTGGGGCTGCCTACGTTATGTTTCAACGAATAACTCCCGGCCTTGCGGCATTGCTCTTTCACTTTGAACAACAAGGTAATCAGTGAAGCAGAATAAGCAGAATAAGCAGTATAAGCAGAATAAGCAGAATAAGCTTTTGGCTAAGCAGTTTTAAACAAAAAGCAATGAGCAAACGTTAGTGAACAAAATGGCGATTCTAGCTACATCAAAATGGCCGCACATTGGTCAAACTTGTGACTCTGTATTTCTGACGTTTAGTGAATGAGACGGTTGGTCGTCGGCCAATATGATACATTGCCATTGGTCGTGAGAGGCATCTATTTTATAGACTGACAATGGAGCTAACAGCTCCATGGCTACCTCAATACTTGTAATGAGGCCATTGTGAACTTTACAGGAAAGGCTTAGCCTTGGAGAAGGGAATCCTGAGAGGCCTAATAGGAACTGTATCATTTTGTTTGGAATTGGAAGAATCAAAGCTTAGGAAAGGGAGCACCAAGACACCCAGAGACCCGGTGAACTTTATTGACTTGCTGCAGAAGCACTACATGGAAGGTTCTGAGGTCAACCCTTTTGAGTTGAACTATTTTTTCAAACCGGCAGAACTACACCTATTGGTAAGGCTACCTTAAACCAGCTGTGGTTTATATTTGTTTTTGAGCCAGCATTTTCCTTTTAAGAAAACCCCCTATGACATTTGTTCTGAGAGTGAGGGCAAGCATAGGTTTGCACACAGACACATTTTGGTTTTGTACTCACAGACACCAAAGGCCCTTAGAATCATCAGTTGTGGTAACAACCCCTTTAGAGTTAGGGCCAGGTAGGCATTACACCAAACCCACAAAGTTTGACAATAAAGGTTTTCAAGCGTGTTACTTTTGAGTATGTGTCTCTCTTGATACCATGCCTGTCTCACAGTGGGCAATCTCTGCACCATAAATCTCCCCAGCACCAATATAGGAGGGACTTTCTTCCCTCAATATGCCTTTATTCTTTCTCCCATTGCTTCCTCTCCTGTCCCGTGACCTCATTATAAAATACTGCACATCGCATGCAACACCACATTCTTTGTAAAATAAAATATTTGGAAGTGGTCGGGGGCTATTTTGTAGACTTTTAGATACATATGAGTAATTTTTATGGCTGAGATTCACGTCTCAACGTCTTGACCACTGACAACTATTTGTATCTACAAAAATGGCTTGACATGGATTTTTCAGTGTTGCTATTTCTGCCCTCATTTGTCGCCTCACTCGAATGTAGGATTTGAAGAAGGCATGCACAAACACCAAAAGAATGTATGATACATAATTTTTTTTAAGAAAGTATTTGGCAGTGGGCAGGTGCTACTTTGAGCAATTGTAGCCAATTGTGAGCCTTTATATGGCACCATGAATTCACACATCAACAAAAATAAATATATCTCCAAATGTGCCTCAATTCCTCAAAATAGCCTCCGACTAGTGACAAATACTTTTTTCAATGAACCAGAAAGTAATATAATTTTTCCAGCATGCATGTTTGTGCATCCAGGCTTGTCTTTGCGGCTATTCCAATAGCTGTGGTGTTAGAATAAAACACACACAGGAAAATCAAAATTTCTGTTACACCCGTTTTTGTAAAATAAAACATTTGTAAGAAGACAGGTCTTTTTGAGCAATTGTAGCCACCTTTTAACCATGTGTATGATTACTCACATGGCCCCAAAAATCAAAATGGCCATTAAATTTGACACACTTACTCTGAACAGCCCCCTACCACTGACAGATACTTATTTTCTTTTACAAATTCAAACAATGTAACATTCTATTTGCGTCTGTTCATGCACACATTTTGAGATAAGGCAAGCAACAGGTGAGAGGGAGGTGGGTGTCTAAGCTGTCAGGGACAAAGTGCATTGTTGCACAGTATTGTTAGACTTTTAAGGCCCTTTCTACTAAAGAACATTGAGTCTCTGCTAATCTTCCCTAGTCACCGCTTGAATGCATGTGTAAAACTATAAATAACCAGGTTACCTCATCAACATATTTTTCTGCAAGTAATTTACAAAAACAAAATAATTATTTATTCTCATGCTGCTTTACATTCAGATACAGTCAGGATTCTGCCCAAGATGGGGAAAACATTTTTCTACAAGGATGTATATGCTTGTGGGAGTGGTTTATTATGATCTGGGTATTGAGTGTTCTTGAAAGACAAAAACACATCTTTCTACCAACTGGTGCCTGGAAAATATATGTGGTAAAAATTCTATGTTTGAGACTGGGCTCAAATTCCCTCATCACCACTTAATTGAAATGTGTGATCTTAGGTACATCATTGTATCTCACTGTGACTTATCAGTGAAAAGTAGTAGTTCTTAGAATTGATTCTGTGCACACTGCACTCTGGAAAAAAATGCCCTTCTCATTATATTGTTCCATGAATAATAACAGTGACCATTCATAGAGTACCTGGAGGCATTATAAATTAGAGCGGTAAATGGCATAAATCAACATAACATAAAATGACATAACATATGTTGCACATCACAAAAGCTGTTTGCTTATTGGTTTACTCATGTCAATTTCTTGTAATTTCTTGTAATGTTGCTTTCCAGAAAAATATCAAGTATCAAAACCTCATGTCACTTCCTGTAACATACTTTTCTATAATTTCATGTGTGCACATTCTTGATGTGGAGGGCCTGTGTCAAAAAACCTACCCTGAATATTAATAGATGGCATCCTTCTGTACACATAATTGCCTATATTCTTATCAGGGGCAGCATCTCTCTGATACCTGTTGGTGGCTTTCTTAGCAAAAGCATGTTGGCAACCCCTTTTGAGAGACAGTTCCCTCTATAGCCTGTCCAACATTTATATCACGTGATATTTCTACACCAAAAAATATGCATGTTAATATAGGCATTTGTTTCATATACATTGAAAAAACACTCTTACACTCCATTATTGTTCCACATAAATGTATGAGCATTGATAAACACAGATTCTTAGCAAGTTTGAAAACACTGGAAGGATGCCACCAACAAAACATAAACACTGAAAACCAGAAACCCTACTGTCTTTGGTGATCGACGTATACTTACAGAGTTTCATGTGTTAAAGAGGTCTATCAACAAGGGGCCCTTGGGTCAACACTCCTACCAGTACTTGCTTTGCCAATATACACTCTTAATCATACAATTCGACCTTTGTAAAAGCTTTGTGTTTTATTTGGCATCTAGTATGTTTGACAAAAGGAAGAATTGTGTCGACCAGTTTCCCATAGTGATCAATAACCTCCATTCCACACTTATTTTTGTGGTGTGGGATAATCGCTTAAAAAAATAGTGGTTGAAATCTGTCAAATCTAGTTTTGCCCACTTGATGCCCCTTTGTCCATGCCCAGAACTGACTAGGGCTTCGTATGATGGTTTATTCCCTTTGCTCCAAGTAGGCACACACTCAAAATCAAATATTACCAAAAGGGGTCCATGATAACCATCAAAATTGCATAGGACTTCAAACTTCATAATTTTTTGCCATGACCCGCTGATATAAATATATAATTAATTAATGATGTTGTCCTTGGTCCTGCATATGTCATGTCACCAGTTGATCTAGAGAGAGACCACAATTACAAGCACTAAGCATCTACTCATACATTGTTCTAATTTCATTGATAGCAAGTAGATGCATTTTCTTAGGATGTGAGGCTGACACAGGCGAAATATCTCTTGCCTTATCTTGGTCATCCTAAATACCTTCAAGTTCCAAGAGTGGTTCCAACTGCATAGTTCCCAGCAACAACAGTAAAACCTCTTTTGGTACAGGACTCCCCCCCCCCTTACTAGCAGATCATATATTTCCGAAATGACAGGCATAGAATTTAGCCTGTTATAAACATTAAAGATTGACATGCCTTCCCCTTTCTGGGTTGTTATTGCCAAGTGTTGTAAATCTGGTGACTTTGTAACACTGTTTTTTACCCTCCAGTTCAGTCTTCAGTCAATTCAAATCAAGAGTCTGCCACATGGGTGGCCTATAGGTCCTTTGTTGTCAGGGATGTGGTATGTTTGATAGCCCTGGAAATCCACCTGGTCTAGAGCCCATGTTTCTTTTAATATGAGTATATGAAATTGTCTAATGAAGGTAATCCAACTAGGTGTGGTCATATGTTTGAGGAGACCTGTTATGTTCCAGGACAACATTGTATATGGGACAGTTGTGTCATCCCCCGGACTGTGCGCTGGTGGTCAATCAACAACCTACAAACCTTTGTCATCAGAAATAGTGTGGGTTACTGTCATCCCCTGACCATCATCCTAGTCATAAATTGAGCCCCTTTGCTGGCCTCTCTTTCCTGTCCTGACTCTCCCTTATGGGCCCCTTGCCTCTCACATTATTGAAAGATATACTATCAGGGTTTTTACTGTTCCTTGTGGTGGGTGAGATCTATTGTCCATCTAAAGAGACCTTGCACTAGATAGGGGGTGGTTAGAAATAATTGAATACAATCAGCCCAACCATTGGTCCCGCTCTACCATTTGCATTTTACAATGTCTTCTTGAAGTATTGAGGTACACCATTTTACAGTCATTATTCAATGTATACATTTATTTCTCAGGGAGTCCTTATTTTCCTATAAACCTGGTATTAACCTCGGTACATTGTGCATTAACACATCTGGCCAATCCTCACATTTACCCTCAAATTTTATGGGTCCAGCCTGTCCTCAAGATGACTTATCCCTTGGTGCATCACCATTTTTAAGTGGTCTATTCCATTTGGCGTTGCGCTGTACATGGGAATCTGTTACCTCAATAATCATCCCAAAAATATTTATGGGTCACCTCTCCCAAGGGGTTGCTGACACCACCATTGCACCTTGACCATCTTGGTAATTTGTCAATTTGGGGGTGTTGGTCATGTGCAAAGCTTTGGCCGAATCAACATATCTCGACTTTGAGCTACAGTTAGCCTGGAATTAAACCATTATTGCACCCCATCACTGCGACCTCTGAAAATATTGATTTATTTTTTACCCTCTATTTGCCTCTCATATATGTGGGGGGTAATGTCATATAATGCAAGTAGGGGTTTGTGATATGTGGTGTAAAGGGGGTTGAAATGAAAAAGTTGGCTATTTTGGGGTTGTATTGTTGGGGGTCGCAGTAATTGTATAGATACATGAGCTTTAGTTCTCAAGCCCTCTGCACTATCTTCCTTTGCTGGGGATCCAGTAGAATCGTTTGTAGGTCTGAGATCGATCTTCCTTTCAAGATCATGTATGCTGCCATTAAGGGTTCTGACCCCTAATGTCAACTCTTGCAATGGTATTACTATCTGTTCCAGCTTATCTTCCATGAGGCCTTGCGGGTCGTCCCGTTATAATACAGTGCTATGGAAGACACCTTGCTGCAGCAGCTTTTTTGGACCGGCATCAGTATGTCTCTCTCTTTGGCTTTCTAACTCGTTTTGTTTAGGTTTATGACTAGCACACCTGTCTTTCCCATCTTTTTCTAGTCTATGCTTTTGACATGCACACAGGGGTTAGCTGACATCCTTTTCTTTGATTGTTCTGTTGGGTCCTACCTTCAACAATACAACCACTCTGATGACTAAGGCTGTGAATCTATTGGGCAATGGGACAATGGGGTCAATAACAATTATATTAGCATGTATTGTCACATCTTCCTCCCCTACTGTCAAGTTACTCCCATCAACTTGTGTTCCTGCTCTCGAGGATACAAGATCAGTTTTCTCAGTAGTGACTGGATTCAAGACAACCTCATATGTGACTTGTTGTGTATCCTGGTGGGCTTGCACTTGAATAAACTCACACAATAAATCTCCTTTATTGCACACCACCCCCCCCCCATTCCCCTCACGTCCCCCCAACTACATTGGCTAGTAATACAAAATTCATCCACCCTTTTTCCTAATTCATATAATTTGAGTGGGTCTATAATTTTTCTTACTGCTCTGTTTCCACAGGGCCACACATTCGCAGTGCTGCCCAGAGGGGTTTCATGACAAGTCAAGGCACATTTGCCAATTACTTTATCACCCCCTTTGAAACACAGGTGGAGGCACGTTTAAAAGGATCGTTAACTAATTCAACGGGCCACAAACCTCTACCCCCTTTTCCTATTTGTATCAAGACAATACAGATCTTGAATAAAAACCTGATTTTCTGTTATCAGGACATTCACGTCCTTTATGGGGCCAAACATTTTAGAGATTTTAGTCATGGCAAGGGTGGTTATTTGTCTAATGTATGCAATTGATACAAGATATTACCTATCAATTCAAATTTAGGAAGGATTAGGGGAAAGGTGCTTATGTGCAAGATGTGCAAATATACAGATGCACAAAGAAGCAGTTTTACTAAAAGATGTCAGCCATAATTAGATCCCAAGTGGATTACATTAAATAAAATACAGACACAACACTCCAAACAACAGAAACCAAGAGAAACCAGTGTGTCCCAAATGTAAAATTATTAATTACATAGTCACAGTCTAAAATTGGGCTCTCTGATGAAAAAGGTTTAAAACAAAAATACAAAATATAAAAATGTCAAAAATTGTTCATGTCGAGAGTCCGGCCACCACCCGAATTGCTTGAGAGGCAAAGTATGTCTCCTCCGACTGAACCTCCTGCAAAATTAACTACCTGCAGGTGGTACATTTATAAAATCAGAATTAAGGTTAAAATTAAAGTTACAATTATGAATGTAGTAATATTCCTATATTCAAATGATCAACTTCTCCTGGCAATATGCGGTAGGATGGCTGCAATAACATTGAATCTCTGCTCTTTCTCTGAAAGGAGGTTCACATTCTTACAGATACCATTGTTTACTGATTTCCAAATGTAAATGTGCAGAAAGTGCAGAAAGTCACAGTCGGAGCAGTTTGTTCCTAGTACACTCCCACAGCTGTGCTGCCATTTGCCAGCCCTCGTTTTGCTTTAATTGCTTTGACCCTTAAATGACCATTAAGCAAATAGGCACGCCGTGCACCTCACCTCAGAGCCCAGAGACATTGGGCCTCATTTCGGGTGTAGAGGTAACCCACCCGGTGATACCTGCAGGTTGCGGCCAGATCAGAAAGAAATTACCGGCACCTGACTTCCTGGTAACACTGAGGTATTACATCCCCGGTGTCCGGGAATTCAGGCACCGGTATTTCTGTTAATCCCCATTCCCATGTCATGGGAATGGGGATGCGGGACCACTGGCATGGTTAACAACGGTGCCGGTGCTCCCGTGAGAACTCTGCGAGCGGATGCCATCCGCCTGCCAGGTCTGACCCTGGCGGGAGGGATGGCACCCGCCCGCAGAGTTGTACTGTGCACGTCCGGTAACAATGGTGCTGGTAGGCTTACCGGCACCGTTGTTACCTGACCAGCACAGTCATAATGAGGCCCATTGTATTCATTGCAGGAAACAAAAACATGCACACATTCATGGAGGGATTCCAGAGTTGGAGAGTAGTGTGTAACTCAAAAGTAAATATTTAGCAAACAATGGGAATCTGGTGTAGGAGCAAAACAAATGCTAGTCAATAAAACTATCTGTGGTTAACACAATTAACATACACAATTATATATACACAATCACACAGACAAATTCAATCCAACAATCATTGCTAATACATCAGAAAATACACAACAAATGTAAAGTTTTTTTTCATTGTGATATCGTTTGCAATAAACCTTACACAAACACCTACAAAACATTAAAAACATACTAGTAAAATGCATAGAAAACAGTGATTAAGAACCCAATGGATTGATAGTTCAATCTCAGTTAAAATAAACGACACAAGGCAATCATTAAAGAAACATTCACCCCCCCCCCCCACCCCACATAAGACTGGCCCAAAATAAGTTCTTTAAATCTGTACGAGAAACATTTCCAGCTTTTATGGAATGTATTTCGCCTTTTCAAAGATAAATTCAGACATTCAGATACCCACTGGCATACAGTCTCCAGCAAATCCATAATATTACAGATGTGGCACGTCACAGTATTCTCTGCTGCGTCTGCCAGATTCCAATGTTTAGTCCTTTTTTCTCGTGGGAAGTTGATTGAGTCTAAAGCGCATGTACATAGTACGCAATTGATTACACAGAAAGCAAAATAAATCTGTCTGAAGTTGAGCTCTTTTGCAAGGACATTTTGCATACTCTGAGTACAGAGACTAATTGAACACTGTCTCCAGAGCCAACATCCAATCACGTCTAAAAAGCTTAAATTTGGCCTTTCCCCGGCACTGGATTAGCTCTTCTTCTGATGAACCTATGCTCGACAATAAATCCTGCATCTTCAGTTTAAAGAGGTCTAATGAATGCACAGAGAGGTCATTCATCATTTTATGTAAATCGATGTACAGAGAGTTTTCCTGAGGTTGCAAGATTTTGATGTAATTCAACAACTGTCTCCATAGATAACAGGCTATCAGTGAAACCAGGGCCAATTCATGAGGAACGATCGAATTTGGCAACAAGTAGGCCAATCTCAGTACCTTTTCCCAAAGTTAGGCCCTGTAGTTCGTACAGGTGGTCCCCCAAATCCACTGTAGACATGTCCAACCCATAAAGCAAGACCTGTTCTAATTTCCCAAGATAATTGCTCAACGCTGGTAGAATCGAAAATGTACACAATTTAGACAACAAAAGCTTCATGTGAGCAATGCATGGCGAAAGCTTTTCTTTTAAAGTATCCTTCCACATTGCAATGGAAGACGTAATCACAAGGTTGTAGCCTAAATGCATTAAGGAGGGTACACATTCAACTTTCTCACTGCCAATTGATCACCACATAGATTTTGGTTTCACTTTGTTCGCAAATATCACCACTTTAGATTTACGCCTTTTAGCCTATACATTATTTTTTTACAGAGTATTGAGGGAACATATTCAACCTATGCTGTAGACCCATGAGAGTCCTATCAAGAAATAGGAGGTTTCCTGCAAATGCGAACCAGTATAGCCTCAATGGCTGTTGTACCACCTTGCGAGGAACTTTGGATTTGAACAACTTTGACCATTGGATAGAATGCACAACACAATCAAAGGTGCAGGCCATATCCAATAAGCCATATAAACAGGCCACGTGTCCCTATGCCTCGAAACATGCAATAGGTGGGCAAAGATAGTGGCATTAAGAGGAGTTCCCCTGTATTGCCCTCTTGAAAGCGAGAGAGAATGGTAGACTGCTGCATGACTAGATTGATGTCCCTTAGTAATAGCATGGCAAAGACCTTGCTCATGGCATAAATAAGGGCTGTAGGTCTATAGTTTATGGGATTGCCTGGGTCTCCTTTTTTATAAATCAGAACAATAATAGATTGGGACCATAAAAGAGGAATCCGCTGCCTACGGCCTTAGAAGGCTTCAGTTATATGATTGCCCATAAAAGATCTTCCGCTGACCACGGGGATACACCTGGCACCAGCGGACCCTCAGTAAGATCATCCAATCCACAGAACTACTTGTGTAGCTGAAACTTGTACTTAAAGAACTCAACACATGTGGACTCTGAGATTAAACAGTCCATGTGTGGTTTGGTAAGCCCTATACCATCACTTATACATGCCCACAATTGCTGTGCATTCTTCACCAAGAGATGTTTCAATATATTGCAATTGTCATTTATGTGTAAATCAAATTTCACAGATTTTTGAAAATTCTTGTAGCATTGAAATATAGTTTTTTTACTGGTAAAATAGTCATTTGGTGATAACCCCCTCAATTTCAGTTTGTTTTTATACTAGTGCATTTTTCTCTCTTTGAGATAGCAATTCTTATGTCATAATGATGAGACATGATCCTTTTGTTCGACCCCTCACCTTTGCAAGTGATGTGTTTTAAGAATGCCATAACAATCACATATATATCTTCCAGTCTTCCACACAGTACCTCTTTCCACTACCTTTGGCCACTGCATCTAGCAATAGATACGTGCATTTTGGACTCAATCAGAGTAGATCAGTAAATGATCACCAAGGAGTGGGTCATAAATATTTTTGGTTTTAGTTGGCGGGGTATAAAAAAGTAGTCAATCCACGAGGATGTCGATCCCCTGTGCCATGTAAACGTGGGGGATGGCCTATGGGACTGCACCTCTAGATGTGTAAATTCCCAAGCAGCCAGAAAGGAGTCCCATGCTACCCTCTAGTAAAACTAATTTGAGAAACATGAGGTATAGCGCTAGATGAATTGAATCTGGCAGCCTGCACACAATTTGAGTTAACGTCACCCCACGTCAATCATGGCGTGAGCATAGTCCCTCCAATAACCAAGACTCAAACAATTCAGACAGGGCCAGATGTAGAGATACCATAGTTTGTCTTAAAGCCTTCCAATATACCTCATATTATTGTCAGTGAGAAATAACTCTCTCGGAAATGTAAAACAACTCAGACTGTAAATCCAAGGCACCATCTATAGCTATAGCCAAACATCCACTAGGTCGACCCTTGTCAGCAAAAGTGTCAGGAAAGGTATATGTTTGCTACCCCTTAAGATCAGTATGTGAGGTTACCATTGTTTCCTGAAGAATAAGAATGTTAATTGTGGCAGTACCTTATTAAAGGTAAAGTTAGGGTTGAGCCATTACCTTTCTTTTCAAAGAAAAGGTTTTGAGTGGCGATTCAATCCCGGAGTGGTCCTGTCCCTCTTTAAACATGTCAGAGATCTGAGCTATCACAGTAAGAGAAGAAACGGGATATGTGTTAACAGTTTCTGGAGGTTCCGGAGCCCCCATTACCCCTTGTAAAGGGATGGATACAAAAACTTTGGCTTCCTCCACAGATTTCATCTCATGGAGTTCAAAATGGAAGCACTGCTCCAATACCATATTGGAGATTATTTTTGAGTGAACATAAGAAACCATACGGTTGTTGAGCAGTACTGAAAGGGGTATACATTTGATGTCCTCTTAGTGTAAGGACCTCAACATCAGACCATGTTTGAAAATGCCCAGAAATTTAGTTATATTCAAGTATTTTAATCCATTAATTTGGCTAGCACATTTCCATCCCATTATCTTAGAAGAATAAGGTACAATGGTGGCAAGAACATTCCCTTGTGTTGAGGATCGTCCTTATATTTAGGGGCTACATCTGGACTGCTTATTTGTCCCGGGGATCCTTCAAGTCGGCCTTCCATAGTCACTTACTGATTATTTTTATCATTAGTCACCTTATTTGGTGAAGCACTGTTATTGGAGGATCGCAAAAAGGAGGTAATTTATGTGTGTTGACCCTTTATATGACTCAATGAGGTCCTTTAAGTAGGTGGTAAGGAATCTAACCAAGATAGAGCAGAGCTTTTCGCCCCTGCCCTCTGCACCACCATACCTGGATTGATGCTTGAATTAATACCAGCATCTATAATTACTGGAATGGGCATAATTGAGAGTCCATTGTTGGAGGAGAGATTCACTTGAGGTATCACCAAATCACCAAATTCGGTGCTAAAGCGGATGTGTCTGGAACCCTTTGTGAGAGCTCCTAGATGTAATCAGCTCGATATTTACATCCCTTTCTGAGGTAGCCTGTGTATTGAGATCAATTATATCATCGAACATAGGGAGTTGTAGATATTTAAGTTAGCAATTCTGGCAATTTTATTTTGACGGTGGCTGACTTTTAGTTATTTTTTTTTTCCAGACGGTCTTCTTCTTCTTATGAGTTTGATTATTAATAGGGGGCCAATAAGACACACCATATCCTCGTCTCCTATTCATTGGAAGATCAGTGGGGTAATTCATAGAATTTAGTGCAGAAGCAGCGCACGCGGGCAGCGCAGAGAGGGAGCGTGCGCTAGCGTGCGCCAAAACCCATCTTCACGTACAGCGTATTCATGGATAGTTACATCCATAACCAGCCGTGGCGCAGCGTGGCGCAGCGACCCTGCAGCAGCACCAGTTACACCTCCAACCCTGCCCCATGCGCCAAAAACATTGCACAAATCCCCTACATGGCGCGAAGGCCATTGGACCGGCATACAACCCCCAACCACAAAAAAGAGCTAAAAACGCCACTCAGCCCTCACACGACAACCCAATCACGTGTAAATCTCCCCATGTACCCCTCTGATTACAAGTGCCCCGCTTGCGCCAGCAAAATCGCATGTAAAACTCTCCGCACACCCCTCGGATTACGCAAACCCCGCTCGCGCCAGCAAAATCAAGTGTAAAACTCTCTGCGCACCGCTCGGATTAGGCCTACCCTGCTTGCACCAGCAAATTCATGTGTAAAACTCCCCGTGCATCCTTCGGATTATGCGTACCCCGCTTGCGCCAGCGAAATCGCGTGTAAAACTCCCCGCGCACCGCTCGGATTATGCGTACCCCGCTCGCGCCAGCAAAATCGCATGTAAAAATCCCTGTGCACCCCTCAGATTACGCTTACCACACTTGCGCCAGCGAAATCATGTGTAAAACTCCCTGCACAACCCTCGGATTACGCGTACTCCGCTCGCACCAGCAAAATCACATGTAAAACTCCACGCGCACCTCTGGAATATGCGTACCCCACTCGTGCCAGCGAAATCATGTGTAAAACACCCCGCGCACCCCTGGAATACACGTAACCTGCTCGTGCCAGCGAAATCGCATGTAAAACTCGCCACGCACCCCTCGGATAATGCATACGCCACTCGCGCCAGCCCAATTGCATGTAATTCCCCCACCCCACAGGGGTCCACCCTACACCCCTTCCCATGCCCCGCAGGCAGCGCATCCACCCTCCCCATCCCCCACAGGCAGCACATCCACCCTCCCCATGCCCCACAGGCAGCTCATCCACCCTCCCCATGCCCTGCAGGCAACCCATCCACCCTGACCATGCCCCGCAGGCAACCCATCCACCCTGACCATGCCCCGCGGGTAGCCCATCCACCCTCCCCATGCCACACAGGCAGCCCATCCACCCTGACCATGCCCTGCAGGCAGCCCATCCACCCTCCCCATGCCCTGCAGGCAGCCCATCCACCCTGACCATGCCCCGCAGGCAGCCCATCCACCCTCCCCATGCCCCACAGGCAGCCCATCCACCCTGACCAACCCCTGCAGCTAGCCCATCCACCCTCCCCATGCCCTGCAGGCAGCCCATCCACCCAGACCACGTCCCACAGGCAGCCCATCACCCCTCCGCATGCCCTGCAATCAGCCCATCCACCCTGACCATGCCCCGCAGGCATCCCATCCACCCTCCCCATGCCCCACAGGCAGCCCATCCACCCTGACCATCCCCCGCAGGTAGCCCATCCACCCTCCCCATGCCCTGCAGGCAGCCCATCCACCCTGACCATGCCCCGCAGGCAGCCCATCCACCCTCCCCATGCCCCGCAGGCAGCCCATCCACCCTGACCATTCCCTGCAGGTAGCCCATCTACCCTCCCCATACCCTGCAGGCAGTCCATCCACCCAGACCACCCCCCGCAGGCAGCCCATCACCCCTCCCCATGCCCCGCAGTCAGCCCATCCACCCTGACCATGCCCCGCAGGCAGCCCATCCACCCTGACCATGCCCCGCATGCAGCCTATATACCCTAACCATGACCTGCAGGCAACCCATCCACCCTGACCATGCCCTGCAGGCAGCCCATCCACCCTCCCCATGCCCTGCAGGCAGCCCATCCACCCTGACCATGCCCCGCAGGCAGCCTATCTACCCTAACCATGACCTGCAGGCAACCCATCCACCCTCCCCATGCCCTGCAGGCATCCCATCCACCCTGACCATGCCCTGCAGACAGCCCATTCACACTCCCCAGGCCCCGCAGGCAGCCCACCCACCCTGACCATGCCCTGCAGGCAGCCCATCCACCCTGACTATGGACTGCAGGCAGCCCATCCACCCTCCCCATGCCCCGCAGGCAGCCCATCCACCCTCCCCATACCCTGCAGGCAGCCCATCCGCCCTCCCCATGCCCTGCAGGCAGGCCATATGGCACCATGCACTGGAGAGCCCCGACTCATGACCCCCCACACCCCCAATTAACAGGCACCTGCCAACAGGCCCCGGCTCATGTCCCCCCCACCCACCCCCTATTTCCAGGCACCTGCCAGCAGGCCCCGACTCATGTCCCCCCATTGACAGGCACCTGCCAGCAGACCCCGACTCATGTCCCCCCACCCACCCCCATTGACAGGCACATGCCAGCAGGCCCTGACTCATGTCCCCTCCAAACACCCCAATTGACAGGCACCTGCCAGCAGGCCCGACTCATGTCCCCCACCCCCCCAATTGACAGGCACCTGCCAGCAGGCCCCGACTCATGCCCCCTACCCACCCCCCATTAACAGGCACCTGCTAGCAGGCCCTGACTCATGTCCCCCCAAACACCACGTCATAACTATACAGACCCATGGCCATAATGGCAACCCAAATCCCACACACCCACCCCCTAGTACAAACACCCAACAATCCACTGCACCCACTCCCTAGTAAATTACCCATTCCATGATAGTCTGAAAAGAACCAGCATGCACATCAGCAAATGTCCTACAGAGCCACAGAGTGGCAACACATGACTTATCCAATGTTCATGGAGACATGCACAAAATAAATCATAGTACACCACACCAGTAATGTTGAATAATGACATGTATTAAAAAGTAAAACAAATGACAAAATGAACACCACACATGCAAGTGAAGAAATAAATAGTGCAATAAGAAAAAGAAAGTCTAATCCAAGGAAAAAAAAACAAATCCAAAACATGAAAAAATATAAGTGGTCCATACCCAAAGTCCATAGAAAAAAATCATAAGTTGAAAAGCATAAAAAACATTAATCCATGTGAACATCTAAAAAAGAAAGTATATACATGTCCGGAAAAATTGTAAACGAAAGTCTGAACGGTCCATTATCCCAAAACAAAAGGAAATCTACCTAAAACCCTATCTAAAATACAACTATATACAAAAAGTGGAGCAAAGTCCATGAACTCCAAATCATAATAAAAACCAAATGAAACCTAAACCTAAATAACTATACACAAAGGTGGCGGGCTAGTCCGACGACTCACTTATTGATGTCCCGGTCCAGGCCATCATTGAACTCCATGTCGATGTTCCTGAGGCGGGCCTGTTCCCTGTCCTCGAGGTCTCACAGGGATGCAGCCATGGCCTCCTCCAACTCCCTGCGAGTTGCCTTGAGGCACTCAGTCCGCCTCAAAGCCCGGTGCATCGAGTTCTTCGCTCTGACCATTGTGAGCCGTGCCCTCTCCTCCCGCTGCCGCTCCGCACCTATTCGCTGGCCCAACCGCTGCCACACGGAAGACACTCCCAATCCTGGGTCCTCCTGCCCGCCGGCCGATGCCTGCCCGATGATGTAGAGGGCCCAAGGCCACATGCCTCCTACGCCGAGCCTGCCGTCGCCTTTCTTCTGCCTGCCGCTGCCACCACGACTGCCTCCGGGTAGATGGCAACACTTGGGCCATTGTGCAGGTGCCCTGCTTGTATGTACCTGCACATCGCCTGTTGCCAGGGGTCCAGTTGCTGGGGTGACCACCTGTGCTGGAGCTCCGACTCCCGACTGTGGCAGGGATGGGATCTCCACCAGCCCGGCTGTGTTGGTTGGGGCAAGTCCACAGGGGGCCCTGGTGGCATCTGGCCCGGAAGACGGCACAGAGAACGACTGGCGTATAGTGTGCATAGACGAGGAGAGGGCTGCAAGACAGAGTGACACATGGAGGAAACCCCCGACCATGAGCCCTCCCAGATGGGCCCCCCAGGAAGGACGCACGTCATCATGAATGTCCTGTGGGCACAACGTGACACCAATCAGGACGGACTCAATCCTGTCATGGGTCCCCACGTCCGCAGGTAGAGGAGTGCCAGATGACGTGGACGTCTCACCTACCTATGGACGTGTCTGGGACAGGGCACCCCTGCTGGTGCATGGTGATGCAGTTACAGTGTCAGGGACAGTGACATGCACAGGCCCCTTCGCAGCAACCTGTGCTGCCTTCTGCCCCTGCCACCTGGCCCCATGTGCGGCTCCGAAGTGGCCTCCTCCTCCTCCGTACACACCACCACCAACCTAGATGGCTCTGCACTGTCTTCTGCCGTTGCAAGCCCCTGTGGGGACTCACCCACCCCTTCCGCTGCAGCCGTAGTGGCGGACGTGGCACCAGTCCCCTCGCTCCCGGATGATAGAATTTCCTGGGAGGGTGACTGGGCCTTGCGTTCCCGGCCGATGGAGGCATCCCTGCCGCTTTCTTCCACAGTGCCGTCTCCGCCCTCTTCTTCACTCGCTGCTGTGTAAAGGGAGACATTGAACACAAGCATCAGGGTACTGTACAATAGTCCCCTAGACTCAAAGCAATAGCACATGAGTGGCATTGTGAAACGTCACTTCCATCATGTCCCTCCACAACACATGGGTCAGTGCAGGCAACACACATGCAGGAACAGGCTGTGCACATGCAACAAACATTTGCATCCATGTCCAAGGCACTGTAGAAACATCCAATGGTGGGCTGAAACTCACATGCATCATGGGACATGCTGATCACATGCACACACATCACCGAGGGTCATGCATCTGGCCCTGTATACCCCCAGACACAGTGGATACAAGGATGACTAGGCTGTATCAGTGAATCAACACATTGTCACAGACATGTGTCATGCATCCATGGCGTTTACCAGTCACTCAAACACTACTCAGACACACAGACATGTACCCCATGCATTTCCGTGACAGCAGCACTCATCTCTCACACCCCATACATGTCCAAGTACAGACGCAGGCATAAATACATTTGTGCATTCCACATGCTGCTCCTCATGATGCATTGTAACACATACACCATCCATGTGGGTCACGCCTGACTGGACTCACATGCAGCACCATCATTTCCCTGCACACACACATCCATACATGACCCATGTCACACATACAGCCAAGTAGCTAACTATCACCACACTTCAACATGCACTGTTTTAAACGGGAATGCATGGGCACTTACCGCTCGACTCCAGACGTGCTTGCATCCTGAGGATCTGGTGGTGAAACACTGGGTGAAAGCACTCCAGGACCCTCATCTGCTGGGTGGTAAGAAGGTGGCCCCGGTGCCCCACTGCATCTGCTACGTTCAAGAGGCGCCGGGCCTTCTTGAGGTTCCTGGACTTGTAGTCCTCCCAGCGCTTCTGGGCGTGTTTGATGTTGCGGGGCGCCACCCCCTCCGCGTTGATGACACCCACTATCTCCGTCCAGATCTTCTTCCGTCCTTCTTTGTCAGCGCGCAATGGTGTGAAGAGGGCATCATAATGCCCCAGGACTTGCTCCACCAGGATGCCAACTTCATTTGCACTGAAGCTGGCAGCTCTCTGCCTCTCTGCTGGAGGGTTGCCACTGGTACCAGATGGTGTTGCATCAGACATGGCAATGCCCGACGCAGGTGTGGGTGGGCAACTGAGTCCGGGGGCTGGGCTGTGGAGCGATGGAACACCAGTCGGGAGTCTTCTGTTCCAGCAGGAGTGGTCACAGCAACTGGGCCTCTGCAGATGGCTGATGTGCAGGCACCAAATGGCAGGGGACTGTTGGCAGCAGGAAGGCAGGCAGGCAGCAGCAGATGGCTTGTAGGAGGCTCCCTGGGGCACTGAGGGGCAGGAAAATGGCCTTCTGGGCAGGAGTGTGGTCTTCCGTGTATTGTTGCGTGGCCAGCTTGATGCAGAATGAATTGGCACGTGAAAAACAGCACGTCAGCGTGTAATTCGAGGAACAGGCCTTAGCTCGTAAGCACGTAAGTGACGTGATGCGCACGGGCGTTTCCCTCGTACGGGTGCATAGTGAATCCACATATGCAAAAACAGCACGTCTGCGTGTGAATGGGTGTAATTTGAGGAAAGGACCTTAGAGCGTAAGCGCACCAGTGACGATTCGCACGCAGGCATTGCCTTCAGCATGGTTTAAAGGTCCAGCGGGGAAGCAGTCCACTGTAAGTGTTGTTCGTGGAGACCTACACGTGTGTTTACTCTTCTGGATTCACACGCGATTACTTCACAGCGTTTGAAGTTCATATCTCTTCTTTTGGTAGGGTGTTGCCTACACGCACAAGCACGTGTGTTTTTCTTTTTCTTTTCCACGCAAGGCAGACGGTGAGTCATGCATGCTGTTTTTCCAACTGTGTTTCCCCCTGTGCATTGCGTACCGTTTTCGAGCTCATAGTAGCCTGCGTGTTCCATGCGTACATGATGTTTGTGTCCCTAGGTGCCACACCGTACTACTGGAGGTAAAATCCACGCACATGGGCTACCAGGGTCACGTGCATGTTTTTCTTTTGAAATTGTACTATTTTTTCAATTTCTTTCTTTTTTTTTCAATTTTTTGAAATTATTTTTTTAACATTTTTTTGGGGGGCGGGGGCTGAGCGTTGTGTGACCCGTCATTTTTCCCCAGTTGTCACAGGCAGCCTTGCAGGAGCACAGGGATACCTATTCCATCCAGTGCCCTGCCCCCTTTAACCCAATTGCCCAGGACAATTGTTGAGTGCACCTCCCATCGGCTATTTACCATCTGTGCCATGGTTGGGAGGCCACCAAGGAGTAAGGGGGGCAAAGCTGGGCATCCTCCCAGGGGAGTGCGTGGTCGGGCACATTGGCGCGGAGACCAAGGGGGACAGAGAGTCCAGGGTGGTCAGGGTGGCTACAGAGGGGGAAGAGGCAGGGGTACCCCACTGGGGCAGGATGCCCAGCCACGTGCTGGTGCAGACATGCCACCACCCCTTGTGGCTCCTGGTGATGCAGCTGTTACATCACAACCTGTGGCCCATATGACCCAACAGCAACTTTCATCTGGTGTCACGGGCCCACTGGTGGTGGGAGCTACAGCTGCAGCTGTGGGTACCACCAGCCGGGCTCGGGGTCAGGCAGCGCATGTTGTGTTGAGTGATGAGTACTCCCAGGATGATTTCCATCTTGTCAGGAGGTGCGGGTCACGTGTGTCCATTGTAGCTGTGACCGGAGCACATGTAACTGGGGCATTTATGACATCTGCTGCCCCAAGCAGCTGTGTGGTGGTAACTGCATGGGCAGATGTAGCCAACACCACCCCGGCAGTGAGTCAGACCCAAGCCAGACCTTCTGTCCTCATTCAAACACCCACTCCCATGGTCAAGTCCACCAGCGCCACTGCCCCCACTGCTCAGGGCCACATTGCCCACTCAGGGTCAGTACCACCGCACAAAAGGAGGAAGCGTGCTCCTGCGCAAGATGCTGAGACCCCAGACACAGCTCCAGACTCCGGCATGTCAAGGAAGCCTTTCGGCAAGCAGGAACTGGACTTCCTTGTGGACTATGTGTCGGCACACCAACGCAATATGCTTGTGGGCCCACAGTGCCATACAACGCATTACCAGCATTGGGTCCACTGGCAGCATGTTGCGGATGGTGTGACATCCATGGGATTCTAGGTGCGCACGGCTCAGGACTTCTAAAAGCATTGGAATGACCTCCAATGCATTGCTAAACAAAAGCGTGCCTCCAATTATTCCATATCTCTGGTGACTGGTGGTGGGCCAGCACCAGAGGAGGATGAACTCACTCAGCACGAGGAGATTGCTGCAGAGTTCATCCCGGAAAATCATATCCGTGGAGTGGGAGAGAGGATGGATTATGATGCATCGTCCTGTGAGTATGGCATGTGGGACCCTCCCAGCTAGCACTTGGGTCCTTCCTTTCCTCAATCTCCGTCTCTACCTGTGGTGTTCACCAGGGGTCTGACCTCTCGGCCTAGCTTTCCAAACAGCACCTGTCAGCTCTCGCTTCTGCATTTTCATTTTCTGCTACAACTTCCAGTGCTATGCTGATGACACTCAACTTATTTCCAGGCTGCCCTTGGCCACCTCTTCTCCCTCCCTCCCTCATTTCTGATTGCCTCATTGATATTTGAAATTGGTGTACTGCTCTCCTCATCGGTACACCTTCACCAACCCTTTATCCCTTCTCCATGCACTTGCGTGTTCTCAATGTCACTGTACCCAGTATGATCGTTGTCTTCATTTCCTTTTCTCCCTTGTTCCCCTCTCTTTGCTTGGTTCCGCTCTGAGCCATTTTTGTAAGAGGGCAATCTTGATGAGATGTCATAACATGTCATATACATCCCTTGTCCTTGGTGCAGTGTGTCTCACTCTGACTGTGCTGATGGCAGTGGCTCCCTGTGCACATGTGTGTACATCTATGTCCCATGTGCATTCCATGTATGCCCCTCGGTGTTCTTGACTGCCTGCTCTTTGTAGTATGTCTCAAGGATGATCCAAGTGTCACGTTATTTAAACAGCCATTTCATGCTCACTGTGGGTCTGTGTGTCATCACGCATGACGTTAGGGTGTCCACATCTGTGTCGTGCACATGGCTCCCCTTGTTACAGGCCCCCTGCCTCTTTTTAACTGGTGTTGTGTCTTCTGCATGCATGGGTGTACTACTGATGGTTCCTCATATGTCCTGCATCATGTCCACTTCTCATCGGCTGTAGTGGCATTTGACTGACGACATGCAATAGACGCATGTCAACACTATCTGCCATTGCACAGTTCTGTGGTGAAACTTTAATTGCCATGTTGTGCCTCCCTGCTATTGGCCAGAGGGTGGGTGTTTCATGGTATCCATGCTACAGGGTGTTAGGTGGAAACCTGTGCAGTTCCCTCTGGGACCATTGCAAAAGATTTAGGACTACAGGTGTTTGGCAGTAAACCCACTTGGTAGCAGTCTGTACCACACAGATTTACTTGGTAGCTGTGGCTGAGCAGTCAGACTTCCCTCAAGAAGAGTTAGACAGTATGTGGAGTATACAAAATAGGGCAATCTACACAGTAGAACAAGCAAACACGGAACAAGGCTTCGGTGTAAAGATATAAAGGTATTTATTTATAACAGCACATCTATGGAAAACACTCTGGCACTAATACGGCAAACAACTTCAATCACAATTACTTATACGAGGAAACAGATCAATCCCCCTAACAATAGTTCGACAAGTCTAGGTTCACCGGCATCACTTATTTGCAGACAGAGGTGTATGCTTTAACCTAGATGGCACTCTAGTATTTGTTAGGACGGGAGAGAAAAAAAAGGCAGGTTATGAAATCAACTCAGTACCAATACTTTACGGACAAATGCAAGGCAAATAAGGCAGGGTCTACTGCAGATCACAAAGTTCAGAGGCCAGGCCCACTCGGAGAGAGGCAAGGCGATATGTCCCAAAAGTGTCTCAGTGGAAATGCGCTTCGAGTCTTTATCGCAAATTGTTATGGAAAGATTGGACCAGTTCAGAACAGAAAGTTAAAGAACGCTTGGAGGCGACCCAATGGAAAGGCGAGGATTAAGACAACTCACTCTATCCGGCAGAAAGGGAAGCCAGGCGGACACGGTACCTTGTTTGTGGAGAGACAGCTCCGGCGGGGGCAGTTGTTCCTGGTGGTGGATGCACGTCAGGTCTTTGCCAAGAGAAGAGATGATCTTGTCGTCGAAGAAAAGTGCAAGATCGTTGCACCACCAGGGAAGAGACCAGCCACGGAGTGCTCCGTCACAAGGCACCACCTTTTGGTCACGGTACAGTGGTAGTGGCTATCCGGTTGCCGAGGTGCTCTGCACGGGCAATTCGAACACTGCGTCCTGGAGCGAAGAAAAAGCAAAGGCGACTGGTTGTTCCCACCAGTCAGGGGAAGAGACTCTCCGGCCGGGAGATCTCCTCTGTCGTCGGGAAGTGGTGAGTCGGTTCAGCAGGGCTTCATCAGAGGTGTCGTCGTTGCAGGTCGGCTCAGCTTTACCCTCGTCGGATTCTTAGGTCCTGTGGCGACTTCTGAAGATCCAGTCCCAAAAGCCCTGCTTTTATGCAGAAAACCCCCATTCATTCAGCCTAGCTGTCACTCAAAACACGCTAAGTGGTGAGCGGGGAGGCTCACCACTTGGGCCAATCACACCAGAGTGCGACTGGAGTTGGCAAGGCAACTCAGTCCAGGGTGCCCAAACCCCCTCCCACACCCCTGTGGTAACCCAGACAGAATGGCACCACTTTGGAGGGTCTCTGTACAGAAGCCCGCCAAAAGTGGAACAAAGGGCTCAACCTTTGGTTTAGGAGTCACAGAGACGAACACAGACGCCATTTTAAAAACCGAGTTCTGGCAGAAAATACCACTCGATAGACTTATTTAAGATAAGTAAACCAGTGGTATGTTAGAGATTAACGGGAAAAAGTATTAATCTCCAACAATGGGAAGAATCCCATAGGGTTATATTCAGGGTCGAATATAACAAGTAGTTTCCACTGCCACCAGCCAAAACTCGACGAGGGGGGACGGGACATTGCCCCCTCGAATAACAGACCCAGGAGTAATTGAATTACCCCTACTAGTATGTCCACAATAGGATGGTTTGTACTAGTTCTGTTAGTAAATTTAGGTCTAGTAAAGCCAATGGTGACTTTACATGCCCAGGGCGACTGTAGTCAGTCCCCGGGTATGGAGGCTATGATGGAGGTCCGCTAGGACGCCCCAGTGTTATGGCACGGAGGGTGCGGTGTAACACACATAGAAAAACATATGAGACCCTATGGAGTAAAAGACCCCATAGCCCATAGAACACATTGACATTCAAAGGAATTACACACATTCATGTCCAAGAGTGGGAGAAAAAGAGTCTCACTCTTGGCAGGATGGAAAAAAACAAACTCCAGAAATCCAGCAAAGCTGCTGGGGGACTCACTAGGTTATTAAATTCAGCCTAAACAGAGAATTCTCCCTAACACTCGCCCCCCCCCCCCCAGACTAAGGGACAGGAGGACTTAATCCACTCCTGGATGAATCTCATTCCTCTAGTCGATGACATACATCCTAGAGAGACCATCAGCATTTTGGTGGTGACACCCTGACCTGTGCTTAATGGTGAAATCAAACCCTTGCAGGCAGATCGACCATCTCAATAGTTTCAGGTTTTCCCCTTTCATTTGCATTAACCATCTCAAGGGTTGGTGGTCAGTCTGAATGACAAAAGTAGAACCATACAAGTACGGCCTAAACTTCTTCAGAGCCCACACGATAGCAAAGCACTCTCTTTCGATTGTTGCCCACCTTGTTTCAGGATCCTTCAGCTTGTGGATGATGAAGCAAACAGGGTGCTCCCTACCTTTCCCATCCAGCTGACTGAGTATGGCACCTATCCTTACATTTGACGCATCTGTCTGCACAATGAAGTGTTGGTGGTAATCAGGAGCTCTGAGTACTGGGGCTTGGCAAAGAGCCTTTTTCAGGTTTTCAAAAGCCTGATTGCACTCCTCGATCCATCTAACCTTTTTAGGGAATTTGGGCGAGGAGATGACATTCAGTGGAGAAGCTATGGTCCCATAGTTCTCGATGAAATTCCTGTAATACCCAGTGAGGCCTAGGAAGGCTCTCACTTGGGTCTGAGTAGTAGGTGTTGTCCAATTTTGCACAGCTTCAGTCTTACTGAGCAAAGGCCTTATTTCTCCATCTCCTACCTCATGTCCAAGATAGACTACCTTACTCTGTCCAATTTGGCATTTTCTCTCCTTTATGGTCAGATTGGCTTGTCCAAGAGCCTGCGAAACATCTCTCAGGTGGGTTACATGTTCTTCCCAGGAATTGCTGAACACTGCTATGTCATCCAAGTATGCCATGCAGAAGTCCTCCATCCCATTCAGAACCTGGTTTACCATCCGTTGAAACGTAGCAGGTGCATTCTTCAATCCGAAAGGCATTACCTTAAACTGGTATAAGCCAACGGGGGTAGAAAATGCAGTTTTCTCCTTGGCATGGTCTGTCAGGGCTATTTGCCAATAGACTGACGTCAAGTCAAATGTGCTGAGGAACTTGGCGGCGCCAAGTTTATCCACCAACTCATCTGTTCTTGGCAAAGGGTGGGCATCAGTCTTGGTGACTGCATTAAGAGCTCTATAATCCACACAGAATCTAAGCTCTTTAGATCCGGCTTTTGGTACTAACACAACTGGGCTAGACCATGGACTAGTAGAGGGCTCTATTACCCCGAGATCGAGCATCTTGCTGACCTCACCTTTCATGTGGGTTCGTACGTGTTCTCACATTCGGTATCCTCTGCTTTTGACTGGCAGACAGTCACCAGTGAGTATGTCATGCTGGCTCCAAGGGGTCAAGCCTGGTGAAAGCGAGAACAGGTAGGCAAACTGATTCAGCATAGATTTGCACTCTTCTTGTTGCTCGGGTGTCAGATTGGAGGAGAGATTTACTCCTTCAATTTTTTCATCTAAAGGTAGGCCTCTGAGGAGATCCGGAAGAGCTTCACTCTCTTCTTCTTCCTCGGATGACGCTAGAAGCAACGCCCCTACATCAGGTCTTGAGACATACGCTTTGAGTCGGTTGGTGTAGAAGACTGTCGGAGCCTCCTTTGGATTGCCCAAGTCCACCAGATAGTTGACCTCTCCGCGTTTACCCACAACTCTGTATGGTCCCATCCATTTGTCTTGCAAGGCCCTCTGCCTTGTTGGGATCATAACGAGAACGAGCTGGTCTTGAGCGAACTCAACCATGTTAGCCTTTTGATCGTGCCATTGCTTGACCAATGCTTGTCCAGCTTTCAAGTTATAGCTTGCTTCTGTCATCATGTGCGACATTCTCCTCCGGAGACCTATCACGTAGTCAGTCACTCTGACTGGCTTGGGGGAAGGAGCACTCTCCAACCCCTCCTTAATCAGGGCCAATGGACCTCTGACGGGATGACCATAGAGAAGTTTGAAGGGAGAATAACCTACTCCCTCCTGAGGGATTTCTCTATAAGCAAATAGAAGGCATGGCAGTAGAAGGTCCCACTTACGTTTAAGGCACCTATCATGCTCTCCATGGTTCGGTTGAACCGTTCTACCAACCCATTGGTTTGTGGGTGGTAAGCTGTTGAGAGTTTGTAAGTAACTCCACAGGTTTTCCACATGGCCTCCATGTAGTGGGACATAAAGTTTGACCCCCTGTCAGAGATTACTTCCTTAGGAAACCCGACCCTAGTAAAAATACCAAGGAGGGCCCAAGCCACAGCCGGAGCTGTAACAGTCCTCAGAGGAATTGCCTCAGGATACCTAGTAGCTTGGTCTACTACAACAAGTATAAACCTGTTGCCTGAGGAGGTTGGAGGATCAAAGGGACCAACAATGTCAATCCCTACTCTCTCAAATGGGACTCCCACAACTGGGAGAGGCACTAAGGGTGCCACATTCTTGGAGCCAACCTTACCAGAGATCTGGCAGGTGTGGCAGCTCCTGCAGTGTTTTTCTACTTAGGCCCCCATCTTTGGCCAATAGAAGTAGAGAGAGAGAGCCTTTCCTTAGTCTTCTTGAAACTCAAGTGACCAGCCAAAGGAATCTCGTGGGCTAACTGCAAGAACTGTGGTCTGTTCTCTTGGGGTACTGCAAGCCGCTTGTAGTCTCTAGGTTCAGACTCGGTCGGTTCACTGTAGAAGAGGCCATCTTCCCAGTGCAACATGTATTTCCCAGGCTCTTGCCCTTCAGCCTGAGCTTCTGCCTGGTGGCGAAGACCTTCCAGAGTTGGACATTCTCTCTGTCCCTTACTGAAGTCTGCCCTGCTGGGTCCACCTTCTGCCAGTAAAGACTGCAGCTCAGGATGGTCAACAGGATCCAGATCTCCAATGAGTTCCTGGCCTTCCATTAGCTCTTCGTCAGAGTCTAATTCTACTACACAGGGCTGTACCTCCCTCTCAGCCTCAGCTGGTGGTGGAGTTACGGGTGTAACTTTGGACAACCGCGGGGAAGTCCTTGTTGGCTGCACTGAAATGCTGGCTGCTGGTTTCGGGATAGAACTCTTAGGTTTCCCTTTCGCTTCTGATTTCTTCGAGACAGCTGCCGACAATTCCAGTGGAGCAGGAGTGATTTCTTTTTTCATCATCTCCTGGAGAGTATCACGCATGGTCCTCTCTCTTGCAGGTCTGGTTAGCTCCTGTAACCATTTACTAGGAGGTCTGGGAGTATGCGATACAACTCCGAGAGTTTTAAAATCGTTGCCCAACAGTACGTGTCCTGGTACCTCACTCTGTATGCTGACAGGTATCTTCACAGTCATGTCGTTACACTGGATGAGAACTGGTAATTGGGGAAGCATCTGCACAGGCCCTCCAGCTAACTTGGTGAGGCATTTGGGTGCCTTAGCAACATCCTCAGCCTGAAAAAAATATTTATCCACCACAGTTATGCTGGCCCCAGTGTCCCTAATGGCAGGAGTCTCCTGACCATTCACCTGGACACTGTCCTTTTAATACTCTTCAGTATTATCGGGGATAGAATTATAGACATCTAAATTCTGTTGTTCCCACAACCCCAGAGATACTAAAGAAATGCTGGCTGAGACTCCAATGGGTTCATCAGCTAGCAGTAGAAAGTTTCCACTTGCCATTTGGACTTCCTCCTCTGGAGCGAAGGCTAAGGAGACAAGCTGGACCCCTGAAGGTTTACCCTTACATCTGGGATCTCCTTTCACGTGGTCAGTTGAGCCACAAACAAAGCATTTACCGAATGCTTTCTGGAATGGTGGCTTGTTCTGCCCTCCTTCCGTTTTGGCACCAGAAGACACACTATTCTGCTGTGGTTTTCCTTGTGGCTTACCCTTCTGGTTTTGTTTGGGGCCCTCTTTGGAATTTGGGTTATTCGAATTCTCTTTGAGTCTTTTTTAGGCTGTTTTCCCTCATCCTTTTTCTGAGTTGCCCCAGAATCCTTATGAGTAGCCCTATTGGCAACCCATAAGTCAGCAGCCTTAGCCAGCTTCCGGGAATCCAATTCCTTCGAATCAGCCAAGTGCTGTCTGAGCTCAGGAGAACAGGCATCATAAATCGACTCCAACATAAAAAGATTCTTCATACCCTTATAAGTGTTCACTTTGTAACCCTTAATCCATCCCTCTAAGTTTTTCAACCCTTCACTCACCCAGGTAGCCCAAGGGGTACCATCATGCTTTTTGAGGGTTCTAAACCTCTTAAGATACTGGGAAGAGGTCTTCCCAAATCTAGCTATCAAAGCTAGTTTCACACTTTTGTACTCTTTCCTATCCTCCTCCCCCAACTGCATTACCACATCAGTCGCAACAGGGGGGAGCCTAGAGAACAACCAGGTAAGCAACTCGTTACCCGTGATGTTCTGGAGCCCATGATTGTACTCAAACAAACTCAGCCAATCCAATACATCCAACTTCGGTTCATACATACCAATTAATTCCTTTGGCATCCGGGGTCTTTTGTGACTGGAGCTTCTAGAAGAGCCAGAGACAGAAGCAGTTTCGACAGACAACTTTTTCATTTCTAACTCATGCTTGAGCTCCATTTCTCAGAGCCTAAGAATTTGTTGCATTTCTTGGTGTTTCTGTTCGGTTTGAGCAGTAATCCTTCAGAATTCCAAGTTTATTTTCATTTTTTCTAGTTCAAGGACTTGAGGACTTTGTGTGGGACCGGTTATAGGCCCAGTAGGTACAGCTGGTAAGGCAGACAGAGGGGCAGGGGAGACAGTTTCGTTAGCCCCTCTTTCCTCTTCAGCCTCTTCATCACTATCATCAGAATTACGATTTAGATCAATACCATCACTGTTATCTACATCTTCTGGAGAAGTTGGTTCCTCTGAACCAGTACCCAGACTTTGGTTTTCCAGCTATCTCACTATAAGTTCTAACTTCTTGCCTCTTACAGAAAGATTCTCTTGCCTACAGAGAGCTCGTAAACTCTCAGTATTTTCACCTGACAAGGACTCTTGACTCTAAACTTCCATAGTAGACATGTTTTTGAAAGTTGCTTTTTAGTGCTAAGCTTTGTGGTTAGTTATCCTAAAGTGTCGAAAAGCACTCTAACTTGTATACTCGATACAAAACCCACCGCTGCCACCAGTGTTAGGCGGAAACCTGTGCAGTTCCCTCTGGGACCACTGCAAAAGATTTAGGACTACAGTTGTTTGGCAGTAAACCCACTTGGTAGCAGTCTGTACCACACAGATTCACTTGGTAGCTGTAGCTGAGCAGTCAGACCTCCCTCAAGAAGAGTTAGACAGTATGTGGAGTATACAAAATAGGGCAATCTACACAGTAGAACAAGCAAACACGGAACAAGGCTTCGGTGTAAAGATATAAAGGTATTTATTTATAACAACACATCTATGGAAAACACTCTGGCACTAATACGGCAAACAACTTCAATCACAATTACTTATACGAAGAAACAGATCAATCCCCCTAACAATAGTTCGACAAGTCTAGGTTCACCGGCATCACTTATTTGCAGACAGAGGTGTATGCTTTAACCTAGATGGCACTCTAGTATTCGTTAGGACGGGAAAGAAAAATAAGGCAGGTTATGAAATCAACTCGGTACCAATACTTTACGGACAAATGCAAGCAAATAAGGCAGGGTCTACTGCAGATCACAAAGTTCAGAGGCCAGGCCCACTCGGAGAGAGGCAAGGCGATATGTCCCAAAAGTGTCTCAGTGGAAATGCGCTTCGAGTCTTTATCGCAAATTGTTATGGAAAGATTGGACCAGTTCAGAACAGAAAGTTAAAGAATGCTTGGAGGCGACCCAATGGAAAGGCGAGGATGAAGACACCTCACTCTATCCGGCAGAAAGGGAAGCCAGGCGGACACGGTACCTTGTTTGTGGAGAGACAGCTCCGGTGGGGGCAGTTGTTCCTGGTGGTGGATGCACGTCGGGTCTTTGCCAAGAGAAGAGATGATCTCGTCGTCGAAGAAAAGTGGAAGATCGTTGCACCACCAGGGAAGAGACCAGCCGCGGAGTGCTCCGTCACAAGGCACCACCTTTTGGTCGCGGGACAGGGGTAGTGGCTATCCGGTTGCCGAGGTGCTCTGCACAGGCAATTCGACCACTGCGTCCTGGAGTGAAGAAAAAGCAAAGGCGACTGGTTGTTCCCACCAGTCAGGGGAAGAGACTCTCCGGCCGGGAGATCTCCTCTGTCGTCGGGAAGTGGTGAGTCGGTTCAGCAGGGCTCCACCGGAGGTGTCGTCGTTGCAGGTCGGCTCAGCTTTACCCTCATCGGATTCTTAGGTCCTGTGGCGACTTCTGAAGATCCAGTCCCAAAAGCCCTGCTCTTATGCAGAAAACCCCCATTCATTCAGCCTAGCTGTCGACAAAACACGCTAAGTGGTGAGTGGGGAGGCTCACCACATGGGCCAATCACACCAGAGTGCGACTGGAGTTGACAAGGCAACTCAGTCCAGGGTGCCTAAACCCCCTCCCACACCCCTGTGGTAACCCAGACAGAATGGCACCACTTTGGAGGGTCTCTGTACAGAAGCCCGCCAAAAGTGGAACAAAGGGCTCAACCTTTGGTTTAGGAGTCACAGAGACGAACACAGACGCCATTTTAAAAACCGAGTTCTGGCAGAAATTACCACTCAATAGACTTATTTAAGATAAGTAAACCAGTGGTATGTTAGAGATTAACGGGAAAAAGTATTAATCTCCAACAATGGGAAGAATCCCATAGGGTTATATTCGGGGTCGAATATAACAAGTAGTTTCCACTGCCACCAGCCAAAACTCGACGAGGGGGGACGGGAAAATGCCCCCTCGAATAACAGACCCAGGAGTAATCGAATTACCCCTACTAGTACGTCCACAATAGGATGGTTTGTACTAGTTCTGTTAGTAAATTTAGGTCTAGTAAAGCCAGTGGTGACTTTACATGCCCGGGGCGACAGTAGTCAGTCCCCGGGTATGGAGTCTATGATGGAGGTCCGCTAGGATGCCCCAGTGTTACAGCATGGAGGGTGCGGTGTAACACACATAGAGAAACATATGAGACCCTATGGAGTAAAAGACCCCGTAGCCCATAGAACACATTGGGCCTCATTACACGGACGGCGGTAAGGGTTAACGGTCACCGTTAATGGCAACGGTGACCGTTAACCCTTACCGCCGTACTACGAGGTCCCTTTGCGGGTTGGAGGAATTAACGCCTGCTTCTTGCAGGCGTTAAGTACCAACCCGCTAAGGGACCTCGGAGCTAATTACGGCACCGCAAAATTGCGGTGCCGTAATTAGCGCCTTCCCCATTCCCATAGAGCCCTATGGGGCAGAAATGGGAATGGGGAAGGGCAATGGCGGAAAGGGGATTTACCGCCCCTCCAACCTTGGAATGGGGCGGTAAATCCCCTTTCCGCCAAGGCGGTGCCGGTAATTTACCGGCATGGTCCAGGGTGCTAATAGCACCCTGGATTACCGCCTTCCGTGTAATGAGGCCCATTGACATTCATAGGAATTACACACATTCATGTCCAAGAGTGGGAGAAAAAGAGTCTCACTCTTGGCAGGATGGAAAAAAACAAACTCCAGAAATCCAGCAAAGCTGCTGGGGGACTCACTAGGCTAGGAAATTCAGCCTAAACAGAGAATTCTCCCTAACACAGGGTGCATGCCATTTGCACATGATGGCTGCAATTGCCCTTACACTGCTGTCACGTTTGGAGTTTGACATCACTACATATGTGTTGATGTTGAAAGTTGAGGGGGTACACATATACTGCACCGCACACACCCACTCCTGTGCCAAGTTCAGCCCTTCAACATTCCAACACAATGCTGCTGTGTGATAGTGACCTGACTTGTATGTACCCATGTCCCTCTTTTCACTGTATCGAAACGCAGTAGCGTAGGTGCCTCCTGTGACACATGTACTCTGCATAGTCAATGGTTGTTGAGTGCTGCACGTGAGCATGCATGTTACATGTGTCATGGTGTGTTTAGTGTGATTGCCAGCTGTGGCTATTTGTGTGTTCCCACATGCTTATGCTACGTGCCATCTCCTTGTTCCCATCTTTCATTTCTGCTTTGGATATGTGCCTGCTAGAGGTTGTGTGTGATGCGGGTGATGGGCAACATGCAAAACATGTTTTGGCTTCACATTTTGCACACATCCTTTTCTGCTTTCGGGATGCCCTTGCATTGCAATGCCACTGGATGCATGTTGGGCTTTGAGTTGCGTGTGACATGTCTGCTTCATGTGTTGGCTGTCAATGTTGTGATCTGTATGTGTCACGGATGGCACTCTGTTAAGAGTGGCACAGGACACCCAGGAAGGTTTAGGGTGGTTGTGCCGAAGTAAGGTGGACAGATAAGTACACACACAGCTGAAAGTAAGAGAACAAAGAGTAGGCAAGTGTAGCAAGGAAATAAGGTACAACAGAATGGATTCCCTCTTGGGGTGTATGCAGATATAGGAAAAGAGTATTCCATGGACCTTAGGAAAAACTCCAGCCTTCTGCACAGTTTGCTATAACAGAGGCCCACGCTGTTTGCTCATGGCTTGGAACAACAGCTATGGGTGTCTGTAACACAGAAACGAGACAAGGGAAGGGGCAGAGGTTGCCTGACGGAAACCAACAGACAAGCTCTGTACAAAGGGGTCTACAAATAGTACAAGAGAAGACACTAACAGACAAATCCAGGAAAAAGGAAGTCGATAAGCAAACTAGCAGAAGGAAATGAAGGGAAAGCCGTATAACAGGATTGGATAGGGATAAAGAACAGAGTGTTGAAAACAAGGAAGAAAGCAAGGGAGCAGCAGTCAGGAAACAGGGGGACTGCAATAACTGAAAGTAAATAATGTAGGTAAACTGTTGAGGATAGCAGAGGACGGTAGGGTACAAGGCGGAGAGCTTAGAGGAACAGGAAAGCAATGAGCAAGCCCAAAGGAGCAGGGCTGTAAGGAAGGGAGCCCAGAGGGAAAGGGCTTAGGGCAGCGGAGTAAAGCAGGCTGCACGGCAAGGAGCCCAGAAGGGCCGAGCAGCAAGGAGTGAGCCCAGAGGAGCAGGGCCGCTGACTGTAGAAGGCTGCAGAGGACTGTGGAAGGCTGCTAGGCTGGAAGCCCAGCGCACAAAGGCTTTAGGTAGAAAGCAGCGGAGCTTGATCGGCTGCAAGGCAGGAAGTCCCGAGGACAAGGGTTGTTGACAGCGGAGTGAAGCAGGCTGCGCGGCAAGGAGCCAGAATGGCCGGTAGCAAGGATTAAGCCCAGAGGAGCAGTGCCGCTGACTGTAGAAGGCTGCAAAGGACTGTAGAGGGCTGCTAGGCTGGAAGCCCAGCTGACGAAGGCTGTAGATTGAAGGCAGCAGAGCGTGATCGGCTGCAAGGCAGGTGCCTGGAAGACAAGGGCGGAAGGTAGCAGCGGAGCATGATCGGCTGCAAAGCAGGAGCCTGGAAGACAAGGGCGGAAGGTAGCAGCTGAGCGTGATCGGCTGCAAGGCAGGATTCCGGATGGGCAAAGGCGGAGGCTGGAAAGCAGCAGAGCGAGATCGGCTGCAATGCAGAGAGCCGAGCAGGACACTGGATCCAAAGCAGGAGTAAGGAGGAACCGCATACAAGATCCTTAGCTCGAAGCAAAAAGGTGCTGGAAGGACTCTTAATGCAAGAGACTGAGCTCCTGCAGGCAGCAGCTTTTATACCGCCCTGCCCAGCACAGAGGCAGGCTAATTAGTCGCACCTGGATCAGCACACCCGCATACAATCTGCCTCCTCCCTCTCTGTTCCTGAGCTGGTAGAAGCAGAGCTGATCCCTAGGACTTCTGGGGATTGTAGTTCCGATGATGACAAATAGGAATAGCCAGGAATGGATAGTTATAGCCAAGTGCATTGTGGTAAGTGTAGTTTGTTAGGAAAAATAGAAAAGCACCAAAGTCTCGCAAATGGGAAATAAGGTCCAAGAAGTGAATAGCGGTTGATCCCAGAGTTTTCCGCAGATAAATGAATAACAATTAGTCCTTATTGATCGCCAATGTATGCGCCCATGGCGCAGGCATGACAGTATGTGTGTGGTATGTGCTACTGACATGCGTGTACTTGTTTCTTTTGTTTATGTTGCAGGTGATGAAGCACTGGAGGCAGAGGATGAAGATGTCATCCCAGAAACAGTGGTCAGTTCACATGACCATCCAGGCACCAGTGGTTGTCATGGGGTGACAGCCCACGAGAGCCCACTGGTGCTCCAGGCCACAGTGTCCAGAGTGGACTCTGACTCATGCTCTGATGTATCCTCACACCACTATGTTGAGCCGGATCTGCATCATGACATGTTGTCGCCGGTAAGTGATCCTGTGTTGGATGATCTTCTGTCCATGACACCTGCAGTAGGGGACCAGGCGGGGTTGGAATGTCTGCCTGTGGTGGTTATGGGTGCATAGTCACACTCAACACCAGTTGGTCATGTTCCTGCGGCATCAGGTTGACGGAGGGGTGCAGTCCTGCAGCCGTGGGCGGCACCAACCCCGGGGGGAGCAGTTGAGATGATGGCTCAAGGTATTGAAAGTGTGGCCCGTTCCATCCTCCCCCCTGAAAGGCAAGTGCAACTCCAGCAGCAGGCTACGCTGTCCACGTGCCGCTCACTCAGGCTGGGCATGGCGTCCTCTGACTGGGCGCGCCGGGTTGAAATGGTGGCTCTGCGTCAAGCTATTTCTGCTCAGGCAGAGGCATACAATGAGGCCCTAAGGGTCGAACACCAAAACCTCTGATCTACTCTGGGTGCTCCCATGATGGACGACAGTAGGCAGGCAGAACACAAAATGGAGTGGCTTGAAAAAAACATCTCAGCTGAACTCCATGCAAGCCGATAGGTACTCCGTATGTCATGTGAGGACATCCAGACTGAACTCCATCTTACACGTGAGTCCTTGCAGGAGGAAGCACATGTGACATGTGAGGTAATGCATGCAGACTGACGTGTCATTGCCATGCAGGACCTGGCTTACCAGACCCACATGCTTGCTGCTACTGAGGGGCAAGGCACGGATAGGCATGGTGAGGCAACTGTGCCGCATCCACCTTCTGATTTCCATCCAGAGGGTGATGATGACAACCTATCCCCCACATAGGTCGGGCCGTGCAAGCGCTGAGCCCAGTGAGTGTTTTTTTTTATCTCAACATCTACACATGTGGGTGTTGACGTGCACCCTGTACCTCCACCCTCCCTGTTGCCCCCAGCCCCAGGGTCATATGTGGGCATTTTTTATTTATTTTTTTGTTTCCTGCAGGTAATTATTTTTTTTTCTATTGTGCATTCATGTGACAGTGTGGTGCTTTGTGGCATTTGAAGGCATCCACTGTGTGTTCCAACAGGGTCCATTCAGGCTTGACTCGTGTATGTGTTTTGCTTGGGGTCCTGACACATCTGCTACTCCTTCTTCCCCTTTCCATGGGCTCACAAGGATGGATCGGTGTGACAGCATCTCACACAGGGGTATTGGGCTTCCGTCATATCTGTGGGCAGCCTGCAGTCCTACTTGTGTGTACACCCCTAGATGGTATTCCGGATGGCCCCTAGATGGTATTCCGGATGGCTTCTCCAATGCATGTCTGCACTTCATTTTGGTGAGTATTCTGTTGACTGTGCATTTCATCATGTTGCTTATGATTTTTTTATGAATTGACTGTCTATGTTCCTGCACTTCCTGTTGTAGGCGGTACCATGCACCCTTTTGCTGTGTAACACACCGTGATGGTGGGAGGGGTCCATTTGCTGACAATGTTGCATTGGGACACTGTCATGATTCCTGACCCTCGTGTCCCCAGCCCTCCAAGATGTCAGGCTGGAGCCAGGCCACGATCACCTACATGGCCATCAAGGGCCTCTCCATCCCTCCAAAGACCCACTTGGAGTCAGACTTGGCGCTTGTGGCACCAGACTCACTCACTCCCATAGGATAACATTGGGGATTGAACTTGTAGTGCATTGATGGGGACAAGATGGACGCCCCCACATATTTCGGTTCCCAGAACTGCATATGCAGTCTAGTCTTTTGGGTGTGGTTCAGCCCAGAGACACCTGGGATATCCAGAGACTATTTAAGCCATACCCAGGCTGAGAAACATGCTTTGTGTTTTCTGCACCTCCAGCGTGACAACTCACAGTGTTCGGATCGGTCTCCAGTAGGCCTGCATCTTTCTTCTGCGCTCAGCTCCTGCAAAAACAAGAACACCGTTAGGAACAGCCTTACCTTGCGGTGCTTCTGTCCATCATTCATCGCTCCTTCTGTTCTGCGGGCATCTTTGGCGGTGTCATTCCCATCCCGGCACGCCGCTTCCTAAGGAAAAGGGAAAAGAACAGAAAAAAGGCATTAGTAAGCATTCATCAAATCTTCGCTTATTTTGAAAGACTGTAAGAGCTTCAAACACCTACCTAAATCCCAGACGCTCTGGGGGAACTCTGTCTCTGGAACTTCTCATCCATCTGCAAAAGGGAAAAGACACTCCAGGTTAGCGTGGAAACATCTAGAGGCACAGCATACTGTGCTTACTCACCGCATTTCTTATTCATAACCGGCATCCATGCTGCCAACGTTGCAGCACCTAAAAGACTCAGAAAAAATAACTCAGTTCAATACAAATACGAAAGAGTCGCATCACACATCACGCTCTCACTCACCTTCAGCGCTACTCATCTCAGCAGCACGTCGCCATTCCCGGACGCCGGCCATCATCTAAGAAAGGAAAGGAACGAAGTTAGAGAAATGTTCAAAAGACTCATTATACTTACCTTTCAGAATCTTGCGAGTGAAGTAACTAGGCAGCAAGAAGCCCGCATCAATCAACGCGCCCCTGCGCTGAAAGCAGGACGGAGAGCACACTTTCCAAGAAAACAAGGTGAGCAGTAGATCAAAGGGAAGGGTTAGACCCCGGGGAAGAAAGGGTTCAAGCACAGATACAATAGGGAGTTAAACTCTACCAATCCTGTGTTTCAGGCCCAGTCTCCAGTCGAGTAGACTCCAGGGAAGGGTTTGAGGTCGTAAGAGGTCAGAACAGGCTGAGTGACGTCCCCGTGGATACCAGGTGAGCGTTACAGACACTTGGCCTACAGTGATTTTGATATGCCACATGAATGCTGCACGCTGAGTTATCCTTGTCACCACGCGTTTCAACTACCCCGATTTCATTGCTTCCATTGCTTTAGCAATCTTGAAACCGTGCCTGGTGTTTTATTGTGCCATTGGAAATATGGCTGCATTGCTTTTGACTTCACTGTCATGTTTGTGTCCTGGACCTGCTCCCCCCTCACATTGGTTGCACTTGGCCCTTGTGACAATCCGGCCAACCAGGAGGCTGGAGCCTGCCACCACTACCAAAGGCCCACAAGGGAGGCACTGTCTACTCATGTCCCCCACCCTTCTGTGTCCCTTGATTGTCTCTCTGTCTCCCCTGTCCCCGCCTGTCTCCACCTGCCCCCTGCCAGTCTCCTCCGTCTCTCCTGCCCCTGCCTGTCTCCACCTGCCCCTTGCCAGTCTCCCTCTGTCTCCCCCTTCACCATCACATCCCCTCCCCGTCTGCACCATCTTCTTTCCCTCTGCCCCTTGTGTGTGCTTCCTTTCCCCCTCTACCCCTTCCTGCCTTTACACCTTGGCCCCTCCTCCCTTCTCTCCTCCCTCTCCCTCTCTACCACCTTTTCCCCTCCTCCTTGTCCTCTGTCTGTCTTTTTCCGGCACTACCCCAATTGCCGTCAGGCATGATGATACGTAGCCGCTTGTTCTTTGCAGACACTTCCCCCTCTGCCTCCATCCATCCAGCCCCCACCTTCACCTTTTTGAGTTTTATTTTGGCACTTACTTTAATCACCAGTCCCTTCACCACTGGTTACAGGTCATCTGTTCCCTCTTTCCCTTCTGTGTTTCTTCTCCCGCTCCCAAGCACTAAATTGATTCTTCATCAACCTTCCATAGTTTGCACTTGTTTTGTTGCTCTCCTCACCTCTTCCCTCCTCTTCCCCCCCCCTCCTTATGTGACTCCTGCACTGCAACTATTGCAGTCGGTCATAGCAATGAGGATGCTATTTTGTTTTCCCACATTCCCTCCCTAGACTCTCCTTTATTGTTACAAGCACTTGTACTATGTTCTTTGATTTGATAGTTCATTTTTACATTCTGAACTGTTTGAAGGACTTGTAGGAATGTACTGTTAATCTCCATTGTTCCCTCCCTCTTTGAGGCGCTTTGATGCATTTTGTGTGTAGGCCCTATAAGGATTTTCAATGAATCAGTTATTGCTCACTGTCTGCCATTTTCGATGTGGGGTACTCTGTACATGATATGTTCGGCTGGTCAATGGCTGATCCTCTGTTGGGTTTAATTTTGAGGTGTCAGGGGATTGGTGTGGGTAAACACACAGGGTGGTCCCTGAGTGCAATGTTCACATGTGCTGTGTACAGGACACTGAGGATCACTCCATTTCACATGCATGTATTCGATGCATGTCCCTACTGACACAAACACTTAGGCAATGCCCCCCAAACCAACAATGGGGACACCATGCACACACGTGCACCCAGATTTCCTTCTCAGACATGCTGTGTCCCTACAATCCATGTTCACTCCCGATTCAGTGATTGTGTACATGCATGACAGGTTACTATTTGGTTGATTGTACTTATATGATGCTCAAGGGGTTTCCACAACGCAATGCACACTCACTGTGCTGTCCGGGGAGCAGTGTGTTGCAGGTGACAAACACGCAGCACACAGTGTTTGTAATGCCAATTTGCTATTGTCCAATGTGCATGGCAACAGGTATTCTGACTTGTGTTGCTTGCACCACTGGTGGCATGCATTTGTGCCACCGTTTTCAGGTGTGAGGTTTTGGTCAGTCATTTCTTCAGATTCCATGTCAGTTGTAATTGTCTGGTGCATATTTACATTTCTCACGTGGCACTTCATGACTATTGTGTCATATGTTGTGCAGATGGTTTGATGTTTTACTGTTGCATTCCATGGTATAGTGTGGCAGACAGGGGTCATGGGGGTTGGGAGGGTTTGGGTGGCATACCAGTACTTTCATGCCCTGTTTTGCAAAGTGGCGTATGCACCTTGCATGTGTCATGTGTTCCTTTTGGTCAACTGGGATTGGTTGGGTTTAAGTAGCTAGGGATGCACACAATGTGTCACTTCCGTGGACACATTCTCAGGTGGGAAGGTTGTGACAGTTAACCGTCCCTTTCTCATCATCGATTGTCACCTGGTATGTGCCAGGCCTGTGTGCACTCCACAGGGGTGGGAGTTTAGGTGAAAAATATGGCCACAAGCTGGGTACGGGCTGCCTCGCCACATGCCCTTTCCCCTCCCATGCGCAGCGGCTATACGTGTGGTTGGGGATGTGGGGGCACCACCAGTCCACCGGTACACCATGCCGTGTTGCAACGTTGTGCAAGACACATGCTGCCACAATGATCCTGCACACTACTGGGGGTGCATATAGTAGCTGTCCACCACAGCGGTCAAGGGAGCGGAAGCGTGACTTGAGCACTCCGAATGTGTGCTCCACTATGCCCCTGGTTGCAATATGGGCTGCGGTGTATCTTACCTGGGGTGGTGTGGTGTGGTGGGGTTCCGTGTTGGCCTCATCATGTAGGGCCTCAGAGGGTAGGCACTATCCCCTGGTAAAGTGATAATGGTTGTCATTAGTTGGGCTTGTGTATTTGTCTGTGTGTGACATGCATGCATGTGCACAGGCATTTGTACTCACCTTTGAGCCATGTGTTGCCATGCTTCCCAGCTTCCAGGGCCCGGCTCAGGGTGGACATTCTGTATATAAAACTGTCATGGGTGGACCCTGGATAGTTTGCATAGACAGAGGTGATGATTCCCTTGGCATCGCATACAACCTGCACGTTGATGGAATGCCAGGGCTTGCGGTTGTGGTAGATGTCTTCAGTGGCCCTAGGTGGACGTAGGGCCACATGGGTGCAATCTATGGCACTGAGAACTTTGGGGAAGTGTGCCGCCCTGTAGAAGTCCTGGAACACGGCCTGCCTTTCTGCAGGTGTTCTGGGCATGTATATGTGCCTGCGGACTGAGGGGCGTGCAGTGATGATTGCAAAACAGCTGGTGCAGACAATGTGACTTTGTGGGCTGTGAGATGCCCCCCACTATGGCAGTTGTCTGCTGAAATGACCCAGTGGCCAAAACAGGGTGGGTGATGTGAGTTCATCCTCCCAATCAGTGACCAGCTCTAGGATGATATGAGGTGGAAAGCTATACCTGCCATAGACCTCGTCTTCAGGCATCCCAAAACGGCTGGTCCTGGGCAAAAAAATGCGGGACCTGGCTATTCTCCTCCTCCTGCGGTGTCCCAAGATCACTGCTGCGAGGAGTGGGACATTCATTGTAGCTGTATATGCTTGTTTCTTGTTTGTGCGCACTTTTATGCTGCGTGTGGGCGCTTCCGCCTACATTAGTGTGGCAGACGTATTTGTGTGTGTACGTGTGTTTTGATGTGCGCAGGTTTTCCCTATTCGATTCCATGAATATGTGTTGTTCATTAGCGTGTGGGCGTTGCGTGTGTTTCCTAGTGGTACTTCCCATGTTACGCCTACATTTTCACGCGTTGTTCCCCATTCCCTGTGTTCCGCCCCCTTTTTTAGGTGTGTGCGCGAGAAGTTGTGCGCTTTCCCAGTTCATGTTGCGCAAGTGTTTGGAAAGTCGCAGTGATGTGTACGGTAAGCGCGGATTTGGCACACATCCAGGGAAAAACACGCGCAGGGCCTTCCATGAATCGCACGCATGCAATTCGCAAGCGTGCACTAGCTTTTTCACACTTGCTCCAGCTTGCGCCACAAATTTCGGCGCACATTTATTACATGAATTACCCCCCAGGTGACTCAAAAAGGACTGGTGATACACTCAATCTAGAAACACATTCCATAAGTGGAGTAGGAGAGTTTGGCTAATGACTAGCTGATCCATCATTATGCCATCCCCATTCCCCGATATTACATATATTGTGATAAAGTAATACATGTGCCTCCTTGCCAACCAAAGCAGACCAAGGCCCTTTCCCAAAACTGCCAAAGTCAATTAGCCTTAGTATGTTTTTTTCCAGAATTGAACGTTTCTCCGAATTATTGACGACAACGTGGTTTATATTGTCATAACGTCTCAGAAGAGACTCTAAAACCAGATGTAATGCAGATGTAAAGCAGGAATAGATGCCGTACCTAGGGAATCAACCCAACGAAGCATCTCTGATTGTCTTCTTTGCTTGAAGATTTCTTGGGGTAACCAAATCCAAATTATGCTGGTTATGTACATTTTCAGATTCAAAACCCTCCCTGGATCTAGTAAGGAGGGTGAAGTAGTAGGACCCCCCTCAGATCCTTAGGACACACTGGACGCTCATTATTGACCTGCAAGACTTCCATGTCCCTGCATAGTCTTAAGAAAGATTCATCTAAAATCAATGCGTTATCCAAAGACGGAGAGAGGGGTCAGTGGAGACATGCAGTGATGGCCCCTCGATTAGTTACATCTCTGGTCATGCCCCCGGTGGTAAAAACTGACTGGTCCCTTCAGGGTGTCGTCACTGTTGAGTTCCGATCCTCAGAGCTCAGCACCTGTGCATATGTAACCCCTACTTTAACAGCCTCTAGAGTCACATTTGTTGGCAAACTCAGGTTCTTGTCTGAAATTACAGAATGTAATGTCATCTAATGTATGCCATACGAGTTAGGGCCAAGTACCTTATGCATACTTGAAGCAACTACCATTTGTAGGTTCAATGGGGTAGAGACTTTATAAGAAACATGAGGAGGTAAGAAAGACTCCACTGCCGATTCTTACTATGTAAAGCAGCCACCAAGGGAGTGTAAAAACAGCAATAAGCAGCCCTTGACAGAGGGAGAGTAACCTGTAGGCTGCATCTCCTTAAAAGTAACCTTGTAGGTAATTATAGTCACTATATGTGGAACGAAGCAGGAGCAGGGGCTATGAGTCAAATGTCAGACCCACACTCGACAACTCACTAAGAACAAATTGTATAATCAGCTGTGTGACCAGTTACCCATGCAAAAGAAAAAAAAAACTTTAAGAGTTGAGCCTAGCATGTATACTAGTTTCTTACGCACCGACAAAGTGGATTCAGATGCTCTGTGCCAGTGTGGTGGTTTTGAAGAACTGCACCTCCTGGTTACAATGAAGCAGGAGGAAAGACTTGGAACCTGGAGCTCTGTAACGTGGGACCAAACACTCCTTGCAACTCTGTAGCCCAAAACACACTGCTTCGCACACACCGCTGGTGTGGTGGTTTTGAAGAACCGCAACTCCTGGTTGCAATGAAGCAGGTGGAAAGACTCAGAACCTGGAGCTCTGTAACGTGGTGCCAAACACTCCTTGCAACTCTGCAACCCAAAAAAAAAACTACTTCACACTCAAATGTAAAGCCCTGTATTGACTCTGGTCCAACACAATGGTCCTCATTACACGGATGGCGGTAGGGATTTACCGGTACCGGTAAAATACTGGTACCGGTAAATCCCTACCGCCTTACTACAAGGTCCCTTTGCGGGTTGGGGGATTTAACGTCTGCTTTTTGCAGGCGTTAAAATCCAACCCGCTAAGGGACCTTGGAGCTAATTACGGCACCGCAAAATTGCGGTGCCGTAATTAGCGCCTTCCCCATTCCCATAGAGCCCTATGGGGCAGAAATGGGAATGGGGAAGGGCAATGGCGGAAGGGGGATTTACCGCCCCTCCAACCTTGGAATGGGGCGGTAAATCCCCTTTCCGCCAAGGCGGTGCCGGTATTTTACCGGCATGAGCCATGGCGCTAATAGCACCATGGCTCACTGCCTACCGTGTAATGAGGCCCAATGTATACTAATTGTTGTGGTAGAGATGGGATGTAAACAAATAACAAATCACGTGGAGATATAACTCAAATTGGAATGACCAAAGGTTTGTCCATCTGCCACTGTAATGTTACAGCGGCTGGTGCTCGACTTGTTTCAGTTTCTAATTCTTATAAATAGACAAACCTTCCTCAGGAGCTGGTAATATGGGTCATGCTTTGTTCGAGGGAGTCTAAAAGGACAACCCCCATCTGTATACACACAATAGAGGCGTATGGGCCTCATTACACGGAAGGCGGTAAGGGCTAACGGTCACTGGTAATGGTACCGGTGACTGTTAACCCTTACCGCCTTACTACGAGGTCCCTTTGCGGGTTGGTACTTTAACACCTTCTTTTTAGCAGGCGTTAAAAACCAACCCACAAAGGGACCAGGGTGCTAATTACGGTACCACAATTTGCGGTACCGTAATTAGCACCTTCCCCATTCCCATTATGCTCTATGGGGCAAAAATGGGAATGGGGAAAGGCAATGGGGGAAGGGGGAATTACCGCCCTGCCAACCTTGGAATAGGGCGGTAATTCCCCTTTCCTCCATGGCGGTGCCGGTATTTTACCGGCATGGACCAAGGTGCTAATAGCACCTTGGTCCACCGCCTACCGTGTAATGAGGTCCTATGTCTTTTCAAACCTCTGATTTTTGCGCTGTGTCATACCAACAAAGAAGACAAAAATAGGTAGCCATTAGTGCTACTAGTCATGTAGATAGAGGGTTAAACTAACCATCTCTAAATAACCCAAATGTATTATAAATGAATACTCAAATTACCACTGGGTGTTGGTGATGGAGTTCATCACTAAAGGACACACCGTGGCTAATCCTTTCAATGGATTTGCATCTGTGAACACACCAAATGTTGTGTTGAAGAACTCAGAAATGATTTACTGGATGGCCATGCAATAGACACTGAATCTTTAGAGGAAAACTGGAGCAGCTATTAGTCAATGATACAGTAATTATTACCTAGGTCTGTAAAGTCCTCTGCGTGGAAAACACTTAAGCCCAGGAAACGACTTGCAAAAAGGAGTTCAAAGGAAGCGATTAAAGACTATGCTACAACAAAAGTTAAATATTGAGGTATGTATATGGTTGGGATGAGTTCACTAGTCAAAAATACTATCTCACATGTTTGCTCACCTAGAATGTGAAATCATTGTTCTCCATTCCTGGCACGGTAGCGGTGGACTAAGGCCAGTCCTCTGAAATATAGAATTACCCAGCTAAATACAATCTCTTAGACTGGTTAATAGCTGTGGTAAGATTTATTTTGTGAGGCCTTCCCATGCAGTATAGAAAAATCACTGCAGCCGTCTTGTGATTCGGTCCATAGCAGTGCGCTTGTGTGCACCGAACAATAAGTAATCGCGCTGCTTGTTCACGGTGTGTTCGCGGAGAGAGCTCAGGAAACTACATGGTATGACAAATGGTCCTCCTCTGTGAAACGCCTCCAAAGCTGCCCCAAACAGCCCCAAAGAGCAGCGTCCTTGTCCACAGTAGGCTTCGTGGGGTAAGCTCGTAGTGGTTTATCCTCCTCTTCCTCTGTTCCACTTAGAGGGGGTGCACGGCAGCATGGCAAGTGAGGACAATGGTAGAAATAAAATGAAAAGAAGAGAGCCCAAAACAGCATCACGCTTTTCCACAGCAGGCTTCTATTTAGCCCTAATAAAGATAGGGACTAAAGGTATTCATCACAAGGTGGTGAAGTAAACGAAGATGCCACTAAATCTGGATAATGACATTATACAAAGAATGAGTACGCTACAGGAATTGTTTACACACATGTTTTGGTTCAGAATGGAGTCAAAAGGCAAGCATTAAATTGTGCTCAACTAATGCCATATTGAATTGTGTTTCCAGTGAAAGGATATATGTATGTTGCACAATGCGCTGTAGAATCTATTGTGACCTTAATGGTAAGAAAGGGACAAATAATTGTTGGGACCAATGTGTTTATTTATTTCAGTAAAAACTGTGATATCAAAACACATGTTCTAACTACATACAATTAATTGAAATTAGGAATAGCCCCATCAGAATACTTATAGAATAGTCAGTAGAGGATGCCTCGATGTCCAGTTACAAGAGGGGAGCCAAACAGGGATGGCAATCCACAAATCACATTACACCATTGAAAAATCCCAGTGTTGTTAAAATACATGAAACATATGTGCCCAATGAAATTCTTTTTTTCCAGAATTCAATTATTGTAAATCAGATGGATCATCATGGTCAAGTATTTGGGAATGAGCAGGATGACTATCCACAGGAATAATTGGTGGATTTCCAGTCATATTTGCAGATGTGCACAGTTCAAAATGGAAACCCCACTAAGTTGAAGTAGAGTACAGACAATTCACCAGTTGACGGCCTCGCTAAAATCTTAAAATCTCCAGAGAAGAAGGCCCAGGTGCCATATGTCTGTTATACTGTGTCAGAAAGAGAACAATTGAGAACAATATTTCTATACTTTAAAGATGTATAAGCCCTCGATGCATGTGACTATGGGCTATGGGTGAACATATCCACATGTCACGATATTTCCAGATGATTATGAGAAAAATAAAGCCTTTGTCTGAAGGAAATCAACAATATTAATGCAGCAGAAGGAACAATCAGACCAGTGAACAGCACCTCCAACACATCTATATTGGGGATGTTTAAACCCAACTGTAAGTGGAGTTTGTGTACTGACCTAAGGGAGCTTAACAAAAGGTTTCCCATTTCAACATGTCTGGTATCATTCACTGACCAGGGCTTGCATAGATACATAGGTGAAATATTTTTACTACACTATGAATGACTTCAGGGCACTTATGTGCTTCTTTAGCACCAGAAATGCAGGGCTTGGTCTAATTCACCTTGCACTGATGCCTGATAGCCTATTAATAGTGGCTATGTTAGTTGTGTGAGTGAGTTTGAGATATTTGTCCACAAGGCAATATAAGATACTGACCAATGTCACAAGCAAATATATGTGGATGACATCCTACTCCCCCCACAGTCAAAACGAACCCCAACCCCACCCTAAAAATGTACCACAAAGGTGGCAAAATGGTATGCATTCTTTTGGGGCAAATTGTTTTTTCCACTGATTTTCACCCAAGGAACGCAAAACATACCATCATGTATTTAGTGGAAAATCTGGGGGCATTAGGTGGGCAGGCCCTGGGAGCCTTCCCCCCTCTAGAATGCCCAAAGGAGTGGGCAGATCCTTGCTGCTTCTTTCGGGAGTGGGACAAAGTTGAGGGTCTGGCCCCATTTTGCTATCCGAGGGAAGCAGCAAGGGCCACTAGGAAAATGATTTTGGGGTTGGGCCCCCAGGCCAAACAGCCCCCACTCTCATCCATGCCAACAGGATTCCCTGTGTCTATGAGCCAGCCCTCCCACAGATCCCCCCTCCCCCGTCCCAAAAAGGTGAACATCTTTGCTGCTTCCCTGGGGGTTGGGGGGGCACAATTGGTGATCTGGTCCATTTTTGCCAACCCTGGGAGGCATCAAGGACCACTAGGCCAACTAGCAAAAAGATTCTGGGGGCGGGGGCCCCCACAGGCCAAGCAGCAGTTGCAGCCCAATATGTCAGAATGGTCTCATAATGAGTAACCATGAGCTAGGAACACATTTTCAAGAGGTCAGGCATGTATTCACTCAACTACAAACAGTGGGCACCAATGTCTAATTACAGAAGGACCAATGATGCAGAAAGAGAGTTAAGCTCTTGGGGTGTAAAGTTATAGATAATGGTGAAATATTCAGAAGAAAAAGGTGGAGGCTCTTACGAAACTGAAATATCCCAAAAATCTGAATGGGTTGAAAAGTCTGCTGTGCATGAACACTATATCAGAGATTCATTGAATGTTATGAAGAATTAACACATTCATTAACAAAGTTGTTAAATAAAGGTGTATGATGAAAATGTGGGGAAGAACAACCAGTTGTTGGACAGCCTGTTCAAAGCCTTATATATGGCCTATACCAGAAGAGCCCAGAAGAGCCCATGAGCTATTTCAGAGATAGTATTTACCCAAATGTTTATTTCTCAGGTACAGAAACAAGAAAATGACACAGTAATAAAAACATGATAGCTTCTGGTAGTAAGGATTTGTTGACCACTGTCTGGTCTCTGCAATATTTCAGCCCCATTGTACAAGGTTAGCGGGTTATCATTGAAAAAACAAATAAAATATTACAATATTTCCAGAACAAACATAGTCACACAGGAAACTTATGTCAGTCCGAGTAAGTTCTAGTGCATTAGCCGTAAGGTTTTGTCAAGGATTTGGAAGATGGACTGAACAAGAAGAACCCTATAGACCAAGGTTTAGTGGAAATACATGATGGTGAATCATGGAATCATCTGGAATTTCAGTGAATGGGGTTATTATAGAAATTCAGTGCATAAAGCTTTTGCGGAAGGAAAGTTCAAAAGCATACCAATTCTCTTTGTGCACATTAATCCTGCCAAAGGGGTGGTCATGGGGATAGGAAATGTATGGGTCAGAAATGATGAAATCTCATCAGCAGGTTATCAGCTAGGTCTCAGAAGTAGTCAGGTGGCCAAAGTGCTTTCTATCTATACAGCAATATCCATGGCTATGGGGACTCAGATAAAGGAATTGGTGATCATTATTGAATCTTTTTATAGATGTAAAATAAAGAGCTGATGCCATTTAGTAAAAGGCCCATAACACAGGGAAGACTGACCAAAATTACTGACAAACTAGATGTAGAGAAAGAAATTGCTACGTATTGAAAGAAGATAAGAGGACATTCCAAGGTACCATGAGATGACAAGAAAGGTCATAACAAATTAGAGGAATTAGCCAAGATAGTAGCAACAATGGGAGAGTTGTTCACAATAGAATATCTACTTTGTGAAATCCAGGTGGCAGCAGTGATTGCATTGCCAGAAGGAAAGCAATCTGCCTGTGGTTCATTGGAGATTTAGCACTCCCATTCAGGATCAAATCAGCACTCAAAGATATGGGACACAGAAAAGAACCCAATAACTGATGAGGGCTGTAATTATTGAACATGTTATAGTAGACTAATGAACCATTTTATTTCCAAGATGGATTGCTAACGACAAAACCATTTTATAAAATACTGAGGGGGTGGACCTATCTCTTTCCATGGGCTCAGGATACATCATCATCATGATGGAAGGTCATTGGGGCCCAAAAGACCTTTGAGATTCTGAGGTAGTTTGTGTATTGACACACACAGTCTAGGATGCTGCGTTACATTTCTGGGAATATCTGGTGTGCATCCAATTCCAACCCAGTTCTTCAAACCAAAAAGCGCATTTTTAAAGACAGGTCTGCCCCAACCATGATCCTAACTACATGTTGATTTCATTGGCCCAGACCAAAGATCATCACAAAAATCAGTATACAGTCAATGTCACCTGTTTGATGTGAAGTTGGGAGGAATGTATTCTAGTGTCTGATTAGTGCAGAAATGACTGCCCCACTAATGAATAAACACATAGGGCCCTGATTCATGGAATCACTTGTGCAGGAAATAGGGAACTTGCGTGCCAAACTGCATGCAAAATCCTGTTAGTCAATTTATGGAATCGAATACGTGGGTGTTTCAAACACTTGTGTGGAGTTCGCACAAGCGTCAACTGCCTTGCGCGAGACTCCAAGCAGAGTGTGGGCGTGGCTTGCGCAGAGGGCTGGGAAAAAGGTGAAACAAAGAAAATGGGGAAGAACATGTGAAAAGGTGGGTGTTTCAAGGGACGCCCACAATTGCACTGAGCGCCACATATTCATGGAACCACCTGTGCAGCCTCTCGGCATAGAAATGGCAACGCACATCCCTCGATCTCTATGTCACCCGAAGGGAGGCGCAAAGACACTTACGCAAATCGCAGTGCAGAAGTGGGTTTGCATGTCAGACTTAGGAGTGTGCATACGCAACAGGGTTTCTGATATAACCTAGGGGTGCGCTTGTGTCATGGCGTGCGCATGTGTAGCGGGGTGCATGCCCGCTTTACGGGGGTTCGCACACAGATTTTCTGAGTTTAACCTGAGTTATGATTTTTCATACGCATGTTGTCGGGGTGCCGGCAACAGTTACAGGGGACCCTGCACAGGGTCCCCCAGATGCAGCCCTGCTTGAAAGGAACCCCATGCACTGTTTGAAGGGTGTGTGTATTCGTGCATGGGGGAGCAAGCAAAGGTAGCTGTTCTGGCTGTTTATGCATTGCTTGAGGGCTTGTTGGGGACGTTTTGGGCACAACTTGCAAATATGGTTACTTTGTGCAGTACATTCCATGCATATGCAGGGCGCGCATTTGTTATTCTGCACGCAGGCTCGCGCATTGTTGTTCTCGGCACAAAGCAACTGCGCGAGAAAGGCACACTTTTCCATGAATCAGGGCCATATACAACTTTGGGCTACCTCACATGAAATAATGAGAGCATGGTAGTCAATTCACCAGTATGGTGATATCCAGAATGTGGAGAAGCCTTGGAGTAAAGAAAACATTCCACATTCCCCACTGACTAGCAGCAAGTGTCATAGTGGTGAGGTACCCAAATAATGTGTTATAGTTGCTGGCACCCATTGAGTTATGAATCTTCCATTAGTGGTCATGCACATAAGGACCCCCCCACCCCTTCAAAGCACACACAGGTCAGCCCATATGAACTGATCACAGGTCGGAAGAGGGTAATGCCCCAACACTTATAATACAGGACAAATCAACACAATGTAATAAACATATCTGCAATTGTGAGTTTAATTTGAAAATAAAAATTGCAACATACATTTGCATTTTCACAAAGGACTGTAGTAAAGCTAATAGTGCCAGGATATTCTGTATTAAAGAAACAATGATCAGAGAATATACCATAGGTGATAGGGTGAATAACTTACTTTTTACAGAGTAGGGCAAAACACTCTATGTTTCTTGCCTCTTTGCATGGACCACTTACTATTGTAGACAAGCTATGCCCAGTAGAATAGAGAATGTTAGTGAAGGAGGGCAATGAGACAGTAGAGGAGGAGGTAAATGGAATGAAACGGACATGAAAAAAGAGCATGAACGAGATGGCGCTGTGGTGAACACAGCAAGATGAAAGTGTGTAAGTAAAAGGAAGAAAGAGAAAGTCAACAAATTGAAAGTGAAGCATGTTAACTATAGCCAGCTGATGATTTGGTTAATTCTGGGCAATCTGTGTATTCTTTGTACAGATGCTCAAGATTTCATTCTGGTCTGACAATTGGTATTGTGCTACAGGACATGCATAGATTTATTTTGGCGGAGAGAAGAATGCTACACTAGGATGTCTACATGAGTTTAAACCCATACTTATTTTCACAAAGGCAATATAATAAAACTACGATGAAAACCTCTCAAATCATAGAATGGTATCACACACATATGAAAAGGGAAAGGCCATGGTGAAGGAGATGTTTCTACAACTAGAGAAAGTCCTAATCACAAAGCCTAATGTTCCTATAAAGAAATCTAGATTGGCAGGTCTCCTGTTTGTCTCCATGAAGTAGACTGTGATCAGAACAGCAGTCGTCGCTACAGTGTCAGTGACAAATTTGGTTTAATTGGGAACTCTGGATACTAAGGCCCATGAATGGAGCAAGGACATATGAGCTTTACACCAAAGTATGGATACAATTAGGGTAGAACAGAGCAGGGTAGGACTAACAACGTTTGTCCTGCGAGCGAAGTACAAATTCATGGGCAAAGAAAAATATGTTCATGAAGCAAATATGCATCACTTCATTAAAACAGGAAAGAGGTCAAGCCAGTCCCACGATCGGGTTTGGTGCCACATAGGTAAGACATAGATTTTAACAACAGTTGTTTATTCTGCTGACATACTTTTACAGATGTGTACCTCTATCTCATTTACCCTATTTTCCTTACACATCACCCTCCAATGTTCTTCCCTTGGACCACATCCTTGATGTACCTTCAACCTGTCCTTCAAATTAACTATCAGACCCCTGTTTCCTTTCTGCACCATCTCTTAACCCTTAACTCAATTCTCTTCCCTTACCTCACTCGCATCCACTTCCCTTCCACATGTTGCTCAATCACCAATTCCTTATCACTCACCAACTTCCAATTCCCTGGATCACATGTAGATATATGGCAGACTATTTTTATTTGCCAGTCAGCCTCTGCCAGACACGACAGGAAGCTCTGGTGGTCAGAGTCTTGCTGGTAATTGTAGCTATGGGGTCTGCACTTGGACAATGCAGAGAAAAAGACGCAGAATGGACAATGTTGTTCTGTGCTCCCAAATTGCACTTTGTTGGAAAGTTAGCTGCATATTTCAATTCATGCAAGCAGAGGGGACTGCGTGGAGTGCCAGGTCAGAATGTGTAGGCAGAGAGGGAGTAAGAGTGATCTATTTATATATGTGTGTTTTCAGGGAAGTGCATGTAAATACCGTGAAAAACATGTTATTTTACAAAGGTCCGTGGTTTGGGCGTGTGGCCATTTCTGATAACTCCCATCCCCAGCGCCATACCCATGTAATGCAGAAAAGGGTCAGAATGCACCCCTTTGCTGCATCACAAAATGCACATTAGAATTATGTGCCTATAGATGTCACTTACACCTTCAAGGTTAAGATGGAACAGGATGAAAACAATGTTTAAAAAAACACTCTTGTATGTTACCAAAAGTGTATCTGCTATTTCTGAAATATCTCCAGAGGTATTCGAGAAATACCGCCTGTACTGGTGTTAAACTCTGAATTGGGCAGATTTTCAGAAATAGCACAGACAGAAGTGGTAACTTCTTCCAGAGTTAGTTCATAAAGAAATCCATCCAACTCTGAATGGCCTTATTAGTGTGTATTCATTTAATAAGTAATACCTGATTGTTACTTTCTGTGCATGTTTCAACTCTGACCAAAAGTGAGCAGAACAAGCAAACCAACAACCATTTCGAGAACAACCATAAAGTAATATCCATGGCTGCTTAACTATTTTTGTAATGAACTTACAAGTGATCACAGAATTAAACAGAAGATAAGGGAATCCTTTATATTGAATGAAGCTGAGGACACAATCTAGCAAGATATGCATGGATACTTCCTTGACAAGTAGGCAGGGGAGGGAAGGCAACTGTTGGACTGGGGGCAAGTAACATTTTCTGGCCCATTGTGCAGTGGCACAAGCCCAAAATTCAGCGCCCCGACATACTGAAAAACTAACCTTAATACCATCCCCTCCCCCAGAGTCCCATCCCCAGAGAACGCCCCCTGCACCCTAGAGCTATGAAACCAAGTAAAAATGATTTCACCAGGATAATACAATTTGGTAAGACAGGAAACCTGGTATTTGAGCCGATTTTTCTCATGTCCCAGTTTGCAACTGGAGAGCAGGCCATATGTTCCTTGATTGAGCCGAGTCAGGCATGTACTCTGCCTTCAATCTCAGAGCCAAACATGCGCTGGCACTGAACAAGATGCATACCTGCTTTCCTGCCTTCGCACCGCACAACACAAACGTCATACCTGGCATCATGTTTACCCCATCCCACAAAACAAGAAGCACGCAGCACAGAGTGCTGCGAGAGAGTGCAATTGATGGCACTCATGTGCCCACCATGTGTTCCCGTGGATAGGACTTTTTGATTGCACCACACTCTTTGAATATCATCAGGCTGGCACGGAGAAGCACAATAGAGTGCTGTGACAGAGTGCAGTCGATGGCAGTTAGCCTTCTTAGAGGAACGGTGAGTGACTACGACTATAATTCTATAAGTGCCTATGTATTAAGCCCTCCACCTCTGACTACTCTGAAAATATAGAAATTATTGACTTGTTAAAATAGCTTCAGTGTCAGCTTGAATACTGCATATGTGAGACTTGTAAGGCAGTATTCTCAATGCCTGCTCTCCAGTTTGGGGATACACACCAGATGCAACAAGTAATGGAGGATCTTCCAAAGGCTGGAGGCTCAGACCAATTGTTTATGATAAACCACTCCCTTACAGTATTTTCAAAAGCCATGACTAGCGTAGCAGGGAGAGTTCAGGATATTGAAGGGGATACACTGGTCGCAACTGCTGACACAAACACATACTGGTGTAATTACGAAACAGTACACAGTTCCACAAGAAATAATGTAATGAAAAAGAAAATGCAGGACATGTTGACTCTAATGGAGGCATTCTAGGAACACTGACTGAGCCAAGTGAGTCTGGAGAAGAAAAATAAATGAACCAGTTGAGGTGAAGGAAATCAGAAAACAAAGCAACACCTGCAAGGAAAATAATAGACATTTATCCACACTAGAGGCTACAAAATTCATAAATGATTTAAGCCTGCTAGAAATTGATAATTATGATATTCAGAACCAACAAAAGCTAGAGACTCATTTAATAAATCATCTAATTCATTAGATCAGGAGGATGTTCTGTCTTTTCTAACAGCACAGTTTGGAAAGTAACAATCTAAAAAATGATACATCCTCCCTATCTGCTAGCTCCTCGGAAACTTCACACCTCCATCAGACACTAAGCGATGTGGACGATAGAATAAAGTTGACCTCAACATCGATATCAGCACTTAACATGGTACTAAGCTCAATGGTTCACTTTTATGACAACATTCATTTGGAGGTAAACACACACCCTATCATGCTGAGTGAAATAAGGTTGATACTGTAAGAATGGAATAAGAAAGCAATTCATATGCAAACCATTATATAGACACAGGCACTGAAATCCCAAAACTTAGAGCAAATACCGCAGGCAATTAATAAGACTCACACGTCTCAGGCAGGAGACCTCCAGGGTAAACAGAGTGTAACAGTGGAAATTGTCCCAAAAAATCTAAAGATAACTCAACAGGCGAAAAGATTGTCTAAATACAGTGGAATAAGAATCACAAAAATCAGAAAAGGAATGGATCAATCCGAAGAAATTCAAAAACATCTTTGAGATCTTTACATGACACTGAAGAGGAATCTCACCTGTTTCTATTAGAACAAATAGACAAAGTGGTGACCATTGACAATATTCCAGGACAGTCAAACCTGGAAAAGAAAACAAGCAAATTCCAAAAAGAAAGATTCTGCCTGTTAATATTAAGTTGAGGTTGCTCAGCTTGATATCCTGGAGGAACCATTTGAAGACTTGAATATTCCAATTGATTGAAACAAGAATGTAATAAACTCATCCTCTATAGAGACCCAAACCGACACTATGGTGACTCCTACCACCAACTTACTGACATCTTTGAGTAACACTCAACAGATTGATCCTAGTCATAAATACTTGTCAAATCCAGGGAGGAAAGAGAATTACCGGCATTCACCTGGACCAACTAAAGACAGCAAACAACTTCTTTTTTAATTTATGTTGAAAAGTGACAAACAAATTGTTCTTAATTGATCTAATATTTTAAATGTATTCTTCAAAATCCCAAGATTACGACTCATAACTTCCAGAAATATAGAATTGGTTGATTTTATTGATCCTATTAGAACAGACATAGTTGCCAATACAATATATTTGAACATTGTCTTCAAAATGCGATTTCAGGCAAAATGGGAATTATATAACACCATATAATGGCCATTTTGCCAACCAGGATCATAAAACCCGGAATATTTCCTAAATGGTTAAAATACCAAAACAAATAACCAGTGGTATATTGAGTGTGGGAATCTGCAAATCAGACATCGAGACTCACCATCTATGAAGCCTGCAGTGCTTCCCCGGCTTTCTGGTTAAAAATGGGTCAGATGACTGGGGGTGGCTCCTAAATATTTTATCAGTTGAAACTCACTGATTTGCTAACAAGAGAGGAAACTGTTAATTGTATAACCAGAGAAGAACATCTCTCCATTATCTCATTGAATGTGAGGGGACTCTCTCCCTTATTAACTAATCAGAGATTGTGTTCTTATTTAAGTATACATAGTATTGTATTATGGCTTCAACCATCATGATTATTGATGGCATTCAGACGTACCAACAATTTGCCACCTGAGAAAACTGATGCAGACCGACCACTGGCCTAATAATAGCAATAAAAACGAATTTGGCTTTGAAAATTATAAAAATTTGGAATAAACATTATGGAATCCTGGCTGTAAAGCTTTAGATCAATACTCAAACTCTAATAAAAACTATGTTTCTATTTATTTTATACTGGAACCTCTGACATTAATCTATTGGGTGTTATCATGAACAAAAACATTATATTGTGGAAGCATCAGTTGCGGAAGTAGCCCCTTGTGATATAATTGTTGTTGTTGATTAAACTCTACACGTAGTTTATTTAAGGAAATGGCTCTGTCTGGAAATAAGGTAAATACACCTAGATAAAACAAAAATCTGTGAATGGAATAAAAATTGAACTCTTTCCTGCAATCCCGGGGTTTACATATGTTAAATGGAAATTTCCTGGGAGACATGACCAAAAAGTGTACATGGCACAATGATGTCTCGGCCCCCTTGATTATGATTTTCTTTCAAATAATGTATTCCAGGAACTACTCTTGGTGATCATGATATGTTGACTGCAACCTTTAATATATTTGGAAAGCAAACAGTAATACCAAGCCTATGAGATCTATATGTAGACCTCAGGAGAAATACAATCTCCTGGCAGCCCTCAATGCCAAAAGAATTCAATACACAAGAATCCAAAGTATTTCGATCAATCAATAACTTTATTTTGGCCATAATGCCGTAAAGGTATATCATGACACTTATAAATGAACAACAGTAACAAATCGAACATTCAGTCCGTATTATAATAAATCAGATAAAATGTCTCTTTGACTTGCTCATGTCCCCAAAGGAGAATACATCCGTTTGTGACTGTTTCCCCTGGGTAAAGCAGTCCAGCTATCTCATCACTTCTCACCCTTGTTTGGCCCACAAGGGATTGCAGAAAGTCATTTCCCCAACAGGACTGTGTTAGCACCAGTAAGCACAGGCCAGTGTGGGCTTTTTGGGAGAGTACATCGACGCCTCCCCAAGGTGGGCTCTGACTTCAATTGCTGTTTTGACTGAGGGATGAAAACTTCTAGCAAAGCCCTATATGCTTTTGCCCACACTTGACTCTCTAAAATCAATTTGAACAGAATTGTGAGTAGTGTCCCCGTGGTGGGGCAGTCTGGTGTACCTTAAGATTATTTCCCTTTTTATGAATGAACAGCCCTGAACAACCCGAATCCAGTGGATATACTTCTTTGTCAGGCATTCCATGGGTGGGTTCATGATGGTTTGGGGGTAGTTTGGGGACCCTTTGTAAGTAGATTAACCCTCCCCTTATGGTAATTAGCTCTGTGATTCTGTGTCACAAGGACAACCTGACTAGGTGGCTTTCCCGTAGCGGCATTTGTTCCAAAGCCACCTCTACCCTCCTAGTAACAAGCTTCAGGGGTGGGAATGGGGTGGCCTTCTGTGCAATTAAGGTATGATCATGCCCGCTTAAGAGTAAGGGGACCAGAGGCGCTGTGTTGCACAACTCACTTTCAAATTTGCGGCTCTCATTACGCTAATACACCCCAGCTTAACAAGGTCGGTGTTTGCATTGCTAAAAATGGTTTCACAGTTAACAAGCGGTATAATTGACAAAACATTTTGGTTCCCCCTTTTAGTCTCCTGGATGGTTAGTACCTCCCTCTTGATGAGCTCTTTCCCATATCCTACCAGCAGCAATAGGAGTAAGCTTTTGATAGATGCAAGTTCAGTCGAACAGAAATGCATTGGCAGGCTTGGGCCCAAAGGATACCCACCCCTGTCCGGGTCAGCAATGGGCATTAGTACTGCTCCAGAATGGGGAGAGGTCGCTGGCGGTGAGGTGAGATGGGAGAAGATGATACCAGGATGAATGCCACCATTGTACCCTGTTTGTTTGACCAGTGTCAGCATGATCACTCTGCCACTATTAATCGTTTTCGTAGAGCCTCCTTCGATCCACCCTTCACTGGTGTTCATTGGCTTGCATTCTGGTTGGGGTGCTTTGGTCCCTTCTGTCTGCCATTGATGAACCTAGGCTTCTCCCCAGACTGGTCGATACAAGCTATGCAGTATTTAAAGTTCCAAAATGATCATAGTTACCCAACAAGAACTGTCTAAAGTACAGACCACCATTAGAAGTAATGCACATCATTTCAGTTGTTGCATTCAATGTGGCTGATGGATTACCATTGGCGTTGGTTGTAGAACCTCCTATCACCACTGTTAAACAGGGTTTTCCTGGGACAGGGGCATTTTGCTGTACTGTTCCCAAGGCTGTTACACTGTTGTTATCTGAGTGAGTGCACCCATAGCTAGACCCCCAATGTCCCAGCACATATGGCTGTATGGGCATCCATTTCCTTGTTGCCACAACTTGGTTCGTACTTAATGCTGGGATGACCTGCTCAGAGACTTTACCCCCACAGGGATCCAAGCTTACAGGCACATTAGTAGTTCCTAAGAACTGCTGAATTTCACTAAATAGGGTGTGTGCTTCTCCCATTGAGCTTGGACAGGTGATTGGCCTACTTTTTACTGTACCTATCAGTGGGGCTAGAGAGTGGCAGTAGAGAATTTCCTGTTGACAATTCGGTTTTTCTGTTTTAGTGAGAGCAAAGGCCTTGTGAGTGAGCTTTTCAGCAGGGTTGCTACGTGTGTGGGGGGCAATAAAGTGATACTCCAGAGGTTATTGTAGCTGCTGGAAATAATTGTGTGGGCTGGGCTGAATCGCTGCCCTCACAAGTATGCCCAACTGCCATAGAATTTCTACAAAGTCACTCAATGCGCGCCTGTCAGCTCACCTAGGCATTGAAGAGTCATTCAGGGTTCATTCTGCAGGTGACATCCTCTCGCCCTCTCTCCCTACTGGTCAGCTGATTGCAGCTATGAAATGCCATGGGCCCACTGAATCTTCCAGTGTGGCTGTTGTGGTCGACCCCCGACAATATCCCCCCCATGGGCATGCACACCCTGCGGGCTGCGAACATCCGCGCACTTAACCCCCTTGGTTTTTGCCCTTGCGTGGGGTTGCAGCAGTTCTTAAGGGCTGGTGGGCTGGCTAAAGTCACAGCAGCCTTGCAGCAGAGGCTCCTCTGCGGGCTGCGAACACCTGCACCGTTAACCCCAGTGGGATTCCAATTTATTTTAATGTCACTACTCTGGAGGAATAAACACAAATGTTTCAACTAGAATGTTTTCAAGTGTTTATTGGGAACCAAATTAAGCAGCTGCCGATAATTCTAACTAACGGTTAAAAAAAACACATAGATTTGATATGATGGTATATGATAAGAAAAAGGAATTGATAAACATTATGAATGCAATTAATAAACTAAACCTAACAGAGAACATTAAATGTTGAAAAAATGTAGGGAATACGCAAATATTATAATCATTGGATAAAATGTTATTGATATATCATGTTACAAAATGACAGTGAATCCAAGCTCAGAGTTATTAATAAGAATACATGGAACTTCTGGACACTGATTAGAAATCTGGACCATCCACAATTCAGTGTACAAACTATTCCAATACAAGCACACATTTGGGAAAAAAACATTATACTGACATTAAAAATTATTTTGTTTATAAGGCTCCCTTGCAACAGTTGGCAATATTGACTTCCAGGGCGGACATGGTTTATTCTTAGATGTTGAAGTCATCAGACTATTAATAACAAAGGCATCTGCTTCACAAGCTCCTGGTCCAAAAGGATTGAATCGTTTTGTTTTCAAAAGGCACGCACAATATTTGGGCCCCTATGTTGTATATAATGTTCAGTGATATCATCTCAAAAAAGAAAATTTAGAAATTATCGAACATCATCCCTATCTATGTGTAGCTTGAAGGGAACGACGACAGCCTACTTTCCTGCTGGTCTATCCACTTGTGAAAAGTGGAAGAGGGAATATGCAAAAAAGACACACAAATATTAAATCAGAAAATGTACTCAGCTGCATTTCTGCAGTTGACGTTTTTACAACTGTGGTTCCTGCCTTTGTGCCAGAGTTGCTTTTGGTAAAAAAATAATTCTTTGTGGAATGGTATCCTAAGTGCCTGGGCACAAACAGAATGTGGGGATCCCCAAAACTGTGGTCTTCAAGTCAGGAAATGTGAACATAGCTCACCAGTGAACGCTTTTAGGAGATAATCCTAATGTTAATATCCTGCGAAAATATGATGGTGAGGTGAAGGCATTTACCGAGTATTACTGCATCATTTAAGCACAACTTCCCTAGTTAAACTGTTTACAATTTGAAAGTAAAGCACTGTGAGGCAATCCCTCACATTTCTTTTTAGTTTTTATACAGCATTGTTTCTTCTAAGGTCATTATTGTATGAATTCCCTATTTTTCTACACGTGGGCTATGTACAAAAGGTACATAAATTGATTTAAAAAGGATCACACAAGTTTTGTAATGTGTGGAAGCCTGGATTATACATAATTGTCATGGTTGGTGGTAGAGGTACACTTGTAAAAATATTGCAGTATTGTTGTGTGCATGCTCGTGTCATCCATCAGACATCCTTCAAAATGAGGTTGAGTGACTTTTATGTGTGGCTATTAGATTACAAGTTGAAATTTTGCACTCTGCATATATTGTTGGTGAGGAAATCTCGGCCAGCTGAGGTACATAATACAATGATTAGATTGGAGAGCAAGTGCTGCACTATTAAATAATGCCCGATGTAGAGCTCTACTTTGACTGCTAGAGTAACCCGGTATTGTATTGCGCAGCTCATATAGAATAAATGAGCAAAGTAGAGTTTCAATCGGTGGCAACTGAGTTTCTCAGTTTGTGATGCATTTGTGGTTGGCATAGTATATTTTTGAGATGCTAAGCCTGAATGAAAAAGAGCTGTTTTTATAGATCACAGTGACCATTTGTTTCACAGAGTAGGAATTCATGATAAAGGATGTACATATGAAGTGAAAGAGATGCACAAACGATGGGATTTGCCACGTCACACCTATACAAAAAGAAGCAAGGACATTTGATAGATCACTGCAGAAAAGATGAAATGCAAATTATGAGGACTTTGTGACTGTGAATTCAGCTATTTCAATTTGATTCATTTTTTTCCAGAAACCATTTACCAGATGCATTTGGTCTGAAACCCCAAAGGTCATCCTTTAAGGTTCTTCAGTTCTTCCATAGGTTTCAGCTATTGATTACATTTGTTCAGTTCTACTGCAAGGCAAAGTCACTCACTTAGACTTTTTTTTATTGTAAATGTTTATTCGAATAAAATATTCATCAAACACATACATATAGTTCATCACAAATACAACATAATTCATTGATGTATAAAATACATTGGTCTCCATTACGTTTTAAAAGTTACAGAAGAAAAAATACAATTAAATGCACATATTACATCATTTTAAAATGCAGCAACTTATCCTCTTAAAAAAAAAACTCTTCTATAAAACATGGCAGCCTTCAAATACGACAGCAGGGCCCAAGCCATCATTTTCATTTCCGCCCTTATTAGAAAAGACAATGCTGGCCTATATTGACGCAAATCTGTGAGTCTCAGGACTTGCAGTATGGTCCATTCTCTAATAAGTCAGGGGCCAGGATGGGGCCTTTGGAGGAGTGCCAGCCAAGCCTCTGGTCACCAGGCCTGATTTGTGGTGGCACCAGGCCTGATTTGCATATGGTCTTTCCCATTTTGATAAGGCTTGGCAGGAAAAAGAACGATGCTCTGTTGTCATACTTTATCTCGAAACTCTGGCTTTCCATTTTTGCCTGCAGATGCAAGAGACATCTCCTTGAGGCTTCTGCATTTAGAGCTGTTTACACAAAACATTTGGGTAAGTACACCCAGAAACACCTTTCGGCTCCTGGTGTGGATTCTGACACCTCTTCCAGGTGGAGAGGCTGACTTCCTTATGGAGTAGTACCCGGTAAAGGCATTTCAAGGTTAAAGGTTAAATGCAGGACACAAGAGAAATACTTACTTAAAAGGCAGTAGTTGACATGACAACACATCGATCTGGGATAGACAGGAGTGTGGGGAAGTCAAGGGAAGCCAAGAGGTCAGAAAAGTACAGAAATAAGACTTTGACCATTTTGGATCCCTTCGTGCTAAAGCCTGCCTACCCTCGCGTAAATCAACGATCCTGGATATGGCACTGAAGAGGGGACATTTGTCACAGGAACACTGATTGGCTTTTAACAGAAGGCTTGAAAATGGATCTGTTACAGTACGGCTTTATATAGGGTGAACCCCGCCATTTGGTAAATGATCATTTGGACTCATCTTTGGAAAAGAAGAAGGGGTAAGTCAGAACTCTTGTGGGAGCTAAATCTTCTCAACCTCCCTTGCATGGGGAAAAGACAAGCTCTACAGGAGTCCCGGCAGTTCTTCCTCTACCACCTCTACGGGACAAGAAATACGATGGCTGGAAGAAAGCCTGCCTGCGACAGAAGACCCTTGGTACCCAGGGAGCACTGGCCATGACTGTGGTTAAGACCCTACACACAACTCTGAAGTATTTCCCTGGAATGGGAGGAGTAAGGCCAGGCATACTTTTCTTCACAGGACATGATGAAAAGACCCACAGTGTGCTGCAAGCCCATGGCTCAGGGGAAATGCATGTGTCTTGGAAGAAAGACAACACAGCACAACATGGTTAAAATCCTGATCCGGTGCTTAGAAACAACTTGTTTCTATTAAGCACATTAAGCGTGTTATTAATGAACAATAATAATTATTATAATGATTATATTGTTTCTGCTACAGGCAATACTGGGTGCAGAATCAATTTCCTGATTCAAGCTATTTCAAGCAGATAGAGCCACAATCAAATTATTTCAAGCAGAGCAGTCACAATCGAACTATCATGAAGCTGCTCACATTTTCCTACTTCACCATCACCTGAGCTTTGAGCTATACTTTGCTGCATCATTCGTCCCAGGGAATCTAGATGAGCCATGACGTAGAAACCACCACGCTTCGCTGATCTCCTATGTGAAGGAAACATACTGGCTGCATTGAGCCATCATGACTGAATCACCTGATTCTTCATTTCACATCGAGCAGTTGAGATGTGACTAATAATAATAATTTAGCATTTATATAGCACTGCGAACCCTCAGGTATCTGAGCGCTTTTAGGGATGGGATTGTGTATTGTTTGTGTTTTATTTTATTAAAACCACTTAGTGTGCCCTCCTTTATTTTTGAACCACTGCACTATTGTTGTTTGGATGATTGTGTACTAGTTCAGCACAACCAAAGAGCATAGTTTGCTCCTCGTTCATACTACCTTAACATGTCAAGGCGGTATACATTCCATTTAGGAGTTTGTTTAACAGTTCAGGTATTGTTTATTATTTACATTCTAGCCGTTAGGCTTTTCATACATTACTCACAAGTCACACCACATCCTCCAGCTTGGCAGGTCACAATAAAAACAATAAAAGTAAAAGGCTCTTACATATCAAAAGAAAAGAGAAAACCTCCAGTGTAATAGAATAGGAATTTAAAATCCAGCTGAAGGAAGCAAAAAGAACAATCCCCACAGAGTATTATAACGCGATGAGCAAATCTTCCACCAAGTACCAACATTTTGTAACATGATATATAAAACAAACTTCATCTGTTTCTAAAATGATTTGCCAGATTAAATCTGAGCCGTACCAAGTGCAAGCACTCATAAGTTTTTTATTTTTTTTTTATTTTTATGTTTACGTAAGGTGGCCAGTGCCTCACAATCCATGAGCAGATGCTTGAGGGTTTCTCTTTCAGAGCCGCCACACCGTCAGCAAGATACAGTGCCCATTCTTATACCCTTTCTCAGATATACGGCATGGTGAAGGTTAAACTTAAAATGCATATAGGTAGCAACGATATCATTATAAGAATAAGCCATAAGGTAGCAATTACGTCCGGTGGATTTCCTAATGTATAATACATATACTGATGCAATTGACTTGGTAGCTAAATTAACAATAGTCTGCTCAGAATCAATTGCCTGCAGTTCCTTTTTGACATGATGTAATAGTTTCCCTGAGAACTGACTAAAGGGAAAATACCCCAGCTATCCACCCAAGTACGAATGTGTCTGATGTTTCTGCAAAATTAAAATTCATACAATCAAGGACATCAATGTGTGCAAGCGGTTCATTAGCAGGTAAAACAGAACCCCTTGTGGCCAGAACAATCTTATAAGCAAATTCAAGCAAGGGCATACTGGTCTCTAGAAGAAAGTATTAAAGGGGGTGGGCGGGGGTGTAGGAAGCAATTTCAACAAAGATCTAAAAGTGATAACCTCCAATATTATAGCCTTTTGTAGTAACATGGGTGCCCAAATGGCTGCTCCATAAAGCAGTAGAGGTCTCATTTTAGCATGTATGTTCTTACTAGGCTGATCAACGAGTAGCCTGCTTGCTCTGCACAGAAAATCGTCCATCCTGCCAATGCCACCCTAACCTTCTCCTTCACCCGCTCCAAAATGGGTTTTCAGGTTAGATGACTTTCAAAGGTTACACCCAAATAGTCACACTGTTGTACATATTTGATCTCTACTAGGCCCTTATGAAGGGTTAGTTTTCTCTAACTATTTCTGAAATGTAGGGCTAAACAACACTTGGGGCCTGTTTATAAGGCTGGCGCTCCCGTAATGAAAGGGGCCAGTACGGGACCGGCCCCCTTCATTCCGGGAGCGCCGACTACGAGCTTCCCATCGCAGGACCAGGATCGCACGCCTGGTAAAACCAAGCGTGCTTTCCGGGTCCCGCGAGGGGAAGAGGGAGGCAATAACGGGCCAGATGTAATCTACCCGTTATTACCTCCCTCCCCATTCCCATTGAGCCCTATGGAGGCTCAAATGGGAATGGGGATGGGTTCCTGCAAGGAGGAATTACCGGGTCCTCCTATGTCGGAGTAACCCGATAGGTTCCCATTGCAGGAACCCGGTGATGGGGCCCGGAACGGAGGCAGCCAGGGAGCTAATAGCTCAATGGCTACCTCCATTCTCGTAATGAGGCCCTTGGTCTTGATTAAGTCAATCCTGAGGCCGTTAGCTTCACATTAGACAACCAAGCATTCAAATGCTTGTTGTAAACACAGCGGAGTTAAGTCAAGCAAGACCAAGTCGTCTGTGTAGCCAATCCAAGGCAATCTTTCCAAGCGCATCCCAGGAGGAACTGGCAGATTCTTTAGAAGAGCAGAAGGTAAGTCATCAAGAACAAGTTAAATAGCAGGGGGGCTACAATGCAACCTTGATTAATACCCGTGTGTGGCAATGGGATCCCTCAATGAGCCCTGGTTATCCATTTTCACTCTAACTGCTGTGTTAGAGTGTAAAGAGGTGAATATTCTCAATAACTCTATGGGCATTCAGAGCCAATCAGCTTGTTCCACAATGTTTCCAGAGGGACTGAATCAAATCCGGCTGAAAGATCCATGAAAACAGGGTGAACATTACTTTTACGCACCTGCCAGGAGTACTGCACCACATTTGATACTGTCAAGATATTAATTGACGTCCCTGCACCTTTTGGAGATCCAGTCTGCAATTTGGGAATTACATTATTCACCGTGGCCCAATTGTATAGTTCAGTTTGTAATACACGGCCAAACGCTTTAGATGGTACGTCCAGCATCGCCAATAGGTGATCATATTTTGTGTCTTTCCTTCGGCCCTTCTCGTGCATCGGAACTATAACACTATCAGTCCATGTTAATGGAAGATTGTTGCTGATAGAGATGGTGCAAGAATGTCAGTTAAACAAATCGCCCCACCACGCTGGATTAAGTTTTAGGGAGTCACTACTTGCCGGCAGGCCAGGGGCCCGAGAAGATTTTAATGACTGAATAATTGCACAAATATTGGGTTCCTCCAAACAGTACTCCCATCTAGCGACAGGGAAATCTGCCTTGTTGGTCTCTTTACATGATTGACCTATGCTAGCACTGAAACATTCGTCCCAGTCAGCCTTGCTAAAGCTAGAAATTAGAAGGTGCCACAGACCAAGTTCCAAAAGTCTCTATTATTTTTCGCCACAAAGGCTGCAGTTAAACTGCCACATTTATCGTGTCTCAAATGATTCCGGTATTTCTTTTGTTGATGCCATAAACGATATTTTCCGTCCCTGGTGAAGCAAATCCTTTCAGAGTGACCACCTCCCATCTTTTCGATGAAACACTTAGCTCTGCAGATATTTGCATCAAAACTATGTTGGTTAAGGCGAGAAAATGGCAGACCCAAAAAAGTGCAAAGTCTTTGACAACCTTCTAGACCACCTCTGGGTAATTAGCCTCTAAAAAGCTGAAAGCTGTCTGGTGGGGCAGAGTGTGTAGTTAAATTCCCCAGCAAGGTCTCCCAAGCTAGATACTGGATTTGACAAGGAGAATGATTTGCAGTCCCGACGTTTGCAGCATTCCAAATGACCAGGCTACCTGCTGAGTTAACCTGGATGCGACAGTTGGGCTCTGCTAGTATCGCAGGTGTAATCATGCTCATCGTTACGTACAGCCAAAAATGATCCCTCTCATCATGCTGTACAACACAGGAATCAGCCTCTGTGGCACGGAGAGACGAAGACACAAATCCATTATCAGTAATGCTTGCAGAATTAGTGGTGACACTAGTAAAATTCCAAGGAGCTGGCCCTTACATTAAGCATGAAAAGGTCCACGATTATCACATACCCCTCTGAATTACATCTTACTACCAGGTTCTTGACTAAGGTAAGTATTGCAGTACCCAGAGGATTAAACATTTTGATGATAAGCCATGTCATATGCCCCGCGTTAGGGTACTCTCACGTCAAAAGGCCTGCCAAGAAAAAATCAGAGGCAACTAGTAAATTTGTTAACGAACATACCAATGGGCACCTGATTAATAACCCCACCTAGTGTCGATCTAAAGGGTCCATGTTAGTGTTTTTTTTGTACAGTAGCCCTGCCCTCTAGAGCAGTGTCCTTTGTGCTCCTTAGTGCTCCACGTTTCCTGTAGGGTTAAAACAGTAATCAGTGACATTTGGGAGAAAGGCCATCTTCAGCAGACAAGTGGGCCTTTGCCTTGGTGTTCCAAGATAAGGCTGCAATGTAAGGAAGCCCGAACCATGCCCAATCTTCTGCCTTAGCAGTCTGAGTTGTTTGTTAACCTTTATGACTGGATTGCTTCTGTGCAAGCAGTAGTGTCGGTAGAAGCATAAGACTTGGAAGCCATTGCTCTTTCCTTTTCTATGGCTTGTCCTGGTTATTTTGTAACACCCCTTGTTAATCTTCATATAACTATTGCCCTTTCTCCCATTGTCACCTCCTTTCACTGAATAGAAGCCTTAGGAATTAGAAGCCTAAGCAATGTTTATCTCACACTCCCTTTTGCTTCAGAGTTGTTTTCATCACTGCAGCAGTAATAAACTGTTATGAAGATTTTGTACAGGAGTCCAGATGGCCCATTGCAGTGTTGATGTTGTCCATTGGAGAACATCACATTGAGCACATGTGCATGGATCATCAGACAGTTTCCCCACCTTCTTGGCATAGGGTCGCTGAAAGGACCATATACATGTGTTCCAGCATGACAGAGCTAGAGGGTTTCAGAATTAGCTAGTTCATTCAGGACAAGGGGAGAAGGTGCTGACTGCTCCAGCCCTTTTCATTCAAGTAGTCTGACAAGCAGATCCACTCGTAGATCTTGGCCAGCAGGGCAGATATTGAGAGATGCAAATCTGGCAGATCGTCTGCGCATGTTATATTAGTGTGGCTTCTTCTTCTATTCATGACTGCTTCCCAGGCGTCGATAATGCAAATGTGCTGACCAGCATGTTCAACAGTGATTCTGTGTGTTTTGTCCTACCCCAACTCACAATCAGAAAGGTTGAGACAATCCTTCCTTTGTTAGCCATTTAACCACTTGAAGGTTTATAGCTTTCCACCCTGATGGCACTTACTTGAGCTTGCCTATGCACTCTCCTCCTCCCTCCCCCTGGCACTTCTCCTCTCCCTTCCCCTTGCACGATCTGAATGACACAAGGCCTAGTAAGATCGTTTGTTTTGCCCTCCTTCTGTCTTCCCTTCCTTGTCTTGTTGTGCCTAGAAACACTTGTGTACACGTGCGTTATAAATGACTCCTCATATCATATCATATCACATCAAGGTTCCCACATTCAAACATGTTCAAGTTTCTTCCCAGGCTGTCACCGAATGTTGATTCTGACAAGGAATACGGAAACCATTCAGGTATCTGGACAGATTCTTTCTTTTTTCTGCTGCCCTTCGTCTTCTGAGGCAGGCTGAAATCCGGGCCACATGCATAACCTGGGCATTTGTCCATTAGCTATACCATATGCATCACCCATTACTCATTCTTGCCAGCCCCTTTCCTTTCCCCTCCAGTAAGGTGCTGAATGAGACATTTTCCTTTGGTTTGGCATAACAAGGCCGCAGATTTATTTTCACACATATATATAACCACAGCAAACAGATATTGAAAATAGCTCCAAAGATGCGGCGACTGCTCCTCGCTGCTCCTCGTCCTGCTTCCCCCTTTTTATCCATGTCCATTGCAGGCCCAACTCCCCCAAGACCTTCGAGTCTGAGAACCGCCTGCCCCTGCAGGTATTTGCGGACTGGGGGAGCGCCGTTTGTTGGGGGGAAGCTGAGCCCCAATTGCTACCGCCAGGCACCCCCGCCGTTTAGGCTCCCAGGAGGCGCGGTCCAGAATGGACGAAGCCCCTTCCGGTTTAGCAATGGCTCATTCGGAGTCTTTCTGTTCTCATTGGTCGCCACAACACCGCCTGGTCCTCCTGCGACAACGACGTCCAGGCACTGCCTCAGCTGTAGGGTGGGAGGGTGGGAAACGAAAATCCTCTCATGCTTGGCGGGCGCCCGGCTGCTGGAAGAGCTGCAAGTGCTCCTGTGCCGGGCGCCTGCCGCTTATGAATCCCAAGCTCCTCCCCTTTCTTTTGTTGCCCTTCGCGGGCTTTTGCAGCGCTTGGCGCTCTTTTTCGGCCTCTTGCCGCCCTCTCCCCTGCCCCCGCGGGGGGAGGGACGAGAGAGCGGAAGGAGGAAGGCCCCTGCCCCGGTTATCGGGGTGCCTCCTCCATTTCCCTTCGGGTCTCCGTTCGTCACCTTCATAACCTGGGCATTTGTCCATTAGCTATACCATATGCATCACCCATTACTCATTCTTGCCAGCCCCTTTCCTTTCCCCTCCAGTAAGGTGCTGAATGAGACATTTTCCTTTGGTTTGGCATAACAAGGCCGCAGATTTATTTTCACACATATATATAACCACAGCAAACAGATATTGAAAATAGCTCCAAAGATGCGGCGACTGCTCCTCGTCCTGCTTCCCCCTTTTTATCCATGTCCATTGCAGGCCCAACTCCCCCAAGAACTTCGAGTCTGAGAACCGCCTGCCCTGCAGGTATTTGCGGACTGGGGGAGCGCCGTTTGTTGGGGGGAAGCTGAGCCCCAATTGCAGCCGCCAGGCACCCCCGCCGTTTAGGCTCCCAGGAGGCGCGGTCCAGAATGGGCGAAGCCCCTTCCGGTTTATCAATGGCTCATTCGGAATCTTTCTGTTCTCATTGGTCGCCACAACACCGCCACGCCAAAGGTGGGTTACCGCCCACCGTGGCTCCCCCTTTTCCTAATTTGTAACTCTAGAAAGTTCTGTGTACACCTTGCTGCCCGGTGCCAGTCCTTCTATCCTTCTTTGACCAGGGATGTCACCTTTGCCAGTTGTGCCTGATCCTGGGGTACCTCAGTCCCCCCCCCACCTTTCCATCCTCCTTGACCTGCTCTCGCACCACCGGCTCCTGGTTCTACCACTGCTTTGAAGCCACTGCCTCCTTCTCTTTCAACCATCTCCTTACTAGGCACAACTCTCCCAACACTCCGTGCCTGGTAACACCCTGCCCCTGCAGGTGTTTTAGGGTTGAGAGAGCGCCATTTGTTCGAGAAGGCTGAGCCCTCGTTGCCAACACCAGACGCCCCTGCCGTTTTTAGGCTCCCAAGAGGCGCTGGTCCGACTCTGTTCCTTGCATTATCCAACCCTCTCCTTCGTAGACACAACTCTCTCAACCCTCCGTGCCTGATACCTCCCTGCCCTTGCAGGTGTTTTCGGGCTGAGAGAAAGTCATTTGTTCGAGGAAGCGGAGCCCTCGTTGCCACCACCAGACGCCCCTGCCGTGTTAGGCTCCCAAGAGGCGCTGGTCCGACTCCCGCTTAGTGGAGTCTATACACGAAGCTACTGTACACACTGACTTGTCTTTTGGCTCAAAACTTATCCCACCTTTTGCCACATACTAGTGGTGTTATATTGATTCCACCGAACTGACCCATGTGCGCAAGCCCAATATATTGCGTTGTGTATTAGTAACTTTCATGACCACTTCTGCAGCCCAATGGCTAGCCTGAGCCCTCTCCCCCGCATCAATGCCCTTGCAACTACCAGGCCCTGCAGTGATAAGGTACCCCACCATGACCCAACATGGACAACCTGCTTTATAGGGTATGCCCTCCTGTGCATTGACCTCGGTGGCTCAGCCACTGACCTGAGTGCCCCAGCAACCTTCACCCCCTGGCCAATTCAGATATGTCCCATCCCATGCCCACTAGAATCTGCCCAGATATGGTTGCCTACAAGGGTATCCATCTACCTCTGTGCCCTTATTGCCTCCCCGGCCTATTCTCCCATCCTCTCCTAACCTGCTTTATATCATTTGGAAAGTTGGTAGGAGGATAGGTTTTTTCTAATGCGCTTAATACCCCGAGGTTTCCACGCGCTAACATGGGATCAAACTTTTGTTGCTCTGTGTCATCTTGCTTCCAAGTCCAGCCTGCTCCCCCTGAGCTGTCCTCACCTCTACGCTTTTGTACATCCCCTGATTCGCCCTATTCACTTAGGTACATTCACTCTTGTGTCCTCCAAATTTGCAATGCCTTGCCACTCCTGTCAAATCGTGTGACCCTGCGTGACCCCGACCAACCACCTTTGCGTGGTGGAAATTCCCTTAAAAGCCTGCTGCTCTGAAAGGTTTGTGTACCGCAACGTCTCATCACGGGCCACCACGTGAGTTCCGTAATAGAGTCCCTCACTGCAAACCCCTATCAGTTACTTGCGAATTCAGCTGACGCATTTGAACACTCTGTAGCCCCTGTGTCACCTCTGTGGCTGCTACCACAAAACACAAACAAATGCCGTCAACCCAACCCACGTGGCCGATAACTAATTAGCTAACTACTCCTAATCATTTTTCAACTCCAGCCCCCCCGAGCAGCAACTGCAGTACCAAATAACAGCGCGACGTGATATTATGTCCCCACCAAGGACTTAAACCATGTTCGTCCCCTTTTCCTACCTTGTGTGTCCGAGCGCTTTTACACCCGCCATAATTCCAGATACTTTTGCTAACTTTACATTGACCGCCATTGGGGCGTCTTGTCCTTCCAACCGCCCCAAACCCGTACCACTAGCTGCTTTACTGGAGCTCTACTGGTGCCTAGCCCTATCTTTCCCAAGAGTACAGCTGTCACCTACAATGAAAGCCTTAGACCCCACTCCTCTACAGAAACAGCAGCTGTACCACCAACCCCTGCACCACGTGGCAGTTGCGATAGCACCGCACCAGAGATGTGATCCTTCCAGAACGCTCCGCCCAGGTGAACTGTGGCCCAATCGAAAGCTTTAACCCTCCCATGTGCAGTTGCGCCACCGAAATTACCCATGTTAATCCCCCGGCTGTAGCCTTCCATACTTTCCCTGGCTGCGCCCCATCACCTCGCTGCTAGTGGGTCGCTCAGCCTGGCCAAAATAAAAACGCCACATAAGACAAGTTGAAACCTGGCTGTAAACATGGAATATTCCCTTGCTGACACATGCAAGCCCACTGCACTGCTCACCCATCCCAACTGACGGTAGTTTGCCCTCATATCCGCTGTTCATGGGCGCCAATGCCCTACCTAAGCCCACGAGGAGACACTCAATGTCACCCATACTGAACACGCGGGCGCCTCGCAACCTTCCCTGCAATGCGCCACCTAACGCATGTGTGGCGCCTAGTCATATTTGTACGTAAACGGAGCCTGCCCATGATCCCCAAAATGCTTCAAAACCTCCATCTTGTAACCGGACATGCGGCACGGCTTCCGACCGCGAGCGCCGACTTTAACATCGGCCGCAACAATCCCTGCGTGTGTAGCCCCGTGTGGTCGGGCAACCGCCACCTTAAATCTGTAAAGCTCCGTCACGGAGCAACCCCCCGTAGCCGGGCCACCCACTAATGATTAAATGGCAAACACTCCCTCTTCCTTCACTGCTGAGGAGAACAATTTCCCTGCAACATAGTTCAACCGCAAGCCGAGCCCGTTGCTTCTAATACCTGTTTGTACAGACCTGTTGAACCGCACCTTTACCAACCGCCTTTACCATCTGCGTAGCTCCGCCACTCCACACCCCTGTAGCCTGGCCACACAATCCATCTTAGTGGTGAAAACTCATCTTCCCCCCGTAGCAGAAGCGAACAATTTTCTTTCAGCCTCGTTCAAACTCGAAACCATGCTCGTACTCGGCACTACCTGTTTAGCCCTAAAGCTTTCACCGGGTTCGCCTGTATTTAACAAGACGTGCAGTTCTGCACAGCCTCAGTCCAGTCATTTATTTATCATACATGCAGCATACACAGCGCCAACCACGCGTTAACATAATACTTAAGCAGCTATATAGCGCTGTGAACCCTCAGACTTCTGAGCGCTGCTCATTTTCCCCTGGTGAGTGGTGGCCATTTATTGACTTCGGAAGGTTGCCTGGGTGAGCTAGGCCCTGCCGAGATCCGAACCTGCGTCCGGGGGCTCTGCACAGATATCTATGTGAGCGTTCTACTCGCTGTGCTACCGGACCAGCTGTTGTCCCTTCCATTTTAAGGTGAATCTGACATCGTACCCACAGGGGCAACTACCTTGATTGCAACACCTTGCCCTTTCCGCCTTTACACGTGATGAATCATCGTGTGCATCCATAAAATCGTATAGGGTTCGCCTCCACCATAAAACCCCTGTGTAATTATCTACCCCTATACCTTTGCGTATTAAACGCCGCCGCTCATAACACCATGCTATGCCCATACCGGCTATAACCTTCGCACTTTTATCAGTTCCTACCGTGACAACCGACCCTCAATTCGCCGGGTCAACTGCATTGAACCTGCTCTTCTCAATTCAGCACATGAGCAACACAGCCGACTTGCGGGACGGCGCCCGCTTCCTTGCAATCCATACCATCTCCTGCCCTTATACCAGAAACCATAGCGTCTGAATCGAATGCTGCCTCTTGCGCAGCTCCCACAACTTGCGCACCAAAAAGGCGTTTAACAGAACCGCCCCCGCTATGGTCAGACAAACGACCCAGCGAACACGCCTTATAACCGGCCTGTACCCTAAAACTGTAATTTTATCCGGTATAGCACATTTGCCTACCCACGTCTACCTGCAGTCACAAAAACCCCTTCACCATGACTTAATACATCATTTAATCCAAACGGAATTACAATACCCCCAGCTGTGCATTAGTGCTCACGGCACTAGCGATCCACCATCTAACACTCTGCCTGGTGACCCCCCGCCTGGGGGCCCCTCCAAGCACACTGAGTGGCACGTAACAAACATCAGCCCTCGAATGCGGGCCCGGGAACATAATCTCCCCGGCTGACCTTCATTTTAAACACCGCGGGTTCCCTGCATACTGCCACTGCCGCACCTGTAGTTGCAGCACATGTCCGCTACTTTGGTTGCAAAGTATTACAGCCCCCGACATGCCCAAAGCGACCCCATCCCGGCTACCATGTGCACCAAATCAAAACATAAAATACTGACGGTGAAACGGAAAATGCTTTCCCATCCAGGCACTGCTATCAGCCCTGGCAGTACTAATGTGCAGCTCCGTAGCAAGTTCACTGACGAGGCGTATAAACCTAAGAAAGAGATAAACCAGTTCCTTGGGAGTGACTTGAACTTCACGGGCGATAACCCCCTTAATAATAAAGCCGAGGATACATTCCCCATAATCCTATAGTCTGCATACAGACCATCGTGCTACAGTCGAGCGAGCAGAGGGTCAGAGATCCCCCCTCACCTGCAGTGCCACGACCGCTGATCTGGGTCATCAGAGCACGGGGAACACAGAGACCCGGGAGGCAATGAGTCGATGCTATGCGCTCATACCACGCAACTTTAAAGTACCCCACAGAAAACGTCACTGCACTGAAACGTATTGAAGGCGCTATTATTTCCACATCTGTAAACTCCAGCACAGCCCACCCCTCACTTACTCACTCTCTCCTTGACACCGCCGACGCTCCTTACTGACCGGACACACCCTGCTGGAACACCGGCCTTCTATCTTACGAACGCTGGGCTTCCTCCATCACCGGCCTTCTTTTTCGCGAACGCTGGGCTTTCTCCATCACCAACATCGCGAACCCTGGAACCACTAAAACCTCCTCGGCGGCAAACGAAAATCCAACGAAAATCCTCTCATGCTTGGCGGGCGCCCGGCTGCTGGAAGAGCTGCAAGTGCTCCTGTGCCGGGCGCCTGCCGCTTATGAATCCCAAGCTCCTCCCCTTTCTTTTGTTGCCCTTCGCGGGCTTTTGCAGCGCTTGGCGCTCTTTTTCGGCCTCTTGCCGCCCTCTCCCCTGCCCCCGCGGGGGGAGGGACGAGAGAGCGGAAGGAGGAAGGCCCCTGCCCCGGTTATCGGGGTGCCTCCTCCATTTCCCTTCGGGTCTCCGTTCGTCACCTTCACATCTAACTCATGTGTTGGGTGAGCAGGGGAAAATCCCCAAAAGGGAACATTCTACACGTGGTAGTAGGTGCATTTCAGAGAGTTGTGGTGTGGCAACAGGTGGCCATCACAGCGGCAAAGGAGGAATCAGAACTGAAGTCACGGAGACACTAACTATAATGGCAGGAGATTTTTTTTTTTTTTTTTTATCAATGAAGAAGAATGGAGAGATGAAACCAGGATGGAGCAGCAAAGAAGCAGACTGTGCACTGCAGCAGAATGGAAACAAAATACATTTCAGGAAACAAAGAAACTGCACACATTTCATGAGCAGTATTGGGACATATCGTGCATTGGAGGAAGGCTGCTCTCATGCATCAATTGGTGACTGCTGCCCCAGAAACCGAAGGCGGCCATTTTGGAATAGGGAATGTGTTCAAGGCCCACAGGATCTACAAGCATGAAACATTTTTCCACTAAGCAATCCGTGTAAATACATAGAAGGGGCTGTTGGTCTTTGTGTGGTCCGGGACAACGAGCAGCCAGACACCATCACTGTCCTGCAATGCCACACACCTAGCACGCCCCAAAGGCAGTGAAGAGTAAGGTCTGATGCAGGCACTTCCACCCAGACATCTTTCTGTGTATACAAAGTACGCATAGCTACTAATCCTTAGCTCCAAATACTTTATTACTTGGTGTACTCTTCTTTTAGATGTCGTAATATTTTACTGTTTGAATATATACTCTTGTGACGTAAAGTTTTGACTTTTGGCTCTGATTCTATATTCATGTTATGTGGATGAGTTTGGAGGATTTTAATCTAACACCAATTATGATGTGCCTTTAATATTGCAATATTCATAGTAAACGAACACGCGTATTTAACTACTATTCCGTCATTGTTTTATTTTTGGTTCATTCTATTAAACACATATACTAAAGCGTCTGAATTCACAATAGCACAGAGAATATAACTCTAATATGAGTAATGGTTGACGTCAATGGGAAGAACAAAACACGTTCCTGTCCTGCAAGCATGGGTGCCTGTCCTCAGAGTTCCCTTTGATTTCCTGACGACTGTACACTACGTGCCTTGCAGTCCTTTTGGTTGCGCAGTGCGGTGGGTTTGTTTTTCCGAAGTGCAATGTTCTCGATAACGGCTTCCATAGAGACGACATGTTTACTTCCGAGTGCATCTATTTTCAGTAGCCGGGCCTCGGAGGGCATTTCCGTACATGGGCGTCATTGTCATGGCGATTAAGCAGATCATCACGTTGCTTTCATTTAGGACCATGCGACCGTAGCCTTTTAGCCCTGAACAGGTTCAATCATTTTTTCTGAGGTAATTCTAAAATATAACTGAGAGAACGATACCGCTATTTACTCGAAAATGACATTTAAGTTTCGGTAAATGTTGGTGAAATAATCATAATGTGAGTGCGTCAACACCGCAAAACAAGCTATTCATGAGAAGCCATGGTATTTGCATTTAAAGTTTATTTTTTCACATCTGGGCCCTCAATGAGAATGCACCAATGGCAGGGCCGCTTCTAGGGGCCCGTGCACAGTTGGGGGCGAGGGGCGTAGCAAGGGGCACACGTAAGGCCGTTGCATGTTTTACATCATTAACAGTCTAATGAAATGCGCAGTTAGGAGTACGAAATGAGCAATAGCCAGTAAGATCGTTCAGTGGGTTAGGCACTCGCTGCTGCAATCTATGTGTGATCTGCAGATTGCAGGCTCGAATCCTGGCAAAGCCAACTCAGCCTTTACTTCTTTTGAGATTGCTGACTGAGTACCAACTTCGGTTAGGATGGTTAATGTATAGAAATATGTTCTATGTACAGCGCTTAGGCGTACGTGCTATACATATACAATCAAAGAAATCTATTTTGTCTGATCACCATAGGGTTTTATTATGGAAATAATTTTTTTTCCAGTATGTTAATTCAGTAAAAAAAAAAAAAAAAAGACTACATCTTCCAGAATGCATTTTCTTTTACATGAAATCCCAGGCTAGGAGAAGACTTGGTCAAGTGACTTGGAGTAACCTTGCTAATATATGCAATTTATTGGGAGGCAAAAAAGTTTAAATAGAAAACAAGAAATGTTGTTGCCCTTTAATTTTTAGCAAAGGGGAAATAGTTGGAGAGGTTGAAGGCTGAGGCTATTGGGCTTAAGGGTATTGCTTTGCTAGTTTGGTGTTGTAGGTTTCCAGAGCAATTGTGTGCATCTGTGTGTTATGTATTGTGGCAAGATAGAAAACAAGCATAACAAAGCCCACAGTTTTGAAACGGCCATGCACCCAACTGGACGTCACCACCATTGGCTCTTTAAAAAAACCTTTCCTGCCACTTTCCACTCTCAGCAATGGACACAGTTACTTTTCACCTCATCTACAGACCACCCAAGCCTCTCCTTCATTGAAGATTTCACATACACAGTCACTACCATGTACCACAAGCATGCCAACATTGTCAGGACTCTCCCTCCTGACACTATGATCACCGATCTTACCAGTCGATGTCTATCTGGATGTCTGTGGCAGATGTACTGGACCCAGAGATATGGTCCGGGTTAATTCACAATCATGTGGCTGAATGATCCACTTCTCCTAAATCACAGAATTAGACACCATTCGAAAATGGTGGATGGCGGAGTCCAATTGTCCCCATTCAAGATGACCACCAGACTTTGAGTATTATCGCTAGATGTATGTGTTCTATATTTAAAGACGCTGCAGACGGGACTACACGTCTTACAAACGTCCTGGATCGTGCATCTCGCCGCAAGTGTTTGCTTCAGACCATCCAGGATTGAGACTTGTTTTGTTATCCTGCACTTTTTTTCCAAGTCTGGGTAGATGACATTTACTTCTGTTCTATTTTTGATTCTGGTCATTGTTTTTCTTTGTTTTCCACCATCCTCCCATTCTGGGATTTCATGTTATTCATGACCATCTCATTGTGAGTTAGTTTGGGTGTCCTTGTACAAAGTGGACTGATCCTCCAACACAGCTAACTGCACTGAGCAAATGGAGAAAACAAGGGAAGGAAGGGTATTCCATAAGAATTTTATAATCTTTGTTCTCTGACCCCACTTATGCAGATCTTCAACCTATAAAGACTTGACTGCCGACTATCTTGTTTACGGTGCACAGGCTTACTGATACTATACTATGGCGGGACTGAAGGGGGAGGGAATCTGTTTTTTAGTAATGATCAGGTCCTTCTTCTTTATACCTCCCCTGAGTTCAAAGGCTCCGTAGTTTCCGAGAGTTAGGTGAGTGATATCTCTGACAGTTTTAAGACCTGCATCCTCTCCTAAATGATGGAAACCATGATGAATGAAATTACTGTGTCTATGCATAAACTTCAAGCAGAAGTCAATGCCTTATGACTTGATAATTCTGTCCTGTTTCAGACACTGATTGCTTTGCAAACCGAGGTGGACTGTATGTCCAGCAAGAGCCCTGTTGCCGGTAGTCCCAGGGGAACAGGGGGCAGAAGTGCAATTCCAGCCAGCATTCCACCAGCATCAGGATCCTCCCGTCACAGAATTACTTGCCATCTCCAGGATTAGGCCCCAACATTACGAAACATCCTGTGCCTAATAAATACAGCAGAGGTTCAAAGAATTCAAAGCCTTTATTACACACTGTCGGATATGTTTCCTTAACCGACCACAATTTTATATGTCCCATGAGGCTAAAATATTATTTATTTCTCTGTCAAGGAGGAAAAGATGTGCTGGTTTATATTTCACAATTAAAAAATGTAGATACTCAAACAACTTGGCTGAAGACATCTAATTAACCCAAAGAGGGCTGAGAGGCGATCTCAAAGATGCGCTTAGCCAGGTGGTGAATCCTCCTGCTTTGTTATTGGATTGTGTAGCTTTGATGATACGACTAGACCAATGATGGCAAGAGCGGAGAGGGGAAAAGAGCCATATGGAGTGGAGAAGAAGTCAATACTCCCAGGAAAGAGAATCAATTTCCACTCACACTGACAATAAACCTATACAATATGGTAGCACCAGACGACCAGTGACACCTGAGGAACGGAAACAAAGACAAAAAGGAAATGTATGTTTCTATTTTGGAAGTTCGGACCACTGGTATGGACTTGTCTCAAATCCCTATGTCAGCGACAGAAAACTACAACACTCGTCAAACAGAAGGGAGAAATTGACGAGTGGTCCTCCCGTATCCCCTGTGATACTTAGACCTATAAGAGCTCCAGAGAATCAACATTTCATTATCCGTGTCACCCTCAAGGGAGAGTCCAACACTTGGGAAGAATTCCTTGTGATACTCATTAGTGGAGCCACCAGTAATTTCATTATTGCTCCTTTGTCTGAAAGCAGCTTATTCCATTAAAGACCAAAGAATAGAGAGAAACCATAATTTTGATAGATGGTTCCGATTTGGTCTCTGGACCTATCACTAAACAGACAATTCCATTGACAATTATATGTTCTCAGAGACATCAAGAAACTATTTGCTTTGATGTCATTACTGCGCCCCATTTCCAGTTGATATTGAGCATTCCATGTCTTATGTATCACAATCTTCTGACAGAGTGTGTAAGCGACTTCAATTCAACACTACAGCTAAGTCAATGCCTAGTCTGGGATGCTGATGGAAGCCCTTATTGATGTATTTTTATGTCCAGTTCGTTTACTCTGGATGACAACCCTTATATAACACCCCTCTCTTAGAATCCCCCTGACCCCACTGAGCCAAGAAGTAGGTTTGTTTTGCAAATTAAAAGGTTTATTTAAAAATTAAACAATATATATCTATCACACTTTCATAATAAATTAATATTTGATAGCACACTTGTGAGGCTGACAGTGATCAACAATGGATAATGTTACAGTGGTACACTCTTTTTGATGGCTTAGAAGTGATATAGAGAGGATTAAGTAGCTGATAATGCTTTTATGGCTTCAAGGACAATGCAATGATGAATGAAAATGCATTACAGAAAATAAACTTGATATGACTTCAACAAAAGACAATGTAATCACTTTTCTTTGACAATTCACCCCCCCCCCCCTTTATGCAAGGTAAAGAGATGGAAGGAAAGCACACAGTTCTTAGGAATGCAATCAAATATAATTCAGTTCCCCCTAGCAAGCTTAGAGGAAAACAGGTAGGAGTTTGAAACACAGGCAATATACTTTGATGTGTTATGCAAAGAAGTGAAAAATATGCTAAAATGATTTTAATTCCCTCTAGAGGTTCAGGGTGGCAATCTCAGCTTCAAAATAAAAGTTACATCTTGCTTCTATCACAAACGGTTCCGGAGATACGGCCGATTTGGTAAAGGTAGTTTTTCAGATTTGAAATTTGAAAGCTCAGAATGACAAATGACAGTTTTCAGGTTTAAAGATGACAGAATGACACGATTCTAGGAGGCAGTTCTAAATAGGTTAAAATAGTTTGGATTAGATTATTTTAAACTAAGAGATTGGGTTTTGGCACAGTGAGTACTCACACTATATTTTTGAAAATAAGCCGTCAAGGTCTGGTCAGGTTGGACGGGGCTTCCGGCGGGTGGTACTGAAGTCCCAGCTATCTGGGTCAGCTCTGCTCTCTGGGTCTGTCAGGCACCGGATCTGCTCGCAACGATCTGGTCTGCGGTTCTCTCTGGTTCCGGATACAGCACTGCTTTCTGGATACTGCTACAGGTTCTTGCAAAAGTTCTTGGCAAAGAATTCAAACAGCTCGCCCGACTGTTGAATAGTTTGGTTGGTTTTGAGGCCTGCTGAAGAGAACTCAACTTGTGGTTTAGGCCTTTGCTTTAAATTGTGGAGTCAGAGTTCTAAGTTCTGGTGTTTGTCTAGCTGGAGTCAGTCTAGGTCTCTGGAGTTCTGGATGTGAATTCTGAAACCAGGATGTGGAGTTGTCTGTCAAAATGCTCCGCAGAAAGTGAAAAAGAAAGTCCTATCTGGCTTCCAGTGGCTCTTTTTATGTGTTTAGAAAGTGGGTGGGTCAGCTAATTCTGCATGCCCAACCCGCTCAACTTGTCATTGGCCAGTTCCTCCTCTCTTCCTTGATTGGGGGAACTGGGTTGTGAGTCAGAGTGATGAGGTAGGTTTATGGTCAGAGGATCCTCCCCTTTCAAATTGCACACAAATCTATTTCTGATCCAAATACATATTTATCTATGTACCATTTTTCTAATATTATACTATCCAGTTAACATATTTTCTGTAGCACCAAACCATCCGATCCCTGTCTTTGTAAGATGTTGTGTCCACTTATGACAGAATTCTGCCCTTTTCATCCAGATCATGACCTCTAAACCTTTCCAGATTTTACACAAATGTGCACCAGGGATATGGGTTTCAGATGATAAAGTGTCAGATTTTTAATATGCATACATTTGGAGTAACAACCTTTTTTTCTGCTACTATCCCCAAGAACATACCACAGGGTCCTAACACCTCTTAAAATGTGCACAGAAAAATCACAAGAATGATGATGTTATTTATATCATTTTTACAAGTCCGCTCTATGAATTATCCATCTTTTTAAAATTATGCTCTGGCCCCAAAGGGGTGTGGTTTTCCAAAGCACATGGTGGAATTTCTGGTTTATCCACTTCCCCCAAGCTCAGCTTGCTCACAGATGCAGTGCCCCTCCCAGTTTCTGCCAAGAGGAAGCCATTTTACGACCCCCCCAATATAACATTTGCCTGAGTCCAGGACAGGGCTTTGTTCAATTTCCTGCAGTCTGCAGGTACCACTCCCCTAATTCAATCAGAGAGGTGTCATCTCCTTTTGGCAGGGGCAGCAGGATGCAGCCAGGCCTGGGAATACAGCTGCTGAATTCCCTCTCCTGTCGGGGGTAGTTGTCAGGCAGAATCCAGTTTCATTAAGCCAGGCTTCAGCTAAATGTCACTTTCGTTCCCAGTTTTCTTCATTCAAATCAAACTCACAATTTTTACACATGCAGCTAGAATGCTGATTCTAAGTTCAAAACTATGACATTTAACAGTTGCAAACTATGTGACACTCAAGAGTAGGTCACTCATTTATTTTAAACAGTTATATTTTAGTGTTTTTCAGTCCAATTTCACTTCAGCTGCTGACATCCACAGCTCAGCCAGTTTTGTTATAAACATTGTTTTGGGCTCTTTCTCTTTCCAGATTTAGTATGCACACAAGAATACATTCTGCCAAATGCCTGCTGGTGTTCATTGAGATTTTTGAATATCTTGTGATGTTTAAAATAGGCATTTTTAGCTTGCATTTCAGAGAAACAAAGGTGATTTCAAAGCACTTTTTTTTTAGCCACCAGCACTGCTGTTTTTCCTTTGGCACACATTCCACTCATGGCACTCCTGGCCCCTCACGCTCGCACTGGTGGGTGGCAGGTCAGGGGACCACTTTGCTGTGCGCAAAACTGCACGGTTCTCTAGGCGCAAATGTAGGCTTTTCCGCCCTCTTGGATTTCCTAAACCCACAGCACCAAATGTTGCAGCATAATAGTCCAAACATGGGTCAGGACACCCAACACCCCCCCCGCCCGACTGCACTTTGATTTCGAGTCGAGATGGAGTCGGGTGCAAAGGATGTTTTGATCCACGCGCTGGGATGTCCGCATCATCTTCTTCCGATTCCGTAGATGGCACAGTTCAGCATCTTTTCCTCCATCCGGTTGGATCGATCGGTTCTCCTAGCCGGTCCTGATGGGAAAATTGGGCGGTACCCCGGGCCCCTCGGATCTTTGCTCCCGGTCCCCGGTCATCCTCCTTGGTCAGTCTCCATGGTTTCATCTCTCCTAGGATGAGAAAGCAAAAGCGGCAATACCTATTCGTAGACATTTCTCCCCCACTATTGATCTAGTGGGGCGGCATGTACATTATATAAATCAAGAGACATAGCATTCTTATTTTGAAAAACAAGATATAATTCAAAGACAGTTGCATACAAGAATCATAATATTTTAGAGACTATATGTGGGATATTTTAGGGTGGAACTGAATTAATCTGGAGCGGTCCCCTCTGGTATTGCAGAGGACTCCTCCAGTTGCTGCAGACTGTGCCTGGGATGGCAACACTTTAGCTGATTTATATGTACCCACTTGTCTTCCCCTTCCGCCGGACTACCTTTGGGGATGCGGATCTTATACGCTACTGGGGAGATCTTGTCTATAATTTGAAATGGTCCCTTCCATGTAGGCAAACATTTTCGCTGTTTGGCCTGGTTCCTTTGGAAATTGTATAGATAGACCCGGTCTCCCACATCATATACTTTCCTGGAAGTTTTCAGGTCATAGTGGGTCTTCATACTCTCGGCTGATCTTTCTAGATTCCGCTGAGCATAGGCAAAAGCATGCTGAAGGTGTTTCCTTAAATTCTCCACATACTCATGAGTTGTGGAGGCATTTATCAATGTCTGCTCTTGGGTCCTGTAGAGCAAATGGTGGGGAAGCACCATCTTGCGTCCAGTCATCAGCTCAAACGGTGACATTTTAGTTGCAGATGAAGGGGTAGATCTGATGGCCATTAGGACCAGAGGTAATCGGATATCCCAACTTGGCCCAGAATCTGCCACAAACTTTTTTAAGATGCTCACAATGATCCGGTTATAGCGTTCTACAGCCCCAGAAGAGGCTGGCCGATAAGCAATATGTAACTTCCTTTTGACCCCCAGTATCTCCCACATCTTTGTCATTACTTCACTGGTGAAGTGGCTACCCCTGTCTGACTCAATCCTTTGAGGTAGACCAAAAAGGGAAAAGATGTGGTTAATCATCAGGGCAGCTGCTGTTTCTGCCTTGCAGTTTGGGGCCGGGAGACATTCCACCCACTTGGTAAACAAGCATGTGACGGTCATAATGTACTTGTTTCCTCTAGACGAGCAAATTACCGGACCTACGAAGTCGATTTGCAAATCTGACCATGGCAGTGTCATCCCCCTCTTTTGGAGAGGCGCCCAGTGTGTGAGGGATGTTGGCTGAAATTGTGCACACACCAGACACCCCTTCAAGTATTGGTCGAGGTCCTGCCCCATGTGTGGCCAGTATGCAACCTCTCTTAAGATTTCCAGTGTTGTGTGAAACCCCCTATGACCGGCGGTGGCCGCATCATGGGCGTGACTTAACATCAGGCTTCGGAATGAGGTAGGGACCACCCACTGATCATGGCCAGCTTTGGATTTCCTTACCAACAAACCGTCTTGGATTTGGAACATCTTTGGACATTTCATCAACCCTCTAAGGTCCTCCTTCCCAATGTAATCGGTATCCGTCAGGGGAAAGTTCTCAGGGTCCTCAATGTGTTGGTAAAACTTACCAATTATTGGATCCCCCTTTTGAGCCATAATTAAATCAGCATCAGGGGTCTCCTTACTCCATTGTGCAGTTGAAAGAACATTGTGAGCATTTGTCTGGGACCTAGTGATAGCAGTGACCTGGATTTCCCCCAACAGGGACTCTATTTCTATTAGATCCCCTTGGATGGCCCCGGTTTTGGCCAGCTGATCAGCTAAGTCATTTCCAGTTTTGTCTAGTCCCTCTACTTTGGAATGACCCTTGATCTTCTTCCAGTAGATGGTCATCCCATTCGAAGTGACCAGATCATCAATGTTTTGAATTAACTTCCCATGTTTCAAAGGTTTGTTATTAGCACAAAGCATGCCTCTGGTTTTCCAGTTAACCAGGTGCTCCACGAACCCGTTCCGTACATAATCCGAATCTGTGATTATGAAGAGTTCGTGGAGTTGATGTTAGATAGCAGTGAGTATGGCATGATGCACAGCCATCAATTCTGCCACCTGACTACTTCGGGGACCAATTTTGTATCCTGCGTAGGGTTCTGGAAACTCCTTCACCCACGCATTCCCTACGCCAGCCACCAGTTCTTTCTCCCCATTGTTGTAAACATGGTAAGAGCATCCATCCACATAGACAGTGGGCATTCCCTCACACTTGTTTTCTTCAAAGACTTTGTGTGGGGAATTAAGGTATGCCTCCATGTTGTCCTTGATTTTTAGACTTTCGTCCTCGAGACAGTTTTCTCTGGCACAATCATGCAAGTCAGCCAGACCTTGCGCGGGGGGACTCTTCTTGTTTTGGCCATATCTGACCTCCACAGGAAAGCCTTGCATTGACAGAATCCAGGAAGTAATTCAGGAATTACTCACATTTCCGGCCCGGATTATGTCACTTTGGAGGTATTGCAGAGGCTGGTGTGGAGTCTCCACTATGATTTGTTCCCCCTGGATAAACAGGCGGTAATTCTTCAATGCGCACACCGTTGCCAGGAGTGCCTTCTCACAATCGTTGAATTTTTCCTCCACAGAGGATAACGTTTTGCTCGCATAGGAGATTACTTTATTGACCTTGTCATGCTTTTGGTATAATACTGCCGTCAAGCACGTATTAGAGAACCCGGTCTCCAGGAAGAACTCCTTGTTTCTGACAGGGTAAGCTACGCAAGGCACTTGTGAGAGGCTCATTTGAGTTGTCTTACTGCCTCAGATTGTTCTGGACCCCATTCCCACTTGACCCCCCCCCTTCAAAAGATGAATCAGGGGTCTGGTGATCTCTGCGTAGCCCTCAATGAACTTTCTGCTGTAATTAGTCAGTCCAAGGAGGCTCCTTAGTTCCCGCAGGGTTGTGGGATACTTCAGTTTCTGGAGTGCTTCCACTTTCTTTTCTTGGGGACAGAGACCCTGAGGAGTAATCTCATGCCCCAAGAAATTAACATGGGTTCTACACCACTGTGCTTTCTGAAAGGAAAGTGTTGCTCCGGCGGCCCTCAACTGTGTCAGAACATAACGGATCTCCGCTATGTGTTCTTCCACAGATGAACTTTTGATGAGGACATCATCTACATAAGCCAGGTTACCCCTCGCACCCAGGTCGGGCATGGCCTTATGTAGGAAAATGTTGAATTAATTGCCGGAGTTGAGGTATCCAAAAGGAGTTCGGGTCCATGTGTACTGCTGGCCTCCAAAGGTAAAAGCCAGTTTGTATTGGTCCTCCCTACTGACAGGCACGGTCCAGTATCCATTGGTCAGGTCTATTGCTGTGAATACCTGTGACCCCTGAATCTGGGCCAGCCTTTGGTCAATGTAGGGCAGAGGCCATCGGGAAGTATGGACCCGTTTGTTGAGCTCCCTAAGGTCGGCACAGAGTCTCCACTGGCCGTTTGGCTTCAATATTCCCAGCACCGTATTATTGAAGGTGCTGTGTACTGGACGGATTATTCCCCGGAACTCAAGGTTCTTAATTATTTCAGCAAGGGGCTCCATGAATGCGAGAGGCAAACGATATTGCTTCACAAACACTGGAGTCATGCCAGGGTCCATGGGAATTGTTGTTGTGTGGATGTCGGTGCGACCACAGTCATATCAGTCTACCGCAAAGAGATCTTGGAAATCCAAGAAAACTTGTTTCAACTTTTGCTTCTGTTCCAGAGTCACGCAGGTATCAGTTAGGTTGACTCTCTCTTCCACCATCTGCCTGAAGCCTGGAAAGACTTCTGGTTTAGATATCTCAGCGGCCTCCTCCAGCTGGGTGGAGAAGTCCCTGGTCAGAATGCTGATTTGGACTGGAGGCTTCAGGTGGGAAAGGCCGCCCTCATGGACCTGGAAAATCACCTCATCCCTCCTGAAGTCACAAGTCACATCTTCCTTACCATAAGGGCAAGAAGTGTACACCAGAAAGTTCCCCCCATGCCGGGTAAAAATCCTGTCTGGTGTTGTATTGTCATCACTGTCACTGTCAAAACAGTCCTTGGGGATTTGTCCTAACAGTTCATTTCCTAAATCAATGGAGAAATGTCGGTCATCAACCGCCATTCCAATGATGGTGCCTGCGGCTAGAGTAATGCTCTGTAAGTCGCTGTTATCCACCTATATTGGAATGGTGTCATGCTCTATGTTGACTAATGGTGTTGGGTTTACCCCTAACCCTTGTTGTTGGAGAGAAGCATTTAGATGAATATAAGCATCAGGGTTTTTCAATTTTTGTCCTCTTTTAACTTTCACTTCCAGGGAGAATTGTCGGGTCCTTTCTGGGATGGTGACTTCCTCTTTAATCTGAATTTCAACTGCATAAGGTAGCAATTGAGATGACCTAAATGCTTTTTCTGGATCATCAAAGCCCATGGGATTATCCGCAAATCGGGACCAAGCTTTGAAGTTTATTAGGTCCAAATTAATGGCAAAGCGATTGAGAATGTCACTGCCTAAGTAAAAGGCGGCAGTGACGTCTCACACGACCCAACAATTATGGACTATGCTCTTGTTGCCAATGGAGATTTTGAGCATACACCTTCTTGGCAGGAGATGTTTGGAATTGGGTGCTTCCAGGTCCATTTCCCATTTGTCTATCAGTTTGAATGTGGGAATGGCTGGATCTTTTGGGAGTTGGCGGAACATGGCTTCGCTGATGAAGCTCTTACCGTTGTTCACACACACTCGGGCGAGAACAGAGTCCTTCCCATCATTTAACTGAGCTGGGATGAACAACTGCTCTCCAATTTGCTGAATATCAGCCAGGCTCTGAGCTGATTTCACATCTTTCTGGACCATAGGAGTGGGAGTGTCTGATTGTGGATTGGTGAAGAATTTCAGAGTGTTTCCTTCCAGTGTGGAATACCACCTTAAACTGGAAGGAAGGTTGATTTTCAGAAATAGAGAGGGCCCCCCATCACCAGTCTGTTGTCCTACTGCTATTGCTGTCACATGTGGAATTTGTTTGTTCTGGAAGTGAAATTCAACTTGGTCAGATTTTTGTTCAACCATGTGGCAGGTGCCGTTTAAACTAACATGGTTGACACTCTGTTTTAATTTTATTGGTCGGCTAGTATGGGTCCAGAGGACCTTATTTACACAATCTATTAGGGGTGACAACCTTCTCAGGAGGTCATTCCCTAGTAAACAAGGGGTGCCCTCTGGAGTCACTACTATGACCAGGTGTTTCACCTTGTGTCGCCCAATTTTGATTTCCAAATCTGCAGTCCCCTCAACAGGAATTTCCTTTCCGTCAAAGTTCTGCAGTTGTCCAGGAAGAGAGGTGAGAGGAATACAGTAATTCTCCCCCCTTCCTGCATTTAGTTCATCAAAGGCCCTTTTGGACAGAAGGGTAGCTTGGGATCCAGTGTCCACCAGTGCCAAAATTGTACCCTGCCCCTGTACTTGTACCGGGGCATAGTATCTTCCCTCCTTCTCCTCAAGGGGGCACAGATAATGCACATTTTTGGACAACTGGTGGGCTAATTTTCTGGTTTTGGACATTGCTAGCGAAGAGATTTGGGCAGAATTCTGTGGAGAGCCTGGGGAATCTGAAAGAAAAAGTTGGCAACTGGAAATTGTTTTGGGTTCTGTGCCGCCCCCCCCCCCTTTTTGGAGGCAGTCATCAGGATGGGTTTGACCCATGGGATTTTGGTAGTGTTGGTTCTGGGATAGAAAGATGGGCGGCGACAGCTCAATCCCCACATCTACCCAGTCTGTTGATTCGGTTTTAGGTTCCCCTGGTTCCGGTTCTGGGCCGCCACTGCCTTTTTGGAGGCAGTCACCAGGATGGGTTTGAACCAGGGAAGTTTGGTTTTGTTGGTTCTGGGATAGGATGATGGGCGGCGACAGCTCAATCCCCACATCCACCCAGTCTGGATTGGAATCTCTTGGGACCCATTCTTCCTTGGGAGGAGTTCCCCCATCTCTGAAGGAGAAGATCCTTTTCCCAGGATCCTCTGAGGATCCCTCTCCCTCAAATTGGAAGACCTGTACCTCCTCCACAAAGTGGGTCTGTTTGGGTCCTTTGTTTCTCCTACCCCCCCTCTGCTCCTTGGGAGGCAGGCTTTCAGGGGCAGGAGATTTTGTTTACGGTTCCTGGTTTTCCAAGGGCTGTTTACAAGTTGGGAAGGAAGCTTCCTCCAAGGCTTTACACCCCTCTTCCCCTTGTGCCTCCTCCCTGGGAACCGGTGGGTTATCGGGGTGCTGCCCCTATCATTGTTCTGGAGCACCAGGTCCAGAGTTTGGGGCATTCTGTGCCGGCATGCCCATCCGAGGGTTCTGTTGGGCCCTCAGCATGCGGCCCAAATCCTGTGCCATGTTCTGAACCTGGCGCTCTAATTGTGAAACCCGCTCAGGCCGATACAGGGCTCTATTTTCTCCCCTGGGCTGATCCCGGGAAGGGTAGCTATCCCTTCTCTGGTAATACCCAGGGTTGGGAAGATTTGGGTACCCCTCCACCCTTGACCTCCCCTCTCCCGGATTAGTTTGTCTGGGCTCAGTGAATTGGGGAAAGAAGGATGGATGAGTTTGGGGCTGGAAACCTTGTGGATACCTGGGGAAAAAGTTTGGCCCAGGGTTTGGTGAATTTCTGCCCTCCTGTGGGAAGTTTGGAGGGAAGTTCTCTGGGTTAGGTGCTTTACTGGATCCCCCCCTTGGGCTGGAGGAGTCCACACATAACCCAGGATGGGTCGGTTTCCCTTGTAGCGGGGACTTACATAATCAGGGGAGCGAGGTACCCCATTTGTGGGACTACCTCCTCGACTCCCTGTCTGTGACTGGCCCGAGGGCCTTCTGGGCTGTGAATTATTTGGCGCAGGTAGGTTTTTAGGCCCCCCCATCTCCAAATCTAAAACGGGGGCAACCTTTACCTCTGCCACCTTGGCAGCAGCAGGGGTGCTGTTGGTTTTGGGGTTTTTCTGCGCATTACTTTTATTTTCTATGGGCTTCTGCACCTCATAGATCCGGGTGGCTTGCTCAGTGACCCAGTCTAAAGATCTTTTCTCATGAAAAACTCTGACGAGCTGGGTCATTATGTACTTGGGAAGAGCATGGAAAAATGTGTTGATGAATTCTCTGCTGTCCGTGCGCACCCTTCTGGTGGTCTGCGCAAAGGCACACTTCAATCCTTGCACGAATTATTGTGGGGCCTGATCCTCCCCACATTGCAAATTGTAGGCTGACTTGCGAGCCTCTTGGGGATTTCTATGTACAGAAAAATGTTTCAAGATGGCCGCCCTATATGTGGACCATCTTGAATGGTTTTGGTCCTCCAGCCCCGCAAAGAAACTGGAGTATTCAGGGGAGAATGTCCATTTGACGTACTGCTGTCCTTCAAAGCTCCAAGTGTTCCCAAACAGAATACTTGGCGTTCTTATGATAAGGCGTGATGACACTCCTGATTGCCTTAATCTGTTTTAAGGGGTCCTTAAGCAAGGCCCTTTTCACCTTATTGGCCTTTTTGGTTCGGGTAACCCTGGTCCATTCATCCTCTGATTCCGAAGCACTGCTCCCAGAGGTGCCCGTCAGATCTTCCAGGTTTTCCCGGATTCTGCGAGCCTGGGAATAGCTGGCAGAATGTGGGGACCTGGTCTCCTGTGTCCTGTGACGCTCAGAGGAGTCTTCAGATCCCTCCTTGCTACCAGGATTTGATGGGTACCCCCCCCACTGACCTAACTGGGCAGAGGTTTTCAGGATGCCCTTAGTGGGACTACTCTCCTGGAGTTCCCCACTAAATTGCACTGTACTTAGGTGCCCATACCCGGATGCCCGCCCATCCATTCCTGGGTGGTACTGGCCTACGAGCCCCATCCTTTTGGCTGGATAGTAATCTGCCATCCCTGTGGCCCTGTGCTCATGTGCGCCAGGGGACATGGGGGTGGCAGAGCCCAGGGACTGGGAGAGATGAAGGCCTCTGGTACTAGGGCTCCTGAGGTTATGCTCAGGCGTTTCCCTTTCCCAGCGATCCTCATCTCTATCAGCCCCTGCTCCCTGTTGCAATGCAAGAGCCTGCGCTTTCAGTTCCTCAGTTAAGGCCTTACTAGACTCTATCAGTCTCTCCTGCATGGCTACCTGTTGCTGGAGCCTATCATTATGCTGACAGAGAGCCTCATTCTCTCTCTGTGCCTCCTGATTGGTCCTGGAGTACTGGGCCAGTCTTTGCTGCAGGAGGGTTAGCTCCTGAGTCCCATCCCTACTGGCCTGCTCCTTTCTTGCCAGAGCCTCTTCCACCCTCCTGGTGTGCTCTAACAAGTTCTGATGCTCTTTTTGGAGGTCACCCAGCCCCTGGAGGGCCAAGTGATTTTCTTCAGTTTTTCTTTTTAAATGGCAGACTTCCTGGCCTAAGGTGTCCCTTTCCTGACTAAGAGTCTGCATCTGTGCCGCCAGGTCGTCCCTTTGCCTTTGAAAGGCACCAGCTTTCTGGCGCTCCTGATCAAACTCTGCCTGGGTATCAGGATCAGTTTATTGCTCTCTGATTTTTCCCTATCTAGGTGACTTTGCAGGGTGACTACCTGCTCAGCACATGCCCTATTGAAATCTAATTGTTGCTCCAGCTTTTTCTGGCTCTGCAGTAGGGAGTCCAAACCTTCTTGGTACTCCTTCTGCAAGGCCAGAAATCTGGTATCCTGGTCAGACTTTTCCTGTTGCAGGATACAAATGTCCTCTTTGATTTTAATGAGATACTGTCTGCTCTCATTTTCTGACTCCTGGCTTCTGTGCATCCTCTGCTCAGAAGAAACCAGGTCAGATTGGGCCTTCTCTAACGCAATCTGTTGCCTATTTGCCAGATCTTGGCCTTCAGCACATTTGTCCTGCATGGCTCCCATATATAGATACAAATATGCCGCTATCCTAACCATCTTGTCGTGTTCATCTTTAGCTTTAGGAGCCATGTATAGTTCACTCAGGGCCACATGTAAGGGACCCTGATCTCTTCAGATATCTAACCCAGTTGCAGTGACCTGTTGTGTGATTGCCTGCAACCACGCATCCTGGCCCTGCTCAGTCCATTCACCTCTCACAAATAGCTTATGTAAGAAGTGCTCTCTGGCTATTTTGATGTCTACCAGTGTCGTCATTCTGGAATTTGAGTTCCTTCCATACTTACAGAAGTTTGTATTTTATTTTGCAAAACAGACCGTTTCCTTAGAGCGTTCCTTTGAGGGGTGCTTTCACAGTGTAAAACAGCGCGGTGATCTAACCGGATATGTGTATCCGGTCAGTTGGCACACTGTATTAAGCTGCACAAGTGGTAAATCTAACCCAGAATATCCAGGCTGCTAAAATGATTTTAATTCCCTCTAGAGGTTCAGGGTGGGAATCTCAGCTTCAAAATAAAAGTTAAATCTCGCTTCTATCACAAACGGTTCCGGAGATACGGCCGATTTAGTAAAGGTAGTTTTTCGGATTTTAAATTTGAAAGCTCAGAATGACAGATGACAGTTTTCAGGTTTAAAGATGACAGAATGACACGATTCTAGGAGGCAGTTCTAAATAGGTTAAAATAGTTTGGATTAGATTATTTTAAACTAAGAGATTGGGTTTTGGCACAGTGAGTACTCACACTATATCTTTGAAATAAGACGTCAGCACCAAACCATCCTATCCCTGTCTTTGTAAGATGTCGTGTCCACTTATGACAGAATTCTGCCCTTTTCATCCAGATCACGACCTCTAAACCTTTCCAGATTTTACACAAATGTGCACCAGTGATATGGGTTTCAGATGATAAAGTGTCAGATTTTTAACATGCATACATTTGGAGTAACAACCTTTTTTTCCGCTACTATCCCCAAGAACATACCACAGGGTCCTAACACCTCTTAAAATGTGTACAGAAAAATCACAAGAATGATGATGTTATTTATATAATTTTTACAAGTCCGCACTATGAATTATCCATCTTTTAAAATTATGCTCTGGCCCCAAAGGGGTGTGGTTTTCCAAAGCACATGGTGGAATTTCTGGTTTATCCACTTCCCCCAAGCTCAGCTTGCTCACAGATGCAGTGCCCCTCCCAGTTTCTCCCAAGAGGAAGCCATTTTACGACCCCCCCAACATAACATTTGCCTGAGTCCAGGCCAGGGCTTTGTTCAATTTCCTGCAGTCTGCAGGTACCACTCCCCTAATTCAATCAGAGAGGTGTCATCTCCTTTTGGCAGGGGCAGCAGGATGCAGCAAGGCCTGGGAACACAGCTGCTGAATTCCCTCTCCTGTCGGGGGTAGTTGTCAGGCAGAATCCAGTTTCATTAAGCCAGGCTTCAGCTAAATGTCATTCAAATCAAACTCACAATTTTTACACATGCAGCTTGAATGCTGATTCTAAGTTCAAAACGATGACATTTAACAGTTGCAAACTATGTGACACTCAACAGTAGGTCACTCATTTATTTTAAACATTTAGATTTGAGTGTTTTTCAGTCCAATTTCACATCAGCTGCTGACATCCACAGCTCAGCCAGTCTTGTTTATAAACATTGTATTGGGCTCTTTCTCTTTCCAGATTTAATATGCACACAAGAATACATTCTGCCAAATGCCTGCTGGTGTTCATTGAGATTTTTAAATATCTTGTGATGTTTAAATTAGGCATTTTTAGCTTGCATTTCAGAGAAACAAAGGTGATTTCAAAGCATTTTTTTTTCTTTTTTTTAGCCACCGGCACTGCTGTTTTTCCTTTGGCACACATTCCACTCATGGCACTCCTCGCCCCTCACGCTCGCACTGGTGGGTGGCAGGTCAGGGGACCACTTTGCTGTGCGCAAAACTGCACGGTTCTCTAGGATTCTGGCGCAAATGTGGGCGTTTCTGCCCTCTTGCATTTCCTAAGCCCACAGCACCAAATGTTGCAGCATAATAGTCCAAATGTGGGTCAGGACACCCAACAAGTGGAAACAAAGGAAGCTAATATTTTCTTGCAATCAATGTTCTCAAGCCTGTCGAATAACAATGTTAAACAATCCACCTGAAACCAATATGGCACCTTTAACAGCTGTTACCAATCCGCAAATACCTTCTCCTGAATATAGGGACTATTCAGATTTATTCAACCCTGTTGAGATGAATAAACTTCGACCTCACAGACCCTATGATTGTCACATCAAACTAATCCATGGAGCACAAATTCTGTATGAAAGGACCTATGCTGTCACGAAAAAAGAAAATGTAATTTTAAAACAATATATTGATGAGAACAGGGTGAAAGGATTTATAAGATATTCAAATTCTCCAGCATGGTCCCCAATTTTTTTTATTCCTAAAAAGGAGGAAACAGAATCAAGACCCTGTCTTGACTTCTGCCAACCTAATGACATCACTATAAAGAACCAGTATCCTCTGCCATTGATTCAAGTAGTCTTAGACCAAACTCATCATGGTACCATCTATACCAAGCTATACCTAAAAGGGGTGTATAATCTAATGAGAACGTATTTCATGACTTTCTAAATGTTTGCGTAATTATATATCTGGACAATGTATTGGTGTTTTCATCAACAGTACAAGAACATATTCAGAATGTGAGGGAACTACTATCCCGGTTACGGGAGAACCATCTGTATGCTAACATTTTGAAAGGTATTTTACATCAGGAATGAGTGGCCTATTTAGGATATATTCTATCACCTGGCAAGATAGAAATGGATCCCAAAAAGATTGATGCAATATTGAGAAATGGATCCCAAAAAGATTGATGCAATATTGGATTGGCCATTCCCTAAGTCTGTGAAACAGCTACAAATGTTCCTAAGGGTTGCACATTTCTATTGACGTTTCGTTCCCCATTATTATCAAATCTTGTTGCCCTTAATCATCCTATTGAGAAAAGGGTACCGTTACCAACAGGATTCCAAGTCCAAAGAGACATTAGAACAACTGAAGATCAGGTTTACTACAGCCCCAGTATTAGAACTGCCTGATGCTGATTTACCTTTGTTAGGCAGAATCATATGCAGTACCCTTTGGGAACACCACACACAATTAACACTACAAGTGACAGTACAAATTCACCTTTGGTACAAGCCCGTACTACACAGTAAAGTGGTAGCGATGGCTGAGCAGCCAGATTTATCTCAAGAGTAAAGTGAGCAGTACCAATAGTTACACAAAGGACATCAATTACTATGGTTCAAACAAACATTGACTCAATGTTCTGATAAAAGAATATACATTTATTTACACATCAGTTATAAAAAATGTACTATTTACAAGCAGTGGAAAAATCACAATCTTAATACACTACACCACACCCAATAGATTCTGGACAAGTTAAGCTCGAAATGAAGTGTGAGCAAAATGGCACTCCAGTAATTTAAAAGGGAGGGAAAGACAAAGTTAGACAAAAGTTGAGCAGCACCAACAAGTAAGTAAGCAGGGCAATCTAGAAAAAGTAACTACATTGAGGAAATCAAATCAAGAGGCCAGGGCCAAAGTCAATGGACCAAAATCTTTGCAGAGGATCACACAGTTCACAGTAGTTTGCGGTTAAGGCTTTGCCAAGAGTTCAGAACGAAGTTGGTCGGACGATAAAGTTACTTTAAAGAATAGAGACGGACAGCCCTTGGATTGGCAAAAGATTTCAAACACTTTTACCGCGATCGGATGGAACGAATGACCGGATTTGAACAGTACCTTAAATGGAGAAGAAGGCTGCAGCTGAGGCAGACGTTCCTGTCAGGTCCTGCAGGCTCACGATTCCTGAAGCGACTGTCGGACTGACACAAAGTAGGAAGACTGGAGGGTCCTGCACTGCCCAGGTAAGAAACCAGCAGCAGAGCAAAGCAACAAATAAAAGGTGTGCTCTTTAAAACCCAAGCAGGGTCCGGTCTTCCTGGCTATCCGGTTCACTGTAGCTGTGCACAGCAAATTCGGCCAGAGGAGGGAGGCCTGGCTTGCAGTTTGGCGAACTGGTTTTTCCCACCAGCTCAAGGGGAAACGATTCCTTGCAGATCTTCCCTGTCATCGAAGTGTGGAGATTCAGACCCGCAGCAGGGCTTCAACGGGAGGTTCAGTCATGGTAGAGGTCCTCTTCTGTCAGCTTCTCTTCAGTTCTCTCAATCCAGTGGTGGCTCCGCCTTCTCAGTCCCACAGACCTGATTTTTATGCTGTTTTCCCCCATTCACATAGCCTGGCTGTCAATCACACAGCACAGTGGCTGTCCCGGAGGGACAGTCACCATAGCCAATCACACAGAGTGTGGCATGAGTTTCCAAGGAGACCCTGTGCAGGGAGTCTCAAACCCCTCCCTCACATCCTGTCCCCCTCAGACATTCAGGCGCCGAAGGAGGGCTTCTGTGCAGAAGCTCGCCAAAGGTCTGTGAACAAAGGAACCAAACCTGGTTTGGCGCGCAGAGTAAAACATGAGAAAGACTTTTACAAAAAGAAATGGCAAATAAACCCAGCCGGAACCAAATAAAAGTAAATATGGTCCAGCGGGTTTAAGTTTGAGGCTACTAAGATAGCCTAAAACAATAACTGCGGTAGGAAAAATAGGGTAGATGCCACTGCCACCAGCCAAATCTTAATGAAAAGGGAACAAAATAATGTTCCAAGAGAAACAGACAACTATTAACCCTTTCCAGAACTCTATGTAAGATAGTTTGTACTGGGTCTGTGGTTTTAAAAAGACTAATAAAGTCAATGGCAACTTTACATGTTCTGGGAGACAGTAGTCAGTCCCAGAAAATGGTGTTTAAAGTGGGAAGTCTGAAAAAAGACACCCCTGTGTCACTGCACTGAAGGTGCTGTTTAACACACTGTAAAAAGATGATGCCTATGCAGTAGGTGAGCTCCACAGTCTATGAACACAAACATGATAAACACACAGAGCAAAACACATGTAAGAGTGGGAGAAAAAGCTCACACTCTTACCAGGTGAAAAAAATAAATCCTAGAAATCCAGCAAAGCTGCTGAGGGACTCAGTAGGTAAGGGAAATTAGCCATTTTGGAGAATTCTCCCTAACAACCTTATGTTGCAAAAGCAGATGCATCGAATTACAGCATCAGTGCCATTTTGTCCCAAACTGACCGTCCGACTGAACCCAATTATCCGGTAACCTACCATTCCCAAAAAGTGAATGCAGCTGCACAGAATTACATCATTTTTTAATAAAGAGTTCTTGGCCATTAGGGAAGCATTCACCACTTGGAGACATCATTTGGAAGGAGCCAAACATCCTGTTCTGTTCATAACCGATCATATGAATTTAGAGTTTCTACATACAGCCAGGACCATCAACCAAAGACAAATAGGTGGATATACTTATTTCCTTATATTAGCTTCCGTGTGACGTAATAATAAATAAATAAATAATAAAGCAGATGCCTTATCTGAAAAAGATCCTATGCCACCAGAATACCCTTTGTGGCCCCATACCAGACACTATCTGTACTCTGAACAGAATTGAATGCTTACAAAGCCCTTTTAAGACTCAGCTACACAGATTCTATGAAGAAGACCTTCTTGAAGGAAGATCTGTCTCAGGAGGAACAACAAGGGTTGTTATTTCATGGGTGTAGGTTGTGGTTACCCACAAAAGAATCTGGAGCCTTCTTAATATTTTGTTACCATGATGAATTAGGAGCAGGAAACGTTGAACCTCATCACGAGTTGGGGCTAACCCTGGCGGTACTACCACCGGGGCTATTAGCCCTACAGCCAAACCCACCGGCACTAGTAGCACCGGATCATGGGTTTGACGGAACAGTAAGTCCCCATTCCCCATTTGGCCAATTCGGGAATTTCCCATTGGGCCCAATGTGGAATGTTCAGCTCTATTACCGCTGGCGCTATTACCGCCAGTGATAAAAGTGCAGAAAATCGGAAAAATCGTGGCAGATTTGCCCCAGCTCAGAGCTGGGGGTAAATCTGCCAAGCCTGTGATTTGGTGGACCCTTAAATTTGGCGATAATAGCGTTACTGCCACAATTAAGGCTTACCGCCAAACTCGTGATGAGGCAGTTTGTCTTGAAATTACAGAAAAAAGTTGAGACATATGTTTGGTGGGTAACATAGCTCAACAATGTTAAAGATTATGTTCAGGGTTGGGAGTATGTTCATGAACTAAAACCAATCGCCAACATAATGATGGGGTTGTTGCAACCCCTACCTATTCCCATCTGACCCTGAAAAACCCTGTCCATAGATTTCATCATAGACCTCAATTTGTTTCAGGGATAAACAGTTATTCTCACCATAGTAGATTATTTTATAAAAATGGCTCATTTTGATGCTCTTCCCAAACTACTGTTCGCTTCAACATTGGCAGACCAATATATACAACATGTTTTTCCTCCTCGAGTATTTCCAGAAGCTATTGTCACAAACAGAGAAACCCAATTTGTTTCATGTTTTTGGAGAGAAGTAAGCAGTTCAACAGGTATTGCACTTAGGGTTCCTTCCACTTACCATCCACAAGCAGATGGGCAGACAGAAACGGTAAAAAAAGTGATGGTTCAGTTTCTTCGATTTTATGTCACATCTTGTAGCGAGCACCGGGTGGGTCTTCTGCCCATGCCTGAATTTGCATACAATGATTCTCATCACACTTCCTTGTCAAACACACCATTCCATATTTTGTATTGGTTTTTATCCTGTTTCATTTACGTTATCTCGTGTAGGAAATCATCATATTCACACAGCTTCTTAGAGAGAATACCTTTGTTACAACTAGGATATCAACATGCATTACTAAAGCTTATACATGCTCAAGACCAAACCAAGAAAAATGCATATAGAAAACGCCAGAATGCACCCATTTATAAAAAGAACAACACACTCTCATTACCCACTAAGAACATTCAGATACCTGCCTGTAATCGAAAATGGATACCTAAATACATTGGTGCCTTTCCGATTGAAAAAGTAATTAACCCTGTTGCTATGAAGTTCTTTCTGCCACCTATCTTCAAAATACATTCTGTATTCTACCTGTTTCTTTTGACACCTGTATCTCATTCTACTAAATATGGTGATCACCATCTTCAACTACCACCAGCCATGTGCCCTCAAGATGAATATGATGTAAAGCAGATTGTGGATGCCCATCTATGGAGAAGGAGAGTGCAATATTTGATTGACTGTGTAGGATACAGGCCTGAAGATAGAACTTGGGTCTCAGAAAAAGATGTGACTACCCCTGCCTTGATCAGTCACTTTCATGCATTACATTGTTTGAAACCTGGGGGAACAGTTATAAACACACATGTATGAGAATAAAGGTCTGGAAGTGTGAATAATGTGATAAAGGTGCAAATTCAGTGCTGTCAAGTGTGGCACACCTATCCATTAAACAACTGATGATAGGACGCACTGGGGAAGGCTATATGGCACTCCTGGAGGTGAGGACGTCATTGACCGCTGCACTGTGTTACTTATGCACAGTGTGTGCATTGCAGTTGGAGAAGTCCATGGGGAAGATTAGGGATGGGATAGAGCGGCATGCAGGAGATAGGGATAAGGGGTAGGAGTAGTGGGTAGAAAATACAGTGTATCGTAATGTGAACAATGTAACATCCATTTTGGAATATAGGCCACAGGTAATTAACCTGTTTGTCCTGTCGCAGCCACAGGCCTCGTGTCCTGGGCAAATGGGAATTTCTCGAGTACTCAGCTATAGCAGTGTGCTAGAGAAATGTTGCAAGTTGGCAGTACCCAGGAGAACGTAGCCACAGGGGAATGGGACTATTAGATACAATGGAGGCCAGCAAGCCAGGCACCTGGGTACTTGCTGGGAAGTGTAGGGAATTAGGAACTAAATAGAGGCAAATTAAATTCAAACAACAGTGGGTTATTCGGTTTTAAATCGCCCCTTCGCAGATGTTCAGGGGAAGTGGACTGTGGGGTGAGTGAACGAGCGATCAGGAACCAACCAGCACACTGTGTTTCGGTGTCCCTATTGTGCAACAGTGCTTTTTGTCCTTGCCGATGTCCGGGAGGGCACCTCATTGATTGGATGCCATGTGAAAGCCTCCCCTGTGTCAAGTTCAGGTTGTCTAGTGTGTTTGATGGGGCCTGACCAATGACAGATTAATAAAGTTCCAGTGGTCAGCACAATCACGTAATGCTTTGAAACGTAGTTGTGGGGCGGTGTGGGAAGGTCTATGACCTCAAAATGGGTGGTATTGGATAATGGGTGCCAGGATGGCATGAACCAATTACAATCATTCAATGTATGCCTGGATTTAGGGGACTAACATGGTCCCACCAATCAGCTTTTGTAAGGAGTTTTAAAAAAAAAAATCAAATGTTTGTATGCAAATGATGTTATTTGTGTATAAAAGGTTTGCTCGCTGTGGGCAGTGTTGACACCTCACTTGGCTCCGTTCAGTTCCAAAGAGCTGTTTGAACTGTGCTTTCCTAGCTGCATTCTGGGCCTAAAAACAATCTGTTACTACCTGCTTGATGTACGCTCCTTTTGGAATACTTTGGTGTTTCAGTTGTTACTTGCCTTGGATAACCCTTAATACATTTGGAGGCCCCAGTAAGATCCTCAGTTCCCTCAGCAGGCTGAGGGTATTCCAGCCACTCTCCCTGGGGTCACGGGCCAGGTGAGCACAGACCATTCCGAAGTGCACAACTGAGGAGGCCCTACAGATGCAGAGTTCACAAAGGTCTGCTTGGTCCCGCGCGCCGCCCATGCTCACGTGGATGTGCAGGGGACAGGAACAGGGAAAGGGAAACCCGAGGAGAGGGGCACTATGGGGTACTAGTGAAGGAGAAGAGTGACAGAAAGTATTTGGCTGAAAGAGAAAAGAGCACATGGTAACAGTTGAAAAATATGTTCAAGGAGGCAGAGAGGGTGATGGAAAAGGGGGACTATGTGGAAGGGGAGGAGGAGCAGGGCAGTTTTGACAAGTTTTGATGAGGACTCTGCCACCTCTGATGGGACGAAGGGGCAGGCATGAGTATTGGTGAAAGGTGGGATGAAGAACTCTGGGATGCAGATCGAGAGAAGGAAAGGGGGCAGAAACAGGGAGAAAAAAGGGCTAGCGGAGGAGAGAGCAGGGACTGGTCTAGGACACTTTGCAGTAGAAAGGGGAGGATGGCAGTGGCAAATGCTCTGTGGGTAAAGGCAGGCCCCAATCCTCCGACCCATCTACCCCTGTTGAAGAAGGGGAGAGGGGACGTGCACTGCATACCATGGCAGACAATGGACAGAGACAATGGCAGACAATGGACAGAGACAACTTAGTCTATAGTTTGCCGTCCTGTATGGTAGGAGCGTGAAAATAGATATACACCCTCGAGAAGGTGACAGCCGGGGTTACCCTAGCGATATGAAAATCTTGTTTCCAGCAACATTGCATGAGCAAGGAGACAAAATATGGGAACAAGCGGGACGCAATGGTGTAAAACTGAGTAGTAATATACACGGTGGGGCACCCTTTAATAAATATCACTCCAACGTGTGGAAAGTGCTAAGAAGTATGTACCCTGATACTTCAGACATGGGGGCCATATTGGCCCATTAGAGGAAACCAGATGAGGACCCTGATGAATACATACAGCAAATGCAAGAGATGTGGACGCTAGAGACCCAACAATCGTGAGATGAATATATACCCATATTTTGACATATATTTCTCCGAAGGCTCCCCTCGGATGTGCAGAATTCCTTAGATAAAATAGTAGAGATAGAAGCCAAGGGGTGGTCAGAGAATTGACTATACTGCACTTTTCAAACACAAGTAAGAAAGGGAGAATGATTTGGCATATAATGCCACAGAGGCAGAGGCAAAGTTGTTACAGGACAAGCTTGCAAAGCTCTCAATGGAAGGGGTGGTACTATCTCTGGGCCACGTTAAAGTGGCTTCCACCCAACAAGGGAGGTTTCCAGTGGGAGGAGGGCCACACTAAGGGGGATACCCACAGCCACAGTATTCCCAGTATTGGAGGGCCCAACAACCCGGCTTCTATCTACAAGGGAGGATTAACCCATCAATGGGATACAGCCAGCAAGGCAGAGGGAGGGTCCATGGATTTGGGTATGGAGGGGCAAGGCCCAGGTTTTCAGGGCCATGTTTCCTTGTGAGCAACGGGGCCATTGCACATGGATGTGCTCCTATCAGAAACAGCTCTATTACAATCCTGTGGGACCACATGCAGGGGCCTAGCCGACACAGCATCAGGTGGCTACACAGCGTCAGGCGCAGCCCACACACTACCAGCCCCAGCAACCCCCATTACAGCAAATACATGCGCTCACCTAAGGGGGATCCATAGGGATTACAGGGCCACTAGCAAACACGTTGCAAACACCCGCACAGACAAACGCATAAGAGGATAGTAAACTGTCGGTCAGAATGTAGTATCCCACTACACCAGATTAATAGTTCTGGGAGGAAACCCCTTCCTGTTCCCGCAGGGCACAGCACCCCAATAGGAGTGCCCAAAGAAAGTGCGTGTGTTTCCAGTCCTTGCAGTAACTGAAGACCCCAATGAGGAACACAAGGTAACAGTGAAGATAGGACAGAAACATTTCTCCTTTTTAATGGATTGTGGTGCCACCAAATCTTGGATAAAAGAGTGTTATTTTCTGCTGTCAAACAAAGTTATGGACACACAGTTCCACCCTGGAGGTATTGTCACAGTTCCAGTAGCACAGTATTTATTAAGCATCAGTAGGCAACAACTTGTGGAGCCCCTATTGTATTTGAAAGATACGTCCATAAACATATTGGGGAGGGACTTGTTGAGTAAACTGAACACTACTTTTCATTCTCGGAAAAATCTATGGTGTGCACCACATACTGCCATGTACCCAGAAAGGGGGGCAACCATCATACAAGCCATCATACAACCCTACTAGCACCTTGCAAAGAGAACCAACTCACCGAGAGGTGTTCCTACACAGAGTCCAGATACTATTGGTTTGGGTGCCACGGATGAAAGGAAAAACATTCTGACTGGCCACAGAATTTCTTTTCAGGACTTCGGTGCACAAGGGGGTTGCCCCAGGCACACAGACACTGTTGCAGTTAGAGGGGGCAGTCACACAAAACATCATGGTGATATTATGCGGGATAGATGAGGATGAATTTGAATGGTGTACAATTCTCTGTAATGACCCTACGCTGACATTGACTAAGGTGACTGATGATCAGCTGTTTGCAGAGGGCATGGAGGATGGAGAAATGGTGTTCCAGCTCCACATCCCATGCTCAATATGAGTGGTAGAAAAGCTAGTGCTACAAATGAAACATGTAGTGGAGAGGCAGGCCACTTACACTCAGGGAGTTTTGAATGAGGTCCCGGAAAATGTATGGATCAAAGCACCCGATGATGTAGGAGTGCTCAAATGATGCCACTCTTACCATGCATTCATTTATGAGCCATTGAAGTATAGATCCATTAGATGTGCCTTCTTATACCAGTATCTCATATATTTTATTAGATGAGAGCACAAATCTTATCTGAAAACTCTGCCAAAAGCAGACACTATAACCTCTATAAAATATCACCTGCACAGCAGATCAGTACAATGGAGGTAGGCTCTTTGAATTCTTATTTAATGAATCTATCGAGCAGAACAATCACAAATTATTTTATCTGATAAACCCTGTATAATTGAAGACAAGAATATACTACTACTCTCAGGGTAGAGATCGAGAGGATCTTGGTGATCTTCCATGCACAGATGTGTAATTCCTGACAATCAAGCAAGGTGTCATCCACATAGAGTGTCTACACTTTTTTAATTACATACATATTAATTACACAGTTAGTGATTCGAAACTGACATGAGTGTTAAATTTACTTTGTAGATGATTTTGAAGCTTGAAGACTGCAACACACCTTTGAATTATATGAATCTTTGCTCCTGATGAATAGATTGTAATTCCCACAACATGTCAAGCTCTCTTTGTATTTCCATTTTATGTTGAAATGTGTTCTTTTGTCTTAACACATTTTTTTTCTAAAACGTACAACTTTAAGAATAAATGCATATAATATGCAACATTTACTGAATGAATGTATGCATACCAATACTGTAGAGATTTGGTTGTCTACATGACATTACATTTGAATATGAAATCCAGAATACTTTACAAAGTATTGACTAGCTCTACAGCCAGTTTCTAAGGTGTGCAGGGGATGCAGGGGATGGGAGTGTCCACCAATGGAGGACACTTTACTTTCTTGTGATAGCAGGGCATAATACAGACATAATCCCCACATGCAACACAACCATATAACCAATAAAACAAGTAAAAGGAGGAGCCTTGAGATTTATACAGGATATCTGCCCCTGAACAATGTGGAAGAGGCTGAGTTCCCACTCATGCCTAACCCAGCTACAATAATGTGTAATATCCCATCAAATGCAAAATATTTCACAGTGATTGATTTGAAAAATGATTGTTTCTCCATCGCATCCCGACTCTCACTGTATTAGCATATTGCAGTGTCCAATTTGAGCACACAAGATTATCACAGGGGTATTGTGATTCCCCTAGTGTATTTACAGAGGTATCCAGATGGATTTAAGCAATTTATGGTGATACAGTACGTAGACAACCTCCTAGTGTGTAGTGTGATGAAGGAGCAATGCAGGAAAGATTCAATAATTCTTTTGAACATGCCAGCAGAAAAAGGGTACAAAGTAGATCAAGAGAAGCTATGGTACTGTCATACAGAGGTGGTTCACCTGGGGCAAAAAATATCAGCAGAGAGGCGAAATATAATACCAGAGAGGGTGGAAGCCATACACAGAACACCATCACAATGCTTAGTAAAAGAGATGCAGCAATTTATGGGATTGTGCAATTACCATAGAGCCTAGGTGATCAATTAACTTGGATAGATGAGAGACACCAATCAGTACAGAACAAGCCTATTACACAATTTTCCTGAAAGACGCCTGCAGATCCTTGGCAACACTGTGAAGCGACCACTAGTGTCCTGACCCCATTTTCTATGAGACAGATGAACTCTGAAGAAGATGACTCCTTCTCTTTGACCGGTGGGAACAACCAGTCCCAAGACAAACTTTGATTTGAGCCATCTCTCGAGGGCCTGTGAGTTTCCAGAGCTGCAGAACGCTGATGCAAGGAGGCCTGCTGCCCATTTCAAGGTCATTATCGTTGAAAGTCTTTGTTGATCCCTCAAGGACATCCCAGAGACAAAATCCAACTTGTCCAGACCCCCCCCAGTATGGGACTGCAGGATCCGAAGAAGATTGACTGGGTGAATCGCATTGTTTGTTGGTGCTGTAGAAAAGGGGTCAAAACTGCAGAGTGACAAAAGAAGTAGATGAAAGTGTGCCAGAGGTCCTCCCTCAAGGTTGCTGCTGAGAGATTCCATCCATTGTCCTGCCTTTTGTCATCAAAACCAAGACCAAGGAATCCGGAGGTCATGTTTATTCCAGAAAGTCGAGCATTGGAGTGCACATAGAGGTATCCAGGGCAACCCCCTCTTACCTGTGACTCAAGCCGCTGCTTGTGTCCTTTTAGCTAGCCCTTTAACAGGGTCTCAAACGTTGGTTAAGTCTTTTTGTATCTTACTTCCTAGAGATTAGAAAATATCCACAGGAACATTTGGGTGCTGCTGCTTTTCAAGACGTGCTTTTCAAGACGTTAAACCTCTCCGAACTGCCTTTTTGCTAGGGTTGTGTTTTGGACATTAAAAGACTTGCTCTGCAGGGAAACTACCTCTAGAACCTGAAGCTTTGCTAGGTTAACACTAACCAACTATTTTCCTCCCCCAAGATCACTATCTTATATGTGTATGCTGATTTAATGCAATTACAATGTTACTTTGTAGGTGCGCATTATTACCGATAGTACGGTAGTCCTGTCAAACTCATGCAACAACTGTATGCATGCTGCAGCTACCACCTAAAAAGCTGCCTTTTGAAACTATAGAAAGTATAACTTTGTGTGATGGTTTATTGTGTTAAGTATTTAACAGTGACATCTGTGTAAATATAATACATCTATATTTTTATATAAATGTATGTGTAAGTGTTTCTTTGATGTGCATTACTAACTGGGTTCAGTGTACTTACCTTAAACTCACATCTTCCTTTTAAGATAAGCCTGACTGCTCTGCCACTCTGAGTAGTACAGAATGATACTAAAAGTTGGGGATCTACAAATCACTGGGATAGCTTACTAAAGTAGCACCTCAAAGTGGGACTTTAGAAAAACTTCCCTAACAGGTCCCGACATGGTTCGCAAACATTTTCAAAGTAACTGTCCCAGTGCTGGTTCCGTTTATCATCATCTTCTGTGCGGGTCAGCTAATACTAAGGCACTGCAAGAACAAAGGGGGGGGGGGGAGATATATGATGCCCATGAATGTTGACAGAGGGGATAAGGCACATAGTAAACACTCGGGTGCAGTACAGTCTGGAGCATAATGCACATGAGGTGGTTACAATGCCACCTGTGAAAGCGGAAGAGTATGGTGCCTACAAAACTCTTCTTTTTAAATAATAGTTCACTCAGTACTTAGTCTGAAATTTGTTTCCTCTAATAGTCTGACACCCAAAGAGCTATTATATCAGGTTGTCCCGTCACCTTTTGTTGTCCCTGTCTACTTGTAATGCATCCTGATGCAAGCGGGCTGTGGCACTATATAAATTTATAAAATAAAAATAAAAAAAATGCTAAAATGATGGGCAGGAGTGTGTGATAATAGAGTGTTCCCTGGAGGAGTATGAGGAACAAGGTTCTGGATCCGCAAGATGGTAAGAAAGTACATGATAGGAAAGAAGGTGTCAATCAATGTTGGAGAGGGAAAGCAGTAAAGTGGCAAATTCAGCACTGCCAAGTGGGGCACACCTATCAATTATCTAACTGATGGAGAGACACAGTGGGGAAGGAGATGGGGCACTCCAGGAGGTAAGGACATCATTGACCTCTGAACTGTGTAAATTATGCACAGTGTTTTCATGTGCAGCCAGAGAAGTACATGGGCAAGAGTGGGATGGGGGTACCGAGTGGGGTAGATTGTAGAAGGGAATGCAGGGATTAGAGATACAGGGTAGGCTTAGTGGGTAGAAAAGATACTGTATTAGGATATGAACAGCATAACAGCCATTTTGGAGTATAGGCCGCAGGTAAGTAAAACATGTGTCCTGTCACAGCCACAGTCTTCGTCTCCTGGGCAAATGTGAAATTCTTGAGCGCTCAGCCACAGTAGTGTGCAATAGAAATGTTGCAAGTTGGCAGTTCCCAGGAGAACATAACCACCGGGGAATGGGACTAGCAGATACTTTCGAGACCAGCAAGCCCGGTACCTGGGTGCTCGCTGGGAAGTATAGGGAATTAGCAACTAAATACAGGCAAATGAAATTCAAACCAAGCTGGGTTACACGGCCTCAAATTGCTCCTTGGCAGATGGTCATGGGAAGAGGACTGTGGGGCAAGGAAACGAGCCAAGGGGACCCAATCCCAGGGGGGGGGGGAATTCAGTGTCCCTAGTGTGCAACAGTGTTTTGTGTCCTTGCCGATGTCTGCCGGGCATCTCATTGGTTGGATGCTGTGTGAATGTCTCTCATGTGCAAGCTCAGGTTGTCTAGTGTGTTCGATAGGGGCTGACCAATGGCAGATGAATAAAGTTCCAGTGGTCAGCACAATCATGTAATTCATTGAAACGTTATTGTGGGGTGGTGTGGGAAGGTTTGTGACATTAAGATCGGTGGTGTGGGACAATGGCGGTCAGGATGGCATGAACCAATTACAATCATTCAATGTGTGCCTGAATATAGGGGATTGACGTAGTCCTACCAATCAACTTTTGTGAGGTGTTTAAAAAAAATACAAATGTGTGTATGCAAATGATGCTGTTTGTGTAAACAAAGGGCATCATTAGGACCCTGGCGGAACGGGTTAAACGGCGCCGTAAAAGGTGACGCCGCCATTCAAAACCAGGCATGCTTACCGGGTCCCGCGAGGCGAAGAGGGAGCAAACAACGGGCCATCTCGTTATGGCCCGTTGTTTGCTCCCTCTCCCATTCCCATTCAGCCCTATTAGGGCTGAAATGGGAATGGGGAAGGACCGTGTCCGGGTCCTTGAGGGAGGAATTACCGGGCCATCCGAACTCGGAATGGCCCGGTAAGTCCTCATTCCGAGGACCCGGACACGGATGCGATTTCAGCGGCAGCCATGCCGCCAATAGCGGCATGGCTACCGGGCGAACTCGTAATGAGGGCCAAAATGTGCTAGCTGTGAGCGGTGTTGACAGCTCACTTCACTCAGTTCATTTCCACAGGGCTGTTTGAACCGTGCTTTCCCAGCTGCATTCTGGGCCTAAATAAATTGCACTACTTCCTGCTCTATGTACGCTCCTTTTTGGATAACTCTGGTGCGTTACTTGTCTTGAAGGACCCCTGATACAGTACTGTCAGGAATCTCCCTCCTGACACTAGCAATACCGCTCGCACCAGTCAGGAGTTGACTGGGAACCAAAAGAGGCCCTGGAAATAATTTTCAAAGTGGCCCCATATTACACATTTTGAGCAAGCCCAACCCATTTCCCATGAGAAAATGTGAAAATAAAATACAAAAGCGGCCCATGTTGCAGAGGCTCACCGAGAAATCTCCAGAATTCCCTCTAGGCCAGTCCAGCCTTGGTACCAGTCGATTGTTACCTGGAAGTCTGTGGCAGCCATATTGGACCCGGAGATATGGTCCAGGTTAACGCAAGATCAAGTTCCTGACTCAGCTGCTTCTTGTAAGTCGTGGAATTGGACACCACTCCAAGATGGCAGATGGCTGAGTCCAATATTCCCCATTTAAGATGGCCACCAGACTTTGAGTATTAATGTACTATAAAATTTCCGCCATATAGACTCATGTCCAGTGTTAGGACACAATTGTGACAAATGTGGAGGTGAGAATCATTTTCAGTCAGTGTGAAAACACGTGAAATACTTCCAGAAATCTCCTTCTTCTGGGGAGCACAACAGGAGATGAGAAGATTCCCACTCCAGACAGTGGAGGTCGCCCACTAGCTGAAGACATCGATCCACCAGAAGGAAGCGAGAGTCTCCTCATAAATACAGGCAACAAAGAGATAGGAGGGATGACACCCAGAGGAGGCAGTCACCAGATGACTCAACGAAAAGATCAACTTGCCACAAAGTAAGATGCATAAAGACCTCACCAAGGCGACACAATGGGCCTCATTACGAGGTCGGTCGTAAGGGGTTAACGGCAACGTAAGGGTGCCGTTGCCGATAACCCCTTACCGCCACATTACGAGGTCCCTTAGGGGGAGCCGCTAAGGGACCAGGGAGCTAATAACGGGCCCGCTACTAGCGGGCCCGTTATTAGCTGCATCCCCATTCCCATTGAGCCCTATGGGGGCTCAAATGGGATTGGGGAATGGTTCTCAGAATGGGGACTTACCGGGTCCTCCAAGGTTGGAATGGCCCGGTAAGTCCCTATTCTGAGAACCCGGACCCGGATACGGTAAGGGGGTAGCCATGGTGGTAATAGCATCATGGCTACCTCCAACCTCATAATGAGGCCCAATGACTCAGACTCATCATCATACAGTGGTGATCAGAAAAGGGGCTACGCTCATGCCATAGGTAACAAGACTGCAACTGAATACAGTCCAATGTTACTGCTGCAAATAAACGGAAACCCTTGTGAATTCCTAATTGACACAGGAGCCACAGTCAATGTGGTAATTGAATAAACCTACCGAGGACTCACACATAAGAAGACACTACAACCACCTGACATTGACATCTACACTTATGGCACAAAAATGCCACTCACCTGCAAGGTCATGTTTAAGGCCATGCACATATACAAAGACAAAACAGCAAGGTTGACAATATATGTACTCAAAGGTGAAGTGCCAGGAGGCAGCATTCCTAGTTTCAAGTTCGCCATACAGATGGGACTGATGCACATCATGTACCAAATCATGACCGTGCCCACCGCAAACCCAAAAGACATGATGCTAAAGATGTTGCCGTATTTATTCAAAGGACTAGACAAGCTGAAAGGAAAACAGATCAAATTACATATTAATCCAGAAATCAAACCAGTGGCTCAACATTATAGAGGCATCTCGCTGGACATCCAAAGGCAAATAGAAGACGAAATACAGTCACTCCTTAACCAGGACATCATAGAACAAACAAGTGGACCCACGCCATGGGTACCGCCATCGTTGCAGTTCCCAAGAAAGAAAACAACAACACCATTTGCATCTGTGTGGATATGAGGGCACCAAACATAGCCATTGAAAGAGAAAGACAAATAGCCCAGAGAATGACTGCTATAATGCACCTGCTGCATGGGGCGATTTCTTTTCTTCTGAAGTTAGACCTCAAAAAGGGAGACCATCAACTTGAGTTACATCCAGAGTCCCGCTATATAACCACTTTCTCAACCCATCTAGGATTGTATCACTACAAGTGCCTTAGTTTCGGAGTGTCTTGTGCGCCAGAAACTTTTCAAAATGATATACACCATGTCATCAAAACCATCCTGCAATATCTGAACTATAGCGATGACATCCTAGTATTCGGAGAGAAAAAAAGCTGCTCCTCACTATGCCTTATGTCGGGTTTGCATGGCACTGCAAGAGGCCCATTTGACACTCAACGCTTCAAAATGTGAACTAAGCAAAACAACACTCAAATTCTGTGGGCATATCTTTTCTCAAGATGGAATGAAACCTGACCAGACAAAGTTCGAGCATTGGTTGAAGTGCCTGCGCCCACGTCCACATTGGCAGTCAGATCATTTCTAGGCACGGCGAGCTATTGTACCAGATACATCCAAGACTTTGCCTCCATAAGCACGCTGCTCTGCCTCTTCATGGGCAAGGATCAGGATTTCATGTGTTCAGCAGAGTGTGAAGATGCATTCCATGAAATCAAGTACTGCATCGCATATGCACTCTGCATGGCATATTGTGACCCTGACCTGGAAACAGAACTGACTGGCGATGCTAGCCCCATAGGACTAGGGGCCATCCTTGCTCAAGTCAAACAAAATTCCACATTGTCTGCTCCCAGATCGGCTCACCACATTTTAGCCACAGCTTATCTCTTTCTGAGTGTGCCTATCATCATCCAGAAAAATTTATTTCCATATGGGTGGAAATTTACCGTCATCACGACCACCAGGCACTCACCACCATTTATGGTAAACCTACAGCTAAAATGCTGCCTCGCATTACACGATGGGGTCTATGACTCCATGGATATTCATTCACAATCGTACATCACCCGGGAAAGGACAATAAACCAGCTGATTTCTTTTCAAGGCACTCGCTACCTGTGCAAAAAGATGCACAATCTGCAAAGCTGATCAATATTTCAAATACCTTGTCAGGAATGTGCTTCCTAAATCGCTCACCATTCTTGAGCTACTCCACGGCATGAAACAAGACACTGTACTCATGGGAGTGAAAGACAGTGTGTCCTTGGGGAGTTGGCATGGGTGGAAGAAAATAGGAATGCCTCTCTCTGAGATGGAACAAACACTGTTTCAAACATTTCACCTACTGAAGTAATCTCTATCCATATCCTCAGTAGGTCTGCTGCTGAAGAAAGATCGTATTGTCATCCCACCGGGATTCCAGGAAAGAGTCATTGCCATGACACACATGGGACACTGGAAATTGTGTCCACTAAGAGGCAACAAAACACTTATAGCTCCATATCTCTTGTGGATTATGGTGCAGGTCTCTAGCGTTTACAGAGACTGGGAATCACTCTATGCTAAGCTCCATGTGATAAAGTTAACAATGTTGACAAAGTAAATTACAAGGTTTCACAGGTCAAGAAGTACATACAAGTGTTATTTTGCAGACCCCGACTCTGATTTATAAACAACCGTACATGTTTGAGCAGTCAGCTCAATAATACATGTATAGGATTAATGCCTGCTGGTCTTACATTAGATATTTTTTCCGTGAATCATACTGCAACCCCTGTTCTGGTATTGTCAAAAACCCAACATGTTTTGTTCCTCTTATCTAGTTGTCGAAATAATTCCGGGAACTTCTTCAGGGGTGAACAACACTTATGGAAATCACAATGGTCTATCATATGGTGACTATGCGTGGCACTTGTGAAGCACTCCAAATTAAGGCTCTTGTGGTAAGAAATGAACCGCGGCTGTTTCTTGATAATAAAGAGTTTGTGTTACAATGGAGTTATATAGCGAACAAGTGTGTGTTTTGATTATTGATACCGCAAAAGAGATGTCAGACAAATATGTTGTTGAATTGGTAGTACTAGAAGATGAAATTAAGTAATTAGTCTCCGCAGACATCTACAAGAAGAGATTGGAGGAAATCATGAAGGAAATTGAAGATTTCAAAAATTACACCACCCGTGACAGAATACGTAGAATGAAAAAAGATGTAATCAATGTCTCACACGAGAAAGCATTTGCGTACGCAGAGGAGAATTATAAACTGCACTAGAAACCCTTGAAGCCCATAACAACAGAATATTACCAGAACCGAGCGAGTAACCATTAGCTCTTTAAAAACCAACAATGATATAGTCTTAAGAAAAGCAGATACGGGTGGGTGGAATGGTAATCCTTAACAGACAAGACTATATTAATTAATTAATGCAATTACTACAGACCCGACAAAGAGGTTACAATCTTTGATAAATTTGAAGGTATCCAAAACCTTTGAAAGACAGTGGATTTCAAAACAGGAAGCTGTTTTATGTACTATAGAAGATTCACAAGACACTGCTGAACTCCCCCCCCCCCCCACAACCCCAGGCAGACCTATAGTTTCAGGTTCTGGTTCAGTTCTGGATTCCCTTGCCAAATTTGCAGACTGCTTTTTGAATCCATATGTAAAACAGATGGCTTCCTACTATATCCAAGATACTACAGAGGTGATCAGAATAATAGAGGGATTCCCAATTGGATTAGATGACGCATTGATCGTACTAGATATTATATCCCTGTATATTAAAATCCCCCAGATAACAACTTTAAACATGGTGGAACAATTACTGACTTAAAGATCTGCAGGAAGGACACCAAATTCATGTATATTATGGTGTACAGAAATGTTGTTGACCGAAAACTACTTTGTCGTTAACAACCAATTTTACAGACAGATACATGGGACTGCCATGGGATCAACAGTGTCACCGACACTGGCAAATCTGTATGCTGAAACAATAGAAACAAATGTGATCCTGATTGATACCTATCCTTACAGAAAATACATCAAGTTGTGGAAACACTTCATTGACAACATTTTATTGATATGGTCTGACGATATATTGTTGTTCGAAGCTTTGTTCACATGATTAAATCATCAGAATCCATTTCAGAAAATTACACACAGTAAATATTCAATACAGTTTTGGGATTTGACCATCTATGTTGACAAGGATGAATCAATATTGAAGGTTAAACCGTACCATAAATCTACTGACAAAAACTTGCTACTACTTTACTTGAGTGGTCATCCGAGACACACCAGACAGAATTTACCATTGGGCCAGTTCCTCAGGTTAAAAAGAAGCAGTACTACTAAAACTGATTTTGATCAAGAAGCCCAGAAACTTAATAACAATCTGGTTCAGAGAGGATACCCTCGCAAAATTGTAAGAACATCATACAAAAGAGCCCCTAACAACCACAGTGATTGGGCCTCATTACGACCCTGGCGCTCCCCTAATGAAGGGAGCCGGTACGGGACCAGCCCCCTTCATTGCGGGAGCGCCGATTGCAAGCTTCCCATCGTGGGATCCGGATCGGACGCCTGGTAAAACAAGGAGTGCTTTCCGGGTCCTGCGAGGGGAAGAAGGAGGAGGTAACAACCGGCCAGTTGTAATCTGCCCGTTGTTTTTTTTTTTTTTTATTTTACATTTATAAAGCGCTCACACAGCCCGCAGGCATCGAGGCGCTGTTACAGGAATTGGTTGTTTTTCTTAGTTGCGTATTTTTTTTTTTGTCTTAGTTACGTATTTATAACGCGCTTAAACACCCAGAGGTTTCTAAGCGCGGACCCGGGGATCGAACCTGTTGTTGCTTCGTGTCGTCTTGCTTCCAAGACGCGCACGCTGCCGCTGGGCTTTCCTCCCGGGACCCCTATGGGGACTCAAATGGGAATGGGGAATGGTTGCTGCAAGGAGGAATTACCGGGTCCCCCAATGTTGGAATGACCCGGTTATTCCTCATTGCAGGAACCCGGTAAATGAGCCCGCTTTGGTGGCAGCCATGGAGCTAATAGCTCCATGGCTACCGCCAAACTCGTAATGAGGGCCATTCTTTCCTAGAGTATAGGCCGAAAGGTGACAGTGAGCCTCATTATGAGGTTGCTGGTCCAGTAACAACGGTACCGGTAAGATCAAGTTGCTGACTTATCTGCTTCTTGTAAGTCGTGGAATTAGACACCATTCCAAGATGGCAGATGGCTGAGTCCAATCTTCCCCATTTAAGATGGCCACCAGACTTTGAGTATTAATGTAGGACTTATGCGTCCTCTATTTAAAGACACTGCAGACAAGACTACGTGTCTTAAAAATGTCCTATATCACTCATCTCACCGCAAGTGTTTGCTTCAGACCATCCAGGCTTGAGACATGTTTCGTGAGACTGCACCTTTTTTCCAAATAAAGGCATTTAGCTTTTTCCTCTGTTCAAGAATATGGGCCTCATTACGACCCAGGCGCTAATGGGTTAACGGCGCCGTAAAAGGCTGCGGCGCCGTTAACCTATTAGCGCCTAATTACGAGGTCCCTTTGCGGGACCCGACCTTAACGGCTGGTGTAGACCAGCCGTTAAAGTAGGGACCCGCAAAGGGACCTTGGTGCTAATTACGGCCCCGCAATTTGCGGCACCGTACTTAGCGCCTTCCCCATTCCCATTGAGCCCTATGGGGCAACAATGGGAATGGGGAAGGGCCATGGAGGAAGGGGGAATTACCGCCCCGCCAACCTTGTAATGGGGTGGTAATTCCCCCTTTCTCCATGGCGGAGTCGGTAACTTACCGGCATGGACTATGGTGCTAATAGCACCATGGTCTTCCGCCAGGGTCGTAATGAGGCCCTATGTCCTATTTGTGATTATGCTCCGTGCTTGCTTTTTGTTTTGCACCGTCATCCCATTCTGGGATTTCATGTTATTCATGACCATCGTGTTGTGAGTTACAGTACTTTGGGTATCCTTTTACAAAGTAGTGGGCTGACCCTCCAACACAGGTAACTGCACTGAGAAAGGGAGATAACAATGGAGGGAAAGGTATACCATCAGTTATTAATAATCTTTCTACTCTCACCCCACCTATGCAGATATTTGACCTATGAAGACCTGCCTGCCGACTATCCTATTTATGTTGCACAGGCTTACTGATAGTACTCTCTGGAGGGACTCAAGGGGGAGAGACTATTGTGTTTAGTAATTACTGGGTCCTTCTACTTTCTACCTCTCCTGATTGTAAAAGCTCCAGGGTTTCTATGAGAGTTAGATAAGTGATATGTCTGACAAACAGCTTCCTCTGTGACTTCAACATCCCTGGCACCATAACAACCAAGTCAGTGAAAGAAGATCTCCACTGCCTACTCGAAACTCTGATCCTCATGCAGCACACAAAAGACCCAACTCACATGAAAGGTAATATCCTCAACCGCATCATCACCGCCCTACTCATCCTCCATCACAGCTCTCCTTTCCTGCTTGACGTATCTGACCATCTGGCAATCCCTTTTGACATTCGTCACATCACACCAGTCAAGCAAACCCATCGGAAACCCTGCAAAAAAGCCTTAAGATCATTCAAGAATGTCCCAGTGAAGGCTCTCATGGAAGACCTCACCAAACTCCACTTCACATGGGGATGATTTACCTCTGATGCGCCAGAACTGCGACTCACTCCTCCAATACCTCAACACCTAAACACCTCCCTCACAAACAACATCAACTGCCATGCCCCATTGAATCAACATACCTTTCAGTCTTAACCTTCCACACCCTGGTACACTCAAGAACTGAACTTCCACAAAAGAAACATCAGAAAACAAGAGAATACTTGAAAAAAATCCTGCAGCGCATCCAGCCTCACCCTGCTCAAGGAATTCTGTGCTAAACGTAAACAACCTATCACCACTGCCAAGGCCAACCACTACCAAAACACCATAACCAAGGCCAACAATGAAAGCATAACCCTCTTCAAAGTCATCAAGCAATGCCTCAATCCTCTCATTGAGAAATCCACCGCCATCAACTCTTTCTTCATCAATAAGATCAGCATGATCTCTGCCAACACATAGGGCCTCATTACGAGGTTGGAGGTAGCCATGGAGCTGTTAGCTCCATGGCTGCCTCCAAAACCCTTCCGACTCCGCACTGGTGAATGGCACAAGGGCCATTCCCCATTCCCATTGAGCCCCCATAGGGCTCAATGGGAATGGGGAAGGCGCTAATAACAGTACCGAAATTGTGGTACCGTTATTAGCTCTAGAGTCCCTTTGAGGGTCCCATCCTTAATGCCTGCAAAAACCAGGCATTAAGGAAGGACCTGCAAAGGGAATTCGTAGTAGGGAGGTAAAGGATTACCGGCACCGGTGCCCTTACCGGTGACGGTAATCCCTTACCTCCCACCTCGTAATGAGGCCCATAGACACCAATGTTAGAATTGACAGCACACTGCACATCCCATCTTGCAAAACCACAACTACCTGGACACTTTCAAAGAGCCATTCAATAATCCATCAAGGACACATTGTATGTAGATGAAATCTTCCATGCATCATACTCAAAACATTTCTGACTGAAGCACTCCTCCCTTACCTGACAATCATCTACAGCTCCCTAACTCAAGGATGCTTTCCCTTGACCCATATGATCGGACAAATCCTCCCACTACTCAAGAAAACAACACTGAACCCTGACGACCTCAGCAGCAACTGCTGCATCATGCATATTCCCTTCCTAGCTAAAATCCGTGAGAAAGCAGTAGCTACGCAACTTCTCCATCACATCAACGCCAACAACCTCCTTCAGTCCTACCAATCTGGCTTCAGACCCTTGATCAATGATGCCTTTAAAATCCTTGATGATGGCTATCCTTGCCTCCTGGTTCTCCTTGACCTCTCAGCAGCATTTGATATAGTAGACCACCAGACACTCTTCAACAATGTACATCACTCCATTGGGGTCAGTAAGAACATCCTCAGCTGGTTCAAATCATACCTTGCTAAATGATACCAGTTTGTGCAAAATGGATTCCTCCAGATCACCAACTCTACACATCTCGTATGGTGTCCCACAAGGATCCATCCCCTCCCTCGTGCTTCTCATTCTTTGCAAGGACCATTTGGAACCCTCCTCGCTCTACACAATAACCACATCCACCAATATGCAGATAACACACAGCTCTAGCTCATGATATGCTCCATCAAAGACATCCAATGACACAAGCCCTGCCTCTCATTGATCCATTAACACACACAGCTTGATACCAACTTCGTCTCCTGTGGACAATCAAGCCGTTCATCCCAGAAACTAACTTCAGATCTGCTGTCCAAGCCTTGGTCCTCTCCGACCTGGAAGGTGGCAATGTCTTCTTGGAAGGCCTTCCGGTGACTACCCAGGCTCCCCGGAGATGTGTCCTGCACGCCGCAGCATGACTCATCAAAGGACTCTGCAACTTTGACCACATTACCCTGACCTTCATGAAACTGCACTGGTTCCCACTGCAAGCCTCTATCATCTTCAAATCCTGCTGCATCAACTGTTAGGCAGAAACCTGTGCAGTTCCCTTAGGGACCACTGCAAAAGGCTTAAGACTACAGGTGTTGGCAGTAAACCCAATTGGTAGCAGTCTGTACCACCCAGATTTACCTGGTAGCTGTGGCTGAGCAGCCAGACTTCTCTCAAGAAGAGTTAGACAGTATATAGAGTATACAAGATAGGTACCAAAATACAGTAGCACAAGCAAACCATGATAAAAGTATATAATTATTTATTTAAAAACACACTTTGTAAAATACACTAACACTAATATGGCAAGCAAGTTCAAACACAGTCACTATTAATATATATACATCCCTGATCACTTATTGAACAAGTCTTAGTTAAAACACCACTTATTTTCAGACAGAGGTGAGCGCTTAACCTAAGATGGCACTCCAATAAGTTAATTAAAAAGGGAGGGAAAAAGGCAGAAATAGGAACATACACAATACCAACACTTTAGGAGAACCAGAGCAAGTCAGAAAACGCAGAATCTACCGAGGAGCAAGAAAGTCATAGGCCAGGCCCACTCTTGAAGAGAGCAAGGCGGAATGTGTCCAAGATCACACAGTTGAATAGTACTTTTAAAGAGTTGTTGCAAAGAGTTCAAAAAGGGTTGGCTCAAGTCAGGAAAAGTTAGTTAGTAGGTCCCAAGCCACCCCAGGATAGAAAGTCAAGGATTTACAGGACACCTTGAACAGTCTGTTGCAAGGGAGACCAGGCGGGACTCAGTACCTGAAATGGTGAGAAAGCTCCAGCGGGGGCAGTTGTTCCTGGCAGCAGGTGCAAGTTGGTGCTTCGTCCAGGGGAAGAGGAGATCTCGACGTGGAGGAAAGCTGGAGGTCGTTGCACTGCCAGGGAAGAAACCAGCCGCGGAGTTTCCCGGTCAAAAGGTACTACCCTTTTATTCGCGGTAGGGGTGAAGCATGGCTATCCGGCCGCCGGGGTGCTTGGCATGGGTGATTCGACCACAAGATGATCCAGGAAGGCGAAAAAGAGGGCAAACTGGTTATCCCCACTAGCTCAGAGAAAGAAGACTCTCCAGGGATGAAGATCTTCTCTGTCGTTGGGAAGTGGTGAGACAGTTCAGCAGGGCTGCACCGGTGGTGTCGTCATTGCAGGTCTGCTCAGCTTCTCCCTCTTCGGATTCTTTGGTCCTGTGGCGACTTCTGAAGTTCCAGTCCCCAAAGCCCTGCTTTTATACAGAAAACCCCCATTCATCAGTCCTAGCTGTCACTCAAACATGCTAAGTGGTGAGCCAGGCGGCTCACCACTGGGCCAATCACACAAGAGTGCGACTTGAGTTGCCGAGGCAACTCAGTCCAGGGTGCCTAAACCCCCCTCCCACACATCCTGTAGACCCAGACAGAGTGGCACCACTTTTGGAGGCTTCTGTGGAGAAGCCCGCCAAAAAGTGGAACAAAGGGCTCAACTTGGGTTGGAGTTACAGAGGCCAACACAAACGCCATTTTAAAACTGAGTCCTGGCAAAAAGACCCAACCGGGGAATAAATATTAAATAAATAACCCGGCGGTATCTTTAACATTGCACCAAAAAGTGGTGTGTTTAAAATGAATGGGAAAATCCCATAGGAAATATTGAGGTGGAATATTTTGCGTGGTAACCACTGCCACCAGTCAGAAACTCGACGAGGGGGGACTGCACAGTGCCCCCTCGAGAAACAGACCCAGGGGCAATCTAATTACCCTACCAGTTCTTCCACAATATGATGGTTTGTACTGGTTCTGTTCAGTTCACAATTTAAGACTAGTAAAATCAATGGTGACTTTACATGCCCTGGGAGACAGTAGTCAGTCCCAGGGTATGGAGTCTATGTTTGGGGGTCACTATGACACCCCTGTGTTACTGCACTGAGGCTGCTGTGTAACACACTTACCAAAAATACATGAAACCCTATGCAGTAAAAGACCCCATAGCCCATTAAACACCTTACAGAGTCAAAGGATATCTCAAATCATGTCTAAGAGTGGGAGAAACAGAGTCTCACTCTTAGCAGGAGAAAAAAATAAACCTCAAAAATCCAGCAAAGCTGCTGGGGGACTAGGTTTGGGAAATTAGCCTTAACAGAGAATTCTCCCTAACACTCGCCCCCCCCAGACTAAGGGACAGGAGGATTTAATCCACTCCTGGATGAATCTCATACCTCTAGTCGATGACATACATCCTAGAGAGACCATCAGCATTTTGGTGGTGACACCCTGACCCTGTTCTACGGTCAAATCAAAGGATTTCCTTTGTAACCTATATGACCTCCAAACCCTTTGAGGAACATCAGTCTTTTTGAAACTATAGGGGATTTGGTTGACCAGTCCCTCAGAAGTTGGTACAACTTCTGAGCATGTGTTAGGCTTTTTCAAGAGGCCCTTATAAAGGATTCCCTTAGATCTAGAGGGGCCTCCAGAGTTCCTCACCACTTCTCTGTTGGAAGAAGGTTGGGTTTTGGGCCTCTTGGTTGGAGGGGATGGAGATAAGCAAGGTACATGCTTCTCCTTCCTCTTAGATCTACTCTTACCTGCTTTAGGAGTTGCACTCCCAAGACTAGGATTTGAGTTGGAGTCTTCAGTAGAAGGTCCAACAGTCTGAAGGTTTTTGGCCTTAGACTTTTCTTTTCTGGTTTTCCACCAGCACTGAGAATGATCAGTTCTCTTAGGCCTAGTTAGGGGTCCAGTTGGTCTATCTACCTCTTCCTCAGAAGCAGGGGGAGTCACAGACTCTAAAACTGGGGGAATAATGATGGAGCTTGGTTTGGGCTCCCATTTCCCTTACATTTTAGCCTGAAATTTGCCTGGGTCAGAGGTCAACTTACCAACACCAGGGCTTGGAGTGGGGTTCTCAGTAGAGGTTCCCGCAGGCTTAGAGTGGTTCCTTTAGGTGGCCTCTCTAGCCAATTTGGTTTGGTTCTGGGTCTCCATACTGGGAGGCCTGGGGGTACTGGATACTACGCCTAGAGTTCTTAGATCATTCCCCAACAGGACTCTCCCAGGCACCTCAGTCTGAACACTGACAGGAATCCTCACTGTCATGTTATTACACTGAATGAGGGCTGGTAGAATGGGAACCATTTGGACAGGGCCTCCAGACATCTTAGTGGGACCTTTGGGTGCCTTAGCAACATCCTCAGGCCTGAAAAAGCTTTCATCCACTACTGTTCTGCTGGCCCCAGAGTTTTTACCTGGCAGGAGTATCCTGGCCATTGACAAGAACACTGTCCACATAATAAACTTTAGAGTTTTCTGGTATGGAGTTGTACACACTCCTTTTCTGATCACTAACCAGACCCATGGATTCTACTGTTACACTTGCTTGAAGACCCAAAGGTTCTTCAGCAAAGACTTCAAATTGAGCACTAGCCATTTGGACTTCCTCCTCAGGAGTGAAGGCTAAGGAGACTGCTGATCCCTGTAGGTTTACCCTTACATCTGGGATCTCCTTTGATGTGGTCAGTTGCCCCACAGAGATAGCATGTTCCAAATGCTCTCTGAAAGGGTGGCTTGGTCTGACCTCCTTCTGGTTTGTGACCAGAGGGTACACTAGCCTGTTGCGGTTTACTCTGGGTTTACCCTGGTTATTTTGTTGTTTGGGGCCCTCTTTGGGTTGGGAGGAATTAGAAGTCTCCTGGTTCCCATTTGGTGGCTGCTTTCCCTCATCCTTTTTCTGAGTGACCCCTGAATCCTTGTGAGCAGCCCTGTTAGCAACCCACAAGTCAACCCACAAGTTAGATTCCAGGAAGCCTTAGCTAGCTTCCTGGAATCTAATTCCTTTGAATCAGGCAAGTGCTCTCTGAGCTCAAGAGAGCAGGCATCATAAATTGACTCCAACATAACAAGATTTATCATTCCCTCATAAGTGTTCACCTTGTAACCCTTAATCGATCCCTCTAAGGTTTTCAAATGTTCACTCACCCAGGTAGCCCAAGGGGCACCATCATTCTTTTTGAGGGTCCTAAACCACTTAAGGTACTGGGAAGGGGTCTTCCCAAATCTAGCTATTAAAGCTAGCTTCACACATTCATAATCCTTTCTATCCTCCTCCCCCAACTCCATTACCATATCAGTTGCAACAGGGGGAGCCTAGAGAACAACCAGGAAAGTAACTAATGTCCTGTGATGTTCTGGAGCCCATGATTATACTCAAACAGATTCAACCAATCCAACACATCCAACCTAGGCTCATACATACCCACAAGCTCTTAAGGCATCCAGGGTCTTTTGGAACTGGAACTCCTAGAGGATCCGGAGAGAGAAGCATTTTCAACAGACAATTTCTTCATCTCTAGCTCATGCGCGAGCTCCATTTCTCTGAGCCTTAGTTCTTGGTGCCTTTGTTCTGTTAGAGCATTAAGTCTCTTAAACTCCAATTCAAGTTTCATTTTCTCTAGTTCAAGACATTGAGGACTAAATGTGGGACCTGGCAAAGGTCCAGTAGGTACAGCTGGCAGAGCAGGTAGAGGCCCAGGGGGGACAGCTACATCATCCTCACCCTCCTCTTCTGGTTCTGACTCAAGATTATCAATACTAAGAACAATATCAATAGCATTACTGTTATCTACATTTGCTGGAGTGGTAGGTTCCTCTGAACCACCATCCACACTTTGGTGTGCTAACAACCTTTCTATTAGCTCCATTTTCTTGCCTTTAGTCAGGAGATTCTTATGCTTACAGAGAACTCTTAAACAATCAGCAGTTTTTGTAGCAAGGGACTCTTGACTATAACTTTCCATAGTTTACAGGTTTAGAAAATAACTTTTTTAGTGCTAAGCTTTATGGTTAGTTGCACTAAGGTATCTATAAGCACACTAAAATGCATACTCAATGCAAATCCCACTGCTGTACATCAGTGTTAGGCAGAAACCTGTGCAGTTCCCTTAGGGACCACTGCAAAAGGCTTAAGACTACAGGTGTTGTCAGTAAACCCAATTGGTAGCAGTCTGTACTACCCAGATTTACCTGGTAGCTGTGGCTGAGCAGCCAGACTTCTCTCAAGAAGTGTTAGACAGTATATAGAGTATACAAGATAGGTACCAAAATACAGTAGCACAAGCAAACACTGACCAGAGCTTGGGTATAAAAGTATATAATTATTTATTTAAAAACACACTTTGTAAAATACACTAACACTAATATGGCAAGCAAGTTCAAACACAGTCACTATTAATATATATACATCCCTGATCACTTATTGAACAAGTCTTAGTTAAAACACCACTTATTTTCAGACAGAGGTGAGCACTTAACCTAAGATGGCACTCCAATAAGTTAATTAAAAAGGGAGGAAAAAAGGCAGAATTAGGAACATACACGATATTAACACTTTAGGAGAACCAGAGCAAGTCAGAAAAGGCAGAATCTACTGAGGAGCAAGAAAGTCATAGGCGAGGCCCATTCTTGAAGAGAGCAAGGTGGAATGTGTCCAAGATCACACAGTTGAATAGTACTTTTAAACAGTTGGTGCAAAGAGTTCAAAAAGGGTTGGCTCAAGTCAGGAAAAGTTAGTTAGTAGGTCCCAAGTCACCCAAGGTAGAAATTCAAGGATTTACGGGACACCTTGAACAGTCTGTCGCAAGGGAGACCAGGCGGGACTCAGTACCTGAAATGGTGAGAAAGCTCCAGCGGGGGCAGTTGTTCCTGGCAGCGGGTGCAAGTCAGTGCTTCGTCCAGGGGAAGAGGAGATCTTGACGTGGAGGAAAGCTGGAGGTCGTTGCACTGCCAGGGAAGAAACCAGCCGCAGAGTTTCCCGGTCAAAAGGTACTACCCTTTTATTCGCGGTAGTGGTGAAGCGTGGCTATCCGGCCGCCGGGATGCTTGGCACGGGCGATTCGACCACGAGACTATCCAGGAAGGCGAAAAAGAGGGCAAACTGGTTATCCCCACCAGCTCAGAGGAAGAAGACTCTCCGGGATGAAGATCTTCTCTGTCGTTGGGAAGTGGTGAGACGGTTCAGCAGGGCTCCACCGGTGGTGTCGTCATTGCAGGTCGGCTCAGCTTCTCCCTCTTCGGATTCTTTGGTCCTGTGGCGACTTCTGAAGTTCCAGTCCCCAAAGCCCTGCTTTTATGCAGAAAACCCCCATTCATCAGTCCTAGCTGTCACTCAAACATGCTAAGTGGTGAGCCGGGTGGCTCACCACTGGGCCAATCACACAAGAGTGCGACTTGAGTTGCCGAGGAAACTCAGTCCAGGGTGGCTAAACCCCCCTCCCACACATCCTGTAGACCCAGACAGAGTGGCACCACTTTTGGAGGCTTCTGTGTAGAAGCCCTCCAAAAAGTGGAACAAAGGGCTCGACTTGGGTTGGAGTTACAGAGGCGAACACAAACACCATTTTAAAACCGAGTCCTGACAAAAAGACCCAACCGGGAAATAAATATTAAATAAATAACCCGGCGGTATCATTGCACCAAAAGTGGTGCATTTAAAATGAATGGGAAAATCCCATAGGAAGTATTCGGTGGAATGTTTCGCGTGGTAACCACTGCCACCAGCCAGAAACTCGACGAGCGGGGACTGCACAGTGCCCCCTCGAGAAACAAACCCGGGGGAATCTAATTACACCTACCAGTACTTCCACAATATGATGGTTTTTACTGGTTCTGTTCACAATTTAAGACTAGTAAAGTCAATGGTGACTTTACATGCTCTGGGAGACAGTAGTCAGTCCCAGGGTATGGAGTGTATGTTTGGGGGTAACTATGACACCCCTGTGTTACTGCACTGAGGGTGCTGTGTAACACGCTTACCAAAAATACATGAAACCCTATGGAGTAAAAGACCCCATAGCCCATTAAACACCTTACAAAGTCAAAGGATATCTCAAATCATGTCTAAGAGTGGGAGAAAAGGAGTCTCACTCTTAGCAGGAGAAAAAAAGAAACCCCAAAAATCCAGCAAAGCTGCTGGGGGACTCACTAGGTTTGGGAACTTAGCCTTCACAGAGAATTCTCCCTAACATCAACTATAAGACTGTCCCCCTTAACACCCCATTCTACCTGACTGAGAAACTCAGCATCTCCAGAGGGCTACAATCCACCAGAAGTAAGGGCATGTGCAGACTTGAACTCCGCTGGTGCAGGTAAGAGAAAAAACAGAAAACAGTCCTTCTCTGACTATGCCCTAAGAATCTTGAATCTCCTCCCCATCAACATCCAACTTGACCCCTCACATCTACAGTTCATGAAGGAGCTCAAGCCCTTCCTCTTCATGGAATGGCTCCTCCCGAACACCTTGGTCAATTCACCATTCACTCACCACCATACCTGAAAATGTGTGACCTGATCCCCACTATTTCCTCCCCTGGTTACTTGTAGACACCATTGGTGAACAATGCTCTCCCTCTCCTGTTGTTAGATCCGCACCCCCTCTCTGCTGCCTAACCTTGTTCTTCAACCTATGATATAAAGCACTCCCTTACTCCCAAAGCTAGGTCTGCGCTCAATAAATACCCTAATAATAATAATAATAATAATAATAATAATAATAATAATAATAATAATAATAATATATTTTGTAAAAAGGTTTTCTTTAGTGTTGCTGTAGGTATTGAGATCAGATACCCATGTAGCTTCACGATGTGCCTAGTGTTACCTTCACATCTCCAGGTTACCATAACTTCATAGATTTTTTCCAGGATATCTTAAAATGCAACTGTGGAGCTAAAAAGAAATCAATCCACAAGACCTCAAAAAGGAGTGCACCACATGCAGGAAAAAGCACACAATGTATTTGTACATCACGGCCAGGAAGATGAACAGAACAAGCGAACTTCGACCGCTACTTGCGGGCTCACCATTTCATAGCCACAAACAAGACATCAACATATCTCAGTAAAAGTGTAACAAAAACAACATCCTAACATTCTGATTTGCTGGTCGTCACCAGCAAGTTAAACAGCTCTGTACATGTTCAGGAAACTATTGTCAGTTACCATCTCATCACATAAAGGTCCCAACCCACCCCACTGGGTCACACCCACCTTGATCAGCCCAAAAAATGTCCCAACCCCATTTTAGGAAAACAGTTTTATAAAGGGCTTCATTTTGATTGGGCCATGTCCTTTCTGACAATTGGGGAGGCATTGTCCTACTGGGCTGGACCAATAGGCAACAAACCACAGGGCACACACCTCCTCTATGTATTCCCCATTCCCACCATCTGCACCTGCCCACTATGTAGCTCCCTATCTTGTTGCATGTTGCCAGCCCTGGTACACTGCCTTCTAGTACCCCTGCTGCAATGAGTGGCCTTGTAGAAAAAAAGTGACCGGTCCACTGCTGATCAATGCTCCCGGACCATCATTTCTGCTAATGTCTCCATATTATTCAGCACATTTCTTATTGTGCCTGCCTAAGAACCCTCACTGGGGCCTTCACAAACATTATCCATTCCAAATCTGATGAGGTCCACGAGAAAAAGCTTCCCTTGCAATAAAGAGCTGGCAATTATCTCACACCCCTACCTACTTGCCATTAGGCTCTCAGCCTGTTTGCAGGGCAATATGTAATTCATTCAAGTGCTTTCAGCTAACATAACAACTATGGCCTGATGTACTATAATAGAAGCTTAGTGCCTTTAACTGAGGACTATTAAAACATGGTGGGGCTCTTGCTTATAGTACTTAGCCTCCCTACAGAAACAGGACATCATCATGCTGTGTCATGTGCTTCACACTACATAATCTAAGAGCACCAAAAGCAAAAGGTGCATATGTCATTATGTGATTAAATTGAATGTGGTGTGCTGTGTGCATGTTTGTACTAGTGTATGTGCTAATGAAAATGGTACTGTGCACTGTGCAGCTTCTGTCCAGCTGCCAAACAACTTGAACATGTGGTGTCATGGACTGGGCTGTGGGCCGGTTTGTCACACAATGTGCTGTGTGCTTTCTGTGGAGTATGATGCATGCGAAATGTGTCACCATGCAGAGGTGTTACTGCAATCATGTCGTATAAATGTCATGATGTGTGCTAAGGGTCTTGCTTAGACGTGGGGCAATATGCTACATAACAAATTATGTGTTGCACCCTCTCTATGAAGGGCAGTGCCTGCTACAATGCAATGTTACGTACAACAATGCAGGCAAAAGCAAACATTTACTATTCTGTTATATTGTCGCCTCTCAATTGTTAACCTAAACCTATGAGCCCTTCTACTGTTCTCGTGGCACGTGATCACTACGTCCCTGCAGGGGCCCTGATCCCCTGTTAGAGGATAATTCTCAGATGGTACCTGCGCCCAGGTTGGGGGGCGATGCACGGTTTCTAAACACAACCTATTGCAGGCATTGTCATCAAATAGTAAAGAACTCACATTGTTGCCTGCTACTCGCACAAATTGCCATCAGACAATAGCACCTAGCCACATTTACTAGGCATTTCAGTATGTTGGCATTGTACTTGCATCATATAATTTGGAGATCGTTAAAGAGCTTCATATAGATGGACCACTTCTAAGCTCTTTAGTAATGCGAGTTATTACCCACTCACGGCAAAAATATAGATGGAGGGATAAGGTTTAGGTATGTATTATTTGTTTCTTTGTTTATTTATACAGCGCTCCTAACCCAAAGGTATCTGGGTGCGAGTTGTACAGGTTGTAAGTGAAATACAGGAAGTTTCATTTACAATTGACAAAGTCCATATAATGATGAAGGGAAACATATTATATATAATACAACAAAAATAATGCAATTACAGTGAACGAGATACAATTATAGTACGAAGCACAACACAATTACAGCGAGGGGGTACATTAGGTTCCCTACATATGTCAATAATGTGGCACTTAATCGACTTTAAGGTGCAAAACAGCGTCATTATTGCTCCTGTGCAAACAGCCATGTTTAGTTTTTTATGGTGTGGTGATGTGGGGCACAGGGGTGGGGCGACTCCCCCGGCATTTTCTTTGCATATTTTTTAGAGCCAAATGTGTGTAAGCATTTTGTAGTAGTTTCAAGGCCCTCTTTGTACTCTAACCTTCCTTAAAAGGGCTTGGAAACTGCCTACCTTTACCCAATACCTAACTTTCATTTATGTCACCCAATCTTCCATTTTTCGGCCTATGCTTTTGTAACAGCTTTTGAGCACTGTCTTAACCAGTTGAAAAGAGCTATTGGCTCTTGCTAGACTTTCTTTTGAGAGCCACATTGTTGGAAAAAAGGGTACCCAGTAGCAAATAGATGCTTTCATGACAGCAACATCTAGGAGTGCCGCTCATTTGTAAAACATAAATATGTCATAATGAAAATGAATTCCTGCTTCTAATATTGTTGTATACATTGTCTACTTACTAGTTCAAAGAACAGGTCAATAAAACAGAATTTAAATTGCAATTACTTCATGATTTTGGAGACGTAGAGCAGTGCAGTTGCAGCAGACACGCAACGGAGGGAATAAGAGGGAGTACGTGTTGGTGTTTTGCACTTTTCACAATATTGTCTAGAAAAATTGCTGCACAATGTAATATGGCACACCTTTAGTATCAGTCAGCTCTGTATACACATTTCATATTATGGGGTCTGAGGACCCAGGGAGAAATCTACTTATTGTAGGTGCTTTTTAGTTTTGCTAATAGATTGCGCTAGCCACCCTTAAATCTAAACTATTGGCAAAGGACTACAGAAAAGTGAAACTGGCTTGTGAGAGGTGACGCATGTCCTGCAGGTGTCCTTCAGTTAGCGACCCACCCATTGCCATTAAAAGCCTCTGTGAATTCGCTCCCATCTAGTAGGGGTAGTATAGCTCACAAAAGCTCAGTGGCAATGCACTCGTTTTGGAAGCAAGACGATGCAGAGCAACACAGGTTCAAATCCCACGTGTGCGCTTAGAATCCGCTTCGGTATTAAGTGTGTTAAGAAAAAGCAATTATAATGATAATGGGCCTCATTCCGACATTGGTGTTAGTCATGGAGCTATTTGCGCTATGACTGCCACCAATAACGGTTCTGGCAACGGTGTTGTGCAATGGGGACTTACTGGTGTAGTCCGACCCTGGCGGGACCAGTAAGTCCCCATGCCATGACTGCCACCCCATGCCATGACTGCCACCAATAACGGTTCCGGCAACGGTGTTGTGCAATGGGGACTTACTGGTGTAGTCTGACCCTGGCAGGACCAGTAAGTCCCCATTGCACAAACCATTCCCCATTCCCATTTGAGCCCCCTTAGGGCTCAATGGGAATGGGGAGGACGGACCACACGTTCCTTACGGTCCCTACCAAGGTACCTTGGAATAGGGCAGTAAGGGATTACCGGCACCGGTCTCCTTACCGGTGCCCGGTATCCCTTACCGCCCAGGTCGTAATGACCCCAATATCTGCCTATTGCCGCCGTAAACACATGCCACAAAGAACTCTTTGCATTCCCTTTCTATTTGATCGAGGGCTATGACTTCCGAGGTTCCTCTCTGCACGCTCTACTAGAGCAAGAAAGAGTAGGGAAGCACTGCACAGACTGATGCTACATCTGGCATGTATTATTTCAATATAGAAAGCGAACTAGGATGAGAGTCTTCCTGTTCAGGAGAGCAGGGATTTGCACACAAATTCAATGAAAGGCTTTCTTCACTTTGTCTGCAAGCAGAATCACGATTGATGGCACACAGCTCCTTCTGCCTGAAGCAGAGCCACGGCATGTGCTTTTATCAACAATGAATATGCTTTAGCGTTTATCACTTCCCACCACTTCTTCATCAGCAGCCTACACAGTGAATCAAAGCGCTTGCTCTGATTGGATGCACTCCACTTGGGGCAGGTCTTCAGTCGCCTCTCTGTGCCCGGACCTCAGGACTGCAATTTTCATACAGGAGTGACAATCGTCCTTTCATGTTTCTAAAGTAGTGGTCGAAGTGGGCAGGAGCGGTGCTCCTCTGCTTTTTTAAATTAAGTTTTACTATTCCTATACTTTTATTTGAAAAAGAAACCGTTCTGCAATGGTTTACTTTTTAAATAAAAGTGTAGGAAGCATTTGAAACGTGCACGTTCAGTGCACTTAAAAAGCAAGCACATTTGGTTGGGGGTTTGTATTGTGCGTGGGAGGAGGGGTGTGGTGGTCAGATTTATGGGTAGCGGGATAGGCCAGCAGTCAACATAGTTCCACTATTCCTTTTCATACACTTCGACCAGTATTCTAAGGGCGACAGGTGCAATGCCAAACTGCAACATAGTCTATGCTGTAATGTCTTCTGTTTTAAATATAGGCAGGGATATGTACGATTGCCAGTCTGCGTTCTCTGTTTAGAGGTTAATGGGCGGAGGCACAAGAAGGCGGGGTACCGCCAAAAGGAAACGGAAAGTTCAGTTACAATGAAGAGTTTGAACAAGCAACATCGCATCTGTTATTATTGCATGCTTTATTAACATTGTCTTAAACCCTGACAATGGCGACGAGGAAGCCTTAATACCTGCTTGTGCCGAGCATTTCTTTATCTGTTTTCATTGCCGGATTCACGTGTCTGTCCCTCAGGACCTGCCACATACCATGCATGTGACAGGACTGGCAGCAGATGCCGCAAGCACACGTGGCACTTGCCCGACAACTCAGCGCGGCCTGCAGGGCCCAGGAGGGCTGCCAGCTTCACAGACAACATTTCCTAGGCAGCACGTTTTCTTCTTTTCCTCCTGCATTGTAGGTCTGGCAGTTCGCACTCTGCTGATGGGAGTGGCGCACTTGACTAGGATGCTACCAATTTGCCGGGAGGCTGGCTAACGCCATCATCTGCAGCACGTGCCACTCGTCTGAGGGTTCAACAACAAAACCTCACAGGAGGTGAGCACACAGCGAACAATTACCCATTGCCTTAAACACCATGACTGATAATGAGGCAAACAGCAGCTCCTCAAGCCAAGCCTCTGCCTCCCTGTGCCCAGTCACTCTGCCAGAGAAGAAAGTAGCCATGAATCTTTACAATTGCAGGCGGACCCAACTTTTGACATAGCAGACATAAGCAGCATAGCACCCCGATGGACCAGATGGCTAAAAGAGCTAAACATCTACATTGATGTGACAGGGGTGAAGGTGGAACACTGGCTCAGGGCTATCTTGATGCATTACTTAGGACCAGTGGTAAGAGCCATTGGGCCTCATTACAACACTGGCGGTAAGTCAACAATGGCGTTGGTAGTGCTACCGGCACCGTTGTTGCCTCATTACGAGTTCTGCTCGCGGGGCCACCCTGTACGCCTGGTCAGACCAAACGTGCAGAGCGGCACCCGCTAGCAGAACAGGATGCTAACAACGGTCCCGTCATTAACAGGACCGTTGTTAGCATCCTCCCCATTCCCATTGAGCCCTGTAGGGGCTCAATGGGAATGGGGATGTACCGGATCCGGGTCCTGTGAATGGGAATTACAAGGCCCGCAAAGGTTGGAATGGCCCGGTAATTCCCATTTTAGGGGACCCGAGTTTGGGGGTAACCATGCTGCTAAAAACGGTATGGCTACCTCCAAACTCGTAATGAGGCCCATTGGGTTTCAGATGCCAGAAAGCACAACCAACACATTTCAAGGCATCATTATCTCACTAAACAAATATTTTGCTCCACTAAGGAATGTAGATTATGAACGCGACATTTTTCATACTTCCACACAAGAAAAAGGAGAAACGCTTGATAATTTTGTAATGAGTCTGCACAACAGAGTAAAATACGGCGATTTCGAACATTAATCCACAGAAAAAGCACAGAAATCTTAGACAATTGCTGGTTGTGAATCGGCTGAAGTCCGGGTCATTGGAGGAAATCTTGCTACTCGCAAGGGCAGACATGGCGCTGTCACTACAAACAGAATCATTGAGCAACATCAAAATTACGCAGAGGGCACAAGCTACACCCCTCTGCCAAATGCGATCCTCTGGAAAAGAGCAGATGCCTGAACAAAAAGAAATGTTATCGATGTGGGTACAATTTCCGCCATATAGACTCATGTCCAGTGTTAGAACACAATTGTGACTAATGTGGAGGTGAGAATCATTTTCAGTCAGTGTACAAAAACATGAAATACTTCCAGAAATCTCCTTATCCAGGGGAGCACAACAGGAGATGAGAAGATTCCCACTCCAGACAGTGGAGGTCGCCCACTACACGAAGACATCGATCCACCAGAAGGAAGCGAGAGTCTCCTCCTAAATACAGGCAACAAAGAGATAGGAGGGATGGCACCCATAGGAGACAGTCACCAGATGACTCAACAAAAAGATCAACTCGTCACAAAGTAAGATGCATAGAGGCCTCACCAAGGCGACACAATGACTCAGGTTCATCATCATACAGTCGTGATCAGAAAAGGGGCTATGCTCATGCCATAGGCAACAAGACTGCAACTGAATACAGTCCAATGTTACTGCTGCAAATAAGAGGAAACCCTTGTGAATTCCTAATTGACACAGGAGCCACAGTCAATGTGGTAATTGAAGAAACCTACCAAGGACTCACACATAAGAAGACACTACAACCACCTGACATTGACATCTACCCTTATGGCACAAAAATGCCACTCACCTGCAAGGGCATGTTTAAGGCCCTGCGCATATACAAAGACAAAACAGCAAGTTTGACTATATATGTACTCAAAGGTGAAGTGCCAGGAGGCAGCATTCCTAGTTTCAAGTTCGCTATACAGATGGGACTGGTGCACATCATGTACCAAATCATGACCGTGCCCACTGCAAACCCAAAAAACATGATGCTAAAGATGTTCCTGTCATTATTCAAAGGACTAGACAAGCAGAAAGGAAAACAGATCAAATTACATATTGATCCAGAAATCAAACCAGTGGCTCAACATTATAGAGGCATCCCGTTGAACATCCAAAGGCAAGTAGAAGACGAAATACAGTCACTCCTTAACCAGGACATCATAGAACAAACAAGTAGACCCACGCCATGGGTACCGCCCATCGTTGCAGTTCCCAAGAAAGAAAACAACAACACCATTTGCATCTGTGTGGATATGAGGGCACCAAACATAGCCATTGAAAGAGAAAGACACTTAGGCCAGAGAATGACTGATATAATGCACCTGTTGCATGGGGCGATTTCTTTTCTTCTGAAGTTAGACCTCAAGAAGGGATACCATCAACTTGAATTACATCCAGATTCCCGCTATATAACCACTTTCTCAACCCATCTCGGATTCTAGCACTAGAATCGCCTTAGTTCGGTGTGTCTTGTGTGGCAGAAACTTTTCAAAATGATATACAGCATGTCATCAAATCCATCCTGCAATGTCTGAACTATAGCGATGATATCCTAGTATTTGGAGAGAAAAAAAGCTGCTCCTGACTATGCCTTATGTCGGGTTTGCATGGCACTGGAAGAGGCCTATTTGACACTCAACGCTTCAAAATGTGAACTAAGCAAAACAACACTCAAATTCTCTGGGCATATCTTTTCTCAAGATGGAATGAAACCTGACCAGACAAAGTTCGAGCATTGGTTGAAGTGCCTACACTCACGTCAATTTTTGCTGTCAGATCATTTCTAGGCATAGCAAGCTATTGTACCAGATACATCCAAGACTTTGCTTCCATAAGCACGCTGCTCTGCCTCTTCATGGGCAAGGATCAGGATTTCATGTGTTCAGCAGAGTGTGAAGATGTATTCCAGGAAATCAAGTACTGCATCACATATGCACCCTGCATGCCATATTGTGACACTGATCTGGAAACAGAACTGACTGCTACATCGGCTCGCCACATTTTAGCCTATGCCAGTTGCAGCTTATCTCTTGCTGAGTGTGCCTATCATCATCCTGAAAAAGAAAGTCTTGCAGTGGTCTAGGCATGTGGCCATTACCATCTATTTCTATATGGGTGGAAATTTACTGTCATCACCGACCACCAGGCACTCACCACCATTTATGGTAAACCTACAGCTAAGATGCTGCCTCGCATTGCACGATGGGGACTATGACTCCAGGGATATTCATTCACAATCGTACATCACCCGGGAAAGGACAATAATCCAGCCAATTTCTTTTCAAGGCACCCGCTACCTGTGCAAGAAGAGACACAATCTGCAAAAGCTGATCAATATTTCAAATACTTTGCCAGCAATGCGCTTCCTAAATCGCTCACCATTCTTGAGCTCCTACACGGCATGAAACAAGATCCTGTACTCATGGCAGTGAAAGACAGTGTGTCCTTGGGGAGATGCCATGGGTGGAAGAAAATAGGAATGCCTCTCTCTGAGATGGAACAAACACTGTTTCAAACATTTCACCTACTGAAGTAATCTCTATCCATATCCTGAGTAGGTCTGCTGCTGAAAAAAGATAGTATTGGCAAGCCAGCGAGATTGCAGGAAAGAGTCGTTGCCATGACACACATGGGACACTGGAAATTGTGTCCACTAAGAGGCAACAAAACACTTATAGCTCCATATCTCTTGTGGATTATGGTGCAGGTCTCTAGCGTTTACAGAGACTGGGAATCACTCTATGCTAAGCTCCATGTGATAAAGTTAACAATGTTGACAAAGTAAATTACAAGGATTCACAGGTCAAGAAGTACATGCAAGTGTTATTTTGCAGACCCCGACTCTGATTATAAACAACCGTACATGTTTGAGCAGTCACCTCAATAATACATGTATAGGATTAATGCCTGCTGGTCTTACATTAGATATTTTTTCCGTGAATCATACCGCAACCCCTGTTCTGGTATTGTCAAAAACCCAACATGTTTTGTTCCTCTTATCTAGTTGTCGAAATAATTCCGGGAACTTCTTCAGGGGTGAACAACACTTATGGAAATCACAATTGTCTATCATATGGTGACTATGCGTGGTACTTGTGAAGCACTCCAAATTTAGAGACTTGTGGTAAGAAATGAACCGTGGCTGTTTCTTGATAATGAAGAGTTTGTGTTACAATGGAGTTATTTAGCGAACAAGTGTGGCAGGGATGGGATAATTTTGATTATTGATACCGCAAAAGAGATGTCAGACAAATTGGTTGCTGAATTGGTAGTACTAGAAGATGAAAATGAAGAAATACGCTAATGCAAAGAGGAAGGCAAAAAATACTGACATCAACATAGGAGACCATGTGCTGGTCCGAAAATCACAAGGATCTAAGGAGGTGCCGGTATTCAGCCCTGAGCCCTTGCCCATGACACATGTCAAAGGATCCATGGTGACAACAGCAAGCCCAACTCCTGCAGTCACCAGAAATTCATTGTTCTTCAAACCGATTGACAGTACTGCAACTCAAAAATATGAGACCCCAGCTGTCACAGAAAACTCCTCTGATAGTTGTTCAGATTTTGCAGACGGAGAGGTAAACACTGATGAGAATGACAGCGACAGAGAAAATTACACCCCAGGGGTACAAAGTCCATCCATAAGAGCCATTCACACATCTTTCAGATGGATTGAAGAGATGGACTGAAAAGAGGATCTTCCAGTTTAAGTGGGGGGGGGGATGTAACGTCATCTGTCTAGAATATATAGGACCTGCAGTCTGCTTTCTCTGTTTAGTAGTTAAGGGGCGGAGGGACAAGAAGCCAGGGTTACCACCAAAAGGAAAATGAAAGTTCAATAAGAATAAAGAGTTTGAACAAGCAACATCGCGTATGTCATTATTGCATGCTTTATTAACATTGTCTTAAACCTGCACATATACAAAGTAATATTTGTGGGTGGGACTAGTTTAAGACTTTGGAGGACATTACGACCTTTGAGGTAGGGGGTTAACGGGGCCAGTAGAGCTGCCGGCCCGTTAACCCCCTACCACCTCATTACGAGTCCCCCTCGCGGGAAAAACAGGCATCCTTAGTGGGTCCTGCGAGCGTTCCAGCATGCTAACAACGGGCCCGTTATTAACGGTCCCATTGTTAGCATGCTCCCCATTCCCATTGAGCCCTATGGGTTCCTGGAATGGGGAAATACCAGACCCTCCAAGGTCGGAATAGCCTGGTATTTTCCCATTCCAGGAACTCGGACCCGGTACACGGAATGGGGGTAGCAATGACGCAAATAGTGGCATGGCTACCTCCAAGGCCGTACTGACCCCCTTTGTCTCCTCCCCTTCTGGGCTGTGCAAAACTGGAGAGGCACTGGGACATGAAGAGCTCACATACTGGCTTCAGCATTGATGAAGCAGCAGTCCTTTCATCTGGAGTCTGCCCTGCTGAAAATGAAATAAAAACCGTAAAACAACTCTGGAGATCTGTGGGAGCCGAGGACAGCCACTTTGATGTCAAGGAATCTGGTGTGCTGCTGTACTTTATAATCAGTAACTATTCTCTATTAAATCAGACCCTATCATCAGGATAAGCCCAGAGCCTTGTGTGGATCCTGCAATAATGCATTCATTGCATATTTATTTTGTAAAGTATGCATTTTTCAGTGAGTGCAAAATCAGAATCAGACAGAGAAATTGGGTTGAATCTGAATCTGCTTTATCAATGCAAATATATTTTGAATTAACACATTTTAAATGAACATAGCACATCTTGAGGCATTTGCAAGGTATGCTATGTTCATTTTACGTTTCATTCACAATATAATTGGAATTGAGATTCCAGGAACTCTGCACTGTTTCACAATGAATAGAGAAAGCGTGCAGTTGAGGCCCCTGTCAGCTTTGACTTCCCTTCCCTGCCATGTGCGGGACTGAAGAGTGGGTCACTTTTCAGAGGTGTCTTAGACTGACACTGTTGAGCTGACTTCCAATTGTTGCCTAATGACCCATTCAATTTCACGTGTTGGAATCTGAGCACTACCCACCCACTGCAGGGAAGAAATTGTCATAAACAGTGTGTCATCTTGTCTACATAAAACCTTGTGTTGGTAGGCTTTGCAGTCAGCGTGGCCTAGGCTTCTTATAGTATGTATTTGAAGGGGCGATGAGACGCTGGTTAGCCAGCAGGTACTGTGCTCTGAAGTGCCAGAATGTCCTGTCTATTCCTCTTTTGCATACGGACGGGAGAGGAGTAGACTCTGCCTGCTTCTGCTTTCTGAACACGAAATAGACACCAACTCAGTTGTGCTTTATGTTTTGCTGACGAACATGTGTGCAGTTATTTTTAATTAATAAAAGTGTGCAGTTCAACAGCAAAGAGCTTTCTGCATCCTTGTGTCACACATTCTAAAATGCAAAATTAAAAAATTGGAAAATTGTATCTAGATTGTCTGATTGTCTTAGCAAATGGTACCTAGAATGCTTGGAAACCTGTGTTATTATTGGCTACTACAGCAAATTTGCATTTAGAGTGCCCAAAACCTGCAACATGTTGGACTATCTTAGTAAATTGAATCTAGATTGCCTGACTATCTTAGCAAACTGTACCCAGACTACTTGCTCACCTACCTGCTTATTGGCTATAACAGCATACTCGCAGTTAGACTATCTAAGAACCTGCTATATTTCCATAGCGATAGCCTCGCATAATGTCAAGACTACGCAGTATCTATTGTATAATAGCTATATCTACATTCCTTGTCACTAGCAACCAGGATTGCCACAGTGGAATCCCCCTATGCGAGTCAGCATCTATCCCTCCAAATATGTCAGCATCCATCCTACCAAATATGTCAAATTTAAGTAACAACTTTGACCACGTTGGATCAAAGCACCATGTTGTACCAGGACTATGAGCCTATGCCTCCAAGCCTAGATCAACGATTGACAGAAATAACAAATTACGTGCCAGACTCAACAAACTTCACGAGCTGCCCAGAAGACTTCTCCCTCCTACTAAATGCGAAGTGAATTCCCAACACATTAGGTCATGTAATGCTCCTAATCTCCCTCCTGCCCCATCAGCTACATCGAATTCCCAAATCCTTAAATCAAAGCCTAAGCCTAATACTAGAAGCTCACCAAACTTCGTATAAATCAAAGTGGAAACGGAAGCTCATTGCTATAAAGGAGCGCTCCTCAATGTAAGATCATTAGTTGCCCATGCCCTTGATATAGCTGACTTAATCACTGAAGCCAACTTGGACTTCATTGCTATAACCGAGACCTGGCTACATAACGCGGCAGGGCCATCACTCATGCTGGCCATCCCCGACGGCTATACTATAACTTGGCAAGACCGAGAGGGTTTCCGTGGAGGTGACATTGCCATCATATCCAAAATAAACTTATCGCTAAGGCTAGCCCTACCCAAACCTTGCAATCCTGCGAAACCCTTACTGCTAAACTCTCTATAAACAACACACAATCACTAACCATTCACCTAATTTACAGACCACCAGGCCCGCTTTGGACCTTTGAGGAGGATCTGCACATCTTATTATCCAATAACGCTATACCTACTTCACAACGGCTGCTACTAGGGGACTTTAACCTAGTATTTAATGACCAAGCAGACATGCACGCCTCGACCATTGCTAATACTCTCAACTCACTAGGACTATCCCAAAAAGTAAACATTCCTACCCATTTGAAGGGCAGAATATTAGATAAGGTCGCCGACTCCAACTGTAAAGCTGCCATCTCTTCCATCTCGCCATTACCCTGGACCGACCACTCACTGGTGTCCTTTAACCTTCTAACCTCCCAACCATCTACCTCAGCCTTACCCATGGTACCACCCTGCCCTACCAGAAATAAAAAGAATATGACAGTGGACAACATCAATCCTGCTATCCTCCCAACTCTAAATGCACTGCCGGACAACCTAGACCCTAGTGCACTAGTTCATGAATACAATAAAATCATGCTTGAAACTATGGACAAAATTGGCCCACTTAAAATGCGAACAAGCACACCTAAGGCCCATTTAAATAAATGGTTCATGCCAGAACTCAAGGCTTTACAACTTACAAAGAGAAAAAATGAATCGACCGGGAAAGTATGCCTAACTGATGAGAATAAGGCTAACTTAACCTCTATTTCCCGCCACTATAAACAAGAAGTCTGCCTGGCAAAGCAAAACTCTTACAATGATCGAATTGCCAATTCAAATTCGAGTATGAAGGAACATTTTTCCATACTGAAAGAACTTGAGTCACCTACTGCCACACCAGACACCTGTACCAAGAATCAGACCTGGTGTGCAGATATCCAACATGCATTAGAAAATAAAAGAAACACCCTCCAAAATAAAATTCAACTAAAAAAAGACTTGCTAAACCTTCGCAATCAGCCACAGTCACCGGCCAAAGTAATCCTCAACGACCAAACTAACAAATTCTCCTTCACCAAAACTACCGCAATAGAGATAGAGAAAATCATCCTATCCCTTAATCCCTCTAATTGTAAAGGTGATATCTGCCCAGCACAAATAATAAAAGACGCTGCCAGAGATTTATCACCTTTCATTTCCAAACTCATCAATGCCTCCTTCTCTACAGGTAAAACAATCCTGGGTGCTCCCGCATCTCAAGAAGCAGAGACTAGACCCTCTCATCCCTACCAATTACCGTCCTATTACCACGGTACCATTTCTATTGAAGATACTGGACAAAGTGGCCTACACACAAATCCAAAAACACCTTGAACTACATAATTTGTATTTGTATTTGTATTTATTTTATTTGTATAGCGCAGACCAGGCCCGGAGGCAATGGTTACATAAGTTGCATACAGTGATAATATATCAAACAATAAATATGGCATAGAAATAGACATAGGTAGGTAGTACAACGATACATGGTTTGTCAAGTAGTACATCCCTACATAGGTTATTGCAACACGTTTTCAGAATGTAGCTTAGGCATTGGAAGAGGCAAGCCAACGTTTGGCTCTATGTTTGAAAAGGTTGAGGGAGGGGAGGTTTCCTGATAGTCAAGGGGACAGCATTCCACAGTTTGGCTGCCAGGACTGGGAAGCTAGAACCACCAGCTGTTTGGAGCTTGTATCTAGGTATCCGTAGGCTCTGGTTGAGGGTAGATCTAAGTGAGCGAACTAGAGTGTACAACGTGAATCGTTAGGAGAGATAAGTGGGGGCCAGGTTGTTCATGCATTTGTAGGTAAGGGCAAGCGATTTTAGTGAGATCCTTTGGGTGACTGACAACCAATGAAGGTTCTTCCTGGTATCCGAAATGTGTGCGGATCTGGGGATATTGAGGGCTGCCCTGATGGCGTTATTTTGTATGATTTGGGGCTTGTCTAGGTTACCCTGATTAGTGCCCTGGTACAATGTATTGCAATAGTCTAGTTTGGACATGGCCAGGGTCCTAGCAAGGGTAGTACAGTTGTGCGAGGAGAGGAAAGGGCGACATGCTGTGATCAGCTTGCAGGTATAGGCGGCGGCGGCCGCAACTGATTAGTTTGTCTGTGAAGGGAGAGGGTGGAGTCGAGGTAAATTCCAAGCGTTTTTGTGTCTTTGGAGACTTTTATTATATTTCCATCGATGTTAAATGAGCTGAACATAGGGTTCAGCTTGTTTAGTCTTTGCTGAGTACCTAGGATGAGGAGCTCTGTCTTGTCGTCATTGAGACATACGTTACTGGGAGCTAGACAATCTGGCTTCCGTCCACTACATGGAACCGAAACAGCCCTCATTGACTTAAAGACCCAAATAGATGAACTGAGAGATCAAGGAAAGACAATACTCTTACTCTTCCTTGATCTCTCACCTGTGTTCCATCTTGTGGACCACAAGGTCCTCTGTAGACATTTGGACTCTGCTGCTAACTTCTCTACCCAGGCAATCAGATGGATAGAATCCTTTCTGAGCGAGAGAACTATGCAAGTTTTTTCCCCTTCGGCTGCAGCACACCCCATACCGATCACTTGTGTCTCCCCAACCTTATACAGTATATTCACCAAACCCCTTTTCGATGATTCGGACCATCTAGGCATCACCTACACTAACTATGCAGATGATACAAAGATTCTCCTCCCGCTTTCTGGGGATCAAGGTAAGTACAGGGATTTGGTGAATAGAGTGTATCTCATCATTCAGGCGTGGATGGTATCTCATGGTCTATGCCTGAATGATGATAACACAGAGCTGATCATTCTGGGCACATTGGCCAATATCAACAAATTAGGCCCTGACTACTCTGAGTTTAGTATAGATCGCAATGTCATTAAGGTCTCTAGGGAAATAAAAACGCTTGGTTTTTACCTTGATTCTACTATGTCATTTACTAAACAGGTCAACTCTTTAGCATCATCCACAGCCTACACCTGTAAATTAATAAGAGCAGGTAAACCCTTCCTATACAATGATAGTTGTATGATCCTAGCGAGAGCCTTAATACTCTTCCGACGAGACTACTGCAATGCCCTCTACAGTGGTACCAACAAAGCCATTACCCAAAGGCTTCAAACTCTACAAAACAATGCCCTAAGAGCTGCACTTGGCATAAATAAAAGAGAGCATATTTCCTCTATCAGATGCCAACATAAATGGCTTTCTACTGTTGACAAAATCCATCTAAAAATGATCTCCCTGACACATAAAGCTCTCAATAACGCGGCTTCTAGCTACTTGACGGCTAAAATAAAGAGAAAAATATCTAGCAGACCGACAAGAACCGTCAACTCCAACTGTCTGGCAGTACCAAGATTAAAACTTGCCAAAATTGGCAGCATCAGTTTCCCTGTGACAGCTGCCAAACTGTGGAATGCTTTACCACATAACCTGAGAGTAGACCAACCATTCTCACAATTTAGAAAGAACTTTATCAAACACATCAACACTAAAAACTCGTAGTCACCCCTTAGATCCCTCTGTACCCTTAGACTAACTGTATATATGTTGTATTAGAATTTGATCAATATTTGTATATAACCAAAACATAGATTGTAAACCTCTCTGCATCCTGTATATTAATTGCTCTTAACCTTTTGCCTATACCGTATCAGTGTAAATATGTAAACTGGACATCTCTGCACTATTGTAAATTTGTAACACTGTAATGTCCAGATTCTTGTAACATTGTAAGTTTCGCATATTCTTTTTCTGCTGCGCCCGGTTACCTTTGGGTCTGGCGCGCATTATAAATAAATAAACAAACAAACAAACAAACAAACAAACGTTCGACCCATATTACATGGGGTGAACCAAAAGTAATGACATCAAGTATATGACAATCAAATTAAATTCGAAAATTATTTCAGGCATTTTCTATAATTTCATTGTAATCGGTTTGCCAAAAACACATTTTGAAATCAATTGACCTCTCTTAATTTTTAAATGACAGCACCTGCCTACCAACTTGAGGGAGCAACTTGTACTGATTTGAAAACCGTTGTTGTCCTGAAAAGCTTTGCCATGACGCCATTTACGTTATGCCTATAGCCAGTTTATGTAGTCAAGTTTATCAACCTCAGAGAGAGGAAAGGCTAAATTTGCGTACTGTGATATGGCATGTGGGAACAGAACTCTAGAATACATGTTTAGCACACTGAGATATCCTTTTGACCATGTGGGCAGTCAAACTCATGGGCATGCATTTTTTATCAGTAGATTTTGCAAGCAAAATTGAATACACTATGCCCCTGATTTACAAAGGTTTTTCCAATGGGATTGCGCTATTGAAAAACACTTTTGTAAATCAGGTCCTATGTAAGTTGAATTGCAGAATATGATTGATCAGATCATAGCTTCGTTTTCATAATAGCCCAGCACCAGGATCAGAGCTTCAACAGCTCATTATTAAATATCATCATCTGGTATTTGCTTTGTTATAATTGTGCAATGATTTCTTTGCATTAGACAAACAGTTGGGGACCCACTCATTAAGACATCTGATGATGGATGTGGATTATGATTTTGAAATTATAATATTAGGGGAACAGGAGTTGATAGCAGCTCTGACTTTTCCACAGAGGTGTTGATTCTTTAGAGCTTCGCTTTCAGCAAATGAAATTATTTTAAAAAACTGGAAAAGTGAGCAATCGCCCTCTGTTTCAGAATGTTTCACAGATTTGGTGCAGATCTCAAAAATAGAGAGGGTGATATTTTATAGGAACAAGAAAAAAGACCTATGTGTTGGAATTTGGGATGGATTCCTGGATTTATGATATATGACTCAATAGGCCTCATTACGAGTTGGCCGGTAAAAAAAACAAATTACTGGCATGCCGGTTCAACCGTGTCTGTGTTGCACTGCTGCCAGAATCAACGGTTGATTCCAAGTCAGCATGCACGCGCATTTCGGCATGTCGGAAAAGACTGCACTGGCATGCCGGCAAGGCACTCCAAACCCCCGATAGTGGCATCATCGATGCCGAAGACACCGGCACCGGCATCCTCGATGTGGCAAGAACTGGCATCCCTGATAAGTAAATACCGACACCGGAAGCAACCATCATGCTGGAACGGGAAATGCACCGGCGGCCATCTTTAAAAACACAATCCATTGCAATCCTCTGCCCACACCACCTGGACCACAGAACTGTACAGTGTGTTAGCAAGCTGAGGACCATGGCTTCCAGGAAAGGCACAGTGCGGCAGCGAAAGCCACGTTTCACCGACGATGAGCTGAACCTGCTTGCCGACACCCTGGTGGAGCACGCTGAAGTAGTTTTCTGCGCAGACCTGCGCCGGGCAGCTCAAGTTCAAATCCGCAAGAAAACTATATGGGAGGAGGTGGCGCAAAAGGTCTCTGCTGTGGGTTTAACACCCAGCATCTTATGTGACTGCAGGAAGCGGTGGGATGATCTGTGGCTGCGTGTCCGCAACATCCTCTCTGCGAATCGCAGCCAGGGCCTGGCCACAGGTGGAGGGCAATAAGAAAATCATCATTAAACCTTCTGATAAAGGGGGAGGCCTAGTCATTTTGACTGTTACACAATATAAAGACAAGGTTTTGAGTCTACTCAGTGATCGAGAATTACAGCATTCTCCGTAAAGACCCTACAAAAGAACTTAGTCAAGAAATAACAAATGCAGTCAACTATGCATTAGAACAAGACTGGATCTCCAAAAAAGAAGCTGAGTTTCTGAGCAGATCTTCGGATAGAACCCTGTGTTTTTATGCACTGCCAAAAATACACAAAGATCCCCTCAACCCATTCGGCCTCCCGATTGTGTCGGGTTGTGGGTCCATACTTGAACTGCTATACAAATTTGTTGATTTCTTTCTACAACCAATCAGTACAGAAACACCTACCTATCTAAAGTATACCACACACACGGTCACCATATTTGAGGACTTGGATTTTGATCCGACTAACCAGCTACTGGTCAGCATGGACATTAAGTCCCTGTATACTAATATCCCTCAGGCAGATGCTATAGAATGAGCCCGAGAATGGCTGACTGCAGACCCCACATCACACAAGGCCCCGATCAACTTCATATTGGAACTGTTGACAAAAGCGATATGCTGGAATTTTTTTACATTCAATAACTCTACATTTTTACAAACCAAAGGCACCGCGATGGGTGCAGCCTTCGCCCCCAGCCTGGCCATTCTTTATATGGCCAAGTTTGAAAGTGAGTTTGTTTTTTCCAACTGCAACCAAAGGCAGACCCAGATTAGCCACTGGCATCGTTACATCGATGATGTAATATTTATTTGGACCGGCACAGAGACCCAATTACATGATTTTTGAACTTGGCATAATACATGTAACCCCGAGATACAGTTTCTAAAGACAACAGCAGTTCTGAAATTAACTTTCTGGTTTCTGGACCTGATTATCAGACACAAAGATGGCAAACTAGAATGTGACTTTTACCGCAAACCAACAGACAGAAACACATTACTGCACTATGCGAGTAATCATCCGGCACACACTAAAGACAATTTGCCTAATGGACAATTTCTCCGAATACACAGAACTTGTACCTCCACTGCGAATTACAGGCGCCATTCCGAGGCCCATTCCACCCTTTTAAGAGCTAGAGGATACCCGAAGAGACAGTTGAAACAAGCCAAAAAAAGAGCCCGGAACACCAACAGGGACACCCGCCTCCAATTGGAATGGGAAGGTCCCCAAACCGCAGAAAACCACATGAAATGCGTAGTTACTTTTAGCACTCACACCTCACAAATGAAGGAAATTATCAATAAACTTTGGCACATAGCACATTTGAACCTACCGGACAAACAACTTCCCAGGTTTGCATAAAAACGTTCAAAAAACATCAGAGAACATCTGGTGCACTCTCTTTTCCAACCTGGCATAGCCAGTAGCAGTACCCGTACTCTCCGCCCCTTACCAGGTCATCATCCCTGTGGGAATTGCGTTAACTGTCAGTTCACCAAAAAGATGAAAACCTTTTCCATTGGTGGACGCCAATGGACCCTTAGGGACCTTATCAATTGTAAAAGCCAGAATGTTATCCATTGCATCGAATGTCCTTGTGGCCTACGATACATAGGCCAAACTACCAGGCAGTTAACATTCGCATATCAGAACATAGATCCAAGATTTGATGCAAAAATATAATGGCGCCCATAGTGGAACATTTTCTGGCCTCCAACCACACTCCCAATGACGTTTTTTGGTGGGTGGTGGAAATATTCCAGGGTGGTCCGGACATACAACATAGCCTCCTCAAAAAGGAATCCAGGTGGATTAATCGCCTTGATACTTACCACCACGGTCTAAATGACATTTTTCAGCCTTTAATATAAACTAAGCATGTGATGGCGCCGGCATACATATCAAACCTGCCACTACAGGCACTAGTCATATGACATCTAGCATTTGGGGTCTCTCAGGAAAATGTGAGACATCAGCACTGAGCCCCACCCCCCTTTGGGGCTGTTTCTTTAGAGTGCCAATCCAATAGACAGAGCTGCACGCCCCCATGCAGTTTTACACCCATGGCCACCGCTGCAGCCTGTTTATGCATATATAAACCCACTCAGGGTGGTCTAGCTGGCTCGTGTCACCTCAAAACAGTTTTGAACAGCACTTAGGCAAAGGCTGATAAGGCCACACCTACTCACGGTGTTCTCACTTTTTGCACTCCATACATCAATTAGTATGTGGGCATAACATGGGATGCAACCTGAAAATTCCTGCAGCAATGGTTGCTCGTTCCTCCTAGCTACACTGAGCACAGGTACCATGACTACGTAGGGACATCATCAGATGAGCTTGCGGGAGCAAGCGCATAAGGTTGCCCCACCTCCCCATGCAGGATCGGACTCCGATCACACAATGGAACCCCGCACGTGTGGTTTCCGTGATGACGGAGTATATTCAACTGCACTGGCCACGCGCGCACACAAGTCTCTCCTGAGACTCGAACGCCGGACAGCACTTCCCTCGCCAGTTCAACAGATGTGAGCCTGCACCAGGTTAGCCATGTCTTCTTCCTTGTATGGCCTTTTTGGATGCCCCTCCTAGCACTGCATTTTAACATTGAAGCCTATACTGTTTTTCGCTGCCCCCCGCTTCTCACTGTCAGGCAGTACCCCTCCAACCCTGTGCATGCGCACATGGTTGCTCACCTACTAGTGTAGGAATGGAATACGGCACTCTCGCGGAACTGTTCTGGCCGAGCGCGTGAACCAGTCTCCCCTGAGACACACACGCCGATTAGCACACCTTCGCCAGTCTCGCATATGAGCCCCTATGCCAGGCGCACAACAGCTTCTGCCCTGAAGTTTGTAAGTGAATTTGTTTTTTAACCTGTACAGTTTTCCGGATGCAGTTTTCAGCACTGCTTTTAACCTGTGAGGTGCACACTGTTTCTGTTGCCCACCATGCCTCTTTCTAAGTCAGCCCTCCACCCTTGTGTATGAGAGTCGCACTAAATGTTGTGAGGCAAGCATACACAAGCATGTGCCCTGCCTATCTGCCTACCCTAGCACCCTAGGGGAGTTGTCAGGCCCCCAACTAGGAGGCACTGCCAACAGTGCACATGTCCTGATTTTCAAAGCTACAAGTCACTCCCATGGACTCCCCCTATTACCTTAATTTTTTCCATTGCCATGCAATGCTGCAATAATGGTTTTATTAACTCTACATGTGGATAGCAAGACCCACTGACACTAGATTTCTCTCTCCTCTTGTTGTCTCCTTTGATCTCTCCAGGAGCTAACCCCCTGGAAACAAAATCATCCTGGGGTATTGCTACCTGGAGCCAACAATTATACTGCACTACAACCATACCCTTCTAGCCAGCAGGTATTACACAGTGATGATTTTTTTTGCTCTGTCTGTTTCATGTGTATACACAGAGGACCTTTTACCATTCTCATTGGGTGATCTGCCAATTGGGTTTTCAATTACTCTATCAATACCTCTGCACTTTTCTATCCAAACAGAATTTCCTGTGCCCTCTACTACTTTGCAGGATCTCACTACCTCTTTGGGACTTGTGTGACCACCCACGCTGTCTGAAATCAAGCCTCTCTGTGATCGAATCCAAGTTCTTGGGATTATCAGCACTGGCAGGTAAGACATTAGTCCGGTATTGTGAGACCAGATCCATCACTATAGTGCCTAGTAACAAATGGCACATCATAACTTTTCTCACCAGAGTTTTCTGTTCCCTCCACAGGGTAGCCCACATGGAGCCCTGATGAAGGCGGACTTGTTTCAATTTAACTCCGCCGAAACGTGAAGAAAACAGGGAACACCGATCATGTCGGTCTCCCTGTATACAGACCCTGTTCAGTCAGCTTCTGCCACATCGACAAAGATATCTTTTATCCTATGACCCTGGAACATTCATTGTTCATTTGAAATTATGCCCTTTCGAGGCAGACTTTGAAACCCCCTGATACACCGGCACCTTCTCTTTTCTCCCACCTTATTACAAAGAATTTCTGTATTTCTTTATTTGAGTCGATGAAGTAACAATCGATTGCTGTATATAACTATGTACACCTTTTGTGTCAATGGAGTAATAATTGACACTTGCACATGTATTTGTACACTTTGTAATACTGTGTTACTGCATCGTTTTATGATGTCATTGTAAATTGTTATATATTTGTTTTTGCTTTGTTAGTTTAGATATTAATCATGCCACATTTGTTTATCAACATATTTTATATGACCACATGCTAAAGAGAATAAATATTTGCTTTCTTATATCTAACACACAGTCACGGTGAGTGGTTATTACCTTTAGATGTATTCCTTGGATCTCTAATTCATGAGACCAGACTTCAGATTCCACAGACAGACCTGAACTCTACATCTGTCCCTCTTAATACCTATTTAGGTTTGAAATATTGTCAGTAAGGGTACAAATATTTGTTCACCGGTGGAGGAGCACCATCCCCAATCAAGCTTGCACAATGGGAGGAGACGTGCAGCACAGTCATGGATATGGAGTCAATTGAGGGTGTTGGCCATGCAGAGATGGGAGTCCCTTCATCGGCCGATGACGGTGAGTGGCCCTTAGCATAATACCAAAGTCACAACACACAGCTAATACCCCAAGTACAATGGCGGAGTCCAAATTGCAAGTAGATGAGAGCAAATACATGGCCCATCACCTTCCACCTAAAGTCAGCCCCTACAAAACCACAAAGTCCCTGCCATGAACACACCCAACAAACCCCACTGACACAAACCACATGAGTCCCCAATTGCAAAAACATGCACCATCTGCATGCACACACACACATAGATATCACCGTACAGATGCAGGCCTGATCACTGTGCCATCTCATTGCATGGTGCACACAGCACCACTACCAATTGCACACTTGACCCATCCACCATTACCACACACGCAGTGTAGACATCAAAGCAAATATGCACGTAGTGCAAGCATATCTGACCCACATCTAAACAACACATGGCACACAGCCCCTGAGGCATGGCTATAACACGCAAGCCACAAAACATCTGTAGGCCACCCAACAGACACCATGCACATCATGGCTGCACCAGAACGATGCCCAAACACTGTCCCCCCCAACTCCTGTAAGCACCATGCCTGCCTGCCCCTTCAACATGTCCATAAGAATGCACAGGACTCTGAATGCACTAGCATCGATGTATGTAGGATGTACATTGACCCATAACTGATGCCCTGTCTCACTTTCCCCCACAGGCACAGGATCAGACAGCGAGGCGGAACACACCCTCCAGCCAGAGGCCCTCTACATCAAGGGATGGCCAGAAGTGTCCCACAACTCCCAACCCACAGCCCCCCAGCCAACAGGACACATGGGCTGGAGAGCAAGCCAATCAGCAACAACCGACACACAGAAAGGAGCCCCAGCAAAGATCCACTGCTGGCATGAAGGCACACCAGCCAAAGGGCACCCCTGGCACAAAGGTCCAAAACCTAAAAACAACATCTGGGGCACAGGAACCACCTCGGGTGGAAGAGATGGGATACCCAGTGGCCAGTGACATGCAGGGGCCACAGTCAATGGCTACCGGTGATCTGGATGAGGCGGTACAATCTGCACAACACAGTGCAGAGGAGGAGGAGGAAGTGGAGGAAGCAGACACCGCAGGCAATAGCATGCTTGAAGACATGCCAAACACCCCACCCATGCTGCCTACCCCACTGTTCTCACCAGAACCTGGCTCAGGTGGCCACACCTCTGTGGATGACATGGTCGTAGGTGCATGCAGCCGTGGAAGCACACACATACCACCCCCGTGTAACCACCTGAAGCACAAGTCATCAGGGACCTGGATGGGCAGCTGACCTGCATGGAGGAGTGCCAGCAGTAGATGAATGACATGGTCAGGCAGTATGCGGCAGACGGTGCAGCCACACGCCGGCCATGCAGGAGAATTCCCAGGCAGTCAGCCATGCTGTGTATCGTGTTGCAAGGCGCGCGTTGGAAGGAATGGCAGCCATGACACAGGCACCATCAACCAGCACAACCCGGCAAGCTCAACGCAGATAAGCCCGGTGCATCGGTAACTGTGTAGTATGCACCTCACAGACCAACAACCCCCTCCACCTAAAAGGGGGCGTCAGTAGCCTGACTCACTTGTATATGTCTTGAGTGAGTCAAGTTGAACTTGCAGTGGGGGCAGTTGGGGGTTGGGGGGTGTGGGTGTGTGGGGGTTTTTGGGAGTGGGGGTAGTGTGTGTGGGTTTATGGGGGTGTTTGTGGAGGGGTGTGGGGGTGTTGGTGGGTGGGGGCTGCGGGGTGTGGGTGTTTGGAGGTGTTGGAGGTTGCTGTGACAGGTGTCAGTGTGTGGGGGTGTTGGGGTTTGGGGGGTGGTGTCTAGTGTGTTGAATATTAAAGGATAGAGGTGCACGTTGCTCCATGTTCAATGTACATAGTTCTCATTTAATTAATACACCTGGTGTGCATAAGAAAAAGACATGACTGGACATTGCTTTTTGAGTGTGTGTCAATGTATTTCTTTACAGTGCCCAGTTCCCAGTGTCCCCCATTCCCAGTGCCTTGTGTTACCCAGTCCATCAAAAGTATTGTGCAATCAAAGTTTGGTGTACAACACGCCCTACATGCACATTGTGCCATGGGCGATATGTAGCATCTTCACCATCTTCGTCCTCATCTTCAGGTGGCATCGGGTCCATGTCAGGGGGCAGGGGTAAGTTGCACCGGATGCACATGCTGTGCATCATGGCACATGCCAACACAATCTTGCCTACCTTCTCAGACCTGTATATGAGTGCCCCACCCACCTGCTGAGACAGCGAAAACGGGACTTCAGCAGGCCAAAAGTCTGCTCAATCATGACACGAGTGCCTGCATGTGCATGGTTATAGTCCTCTTCGTGCCTGTTGACTGGTTGCCTGATGGAGGTCAGGAGCCACGGCTTCAGGGGATACCCAGCATCACCTGCACAGGAACAATGGAAAGTGTATTTTTGAATATTTTTGTCATTCCTTGTGTGCACTGCCTTTACAGTGGTCATGGTTACATGCCACATATTCTTCATGACTGCACTTGACATTTCCTTATAATAATACCCAGGTAAGTGTACTTAGGGATGATCCATGGTTGGGGGTATGTGTGCTGTTCACGTCTTAGGGACCTTTCCATCAGATACAGCACTCACATGAATGAGGTGAGAAGGTCCATGATGTGCTGACATCTGATGGGTGTGTTGCATAAGAAAATTAATATACATGTGGAGTGCATCAGGACACATTTGCCTGATGTGCTTCTTGATACACAGTGGTTTGCTATTCATGCTTTCGTCTACTTGATGTCACCATGTACTTGTCCATCAACGGCTTCCCCCATATGACCAAGGCACAATGACATTGGTGGTATCGTCCCCCAGTGAAGGCAAACGTTTCTGTGTTGAGGCTGGGGTGTACTGGCATGGTGGAACTGAGGTACTGTGGATGGGTCCTGCACCACTCGCTCATATGTTAGTGGTGGTAACTGTTTGATGATTACAATAGTTTCCATGCTTGCACCATTGTATTTGGAAGTGTCCCTTAAGGTGCCTGTGTCGGGATACTGCTCTGAGGTTTACCTGTGGGGTGGGTGCAATGACAGAGATTTCCATGTGTGGCAGTTGGATTTGGCTCAGACATGGCTGCATGACCTGTGATGTACTTTGCTGCGCCCATGTATGTCATGCATTGTGCCTGCGGGGTGGTGCATCGTGGTACCTGTGGTTCATGTCTGAAGGTGTTCCAGGTGCATATGCTGGGTTGGTCACTGTGTATGTTGAGTACATTAATGCACAGATGTGTAGGCATGTTGCATCTGCATCCATTGGCTGTGTCCCACATTCTGTTGAGGTCATTGGGGTTACAGTTTTTGCCACTCAGGACGCTGTGCCCCCCCGACAGAAAGGTTGCCTATGCTTGTGCCCCCAAGGCAACACCCCACATTGCCCTGTCGTTAGACTACCCAGCAGCCAGGTACGTTGTGCAGCGTGTTATGCCATATAGTGGGGAAGCGTGGATTTGCGCAGCACCATGGCATCATGTGTGGATCCCAGGAATCTTGCACAGCAATACATTTTTATTTTGCTTGCATCACACACCATCTGGACATTCAGGGAATAATAGAGCTTCCTGTTGCGGTACACTACCTCCACGGCATGCAGGACTACCAGCTTCACATGGATGCAGTCGAGGACACCAATTACGTTTGGTATGCCTGCCAGTGCATGGAATGCTATTTTGGAAGCATTCTCCTCCTCTGCAGTCCGTGGTAAATATATGTGGTCCCTTCCATGTTTCAGGTGGTTTAGCACACAGGAAAAACATGGTTGTGAGATGCCATGCTGCTGCCCCACTGTGTGCTGTTAGGTGCCTGTGGCAAGGAGGTGTAGCACAGACACTACCTTGAGCAAGGGGGGAAGTCTGTCCGGATGTTACGCGCTGTGAAACACATGTGTATGAGCGTAATACAAATAAAATATCATATCACATCATGTTGATGAGGCTTACCCGGTCATCATGGATGAGGTCCACTGTTTTGCACATGATGTCCCTGTCCAGGCGGTACAGAGTGTGGATCTGTGCAGGGGTTAGGTCAAATGGACTGGCTCTTAGGCAAGGGATTGGTGGCTGCCCATGGGGCACAACTGCCTGCACTGGTGGTATGTGCTGGCCCATTTTCACCCTCCTTCATCTCCTGCGCCTCCGCTGCATTTCCTGGTTCAAAGCCTACTGGAGTAGTAGCAGTGCAGACATGTCCTCCAGCCCCAGTATTGCAACTGCTAATGGTAGCATTTTGGTGTTGGAAGGGGTGTGGTGTGTGGGTGTGCTCCTGTTGTGCTGTGCCAGACTCCATTGCCTCCACCTGTGCTGATTGTGTGCACCTGCGGCAAGTTTAAACACAGCACATTGCTATTAACGGCTGCTCCGCGATGCCGGTGTTGACGGCATCATGGTAACCATTCTTACCGGCATCTGGATGCCGGTAAGTGCATGTCCATGCACCTCGTAATATGAACTTCCTTGCGGCATGCCAGGCATAGCTGCCGCGTGTCCACGCTCATTCCGAAAAGGTGCTAACCAGTCTCAATGGGCCCCTGTGGATGCCGGTAGCACCGGCATCACAGATCGTAATGCACCGGTCCGGTAGATGATGCCGGTATTCCTGTACCGGTATTGTTATTACCGGACCACCAACCTTGTAATGAGGCCCAATGTCTGTTAATTTCTTTTTTGCCACTGTCCTGATGTGTATTCCACTGCTGTGAAGTAGATGCATATTTGTATCTGTAAAATGTGATGTAATACTGACTGTTGTTTCTCAAATATTAATAAATATGTACATACAAAAGAAGACATCCTTGATGTACAGTGCGTTGGAAGGGGGGCTATTAAGGAGCTGACTCCAGAGTGGCATAATTTCCCTCATTTAGAATTGTAAATTGAATCAGTGAGGAGGGTGCAAAGGGACAATGTTGGGGGCACTGAAAGCTAACTGGGGTGGAGCTAAATCCTAAAGCCAGACTGTGGCTCCACTAACACAAATAAACTTTGGACAAAACTGGGACAGGGAGAGCCACATTGGAAAGAAAGCTGAGAGATTTCGTGGAGCCATACTGGTGCAACAAGCATCATGAAAATGTGTTTTAATGTGATAACCTCCATTACGCAGACCCTAAAACATTGGAGAAACCCCCTTTATTGCTTTTGCTTGAATTGAGCTCCCTCACGGTGCTCTTTCCCTGGCAATAATGTGTGGAAAAGCTTTAGCCCCTCCAATTAAAAATGTCACTAGTTACCACTTAGACTATCTCCCTTTACCCCGTCATTTGTGTATCAACTCTTTCTCACATCTGCATCCCACAGCGCCTGTTTAGTGCCCTCCTACGTGCTGTAGTGCTGCTCACAGCCTTGATCCTGGAAAATACAATTACACACAACTTAAACTCGGCACTTGTTTTGGCACTAACAGCTTTCAGTCTTAGTGGAGAGGCCAAGCATTGAATAGCCCTGAAGAAAACACTAATCATTACTCATCTAGAGGTTATGCTCATAACTCAGGTTAAGGCTTGTTCTTTGTGAAATGTGTCAGAGCCCTTTGATAGCAGGAGTACACTGTCACAGAAAAATCCCAACATAGAATAAAACAAAATATCTCATTTTGCTTAACACAGGTGTTGCTCTTACCCAGCTGACTAGGACTTTCACCTTGGATGGATGAATTGAGCTGAGACGCAAATTGGAGGCCAAGAAGGTATGACTCTCTGAAGTATGCACTTGGTGTACGGGCCAAATATAATATTGATAATGTCAATGTATAAAGTATATATCCTTATTGACACTTGAAGCTTTAATAAAACGTACTACGTTCCCAACTCATGTTATTGGCTTTGGAAGAGGGAAAGACACATCTGTACCCCACAGGTTACTGTAGTGCCAGTGGCCTAAATATTACAGATTGATGGTTCAAACTGTCTTATTGATTAAAATTGCAGATAGGCAGAGGAGACGTAATCCCTGAGTTTTAAATGTAGCACTTTTCAGGCAGTACGTGTTTATTAATACAATGTTCATAATGAAAACAAACCAATGGGAACATCCAGCCCTTTCAAAATCAGATGTTCCCTGAAGAATGAGGCTACTACCAAACGTTGCGTACTTATGCCATTAACTATTACACATCTTACACTGGAACAATATGACTTTTTATAGTATTCAACCCAGCACGTGTATTGTGGCAGTGGAGGATGTGACTATCTGACTACTGTATTAGAATAGAATGCAAACACAGCCCATGATCAAAGTGCAGACCAGACTCACCTAAAGGAATTTTAGGGACAAAGGCACAGGCACATTTGGCCTCCACCCCAGACCAAATAAATAAAGGGATCCAACAATCTTTGGTCATCTTCCGCTTTCACATGCACAATCCTAAATTCAGCCTTGGAACTCAATTTAAGTCACCTTACCCTTTTATCCATTCTGAAATCATATTAATAAAGCTGTGATATTACAAGGACAATGGTAACAGTCCACCACGATGGAATTTATATTCTAGATTAGGTACAGGGCACCATTTAAAATTAGCAGCCACGATGAAGGTATAGACGATGTACTACTATACATGTAGTACACTAATCAATAGCCATATGAAAAAGGTAGAATTACATCCACAGAGGCACAACACTCCGAATAGAAGCCTCACATAATGTGTGAGTGCTCAAGCATATGTACAGGTGACTGAGTAAGATACACACACCGGATACAGGAATGCGGTTGCCAGGAAGCAGGACGATGCATGTACCAGAACATAGACTGAGATTAGAAGAGGGTCCTTGTTTTCAAGGGGTTTTAACATTAATGGGCAAAAAGACAAATAATTGTGTTTTGCAATATATTAATGGTCACTCTCATGGCCTTAGATTGTGAGGGAGGAGACATTTTCTTAGGAAATGTCTTGAATGCAGAGAAATGCTTTCTGCTGTTGTTCTGTCTGCTTCTAAAATAGGAATGCTCAGGATGCTGTCAATAATAAAGCAACAATACCTGATCCGGCAGGCTGGATCAGGTGGTAAGGACCCGGTGGAGGCAGGGGGGGCAAGTTATAGGCCCACGCACAGCAAGGGCCTGAACGACGGGCACCAGCATCTTTACCACCCGATTCGCATCCACCAGATTGGCTATTGCTATTAGCACCCACCGGTTTTGAATCCGGAAACCCGGTGTGCAGACAGCAATATATTTTGTTTGAAGGAACGGGACACCTCGCAGCATCCGGTTAATTAAAAAGAAAATACTTACCTAAAATGGCCAGCATGGATCTGGAAGGCAAAACCCTGCTTCCATTTCCATGGTGGCCCGGGAGGAATTTGCAGTGGCAGAGAAATACATTAGGTAAGTGGGTTTGGTGTGCGCAGAGGGAAGGAAACAATGGCGGGAAGGGAGGGTTAGGGAAGATGGTGGGGTAGAGAAGCATCTGTCTGGGTGCTCGGAATGCGGGCTGGGATTGTGGGATTCAGCCAGTAATCTGAGCAACCTGCTTTGTTAGCTCTATCGCCACTGGTGCTAATATCAGTTATTGATTGCATTGTGAGCCTTCTGAATGGCTCACAGGATGTCAATAATGACTTGCATGTGTTAATATTATATATGAAGAAATACTACAGCCAACTGTATAAAACAATTGTTATCCGTCTCTCTTTAAGGAGTGGCTGTATTGAAACAGTATTGTGTATTTTACACCTACCACAAGCAAGAAATTCACTGAAGAACATTGGAATTGAGAATACCACAAGGTATGTTTATACTTCTTTTTAAATTGCAAGAAGGGAATCAAAGTGATAGGGAACGCTTGACTCAATATACATTTTCTATTACTCGCAGACTTAGAAATTACCACTAACTGCAAGTACGAGGTAGCTGGAAGCATGTTTACACTTTTCTATTGGAGCCAGGGAGAAACAAATTATCGTTTCAGTCATACGTCCGGCAGCATTGCAATAAGCGACGCGGTAAAACTTTCATTTTATTTTCATTGCCACGAATCACTGTACACAGCCGAAGGGGAGTTTTTGAATACTCCAGTGGAACTTTTATGAACAGAAGTTGAGGATACACATATATGCGTGGCAGAAAAGACCTAAGCAACGCTGCTCTCTTTAACCCAGTCGGTGAGAATGTGATTCATCGGACACAGCCTAATGGGGCACCCTGCTCAACAGAACCACATTTAAAAGTTCCAATAAAGACAATAGCACAAACATTCTGTCACAGCATTATCCATCAAGATATGCCAATCAGCAACCTGATACTGACAACATCTGTTTCCAGCACAAATTGGCAATTTTTCTCCACCTTTCATCCACTTCGTCCTGATGAGGCTGGTCCACAAAGCATCTTGAGGACCCTTGGTAAAGCCGAAACTCGAGTCAACGAAGACCATGGATATACATCTATTTCTAAGAAGTTGAGAGTTTGTAAATAATATACAACTCATAGTACCATCAAAATATTGAAGAAATATGGATATCTGTATAAAAAACTCAATGGTTATATGCATCCATTTTGTTTAGTAATGTACAACTTTATATGATTTTAGCTTGTGTTCCCTTTTGCTTAGGATTGGTTATGTCATATATGTCTGTTGTATGTAAGAGTGGTGTGAAAGTAGTGGGTGTGTTTTAATAATTGGTAGGTTATCAGTGCCAAATTTGCATTGCAAATCAGTATTGTAAACAATTTTGTGTTAGGGGAATTACTTATGTTATTTTGAACTTGTTGATTTTGATTATAATATAGACAAAATAAAGTATTTTCTGTTTTAGAACCATTGAACAGATTGTGTTTGTTTGAAACCCTTTTTATACATGGCTAGAGGGCATTGTACTTATTTTTTGTGTATCATTGACCTAGATTAGATTGTTTAGTGCCCTAGGCCCTGTTAAGCTTTTTACTTGCAGCCCTTTCTTGTGTTGCCTTAGAAGTTAGCTTTGAACAGAGCACCATTTTGGATGGTCTATTTGGAAGCATAAACAAGACATTTGTTAAGGAGCTTTGACATTTGAAAATACCACAAGGTATGTCCAAACTTCTTCTTGAATGGCAAGAAGGGAACCCAATTGAAAGGGATAGATTTTTTTCTATTATTTTCAGATATAGGAATTCGTTTTGGGAATGGTCTAATTTTCTATGAATAATAAGGATCCTTTGGAATAAGTAATTTAGATGATATGTTCCTTCTAGGAGAAGATACATGATAGGCTCTTATGGTGAAGTTTTAATACAATCTAATTGGGGATATTTCTTATCCAATCAGGAGAAAATGAGTGTCAGCAAAGTGGAAAGGATGAGGTGGATTACTGGGGTGTAAACTCCACTTTAGTATAAAAGTAGTGCACAGATATTGGTACAAGAATGGCTCACATTCAAATGCTAAGGAAGAAATGTAGTATTTTACACTTCAGCTTGTGGTGGTGGTTGAAGAAATGGACTACCAGTCATTGCTTTATTTGTACATTGAAATTGAGCATCTCAAGAATTAACCCCTTTCTTTTTATTTTAGATTTTTCCTGTTTCTTCTTTCATTTTTCTCTCGACTCTGTTTTGAATTCGTTTATTTCATGTTTCATGTGTGTTTTTTTTTCAATTTTCTAATAATGTAAAACGTTGGTTTAATTCATCGGAATAACATGAACAATGCTTGGATTATGTTACAATTTTGGTATAATTCTGGTCTGTGTGTGAAACAATGTTGTGCACATGTGATTTGTTACTTTGTGTAATGTATCACAGCCCTGAGGAAGACCTTGTTTGAAAGGCTGAAACACGTGTCGGCTGTGTGTAACAATAATAAAAAGTGTACAATAAGGAGAATCTTCTCTTTTAACTAGCAACGTTAATGAAAATGAATGCACATTGGCACAGGTGGTCAGTACATTTTTTGGAAGCATTTTCATTTTTATAGTTTTGGGGGTCACTGCCTTTTTACCAACCTTGGCCTCTGCTTGCCTGTCAACATTGGATTGTGCACATTTATATCTTCCAATACGTGCTTCACTGGTATTTTAAATTATTTAAGTTGTGGTCGTTTTTCTTTTCCATTGGGGTCAGCCCAGTGTTTACACATACAATATATTACACGCAATCTAAATCCAAACTCGTCATATTGCAGAGCTCATTAGAAGATCTAGTGTGAGTTGTCATCCCATAGGTTCTTCTAATAATATTCAACTAGTTCCTCTCTTTTAACACAAGCCTTGTCCTTATGGTCAAGGTCGTAACCTGCCAGATCTGTACAGCCTAATTGATAGTTCTGGTTACAGAGACCTGAGGACACCTCTGCTTTCATATAATAATGTATTCCATACGATCTTCAATTCTTCTGCTGCTTACAATATGCCTAGTGTGTGAATCTACTTCAGAGCAAGTTTGTTTCTTTTTCGGTCTAATTTTCTCCAGTTTGCGAATGAGGGACTGTTTTGCTTCTTGCCCATTTCAAGCATACTTCGAAATCCAGTAAACAGATCTCTTTCCTTCTGGGTTCTGGGCTCAATAAGGTTGGCTCTGCTAATCAGTTATGACTTGGGGAGGTGGTTGGAAGGGGATTGCATGTGTGTAAGGATTGTTCGTGGATGATTTCAGTGTCTGCCTTTTTGGCTTGGTCTCTGCGATGTCCCAGAGGACCTTTGGGTTTTTCTGACAGTGTCCGTTGCATCCTCAGTCAGCAACCTAGAGGTTCAGCTTGTGGCGTGCAATCTGCCTGTTGGAGCCACCCTTTTATGGCAGTGTCCTCTGGGTTTCCCGGTTCTCCCTGGAATAGTATTCGGTGTTGATGGCCATTGAGGGCATGGTTTCCCTGCAGACTGGAACTTTTTGAGGACTGGTGATGGAATTGAAGGGAGAGAGTACATAAGTAACAGAGTGTGAAGTGTGATTCTGTCACACAGAAACCTAAGGTCATGACGATCAATACATTCTTCAATGTTGTAAGCTGCTGATTCGAGATTGAAAAGGAATAGTAAAATAACCACAATTATGGAAATACAAATATAATTAAGACACACTGTTATAGAGCTGCAGATTAGAACGTGGGTATAACAGGATACTTGGATAGCACATGTGTAAAACCATATACATAACCTAACTGAATTCAGATCAGTAAACCCTCCAGAGCCATCAACGACAAATTTGTATTTCCAATGCCTTATTTCTTTTTCTTATGCATTATCTGTGACACTGAATACAGAATGGCGAAGGGTTAGAGTAAGTGTTTAATTTAGGGTCAGATTAACAGTTAGAGCTAGAGCCAGGGTAAGTGGATGCATGGTGACATGGATGCAGACGAAGTAAAGACATGCATATCATCTAGTGATGAAGAAATGCAACAGCAACAGGCCAGACTCCAATACTCTCCTTGGGGAGAATGGGCAGTGCTACCTCTATGCCCCAGTGCCAGCATAGGACGTTCAGGCCGATTTTCAAAGGACTGGATGGAGGAAGTGTAGCCACAACTTTATCCCAAGGGACGGTTGAGAACAGAGATGAAAGGAACACTCCGCCCACGTGAGTGCATTGAGAGAGCAAACATGTACAATGGGAACCTAAAGTACAAGAGAACATACAGTATAGAACCCCGGGAATGTGTTTTCCCAGACAAAAGGGTACCTTGCTGCTGTGAAGGATGGAAGGTAACATTGTAATGGATTTTGGAGACCCAGGAACCCAGAACCTCTATGGTTGGGAAATCCAGGGCGTATGCAGTTTCTCTTATCACTGCTAGAATTCTAGATGGGAATCACACAGGATCATAGAGTGATCTGTTCCAGCACAGATAGATGTATAGGTCATATAGCTGAAATGAAAACGTTGAATCATTTAGATGGGTAACCCACCATGCCTCAGTTTAGTGGTATGTTATAGATGTGCACATACTTTGTTAACCACCCAGGCGCTTACGAGTTGTATGTGAATGTATTCTGAATGAAAATGAGGTGTGCCAAACTGCTACAAGGGCATTAAAAGCACACAGGTCCTAAAATGTGTTTGTTTGTAGTGGTGCTTTCTGGCCCGTGGGCTACACTAATGCAACACTTGCAACCTCAAATGTACACTTTTGTCTGACGGGTCAGCTTCTGTTAAGTAAAATGGCTACCTTTCAGAAGAAAACATAAATTATGAGCAACAGCAAAATGTGCACATGCCTTATTGAATGTCAGCATTCACATACTTTCTTTTAAAAGTGTATTTGGCATTAGGAAAGTGGGTTGAATGTACAATTGTTACTTGGTACCTCTGACCTTATTATCACTTAAACTATTAGTGAGAGAAAGTCTAAGATTTCTCCACAAAGACGAAACTATCAACACAATGCCTGAGAATAATTAAATTATTATTATTGTTTTTTTTAAAAGCACCTTGGTAAAACTCCATTGACATGTTTTTTGTTCTGCTTATCCATTGGCTGAAACCTCGCCACCTTAACCCTTAAAGGATTGTGCACTGGTATGAATGGAGGTTATATAAAATCTAATTTCTATTAGTATGTTTGAGGATGGGTCACCCTGCAGTGCGTTCTCACATGCGTTCGAACAGCCTAGGATGGCTTTTTGTCCTCGCAATTTCCAATTTTCACACTTAATTCACAAGTGAACGTGGGAAATGCAAATTATGGGCTAACCTCAAAACAGACTTTGTGAGCTTAAAAAGTGAGATTGTTTAAGCAATGGGAATGTAATTACAGTCAAAGTTATTTTTTTTTTAGCAGGGAGGACATGGGCAGAGCTAAGTCAGCATGGGAGGTCAATGGGAGAGAAAAAAACTTTCCATGATATTGAACTCACCTCATGGCTTTTGACACCCAGCAGTTCTGCATGTAGCAATAAACTCTTGGATTAGGTGTCCAAATTCGATTTTATAAGAGGCCTAGAAGCCACCACTTCCATGTAGGATTATATTATAAATGGAGTGGAAGAAACCTATTTTGTTGGTTAGCCTTTTGAGTTGTTCTTACCTCTAAGTACCAATACTCAAAAATCCCAAAATGTGCATGGAAAGAATGTCTAACTATCCCTGCCGAACTGCACCATCCCTTGCGATTCCCACAGTATTAACTTTGGGTGAAGGTTGGCATTTGTTCTCAAGACACGGTTCACATTCCCATGATCCAATCGGTAAGCTTGGACCTCGATAAGCAAGTTCCACCAGACAGACAGAAGACACAAACCATCTAAAAATGTTTATAGGGATTAAACAAGTTAAGCTCAATGTGAGCTTATTTTGTGACCTTTATTTGTCTGTGGAGAGAAGGGTACAGGGCCAGGCTCACCATTTGGCAGTTCGTTGTAGTAGCTTTGATGTTCTTTTGTTGTTTTTAACAGAGATTTGTAGTAGAGTGAACAGAGTTTGCTAGTTACTCTCTTATGAAAAATAAATAGCATAACAAAGCCAAAAAAAGTTTTTTTTTTACTTTGGCCCGTTCTTTTTCACCATGGACCACGTTTGCAATGGTGCATATGTGCTAAAAAACGGATTTATTCAAAACCTTCCATCACTTTTTGGGTTAGACTTTTTCACATTAATGTCATTGAAAAAATGTATAGAAACAAAAAATATTGTAATACCTTTCTTTTGATGTGTTTGTTTTGAATGTGCCTGAGATATCGTGTTGTGCTCAGTCACCTTCCTTAGCCTCATGGTTTTTGTGTGACAAATCTTTCACTATTGTGTGAGTCTTGTGTGAATCCATCTGTTTGTCTTTGTTACTGTATTTTCATTTCATATTGACACTTAAGGTCACAAACATAACATATTCGTTCTTTAGATCTGGAGTGCTGGGTTTTTTTCTGGGTGGAGAAGTGAAGGGGCTGGACTACTCTTCATCCACCATGTCTGAGTAGGTAGTCAGTGACAGTGAGGAGGAGGGTGTGGAGCGTGAGGGGATGGACACAGTGGCTGAGGTGAGGTGACAGTGGTTGGGGTGGAGATGACAGTGGCTGAAGGGCAGGCTACTAGAAATCAAAGAGAAGTTGTGTTAGTTGCAGAGTCACTGCAAGAGTTCCTGGAGAATGCTAATCAGCATTTAGACCCCTGGTGGTGATTTTGTGCTTTCCCCACAGCAGCAAGCAGCAAGGTTGTAGCCACAGAGGTGCACTGGGCGGATGGAAAGAAGGGTGAGCAGGAGGAGTTGCTGCAGGAGACTGAAGAGCAGCATGGGGTGTGGGGGCAGGGAGTGAGAGATAGTTTCCCAACAGAGGGCTCAGGAGTTTGAGGCTGAGGCCAGTGTACATTTTCCAGATTAGGATTTGGAGTGCCACTGTATATTTGCTTGTTTAGGAGAAGAGCGTGCTGTGAGTTCAGGCTTCTGTTAAGCAGAGTAGGATGGGTCAGAGGTTATCACCACCTATGATCTCCCTGCCAGTCTGATCATCAGTATGGTGGTACTTCAGCTTGCTGGAGAGTGAGATTGTCCGGGGCAAGGTAGGCAGTGTAATCTGCAGCCTCAGCATGTGTGACCCAACAAATTTATCTTTCAGTGCCTCCACAATGAGCCAGCACTTCCACAGGTGGCACAAGGATATGCCTGCGAAGCACAAAATATATGCCACAGATCAAAGTAGTTCTGCACCCTCTTCAAACGGTGATGGCAGTGAAAAGGGAGTACCCAGTGACACGCTGCACCATTGCCAGCCACTCAAGAAGCAGCCATGATTACCCCTGGCACCCAGGTGTGTTTTCTACAACCAGTGGCATAATCTACAGGCAGGGCCACATATTTACCACCAGTAGCACCGGGGCCTCCTGTTTTTATCATTCAGTGAATGGTGCTTCTTGGTCAATGTAGGATAGATGGATCGATGAGGCATACATGCATACAATGCTCATATTACACAACATATGGACATCAGGAGTAGATGGATCACAAGAAAAGGGAGGAAGCCATGTTGATGCACATGCTCCAGCACCACCCTATACTCATGTAGGTGACTAGCAAGACAATTGAAAAAGTGTTCACTAGGAGAGTCCAGAACCAAAAGGTGGACTCCAGAAAACAAAGCAGGAGTGACTTTGTTGGTAGGTAGAGCTAAAACAAAAATTGAGCCAGAGCCAATAGTTTGAGAGTGCAGTGCCAGGTCATAGTTCCACTGTTAGGTAGATCCAAATAGTCTGAGGCAGAGCCACCAGTGAATACAATGTCACCATTAACCTACTGAATAAAGAGGACGTCTACAATTGGATACCACTGCTAGGTAGAGCCATGCAGACTGTGCTGTAACCACCAGGATAGTAGAATAGTTTTACTGGGCTGAGCCCTGGTGTTTTGGGTGCATTTGACCATTAGATTATAAGCAGGGACTTGCCCTTGTTTCAGACAAAACCTACATGGAGTACAATGTCACTGTTAACCAGTCACAATAAAGAAGAGGCCAGGAATTTGGTGGAAAAAGTACATTTATGTAAAATTTCATAAGGAATAACTCAACTTTAACTAAACGTTAAAGTCAGGAGAAACTAAAGGAAACTACAGTGTAACTTGAGGTGAAATACAACTTTAAAGAATGGAAACATATACTTTACCTTAGGATACTCAACTTTACTTCATTTGATGATTCTATGGTTTGGCCTTGGAAGTCCTAGTCATTGTGTGCCCTCCCTGTACAGTCTAAAGTGTTAAGATGCTCCTTCAGAAAGTGATCTCTCTCACATGTGTGTCCTTTAGACTGACAAAGCAAAGAAATATCGAGGCTGAGGACCATAAATGAAATACACCAAACACGGGCTATAAAGATTCACAGATCTTTATTTTACTGTACAGTTTACAAAGAAACAGATAGCTATCTGTCTCTCAACACCCCACAATGAGTACCAGCCCGTCAAAGAGAGGTGAGAGAGTGCAGGATGTCTAAACATTTGTGATTTTATACAATTTGAATAATATTGCCCAGCCTCTCTTCATGTTAATAATTTGTGGTCTAGAGTTCGTGCCTAGTTCACATACAACTCGAAGGCACACTGGTGGTGTATGTTCTCGGATCCCGCTGTAAGCCTTGTTCTACATCTCCGCACAATGCAGCTCAGCCTGAGTATACACTCGAGGTTTGTTCTTCATTGTCTCAACGTTTAAACAGGGATGAGTCTTATGTGCGCAGACAATACTTAGTTGACAGTTTTATGGAGAGCAAGGTCTCTTTACCTAGTCTAAACAGGCGGCTCTCGGACAGACTAAACATTAACAGGACTCAAAGGTCGGGAGGCTTGCTTGCAAGTTGAAAACACAGTCCACCATTTTAGAACAGAGAATTGTACAAAACAAAAATCAAAATGGCGGATGAATCTTAAAATGGCAGCAAAGTCGATCCAAAATCGGAACTTTATAACACGGTTTTCTGTGTAAAGCAATTGGGCTGAGGCCAATATAAATATAGGGAGGCACTATACATTTTCCGTTTCACAAGACAGCACCTGTGGTGTTAGAAAATAGCCCCGGCCTGCTAAATATTTGTTCTCACTGTACCTAGGTAGTGGGCAGGTTAATGTTTCCACAGCCAATTGATTAAGCACAGATGGTCATACTGGCTGCATGCCATGCCAAGCCATCATTGCTTTAGATCATATTCACTACCAAGTAGTCATGTTTTGAAAACATAGCCATCAACCATCTAGTCTGCAGTGGTCCTGCTGAATTCTCTTGACCCTGGTTCATCCAATAATCCCAACTCTGCAATAATCATTCACACAGTCTCTTACACTAGCCCACTGCTTGAAAGTTCAATGTGGTGCCCTATGAAGCGCTGTCAGAAACAGAGGATAATGAGCGTGCACAATCTGATAACCTTCTCTGATGTGCAGGGCCATTTATCTTGCTCTTCTTGTTCCATCTGGGCTTTAGTTACCTCTTAAGTGCATCCTTGCGAATAACAAACCCCTCTGCTGTCTTCATTTGTGGTCTCAGTCTGATTTTGCATAAGCATTGCCACTTTCACTTCACACTGTGAGCAACGGAAAGATGCCAGCAAGTGCTTGATATTCCCTTTCAAGCCAAAAGTGCATAGATTATATCTGAATGTTGAGGACAGTGTCAGGGCCATTCACCCTGCTTCTCCATCAGTTTCTGCTGAGAGGTATGAAGTAAGGTGACTCAGTGTCCAGTGATGGCCATGAAATACATACCTTGATCACTGGCCAACATATCAATTTTCAGGTAGTCTTTCTTCAATTAAGATTCATTCACTCTTACCCCCACTATTTCCGGAACATGAGTGTAGGGACGTGAAGACATATAGTACTTGCTAAGTAATACTAACTACAAGTTTTCCATCAGGATCAACGATTACAAGGATCTGTCTGAAGTATTGGTTTTCCAAAAAGGAGCAGGGCAGCAAATCTATTGTCAACATTACAGCTGTTGTCATTGAAGAGACACAGCTTTTCAGATTGTTTTTAAAATTGTGCACAATGCTCAAAAGCCTCGGGAAGTGTGGGATGGTTCATTGAAGGAGAAATAAGTTGCCTCCTTGCTGAACGATGAGCTGTAAAACATGGTCCCCAAAATGGCTTTTGAAAAGCTGTGTATTTGCAAGATTCTCTGGTGTGATGGTGTAGACTGGCAGTGCTAAAATGTCAATTGCCTGTATAAATGATACTGGAGGCTGACCGGTCAGATTTTCCTTTTGCCAAACATGTGGATGGTGCCAACTCATAGATGCTCAAAGAGAGGAGATGCTCACATTTGTCAACTTCCCTTGCACACTGCTTTTTTGCTTATTTGGGACGTGCTTTTTTCTTTTCAGATGTGAAATAACTTCACACACTGGATTGTCTTTGAGAGCTGAGATGGGCCCTAACCTTATCTCCTCCTTATGGGGGTCTGCATAGGAAACCTTGTTTTATATGTTGAACGGGTTCTGATGAGGATGGTGGTGTTGATGTTTCTTTCTGCAAAGATGAACAGCCACTATCATGTGTATGTTTTGACTGTCTTTGAAAAATACTGTACAATGAAACACAGGGAGGATCTGAAGCTTGCTGCCTGTTGACAGTGCTTCAACAATACAATTCCATGGCTTTATAAATGCCAGCACCCTCTTGTTCTGCCTCAGTGTCTTTCTCACTGTCTGTGGCATCAACAAGAAGACATCTCTATCTAGAATCAGGGGACATGGCATAACCCTTGTCATGTTCCGCATTGCCACCTGATTCGAAGAAAATCAGAACTGAGTAATCTGCAGGGGTTCTCTCTTGTTAGACATCTATGTATTATTCTCTTTCTTCCTGAGGTGAGGTCATTTCTTCTATCCTTTGAGCCTCTGACGGTGCAGGCAGAACTACTTCATCCTGAACGTCCTCATCACTAGCCAATTGAACGTGACAATGGTGCAAGTACAACTGCATGTTTACATGAGATTTTAAAGAATCACAAAACAACAAATTCATTTTTAACAAACCAAATATATCTAAAATATTTAATATTTGTTTTGTTGTTTTGGGGGGGTCTCCCAACCCCCTTTCTTTGTATTCATACTTTTCCCCCATCTCCAAAACTACTATTCCCACTCCTAACTACATATATATAGTTTTTAAAGATGTGTTATTTATTTTAGGTGTTTTTTGGTTTGTTAAAAAATCCATTTGTTGTTTTCAATTTTGACAAAATCATTGCATAACCAATTACATGTCTTGGCAATGTTCTTGATTCACTTGAGGAAGATGCCACATTTTTTCTTTACAGAGGAAGGCATATGCAGCCACAGATTGACCAGTGTAGCCAGCACACAGACCCACTTACTTTCTAGGCTTCTCCAAAGCATAGTTCTGCCACTTTAGATGGTGAAAATGGCTTGTCCAAGGCATTCCTATTTCAGGACAAACCTCTGTCCTACCATGATTGGGTACTGCAGCAGGTTCAAATAAGATATATTTGTAATTTGAGTGTTACACAATAAGCAGACAAACAACAACTTTGGCATGCTCTCCTCCTCTGTAAAAACAAAAATAGATAGAATGTGTGACTAAGAAGGATTTGGCATGCTCTCGTCCCACTTACAAAAGGAAAGTGTTCCCAAAAATGCTTGTGAGATATCTCTTCTCACCTTCAAAAATGATGTGCACGAAAAAACATTTTGGCATGCTCTTATATAATGTGACTAAGAATGCTTTCCTGTGCTCTATCCTCCACCTAAAAAATGCATACGGTACTAAGAATGCTTTTGCCTGCTCTCTCATCTGCCAATAAAATTAACTGAAGACTAAGAATGCCTTATCATGTTCTCTTCCCACCTACACAAATATGCACCTTAGAATGATTGTGCATGCTCTTCTTCTGCCTTTAAACAAGCCTGTATCTAACAATGCGTTAGTGTACTCTCTGCCCACATACCAAAATGATATGCTTCTAAACATTATTTGACATGTTCTCTTCCTACTTACAAAAATTACACGAATCTATGAACGTTTGGCTATCCTTTCCTGTATCTTTGAAATGATTGTGTGACTAAAAATGCTTTTGTTTGCTTTCTTTCCACTTACAAAAATAATGCCTAAGAATGTTTTTGGGGGCTTTCCTCCACCCACAAAAATAAAGTGTGACTATGAGTGCTTTAGTGTGCTTTCCTCCACATACAAAAGTAAAGTTTACCTAAGAATGTTTTGGTGTGAGTGGTCCCCACCTCACCTAAAGACAATGTGATCCAATCCCCAATACCCTCCAAACCTTACCCTAATTCATGAAGTTAATGTAGGTACTCATTGACATATTTTCAAACCCGACTTACACTATTCTCTTGTACTACAATCTAAATAGACAAATTCCCTCCCTCCCTATGTAGAGCTCTATGGATTCCAGTTGCTGAATTTCCTGAGTTCTAGTTGTGCTCCTTTATTTGGATGCAAAGTCGAGACCGGTCAAGCCACCTAGCTTGATCATTGGGAAAAGTCCAATAAGCCTGTCTCGCTTGAACCTGCTAAAACCTGAGGGGTTGGAGTTTTACTCAAAATAGCTCACTCATGCTTACGTCAAAGTTCCTTTCCATATGGTTAAAGATGGCTGATTAGAGGAGGGAGACAGTGGCTTCATTGATGCCCCTTTGGAACATAAAGGATACGTGCTCGCAGAACCTGGAACTTCTATATATCAGATGGCCAAGATATATCTATTTACCCAGAGGGTGACAGGATGCTGGAGATGGGTGAAGCAGAGATTCAGCTGCCAGTGGCACTCTGTAGGATACCCCTAACACCCCTAAATCCAGATCCATACCAATGCCAGCAAGTGTAGCTCTGCAAACTTTACAGTGAAATCACACAATTTTCGCATGGGTTGTAAACTTCTAATTCCCATTATCAAGCTGCATGTCAATACCATTGAGCCATCTTGAACCAAACACACTGCTGCAGTGCCTACAATAAATTGAGCCACCAAGCCGTACATTCTATGACCCACACTGTGTAAACAGAGCTTTAATCCAGCTACATACCTTTGAACCACAGCTTGAGCACGTGGTAAATGCACTGAATATGGTATCAATATGTTTAGCCATCAAGAAAGAGATGAAGGTAGGGAACTTGTTGGTTCTGTGTAATTCCCTTGCCTCCTACCTACCCACATGCTCTTGGCTTTTCTAGTGCCCTAGAGACTGGTTAGGTCCCCAATCCCCACCTTGGTTGAACACGTTTTAATACTTTGTTGTGATGTTACCTGTTCCATTTCTATTATCTATGTATCCCTCCAGCTCTACGTTTACTAGTTAATCAGAGTGGCTATGAGTATGTGCACACCGCTGTAGTTCCAGAGGGTTTCCCTTGCACGAGTGTGTCATGATTATGTTAACACGCGTGCATTTTTAGAAAAGTGTGACTTTTTAAAGAGCGCAGCTTGGGTATTTCTTCTATTTTAGTAATTATCATGATGTCACTGTTTGGAAGCTTCCGCTGTAGACCTTCTTCACCTGAGAATGCAGCCTGCACCTGGACCACTTTACCAAGTAAAGAAAACGAGGGGTCTTTGTTTGTTTATCTTTTATGACTTAAAAACCTTGGTGACTATTTGTGGTAGCGTTTGGAGTTCTATTTCTTTGACATATCCTCTGTTTTTGTATGTACTTTGTACATACATGTTGTAATGGAAATCTGCTAAGCAATATTCCAACTGAAATCTGAATTCTGAACTCTTAATTCAACTTTGTAAAAAGTTAAATAACTGGTACAACATCCAAGTATACATAGGGGGTCATTACAAGTTTCCGGTCCGAGTACTACGGTACCAGTAAGCTTGCCGGTACCATAGTTCCCGGACCGGCAAACTACGAGTTCTGCTCGCAGGTACCATTACTGCCGCCAGGTGTGTTCTGCCGGCCGTACCGGCACCCGCCAGCAGAGCATGTTGGATTCACCGGCACAATTGTCAATGGTGCCGGTGCATCCGACCTACCCTTTCCCATTGAGCCCTATGGGGCTCAAATGGGAATGGGGAGCATTTTATTCCAGCGCCTGCAAATGGGCAATTACCGGGTCTGACAGCGCCAAAATGACCCGGTAATTGCCCATTCGTGGGCGCCGGAATTCTTTGCAAGTATGGCGGCAGCCTGCCGGTATTACCGGCAAGACTGCCGCCAAACTTATAATGAGGCCCATAGTACAAAAAACGTGGTGTAGGCTAAGCTGGCTATGTAGAGGTGCGCACCAAAGCATACACACGTGAAGCACTTTGTATATATGGACAAATATAGATTACAGTCTTATCTCTCTGGTTTTGCTCTGCATGATTTCGAAAAGTAAACTGAAAGTGAGCATTTTTATTTCTGGAAATAAGAACTTGGGGAAATGAACAATGTTCTCTGTTCGACTAAAAAGGGACACAATCTGCCGTTTTAATGCTAAAAATAATATCCAATTCTAGTAAATCACTGGATGCTTAGGGGTAATAAGTACATTAACGCTTCGGTTTACATGTAATTCTGGAACACGCAGTTACTAAGGGCGTTTTTAAAATGAAAGAAATGTCTCCTTCAAAAGAAATATCAAGCGCTGTCCGTTTTTTTTAACAAGACGGGAGCAAACCTGCTCATGTTCAGGATGGTTCTGTTCAAGCTAGTACACTTTAGATAGTATGCGTCCAAGTTGGGGTGCAAAGCACGACCACAGTGTGCAAACCAAAGACGCAGGTTTGCTTCTTGTACGCGCGCTGCACTTGATTAAATAGGTTACAGCTCAAACACAGACTTCCCGCGCATTTGAACATGTTTACTGAAAGCAAAACAAATATACGTGAAGCATGTTCTTGGCATTTTGAACGCGCTCCATAAATATTCAGTACGCACAATAAAACCCAAGTAATTATGTTTACATTTTGAATAAAATGGCAGCACCGGGCTCTTATGCCTGTACCCTTGTCACGGTCCACGTAGTATAGCGCAGCTCGGTCTTGAAGCGATTTACATGCGGTATATACTAGCAGGCAATGACTAATTGCTCATATTTCCTTTCTCGGTGTTCTCAAAAGCTTCCTTTAAGTGGCTCTGCGACTCAGAGACAGAAAAAGCGAACTCTTCTTAAACTGAGCACTGACACACTCCAGCAGCGCTGCGTTTTAGGGCCTTTTACCTTCTGCTATGTTCAGGATAGGCGGTGTAGATGAACGTTTTGATTTGTCTTTTACTCAGCTAAACGCTAACTGTATAACTTTCTGTATTGAACATTGCATAAGTGACTGCAAGGCAGCTTTATGTCTGATGTATGATAAATATGGCAGGGGTGGAACTGCAGCAAAAAAGAATGTAGGGCGGAATGGTCAGGAAATGCTCCTTCCGCCGCTATTTGCTTTTGTGTTATTTGTGAAGCATGCAGCGATATGAAGATAGAAGCAACATATATATTTGGGATAAAGTACCCTTTATCGTACGTTATAAGGATTTTGCAAGTCACCAAGGAGAGCGGTGAAAAAGCAGAGGAACAAGACCAAAGGCTCTTTTATAAGGACACAGACCTCCGGGGTGATTTACAGTATCTCTTTCACGTAGTGTAAGGGATATTTAATTTCTTATACTACATGGCCATACACTGTCCCCCTCTTTAATACCTGTACTCTTGCTTCCTATAATGTAAGAGACTTGCTGATACATATAATTAAGTTTGAATCTCTTTCTTAAAAAAGCTAATATGCAGCTTCTAATGTGTTGCAGATTTTTTTTACGCAGTTTAATAAAATGCAACTAAAAACCGTCTTAATTTACTTCTTTAAAATAAGTAGTAGGGGGGTGTGATTTGGTGCCGAGGAAGATGGACACCGAGATGCACAGCTCTGGCCAACCAACTCTATATCCCACCTGTAATGCGCTATTCTTAAAATAAAATCTGCTTTTATCACACTCCATTGAGGACTTGTTGGGCCTACCTGTTTCTCTGTTCCGAATGGTGTTATAGCAACTGGTGCTGGTATTTCCGTTTCACCTGGAACCCACTGTGGCCACCCTCTCTGTGTCAATCCGCCTCTGGTGTGGGGACCTCCAGCAACATCTGCGACGCAACCTGCAGGATTGGGACTGCACGGGCCTCTTCACTCACATTCAGCGCCAGCTCGTGGACACTTAATAAAACTGCAAAAAGCAAAGAAAAGTAAAGAATTGCCTATAAAGGAAAATACACAATTTTCTGGTAAATTTTAGTTCCATTTTTATCATTCTCTACATATCAAGTCTAACCTGACGCCTCCTTTGGGAAATTGCTATTATTCGCTGTCTGTCCTTCATAACAACTCTTCAGCCAAAAATACCCAAAGATCTTTAACAGCATCTAAGGAATTGCAATCTCCTTCGGCCACACCTAAAAGACTTAAAAGCCATTCGCCTCCACTGCTACCCTCAAACCAACCCTGCCATTGAAGCTATTCTACAAGTGATTAGATCACTCAAACCTTTTATTAAAACTACCAACCAGAAATTACAGCAGCTTGACGAAAGATGGAATGCCCTTGAAAACAGAATGAGTGAAATGGAAAGTAGAATAAGCTCTGCTGAAGATGTCTCAACAAGAGTTATGCAGTTGGAAAAAGCTGTGAAGAACCTCCAAAAACACAACGTGGAGTTAGAGAACAGAAGTTGATTCAATCACCTATGCATCTCCAGTTTACCGGAGGGCTGTGAGGGAAATGATTGGATACTGTTCTTGCAAACCATGCTTTTGGCCTTGCTCAATATTCCTAAGGAAATCTCCCTTAACATCCAATGCGCTCATCGCATCAGCCCCATGAAAAGCTCACAGATGTCTCCACTGCGTACTTTGATTTTCTACTTATTGGAGTACACTCATTTTTTGCTCATCATCTCCAAGGCTAAAGAGAAGAATACCTTGTTTGGCAGGCCTGCAGGATTCATATTTCCCAAGATTTAGCAAAGAAAACTGCCCAACATAGAAAGGAATTTCTTTCTTATCATCCTGCCCTGAAACAACTGAATGTCAGATATGGCTTATATCATCCATGTTCTTTTAAGGTGACATAAGAAGGACAACCATTGATCTTTGATGTTCCTGCTGATCGTAAAACTTTTATTCACTCTCTCAAGACTGAGAATATCGATACATCATGCCCCTCCAACTCTGTTGCTTCAGGCTCCTGACTCTTTGCCTCATATTTGAGAACACCTCACTCAGTGTGTTACAGTCTTACATTTTTGGTAATAATGATGGGCTGTGGGCGGTGTTGGTACTCCTCTTTCTCCTGGGCTGTTTTTATTGTCCTTTTTCTGCCCGGCTGCTGTCATCTGCTCCTACTTCTTTCTTCCTTTTTTCTCCTAGCTTTAGCTTGACCCTCTTCGCGTTTCAATTCTTCAATGTTCTTCTATACTTTGTGCTATCACTTTCTATGTCTCCAGTTTTTAGTCTGTAGAATCTGCTCATGCTTCTCTTTCCCTCCCTTCTCCCCCACTGTTCGATCCCCTCATATTCCCCTTGGTCTCAAGGGCACATTTTCCACATCACTTTTTTCTTATGAATTGTGATCGACTTTATGAATATGCTTGCAGTATTATACGACATAGCCCTTCTCAGGTATTTTTTATACTGTTCATAGCTGTTTTACCTTACAGGTACAATGGTTTTTAAATGTGTAACCTGGAACATTAAAGTTATTTCCCATCTCAAAAAAGCTGCATCCGTCAGTGACTTGTATTCAAGAAACCCATCTCTCTCTCACTGAAGTCATGAAACTAAAATCCCTCTGGGTCAAGGATCTTATAGCCAGTCTGGCTGCTGGTAGCCATATTAATCAGTAACAAGTTATCATACTAGATCCTTAGCCAAGATGTGGATACCAATGGGAGATGGGCCTGGGTCAAACTGCTTATGGGTTCTGACATTGTCACTATAATGAACATCTATGGTTCTACATTACCTGACCTTGAATTCTGGAATTCCTTCCACTCCTTTCAAAATTGTTTCTTTTCCGAAAATGTACATGGCGAAACCCCAGTGGTCACTAATTGGGACAGATTTAAAGAAGCCCTAAGAGGACATATAATCTCATATTCAAGTATAAAAAAGAAGCAATACAAAAAGGAGATTGATGCCCTATACCATCAGCTCTCTTTCCATGAGAAGAAATACTATCAGTCGGATCTAAATCTTTGTAATACCTTGTCCCTGCGTTTCCAAATGAATAAAAAATGCACCGAACAAGTCATTTTAAAATACAAATCCAAGATGTATCAAACATCTAACAAAGCCAGCAAATCCTTGGCTTCCTATATGAAAGCTAAAAAAGAAAGAACATTTATCTCTCATATTAAAGATTCCTCTGGCTGCATTATAACAGACCCTTTCGTGATCTTGAACGTCTTCCAGTACTTTTATAGAAATCTATATAACCCGGAGACTACCGTTCCGGAAGCTAGTCTTAAACCCTTATTTGATAACATCAGCAGACGCTCTTACCCCTCTTCAGATCTCAGTTGCTTGGAAGGGGACATCACCACCCAGAAAATTAAACTTGCCATACAAGGGCTAGGTAAATGCAAGGCTCCGGGCCCAGATGGATTATCAACTGAGTCTTTCAATCAGTTCTCTGTCGCCTTAACTTCAAGACTTAAGACTTTATACTCCTTCTTTGCTTCCCAGGGATTCTCATCTGGATCCTTCTCCGAGGCACTACTTATCCTATTCCCTAAAGCTAAATGATACACCTATCTCCCTCATCAATGTTGATAACAAGATCTTTGCCAAACTACTAGCCAACAGAATTGTATCTTGCCTTCCCAAGTTAATCAAGTCAGATCAAGTGGGCTATGTCAAGGGCAGGAATATCTCATCCAATGCTAGGCTCCTAATAGACACTCTCCATGTTATCTCAAAGGACACACATGATAAACTGGGGAATGCTGATATTGCATTGGACGCTGAGAAAGCCTTTGATCGTGTCAACTGGGATTATATGTTTCAAGCCCTGCGCTGGCATGAGTGTGGCGATGGCTTTTTATCTCTAGCCAAACTCCTATATCCTGATCCTAAATCTTCGATCTGTATTAATGGCCTATTTTCATCCTTTTTTTATTTGGAGGGGTACTAGACAAGGGTGCTCCTTGTCACCAATCCTATACCTAGACCTTTCACCAATCCTATATTTCCTAGACAAAAGTATGAGTAATCAACTGTAACTATAACTTTGTAAAATATGGAACCAAGGAAATGTATCTAAGTGAATGTATTTAAGCATACCTTCTTGGGCCGCTTTTTGTAACCTGCAAGCATGCCTTCTTAAAAATCTCTTTATAGTGCCTTGTTGCCTGTGGGCTGTAGTGTGCTCTACAAATACTAAATAAATAAATATGTCTGGTCACTAGAACCTCTATTGGAATACATAAGATCTGATGTTAACATCCCAGGAATTTCATCTTGCAATTTTGAAACCAAGATAGCTGCATATGCTGACGATATCTTCCTTTAAAAAAGAAATCCCAAACAAAAAATTCCGCATTTATTGGCTAAACTACAGACATTCTCATCTGTATCTGGGTATAAACTTAATAAAGACACATCTGAGCTATTACCACTCAATTCATACTGTTTTAAACATGAACTAGATGTTTTTGGTTTTAAGTGGTGTGATAACTCATTCAAATATTCAGGCTTACATTTTGCCTCTACGGTATGCAGCAACATCAAACTTAACACAGAGACCCTACTTAACAGACTCAAAGAACTCACTACCATGTGGTCTCCTCTCTATCTTTCTTAATGCTAGCCTTGAAACATTTAAGATGATGTTATCTTCCAGTATCCTCTATTTCCTTCAAATGCTTCCTGTTCCTCTCACTGGCACTTTTCTCAAATCCATGTACTCAATCTTACTCAACTTTCTGTGTGAGAATGGTACAATCAAGAGAATTGCACTCCATAAACGTAAGGCCCCTTACAAAAAAGGAGGAGTCTGATTTCCAGACTTCAAAAACAATCATAATGCTTTCCCGCTTAAAGAGATAAAGCCTCTAGATCTGCCCTTACAACCTTTCTCTTCCAATTAAACAAATGACCTTCCCAAGAGCTCTTCCCCTTTTTTGTGGCATAACAGATCAATCACTAACAATGGCAGAGTTTTATGTCGCAAGTCCTGGCTAAACAAAGGCATCAGATTCATCCAACAAATTGTCCAAAGGAACACCCTTACTTCCTTTCAAGATCCTTCTCCCTCCCCATATGAGACTTTACTTTCAAAAATAATTTAGTTAATGCCTGTCTGGATAGGCTTCAGACATATGTTAACAATATACTTACACCTAATGCCTCTAGACTACTGCTTCTAGCAATGGCTACCGATATTATAGCCGCCAAACTTTACAAACTATTGATCACTTATAATTCCTCTACCATCAGGTGGTTGATTCAATCTCAATGGGAGACCGATTGTGGTCTGTCTCATATTTGATGATGATATATGGACCCTACTCTGGGCTAAGATCAGGTCTGTCTCTACCTCCGCCAACATCACACAAAATCTTTTTTTCTTCATGTACAGAACCTTTATAAATCCGTTAAAATTGATGAAATCCAGGAATGGATCAGATGGTAAATTTTGGTCATGTGGAGGCACCCCTGGCTCTTTTAAACATATGTTCTATGATTGTCCTTTTATATATAAGTTCTGGCAACAGGTGTGGGCATATCTAAAAGCTATTTTTAAAATTGATATCCCTCTTTCCTTTACCAATGTCTTCGTGGGGAGCATTAGCACATGTGTGGCTAAACTACACTCCTCCTCAGTCTTGTATGATCTGTTCATTGCCATCACAATCAAACTCATCACTGCCAAAGGGAAAATCTTCCACTCGATTACTATTAAAGGCTGGTGGAACAACATTTGCTGTACACACAGGATTGAACATTGCATGGCTATGTATAATGACTTGGTACCCATGTACAACATCAAACGGACTTCTTCCATCAACTAACTGGACCATCATAACATGTTTACATATGGTACATGATGTGCCTCTCCTTTACACCTATTTCAATACATTCATTAATGGAAAGAAATATCATGTGCTTTTAATGCTATTGATCCATGACCAAGCATTGTTAATGTGCCATCCTTTTCCACCCCTCCTTCCCTTTTGTGTCTCATCTGTCCCCATATTTTTCCCCCTGTGTGACCAGTATTCATTTATTTCTATCTATTCTATCGATTATACTGCATTGAGCGTTCATTTGAATTATTTACAGTATTATTACACTTATTACACTCTCTTGTTCTTATTATATTAGCTATACATCTATGTCAGTTTGTTAATTTCATATTTGCTGTATACATTTTCTGTATTTTGTTTGTTTGTTTGTTTGTTTGTTTGTTTGTTTATTTGATAATGCGCTCCAAGCCCTTGGGCAGCTGGGCGCAACAATACAAGTAGACTCGAAACTTAGTTACAGTGCCTGACACAGGCTATTACAAAACAGAGGTAACTTACAACAAATGATACAAGTGATACAGTACATATAGGATCAAGATGGGTAAGCGTAGAAGAATACCGTCTTAACATATGTATAGCATGATCAGCTAGATAAGGGTGAATATCGTTACATATCATTGTTGTGCAGCCATTTGAGAGCGTTACATCTAAATCTAGTGTAGGGTAATGGGCGTCTGAGGTCAGGTGGGAGTATGTTCCATGATTGTGCAGCTCTAACAGGGAAGCTAAACCCACCCGCTGTGGTAAGTTTGAATCTCGGGACTTCAAGTAAGAAGGTGTTGGCAGATCTCGTCAGTCGGTTTGAGGGTCTCCAGTTGATTCTTTCAGCTAGGTAGGGGGGTGCTTGATTGTTGAGGCATTTGGATGTGAGAGAAATAGTTTTAAGGATGATTCTGTCCTTTATCTTTAGCCAGTGGGCCTCAGTCCGGTGTTTGGAGATATGCTCTCTACGTGGGATATTCAAAGCTGCTCTTAGGGCATTATTTTGTAATCTCTGGAGTTTGTCAATGACTGATTTATTTGCACCTGAGTATAGGGCGTTGCAATAGTCCAGTCTGGACATGACAAGGGCATTGGCCAAGGTGAGGCAGCTGGCACTGGACAGGAATGGTCTGGCAGCACGGATGAGTTTACACGTGTAAGTGGTTGTAGAGGCGAGGGAGTTCACTTGCTTTTTAAGGGGGAGAGCTGAGTCGAGGTAAAAACCTAGAGTTTTAACCTCTCGCATAACCTTAATAGTATTATTGTCGATGTTAAATGAGGCATAGTCCGGGGTGAGTTTAGTTAGGTTATGGTCTGATCCGAGGAGCAGGATTTCAGTTTTATCGTCGTTCAGGCAGAGGCCATGGATGGCCATCCATGCCTGAATGAGGATGTATATTTTATTCACCAAAGCCAGGTCCACTTCATAGTTGCCCGAAAGGGGTATGAGGATCTGGGTGTCATCTGCATAATTTGTGTAGGTGACACCCAGTCTGTCCAACTTGTCGAACAATGGCTTGATGAAAATGTTGTACATAGTGGGTGAGACACAGGAGCCCTGTGGGACCCCACATGTAATTTGGATGGGATCGGCACAGGTAGAGGTGGAAAAGACTCTCATGGTCCGGTTGGCTAGAAAGGATTGGACCCATGCTATAGCTTCCCCTGTGAAATTGGCAGCGAGCTTGAGGTGGTTGCATAAAACTGCATGATCCACCAAATCAAAAGCTGCTGACAGGTCCAGTAGCAGTAGCAGCGCTGTTTTCCCACTATCCTTGAATTCCTCAATTTTAGTTTTAAGATCTATCAAGGCTGTTTCAGTGCCATGGAGAGGGCGGAAGCCCGATTGGCGCAAGCCTAGTAGATGGTTAGCTTCTAAGTAATCTTGAATTTGGAGATAGGCTACTCTATCGATGATTTTTAGTAGGAAAGGTACAGTGGTGATAGGCCTATAATTAGTTGGGATGGATGGATCAAGGATTTGTTTCTTAAGAAGGGGGAGGACCCAGGATTCTTTTAGGTTAGCTGGCACTGTGTTGGATTTGAAAGAGGAGTTAATGAGCTTCGAGATAAACGGGGCTAAATCTCTGGCTGCGTCCTTTATTATTTGAGCTGGGCAACTGTCGCCCTTACAGTTGGAAGGCTTCAGTGAGAGGATAACCTTTTCAGTGTCGATGATGGAGATAGGTTTGAAGCTAAAAGGGGGGATAGTATTAGGTTCAGTCACTAGAGGTGCTTGTTGATCAGTAGGAGAGAGGGCGTCCTTTTTATTAGTTATTTTAAGCTGGAGGGTGGAAATTTTATTCAATAGGGCGTTCTGTATGTTAGTGCACCATATCTTGTCTTTGGGGACCGTGTCAGTTGGTTGGATGGGGGATTCCATTTCCCGGAGGATGGCAAAAAGTTCCTTGGTATTAGATTTGGCATTAGTAATTCTGTCATTGAATAACATTTTTTTTGTATTGATAATTTCTGTCTTGTAATATTTGGTGAATTGGGTTAAGTTAACTTTGTTGTCGTCAGTAGGCCAATTGCGCCAGATAGTTTGGAGTTTTCGTTTCTGCTTTCTAAGGTCCTTAAGTTGGGGTGTGAACCAAGCATTAAGGTGGGCTTCTTGTTTAGCTTTGCGTAATTTGGGTGGTGCAATAGTATCTAGTGCATGAGACATAGCTTTATTGAAGGTGTCCTAGGGTGTCTGGGTCAGTATTTTTCTCCAGGCCATTGATAGTAGGCAGGAGGAGGGGGATAAGTTTTTCTGTAGTAATGTCTTTTTTACTTCTGGTGGGGAGTGGTGGTATCATTTTGATAATTTTAGGGCTGAGGAGGTCAAGTATGGCAGTGAAATTTATTAGATAGTGGTCGGTCCATGGTTGAGGGATGATGTCAGTAATGACTATGTTGCAGTTAAGTTCAGATACCCAGTCAAGGGTTCTACCTTTAACATGTGTGGGGGTGAGGACTTTTTGGGTAAGGCCGTGGTCGTTTAGGATAGCTGTTATAGAGAGGGCATTTTTATTATCTGGCTCATTGAAGCCAATGGTAAAGTCGCCCAGCAACAGCGTTTGCGAGTGATTTGGGGTATTGTTAGCTATGAGGGTGGTAAGGTCATCTTCGAAGGTTCCCAAGGGACCTGGGGGCCTATAGATCAAGTGAATAGTTAGCGTGTGGTTATTAGAGAGTTGCAATTTTGCTGAGAGTACTTCGCAGGAAGCACAGGGAGGTGAGGTGGTGAGTCTGATAGGCAAAGTAGTTTTAGCGATGATGGCTAGGACACCGCCTTTAGCATTGGGTCTATCTAATCTGGGGATCTGGTAATTGTCAGGTACGGCTAGCATCAGGGAGGGTCCTGCTGCCTCGTGGAGCCAAGTTTCTGTTACGGCAAGGAGGTCGATGCTGCTGTTGTTTAGTATGTCAGCAATTTCAGTTGCATGGGCTACCATGGATCTGGCCTTGATAAGGGATCCAGTAAGTGATAAAGTATTCTTAGGAATAGGATAGCTTGCAGATTTATCTGTGTGCTTGTTTCAACTCGGGTGTTTCTTTTTATGAAAGTGAGTGGGGTTCGGGGTCGGAGTTGAGGTTTTCGTGGCTTGAATTTGCTTATCCAAGTGCATCTGTATAGTTTGGGATCTAACAGTATTGTTTGCGCTATTTCTTTTGGGTTCATAAATGCAAGGTAGTCTTGCCCTAAGTCTCAGGTTTCTGTCTGTGGGGGGGCTAGTGCTGTAGGTAGCAAAGGCCATGATTTTAGTTAGGAGGGTCAGGGAGATCAGGTTTCTACACATGGTAGTTAGAGTAGTTAAATGGTTCAAGTTACTTCCCTTACTTCGCTAGGATGTCTGGCTAGGGTGTCGCAATATAGATTGCGGGTGGCTAGTTATAGCCAGGGGTTCATCTAGTGATATGGATTATGATATTCAAGAATCACAATATGAACTAAAATGCATGACTTAGAGTAGTTAGCAACGTGCAAGGCAGGCTACCCAAGGGTCTTAAATAGGTAACAGGATGCAGTGGCAAGCTACCAAGGGGTCTCGGATAGGTCACAGGGTGCAATGGTGGGTGACCAAAGGGGTCTCGGATAGGTCACAGGGTGCAATGGTAGGCGACCAAAAGGGTCTCGGATAGGTCACAGGGTGCAATGGTAGGCGACCAAAGGGTCTCAAAAAGGTCACAGGGTACAGTTATAGCAATGTGGCAATCTAGGCAGTACTGGGTGAATGAGTGGGCACATTCAAGCAGAGGTACAAAAGGCAAAGCAGATACCAGGCTTGCAGCAAATGTGGGCATATCAGGCAAAGAGCAATACAATATACATGGGGCACCAATCAGTAGTGAGGCACAGCAGGTTAGGTTATGCAAGTACACTACACTTACATCAAGTAAGGAGCAGTGCAGAGTACACAAGGCACCATTCAAAAGTGTGGCACATCAAACAGGCATTGCACCTCGAGCATTATCAGCCAGAAGAGCGATGTAGCATACATGTGGAGCAGATCAGAATATGTGCACAGCAGGTTTGGATAATGCAGGAGGTAGGCAGACTAACTCAAGAATCGCGCACATTAGTCTGAGGTAGGCGCAATAAGGGAGCATAGCAGGTAAAGCATAGGCAGTATGGCAGGTGTTAAACAGGGGTGCTGCAGGTGAGCACGTTGGTAGCAAACTGTGGGCGAGCACTATAGACGGTAAGGAGAGCGCTGTATCTCAGAGTCAATAAAGTACATTAAAGGTGGTGCAGGTAGCGTGGATTAACTTCCATTGCAAGTAAAGCACTGCTGGTTGAGTTAGCCGGAGGGGCACTAGAGGCAAGATGAATTGCAGAAGGTTTTGGGCATAAGGACGTTGCCTGGCTGTGTGGCTGCGCTCGGTCAGCTCAGTCAGGGGGATGGCCTTCTCTCTGGGCCTTACCTCATTTGCCGGCACTCGCCTGCCGGTGATTGGAGGCGCAATGTGTTGCCAGTCAGCACCAATCCGGAGGCAGGATGCAGGGTGCAGGTCAGGCAGGCATTCAGGACAAGGTCAGGCGCGGGGGGACCAAAGCGCGGCGGCCATCTTTAAATTGCCTGACAAACGAATTTCGAGTGGCATGCAAACACATGGGCAATATGTGATTGGAGGCTGCAGGTAAGTAAGGTGAGCAGCCTTTGTAGAGTATAGCAGACAGGTGCTCTTCAATAAAAGCGATTTTAGAGCGGATGAGGCGAAGATGTGCTGCGAGGATAACGAGGGCTCTGAGGCAGCTGATATTATGCCTGGAGCCTACCTCTTCCTCTCTGCATCTCGGGGGCAGCGCGGGCTTCTCCTACAGCAGGCTCAGCGCACATTGCTGTAATCTTTATTAGCTTTTGCTCTAATTCTCTACTGTTATATGTACACCTAAATACAAATTAATAAACTTAAAAAAAAATAAGTAGTAACATGCAGATTCTTGATGTGCTGTGAAAATCCAGAAATGCACAAAATAAACATGCTACCATAAACAGTTTCTTATCACTTAATAGGTGCAAAGTGTCACAGAAAGCATGTCACAATATTAAGCGCAACAGTGACAGCTGGACATGCAATGAGTGCTGGCTGAAGCAGCATGCATTGTGACATCAGAACTTAAGCGTAAAACTAATTACAGAGCAGTTGTGATGAAATATTCTCATTGAAGGTCAGTCAGTAGTGATGTCCCAAATAGCATGTAATAAAAATATTTACAGTCTTTCATAATGGTATTTTTGACTGCCATGTTTTATAAGGCAGATTTCATACATTGCGTGCCCCCAGACCAAATTAGACATTTATTTTTTAAGAACTAAAGCTGAGGAGGCAGTCTATTTGACTTATACATATTCTTTTATTTTTCTGTATTATAATTGAGTCATAAAAATTGCTTTTCAAAAACAATAAGATATATTAAGTCAATCAATGCATTCTATCAATTTAGCAAAACAGTTGACCAAATACTGCTGAAGTACAACTTCCACCCCCCAGATTCCAATCTAAATTACCAATTGTCTGTTTAAGTTCCCTTCCATTATGACTCATTCAGAATTGTTTTATTGGTAACCCACAAGGTAGCTAAGTGGTAAATAAGCGAGATGTGATTACCCCTCAGGCAGAGGCTCCAAATGACATCCCACTCAAAACTTGGTCCACATCCAAAACCGGTAGCTATTATACAATTTCTTCTGATTTGTTGCGTTGCCTAAAATGTCACAACACAGTTTTGCCAGATTAAATTTCACTCGTCCCACACAGTCTGTACCTACGCTCCTCACTTGACTGGGACCAGCAGGCCCCAATGACTTCTAGACTATCCACCAGATTAAATGTCACCCTCGTGTTTTCCATGCTGATGAAGGAGTTAGATAACCCATATAAATATAATGCTGGTACCTCTGGGAGGGTATTTAGCAGAATCATGACCATGCCTTTGATTTATAATACCCTGGTTACTTACTTATCAGTAATCTTCATTAGTCATAGTATATAGCATCCTTGTGGTAGACCTCACAATGTGATGTAACCGCCTCCACAACTAACCACCGCTGCCAAGCAGTCAATACATTATAAATAAAGTGTGTCAAAAACTACCCAGTCCGTTTTCTGACCGGGTACAAAGACAGGCAACAACATCTGTGTTTTTATATCATTGTTTCTACCTGTGGTGCAAACAGCCACGAATGCCAAGTGTCTTTATATTACAAGGTATGAGGTGCTACAGCTGGCAAATGTGACCAAAAAAGGACTGAATGCAGTAAGGGAGGAATTCCGGTACTACGTCTGGTAACACTTCAGAATCTTTTTTTTCAGGATTTAATGACCACAATGCAAGGAGGGGTCTGCCACAAGAACGGCAGCAGTTTCTGCACAGCAGTTCCCGCTAACGATGTCACTAATGGGACGCTTAAAGAGGCGATCAAAGAGATTTGCCTGCTGCATGAGAAAATGATCAGAGAGACACAGGATATCCAATAAGACAGTTGGCTGAACACATTGTTTACCTGGGTGCCCGAGTGGATATCCACCTTATTTAAGATAACTGTCCCCATGTTCATCCTGATGCTCATTGCAGTCTGTGCAGGACAGAGGATCATCAGAAACTGTAACTGTGTGAAGAAAAGGGTTTGATATATGCCTCATTACGAGACTGGCAGTAGCCGTGCCTGTAATACAGGTACGGCTGCCACCAGTATTTTATTTTTTCTGGCGGCCAGAAATGGGCAATTACCGGGTCATTATGTCCTTGCTGGAATCGGTATTTGCCCATTCCTGGGGAGCTGGGAAAAATTCTTCCCCATTCCCATTGAGCCCAAGATACAGAAGCTATGTACACCAGAGACATGAAAATCATGGGATGAGTACATACCCACTTTTTATCATATACTAGTCCGGGGGCTTCCTGCAGATGTGCTGACATCCCTAGGTAAAGTAATGGGAATAGAAGCAAAGTGGTGGCTAGAGATACAGTCAACTATCGTATGCAATTTCTAATGGAAGCAAGAAAGGGAGAGGTCTGCAGATAATGCCATTAAGGCAGAGAACAGGCTAGTGCCAAAAAAGCAAGCAAAGCTCTCTGTGGAAGGGGTAGTCCTAACCCAGGTCCTGTAGAAGTAGTTCCTGCCCAACAGGCGGGTTCCCAGTAGAGGGTGGGCCACAGCAAAGAGGGTACATAGAGCCACAGTATGTTCCAACGTGGGGTGCCCAGCCGCCTAGTTGTTACTCACAGGGGGGATGAGGTGGGGCAACCAGTAAATGGAATACTACCCACAAGGGAGAGGGTACCCACTGAAGGGCTGGTAGGGTGGATACAGAGGTGGCAGTGTCTAGGTTTCCTGGGCCATATTTCCTCTGTAGTCAACAGGGCCACTTCGCACAAATGTGACCCTTTGGACACCTACTATATTACAATCCTGGGGCACCCCAATCAGGGGACCAACTGACACAGCATCAGGCCCCAACACAGCAGCCCCCACCCCAGCAAGTGCATTCATTCACCCAAGCAGGGCCGGTAGGGATCTCGGGGATGCCCACAGATACATTGCAAGCACCCGTACAAACAGACCCACAAGGTGACAGTACACCTTTGGACCAGAACAGACTATTTGGTATATGCTATCATATGCATCTGTAAGAAATGGTATGTGGGCAGTACTATCAGACAGCTCTGAATAAGAATCAGAGATCATATGGCAAATTTAAAGAAACAAGACCACCAACTCCCGCTAGCTACACATTGGCAGGAATCCCATGAAATGACAGACATGAGAAATTTGAAATGTATTAGCCTAATGAAGGCACAGTTAGATAAAAGGAGCAAAGACTTAAAACTTAAACTACGACAGAAGGTGGCAAGATGCATATGCTACCTGTGTTGTGTCTCATTTTTCTGACATAAGATATTCCAATTGTGCATTTGCATACAGGTACCCCATGTGATCCGCCAGAATCTTATACCTAACATCTCACATCGAACTGTTACCCAGAGCTCTATGCATACACTAGTTCATCCTTAATACTAACTCAGTATCTACATTTTAAGACAATACATCTTTAAGATTAAGAGACACACCTTCACCAGATCGATAATCACATTCATCCATAAAAACATGCTTAATTACTCATACGGAACTGTGACATAGACTTGTTTGCAACCATAAGCATATGCCATACATTTTCACAAACTAAGGAATATTTGATTGGAGAATGTATCTCCAAGTGACGGTCCATCTCTATAACAGAAGCTATCCAATAACAATTTGATTGAAACTTAAGTGTTGGCCACGTGGGAACACTGTATCAGACTGATATGAAGTAACTATGGCAAGGATTATGGCAGTATGCCATTCGATACATTAATTCAAGTATCCATAACACTTTGTTTTGATTAACAGACCAGAATGACGTCATGCGCTCATGCATATGACGTCACATACAACAATTACATTTATAAACACAAACGAAAATGGCGCTGATGCGCCTAATCGTGGACCTGGAGTGTGGGATCGATCCCTCAGTAAAATAAAGCTTAGCAGGTAAAACAGCCGTTCTTGGTCAATCTATAATAACTATTTAAAGGTTCATGGGCACTAAGGACCAATAATGAATGGATACTTAATACACAGGCTAATTTGGGTAATTAATTTTCATGGGCACTTTAACCATTAACTTCTAAAAACCAATTTTTCCATAGGGATTGGAACAAGTATTTCTAAACACATCGGAGCCTATTCTCCGCATCTAGCATGCGCGGGACAAGAAATTTTGGTAAGCCCGTGTCACAAATAAATAACCCTCAGGTACACTTTAACATGTTAATATTGCACTCAAATATATATTTCGAAGCACCAGCTTCTATAGGGGTAAGTGATGCCTTTTATGCACTTGAAATGACGCTAGTACAAACCTATGAAGGTTCTAACATGACGTTGTGTTACCTGATACCAACACACAGAAGAAGTTGGTAAGTCTTATATTCTTACCATTGGACATATGGTAACTAGGCACGATAATGAGTGGGGTAACCACTTTATCACGCTTATATCTTAGTTGTAGATATCCTACTTAATAAACAACCAATCACTTCATGCACGGACTGATGCTGGCATATTTATCACATAGTCGCATCTCACATACACACAGTGTATGGTCCGGCTGATCAGTTATGGGGTGTCATGCAGATATTAAAAAGGATATGATATCCAATCGGTTTTAAGAACATCACCAAGATGAATTGACAAGGTACAATTTACGTACCATTTCCAGTAGGTGTAAAAAGGATATGTGAGATATATGCTCAATCTTTTTTGATAGATCTTATGTAATTGACTTCTGTTTTTTGGTTTGTTTCATCCTTGGCCCATCCTTCTGACACAAAAAATTCTGGGTATGTAACACCTAATTTGTTATGCACATTGTTTTATTTCACTCTACATTGTAAACACTTTTCCCTTTTTTGTCACAATGTTATATCAAATGAATATAAAATTACTTTCTTTTATGTGGTAACCCATGCCAACAGCCTTGAGGACAATTGAGGGTCGAAACACGTGTCAGCTGTGATCAATACCACTATTAACCTCTTAAGTGCCATTGAGGTTCCCCCCCAGTGCCAATGGCTTTTTTTTTAAATCGCGGTATTCACCGCCCAAACCCGCCAACATTTCCCCCCTCATTAACCCCTTAAGTGCCACCGACGAGCCGGCTCGTCGGTGGCAACCTGGAGCGGTTTTTACCGACGAGCCGGCTCGTCGCTGGCATTTAAAGGGTTAAATAGCTTTTAGAAACTTTAGAATCGTGTTTTTTCCAATGGTAGACACAAAAAAGCAAAGAATGCAGAGTGTTGAAGCACAAGTTGTCAGCATTAGCCTATTCTCTGTACATAGAGCCGCAGTATGTCCCACTGTGGGATGCCAAGGTGCCCAGTTTTTACTCACAAGGGGGGGCTTACCAGAAATGAGATATTACCCACGAGCGAGAGAATTGCTGCTGAAGGGCCGGCAGGGTGGATACAGAGGGGCAGGGTCTAGGTTTTTGTGCCATGTTTTCTCTGTAGTCAACGGGGCCACTTTGCACGAATGGGACCCTTTGGACACCTACTATATTACAATCCTGGGGACCACAATCAGGGGACCAACTGACAGAGCAGCAGGCCCCAACACAGCAGCCCCCACCCCACCCCAGCAAGTGCATGAATTCACCCAAGAAGGGCCCGTAAGGATCTTGGGGAGGCCCACAAATACATTGCAAGCACCCACACAAACACACCACAGACCTACTATACACAGAGCACACTCCGAGGGCAACCCATGCACCCTGAGGTGTTCCTATATGGGTCCAAATACCATTTGCATGGGTGCAAGGGACTGTTCACGCTCAAATCAGACCCAAATAATTGATATTTCTGTGTTCTCGCCAGTTTCTGCTACTAAGGAAATATGTTTTTTTGTTTAATCCATCTTACCTTGAGAGATCTATTGTAATTAAAATATTAGCATAGATGTGTACAAAACCTTCCTTAAAACGTACATATTGAAAGATCTGCCATGTCACAACATTCAGGTGAACTTATCTCAGCCTGCTCTCACACAACAAATCTGATCTTGCATCATGCAAATAGACATACGCCAACCCGCTGCTGTGAGGTATATTGCACGTGGCCAATTTTGATGAATTTCAACTAAAATTACTTCAAAAGTATAATAGTTTTAATTTAATAAGTGAAAACCCTAAAGAGTAAGGGCGTCTGGGCAAAGTATCAAGAGTCATATGTTTTCTCTAGCTAGATTCAAACACAGCCTCTTCATTGGATAAAACTCTGTGTGATAAGCTGTTGTGATTTCAATAGCAGAGAAAGCAGAAGGGCACCTCCCTCCTGGCTCTTGAGTTAGCTCTATTACTGGTATTGGGTACTGATTGTTCCCAATATTTCATGTACGTATGCTAATATGCAGGAAGCATTTGGCCAGGTACACGTTGTAGCATTGGCACCCCCTCATCACATGCATGAGCTCTTCAAACATAGCCAGATCACATAAAGTGCACCTACACGGATCAATTATTCACCATAATTTGCACTGACTGATCTGTGCACAAAACATTCGCATTGACTGGCTATCCCAGAAAACAAAATATTCTCGTGTCTTTGGGTGCAAATGTCAGTGCAAGAAAATCTGACATAAGCACAATGCTTGTGATCTGGCCTGTGCTAAAACAGCACCAGTAAGAAGCCATACCCTCATTGACAAACATGAAGAAACCAGAAGAAACTGGAGACGAGTTGTGGTGCAGTTTCCTAGATGAGGAGAACTGTGTTCCTATCATGTTATTTCAAAAACCTTGAGTTAAAAAGATAGAAAGAGGAGAGGAGACAGAAAATGAATAGCACTGGACTTTCCTTTGGGAAAATATTTCAGTCTGTTAGATGCATTTGTCTTGGAATCAAGCCCAGGCCATGTTGTACAGGGAAAATGTATTAGCATGAGGCGCAGATGAATATTTCCTGGCTCTTGCTAGTCTCAAGTAAAATACGTTTAGAGACATGAGCAATCACTTATAGATTATTGAAACACTTAACCCGTTGATAGAAAACTGAACAGGGATTATACGACCTTTTCTATAGTGAAGGCCAGCCGTTCTAAAGGTAAATGAATGGAAATACAATCAGCACAACATGGCGATTTTAAGCATCGAAGACATTCAAATGAAGGGAAGATTATTTAAAATAAAACATAATTTCCACTGGTCCAGTGGACCTGCGTTTGCAAATGCCATTTTAAAAATAATGTTCAGTTATTAATCTAAACAGTCAAAATGGCTGAGACCCCAGCATTTAGTTTGCATTTTTAAAATACTGCACTGGAAATCACTTTGTTTTTCACCGCTGGGGATGACTAAGTGTGTACCCAAATGACAAGTGATGACTTAGGTATTGTTGGAAGACGCAGGTACATGCTATTATTTTTAAACATGCTGGGGCTGACTTTTGTAGAGGCTTAATGTAAAATAAAGCTTAAAAACCTTGCGTAAAGCTTTGACGCATTTCTTTTACATCATGCCTCATTTTCATTCATTTGTATAGCGAAGAGGAGGGGGGTTGTAGCTTACTATTGTCCAGTCCCCTTCCTTTCCACCATAAAAATACTATATTTGCACTGGCATGGATTTTCGTGCCGGTACAAATGCTGTGGATTCATATGTCGTCTGACGGCTTTTTGCACTCGTACATGACATGTGACGTTTACTTCATTTGAACAGTAGAGTGCAAAAGGCGACGTGTGAGGCCCATTTTATACACTCCCTTTTTGCGCTGTGTCATGCAAAAGAGGAAAATAAGGAGCTGGAGACCTGTGTACGTTAAAGTGTAAACCTAAAAGGTCCCCTTCTTCCTTTTTAAGGGAACTCAAAAATGATCCCCCACTGAAATGCAGAAAACGTGTGTACTTACATGTATATCTGTACATATGAATGTAAAACATTACCATTTTGAAACGTTTCAATCTTTGTTTCCCAAAAGGACAAACTGCAGTTGTCCGGACGTAGAATAACCATGGAAATGTGAGGTTGATTTTAAATATATTTTTCTTGCTCATTGCAAACAATTAATAAGAGTTGAGGGTATTCACTTTAGTAAGGATTTGGTAAGGTTTACCTCTCTTGATCTATGATGTTCGGATTGTGGACACATAGGATTAAAAAAAAATCAAATATGATCATTTGTATTTTGGACACATCTTTTACGGAACCACTTAATAAGTGAAAACATAACTATGTAAATTATCTGGTCCAGAAGAAGACTGGAAATGTTGTACCACCCGCCGAAACTTTAGTCAACCATTCTCTTAAAAGCAATGTTTATTTTATTTGTAATTTAAGTTGAAAACAATTGTGGACATGAGCTACGCATTCTATTTTGAACATGGTTTTGAATAGAAAGATTTCAAAAGAAATTCTTTTCATAAGCCCATGTGTGATATTATTTTTGATGTTTTGTTTGTCTGCATGTATTTAGGACTACAATGTTTTTTTAAAGTTTGCAATAAGAAAATACATTAACTTTTGATTGTGCCTCTATGTGAGCTAAAATTATAAAAAATGATTGCACTTTTAAAGAGAATAGTAACCCAAAACCTGTGCAGTAAAACATTTCTATTCCTGTAATACAGGACTTCTCAATTATGAGGTCTATCCACAAAGGTGTCATGACCCGCAGAACACGCCCCTTCTGGACTTCCTGGTCCTTATCACGGCGGGCATTGCATTAATTGTTTCTCCCAACATGGCCATATCACGTGACACGCCTCGCACCAGCCTTATTTATTTATTTATTTATTTATAAAGCGCTCACACAGCCCGTGGGCATCGAGGCGCTGCTACAGGAATTGTTATTTTATTATTTTCTTTAAACACCCAGAGGTTTCTAAGCGCGGACCCGGGGATCGAACCTGTGTTGCTTCGTGTAGTCTTGCTTCCAAGACACGCACGCTGCCGCTGAGCTATTCTCCCAGACCTTCACGGTGGATGTAGTACGTCCCATAAATGTGCCCACCCCCCGCGGCCCCTCGCGTCTCAACGCTATCAACAGGTAGTAACTAGACGTGTACTTCGCAGCTTGGCAAACCTTTCTGTTATCCAAGTTCCTGGACCCTTATTCCCATTCCTTCTACCCTCTCCTTTCCACCCTGTTCCTGGAATCCACATATCCTTGCGACCGCTTCTTCCTTCCTGGACGTCCTGAACACACGAGTATCCTGGAACGCTGAACGCATGCTGGAGTCGGAAGAGACTCGTGCCGGCCTGTACAAAACCCGATCCGCCCGCAAGAAGAATCTTCCCGCGGAACCCTGCAAGAAGCGATCTCAGGTGAGACAGGGGGAGATTCACGACAGTTTGAGAGGCAGAACGACCGACATTGAAACCGATATGGAAAAGGCCATTCAGGATCTCAGGCGTGGCATGCAAGAACTAACAACCGAGGTGCAGAACTTAAAAGCGGAGAATGCCGCATTAAAGCAACTTATTTTGTCTCGCGATTCCACTACAAAAGAGAGTCTGTTACTGGGTGGTGTCATAGACAAGTATGATGGGTCTGCAAAATCCCTTTTTGGATTCCTGGACTCCTGTTTGGTGCATTTTACCTTTAACCCGTATTATTTTTCAACTTCCAGGGCAAAGGTGGGCTTTATAATCTCACACCTCGCAGGAAATGCATTGGCTACTCCCTTAGTCAATTCTGGAGATGCCCTCCTAGATGATTATGATGGATTCATACAGGCTCTCAAAACCATTTTCGACCGCCCAGAACAGGTTTAGAGTGCCCAGGAACGCCTACTTGACTTTCGGCAAGGATCCCAGGACATGCTAACGTATGTCACAAGATTCAAACAATTGGCCAAGGAAGCAGATTGGTCCTCAGAAGCAAGTTTCACTCTCTTCCGTAGGGGCCTAAACGAGGATATAAAAGATGAATTAGCCAGAGTGGCTCGTCCTAGCTCATTCCAGGTTCTTATGGATTTAGCCATGCAGATAGACTTTCGTACCCAGAAAAGAAAGGCAGAGAGAAAAAAGACCAAGATGCCTTTCCGGAAAAGTTCTCTTGAGACTTCAGTAAAAACTGATCCTGTTACAACCCCTGACACTGACCCAGAACCCATGCAAATAGGAGCCTTCCGTGGACCTATTTCCCCACAAGAAAGGATGAGAAGGATCCACACAGGCTTGTGCATGTATTGTGCATCGGATAAACACCTTGTTAGAGAATGTCCTCTAGCCCCTCCACGGCGTTCGGGAAACGCCAACTCCCGATCCTAGATGGAGCGAGGTGTCGGGAGAGAGATGTTTGCTCCACATCTATTCCATCCCTGAACTCTCCTGGACAGAACAACCTAGTGGTTCTACAAGCCTCCTTATCGTTATTAAAGAAGGAGACCTACCCCATCCTGGCCTTGGTGGATTGTGGGGCTATGGGAGTATTCATTGATCAAGATTGGGTCTTTAAGCACCACATTCCATATGAAGCCCGGAGTGTAATGCAACCAGTGGAGGAAATTGATGGAAGACCCCTCCGTTCAGGGCCCATATCCTTGCAGACCAAGGAAATACAACTTTTAATAAACCATCACCAGGAATTGATCAAGTTTGATATCATCAAATCAGCCCACTGCCCCATGGTACTAGGCATGCCCTGGTTGCAGAAACACAATCCATACATCAATTGAACAGCAGGATCCTTGTTTTTTGGTTCGGAGTATTGTCTGTCTCATTGTTTATCCCAGGATCCCTCCTCGATATCATCTGAAAGTAATCCAGCAGATCAACAAGAAGCACTCATGGTTTCCAATATCATTCAGGTCCCAAAGGCCTATCAAAGTTATGCTGATGTGTTTTCAACTGCCAGAGTTCAGGCTCTACCCCCTCACAGGAAAGAGGGAATAAATGTGCACACTCTAAATTCTATGCTTTAGATAGATACGAATTTAAGGATCAAAGGTTAAGGATTTTTGGGTGCGGGGGAGTAAAAGCGGTCCTGGCACAGGGCCACAAAAATGCAAAAAAGTGAGAGAAAGAGGATCCAAAATGGAACCCTCCCGTCCCCTGCACACGTTTAAATTGCGTCAATGTGACGCCTAAATATTGGTTCAAAGTACCTTGTACATGGTTCAAAGTAGGGATCGACAGTTTGAAAGCACGGTTGGCCCTTTATAATAATACAATCAGATGTATGAATATTTACAACAAGTGTTGTTTAATCCAAACGCAAATAGTAGACAAGATTGAATTCATTGTAGATGGCTGACGCGTTTCGAGATACCAATTCTCTTCTTCATGAGCCATAGATCATACAAACGAACTAAAATGTAAAGAATACTAAGAAAATATAATCAGAATTGTAAAGCTCTCAAGTAAAGACTGTGACTGGTGCACATTTACTCATTTGTCATAGACTGAAAGTCACCATTTGTATACAACAACATGGCCCCAAATAAACAACCAGTTTCTGTATGGACATTTCTAATAGTGTATGGTGATTACCCCCTCACAGACCTGAAGACTGTGCCATAGACACAGAGCCTTAAGCAGTGATTCCCTTTGGGAGGATGTTTATCCTATCTGAACCTGAAAAAAAGACACTCCGAGAATACTTGGATACCAACCTTGAAAATGGCACCATAAGACCATCGAAATCCCCAGCTGGAGCCTCGCTGTTCTTTGTTCCCAAGAAGGACACCAAGGAACTTAGACCTTGCCTCGATTATCGTGGAGTAAATCAATGCACCCTCAAGGACCGCTACCCCTACCCTTGATCTCGGATATCCTGGAAGCGGTGAGAGGAGCTGTAATCTTCACGAAACTGGATATCAGGGGTGCCTATCATCTGATTCGTATCAAGGAAGGAGACAAATGGAAAACAGCCTTTAGAACACCTATTGGACACTTCGAATATCTGGTCTTGCCCTTTGGACTTGCTAATGCCCCTGCAGTCTTTCAACGATTCATGGATAGGGTGTTCTCTTACATGCTGTTTCTCTTCATCATCGTCTACCTGGACGATATCTTGATTTACTCCAAGGACCTTTTAAAGCATGAAGAGCATGTAAAGGCAGTCTTACAACGACTACGGGAACACAGACTCCTAGCCAAACCAGAGAAATGCCTGTTTCACGTTACTTCTGTTCATTATCTAGGATTTGTCCTTAGTCCAGAGGGAATTGGTATGGATCATTCGAAGGTAAAGGCCATACTATCTTGGCCGGCTCCCACTTCCGTGAAACAAGTTCAATCCTTCCTGGGGCTTGCCAATTTCTACCGAATGTTCATACCCACCTTTTCTGAGATTGTTCAACCAATCATCGCTCTCTTGAAGAAAGACACTCCCTTTCTCTGGTCTGCACCTCAAGACAAGGCATTCCAACACCTAAAGACAGAGTTTACTCAAGCCCCCATCCTAGCCCAACCCGACATTAATCGGCCATTCCTATGGAGACGGATGCCTCTAACCATAGGAGCAGTCTTGAAGCAAGAATTTGAGGACAATTTGGAACACCCCATTGCTTACCTTTCACGAACCCTGACTCCCAGTGAGACACATTATTCCATCTTGGAAAAGGAACTGTTAGCCATCCGCCAAGCCTTCACAGAATGGCGACATCTACTCCTGGAAGCTATACATCCAGTCCAGGTTCCCACAGACCATCGAAACCTTCAAGTTCTACAATCCTTGGAGTGTAGGAACAGTTGTCAGGCCTGTTGGGCCATCTTCTTTGCCCAGTACCAGTTCCACATCAGTCATGTTACTGGATCACAAAACATAATTGCTGACGCCTTATCTCGACGTCCTGATTACGAAACTATTGAAGATCGAGCCTACCCCAAGATGTTTCCCCACACGATTTTTGTAGCTCAAGCAGTCAGTCTTTTGGAAGAAGTCCAGATGCAAACCAAATCCTCTGAGCTCTGGAAGGATATTTCAAGGAAGAATCCATGGAATCTGAGAACCAAGGACAGATATTTGTTCAAAGATAACGCTCTAGTCATTCCCAGACAGAAACTACAACAAAGGATAATAAACCTCTGCCACGATACCCTCCACTCCGGACATCGTGGCATCACCAACACTCTCCGTCTTATACAAAGACAATTTTGGTGGCCTAGAATGAAGACTGACGTACAACTGTACATCCAAGCCTGCTCTATCTGCAGTCAAAACAAACACGATAACAAGAGACCGGCGGGTCTCCTACTGCAACCTACACTACCGACAAGGCCATAGGAATTCATTGCTACAGACTTCATTGTGGAATTACCACCTTCCAGGGGATACACGACTATCATGGTCACCATTGACTTGTTCACTCATATGGCTCATTTTACACCCCTGTACAAACTACCACCCTCATCAGAACTCGCTGGAATCTTACTGGAACACATTTTCCGCCTTCATGGACTTCCTTCCAATATCATATCAGACCGAGGACCTCAATACGTCTCACAATTCTGGAAACATCTCTGTCGCATTCTAGGAATCCAACGTGCTCTTTCATCAGGTTATCACCCACAAACTAATGGAGCCACGGAACGTGTAAATCAGACCCTGGAACAATACCTTTGTTGTTTCGCCACCAAGGTACAGGATGATTGGTTGGTCCTTATACCTGTGGCTGAATTTGCCTACAACAATTCCGATCACTCAGCAGTCAAGACCAGCCCCTTCTATTGCAGTCAAGGATTCCACCCGTCAGTTTTACCTTCTATTCTTCCACATCCTACACCAGTACCTACCGTCGACTCCTGGATCGAAACTCTCATCAACATACACAAGGAAGCCAAAGAACATTTAGAAAAGGCCCAAACACACGCTAAGCGTTATGCGAATTCCAAGAGAAGACCAGGGCCTTTTTATTCAGTCAGTGATCAAGTCTGGTTGTCCTCGAAACTACTACCACGACATTTACGACCAAACAAATTGGCCCCCCGGTACTATGAGACATTTTCCATAAAAGAAGTCATCAACCCAGTCTCATTCCGGCTCAAGCTACCAGACTCCTGGAAGAAAATTCACCCAGTTTTTCACACTTCTTTATTGAAACCCTACATCCGATCCTCCCGGAAATCCTGCAGACCCAGTCCTGTGGTTGTGGACGACCAACTGGAATATGAAGTATCCAGAATAAGCGATTCCAGGTATAAACGGAGTCAACTTCAATACCTGGTTGAGTGGAAAGGATATCATCCTAGTGAAAGAACTTGGGAACCACTTTCTAACCTGAACACTCCTCGATTGCTCCGAAGATATCATCTCATACATCCGGGCAAACCTGGTGGAACAGGTTCTCGGAGGAGGCATGCTGTCATGACCCACAGAACACACCCCTTCTGGACTTCCTGGTCCTTATTGCGGCGGGGCTTGCATTCATTGTTTCTCCCAATATGGCCGTATCACGTGACACACCTCGCACCAGCCTTCATGACAGACATAGTACGTCCCATAAATATGCCATGCCCCTGTGGCCCTCCGCGTCTCAACGCTATCAACAGATAGTGACAAGACATGTACTTCGCAGCTTGGCGAACCCTTCTGTTATCCAAGTTCCTGGACCCTTATTCCCATTCCTTCTACCCTCTCCTTTCCACCCTGTTCCTGGAATCCACGTATCCCGCTTCTTCCTTCATGGATGTCCTGAACCCGCGAGTATCCTGGAATGCTGAATGCACGCTGGAGTCGGAAAAGACTTGTGCCGGCCTGTACAAACCTCGATCCGCCCACAAGAAGAATCTTCCCACGGAACCCTGCAAGAAGTGATCTCAGGGTAGACGGGGGGAGATTCATGACAAAAGGGCCAGATACAAGCATGTCCAACCAGCATGAATTTGGTCCGGTGTTAGATTTAAGGATGATAGAAGTTAACCTAGCTATAGGTTGCTTGCAAATGTTGAAGATTCACTGGAAGACATGTTTTTAATAAACCCAAAATGCAGGGCAAAGAGAATCCATGAAATGTGATTTGCTCACCAAGTTCACATACATGTTAAATATATATATTGGCTTTCTTCGGATAGACACAAACATCATTCATATCAACGATGAATTGATACTAATTTAGTAAAAATGATTTACATTTCTTAAGAAAATGATTAAAATCAGCAGTTTATGGTGTACATTTGATAATATGTTCATATTTGCACAGGTAGCATCTAAAAAGTCACCACATCCAGAATATCATCCTTGAGGATGTATCTTGAGGAATGACTACCCAGGGTCTGATGTGCTGGTTGTGATGAAGAGGTTCCCGGACACTGCCCAGGGTAGACCTGAGGGTACATACTGTAGTACAATTAGCAAGGAGTACTAGATATGAATATGAGGAAATTATAAGACTAAAGTGGCAGCAGCACAGCCAATTTCAGAGCCCGTAATTTTGCTTTCTCCCAGAGACACAAATTTGATCTGGGTAGGAGGTGCATTTTTCTGCATTTGGGAATCTGTCAGAGATTGTAGACCACCAGAGATCCTTGTAAGACAGTCCTTTCTGTCTCACTATCAGAAAGTGACACAATTGGGGGCCAGAAACATTAACACACAGAATGTTCTTGGATGCAATCTGATGGAAAGCATGACGGTACAATGTTTTGTCCATCAGATGTGCGGGAGTGTCTTTCCCACAAATTAGAGCCTTCAATAAAACCATTCAGCAAGTAGAAGACGAATAGAGGGCCAGAACACCTGTGCACAACCCTTGAAGTCCAACAAAAACAGACAAAGATCCAGAACCATGCTCAGGAATACAACCTTCATCAATTGGACACCATCCCAAAGACTGTTATGCCTGTAAGTGATGTTAAAGTGCCAACATTTAAAAAGAAGAGAGGTTTTAGAGGAAGTAGGTGCCTGCAAAACACATCCTTAGAGAAAGCATCAACATGTCTATGTGAATCTTTATTTCTTCCTCAAGTGGTTTGGCCTGTGTTGTTCATTTACTTAGTTCTTTTCTCTGAGTGTATTTCTCTTCTGACTATATTCTACATTAGTAGCACTGCCCCTGCCAGTAGCCTCAGGAGAGTCTTTACAACCTCAATTGAGGATCCTGCTCCCACATGCTCGATGGTTGAGCCATGCATCAGGCCTGTTGTCACAATCACAGTGAACCACTCTCCATTCCCCACTCTGCTGCCAGATTCTGGAGAGGCCACACAACTTCAGGTGATGTCTCTGTTTCCCCATTCCTATTGGCCCTTTTTCCTACACCCACAGGAATCCACCTATCATTGTCCTGGGGTATCTATATTTAGACCAAGAAGTCCCACCATTGTCTGCTTTGTTCAGCTAACCCTAATAAAAGTACAATACATTCCTGTGACTGGAATCCCTGTAAAGTGTGCCACTCCTAATTGCATTGCCTCTTTAGCCCTGTTCCTGGCTGCTTATTCCCCCTGCCCCCGGCCTTTCTTTTACTCAATGCTAGCTCTGCTAATTGATCACTTCAATCTAAGACTGTGAATAATACTAGTTCTACATTCTACACCCTTTAAGTGCATATTACTTGTACTTTATATCACGTCTTCATTTTCTAGTCCTATGCCATTAAACTGCATCTTGATTGTACTGTATTGTTCATCGGCATTTTGGTAGCCCGTGGCTCTATGCTCTTAAATTCCATCCTGATGGTACTGTATTGTACATCTGCATAGTACTACTCTGATAAAACACAGCTTTATTTTAATGCATTTTGTATCTGTTTTTGGTCATCTATGGCAGTACACCTTTACGTTGCATCTTGATTGGACTGTAGCTTACATCTGTTTTTCTGATCTCAAGTGACTCTGCATTCTACATCCACAGGTTCTCTGCATTGTTATCTTGGCTGCTGGAAACATTCCACCTCCCGCCCCTGTAATGTTCACATCTCACTCCCGGTCTCACACTCCTTTAGGGCCTGCACCGCTATGCTCAACCCTCTCTTCACAACTTCAAAGTTTCCGCCTGTCCCTACTCCCCTTTTGTCTCTCACCATACACACAGAGGTCATACAATTGTTGCCACTACCTCAAATATCATCTCACCTCTCCTCTATCACTCAGAACTCCCTCTGTCCCCCCTTAATCTCCCAACAATCTTAAACTCAGTTTATGGAATGCCCAATCCTTCTGCAAGAAAACCTCCTTCATCTTTCATCATACTCCCGAAACCCCATTTTTCTGCTTTTGGTATCAGTGAGACCTACATTCATGCTGTTAACTCTACAACTCAGTGGCCATTTATGCTGATTCATCTACCTTCCTTGTAGGAGTTCAGAATAGTTGGGTGTTGGCCTTATGATCAGCAAGGCTCATCCCACCACCCTTTCGTCCCTCTGACTTTATGCCACTTACTATAAAATACACTTCCAGTCAACTCCTCCCACTAAGTCCTATGCCCAACTTCCTCATCTTTCAACCCCTGGATACCTAGGTCTCTTTCTTCACTAACCACAACCTCCATCCTTGGTACCCAGCAGACTGACAAACCAATTGTATTCATAGATGACAATACACTTCCCAAAATCGCTCCATTAATTCAACTAGAACTTAACTCTCTCTTCTCTGACCACTCAATGACCTCCCTTCATTGTCTATCCACTGAGTCAAAGGGTAATCATGTTGACTTTGTCATCCACTGCATTTACAAATGCTGATGTGTTATTATGGTGGCCATGGTAACAAGTGGCACTGCCATTATGTTTCAGTTTGTTTTTGCAGAGTGTATGTTTATGTCGTTTTTTCTTGTTCTGCCCTCGTTTTCTTCTTTAAAAAAAAATGATACAAACATTCAAAATAACAAAACTTTTCTATAGAATTTCAAGAAGAATAAAAATAAAATAGAAAACATGACATGTTAAACTTCCTTCAATGGAGGATTTTGTTGTAATGTTTTGCTTATTGAAGAATAAAGATTTGAGAGAAGGTAGAAAGTCGAAGAGCAGATGTTCTATGTCAGCATTCAGAAAGGCTTTTCTTTTGGATACAAATGAGTTACTAAGATTTGTTATAGTCTTTCACTTTCTGCTTTATGATAGTTTTGATAAGTGGCACACATTCTGCATATATAGGGTGAAACATGATAAAGACAATTATATGTCCACACAAAATGAAGACTCCATAGGAATACATATGATTTATATTATAGGAGTGGGATGCAGTGGGTACTTTAATGAAGACTTCTCTCAGATATGTGTTTGCTGTTGCGCACATCTACTATACGTTAGAGTTGCTCAACAGCTCAATCATCTTTTTTTTTACAACATATTTTACTTTTCAAAGTCTAGGCCCTTGTGAGCAGATTGAAAACGTGCATATTTAGATGCCACACAAGAGTCCATAAAACATCATTGCCTCCACCATACATTGACCCAAAGATGTGGAGAGCACTAACGTATAATCTAGTCTTAGGGAGAATTCTCATTCTATGGCTAATTTCCCTTAGCTATAGAGTCCCCCAGCAGCTTTGCTGGATTTGAAGGGTTAGTTTTTTCTCCTGCTAAGAGTGAGAATCTTTTTCCCACTCTTAGGCATGTTTGCTATGTGTGTTCTAGGCTATTTATTTGTGTTTAATGTCTATGGGGTTTTTCTCACCCTCATAGGAACCATCTTTATACACATGTGTTACACAGCACCCTCTGTGCAGTAACACAGGGTTGTCGTAGCGACCCCCAAACATAGACTCCATACCCTGGAACTGACTACTGTTGCCCAGGGCATGTAAAGTCCCCATTGACTTTACTAGTCAATCTTTATGAACAAAACCAGTACAACCCATCTTACTATGGAGGTACTGGCAAGGGTTAATAGTTTTTCCCTTATGTTCATTTTCGAGAGGGTACCGTACAGTCCCTCTCTCAAAGGTTTCTGGCTGGTGGCAGTGGTTACTACCATAAATATTCGACGGCAAATATTTTCATATGAGATTTTCCCATTGTTCGAGGCTACCACATTTACTCAGCCTCTAACATACCACCGGTTTATTTTTGTATTAACTTTACTCCGGTAGGTTTTATTTGCCAGAACTTTTATATAAATACTTTCTCGTGTCTTTCTCTAAGATCCTAACCCAGGTCAAGGATCCTTTGTTCGTCCTTTTGGCGGGCTTCGGCCAAGAAGCCCTCCTTTCGGCACCACTGAGTCTTGGGTGGACCCATTGTGTGGGAGGGGGAGTAGGCTCCCTGGACAGGATTGCCTCAGCAACCCATGTCGCTCTCTGCCCTGATAGGCTGGAGGGTCTCCCGCCAGGAGGACCACTCCACTGTGTGAGTGACAGCTAGGCTGTATTAATGGGGGTCTTTTTGAATACATGCAGGGTCCTGAGGACTGGAAGAGCAAGACGTTGCCACTGGAACTAAGAAGCCGAAGAGGAGAGAAGCCAAAGACATCTGCATCAACTGAACCACCGGTGAAGCCCTGCTTCAGCGTCTCACCACTTTTCTCCACACGACGAGAGAAGATCTTCATCTGCAAGAGCCTTCTTCCCTTAAGCTGGTGGGGCCAACCAGTTTGCCAATTGCCTTCCAGGACCTGCCTTGGTCGAATCGCCAGTGCCCTGCATTCGGAGACCGGATAGCCAGGCACCCGTCCACCCGGACCGCGATTTAAAGGAACGTACCTTTTATTTTGTTTGGCAGCACCGCAGCTGGTTTCATCCCTAGGCAGTGCAGTAACTCGACCTTCCTCCATGACGAGAGTCTCTCTCTTCCTCTGCTGGATCTCCCGAACTGCAGGAACTGCCAGGAACAACCGCTACTGCAGGAGCCTCTTCTACATTTTAAGTTACTTTGTTCCACCAGGCCTCCCTTTTTGTTTGGTATCGCTAAAGGTGGTTTAAATCCTTTACCTACCTGCTAGGTTTGCCGTCCCTATCATCTAACATTGTCTTTCACCTTCTGCAACCACCATTTCGAATCGTTTAACAAAGACTTGACTGCAGCTACAAGAAAATTTTGCTCCTGGGCTCTTTGTCCTGTACCACTGACTCTGGCACAGGCCTATTGACTCGGGCTGAATCTGTTACAACTGCCTTCTCTAGATTGCTTCTCACCTAGAAATGTGTTGGTGCACCTAACTCTTATAACCACCTTTTCCTTCCCACTTTTTAAACTTGTGAAGTGCCATTTTGCTTGGTTTTCACTTCCGTATTATACATGCAAAAGTACTGCCTTGCCTAAACTTATTCACAATCTATTGTCAAGTGTTACTAGGGTGCCTAAGAGTATATTCCTGTATAACTTGTTCTTTCCCTCCCTTGTGAGAAATTGATAGAGTGCCATTTGTGTTTGGTTTTCACTGTACCGTTTTGCTCAGTTTTCACTCTTGCTCAAACTTGTCTACAATTTAACCAGGGAGTTGTGTATACTTTTCTTGACTGATTTTAACTTGCTTTAATAACTGTGATTAATGTGTTGAACTAGAAGTGTGTAAAATAAATATATATTATTTTTAATAAAAAGCTTTGGTCAGTGTTTCCATGTACCATAGTCTTGTAGCCCTATTGTGTAAACCCTGAATACTGCTAATCTCCCTCTTGAGATAAGTCTCACTGCTTAGCCACAGCTACCAACTAAATCTTTGTGGTATGGACTGATACCAAAGGGGATTGTATTGCTCATACCTGTAGTCTTAATCTTCTGTAGTGCTCCCTAAGGGAACTGCACAGGATTCTGCCTAACATCTAGTACACATAAAATGAATTTCCATTTGACTAACTCCAGTTCCATAGCACATATCATGTTTTATTACACCTCAGACAGTGGTATAGAGAGCCATTGAGGTCCTGTAATGGCAGTTTACCGTTGTAGTTTGGGCGATTATTATTACACTTCTGCAGAAGCAAGCAGTCTTCTAATAATGTCTTTACAAGTTGCAGTCAAAGTCAACAGAGAATACGTACATGAGAGGGGCTGCTGTTCAGACGTTTGTTAAGCGCATGACTGATAGTCACCCATGACTGTAACAACTATTTTCACCTTGTATATTGTGTTCGGCACAGTTATTTGCTACCTGTTCAACTTTGTTTTTGCAGAGATTTCTAAGAATAAAGGAAACAACATAACCATCAAAAGTGGCAGTCCACTTTGTACACTGATTCCTGTATGGTAGTGTTTTGCCTCCTTCCCACTCCCAAACTGGAAATGTTGATCCCAGTGCATATGTTGTAGAGTGAGAAAAGGCTCTGGCAATATTGATGTAGTAACAGTGGGAAACAAGTGCACTGCTCAAATGTTCTTTACATGCTGTTGATGTGCCTGTGACTATAACTTCTGGCAGCAGTGCAGTATGCCTTGCTGTCATTTGCCAATTATGTTTTGCAAAGGTAAACAACTATCTGAAAGTATTCAGCTCAGACTTGAGAGCGGGGTTGGTACTTGTGACGATAAACTTATATGGGAGTGGGACAAAGAAAACCACTGGAAGAACACAGAGTATGAGTCAGACAGAGAAGTAGGATTTTGACAGTATGCCGGGAAAGACCCACAGTACAACATAAAACCTGGAGGTGGAGACCTTAGGAATAAGAGAGACCAGGAGATTTGATACACCTAGCTGAGGTATGCTGTGAGGAATCTGGACATGTGGCATCTGATGCTGCAAATAATTTTAGGTGCAGCTCCCAATGCACGGCATGGGGAAAGAAAAGAATTACAAGAGACCAAGGAGAATTTCAGGTGTCTTGAGCCTTAAAAGTAAACAAGTGCAGGTGTGACTGCAGGCAGAGAGCGGTGGACCCGGAGGTCTGTCAACAATGCTGATACCACTCCCATTGATGTATTGCAGAATAAGCTGACTACGGAAGGGACAGACAGACTGTTCTTAATGCTGCCGAAGAAATGAGAGGCCAACCTTGAAGTTCCCAGTCTGATAAAATCCCTGTTGACATTATCCCTGAAACAACCAGGTAACAGGGAAAGCGGGAGACCGAGGAGGGAAACTAAATATCCTTATTGGTACCCTCATTCTCATCCCAGTAAGGACCAAGTTTAGAATATATATGAAGAGAGTGAGAATCAGTACTGGAATGCTCATATTCGTCCCAGTCAGGACAAAGTGTTACAGATACATGAATGGAGTGAGAATCATCACAGGAAAGTTCATGCTTGCCCCAGTTGAGATAAAATATTAAGAATACCTGAAGAGAGTGAGAATCATTATTGGAACACTCATATTCATCCCAGTTGAAACAAAGTTTTAAGAATACCTAAAGAGAGTGTAATGCTTATTCTCGTCCCCGTCAAGATGAAGTATCAAGAGTATATAAGAAGATTGAGAATCATTCCTGATTCCTCGAATGCTCATACTAGTCCCAGTAAAGATGAAGGGCCTCATCACAAGTTGGGCAGTGTGGTAAAAATGTGGCAGTAATAATGTTACCACAACTATACGTTGGGCAGAAAGCTGAGCTGGAGGTATATCCGCTGACGTTTCACCCATTTCTGGTGCAATTACTGTGGCGCAATTAGCGCTGTGGTATTTGCGCCAAAATGCCCCATTGAGTTCTATGGACTAACACAAAATGGGGACATACACCGCCACCACCATGATCTGGTGGTAATACTGCGTCACCAAGGTAAGAACAATTCTGTCCCTACGATGAGTGGGTTCACACAGTTGAAGCTAATCAACTCAGACCTGAGTGTTGCTTCATTAAGAAATGCCTCCTGACAGAGACATATAAATTGTGTGTGGTGGAAATTAACTTTGTGTCAACTTCCCTGAAGGAGTGCAGTAAATGTTTTGTGTACGCCTCCTCTCTCTGAGACTGTAGCAAAAATTCTGTGTTGCACCCCTTCCTGAAATAATGGTGTGTTTGACCCTTTCATTTAAGTTATTTTGACTGTCAGATCATATACATAAAACATGTAGCAGGCTTCTTACATCTCACTCTGTGGCTTAAAAACAATAATTAATCCTCCTCACTACAGACACTTTCAATCACAATCACCACCAGAATATCGTTCAATCTTTATACACTGAGCTTGTAGTATGCTCGAATGCACCCGCCGCCACTTTCCACTAGCCTGGCTTACATACCTTCCACTGGAGGTCATCCTCTGACTTGCCAATGACTGGCTGTTGACTTTGAGGATACTGTTTCTGTGCTCGTAAAAAACATTGGAATCGTGCCATAGCCTGCTGAGATATGGGTCCCATTTCTTTTATGAAAGTAAGTTGTCTGACATGAGGTTCACAGAGATGAGTGCACCATCAGAACTAATGTTGATGGCATCACATATATGTGATGCTAGCCACAAAGACTGCTTGATGAACCAATACCTTTCCAGGTGAGCATGTGTTGTTCATATATGTATCCACCTTCTATGCAGAATCCAGCCCTCTACCATGAACTATTGTACACCCAGGCCCAGATACATTGAAGAATGAAAAATCATAATGTGAGTTTTACAGAGATGCATGTGTGAAATGTGCACAACTTACATGGGGCTCCGCTGTACCTTGCATGGTTGAAATCATTAAGAAGGGACTGCCGGATGACAGGTTTCATACTGGATGTTGCGGATGTTCAGTTGTTGTCTGCGCTTCATACCTCTGCTATGCAAGCACATGCTCGGGTATATGCCTTTCATTTGCTATCTTGCACAATTCAACTTTGCTTCACTATGTGCCATCCTACTTCCTACAGTCTGGAATGCAGCCACTTTCACCACAAAGTGAGGCTAAGGAAGGATGCCAAAGATGTATAGTTTTGTCTGCATTAATCACCAAACACAGACTTCAGTTTTCTCAAAATCTGTGCGATGCCTGGAATCTGTGCAATGTCTGACTTGCTTATGCCCTGCTCTCTTGAAATTTTGGACAGGTTCACGTCCAACAAGTGTATCACTGGCAGCAACTCAATAAGTGACATAGAGCTATGGGTCACATGCTGCATGACTCTCTCAGAGAGCTGTTGTAAACATCAGACATTGTGCTTGAGCATCCTCTGAGTCAGCGTGAAGAAGGACCCATCAAATGCTTAATTGCGGTTATTGCTGTAGTCACAGCATTGTGTTGCTCCCAAAGGTAGTGGATATGCAAGAACGAATTATAAACATTTGGCACAGGCATTTTCATCTGATGATGTGTTTTATTTTTTTATATGGCTTTGCACATGCTTCACCCACAAAGCATGTCAGGCACTGTATGATCTTCTCAAAAGAGAGTACATTGTTTGTGAAATTGCAAGTATTTTCCAGACAGGGTAGTAATTACTGACAATGGGTGTCACAAAAAGGTGAAGAACATATAAAAGTGTAGGACACAAATTATATTTCCTAGTCTTGGGGCTGACGTAATAAAAAGAAAACAAGAATAGATTCAAGGGACTTACCTACTTTACTTTATCACAGATGCCTGCACCTACTGTGGCTGCCACCAGCAAAGCTTTGCTTAAACAAAGTGGCTTCTTGGTCGGTTTTGTACGATCAGACCAAAAAAAAAGGTCCGACCGTACAAAACGACAGAAAAATGCTACCACCAAAGGTGCAAACACCAAAAGTTGGAACCTTTAGTGGTAGCATTGCAGGTAAGTATAGAAAAAAAAAATTGTGTGTGGCATAGTGAGCGGGGTGTTGTGGGGGACACCCCTGCAGCACACCTGCAAAAAAAAAAAACTGTAGTTTTGGTAGTTCGCACCTTCCTCATGCGAACATTCCGGCCGCGGCAAAATCAGCCGCGGCCGGATCGCTTAGAATTTCTTGGTCAACCACGTGCTGCTGCTGTATACTCTTGCTTGACAATATCAACACTAAAGGGGATAGTTTTACATCCATATAGTCAGTGACATTCTTTAGCCATATACATGGATGATTACAATACCATTTCTGGCTGTATTCAAATAACTCCTTGGCCACTACTATATATTTGCTTGAATCTGGTAGTACTTTGTTGTAGTAATTCTGTGAAATCGCTCCGTCTGTATTTTTGATTAAGGAAACCCCAACAAATAAAAACATATCCTGCTACCACAGTGATAGTGTGGGGGGCAGCGGTAGCATGCCACTGAGGGCTTGCTGATTTTCTGGGGGCTGTTACGTATATCAGTCTCATTTCCTGTATGTTATTTTGCTTCACATTGTCAAATGTTACTCAAATTTGTTTCTGATTTCCCATGGAACATTGTGTTTTTTGGTATAGGGTGCAGGTGGAAAGATGCAGTTTGCGATCCTGTGCCAACAAATAAATCCACTAAAGATATTCACGATGGGCACACATGAGCAGCAGTAGATGCCATTGACGGTTGGGCAGAGGTAGAAGGAGAGGAGACATGGCCCTCTGAAAGTCAAAAGGTACCATAGGTGACATTGCCTGCTTTGACAGCCAGGTTTGTGTTGCCATTGATTAACGCCAATCAACCTATTGACACTTCTGTGTCTCTGAGTAGATATTACAAAATACAGTCTAGATATTACACATGGTTTGGTCTGGAAGGCTCCATTTATGAGTGTGCTTCCTCCACCATATGTCCCTCTGGTTCACTCCTGAATCTGGGGTTGCATTTAGTATCCATCTTCTCACACTTCTCTTTCAGCCTTGTCTTGAGACAAGGAGGAGTTTAAGCAATGCCTTGATCATCATCACGCTCTACAACTTCATTGCCACCATCTGATTCATCGTCTAATGGGATTGAAGGAGTGGAGAGAGATGCTGTGAGCATAACAGGCAGAGAAAAGATATGTGCCTCTAACATGGGTAAGCGACCATGACCTGAGTGCTGTAACTCAAAACTATTCTCGAGAACATACCCTTCTGAAACCGACTGATGAGGTATCTAATCTGCTGGCACCTCAACAGGCCCCCTTGATGACCTGGATTGTGCCATTGTTGGTAGCAGCATGTGAGGATGCCACACTTGCCCATTTGTTCTAGATTCAAATGCTAGGGAAGGGGGTCTATTTTAACGCAGGAGTGAAATGTCAGACACAGCCAAGCCACTGGTGACATTAGAAGCACTTGTAGACACCTCAACTGAGGTTTTAGTTTTTGGGGTACTTGTGGTTATTGTTGAAATGCTTCCTCTGTGGTTGCTACGTGATGCTGTACTATGCAGTCTGACACAATTCATCTATCCCCAGCAACTGTCGTGGCAGCTGTTTCTGCTGTAAACCTTGCAACATTTTCTTGCCTTCCTCACCATCCCGCAATGTTTGTGGATGGGTGGACATAAGCACACCTTGTTTGTTTTTGCTTAATTCTTCACTCACCTTAGAGTCTTACAGCCCTCATAGAACATGATTATAAATGTGGTAGCTCTGTGCTATGTGATCTTGCACCAGTGACGCCTTGCCGCATTGCACGCCCAATCACCCTGCCACTACCTGATTGATCATCAAGCCACTACAAACATTGTTTTCCGGCATGCCCCAAAATGTTTCTCTTCCCACATTGTATGCTAAAACTATCGTGTCAGCTGTTGTGCTAAACCAAGTTGTGACTCATGTATGAGCCTGTGTTGAATCCCGCTGAACTAGCAACACGTCCTCCTCCATCAAGGCTTTTGGTGTGTTTTTTCACACACCCATTACACCTTCTACTAATGCCACTGGCTGAGTGATCAGCATGATCATTGAAGCATTTCTTTCCCAGCAAGCCCCCAACACTTTTTCCCCTTCACTCGAAGTAAACTTATACATGTGAAATCAATTCACTTCTTTAATTAGGCATTGCACTAAACCAAGTTTTGTGTGAGTGCATTCATTCAAGACAACACATCACAAGTTACGAAAGCAAGTTGGTGATGGGCCTGACTGACAAAGTTACATCTGCCTCACGCGCAATCCCAGAGCTTCAGAAATACTTGAGTAGTCTGCCTTTTTCTTTTATGAAAACAGATACTATCTTTAAAAAACTTTGGCAAAAACAATATCTATATCATTTCGGCACTGCCTAAAATCTCCAATACAATTAATGGTTAATGGCCCTACCTAAAATAAAATGCTGAAGCTTTCACAGATCAACAGACATCTTAATAGTTTGAGAAGCTTGTTGCTTGCCATAATAGTGGGGATTCTTGTGATTTGGTATTCAAACAAACTCGCTTGATGGCACAGATGCTGAATAAAGCTACATATATTCAAAATTATTAAGTAAACAAATTAAACCTTATTTTACGGTACACCAGTGTTTCACAAGGCTCATGTTAACTATAATGCAAGATATCTGACATTCATATTATTTAATTTTGTCGTACTATATTTGTTTCGGCAATGTAGACTAAACCACCTTTATACACATGTGTCTCCCTTTTCCTTGCACTTTTAAGTAGTCTGTTCCTCGTTTAGTGTGCATGGTCGTATTATATGTGTTGTGTCTGTCTGGTAAAACAGGTTGTTTGATGTATAGTCGCATATGTGTTATGTTTTTGCATATATTTCCATAAGAGTGTGATTTTCACATGTTGCACACACACATGCCTGATTTCATCATATGGCATGTGTTTTTCTGTTTGTGTTTTGTGTCTTTAGATTCCACTTCTGTGTGCTATTCTACCTGTTGGCTGGCACTAGGGTGTGCACATGCACGATTAACCTACCAAAATCAGTCAAAATAAAAAGTTAATAAAAAAAACGGATTGATGTGAGCACTTGGCAAAGTCTGTGCCAAGAAAGTTGGTGCATAGCATGTTGGCACTAGGACCTGGGAACCAGGAACTACATAAGCAAGTCCAACCCCCTGAACATTTGGATTGCTGTGGGCCACAGAAATGCCTTTGGCTAGGGGCTGGGCGGTTCGGGCAGTGTGAGCGCATTCAGGCAGGAAATGCTTTGCCACGTGGTGGTCATCTGTTTGGAGCCAGGTTGAAGCCAGTCAAATGCACTGTAATGGCCACCTCGTGGAGTGACGATATTTGCACTTGTGTTGGATATAAATTATGGCTGCAATTAAATGATGAAGTACCTATGACTAACAGTTGGACGGCATTTAGGGGAATGTTTATTTGAACATTGTTACCTGAGCTCAAAACACAATGTTATGCAATCCCTGGTGATTTGACAGAGAAGGGTAGATGGGGACTATTTGTACGATAGTTTGTATAATTTTCTATGGCATGAACCATTATTTACTTTGAATACTGATGCATATATAGGATGAGGGGCGTGCTGGACTCATTGAAAAATAGAATCCGTGAAGTGCACAAATGAGTCAATCAACAAGTGGTTACAATTGATTTGATCCCCTTGTGAATCTTGGAATGTGTCCTCCAAACGGTTTCTGTGGCCATTTGTGTGCAGCCAATTGTTAAATATGATTACCTGTTAATATTGTAAATGGAGGATAGAAGTGACTTTCGTGCAAATAGCAGGGTAAGTGAGTGGTTGCCCCTCGTGTTAGACAGATGTTCCCTGTTATGGGATTGGATTAAAGAATATATATATATATATACATATATTACACGCCCACGGTAGTGGCCGTGTAGTTATGGTTAAGTTGCTGTTTCCGTAGAAAGAGCACTTTTTGGGTGGCTTATAACTTCGCTCCCCCTGGACAAATCCTTACCAAACTTTGCAAATATATGGCCCACTCTGAATTTTTTTGCAAAGTTTGGTCAGGTTTGGTCCAGGGGGGGAAACGTTATAGAGGGATCCCAAAACATCTTTTTTTCCCATATACTGAATGGGGGAAAAACTTTGAGCACGCCTACAGCAATAACCGCTGTACAGGTTTTCCCCAAATTTGCGGCAGGAGCTTGGTCCCGAAAGCGTGCTTTTGTAAATTTGGTGCCAATCCGTCCAGTAGTTTCCTTTAAAACGACCAAAAAGTATGTCTCAAAAAATTAATGATATCTATGTCCGCTCTGCGGTCACACTTCCCTGTTCGCTCCGCGGACAAGATACAGATTGGCTAATCCATAGCGTCATGTCCGCGGACATGTGACGCGTTCACTGATTGGATGTTGAACAGTGTGAAGTGTGTCACATTTTTTCACTGCGCCCGGCATCTTTACTTCGTGTTTTGGTGTACGCGGACATCGCCGCTAACACATATAAAACATTGCACTTGTTAAACTTATGAAATACTGTCTCTGAAGGTGAGGGTTAATGAGGTTGGGATGGGATGTGGCAGCAGGAAGTGGTGTTTTCTTGTCACCAAAGTCATACGGCAAATTGGAAGTTGATGCTCAATATAGTGTCCGTTAAGTACAGGCTAAGAATTACTGTGTCTGTGTTACAATGTATTTAAAATAATATTGCAGTCAGACTGGCGTCCTAGAGTTTGAAATCTGAGGCAGCCACCTTCACTGTTTGATGGAAACAGCAGGTCTGCAAGTGTATGGGAGTACCAGTTCTCATGAATGCATTGAGACATGTTGTTGCAAAGTTAGAACGTCTTTGCATTCTGAGTGAAGGTCACTTGGTTTGCTTTTTTGGTTGGGATCTCAGTAGGCCCACGCATCCGACTGAACCCATAAGGGTCAATTGTTTTTTGACCTTGAGCGAAAGGGAAAATTCAGTAAGAATGCAGGGAGTGAAAGTTTGCAAAAAATATCATTTGAAAAGGTTATTTATTCAAAAGTTTTGTAAGGTACATGTAATATCAGTTCAAGAAGATTCTTTGGTGCAAGTACATTGCTGTCTGAGTTTCAGGAAGACAATGGAGACGGTAAATATTGTGTAAGTTTACTTTTGACGACTCTACACCGGAACGAGATTTAATTTTTTATTACCAGAACCTTAATTTTGGCAATGTAACTGAAGTACTACCTTTCTGTGTAGTTGTCATTTTTTATTTCTTATGGAGAGTGCAGATTCTCGGGGTTTGTAGGCTATCACTAGATTCACCCATGTTCAATGCTAATATTTCTTTACAATATCATGTATGACCACATTGATTTGTGTATCAGTTTCCACATTCTTTTTGTCTTTTTTGAAATCACAAAATTATATTTTTTATTACCTGAACATTAATTTTGGCAATGTAACTGAAGTACTATCTTTTTGTGTAGTTGTCATTTTTTGTTTGTTATGGAGAGTGTAGATTCTTGGTGTTTGTAGGCTATCACTAGATTCACCCATGTTCAACGCTAATATTTCTTTAAAATGTCAATATACAACCACATTGATTTGTGTATCAGTTTCTACATTCTTTTTGCCTTTTTTAAAATTGTTTGCTAAAGGTTGGGTATTGATATGTATTTTCTGTTATGTTGTCTGAACAGCTACATCCTGCATTATTGTGATTGCCATGGATTCCAGATGCCAAGTGATGGATTCTTTGCACGCCACATGCACATACTCGTGACCGGCTGCCTAACCGTCACTGTTTTGTGGGATGATCACGCAGGACCCATTTGTCCATACGCTGCAGTGGCCATTAGGAGTAACATACCATCTTTTATGGTGGTGTAGGCCAAAGTTCATGCCAACGTCTTGGAAATCACTGTGAGACCGAAGTGGTTGCTTTATCGAAAACTAATCCTTTGTGTATGGGAAAAGAACAACATGTGCCTCATGATTAACATTTTCGATGACGAAACAAAGTTACTATTTGATTGAAAATGGGAATAGTCCGATGATCTCAGAGAGTTTATTGTGAAATAAAAGTACTTTACAAATTCTGAAATTTAAATTTTTTATTTTAAAAACCAGTTTCTTATTTCAAAATGTGACATGCTATGTTGTACGTCGCTGTGTGTTCATTTTCAGGTTCTGCGTCATGGCACGTAGGTGCTTATGGGCGCATTTAGCTACGCTGGAGAGGAACGTCATCCAAAAAAGGTGTACAATATCATTAGGGTTGGTTATGTGACGAGATGTGGGAGTGTTTTTGTATTAGACAAGTGTCGTAATGTAGTTAAAAACATAGCAGTATACGTTTACTGACTGAGGGGTAGGCTGTAGCCATGGGGAGTGGGCAGAATGTCCGGGTTATGGTATAAGGTCATGATCCGCACAATGTGGCTACTGGCCATGACCAGAAGGGAGAAAAGATACAGTGGCCATGTCCACCTGGGACTGGTTTTGTGGTAAAGTTGTTCGACATTAGGATACAGTTGAAAGGGAAGAAAATAGTGCTTGTGGTAATATGTTAACAGGGTTTCCTTTTTGCTTTTTGCAGGCTGCCATGGAAAGTGAAGAGGGGCCCTGTATGGAACAACCACCTTCCCTTTCTATGGTGGCCATCTTGGAAAAGGATTTTGTTTCCTAAACCGGGACGCCACAGGAGGAAAAATCCTCTTTTTTAGTAGCACGGGTTACTGCTTTGGAAATCTAGATTGTTAATGGCATTCATCCCCCATTTTAGGGGTGAAAGTGGGGTTAATGATCCAGAAATCGCGTTATGCACTCTTGCTTCGATTGGGCTGATAACTTGGCCTGCTTACCCTTTCTTCTTTGTTCCAGTCCCTGGAATGGAGGACAAACAATACAATATTCCCATTAGCATAACATAAACTGCAAATGGAAAATGTTGGAAAATCTTATTGCGTCTATGTCCTTTACTGAGAAATGTAAAGTAGATGGGGTATATGCGATTTTTTTTAAATTTATATTTTTAAACTGTGAAAAGTGGTTCTTAAAGGAACATTTAATTTGTTTACGGATGGCATTTTTTTTGGAAGGACAGCTAAGAAGGAAAGAAGGAAAGTTGCGGACAGAAATGAGCAAAGAGGCACCAAACAGTAATATGGAGGGGTAAGTGGACGGGGGAAAATGTTGTGCGTGTGTTATTTGTAAGGTAGGGGCAGTGTTTCTCATGCTCCTTCATTGGGGAGAAGGGATGGCCTTAGCTTATGTCGTTTTCAGATAAATAGTACTTTTGCTAAAAGTATGTACTGTGTATTACATAGTTAACAGATGAGTACGAATAAGTGTTAGAGCTGTGCAAGGGAAATGTTGAAGTTGCAAGTTCCTACATCAGTAAAAAATGTACTTCCACAGTGTCCATGAGGCATAGATCTTATTGTTAAGTGTGTATGGATTCTCAGACAAGTCACTGTGCTGTGTGCCAGCATATGGTCATGTGGCATTCTCCGGAAGGTGTGCAATGAAGTAAGATGTTAGTTCACATTATGGTTACGTGCCACTACTAGAAACCTATGAACTTCAGTAAAAAAACTTTGTTAAAGGGACATTATGGTTAAGTTGCGCTACTAAAAACCTATCAAATTCAGTAAAACTGAAAAACCCCTGAAATTCGCCAGTTATGGTAAGCTAAGCAACCATAACTCGCGCCACCGTGTACTGCTAACATTAACACCCAGGACATCAAAGATGACATCACAAATGTCATTGATGACATCACTGATGACATCACATGTCTGGCTCCCCCTTTTTTTCCTTTACTGACATATCTAGTCAGTTTTCCGTTTCCACTCCTCTCACCACAACGGACACTCCTGTGGGAGAGTGCATCCCTCCAGCTGCCTCACAGGCCATTCATAATGCTGATGACCCTTACCTTTCGAGGGTCACAGTTGTGTGTATGTACTGTGACACAATACTCTGCAGGGGGGAGAGACTGTGTAGTGCTTTTGAGACTACGATCTCACAGCATGAGAAGACCTGCCCACTACCTAAGTAAGGCTCACCCTACATCTTCCTCTCTCCACCTGCCTATTTTTATCCCCGTGGTTGGTGTCCCCCCCTTACCCTCCTTTCCCCTACTCTCCTAGTGTGTCGTGTGTAAAAAAATGAAACAAATATAAAACAACAAAAATAAAAAAAGGCTCTTTTCAGAGCCGCCTTTCACAGTTTAAAAATAGAAGCGGAAAATAAATGGAGCAGGGCCTTGTGTATTTTATAGAAGACCGCGGACACTTCGCGGACATCTAAAATTTTGGGGTGCTGCCCTATCATAACCATTGCACATTTCTCTGGGAGGAAGTGGTGGCTCTGAAAAGAGCTTTTTGGTGGTGTTTGGTTGTGTTTGAAAAACTTGAAATGGTCAACACCTACTGCAAAATGGATGGCTGTAATTCCAAAAAAGGTTGCAATGCATTTTGTACATTTCTCAGAAAAATCTGATTGCCAGTATAAGTAAGATGGACTCCATCTCTGCGAAAAATGTATGTGCTACGAAACATAATATGTTCATTGTGAAAAGAGGACATGCCAACATCTCTTAGAAAGGCACAAACAGCCTTATTGACATTGTGCCTCGCTTTCTCCATTTGTGGACCAAATGAAGAAGACCACAGCCACATTTGTCTCTGCGCAATCCGAGAAAAAATTACTTGAGAATTTGGAAACATGTCCATGACCTTCCCAAGTCCTTCTTTCATTGCAAATTGCAAGGAAATTCCAGACATATGTCCTAAACTATTCCCTCCGCAATGAATTATCATTATGTCTGGATGATGTTCTGTCTCCAAAGTAGCACAGAGAGGTAGCAAGTCCAACCACTTCATTCCACGTACTCCATACCAGTGCTCTTCCACATGTGGGAATCCAAGATCTACAGTTACTCCACAGCTTTCTGCATGCACCTTCAACCAATGTATCCACGAGTCTCCCAAAATCCAAACAATCTTTTTTCTGAAACACACAGCCATAGCTATCTGTTCTTCTCTCAGGATAAAGACTATCTGACAAACTCTCTCCTTGCACAACACACCCACTAAACTTTACTGACCAATCCCTTGCTCTGCTCATTCTCATTTGCATGCCTCCTCACCCCAAAATCCCTGTATGTAACACGCGATGTCCGTGGAATACCGCCATGTCCGCGGACATATCGTAACATGGACAGCCCTTCTACCACTTCCACTTCACTCTCTGTGCCATTCCCTCATTGGATATAGCTAAGCAGTCACACAACCATCCACCAATCACATCCAAGACCTCTCCATCTAACTCCATCATCATAGATCAGCACTTCAAATGTACTGTTAATCATTCTGAGTACAAGTGTCATATCATTAGAAAGCACCTACTACAAGAAATACTGTACAAGTCTGCAAGATTTCTACTTGCAGCTGCATGCATATCCATATGCATGAACACAAACTACAGGTATGCATATTTTCTGTATAGTACATGTACAATTCTTATAAATTCATATAAACAGATTAACTGACTTTTAACTTGTATAACCTATAAAATGAACTTACTGTCATTTTTCCCATCTGCTATAATCAACTGTCACTTCCAAACCTATGTGCTATTTAATTTCTTTTTACACACACATTTGCAAAGCATGTTGAACTAACATATTTAAAGTAAAATGTAAAGACTGCACATAGTCAAACAAAATTCCATGCACACACTATGTTCAGATATCAAACAAGAATACTTGTACACAAACATAAAAATCAATGTCTAAATTAACATCAGTGCTATAAACACACAAAATTGCTATTTTTTTTTTCCTTTACAATTGCAGTGAAGACCACTCTCCTGAAAAGCAGCAGCAGAATTTGAAGTACAAACAACAACTCAGAAGAAACCTGCTCATTCCACAAAAAAAGTAAGTTAAGTACCACCGTAATATTTTTACTATTACTCAAACACACTGTGGGGTTCATTCATGCTATTTCTATGCCTAAAAACAGATATTGTGCACCATTCTGGCACAAATCCCCATTTGTTAAACAGGGATTTACAGGCGGAATGGCGCACAAGTCCCCATGTTTCGGCGCACAAATGACATAACCCAGCACCTAGAATTTTATTATTATAGAACAGATAACTGTTTTAATTCTATACCATTAGATTTACTATTTGTGCTTCTCCTCACCACTAGCTTACTTTCTACTGTCATCTGAACCCCAGTTTATTAGAACATAAATTCAAGAATACCCATCCCAACTAGTTGTAGTTGCCCAATTCAGAATCACACACCATCACATACATCTTTATCATCATACTCAGACACTCTTGCACACAGCACACATACATTGCAGAACACCCAAACCCATACCTTCTTTATTTTTTTTCAACAGACCCAAAGAATGCCTACCAAAAATCAAGTACGTAGAAAGCAACGCAGAAGTAGAGCAAATGAAAATAGAAGTGTCCAAAATAAGCATCCATCTCTAGGTGTTGCCCTTATCTTCCCTGAGTGGATTCCTGCCACTGTCACTCCTACGCAGACCTACTCCTCTTTTGGATGTCTTGTCTGCCGACTCTCTCTCTCTCCTAGCCATTCCCTTACCATGGCTACTATCTATCGGCCACCTGGTCAAATTTCCTCCTTCCTCTCCGAGTGGGCTGACCTCTCCTCCTCACTCCTGTCCACTACCACTCAACTCCTCCTTCTTGGTGACTTCAACATCCACCTAGATGCCTCCTGTCCCCCCACTAGACTCTTTTGTGACCTCTGCGACTCTCTCTCACTCTCTATTCTACCATCTGGGCCTACTCATTCTGCAGGGCACACTCTTGATGCTCTGATCTCTTCTGACCTTCCCCTCTCAGTCCCTCTCTCCACTCCTTTCTCCTGGAGTGATCACTTTCTCCTATCCTCCCACCTCACCCTCCCTACCCCACAGGCCAAGCCACCCTCATCATTGCCACCCACCTTCTCGGTCATCCGACCCATGAAGCACGTGTCAGTTGTGGCTTTCGCTGCCACCTTCTCCCCCCCCCACCCCTTCGGCTGACTCCCACCCTGACACAGCCCTCTCCTTGCTCCACTCTGCTATTTCTGATACTCTTGATATCCTTGCCCCTGTCATGAGAATCCGCCTGAAGCCCAAAGCCAAATGTAACTCCTGGTATGATTCGGATCTCATCACCCTAAAACGCAAGTGCAGGGTGGCAGAGAGGAAATGGCGTGCTTCTTGTTCATCCTCTGACAAACTGGCCTGCCGCCTGCTCCAAAGGCAATACCGTCTCTCCGTTCTCACCAAGAAGAGAGCCCTTATCAAAGCCCGCATCTCTGCGGCATCTAACAATTCGGCCGAACTCTTTAAAATCTGCAAGGAGCTTGCCACCCCTCCTGCAGTCTCTACCTCTCCTGTCCCCTCCCAGGACCTCTGTACTGCACTGGCCTCTCACTTCATCTCTAAAACTCAGGACATCCTGTCCTCACTCTCCTCCTATCACCTTCCTCCCTCGCTTCCCTGCTCTTCCTCCGGCCCTTCTGCAGCCACCCCTCCTCCCTCCTTCTCATCCTTTCCCCTTTTCTCTGCTGACGAATTTTCCAGACAAGTCCGATCTATGAAAGTCTCGTCTAAACAGGTTCACCCCTGTTCCTCCAAAACTATCAAGGACCACATCGACTCCCTGGCTCCTACCCTGGCTGACTTTTGCAACCTCTCCTTTGCCTCTGGAGTCTTCCCATCCCCCCTCAAGCACTCCCTTGTGCACCCTCTTCTTAAGAAACCCTCTGCCGACCCCTCCTGCCCGGCTAACTATCGCCCACTCTCCATCACTCCCTTCATGGGCAAGCTCCTGGAGAAACTGGCCATCTCCCAGCTTAACCTCCATGCTGAAGCTGTTGGTAGTCTTCATGACCACCAATCCGGCTTCAGAGCGGCCAGAAGCACGGAAACTGCTCTCCTGAACATCCATGATGACCTGCTCTTGAACCTCGACTCCAACACTCTGTGTGTTCTCTTTCTGCTCGATCTCTCTTCTGCCTTTGACACTGTCAACCATGCCATTCTGCTCAACCGTCTCCGCGATAACCTGGGAATCACTGGTCAGGCTCTGGCGTGGCTGACCTCTTTCCTTTCCAATCGACCCTCCCAGGTCCAACTTGGGTCCTTCCTCTCTGACATCTTTTCTCCACCTGTGGCTCCCTGGCTTTTCAACCAGTATCTGGCACTTCTTGCCCACCACATCGCCGACCTCTGCCCCAAGTTTCAGTGCTATGCAGACGATACCCAGCTCATTTTCAGGCTACCCTCTGCCTCCTCTTCTCCTGCCCTCATCTCTGACTGTCTGTCTGCTATCCAGGAATGGTGTGCTGCCAACGACCTCCGCCTTAATGCTAGTAAGACTGAGATTCTACTCATCGGTGTTAAGACGGATTTCTGAACTCTGTCCTGGTGGCGCAGAAGTTCAGAAGGCCAACCTAATTACTTGGAACAGGGTAACCTCTGGACGAGCCAGACCAATCAAGGTAGCGATCGCGGCGGTCAAGACTAGGTCTCAAGAGGGGTGAGGGTGACTGAAAGCCCGCAGTGAGCACACAAAGCAAGAGCGCTGACAAACTACTCCAAACAGTTGTTATATCAAAAATAGATACACATTTATTTTAAGGCCTTTAAAATAATGACCGTAGCGAGAAAATCACAATATCACAATATTAAACCAACACATACCATATCAACACAATATATATACAAATACACAGTCGCAAGCGTTTAAAGCACGAAATATGTAGTCCACCTGCCAGGGAAGGAAAACAGGCAGTGCGATAATGCTTTCGACTCAGTTCGCCTTCATAGGCACCTAACTAGATGGAAGTCCGAGCCCTGCGAAGAGTGGAGCCTTGTGCTCAAAGTACCTGCCACGCCGGTGCCGACGGGCACAAGGGGAAGCTCTTCGGAGGAAGTCAGGCGGTTCACGTTAGTGCACAGCAGAAGAAGAACAGGTTCCGCAACTCAAGCGCAGCCTCCACAGCGGGCAGAAGCAGAGCGCGAGCGCGGCAAAAGGGTGCTGTTTTTACACAGCAGGGAAAAGCAATGGGATACTGCAGGAGGGCGACCAGATCCTAGATATACTACTCACCGGTCCCCGAAGCAAGCAGACCCAGGCTTCTCCACGATAGTTTCAGCAGCTGGCAGGTTCAGAAGAGCAGGAGACGCTTTGTAGTCGTGTAGAGCAAAAAGACGTCCCAATCGACGAAACCGGCACAGTTTTGTTGCCGCACAGGACAACGGAGCGGCCGTGTGTATTCGAGCCAAATGAACCCTCCTCCCTTCAGACCTGGGGACGCCAAGCGTACGAAGCGTGGGAGAGGGACAAGGACTCGCAATACAACACAACCTGGCGGCGGTTGCAGAGCCAAACCCCTTTGTAAGCTGGTCAGTCAACTGGATGGCCCAGAGACGCTTCCGAAGGCTTACTTGGCAGGAGATGGTTGAAGATGCCGGGAATAGCTGTTCCTGCTATTCCAAAGGTCGAAGCACCAGTACAGGCCTTCTGGTTCGATCAAAGGAGGACAGGGGCTCTCCGGACGACAGCAGTGCAAAGGAGGATTCCTTCAGCGGGTCACCAGCGATTCCTCGGTCCAGCCTCGTAGTTGCAGGATACTTGGCTCCTGTATTCCTTCGTTCGTGAGAACTCAGGAGATCGACATGGTAGTGGTGTTTCCAGCCCCCTCTTATCCACGGTTCCCTTCGCGCCAAAACGGAGGGGAGCCAATGGGAGATCCGCTCATCAAAACACATACCATACGTGGACCAATCACGGACCACGGTGGTCCCAGGCATTCACACCACCCTAGACTCTCTGGCACCCAGGATGTGTATTGGGACCAGACATCCCAGCCCACACCCTGGAGGCACGCAAACGACATGTAGAAGCCCGCGAAAGCAACCACGTTTCGCGGGAAAGTACATGCCCAAATAAGGAAGGCCCCGGGTCGCCGGACCTGGGGAAGGTGAAGGGAGCAAGACGGTCAGTGGACAAGACAAAGGAGCCTCGCGGCCTGGCCATTTTGGGAGCCAGGCCACCATTTTGGGTTCAGTGCAAAAACGTGCTCAGAACGCCAAAAGGAGCTCAAAATAAACAAAGCGATCGCTGCCACCATTCGAGTCCCTGAATGACTTGCACCGATCAAATACATTCCTATAAGAGTATCTAGGGCCCGTAGAAGGCTAGAGACCCAAGAGAGCTGTAACTTAGCTTACAGTGCCCTCTTGTGTCGTGTTGCACTAAAGCGGCGACACGATAAAAGAAACTACGGGAAACCACGTTCCCCGGTACTGACTGTCTTAAGGGCATGTCAGTTTCCCCGTAAGAAAGGAGCGAAAGCCCAGAGAAGTGCGGCAGAAGGCTGTACTTCTCTGGCAAAGTCAAGAACAAGGTTGAAAACAATAGCAAAAAGTTTAGGGGTTGCCACATGGAAGGAAAATTCCCTACAATTACGAAATCTTTCCTAACAATCGGCACACCCACTCCCTCCTTCTCTGCAGCTCTCTGGCCAGCCTCTCTTGGGCCTCTTCTTGCTCCTACCTGCAAGGCAAAAAACCTCGGGGTCATCTTTGACTCCACACTCTCCTTCTCTCCTCATATATCTGACGTCTCTAAGAAGTCACACTACCAGCTGCACCTCCTTAGAGGTATTCTTCCCTTCCTCTCCTTCCCCCAGAAGCTCACTGTCTCCCGAGCCCAGGTTCTCTTGAAGCTGGACTACTGTAACAGTCTATATCTTAATCTGCCTGCCTCCACTCTCCGCCCTCTGCAACTCATCCAGAACAGAACTGCAAGACTTGTCCTTGGCCTCAAGCCCAGGGACCGTATCTCTCCAGGACTGAAATCTCTACACTGGCTCCCAGTGGCTGCGAGGATTAAGTTCAAAACCCTCTGCATTGTCCACAAGGCCTTCTGGGGCCTGGGGCCTAAATACCTGCAACTCTCTCTTCCTAAATATCTTCCTTCCCGAGCCCTTCGCTCATCTGTCTCCAACTCCCTCAGGGTCAGCCGCTTCTCGAAGCAACGAGCTGGGGGTAGATCTCTCTCCGCGGCAGGAGCCTCCCTGTGGAACAGCCTTCCTGCCTCCCTGAAACTTGAGGAGAACCATCTCCGGTTCCGGAAGCACCTCAAAACCTTCCTCTTTGCTTCTGCTTTCTCTCTCCCTCTCCCCTGCTAAATTCTTCACTAAATTCTGCACTGAATCTGAAACTTGGCCACTCTCACCGACCTCGGTCCTGGGCCCAGCCACTCTCCACTTGCACTGCCTCCCTGGCAACCCCTGCACTGCTGGACTGTCTCTGTATCCCTACAGCCCCCCCCTCCCAGCACTTGTCTGCACTTACCTTGCACTTGCCACCAGCTGGCCCTATTTATTTATTTATCTATTTATTTCTACTCTACTTACCTTGTACTGCACTTTTACCTTCCCCCTACCCCTGCACTTGCGCGGTCTGAATGACACCTGGCCCAGTAGGATCGTTGTCTGTCCTCCCCCTGTTCCCCCCTCCCTGCCTCGTCGCGCCTTGAAACACTTGTGTATAGGCGCGTTACAAATGCCATATCATATCATATCATAGGAGAATTTGTACAAAAAGTTCAAACAAAACAGGTAATACAGTCATTTAGGGAAACAAAACAAGCTTCAAGTAAAGAAACTTCACCTCCTCTATCAAAATGTAAAACTAAACAGAAAACGATTAACAAGAATTCAGCTAACACTACTTTTAAAACTGTTCCTATAAATCTTGATATAGTGCCAAGTAAGCATACCAAAAAAAAGTATTTTAGCAAAAATGTTGTACCACAGAGTCCTTCAAAATCTTATAAAAACAGGAGAAAAATCATGCACAACCCTTAAAACCTACCGTAGGAAATTAATCTCAGAAGCTTTGATAGACAGTGCAATCCTTCTCAAAAGAAAGTTATTTACTTAGTGTTAAACAAAATGAAACCACTAACAAAACTAATGACTAAATTACAAAAAAGACTTCTCAATAAACGAAATGTCAACAAAAATAACTTCTTAAATATCTGTGGAGGTGAGTGGAGTCACACCACAGGCACAGAACCACATTTTAATGAAGAAGCATACAAACAAAAGCAAACAAATACAATTGCCATACATAGCAGTGGATGAGGTTATGAAAAAGTTAATAATACCATAATGGAACAAGAAATATTGCTTACAAAAATATCCCCAGAAAACGTAGAATTACCTCTCAATTCAACTGAACCAGAACGTCTAGTATACAAATGGCCATGCACGTCAATGTGTAACATTCCCAAAAAATCTTTCAAGTCTTTACGCCAATTCCTCAATCAGTATGTGAAAGGCAAAGACAAAATCAAAATTAAACTACTGCAAAATATGGATACCTGTCCAGTGCACAAGTACACAGTACTACAAGGACATTCATTAGCCTGCATTTCAGGACCTATTTGCAAAACCACCTTCCATCATATCAAAATGATATCAACACATCATTCAACTATAAGACATCTAGGGGCTCATTACGACCCAGGCGGTAAGTACGCCAACTTTACCACCATGGTGTAAACTATGTTTACACCATGGTGGATGGCGGATTTACCGCCCCATTCCAAGGTGAGTGCGGCGGTAAATCCCCATTTCCCATTTTACCCTTCCCCATTCCCATTTTTGCCCCATAGGGCATAATGGGAGTGGGGAAGACGCTAATTGCGCCACCGTAAATTACGGTGGCGTAATTAGCATCAAGGCGGTTTAGCGCCATGGATTTTAACGGCTGCTAAAAGCAGCCGTTAAAATCGGAATCAGGCGTTAAGGGTTAACGACGGCGTTAACCCTTAACGCCTGAGTTGTAATGAGGCCCCTAGTCTATAAACTGTACTATGCTAAAAGTCCTGTTTTAGCACTAGCCAATTTAAATAACATTCTTCAACATGGTACAGCAAAATACCTACTTGAAGAAATCGACTATATCCAGAAAAAATATTTTGGAAGTGAAAGCCACTTACAAAATGCAATAGCTTTACAACAAATTAGCAACAATTCTATGCATGGCAACCTTCTACTACACACATACAAAAAAGAAATAATAAAATTTAAAACTACATCTGCTGAAGTACCAAACCATGTGTGTGTATGTTGCCGCAAAACCTTTTAGAAACGTAACACAATAACATACAAAATAGAAGACAATGAAGATTTTCAATGGTTTGAATTAGCTTTCTACCTTATAGCAGAAAACAAATACGAAATAAATTACCCCTTAATACTTTGCAGTTACTGCACTATAAAACTTGACAACAACCAAACTCCTTCATATGTTATCACAAATAATTTGAAATTATTCCCACTACCAAAACCCCTACAACAACTCAATTTATATGAGAGCATCATAATTCAAGCAGTGCACCCCTATCAAGCAATAATACGCCTTCAACCAAAAACAGCAAAATTACCTCCCTCTGAATTGGTGAAAGACATTTGTGGCAAAGTAGTGTATTTACCATTAGATCTAAAACAAAATGTGCACACTCTGGGAGTGCAACGTCCATTGGAGCTATCTTTAATTATCTTAGTAAATGGTGTACCTACAAAAGAAAAAAAAAATCGCCAACAACTGATAGACTTACATAAAGTTAGACAAGCCTTACAATATCTAAAAGACTATAATGAATACTACAAAGAAAATAATATTGAAGAAAACTTGAAGGAAACCACTGAAATAATTCAAGAGTCAGCAGAAACTGGTCAATTTGAGCTTCTAGATCCTGCTACAGTATCCAATACTTTAGACCATTATACAATTCATCCATTGCACTCTAATGACACCGTAGAAGATGCACTAGAAACGTACCAAATGCGACAAACAAAAGGATCACCAATCAGCATATGGGCAAAAAGTATAGAAGCACGTGCCTTTCCTATACATTTTCCTACTGGCAAAGGAGGAAGGTACGATGATAGACCAATTAAAATAACAGCATCAGAATACCGCTCGTTACTGTTACTCAGCACTCCGAATAGGCCCAAGATGTGGAGAAAACGACCTTGGAGGTGTTGGTAGTATAGAATTCCGAATTCAGCCTTCCATCCCAGCTCCCCTGAGTACAAGACTCAGGCTTCCTCAAAGAGGGGCTCTTTTCCACAATGTACCTCTCTGCTGTTTCAGTTGGAACAGACAGAGGTGTCAATTGAGTAAAAGAGCGGGGAGAACACACACCGCCAATACCAATGCTGCAAAAAGAATACCAAGATATTAGACAGTGTTGATATTATACAAGTGATTAGAACAATTGAAATGATTGGACAACTACCTATATGGATATTGGAGTGGAATTGCGTTTCCCCGGGATAATCTACAAATAATAACACAAATGAGTGGAATTGAACTAAATCAGTATCGGTTCCCACTTTAGCTATAGAATTGATAACAACTGACCTGAGTAAAGATAAATGGAGTAAGAGGAGTCCAGGATTCTGAAAACAACGACAGGAGAAAATAACAAACAGGGAAGATAGTATAGGTAAGTAACCCCGAACGGCACGAGGGACGCACTAGTGCCGGGTTGGTGCAGTTCGGGAGAGCGTTCATATGCACTAAAGAACAATCTCACAGGAAAGTCACTCAATGTCCCAGAATCCAACAGAAGACAATGTCCATGGAAGACAATAGATATGTACCTGAGTACATGAGTATAGTTGAGTAGCTGATGGGATGATCCGGATGCAGACAGCAAAAATGATGTGCAGAGCGGCAACCAGGGAAGAACCACAAGACACAGAAGAGAGTCGTATCCAGTAGCGTTCCGAGTCCAACAACCAGACGATCACGACAAGAATCAGGGAGGAGACAAGGCAATCCAAAATTCAGGCAAAAGGTCAAAACCAGGAGTTCAGATAAGGATTCATGTAGGGAGACACGAAGAGGAAACGGATGAAACCGCGTGTAGCTGGTAACGCTAATTAGCAGCAATGAGCCCCTTGGAAGACGGTGGTTTTATAGTCGTAAGAGGGGCGTGGCTTGCTGTACGTCTTCCACGTACAAGACGTGTCAGGTGACCTGGAGTGCGTCGACGTTTGTACAGACGCCATGGTAGCTTGTACCTGGACCATAGAGGAGCCTGTAAAGAAGTTATATTCTGCAAGGATGCCGGCGGAGAAGTCTGAAGTGTAACAGCATCCTCCCCCAAAGACACCGGCAAACCCCTGGCGGAATGGAAGCTCCTCAGAAGACCCGGACAATGCAAATTGGAGAGTGGCTCCTAAGTACGGTCCTCAGGCCCATATCCCTTCCAATCCACGAGGTAGAACAACGTACCCCTAGACACCCTGCAGTCCAGAATACGCGAGACCTCATATTCCTCCTCACCATCCACCAAGATCGGCAAAGGACGAGTAGGCAGACGGGTCCCAGGGATGAAAGTCTTGATCAAGGAGACGTGAAAGACTGGATTTATGCGCCATGATCGCGGCATAGAAAGCTTAGCTGCCACAGGATTGATGACATCAGTAATGACATAGGGTCCCACAAATTTGGGCAGAAGCGAGCGTTTACCTGCAATTCGCAAATTGCGGGATGATAACCACACCTTCATGCCACTGCGATAAACTGGAGCAGGTGATCGATGCACATCGGCATACTTCTTGGCACAATCTTGAGCTCGGAGTAAATGGCAGCGTACATCCCGATGAATCTTATCAATATCTCTGATGCAATCCTTTGCTGCAGGAATAATGGCCGGTAATACCGGATCAAGTGGAAGTGCCCTAGGATGACCACCATACAGGGCAAAAAAGGGAGAAACTCCAGTTGATGTATGCATAGAGTTATTATATGCAAATTCTGCATAAGGTAAAGAAGTAAACCAAGACTGTTGGTACTGAAGGCATAAACAGCGTAGATACTGTTCGATGGTAGCATTAGTTCTCTCAGTCTGCCCATCTGTTTGAGGATGATAAGCCGAGGAATACCTGTCCTCAATACCCAAAGAAGCTGTAAGAGCCTTCCAGAATCATGACGTAAATTGCGTGCCACGATCGGAAACAATAATTGAGGGTAAACCAAAGAAACGAAACACATTCATCAAGAACAGTTTCGCCAATTCTGGAGCTCCAGGCAAACCAGAACAAGGTATGAACAATGCGTATTTAGTGAAGTAATCAACGATTACCCAAATAGTGTCATAGCCCTGAACGTCAGGAAGTTCCACAATGAAATCCATAGACAGCATCTGCCAAGGTTTGTACGGCACAGGAAGAGGTTGTAACAATCCAACTGGTTTGGCTCTAGAAGTTTTACACTGAGTGCATATGGAACAAGTTAAAATGTAATCCTGTACATCACGAACCATAGAAGGCCACTAAGCCCAACGCCGTAAGGCTTCAAGAGTTTTTTGACTTCCTGGATGTGCAGCAATTAAGGAATCGTGAGACCACTGAAGAGCTAAATCTTTAGCTTGACCTGAGGGTATATAGGCGCGCCCTTGAATGAATGGCATACCCTGAATGATTTCCAGATTGAGGTCAATGATCTCTTTTGGATGTTTTGAAACCCAATCAAGGATGATTGAACGCAAAGAGGGCTGAACCGAACAACCACAAACAACCTTGTTTGGTAGAAGAGGAAGTGCTTCAATCTGTTGAGACTGACCCTCCGCATGTAAGCACGAGAGAGTATCAGCCGGAACTTGAGCTTTAGCAGGACGGTATGTAATAACAAATTGGTATTGTGAAAAGAATAAATGCCACCGCGCCTGTCTAGCCGTAACACATTTCATAGATTTGAAGGCTAACAGACTGCGGTGATCAGAGTATACAGTTACAAGGTGTTTGGCCCCCAAAAGATGATGCCTCCATTCCAAAAATGCATCTCTGATGGCTAAAAGTTCACGTTCTGTGATGGAATAATTATTTTCGTAAGATGTCAATTTACGAGAGAAATAGGCAACAGGATGAATCTCTCCCGAATGTGGACTGGTTTGAGACAATACTGCCCCAATGGCATACCCTGACGCATCAGCTTCGACAAAAAAAGGAAGCTCAGGATCGGGATGTTTGAGGACAGGAGCAGAAGTGAAGGCTGATTTTGTTTGATTAAAGGCTCTCTGAGCTTCTGAAGACCATACAAATGGTACTTTGACACTTGTCAACGAGGTAAGTGGTGCAGATATTTCAGAAAACCCATTGATGAAGCGTCTATAAAAGTTTGCAAATCCCAGGAATGATTGTAATGATTTGACTGAATTGGGCACAGGCCATTCCAGGATCGCACTAATTTTGGATTGACTCATGCGCACACCATGGTTAGTAAGGTTATATCCCAAAAATTCCACTTCTAAGGCATGAAATATGCATTTTTCGGCTTTAACGAACAATCTATGTTCTCTCAGACGCTGGAGTACTGTCTTTACATGTTTTTCGTGGTCTTCCTGGTTTTGAGAGTAAATCAAAATGTCATCCAGGTAGACAACAACAAATCGATCAAGAATGTCGTAAAACAGATCGTTCATGAAAGCTTGAAAGGTGGCCGGGGTATTACATAACCCAAAAGGCATGATGAGATATTCAAATAGACCGTAACGTGTTTTAAATGCGGTCTTCCATTCGTCCCCCTATCTGATGAGGACGAGATTGTAAGCTCCTCTAAGATCGAGCTTATTGAATATTTTAGAAGAACCCAGTTGATCAAGAAGAACAGAAATCAGAGGAAGAGGATACTGGTTTTTAATGGTTGCTGCATTCAAAGCACGATAATCTAAACAAGGACGTAGATCCCCTTCCTTCTTAGGGACAAAGAAAAGTGTTGATGAAATAGGTGATTTGGAAGAACGAATAAATCCTATGGACAAAGCTTTGTCAATGTAATCTTTAAGAACTTCGTCTTCTTTGAGAGTGAGGGAGTACACTCTGCCGGATGGTATTTTCACTCCCGGATTAGGTCTATTGGACAATCATAAGCTCTATGTGGGGGTAGAGTCTCCGCCATCCCTTTGTCAAAAACATCTGTATAATCTGTATATTGCGAAGGTATCACAGGGAATACATTTTTAGAGCCAGCTCCGATATGCATAGTAGGTGAAACTAGCGCCCTGACTGGACTATCATGGGTAATACCGAGTAATGTAGTACATCGAGTATTGCACATATTGGAAGGGAACTGAATCTGAGATGTCGACCAGTCGATGGCAGGATTATGAAGTTTCAACCATGGAATTCCCAGAATGACTTTGTAAGCTGGTGCTTTAATGATATCAAATGATATGTCTTCAGTATGGCCTTCATCAGTACTCATATGGAGTGGAGCTGTTTGGTGAGTTACCATTCCAGAGACAAGAAGTGAACCATCCACTGCATTCACTGTTTCAGGGATAGTTTTGCGAACTAATGGTATTCTTGACATGGTGGCAAAACATTGATCAACATAATTACCTGTTGCACCTGAATCGATCACAGCTGTAGTCTGGAATGAAGCACCATGATCTAAAGAAAATTTAACAGGTTTTCCTACGCATATCAAACAAAAACAAAACAAAAATAGAAATACTAACACCTGGAGAACTTTGTTCTCTAGATCCTGTTAATGTTTCAAGATATTTTCATCATCGCTTCATTGCTATGCTACACTTTATTTGTAATAAAACTGTTCCTCCCCTCAGAGAAGTGCAACACTTCTTTTGGAGAAAAGAATACCAAGCCAGAGGAGCACCACATATCCACATGTTTTATGTATTAAAGATGTTCCTAAATTTGATCAAGACAATGATGCCATTGTGTTACAGTTTATCGAAAAATACGTCACTTGCGAACTTCCATCGGAAGCAACAAATAGTGATTTGCATGCACACATTTTACAATTTCAAAGACACAAATGTGGCAAATATTGTCATCACAAATACAAAAACAAAGGGAAATACTACACCAAATGCCGCTTTGGTTTCCCTAGACCAGTTACGAAAACAGGTCAAGTGAACAACTTCATGTCTTCAGTTAGACATAGTGTTAAAGGTAAATCACCTAAAAATACATATTACATAAAAAGAACAGAAGAAGAAAAATATATCAATAATTAGAATGTGTCACGCCGCTTCCTAGACCACGGACACACCTCCCCACTCGCCCCTCCTTGCCTACCCATTCCCGCACTCCCCAACACTCGTGCACCGTGCCCCCCACTCACGTCGCACACATCAGGGCACGGCATGGCATGTTTGGGGGAGCGGGTGTTTATCGCCCTTCACGGCGGTGGCAGATCAACTGGAAGCTCCGTCACTTCAGGAACTTACGTCCTTTGCGGAGACCGGCGCTTCCCGGCGCTTTACGGATCACGTGACTTTGGTTGCCTAGCAGCATTGCAACGCTTTCGGGTCACGTCACACGTGACTATACGTGCGTCCCTTCCGAGGATAAAAGGAGTCGGTGAACCGAAGGCGTTGCTTCACAGCTGTTTAGTTTCGGATCACGTGACTTCTCTCTTTGTTCAAGGACCTGCTCTGATTCTGACCTCGGCTTGCTCCACGGACTCCTCTTGCTTAACCCTTCAAGTGCTTTTGGATTTGCCTGTTACCGACTCACGCCTGCTCCACGGACTCCTCTTGCTTAACCCTTCAAGTACTTTTGGATTTGCCTGTTACCGACTCACGCCTGCTCCACGGATTCCTCTTGCTTAAGCACTTCATTGGCTAGGACCTCGGTCCTACAAATAGGTGGTTGCCTGTTCTACCCTACAGCACGTTTCCAGCCTAAGCTAGGAGACCCACGCCTTGACCCAAGTTCTCACAGGTATTCTGGTAGCTTTGGGGTTTATGTACATGAAGGTATTCGGGCCCTGTTTCATTGCTTAACCACTGTATCTTGCTTTGCAGCGCTCAAGGGGTTCTTCCGGCTGTTCCCGCGTCCTGGCTTTCCGGACTTCCACCTGTGGCCTTAATATTCACACTGACCATATAATAAAATCGGTCAGGGTGTTTCTTGGGGACAGAGGGGTTGTCCATACTCTACACGACCAACGAACTTCGTAACAGAATGCAATCATTGCCCTCTTATAGAATGCAAACATAGATGTGCGGTACATTGAAGACAATTCCACTGCAGTTGCACAATATGTTACAGCATACTTAACCAAAGCAGAAAAAAAAGAGATTCAAGACCTCTGGAGTGACCTGTCATCAGACAAAACACTGTCTCAGAAATTGTACAGCTTGGGCATAAAAATGCTCTCCCATAGAGAATGTGGCTCCCATGAAGCAGCAGATCGTTTAACCGGTACTGCTTTGTATGGAAAATCTGAAAATATAGTATGGCTAAGTTTTGGTCCTGCTAAATCTAGAAAAAGAGTTCTGAAATCATACGACGACATAGAAACAATAGCCAAAAATGATCCCAACAGGAAAGACATTTTGAAAAACAATTTGCTGGACACATACTACCCAAAAAAAAGTACCACTTTGGAAACCATGTGTCTATACCACATAGCCCAAAACTTCACATATAAAAATAATATAAAACCTGATGAAAAGAAAGTTAGATACAGAGTGACAATTTGTGAAGGCAGCTTAGTACAACTCACCAAACCGAATTTAATTAATCATATCAAATTGTCATTAAAGACTCCTCAACATAAAGAACTATATTACATGTCCCTGCTACAACTCTTTAAACCATGGACAGAAGAAGCAATACTAGATAACTATGACTCCTACGAAGATGCTTTCAAAGCAAATGAAAGCGCTATAACTGATGTAAACTTTACACACTACAAAACAATGTTGGACAATGCAACACGAAGAAGAACTCCAGGCTTGACTAGATAAGGACACTCCTGACAGTAGTCAACCTTCTGTAACAGGAAGCCAAGAACCACTGGGACAGCCACAAATAGCAAATGAGGCAGAATTAGCTATGATGGAAGTAGAAAACATCATGTGTCAGTATGAAGATAAAGAAGACTTAACTATACTACAATCAAAACTAAACAATGAGCAGCGTAGCATTTTTCAAGAAGTAACAAAAGAAATTGCACATGGTGTACAACATGAAAATAAAGAATGCACCTGCAAAAATTACAAACCTATACTACTGTACATCAGTGGTGAAGCTGGATCTGGCAAAACATTCTTAATCAAAATCATCAGCAAATTCCTTCAACAATTGACAAACAACAAACTGTCAGCAGTTGTCACTGCCCCCACAGGTTTACCTGCCTACAACATAGGCAGTGTCACTTTACACTGATTACTACTCCTTCCAGTAGAACACCAAAACAAATTAGACTATTACAAACTTTCTACAGAAGCTGCAATGGAACTACGCAGAGTATTAAAACAAATGAAAATGCTACTAATAGATGAAGTGAGCATGATATCCAACCTAATGTTGGCTTTGATTCACCTCAGATTACAAAAAGTACTCAAAACAGACTACTAAGACCTCTTTGGAGGAAAACACATTATTGTTTTCGGAGATCTTCTTCAATTGACACCAGTGAAAGGTGAGCCTATTTTCAAAACCTTAGGACACAAACTCTGCCGTAAAACTGTTGGCAGCATAGGAAATGTCAGCCTTTGGCAACATTTCCAATACAGAGAATTAACAGAAAACATGCGGCAATCTGCAGATCTCACTTTAGCCAACATTTTAAAAAGTATTAGCATTGGTATACTATTGGAAGAAGAACAAGCAATATTGAAAACCCGGAACATTCATGCACTTTATGGCGATAATGCATGTGCTACGGATGTTATGGAACAATTAGCGCACAAAAATGTCAATTGTATGGCCCTTTATGCCAACTCTTGCAAGCTGTTTCAAATTCAATGAAACAATGTTAAAAAAGAAATGCAACCAATCATTGAAATTAGCGCCACAGACAAACTAGACGTACATGGTATGACACTACCCATGTGTGAGCAAGCCACAACAAGACTAATAGTTTAGAAAATTCGATCTCCGACACAGCTGGATTGGAAAAAATATTAAAATTATCCTTAAATTGTAGAGTAATGCTTAAACGTAACCTTGACGTGGATCAAGGACTAGTTAATAGATCACTTGGTACAGTTGTTGGCTTTCAAATATACCCACGTGACAACAACATTCAGTTTGTCAATATTCCCTTTGACAAACTTTCAGAAGTGAAAAGGATAGGACACTCAACAGCTCGATTCCTTCTCTTCAAAGACATATATGTATGCAGAGAACAATTTTCTCTAACTCTTGTATACGCAGTCACGATTCATAAATCACAATGTCTTACCCTAGACAAAGCATTGATAGATATTGGTAACACAGTCTTTAAAGAAGGCATGAGCTACGTAGCACTATCACGCGTATGTACACTTGAAGGTCCATTACTAATCAACTTTGATGCAAGTAAAGTAAACGCTGATATTCCTTGCATTTTAGAATACAATAGACTTTGTTCACTATACACCCGCCATCTACAAACATATCCTGTTCCACAAAAAGTAAAAAGTTGTAAAATAAAACTAAATCAAACAGAAATGCAACAGGATGTCACTGCAAATCCTCCAAAGAGAGTAAAAGAAACTAATACTTTATCAAGTACCACAAGCAAAAAAGAACCTATTAGGGAAAGTAAACCAGGTACTTCTTCAAAGAAGGAAGACAAACTCCAAAAAAAGCACTCAGATACAGAACTACCTGGTCCATTTAAACATTCAAATATGACTGGTGTAAGTTGCTACGCAAATGTAGCAATGAATATTCTATTTCAATTACCACCCATTGTTGACAACATTTACTTACACAGTACAGACCAATTGTGTTTGCAAATGTTAGTACTTCATAGAAACGCAACACACAATCCTGACAACACGTATAGTGTTCATGGAATAAGACAAAAATTGGACTACTGTGCAGGAATGGTGAAATTCACTATAAACTCACAGGAAGATCCACAATAATTTTTAATGTACCTACTACAAATACTGGAAAACAAAAACATACCTATAAATGAAATCTTGCAGATGTCATACATGTGGAAACATACATGCACTCTCTGCAACAATGTGACACAAGAACAAATCCCTAATGAGTGTTTCGTATATGTATCAATACCTAATTGTGAATCCATTCCATTTCAGCAACTTGTACAAAATGCAAACCATGGTAGATGATGTACTACCTGCAATTTGGATAATCACTCCACCTTACTAATACAAACACTTAGTAAATATGTAATACCAATGCTTCTACATTACAATGCAGATGGTACCAAAAACAACTGCAAGATGACTGGATTCACACATGGTCAAGTATCAGTTGGTAAGAAAACCTTCACAACAATAGGCATAATCTACCACGCAGGAGCCACAACCAATGCAGGTCACTATACTGCATATATATTAAAAAAAATGTGGATGGTTTGAATGTAATGATAGTACCATTACTCTAAAGCAGAGATTACCAGAAAATCTTACAAATGCTTATTTAATCTTCTTAAAACCAAAATATATTAACTAATCTGTACTTAAACATTAACAAAACTTCTATTAAAAATCTATAAACTGTTAGAATATGCCAACAGCTATCTAACTGCCCCAAGATTCTACAACAACTAAACCGATGAATGAATACCACTAAATTATATCAAACAATAAACAGTTAGAATACGCCAACTGGTATCTAACTGCCCCAAGATTTTCAATAACCAAACAGATAAATCATTACCACTACATTATAACAAAAAATAGACATTTAGAATACGCCAACTGGTATCAAACTGCCCCAAGATTTTACAATATCCAAATAGATACATCAATACCAGTTCATTATAACAAAAAATAGACAGTTAGAATATGCCAACAGGTATCTAACTGCCCCGAGATTCTACAACAACTAAACAGATAAATGGATACCACTAAATTATATAAAAAAATAAACAGTTAGAATACGCCAACTGGTATCTAACGGTGTCCAGTCAAAGGATCGAAAATAAATTATCGAATTACCTTTTGATCGACAGTCAAAGGATCGGAAAAAAAAGGGTCGGATTTTTATTTATTTATTTATTTATATATATTTTTTTGAATTTGGGTTGGTAAAAAAAATGTTTTTAATAAAGAAAACGGGGGGTTGAGGGGACCCACTCCCCCCCAAAACATTTTTTAGATCCTTTTGTTTTTAACCCTATAGCTGGCAACTGTATCTAACTTCCCCAAGATTTTCAATAACCAAACAGATAAATCAATACCACTACATTACAACAATAAATAGACATTTAAAATACGCCAACTGGTATCTAACTGCCCCAAGATTTTACAATATCCAAACAGATAAATGAATACCACTTCATTATAACAAAAAATAGACAGTTAGAATTTGCCATCAGGTAACTAACTGCTCCAAAATTCTGCAACACGCCAACATATAGAACATTAGCCAGAAACAACAAGTGAATACTGAAAACAAACAGACTGTAGCATAACAAAAACATTTTTTTTTTAATCCAACAGGGATTTCTTTTCCCACAGACCCAATTATTTTAGCAACAAACACAGAAACTGAGCAAATTGCACAGTACACTGGTTTGTAATCTACTAAATATGAGGCTAAAAAAAAATGTTGATTATTCAATGTTATAAGTCATTACAAAATACCAATACTAACCTGATCTTTTCTTTTATCACACAAATTAACAAGGAATATATGTACTCCAGTGACTAAACCAAACAGTAATAAAAAGTACAACCATTGCAGCAAATCACACCCATAGAGACTTATAACTTCAGTGCTTATATATTTGGTCTTGGCCATGCACCACCACAACCACCGCAGCATATGACACCCATAGTAGCTTATAACTTTGGTGCTTATAAATTTGGTCTTGTTCATGCACCCAAGACTCTAGGCCCTGCCCACAACCACCACCGCATATCACACTCATACTGGTTTATAACTTAGTTGCTTATACATCTGTTCTCGGGTCCCAAAGTTATAAGCCACTATGGGTGTGATATGCTGCAGTGGTTGTGGCCAGGGCATAGAGTCTTGGGTGCATGGCCGTATGACTCTATGCCCTGGCCACAACCACCGCAGCATATCACACCCATACATCACACCCATAGAGTCAAACATTTTAATTATGCTATTTGGGCACTTTTAATGTCTGCAAACATTATGAGTGTTCTTAGAACAGTTTCAACTAGCCTATGAACAGTATGGACAGGTATAGCGTCCTCAGGACACCCCCATTTCATTTATTTACAAACATTCCAGAACACCGCATGTGTTCTTAGAACAGTTTTAACTTGCCTGCGAACAATACGGACATGCATAGCGTCCTCAGGACACACCCATTTCGTTTATTTACGAACATTTCAGGACACTGCATGTGTTCTTAGGACAGTTTCAGCTTGCTTGCGAACAATACGGACAGGTCTAGCGTCCTCAGAACGCCCCCATTTTCTTTATTCACGAACATCCTAAGACACTTGATGTGTTCTTAGAACAATTTCAACATGCCTACGAACAGTACGGACAGGTATACCATCCTCAGGACACCCCCATTTTGTTTATTTATGAACATCCCAGGACACATGATGTGTTCTTAGAACAATTTCAACTTGCCTACGGACAATACGGACAGTGTCCTCAGGACACGCCCATTTTGTTTATTTACGAACATTTCAGGACACTGCGTGTGTTCTTAGGACAGTTTCAGCTTGCTTGCGAACAATACGGACAGCGTCCTCAGAACACCCCCATTTTGTTTATTCACGAACGTTCCAGGACACCGCGAGAGTTCTTAGAACACTTTCATCTTCACAACGAACAATACGGGCAGCGTCCTCAGGACACCCCCATTTTGTTTATTTATGAACATTGCCGGACACCGCAAGTGTTCTTAGAACAGTTTCAGCTTGCTTGCGAACAAAACGGACACATATTGAGTCCTAAGAAAATCCCCCATTCAGTTTATTTAGAACATTTTAGAACACCCGTGATGTCCGCAGACAAATCGAACACAACAAGAACGTCTACCACATTAAAAAACACAACATTCAACATATCTCATACTCTCCCACCCTCCCCAAACACTCCTACACACCAACACACTCTACTAAATACAAATTTTGAACCAAGTTTCACTGCGCTGTCCGCGGACGTCCACGAATCCAAGATGGCGGGCGCTACTGAAAATCTGTCGCGCTTCACGCTCCACACCGTCCAATCAGCGAACACGTCGCCTGTCCGCGGATACTACGCAAACTGATTGGCCAATCAGGACACTGTCTGCGGAGCGAACAGGGAAGTGTGTCCGCGGACTGAACACAGATATCACACATTTTTTATGACCTACTTTTTGGTCATTTTTTAAAAAACTAGTGGACGGATTTTCACCAAATCTGCAAAAGCACGCTTTAGGGACCAAGCCGCTACTCATGGTCCAAATTTGGTGAAAATCCATCCAGCGGTTTGCGCTGTAGGCGCAAGCAAAGTTTACCATAACTACATGGCCACTACTGTGGCCATGTAATTACACAGCCACGTTAGTTATGGTTAAGTTGCTGTTTCCATAGGAAGAGCCCTTTTTTGAGTGGCTTATAACTCAGCGCTTCCTGGACGAATCCTCCCTAAACTTTGCATAGAAAGTATATGGGCCACTCTGCATTTTTTTGCAAAGTTTTGTGAGGTCTGGTCCAGGGGGGGCAAAGTTATACGGGGGGTCCCAAAACTTCTTTTTTTCCAATAGACTGAATGGGGAAAAAACTTTGCTTACGCCTACAGCCCAAACCACTGGACGGATATTCACCAAATGTGGACCAAGAGCAGCGGCTTGGTCCCGAAAGCGTGCTTTTGCAAATTTGGTGAAAATCCGTCCAGTTTTTTTTTTAAAATGACCAAAAAGTAGGTCACAAAAAATTGGCTTGTGTCATGTCCACGGATATGCAACGGGTTCAGTGATTGGATGTTGAAGAGCGTGAAGTGCCTCAGATTTTTGGAAACGCCTGCCATCTTGGATTCGCCGACAACGCTGTGAAACTTGGTGGAAAAATACTATTTAGTAAAGTGTGTTGGGGTGTAAGACCCATCTCTTAAGTATGGCAATACACTGGTATTGCCATCCTGCATAGGGTTCAATTTTATTCATTTTTTAGGAACCAGGGCACACTATGTGTCTTATCTAGAGGATTCTTCCCTTTTAGGGGTAATTCATTTCATTCCCTCTATTGATAATTAGATCTATCTCGTCACTTTAGCATATTTATTGCACTCAATTTATTCAATGCAGGCTTTCACTTGAAAGACTATTTCACTATGCGAGAGCGGGCGCTGTGGTTTCAGGGCAGCAGCTGCATACATTTGTTCTAGGGCACTTCACGCCATTAGTGGAAAGATAGCAGCGCCGTATAGACATTTGTTTCTATTACGGCGCAGCAATATATCAAATAGGCGCACTTGCGCTTCAACTCGTGGTCACTTCTTTTAACATTCTGTAAAGCAAGAGGTGGTGAAGGGCTGTCTAAACTAAATGTTGAGCGGGCATACACCTAGCATTTTAATAGGTAATTAAGTGACTCACAATGGTGGGCTATTTTGTATTTACACACTTAACAATGGCAAATCTGTTGCCATTAGAACCATAGAGTTAACCACTAACGTTTTTTCCACGTTACGCACGCTGCACAGCTGGGCAGACCCAATCACTTTCCTTGCAAGGGTATAAAAACACGAGGAAACTAACGTTTGGATCTATAACAAGCCTGAGGAAGCTCGCGAGTTGAGCGGAACGTGTGGCGTTTTCCACCCGCTGTGGGTGAGTGCTGCATGACACTTGGTCTGCCAAGGTATTGCGATGTATGCTTTTTATGTAATGTTTACTCATTTTTGAATAATAAATGAAATTATAGAACACACTTGTAGTCTTGTGTGCTTGGGCATTTTTTGGTAGGTGTTTGTGGTGGAGTCCTTCTTCTCTTCAGCACCCTTTACCTTTTGTTTGACTTATATTGAGCGTAGCCTGCTCTAGCCCGGTAGCACCAGCTCAGTAATGAGGCAGAGCGCAATTTGTTGGCTTAATCATCTGTTTTAACTATATATATATATATATATTCAGTGAAAAAACTTTGTTAAAGGGACGTTATGGTTTAAAGTAAAACCGAAAACCCCCTGAAATTCGGCAGTTTTGGTAAGATAAGGAACCATAACTCGCGCCACCGTGCACTGCTAACACTAACACCCAGGACATCACTGATGACATCACATGTCTGGCTCTCCCTTTTTTCCCTTTACTGACATATCTAGGCCACATAGTTTTCTTCAGTAACAGTCTGGAAGTAAAAATTAAAAGGTACTATATTTGTAGACTTAGGGTCAAGTCACATCATATGAAACATATACATAGCGGAAGACACAGGCTTGAAAGAGAGCAATCCTCTCTGTGCATGAAGATAATCATTAGGGTTATCAGCACTTTCTCATAGTTTTATTTTTATTACTCTACCTTCCCTGTTTATGCTCATATTTGTATACATTATACTCACTCTCCTTTCCTTTGGGTGCAGTCACATCATGTGATACACATACATATGGTAAGTAGCAGCTTTGAAACAGAGCAATAGTTTCTCTGCATAAAGACAATCAGTTAGGTTAAGAACCCTTTCTGCTACTACTTCTGCTTTTCTGTTTACTTCACTGTCCCTGTATATAGTCATATTTGTATGTGTTGTTGTCTCTTTGTGTTTTTTCTGTAATAATTATGTATTAAGTGGGTTTTATTATCTACTTATTACATGTTTCACAGTATGCAAAACTCTAATAAGAAAGCAGTTATCATTTCACTATTCAACATGGCAAGATTATGAATACGGCACCTTCATCATGTATGCTGCACACACGGCCTATGTTTCTGCATGAGTAGCTTAGTATACTGGATAGAACTTCATAATAGAATGCTATTTATATCAATGCATTGCTTAATGCACTAATTAGCTCATGATATTTATCCCAATGATCCTTGACAGTTTTTGGTCAGCATTATAAGAATCCCTCTTACAGAGTTTTTATGAAAAGTAAATGTACATGTGATGTCATCAGTGATGTCATCAATGACATTTGTGATGTCATCTTTGATGTCCTGGGTGTTAGTGTTAGCAGTGCATGGTGGCGCGAGTTTTTCACTGAATTTCATAGGTTTTTAGTAGCGCAACTTAACCATAATGTCTGTTTAACAAAATTTTTTACTGAATTTCATAGGTTTTTAGTAGCGAAACTTAACCATAACGTCCCTTTAAAAAAGTTTTTTCACTGAATTTCATAGGTTTTTAGTAGCGCAACTTAACCACAACGTCCCTTTAACAAAGTTTTTTTACTGAATTTCATAGGTTTTTAGTAGCACAACTTAACCATAATATCCCTGACTTTAAATACATGTAACATAGAACATACTGAACCCTTAGCTAGTGATTTCGATGTCCGCGGACTACCGCCATGTCCGCGGACATATCGAAAATCTGAGCGTGGTGAATGTAAATTTAAATAGTGTGCCCCATTTCCCCCTTGAGGTTGGCTCTGAAAAGAGCCGTTTTTTGGGGGTTTTTTGCAGATGCTTGACAGACACCTGTTATTTTGTATTTTTTTTCTTCTTTTTTTCTTACTTTACTCCTAAAATCTTCACATAACCTTCTCCAAAGCAACCCTTACATTCCAAAACATCATGGAATTTCCCATAAAAGATAAGGAAATGCCATCTTCTTTAAAATAAACAGCATTACTGGAATCAATATTCTCATTATTACAGAAGAACATACCAGCTCTAAGCATGAAGGCACACATGCCTCGGTTGATTACACACCTAGCATTGTTTTGCTGAGGAAAAACTGAACTATTGTCCCATATTGCCCTAGGTAGTAATCCAGAAAAAAAATACTTTGGCATTTGGAAGGATGTTCATTACTGCTTGAACCAAGTGTTCCAAATCTGCCAACAAAGTAGGGGCACTGACATAGCCCAAACGGAAAGCACCATAGTGCAAAACTACCACATGGGGACTGTTGATCCTGCCCATATCTTCACAAACTTGTACAATTCCCTGTACATTGCAATCAGGTACAGTGCTCCACACGACCTCCACTCCTTTAACATCAAAATTCTTTGCAACATGCCTGCATTGAGCATACTGTTGTAAACCATGCACAAACATATCTCTGAGCACCAACACCCTGACTTTTTACACTTGTGCCATTTTCACTACACACAGTCTCTTTCAACACAAATCCACAAACTCAACATCTGATTGGCTGATCCCTACAGTTTTCTTTCCATGCTGGATTTGCTGGAAAACCCCGGATGTAGCACGCCCTGTCCACGGACAGCCGCGGTGTCCGCGGACCGCGTACCTCTTGGACAGCCCTTCTACCATTTCCACTTCACTCTCTGTGCCATTCCCTCATTGCATACAGCTAAGCAGTCACACAATACGGAGAACATCCTCAGAACACCCCCATTTTGTTTATTTTCGAACATTTCAGGACACCGCAAGTGTTCTTATAACACATGCAACTTGCCAGCGAACAATATGGACAACGTCCTCAGAACACCCCCATTTTCTTTATGTACGAACATTTCAGGACACTGCGAGTGTTGTTCTGGCTCACTCTTTTTTCTTTTGCTGACATATCTAGGCCACATCGTTTTCTTCAGTAACAGTCAGAAACTAAAAATTGTATTTTATTTGTAGACGTATCCTACAAGTAGGTTCTTATAGTAATTCCCTTAGAGTCCAGTCACATCATATGAAACATATACATAGGGGAAGACACAAGCTTTAAAGACAGCATTATTTTCAAGCAAATAAATGATGATTTCTCTGTTTCAAAGCTGCTATTGACCCTATGTATATGTATATTTGTATGTGTTCTTGTCACTTTCTGTTTTCTCTATAGTAATGCAATTATGTAATACATGGGTTTTATTAGCTACTTATTACATATTTCACAGTACACAAAAATATATTAAGAAAACAATTATCATTTCATTATTCAACATATTAATATTATGAATATTATACCTTCATCTTGTACGCTGCACACAATGCTATGTTTCTGCATTAGTAGCTTAGTATACTAGATAGAACCCCATACTAGAATGCTATTTATATCAATGCATCATTCAAAGCACTAATTAGGGTATGATATTTATTGAAATGATCCTTGACACTTTATTCGCAACATTATAATAAGAATCCCTTGTACACATATTTCATGAAAAGTACATACACATGTGATGTCATCATTGTTGTCATCAATGACATTTGTGATGATATCTTTGATGTCCTGGGTGTTAGTCTTAGCAGTGCACGGTGGTGGCATCGAGTTATGGTTGCTTAGCTTACCATAACTGGCGAATTTCACGTTTTTTTCGGTTTTACTTGGAACTATAACGTCCCTTTAACAAAGTTTTTTTATTAGCACGCAAACAATATACAAAGATGGAGTGTAAAAAGCAATTTCTCAGAGATGGCTCTACACAGAATGTTGCAAACTACGAATTTATGGTCGTTTATAGCAGCTTCCATTTTTTGCTTGCGTGCCGGAGAGGCCCACGACTCGCACTATAAGGTTCTATTGTTTTTTTACCTTGACAGACAGGGGTCGTGCTAAAAGACTTCTTTTGAAGGAGTGTTGCAAAAACGTAAGACACGATAAGGATGAAATTTCTGAAACGAAACCACTTTTATATATTATATCACTATGAGAAAGATCGTTGGCACAGACAGAGTCGTATTTTGGGACTGCACTACTAGACAATGGAAAATGCCAATATAATGTAAGTAACCCTTTAGATTATTTTATACCGGAATATAATAACAATAGCGTGGCGTTAAAGCCCTGTTAAGTTGTACTTGTTCCTTCAATGTGGCATAGTGTTTTCTACCGCGCACTATCACCGCCAAATTGGTCCCCTGTCGCTGAGAGGGCTCTGAAAAAGGCAGAGGACAGAGGGTGGGTTAATGGGAATAAGATAACATACTCCATTGCACTATCCTCGCTAGCAAATAGTTTCACGCCCTAATAAATAAAATGAATATTTTTAATGAAGATCGGCTGGTGAGACTAATTTATGTTTTTTAATACAGGTATGTCCTCCCGTACTGTGAATGACACGATTTTCAAACCCCGGCCAACGGATTATTTAACTGCCAGGTGCAGCTACTTTTAAACAACTTCATGACCCTCACCATTTTATGGGACAATCGCCAAGGACCAATATGCCCTTACGCAGTACTAGCGGCTAGAAGCAACATACCAACCATTATGGTGGTCTAATGCCTCGTTGTTGGAACAGCCTTCCGATTATCAATGCCACAAAAGTGCTTCTTTTATCATAAACCAACACCCTGTGTACCCAAAGGAACAGCGCGTGACTCAAGATGATCGACAGCAAAGACAAATGCAAATCACTGAATATTCTCTAAACATTTGATGTAACAAAAAAGTACTTTACGAAATGTACAATCTTGCTGTTTGCTTTTAAATCACAGTTTCATATTCCGAATTGTGGCACGCTGTGTTGTGAGATGATCTGTGTTGTTTTCCAGGTTCTGTGTAAAGTCGCGTAGGAACCGCAAAGGAACAGCGTGTGACTCAAGATGAACTTTTGCAGATCGGCAGCAAAGACAAATGCAAATCGCTGAATATTCTCTAAACATTTGATGTCAAATAAAAGTACTTTACGAAATGTACAATCTTGTGGTTTGCTTTTAAATCACAGTTTCATATTCCGAATTGTTGCGCGCTGTGTTGTGAGATGATCTGTGTTGTTTTCCGGGTTCTGTGTAAAGTCGCATAGGACTGGAGATGAATGGACGTGTTTGGCTACGCACCCTGTACCGTCACGGAGAAAGACGGGGATTATGAATGCTTTGATAATGTCAGGCTTAGGGGCGGGAGATATGATTTAGTGTCGCAAAAGCAGGTCAGCCAGGTTGATGGAGCAAGTGATTGGATTATCACATAATGTCGACTCACAACAGCCTGATTTATCGTTTTTTTAGTGGACAAAAAGTCGGGTAAGGGCCATAGGAAATTGTAATGTCAACGGACATAAGGAGGGTTCCTAGAACACTTTCAACCTGACAACGAACAATACGAACAACGTTCTCAGAACACCCCCATTTTGTTTAATTGCAAACATTACCTCCACGTCCACTCTGCCTCCGACACAGGACCTTCTTTTATTTCTTTAAATTCCTATAACTCCTCCCCCACATCCACATCACTCAGTTTCATATTACCAAGCCGGAGCATGGGACCTTCCCCGCAAGGAGGGTGAGGAGGGTCATCAGTACTGTGACGAGGAACAGTAGGACTAGGAGTAATGAAGATTACCGGTAAGTAATCAGAGCATTCCAGGACACCGCAAGTGTTCTTAGAACACATTCAACTTGCCAGAGTACAATACGGACAGCGTCCTCAGGACACTCCCATTTTGTTTATGTACGAACATTTAAGGACACCACAAGTGTTCTTATCTCAATTTTAGCTTGCTTGCGAACAAAATGGACACATACTCCATCCTCAGAACACCCCACCATTTAGTTTATATAGAACATTTCAGAACAGCCGTGTTGTCTGCAGACAAATCGAACACAACAAAAGTGTCTAGCATATAAAAAAAAAAACATTGAACCTATCTCATACTGCCCCACCCTCCCCAAACTCTCTTACACACCAACACACTCCACTAAATACAATTTTTAATCCAAGTTTCACCGTGCTGTCCGCGGTCGTCCGCGAATGCAAGATCGCGGACGCCACAGAAAATCTGACACGCTTCACGCACCACACTGTCCAATCAGCGAACACGTCGGGTGTCCGCGGACATCGCGCAAGCCGCTCGTCCAATCAGGGCACTGCCCACGGAGCGAACAGGGACATCCGTCCGCGAAGCGTACAGAGATATCACTAATTTTTTTGCCTTACATTTTGGTCATTTTTTAAAAAACGACTGGACGGATTGAGAGTGGGCCATGTACTTTTTTTGCAAAGTTTGGTGAGGATTCGTCTAGAGGGAGCGAAGTTATAAGCCACCCAAAAAAGGCTCTTCCTATGGAAACACCAACTTAACCATAACTACATGGACGCTACTGCGTCGATGTAATATATATATATATATATATATATATATATATATATATATATATATATATATATATATATATATATATATATATGTATTACAGGGCATGTAGTTATCAGCACTTCAGTTATGGTTAAGTTTCTCAACTCACAGAAAGAGCACATTTTGGTTGCTTATACCTTTGCCCACCCTGGATGAATCCGCACCTAAATTTGGCAGAAATCCATCCAGTAGTTTTGTTTAAAAATGGCCAAAAAGTATGTAAAACATTGTGATATCTGGGTCCAGTCCACTGACTCACCTTTTTGGTGTAATATGCACATTAGTGTGTGCTACACATTTGTAGTAGTGACAATAAATAATCATTGGGTCATTGGGAAAACAAATCCATGAAGGATTTAAAAAAAAAAAAAAAACCTATTACAATTATGTAAAAATAGTTAGACATCTGTTGGTGTACGCTAACTATATTAGACTTTACAAGAAGTTTTGCAGTAACAAGAACTGTGATTGCGTATTTGAAATGTGTTGCAATTAAGGTTTTTTTTGACGCAGTTAGATACCTGTTGGCGTATTCTAACTATATAGACCTTTGAAAGTACTATTGTAGTATTATGAATGTAGTAAAACACATTTTGGCATATTCTAATTGTTTATTGTGCTAGAGTTTAATGAGTAAATATAGGGTGAAAGAATATTAAGTAGGCATTTGTTAGATTTGCTGGTAACTTATGTTTTGGAGTAACAGATGTGTTGTTACATTCAAACCAACTACTTCTTTTTTTAACATATGCAGTATAATGGTCTGAAATGGTTGGGGCACAAATCTGGTATATTATGCCTACTGTGAAGGTTTTCTTGCCAACAAATACTCGGCTGTGTGTAAAGCTAGTGATAGTAAAATAATTTTTGGTACCATCTGTATTGTACGTTAGAAACATTAGTATGACATATCGGCTATGTGAGTTTTTTTGTATGCTGGAATGTTTGTCTGAATTGCAAAAGGGCATAATATGCCATGATTTGCATTTTACAGAAGCTGGTGAAATGGAATAGATTCACAATTTGGTATGGATACATATAGAAATGGTCAATAGGGATGTGCTCTTGTGAAACATGGTTGCAGAGAGTGCATGTGTTTCCACATGTATGACATCTGCAAGATTTCATTATTAGGGATGTTTTTGGTTTCCAGTACTTGTAGTAAGTACATTAGGAATTTTTGTGGATCTTCCTGAGTGTGTATGGTACATTTTACCATTCCTGCACAGTCATCAAATTCTTGTGTTATACCTGAGACAATGTACGTGCTGTCAGAATTATTTGTTGCATTTCTTTGAAGGACAAGCATTTGCAAGCACAACTGGTCGGAGCTATTTAAGTAAAGTTTGTGAACAATTGGTGGCAATTGGAAGAGTAGATTGATTGTTACATTTGCATAACAATTTACTGTAGTTGTTTTGTGAGAAGAAATATTGTTCTCTTTGTCTTCTGATGGATGTTTAGTTGAATTTGTATAAGACAGTTTTGTGGTTGTATTATTTAATGGAGAAGCAGTTAGTTGGTCATTGATTCTTTAGTGGTATTGTTGGGAGACCTGTTATATGTTCTGTTTGTATTCATTTTGTTTTTAAAGGTTTTATTTTATGAAGTACAGGATACATATCTAACTGGGGGTGTAAAGTGCACATATCCTGTTGTATTCTAGGATGCAAGGAATGTTAGAATTGACTTTGTTTGCATCAAAGTTAACGAGGAATAGACCATTGAGTGTGTATAGACGTGAATGTGCTACTCATACCTTCTTTAAAGACAGTGCTGCCAATGTCAATCAATGCATGATCTAGGGTTAGACCTTGCAATTTGTGAATAGTGACAACATGCAAGAGATACAAAAAAATGTTCTCTGCATACATACATGTCTTTGAAAAGAAGGAACCATGCTATTGTGCGGCCAATTATTTTCACTTCTGCAAGTTTGTCAAAGTGGATGTTGACAAACAGAATGTTGTCATGTGGATATGTTTGGAAGCCAACAGCTGTACCAATTGTTCCATTGACTAAACCTTGTTTTGTATCCAGGTTAGCTTTGAGAATTACTCTGCAGTTTGGACACAGAGTTAATACTTTTTCTAATCCAGCTGTGTTAGAGATACATTTTTCTAAGCTATTTAGTTGTTTTGTTGCTTGTTGAAACAAAGGGAGTGTCATGCCATGCAATGCTAGTTTGTCTGTGGAGCTAATATGCACTATGGGTTGCATTTCTTTTTGTAACATTGCCTCATTGAATTGACTACAGCTTGCAAGGGTTGGCATTAAGGACATACATTTTATATTTTGTTGAGTTAATTGTTGCATGACCCATATAGCTCATGGATTAGTCTACTATTTAAAATGGATATTGCATTCTTAGTAAGCAGTCCAGTTCTAATGCCTTTTAAAATATTAGCATAGGGGAGGTCTGGAGACTGATGCATGTTTTGAGTTAGTTCTCTGTAGTGCAAATGTTGCCAGAAATGTACATTTTCAATGCTGCTGAGTGTGTCAAAGCATTGTTTGCGCCTAATGTTTTCAACATAGGTTGACCTTTTACTGGTGTTAACTGTAGAAGGTCTCTAAAAACAATAACATATTTTCCTCAAAACAGTTCTTTGTAGTCAGTTTTTAGGACTTCTTGTATTCTGAGGTGAATTAAAGTCAACATGAGGTTGGAAACCATGTTTACTTCATCTATCAAGTGCACTTTCATTTCTTTTGGAATTATGTGTATTTCAGTAGAAGCTTCTGTAGCATTCTAATTTGTTTTGTTGTTCTTCTGGGAGGAGCAGTAGTTGGTGTAAAGTTATACCTCCTATGTTGCAGGCAGCTAAACCTGTGGAGGTTGTTAAAATAGCCAAAAGGTTGTTGTTTGTTAGGTTTTGTAGACATTTACTGATTATTTTAATTAAGAACATTTTATCAGAACCAACTTCAACAGGAGCAGAGGTTCATCATTTTTACAGCTACACGTTTTAGTTTCATGTTTAAAACAATGTTCAATTTCTTCAATGACTTCCAGATAAAGTGTGAGTTGTTCATCATTCAGATGTGATTTGAGCACTGACAAGTCTTCTTCAGATTGTTTAGATAGATACATGTTATTTTCTACCTCAGTCATGGCTGTTTCTGCTTCATTTAGAATGAGTGGTTATCCAAGTGGTTCTTGGCTTCCTGTAAGGTAAGGTTTACTGTCCTCAATAGTGCCTTTATTAAGTTAAGCTTCAATTTCTTCCTCTTGTTTGTGTTCTTTGTCCAACATTTTGTTGTATTGTTTGAAATGGACATTTGATATACTTCTTTTATTTGCTTTGAATGCAGCTTCAAATTATTCATAGTTACCTCATAATTATTCTTCCTTTCTACAATATTTAAAAAGTTCCAATTGGGCCATGTAATAAAGTTCTCTATGTTACAGAGATTTACATGATAACTTTATATGATTAATTAGGCTGGGTTTAGTAAGTTTGACTAGGCTTCCTTTACAAGTTGAGAATGCATATTTGTTAGTTGTCTCATCTGGTATGTCAAAGCTTTTTTAGGAGTAGTTTTGGGCTATGTCGTTCAGGCACATGTTTTCCAAGCAATATTTCTGTTTGAGTAGTATGTGCCAATTAAATTGCTTTTTAAAATGTCCTAGCTGTTGGGATCATTTGTAACCATTGTTTTTATATTTTGGTAGGACTTCAGTACTCTTTTTCAGGATGAAGCTGGACCAAGGGCCAGCCAGACAATGTGTTCAGATTTGCCATATAATGCGTTACCTGTTATATGAACACAGACAGTTCTCAGTCTCACTGCGCTGAACAGTGCAATACTGACAGGTGTTCCAAGTAATTCAAAGAAGGAGGGATTTCTCATGGATCCAATGAGTTTAATAACGAAGTAGCCTGACACGTGTTTCGAGTCATCACAGACTCTTCATCTGAGGCCAAACATAATGCACAACATAATGATGAACAAAAATAGTACAGCACAACATAAACAGTTTGAATGAAAGTCGTCCATTGTGAAAGAAATAAAAAAAATTGATAAGGACAATAGTAAGGACTTTCAACCAAAAGGGCAAACACAAGTGCAGGTAGGCCTAAAAGAACAGCAGTTACAGCATATATATTAAGATAAAATCAAATAGCAACAAACGAAAATAATGAAAAATAATAGATAAATAAGATTGGCACAATACCATATTAGGAGGGATTGAATTGAATGGAGAATCCATAGGTTACGGGATGCATGTAAGAAACACGGGTAAAGAAACAAACAAGTTACAAGGAGTTAGTTATAATGCATCCACGGAACAGCTATAGCAGCGCAGTCAAAGAGGCAAAAGCTGCCAAAAAAAACAAAATTGGAATCATAAATAAAAGGTACCTGAAACTTTCAAGAGCTATCATAACCAATTAAGTATATTGTGGCCAGTGCAGATGCACTTTCTAAAAAGAAAGAGAGAAGAAAAGATTTTTATTTTATATGAAGTGTTTAAATACGCTGTTCAAGCACAAATGTGAAATTAAGGAAGAACAAGACAGTGTGAGATTAAATGACAAATCATTCCTCACTGATTCGCAATTGCGGAACTCTGTAAGGGAAAAGAAATTCCCTCAGCATCACTTAAACATGGACAAATTAACGTAACAACTGTGATTGCTAAAATGCAGCTACCCAGAGTGCCAGAGGAAACCCAAAACGCAAAAGCATGGCGTGTGTGTGCAAATAAGAATGGGCAAATTCTAAAAATTGACTTTCTCTAAACTTAATTGAGACGTGTTGATGCACTAATTAGAAGTATCATAGCGGCCAGGGGACCGTGAAAAACCGTCTAACCTGTGCTATGCTGCTGAACTGAATGAAATGAAAGTAAGCCCAGACCATAGAGATAGAAACAGGACTATTTAAATACACAAGGTATTTTAGAACATGGCCGATTAGGTCAGGAAAGAAAACCGCTATATTGGAATGATGGAATTGAAATGAATACTTCAGGAGTGAATTTGCCCCAAAAAGTAAGGAGCTTACCAAACGCAGCAAAAAGGCAGAGATTAACCTGTTCTGAATTTAAAAATTAGCATTGCTGGAATTCCACAAAAATTTATAGAAAGTGCGTTGCACAGCAAAAAATGTACTAATTGCAAAAAATGGAGCCCCGGAGGGCGCCAAGATAAATATTTACTAGTAACGCCTGAGAACGAAAGGAAATTTGCACCTCGGGCACCAATTTCTGTTGAGCTGAATAACCAAAAGGAAAAACAGGTTCATATAGATGAAGGGGATTAAACCGCAGAGGATTGCGACTACTAGAGCATGCTAGTAGGAACCAAATTGGGGAAAGATGTTAAATAAATTGTGCATCTGCCATCTATGAATATGCTGCTATAGAAAAATGTGAGGTAACGGGACTGCAAACAGTCATTGTAGAGGGATCACTAGACCCCACACGATTATAAATGACCACTTGGGTATAAATAAAGTACTCATGTCCACAAAGAAGGGAGGGAAAACATGATACCTGTGTAAAATAAAGAAGAGAACAACAGTAGGTTTTCACAAAAGGTTGCAAATTCATGGTCTGAATTTAGACCTCTAAACACAGTGCGATATTTACAGATGAGTCTCGGTTCTAACTGGCGTAATTTGAGCGTGAGATTTCCCCCTCTAGACGGCAATGACACTTTGCAAAGGCCCACAAATCGAATGTCATCCTTACTATCTAATTGATGCAGTTTTTGCCAGTGATTGGCCAGTGGGTATTTGGATTCCTGGCTGCCAATTGTGGCGAGATGTTCCTGAATACGAGTCTTAAGGGGCCTGATGGTGCTGCCTATATATTGCAATCCGCATGTACAAATCATACAGTAAACCACAAACTTTGAATTACAATTGAGAAATGTTTTAATAGTGTGGTCTCCTCTATCTCCAAAGGAGACCTTTGAAGTTTCCAGAGTGTACTTGCACATGCTGCAGAATCCACATTTGTGAAAACCAGCAGCACGGGCAGAGTCTAACCACGTAGATTTAGGAGTGAATGGACACATAAATGAAGGGCAGAATTTATTTTTAAGAGATTTCCCTTTGCTAAATGTTACATTAACAGAGGGATCAAGCCAGTTGGCAATGTCAGAATCTAAATGGAGCAGGTACCAATGTTTCTCCAGAATTCTGTGGATCTTGTGACTATCTGAATTGTATCTAGTAATAAACCTGATTTTTTGAGGCAGAGGCAATTTCTCGCATTTTTTAGGAGTTAGCAGATCCGCTCTTTTCAGCTGATGTACTGACATGAGTGCCTTGTCGAGGCAGCTATGTTGATAGCCCCTCTCCAAGAACCGGGATTTGATAGCGATACTTTCTTGATCAAAGTACAAGGGTTCAGAACAGTTTCTCTTACCGCGAATATACTCTCCTTTAGGAATATTCGCTATGACATGATTTTTGTGACAGCTGTCCGCATGTAATATTGAATTGACAGAAGTGGATTTGGGAAAAGTTTTTGTCACCAACCCATTTGTAGTATCATCAATTGAAAGGTCCAAAAAATCTATGTGAGTCTGACTGTAGGTCAAAGTAAATTGTATACCCCAATCATTATTGTTGAGATAGGCCGCAAATTCAAGCAAGAGTTCTTGTGTACCAGTCCAAATTAACAAAACATCATCAATATAACGTTTCCACAGTCTCATGTAAGGTAAAAAAGCTTAATTCCCAAATACAAATTTTTGTTCAAATGAATGCATGAATGTGTTGGTCAAATCTGGTGCTAAGCCATGGCTAGCACCCATGGCCACTCCAATTAGTTGCTTAAAGTACATGTTATTGAAAACTAAAACATTATTCTGTAAAGTAAACAGCAAAAATTCTTTAGCCTCTTTGACTGCGCTGCTATAGCTGTTCCGTGGATGCATTATAACTAACTCCTTGCAACTTGTTTGCTTCTTTACCCGTGTTTCTTACATGCATCCCGTAACCTAGGGATTCTCCATTCAATGCAATCCCCTCCTAATATGGTACTGTGCCAAACTTATTTATTTATTATTTTTTATTATTTTCGTTTGTTGCTATTTGATTTTATCTTAATATATATGCTGTAACTGCTGTTCTTTTTGGCCTACCTGCACTTGTGTTTTCCCTTTTGGTTGAATGTCCTTACTAATGTCCTTATCAATTTTGTATTGATTTTTTTTCACAATGGACGACATTCATTCAAACTGTTTATGTTGTGCTGTACTGTTTTTGTTCATCATTATCTTGTGCATTATGTTTAGCCTGAGGTGAAGAGTCGGTGATGACTCGAAACACGTGTCTGGCTACTTCATTATTAAACTCATTGGACTCATGAGAAATCCCTCCTTCTTTGAATTACTTGGAACACCTGTCACTATTGCACTGTTCAGCGCAGTGAGACTGAGAACTGTCTGTGTTCATTTAGATTCTTAACTGTGGGTGGCATCTGGCAGTGCTCCCACACCCCTCAGCCACTTGCAGCTTTAGTGCTTCCCTAATTTCTTCAGTGTACAAGCGCTGTGGACTTTGACTTGTTCTGCCAAACCTGTGTGTTTCCTTACCTGTTATATGGTCTGCAGTTTCGTAGGATATGCATTCTCTATGGGAGAGCATTTATATACTGAAGCTCTACAATTTTTGTGACAGTTTTCAATCAGAGGATATGTCAGAGTTCTTTTAGCTCAGTTGTTTCAGCTTTGGTATGATAGGTTGTGACATATCTTGCAACTGCAGTGGAATTGTCTGCAATATTTTTTACGTCTATGTTTACATTTCACAAGCGGTCAATGATTGCATTGTAATCATTGATGTACTTGGATGCTACGTCCCTTTTAATGGTGCATGTTTTAGGGTAGTTGCGTTTTACACTGTGTCTTACAGAAGACATCAAGCTATGTACTTGTCCTTTTTTTGCAAACTGGTCTAGGGAAGCCAAAGAGACATTTGGTATAGTATATAGCTATGTTTTTATATCTATGTTGGCAGTATTTGCCACACTTACGTTTTTGGATGCATGGAATTTGTGTAGCAGGTCACAATGTGTGATTTCTAAGGGATGTTGCAGGTAATGTATTATTCAATAAAGTGTAAAACATTGGCATCACTGTCATGGCAAAATTACAGAGCATCTTTATATCCCAAAAGCATGTGGATGTGTGGTGCTCCTCTGCATTGATATTCTTTTCTCCAAAGAAGTGTTACACTTATCCAAGTAGAGGGGTAGTTGTATTGCAGATGGAATGCAGCACGGCAATGAAGCGATGGTGAAAATACTTTGATACATTGGGCCTCATTACGACCCAGGCGGTAAGTTACCGCCTGGGCCGTGACTTTACCACCATGGCGTAAACTACGTTTACGCCATGGTGGTTGGCGGACTTACCGCCCCATTCCGACCTAGGCGGGGCGGTAAGTCCCCAATCCCCATTTACCCTTCCCCATTCCCATTTTTGCCCCATAGGGCATAATGGGAGTGGGGAAGGCGTTAATTACGCCACCGTAAATTACGGTGGCGTAATTAACTCCATGGTCCCTTAGCGCCATGGATTTTAACACCTGCTAAAAGCAGGTGTTAAAAGCACCATGGCGCTAGGGGACCTCGTAATTGGCGGTAAGGGGTCGGCGCAGCTAACGCTGGCGTTATCCCCTTACCGCCAGGGTCGTAATGAGGCCCATTGACAGGGTCAAGAGAACAGAGTTTTCCTGGTATTTTTATATCTATTCCATCTTTATTTTGGTTTGCAGTGCATTGGAAGTTGTGCAGTTTAAAAATAACTCTCTTAATACACCAAACCACTTCACTTAAATCCCAGACAAATTAAGCTCACAAAATTAAGTGGGAGCAAAATGGCACTCCAGCAATTAAAAAGGATGGAAAGACAAAGTTAAATAGAAATGTAACCACACCAACCAACACGTAAGTGCTCAGGGCAATAGAACAAGAAGAACTACAATGATAGAATCAGGTCGAAAAGGCTTAGGGCCAAAATCAATAGGACAAAAGTCTTTTGATCAAGATCACATGGTTCAGGGTTGTCCACGGTAAAGTTCATGCCATGGATTTCAGATGAGGTTGGATGGTAGAAAAGTTAGTTCAAAGAGAAGAGAAGGACAAGCCCTCAGATTGGAGAAAGATTTCACACACTTTCCCCGTGGCTGAACGAAACGAACAACCGGGTTTGCACAGTACCTTAAAATGGAGAGTAAGCTGTAGCTGAGGTGGATGTTCCTGGTAGTTCCTGAAGGCTTACGGTTCCTGAAGCGACTGTCAGACTGACACGAAGTAGGAAGACTGCAGAGTCCTGCACTACCCAGGAAAGAAACCAGCAGCAGAGCAACGCAACAAATAAAAGGTGCGCTCCTTAAACCCCAAGCAGGATCCGACCTTCCTGGCTATCCGGCCCACTGTAGCTCTGTACAGCTAATTCGACCAGAGGAGGGGTCCAGGGTTGCAGTTTGGGCGAACTGGTTGGTCCCACCAGCTCAAAGGAAGAAGTTTCCTGGAGGATCTTCTCTGTCGTCGGATTCTGAAGATTCGGACCTACAGCAGGGCTTCACCGGGTGGTTCAGTCATTGAAGGGGTCCTCTTCCATCGCCTCCTAATTGTTTCTTTCGTTCAAGTGGCGACTCTGCCTTTCCAGTCCCAAAGACCTGCTTTTTATGCAGTTTTTCCCCATTCATACAGCCTGGCTGTCAATCACACAGCAGGGTGGCTGTCCTGGCAAACCCTTAGCCAATCAAACAGCAGTGCGACTTGGGTTACCAAGGGAACCCATGGCAGGGGTCTGAAGACCCCTCCCTCATATCCTGCATACCCAGAATTTCAGGCGCCTTAAGGAGGGCTTCTGCGCAGAAGCCTGCGAAAAGACGGAAAACAAAGGAATCAACCCAAGTTTGGCACGCAGAGAACAACACGAGAAAGACTTTAACAAAAAGAAATGGCGAATAAACCCAGCCGGAGCCAAAATAAAATGTGTTTGGTGAAGCGAGTTTATGTTCAAGGCTAATATGATAGCCTAAAACAATACCATGGTTATATAAGGTAGCCATGGTAGAATAGTTAGGGTAGTTACCACTACCACCAGCCAAGTCTTGATGCAAAGGGAGTAAACAGTGCTCCAAGAGACACAGAAAAAGGGATAGGAATTAACCCTTTCCAATACTCCATGTAAGATGGGGTGTACTGGGTCTGTAGTTTAAAGAGACTACATAAAGTTAATGGCAACTTTACATGTTTCTGGGAGACAGTAGTCAGACCCAGAAAAATGGAGTCAGAGGGAAGTCTAAAAGACAACCGTGTGTCACTGCACTGAAGGTGCTGTGTAACACACACAAACATGATGCTCATGGAGTAGGTGAGGCTCCAGAGCCCAAGATCACACAAATGGTAAAAACACACACAGCAAAAGACATGTAAGAGTAGGAAAAAATGCTGACAGGTTTACCAGGTGAAAACAATATATCCTAAAAATCCAGAAAAGCTGCCGAGGGACTCATTAGGTAAGGGAAATTAGACATTTATGAGAATTCTCCCTAACACTCGCCCCACCCCCCCTCCCAGAATAAGGGACAGGATGATTTAATCCGCTCCTGGATGAATCTCTACCTCTAGTCGGTTAAAAACATCCTAGAGAGACCATCAGCATGTTGGTGATGACATCCTGCTCTGTGCTCAATGGTGAAATCAAACCCTTGCAGGCAGATTGACCATCTTAGAAGTTTTGGGTTCTCCCCTTTCATTTGCATTAACCATCTCAATGGTTGGTGGTCTGTCTGAATCACAAAGTTAGATCCATACAAGTATGGTCTAAACCTCTTCAGAGACCACACAATGGCAAAACATTCACGCTCTATGGTTGACCCCCTTGTTTCTGGTTCCTTCAGTTTCCTACTGATGAAGCAAATGGGGTGCTCCCTACCTTTCTCATCCAGTTGACTAAAGACTGCACCTATTCCTATATTGGAGGCATCTGTCTGCACAATGAAGGGTTGGTGGTCATCAGGAGCTCTTAGGACTGGAGCTTGACAAAGGGCTTTCTTCAGGTTTTCAAAGGTTTGATTGCATTCCTCATTCCATTGAACCTTTTTAGGGAATTTTGGAAAGGATATCACATTCAAGGGAGAAGCTATGGACCCATCCTTCTCTATGAAATTCCTGTAGTACCCAGTGAGACCTAGGAAAGCTCTCACTTGGGTTTCAATAGTAGGGGTGGCCCAGTTTTGCACAGCTTGTACTTTGCTGAGCAATGACCTTATTTCACCTCCTCCAACCTCATGACCAAGGTAGACCACTTTACTCTGACCAATTTGACATTTGCTTGCCTTCTAGGTCAGATGGGCCTGCTCAAGAGCCTGTAACACATATCCCAGGTGATCAATATGTTCTTTCCATTTAGGGCTGATCACTGCAATGTCATCCAAGTATACCATGCAGAAGGCATAACCTTAAACTGGTAGAGGCCTGCTGGGGTAGACAATGCAGTTTTCTCCTTGGCATGGTCTGTCAGTGCTATTTGCCAATAGCCTGAGGTTAGATCAAATGCACTGAGGTACTTGACTGAACCAAGTCTATCCATCAGTTCATCTGTCCTTGGCAAAGGATGAGCATCAGTCTTAGTGACTGCATTTAGAGCTCTATAGTCCACACAGAATCTCAGCTCCTTGGATCCTGCCTTTCGTACTAGAACAACAGGACTAAACCATGGACTTGTAGACGGCTCTATAACCCTGACATCAAGCATCTTGTTGACCTCCCCTTTGATCTGTGATCTCACATGTTCTGACATTCTGTAACCTCTGCTTTTCACAGGTAAACAGTCACCAGTGAGTATATCATGCTGGCCCCAAGGGTTCAAGCCTGGTGTTAATGAAAACAGGGAGGCAAATTGATTCAACAGAACTTTGCACCCCTCCTTTTGTTCAGAAGTCAGTTGAGAAGAGAGATTACCTCCTTCTCTTTGTTCATCTAAAGGTTGGCCTCTGAGGAGGTCAGGTAGAGGTTCACTCTCCTCTTCCTCTTCAGCTGTAGCTAGAAGCAAAACACCCACTTCTGGTCTCGAGACATAAGGCTGTTATCGGTTGGTGTGAAAGACTCTGGGAGCCTCCTTAGGGTTTGCCTAAATCCACCAAATAGTTCACCTATCCAGGTTTGCCCACAACCTTGAAGGGTCCTATCCATTTGTCCTGCAAGGCCCTCGGCCTTGTTGGCACCATAACTAATACAAGCTGGTCTTGAGTAAACTCAACCATACTGGCCTTCTGGTCATGCCAATGTTTGACCAGAGCCTGACCTGCTTTTAAGTTATCACTTGCTTCTGCCATCATGTGTGACATTCTCCTCCGGAGACCTATCACATAGTCAGTCACGCTGACTGGCTTGGGGGAAGGAGCACTCTCCAACCGCTCCTTGATCAGGGCCAATGGACCTCTGACTGGATGGCCATAGAGAAGTTCAAAGGGACTATAACCAACTCCCTCCTGAGGGACTTCTCTAAATGCAAAGAGAAGCCATGGCAGTAGAAGGTCCCACTTTTTCTTAAAGGGTTCTTGCAAAGCACCTATCATGCCCTTCATAGTACGATTAAACCTCTCTACCAGTCCATTTGTCTGTGGATGGTAGGCTGTAGAGAACTTGTAAGTGACACCACAATTTTTCCACATAGCTTGCATGTAGTGGGACATAACGTCTGATCCCCTGTCGGATATCCCTTGCTTAGGAAACCCTACTCTGGTAAAAATACCAAGTAGAGCCTGAGCTGTAACAATTCTCATAGGTATCGCTTCTGGGTATCTTGTAGCATGGTCCACTACAACCAGGATAAACCTGTTCCCTGAAGATGTTGGAGGGTCAAGGAGACTGACAATGGACCAATGGAGTATGAGAACAACGGAGTTCTCAAAAGGAACTCCCACCACTGGGAGAGGCACCAGGGGTGCCCCATTCTTGGCGCCACTCTTGCTAGAGGTTTGGCAAGTGTGACAGCTCCTACAGAATTTGTCAACTTCTGCACCCATCTTATGCCAGTAGAAGTAGAGAGAGAGCTTTTTCTTGGTCTTCTTGAAACTCAAGTGACCAGCCAAAGGTATCTCATGAGCTAACTGTAGGAACTGGCGTCTGTTGGAAAGGGGCACTACAATTATTTTGCAGTCCCCAGGGATAGACTCAGTTGGTTCACTGTAGAAGAGGAAATCTCCCAGCTTTGCCTGTGCTTGCCAACTTCTTGCCCATTGAGTTGGTTAGCAGCCTGTTGTCGAAGACCTTCAAGGGTAGGACACTCTCTCTGTCCTTTGCTAAAGTCTGCACTGCTGGGTCCACCTTCTGCCAGTTAAGACTGCAGCTCAGGATGTTGAACAGCAGGGTCAAGATCTCCAACTAAGACAGTGTCTTCTTCCAGATCTGATTCTTCAGAAACTGGCTCAACCACACAAGGTTGCACCTCACACTCTGCCTCAGCAGGTGGAGTCGTCACAGGTGTGACTTTGGACAATCGTGAGGATGTTCTTGTTGGTAGCACAGGGGTGCTGTCTGACTTTTTCCTGGAGGTCTTGGGTTTCCCCTTTGCCTCTGTTTTCTTAGAAATGGCAGTGAGCAACTCCTGTGGAGTGGGAGTGACAGTTTCCTCTATCAACTCCTCTGGAGAGCCTCTGAAGGTTCTCTCCCTTGCAGACCTAGTGAGCTCCTGTTTCCTTTTACTGGGATGCCTGGGTGCTTGACACAACTGAGTTTTCAGGTGATTACCCAACAGGACTCTCCCAGGCACTTCACTCTGCACACTAGCAGGTATTTTGACAGTCATATTATTACACTGGATGAGAGCTGGTAACTGGGTGTTACGCTCACCTGGTATCCACGGGGGCACAACACGATACTTGATGGAAGTCTTGGCACTATCCCGGACCCCTCTCTGCTTGGTTATGTGCCAGACGTTGAGTAGCGCCTATAACAGGAGAATGGAGGGTAAGATACTGGTTCTGTGATGGGTGGACTCCCACCTTCCTCTTGTCCAAATCCCCTCCCTTGGGGTTATTGCTCACCTTAGGTTTTTGTGCGCAAACTCTCCGTCCTGTGTCTCTGTGCAGGGGTGCATGCTTGGTGCGGGCGTTCCGTGGACCTAGTTGCTTCACTGATCTGTGTGCCCTTATGTTGAGTCACCACCGGCTGTGACTCCGACTCTGCTTGTTGTCTTCCAGGTCGGTTATAATGTATGTTCCATCTTTATTCTGTCTCTTTCTTTCCCTCAGTTTTCTCTGCCTTCTCAGCATCTTGCTCGACTACGCTGTTCCCTAACAATGTCTCCTTTTTGCTTTCATTGGGATGGTTGCGATCTTGGAGTTGCCGTGCCGATGGCGAAGACCACAGTGAGTTATTGATGTGCGCAGCACTGCGCTGTTTATTGGTGTTAACTGCTAACCTGTGTTCTCTTCTCTTTGCAGGTTACTGTGAAGTTCCGGAGTGATGAGCGATCGAAGCGCTGCTTGCCCAGGTAAGTGCTTTGCTAATGCTGACCGTGTTTCTTCTACCTTGCGGTTGTGGTGAAACCCGGAGATGGGCGATTTAAGAGAATCGCAGGGTGCTGCCAGGATTCGCTGCTTGCCCAGGTAAGAATTGTTATTAATGCTGTCCTTGTTTCTTTAATTTTGCTGGTTTCTGCGAACTCCGGAGATGGGCGAGGTAAGCAAAGCGTAGGATGGATTCAAGAACGGTTACTTCACAGGTAAGTGTTCTTGCTCACTAATGCTGTTCTTGTTCTTCCAGGTTTTTAATGGAATCCAGATCTAGAGCTTCAGGATCGGGCCGCTGGAAAAGCAGATGAGCAGGAGCTGGACAAGGTGAGCGTTACGCTGTAGGAGTGCAGAATAACATGAAGCATGTTCTGCTGTTTGGGTGTGGTTTAAATCGCCCAGGTAAAGTAGTTCCAGGCCCAGCTGCACCCAAAACACTACACCGTATGGCTTGGTTCTAAAGAACTGAGCTGTGTAATAGGCATCCATGTTGGATTAAGGTCCAAAACTGGTATTACTTTATTCCTGATAATGAGCCTGGCGCCAAAGGCGACAGGACTGACTCCATGTATGTTTCTGATGGAGTTTCAAAGCATTTGGGGCCAGTGTGAAGGGCTTTAGCCCGACTGCTGCCAGGGGGCTGATATACCTTAGGGGGTCAGGGGCATGGATCGTGACACTGGTGAAGCATTTGCACAGGGCCTTCAGCTGACTTGGTGAGGCGTTCGGGTTCCTTAGCAACATCCTCCACCTTGAAATATGATTCATCCACCACAGTTTTGCTAGCTCCAGTGTCTCTGATGGCAGGGGTTTCCTGACCATTCACAAGAACACTATCTTTATAATACTCTTTAGTATTATCTGGGATGGAATTATAGACATCTAAGATCTGTTGCTCCCACAAGCCCAGCGACACTAAAGAAACACTAGCTGAGACGCTCATGGGTTCATCAGCCAGTAGGTGAAACTTTCCACTTGCCATAGGTACTTCTTTCTCTGGGGAGAAGTCTAAGGAGACAGTGTGGACCCCTGAAGGTTTACCCTTGCATCTGGGATCCCCTTTCACATGGTCAGTTGACCCACAAACATAACATTTACCAAATGTCTTGATGAATGGAGGGTTGTTCTGAGATTCCATCTGGTTTGGGTCTAGATGGTGCACTAGCCTGATTTGGTTTCCCTTGTGGTTTACCCTTATGTTGTTGTTTGTGGCCCTCTTATGGATTGGAGTTATTAGAATTCTCTTTGTTGTCTTTCTTTGGCTGTTTCCCCCATCCTTTTTCGGAGTGGCCCCAGAATCCTTGTGAGTATCCCTGTTGGCAACCCGCAAGTCAGCAGCCTTAGATAGCTTCTTTGGATCCATCTCCTTAGAATCAGCCAAGTGCTGTCTGAGCTAAAGAGAGCAGGCATCAAAAATAGACTCCAACATAACACAATGTATCCTTCCTTCATAAGTGTTTACTCTGTAACCCTTAATCCAACCATCTAAGTGTTTCAAACACTCACATACCAAGGTAGCCCAATGGGTACATTCATGTTTTTTGAGGGTCCTAAACCTCCTAAGGTACTGGGAAGGGGTCTTCCCAAATCTACCAATTAAAGCTAGCTTCACACACTCATAATCCATCATATCCACCTTCCCAACTCCATTACATCAGATGCAATAGGGGGTAGCCTAGAGAAGAGCAAGGGAAGCAATTGATTCCCTGAGAGTCCTTGAATACGCGATACCTAGGCAGCGCTGCACGATCCGATCCTTGGACGATAGTCGTGTGGTCTGACACGGCATCTTGACGAGGGTCCATTTTTGAGGCAGGCAGATTTGTCGAAACCACCAAACACAAGGTAAAATTTGTTAGGTAAGTTCTTTGGTAAACCGTACGGTCCTCCTTAGGTTTGGTCAGGTGCAGTCGTGACCCGGCTCTTAATTTAACCCTGACAATTTGAATTTGGCGTATTGTATCTGCAGACACAATTATTGACCAGGTAACACCAATTTTTTGTGAAATGCCTGGGAAATTGTCTAGCTGCTTTAGGGCTCTGTTCCGCAGCGATCGACAATCTTTGGAATTTAGCCGCCCGGCACCACAGAAGGGGTTGCCGGCATGTACTATGTACTGTAAGTATGGCATTGGTAGTATAGTATTTAATGATATTTGGCACAGACAGACCAGATATGCCTCCGAATTTCAGTGGCCAATCAATGGCAGTTTTGAGATCCCCGTATTGAATACCTAGAATCGGTCTTGCTAAAAAATAAGGCTAGACCTGCAGCCTTTGATGTTTTGCAGAATTGGAAAAAAGAAGCATTGCAGCAGCTTAAAAGTAGGGATAAACATGCACGCCGTCATAAAACAAATGCCGAAAAAGCGTTGTTATATTATAAGGAAAAACATTCAGAGTCAGTTAAAAATATGGATAGGGCTTTTTCACTGGGAATCCAGAAAATGTATCCCTCTAAAGATTTCCATGTTTCTGAAGAATTTATTGAAAAATTGTTAAACGAACGCAGGCCTGGTGCCTCTGCGCCACCTCCGTATGATCCTCTCCTGGGTGCTCTGCCCATTCCTGTTGTTGTCCCTGCTGTTATTCCTGTTCCCCCTGCACAACCTATTGTTCCTATTCCTCTAGTTGTTGTTCCTCCACCTATCACACCGCCCCTTCCTCTTGCGCCGATAGTTGCTCAAGGTGCAGGGTCAAAGATTGTCACTCGTAATACTGTTTCCACAGATAAGAAACGGGAATTGTTTGCATGGGCTAAGCACTGTATGGAGAAACATGATCAAGTTAATGTTTTTTCCACATTATCTAATTTGAACAGTTTTCCCGAGAAAAATGTTTTTATCAAAGGTTTGGGGACTCATTTATGTGTGATGTGGGGTAGATTACAAAATTCGGATCTTCCACAAGGGGTAAGAGATCTAAATGCTTTGGCACTTTCGAGGGACACAGAGCAGAAAGTACATGGTCATATTGAAAGATTGTTTGAGTATAGGAAGGACTTTGAAAAGTCACGAGATGAGGATGATGAAGACGATAGTATGTATGTACAGAAACGGTTCCTTCCGTGTCGTAGATCGGCACCTGAGGAAGTACGAATTTGTACCAAAGATGCGATTCGATGGATCTCGGATTCATCGATTCCGCCAGATGAAGTATATGATACGTATAGTCAGTATACAGTAGAAATGCAAAGGAAGGTAATTCAGGTAATGGTACAGTACCTGCAAGAAGAATGTGTAAGGAAAAAGGTTAGTTGCCCTATAGAGTTGTTGGGAATTTGTAAAAGGGCTTTTTCGCCCGACACTTCTTCGGCTGCCTTAGCGCTCGACCTGGCTCTGTTGCTTAGTAAGCGGTCGGAGGTACCTATATCTCAGTTGCCTATGAGAGAGGTTCCTTTGACATTCGTCCCAAAGGTTGAGATTCCCGCTCACGCTGGGACTGGTGCACCCGCTGTGGATATCCCTGCGCATTATGTATCGCAATTCGTTCAAGTCCCGTTTTCACGACAGGAAGTTAACACTATTAAACAATCGGTTCCCAATATCAGGAACAACCCGACAGGGTTTTACAAAGAGATAGAGTCCGTCTTGCAGTCCTCTGTGTTCACCTTAAGTGATATTGACTTGCTATTCCCTGTACTCCTACCCGTGGATGTATGGAAGCAGGTTCGGACAATAGACGATGTGCCAGGGTTGGGAGATACGTGGGCTAATATGATTAGGGTTGATGGGGAAAGACCAGCTGGTGAGAAACCACCTCAGGTAATAATTACTTTGCCTGATAGAATTGTCGCAAAATTTAAAACTATAATTCCAGAGAAAATAATTATTTGGGACAAGCTTACGGCCTGTGTTCAAGGGAAAACTGAAGGCGCCACCGAATTCTTTAATAGATTTGAGCAGGTATTTTCTGACTTCAGTGGGCAGGACTTGGGTACAGGGTCTGGGAAAAGGTTGTTTGTGGACAAATTTGTACACGGATTGTTGCCCGACATCCAGTCACAGATTATGTCCTCTGAGAGCGCTTGGCAGGCAAAATCTCAATCTGAAGTTTTGCACATGGCTCAGTATTATGAGAACCGTGTTAATAATGAGAAGGAGAAAATAGAGAAGAGGAAAGGAGATTTGAAAACTAAAGTATTATTACAACAAATTGTTAGAAACCCCAGAGGAGGCAGGACACAGACCAGAGGTCAGTATGTCCCAAAAGGAAATGCTCCTTTGGGTTCTGTGAATATTAATCAATGTGCTTATTGCCGCCAGGAAGGTCATTGGCGAGCACAGTGCCCCGTCCTTCGACAAAGGTCAAACAGTGCGTTTGGGAGTATGGGTAGACGACCTAGGGGCCGCCCTGGAGCAGGGGGCCCTGATAGAGGTCAGTTTTTGCAAAATCCTCAGCAACCTTTTTCACGGGAAAATCAGACCTCGAGTATGGACTCGAGGAACATATTTGATCACCCTTCTGCTGCCTACCTTTCTGAAGAGCTTCCTTCCGACGATACTCTATTTCATTAGGACTGCCCGAAGCAGGGTTTGGAACCTTCACCTATTCCCGTTAATCAGAGAGGCCCCTACGTTGAATTATTAGTGGAGAATAGGAAACACCAGTTTTTAATAGACACTGGAGCACAGAAGTGCTCTCCATTGATCATTCTCGGGTTCCAAACATTCCACTGTCAGGGCAAACAAATGTTTCTGTAGGGTTTTCTGGTATACCAATTGTCTGTCCGGTTTCTTTGCCGGTGTCTGTTTCTTTGGGTCCCTTTACGGACCATTGCCCTTTTCTTCTGACTTCGAACTGTGGAATTTGCTGGGGTTAAATTTTTAAAGAAATTGAATGCAGCAATTCATTGTTCCTCTGATGGAGTACGGCTGACGGTTTCACCACAGCAACTTCCCAATTCTCAGTTTCTGATTCGACCTTTGCCTCCTGAGTTTAGCGTTGTCCCGGAATGTTTATGGGCGGTTGACGACAATGATGTCGGGGTACTACAGATTGAGCCTGTTAAAATAGTTTTGAAACATGGAGTTAAACTACCACGCATTCGCAGGATAAAATATCAGTTGAGGGCGAGCGTGCTTTGAAATGCATTGTCTCCGATTTTGTGCATCGTGGGGTGATCGAGGAGATTGCAGGAAGTTTATGTAACAGTCCGATTTTGCCTGTATATAAGAAAGGCGACAATGCAATCCCATACCGGTTCATAATTGATCTTTGTGCTATTAACAGAGTTGTCGCCCCACAATTTCCAATTGTGCCTGATGTAACAACGATATTGACAATGATCCCTGCTATGGCTATGCACTTCAGCGTTGTGGACTTAAAAAATGCTTTCTTTAGCATTCCTATACATAAGGAGAGTAGGTATTTGTTTGCGTTCACCTTGGGGGGACGTTCATTTACGTTTACTCGGGCACCTCAAGGGTATACCGAAAGTCCAAGCATTTATAGTAGAGCTTTGAAAGAGCAGCTCGACACCCTTGAATTGCCACCTACTTGTACACTGCTTCAGTACGTCGATGATTTGCTTTTGGCTACAGATTCTGAAAGTGCTTGTAAAGAAGGCACTGTACTGTTGTTTGTTCATCTAGCTAAAAATGGTCATAAAGCTTCGCTCAAAAAATGTTAATGTTGTTGTCAGGAGGTCGCCTATTTAGGCTACCTCCTGTCAAAGGAGGGGAGAAGATTGACACCTGAAAGAATAAAACACATTTCTGGCATGTCTGTTCCAAATACACAGAAGGAAGTCAGAGCCTTAATAGGTATGGCTTCTTACTGTAGGTTGTGGATCCCAAACTTTTCACTAGTGATAAAACCGATGTTGGCTTTGACGAAGAAGGGCATTTCTCTGCCACTGCCATGGAAATCGGAACATCAACGATCATTTGAGCTTCTCAAAACCGCGTTATGCTCTGCACCGGTTCTGGGTACTCCAAATTATGACAAGACCTTTGTGTTGTTTGTGCATGAATGTGATGGATGTGCTTTGGCTGTGTTAACACAGGAACACGGAGGGAAGAATAGGCCGTGCGGCTACTACTCCTCCGCCCTTGATCCTGTCGCATGCGCTTTGCCAAGATGTTTGCGAGCTGTCGCTGCTGCTGCCGCGTCTGTAAAACAGAGTGAGGGAATGGTCCAAGGCCATGATTTGATTTTGATGGTACCTCACTCTGTAGATATCCTACTGAACAAAACCCAAACGCAACACCTCACCTCTGCACGGCTAAGAAGGTATGAATTAATTCTGTTTGCCCCTCACATTCAAATTAAGAGGTGTTGTGTTCTTAATCCGGCTGAACTCTTACCTTTCCTGCAAAACACTGTTTGCGGTGACGAAGAATTACATGACTGCCTGTATACCACTGAACAAGAAACGAAGGGCAGGATAGATCTTATAGATACTCCGTTGGACAATGCAGAAGGGGAGTTGTTTTATGATGGCTCCTGCTTCAAACTTTCAGATGGCACATGTACAGCTGCTTACGCAGTTACTACGTTGAGTACAGTTGTTGAAACTAAGAGAATTTCGTATAACTCCGCGCAGGCCGCAGAGATTATATCATTGACACGAGCTTGTGAACTCTCCGAATGGGCATATAGTAAATATATATACTGATAGCCAGTACGCCTTTGGGGTGGCTCACAACTTCGGGAGGCTCTGGTCGGAAAGAGGGTTCCTGACCTCACATGGGACCAAGATTCAGCATGGCCCCTTGATAGTGCAATTGCTCTCGCCACTCTCGCTCCCTAGGCAGTTAGCGATCATGAAATGTGCAGCACATCGTAAGGTCATAGATGATGTGGGAAAAGGGAACGCTTTCGCTGACCTGATAGCCAGGCAAACGGCCACAGACCTTAGCATGGACATGTATGCGCTAAGGGAAACAAAAGATGCCTATGTAATGGATGAAGGTATTGATGCCACAATAGAAGAGTCTAAAAGGTGGGCCGAAGGAATGGGGAAACTAGATGATGATGGGTGTTAGGTGGATACATCTGAAGGAAAATGGTTGCTCCCTGATTCATATGTACTGGCAATGGTTACGATGGCACACGGTCCTACACATGTGTGTGCTCAGCAGATCACGAAAATGTTAGAACAAGTTTGGGTGAATAACAAAATTCGGGAGATGGCACGACGTTACGTCCAAAACTGTATGATTTGCTTACAGCACAATGTGGGGAAGGGGACAGCAGCTCCAAGGGGAAGCTTTGGGCCCCCTTCTGTTCCCTTCGAGGTCATTCACTTTGATTTTATTGAGATGGAATGGTGTAACAATCTAAAATATGTTGTAATTATTTGTGCTTTTAGTAAATGGGTCGAGGCTTTCCCCGTTAAAGATGCTACTGCCATGACCACTGCAAAGACTATGGTAAAAGAATTCTTTCCTCGATTTGGGCTCCCAAGGGTAATTTGGTCGGACAATGGTCCCCATTTTGTTGCAGCAGTAATTTTGCAGATATGCACAGCGTTACATATTGAGAAACGATTTCACTCAGCCAGACACCCTCAAAGTGCTGGGTTGGTAGAAAGACATAATGGTATCTTAAAGAATAAGCTTGCAAAAACATGTGCCGATACCAAACTGAAATGGCCAGATGCCTTACCTATTGTATTATTAGCTATGCGTACCACACCTCAAACTAAGACTGGGCTTTCTCCATTTGAGGTAGTGATGGGGAGACCTGCTAACAGCCCTGAGGGAGGTGGAAAATGTATTGCTTGTAGACTACTGCAACCAGTTGACTAAAAACCTGTATTTCATTTATCATCAGGTTTACTCAGCTTTGCCTGTACGGTTCACGGGCCCAGGACACGATATTCAGCCTGGAAGTTGGGTCCTGGTGAAGGCCTACGAAAGGTCTTCCTGTCTCGCTCCTCGCTGGAAGGGACCCTACCAGGTGCTGTTGGTCACCCAGACAGCAGTGCGGGTGGCTGGGAAGAAACATTGGATCCACGCGACGCATGTCAAGAAACTTCCTCACCCGACGCCACACATTACAGAAGAAGCAGAACCCCTCGCTGATGCTACAATCTCTGATCTTGGAGTAGCAAATAGCTGTAACGCTCACCTGAATCCCTCGGAGGCGCAGGTCTGGGCTGGGAGATTTCAGTGTCTTCTAGGGTCACGCGCAGGCCTCTGGTAACACCCTGGATGGGCCCTCTCCTCACCGTAATTTTGACCTGGAGGGTGAGGTGTCTGCAAGTAGGAGAACAAGGGGTTAATGTATGTCTGATTGGCCAATCTGACTTTCCCCTTTCTGGACTCCCCACGTTATTCGTAGGCTGAATGTGCTCACCTTAGATAGGTGAAAGTGGAGCTCTCCATCCTGCGTCTGTGGAGGGGCGCTAATGCCAGTTGCTTCACTGGTTAGTAGCCCAGCCTCTTGATTGCAGAGGATGAAGTCGGGGAGCAAGGCCGTCGTTAGCCGCACGAACGGTAATTGCTTGAATATGGAGTTTTATTTATATGTCCACTTAAATGTCTCTTGCCTTTGCAGGTCCGGTATGCAGATAAGGTAAGTGAGAAGAATGCCAGAGCTCTTTAAGGCACGTAAGCAAAAGAATGTTATTCGAAGTTAAATGCACTTCTTAATGTCTCTTTTCCCTTTTTCAGGTAGCCGTAGCAGCCGGCGTTGGAGATGGACGCCGAGGTATGTGCCGGAGTATGGGCAAGCAGATTACAGCTAGAAGGCACGTGAGTAGTGATGGCGTACAGTGACCCTATTATGTCCTTCTTGTTTTTGCAGGTGCGGTTAAACAGCGCTTGGCGGAGATCGAGGCGTACGTGGCACAGGTAAGCAAAATTATCACGGAGGTTCACTAACCAATGTTCTTTGTTTCCGCAGGGTTGCCGGAGTATGAAGAGTGCGGTACGCGGCCTCGGAATGCACCGATGGACGAGGCAAGTGCAGCGCTGGTTTTGCCTTGTCCTAACCTGGTGTCCTTGTTCTCTTTCAGACGCTGCTGAAGACTGAAGACTGGTTTTCCGGGAGGTAAGACTGAAGATTTCTTGTTCACAGTTGCAGAAGTTGAAGATTCTCTGGAGCTGACACGGTGAGCGTCCTGCTGCTAGTGCAGAATAACGCGAAGCACGTTGCACTGATTGGGTGTGGTTTAAATAGGCCACTGGAGTGCTTAGGTGTCTCCTTCCACAGCCTCGCCCAGGCAAGAAAGAAGTTCCAGCTTCCAGAACAGTTCCAGTATCCAGTCCCAGGGAGTGGTGCTGGCCACACCCAGAAGGTAAAGTAGTTCCAGCCAGGAATGGATGAGGATATCATCCTACAGGTAAGTGAGCAGCATGGTCTGCAACAGGTAGGTCCACCCAAGCACCATTCCTCTCAATATGAGCCCGGCGCTTCCTGTGCCGGGACTGGGTTCCCTTATGAGCCTGGCGCCACTGGCGCCAGGACAAGGTCCAAAAGGCCCCTGTGGGGACCGGCTGGTGCCTGGAATGGAAGTTGTGACCCTGCTTCCAAGGATGTTGGGCTGGGTCTGACTCCTTGGAGGCAGCGGTCATGACAATAGCGCTGTGAGTGCGTCGGAGAATTTCTCTGAGCCCGTGGAGCTTGGGGAACAGTCCATTTCGTCTCCGCACTCTTTTGAAAAATCACTTCCGGAAAACACTGTTTCAAGTTCTGCGACTTCCATCGCCTCCGATACGCCGCTTCCCTCAGGAAGTGACGACACCTTATTTTCAGATCAAACAGTCTTGGGTACCACCAGGTACAACCTTCGACAAAGAAAATAGAACCACGGCACGGGTCTTGCCGTGCATTTGGTAAAGAGAAGTGATTGAAAGTTTTCTTTTGTATAAGAAAGTTTCTGTTGAACAAAAAGAGAAAAAAAAGGGATTCTGCTGGCTAGGGTTGTGAAGGACTAAGAAGTCGCGCGACCGTAGTGTCGCCAGCAACGAACATTGGGGTCGTCCATTGAGAAACTGCAATGCCTGCCACCTCCACCGCTGCTCCCCGCACTGGACTTGTGAATAGGGGGGTGACCAACTCGGACAACGAACAATGTGCCTGGGCCCCGAAAACGTATTGCTGTGTTTTGTTAATGATAATTGGTATTTGTGCAATTACTGCTGTAGGACTTTGGTACTTTGAAGAAATTTACCTTCTAAAACCTCTACTGCCAATTGAGATTGTACCCACTGCTTTGACTCCCTCTGTACACCTTCACACTCTGTCCCCTAGAGACTCCCAACATAGACGAAAGTATCATAATAACACTTTGATGATAGTAATGAATGCAACGCATGCCATTTTTAATAAGAGTAATTGTTGGATTTGCACTCATTTACCGCAACATGGGAACAAGGGGCTAGGATGGTATATTCACCCTTTACCTTTAACGACTGCTTGCTATGCCTCTCTTAGAGCACTATTCTTTGGCCGTTGGAATGATAGCATCTCAGGCAACTTTGATGGAACTAATTTGAATAATTTTGAGAAACGTGAATTAACTCCCCTGGGATGCTCGCTTTTTGCAAATAGAAGTAAACCTAATGTTGCTTCTATTAGGCCGTCTGATAAACTATCTCTTCCCTTTCAAACTCTAATTTCCTTTAAAATGGCTCTGATAGGCAATAAGGACGCCGTGCCTCCTTCCTACTCTATAAATCATAGCCCTGATTCAGTCCCCTTTTGTGTACAAAGAAATGGCACTCGGCCAATGGGAGATTTTGAAGGTTGTATGAACATTGTAAATTTGACTGGAGAAAACAGGCCTCTGTATGTAGGGGGGCCTGTTTATTTTGTTTGTGGTAGTTTAGCATTTCCCTGGTTGCCCAAGGATTGGCAGGGAACCTGTTATTTAGGAATCCTGTTACCTGGGGTATTTGTAGCTAGTACATTGGAGGTTTCTAAGGCTCGCCCACGGCGGGACGAGAACGGAGATACCCCTGGGCAAGTATTGGGAGATATAGCAAAATCAGTTGTGCCCTTTTGGGGGCAGATAGCGAACTCCGAGAACATTAGGGGATTAGCAAGGGTACTGGAGAGAACGATCAACCGGACCACGGACATACTGTACAATATGACACTAGAACAAAAATAAATAAGATTGGTAGCACTCCAAAATCGGATGGCATTAGATGTCATTCTGGCAGAACGAGGTGGATTATGCAAATTGGTGGGGTCCGCTTGCTGTGTTTTCGCACCAGATTCCTCGCCGACAATATTTAAAGCAATACAGAACTTGCATATCCTTAGTTCTGAAGTGCATATTCCTGTAGGAGATTGGAATCTTAGTACCTGGTTTTGGGATTCTTTACGATCTTGGGGCTGGAAGGTGCTTTCTGTCATTCTGGTTATTTTGGGGATCCTGCTATTACTTTGTTGCTGTTTTCAATGTCTACCGAGTATATCTGTAATGCTAGGGGGATGTTGTGCTCAAGCAGTGAGCACAGTAGGGCACAGAATGTATGCCCCAGATACAGCATCTAAAGAGTTCGTATTACAAGAGGTTCTGATGAACGACCTAATGGCTATAGATATTACAGACAATGATTCGGGATGTATGTATGACAATGCATGGGGTTATTTGCAAAAGTATTAGAAATGATATTAGCACTTGGCATAGGCCAAAAGGAGGGTCTGTCGGAATCGAAATGATATTATGCCTCCTATCGCAGTAATTGAATGTGTATTGGCCTACGCCAAGTTGTCTAAAATATCATGCAAATAGACTCCGCGGCAAGGTCTTGACCTTAACGAAAGTAATGTAAGTCACCATCTTGGATTTAGCCACCATTTTAGGTTCTATTGTAATGTGGAAGTCACCCTGAACATCAAAATGGAGGCTGAATGACATTCTGAGTGAGATTCTGGCCGTTGTGACCTCCGCACACACGAATAATTAATATGCCTGCAGGCCACTTGTCGGGGTCGCCAACTGAGACCTTGTCCTATTGCTGACCTATGTGTAAATGTACAACTATATCAGCGAAACTGATCAAAATGCATAAATTATAGGATTGACCTGGCAAGGAACCCTAGGCCTGATCCCAAGAATGGTTAACCCGCGAGAGGGTTGGCCAAGGGTTGGACAAATCATATAAAAGACCCAAGTATTCCAATGTACGGTCTCTCTACTAATGCATCAAACCCTCGTTGAAGTTCGTTACGTTACTCTGAGAGCCGAATAGCTATCCGTTTGTCAATTGACTTTGGTAACTGTTGTAGCTTTTAAATAAAGCACTTGTATGTCCTTTGTAACCTGTGTTGGTGTGTTTCTTTTGGGCTTCCCAGCCTCATATTAATTTTTATGTTTTCACATAACCTCATACATACCAACCATTTCTTTAGGCATACGGGGTATCTTCGGACTGGAAGACCTAGAAGACTCTGGGAGAGAAGCATTTTCAAGAGACAATCTTTTCATTTCTATTTCATGAGTCAACTCCATTTCTCTAAGCTTAAGTTCTTGGTGTTTTTGTTCAGTTTGAGCATTTAATCTTTTGAATTCCAGTTCAAGCCTCATTTTCTCTAGAGCAATTAATTCAGGACTGAGTGTATGACCTGTGGGGGTCCCAGTGGACACGGGTTGAGGTTGCTGAGCAGGCAAGGGAGCAGAGAGACCTACATTAAGAGACACATCTACTTCTTCCAACTCATCATTAACAGACATGTTATCATCCTCAATATTTTCCACATTTGCTAGGGGGTCAGGCATTTCAGACCCACTCCCTAGACTTGGATTCTTTAACAACTTTTCAATCAATTCAGTCTTTTTGCCAATGTTTCTTAAATAATCAGCAGTGTAACTCAGGAGAGTCTCGTGACTGTGGCTTTCCATATTAGACATGATTAATATTGCTTTTGGTGATGTTAGCCTTGTGGTTAGTTGATCCAAGGTAATAGCAGCACTCTAAGTGTAATTACTATACTTTGATCCTCACCACTGTACACCAGTGTTAGGCAGAATTATATGCAGTACCCTTTGGGAACCACACACACAATTGACACTACAAGTGACAGTACAAATTCACCTTTGGTACAAGCCTGTACTACACAGTTAAAGTGGTAGCGATGGCTGATCAGCCAGACCTATCTCAAGAGTAAGTGAGCAGTATCAAATAGTTACACAATGGACAGCAATTACTATGATTCAGGCAAACACTGACTCAAGGTTTTCAAGTAAAAGAATATACATTTTTTTCACTATTCAGTTGTATAACATAACACCATTATAAGCAGTTTAAAAATCACACTCTTAATACACCACACCACTTTCCTTAAATCCCAGACAAGTTAAGCTCACAATGTGAAGTGGGATCAAAATGGCACTCCAGCAATTTAAAAGGGAGGGAAAGACAAAGTTAAATAGAAATTGAACCACATCAACAGGTAAGTACTCAGTGCAATAGAACAAGAGGAACTACAAAGATAGAATCAGGTTGAAAAGGCTTAGGGCCAAAGTCAATAGGACAAAAGTCTTTTGCTCAAGATCATACAGTTCGGGGTAGTTCGTAGTAAAGTTCATGCCACGGATTTCAGATGAGGTTGGGTGGTAGAATCGCACCGAGAAGGACGATAAGGACTGTTGACTGTCCGGAATTGCTACTGGAAATGCTGCCGGCGTGAAATTGACATCGCGCGCATGCTTGCAGCTTTTGTTTTCATTGTGCTGCATTACCGATGGACGAAAAGGTGTAGAAGGAGGACGTCTTTAAAAGCAACACAGGAAGTTGCCTGGAGGTGAACTTTGTTAAGACTGGAATAGTCTGCCTTCAGAAAGTGTGACAGTTTATAGATATGAGTGTGTCAGTTTAATAGACACTTAATTGTATCTTAAAGGGCTGTCTGACTACAAGCCTGCTAATGCTTTGATAATTAGTTTGAATCTTTGCTGTTTCTTTTAAGCAGCTGCGATTGGGCTTGCAGGTTGGGACACTCCCCCGTTAAACCTACCCCTCTTGCTATAACTACCCAAGGTGCAGCGCACCTGCGCGCGCACCGAGAAGGACGATAATGACTGTTGACTGTTCACTGTGAGGTGTGCAGGTTGCGGGGTAGGTGCATGGTTGCTGCTTTGTCTAATATTTTTTCGTTTGGCTCTTGAAATAGTGTACACCAGTCTAACAGTGGGCGGAAGATTAAGAGAGAGCAGTAAGAACCTGGTTAGGCGCATGTGCCTATCGCTAGCTTAAATGTCTATTTACAGAGGGAAAATAATTCATAAAGCAACGTTTGTGCCTAAAATCCTGACGCATCATGCAAGTATGGCATTGGCTGTAGCGACAGCCTTGCCTGGCGCGTCAGACAGAGATGATGATCTGATTGAAAGTGCTCAGCCGTGTACAAATTTCTGTGGTAGCGTAACAGATACGAGCAACATGGTATTTTCTGTATCCTCTCAAAGCCTGTATTAAGGGGATAGTACCTTGGTTTCTGATAACTTGTCATCATGTGATTTAAACATAAGTCTGCTGTTTGATAATACGCCCCCTATCTTTAGTACAGCTGAGCAATCCTTAATGGGAATCACTCAACATCTTGAAACAATCACAGAGGGTGAGGTTAATCAACATTCTAACAATATTAAAGGAAATACAGATAATGAGCACCCTAGTGTGAATGGGCTTATGTTTATTGAGCTCAAGAGGCAGTCTAGACTGCTGAATGAAATCGTACTCGCATTAAGAGCCTTACCCGACTTGTGCTCTAGTATAATGAATGAGTGGGAGGAAAAATGTAATAAAAGATCTCCAAATGTGGATTTGGTGGACCAAAACAGGTGTACAGGTAGTTTATCAGCAAGAACTCCAGACGCTAGAAGTGCACCTATAATTATTTCTGATAACACAATCCTGTGCCAAGATGTGCGAGGTGTAGCGATACTTATCTCTGACAACACAATCTTGGACCAGGAAGAAGTACTCGTACAATAGTCCAAAGTAATTATATCTTCAGATGGTATGGAAGACAGTGTGAATGGACAGAATATGTTGAACGAGCCTGTGTTCACAAAAGTCTCCAAAAAACAAGCGAAAAAAGCAAAAAGAAAAAAAATCTTTCTCAGCTTAAGGGTTTAAACAACAGCTCACGCAAGTTTATGAGAAATTTGGACAGGCAATTTGCTGGTGATGCCCTTTGCAACAATAAAGAACCTTGTGCGACTTCATTGCCTAGTGCTTCAAGAAGAAATCACATTTCATGTGAAGGTATAATTGAAATAGAAAACAAATCTGGGAATGAATATACTGAGGGAGCTAATAGACTATCAGATGCTTTAAAACACAAAAAGGTGACAGATAGGATTGATAAAAATCTTAGGCGTATGGAAAGAGGCGTGGCTGACATCTTTGATATCTTTAAAAATCCAGAAATGCAGTCACGCCCCAATACACCGTCCTCAACTGGTCCCATGTCACCCTGTGTACCCCCTCACTTGTTGAATGACAATATTGTTTTTGTTGATGACTTGCAGTTACACGCTGACTCTGGGCCTGTTGTCAGTGAAACCGGGAATTTACAAGTGAGAGCTGGTACTCAGATTCCTATGGGTGAGCAAGCCACAGTGAATGAATCCAAGGTGGATGGATGTGAGCCCCCTTTGAAAGGTTTTACAGAGCAAGATGTCTGCAGTATGGTTGAAAACATCTTAAAAAAACAGAGGTTGAATGAAAACACGGTAACTTTACCGAAAGGTAATAAAAATATTTTGTATGATGAAAAACTAAATGATACCATGGTTCAAACGTCAAGCGGGTCGGTGAATATAGATCCTCGACCTATTAATGAAGAAAGTGTACAGTCACAGAAGGGTATTACCGAACAAGAGGTTTGTCGTTTGGTTGAAAATATACTAAAAAATCAGAAGCCGAGTGAAAATTTGGTTGGATTGTCGAAGGGTAATAAAAACAATTTGCATGATGACAATTTGACCGATATTGTGGCCCAATCATTATGCGAGTCGAGAAATGTAGACTCTGGATTTACAAATGAAGATCATGGGCAGACCTGTAACTCTGAACCAGAAGTAGTCATAAAAGGTGCAGGTCATGGCCCTGAAGGGCTCTCGGAACACACTTTGGCCATTATGGTTGACAACATCTTAAAAAATAAATTTTCCACAAGTTGTAATGGTTATACCTCAATTGAACATAATGATAACCCTGCGACAGGGGACCTTGTAGAAACTATTCGTATGACGGATATGTTATATGAACCTCCATGCAGAATGCCTATTGTTGACAATGGTCCCGTGCCAATGAGACATAGGGCCTCATTACACGGATGGCGGAGAACCATGGCGCTATTAGCGCCATGGTTCATGCCGGTAAAATACCGGCACCGCCTTGGCGGAAAGGGGAATTACCGCCCCATTCCAAGGTTGGTGGGGCGGTAATTCCCCCTTCCACCATTGCCCTTCCCCATTCCCATTTTTGGCCCATAGGGCTCAATGGGAATGGGGAAGGCGCTAATTACGGTACCGCAAATTGCGGTACCGTAATTAGCTCCCTGGGTCCCTTTGCGGGTTGGTTTTTAATGCCTGCAAAAAGCAGGCGTTAAATCCCCCAACCCGCAAAGGGACCTCGTAGTAAGACGGTAAGGATTTACCAGTACCGGTATTTTACCGGTACCGGTAAATCCTTACCGCCATCCGTGTAATGAGGCCGATAGTCTGCAGAATGATCCGCCATTTGGGCATTTAAGGGCACCGGCGTTTCCAGATGAGCATAGTATAATCATGTACTATGTACTTGAAGAAGGCGGTGCTAGTTCTTTGAATAGACCTTATATATTGAATCTATTCAATGAAATTCCTGAACTTTGTCTGATAACATCGGAAGATATTCAACTTGTGGATTTCATTCACAATCTGAGGCATGATTATGTACGGTTGATTATCAGGTCTCCCCTGATTAGAGCACTTCTCTTAAAGGAGGTTGGGTCTCTACAGAGGAGAGGCTTTGATGTTATACCCTACAATAATGCACCCAACCATAAGCTTTCACAGCCAAAAAAGATGAATAATGGAATTCTTGTGACTAGAACATCTGAATCAATACCAGCACAAAGTGAAGGGATGGAGGTCATCAATGAAGCTAAGTCCTGTCTAAAGGACCTGCAAGAGTGGAGCTGGCTGGCACTTTCTCTACGAGAATCTATTGCACAATTGAAATCGGCTCCAAAACCACTTTAGCACAAGATCCTATTTTGAACTTGTGTCATGGAACACAAGGGGATATAAACATCTTTTGTTAGACAATGTACAATGTGTGAAACTTAGTAAATACGATTTTGTGCTGTTGCAAGAAACCTGGGTCACCTCTGGCTTGTACATTGATGGTTTTAATACCCTAGATCTAGTTACAAAAAAAAAGATAGAGGCAGACCAAGTGGTGGTTTACTGGTGGCATATAGAATTGATGAGTGCATCAAACTACTGGATAGTTCTTCTGTGTTGGATTGTGCCATAAGAGCTAGCTTTGAATTGTTAACAGATGCTGGAAGTGTTTATATGTTGTTGTTCAACGTATACTGGAATGCATGTAATGAGAATAGATGTGAACTACAGTAGGTCTTTGTTTATTTAAATGAAGAGATAGGTAACTGGCTTGATTTATACCCACAAGGCTTCATCTTGCTTGCGGGGGATCTGAATGCGGATTGTTCACTTACAAAAGTGGAACAGTATCAGATACGTGCTTTCTCATCTAATCTGGATAGTAAAAAAACTAGAGGTTGCAAATGGTTGGATTTTGGTAAGAGCTGGGGCATGGAACCAGTCTATAACATTATGCTTACATGGGCTGCTCGTGGTTCATGTTCCATATTAGATTACATTTTTGTGAACACCCATGGAAAATTGTACTGTAAAAAGTTTGAAGTTACAGAAAACTGCAATAGCGATCAAGCAATGCTAAGTTTGGAACTCCCCTGGTGTAAGGGTAATAATTAAATCTTGTCCTTTCCTATTCAAATTGAAACATTTAACAACGGCAAACGTGTAAAATGGAATCGTGGTAAAATGGAAAAGGCTAACAATATTATTTCACAGGACTTTGCATATTCAAACTATGAGAACGAGTTGGTTTGTTATTCTGTTGATAATTTTGGTGAATATATTGAAGATATGCTACATCGTAGCAAGGTGCTTAGTAGTGGTATGACAGAAACAAAGAATAAAGTGCACATACACACATTTGCGGAGATTGTAAAAAAAGCAAAGATTACTTTGAGAAAATCTATAAGAAATATAAAGACAAGATCCATGGGTGAAATTGAGAGGAGCTTAAAAATTAGGCAATGTAAACAAAAATACAAGAATTGGATCAAAAGTATTAAAGGCGAACTAGCTCAAAAAGATGGGGAGGTGATGTTAGAGGCCATGCGTGGGAACAACAATTCCAGCTTTTGGTCTATAATAAATAAAGACCAAGGTAAGCAACAGAGTTCACAACTGAATCCCATTGATGCTGGGGTATGGTCTAAGTATTTTTGCTCTTTATACAAGTCTCCTGAAAATTGCTTGTGGTCTGAGGTTTTCATAGAAGCTGTATGGCACTTGGATACATCAATTCTGAACATTAAAAGCTTAATCAAAAAAGCAAAGTCTACCACTACTCCAGGTCCCAATCTTTTATCATTTGCTAACCTAAAAAATAATATTGATGTGTGGTCTAAGCTCCTGCATTTGTTATTTGTGGACATTTGTCTTAAAAAGAAGATACCTAACAACTGGAAAGTGCCATATGTTCTGTTACTATTCAAGAAAGGTGATTGTCTGTGTCCCAAAAATTATCGCCCGATTACACTCATGAACGTAGAGTCAAAAATCTTTGCTGGCATGGTACTTGACAGACTGAATATGTGGATTGAAGACAACAACATACTAGATTATAGACAGATTGGTTTTCGCAGAGCTATAGGCACTGATGCTGGTGGTCTGCTGTTGGTTGAATTAATGAGTGCAGTTAAACAGAAAGCTATGAAGCACTTATACATTGCATCCATGGACCTAAGTTCCGCCTTTGATCTCGTTGACAGGCCCACACTATGGAAAACCTTGTCAATGCTAGGCATAGATAAAGCCTTGTTAGATATAATCATTCACCTCTATACAGAAACAACAATTAGAATTAGGCTAAATAATAAAGGAAGTATGACCGATATTATTCCTACTGTGAATGGGTTTAAACAAGGCTGCAGATTAGCCGCAACACTCTTCAATCTGTATGTGTCTAATGCAGGTAGGTCCTTGGATGCTAGTGGTCTAATTGGACCTAAAATTGGAGGCTCAGTTTTGAGGTGGGTGTCATATGCTGGTGATTTTTTATTAATGGATTGTACAAAAATCAGCCTGCAAAAGTTGATAAACGATTTTGGTTTGTTTATTGAAGAGAGAAAACTGAAAATTAACCCAAACAAAACCATAATCTTTCACGTGGGCTGTAAAAGTCCTACACCATTTTTTTCATACTGGAACTGTAATGGTGCTAAAATCAAAAGTCAAACGATCCTAATTTGGTTAGGGTATGTTTTTTCCAGTAATTCCAGTAAAATGATAAAATCCAGACTGTTACAAAAACCAAAAGTTGCTCTCAACCAAATAAAAGGTATTGAAAGAACATATGGCAAATTTACTTTTGATCCCTGCATTTTATTCTATAGGCTTAAGGTGTTGCCAAGATTGGCCTATGGGTGTGAATTTTTCTCTAAAAACATGTGGTCCTTCTTACGCCAACTGGAGTCTATGATTTGGCGAAAGGTTTTATACTATGTTCCAAAATGTATTCCCTTAGAGCTAATAAGATATGAACTTGGTTTACGTTCACTCAATAGCATTATGTTCAATAGAAAACTGGCTCTATTAAGAAAATGTCTGGTTGCCGAAAACGGCACAATCTATGCTTATTTTAAACACGTGACAAATGGAAACTTTATGCATAACTAAAAGAGGACTGCGAGAAGAAACTGTTTGATGTGGGTTTATCGATAAATACACTTATCAAGTTTCCAGAAAAGTGAAGGAGGTTGTGAATGCATTTGATTGGTTAGAGAACAATGTAGTTTTGCTAAATTCGAAGTTATATGCTGAAAGTGTGTCATATTGGAATTTTTGTCCATACCCGGAAGCATATCTAAAAAAATATCCTTCAAGAGAATTTCGAAACTCTTGCATGCGCTTTAGGTTTAATGTCCTAAATACAAATGAGATTCTCTTTATTCGGGGGCAGAGCTCTTGTGGGACAGAAGTTTGTCGGTTCTGTAAATCAAAAGAAGTTGGTGAATCTTTAAAACACTTATTATTGGAATGTCCAAATCTTCAAGAGAAGAGACTGGTAAGTTTTGCACAATTTGTTTTTAACACAGCCTGGGTGGATAGAAACACATTGTGGTGTGAAATGCTTCATGGTTCTTCTATCGCCTTGAAAATAAAAGTCAACGAATTCCTGAAAAATACTTGTATGATGACATAAAAAACTGTGTAGACATTTCAGGTTTCTAAAATGGATAATATAGAATGTTTTATTGTTTAAAAAGGTTTTTAAAGGAAAACTCCTGTTTAGCTTGTAAGTCGGTAATATTTTGGGATGAAGTATGTTTTTTTTGTTTTGTCTTTTGTATCTTGTATCTTAATGAAAATGAAAAATGTATAAGTAAGTTATTGTAGATTCATTGTTTTAATGTAATTTGTTTTTTGTACATACCTCTTTGTAAAGGTTTGAATAAACCAAAAAAAAAAAAAAAAAAAAGAATAGTTAGTTCAATGAAAAGAGAAGGACAAGCCCTCGGATTGGAGAAAGATTTCACACACTTTCCCCGCAGCTGAACGAAACGAGCAACTAGGTTTGCACAGTACCTTAAAACGGAGAGGAAGCTGTAGCTGAGGCAGACGTTCCTGGTAGTTCCTGCAGGATCATGGTTCCTGAAGCGACTGTCGGACTGACACAAAGTAGGAAGACTGGAGGGTCCTGCACTACCCAGGGAAGAAACCGGCAGCAGAGCAAAGCAACAAATAAAAGGTGCACTTCTTAAAACCCAAGCAGGGTCTGACCTGTATAGTGAATTCGACCAGAGGAGGGGTCCTGGCTTGCAGTTTGGGTGAACTGGTTGGTCCCACCAGCTCAAGGGAAGAAGTTTCCTGGAGGATCTTCTCTGTCGTCGAATTCTGAAGATTCGGAACTGCAGCAGGGCTTCATCGGGTGGTTCAGTCGTTGAAGGGGTCCTCTTCCATCAGCTCCTCATTGGTTCTTTCGTTCCAGTGGCGACTCTGCCTTTCCAGTCCCAGAGACCTGCTTTTTATGAAGTTTTCCCCCATTCATACAGGCTGGCTGTCAATCACACAGCAGTGTGGCTGTCCTGGAAATGACAGTCTCCTTAGCCAATCAAACAGAGTGTGACTTGCGTTACCAAGGGAACCCATGGCAGTGGTCCGCAGACCCCTCCCTCACATCCTGCCTACCCAGACTTTCAGGCACCTTAAGGAGTGCTTCTGTGCAGATGCCCGCAAAATGACGGCAAAAAAAGGAATCAACCATGGTTTGGGACACCGAGAAGAACACGAGAAAGACTTTAACAAAAAGAAATGGTGAATAAACCCAGCCAGAGACAAAATAAAATGTATTTGGTCCAGCGGGTTTATGTTCGAGGCTAATATGATAGCCTAAAACAATACCATGGTTATATAAGATAGCTGCGGTAGAAAAGTTAGGATAGTTACCACTACCACCAGCCAAGTCTTGATGTAAATGGAGCGAAACAGTGCTTCAAGAGACACAGACAAAAAGGGATAGGAATTAACCCTTTCCAATACTCCATGTAAGATGGGGTGAACTGGGTCTGTAGTTTAAAGAGACTACATAAAGTTAATGGCAACTTTACATGTTTCTGGGATAAAGAATTCTCCCAATAGCACACAAGTCATTTGTTCGCTGACAGTAGTCAGTCCCAGAAAAATGGAGTCAGAGGGAAGTCTAAAAGACAAGCCTGTGTCACTGCACTGAAGGTGCTGTGTAACACACACAAAAATGGTGCTCATGGAGTAGCTGAGGCGCCAGAGCCCAAGATCACACAAATGGTAAAAACACACACAGCAAAATACATTTAAGAGTGGGAAAAAAAGCTCAAACTCTTACCAGGTGGAAAAAAAAATCCTATAAATCCAGCAAAGCTGCTGAGGAACTCATTAATTAAGGGAAATTAGCCATTTATGAGAATTTTCCCTAACAATGCAAAAGCACCTTGAACGCATCAAAATGTTAGCAAAACGCCATTCTGCTATACAGAATCTTGTGCATAGACTATACTATGCAAAAAGCCCCGCTCTAGAACTGCAACATTTGAATAATATTCTCCTACATGGAAAAGGCAAAGAACTCCTTCGAGAAATAGAGCACATCCAAAGTAAATACTTTGGAACTGAAGTTGACTGAGAAAATTCAGTAACTTCAGAAAACTTTAGTGAAAACCTCACAAACACCAACCTCCTAACAAACGCATACAAACAATAAATAGCTAAGTTTAGAACACATCTGCTTAAATCCCACACCAAGTATGTGTTTATTGTCGCAGAACATTTTATAAAAAGTACACACAAATAGTATATATGGCCTTCAAAATAGAGGACAATGAGTAATCCCAATCGTTCCAATTAGCTTTATATCTAACAGCAGAACATAATTACAAAATAACTGACCCCTCAACAGTTTGCACGTACTGCAAGAGAAAGCTTGAAAATAACCAATTGGCATCACATGCTATCACTAATAACTTTGAAATATTCCCACCTCCAAAGACTCTCCAGCAACTTGACTTGTATTAGAACATTATAATCCAAACAGAATACGCAAACAGAATACCCATTTCAAGCTATTTTACGTCTTGAACCAAAAACAACAACATTTCCTCCATATGAGTTACTAAAGGGCATCTGTGGCAAAGTAGTATATTCACCATTCGATTGTAAAGAAAATATAGAAACTCTAGAAGTACAACAGGCAATAGATCAATCTTTGATTGTACTAGTTAATGGTGTACCAACAAAAGACAAAAGATGTGAACAACTTGTCGACTTATACAAAGTTAGACAAGCCCTAACATATCTGAAAGAAAACAATGAATACTGCAAAGATATAAACCTTAGACAAAAACTTTAAATAAAGCATCCAAATAATTTAAGATTCACCAGCAACTGGCCAATTTGAAAGTGTTGATCCTGTAACTTCAGCCAACATTTTAGACCAGTACACAATTCACCCACTATAGTCCAGAGACACCATTGAAGATGCATTAGAAACATATCAAATGCATCAAGCCAAAGGTTCCGCAATGAGCATATGGGGAAAAAGTGTAGAAGTACGATCTGTTTCTCTAGGCTTTCCTACAGGAAAAACAGAAGGTATTATGAAAGGTCCACAGAAATTAGTGCGACAGAATATTGCTCTTTACGAATGTATTCTGAAGACCCCAGATACAGAGCAAATATGAAATACATTTTCACCTTCTGTTCGAATGTGAACTAGCAACTCTATGTTATGGAGCTGCAGACACATTAAAAACAGGCTCTAATTTTTTAGACATGAACGCTACCCAACTGCTTTAAAAAAAAAAGATAAAGATGAAGTTTTGCATTCAAGTATCACAAATCTCTTGGCAAATATGCATGGTACAAAAGAATACTGGTTCTGATGTCACACTGATGTACGTTGTATGCAAAGGAACCTATTCCCAACCACATGGTTTGTTAATTTAAGTTGTGCAGATTACACATGGGATTACTTGCACAACTTCTTACGCAATGCAAACCAAAATAAAGACGGAACAGATATAAAAACACCAGGAGAACTCTGTTCTCTTGACCCTGTCAATGTATCAAGTTACTTTAACCATCGCTTTATTGCCATGCTGCACTTCATCTGCAATAAAACTACCCCTCCAATCAGGGAAGTGCAACATTTTACTTTACTTTACTTTAATATATTTATACAGTGCACCAAATGACCCAGAGGCTTATGGACACAGTCAACATGTAACAAAGTATAAATAAAGGGGCTACAAAGGACAGAAAACAGGGGAACGTAATGGCACGGAAATCCTGTCAATGTTATCTAAACAGCCAGGTCTTCAGTTATTTTCTGAATACTGGAGTGGAGCTGATTGCCCTAAGATCCAGCGGGATGGCATTCGCCGCTCTAGGAGCGGCAAGGAAGAAGGTATATTTTTTCACCAGTGTGAGTTTACATGCAGGGATATCGAGTTGTTTCAAGGTGTTAAATCTGAGGGTCCTGATACTGTCATTATTAATCAGCACTTCACTTAAGTATACTGGGATAACCCCTGCCAGGCATTGATGCATAATCTGGAGGAGGCACAATTGAATTCTTACATCTATTGGAAGCCAGTGCAGACTCTGTTTGGCTACAGACTCATGGTCCCTTCTCCTGAGACCCATGACCACCCTTACAGTGCTATTCTGAACAGTGTGTAGTCTTGCGCTGTCAGCTTTCATAACGTCCATGAGCAGGCTACTTCAAGAGTCAATTTTTGACCAGAAAATGGCTCTGGCTAATGTATCGCAACTGATTTGAGACCGTTATACAATTCACATCTGTGCTAAGAATTGAATGAGATAGACAAGTGACAGATGATACTAGGCTGCACACATCGGCCTGAATTTTCAAGTCTTATCTAGATAGACTCCCAGCATCTTCACTTTTTCTTTTATTTTGATGTTGCAGCCTGCTCTTAAAAACAGGTATATTCTTTACCCATATTCCATAGTTTGGCCTCTGCGCCTATCGTCATCAGTTCTATCTTCTCTTTATTTAGAGCCAGGCCATTATTTAGCATCCAGGTATGAATAAAATGATATAATCTGTTGACAGACTCTTCATTTTCTCGGTGATGGCCAGACAGTGGGATAACACACTCTGTGTCATCCACATAGTTTGTGAAACCAATGTAATTTTCTTCGAAGAAGTCGAAGAAGGGAACCATGAAAATATTTTAGAGGGCAGGGGATAAACAAGCACCTTGGACAACATCCCTTTTACAGTTAGTCGGTTTAAGCTTTTCGATGATTACGGCAAGTTCAGCTTCAGATAAAGATCTGAAGTTGAACTGATTAGTTAGTCCCTTGGATCAACTGTCATCTGAATTTGGTAGGAAGGTGGCTACTTTACTGGTTATCTGGTTGATGTATTTGGTGTGCTGATGCCCTTCAGCTTACCTAACATGGCTTCCTGAAAGGAGGCACAGCAAGTTGCTTCTTTCACAACAGTATCTGCATTATTGGGGCATGGATGTTTCAATTCTTTCAGGATCTTTATTTATTTTGCTGCAATAACAGCTGCTATATATGTTTTAGCCACCCTCTTATATGCCTCCCTATCTTAAATATGCTGGGAGGACCTCCAAATATAAAAGTACTTGATTTTCGATGATTTGAGTTTTTGGAGATCTGAGGAAAACCAGGAATTGCTCATTCTTTTCACAACACACTTCCTCTTCAGGGGGCTGAGATATTAATCGCCTCTTCCATCGTATATTGATATGCTTACATGATGTCTTCTGCCTGAGTAAGATTCTTGACTTGCTCCAACAACGGCTGGAGCAATGGTTCAAAGGTCTCTTATGTCAATTGTTCATATTCCTCGACACTATGGACACAGTATTCATCTGCCTTGTCTTGAATTGTTTTTCGCATACTATAGTAAATGTAAAGTGGACCAAGGAGTGGTCCGTCCATGGACATGGAGATTCCATCACAACAGTTGCGATGGCCTTATGCATGGCCACCCAATCTAATATGTTCCCCTTGTTGTGTGTAGGAGAATTGATACGTTGCTTAAAGCCCAGATTAGCGAGTGAGTCTGCATGCATGCTAGCTTGAGGGCCATTCATATTACTCAGCCAGTAGTTAAAGTCTCTTAGGACAAACACTCAGTTATTGGGTTTGAGAAGGGGCAGAAGGATATTACACAACTGATTTGAGAACTCAGGCATAGTGGAAGGGGGTGTATAGATTAATACCCTATTATAGGTAGTTTCTGCCTCTGTCCTGATTTTCATTATTTGCATTTCGCACCACACCACACCCTGTGATTCCATTTTCCATGCATCAAGATTAGTTTTAAAAATAAACTTCTTTTGGAGAAAAGAATATCAATCCAGAGGAGCACCACACATCCACATGCTTTTGTCGATAAAAGATGCTCCCATATTTACTCATGACAGTGATGCCACTGTTTACAGTTCATTGAAAAATACATTACCTGCAACATCCCTTTAGAAACCACAGATAGTGATATATGCGCACAATTCTTATGCTTCCAAAAACATAGGTGTGGCAAATACTGCCAACGTAGATATAAATACAAAGGTAAATACTATACCAAATGTTGCTTTGGCTTCCCTAGAGCAGTTTGCAAAAAAGGACAAGTTAATAGCTTGATGTTTTCTGTTAGATAGTGTTAAAGGAAAATCCCCTAAAACACATGAAACATTAAAAGGGATGAAACATCAAAGTACATCAATGATTACAATGCAACTATTGCCCTATTTTGAAATGCAAACATAGATATATAGTGCCTTGCAGACAATTACACTGCAGTTGCAAGATGTGGTACAAACTATCGCACCAAAGCTGGGAAAACAGAGCTAAAAGACCTCTGGGATGACATATCATCTGACAAAACACTGTCTAAAAATTTGTACAGATTCAGTATAAAAATGCTCTCCCATAGAGAATTCAGGTGCTACGAAGTTGCAGTCCGTTTAGCAGGTACAGCCTTATATGGCAAAAGTGAACACATTGTTTGGCTAAACCTTAGTCCAGCTTCATCCCGAACAAGAGTACTAAAGTCCTACCAAGCGATTGAAACAATAGCCTCAAATGATCCCAACACCCTGGACATTGAAAAAAAAACAATTTAATTGACACATACTACCCAAACAGAAGTACTGCTTTAGAAAACAGGTGCCTATACGACATAGCCCAAAACTACTCGTAGAAAAAATGTCATACCAGGTGAGACAACTGACAATTATTCAGTCTCAAATTGGGAAGGAAGCCTAGTGAACTTACCAAACCTAGCCTAATTAATCATATAAAGATATCATTTAAATCTCTGCAACATAGAGAACTTCAATGCATCGCCCTATAGCAACTTTTCAAACCTTGGAGAAATGAAGAAGACATGATAGGTCAATGTAACTCATTAAAGCTGCATTCGAAGCGAATGAAATCAGTATAACAGGTGTCAATTTCAAACAATACAAACACATATTGGACAATGAACGCCAACAAAAGGAAGAAATTGAAGCTCAACTAGATGATGTCACTCCAGAGGGCAATCAACCTTCCCTTACAGGAAGCCAAGAATCACTTGGAGACCCACTAATTTTAAATGAAGCAGAAATAGCCATGACTGAGGTAGAAAATACCATGTATCAATTGAAACTATCTGAAGAAGACTTGTCAGTGCTTAAATCACAGCTAAATGATGAAAAACTCACCATTTATCTAGAAGTCACTGATGAAATTGAACATGGTTTTAAACATGGAACTAATGTGTGTAGCTGTAAAAATTATAATCCTCTTTTCCTGTATGCAAGTGGTGAAGCTGGTTCTGGTAAAATGTTCAAAATTCAAATATTCTGCACATTTCTACAAAACGTAACAGACAATAACCTTTCGGCTGTGTAACACCCCCCACAGGTTTAGCTGCCTACAATATAGGAGTGTCATTTTCCACCAACTACTCCTCCTTCCAATAGAACACCAAAACAAATTAAAATACTACAAATTATCAGCAGAATCTGCTACTGAAGTGGGCAGAATTGGATTCTGCAACAAATGAAATGCTCCTATAGATGAAAGTAGGGTCTAAATTGGCTCTAGAAATGGAATCTGCCTATGCTGAGCTCCACTTATATTTGGGTTGGAAGAATGTTCTGGTGATGCAAGATCACAGGAGTGGGTTGGGGTTTAGCCTGGACCCCAATTTGGTATGTAGATAAAGTGGGTTTACTCCTGGTTATCTTGCTTGAAATTTCTGAAAAAAAATCTTTCTAACACGGTAGTTGATGCGATACAGGTTCCCTTTTATTGGTGGTATTCTGAGTGGTTTTCCTCAATACAATGGTGAGTGTTTGGAAACACTACTTTGGCATTTGTGCGCTAATTCGGTCAGCCGACACGTGTTTCGACCCGGAGGGTCTTTCTCAAGGCTGAAGAATATTCAAGAGTGCCAAGTGATGTGTGATATATGACATATTGTGACAGTGTGATTTAAATACATTGGGTTAACGTGGCGTTTGGGTGATGTGAGTTGGTTGTGACAGGTTAAAAACATGACATGATACATACATTCAATTTATAGTTAGATTTGCATTCCAGTTGGGAAAAAAGGGTGGGGAGAGAAAGAAGAGAGAGGTTAACAAGAGAGGTAGGAGGGGGCGAATGGTTGGAAATGAAAGTGAGGAGGAGAAATGTCCTCTTACCATGTGAACAATGCTGTGAGCCCCAAGTGGGGTCCTGGTAACGTTAGTAGTGGCTGTCCTTGGGGCAATCTTGGCTCCTGTTGGTCCCTGAAAGTGATGCGAGAAGGAGGTTATTGGTTTGTAAATAGATTGTGGATGGCCAGTTGGTCACGGCGGTTGGAGAGCCTAATGGGAGCCCATAGCAGCCTCCAGATTGGCGGAAAAGGAGCTGTATAGCGACACCGGAAATGTGCTGAGACATTCCGGTGCCTGTTTGAGTGGGCGTTGAGTCCGTGCATACCTGCAGGGCAGCATGCCCTCCTGGTTGAGCTGTATTGACTGGCGGCGCATGCACGAGTGCGTAGTGTCCCTGTGAACGTCGCTGCGCATGTGCAGTGCAGTGTGGTTACTGCGCATGCGCTCTAGATCTGTGGTTGGGTGTTTCTATAAGGTATCCGGTACCTTGGTGATAATCGAGTGCCTAAGCGACACGTGGCCCTGGTAGTGGGCAGGTTGGGTGGGGATCTGAGTCTGGGAGTGGGCAATGCTAAGTTGCTAGTGGTGGCCCATATGAGTGCTGGGAATGAAGAAGGAGATCCTGGCTGAGCCTATGGCTGTGCCTCTTATGGGTACTGGGGTACACATTGGCTAGAGATGGCCCATGTTAGGCAGAAATTGGGGGGAAAGATCCTGGCTGTGCCTGTGAATGTGCCTCTTGTGTGTACTGAAGTGCACCTTGGCTTGAGAAGGGTGGATGTTATGCTCAAGTGGACGTGCTGGAAGAAGCCCAGGCGGGTGGTGTGAAACGGGTGGTCTGCCCTGTAATATTGAGGGCTTGTGGTCAAGGTGGTGGTCCCCCTTGAGTTGGTTGGATCTGATTGGTCCTGATAGTCCTGGTAGAGAGCCTGGGGCGGCTGTGATCCGGTCCTTGGTTGGCTTGGGATGGGGGTCCACCGTCAGATGTTCCATCTAAGTTATGTCCTGCCAGTCAAGTCTGTCGTGGCTTGTAATGGTTAAGGCAGAAAGGTCTGAGTGTATGGGTTGGTCTGGCCAGGAGGGCCGGTCTATTCCATGGTGGCTGTCGGGCGGTGTGGAAGTCCAGGGGAAAAGGCCAGAGTGAGGGCAAGATGTGGAGTGAGGCAGTCACAGAAAAACATTGAGGTCTTGATCCTTGTTTAAGCCATTTTTAACACATCTGAAATGGCAGATCAATCGCGCTTCTTCTTGTCTGAGTTTTTGGATTCTGTCGCCTCCTCTGGGGCCAAGCCGGACAGTTTTCAGTCCGATGAACCTTATCCCACTTTTGTCATCCATCTGGTGATTCTTCTGCCAGTGGTTGGCCAGCGGTAGTTTTGGATCTTGTGAATGTATACTGTTCATATGTTCTCTTATCCTGATGTGTGTTTCTCGGATGGTGCTGCCAATGTATATTTTATTGCATACACAGATTAAAGCATAGATCACAAATTTACTTTTACAGTTGATGTGCTCGGTGATTTTGAATATTGGGTAGCCTGTAAATTTGGCACATTTAGTTTGAGTCGCATACTTGCACATTGAGCATGTTCTGCATTTTGTGAAGCCAATAGGTGTTTGTTTGCTGAGCCAGTCCTGTGCCGAGATGTGTTTTTCAGAGAGAAAGGAAGGGCTCTAAGGTTCCTGAGAGTTGGTGCTCTACTGAATGACATGCTGGGGTATGTTTCCAATTGGGGTTTAATATGCTCATCCATGCGGAGTAGTTCCCAGTGCTTGGTCAGGATTTTTTGGAGGGTATGACTATCCTTATTGTATCTTGTTACAAATCTAATCTTCGGGTTGCCATCTTGCCTTCTGGGTTTGGGTGAAAGCAAAGTAGATCTTTCAATGTGCAGAGCTTGTTCTCTTGCTTGTGTCAGGCTTTCGGTGGAATAACCTTGACATGTAAATCTTCGGTCCAGTAGGTCACATTCTTCTGTGAAGGACTTGTCTGTGTTGCAGAAACCACAACCCAACAAAAATTCGGTATCTTTCGCAACACCATTGACAAATACAAGAACCCCTCAAGAAGAGGAAGAGGAGGAAGAACAGACAGAAGACGCAAGAGAACTGGAAGAGTTCCGCATGGATGAGCTACCCTCTGATATGACCCATCTCAACTGACATGGAACAGCGAAATCGTAGACGTATGCCATGACGACACTCTGGGCCGCTTTTTCTAACACACAGGAGTGGCATCTGAAGGATACAGCAAGGCGTACAATGGTTACACTTTGTTTTACACCTTAGATATCACTCTTGTGCATTTGTGTTCTTTTTTATGGCTGAGCCCGTGGAAGTGCTGGAATTGCTATTCCTGCCTGGCCACAATGCTTTGCCAGCCAAAACCATATGCATTTACGCCAGCATTACATTTTCATACGACACAAATGCACTGTAATGCTGAAGTTGTATGGAATCCTCCTGTATTTAGCACCTGCTAAAAGCAGGTGGGATCTACTAGAATCCACTGTAAATGTCGCCTGAAATGTGCAAACGGCCGCCAGGAATTACACTTGCCCTACGAAGTGCACAACATAGACGCAGACACATTTTCACGAGATTTTACACCCTTTGTTGCACTTTTTTCAGAGATGAAAATTGCATGGAGGCGAGCATCTTGCATGCAAGTGCAAACGTAAAGGGACCCCTCTTCGTAATGCATGTCGTTATTTGTTACCCACAGTGAAATACTGAATATTTTTGTTTTATATCTAGTACACTTCTAAGCATGGAAGGAAAAAAGAAGTACACTTTTACTGCAGAATTAAACATTCTAAAGATAATTTGTTAGTCTCAAAGTCATTTCCATACTTGATTGACCCATAAATGTTTCGTTTGGGCAGCAAGCAATATTGCCGTTTGAGGTCAGTCATGAAGTGTTCCTTATTCAGTCCCTTAGTCACAGAGGTTCTGTCATTCACTCCCCCTCATCACCCTTTCCCTGTACACTGTTGTAGGACAGGGGAAGGGAAATGTGCAATGCATACAGAAACATTTTCCCAATTGGGCCTAGCCTTGGCTTGGCGAGACTGGCAACTCATCCACGTTTCCATTCATTGTTTACATTCCACCATTTACAAAGGGCAGTTGGGGAGTGAAGGTAAACTTGGTGTTTTAGCTGACTGGTTTCTAGATAAGCAAACCCTGAAACTGCCTGGATAAGGTGCTCTCTCTCCAGCCGTTCACCTATGCAGGAGTGAGGGGCCACAGCATGTCTGAGTATCGGGCAGCACTGGAAATGCACATATGTAAAAGGGTTGTAAAGCAGGCTAGTAGGCTGCAAGCCATTTATGTGGGTCCCCAGGACCTACTACTGCACTCAGGGATCGTTCATAAATGAGGGTCCAGTGTGAAGCCCCTTCTGATAGCTGAACGTGACTAGCAGTTTTCCAACCACATTATGTGACTGGATCATTTTGAGAATTATCTCCAAGTAGTTCACGCACGCATTACTTACTGTCGATCATTTCATTTGTTTTTACAATGGTTGCTAACAAAATGACCTGCTTTGAATTTGAATGTCTTGGCTGCATGAAGCCAATGATAGGAAGGTTAAATACGGAAGAAAGCAGCTCCAGGGACCGTATGCAAATGATCAAAGTGATACCAGACATACATGTGCCATCTTTAATTCTGTACATTAGTTACAGCTCTTTAAAACACTAAAATGTCATAACGAACTATAAGTTCACTTGGATTCACATTTTTTAACAACAACGTTTAATTATGAACAGACAAAAAGAAGTAAGCTCAGACCATGTATCTGTAAATCAGAGGGAGCCTACTGTACACCAAATATATTCTTTATACAAAGCCGAACATAATTTGCGTGTCCAATATTGTAACAGAGGCAGAACTATTTGTATTGGACTGTTTGCATATTCTTCCACTTATACTTTGAAAAATACAAATAACAGAGAGCAAGACGTGATCATTAAACTAGGACTTCCTTAAAGACCGCAAATCCCCTCAGCGTGCAGTTATAAGTGGATATCCAGCTATGTAAATATTTGAAGGACTCCGTTTTGCTTGAGCCATTCTCGTATTGGGTTTGGATTCAATGCTTTCTTCTGTTTAAAATTGATGGCCTTGCTGAATTCACTGGTTCTCTTTTTAATATAGAGACTTCCACTGACTAGAATCTTTTTTGGTTGCCAGGCAACAGACAACGAGCCTAAATCTATTTATCCCCAAAATTGCGAAGCAAGGTGCCAAGTACATGTTTCCCCTCCATGTGCTTGATATTTTAGTGTTTGCAAAGCTCATGTGAAGGAATAGCAGATTTACAAACGAGTGAACGTGCATGACAGGAGCTACTTGACTGATTCAATGCCTCGCCTTATTTTGTCAATGGCAAAGCACTGCACACATTTATTTCTTCAAGTTTGTTACAGGTTAGGGTCATGATGCGTGGCTGATTGCTTATTTGTCAATTAATGTATTTATTTAAATATCAATGTTTTGGGTCTATTAGTATATTGGGCCTAATTTGCAAAAAAGGAGCTAAGTCGCACTAAGTAGTTAGCGCGAGCAAGAACATTGCGCAGACTAAAGGAATAGCACTGTGAGGCGATTCATGCAATTAAATGCGAAAAAGAAAAATTAGAAGTGCCCAGAACGCCCACAACACGCCCCTAATACAAACAGAAAATAGCACTGTCGAACAACCTTAGCGCCGGAACCTTGGAAAAAGTAATCAAGGATTACTTACCAGCAATCACCATTACTTCCATTCCTCTCCTGCGACCGACCAGTTCTTGTCCTAGCATCCCCAATTAACTGCACCCTGGCCCCCTAGATTAGGGCAGCACCCTCGTATCCCCACTCAACTGCACCCCAACACCCTACCTTATGGCAGCACCCACATACGCTCATTAAACTGCGCCCAGCCCCCTACATTAAGGCACCACCCATGTATTCCCACTAAACTGCGCCCTGGTGCCCTAACTTAGGGCACCACCCATGTACCCCTACTAATCTGTGCCCGGTCCCCTACATTAAGGCAGCACCCATTTATCCCCACTAAACTGTGCCCTGGTCCCCTAACTTAAGGCAGCACCCACATAACCCCACTAAACTACACGTGCCCTCTCCCCCTAACTTCAGGCAGCATTAAGGCAGTGCCCACTTATCCCCACTAAGCTGCGCCCCAGCCCTCTAACTTAAAGCAGCACCCAAGTACCGCCATCAAACTGCACCCCTGCTCCCTACATTAAGGCAGCATCCACATATACCCATTAAACTGCGCCCGGCCCCCTAACTTAAGGCAGCACCCACAAGTCTGCCCTCGATCCAGTACCCACACTAGACTGCATCCCCAAATCCATCACTCTATGCCCAATCCTCACTTACTCAGATATTGCCCCAACAAAGTGCCACATCACCATAAAACACCCCAAAGCACATCTTGCCAATTCCCACACATACTCATTCAGTGCACAGTACTGACACCAGGAGTCGGCTGACATTTGAAATGCCTGACAGAATATCCATTGAACCATCCTGCTTACAGAGGTCCATGAGGTTCCATGTCTTAAAACTGCAGAAAAAATGGACATGAATACAAAATATTGCGCAAAATGCCATGGTTTTTTGCGCCACAATCATGTAAAGGATGCGGGGGACACCCCCGCAACCCCTGGGTCCATTATACCATTTAAGGGGATTGGGGGACACCCCCGCAACTCCTGCTCCCCTTAAATGGTATAATGGGGTACACCTTTACCGGGTCAAACCAGTACCGGGCATTTTTGCTACGATTATTTTTACTGGCGACATTTTTGCCGCAATTTTATTACCTGATACTGTCCATGATGAATCACCAGTCCACCTTACTAGACCACATCCTCTCCTATGTAATTAGGCTACAGCTGTTGCCTGACAACAGCTCACTGGATGCCCCATGTCCCTTGCACATCGGGCCACAACAATCACACTCCCAAAGATGTACTAATCTTGTTCCCTGCTGAACAATCAAAACAACATGCCGGCATACACCCATGATCTGTTGGGAAAAGGGCACAGTCACGTACCCAACAGCAATGGATAACCACTTCCATTCAATGTCCCTATAAATTGAAAAACATGCTTGCACACCCTATTCAGTACGATGGCCGTGTCAGCCTTATAATCTTTTTTTTAATTTTTTTTATTGATGTAACTGAACTAAATCACTTTTACAATATTTAACATAAAATATATACAAAAAAGATTGAATTACTCTAAAATAAAACTGGTACAAATACAAATCATCTTAACAGATCATAAAGAAGAAAATTATAAAGGGGGAAACCTTTTAAAGTCAATCGGAGTAAAACATCAAACATAAGATGTAAAAATAAAACACAAAACTGTGGGGACCACCTTCACGTTGCAAAACACAAAGTAAGCGCAATATACAGGATTTATAGCATTAAAGCTAATACCTTATCTAGCTTTGAGTTATTTAGGAAAGCAATTGCTGTTCTTTGCCCACAGTAGATCATCCACCACATAGTTTCTATTGTCAAACTTTTGAAATTTTGGAATAGCCCTTTAAAATATCATTTGCGTTTCTGCTTCAGCATTGAACATTGAGTTGCCATGTGTTGAAACGTTCTCTGGTTTATCCAAAAACTTGCAGAACCGACAAAAGTTATTTTCCAATGAAATAAATTTCCATCTGGCTTTAAGCGCTTTGGTTGGCAATAAATTGAATCTTAGGTGCATAAATTGTTCTCTATGGATAGGGTATTTGCGCAAATACAGTTCCCAGTGACTAGCCTTTTTATGCATAAATTGATTTTTTGGGAAATCACAGTATTTAAGGCATTTATCTCTTGTGTTACACCAATCATATTGAACTACTTTGGTTTTAGCTCTATTCAGATTGGCGAGAAGATCATCCAGAGACACGGGGCAGCGGCAGCGGCCACAGCATTTATAACCTGACCACGCCATTGACATATGAATATGTCACAAGACTCCAAATAAAGTTGCTAAGTGTACTTATAAGCTTTTTTGAATTTGCGGCCAGGATACATTTCCTAAAAAGGGCAGTAACCTGCCACAAATATCTAGCATGCAATGATATTAACCCTAATTCTGTCCTTATCTAGACAATAGGGATGCACAAGGCTAAGCAAAAGATCCGCTTCCAAAATTTACTTTCAAATCTGTCCCATATATTTTCACAAATGACCGGTTTTGTCTCAGATCCATATAGGAGAACAGGGATTACCTTTTGTCCAAAGAAGGTTACAGTAAGCGTGATGGAAAATGTATCATATTTTGCCTGGATAATTGTTGCTTGTGATAACATTGTGTTTAATTTGTTACCAAGGCTCAGAAGGTAGTCTGTGTTAGTTGGACCAGACATAACTACACCCATATATGTATAATGCGGTACAACTTCGAGAACCATCCCCTGTCCCCTGAACACGCCATTTCAACTGTTGTTTAATAGAGCCCTTTTTAACTTCTCTATATGTGTTACACATCATTACCTTTGCTTTTTTCAAGTTTATGATGAGAAAATGTTTGTCTTCATATAATGCAAGAGCATCTAAAAGATTTTGCAGGCCGCGAGGGGTCTTGGAGACCAGAACTAGGTCACCTGCATATAAAAGTGCTCGGACTGCCTTACCAGCAAGTTTTGGAGCATCAGCCACCACACCTTCAAACATCTTGCTCATATCTGAAATAAAGACATTGAATTAAATGGTGGCAAGTATGCATCCCTGACGTAGACCGCAAAAGGTCTTGATAACTGCAGAAAGGCACCCTTTCAGGTCAAGTCTTACTTGGAGCTTAGAGTCAGTGTGTAGTGCTTCAATTAGCGTAATCAGGTAGCTGGGACATTCTTCTTTAATCAGTTTAGCGATTAACAGGGATTGAGATACAGAATCAAATGCAGCTCTGAAATCAACAAAAAAAATAAAGGTTGCTTCAGATGATAGTGATGTTGGATACATTTTAATGTAAATAAATTGATTGCAGTCCCCATACCTGGGATAAACCCTGTCTGATTAGGATCTTGTTTCCCGGTCGCAGACACCCAATTAGAGAAATACCTCAAAAGAAACTGGGCGAAGATCTTTCCCGGGGATGTCCAAGAGGGCGATCAGCCTGTAGTTGGCAGGACAGGTCCGATCGCCTCCCTTGAAAATAGGTACAATTATAGAGGATTGCCAAGAAGGCGGACTGCTGTTAGTCTCTATAACATGTAAGAAAATGTTAAACAAGATCCGTGCCCAGGATTGAGGGTGCTGTTTCATCATTACATTGGTCAGCCCGTCAGGGCCCGGCGCTCTCGAATTAGTAGATTTAAGTATATATTCCAATACCTCATTCTCATGGATCTGCATATGCTGATTAATATCATCTTCGTTCATGCATCTATCAGGCCAAGAGTCTAGGGGAGGGGGTGTACAGAGCAGTATACTAATGCACTCACATATGCTCTAGAACACCATTTATCTGTACTGGGAATTGCTTCCCGTTAACCACGACACAAATAAGAGACCAGATTTCTGCTTTGTTTTTAAGCACGATTGTCTTTGGCATCCCTTCACCATCACCTTGATATAAAAGGCTCTTTTGCGATCTAATCCATTTTTTATAGGAGCGTTTTATTAACTGGACTGTTACAGCTCTATTGGCCAGTGGTAAAAGCTGAGCAGATTTCTTCTGCTGGTTCATCAGAGCCCTGTGTTGTTTTATCTCCATATTGAAGGGATGCTTATGGGCAGAAAAATGATAGGCACCTGAATTCAAAGTCAATTTAAAGGCCTTATATGGCTCCCATGGCCATTTGAGATGGGACTGATTAGCTGAAATGTTTTCATTCAGGTGTCTTAAAGAGGACTCTGTCCATCGGAAGTGGGTTCTTGCAGTATTCACAGTGAGTTACAGGTCGTATCTTCCCTGTATATTTTTTAACGGAGCAGTAACATAGCTCCACTCAACACACAACAAGTTATGATTGCTGAATGGTTGAGGCCTGATGGTAAATTGGGAAACCCGTATGGAACGTAGACCTGTCAGTGTAAATATAGTCAATAATCGAGCAACTTGAGGCTCTGCTCCAGGTGTTACGGCGAGGGACGTCACCCTCAAAGCTCCATTAAGCATAAACACGCCTCGATCAACCATCAACGATGACCATTGTTCACACGCAGGGGTTTTATCTGACTTTTTAAAATCTAAGCATTGAAGATTCAGATCCCCTGTCAGAATAGTATTAGTTATTTCAGGGGTTTGAGAGATAATGTTCAGTAATAAGTCCAGCTCACAAAAGAACACCTTATCTGTGATGGCCAAAGGGTTGTGATATATATTCATGAAGGCCACCATGCCAGCAGCATATTTAATTTTAACCATTTGTAAAGAGATGTTTGGCGCTACCCATGGGTAAATGGAAAGGCCTTGGTTGAATTTAATCATGACCAGCATACCCGATGAGGGCCGACCTCTCAGATTACTTTTAGCTGACTGAAAGGCGATAACTATCATCACTAGGGCCAGTTAAATACATAAACCCACAGTCCAACTAGCCACAGTCATTGTGTCAGACCGACTTGTCTTGCATTGTTATGAGGGGATGTTAGAAGCCATAGACTCATCAGCTAATGAGTGAAAAGGATGGCTTAACTGAGATCCTGAATTCTGCGCCTGATATATTTACGGCGTTCTTACTGGATTCGAACCAACTTGGGGATGCATGGGCTTACTTTCAGAGGAGGAAATCAATGTCATCGGATTGACTGCTAAGAGAAAACCTAATGAGAAAACACTCCATCTTTGCTTGCCAGATTGTGTTACACACAAGATTTGAGCCAATCCACAATCTAACAATCCCCAAATCATATTTGTTTATAAATTCCACTTGATGGATATCTGTGGAAGAAATGTCTCTGAGGCTTTCAATTTCATCTAAAATATTCATCAAACTTGTCCTATTCAGATCATAATTTAAATAGCGGGCATGCCAGCACTTCAGTATTAAAGATGATAGATTTTTGGGGATAGTGAGTGCTTAGATTTTACAGCTGCTGACTGCTGACGATTATTAGAAGCAGGTTTCTTCAATTTGTCACTCGCTTCGCTGTAGGTGGTTAATTTCGGAGGTTTGTTCGCCATCATGGAATTACTAACCACTGCCTGCTCATAGGTATCCACCTCAGGGTCTATAAACACTCGGTCGGGAGCTATTGTTACTGGGGATGCTTGCTTATATTGAGGTTTTCATCATCTGATCTCTGTATTTCAGCCCTGATATCAATAAGTGTATTTTTCTGATGAGCCACTATAGGTAGAGTTCTTTGTTGGGTATTTGTTGAAAGTTCCGAAGGCACAATAGGATTTGTTAGTGACACACACGAGTCGCTACCAAATGTGACCTCTCGAGTCGTTGCCTCATTAGTCGACATATTGGAAGGAAGAGCACCTAAAGATTGCAAGGGAAGGGTCGGGATTAGTGAAACAAGTTCATTTAACGGGGCATAATCAGAGGGCGCCTCTACAGGTAAGGCTGCACTAGCCTGAGGCTGTCTTTGTTGCCTCAAGCTACTATATTTTAGGCGTAGGGATTCGCCTACATTGGCACAGCGTTTCTGAGGTATTGTTATACGTTTGAAAAACTGCTTAGAGTTTAATCTTGAGCTGTGCAATGCATCTCTTTCATTTTTAGGGTTTCCCTTAGGGGAGTTAAGTTTGCTCTGGGTCACAGAATTTGATTTGGTATCAAACATGTTATCTACTTCCAAGGGTTTTCTCAATAAAGTCGCAGCAGGCGCTGTTATCGGCAGGGATAGAACCATGCTCTATCATAGCTTCATTCAAGCCGATGATCGTTGGAAATGAAGGAAGAACAGGCTAACAAACATTATCCTTTTTCCTCCCTCCCATTCTGTGTGCACTGACATAAATCTACCGCTGTAGGCACCTGTAAAACCGCCTCCAGGGGCTTGACTTGGAGTGTAGAAGTATTTAAACGCTTGTTAAGACCACTGAGTTGTTTAGCTATATGGTTTATTTGATCTTCTTGCCGCGTAAGTTTTAAGTCCAAAGATTCAAATAATTTGTATAATGATGCAATCGAATTATTCATTGCGGCAAGAGTAATTTCTAGAAGTGGAACATGCTGTGTCAAGGAGCTAGAGGGCTCGGAAAATAAGTTTGGTACTAAAGGTTTTTATGGCCTACGAGGGGTAGGATGAATGAAGGAGGAGGTTACAGTTTCAGATGAATGCGTGTGATGCTCGAATAAACTTGGAGAGCAGTAGAAAGTGCCATTATGTTGGCTAGTTCTATCATTTATAATTGGCGATGGACATTTAGACCCATCTGCAGCCTCAAAGCCAGACGTCTCATTTAAAATTGAGATACAAGGAGACATAACATTAAGTAGAGCCAATGGAGGATTATGAATTTTACCATCCAATAATGGGATGTTTGGAGTGGTTGCACATGTAACTTCTGAAGCAACAACAACAACATGGGTTGTAAAATCAATCAGCGGAGCTGACTCATGTTCTTTCTGTGTAGTGTATATTTCGCTGATTGTAAGCGTATCAGATATTGACATATTTTTATTCACAACATCTAGGTTTTCAGTGCTCGTCACACTGTTTACATCATTAATTAGTGCTAGCTTATTTACAGGAATGACAACAGGTAAAACATTAGACTCACATCTTGCAAAACAGAAGCAGCAGATGTCACCAGCAAAGGTCCCTATATCAGGGGTTTTAAGCAGTTGACCGCTTAGCTTCTTCTTTAGGGCAATTGTTGGTGAGGATTTGTGAGGGGCCACTTTCAGCAGTACTGAGGCACACGTTACAACAACGTTTCCCGGCATGCCTGACTTCAGAGTGTACGAAATCCCCTTCATTAATGCGCCCCTGGGAGTAAACCACACTTAACGGACAGTTTGTGTACCAAAATAACCCCCTAGAGGTGAAGGAAAACAAATTTATATAAGACAATCAGAATGAAACCACAGTTGTCAGTACCTTAATGCATCAAATTAGTCCAGGGACAACATTTAGAGGTAAAACAATAGAAACGCTGCTACCATGCTGTCACAGCTTAACAGCCGTAACAGCAGAGTTGAAGCAGATTTCAAAAGTGCACACGCAAAAGCGTCTGTGGAGTACATATATAGCAATCCAAGGATGTGGGCGGGTCGAAGGAGCTTCAACAACAAACAGCATTAGCTGTAACAGAAAGCCCACATAAAGTCCACATAAAGTCCACTTCAAAAGCAGCTGCTAATTATACCACGTTCACTGCTGCGTAATTCAGTGCCAAAAGAAATGAGCGTCTCCGCTGCAGGTCGCACCGCGAAGTCGAGACGTAACAGCAGACTTGAAGAGGACTTCAACATCACACGCGCAAAAGCTTGTGCGCAGTACACATACAGCAATCCAAGGAAGTGGGCGGGTCGAAGAAGCATGTTCACCGCTGCGTAATTCAGTGCCAAAAGAAATGAGCACCTCTGCTGCAGGGCGCACACGAGGTCCAGCCGTAACAGCAATATTGAAGCAGACTTCAAAAGCGTGCCTTATAATCGTAGTAACACCAATAGAACTTGGGAGCAATTAATCATGAACACTCATGGCCCAGTTCACTGTGGAGCGCTTACCTTCCTCAACTCCTCTGGCTTGTGTCTTGCATGAACTACACCTGGCAGACATCCTCCTCCAACATGATCACTTGGTGAATTCAGGACAGTCAACTCATCCATGGATTCCCCTTGGTTCACACTCAGCTGCAGAACAACATCCACCCATTACAGAACTTCCCAACCTTCCACGATGGCCCGATCCTGCACTTGTCACCCAGAACTGACAACACAGGCATGTACCCCTCAGTCACTACTTCCTTGACAATGCTCGTCGCGACCACTCCAAGGACTAGAGCTCCACACTTCCCTGCAACCTGAAGGCTCCACCTTTCTCTGCAGCCGCTAAAAATTCTACAGTGGCATATTCAAGCCTCATACCTACAATCAATGATCTGTATTCTGCCATGGCACCAAACTGGCATTTGCCTACTACGACCATTGCCTTGCCTTGAAACACTGCTTCTGAGTCATGCTTCAAACATGCCTGCTGACACTGTTGTCGCTACTGTATTGCCTGCTTATGGTGCTTTAGAACCTCAACTAGCTAACATTCCAAGTATGTCTGCAACTGCCACTGTATTGCCCATGAATTTTGCCATTGAGTCACTCCCCATTTCTGCTCTACACACACCTGCTAATGTCTGCTCTACACACACCTGCTAATGTCATGCCTGTTATTACTGCCAGACAGGCACATAGGAACTCAGTTCGATCCCACAACCCTTCAGCCATGACTCTGCAACCTCTCAAAGGAGCACTAATCAATGCTATATCCATCCTACCCCATGCCCTTGACATCATAGACCTCATACAGACCGGTGACCTAGACCTCCTAGCCATCACAGAAACATGGATGCATTTGGAAGCAGTTCTAGCCCTCTCCTTTGCCATCCCAGATGATAACACCATCTACAGTCCACATTAGGCCTACACCTAATCTAAAGACCACCCGGCCCTGCTCCCTCCTTTGAAGAGGATATCTAACAACTCCTGCTACACAGTGCCAAACCATGTTCCAGAATCTTACTTCTAGGTGATATGAACCTTGGCTTCAATGACCCATCAGACTACAATGCCACAGCCTTAGCTAACTCTATCAAAGCTCTTGGTTTCACCCAGCGTGTTACAAACCCAACCTATGACAAAGGGCAGATCCTCAACTGGCTCGCAGAATTGCAAAATCTCCATCTCGTCCATTCTCCCATGTCCATGGTGGGACCACAAAGATATATCCTTCACCATCCCATCTTACAATCTCCTGACTACCCAAACACTCCATTCTCCAGCCATATTCTCCAGAAATGGGTGAAATATAACTGCCATGCCCATCCTTCCTCTGCTGAAGTCACTGACAACTAAGATGGTGGATCACTATAACCAATCTCTATTACGAGCTATAGATGAGCTTGTACCTCTGAGTAACCGTAAACCTAAGCCCACAGCACAACTCAATACTTGGTACACCCCATGTCTTAAAGCCCCCCGCTCCTGCAAACAAGCAGCAGAATCAGCCTAGATAAAAATCCCCTCCACTGAGAACAAGTATATCTTGACCACTCTCTCCAAAAACTATAAAGAAATTCCATTACCCTACACAAATGTTCAGTTTACAATGATCGAAATTGGCAAAGTGAACTCAAGCACTAGAGACCTCTTTGGTATCTTGGGAGAGCTAGAATCTCCAGCTCATCCGCTGGCCAACTGCACCAAGGACAATGCCTGGTGTAATAACATACAAGATGCCGTACTGAACGAAATTGCAACACTCCAAGTCAAAATTGAACAAACGAAAAAATAATGCATGGCAACAAAACTGTCCAAGGTTCAAAAACCTTACAGTTAGACCTTAGGCTTTACCAATTTAAATTCAATCCCTTCTCAGAAGTAGGGACAACCAAAATCATTAGAGGCCTTAACCCGCCTGAACGCCAAGGCATGTATGTCCTGCCACAGTCATCAGGGCTGTGTACTAGAATTGGCACCTTTCATAGCAACATTTATCAATACCTCCTTTGCCACGAGCACTCTTCCTAATAATCTAAAAGAGGCCTGGGCTCTACCACGCCTTAAGAAACCCTCCTTAGACCTAAACACCCTCACTAACTATCAACCTATTACCACCAGTCCCTGTCCTACTCGAAATACTAGATAGAGCGGCCTATCTCCAAAATACAAAAGCACCTAGAATCCAACAACCTCCTCAGTCTACTACATTTGTGCTTCCATCCAGGCCACAGCACAGAGCCTGCTCTCTTAGACCTAACAATCCACATTTTTGAGATAATGGTAAACTAGCTCTCCTGCTACTGCTCAATCTCTCAGATGGTTTTGATTTGGTAGACCACAACATTCTCTGTCTACAATGAAAACAAAACACAGAGAGTAACTGTTTCGGATGCACTTGTCTTCTAAAGTCATTCAATCAATTTGATGCAGCAGCATACAAGGCCCCTCAAGAGCCCCTAGAAGTATACAGATACATAATTGTGTATGCTGCCCATCAGCGCAAAGACCTTAGACTTAAGAGTGTCCATAGTCCTTATTAGAGAACAAGTCTCAACATTGTCCGATGAACAGCCTGTTGATTTGTTGAACATAACCAATAAATCAGATACTGATATCGGATAAGGTTTATTCTCTGTCTACATCTTGCATCGGCTGGGCACTTCTCGCCGAAAGCTACTGCTTGGATTTCATCTTTTGAATAGAACCATAAGAGAGCTCTCATCATCTAAAGGGGCCTTCCGAGCCCCACTCTCTTGCGGAGTCCCTCAAGGCTCCTTTGTGTCCCCAACACTCTACAATATATTCACCAAACCACTTTTTGACCTCCTCGATGCACAGGGTGTCTCTTACACTAATTACGTGTACATCAACCAGATCCTCTACCCTATCTCGGGCATCTACAATAACAACACCAACGGACTGAACTCAGTCTACCATATCATTCAGACCTAGATGGCCTCTCACTCACTTTGCCTCAGCAATGACAAGACGGAATTACTCCTGATAGGTTCACCGTGTAGATTAAATGAACTAGACAAATCATATAAAGCCTTGATCACTGACGGAATCACCATACGTGTCTCGAAAGAAGTAAAAAAAAAAACGGGTTTACCTTGACTCCTTCTTGTCTCTAACCATGAAAATAAATACCATCACCTCTTCTGCAACCTACACAACGAAACATATAAACTCCTGCAGACCCTTCCTCTCAGCAGACAGCTGCATCACCATTGCCAGAGCCCTTATATGTTTGAGGCTTGACTATTGTAATGCCCTCTTCACTGGAACAACTTCCTACAACATCAATAAACTCCAAATCGTGCAAAACAATGCACGAAGGGCAGCTCTAAACCTAAAATAAATTACCAAATATCCGCTGCAAGGAGAAAATGTACATTGGTTACCGGAAAGAGAACGCATGCATCTTATTGAAAACACTCACCATTACCCATAAATGCTTATCGGACAGCGCCCCGAAAACTTGCTAAGCCACAATCTATTTTAAAAAAGGTAGCAGGCGCTCCTCTCCAGAAAGAACATGGCATGATAACCTGTTCTGAGATGAGAGTTTGCAGCACACGCTTTTTGCTCACTGTACCTTTCACAGATGGTAACTATCCATTTGCATATCAGTCTTTGTCCCGCCCACAAGGGCAGTCCAGCACCGAAATGCTATGGCAATTCCTTTCTGAACAAGAGTAGCACCAGCAACCTCATACACGTGTTTCAGCCTTGTTGGGCCTCATCAGCGAGGTGAAGCTGTGCCTCTCTGAGCACAGTGAGCAGGGAGTCCATGTCTGGTTGCCCCCAGGTAACTAAGGTTGACCAACACAAAGTTCCTTGCAAATATTTTAAAAAAGGTAGCAGGTGCTCCTCTCCAGAAAGAACATGCCATTATAACCTGTTCTGAGATGAGAGTTTGCAGCACACGCTTTGTGCTCACTGTACCTTTCACAGATGGGAAATATCCATTTGCATTTCAGTCTTTGTTCCGCCCACAAGGGCAGTCCAGCACCGAAATGCTCTGGCATCAGTCAACCATCCCTGACCACCTCCGCACTTGCAATGTCTCCTTCCCTACTTTTGAAACACATGTCCACATGGACATATGGACATGTCACTCAAAGTAATGGCACCTGGCTGATCTCAAACAACCCTCAATATAACCCAACACCCATGAACACTTGTAGAAAGGAAGTGCCATGCCAACAACAGCATACATGTTAGACACACCCACGTACACCAGGCACAATAATGCCCAACATGCCTGTGATGCAAAGCACAGAAGTAACCAAGGAACAGATGTGAATGACAAGGAGGTCAAACACATGCAACTCCAAACATGTAATCTCCCCGCATCTACTGTTAGGCTCCAGCAAGGCAAAAAGGCTCATGTTGAGCAAAACCTATTGGAATGCAATATTGCAGGAGCAGAGTGAAGTTTGTGCCACAGACAGCGCATATAGTGCCTTACTTTACTGTATTTATTTTGTACCATGCACCTAAACGGGCCCTAGGCATACAGGTCTTATATGACACGTAAAAGGGGGGAAGAGAAACATACAACATATCACAGATCAAAACACTAACCTGAGAAAAACCTATTGGACTTAAAAACCTGTGTCATACACAGAGTTTATCAGAAGAGAAGAGTCTTCAGATTCTTCTTGAACTTCTAGAGTGATGTTGCACCTCTCAGATCAGGTGGAATTGAATTGCAGAGTCTAGGTGCTGCTATGCCGAACACACTTTTATTAACTTGCGCAAACTTAGCTCTTGGAACGACCAGCATAGAGGTATTGTCTGATCTCAGATTTTTACGTGAGGATTTCTTGGTTAACCTATCAGCCAGGTATTGTGGGTTAGAGGCCTCCAGACATTTGTGCACTATAGTGAGCAGACAAATGTGTATTGTGGCCTCCCCCAGAAGCCAGTGGAGCCTCCTCCAGGTTTCTGAAAGATTATCATATTTTCTGAGGCCGACTATAGCTCTAATGGCACTATTCTGTATGACCTATAGTCTTGCAATTTCCCCCTTGTTGACTCCCATCAGGAGTCTACTGCAATAATCAATCTTTGATCCTATACTCTGGCAATAGTCTCAGGGCTCTTAATAGATAGATAAGGCCGTATATGAGCCAATAGTCTTATATAATAAGAGGACGTAGAAACAAGATTGTTAATTTGAGCTTTTTCATGGACAGGTTTTGATTGGAAAAGACTCCCAGTGTTTGAATCTTCTTCTTAGTAGCGATTTTACAGTCAGCCTTTTTAAACTCTAGGTAATCAACTCCTAATCTGGAGATTCTAGAAGATGTTGCTATAATCAAGAGTTCTGTTTTTGTTGTTGTTAAGCTCAAGCCCATTCTCCCTCATTCACCATTGAGTGAGATCCAATATTTTATTGATGACAAGCTTGTCTTCCCTGTGCTTACCTGGTAAGGGTATGGTACACTGCATGTCATCTGCGTAGTTGGAAAAGCATAAACCTTTGCTCTCAAGTATTCGACAGAGGGGGGCAATAAAAATATTTTACAAGGAGGGAGACAGGCAGGCTCCTTGTGGGACACCATACGGCAAAGGTACTGGTGAGCCCTCTGAAACACCAATACAGACCCTCTCAGATCTGCCGTCCAAGACAGATTGTACCCAGGCCACTGCATCATCACTACAATTAGCTGCTTCCTTCAGTCTGTGCAACATGGGGAGGGGATGGTCCACCAAATCAAATGCAGCCGAAACTTCTAAGACCATCAGTAACATGGTTTGGCTCTTATCAATGTTGCAAAGCATGTTAGACTTCAGATGCAAAAGGGCCAGTTCTGTACTGAAACCAGGTCTGAATCTTGACTGCCACTTGTTGAGAACATTATATTTTGTCGGGTGGTCAAGTACTTGTTGGTAAGCCACCCTATCTAAACATTTTAACAAAAAAGTAGTGTTAGTAATAGGTCTGTAATTACCTGGTAAATCTGGATCAAGACCTGTCTTCTTTAATAACAGAGTCATCCATGCTTTTTTGAGGTCCAATGGCACATGGTACTCACTCACTGAGGTATTCACAATTTTAGTTAGGATACTAAGCAATGACTCTAAGCAGTGTGTAGGTTGCTCACGATCAGCCTGAGTTCTCCTTCCGTCACCATTCTAAAACTGAAGGTGGGGATTGTCTGCTGTTGTGCACCCTCTGTCAATGTTGTGTGGCAAGCATGGTACTCAGGAGCATTCAGATCCGTATCTACACTAGCTGTCTGAATGTTAGATTTAATTGATTCAAATTTCTTTAGCATGGAGTCTCCTCTTAAGGTACACCATGCTTTATCTTTGACTGGCAACTTACATGTCCTATCCTGGGGCTTTTCGAATTCCTTGAGAATTTTAAATATTCCTTGGAATCATGTTGGGCCTTTTCTATTCTTAGTTCAAAGGTGTCTTTTTCCGCGTGTACAAGCTCCAATTTGTACTCCTTGGCATTCAGTGTTTATGTAAGCTTATCTCGTTCTGATTGCGAGCGTTTCCCTATGTAAAAAGCTTTTTCTTTTGCATGTCCTAGGAGCGTTCAACTCCGGAGAGAACCACATATGATGTTTCTTGCGGGCCACCAGTTTAGTTTTTAATGGGGCCAGGGCACTCATGGCCCTTTCATTGTATCTTGGAAGGATTTAATGAGTTGTTCAGCGGTGTATAAATTAGGTAAATTATGTATTAAAGGTGCAAACAATGCCTGCATAGTCTCAGGTTTTACCTTCCTGGTATTTCTGGAAGTGATACATTTCTTCAGTACAACTACCAACTTAATATGATTAGAGAAAAGTATAGCGCAATGGGCCTACTCAGTGTGATATTATATGTTGCAATCCAATATAGTATGTTGCCTTTTATGTGTGTGGCTTCTTTCATGTCTTGGTTGAAGCTCAGACTCGTTAACATCACATTTATTAACTTTCCACAGATTGAAATCTCCCATCAGTATACACCTTGAGGACTGTTTAAGAAGTGGGAGAATCAAACTACCTATTTGAGTAGTACAATCTACCATAGGAATAAGAGGCCTATATTCTAACAGGATGTTAAATGTTAATGTGGCTTCAGTCCGAACTTTGATAAGGAGGATATCACACCACTCTGGACTAATAATCTCCATTTCTCAAATATCAAGATTATTTTCATAAATAAAGGCCACCCCACCGCCACTTTGTCCCTGCCTATTTGTATATCTCTTGGTATAATTACTAGGTGTCGTCAGGATCATGGAAGGGCAAGATGCCACATGGAACCATGTCTCCGTTATGGCACAGATATCAATATAAAGTTCCATAATATAGTCATAAGCGTGTTTAACTAATGATATAGTATTCAAAAGTAAGATATTCAGTTGGTATTTTCCTGTCGCTTTGTAAATGGTATCTTTATGAGTATCATGGGTGGGAGACCCTGGTATGCCAACCCTGTCTATAGGGGGCGATGGTCATAGGTTGGCCTAATTGCTTACTTGAGTGAAAGCCTCGTCCTGTCTGTGGACATCAACAGGGGTACTAACGGCTCTATCTTCATCTATGCAAAACTGAAAAGGCTCCTTCGTGTTAGTAGTACCATTGACCTTCGTCCTCTTACACTCTTGACTTTAAGAAAGTGCAGCACTCAATTTATTTATTTATTTATTTATTTAAATTTATATAGCACGCAAGCAGCCCAGGGGCATTGAGGCGCTGTTACTTGCAATAACTTAGTTACATGGTACATATGATAGCGATTGTTGACACATTATGAGTAGTACAGGAAATCATACTGTTGTTATAAATATTGCATTTGGGCGTATATTACAAACATAAATGATAAGTATTTGTGCTGATGTGTCGGTCCTTATGTGAAGAGGGTAGTTTTCAGTGTTTTGCGGAAGGTGGTGAGGGAGTCCTCGCCACGGATGGTGGGAGGTAAGGCATTCCAGAGGGTGGGTGCGAGGTAGGGGAAGCTGGATCCACCCGCTTTTACTCTTTTTACTAGTGGCACAGAGAGCATGGTTGTGTACGGGGATCTGGTTGGCCTGGTGGTGGAGACAGGGTGGATCCTTTGAGAAAGGTAAGCAGGAGCAGTGAAGTGAATGCACTTGTGGGTCAGTGTCAGGGCTTTGAATACGATCCTTTCCTTTATTGGGAGCCAGTGGGCTAGTTTTCTGGCGTCTCTCCAAGTTTTTGTTGGAGGTTCCTAGAAAGAGTACATTGCAGTAGTCTAGCCTGGAGCCGGTGATGGCTCTGGCTATGTTGGTGCAGTTCTCTTTGGATAGAAAGGGCCTGATTGCGTTGATAAGTTTAGCATGATATGCAGCTGCGGATGCTATTGCGTTGACTTGTCTATCCATGGATAGGCTGGAGTCCAGGTAGACTCCCAGAGTTTTGACAGAATCGGAGACCGGGATTTTAATGGAGTCAATGGTGAAGTGGCTAAATTGGACATCTAGGTTTTTTAGCGTGTCGGGGGAACCTACCAGGAGGAGTTCCGTCTTGTCAGAGTTGAGGCATAGTCCGTTGTCAGCCATCCAGGCTTGGATGGTGTTGTAGAGGTTGTTGAGGGTCAGGGAGTCGGTGTCATAGTTACCTGTGAGAGTGAGGAGGATCTGGGTGTCGTCGGCGTAGTTGGTGTATAAGATGCCCATAGCGTCGAGGATGAGGAAGAGGGGTCGTGTGAAGATGTTGTACAGGGTGGGGGAGAGACAGGAGCCTTGGGGTACATCACAAAGTATAGTAGTTGGTGATGCGGCGGCTAGGTCAGAGAATACTTGCATGGTTCTGTCTTGTAAGAAGGAGGTGATCCAAGCTGTGGCCTCTGGGGAGAATTTGGCGGTGGAGGAAAGGTGGTGGCATAGGACGCCATGATCCACGAGGTCGAATGCCGCGGATAGGTCAAGGAGTAGGAGAAGTGCTGGTTAACCCATGTCTCTAGCATCGTCCATTTGGTTTTTCAAGTCAAGTAGGGCGGTTTCGGTCCCGTGTCTAGGGCGGAAGCCAGATTGGCGGAGTCCAAGGAGTTTGTTCTCTTCAATGAAGTGCTGGACCTGCAAGTAGGCTGCTTTGTCCAAAATTTTGAGGAGGAATGGGACAGTGGTGATAGGTCTGTAGTTTTTGGGGGAGGTGGGATCGAGAGTTGGTTTTTTCAAGAGAGGTCGGACCCAAGCTTCCTTGAGGGAGGCGGGGACTTTCCCTGTGGTAAAGGAGGCATTCACAAAGGCTGTTAGGAAGGGCGCTAGCGCTTCCGTGCAGTCTTTGATAATGGAGGCTGGGCATGCATCACCTTTGCAGTTAGAGGGCTTGATGTTCCTCATAATGTTCATGATGTCTTTTTCTTGGATGGGTTTGAAGGAGAAGGGTAGGGGGGGATCCGGGGCGGGTGATGGGATAGGGATATGCCTACTGGGTAGGGCTTGTTTAGTGGCTAGTATTTTGCTTTTGAGGAGGCTTAATTTGGTTTGCATGGCCGTTTGTATTTTGTCACACCAGTCTTTGTCTTTGGTGAGATTCTGGGGGGCGGGAGTGGGTGTCTCGAGCTCTCTGAAAATGGCGAAGATTTCTTTTGTGCTAGATTGGGCTTCCGATATTCTGTATTCAAAGGATTTGGCCTTTGCTTGGGTGATTGCCTTTTTGTATTTGGTGGATAGGGCTTTAAAGATCATCTTGTCTTTTTCAGAGTGGGACGTTTGCCACTGTGTGAGTGCAGCTTTTTTCTCGTTGCGGAGTGTGAGGAGCTCAGGTGTGAACCAAGAGTTGGAATGGGTAGTGGGTTTGGATTTGCGTGGTTTGAGAGGGGCAATGGAGTTGATAGCTGCTTTGATGGCAGTATCATCGGTTGTTGCGAGTGTTTCTGGGTCTGATGAAAAAGGTGGTTTGAAGGCTGGGCCTTGGAGGAAGGGCAGTAGCCTTTCCTTAGTGAGCTGGCGGGAGCTTCTGGCGAGGCAAGGTGGGAGCGGTTGAGGCAAGGGGGCAGCAGGGGAGCTAGTGGTGAGGATGCTAAAGGTGATGATGTGGTGGTCAGACCACGGGGTGGGATTGTTACCTGTAATGATGAGTGGGCAGTTATGCTGTGCTATCCAGTCAAGCGTTCTGCCCTGAGTGTGAGTAGGGCTAAGGATGTTGTTCTTGTAGCCTAGAGCATTGAGGGCAGAGTGAAGGGATTTGGCTGCTACGTCCTTACTATCTCGGAGCCCTAGATTGACGTCCCCGAGGAAAATGGCTTTAGACTGTTTTTTGAGGTTGTCAGAGAGGAGGTGGATGAGAGAGGCTTGGAAGTCTCCTGTTGAGCCTGGAGGGCGGTAAATGGTGTGCACAGTAATGGTGCAATGGGGAGAGAGGGTTATTTTAACTTGGAGGTAGTCGCTGTTGTTGTTGGTCAGGGATTTCTCTATCTTTCTGATAGAGAGCGAGTCTCTGGCAATAATTGCTACACCTCCACCTTTGGAGAGGCGGTCTTGTCTAGTTATGGAATAGCCAGGGGGTAGGGCGAGGGATAGTGCCGGGCCGGAGGCCTCATGTAGCCATGTTTCTGAGATCATGAGTAGATCTAGGTTGTGGGAGGTTAGGAGGTCGTGTATGTCTAGGGCGTGGGCATTGATGGACCTAGCGTTGATCATGGCGCATTTCATGTGGGGTTCAGTAGTGCCTGAGAGGGGGTTCATGATGAGAGAGGGTTTGGTGGAGGGGGGTTGAGCTCTGGGTGTTAGGGGAGATGCACAACCCAGATTTTACATTGGGGGTCACATTTTCGGAGGTGGTGGACACATGTGGTATAGCATTTGGCACACTAGCATTCAAAATGGTGGTAGAAGAATTGCAAATCACAGATTTTACATTGGGGGTCACATTTTCGGAGGTGGTGGACACATGTGGTATAGCATTTGGCACACTAGCATTCAAAATGGTGGTAGAAGAATTGCAAATCATAGATTTTACATTGGGGGTCACATTTTCGGAGGTGGTGGACACATGTGGTATAGCATTTGGCACACTAGCATTCAAAATGGTGGTAGAAGAATTGCAAATCACAGATTTTACATTGGGGTCACATTTTCGGAGGTGGTGGACACATGTGGTATAGCATTTGGCACACTAGCATTCAAAATGGTGGTAGAAGAATTGCAAATCACAGATTTTACATTGGGGGTCACATTTTCGGAGGTGGTGGACACATGTGGTATAGCATTTGGCACACTAGCATTCAAAATGGTGGTAGAAGAATTGCAAATCACAGATTTTACACTGGGGGTCACAATTTCAGCGGTGGTGGACACATTTGTAATCACATTGGTTATGGAGGCGGTATAATTATACGAAAAGTTAAGTACTTTATTGGTGGCTGTGTTGGTAGTACTTGAAGTGGATGCAGGCTTTGAGGTTTTGCGGGGGTGCCTGGCCTTATCAGCGAGTGAGGAGGGTTGTACAGTGCGTGAGCATAGCCGCGTATTACGGCTACTCGTGGGAATGGGCTGTGAACTGAAGGCAGCTTTCAAAGTACAGGCGCGCAACCTGAAGCGCCTTGAGGTGGTGCAGGAGTTGGAGAGAAGCTTGCAGGGGTAGAGCTTCTTACCTTCTGGGTGCGGCGTAGGTTTCGGGCAAACGGCAGACGAGCAGCGAAGAGCTGCAAAGAGCACAGGAGGCCTTTTCTCCTGGCCTTCTCTCGTCGGCTTCGCCTCTCGGCCCTCTCCCCCTCCATTTAAAGCAGGAGGGGAGGGGCGGGCAGGCGAACACGGCAAATGGGAGCCTGGGCCTGCGGCGGTGAACTGCGCGGCAGCAGTTATTGATGTCGCGGTCTCCATGGCAACGGCATCCATTTTGTGGCTCCTCCAGGCGGCAGGGATTTCCTCGGAACACACGGTTGTTCCGAAGGAAAGGAGAACAGCTGATGAGGCATCCAGCTGGCGTGTGGGGAAACGTGCTCGCAGTGGAGCTGCAAAGAGCACAGGAGGCCTTTTCTCCTGGCCTTCTCTCGTCGGCTTCGCCTCTCGGCCCTCTCCCTCAAGTATGTTCTAATAATCTTGACCAATGCCTTTGGTTATCCCACCACATCATTACTTTTAACATTACCAATAACTCAGGAATTAACAATATCCCATTGGTGGCTCCAGAGTAGAGCGCTCGCTTTGACAACCCTGCAGAACCTGTTAACGTAGGTTCGAATCCCGGCAGGGCCAAACCCAGCCTTTCATCCTTCCGAGGTCGATAAATGAGCACCACACACCGTGGGTAATAATAAGCAGCGCTCAGATACCTGAGGGTTCGTAGCGCTATATAAATGCCTAATTATTATTATTATTAGATGCCCTATCGAGAAACAAACGCAACATCACAGCAAACAACTTACTCCCACTTCTACTCCCAATTACAGCATACCAAGACTTAGAAAACAATGACACGTCCACCAAGGTCGACTAGTAAAATAAAACTGTACTGGCAGCCATTGACAAAGTCGCGCCACTATCTTTGTGCAAAGCAAAACCAGTAGCCCACATCAACTTGTGGTTCACGCCCACTCTAAAAATTCTAAGAAGTCATAAGAGAACAGCTGAGGCCAACTGGTAAAAAACACACAATGACCAAAACATAGCAACATTTTAAACTGGCAGTTCTCGAAACAAAAATGTCCACATATAATGACAGAATAACCAATGCCAAATAAGGCACTAAAGAACCTTTTCGCCATCCTGAGAGAACTAGAGTCCCCAGTACCACCACAAGAAATCTGCAATAAAGATGAAAATTGGTGCTCTGATATACAAAATGCCCTCTTACAAAATAACACTCCTTCAAGACAAAATTGAAACGAAAAAAGCTACTATTAAACCAGCCCAACTACCTTTGAAGACCCCGGCCTACCCAAAAACCAATTAGGTGCCACAATTTGAATTCAACCCTGTCTCCAACTCAGAAGTCCTAAAATGATTGCCAGTCTCAAACCATCAAGATGCCAAGGTGACGCCTGCCCTGCGGTGGTTATCAAAGATTGCGCACCAGACCTAACCCCTTTCATCACTAGCCTAATCAACACCTCCTTTAAAAGTAGTATGATTCTATCGAATATCCAATCTCAAAGGTGCATGGGTACACCCACCACTGAAAAAAACATTGCTCGACCCCAACATACTGACCAACTACAGACTGATCACAATCGATGCAAGTATTCTCACCTACTACAGCAGCTCACCCAAGCCCAGTCACCTGCGGTGTTCCTCAAGGCTCCTGTGTCTCACCAATACTTTGCAATATCTTGACAAAACCGCCTTTTCACCGTCTGGACAATTTGGGTGTCACCTATACCAACTATGCAGATGACACCCAAATCCTTATCCCCATTACTTGCTCATATGATACTGACTCGCCCTCTCTCAACTCGATCTGTCAAACTATTCAAACTTGGATGGCCCATAACGACCTATGTTTGAATGATGAAAAGATGAGACTTCTCCTCATAGGGTTGCAACTCTGCCTTAATAAACTCGATGATAAACTCGATGATTCCTTCAAAATATTCAACATAGACGGCAATACCATTGAAGTGTCGAAGGTAGTAAAATGGTTTTTACCTAGACTCACACTTGACCCTAACCAAACAAGTTAATGCTACAGCATCAGCTGTCGCATTTGATCAACATCCAAGTTGATCAGCACCTGTAGACCTTTCCTTTCACCTGACAGCTGCATTACTTTAGCCAGAGCTCTCATCCTATCCAGACTGGACTACTGTAATGCCCTCTATCCTGGAACTAAGACCCAAAACATCAAAAAGCTACAGGTTAAACTGATACACAAATGCTTACATAATTCCGCATGACCTACCTTGCTGACGCGGTCTGCTCACTTGAACCTGTTATCCACACCTAGGTTCAAACCACAGAAAGTTGGAGGCAGTAGCTTCCCCTCCTTAGCATCCAGATACTGTAATACCTTACCTGCCAAACTTAGGTCAGTTGACTCATTCTGGACATTCCGGAGACAGCTGAAAACTTGGCTCTTCACGCATGCAATACGTAACTAAATTGCCTGCATCAGCCTGCTAGTTTGTAACACCCCTGCATAATACAACACCACCACAGTTTATCTCCTTACATCCTTTATATCTTCTCACTCTTTTTGTCTGATTTACCTATGCAATAATGTCACTATTGAACCCGACCATGTCCTGTATTATTTCTTGACTGACCAACAATGTTACCTTTGTAATTTGGTCTGACTGACTTTACCGATGCAACTATTTAACCACTGCACCTGGGTATTGTCCCACATTACTTCATGACTTTACTGATTCAACTATGTTACCATTGCACCTGGGTATTGTCCGTCATTACTTCATGACTTACTGACACTGACACTATAAAGACATCTCTGTTGTACGTATACATGCATTTTTATGTAAGGACAGAGCCTAGATGCTGCCGGGTTTGGTGCGCTATACAAATTGCAAAACAAATAAAGATAATCTCTATGTAGCGCTGTGTGGCTCTCATCAGGAAAACAGGGTTGTCCGCCAAACTGGCCTTCATGTTATCTCAAGCTGCCGTTAGCGATTCTAATGGACGCATGACCATAACAGAAGTCTAAATTCCTGAAATGGCACCAATTTACCTCAAGAAAATCGTGCAGCACGGACCGGCAAAGACCGGCTAGGGTCTGTCACGCTGGCACTTTCGCGCCGGTTGGCAAACAAAAGAGCTGAGGATCTACAACTCTGCTTGGAATTGTAGTTCGGCTGGCCGGCGAGTTTACATCAGGACATGCTGAAAAGCACACAAGAGTTTCTGCCACCACGTTAAAATACTAATGTTAAAAAGTGTTTTTCTACTAAAATTATAAAATTCAAATCTGCCTATTATCTCAGATAAAATGCACCTAAAAAAATGCCCCAAGTCAATATATAAAATGCAGTTGCTAATAAACTATTTCAAATGCCCCAAATCTAAGATCAAACACACACAGCAAACAAAGTGTCAAAAAAACCAAAGAGCGAAACGAGAGTCCTTAAATACCTGCAAAGACCAGCTAGGGTCTGTCGCACAGGCACTGTCACGCCTGCTGGCAAACAAAAGAGCTGGGGAACTACAACTCTGCTGAGACTTGTAGTTCGGCCAGCTGGTGAGCCTAGATTAGGACGCGTTAAACAGCACACAAGCATTTATAGCATCATGTTGAAAAACGAATGTCAAAAAGCAGTTTTCTACTAAAATTATAAAATTAGATTCTGCCTATTATCGCAGATAAAAATGGACCTAAAACAATGCCCCAAGTCAATATATAAAATACAGTTGCTAATAAACAATTTCTAATGGCCCAAATCTAAGAGCAAACACACCCAGCTAACAAAGCGTCAAAGTCTAAGTTAGGTATACCTCATAATAGATACATGTATTAATGTTGTGGTTACAGAGGTCATAGATAGGGCAGCATTATAGGCCCAGTGTTTTAGTTGATGTAACTATAGTAACATACGATCGCAAAAATGTGTGGGAAGGAATGAAATTAGTGGAAGATGGAGTCAGCAAGGCAGTGTGGTACAAGGGTGGTTGGTTTGATAACTTGGCAGAAGTGTCACCATTTTTTATTTTAAGGCCTAGCACATGATGAACAGAAGAGGACACATGCCTTGGTGTGGAACTGGACCTCCGATAGTGCAGCTCCAAATACAAATGCCCTTTCCCGCTCCCCAGGAGAGAAGCTGAGGTCAGAGGCAGCCATGGTCCACAGATAAGCACTAATTGCATCCAGCTGCTGTGGTAGGAACAAAATATTAGTTGGAAGAAGAGCAGTAAGGGAGGCACCCTTTGAAAGACAAATTGATGAGAATAGGGCAACAAATAGGCATGAGTATAGGGCATGATTCTCTGGGATGCAAATGCGCCAGGCAGAAATTTAGAACACCACTACCCTCACCACAGGGGTGGACACCCTGTATGAACTACTTCTAGACACACAATTTAAGCAAACAAATTCTCAAAATTCAGACTCGAGGGCCGTGTCCTGGTCATGTCATACCTGGGCACCTGGGGTTGGGAGGAGATAAGCAGGGAGCTGTCTCTGGAAAGTCTTGTGATTTGGGACAGAAGAAGCAGAGATGATGCCAATAAATTTAGTACAAGGTCAGGGGTGCGGCTTGTGTGTGCCATGGCATCTGGGCTAATGCAGAAGCCTATTGTCTAATCAAAGCAGAGTGGGTCCAGCTAAGTTAGTTTGTTCACCTCTGTAACAGGAGTGTGCACATCACAAAACGGTCCCAAATTTACAAACCTATTGATAAGAACCCAACAATCATATACCTGGGTTCAACAATGATGATGTAGGGGACCACTTGTTTAGGGGAATGGGGGTCCAGGGACTATAGGGGGGGATTAGCATGTTCTATAGGTGGCAGACAAAGAGAATGGTGGGATTATGCTGTACTAATTTTTATGCATAGTATTATTAATTTGCGGAAATCAAGATATAAGCTGCAACCCGTTGTGATAAGACAAGCTCTCTGTCAGTTTGGCTCTACTGGACCATCAGAGACACTTTTTGTATGTAATGAACCTTGTTTTCCCTTGCAAAGAGGTGTCTTTTGGATAATATTTTTCCCTGATTTTTGGGCTGCTATCTTTTCACTACCATTGTACAAATATGTACATTGGCCATGAAGGCATCATAGTAAACACCACACTCACATGAAGCATGTACACATGTTCCCCAGGAAATAGGCCAGTACCAACATGACTCACAGGGTGTTCCCTAAACCCACATTACAGTGTAAGGAATCCTGCAGAATCATCACTAATTCCCTAGTGGCAGTCTCATCCTCCATGGCCAGGGAAAGACAACCGCTACCTGATCCTGCCCCTGGGGTGGTGTCAGGAGGGAGGATCATGGAGGGGGAGATGAATACCAGGGAGAGGTGTTGGCTCCAACAGAAGAGATGCAGTATTCTCTGCCCTTTGATAAGGAGGAAACCTTAAGTTCTGAATCTTTGACTGTATATTCTTGTTTAACATCTGCTGTTTATGGTAATTGTAATGTTTCAACTGACCAACCATGTAATGTAATATCCATTGAAACTTCGTTGGATGCGAAGTCCCAGAAATCCTCAAGTAATGTGACCAGGAAGAGGAGCAACAAGTTAATGTGGAGGAAATGTTACCTTGAGAATACTGTGCTCTCCACTTGTCACAAATCTTATCACATGCGCAGGACTTTTAAATTTCCAAATCAGCTGGAGCTGATGTAACGTGGTTGGAGAGAGAAGGCAGGTTGCAGAGCTCACAGAGCGGCAATTATGAACGGTGCCAGAGGAAATCTTATGAAGGACTGTGGAAAGCGAAACTCACCAGTAGTCAGGTGGCACTATTCAGGACTGGATGAAAGGAGATCCGAGCGAGAGAAGGCAGATGGTGTGCAATGGGTCCATGCACAGAGACACAGTCCTGCAAAGCTGAGCTGGTCTTGGCAGCAAAGGTTGAAAGAGCCAATGCAGAGACTTACCTGGACTCTTCCAATAAAGGGAAGCTGGCCCCTCGCAAGTACATCTCAACAGCTGCACGAAGAGCAGGTAAGTCAGCCTTAGACATGCGGGTATGATGAAAAGCATAGTAAAAGTACTTTTGAATACTGACCTAATAGAACTACATTGAAAAGGTGACTGTGATGCAATTCTCCTGACATGAGAGTTCATTTGGGGAGAACCTAGGACCAGCATTACCTAAGCCAAGAGACTTTGCTAAAAGAAAAACAGGTTCAAATATGGTATCATTTTCCTGACTTAAGAGGTCAGTTAGGGGAAGCCTGGAACAAGCATTGCGAAGACTCAAGAGAGATTTTAGAAGGAAAAAGATTGAACAAGCCTTCAGATATTGGATGTCAGTTTGGGGAAATGTTCTACAACTAACAGTTTAAGTCAACAAAAGTGTGGTAGTGAAGAAGCATAGTTGTGTAATACATAAGGAGAAAGTGAATGTGTAGCAAAGCCTGATAAGCATATCAGGTAGTGAAACATTTTTGGACAAGGATACCTGGCAGGAAAGTAAACAAGGTGATCTAAGTGAACAAAAAGGGAGATATTCCTGGCAGAAGAGTAAACCAGGATATCAAGAGTTTTTTTCAGTTGATGATTTTCGTGGCAGGAGAGTTTTCCGGGAAACTCACTTTGAATTAGTATGTTGAAAACAGACTTGGTCATATTGAGTTCTTGTTTCCTTTGAACAGTCTGTTGACCAGAAATTTAGAAAAGTCTTTTTTTTTTTTTGGGATACTTAAATCTCTGCAGTGAAAAAGATATTTGTTTTTCCATTCTGAAAAGTAGAAAAGACTTTCCTTTACCTTATTGAAACCAACACTATGGCAAAGATACTTTGTTTTGCCATTCTAAAAAGACTAGGAGTGACTTCCAATTTTCCAAATCAGTGTCAAGGAAGGTACATTTGTTGTATCATCTTGAGGAGAGTATTAGGTAAAAGGGACATTTTTAATACCTTTAGGATACTGGTTTTGACACATATCATTGTGAATAGTTTGCCTGGAATAATCCAGGGGGAGGGAGACAACCCTTGGATACAAGAAGTGTTTTTGTTAAAGTTATATGTTTGAGTTATTACACTTTTCTGTTGAGTGGAACTTTGAAACATTTACCTTGCACCTTTTGTTTGTATGTATTGGGTGATTGAGTTTGGACACAAACTCATCCGGATTTAATTTTAGTTTCATAGGAAGGGACACTCTTGTTAGGATGGTCAGAGTCATAGTCACAAATAAATAGTCATAGAAATATAAATTTGAAAAAAGGAAACCTACAATTATTGAACTGTGTATAGGAATCAGCAGGCTAGTTCATGCCTATTTCTGACAATGCCTCAGCCAAGGCCGATTCACCCTCCACTTCTGTCTCCTGCAGGTGGGCCTCTGTTGTTTTCTGGAGATCCTCCTTCATCCCACACTCAATCTCCTTCGCTGCCCTACTACAATATTCCAGGATGACAGCTCGTTTCTGCGCTATCCTCTCCTCAATCTTGCCCGGGCTGTTGCTGCCTCATGTGCCCGCTGAATCGCTTCTTCCTGCTGCAAAACAACATGTAAGAATGAAAAATAACAAAAGACAATAGCCTAACATCACAATATAAATACATTTGAAAAACAATAAAAGTGCAGAGTGCAGTATGAACTTTTTACATTCAACATTCACTTAAATACCATCAGCTGGCAACATTTATTCAGCACATAGGATAATAAAGCACATATTGTCATTAATGTTTTCTTGTTGGGAGGGACTCCCAGGTATGCCAGAGTATGGCTGGGGGTCTGCCAACTTGGAGGGCCCAAAACCCTTCCCAGAACAAACAGATGACTCAGCCAATGGCAAGAAATAATGCACTTTATTGCAAATAAAACCAACAGAGATCAATAGAGAAAAACGAGAATTCTCTGGTACATCTCAACTCTTCATTGTGAGCAGCATAGTTTTGCGTGACTCTGTTGTCATCACTTGGGCCCTTTCCAAAAAAAGCCTATCGACACAAGGGATTGGGTACTGAGAGTATTACTACCTATAGGGAATCCTATAGGTATTATTCTACTGGTCCTTGCATGGCAGGTGGCTGGCTTGTCCCAAGAAACAATCTATTACATTGTTGCAGAGTAAGGGGCTTACAATTGGTTTATACCATTTGCCATCAACTCATGGGTTTCTAGGCTGTGAGTGGTTTTAGCTGATCGCCCCAGTCCTGGGACTCAATAGAATTCTCAGCTCACTGTGCACCACTTCAAGGTGATGTGAACGATTATGGGCCTCATTATAAGTATGGCAGTAAGGCAACAATAGTGCCTGTATCACTACCGGCACCGTTGCTACCATACCGCCATACTATGAGTTGTGCTCACGGGTCTCGCTCTGCCCGCCAGGTCTGACCTGGCGGGCAATGCGGCACGCGTGAGCTCAACTCGTGGATGCACTGGCACCATTATGAATGGTGCCTGTGCATCTTAGCTCCCCATTCCCATTCAGCCCTATTGGGCCGAATGGGGATGGGGAGTGCCTTATTGCCGAACCCGCAAATGGGCAATTACCGGGTCCATGGACCTCGGCATGACCCGGTAATTGCCCATTCGTGTGTGCCAGTAAAATCACGGGTCCAGCGGCAGCCGTGCCTTTGTTACAGGCATGGCTACCGCCAAACCCGTAATGAGGCCCTATGTGTTTGTATTGTAACTTGTGTGTACCACCTTTTCCTATAAGAATGTGCTCCTCACATCGCAACACTTGTTGCAGTCTGTGTCTGGCTTACTGGGATCAGCTCCACTTTCCCATTATGGATGGCTGTCCATTGTGTTGTTTGAGAGTACCCTTTGTTCAGTGTCCACATAATCAAGCTCATTAGCTTGCAATTATGAGGATTTATTCTGTTTCTCTGCAGCTGGTGCCCTTTTCATCAGGAGATTGGAATGTGTCCGCATATCTCTGACCTTGGCTGTGGGCCTGTTTCGTGCCCTGAACTGCCTGAATCCACTCTGCTCATCTCATGCTCAGTGGCTTGAGGCCTGCTCTAATTTTCTTAGCTTTTATCATGCATTTTCTACATTGTGATGTTATTATAAGTGTTCTATATGTTAGTCACACAGTGTCCTACATGGTTCCATATATGTTCCTGTACTCCCATAGTGTTGTTTGTGTTAAGCATCTGCAAACTTGCCCAGGATCTCTTGTGCCTTGCAGTTCTGAATTGCTGCATTTGGCTGGTAAAACATAATAAAAGCATTGACAGTATGTATGTGTGTCTGTCCTCTAGCTATAGAACTGTGCATACATGTTGTTCATGTATTAAGAGTGTGTGTTTGTTTGATGCAGTGCAGAACTGCAAGGGTGCTTCATGTCTAATGCTACTATGTCGTGGTGTCACTAATGACATCAGTACTGTGGCTTCTTGGTGCTTAGTCGAAGCTGTCAATATAGGTGTTTCTGCCCCGATCTCTGGTTCTTCTCCTACGCATGGAAAGACTTGCATTGTATTCGGTCTGTATGGCTCGCTGAGAGGATACCTTTCAGTGTACTTGTCAATAATGGATGCACTCGGGATTCGTCCAAAATAAGATGGGTGGCTAAAAGCATCTCTGGCTCTTCATCCTGACATGAATTTCGGGGTGAGGAGGGGCATCTTCAGGACCCTCACTTCAGTCACCCCTCTGGTCGATCTGTCAACCACATCCTCATATCTTATTCCTTTAGCTCTTGGTTGCCATATTTTCGTAATTCTTGTGAAATAATTTTATATGATCATCGAAAGTCTAATTTATATAACTGCACACTCCTTCCAGGTTGCACCATACCAATTTCCCTTCATAGAGCTTAGCGTTAAATGGGTTATGTAGCTTCATTGCTTCAAGTGGGAATAGTGGACCATTTACTATTCTTTCTCTCAGCTTGTCTCTCTCCTCCACTATTTTGACCTTTGTTCCTCCTAAATTGTCATCCATCAAGACCTTCATTCCAATAGTTTTCTCTGCCGTCTTTTGGCCCTGGGCGATATAGAGCGTCAACACGCATAGTGTCACTAGAGCTAATATCAGTGCTCCTGTTACTACCTTCAGCCCTTCTGATAGCCATGATGGCATCCATGATCATATGTATGCTATCCAGCTCTGGCCATTTTCAGTGCCCTTGGCTTTTTCCTTTATCTTCGCATGCATCTGGAATAGTGGGGTTATCACCTCTGTCAGTGTGTTGTTATCTTCGTCGTTGGCAGGTATGAATGTGCAACAGGAACTCCCAATTTCTGTGCAAACACCTCCTTCCATTGCTGTCAGTAAATCCAGAACATATCTATTCTGGAGTGCCATCAACCTTACTGCTCTGAGCTCTTCCTTTATTGCCTTGGATCTGCATGCCCATTAGTGATCAATCAGTACTGTAATGCTTCCTATATTCTCCCCAACTTCCACCTCACCATCATTTTGGTAACAGAGTGCTTGCATTTTCAGGGGTGTTATAGGCATTGGTCGAGCTTCATTCTACACCCAAGTGAGCAACTTTGCACTTGCATCCCACTCCTTCAGCCACTTGTTGTTTTCTTCTTGTACCTTATTCACTGGTGATTGTGCTAGGTTGAGCGCCTTGCTTCCTACCACTCCATCCTTCCATCCATTCTCTGTTTATACTTGACCATACACGAGTATCTGTGGTCTTTCCCAGCACCAAGGTTCTCCTCCTATCTCTTTCACCCTTGTCCATGTGCAGGGCAATGATTTCAGCGTTATAGTCTTTATTTCTCCTTTCTGTAGCCCATCAGTAATATACTGTGTGGCTTTGTCTAACTGCCAGCAATTGGTCCTCATGTCGAGAGAGTCTGTATGTAATTGTCTTCATATGGGAACGTTGATTGAGACATCCATCTCAATGTTGTTGTTTTCCCTTGACATCTTCCTTGAGTTGTTACCATCGACAGGTACATCAGGCATTGAGCTCTTGCTGCTGGTATTTCAGTTGCTATAAATGTTCTGGAGGTACTCATGGCAAAGGGGATTAATGAGAAGACCTAACAGCTCTCCCTGTTTTTTTTTGTCATGTGTTTATACCACATGTTATTAGATACTCGAGCAGTTTCGGGGAGAAAGAGATCTACCCCTTCATGTCTGTGTTAACTGTGCGCTTAACTCTCCTTACCAGGCTTGCAGTGCTCTCTTTAAAAGTAGCAATCTGATAGCCCGGGTTAGATGCACCTGAACCAACCCTAAGACAGACCACCCTATCAGAAACCTTGGGTCTTAAGAAACTGCCATGACAAAGTGCCTGTGGCAACTGTAGATGTTGTGGATAAACAACCAGAACCACCACATTGAACTTAGGTCTTGGGAAATTACAGCAACAAAGGGTCTTCACTAATTGTAACACAGCATGGGTGGTTTACGTGATTTGGTGCCTGTGTGAGAAAAACTTTACATTGGTAAAACAGAGAGATTGGTAAAGGTTTGTAATGGCGAACACAAAAGCTGTATTAGAAACAGAATACTCACAGCGACATTAGTAGGTCATTTAATAACATCAAGCCACTGTTGTGACAATGGGCCTCATTACACGGTAGGCGGTGAACCATGGCGCAATTAGCGCCATGGTTCATGCCGGTAAAATACCAGCACCGACTTGGTGGAAAGGGGAATTACCGCCCCATTCCAAGGTTGGAGGGGCGGTAATTCCCCCTTCCACCATTGCCCTTCCCCATTCCCATTTTTGCCCCATAGGGCATAATGGGAATGGGGAAGGCACTAATTACGGCACCGCAAATTGCGTAAGGGTAAACCCTTACCACCTACCGTGTAATGAGGCCCAATATATGTTGGTCCATAGTGCTGAAACTTCAGCAGAGTGGCAATCAAACATTGGACCAGAACAGATTGCTGAAGGAAAGAACACAGTTAATTTTCTTAACCAGGAGTCATGAGGTAGGTCTCAGTGAGACAATAGATTGCCACTCTTTCAATTAATGATTCTGCTATACATCCAGGTTTAAATTGTAAAATCTGCCTAATAACACTATGGATGAGAACCAAAGAGCACAAGTCGATTGCATAGGGATACCATAGAACTCTTTATGGTGATAAAGGTTTACCATTCTCTGCTAGATGCATGGGATAGAGCTATATTGGATCTCACTGTGTTCTCTTCTAACTATGTATGAGCAAAGTAGCAATATTTATCGCCATTGCCTTATAAGACCATAGGATCAGTCAGTCCTGTAACAAGAGGTCCCCTATAAATAAACAATGTTGTACCAACATCATTTTTTTGGGTGATTTTTGTATACAAGAGACAGAGAGGCCGATTCATGGAACAAATGTGGGCTGAAAAAAGTTGCGCAAGCTGGCGCAAGCAGGCACTAGTGTGAAAAATGAAGCGCACACGCACGGGTGCGATTCATGGAAGTCCCTGCGCGTGTTTTACCCGAAATGTGCGCCAAACCCGTGCGTGGCCCACACGGATGCACACGTCATTGCAACATCCCGAACGCCGTGCGTGACACGCACAGGGAAAGCGCATAATGTCCGCGCACACACCAAAAAGGGGCCGGGACATGGGGCGTAATACGCAGAATGGAGAACAACGCGTGAAAAAGAAGGCGTAACTGGGGAAGTACTGCAGGGAACTACACAGAACGCCCACACGCACGCGAACAACCCGTATTCATGGATTCGAATACGGGAAACCTGCGCATGGCAAAAGACGCGCATAGGCCTCAACGTGTCCGCCACACGAAGGCAGGTGGAAGCGTCCCTGCGCACGGTATAAAAGTGCACGCAAACAACAAACACGTATATACAGCTACAATGAATGCCCCATTTGTTGCAGCACTGATCGTGGGAAACCGCAGAAGGAGGAGAATAGCCAGGGCCTGCATTTTTTCACCCCGGACAAGCCTTTTTGGGATGCCTGATGACCAGGTCTATGGCAGGTATAGGTTTCCACCTCGTATCATCCTAGACCTGGTCAGGGAGTGGGAAGATGGCCTTACATCCCCCACCCTCTGCTCCCAAGCATTGAGCCCCTTTGAGAAGGTGCTCAATGTCCTGCATTTTTTGGCCACTGGGTCATTTCAGTGGACCACTGCCATAGTGGGGGGGTCTCACAGGCCACACAGTCACGCTGCCTACACCAGGTATTGGCAATTATGACAGTGCGCCCCTCAGTCCGCAGGCACATATACATGCCCAGAACACCCGCAGAAAGGCAGGCAGTTGTCCAGGACGTTTACAGGGTGGCACACTTCCCCAAAGTGCTCGGTGCCATAGATTGCACCCATGTGGCCCTACGTCCACCTAGGGCCACTGAGCACATCTACCGAAACCGCAAGCACTGGCATTCCATCAACATGCAGGTGGTATGCGATGCAAAGGGAATCATCACCTCTGTCTATGCAAACTACCCTGGCTCCACCCATGACAGTTTCATATACAGAATGTCTACCCTAAGCTGGGCCCTGGAAGCTAGGCAGCATGGTGACACATGGCTCCTAGGTGAGTACAAATGCCTGTGCACATGCATGCATGTCACACACACACAAATACACAAACCCCAATAATCACAACCATTATCACCTCTCCAGGGGACAGTGCCTACCCTCTGAGCAACCACATGATGACGCCAATCTGGAACCCCACCACACCACCCCAGGTAAGATACAACGCGGCCCATATTGCAAGCAGGGCCAAAGTGAAGCGCACATTCGGAGTGCTCAAGTCACGCTTCCGCTCCCTTGACCGCTCTGGCGGGCAGCTACTCTATGCACCCCCAGTAGTGTACAGGATCATTGTGGCAGCATGTGTCTTGCACAATGTTGCACCACGGCAGGGCGTACCGGTGGACATGGTGGTTCCCCCACATCCCCAACCACAGGCACAGGCGCTGCCCATGGGAGGGGATAAGGCATGTGGCGAGGCAGCCCGGACCCAGCTTGTGGCCACATTTTTCACCTAAACTCCCACCCCTGCAGAGTGCACACAGGCCTGGCACATAGCAGGTGACAATCGATGATGACAGAGAGACAGTCAACTGTCACAACCTTACCACCCTGAGAATGTTGCCATGGAAGTGCCACATTGTGTGCATCCCTAGATACTTAAGCATAAGCAATCCTGTGTGACCAAAAGGCACACATGCAAGGTGTGAATCACACAGACCTGCAAAACAGGCCATTACCATCACTGGTATGTCACCCAAACACTCCAAAACCACAACATGACATGGCAAGCAATAGCAAAACACCAACACAGTACCAATAAGGTACACATTGACATGTGAAAAATGTAAAGTGGCATCAGAAAATGATGCCTGACATGGAATCAGATGAAATGACTGACCAACAACCTCCCACCCAAAATAAGTCATACCCAAATGCATTCCAACAGTTGTAGTTGTAACATAACAATGAATGCCTGTTTACATGCACATTGTGCATTGCAAAATCAACACTGCAGATTCTGTGTGCTGTGTCCATCTCCTGCAACACACTGCTCAGCACACAGCATAGTGACCAGCCATTGTGTGTGACGCACACCCTGAGCAGCACATCAAAACGACAAACTCCATCAAAAAGCAAATTACGCATGCACATGATCCACAAATGGTCATAGATCATGTGCTGCAGGGACACAGTGGGCCCCAGAAGGCAAACTGAGTGTACATGTGGACATGGAAGGGTGGTTGTACATGTTGTGGATCATAGTGCGAGTGTGTGTGTCAGTAAGGACATGCACTCAATAGATGAATGTGCAATCAAGTGACCATCAGTGTCCTCTACACATCAAATGTGAACATTGGCCATGTGTACACCCCAGCATGTCAAACCACAACTATACCCTCACATTTTAAAGGTACACACAACACATGAACAGGCATTGATCAGCAGAATACATCATGTACATAGGATACCACAGTTACAATGTCAGGGTGCCCATCACACTGTAGGGCAAGGCAACTGTCAACAACAAAATACCCACCCTCCCTCACAAATCACCATGACCCACTGAACAACTTCGCCTGGGTTATGTAGCCTTCATCCTTGAAGATCACCTGGCCACAGGATCACCCTTCCCCTTTGTCACCATCTTCCACCTTGTGTGTAAAAAGTGTCCAGCACCCTCAGAGGCCACCTTGACTTGCTAAAACACCAAATCAAAGAGAACTCAAAGCAGGCCAACACAGAAGCCAAGCAAAAAGCCTGCAGGCAGCAAAACAAACCAGAAGAGCCTCCAGTAGATGACTTGAAGTAGCAGTACTTCACAAAGCCCAAGTACTACCACAATGATGTAACAACCAAGGTAGCACAGTAAAACAATGGCACAACAGGATGTGTACCATGTGTGGTACATAACATAGAATGATGCACCACAAACTCATGTGTACTGTCACAGCTCACATGTACAGGTGCAGGAGTGGCATGAACCAACCACCCCCACCATGGTCTGGGTGCCTGCAAGGTCAAACTCACACAGGCCTCTGAGACCCTGGTGGGGAAGGAGGGTCAGGGATATGCAGTTGGGACAGGCATTGGTATACTGGATAACCGGAATGAGGGGGAGGAGAGCGGAGTAGGATTGACACAGGAAAGTAGGGAATGCACAAAACTGTACTACTCACATTAACACATGCACAATTAGACCAAACTTGTTTATCATGCACATAGTACCAATTACTCAAATGGAAGTCAAACAGAAACTTATCTCTGGGCTGAGTGCTGGCCTCCTGCCTGCGCACTCTCTGGTCCAGTAACAGGAGCAGTTCATTGCTGCAATGAGAGCCACAGTTACTAATCTGTGCATGCCCATAACAAACAAAGACACCACCATATATGCCCCAAAGTAACAAACTACTCTACAAACAAACAATCTGGTGTGGTGCTTCGTACCCATATGTAACATTCCCCCTGTGATGGTTCATACACAGTCAATGCAGCAAGTCAGGCGCCGGTGGGTGCGTGGCAAAAGGAAGACCAATATGTCACGATTCACACTGCCATAGTGGGGGGGTCTCACAGGCCACACAGTCACGCTGCCTACACCAGGTATTGGCAATTATGACAGTGCGCCCCTCAGTCCGCAGGCACATATACATGCCCAGAACACCCGCAGAAAGGCAGGCAGTTGTCCAGGACGTTTACAGGGTGGCACACTTCCCCAAAGTGCTCGGTGCCATAGATTGCACCCATGTGGCCCTACGTCCACCTAGGGCCACTGAGCACATCTACCGAAACCGCAAGCACTGGCATTCCATCAACATGCAGGTGGTATGCGATGCAAAGGGAATCATCACCTCTGTCTATGCAAACTACCCTGGCTCCACCCATGACAGTTTCATATACAGAATGTCTACCCTAAGCTGGGCCCTGGAAGCTGGGCAGCATGGTGACACATGGCTCCTAGGTGAGTACAAATGCCTGTGCACATGCATGCATGTCACACACACACAAATACACAAACCCCAATAATCACAACCATTATCACCTCTCCAGGGGACAGTGCCTACCCTCTGAGCAACCACATGATGACGCCAATCTGGAACCCCACCACACCACCCCAGGTAAGATACAACGCGGCCCATATTGCAAGCAGGGCCAAAGTGAAGCGCACATTCGGAGTGCTCAAGTCACGCTTCAGCTCCCTTGACCGCTCTGGCGGGCAGCTGCTCTATGCACCCCCAGTAGTGTACAGGATCATTGTGGCAGCATGTGTCTTGCACAATGTTGCACCACGGCAGGGCGTACCGGTGGACATGGTGGTTCCCCCACATCCCCAACCACAGGCACAGGCGCTGCCCATGGGAGGGGATAAGGCATGTGGCGAGGCAGCCCGGACCCAGCTTGTGGCCACATTTTTCACCTAAACTCCCACCCCTGCAGAGTGCACACAGGCCTGGCACATAGCAGGTGACAATCGATGATGACAGAGAGACAGTCAACTGTCACAACCTTACCACCCTGAGAATGTTGCCATGGAAGTGCCACATTGTGTGCATCCCTAGATACTTAAGCATAAGCAATCCTGTGTGACCAAAAGGCACACATGCAAGGTGTGAATCACACAGACCTGCAAAACAGGCCATTACCATCACTGGTATGTCACCCAAACACTCCAAAACCACAACATGACATGGCAAGCAATAGCAAAACACCAACACAGTACCAATAAGGTACACATTGACATGTGAAAAATGTAAAGTGGCATCAGAAAATGATGCCTGACATGGAATCAGATGAAATGACTGACCAACAACCTCCCACCCAAAATAAGTCATACCCAAATGCATTCCAACAGTTGTAGTTGTAACATAACAATGAATGCCTGTTTACATGCACATTGTGCATTGCAAAATCAACACTGCAGATTCTGTGTGCTGTGTCCATCTCCTGCAACACACTGCTCAGCACACAGCATAGTGACCAGCCATTGTGTGTGACGCACACCCTGAGCAGCACATCAAAACGACAAACTCCATCAAAAAGCAAATTACGCATGCACATGATCCACAAATGGTCATAGATCATGTGCTGCAGGGACACAGTGGGCCCCAGAAGGCAAACTGAGTGCACATGTGGACATGGAAGGGTGGTTGTACATGTTGTGGATCATAGTGCGAGTGTGTGTGTCAGTAAGGACATGCACTCAATAGATGAATGTGCAATCAAGTGACCATCAGTGTCCTCTACACATCAAATGTGAACATTGGCCATGTGTACACCCCAGCATGTCAAACCACAACTATACCCTCACATTTTAAAGGTACACACAACACATGAACAGGCATTGATCAGCAGAATACATCATGTACATAGGATACCACAATTACAATGTCAGGGTGCCCATCACACTGTAGGGCAAGGCAACTGTCAACAACAAAATACCCACCCTCCCTCACAAATCACCATGACCCACTGAACAACTTCGCCTGGGTTATGTAGCCTTCATCCTTGAAGATCACCTGGCCACAGGATCACCCTTCCCCTTTGTCACCATCTTCCACCTTGTGTGTAAAAAGTGTCCAGCACCCTCAGAGGCCACCTTGACTTGCTAAAACACCAAATCAAAGAGAACTCAAAGCAGGCCAACACAGAAGCCAAGCAAAAAGCCTGCAGGCAGCAAAACAAACCAGAAGAGCCTCCAGTAGATGACTTGAAGTAGCAGTACTTCACAAAGCCCAAGTACTACCACAATGATGTAACAACCAAGGTAGCACAGTAAAACAATGGCACAACAGGATGTGTACCATGTGTGGTACATAACATAGAATGATGCACCACAAACTGATGTGTACTGTCACAGCTCACATGTACAGGTGCAGGAGTGGCATGAACCAACCACCCCCACCATGGTCTGGGTGCCTGCAAGGTCAAACTCACACAGGCCTCTGAGACCCTGGTGGGGAAGGAGGGTCAGGGATATGCAGTTGGGACAGGCATTGGTATACTGGATAACCGGAATGAGGGGCAGGAGAGCGGAGTAGGATTGACACAGGAAAGTAGGGAATGCACAAAACTGTACTACTCACATTAACACATGCACAATTAGACCAAACTTGTTTATCATGCACATAGTACCAATTACTCAAATGGAAGTCAAACAGAAACTTATCTCTGGGCTGAGTGCTGGCCTCCTGCCTGCGCACTCTCTGGTCCAGTAACAGGAGCAGTTCATTGCTGCAATGAGAGCCACAGTTACTAATCTGTGCATGCCCATAACAAAAAAAGACACCACCATATATGCCCCAAAGTAACAAACTACTCTACAAACAAACAATCTGGTGTGGTGCTTCGTACCCATATGTAACATTCCCCCTGTGATGGTTCATACACAGTCAATGCAGCAAGTCAGGCGCCGGTGGGTGCGTGGCAAAAGGAAGACCAATATGTCACGATTCACACAACATGCAATGTTTCCTCGGTACGCAGCCAGACGCATATAGCAAGGTACGACTTCAGAACAAGTCATGTTCCACCATAACCGAAATAAAGTAGGTAGTGCATGTGTCAAAATCTACATGGAAAACAAATGCACTGCACACAAGTCTGTCCCTCGCTGTCTGTCCCTGTGAGCTGCTTCTTTCCATGTCTTGGAACGCTACATGGCTAATACAACTGCCTCAATGGACCATGGTCGACCAGAGGGTATGTGCCACTGCCCCTGCAGGTGCCCCAGACAACTTTCCCATCAACTAGCCATTAGTCCACCAACACATCTCAGCTGTATTGTGCGCTTCAACGCCAACATTTGTCCAAACTCACCATCGCTGCTGCTACTAAGCATGCATGTGCAACTGGCCTGGTGGAAGGTTGGCTGCGGTGTGGCCCCCCTGTGCTGTTCACCTTGCCTGGAGTCCCTTGAAACACGTCAGCTTTTTTTGGATGTATGAGCACAATCCCTGTGCCTCTGCTTGCGCACACATGCGCATGTCAACACTACCAAATGTGTCCAGCTTCCAGGCGTCGAATGGGCCATGTCTGCTGGCAAAGGTGGTCTGGAGGCTCATCCCCCTGCAGAAAAGGCATGAAACACATGATTAATGCTTTAAATTCACCTGTGTGTGTCTCTTCAGGCATTTTATGACTGGAACATGTCATAGACGTACATCAGAAATCACACCATCAGTGCGTCTTTCACAGGCAAAGTGTGGTACACACTATCTACAGCATGAATTGCAACAAGCACATGTACAGTAAAGATAAGAAACATACCACACAATGTATAGCAAATAATGTACACATGAATCATGAAACCCCCCATCTAGCAAAAGAAGATCAGTAGTCAATAACACCCCAATTATCCCCAATAGGGGTGTTAACACTAGTAGGACAGCAGCAGACATGCCACAGATATGACAGTCCAAAGCCCTTGTGTAATAAGCTGTTACACCGAACCATCCTTGCAAGCCCATGGATAAGGGAAGCAGGAGTGGCATATGTGAGTCAGGACCCCAAGCTGCAAACACATAAATAAGACAAGCTTGAAGGGCCCAGCTGGAACAGACTGTGGATGCTTTCAAAAGCCATAAAGCACCACACCGTCACATGAAAGCACAATAGGCAAGCAATTTTAAACTATATTAATTAATTACACTAACTATGAAAAACCTACATTACCTAATTAAACTTACTATCAAATAGAAACTTAACTAACTAAACTAAAATAAAAATCAAAAATGGCCACAAACGACCCGGGGGGGGAGGCACCCAGGATGGGGGATGCACAGGGTGCTGCTCAACACCCACATGCGATGATGTTGAGGAAAAAAAAAACCTCCATGGGCTCAACGCCTGCACAGCCCGACCTATGTGGGAGATACATTGTCATCCGAGTCCTGCTCTTCCTGGACAGGAGGACGTGACACAGGAGCCTGACCACGCCTAGCCGCAGCTTGCCCATCATCATCAGCAAGTCTGCCGGATGGGTGAGCCTGGTTCTGTGTGGCGATCACACGTAGGTCTGCATGCAGAACCTCCCGTGATACACGTGCTTCATCTTGCAAGGTAGCGCATGTAACACAGAGTTCCTCCTGCAAGGCCTGGCTGGACAACTGATGCACCTCCCAGCAAGCATGTAGCTCAGCCGAGATGGAACGCTCAAGCTGCGCAAACCTCTCCTCTGACCGGTCTCTAAGGGACATCAGAAGGACACCCAGAGTGGATCTTAGGGAAGCATAATCCTCCCTCAGGGCATCCATGTGTGCCTCTGCGTGAGTAGCAATTGCTTGATGCAGAGACAATATTTCAGCCTGGCGTGCCCTGTCTGAGGCCGCCATGCCCAGCCTGAGTGAGCGGGCCGTGGACCGTGCCGCCTGCTGCTGGAGAAGCACCTTCCTAGCAAGGGGGAGCATGGATTGGGCCACACGCTGCGTGCTCACAGCGATGTTCTCCATTGCTGCCCCCTGGTGTTCAGAATTGGCAGTCATGTCTTGCTCCCACTCAGTATACTGCGGTTGCACACGGCGACCGCGTTGCTAGGCTTTACCCCTGCGGGACCCAAGTACCGGGTGTCCTCGTTGTGTTGGCACCACCCGCGGCTGCACGACTGCATGCCCCCGTCAACGTGATGTCCCAGGCACATCAGTGACTGGTGTGGAGGGTGACCCTGTGTCCCGATCCACCACAGGCGGAGGTTCCAACACTGTCTGACCCATCAGTGCAGGTGTCGCAGACAGAGGAGTGCCCACATCAGAATCACTCACCCCTGACATATGGACCTGGTGCACATCCAACTCGACATGGACGTCAGAGTGGTCATCAGGGCTGGACTCATTGCCAGCCAGAGACAAGATGGACTGTAGCACATGTGGGTTTTCGTGGCCTACCACCCCATGACCCCCACTTGTGCCGGGTTGCTGTAGTTATAACAACCCTGTGCCTGGCATGACAACACCATCCTCTGGCTCTATTGCGTCATCATCTGAAAAGTAGAGCGCAAAAAGGTCACTACACATGTTAGAAGCACACGACACACACACACACAGGCATCACACAGACACCAAACACATCAAGCAGACATGTCACACACAAAAGAGAACCTGCCATGCATGCTGGGTCAACTTGACATTGCTTCTGTGATTAGGCATGTAGAATGGTGTCATATTGCTCAGAATTGGGTCGATGCAGTGCAGCAAATTTGTACGTTACTCACTATCTACATGTACAAGTACTTCATGATGTGTATCTGAAAATGTGAAGGCAGTGCAAGGTCAACTTCAGGCATCAGTGCAATGTGCATTCAATGAGTAGCATGGCTACAAGCAAACCACCCCTCCCCCCAAGTGCAGATGCAGGGATGCCTTGCATTGTATCAAAAGGATGACCATAGACCTGTGTATTGACAGACAGTGTTGACTAGCATCAAGTGCGTCATGTGAGTCAAGTGACAACACAGCAAATGATGATGGGACAGTAAGCAGGGCACATGATGCAACCTCCAGAGTACACCCACGTGTGAAGAAGACACTACACCAGTTGGACAGAGTCATTGGCCATTAAACAGGCTGAGGCCTGTGACCCACACAGACTGTCACACCCTAAACATGTGTGCGACACAGGACTTAGCCAGAGTGGCCATGGGAAGGCTGATGAAATGCCAAGCAATGTAGGTCACCCTAGACTCATACTAGAATGATCATCCAGTCAAGGACACATAGGGGCATGCGTGGAATACACATGGAGCATGAATGGGCACTCATGTTCCTGCGGGGCATCTGACCTCTGCACAGTCCAAGTGAGACACCCTGCATCAAGAACAAACGATGTACCACACAGCATATGTCTGGCAGATTGGCCGGTGGAAGTTAGTATGTACACAGGACGCATGAACAGGCAAGTACTCAACGGCAAAATTGAAGCAGACCAGTACAAAGTTGGAATTGGGGTGCAGAGGGGGGGGTGGAGGGACAAGGGAGAATTCCTACTTGGAGTACCTGCATGCATGCAGAGGACACATGAACATCAGTCATGCTATGACATAGTCCCTGGGCTGAGAGGAAGGTCAACCCAGGCTACATGCAGAAGGGCCAGTGAGCTGGAACATGGACCGGAGGGGCATCCCGGTGACCAGCATGTGAGTAGGGTGCAAAAGTGGTGATGGGGACAGTCCCTGTCCGCTCCACATGTCCACCATCCAGCAGAGCAGCCATGTATCAGTGAAGCATTGCATTGCATGCACATCAGAACCATGTACATGTGACATGTAGTGGCAGTCATGCAAAACACATCACATAAGTAAAACACACATGTCCTCAACAAACACGCAGCAACACTCACTGGACTGGGCATCAAAGTCCAGCATCTCTCCCACTCCTTCGACCGATTCAGGTGGTATGAACTCCGCAACGAGTGACTCATGTGGAGTGAGGTGTTCCTCCTCAGGTGCAGGCCCACTGCCAGTCGCCAGAGTCAAGTTGTAATTTGAGGCACGCTTAGCCTTAGCGCTGCGTTTGAGGTCATTCCAACGCTTTTTGCACTCTTGCGCCATGCGCACCTCATGGCCGAATGCATTCACATGTTCCGCAACTTGCTTCCAGTGGGTATCACGGTGGGCAGCCGTAGGCTGACAATTAGGCCCCACTAGCATGTCACGGCTGTGGTCCCGTACGTAGTCCACGAGGTAGTCCAGTTGCTGGTTGCAGAAAGGCTTCTTCCTCGACATGCAGGAGGTCATGGCTGTGTGTGGGGTCGCAGCCTGTGCTGCAGGTGCAACCTTCCTCCTCTTGGATTGTGGCACAGACCCTGGCTGGCAAATGCTGCCCTGATCAGTATGGCCAGTGGCACTGGTGGATTGAGCCAAGGGAGTGGCAGGTGGAGGGACGACCAAAGGCCTGACTTGCGTCAGTGGCGCTGGGTGCCCTCTAATGGACCCTGTGCAGCAACATCCACTGTGGCAGGGTGATTGACCGCGACTGTCCTGGTTGGCAGACTCACAACTGGGGTGTTGTTGGCTGCATCTGCACCTGCACTTGCCAACACCCAGCTGTTCGGGGCCGCAGATGACATTACTGCCCCAGGGACACGTGTCCCTGTCAGGGCAGCTCTGCATGCACCTATGGTTTCCCTCCTGCCCTGTTGGAAATCTCCCAAGGACTCTTCTAGTACCAACACAGCCTGCGCTGGCAGATCCTGAGCCTGGCTGGTGGTGTCCACAGCTGCACCTGCAGCTACCACTACCCTTGGGCCCGTGGCAGTCGATGAAACAGATTTCCGGGTCACACGGGTGCCAGTGCCAGATGCAGAAGCTGCATCTCCCGGAAATACAGGGGGTGGTGGCATGACTGCACTGACACATGGCACAACATTGTGCTCAAGTGGCGCACCCCTGCCTCTTCCCCCTCTGCATCCACCCTGGACACCCTGGAGTCCCCCTACTCCCTGGTCACCCCGGCTACATGCCTGACCACGCCTGCCATGAGGAGGAGGCCCAGCTGAGGCGCCCCTCACATTTGGTGGCCTCCCAGATGGAGTAGTTCCGGCACAGATGGAGGAGTGCCAATGGGAGGTGTACACCACAATTGTCCAGAGCAATTGGGGTGAAGGGGGTGGGATGCAAGATGTTAACAGCCCCCTTGCACCTGCAAGGCTGTATGTGACCCCGGTGATGTAGTGACTGGTCACGCAACGCTCAGGCACCCCAAAACTGCAGTAAAACTGTGCAACCCTGCAGCCTACGTGCGCGGAATTAACCTCCCGCAGTATGCAGTGGCACCCAGTAACACAAAAATCACATACAGGTGGGACACGCAGGCTACTATGACCTCGAAAACGGGTGCAATACACAGGGGCATCCATAGTGGGAAAAATAGCGTGCGTGACTCACCGTCAGACTAGCGTGATGATAAAAAACACGCGTAGCCAATACTCCCACCAACAGAAGAGATACGTCCTTGATCTGCTGTGAAGTTGTAATGGCGTGCGAAACAACACGAATTAGCAACACACGTCGGTCTCCACGAACGGCACGTACAGCGAGCTGCTGACCCCGCTAACCTTTGACCCATGCTGAGGGAAACGCCCTTGCACGTCGCATCACTTACGCGCGTAGGCCCTTTCCTCAGATTACACGCATTCACACGCGGAAGTGCAGTTTTTTCACATGCTGAACCACTATGCCCACGTCATGAGGGAAACGCCTGCGTGCGTAACGTCACAGACACGCTTACGTGCTAAGGGCCTTTCCTCGAATTACACACTGACGTGCAATTTTTCTTGTGCCAAATCACTCTGTATCAAGCTAGCGACGCAACAACACACGGAAATCCACGCTCCTGCCCAGAAGGCCATATTCCTGCACCCCAGACCCCCGAACACGCTCCCACCTGCCATCTGCTGCTGCCTGCCTGCCTGCTGCCCACGTGCCCTGCTATTTGGTGCCTGCATGTCTGCCAGGGGTGCAGTTGCTGTGACCAACCCTGCTGGAACTGAAGACTCCCGACTGGGATACCATCGCTCCACAGCCCAGCCCCAGGACCCAGTTGCCCACCCAAACCTGCCTCTGGGGTTGCCATGTCTACACCATCTGGCACCACTGGCAACCCCCAGTCAGAGAGGCAGAGGGCCACCAGCTTCATGCCAGTGAAGTTGGTGTCCTGGTGGAGCATGTCCTGGGGCAGTATTATGCCCTCTTTGGAAGTTTGCGTGCCAACAATGAAGGACGGAAGAGGATCTGGATGGACATCGTGACTGCCATCAACGCGGAGGGGTTGGCAGTCTGTGACATTCAACACATCTGGAAGCTCTAGTAGGACTTCAGGTCCAGGACCCTCGACAAGGCCTGGTACCTCTTTAAGGCAGCGGATGCCAAGGGGTGCCGGGGCCACTTGTCTGACCACCAAATGAGGGTCCTGGAACGCATACGCCCAGCGCTCCACGTCCATGTCCTTGAGAGGCAGACCCGTCTGGAGTCGAGCGGTAAGTGTACATGCCTACTGATTGGACGCTGTGCGTGTTGTGGTGTGCCAGGAGTGTGCAGGTTCAACATATGTCTTTGTAGGGCCATGTATGGATGCGTATGTACAGGGATGTGTACTAGCCACATGTCATTCCTCTCATGTGTGAGACACATCGATGGTGTATGTGTTGGAAAGCATGCTGGCCAAATGCATGTGTGGGTGCGCACATGTGAAATTTATGTGTATGTACTGTGGCATGTTTGTGGTGTCACACATGGATGGGGGTTCCTGCTGCATGTATCTGCACTGTGGACATGTCTATGTGTATGTATGTGACAAGTGTGCAATTGTGATGCAACATGGATGCATGTGACACTGCCATGTAGGAGGCTGATTGCCAGATGTGACATGGATGGTGACATTATCACTGCATTGGTGGAGATGTACAGATGCATGTCAGTCTGGTGGCATGTGTGCATGTGTTGTGCACTCCCTGTGATTCATGTGACATCAGGCTCACCTTCGGCTGCTCGTGCTGTTGTTTGTGTATGGACGGTGCTGCCTGGTGCAATATTCCTGTTGATTTGCTCATGTGTGTGAGTTGAAATTACATGTGTGTTGGGGAGTGTGATGCCATGTCTGTAGTTTTACACTGCCACTCATGTGCAACTGTCATGTGTGTATCAGTGCATTGTACAGTGCCCTGATGCCTGTGTTCTATCTCTCCCTGTCTGCAGCATCAACTGATGAAGAGGGTGAAGAGGGTGCTGTGGAGCAAAGCGGCAGGGATCGCACCACCAGCTGGAGACGCAAGGCCTGGCTCCCCTCCCAGGTTGTCATCTCGTCGGGGAGTGAGGAGTCTGGTGCCGCATCCCAGGCAGCAGAAGGAGCAGCTGAGACCCCACAGGGTCCGGCGGAGGAAGATGGCATGGAGTCATCCAGGTTGTTGGGGGGTTTGGTGTAGGAGGAGGCCGTGGAAGGGACACACACGGGGTCTGGAGGTGGGGATTCCAATGGTACTAGTGGTGCATTGCAGGGACAGGAGGCAGCACAGGCCGCCGTGGAGGTGCCTGTGTGTAATCCTCTCCCCGATCCTGTGACTGCATCATCCTGCACCAGCAGAGATGCCTACGTCCAGACCCGTTTTCAGGGAGAGGATGAGTGCACAACAACTGGCCTTCCTCTCCCTGTGGACGTGGCAATCTGGGACCGGGTTGAGCCTGTCCTGTCTGGGATGGCGTTGCGTCAACTCGGCATGCGAGGTAACCTGCAGTGTTTTCATGAAGACACTGCACGTCATCTCGGATGCCTCGTTGACTGCGTTGACCTACTGGGACGGGTCACCAGGGCTGGATTCCTCCGTATGCTGGACCTTATTCCGACCCCCTCCTCACCTGAACCCCCTATGCGCCAGACGTCCTGCATGCCATTTTCCCACCCATGTATCACCTGGGTACCCTGTGGAGCTGCCTCTGACCCTGCGGCCAGGCTGGTGGAGGACACATCCCTGCCTCAGTCGGGAGTCAGACGTCCAGCAGGGGTGGCCACCTCAACAACTGCACCCCAGCCGGAGGAGGAGGTGCAGGCAGCAAGAGACAGGGCACAGGCACAGCAGCAGCAGCAACAAGGTGGGAGCCATGATGGCTCGGGGCCTTCAACATCCGAGGGGCAGGCATCGGCCAGAGGGCAGGAAGACCTAGGATTAGAAATGTCTGCCGTGTGGCAGTGGTTGGGCCAGGCCATAGGTGCGGAGCGGCAGTGGGCGGAAGAGGCACGGCTGACAATGGTCAGGGCAGAGAACTCCATGTGGAGGGCACTGAGGCGGGACGTGTGCCTCGAGGCAATTCGCAGGGAGTTGGAGGTCAACATGGCATCGTCCCTGCGAACCCTCGGGGCCATGGAAGAGGACCAACTCCAGGACATTGAGCAGGAGTTCAATGATGCCCTGGCCTGGGAAATTGGAAAGTGAGCCGTCGGACTAGCCCGCCACCATTGTATATAGTTTTTAGTGTTAGGTTTCATTTTCGTTTTCCTTTATTTTGAGGTGTTTGGACTTTGCCCCACACATTTGTATATAGTTTTTTTATTAGGTAGTTTTTTTCTTAGGTTTCTGTTCTTTAGTTGGGCTCATGGACCCCTGACAATTGATTGTACATAGTTGGACAATGGATTTATTGAAACTTTTTCTTTGGATTTCACCATGGATTAATGGATTTTACTTTTTAAGTTTCCTTTGGATTTGCGTTGGTGGAGGGAGAGTTTGGACTATTTTTTCTTTTGGATTTCTTTGGATTGGTTATACTTTTCATGTACTCATCTTTTGGACATGCTTTTCATTTCATGTTTGCAATTTTTTTATGCATTCATTTCATTGCTTTATTTTTCTCCATAATACATTTTGATATTTTACTTCCATGTGTGTAATTCACTCATTGAGTTCATGCATGTGAAAATGTGGGTTTACACAATCAATGCCAACCAGTGTATGTGTGTGACGGACATGTGTTGATGTACATAGTTGACTTTTGGTTTGTGTCTTGAGATAGGCATGTCAGTGTGGGGTGGATTGGGAAATCATTGTGTCTCAAGACTGGGGTGGCGTGCTGTGGTATTTTGGTGGAGATGTGGGCCATGATTGTGCATCTTTATGTCATGTAGGGGAGGGACATGAGTCTGGGCCTGCTGGCAGGTGCCCCTCACTGCTGGGGGGTGGAGGTGCTGGGGGACATGAGTCAGGGCCTGCTGGCAGGTGCCCCTCACTGCTGGGGGGTGGGGCTGCTGGGGGACATGAGTCGGGGCCTGCTTGCAGGTGCCCATCAATTCTGGGGGTGGGAGTGCTGGGGGACATGAGTCGGGGCCTGCTGGCAGGTGCCCATCAATGGTGGGGTGTGGGGGTGCTGGGGGACATGAGTCGGGACATGCTGGCAGGTGCTCATCAATGCTGGGTGGGTGGGGTGCTGGGGACAATGAGTCAGGGCCTGCGGCTCACTACCGGGTGGGTGGGGGTGCTGGGGGACATGAGTCGGGGCCTGCTGGCAGGTGCCCGTCAATGCTGGGTGGGTGGGGGTGCTGGGGGACATGAGTCAGGGCCTGCCGGCTGACTGCCGGGTGGGTGGGGGTGCTGGGGGACATGAGTTTGGGCCTGCTGGCAGGTGCCCCTCACTGCCGGGTGGGTGGGGTGCTGGGGGACATGAGTTGGGGCCTACTGGCAGGTGCTCGTCAATGCTGGGGGTGGGGGTGCTGGGGGACATGAATCGGGGCCTGCTGACAGGTACCCGTCAATGCTGGGTGGGTGGGGGTCCTGGGGGACATGAGTCAGGGCCTGTGGCTCACTGCCGGGTGGGTGGGGGAGCTGGGGGACATGAATCGGGGCCTGCTGGCAGGTGCCCGTCAATGCTTGGGGGTGGGGTTGCTGGGGGACATGAGTCGGGGCCTGCTGGCAGGCGCCTGTCAATGCTGGGGGCTGGGGGTGCTGGGGGACATGAGTCGGGGCCTGCTGGCAGGTGCCCGTCAATGCTGGGTGGGTGGGGGTGCTGGGGGACATGAGTCGGGGCCTGCTGGCAGGCACCCGTCAATGATGGGGGGTGGGAGTGCTGAGGGACATGAGTCGGGGCCTGCTGGCAGGTGCCTGTCAATGCTGGGGGGTGGAGGTGCTGGGGGACATGAGTCGGGGCCTGCTGGCAGGTGCCCGTCAATGCTGGGTGGGTGGGGGTGCTGGGGGACATGAGTCAGGGCCTGTGGCTCACTGCCGGGTGGGTAGGGGTGCTGGAGGACATGAGTCTGGGCCTGCTGACAGGTGCCCCTCACTGCTGGGTGGGTGGGGTTGCTGGGGGACATGAGTCGGGCCTGCTGGCAGGTGCCCGTCAATGCTGGGTGGGTGGGGGTGCTGGGGGACATGACCAGGGGTGCTGGGTAGTCCCCTGTGGTGTGGGCTGCCTGCAGGGGCCGTGGAGGGGGTAGAGGAAACACCTGGGAGGACCCACACTGCCAATTCACGTGTGGAACTCCCTGCGAACCCCCGAAATACACGTACCCCGCTCGCACAGGGCCAATCGCATGTAAAACTCCCCACAAACCCCTGAAATACACGTACCCCGCTCGCACAGGGCCAATCGCATGTAAAACTCCCCACAAACCCCTGAAATACACGTACCCCGCTCGCACAGGGCCAATCGCATGTGAAACTCCCTGCGAATCCCCGAAATACACGTACCCCGCTCGCACAGGACCAATCGCATGTGAAACTCCCCGCAAACCCGCAAAATACACGTACCCCGCTCCCACAGGGCCAATCGCAGGTGAAACTCCCCGCGAATCCCCGAAATACATGTACCCCGCTCGCACAGGGCCAATCGCATGTGAAACTCCCAGCGAACCCCAGTAATACATGTACCCCACTCGCACAGGGCCAATCACGTGTGAAACCCCCTGCGAAACCCCAAAATACACATACCCCACTCGCACAGGGCCAATCGCGTGTGAAACCCCCCACGAATGACCGAAGTACACGTACCCCGCTCGCACAGGGCCAATCGTGTGTGAAACTCCCCGCGAACCCCAGTAATACACGTACCCCGCTCGCACAGGGCCAATCACGTGTGAAACTCCCCGCAAAACCCTGAAATACACATAGCCCACTCGCACAGGGCCAATCGCGTGTGAAACTCCACGTGAACCCCGAAATACACGTACCCCGCTCGCACAGGGCCAATCCCATGTGATTCTCTCCATGTAGCAGGGTACGTGTATCCGGAGGGGTGCGCGGGGAGTTTTACAGGCGTTTTCATGGTTGGGGGCTGTATGCTGGTCCACTGGCCTGTGCACCATGTACGGGATTTGTGCGCTGTACATGGCGCACGTGGATGGGTTGGGGGCGTAACTGGCGCTGCTGCAGGGTCACTGCGCCACTCTGCGCCACAGATGTTAATGGATGTTAAAATCCATGAATACGCTGTGCGCGGAAATGGATTTTGAGTCAGGGCCTGCGGCTCACTGCCGGGTGGGTGGGGAAGCTGGGGGACATGAGTCAGGGCCTGCTGGCAGGCACCCGTCAATGGTGGGGGGTAGGAGTGCTGGGGGACATGAGTCGGGGCCTGCTGGCAGGTGCCCGTCAATGCTGGGGGATGGGGGTGCTGAGGGACATGAGTCGGGGCCTGCTGGCACGTGCCCGTCAATGCTGGGTGGGTGTGGGTGCTGGGGGACATGAGTCAGGGCCTGCGGCTCACTGCCGGGTGGGTGGGGGTGCTGGAGGACATGAGTCTGGGCCTGCTGGCAGGTGCCCCTCACTGCTGGGTGGGTGGGGTTGCTGGGGGACATGATCGGGGCCTGCTGGCAGGTGCCCGTCAATGCTGGGTGGGTGCTGGTGCTGGGGGACATGACCAGGGGTGCTGGGTAGGCCCTAGTGGTGTGGGCTGCCTGCAGGGGCCGTGGAGGGGGTAGAGGACACACCTGGGAGGACCCACACTGCCAATTCATGTGTGGAACTCCCTGCGAACCCTCGAAATACACGTACCCCACTCGCACAGGGCCAATCGCACGTGAAACTCCCCACAAACCCCCGAAATACACATACCCCGCTCGCACAGGGCCAATCGCATGTGAAACTCCCTGCGAACCCCCGAAATACACGTACCCCGCTCGCACAGGGCCAATCGCATGTGAAACTCCCCACAACCCCCCGAAATACACATACCCCGCTCGCACAGGGCCAATCGCATGTGAAACTCCATGTGAACCCCAGAAATACACGTACCCCACTCGCACAGGGCCAATCGCATGTGATTCTCTCCACGCAGCAGGGTACGTGTATCCGGAGGGGTGCGCGGGGAGTTTTACAGGCGTTTTCATGGTTGGGGGCTGTATGCTGATCCACTGGCCTGTGCACCATGTACGGGATTTGTGCACTGTACATGGGGCACGGGGAGGGGTTGGGGGCGTAACTGGCCCTGCTGCAGGGTCGCTGCGCCACTCTGCGCCACAGCTGTTAATGGATGTTAAAATCCATGAATACGCTGTGCGCGGAAATGGATTTTGGCGCACGCGGCTGGCGCAGACTGTCGCACGCGCACACTGTGCGCCACCCACATACGCCACTTGTGCGCTGAATTCTATGAATTACCCCGAGAAAATGTATGCACAATATTCATTGAGAAGGATTGTGCAGAAAATACGTCGGGATGCACAACAGTTTTAAGAGTATCTAAAATATGTTATTGTAAAAGACAAATTCACTTGCCATATGGTTATCTACGAGGCCGATACCAATCACACATGGCCGCCATGTGCGACTCGCACATTTTACGTTACACGTGACTTTAAAGTGTTTAAAGGACAGTTCGAGCAAAATCAATGAAATGGCTTGATGGCAACAAGGCTATAGCTGAATACACTGCACAGAATATCGTGAGAAACAGGATGTCGGCACTGGTGAATAATCCATCATGTAGCCTTTGTATCCCCCAGCACGCTTGCTCTTCCATAGTCCCCGGGCATTTCTTAACAGTGTTAATGTGATGCTGATCAGAGCCCCTGAATGCAGTTTATAACAGTGTCATGCTGTTTTTTGACTTCTCTGTTTTTATAACTAGCGAGCACGAGGCAGCCACTAGGAATAACTACACACTCTCTGTATGGACCAACAGACTTGGCCAACTCTGGAGCCTATTCCTGCAAGACGGGTTATCCTCCTCCCTGAATACTGCAACGCTGTAAGGAGCACGGGAGAATATATAAAGGGAATGCTGTAATCACATTTTTTAAAAAAATATGTCCAGACATGCAGTGCGACATAGTAAACGTATTTACTATTAACATATGCAAAACCTATATTTACACTAAGGTGAATGTGAGCGTTGTTTCTCGTCTGATTCCAGGGGCCTCATTACAATTGAGGCGGAATGGGTTAATGGGACCCGCTAAAGGAGGCGGACCCATTACACCCGTTCCGCCTCATTACAAGCTCCCCTCGAGGGACCCGGTAAGTAACGCCTGGTCAAACCAAGCGTGCTTACCGGGTCCCGCGAGTGGAAGAGGGAGCAAAAAACGGGCCGCTCGTAATCGGCCCGTTGTTTGCTCTCTCCCCCATTCCCATTCAGCCCTATGGGGACTGAAATGGGAATGGGGAAGGTACGGGCCCGGGTTCCTGGAGGGAGGAATTACTGAGCCCCCCGAACTCGGAATGGCCCAGTAATTCCCCATTCTGGGTACCGGGACCCAGACCCAATTTCAATAGCGGCATGGCTACCGCCAAAATTGTAATGAGGCCCCAGGTGTTTATATCAACTATGTTGTTCCATTTCAGTTTCACAATGGAGCAGGCTAAGATGCCTAACTAAGAAGTCAGTATAAACTGATTCTAAGAGCCTGAACCGACTGATGACGATCACGCACTTGGGAACATTTTCCAGTAGTAAGTAAATTGTAACTTTAACAACAGTACTGAGTGACCGAGACTCACTGACATCTGGTCTGTCGACTTTCTTTGCCCCCCCCTCAGGGTAATGCTGGGATGGCGAATTGAGAGCGCCAGAAAACACCTAGACACAGTTTAAATTGAAACGGTTGTTAAGTGTGTGATAAATATATGAGAGTGAATTAACAACTCCAGATTCAATTTAAGTAGTCATGAACTACATGCTTTAAAAGCAACAATTAAACGGTTGCCTTTTATATTATCTTCCCTCCACAGAGCCCCACGCAATGGGTATAACATTAAAAGTTATCTTGAAAAAGTGTAGCAAGCACCCTAAAGACATTGCAACCAATTACCGAAACCCCTGAAGAATTCCCCTGGAATTTTATGTAATTTGAATAAGAAATGTGAAAGAAACATGTTGGGTTACAATAGAGTGTGATTTGTATTACTCTCTATGTGAATAGAGTATTAATGAAATTGCTTTTTTAAAATTGATTGTATTTATTTAAGCTTACTATTTCATGATTTGTTTTGTATGTATTTCATCTTTTTTTGTTTTGTATAATTTGAGGGCTATTTCATACGGTATTTGGTGATTGTTTTTGATTTGTGTCATGTGATGTTGGGTCTCTATGATTTTTAACAAGGGTACATTGTTTGTACATTTTTTAGATATAGATTGACATTTTTCTAGATATTGAACTAATAACATTTTTTGATACCAAAAGCAATGTATGTTTGCCTGAATACATTTTTTTTTATAAAGTATTAAAACACATTAAGCTATTATTGAATAGTTAATTGCTTTAATCATGTGTTTTACCCCTCGCTAGAAGTTGTAATCCCTCTGTGTGGGTGTTCTGTTGGAAAGAGGGTTCAGTAGCTATCAGCCTATGTGTTAAATTTTTAGTATTACGGTGCCGGGATGACCTGTTTGCTTCCCTTCCCCTGGTATTCCCCCTTCTTTGTGAATTGTGCTCTCTTGTTCACCTGACATGGTTGTTCCACCTGATGGTGTCGTGGTAATGTTAGTAGTGGATACAGTGGTAGCGCTAGCAACAAGTAAAATTCTCCAAAACATGAATGCAAATACTCCACTTGGAATAAAGAGACACAACAATATAATCAATTTTTTTTTTATTATTTCACCCATCTTTACCTGTGCTGCTTGATCCTTGTGCAGCTTAAAGATATAGTCGCCCGCCTGAAATGAGCATTATTGTGTTAGTGTTATGTTATTATTTCAACCCCTGCGAACCATGTAATCGTTGACACCAAAGATAAATAAATGCTCCCACAGGTCTCTTTTTCCTGTGTCTCTCAGAATGGTGAGAACTTAAGGGTTTCCTCATCTGAGTTGTGGGTAAGCTTGTGCAAGATATGCTACAAAGACAAGATAGTATGCTCTAGGGGAGCTTGCTCGAAATCTGCTGGACCGCCTCACATTGTGGACAAATTGGTTCAAGAAAGTATCAGGGTGGTAATCAGCAGGTAACAAAAACAATCATCAATTACCACAATCGGCTTTCTCGTAGAATGTATGTAGAGAATAAAATAACAAACAGACAGGGTATCCTCACTCTTGGTGTGTAGGCAGTTCATCCCCTAGCTCTGCTGCCCTTGAGCGAGTAACCATTGGGTGACCTCCACTCGGCAGTGTGAGATCCAAATTGTCATTTTGCTCCTCTTGCTGCTGATTGTTGGCCCTGTTGAACTCATTGCCAGGCAAGGCCACTGCTTGGTAGGGCTTGACATCTGAGAGATGGTTCCAAACAGTCTTTCCCTCAAGCTTTATTGCTCGGTCTGCCACTTTCTCCACCATGTAGGGACTAGTGAATCTATGTGCACCCTCCTTTGGATAAAGTTCCTCAGCAACACTGTGTCCTCAACAGTCATATGCCTTTTTATGCCACATTCGTTTAGTTGTCACTGTTGCTTTCTCTTCTGTCTTCTGAGCCTCCCCAGTGTCTTTGTATCTGGCAAGAGATAAAAGAGGCACTAGCAGTCAAGGAAGTAATGTAGTCATACATTTTCTGGCCTAACACATCTGCACTACTCTCACTCTCGTTCAGTGCTCTAGTGGGAAAAGCCAGTGGGAGTTGCATGTGTCGTCCTGTCACCACCTTATGGGGTGTTAAATGGTGAATGGAGCCGGGCTTATTGTGCAATGCAAACAATGCAAGCTGTGCGCACTAAAGCCAGTTCTTCTTTGTTCTCTGCTTAGTCTTTGTGATCACCTCCTTCATGAAACTATTCAAGTGTTCAAACACCCCATAGGCATGTGGGTGAGAAGCACAAGAGAACTTATGTTGAATGCCCAGCAACGTGGTGATGAGCTTGAACATCTCATTGGTGAAGCAAGGGCCATTGTCAGACTGCAGGACCCCACAAATGCCCCATCTTGGGAATACTTCCCAGACCAAGAACTTTGCTGCTCTGAGAGCATCAGGATTGGAACAGGTGCCTGCCTCGATTCACGGAGAGAATGGGCACACAACCACTATCATGTAGCAGTATGCTTGGCAAACCTGGATCATGTCGACATAGTCGAAGTGGAGATGCTGAAATGGGCCTTCTGGCTAAGATATGGCTCCTCTTACAATGCTCAATGTATGTCCTGCAGTGAACTGCTTACATGTCAAACTATTGCTTAGAAATTCAGCTAGGTGTTCTGCAAAATTAGGGCAGAGCTATGTTTCTCCAATGTGGGCAGTAGTGACCTCTTTTCCTGTGTCTGTTGGATAGTGCAACTGCGTCAGTGCAGTGTTCAATACTGCTAGTACAAGAAGTACAACAGACCTTTAGAGGGCACTCTAAAGGAAGTATAAAAGGGACACAAGACCATAAACTGGACGACAGAAATGACAGAGGCATTCAATGAGCTGACGGAAGCAATATGCACAGCTCCATTGCTAGGGATCTCGGACTACAAAAAGGAATTCTTCCTGTTCCCACACACTGATGGAGTAGTGATGAAGGCTGTACTAACACAGAAGACATGTTTGGGGCACAAACCCATTGACTACTACAGTGGGAGTAGTGGCACACTGTGCTTCTATAATGTGATTTAGGGGCACCCCTGTTGCTTTCTTAACTGGGTGCACTGACGTGTATCATGTGGATTCTGTTGTTATGTGAGCTGAGCTCATTGCTCCCGTTTTTTAACTGGGTGTGCCAGTTTAGGGGGCAAAATACCTCATCCTCCATATCGATGCAGTTTTCATTATGATTAGTCATTGGAATGTCTTCTGTTGTAATGCTAGGCATGTTTGATGTGCTTGCTGCAATTTCCCACGTTTGAGCAGCATCCAATTGTAATCTATGGTTGGCAGGCAGGGCTTTCTCTAGCGGTCGGGTTTGTGGTCACCGACTTATGTCAGCAACATGCTGCAGGAGAGACGAGAAGAGAACTTGGCTCAGTCATGGGCTACGCTATGACATCAGAGGATTTCATGGGTGCTAGGGTGTTCGGGGGCACTTTGAAGGTTGCACGGCCAGTGGGGGTGGGGCAATGGACCACGCCACTGTGATGCTCAGTATGAGCACGAAGGAAGGAGAGAGGAGTGCCCAAACAGGCAGAGCCCGCCATACCTGTCGGCTCTACCCCGCAACCCTCAACGGCTCCAGCACACTCCACCCCTGCCCCACACCCTTGCACCTGTGCCGTTACTGCACCTCCAAGACTGCGGCCGATGCAGCCCCGGCGGACCCATCAGAATCAGCAGGTAGGAGCACTTCCAAGGACCGGCCCTCTGATGGCGGGGCCTCACCCAGCACCAACAAGCCGCAGTCCGCCATCGCGCTTCTGCACACACCCCAGGGCATCTCGTCTCTGCCAGGTAACGTCAGCGTGGTGGATTGTGTGGATTGTGCATGAGTTGGGGGACTCATGTGATGATGGGGGGGCAGAAAATCTGAAGCCATCGGTTGAGCTCTCACCAAGCCAAGTAACCGTTGTTCGGCGGAGTTCACTATACTCATTTGGCTCGATGCTGGGCTCTTTGTTACACACTTGTTGTCCTCTGTGCTGGCAGTGGCACAGCTCAGCACATTAGCAATGTCAGTAATAGTAACATTATCAATGCCAATGTCATTGTCAATGGCGTTTTTATTTACAAGTATATTGCTTACGCCAATTGAAGGTAACATCATGATGTCAGGATCAGTCGCCGCACTCCGCTTTGCAATAGAGGCAGTGGAGGCATAGTTCCAGCGATGCATCTGAAGTCCGGTGTGTGGAGGGGGGGCGATCATCTCGCAAGCCAGATTTTGGCAGCGTCCTTTCCTTGTCAGGCATCCTCGCACCCTCACACACAAACACCAAACCACACTGCACACACCACGCGCTCCGCATGTGCTGGGTGTTTTAAGCTGCCTCCTCCACGAAGTAGAAGCAATAGAAATAGAAAGCAGACTTCAGCAGGAAACAAAGAGCCCTGGCAGACTCAGGCTCTCACCAAAACACACTGTGCACACCGCGCACTCCGCGTGTGCTGAGTGTTTTAAGCTGCCTCCTCCAAGATGCAGATGCAATGGAAGTAGAAAGCAGACTTCAGCAGGACAAAAAGAGCCCTGGAAGACTCAGGCTCTCACCAAAACACACAGCGCACACAGCGCCCTCCGCGTGTGCTGGGTGTTTTAAGCTGCCTCCTCCAGGAAGCAGAAGCAATGGAAGTAGAAGGCAGACTTCAGCGGGAAACAAAGAGCCCTGGCAGACTCACACCAAAACACACTGCGCACACCACAATTTGCTTGTTTATTGTGGCAAAAAGTTCGATCTCTTTGGGTGCTATCTCTAATATTACTTCACAACAAAGAAACTTTATTTCTCATAATCACTGGATATCTCTAATGTTGCTTCACATCAGAGAAACCTGTTTAACTCATGATCCCTCGACACATGTTTCTCCAATACATTCAATTGGTTCCTCAGGAGGGTAAGTCGAACTTTTAGACATGGCAAACATGGATCTCTAAATAAAGAATAACAGTTTGCATTCCACACGTATTTTATCTCTTATCATACATTTACTGAACACATCTAGAGTGGTTCCTATGTTTGGAAGAGGCATGCTTCTGATTAAGACAAACTATGTTCAAATGTTAGTATAGTTTGGAATATTGCAACTGTGTCAATGGCATACATTATGGGGCCGATTCACAGAGCGTCTTCTAATGGAATTGCACCATTATAAAATGCTTCTGTGAATCAGGCTCTATATATCTTGTGCCAAAATATCCAGAACTAGTGTCAAAATATTACAAATGTGTCACCGAGATTCATTATATATCCTGTGTCAAAATCACCTGAACAACAAAACAAATTATGTGTGTTGTGATACACATGCTAAAAGCCAAATTCAATTTACTAATGAGGGTATACTGGTTGTAGGTAAATGATTACTCACGTGTGAAAATATCCTTATTGTGTTCAGGGTCAATCATTTTGCTTTAATTCTGTTTGGTTTGTAGAGAGTTGAATCAAAAATACACCTTAAAAGGCTCAAAAGAGGTCCCAAATTTTTTTGGGAACATGGCTTTTTAACCTATTAATAGTAAAATAATTTGGTCTTATAATCAAAATATTGTGTGTTGGAAAATATAGTGCTATAGTAGAGGGCAGTTCCTCCATAGTTTTACCTGATAATCAAAATTCTCAAAAATCTCTTCTTACAGGTGAAGAACGGTCCGGCATGATAACTGCGGTTTTTCGGGTGAATGGGACAAAATGGGCATCTATTTAAACCGTCGTGATGACGTGACACGTTGATTAGCTATGTCGTTGTGTCATCACACCGTCCGCCATTTTGGATTGGGGAACGGCCCAATTGCATTTTGTGTTATTGATATTCACAAACAATTGTTCAATAACTTGGCTACATAAAATCTGTACATGCTTATTGATAATCTAAGTGTCTAAGTTTGTCTTAGTATGTGTAACCTGTTATTAGGAAAGGTATTTTTTGGGAAAATATTGTATTAATTTGAAAATTCCAATATTATGGGAGCTATGATTTGCCTGCATGAAAAGTGATGGTTGGCTTTATCCAAAGTGTTCCATATTTCTTGACATTACAAGTCTTGCTTATATATCGGATGTCTAGTTGTTGCTTGTCCTCAAGCTTTCACTTAGTTATACAAACAATGCCAAATTAAATACTTATCACTGAAACATAATTTTTGACATTAAAAGAGACTTGTTGTTTTCGCTCACATTTGGAAAAATGTAGAACATGATACAGCTGATGGTGGTCATCACAGATAATGGATCATTTCAGTATCTGAATGTAATGCTGTATGGCAACAGTCAATTGGACAAATCCATTTGGCTTCACACTGTCTTAGGTTTTTTTCCCAGTTACCTCCTCTCACTGGCTTGAGTATTTTTTTTGAATCCCAAAGAATTTTACCTGATCGATCTTGGCATGTCCATGATCCTGATAGAAGTTATGTGCCAGTGGAAACCTGGTATCTCTATTTTTAAGCAACCTCAAATGTTCAGCTACTCTAACTTTAAGTTGTCAGATTCATATGTATAGTTTGTGACAAGAACATTGAATGCCATATACTACAAATTTGGAATTGCAGTTCATGAAGTCACAAATTTTATGTTATTTTCCATTCAGTAATCTTACATTTTTTTGTGTGTTTTCAGAATAGGGACACATTGTGCAAGTCCTGCATTTCTAATTACCGTGCAGGTTCTGTTGGTTCCAGAGTTGAGGAGATCCTCTTTGTGTTTTATGAATTTGGTAGGGAGATGGACATAGTATATTTTTCAAGTATTTAGCTTTGCTGTATGCTATACAAAGAGTATTGCTTAGATGTTCTGTAAGACCACCATCGGCTTTCAGAGTTGGTCAATGATATGACAAAATCTTTCTTAGTCGATGTTCTTCTGAGTTGTAGGTCATGATGAATCTGATCTCCTGGGAGTATGCTGTTTTTTGTTTGGTTTTGTTTTGTAATAGTTCTTGTCTTGTTCTATGCAATGTTTTTTGGAATGCTTTTTTGAGGCTCTTTTCATTGTAGCTTCTGGCTTGGAATTTTAATGTGGCATGTGCTATATGTTTGGCCAGCTCCTTGGTTTAGGACCAATTCATTTTTATGCTTAAAACATCTCCATATGGAATGTTTTTCTTGATATGTTGTGGGTGATTATTTAGCACACATAAGGTGCTATTAGCAGCCGTTGGTTTAACAAAAAGAGTGGACTGAATTGTGTTGTTCTCTATGTAGAGTTCCAAGTCTAGAAATTGAATTATTTCTGTACTGTCTTGCATGGTGAGTTTCAGATTATAGGTGTTGTTTTTCAAGTGTGCATGATATTCCTTCAGATTTTGCTGTGATCCATTCCAAATAAGCAAGATGACGTCAATAAATCTGCCCCAGTAAATGATGCTGGTATGTTCTGTAAATAATGGATTCTGCCATGCATGTTTAAGTTCAAATTGGTCCATGTAAAGATTGGCATAGGCTGGGGTGAATTTTGCTCCCATGGCCATTCCTTGCTTTTGCCTGAAAATGTCATTATTGAACATAAATGTTTTATTTTGTAATGTGAACTTTAACATTTCTAACATCATCATGTTCTGTTGATGGTAAGAGATTGATTATGTCTTGAGGAAATGATACGTGGTATTGGTGATTTTGGTGTGTAAAATACTACTGTATAGTGATGTGACATCAAATGTCACCAACCTAAAGTCTGGTTCCCAATTCACAGAGGTCAATTGCTGAATGACATGTTTGGTATCTTGTATGAAAGAAGGAAGTCCATAAGCTAACGGTTGAAGGGCCTTATCAATGTATTTAGATATGGGTTCAGTCAGGGATCCATTTCTGTTTATGTTTGGTCTTGTGAAAGGAAGTTGAGAAAATGATTTGTGGATCTTTCGGGTAAAATAAACAGTTGCTAAGATGGGATATAGAGTTTTCATGAAGTTACTTTCATCTTCAGACAGCAATCCTTGGTTGCACCAATGGTTATTCATGTTGTGCCATTCATTAATTAACTCTGGCAAAGGATTTACTTGTAATTTCTCGTAACAGTTGGTATCCTCTAGATGTTGATTCACCGTAATGATTTAGTCTTGTGTCCTAACAAGTACGATTTTACCTCCCTTGTCAGCTTGTTTAGTAGTAATGTCCTGATTTTTACTAAGTTCTCGTATGGCAGTTGATTCATGATGAGTCAAATTGTATTTAATTGTTGGATGTTTGTTGAATGTTGCTTCACATCAGAGAAACTTGTTTTACTCATAATCCCTCGACATGTGTTTCTCCAATACATTCTATTGGTTCCTCAGGAGGATACGTCTAACTTTGAGACCTGGCAAACATTGTTCTCTAAATAAAGAATAACATAAAGATGTTTGCATTGCACACATATTCTGTCTCTTACCATACATTTACTGAAGACATCTAGAGTGGTTCCTATGTTTGGAAGAGGCATGCTTCTGCCTAAAACAGACAATGTTCTAATGTTGGTATAGTTTGGGATATTGCAACTGTGTCAGTGGCATACATTAAATATCTTGGGCCAAAATATCCTGAACTAGTGTCAAAATATTGCAAATGTGCCACTGAGATTCATTATATATCCTGTGTCAAAATAACCTGAACTACAAAACAAATTATGTTTGCAGAGATTTGGTAGAACTTGTGACAGCTACGAAGCCACTGACAGTTTAACCAGCACCGCCTTATATGGGAATTCTGACAACATAGTGTGGCTAAGCCTTGGCCCTGCTGCATCCAGAAAAAGAGTACTTAAATTGTACGAAGAGATAAAAACAAAAACAAACAAAAGTGATCCCAACAGCCAAGACATTTTGAAGAGCAACATATTGGAGACATACTAACCGAACAGGAGTATTACTTTAGAAGCCTTGTGCCTATACCAGATAGCCCACAACTTTGCATACAAACACAACATTAAACCAAATGAGGAAAAAGGCAGATACAGAGTGGAAAGTTGTGAAGGCAGCCTGGTGAAACTTACCAAATACAGCCTAATTAATCATATGAAGTTGCCATTAAAAACTCCTCAACACAAAGAACTGTACTACATGGCTCTACTGCACCTTTTCAAACCATGGAGAAAAGAGGATTTATTAGCCACCTAAACCTCTTATGAAGATGCTTTCAATGCCAGTGAAAGTACAATTACAGATAGAAACTTTACACAGTACACAACCATATTGGACAATGAATGCCAACAAGAAGAAGAACTTGAAGCACAACTAAATGTAGACACTTCTGAGAGCAGTGAACCTTCTCAAACAGGCAACCAAGAACCACTTGGACAACCACTCATAGCAAACAAGGCAGAATTAGCCATGACGGAAGTAACCACCACTATGCTTCAGTGTGAGCACTGTGCAGAAGAGTTGGCAGTACTGAAATTCCAACTAAACAATGAACAGCATACCGTTTTTGTCGAAGTAATTAAAACCATTGAACATGGTATACAGCATGAAAGTAAAACTTCCCCCTGTGACAACTACACACCTGTACTGCTGTATGCAAGTGGAGAAGCTGGGTCAGGTAAAACAATCTTAATAAAAAAATATCAGTAAATACCTCCAACAATTAACAAACTACAACCTTTCTGCTGTTGGAACAACCCCTACAGGTTTGGCTGCCTGCAACATAGGTGGAGTCACTCTGCACCGATTGCTACTCCTTCCAGTAGAACACCAAAACAAATTAGAGTGCTATACACTTTCAGCAGAATCTGCTATGGAGCAGAGTTCTGAAACAAATGAAAATGCTCCTAATAGATGAGGTGAGCATGGTCTCCAACCTAATGTTGGCTTTGATTCACCTCAGATTGCAAGAGGTCCTCAAAACAGACTATAAAGAACTCTTTGGAGGGAAACATGTGAGTGTTCTCGGAGATCTCCTTCAATTAACACCAGTCAAAGGGGAACCTATCTTCAAAACCTTAGGACATAAAGAGTGCCATAAAAGTCTTGGAAGCATCAGGAATGTAAATCTCTCCTTTCCAATGCAGATAACTAATTCAAAACATGTTTCAGTCTGCAGACCTCACCTCCACCAACATTTAAAAAAAACATAACATTTGTGTACTATCAAAGGAGGCGCAGTCTACCCTCAATAGTAGGCGCAACCATGAGCTGTACGGGCGTAACACATGTGCCACTGATATCATGGAACAATAAACTCAGAAAAATATCAGCGGTATGTCCTTATTGCCATATCTAGCAAGCTGTGCACAATTTAATGCAACAATGCTGCAAAAACAAAAACAACCACTAGTGCAAATTCATGCCACAGACAAACTGGGCGTACACGGTATGACAATACCTATGTGGCAACAAGGCATAGCACAACTACAAACCGTAGAGCACTCTATCTCCAACACAGATGGTTTGGAGACATTTTTAACATTCTGTGTCAACTGTAGAGTTATGTTAAAGCGTAACATTGACGTAGAGCAAGGTTTAGATAATGGAGCACTTAGTACAGTTGTTGGCTTCCCGACATACCCATGGGACAGTAGCATTCAGTTTGTAAACATCAAGTTTGACAAACTTTCAGAAGTCAAAAATATAGGACGCATAGTGGCACGATTCCTTCATTTTTCAAATACCTGTATGTATGCAGAGAACAGTTTTCTCTGTCGCTAGCTTTTGCAGTAATTATTCATAAATTGCTAGGGCCCTCATTACAAGTCAGGCGTTAAGGGTTTAACGGCACCGTCGGCTCCGTTAACCCTTAATGCCTGATTAAGAGGTCCCGGGTTTTAACGCCTGCTTTTTGCAGGCGTTAAAACCCATGCCGCAAAGTGACCTTGGTGCTAAGTACGGTGCCGCAATTTGCAGCACCGTACTTAGTGCCTTTCCCCATTCCCGTTATGCCCTATGGGGCAAAAATGGGAATGGGGAAGGGCAAATGGTGAATGGGGAATTACCGCCCCACTCACTTTGGAATGGGGCGGTAATTCCGCCATCCACCATGCCGGAGTCCGGCATGGACCATGGTGCTAATAGCACCATGGTCCACCGCCTGACTCGTAATGAGGGCCTAGGTCTAACCTTAGATCAAGCATTGATTGATATTGGCAGCACAGTCTTTAAAGAAGGCATGAGTTACATAGCACTGTCACAACTATGTACACTGGAAGGACTGTATCTAGTGAATCTTGATGCAACTGCAGTCAGTGCAGACATTCCTTGCATCACAGAGTACAATAGAATATGTGCACTGTACACACCCCATCTTAAAATGTACCCTATTCCCCAGAAACCAAAAGGTTTGAAAAGAAGGCTCAGTACCATCAAGGAAATTGAAAGCAACTCATACTACATTAACTACCAAAAGCACACACAAAATGAGTCAAAAAGACAAAGCATACCCAACTCCACCCACAACAGAAATGACTCTGCAAAGAAACCACGCACCCTTCCATCAAAGTGCTCAGACAGAGAAGTACCTGGCCCATTCAAATGATCCAATACAACAGGTGTTTATTGCTACGCAAACGTAACAATGAATGTTCTATTCCAAATTCCAGAAATGGTGGAAAACATTTATTTAAAAGGCACAGACCAGTTGTGTTTGCAAATGCTCGTCCTTCACAGAAATGCAGTGAGTAATCCTGACACCATTTACAGTGTCTCTGGAATAAGGCAAGAATTGGACTACTGTGCTGCAAAGGTGAAATTCACTTTATGACAAGAAGATCCACAGGAATTTCTAATGTACTTACTACAAATACTGGAAAGGAAAAACATACTCATTAATGAAATCTTTCACATTTCCTAAATGTGGAAACATACATGCACTCTGTGCAACCATGTAATTCAGCAACAAGTCGCTAATGAATGCTCCGTGTATATATCAATACCTAACTGTAACTCCATTCCATTTCAGCAACTGGTGCAAAATGCAAACCATACATATACACTCACATAGTCAATATGTAATATTAATGTTCCTAAAATACAATGCTGATGGAACCAAAAACAAATGCAAACTTTCTGCCTTCACACACGGACAGGTATCACTTCACAAGGAGACCTTCACAACAATAGCCATAATCTACCACACAGGCGACTCAACCAATGGAGGCCACTACATTGCATACATTAGAAAGCAATGGTCATGGTGGGAATGCAATGATACTTCCATCAGTCCAAAGCAGAGATTACTTGCAAATCTTGCAAATGCCTACTTAATATTTTTGAAGCCAAAATGTACTCATTGATGTAAAAGCCTACTATACCTTGCTCCCCAGTACCAACCAGTACCTTTGTAAGAGGACATAAAATGTTTTTCCTTCCACACTGTTGACCTAAAGCAACTTAGCATACTGCAAGCATTGACGAAATGGACTAAAGTGTGTGTTGGACATTTCTATCCCCAATGAACCCAAGGAATACACTCACACAAACAATACGTTTACACAAATCACAGTAGCAGTATTTTCCACAGGATATGTGGAAAGGAAAGTGCTAAGTATGAGGGTTCAAAACTATCTTCAGTAACCTCTGAAACCACCACATACGCAAATCAGTTATCAGCTCTCCAAGAATAGTCAAACAAATCCAAGACATATGGACCTTATCATTATGTAACTCCATAATGGTACACTACCACTTCAGAATGTACACCGATGTCCAAGTAGCAACAGGAATGCACAACCTTCTAAACGTACCCTTTACAAATGGGACACTTTAAACAGTTAGAATACACCACCTGGTATCTAACTGCAACCAAAATACGACAATGTTATTTGCCGCATTGAAACAACCCAACTCAACCTTCAACAACTACTGTGCTACAAACATATTGTAAAACACTTCCAAAGTATGAGCAGTTACAGTACGCCAACAGGTACGTAACTACCATCAGAATTCTGCACTAGCACAGTACAATGCCACAATACTTGCAAACCACCAACAGCAACCAAACACATAAGGAAACAGTGTACCATGTACCACTAACCCCACACATAACACACCCACCTACCTATTACCCACTGCAGTTGACATTGGCTGCCATTTCGTCCACACAATACATAACCTGTTTCCTACGTACACTGGTCACCTAAGCCTATAATAAGTGGACACACAGCATGCACAACACTACAGTAACCTACCTGACAATCTGAACAATCACAACCATACAACTTCATGTATGCATCCATACATCTTACGTAACTGTCCTAAGTGCTGCATCATTTGCCTCCTTGCTCTCCACTGGCACCTTGTAGGCCATTAGGTCATTTTAATTGTTATGTACACCATTTACAAAAAAGGTATCCAACACACATTTCGGTGCAGCAGATGGGTCATAGCTCGCCAGCCATATTGCAACCACTGCGTTACTGCTTAAGTTTTCAAACTTCTGTTTCCCTTTCTTATTGTGTAAAGCAAACACCATTTGAACACTATTACCCCCTTACACTGTTTGACAACCGTACACACTAACTCCTTTTCTTTGCTGAACGGCAGCCCCAAACAGTCTCATGCTGCACAACACCAAACTGCGTACGATGGCCCACCCACCCACGTATTCTGAGGCAACGAACACACAGTCTGCCATCGTCCACCATTGCCTTGTAACATATTGCACATATAACTGGTCCTTAGGCCCTGTAAAAGCACATTTAATGTATGTTGCCATCTGTGCATTCACAGCACCATGTGTATGGCAACATCATCTCTACTTGTACGTGGTACTACCTTCACCGTAATGACACTGACATCATTCGTAAATGCATGCTACAATCAAAACAGGTTGCTGGCTGATTCCTTTATTTTTCCCCAGCATCATCTCCGGTTAGCGAAACCTAACATACCTCTCATTGAACAGAACACACGCTCATTGTAAAACAGCCTTGAGGAGAAAGCATATTTAGCTCCAAGGTCAGATTTTGTGTGGAAGTGTAGCAAAAAAGAATACATAACTTACACTGCAGTTGCTCTGCCCATGTGCCCCAAAGGTAGCCTGCAACAATCCCATACATCCATTTCTTGCACACCCAATACAAGCATGGAATTTGCCAAAGTTATGTAAGTACAACTTTACATCACATGTGTATTACGAATAAAAATGATTACACTGCTCTTCTGTATGCATATTTATAAATTTACTCTACCGCACACTTTCTCTCTGTACATTATACAGAGCTTTGTGACGTCAGTAAGGGCACGCCATTACAGTGCCATGTGTCCACCATTCCCAATAAATTGCAACTGTGATTGTACTTCATGTTGCTACCATTCTTCCCCACCCCCTGCAAATGCAGACATTAAGAGCAAGACGAAAAGGGAATGCAAGTTGTGCACTAAAACAATACTCCTTCTGCTCACACGTGCAGTGCTACATTCCTATTTTCCCCTTTCTATGCCCTTTGACACAATTACTAGGTCTACGTACCCTCAATGTACTTAACGTTATAACCGCCACAGGTGCACGCAGCGGTCAACCAGCACACCAACATCGACAGCTCACATTTAATTCATGCATTTCTTCACAAAGCAGCTCCTCCATTCTCCAGCAAGCAGAGGGGACCCCCATAAGAGTTCTTGTTTTCTTACTTTCTTTGCAGACAGACAGAAACATTGTGATGTGGGTCGAACAACACTCGCTACCACTGTATGTTTTGTAAAATGGAAACACAGCAAAAGAGGGGCTGGTGGCAACGTTTCTAAGACATTTTGCTTGTGTGGAGCCGTACAATCACAGTATCACCAACAAAGCACAGAGCAAGACAGTGGGGTAACATATGATGCTACTCACTAACACACAGTACATGGTCCATGCGGCAGCCAGCTATCACAACATCCCTCCCACAAAGTCTTGTCCTGTACTGCTGCCAATAATACCGGCTACTTACATCTACTCTTATTCCTCTTGCTTGTCAGATATCTTGCACCTTACTGTGCGTGCCATGCCTTCCACTTTCCAATAGACGGTTGGTGGACCAAGCACTGAAAGATTACCATAAGCGATTTATTTTGCGATTTATTATCTGGGCCGACCGATATGGGCAGATATGTACATTTGCGGTTCTGGCAATAGGAACCAACCTGGAAACCTTTATGCTGTAAGGCATCCCAAAGGCAACAACTGCTACCTTGTCTACATTTCAAAGAAAATTTGTTGTTCCACACGGCCCTCCAAGCACCACTAAGTACTCCTTTTACCACTTTGCTAGACAAGAAAATAAGTACAGATGTGCACAGATGGCATTGGTCACTTAATTTTGTTTGTGAAATAAAAGAGGGGTGAATGCAGCCAATTTAGACGTTGTTGTTCACATTATGTAGCAAAATAACGCACTTCCAACATTCACTGTGGTCTTACTAAACTATGGGAATGTTTTGGAACCGTGTACTCTGTGTGCGCATGTCTGCTTTTGCTTTTGCCTATGTTGTTTCTTTCCGGAGCTGGGTGCTCACATGACAGAATGCGCTATGCTTGGCATGCAGATAAGAAGAATACCTAGTACGCACACACGTATAGGTAATGGAAGCAATGCACACATTACAATTTCACACAGTAGAAACGCCAAATGCGTTTGTTGGCCATCTCAATAAGTATGCAAAACAAAGTCAGATTGCCTATCGTCCTGTATTTGGCTGCTCTTAACAGCATTGATAATGTTGACTGCTGCAAGTGTATGTGGGTTGGTCTATACATTATGCATGTGTAATGCTTATTAACGTGTGTCATGTTGCAATATATTCCTTCACTCTCAAAGCACAGGGTATTAATAGAGGCACATCATACGAAACATAAATGGTGGCATCTCAGTCACTGAATGGCAACAAGGCCAATGACGCACACCATATGCAAGTGCAGGCACTTCATGCTACCTCTACTGGTGTACCAAATGCAAAATGTCCTCCACGAGCATTCTGTAATAGTGAGCACCCACAGGAGACATACATGTTTCCAAGAGTGTATGCTGGTGTTACATATCTGTATAAGAATGGACCCAAAGAAGGAAACATTCTGAAACCTACTTGCAACCACTGACCAGCCTGTTAGGTCCAAGGGCCCCAGCCATGCACACATGCCAGTAGGGTTTTTGGAGGCACAACACAGCATAGCGTACTGACTGGAAATATCCTCACATCGTCTGCAATGCATCCCCATCCCCGATGGAGTCTGCCTACATTCACCCAAAAAGGTTATTTGCCTCTACAGCTGCCCGCCAATGAAGTGCATGTGAGTACCTGCATGAAAAAAGTCCATATTGCAAAACTGTGATGGTAAAAAATGTCTTCCATGTGTCAATATCTGCCTGCCCTCCCTGAAGCATGGCTGTGGCTCAGCCCTAGGCTCCTGGGTACATGCGGAGGCCTACTCCTTCAACACACCCACTAGAAAGCAATATAGGTGTGCTTGCTTTTGGGGAGAATTCTCCAGAATGCTAATTTCCCTTACCTACTGAGTCCCTCAGCAGCTTTGCTGGACTTCTCGGATTTATTGTTTTCACCTGGTAAGAGTGTGAGGCTTTTTTCCTGCTGTGTGTGTTTAACATCTTTGTGTTCATAGACTGTGGAGCCTCACCTACACCATAGGTATCATCTGTTTACTGTGTGTTACACAGCACCGTTAGTGCAGTGACACAGGGTTGTCTTTTTCAGACTTCCCACTTTAAACTGCATTTTCTGGGACTGACTACTGTCTCCCAGAACATGTAAAGTTGCCACTGACTTTATTAGTCTTTTTAAATTCACAGATCCAGTACACACTATCTTACATAGAGTTCTGGAAAGGGTTAATAGTTATCCCTTTTTGTCTGTTTCTCATGGAACATTATTTTGTTCCCCTTTCTTTAAGATTTGGCTGGTGGCAGTGGTATCTACCCTATTTTATCTACCTCATTCTATTTAAATAGCCTTTGTACTGTTTTAGGCTAAGTTAGTAGCCTCAAACTTAAATCTGCTGGACCCCATTTACTTTTATTTGGTTCCGGCTGGGTTTATACGCCATTTCTTTTTGTAAAGGTCTTTCTTGTGTTTTACTCTGCCCGCCAAACCAGGTTTGGTTCCCTTGTTCACCGTCCTTGGTGGGCTTCTGCATAGGAGGCCTCCTTAGGCGCCTGAATGTTTGAGGGGGACAGGATGTGAGGGAGGGGTTTGAGACTCCCTGCACAGGGTCTCCTTGGAGACCCATGTCGCACTATGTATGATCTGTGTTGACTGTCCTGCCGGGACAGTCACCCTGCTGTGTGATGGACAGCTAGGCTGCATGAATGGGGAAAACTGCATAAAAAGCAGGTCTCTAGGACTGAGAAGTCAGAGTCGCCGCTGGATCGAGGAACCGAAGAGAAGCTGACAGAAGAGGACCTCTACCATGACCAAACCTCCCGGTGAAGCCCTGCTGCGGGTCTGAATCTCCAAACTTAGACAACAGGGAAGATCTGCAAGGAATCTTCTCCTCTTGAGCTGGTGGGACCAACCAGTTCGCCAAACGGCCTCCCTCCTGTGGTTGAATTTGCTGTGCACAGCTACAGTGAACCGGATAGCAAGGAGGACCGGACCCTGTTTGGGTTTTAAGGAGCGTACCTTTTATTTGTTGCTTTGCTCTGCTGCTGATTTCTTCCCTGGGCAGTGCACGGCCCTCCAGTCTTCCTACTTTGTGTCAGTCCGGCAGTCGCTTCAGGAACCGTGAGCCTGCAGGACCTGCCGTGAACGTCTGCCTCAGCTACAGCCTTCTTCTCCATTTAAGGTACTATTCAAACCCGTACGTTCGTTGCGTCCGACCGCGGTGAAAGTGTTAGAAATCTTTCGCCAATCCGAGGGCTTGTCCTTCTCTATTCTTTAAAGTAACTTCATTCCGACCAACTTCGTTCCGAACTCTTGGCAAAGACAACCGCAAACTGCTCTGAACTGTGTGATCCTCTGCAAAGACTCTGGTCCATTGACTTTGGCTCCCACCGCTTAATTTGATTTCCTCACCATAGTAGCCTTTTCTAGATTGCCCTGCTTACTTACTTGTTGGTGCTGACCCCGATAACATACATTTTTTTGGAACGTACATTTTAGTCCTTTGCAACAAAAGTACTGGTCCGATTTCCACGAAACACACAAAAGCATGCTTTTTGACCCAAGCCCCTGCTCCAAATTTGGTGCAAATCCATCCAGCTGTTCGAGCTGTAGACGTGTGAAAAGATTTTGCCAATTCAGTCTGTGGAAAAAAAATATTTGGGACCACCCTATAACCTTGCCCTCCTCTCCCCCTGCACGAAATCTCCCCGAACTTGGCGAAGAAATGAATAGCTGGCCATATACTTTTTTGGCAAAATTTGGTGAGGGTTCCTCCAGGGGGAGCAGAGTGGTCTCCTATGAGTTTAGCATTATATCCCTAAATACATGCCTGTTCCCGCGGCCCGTGTAATGTGTGTGTGTCAGGCATCACTATTAATATGGTAGTCGTGTGGCTTGAGCTACTCCGCTTCCTTCCACTATGGATAAACAGGCATTGCTACATGTCCTGTAGACAACTGCTGCAATGGAGCTCTCTGGCGGCCCCTCTTCAAGCCCCACAGTGTTGATGTTGACTCTAAACAGTGCATTACTTTGCTGATACTTTTTTTTTTTTTAGCACGTCTGGTTTAAAGGGTCACTCCAGCCTACCATATATCTTTAATGCCCGCACATTAGCATTTTCCCTTCTTCACAGATATTTTATTAGTAAACATTTGTACCTTTTCCCTGGAAAGCATAAGGGTGTTTGTGTTTTTATTGATGAAACACTTAGTTCAGCAGACTTCCATAACAGGTGCGCTGGTTCCCCCTGTCCCAAAATTAAGATTCTAGAGTAATAGTAATGCGAGTGCCATTGCTATGTTAAGGAGCGCTGGTCATCAGAGTCAGGCTGGCAGCTTGGCGATCATAAGGTGAAGCACCGCGAAAAGACACGGCCTAATTACTCCCTCGAGGACCAGCTGCCACTGCCGCTGGCAACGTAGCATCCAGGCCTGGAAATTCACCCCCAAACAGGGCTCGAGGCAGCCCAGCCACAAGCACCCTTAGTGGGATATGTCCATCCTGCCCACACCCTCAAATCTGTCTGGCAATAGAACTCCCAAGGGGCACCGTTTCTATCAGTGGAGTCACTTTCTATTCAGTAAACAGTTCGGAACAGTCAGAGGTCAATAGTTTGAAGGTGGAAACGAATGTGTCCTGTTAGTGTAAACATTTTACTTTGTACACATTTCAGGGCACTTTGTAGATAGCCCATTCTCCACACCTTAAAATCGAATGTCCACTTGTGATCTGGTCCGGGGATTAGTGTCACCTCTCTACGTTTTAATTTCAAAAGTACCATTCAATGCAATCCACTGCGAGTATGGGTCCCGCCACTTTCCAGGGGCCAGATTACTAAAGTTTACAAGCAGGAAAGTGGTTAGTAAAGTATATTCTAGAGTCCATTAGACTCCTGCGCATTATGTTCTTTAAATCTTATTTTGGGGGCCTGTAATCTACTTTACAGTATTACATAACCATCCATCTCTCTATATATATATAAAGCAAAACGTGTTAGTTTGTTCCTTATACAATTGCACACCATTCCGCCAATCTGCACCACATTTTTCATAGTTATCTTTTGGGACCATCAGGACATTACTGGCTACATGACATTTGGACAGCCCACAGCTTTCCCGAGATGTCAGCCACTTCACACATGAGACGGTTGCCTGAAATCGAAAAATAACATTGATGTGGTTGTAGAAGAACTAGAAAAAGCTAATTATAAGGGTCTCGACTTGTGGAACAAAAGTAAGGTCCCTATGGGATCCTGAAAACCACATTTCAAGGCCCTAGGATACACCATTCCCTGGATATTTGCATTGCAATGCAGCGCAAGGCACTGCACAGCAACAGGGTGAGGCGGCAGGGGAGGAGAGCGCTCAGAAGGCCTGATGCAGCACACCAACTCTTGCATCCCCTCCACGTCTGCTCTGTGGTATGTGAACCAACCATACGTGGCCCCTCTCAGTTCAATTTAATTCAGAGTGCAAAGCACATCAAGCTATAAGCAACTCAGAACATCGGCCTACAGGATCAATGATTTTCAACAATTGATGAGAGTGTTATCATGTCTGTCTACAGAACCCGTGTGGAATACGGGTACTTTTTGCTAGAATGTAAAAAATATTGTTCTTCCATCTGAGTCTCTGAACCTCTGGAAACGCATTCTGTGCGCAGAAAACAAGCAGAGATTTACAGAATCCTGTGCGCTAAATACCTCAAACAAACCCAGAAGCCAAGGGAACTGCATATCAATGGTTTAACATTGTTTTATCAATTGACTTGCTGTAGCATATTCCCACGTTAATACCCAGGAACAATCATACATTTTAGTTTGAAACATAATGCGGTAATAGGTAGCTTTGTAGTGAAGCATTTGACAGATGGTGAGCCTTGCTTTATAAAATACAACCACGTCCAACTATGTTTCCGTTGGTTGCTTGGTTACCAATCCTGGGATTGTTTCTCTGCCGTTATTAGAATTAAGGAGAGATTTTTCTAAACCACAAAGCTCTACTGAAAACGTTAACAAAGCACTGGGAATCTGGTTTCAATAATTCATGAACCTCTGCGCTCACATGTGCACCTGCCAATACGTTTGGCCAAATAGATACAGCTCTGCAATGGGTGTGAACATGCTATTTTTTGTGCGGCTTCCAAAATGAAAGTATATTAAATTAAAAGGCAACCTCTCTGCTCTTTTTTATAACTATAAATGTAAGCACTGCTGCTTAGCTCGTTAGTTAGCAATTGCAATCCTTTTTTCAGTTTTTAGTTGCTTTAGTTGTGCCCACATCTCTACTGCATGGCAATACAAACAACCCTACACATGTTTAAGCATTGCATGGAGGCTGGACTAGTCCATGCAGCAATAGGAAATTTGGCAGAAGTGCCCGCCCACGATGCAAGGGCTGGTTCTTTTGGCCGTAATGAGCCACATGTTTGCTCAGAGTAGGCCAGTTTCATAAGTTACTACACTGGCTTTAACCAACGTTACTAAGCAACTATGTTTTTAAATGCATTAGTTGCAAAATAGTTTTACCAGGAGCACCCCCTTAGGTAGTACTGATTTTGTTTTGGAAAGTAATTAAATGTAATGTGTCACCGTGGGCCACGTTTTCATAGGTGCCATGACTGATTGCTCCAGTCCAACCTTGTTTGTATGCCCTCACCATTTAAGTGCAGCTTGGTTCTCTAGACAAACCAAGCACCGGACCTCTGTCTGTGAATATCCACATCACTTTAGGGAGATTGAGTCACTGGGAAAATCAAATACTGGTAAGTGGGATTCTATTAGCCAAAACATGGAACTCCCTAGTTTAGCATGACATTCCAATGGGAGCACAAGCAATCATGCCTGTAATGACATGGTCTAGCAGGTTAAGCTGGAGTGCTCCAGTTTTGAGCAGGGCCACCAAGAGAATGCCAGAGTATTTCCAGGGAGGTAAACCGTTAGCACAAATATTTCCATCCACCACTTTTTGCATTTCATTTTAAAAATAGCCCAACCCAGAGAAGCCTATATCATCTAACATCACATACTTGGAACAGCCTGTTACACACAACAGCCTACTCTGCCTCCCGAGTTTTTAAATCCCAGGCCCTGAATTCTTTTGAGACTTTGTATCAAAGTCACAGAACGTGAAGTTAGTTTGAAAACAACCTAGAAATCCAAACTGTGGGGTAAAATATAGCCTTTGAATATCGGAAATAAAAAAGACCAGGCCAGGCTAGTATTTAAGAGTGAAGCTGAAAATGAATTCATTGGAAAATTCAGGCCAGTCCCAAAACACATCTTTTTCTGACTTAAGGCCTAGGACATGAAGAGAACAGGCTCTCAAGTAAAGGAAAATGTGCTTGGAAACTTAAAAGTACTGGATGTGCCCAATGCATGGCAAAAGGCACGTGTGGCTGAAAATGCTGTTTTCCTACATACATGGAAAGCTACACTTTCTACTTAAAGATACAGATAGCAGCGTGTACATTATCTTCAATGCAGCACAATACAAAGATCCAGAAATCTAAAGTGAAGCCAAGCACTGTGATTTTGTAACAAATCAAAACACTTACTTTTCAATATTATGATGACATAATTTAAAAGGAGAGGCCTAATTGTGGTAGAAGTGAACACTGGTGTTGTTAACTGGCCTATTTGGTGAAATTCTGAATGTACCTCGGGGTTACTATTGTGCAGGGGTGTTGCTAGTTCTGGCAAAGATCCGGGGTTACGCTAAGGTTGGGACTGTCAGGACCCAGGGCTAGCAAGCCTTTTGGTTGTAGCCCCTGAGCTTCTATCCTGGGCTACATCCAAAAGACCCGGGGCTATAGCCACCAAAGCCCCCTTAGCAACGCATCTGCTATTGTGGAAGCAAAAATAATATGTTATGAACAACAGCTTTAAATGTTAATACTATACACATGGTTAAACACAATGCTGTGCAAAATGTCAAAAGTTAAAAACCTTTGGTTGATCCAAAGCTGTACTTTGAGAAGCATGGATGCAGAGGGGCATTTCCACTGAAATGAAACTGTGTCCCATGACCTGTTGGTTTGGGCTCTCTAGGAGAAAGATGGCTGGTTGTCAATTACTTGCTGATAACATGTCCTGCAGAAGTGACCTACGGTCAGGTCTTTACATAAAATGTGCATTAAGCCTGAAGCAGAGTCCTTTGAAGCTCTTTAGGAGAGCTAAAATCAACATGGGCTAAAAGCTGCATGCCCTGTAAGTGTATTTGGGAATCGAAACTTAAGGAAAAGGTGGGGGCTTAGAAAGTGAGTGAGGCTTGTGAAGCAGGGGTTTATTTAATAGAAGAATACATTTTGTTACATAAAGAGTGCAGCATATATCCCACAAAACTTGTTGCAAACATTTATTAAAGGAGACAGAAATCTCCTTCGAACCATGCTAAAATGATTTTTGTGATAAACATAACAGAAGTTATTATGAAAAATGTGATTCAGGCCTTCTCTTGATTCCAAGAGATTTGCAAGTTGGTGTGAGGGTGAAGGACAAAAATAATGTTTGTATGATGAAGTGTCATACTTTTCACTATTACGACCTATGAGGAAATCAAGAAAAATGGTAACTATGCTCAGGAAGGCCATGCCGGTGTAAAATTAGTATGGTCTAATTCAATGTAAAATATAGAACTAATATATATATATATATATGTATATGTATATATATATATATATATATATATATATATATATATATATCATCATGGGGTTATTTGAAAGACCCAGGAAGTTATTTCAGCATGAGATATTTCAGAACAAAAGATGCAGGAATCCCTGTCAATTTGAAATGATGCATCTATTCCCCTCCATCACCCTACATCATACAATTCTCTCAACTCCTGGTCCTTTCAGCAGGCAGGGGGTGTGGTGGGGGGAGGTGAAGGGAACAAAGTAGCCAATCCTGACTGTGGCAATCATGATAAGCTTGCTGTGTCACTAGCCATAAAAAAGGACCAGTTTGCATCAGAACTGGGCTTTTTGTGAATTATTCCGGGAGAGAGCTGCTGCTGGACTCTTGCGAGGAACAACTAGCAGAGAGGCCTCAATCCTTGCATTGGAGACAGTGGTTGGGACATTGAGAAGCTAGATGGGACCCAAACCAGAGGAGCAAAAGGAGTCTGGGTGCAGGAAAAAATTGTATCAGGTAATAATGTCCCCATACATAAGGCCCCCATACATAATGTTGCCAGGAAAAGCCATTGGCAACATTATATATGGTAACATTATGTATGGGGACAGGTTAAGGGGATGTCTGGAGGGTGGGGGTTGCTAGTAGAAATTAATTGTTTCAAAGTAAGTCATTCCTGTGGACCCTGTATTAGATTGTGAATGTTTTCTGCTGGTTAAATTGAAATGAAATGTGTGTAAGTTGTTATTGCAGTTTCAAAATTTCACCTGTGTTGTGTTATACAAATGAGTCATAGTTGTGATTTTGACTGTTGCCACATAAATTAATAAATATGTATTCTTTCTACACACCGGTCTGGTTCCTAGTCCATTGGTAACACAGGGTCTTTGTTGGGGTTGAGGGCAAGACGAGTTGGAGGCCTCACCAAAGTGAACTTGAATAAACAGTGCTTTGGTGTGCACCACCTTGCTTGGGGGGAACTCCATGAGTTGAATGTGACCTCATAATAAACTGCAACAAAATGGTTACATCTCCGGATTGTAACCTCAAACACAAGATTGCACTACCTTATGACAAAAATTCATGCCCACTGCATTTGACCGACCAGCCCCATTCTTACTTCAAATGTAATGAAAGTTTGATCTAAGTAAAATTACAAATCACGATGGGTGCCCTTCATGGATATCCACAAAGAAAAATTCTGGATCACCTGCAGTGCTGTGTGGTTACACCAGAGAACACTCATGTAAAAAAAGAAAAACATAAGGGCAGCACAGGGTTAGGTTTCAATGCAGTGAAGGAGGGATTAGAAGTCTAAACTAAGGTGTGTGGGTGAACAGGGGCACCCACATAAAAGAAAAAGGAAGGTGCCCATCAAGAACAGTTGCAGCTCAGTTGGATGTGTGTTATGCTCATGGCTGAACTTTAGACTGTTATCCATTTTTTCTTCATTTGAGTTATGTTCCTTTAAAGGGTTGTGATTTTACTGGACCACCAGTGTCTGACTGGGTGTTTTTAATATTTTATGTTTTGCATACAGCTTTCACTCTCCTAAATTTTATACTTTATTTGACTATTTTAGGTTCTTTTGATTTAACTACTTTTCTTTCCTTGTACTGACTACAGCGTTTTCTGCAGTCAGCAAGAAGTTGACAGGCCTCCTAACTCACACGGTGCTCGTTCCCGTGTATGAATCTTTCTTTGTTTTTTCTTACATGCATGCACTGGGCAGCACCTTCCCTTCCTCCCACTCTGCTCAGAAGGGATCTAGAAGGACGTTTGAATCCGTTAGCAAGGGTCGAGTGCAGGTATTCTTTGAGGACCTTGACTTCCTTTATCGTGAGCGAATATACGTGACCAGAAGGAATCTTGGAACCAGGAAGCAGATCAATTGGAAAATCATATGGCCTGTCAGGAGGTAGTTGTTCTGCCTATTGTACTGAACAGGTATTGTGGTATTGGTAAATTTAATGACGGCCGAATGATGACACCGCTTCAAGAAAGGCCACACACGGGGAACCAAGAAAGACATTATCAACATTGAAACATGAATCCTTGCAGTGGTTGACAAGAAGGTGACTCTTGAGTACTCCAATCTATGTGCGGGTTGTTTTGTGGCACCCACAGAATACCCAAAATCACTTTGTGTTGAGGTGTTGTGATAAGATCAAAGGATAACTGCTCCTGGTGTCCAGAGTTGGTGGTCACAATGACGATAGGAGTTTGTTCGATCACCAACTGTTAGTCAGAATTATATTCAGTACCCTTTGGGAACACTACACACAATTAGGACTACAAGTGACAGTACAATTTCACCTGTTTAACAAGCCTGTACTACACAGTTATAGTGGTAGCAGTAGCGGAGCAGCCAGACTTATCTCAAGAGTAAGTGAGCAGTACAAATAGTTACACAAAGGACAGCAATTACTATGATTCAGACAAACACTGACTCAAGGTTTCTAAGTAAAAGAATATATATTTATTTACTCAACAGTTGTGTAACATGTCACTATTCTAAGCAAGGTCAAAATCACAATCATAAATACACCACACCACTTCCCTTAAATTCCAGACAAATTAAGCTCACAAAATGAAGTGGGAGCTAAATGGCACTCCAGCAATTTAAAAGGGAAGGAAAGACAAATTTATCAGAGATTAGGGAAAACCAACAGGTAAGTAATCAGAGCAATTGAACAAGAGAGGCTACAAGGTTAAAATCAGATAGAAAAAGGCTTAGGGCCAAAGTCAATGGTTCCAAAGTCTTTTGCTCAAGATTATAGGGTCAATGTAGTCCGCGGTAAAGTTCATGGCACAGATTCTGGACGAGGTTGGTTGGTAGAAAAGATAGTTCAAAGAGAAGAGAAGGACAAGCCCTCGGAATAGAGAAAGATTTCAACCACTTTTACCTCAGCTGAGCGAAACGCACAACCGGATTTGCACAGTACCTTAAAACGGAGAGTGGGTTGTAGCTGAGGCAGACGTTCCTGGTAGTTCCTGCAGGCTCACGGTTCCTGAAGCGACTGTCGGACTGATCAGAAGTAGGAAGACTGGAGGGTCGGGCGCTACCCAGGGAAGAAACCAGCAGCAGCGCCAAACAACGAATAAAAGGTGCGCTCCTTAAAACCCAAGCAGGGTCCGACCTTCCTGGCTATCCGGCCCACTGTAGCACTGTACAGCAAATTCGACCAGAGGAGGGGTCCTGGCTTGCAGTTTGGGCAAACTGGTTGGTCCCGTCAGCTCAAGGGAAGAAGTTTCCTGGAGGATCTTCTCTGTCGTTGGATTTGAAGATTCGGACCTGCAGCAGGGCTTCACCAGGCGGTTCAGTCGTTATAGGGGTCCTCTTCTTCCAGTTCCTCATTGGTTCTTTCCGTCCAGTGGCAACTCTGTCTTTCCAGTCCCAGAGACCTGCTTTTTACGCAGTTTTCCCCCATTTATACAGCCTGGCTGTCAATCACACAGCAGGGTGGCTGGCCTGGCAATGCCAGTCCCCTAAGGCAATCAGACAAGAGTGCAACTTGGGTTTCCAAGGGAACCCACGGTAGGGGTCCGAAGATCCCTCCCTCACATCCTGCCTACCTAGACTATCAGGCGCCTTAAGGAGGGCTTCTGTGCTGAAGCCCGCGAAAAGACAATGAACAAAGGAGTCATCCCCGGTTTGGCGCACAGAGAAAAACACAAGAAAGCCTTAACAAAAAGAAATGGAGACTAAACCCAGCCGGAGCCAAAATAAAACATATATGGTCAAGCGGGTTTCATGTTGTAGGGGGGGTCTGCACTTACGCTCTCTATATGGCAGAGGGAAGACACAGAGACCCCTGCCAAGATTCTCTATTATGGTAGCAATGGGCAAGCAATCAAGGCCTAGCTTCTCGGGAGGTGATGCGAGCTGGTTCTTAAGTACAGTGTAGTACCCGAGCACCCACAAAGGAATGTCCACACACTGTATCGGTTAAAACACAGTCTTTATATAATTAATATTTAAGGTCATATACACAATCACGATAACTCAATTTGTACTCCGAAAATCAACAATGGTAAATATGTACAATTCTAAAGTGGTACCACTAATGTTATTAGATCTTATTCAAGTGCATACGGTCAGGATGACACACAGATCAAAATAAAGAGGAAAACCAGCAGTAGAGAAAGGAAGGAAAGCAAGATGGTTGAGCAATAGGCAGAATACTGGTCCCGTTACCTAGACACAGTTCTGTGTGGAGATCCCCCCACCTGGGCAACCTGTAGAAGAAAGATACAAGCCCAGTCCATATATTGTTCACCCTTAGACTTTCCAATAGTTCTGCAACCCCAAAATACCTTGGTGTTGTAGTGTTCCGTGTCGGGGAAATCGACAACCCTTCTTGAGTGTCCTCCCTTGCAGGCACGAGACACGGGTCATCGCACGTCCAACTGAGAACAGGTCGAGCTACGACGGGGAAGTGGCCAGGTCGTTCGTAGCGGTGCTCGTTGACGGGGAAGCGCAAATGTCCTGCAAGGAGGAGGTGTGCGGGGCACCTCAGTGTCGATAGTTCTGGACCGCAAAGAGTTGAAGAACTGTGGCCCAACAAGGGCGTTGAGTCATCGGCGTCTCTGTGGTCTTTGGGTGGCGGGAAACCCACTGGTGGATGCTCCTCGGTGCGTCGACGGTCAGGCCTTCTCCAGCAAGATACAGCGGCGACGATGCAGATGAGAGCGTCCTTGGATCGATGAAGTTTCTTAGGCAACGGGAGCACAGTGGCTCCAGTCGGCGATGGCGG